>NC_081839.1:5102500-7602500 GCF_030867095.1 Alligator mississippiensis | reverse complement strand
AACACCCAGAGGCCCTGGTTGGTACCAGGACCCAGATGTCCCATGTGCTGCACAGAACCCGAGGACTTTGCCTGGCTGCCGCTGAGCTGATATAGTTGCATCAATACAATCCCTCAAAGCATGGCGCTGCCATTAGTGTGAGTGACTTGTGAGCCCCTTTTGCACATGTGCAGTGATCATCCAGTGAGGGTTTGCGTCAATGTGATTAGATCACTGGAGTTACATCAGTGCCAGTTCCCTTAGATTAGACAGCCTCTGATTAGAAGCCCCTCGTTACCCCTGTTAAATTCACTCCAGACGTCTGAGATGCTTCTTGGTCCATCATGCTGTTTGCAAATATTCTTTCCGGCTCATCTGTCTATGTCAGTTTGTTTGCACCTGTTCTTTTAATTTTGCGAGCAAACAATCTGCTTCCGAGATTTATTTTAATAAGAAGACTCTGTTAGCACGCTAAAAATAATGGGAAGCCAAGCAAACCTGCAGGTTCATGTGGTGCCTTGCAGCCAGAGAGTGTTACTAATGAAATACAAGCTGTATGCTGGGGTCTGTCACCAAAATGCAGCTGCCTCTAGAGCGGAGTGTGGCAGTTGATCACACTGCACCAGAGTTTAAAGGAGATTATTATATCCGCTACAGGATTTAAAAGAGCCAAAAAGGGTGTCCAGTTAAAAATGCAAGGGGAATTTAGGTCAGCAGAATGTAATTAGCCAAGTTGGAATTTGGCCAGGAGGGCAGCACGAGCACAAAGAACAGGCAGCTTTGTCTTTTTATGACTATTGTAAAGTTTTTATTTCTGTGCTCATCTGTTTCTAGACAATTATCTCCTCCCCAGCTGGGTGAGCTTGACCTCATTGCAGATTTCTAGAGCTGCCCGTTCCCTTCCATGACGCGGATTGATCCGTACCCTGCTGTGGGCATCAGTTCATTACATATGGATCCCAACATTGTGGAGAAGGGCACAGCAGGTATCATTTCCATGGGACTGGCATCCTGTCACTCAACCTGGTGCCTCTCTGTTTTGCCCAGCTAAGTACCCCTCAGCATGGTGAGGTGGAGTGCTCGGTGGGAAAGGACATTTCCAGCAGGTACCTTTCCAGTTTGGAATGGAGCTCATGCCAGCAGCCAGCATTCATGAGGCCCCATCCTTTCCACTGAACAACCAGTGGCCTACCTCAGACCCAGATGAGGATGCCCCATGCCTTGCAGCCCCCTCCGCTTCTCACCAATCCAAATTACTTTCCAGTAGGCAAGGGAGGCTCTGATCGATGCTTTAATTACTGTATCCACATGGATCAGCTGAGTTACACAGCCTGCAGCAGACCAGCCAAGAGCATCATCTCCTAGAAGTGCTGGCAAGCAATCGGCATGGAGGGGTCCCCATGCATTGAGCATACCTGTGGGAGTCTGTATTGTCTTACATGGTAGTTTAAGATGGTGAATCCAGAGGAGATGAGATAAACAGATGAAACAGCATTGAGAAAGGGAGTGGGACTCCTTTGCTACCAGCTGCCCAGCTGGGGGGAAAGACCATGTGGTTAATTGAACCCAGCCCCTATGTTATAAATTCAGTAACCTTTGATGCATGAGGGAATGAGCTGGCTTTGGGGGCTGGTGATGGGAGATGGATCCTTTCACCACTTAGAAACATATATACTGTCCTCCATGACTAAAACCAGAGCTGCTCCTTTGGAGCCAGTGGGATGGCTCCCTACTGATGCCATTCTGCCTGGAACAGAACTTAGCCAAGGTCTCCACTTTAAACCCAGTCCCACTGTATAGGGACCAAGTGTCATGATCCGTCTCTGGCTCTTTGGTGGCCCCATATGTAAAACGCACAGGGGACGTCAGGTCAGCTTGTGCTTCATCATCCCATTTCACAGCTGAGCACCTTGGCAATACACCTCCAGGGAGTGATGTTGTCAGTGTGTCTGCCACTAGCCAGCTCACCTGGTTTAGGATATAGCTAGGATTTGTACAAGAGAAAACTCAAGTGTGCAGTTAATGGGGCATTCCTCTTTCCTTGGAGTCAGACCTGACCTATCATCCCAGCAGCTGTAGAAGACATTGTCTCTGAGGCGTGATGGAGATAGCAGACCTCAATACCAAAGGACATGATCACTTGTAGTCATGGCACCTTTCACAATAGGTGGGCTGCTACCTCCAGTTTCCCAGCCAAATCCCAGTTCTACTTTGCTTCCTAAAATTCACCCTTGTTCTTTCCATTAGACACTGTATTTATCTCCATTCCTTGTCCTTAATTTTGGTATGTCACTGCTGTGAGCCTTCAAACAGCAGTTGTGCTCCACACCAGGGATGGCTGCATTTCAGTCGCAAGTGAAGCAGTCCCTGTGCAGAACCAGTTAGTGAAAAACTATTACAGATCAGTGCTATTATTCAGGTGCCATCCATTCCAGTAGAGCTCCATATCAAGACATCTGAAGTAATAGATGAGGTGCTAGTAGGTGGCTCTCAAGAATACATCTCATAGGGCATTTATACACATACCTGTTGGTCCTGCAATGCATCGGAGATCCGCCGCTTCGGAGCAGACTTGATTGAGTCTGCTCCACATGCAAGCTGATGCGCACTGTGCTGCACTGCATGCAGTTGTATAAGAAGCAAAATGCATGTCAGCCAGCACCACACCTAGACTCCTGGTGATCTTGGGTGAACTTTTAGTATCCAGCCTCCTTTTGCTAAAGAAAATGATAATAATAAGCAAAAAATTACCATTTTCAGACCCCATTTCTGTCCTGGGTGGCTGTCTGGTTCCCCCATGCCTGTGTCCAGCCCTGATGTCAGCGTGCAGAAAGTGGTGGAAGCGAGCTTTTGAATTAAAACACCTCCTACGTGTTTTAGTTCAAAAGTGTGCTGCTGCCATTTTCTCAGTGCTGACGTGTGTTTCGCCACTTATACAACTGCAAGTGTTTCAGCACCAGGTGCTTTTCAAAGCACCCAGTGCTGCAGCGCTTGCATAAGTAAAAATGCCCATATATCAGGGGCAGGCAATTATTTCAGGCAGAGGGCTGCTTACTGACTTTTGGCAAGCCATTGAGGGCCACATGACAGGTAGCCAGGGGCAGATAAATATTAATTTTCTAAATTTTTTTAGGGACCCTGCAGGCTGGATAGAATGGCCTGGCGGGCTGCATTTTGCCCACCCCTGCCATAGATCCTAACTCTTGGGTTATGATGGGGCCTATGATGTGCTGTGCATTGCAAAGGGCTTCCTCTCTGCTGCGTGGCTATCACCATGTAATACCAGAGGGCTGAAAGGTCCTGTACAAAGGTCGTGTTTGTGGGTAAGATGCATTCTGAATGGTTGAAGGGCTTGCTTGTGTAACCAATAGGCTTGTGGTTTGAATCTGCTGCACCTTTCGCGGTCCTAGCACAATGGGGCCTTGGCCTGTGACTGGTGCTCCAACATGCTATTTCAGTACCAATAATCACAAAAAGCATGGTCTGGCCTACAAAGCATGGAGTGGGGGAATCAGGAGGGCTTTGTTCTAGTCTCAGCTCCACTGCTGTCCTGCCAGGTGGCCCTGGGTAAGACACTTCACTTCCCTGTGCCTCAGCTTCCTGTCCTACAATAACATAGGGACAATGACACCCATCCTTTTGTTAATGATGCTAAGAGCAAGGGATTCTTATGGGGTCCATAGCCACTTTGAGCTCAGAAGGCTGCAGAGCTGGTGAGGACACACAGAATGCTTTCATGGAAACCTTACACATGCACATGCACACACAAGCTCACACACGGCTCTATCTTACAGAAATAAGCTGATGCATCAAACCCATGCAAGTTTGTCCATCTTGCAGTCACAGCACCAGGTGAGGCATTGTTTGCTCTGTGTTGGCCATGACGGAGCATGAGCTCACATCTACACCCCTGCTCTTTCTCCAGTGGAAAGCCCCACTCAGCCCTGCAGTCTGAACCATTGGAGTCCCTTGCCAGAATCATGGGAAGCGCTTTCAGGACTCTGGTGGAAGTGTAGTCTATAAATACCAAGCTGATGTGTCATCCTCCATCCAAGTCTGCATGCCTACCCTACGGCTCCGAGAAAGAGGCGAGAGGGAGGGAAGGAAAGAGCAAATCCAAACAGCATGAGGAATGAATCAGTTCCCACTTGCCAGCAGCAAGCTCTAGCATGGCAGTCGTGGCAGAGGACAATGGGCCGCCTGGCCCACCATCCACCACATGGGCCCTGTTTATTTTGGCAGCACTTCATTGATCCATTCAGCCAAGGCAATGGGGCAGCTGTTTCTTTGCATCCTGGAGACCCTCAAACAACAGGGATGACTAAGGCTGTGGTTCGTTGCATGTATGTGTGTTTTTCCGGGTGCTCAAGTGCTGCGCGGCTCTGGTTCAGCAAAGTGCTGAGAGGACTGCATTTTGCTGAGCGGGGGGCTGAAGTGCATTGTAGGTAGGGGCAGATTGCTCCAGGCATGCCCCTAGCTAACCCAGACTATAATCTTCACCACAATAGCGGTCTGAGTTAAATAAACAGCCCCCCTCTTGCCATGCCTTAGCCTGCTCCAAGATTTGAGCCCTGACTCATCCTTGTGCCCACCCCATGGCTACACTGCTCGACTTGCCTCCTCTCCTACCCTGAAGCTCTTTCCTCCCTGCTGTTACCAATGAAAGCAGCTCTCTTGTTTCTGGGAGGACACAAAGATCCACCTCGAGCCTGGGAGCCCTGCCATGGCCGTGACCTGTGTACAAGGGCAGCTGGCAGTCATCTCCTGGGCTGTGCCGCAGCGAGGCAGAGTATTGGGTGGGAGTTTGCTGTTGCTGGCACAGTCAAACAAAACAGGGTTTCGACACGTGTGTGGAGCAGAGGGGTGGGGAGAGCCAACCTCCCCGGGGGTCCCAGTTGGACCCCGAATCTACGCCACGATGAGTCCCCAGCTCCTGGCACTGCGGGCTGGGATGGCCGATTGCTGTAGGAGGGAGCTGCATGCCCCTTCCTGCCAGGATTGTTCCATGCAGTCAATTCTCCACTGCTTCATCCCGTCTAGTCTGACATGGCTCAGGCCACGGAGCTTCCCTCCCCTCTCCAGGGGACTGCTCCACAGCCCAGCTGCTGTCACTGTTTCCTCCAGGCAGCCTACATTTTCCAGGGCCCCAAAGGCCTCATCCAAAGCTATGCTGATGCTGACAGTGTGACTCCTGCTGGCTGTGAGAGGTTTGGATTCGGCTCCATGTCATCCCAGCCACTCCAGCTGCCTGGGAATAGTTTGCTTTCCCCCTGACAAGCTCAAGCAAGCACAAATGCATGATGCAGACCTCCAGCAAGGTGTTCAGAATTGGAATGGGCAAAAGATGAGGCAGGAAGGGAAAGAAAGGCACACAGAGAAGGGACTTGCTCAGGGTTAGCAGACAGGTCTGGGGCAGAGCTGTATTTCCCCTACCACAACATCTTTGTCTGTGCTGGGGCACTGGGCAGGTGCTGGCACCCTCTGGGATCTAACACTCCCTCTCCTTGGCACTGCGGGGACCTGCAAGGTATTCTGGTCATTGTGGGGTTTCCTGCCATGTCACTTCTTTCCTGCCCATATCCAGTCACCCTCCATTGAAGAAACTTCTCTGCTGTTGGATTGAGGTGTGCTCCTCCTTCCTGGGGGAGATGGAGGGAGGAGGGAAAAGAGATCTCTCCTCCCAACCAGGGATACAGCTCATCTTCTTACAACCTACACTACCCCACACCTGCCTCCGAGTCTACAACAGCTGGGTGAAACACTGCAGTGACCCATGTTCAGATCCTTTGAACCTGCCAGGGCTTTTCAGTGAGCCTGGGGGCTAGTTTCCAGGGTCACACCCTTGTACCACTCAGAGCAACCAGCACTCATGGGTCACACCTGTGCCACATGAGCATACAGGATGTCCAGGGGTACAGAGGTGGTGACACCCTGCTTTCTCCACTCCCAGATGGCACCCCCTGGCACAGAATGGCACAGCAGAACTTTCCATCTCCCAAGTCACTTGTCGTGCCCAAGTTGCATCCCTGACCAAGGTGGCCCACCAGGCTAGCATGGTTAAGTCACACCAGCTCCTACAGCCACAGTGTACCACAGAATGACATGGTAGCATCACATCTGGCTGTCTTGGGGCACCAGGAACCCATTTTTCCTGACCCGGTCCCCTTTACAGCTGGGTTGGGGTGGTGGTGGGGAAACCGAGTCCCAGAAAGGGGCTCACGCTCAGATCTCTGGAGCTGCAGCAGAACATTTCCACTGCTCTGTCTCCACATCCTTGGGGCTGTTGATGACAGATGACTATTTGCTCCATTCAGCATGACTGCTTCCCATCTCCTACCCTGCTCTAGGGACCACACATTCAAGGTGTGACACATGGGAGCACTGATTAGGGATTCAGATCTGATCTCGGGGCAGTAAAAGGCTGGCAACTGGCAGAGCGCATTAGCCTCAGATGCCAGGTGCTACCACTGCAGCCTGTGCTTTGGTGGTCCAAAGTCCTGGTCAGAAATAGGCCAGGGACCTTCTACAGATGTGAGGGCTGAGTTACAATAGACTCCTCTGGTCCTGTGCTACTGAGCACTGGTCTGGTCCCTTGGTAGGGCTGGGTGCAGCCTGATGTCTGTTCTGCTCCGGCTCTATCAGAAAGATGGCTTTGAAGCAGGAAACCTGAGTGGGATTCTGCATCAGAGGACAGAGTAGATGATCAGAAAGTCTGTGAAGATTTCTCTGCACTATTCGAGCTACTGACATCCCCAAGGGGACTTTAAGACAGCCAGGGATCACCAGGTTTCAGGGTGGTCCCAGATAGGCCCCGTTTTCTCTGGCCACTCTCCTCCACCAGCCACAGGGAGAGGAGATGTAGATGTTCTGCTACTAGAAGGTATCTCCATCTTGCCCTGGTGACCAGGTCAGTTCTAGGATCACTTTTCAATAGCAACACAATAAAGGCTTGAGGGCTGTGTTTATAGTCATGGCTCAGCTGGCCCATCAGGTTAGTGTGGTTAGGACCCATGAGCTATCATAGCCACACAAACTGACTGCATTTAGAAGATGCTCCCTCCACCCCACAGTCTCAACACTTTCTCCTGGCTCCTTCCAGATCATTTGCATCTCTCTGTGTCCGGTTTCAAATACATCGTTCCAGGCTCACTCCTGCCGAGCCCTCCCCAAGAGAAGTTTCCCTTTGCCAACCCCTGGAGCAATGCCTTGGTATGTGCGGCATGGATCCCAGTGACCATCTCCTCTACTGCAATGCTGTGTTGCGGGCTCAGATACCCCAAGATCTCTTCCCACACTGCTGCTGCCTGAGCATCATCCTGCCAGTGAATATCTTCAGGTCAGATTATTTTCTCAAACCCAGTGTGCAATTCACCCCGGAGACTGATTCAGCTTGGTGGAAAGCCCAAAGCACTGACCTTCCATGAGGTGGTGCTGTTGGGACTGAAGTGGCCTGCCGCAATAGTCATGCTTGACTGTAAAAAAAAATAAATGGATGGGCCTTAGCCCCTAAACCCCACCCAAGGGACCTCCAATGTCATCACCAAGAGGCCAGTTGCATTGCTATTAATTATGGCTTGTTTCCTGCTGTCGTGCCTTGGAGCCCCAGGCCTGGAGCAGAACCTCTCTGTGCTAGGTGCTGTACAAACGTAGAAAAGAGAAGGCCTCTGCCCCAAAGAGCTTGCAATTTTGGTATCAACCAGAGGACAACAGGTGGGCAAAGGTAGATGGGTGCCAAAGAAAAGGGCAGAGGTCCACCCAAGCGTCAGCAGCCAGTGTGGTGAAGAGCAGCCAGTTTCTGCAGCTAGTGGCACACAAGCGAGTGGTAGAGCCAGCGCTGGGTCCAGCTGCCTTGGACGCTGCAGCCGGAGTGTCCCAATAGGGCAACATGGGGTGCTGTCAGTGCAAGTCTGGAGTGAGGTTTGCAGTCATGCACCTGGAGCTGCAGCATGATGCCCAGGCTAGACAGGAGAGCTCAGGTAACCCCAGGGTCATAAGTATCCCTTAGTATAGCACCAGGGAATACTAAGCAGTTTATAGATTCATGGATTTTCCTAACACCGGGGACTGTTCAGGTCATGCAGCCTGACCTCCTCCAGCGCACGGGCAGGAGGAAGACCTAGGAATTCCCTCAAGCCCTCTTTACAAAGGCACATGGAGCTGCTAGATTCCCCCTCCAACCCCCCACACACACACGCTCTCGCTAATGCACATATATACACTCACTCTCATATACACGTGTGCCAGCTAACTTACTGAATATTCACTTTCCCTGCCTGTCCAGCTCAGTATTAATGAGGGACAGTTTTTTCTTCATCTGCTTAAAATGAAAGGAGAAACCAGCAGTGGCTGAAGTTTGCATGTAGTTACAGAGCCTGGGACTTTCTCCCACAAGCACAGCGATTTCCATGCTGATCCTGCCAGGGGCTGAGTGAGCACCTTCAAATCCAACGAGGCAGGAATTGGGACAAGTGACTTCAGGAGAAGCTGAGGCACATCGGGATGACCAAGCCCCTAGCCCCACTTCAGTCCCACTTCAGTGGGGCTCCATGCAGGGGTGAGTCTAGTACCTAGAATAATTCCTGCAGCATCAGGCCTTTCCATGCAAGCCTCCCGATCCCGAGCTGTTTGTGATCCTGGGGAGGTCTGACAAGTGCCTGCCCAGATGATTTGCCTTTCCCCGCTTGTCATGTTCATTCATTTCTTCTGCTATATAACAAAGCCAAGAACCAGGTCTGATTTTAGCACGGGGGAGGGCCCAGGGAAGAGGGAATATGCTTGAGAGAGCGGATAGGGTGGCTTAAAAAGGAGGGGGGGGGGGAAAATAAATAAAAGAGGCGGGGATTAAAGTGAAACTGAGGTGGGCGGGATTCAACTAGGGCTTGTCATGTGAATTTCCACATGCTCCATCTGCTACTGCAGAAAGTAGGTTAGCAGAGCTGGAGCAGTCCGAGAGAGAGGGAGAGGGAGGCAGGTACCCAGAGTGACTGAGAAGGAAGAGCCAGTCACTTGCCCAGAATTAGTGGAGCGAAACAAGACCGGGGAGGAAGGCTCCAACCCTGGATATTTAATTTATCAAAGGAATTGCTGCTATTCCAGCTGCCTGCGCTGCAAGTTTTCATGATATTCCCAACACAGTCCTAATACCAGCAAGCCAAGATGCGAGGTAAGATGATTTTTTTTTTCTACGTGCATGGCAACGTTTCGGGCAACTTTTGCCTGGGTCTCATCTTCATCTCACGGAAGGGCACGGGGGGTGGGGGGTGTTGTGCATCACGTCAACTGAGAAAGCCAAGTCCAATAACTTTCTCTTTTGTGGCTCTGTGAAAATTTGTGGAGGATTAAAAAAAAAAGTGCATTTGGAAAAGCAAGATGCAGGATGCGAATGGCAACGTATAGCCTAAATTCTCTGTGTGCAAGACGGTCTCTCGGACGGAGTCTGTGTATGTATTTCTGGGTTATTTTGGATCTCCTTAACCTTGTTTTTTTTCTAACTTAGAGCACACATTTTTCTGACATTACTGCTGCTTTTGTGGGATTTGGACAAAAGAGACATCCACCCAGCACTTGGCACTCAACATACACGCGGAAGCAGATTTTTTTTTTTTTTTTCTTTCCTTCTATAATCCAAAAGAGCTGCGCGGTATTTTATGCTGTGCTCAAAAAAAAAAAAAAAAAAAGTCTGCAAAGCAGAGAGGGAAAAATATTTTTCCGCTGCTAAAGTTGTTTGTTGCTAGGAGGGGTTTAGATTTGCTTTCCATTCGCATGGAATTGCATATGTGTAAATCTGGCTTTTTTTCTTTTTTTTAATCCATTTGTGATTATGAATCAAATTCTTATTTGTTTTGTTTTATTGTGTATGCCAGCTTAGACCTCGCTTAGGATTTTACTGCAAAGAAAAGCTCTTAATCTCCTTTTCAATATGTTGCTCCCACTACAATTTGATTTCTTTTTATGATTATTATGAAGGGTTTTGCTGGTGCGCTTTGGTGGGGGTGGGAAGGAGGCATGCAAAAGTCTTTGGATACAAGTTGTTTCATAAGAGGGAAGAGTAACTGTTATTTTTAAGGGGCTGCTGTCCAAGTGGCTCAGATATCAGGGACCTGCAGTGCTGGCAATGCCCTTTCAGTTCCCAGGCTTTGCCTGGGAAAGGTTGGTCTTAGTTTTATTTTATTTTGTTCGTTGAAAAGAAGAAAAGTGTCAGGGAGAGGGAGGAGGAAGCTGTGCTGGTTTGGACCCTGCAGAAAGTAGCAGATATGGAGGCTGGAGCAGCTGTCAGCAGCTCAGCACTGATCCTGCTCCCCAAGCATCTTCTGACGCAGTGGCCAGAGGACTGGGCCTTCTGCATTGCCTCCCGGCTAAGAGATGCCTACGGAGCAACTGGGGTTGATTTTTCCCGAAAGCGGCCGCGCGTCTCTCATGTTGCTGACTCTTCTGGACAGTGTTTTGTGCTTTCCAACTAGGTGCATTCAGAGTTGCGCGAGGTTCTAATGTACATACGCACGTCTAAGCTTAAACAACCCCTTGCGCACGCGGATATGGGCCTGGTTTTCCTCTTGCCGCATTGATCGGGACTTGTTTTCTAGCTGTGGTAGCATGTTCCCACTGGCATCGAGGCAGGATGAATCAGGCCAACACCTCGATCCCCTTCTCTTTCGCTAGGTGATGTCCTGACATTCCAGCCTCACTGGCACGGAGGGAAGGATTAACATCCTCATAATTAACACCAACACCCAGCTCTTACCTAGCATTTTGCATAGCCAAAGCCCAGCAAGTGCTAAGGGATTAATAAGCACCTGGGCAAAGTTTCCCTCCTTTGAAATTTCTGAGGAATATTTGTGGCTTTGCCCTTCTGTGTAGCCTGCAATCAAGAGCCAAATCCTCAGCTGGTGTGGACTGATGTTGCCCCCCTGGAGCAACACTGAATTACGCCGTCAGAGGATCTGGCCCAGCAGTCCTAGGTAGCCTGCGCTGATGTCTCCAGTCTGATTCAAACCTCTGAGGATAGAAAAAATGGTCTTGGCTTTAATTTTCCCCTGAACACTGACCGGCATGGTGATGATCCCCTTCTGAGTCCTTAGATTTAGCTCTGCCTCCATCTGCCTCCCCACCCAGCCGAACTAGATCTGACTGCGTTTTGCACAGGCTGAGGTGCGGGCAGTTTGCTTTGTAAAATCCTATTGGTTTTAGAGACCTCCTGGTCTCTTGTTTTGAAAGGCAGCATGGCTAAGGGTGTGCTGTGGGCTTGGCAAGTATTAGAAGTTGTCCTAGTGACCTAGATCTGTCATTGGAAAATCAGAGGGGGGGGGAAGTGAGGAGGAGCTTGCCTTCCCAGCTATACAGCATGTGTACACTCATGTGGGCAAGAAGAAACTAGCTACGCTAGCATCACACGAGCTCTGGAGTAGCCAGCAGCCTCCGCCTGCCTGCCGGATCCAAAGTGAGGACAGGCAGGTTTAGCCCAAAGCTCCCTGGGCTGGGAAAGACAAGCGCTCAATGCTGAACAAGATGGGAAATCAACCTGCTGTTCTGTATAACAGAGCCAGCACAGAGCGAGCCTGAAAAGCTGGAGGGTAAAGAGGGCAGCTCGGAGCTTCAAAGGCTCTTAAGGCAGGCAAGGTTCTTTGAGTACATGTGATTTCTTTTATTAGACCAACTAAATAGTTGGAAAAATTGTTCTTTGCAAGCTTTCAGGCACAAACACCCGTCTTCTGGCATATAGAGAGTCTGCTGGTAAACTGTGTGCTCTCCTGGGTGGAACATACAATCTACCCGCAGACTCTCTATATGCCCAAAGAAGGGTGTTTCTGCCCAAAAGCTTGCAAAGCACAATTTTTCCAACTAGTTAGTTGGTCTAATAAAAGATATCACATCTACCCAAAGAACCCTGTCTGCCTATGTCCTTAGACCAACACAGTACAACCAACAACCCTAAAGACTCTTAAGGGAATTCATTGCCCAGCTCCCACTGGAATTAAATAGGATCTGGGTACCTCGCTCGCTTGGGCTCCATCACAGATCCCAGCCTGTATACACACACACACACATGCACACATACATGTGCACACCCACACACACACCCCTCTACACCATGCGCAACAGCAACAATTATTCTCCAGCTTCCCAGTGGGTGGGTCAGATAGCCCAGACACATCAAGCACTTAAGGCCTTATCCTATGCAGCTGACATCCTGACAACACAGTCAAATAATCCTTGAGGAGAAAATCAGGATCAGGCCCTGGTGTTATGTATAATAAGGGTGTGTTCAATTGGCAGCAGTTTCTTAAGAGCCAGGCATGTTCGTATACTGTTCCTGCTTATGTAATGTGTGTGTGTCTGTGTGTGTGTCTGTGTGTGAGAATAATGTGGCCTGGAACAGTGTCTACATGTACCCAGTAAATGCTGAGTCACTGGGAAAACTGACCTAGTGTGAAGTTTTCAGTGACCCCAGTTGAAATCCAGCTGGCTGAATTTGGCAGGGGACATACAAGAAGCTGATGGCATTCAGTGCAGATCACGTGGGCTTGCCTGCTAGATGTATCCAGTGCAGCTGGTTCTTAAAGCTCATATGCAGCCCCTATCCAGACCAACGCCCACTGACCTGCCTGCAGCTTCCCAGCTCAATGTCCAACTGCAAGGGAGAGCTTTAACATGGATAGGAGCAGAATCTGGGCCATCCAGGACCCTGTTTCCCTGTGCTGCAGCTGCCCCATGTGGGAAGCATGGCCTGTCTCTGGGTACTGGGTGGTGCATGTGGGCCTCTGCTGGGCAGAGAGGTGCATTTCATGGGCATGTGCTTTATACCAGTCACACCTTGCCCCTAAGCATCTGAACACGCCTGTCTGACGTAAAAGCCAAGACCCATGCCGCTTATTCCCCCTGCGGCAAATCTGGGACTGTGCCTAGAGCGACAGCAGCAAGAGCTGCATCGGGATAAACTGAGCTGTGATTCCCTCCTCTGCCAGGCAGGGCCCATGCCAGGGCCCTGACCAATTCCCTGGAGTGCCAAAGTGCTGGCACTGGGGACTGTGGCTGGCAGGCATGCTTGGCTCATATAGACTGTCGTGCATGGACACTGTGACTGGTATCCTGGTGGTGGGTGCATGTGGAAGGGGGTGTCACAGCATGGAAAACAGCCAGACCCCTGCTTCCTTGCAATTCAGCACTGCAGTAACACAATACCTGTGCCATGATGATGCCACTGTGACCGGGGCTGCCCAAACAGGGGAGTGCTATGATATCCTGATCGTCAGGGACAGCTTTACCTCGGTGAACCCTGGAGATCAACAAGCCCCCATCTCTCCTCCTGGCAATGCAGGGCTGTGTTGTTCCAGCCTCTTCATGGGAGATGTCAGAGAGTATTCATTGAGCCCTCAGAGAGGTAGTAAGGCTTGTTGTGTCTCATGCTCCTCTCTGCGAACTGCAGTTAAGTTACTCCTGATTTGTGCCGATAGGAGAGGTGAACCAAGCCTGTTATCCCCACGGGGAAGGAGCAATGTGAGTCACAGTATCAGATCCAGGCATCCTGATCCCATCCCCCTGTCCTAATCTCTAGGCAGTGCTCACTGGTGTCTCAGTTTCCACCATGTAGCAAAGCTGTTTGCACTCCTGGTGACCGCACAGCAGCTCAGAGACTCCCGAGAAGCCTCCCAGCCTGGTTCATGCCATGCATTAACAACCCCAAGGGCTCCTGTGGAAGCCACCCTCTCATCCATCCCCAAGCTCCCTGTGCTATGACTGTGGGTTGGCTGGGGCAGCTCCACCCCCAGCCGCCCATGTTCACCCTTCCACCTGCATGCCAAAGCCCATTGTGGCAGGCGCTGTACAGACCCATGTCCTTGCCCCAAAGAGCTGACAACCAGAGGCTGGTCTACAAGAGAAAACTACCCAACTGGCTAAATCAGGTTAGAAACTGACCCGGCTGCAGCCATGCAGCTCTTCAGGGGGGCTGTTCTCTATGGATGTCCAAGGGTCTGGTATCAATCTAGCATGAGCCAGTAAGAAATCAATTGTCACTACAGTAGGATCAGCCACTATTAAGCCCAAATAAGTGCATCCACCAGGGAGGTGAAGTATTCACTGATGCTAAAGTGGCATTGACCACTTCAAAATCCAAATAGGCATGTCCACACAAGGAGCCTGCATTGATTGATTTAAACCAGTGTCTAAGCCCACATGGTTAAATCGTTGCACTGTTCTCCTGTAGAGAAGCCTTCAACTAGAAACCCAGGGGCAGGAGCTGTCTTTTCATTATGCACTAACATGCATGACATACGTAACATGCATGTACAGCGCCTAGAACAAGGCTGCAAGTTCCACATACTTTTGCAAAGCAGATACATTGAGAGTAGCGGCGTGATTCTGCCCCTCCACACGTGCCGTTCATGGCAAAGGAGAGGCACCTACTACAGACACGGATCAGGCCAGAGAATGTGGAAAGTTGCTCTGAACTCCAGGTGGGGAGAGCGAAGTCAAGAGCAGGGAGCTGTCCTCAGAGGTCACACATCAGCCCCTTCCCCGGCTACTGCTATCTCTGAAAATCGGAGATTCCTGGGTCACAGCCTGGAAAGACCAACCTGCTTAGATCAGAGCCTTTACGGCACTGGGAACTGGGTGAAAGGGTCATGTCCTACGCTGATGGCCAATGCTAAGAGGTTTGGTTAGGGGCTCAATAGCACATCTTCAACCAGACCCTAAGTCTCTAAGAGGCATCAGTGATTTGTTCTCCTCCTTCACTGTCAGGGCAATGATAACACCCTCATCCAGCAAACACAGGCAGATAAAACCAGCAAGGGCCGTTTGTCTGGCTGAGGCCATAAAGGCGTTTGCCCTTGCCCAATAAGTTATTAGTGAGGTTTGTTCCAGGGAATGAACTGGTATAAAACCCACATTCCAGTAGCACCACATACTGCGGTGCACCCAGTGACAGCCCCCACCCCTAACTTCCGCTCCAAGCAGATGAAGGATAGGAGGTGAAACACGCAGGCAGGCAGGACACGGGCAAGCTGGCCCACAGATCTGAGCTGGTAGGGCGTCAGCAGAAGAAGCATATTATACCCTGAAGGGTGAGGCTAAATAGTCCTGCTGCACTTGGGTTTAGGCCTTCTCCAACCCATCTCCCACAGGTAGCTACAAGGGTCTCTGGGTCAGGGTCTTGCCTTAGCACTGTGGGATAGGCAGGCGGTATGAGCCAACCATGCCTGGGAGCAAAGTTTTTTGTGAAATGTGCAGCAAAGAGATGAGGAAAAGACATCCCAGTGTCTGCTCCCCACAGCCCCAAGGGCAAACCAAAACCTGGAGAGAGACCGAGCCTTTATTGTTCTTTGTCATTCTTTGTGTTGCAAAACATGTTCTATACACACAAGCAGCATGGCCAAGATAAGCCTCCGTCAGTCACCCTACATCCTGGAGGCTCAGTTTTGAATTGCAAGTTGAGAGTCCTCAAGGCCAGAGTCATTCTAGCTGGAAGCTGATGGCATTTCCTTGGAGCCAAGTGGCCCCATCCACTAGAAAGCAGCCAAGCGGTTAGGTGCATTAATGTACAATAGGCACAGGCCATAGGAGAGTGAACCAATGCCTATGGCAAGTTATTGGAGTAGACGATCCAGTGACCATCATGGCCTAGCACTCCCTGTGATGATGGGCAACAGCAACTCAATACTAATGTCTTAGCCTGGCACCACCAGGGTTGGTGTCACTGGGTGTCCTAGGAAGAAGTTGCTGGCTCTGGGCGTTAAGGAGACCTACACATGTACTCAACGCCTGCTTCAACGCATACTAATTAGCATGCATGAGAACAGACCTGATTAATCAAGTCTGCTGGAGCATGCTAATTAATATGCTCCAGCAGCTTTGGCGTCTCATGTATTCAGCCTCCCTGCGCTTCAGAATGATGGCGGGGTGCTTTAACTAAAGCTTGTCTAACGAGCTTTACTTAAAGTGCCCCCACCACCATTTTAAAGTGCAGGGTGCTGAATACACGAGACGCTGCAGGCACTTTAATTAGAGCGAAACCCAAGAGCCGCTCTAATTAAAGCATGCTCCCACCTCCCCTCCCCGCATCCCAGGACACATGTAAAGATGCCCTAAAATGCCCAGAAACCTGGAGACACAGCAAGTGAATGTCAGCCTTCAGGAGTGACAACATAGTCCACACCTGCCCACAGAGGGAGAGCATTGCTGGTTAACAGATACAGGCCAACTGGCCTACAACTCTATGGCCAGGCATAAAAATAAGTTCTAGGCTCTTGCCGTGTCCCCGAATAGCAGAAGAGATAGAGGCCAGCTCCCCCAGCTCTAAGAGCCCCAGGCCCTACTACTCAAGCTGAAGGAAAATCAGTGTGCACAGCTGAGCTATCCATCCTCCATTTCAGCAGCATGCATCCCCTTTCTGTGGTTGGTTCAAAGGGGCAAGTGTTCTCCAAGCTCCTCGAGGCAACTGTCTCTCCAGCAGGCCCAGGGAGAGCTCCCGGAGAAGCAGAGAAGGGCTTGCCCTGCACCACCCTTCACACTTGCCCTGCACTGGATTCCTAGAAATGATGAACAGCGGCAGGCTTAAGCGTGAGCACAGTCCGTTTCTCTTGGGTGTCTGTGCCCAAAGTCTGGGGGCAGCAGCAGCAGCCAAGTACACTCAGCCCTAGCTGCAGCACTGAGGACAGCGCGATCTGAGGGGGAGTGAGGAATGGAGAGCTCCTAGGGAGGAGGCACTAGATCTCTCCATTCCCAGTGGCTGCAATTGCCAAGAAAGGAAAAGGTCACTGTCAAGCATTGGGAAGGCAGAGATGTCTAATGACTAGAGCAGTGGGTGCTAGCAGCCCAGTCCTGCCTGGCAGAGGCTGAACCCTCTAGCACTAACCCATCCATTTCCTGCCACCCCTTATTCTCCTTGACTACAGGTCCGACCGTGGTCCTGCTCAGCAATTGCCTTGTACTGATCTGGGTTCACATTCCCCAGACAGGTGTGCGGGAATTAGTTCTTGGTAACAAGGCAGCTAAGGATGTGACCACTTAGGATGCGGGGAGTCTCCTCTGGGCTTTAACACAGGGGCCGTAAGTGGGGGTGAACCAAAGCAGCATCCCACATGCCTAAGGATCTTGCTACCTAGCAGCGCTCACCATATGAGAGCCCTGGGTGGACACTCTTCTTTGCATTAGAGTGGATCATCCGACTTAGTTTACAGCGTGAATGAAGCTGAGTTGAATTAAGGCCACTTCAGCTCTGAAGAGGAGTGTCCACACGGAGCTTTCCCGCAGTTTATCTAGTCTGCTTAAAATTCACCCTGTCAGTTAATGCTCTGCCTGTCCCTGTTTTGAGATGCTGTCAGCCTGTAAGACTGACCTGAAATCCTTGCTAGAGGGAGCAGATGAATCTGTTCCCACTGGGGGACTGGTTGAACTGGCCTCACGTCCCAGATATCCCAGACCCTTCCTGAGCTGGGACCCAAAACCACAGAACTGGGGGCTTCCGGGCTGAGCAACTCCTGCTGCAGGCTGTATTCTGCATCTCAGGAGTTTGTGGAGCTATATTGCCCTCATCCCCTCTTTCTCCACAGTCCCAGGGGAGGCCTCATGCTAATTATTGCTCACTTCTGCCTGGAGATGCCCTGTCTGGGAGCATCGATTTCCAAGAGCAGTATGGGGAACAGACCTACTTTCACAGCAGGCCCGCCAGGTAATTAGCCAAGGTGGCAAGGAAGCTGTTCACCCTGTATGGTGGCACAGCAGTGGTTGAAGGATTGTCTCCCCGCTAGCCCCAAGCACCCTGTCCCCTATTGGTCTGCCGTGCTGGTTTGCTCATAGCACCTTAACCTGAATCTTCCAAAAGGAACAGAGACGGGGGCAGAGAGGGGCAGCTCTGTTCTAACGGTTATAGCTGCTGTGCCAGCACTAAGTAGCATCACGAAGACGCTTCCATCAGAGGACCACTTTGCAAAGGTGGGCAAGTGCCATTTGAGAGATGAGGAAACTGAGGCAGAGAATGGGACCGTGGGTGCTCGATTCTCAGTTGTGAGTCAGCACAGCGCAGAGCCCTACCAGTTTGCAATGACAGGTTCTGGCCCAGCAGTAGAAATATAACTAGAACCCAGGAGCCTTCTGCCCTGCAACCACACCGGGCACCGGTGGCAGAGCTGGAACTGTAAATCAGACCTCCAGACATGTTATCCTCTGCACCACCCACCCACTTAGCCTTCCCAGCCAGCCCCCTCCAGCTACTTGCTGGGCAACAAGGAGCTTGAATACGAACTCTCCTGTGGTTCACACACCAGATGTTTGGTAATTACATCATCATTGGAAACACTGTCTGATTTAATTAAGCCTGGTCCTGCCCCCGTGACCAAGAGCAGAGAGTCAGGATTCTGTCCATTAAAGCCTTGAGTAGCCGCGGGGCTGCTGGGAGTTTCTGGGCATCAGTAGAGTGTCTAGGATTTATGAGGGGATCCCTGCTGAGGCAGTGAGAACACAAGGGAGAGGAAAGAGAGAGAAAGGGGGGCCGTGGAGAGGTGGGAGATCCTGTTTGTTCCCTTCCCCTGTTGCACTGATACTTCTGCTGGGGTTCAGACAGGAAAGGGCCCCAGCTGGCATCTGGCAGCCAAAAGCAGCTGCAGGGATCAAGCCTCATCCTATTGCCCAGGGAGCCTGTGATCACAAGTGCAGCTGCTGTGGCATCTGGGGGAAGTCTGCACACACAATCCCCCAGACAGGAGGTGCTCTGGGACCAGAGGCTGTCTTGATGTACTCTGGGGGACTTTGGGTCCCCACTTTGTACCTGCAGCAGGGGTGCGACAGAGAGGCAAAGGAGGCAGCAACAGTGGGACAGTGTAGTGCACTCAGCTCCTTTCCCATTAGCTCTCAAGGCACTTTCCCAAAGCAAGTGAAAAGGGAAACTGAGGTAGAGAGAAAAGAAGCAACTTATCTCACCCACCACCACTGGGCTCCCCTCCATCCCCCGGGGGTTTGTGGAGCAGCACCATCATCTCCTTCCTCACTAAAGCTAGTTGCTTTCCTACCCCAATCCCTGCTCCTTGCCCTGCCCATGTGCCACTAGGCAGTAGTGGGCTTGAAGACGACCCTGCTCATTATGTAGATACCACCCTGGCACAGCAGGGCCTGGACCTCAGCTGAAACCTCTTGACACTATAGCAGTGTAAATACTCTCAATGAGGAGGATCCCATCTCCTGTCTCCAGCAAGGATCCAGGGAAACCTCTAGGGTACTCTCCCACCTCCTCCATACCAATGCTCCTGCATGAGGGATGTTGGAGCCCGCGAGGTGGATGTCTGTTGGAGGAGGAAATGCTTTGTGTGCGGGCATTCAGCCGCTTCCCCTAACCCTCTGTGTTGCCACAGCCCTACCACAGCACCAAGGAGGCCAAAGGCACCACACAGACCTTAGAGTGGCAGTAGGGACAAGAGAGAAGGAATGACAGAGATCAGAGGATGAGAGGAGGCTGTGAGCTGCGATGCTGCTGAGATGCTTAGTGAGTCAGGAGCAGGGACTTCTTCCTTGCTGAGGCCAGCAAACAGCTTATGCCCTGAAGCATGACCAGACCGCTGGCATACCTGACTGTACATGACATGCAGGCCTAGCGGTGTCTCTGCCAGCATAGCCCTGACCCCAAGGAGATGACACTGTGCAGCTCCTAGAAAGAACCTTGCCCTTCTCCATAGGGCAGCATCTCCATTCCCTTCCCAGTTACAGCAGAACATGCCAGGACTAGCCTACCTGCTGCCAGAGAGGCTAGCATTCCCTGCTGGTTAGCAAGCGCTGGCATATGCCCAGGGTGCAACTGTGCCAAGGGCGGTGCTTTAGGACTCATGGATGGGCAGGAAGAGACACCAGCTCCTCCCTTTGTTTATAGTTATTTCCAAGGATCAAGAAGGGACGTTTACGCATGGCGGGGAGGACAAAGGGAAGAGGGAGGTGGGGAGCACACCCTGCTGCCTTTGCCAGCTTAGGAGGAATGCAGTTGGGTTGCCAGTGCCAAGACCTTCCCAAATGAGGGCGTTCCCCAATCAGCCGAAACCTTGGGAGTTGTCTCCACAGTACCAAGCAGAGCTCTGGTCTTGGTGACTTGGCCTGGCCTTCAGGAAATGGTGACTTCAAAGACTGGGGATTTCAGGGCCTCGGCATTCTCGGAAGCTCAGGGAAACATCCCAGCCGTGTGCGTGAGGGATGTTGGAGCCCACGAGGTGGATGTCTGTTGGAGGAGGAAACGCTTTGTGTGCGGGCATTCAGCCGCTTCCCCTAACCCTCTGTGTTGCCACAGCCCTACCACAGCCCCAAGGAGGCCGAAGGCACCACACAGACCTTAGAGTGGCAGTAGGGACAAGAGAGAAGGAATGATAGAGATCAGAGGATGAGAGGAGGCTGTGAGCTGCGATGGGCTGGCCAGCAATACTAATGAGGGCAGTTTGTTGGGCAGGGGGGCTAGGGGACAAGCTCATAGTGCCTGGGAGGGCCAGTGTGCTCAGTGAGGGCTCTGCACTGGAGGGGGCAAAGGGCACAGGAGCAAGAGTGCGGGCTGGAGAAGGGACCTGGGATACTGGGTGGGGAAAGGTGAGCTGGAAGCAGAGAAGGGGCAGTCTGCTGGGGGGGAAAGGGAGCATGTGAGATCGGGAGTGATCCTTTTCCCCCAGTAGGGCCATTTCCCCTGAGTACTGCCCTAGTATAATTCAATGGGCTTGGGGTGGCCAAATGGAGCCAGCCTTGTAGAGTACCCTAGGAAGAAGGCTGGCTCCGCAGCCACCAGCTCTCCAGGCCCAACAAGTGGGGGTGACCCCAGAAGGAATCTAAGGGGGCAGAAGTCCTGGGCAGGGAGGGCTCAGCCTGCTCTGGACCTCAGGCAATACCATTCCTGGGCCCCTCTGAGATTATAGCCATATGCATGACACCAGCCTCCAGCTTGAAACCTAGACTCTGGGCCAGGTTCTGGCGGGGGGTTGCCCACAGGTGTGCATCCACTGGCTTGGGTGGGGTCACTCCCAAGCCACACTGGCAGGAGGGAGATCAGACCCTGGCCCTCTGATTTCCATATCCTGGGTGATATAAAAACCCAGGAAAAGCAGCTGATTCACATGAGCAGGAGCACTAGGAAGGGCCCAATCCTGCTTTGACCTCCAGGGGGGCAAACCTGGATCAGCGCTGCAGAAACCAATGGCCTAAGTGAGACCAGAATCAGCCCCAAAATTCACTGATTCTCCATTTAGTGCTGGGCCCTACCCCCAGCACCATCACACGCCAGGGATTTCTGGGCCCCAAAAAGCTCTGTTTTTTCACTGCTTGGTGATGATGAGGGAGCTTGGAGGCTGTGCAGTCCGCCCCGGCCAGGCTAGCTGGAACTAGTGAAAGGTCTCTGGACTAGGGAAGGGTTAACAGCCCAAGCTGCCCATGTTATACAACCACACTGTTAAGTGATATTACATCTGAAAGTGTGTCAGTAGGACAGGATTACTTCATGAGCTTGGCACAAGCCTGACAGACAGGTCCTGTGACCAACTGTGGCCGCGTGGAATCCACAAACAAGCCGCCGGGGCCAATGAGCGTACGGGCCCGGGGCGGGCCGCGCTGGCTGGTGTCGTCAGGGATATGTTTAGCAGATGCCAGTTATATAACCAGTGCGGTTGCAAGCACGCAATGCCAGCAAGGCTGGGAGTTAGGCAAGAAGTATTTACAGTGGGAGGGGAGTGAATGCCACAGCAAGGACATTTTAATTGCTGGCTGTTTTTTTTCCCCCTCTTTCATGCCTTCTTTCCCGGCTGCCTTGGCCTCCGACCTGGCGCGCTCCCCCTGGACGTGGCAGGGAAGGGTGGTTTGTCATGTAAACATCTTGTTAAAAAAGAGAAGAATTCATGGAGTCAGCGTGTGCGTTTGTGTTCCTGGTGGGAGCAGGAGGCTCTGTCTGGCCATCCCGGAGGCTTGTCCTGCTCCATCACCATCCTGTCTGCCTTTCTCAAGCCTTTTTAACACGTTTCGTGTCACAACCCCCAGCGTGGCACGGCTGTGCTGTCCACCCCTGCAGATGGGGAGCTGAGACAACCAACCTGCCTAGGGTGATGGACAGGCTGAAGCAGAGCAGGGCTCTGATCCCAGGGCTCAGACAGGGTCCCCTTTCTTCACACAGTGACCAGATCCCCTCGTGGTCCAGCTGGAGGCCGTTCCAGGGGCTGGGGCACTGGCTTGGGTCTCCAAAGGCCCTGATTCCTGATTCAGCCCTGTGGGGTCTTGGGCAACTCACTTGGCTTTGTCGGGCCTCAGGCTCCCCTGTTTCCATGCTGGACCAGGAGTTTTTGTGGGGGTTAGAAACCACTGGTGCCTGTGAGGTGCCCAGACTGAGTCCTACCAAGGCAAATTCTCCCCCCAGCAGTTTCTGGCCAAGGGGTTTAAGCCTCCCAGGAACAAACACCTGCCCTGCATATGAGGAAGGAGATTAAATTCACTAATTTCCTGCTGTAATGAATCTGTTTGTCATCAACTGAAAGCTGCTACCAAGACCTCATATATCCTTTCTCCTGGGGCCCTCAACACCCACTCCACCTACAGGTGATACTCATGGATCTTCCTGGGCAGATAAATCCATGGGACAAGGGCTGCTGGATCAGCAGTGCCAGCTCCAAGCCCTCACATTTCTGTGTCCCTGGCTGGACAGCGAGGAGCCAGCAATCCCCGCACCCTGGGGTAACTGTCTCCATCTGCAGAGGCAGGACCCAGCACCTTGTTCCTGCAGGGAGGTGGGAAAATAGCCTGGGCCTCCATCAGGCCTGCCCAAGCCACTAGCTCTTTGTTTTCTGTTGATGAAGCCCTTCTGTGTAGCTTGATCTAGACCCTGACTCATGCAGGCTGAGCACCCATGACCTGTAGCATGTTCATGCTCACAACCCACCTTGCAAAGCAGGGAAGTGCTGTTACCCTCGCAGAGTGTGTGGGGAACAGATACTAAGAGACTTGCCCAAGGTGATAAAAGTCTGTAGCAGAGCAGGGAACTCAGCCAGGGACTTCCGAGTGCAGGGCTGGCACCTGAACTGCAGGCTTCTCCTCCTTGGGGACCTGGTCTCTGCACAGCATGAAACACATCTCATCCCAGTCTGAAGGCAGTGTAGGTGCAGAGGGCGTGCTTCCCATCCGGAGGCCAGCTGGCATGCCAGGGACTAGGCTGGCAGAAGTTAAGCCTTTCCGATTTCCTCCTTATTCCTTGTGGAATGAAATGTGCTAAGGCCGGGAGCCAAGGAGGAGCGGCCTGGCTGAGTCCTCTCTGGGCAGCAGCCACTGAAGATTTCAAAGGAATCTGAAGCTGAAAGAGGGGGAAGGAGCTCTGTGCCTCCTTTCTGACCAGAGAGGGGCTCAAGGCCATTACCTGGGTGGAAACCCCACAGGGTAGGGAAGAAGTGCCCCAAATGTCCTGGCCCCCAATAGCACAGAATAGGCCCATCTGTCCTGCCACTGTCTCCTACTGCTGCAGGGCTGGCTCTGAGGCTGGTGTTGATCAGATGGAGCCCTGCTAGATGGATAGCAAGCCCTGTTCACATATAGCCCAGCAGGCTCTGCTCAGATTTAGAGTTAGGTGTACTTGAGGCTCACATGAGGCTACCTATTGCTGTGTTAGATCAGCCCGCACACCAAGAGGCCGCTGCAAGGCAAATAACAAGGAATGTCCCCCCCACCCCATTATAACTATGGGAAAGGTAAGAAACTTTGAGGTACAATTAAAGTTTAAAACAAACATTTTGGTGACCTGGAAATGTGCAGTTCCCTAAATACCCTTAACTCTGACCAGTACTCCGTGAAGGTGGGTTGTTTGTTAAACTCCTCCTTGGACAACACACCTCCTGTGCTGTTCACTTCACAGGATGAAATTAGGGGGCCTTTCCACTGTAAAGGGAAGTATCCATACACAGCTGTATACAATCATAATGGTAGCCATGGCAGCAGACTGTATCCGTGCATTGTCATAGCTGTATCCATGGCAATGGGATGTGATGTCACAGGCTTGGCACACTGGCATTCCTAGTGCCAGTAGGTGGGTTGTGGGCAATGCTGTCATGTTGATTCTAGATGGTGATTGGTCTCTGGGGGCCGGCCCAGCACAGGTGGGTCTTGTTGTTGTCTTCAGAAATGAAGGGCAGCTGGTCTCAGTTTCCTTCATGCCCTGGTGAAAGTGAACCTGGGTCTGGGTGATGCTTGAGAGTGAGGTCTGTGGTAGCTACTGCCTGGCTTGCAAGAGGCCTGAGCCAGGGAGGAAGATGGGCAGCAAGGCCTGAAAGACCTTGCCCGCTCTGGGAATCCCTGCAAGGTGCAAATGTCCAGTCCAAGCCACTCCACAGTGTCCAGCCTGCTCCTCTTGCTGCTGCTCCTTCAGGTGCCACAGAGACCCACGACCCTCCTGCTCTCTCATGCCCCCACAGCCCTGACCATCCATGCACTAAGTCCATCTGCAGCCCGGAGTGACTTAGACCCCCACCTGACACAACCCAGTGCATGGCCAGGCTCAAGTTTTCATAGGAGACTGAGTCGCTGAAAGTGAACCTGCTATCTTATCTTCCAGCCCTCAGAGGGTGACAGATCTCAAGGGTTCCCAGCTTGGCTCAGCACACAGCTCAGCTGAGGGTTCATTTCTGGGCTCCCTTCCAGGTCTCCCTTGTTGGCCCACAGATGAGCTGGCTGTGTTTGGGAGTGCTGAGGGGAGGAGGACAGTATCGCATGTGGGATGCTGGGGATAAGGCACGGACCGAGACTGGAATATGCATCACCTTGGCGTTCCTTTCCAGCTGCAATTATGTTGCATAACTGGAGTCACTTCCTGCTGGAGGAGGCTGAAGGATTCCTACCCCGCCTGCCCCCACCCCCAGCTCCAAGCGAGCAGAGGGGTGTGTACCAACACGAATGCCCGCACATGTGCACAGACATCCAGGCCAGCAGGGAAAGAGCAGTTTTCTCTGCACCAGAAATCGAACGCCACTGCACCCCATGAGAATGACAGTGATGGGGGCTATGGCTTCTTCCACTGTCTGAAAGGACAGAGCATCAAAGGAGGGGGGTGAGGATTGCCAGGGTTTTTCTTCATAACGCATCCGCAGTGAACAATGCTGAGTTACTCTGCCTTCTGAGTGCTGGGTTAGCTTTGCTCAGCTCTTTGCTGGGTCAGCTTAGGCAACTGTGCCTCAGTTTCTCCTTCTGTGAAATGGAATAATGATACTGACTTCTCTTGGTGCTTTGAGAGCTACAGATGAGAAGTTCTAGCTATGAGCTAGCTGTTGGTTTTGTCTTAGAGATAGTACAGATCACCCAGTCCTGCATCCCAGCCTTCATCTACAGATGTAAGAGGGGAAGTCACCAAAGCTTCAGGGTCCCACTGATGAGAAAGGAAAGTGTAACCAAGAAGGGACCATGCCCTTCCCAATGACTGGCAAAAGTTGAAATGAGAAGGGAGATTAGCTCAAGCACAGAGGGGAGAAAGGATAGTATCATGGCTCAGACCTGGTTGGGGATTTAGGGGACCTGGACTCAGTATTGGGGAAAGACTTGCAATGTGACCTTGGCCAGTCACTTTCGACATCCTTGCAGAGAGGGACTACTGCATGGTGGAGACATCCCAAGCTACCCTGCAGGTAGCTAGCTCAGGTGCCAGTAGCCATTGTGGCATGGAGCATGGCTTAACCATCCAAATATTCATCCTTCTTTTTGGACAGGTTTTGCAGTCCACTTGAGCTCTGTGCTGCTGCAGTGACACAGCTATTGGTAACTGCACCAGCTAGATAATAATGTCTACACCACACTGCAATAACACATGTGTCTACACTGTAGACAAACCCTTGACTATTCTATGCCTGTCTGTCTACCGCCATTGTCATCCTCCCAAACTGGCAGGCAAAATTGTAACCCTAAAACAAACCATGAGACTCATGATATGAGCATTAGTAATGCCATCTCCTATGGTGCCAGGACTTAACTAATAGCAGCAATGTACATGTGGGGAACAGGTACACACATATGTGCCCATGCTGGGAAGTGTATCTAATGGCCAAAGCAGGTGACTGAACTGAGACTCTGGATGCCAGTCCCTGGTCTGACACCTGACTCCTTGCGTGGCCCCTCATACCCCTTAGCCCATGTGTAGAGCATCGTGGCTGTGGGGATTAGTGAAGGAGGGTTAGTAGGATATGCTGAGAGCTTCTGTCAGGAGGAGGGTGACTCTTTGTAGATTGGTTTATTGTGGGATTGCATTAATAGGGATGAATGCTGTTACAGAAAATAGACCTGTGCTGTAATATGGGCTTAGCATTGTGCTGTGGGTGAGGGAAAAGCTCCCGCATCAATCTCTCCCTCCAATGCATGGGAGGCAGCAAGTCCTTTCCCCCCTTTCCTGCTCCCCAGCTATGCTCCTACAATGTCACCCCATCGTTCTGATGTCCTGTACCTCACTTACCCCCAAATCTTTCTCTCCCCTTTTGCTCAACCAGTGTGGAGAAAGGGGGCTAGGAATCTCCTCTGATCACTATTTGTCACTGGGCCTCTTCTCTACTGAAGCCGTTGGTCTGTTAGGGCATGGAAAGGGCCGCAGCTCAGGGTCCTCAGTAGCTGGCAGAGGATGCTAGAATGGGACTTGCAAACCATGTCACAGCAGATCCATGTTTGACCCCAGTGGCTGGAATAAGATGGGGCAGTGGCAACCTGGATGCCTGAGTTCTATTCCCAGCTCTTGGAGGTAGCATTATCTGTTGTTAAAATCACAACTTATGGGGGTATCAACCCAAACAGGAGGAAGAACTGTCTTATTTGATGCCTTTCCCATGCTAGAAGAATAAGGCTAGAAGAATCCCCTGAAAGGGCTGTGGGTGTAGCTCTAAATTCTTCTGGAGCTGGTGAGGGAACCCACTGGCTTACACTGCCTCAGTTTCCCTATCAGTAAACAAGGGGGCAGTGCCTTTCTGGCAGGGGCAGTATAAGCAAATTCATTCTAAGCACTGAGTATTTTGATCCTTCCTCCTGGATTCCTCCTAGCTGCTTGGCCAACATCCAAGTGAGGATTTGCGCTTGAATGAAACCTGTAGGCCAGCAGTATTCAGTGAGCACCAAGCAAACAGAGACATTTTTAGTGCATGTATTTCTTGGCAACTTCTGCTCTAAACTCAGGTGCCTGGAGACTTTTCCAGGCAGGGGCTCTGGGTCAGTCCCTGCCTACCCACCTGCTCTGAGCAGAATCTAGCTGGGGAGCTGCAGATGGCTTGGTGACTTCCTGAAACACTCAGGCCTGGCCTTACACCAGAGCAGATTTGGCTGAGAGATCCTTAGAAGCCGGAGGAAGAAGGGGAAAAGAAGAGACTGCTGGGGAGCTGACCAGGGAGAAAATGCCTTGTGAGTCCTGTGGGAATGCGTAGGGAAGCTTGGCCTGCCAAGGCCATTCTGTTGGATGCTGTTCTGCAAGAGCCATCCCCCGCCAGCTCCTTCTGCAGGGCATCCTGTGCCCCACACATGCTGCCTGCTGGTTACAGCAATGCAGGTGAATGGAACTGCAAGGGTCTCATCCTGACTCTGCTTCTGACTCCCTGGGTGACCTTGGTCAAGTCGTGTCATCTACTTGTACTCCTGTTACCGCACCCTTGGCAGATGGGGTAACAGCTTCAGGGGGTTCATTGATGAGTGCCTGTAGAGCACGTGGTGACCCCTGGAACGAATGCTTCTCCAGGCCTCAGGCCTTACCCCCACCGGGTCTGCAGTAAAGGGCGTCCTTCAAGCGAAGTCTCTCAGTGTGCCTGTAGGCTGTCCTCTGGAGCACCCACTCCACACCGACTCCATGGCCCACTCCAATGCTGTTTTATTCCTGGCCTGCTGAGTTCCTGGGGGCCAGTCACTTTTCCTGTCTGTGAGAAGGGGATAATGATTCCTGTGTAAAGGGCTTTGAGGTCTAGTGATGAAGAGTGCTAGGAAAGAGAGAGGCAGTAGATCATAATCATTAGTTGCCCTTCCCCCAGCAGGGAAATATAGACACAAGGCAACTGGAGCACCTGATGCCCTTGTAGCTTCACCTGCCATCCTAAGCAGGGGGGTCTGGGCCAGCTGAGCCTGCCCCTTTGCCCAGCAACCTCCCCGCCCTTGCTTGTTTAAGCTCCAGTGGCTCAGTGCTCAGAGGGACCCATCAGAGCACATGCCGGTCCTGCCTGGGTTAGTGGGGAGGAAGGACTGGCCGAGGGACAGGTGGTGACCTCAGCAAGGGGCTCTGCTGGGCAGATACCAGACCTGTGCCCTCCCATGGGCATGGCACCATGCACTGGGAGAGGAGTGTTGTGTTGATCTAACACGGCCATAAGACAGCGAGCAAAAGAAAGCTCAACCTCACCCAGAGAGGCAGAGAAATCAGGGCATTACTAAGTGCTCAGTCACAGGGTGAAAAAGGCCCAGGATAATAGTGCTATGGGATATGAAATTGTGAGCTCAGCAGCTGTGGACTCAGCAGAGACCTCCCACCCACAGGCATGGAGTGTGCCCAGGAGGGGACGCTCTTCCTCCACATGAGTGCCATATCCACAGGGATAACAGGTAATGTCCCCATGAAGAGTGCTGCCTCTTGGATGAGATGTATAAGTGAGGCCATGACATATTCCACCCCAGATGTGGCCACGTGTTTGGTGGGTTGAGTCGTCCTTGGTTGAAGGGTCTGTTTTCAGGGATGCAGAGAACCTGCATGTCCCATTGACTTTAAATGTACTGGTGGGCACGCAGCACTGTGGAATATCAGGTTTCCTTTTTTCTGACAGCTTTGGGAAACTACTGGCCAAAAGGTCCGTCTCGCCCCTGGGGAGGTGGCTGAGAGAGAAAGATTCTACAAAATCAGCCTGTGCAGCTTGGGACAGCTTGGAAAATGAAAGGGATGAAACCTATTAGCAGCTCAGTAGAAAAGCCCTCCTCTGCAAAGCCCTCCTCTGGGCTGAGGGAAGAGGATTTGCCATGCTGCCAAAGGGGCCCTGAGCCAGGGTTGTTTGCTATATTGGTCCTAGGTTCTTGCCTTCCCCTACTTAATCCAGAGGGGGAAACCTGGTGAAGTGCTGCCAGCAGGGCCAGCAGCTCCACAGGTGATATAGCCAGAAGGGAGCAGCAACCGCCCTGCTGCTCAGTGCTCTACCTCCTGCAGAGCCGGGGCCACGGGCCCACCCAGAGTTAGCTCCTGTTTGAGCTCCAGTAGCTGTTCAGTCTTGTTCTGAAGACTCCAGGAGATGAGACCCTGGGAGGATGTTTCCCAGCAGGGGTCCAGGGAAGACTGTGGGGGGATGAAGCAGGGCAGGGGTCTGTGGTTTAGGTGCTGCGACATGCTCCCATGGGGTCTAGAGACAGGGAGGGCAGGCTTATGGTTAGGGGAGGCTTGGCATTGACTTCAGTGCATGCTGCCTCTGGCCCAGGGGAGCAAATAAATCCATTCTAGGGCATCTTCCTGCAAGCATGCACAGAGGGTAGGGAAAGCCATGTTGCATCATTTCTTCTTCTCTCTCCCACTGCAGCCCCGCAGGTCTTTTCCCTACTGGGGACTTGCAGAAATGAGTTGGAAAAAGCCATTTCAAGTCCTTCAAAATCCCAGGTCTCTTTCTGTTAGACAAAGCCCCCAGGCTGTGGCCCAGTTCTAGCCTAACCCATTCCGTTCCATTTTGTGTCTCTCCTAAACACCCCCCCCCCCCCGTCCTAAATTGGTGCTGCGCCTGGTTAAAAGGCTCCCAGGTTCCACCACAGGGTCTGCACTTCAGTGGCTTCTTATTCTCAGAGATCCCTCCAGCACCCCAAGAACAGAGTCTTACATTTTGCCGAAAGAAAAGATGGAGCAAAGCTGAGTGCTGGCCGGGAGGTTTACCCCAAGGCACAGGATGCTCTGAGGACAGCCACCCTTTGCACATACAGTTGTCTCCTCCAGCAGTGAAAAGCCTAGCTATCAGGTAGCTGCTAATGAGGCTCTGATAAGCCCATCTGAAGGCCTGTTCACACCCTCTCCCCAGAAGCCCCCAGCACCTGTACAGATGTTGTCAACAGGACTGTCCCCAAAGCACCCGTGCTTCTGGGAAGATGGTGAGGGTGTATCCTTCCCCCACAGACAGGGGGGAGTGAATGCAGCCAGGACAATCCATTCCATTCTGCTCTGCAGGGCCCCCATGCACACAGCCTGGGGCACGGCCATGCTGCAGGCACATACACTTATAACCTAGGATGCACGTGGGCTCTGTGTGTGTGTGTATATACACCCACAGCTTGGAGAACACATGTTGTATACACATCCACCCTCCCACACATACACATGCAGGCACACATGCTGCATAAACACATACCCACTCAACCCAGAACAAATTACCCACCCCATCCTTGTCTCATACACAGATGTGCTGTACACACACCCACCACCTCACTGTCCCTGTCTTTCTCTCATACACACAAATGCAAGCACAACTGCTGCATACAAACAAATTCCAGGACCCAGACATAGTTTTGGTGCTTTATATGCACTCATTTAGATAACTTAGGATGCAGGCCTCTTGTGTATCCACCCTCCACACATGCACACGCAGCCAGGACAGGGAAGGCTATGCATGCATCCGCCCAGTCACACACCCAGTCTGGGACTCCTCCCTGCTCTACACCTGCACACACCCCAGCCCACACAAACTCCACTGTAGATACTCCAGGCTTATACCACAGCGAATGAGATCGGAATGAGTGTGCATACTCCCAGATACACCCACATCTTCAGCATGGCCCTACGCACTGCCTCATCCGGGACACAGCTGGCCTCCTCTGGCCCTGCACCACAAACTCCCAATGTCACTGCTACGTTAAACCTGCCAGCTCTGCTGCTCCTGTTATTGCTATGCCTTCATGCAGCTCAACCAGGCAGTGCCCAAGTACCAGACACCTTAGCACCTGTTTTGCCTCCCCTCCTGCCAGAAGCATGGAAGCAAGCCCACAAGTGCTGATGTGGGGTCTCTCAAGGGGATATGGTGCTCTGTTCCCTTCTCACACCTTCAGGAGACACACAGCAAACTTGGCCGGTCTTGTTTCCCCTTCCCACCCCCTATCAGCCCCATCCTGATGCTCATCTGCGTCTGGCAGGAAAGTCAGTGATCTCACGGGAAAACCCAAAGGTCCCGAATGTTGCAGGTCCACCTCCCTGTGTCTGTCTCCATCTGTCTGCTTTGTTTTATGCCTTGGCTGTGAGCCTTTGGGCCCAAGGCTGCCTATGTTCATTCAGTGCCCAGCACAGTTGTCAGGACTGAGCTCTGCAGGCCTCAATAAATGACACTGACTCCTACAGGTGCTTTATGGTGGCATCTTTAATGGGGGGAAACTGAGGCACGAAGCTGTGACATGCCTTGTAGAAAATCACCCAGCAGGGCAGTGGCAGAGCCAGGAGGAGAACCCGGCAATCTTAGCGCATGCTGGGGCTCCATAGGGAAGTAGCAGCCTTTACACTATAGGACTTGGCTATAATGGAGGCAGCTGGACTGAGGGTACTGGACACAGACTGGCCATGAGGTGCTCTGGCTCTGTAGCTTCCAGCCTGATCTGTCTAGGGTCACAACACAGGGTCTGCCTCAGTCCTGGCCGAACTAAGCAGCTGTGGGGTAAGCCAAGCCATGATGGGCCCCAGGTGGTACTGCTGGCCAACGACCCAGCCAGGCCTGGTAGCTTTTCATGTGTCTGTGCAAGTCCCTTTGACCCTTAGTGTCCTTAGTGCCTCTTGATGCTCATGTTGGGACCTGCCTTCCATGTCACGTCTGCTGGTTTCCTCTTTGAGAAGGGCAGCTGCGGAGGATCAGGGGCAAGGAAGCTTGTCCCTTTATGCACCTGAGCCCTGAAATCCTTGTCTTCACCCATCCGCTACTGCAGGACTTGAAGTCCAGTCCTTTCTCTTCACCTTCCAGGCCAGCTATAATGCATCCAGACAGTAAAGCTTTTTATTGCCATCTCCTGGGCGGAATGGGAACTGCCGCCCCTTGTCCAGCTTTAAAATTCATACTATCGTTGAAAATCCCAGAGATGGTTCTTGGTTACAGCCTAAATATGCAAGTCAGACAGACTGTGGATGCCCCAGACTCCTCTTCCCTAATATATTCAGTGTATATGCAGCTATGTCACTGGGCAGGTCAGTGTTTTCATGCCGCTGGTTGCAATGACTAAGCCAGGCCCAGTCATCCCCGAGGTGGCTGCAGTGCATCAATCCCAGGCCAGGTTTTGAGGAGAGGCTGTGTGATGGTGATAGTTCAGGGTAGCCGTGGGCCAGACAGAATTGCAGTGTGACTGTACCCAACTGCTTCAGTACAGAATCCCCTTCAGATTCATGGCAATGTGTGTGGCTCAGTTGGGGTCTGTGCTAGTGGCAGCAGTTAGACAGTGACCCCATTGGAGTGTCACAAATCCCATCCATTATACCAGCCAGAGCTGGAGATGACACATCCATGCATAGGGCAGGATTGTGCCCACTCTGCCTGGGAAGGAAGAGATGACTATTGTCCTTCAAGCCAAACCACCCAGCAGTCAACTCAGCTGTCAGGTGGAGGGGAACCAGCTGAGGCAGGGGACCAACTATGAAACACAAAGTGCTTGATCCTGTGCGCAAGTGATGGGAGTGCCACAAGCTGTCACTATGTCACAGACAGCAGGTAGCTGGGGTCCGGGCTGGTTGCCAGGGGCCAAATCCCCGAAGCCACTGGCCAAACAGCCTGACAATCCCAGTGGAGAGGCCCAGGGCCAGGTTATAAGTGGCATGTGTTGAGTAAGGCCTGTCAAGGCTTCAGCTTGCAGGGTCCTACTGTGCAGGGTGCTGCATATGCCACACTGTCAAGGAGACAGTCTTGCCCTGTGTTTCGAGAGTGCTTGGTTACTCAGAGATCTGTATAGACGTATGTAGTGAGTTATGGACAAGGTACCAAAGAGGACACTCTATTTATAAGGTGTTCTTAGCAAACCCCCTGAACTATTTCTAGCCCCAGAGGGATGTGTCCTGCAAGGTAACAGAGTCTCTTGACTCTCCAGGGCTGCTGGCCAGGCATCTCTCCCCAGGGCACTTAAAAAGAAAGGAAGAAAGGACTGGAAACTGCAGAGTTAAACCACCCCTGTTCTGAGAATGGCCAATGAGCACATCCAAGGGGGAAGCACTGCAAAGATTCATAGATGCACAGATTGTAAGGCTGGAAGGGACCCTGGAAGATCATTGGGTCCAGCCCCCTCCACTAAGCAGGAAAGATAACTGGGGGTCAGGTGACTCCAGTAAGCTGACCATCCAGTTTCCTCTTGAAGATTTCCAGGGTAGGTGATTGCCCCACCTCTGGAGGGAGCTTATTCCAGTCTGGACACCCTGACTGTGAAGAAGTCTTTCCTAATGTTGAGCCTGAATTGATCTTCCAGGAGTTTGTGGCCATTACTCCTGGTTTTCCTATCAAGGGTTTGGTGAACAGTAGCTCACCGAGCCCTTGATGTACACCCCTGGTGTAGTGGTAAGCTGCTACCAGGTCCTCTCTCTGAGAATACAGTTTCTTTTCTTACAGCAGGGTCTTGGGGTTTGACACCTTTTGAATCCCATAGGATGAGCAATGATCAAGGAATCAAAGAGCTGGGAGGGACCTCACTGAGACAGTCCCTGCCCTGACTGATTTGCATCTACAGGAGGGCAAAGAGGAAGGAACTATATGAAGAGGGCAGGTGTGTTGGATCATACCAGCAATCATCCATTTCTTGCATGCACTGGAAACCACCCTCAACTGCAACTAGGACATGTACAAAGCCAACCCAGCATGGGTCCATCCTGTAGGCAGGGGCACATGGACTTACCACAGTGGGAGCGGGGGAACGGTGTTTATGGCATGTCAGCAGCTTTGCAGATGCACTGTTACCCCTCATAGCTGCTGCAGGGGTAATTCTCATGTACCTCCAGACAGGACCATGCACATGGGCAGTTACCATAGGGCAGCTGACTCATGGAAAGGCTCCACCCCCACAAGAGCCAGTTCATGTGCCCCCATGCCTGCAGTCTTTTTATCCACCGGGGTAAAAGAGGATAAAAACCCTGACTGGACCCTGTGGCCTAAGGCCTCAGCAGAGCTACCTGGTATTTGGTGCATGGGAGAGTGGAGGGGGCTAATTGCTGAGCTGAACACATGCTGCTGCTCAGTGAACAGGTTTGCAGGCTGGAAGCAGCACATGCCTGGTCCCAATGGGCTTTGTTCCCAGCTCTGCCACTGTCCTGCTGACAGACCTCCAGGAAATCGCTTCCTCAGTTTTCCAACTGTAAAATGGGGGCAAAGGCAGTCCCCACCACACAGCAGGGCTTACCAAGGTGTTTAAAGTGCCACCAGGCACCTGCCTGCAAAGGGGTGGGTGTTAATAATTCCTTTCACCAAAGACAAGGACTCTACGGTTAACTGTTTGGCATTGTCTGTTTTGTTCCTTCCCTGTCCCCCGCTGCAGCCCAAATCGAAGTGATCCCATGTAAGATCTGTGGAGACAAGTCTTCAGGGATTCACTATGGAGTCATTACATGTGAAGGCTGCAAGGTGAGCCCTGGTCTGGGAGATGAATCAAACCTGTGGCTATCTTCAGGCCTCAGGTTAGCAGGTGTCATGGAGGGGACAGCCCCAGCCTGGAGACTAGGGAAGGGTGGCTTTGTTTCAGACCTGTTGGACCATAAGCCCCCTGCTCAGCAGACACCAGAGCAGCCCCCGGTTGGGGTTTCCATGAAGCCTGAGTCAGATGCCCTGAAGCTCTGGGGAAGATCCCAGCTTAGGTGCTTTCCAGAGGAGGGTTGGATGGGACAGGCTGCACAGACCCTCCCTGGCAGTGCCTGGTTCCCGTCGCCACTGTCACACCACTTAGTGGGACTACCCTAGTGCACTCCCCACTGCCTCCTGCACAGGGGGAACAACCCCTAGTTTCCACTGGGAATAGTCTGATGCAACAACAGGCAAGGCCTGCTGGGTTCCTAGGTGGGTTCCTTCAGAAGGCCCCTGCAATAGCTCTGCAAGCAGGCTGAGGCCAGGGGAGAGACCCCGTCCCCCCGTCTGACCTGTCCCCTTGTCCTTGCAGGGCTTCTTCAGGAGAAGCCAACAGAATAACGCCAGCTACTCCTGCTCACGCCAGAGGAACTGCCTGATTGACCGGACCAACCGAAACCGGTGCCAGCACTGCCGCCTGCAGAAGTGCCTGGCCCTGGGCATGTCGCGTGATGGTGAGTCTGCTTCATAGGAGGTTGCTCTGTCTGGGCACCTTGGGAACTCCTGAGCCCTGGGTTGGGCTGATTAACAGGGAGACCTTTGCTTGGTGGATACTGCTGCAGCCTGGGAGCCAGGAGAGCTGGGCTCTAGCCCCAGCTCCATCACTGCCCTCCCTGCTAGCTCCCTGGGGCAGGCACCATCTCCTAATTAGAGCTGGGTGGATTTTTTTTTCAAAGAATAGTAAATTCACTAAAAAATGGAGTTTTGGTGTCTAAAACGATTCATGAAGCCAGCTGAAATTCGGAGGCTAGCTTGGGCCCAGAAAGGAGCGTGGGGATGTCCAAACCTTTAATTCTAGCCCTTCTCAAACAGGAGGTACCCTTCTGGAAATGCTGGTCTTCGTTGAAACACTGCCCTAACTTGAAAAACAATACAAAACAAAAGAAAAAAAAGGTTTTTAAAGGGGCTTCAGTAACCCATAGCAAAATGCCTGGCGTTGGACCCACTGGAGCTTTTCAGGGTTTCTTTGTTCCATTGAAAAACTTGAATAAGTTGTGCTCTGAATGGTGCCTCCAAGTCCTAGTTTGCCCACTGCAACCATCTTTTCGTGTTCTCTGTGCGAAAGGCATATCCCGGGCCTCCTCCCAAAGAGGCTTCCCTGGGCTGCAGTAATAATGACGTTGAGAGAAAAACCCATCAGAACATAGTAAATTGTCCTGAGGGTGCCAGGATTCCCTGGCCTCACCCCGCCGTCCTCTGAGCCTGGGGTGGCAGCACTGTTGTTAAGCCATGGTTTGCCAGGCACCATGTGCCACACACCTACTCCTATAGCCTTGCTTCATTCTTGCCCCCTCCTTTCCCCAGCGGTGAAATTTGGGCGCATGTCCAAGAAGCAGCGGGACAGCCTGTATGCTGAGGTACAGAAGCACCAGCAGAGTCAGGAGCAGAATGGCATCGCCAAGGACGACTCGGAAGGCCTGACCCGCGTCTACACAACCAGCGTGAGCAGCGGGCTCTCTGACCTGGATGACATCTCCACCCTGTCGGACGGGCTCCTCTTTGACTTCCCGCTCACCCCCGAAGGGGGCAGCACCTACTACAACCTTGACCTCCTGACCTCCGCTCAGCCCTCGCCGGACCAGTCCAGCATGGACATCAGTGATGCCAAGCTCATCAAGCAGGAGCCCATCTACGAGCTGATGCTTGAACCAAGCCTCTTCACACACAGCACCTTGGAAGGCAGCCAGCTCACCTCGGATATTTCAGTGATTGAGACTGGTCAGTATACCCTCTGCCCTCTTACAGTATAATGTGGGCTTAGTTTGCCAGGGCTCAGGACAAAATCTGAACGCCAGGTGAGCTGTGCTGGAAGCACAGGCCTCTACTGCTGAGCTAAAAGGCCGTTTCCATTAACTAAGAGGGGGAGTAGGCTAGTGTCTTCTTCTATGGGGAAACCTGATCTGTGCTGAAAGCAGCAGAAAGTACAGTAAGGGCTTCCAGTCTCTGGCATTTCCTTGCCATCCAAAGCCAGGCAAGCCACCCAGCCATAGGCACTTTGTTTTTTGCCAGTGGGTGCTTACAGACATAAAAAGATCCCTGGGCTCAGATCCCTGGGCTCCCCATGCACCATCCTACGCTACGTTGTGGGAAGCTAGCTTTTGAGAACCCACTGACCCTAATACCTAAGGCCCCACCTCTCAGCTGTACTTTGCCTTTGCTCTATAGACCGAATTGCACAGACCGTGGTCAAATCCCACCTGGAGACCTGCCAGTACACGACCGAGGAGCTCAAGAAACTAGCATGGACATTGTACACCCAAGATGAGATCCGGAACCTGCAGAACAAGGTAACCACCTCCTGCTTCCTCCTGGCCACAGGGCCCTTGCCTCAGTGCTCCATGCTGCCACAGGATCCCACCCTAGCACTCTCCTTTCCTGGGTCACCCTACACCTACAGGAGCTCCTCACGGGTCAGGAGCTGTCCTCCTGTTCCTGCCTTAGGGTGCTGTTTGCTTCCCAGCTGGACAGTCCACAGGAGGTGGTGAATGAAGGATGGGATCAGGGGAAGGGTAGTGGCCAAAGTTGCTGCCTCATAAGGCTGCCAGTGGCTTGGGGTCAAGGGCAGAACCCCACGGCCATGAGCTCAGGGGGTGGCTGTGCAGCTTGGTAGGTGGGTTGCCATATTCCCAGGACTAGAGGTGCGCATCCCAGAGGGAGGTGCACACTTGTGGTTGGGGCCTGCCTCCAGGGCTGGCATATCCCAGAATGACACAGTACCAAGGGCACCCCTGCTGGCACCCCCCAAGTCCTGAGCCCAGGGAGCTGCAGAGGGGTGGGTGGTGACAGAGGGGAACAGGCTGTCTGAGATGCCCTGTTGTGACTGCAGAGCTGTGAGGCCATGTGGCAGCAGTGCTCCCTGCAGATCTCCAATGCCATCCAGTACGTGGTGGAGTTTGCCAAGCGCATCGACGGCTTCATGGAGCTCTGCCAGAATGACCAGATCATCCTCCTGAAAGCAGGTGAGAGAGCTGGGGACACAGACTCACCATGCAGATACAGATGGGACCCTGCCCACCCACAGTCCTCAGCTCCCAACAGCTCCAGCTCCTAGGCAGATGAACACATGGTGTTCTAGCCCATGCACTGGCCACCAGGCAGTGCCATCAGGCTGCAAAAATGAAGATAGTTTGGGGGGCAGTTGTCATGGTGCTGGCACTATAAGGGGCTGCCATATACTGGCCTTAAATGGGCCCTGGGAACATCAATACTGGCGGTTTGCTGGGACAGGGCCATGTCACTTTACTATGAGCTGGGCTGTTGTGGACTGTAGAACAGGTTGGGGCTGCTTTGCAGAAGCTGCTATGAATTGGAGCACCCTTGAGGCTGCTGTGATTTATGCCTGAGGTCATTCCCATCCCTGGGCCATTCCCATGAGCAAAAAAAGTGGCTGAGAGCCACCCTTCTGTCACTTCATAGCACCTCCAGGAGGCTCAGCCTGGTGACCAAAGCAGGAGCTGTCCGGAGCCCAGCAAGGCCCTGCTTGCTCTCTCATGGGCCTGGCTCCTGAAAGCACTGCATGCCCTGCCCTCGTGTGTGTGCTCTGGACTTCCCTCTGCAGTCAGCTGAGTGACTAACAGAAAGGACCAGAGTTCAGCCTCAAGAGCTAGGTGCAGTGTCAGCCTAATCCCATCTTCCTTCCCAGTGCTCAATTTTGGCAGCTGTCTCTCATGGCAGCACATGCCACTGGTCACACTCTCCAGCATAGGCAATGCATGCCTCGAGGCTGGGGGGCATGGCGACCGCTCACAGGATGCCACATTCACCTTATCTGCCCTCTTCTGTCTGCACTCCAGAGCAGAGCACAGCCTAGTACCCCAGGAGACGTGGCTCACTGACTCCCAGTCACAGTTACCTAGTTAGTGACTAGCCAACAGGCTGCAAATCAACCTCGAGTCTGTTCATAGCCACCTGCTCTGTTCCTCAGCTCTCCCAGCTGTGCACTGCCCTCTGATTATCCCTGCAACCTGGGCCCCTGGGTCTGTGTTCAGGAAAATCCCCCAAGCTCTCTCGGTTCCTCAGACAGAGCAAGAGAAAAATAAACAGGCCAGGATCTCGGCTCGCATAAATTGGCACTGAAGCCAGTAGAGCCAAACAGGCTCCCGCCAGCTGTGAATCAACCCCATAGGAATCTTTTGGTCCAACCCTTCCAGGCTGCCCTCCTTGCTATTTCACTGGAGTTATTTTCATGGCACTAAACACAGATTGTTTAGTGCCATGAAAATAACTCGTCAGGGACTAAGACCATGTCCCAAGGCAATGAGATTTGACTGCTGGATTGACTGCTTCCATTCTGTTATGCATTACTGTTACTCTTGCAACAGAAGACCTGAGCAGGGATTTGGGGCTCAGCTGCACTAGGTGCCACAAACACAGAACAGCAAAGCATTGGGCTTGTCAATGCAGGAAAGATGCACTGGTTTAACTTAAACTGATTCTTACACCATTTTAATTTAACTGGTGAAAAGACCCCTGACTGTTTGCCTTCTGGTTCAAAAGCGATTCTTTCAGTTTGGCTTTAACTTGTCCTCAATCAACCAAAGTTCAACCAATTTAAACTGAGTTAAGCGGAGCCTGTGGAGCCATTCACATGGGGTTTGCTCCAATCAGTTTAAATTCATAGGACATGTTTCTCCTGCAGGCAAGGCCTGAGCAGGAGGCTGCCCTGCAAAAATAAGGTTTGGTTCCCTCTCTTGGGGCAGAGTCTGTCTGGAAATCAGGTCAGGGATATAGTGTTGACTTCAAACAAGAAGATACCAGTGCCCTGTGCTGTGTCACCACTGGGGTTGGCTCCCAGTCAGCCCCCTCAGTGTAAGATCATGTCTCTCTGCAGTGAAACCACTGCCTACCATAAGAGACAAGACCCGGAGCTGAGAGAGCAGAGCCCAGAGTACTCATGAGACAAAGGCTATTGCCCTTCACTGAGGCCTAATCAAACCCTGTTTCCTTTTCAGTCTCCCATTCCACCTTCATGATCTTTTCTTCCTAAACAGTGATCCCATCTGAGCTCTTGGGTCTCTACTCTGCTGCTCTGGCTGCACTTGCTGTACAGACCCTCTCTATGGCCTGTTCCCAGCCTTCAATACAAGGAAGGGGAATTCTCACACCAATTATCCCTTCCTGCCTGTCCACTAATTCTGCCTTAAAGGTGCCTGTCACCAGCCACTGGCAGCTTTGCTACCTGGAAAGGCCTGAAGTCAGATGGCAGCCATGCCATTTGTGGTGCCAGATGTGGCAGATATGTGGCAGAGGTGCCAGATGTGCAGATACCAGGACAGCAGGCATGAGAGGTGTGGGCACCAAGTCACCAGGGACCTAGTACCAAATCATTTCAAGGTGGCTTTATAAAAACAACATTCTCTAGCAGATAGAGCAGAGCAGGCAGAGCCAGGACTCCTCAGTTCTCTTGCTAGCATTGCCACTGAGTCACTGATACATTTTGCAATTGGTTGGGAACCTGGCCCTCTAGGGCTTTTTAACAACAGCTGCTTGAATGCTGGCCCCTAAGGCATGTCACATTCCTATGGTGACTTCTGAGGCCCTGAACTCAGCCTGCTCTATTAGGCTCCAGGCTTAATTTCTCTCTCTTGCCATGTCACTTGCAGCTCTGAGCGCCCTGAGGGAAGGGGTGAGAGGAGCCCCCAGTCCCCAATACACCCTTGTGCCCAGATCGAGTCTCCTCTCTTGTAGTGGTGCTGCTGCCTCTCTGAGTCCCAGGAGGTCATCATCACCTCTAGGCCTGGCCAGGGCTGCAGACGGGAATTGGGAGCCCTTGCGTGGTAAGAGAGAGCAGAAGCCAAAGCCGTCTCTTTTCCTCTTTTTCCATCTTCTCTTTCCTTCTCTTGTTAACTCTGTCCTCTTCCTCCTCTCTCCCTCTTCCCCTCATTTCTTTCCCCTTCTCTCCTTCATTATCCCTTCTACTTCCCCTCTTTCTCCCTCCCTTTCTCCCCAGAGTGCTGCATCCCTCCTTTCTCTCCCTCTTTAATCAAGGCCAAGACTGAACAATCTCACCTTCTGAGCACACACACAGTCCCACCCCAGATGCCGCTCCATAATGCAGGCAGAACATCCATAGGTCCCATTTCCTTCCACAGGGAAAGTGGAGAAGGGGAGTCTTGGCCTGAAAGCTGGCAGGAGCTGGGGCACAGTGCCAGTGGGCTGAGCCTGTCAGGCCTCCCAAATAACAGTGGAAGATCTAGTTGGCATCTCACAGCATGGGACACCCAAGTGCCTGCTCAGGCCTTTTTCAAGCTGTAGTGCTTGGGAGAGGAGGTGCCTCTTGCTCCGATGGTACCTCCTGGCAGCCAGTCTGCACAGCCACACCACTGGCATCCTCTGCAAAAGCAGGAGGCCTCTCAGGGTGGGCACTGAGGAGCTGGTGGCTCTGTGCTGGGACAGGTTAAGCAGTTGGGGCTCCACTCAAGAATTAATGTCCAGGCTGGATTTCTATCTGGAGGTTCCCTTTGCCTCGTTGTTCAGGGTCACTTGTAGGTTCAGGTCTGATTTTCAACCCCTCTCTTGCCTCTATGAGGTAAGGAGAGTCAGATCTGGCCAGTGATTCTCAACCAGGGTGCCGAGGCATCGTGGTATGCTGAGAGATTCTTCTAAGAGTGCCACAGGGTGCTGTACCATATGAGAGCTGGCATTTTCCAAGGTGGGCCTCAAGTCTAAACAAGGTAGAAGGCAGGGCAGGGTGGCACTTTACAGGCTAACTTGTTCATAGATTCATAACATCTGATGAATTAGGCTGTAGCCTACAAAGGCTCATGCCTCTGAATAAGTTTGTCTCAGAGCTCTGACCATACAAAGTTCTATTGAAATGCTGCCTGGTATTACTATAGTGCCATTTACTTAAACATTTGTTGCTCTTTGCAGGGCTGGTTCTCTCTGGCCACCATAAAGCAGGTGTAAAACACTCCCACTGTGACCTAGAAGCACTTTGCACTAGTGTATACACAAGGTGCAGAGTAATAAAGAACCAGGTCTGATGTTTCTAGCTAATGTTGCCTCCCTGCTGTCCTGCTGCGACTATGGTTGATTTCTCGTGTGTTGCTTTCCCAATGAAAATGATGGCGTGTTGGCCAAAATGGCATTTCTGCGAGGAATATTTTTATTTGATGAAGTTTTGCATCTCGAACCTCATAAGCTGCTGAAGAAAAAAGCTGATGGCAATGCAAAGCTTTCCTTTGCCATTGAAATTTGTCATGGGAACAAAGCAGAGCTTTCCTGATGAACCTGGAAATTACTTCCAGCCAGGAGTGTTGGGTGACCTATTACAGCAAGGGACAGCTCCTCTCTAAACCTCTGAAGTGGCTGGTCTGACAGTCTCCTGTAGAAATGTCACAGCAGCCAGAGCCAAAAGGAGAGGCGACTTTTATTTAGTTTGTGGATAGAGCCAGTGCCTGGAAGCCCTGCTGATCAATGAGGACCACCTTAGGCTCAGTAGCTTGAGCACACAGAACAGAGGGCTCTCAAATAGCTAAGGTCAAAGTAGCAGCAGGGCAGCAATGATTCTCCCCAAAAGCATCGGGTGCTCCAGGCACCTGCTCTGCCCTGCAAACCAAACACTTTGCATCGGCAAGGTCAGTTCCTTGAAGGAAACAACCTTGCACATGCTGAAGTCAAGAATGGTTTTGCCAGGGACTTGAAGGCAGCTGGTCATAATTACAGGCTTCTTGCTCTTACTGGTATGCAAGCTGGAGCCTCACCGGCAATGATGGAGGAAGCTTCAGGAATTTCAGGCTTGCCTGGGGAAGAAGGGATCCACCTTCAATTGGCTGCCTTCCTCACGGCCCTGCTTCCTGGGAAAGAGTGGTAAATTGGAAGGGCTGCCAGAGGCAGGTGGAGTTCTCCTCCAACACCATCTCACAGGAAGGGAAAGAGCAGAAAGAGCCCAGGAACTCAGGGCAGCTCTGCTGCTTCCTCCTCCTTCCCCTCCAGATAGCTCCTCTGCTATTGCTTCTTTCCCTGCAACACTGGGAAGATGCGTGGAGGCTGGGGGACAGGACTGATTCAGGGGCTGGCAACCTGGCAAATGCGGGTTGAGAATTCCTGCAGTAGTGGCCAGAATCCTCTTACTAGATCCAAGGGCCAACCAGTCATCATAACACACCCCACACCAAGCAGGATAAAACATAGCTGAGGCTCAGGGCCACATCACCTCTGAGGGGACCCCAGCGAGAGAGTGGAGGAGAAGCCTCTGACCCAGGCACCTGCAGCCAGCCCAGCAAGCTCTCTGCTTGTGTGCAGATGCAGAGGGCACCCGACGTGCGTGCAGCCACTGTCACTCCTCTCTCCTCTTGGTGTCGCATGCAAAGGCCCCCATCCTGCAGTGAGGTCCATGCTAGCAGATCAGACTGCAGGGCCGGGGGGGCCAAATCTGTTTCTTCATTGCCCTGTGCCTTGCATGGTTACTTACACCGGGACAAAGCTGCTACCCACTTCCCCCTGGTACAGGTGACTGCAAGGGCAGGGTGACTGGGGATGGCTGGGCAGCCAAGAAGTAGCCATCTGGCAGTAGCTACATTTGCTGCAGAACTGTTTAGACCTGGGAAGCACTGTTACACCCTCCTGCCTGGTCCTGAGAGACTGCAAATACCCTGGCACCTCCTAGCTGGCTCATTTGATGGAGCAACCCGCCCTGGTGCCTCCTCCAAACTCTTCCATGCTGCAGCCCATGCTCCTTCCTCCGGTTCTGCGCAGGTTGCTACCTCACAGCCTGAGCCTATTTGTCCTGAGCTGCAGAATCTAACCAGTGTCTTCCTTTCTTCCTTCCACTTTTTTTTATTTTGTTTTCACCTTCTCCTTTCTTCATGTTATCTCTCTGCTGCCTGGGGCTGACTGACTGGATCATATTTCCCATTGTTGAAATATCATGGTCACAATTGCAATTCAAATCATAAACACAAATTCTAATTTTTTTAACTGTTTTTTTTTAACCATTTGGAATTTTGACTCGGATTGGATTTTCTTTTCCTTTTTTTTCGGTCCTGGGACAATGGAAACCCGCCCTCCCCCTCCTCCTTGTCTGCTGTCTTTCTGCCTGCATTAGGTTGCCTGGAAGTGCTTCTCATCCGAATGATACGGGCATTCAACCCCTTGAACAACACGGTGCTCTTTGAGGGGAAGCACGGCGGAGTGCAGATGTTCAAATCACTTGGTAAGAGTGGAGTTGATTGCTCCTGGCTTTGCTGGGATGGGGGGGCTAGGTAGGGGTAGCAGGTTTGCAACCCTTGTTTTTTGATGGTAAACCCCTCGGTAACAACAAACCTTAGTCCCATTCATTGCAGGGCCATAGAGATTATTCAGAAGCACCTAAGTGATGCAGGAGCACACTGACATTCACTGAATTTTGTGTTTCTGTCACTTCTGTTCCTTAATGTCTTGCATCTTCTGTGGCAGTATCTCAGGGCATTTATGTTCAGGGATGAGAGAACTCTATAGGACTCCTGTCTTACACCTCATTCAAAAGGTGGCACAGCATCCTCATAATGTTCACAGCTGTATCAGAGGGAGCAGTGTCACTTCTTGTGGCACCAGCATTTCTGCTTCCTTGCTGACTCTTCTCTGACTCCTAGCCCTGCTTGGCTAGAGAGACCGACAGGGCCACAGCAAGAAGCAATGAGGCTGCAGACTGCAACCTCCACTGTGGAATGGTGCAGAAAGTCAGCCTTGGGCAGCGAGCCCATGAGCCAAGTGGAATTGATGAGGTTGGGAGACAAGATGCTACAGATAGCACTCAGCAGGGGCACTCTTACCTGTGGGCCAGTATTGCCCACTACTGCCTATGGTACCATGTGCTCCTTGCATGGAGCGGGGAGGCATACATGGGATTGGAAAAGCCAACTTTGCTTGTCTTTTTGATTCCCTGGAGTGGCAGCATTAGGGGAGGTGCATACTACCAGATTTGGCTGAGCCTCTAGTGACTTCCTTGAACCAACCTAAGTTAGATTAGGCTGGCACTTGGATGGAAGTTTCCAAGAGGCCCCGAGTGCAGTCAGAAGTCTTGCATGGGACAGGGTGCTTCTTGCTCTAATACTACTAGCAAGAAGATGGGATAGCACAGGAGCTGAGATTCTTAGCCATATGAAGCATATGTTCCCCCAGTATCTTCTGCTTCTCACCTGTTATCCAGAGACTCTCTGGTTGGGGACCTTGAAGTCCCTCTTATTTCCCTGCCTAGTCTTCAGCAGCCTTCCACATAACTCCCTTCCACCTCTGGCTCCAAGGGAAGGGCCCACATACTTGGCTGCCATCATGGCATGAGATGTACAGGGTGGGGGAAATGAATTGTTTGCAGTGAAAGGGTACTGCAGTGTAGTGATATGACATTGCCTTTCCCCTTGCCCCCTCATTAGGCTGTGATGACCTCATCAATGCCATCTTTGAGCTTGGAAGGAACCTGTGCCGGCTACAGCTGTCAGAGGAAGAGATTGCCCTATTTACTGCTGCTGTCCTGTTCTCTCCAGGTAAGGGAGAGAGGGAGGGCCATTAGGGGTTTCCATTTTGGAGCCCCCAGCTCCAGCCAGAAGAGTGCATTTTAGCTGCAATGCTGGGGAGGGTTAACCCTAAACTGGATCAGAGGCTGAAACACCCTAGTGAAATCAGAGACCGCTGATCATTGTCAGGTGGCAAAAACTTATCAGGTGGACATGACCTGGCTCCTGCTGGAGCTCACAGCAGAACTCCCCAAAGGAAGCAGGATTGCAACCTATGAACTTCCAGTGCCTTTCAAATTAGCAGACCCCCAAGGGACAAGACCCTTGTTCAGGGAGTTGCTTGTGCACAGCCTTTGTATTGCAAGGATTCTGATCCCCTCCTGGCGCTGACAGAACTGTTACCTGCCTGTTCTCAGATCGCCCGTGGCTTACGGAGTCCAAGAAGGTGCAGAAGCTCCAAGACAAGATCTACTTAGCTCTGCAGCATGAGATCCGGAAGAAGCACTCCAGCGAGGATAAGCTTTCCAAGGTAATAGGGCTGAGTGTGGACAACTTGAGGTGGTAGGGCCAATGGAACAGGCCTCAAATACAGCCAGGAAGATGGGGACTAGAACCAAGGGAAAACTGTCTTGATGCCAGGAACCATTGTACTGTGTGTGGTCTCCCAGCATGGGAAAGTAAGGGGAGCCTTTAACAGGGAGATGTTTAAAACTAACCTGGACAAAGGACTAGACCACAGGGGCCATCCTGCCTTAGTTGGGTTCAGTGGGTTTGCTGGGCTTCCAGTAACAGGCCTAGATCTGTTAATGTTAGTCTGACAAGGAGCCATTTCGAATCCTCTAATCTGACGCAGGACAAAATAATACTCAGCTCTTACACTGTTCATCACTAGCACATCCCAAATTACTCTAAAAAGCAGCTCAGGATCATTTATCTCCATTTCACAGGTGGGGAAGCTGAGGCACAAAGGAAGGAAGTGACTTCCCCAGGGTTACCCAGCAGGCCAGTGGCATAGCCAGGACTAGAACTCAGGGACTCTTGAGACTCAAGCCAATGACCTATGCATGGTCCAGCCAAGACTGCCTACAAACTCTGCTTCCTGTCAGGGGTTCAGTGACAAGTGATTTCAGCATGACATGCAGCCCAGGATAAAAGGAAAGCAGAAAAGTGCAGTACCCTTCCTACATCCTCATGTGAGCTTCACGGCTGAATTATAATGGAGCCCACTCCTGGATGCAGTAAAGGGACATCCTTTATCCCGAGTGTTAGGGCCATGTGTGTTTGGAAGCCAGGTGCTATGGTTCCAGGCTAGCTCCCCAGGTACACGGAAAGCTGTTTGCACACAAATACTCATCTGTTATACTCCAATACTACAATCAATGGGACCTTCAGGCAGGGGCAACAGCTAGTAGAAGGGAAAACCTCAGCTAGTCAAGGCTGTTGAAAACTGCTACAGCTGCTTTTTATTTCCTAAACTCCCCATGAAAATAGCAAACTGCTGCATTTCACTGGTGCAAAACAAGGCTCAAAGTGCTGCATCCTGCCTCTCTAAATTACCCAGGTGCAGTACATGAACTTGGAGATCTGACATTGGCATAAGCCCATCACAAGAGTGATGACTTACATCAGCGCTAGCTCGGGCATGGACTACGTTGCTGGAGATTAGGAGTGCCTGGTTCAAAGTGACACCAACAACAAGCCCAAATCTCACTCCCTTCCCTTCTTTTCTTCCTGCAGATGGTTTCCAAACTGCCCTTGATGAAAACCATTTGTAACCTGCACTTGGACAAGTTGGAATTTTTCCGGCTCCTGCATCCGGAGACTGCTCTGAATTTCCCCCCTCTGTACAAGGAGGTCTTCAACTCAGAGCTCCAATACAGTGACCCACGAGAGAGCTAAGGCCAAACTACCTGCTAGTTCCCAAAGTCTGGAGGCAAACAGAAACTTCCGGAGTTGAGGAGATTTATTTAAATCAAAGAATCAAGCCCAAAAGACCCTTTGGGGCTGGGTTATCTCCCCTCAGCCCCACCTCCTTGCTGTGGATTGCAATAGCTCTTGAATGTAATGCACCTTGAAGGAAAAGCAAACTGACTTTGCCACGCCGGTGAAATGAATGTGAAATCTCCGCTCAGTAGAGGAGACTCTCCTGTAAGTAGTATGGTACCAACACCTCCCCCAGTGCACGGATCTCAGTGGAGCATGCCCACGCACGCACATCCACAAGACACAGCGAAGGGACCTGCCCACCAGCGCTCGTCCGAGGATCAGAATTTGTTCCCACCTTGTTTTATGTTTGTTTTTAAATTAAACAAAACCCAGAGTGACGGAATGAAAAAAGGGGCAATACAGACTTGTTCAGAGAGGAGGCAAGCAAAAGAGTTAGGATCCTTCCAGCTTTTGGACCTTAACTAGACCAGAGCAGAGGTAGAAAGTCAGTGTTTTACTCCTGCATTACACTGGGGTTAATAACAGCACAAGGTACAGGGCAACAAAAAACCAGGCCCATAGTGACCAGGCTACCCTGGGAAAAATGGGGAGGCAGAAATTGAATATAGCATCCTCATAAGGAAAAGAAAGCTGCTAGGGTAAGAGTCTGAAGACTTCCAGTGAAGCAGGTTGAATGAGCTCCACGGTCAGGGTTAGACTGCGTCTCCAGCTCTTTGCATCTAGGCAGAGTCAGCTAAGTCTGCCACCCCTCTGAAGTCCATGCGATCGACTAAACAAGTGTTCCAGGAATACTACCTGCCTTGCATGGACATTAAGTCTGGTGCACTTTCCCTAAAAGAACAGATTTGCTCTCATACCCATGGCCAAATCTCAGCCTCCAGCTAATGTGTACTGCTGTTGTGCACTGCCCTGTACCCCAGAGGCAGCTGCATTTTAGAGGTGCTGTGTGCATAGTGTCACTGCTTGGGGGTGAAAGCCACTGAAACCAGCAGTATGGTTGCAATCAGTAGTTAGTTTGGACCATGGATGTTATATTTTCATAGAAACCCCTGCTAAAGCTGTCCCATGAAACCCGGTGTCTCAGATGAACCTTCTTTTCCCAGAGAATTACTTGCTAAGTGAAGAATTCCCTACTCCCCATATACAAAGAGTGGTGAGCCTCTTAGAGCCTCAGCCTTCAGGGTCAGGCCACTCATGTTCATACAGGTAGAGGTCCCAAATTCGGTCCCCATGGTTGATGACTCATTCAGGGATGCAGCATTACTGAGTGGGCAACGGGGGCAATGCATCAAAGGCATCCCTGTGGGCCTGATCCTGACTGGTGCTCCACTTCCACTGACAGCCAGCACCTTGAGGCACACTATAAGAGAGGTGAATTCCCCATGCTCCGTGCAAAGCAAGCTGCAAAGAATGCTGCCTGCCAACTCACCAGCAGTGTCAGGGGAAAGCAGAGACCATCCTCTCTTTTGCCTCTTCAGTTCCTGGACAGTGAATTGTTCCTAAGACTTTTTTGGTTGCTTTTTGCTACTGATTTTTTTTTTTTTTTTATGGTTCACTCTTAGTTTAGCAGAACTCAAGGGAACTTTTATCAACAGCAAAATTACTGTGTGTTGACAGAGACAAAGGTAATTATTCCTCTTCCCCACGCCATCTCCAGTCTCCCCAAAGGCTATTTTGTAGGGGATGTACTACTAATGATGTCTCAGAGAAAAAAGACCAGGATCTACTTCCTTTGAGAACACCAAGGTGGAGGGACACCGTCTCTTTTGCTCTGTGTGACCACCCATCGCTTAGTTATGCTGCTGGCAATCTATTTTCTACGCCCTGCCTCCCATTGCCAAAACTTTTAGGAGGGGGGGGAAAAAGTGTTAGAAAGACAACAGTAACTTCTACCAACTAAGGGCCAATTTCCAGAGTCTCCTCCCCCCATCCCCCCATTTATTCATTCCTTATATAGATACGGCCCTTTTCTAGTAGCCTAGGTCATCAACAGGGTTTGAACTGAAGTCCTGCAAATCCATAGTGCAGACCTCTTCTACTTCAGCTAAATGAACATCTCCAAGGCAGGTTTTTGTCTTCTGTGTCAGTGTTTCCTTACTTTTGCTGGCCCATGGACAACGAATCTCGAGAGAACATCAGGCTTTGCTCTCCCTGTTGACCTTAGCACTAGAATATTAGTCCTGTGGCTGGAAGCAGTGGCAGAGGGCCGAGTGGTCAGCATCCTGCCTGTGAGCTCCAGGTTGGATACTGCTGCTGTAAGCAAACCAGCCTGCAAAAGGTGAACACAACTCTCACTTATTCGGTCAGAGCTCTCTGAGGTGGGAATCCTATGACTCTACCTGAGTAAAGGCAGAATATAACCTGAACAAGAACCTGGGGCTTGGATCTTTCCTGAAAGCTACGGTATGCAAGATACTGCCGCAGGCTATTTCTTTTTGTTTCCTGCCTTCCTAACCTTCGCAGGGGAGATCAGAACTCTCTGGCCTAACTTATATTCATGACACTTATACACCCATTGCCTGTCCCTGAATTTGCTCAAATTGCAGAAGGCTTCTGGTTGACAGCAATGTTGAGTGCCATATACCAGGGGTAGGCAACCTTTTCTAGCTGTGGGCCGGAATGACCCACCCCAAAGTGGAGGCAGCTAGGGGATGGGCACTAGGGTCTGGTTGCTGCTGCTGCTTTTCCCTGCAACAGCACAGGGACAGCAGCCAAAGTCCAAGCCCCATGTCCAGGCCAGATCCAATGGTCCTCAAGGCCGTAGGCTACCAACCCCCGCCATATACTGTTTCCCGAGGCAGTATTAGCAGGGGTGGGGCCTGGAGTCACTTATTTCCTACTCTCTTTGATCCCAGAGCTTTTGAGAAAAGTCAGTATTGCCTTTTTCATACACAGGGTTGTGCCTTTTGTAAAACCATTTCCAACAGCAGTACCATCTCCAGCAGTTTAGTGGCTGCCTTCCCAGATGGGAGACAGGCCTTAGGGAGAAAGCACGTGGGAAAACAAACATGCTTTGTTAAAGGGTCTCTTGTCCGCAATTTCCACAAGAGGAGGATAATCCTTGTTTTAAAGGTAATCACTGCAGGTGTCTGGAAATGTTTGAGGGGGCGACGAAGGGAGAAAGCACACACCCTTTTCTGTCTTTGGTGTTCTCCAGGAAATGTGCACAAGGTTAACGTCACTGTTTTCATTTCATCAGCAAAAGACCAAGAACGCACCTTAAATCAGGAAAGACTGAGCCCTCGCCATTGAGTTGCAATTTCCCTGCTGATGATACAGTGTATATTAATAGGAGAAATTTTGGATTCTGAGCAATAAGAGGCCACAGGGGAATTTAAGGAAGAGGCTGGAAGTGCTAGACAAAGCCTAGCCTGCCAAACTGCAGCAATCAGCATTCTTACTTCCTTTTTAAAGGAACCAAGTTGTTGGTGAAATGATTTTTTTTTTAATAAATCGGCTTATTAAAATGAATGGAATTTGGGCCCTTTTCACCCATAATGTCACATTCCAACAGCTGGCCAAAGCATTGCATTAAACAGTCTGAAAACTAAGATCTTCCATGCTGCCTAAGAGAATTAGATGCCCACTATAAGTAATGGGAGGTACTAATCTAAACCCCCTAGACACCTTTGCAAATCTTGGACAATACTTGTATTGCATATAGTTTCAAACAAGTTAATCTGGTGTAGATCACTCCCAGTTTAGCACTGGGGGTGTCTGCACATGCATTAACGCACTTTAGTTAATGCACATTAAATCTAGTACCACCATTGTGAAGTCCCAGGACAATGCGCATTAGCTTGTCTTAATGCACATTAACTAAAGTGCATGCTTTTTAGTGACACTTAATTTGCTTTAGCCTATTTTAATGTGTATTAACTAAATAGTACTTTTTTAGTGACACTTTTTTTTTTTTTAGTGATGCTCACTGTGTCCCATATATAGGCCAGTTTCCATGACCTATCTTGACATGTTTCATTAATTGTAAAAAAAAATCATTTAAAAAAAGTTTAAAGGTTTCATTTAGAGAAACTAACCGAAAGGCGAGGGATCACTCTTTCCTGGATGAAGATCTAATTGTTGTTCGTTTGTTTTATATGAAAGTTTAGCTAAGTGTATTTCCACCTCTAGAGCCCTCACACTGTGTATAAAAATGGAATATATATATATATACATATATATATATATATATATATTCTTGTGAATGTTGGTGCAAAAGAGAAAATATATAAAATTGCAGTCAGTTTTATGTTATTTTTTATCTATATGAATGAAAGGAAAAAATGGAAAACATTTTTTTCATCTCTCACACAAACACACACACACACAAATACAACTGTAGATACAGACAGGTTTTATGAAAAAGTTTTACTTTTTAGATTTAGGACCACACTTCTGTTCTCATTGAATGTCCTGTCTTGTAAGATTGTAATTTCTATTTTTTTAAAGAAAAACTCTCCGAACTTCCTCTTACAAACCAGTCAGCTAAGAAGGTAGGGTGGGGGAGGGAAGATGTTTATTTAAGAAAAAAAATCTTTGTCTGAATTTTTCATGACATTAAATAAAAAGTAATTTAATGTATGGAAAAAAAAACTTTTTATTGAGGTGTATTCTATAGGTATATAAATGTATATTGCACAAGATTTACAGGAAAAAATAAAGTCTGTTTTACAAAGTAAAAGAAAATGTGTTGGCAATACTCTGATTGAATTTAACTCCTGTTTCTTGGCAAGCGTGAACCAAAGTCTCTTCAATGATTTCAGTGGGTTTGCATCAGGACCCTGGATTTAGGAAAGGTACTTTGGAGTATGCCTTACTTTAGAAATGAACTAGACTACTCACATGTCTGAAGTTAGGCAGAGGCTTAGGCACCTTGCTGAACTGGAGCTTGACCTGGGATTTATTTCTCTTGGATGTGCACTGAATTTCTCACCTGTGTCAGCACTGCACCAGCCTAGACACCAACTTTCCCCTAGAATTAAACATTCTTTTGAGTAAATTCATCCAAAAAATGGAGATGGAAACTGGCTGAAATAACTTGCCCAGTCAGATCAAATTTTGAAGGCATCAGAGGGTGTTAGACACCCAAAACTCTTTCGGTTTTAACATCTATTTATGGGCCTCTGAAAGTCTCAGTTGTCTCGAGCTCCAGGAGTGCTAAATGCAAGACACTCCTGCCCAACTGAACTTGCAGCCTAATTAAGACAAGGCACAACTGCAGCACATAGCAAATAATCAGGAGTAGGAGAGGGAGGATGAGGGTAAGGAGAACGTGTATTTGCAACAGCCAAATAAATAGATATCAGAAGTCCCTATTTGCCAGCTGCCTAATCATTATCTGTTTGCACTTTCCAACAGGCAATCTCTATACTTTCTCCCTCTCACACAGTTATACGTTCTACAGAAGAACCCTGCTGTTACTGAAAGTTAGGAGGAGATGAAAACAGTGCAAAAAAAACATTATGCAACCAGTCTATCAAAAGCACTTAACCAGCCCCTGTTGCCATAATAATGGAGTTTCTCACTCTATATAGCAGCCATTGCTCGTCTCCAGAAAGACAAAAAGACTTGGTTCAATGTCACACAGAAGCTCTACAGCAGAGCAGAAGCCCCTCCAAGTCAAGGGATGATGGTCCCGCTCACAAGATCATCCCTTATCTCGAGGCAGGCAAAATACGGCCCATGAGCCAGATCCAGCCCTTCAGGCTATTCTGCCTGGCCCATGGCCCCTCCAAAAAACAATTATTACTGGCCCGCAGTTGCCCCTCAGAAAGGGGAAGCCCCATGTGGAGGCACCAAGTACGATGGTGTATGACTAGACAACTGGCAAGGGGGGCAGGGACACTCCTGCCTGCGGGGAGGCTCCCTCCTGTAGTGCTGGAAGCCCCATGTGTTGGCACAAAGCCAGCTTGATCTGGCTTGAAGGTGTGCCAGTGAGCTGGGCTGGCTCCTTGCTGCCACATACAGCACCCCTGGGAGCCATGTGCTGTCAGGGCAGGGTCTGCCTGCCTGCTACCGGCCAGGAACACCCCAAGGGCCTGCTGCTGGGCTGTAGTGGATGTTTGATTTTTAATTTTTTTTTTCTGGTTCCAACCTGGCAACCTCCCCCCATCTCAAAAGGAGTACTTCAGGGGCCAGGGTTGGGGGAACTTCTGGTGGCAAAGATCAGGGGTTAGGGGTGGGACTTCCACACCCAAGATGGTGATCGGGGCACCTGTGAAGGGGCAGGGCTACCCTTGTGGTCCTCCACAGGTCATCAAAAGTTGTTAAGCAGCCCTCCGGGCTAAATAATTGCCCATCCCTGCTTTATCTTGTTAGTTGAGAGGCAGCAGCTGCTTCTCCTATGATCACTTTAGGGGGAAATCTACTGGTTTTCCTAAGGGGGAGAGGATATATTTTAACACTGTATTTACTATGACTAGCAAACCTGAGGCCCTATCCTGCCTCCCACACCCCTTGGTTTCAAGCCCCCCTATCCCTCTTTCCCTTATTTAGCCAATCTTCTCTTAACTGCAAGCAAAAGACTAGAAGATGCAGCCTGCAATTTTTCAGCTATCACAAATGTTCACATTGCTTGTATGTTCCATGTCTTCCCTATCCTACATCTGTCCTGTCTAGTTAGTCTGTAAACTCTCCATCTCTGTGCTGGTGCCTGGCATAACAGGGTTGATGACCAAATACAGGCCCTAAGGGAGATGGGGTATGATGTGATGATGCAAGCACTGATTGTTGAAGCACTTGGAGCGTGGGACCCAAGCAATCAAAGTGGCCTGCACACCTGTAGAGTACCCCACCATTACTCAAAACCGATGAGGGGGCTCATAGCATCCAGTGGTTGAGAGACATCTATGTTGAATGCATCACCGGCCACTGCCAATATGAAAGCAGCTGCCTGAGACTGCCAGCCAGAAGCGAGACCAAGGGAACAGACTAACACCCCGCACGCGCCACTAACTGAGGTTTCTCCTTATGGCCTTTCCCCACCCGCCTTTTTTCCCCCTCCCCTTTCCTGCTTTACCTTTTGTCTTTCTAATTTCTACCTAGTCGCATTCTCACTGACATCCTGCCAGGCTTTTAGCTACTCTCATTCCTTGGAATCGCAAAACAGCAGAGACTCCCCATGCCTGAAGAAGGGTGTTTGCACTGGAAAGCTTGCCGAGAACTTTTTTTCAACTACTCAGCTGGTCTAATAAAAGATATCACATCTACTGAAAAAGCCTTGACTAACTGACAAAGACTGTTAATGCCTTTGACTCTTCCCCACCCCAGCAATTGTACACCGTATGCTAAATTCATTGTCCCAAAAGGTCTAGGCACCTTACATTCTGTCCTGATGCAGTCACCATGGACAGGGCATTATGTCTCTCCCTCTCACACCATGATAATGGCATTTTTTAACCCTTATACCCTGAGCTAATGTAGGCTGCATGACTAACTGTATGTTCTAGATCAGGGGCAATTATTTTGGGCAGAAGGCCACTTACTGAGTTTTGGCAAGCCATCGAGGGCTGCATGACAGGCAGCCCAGGGCAGATAAATATTAATTTTCTAAAATTTTTAGGGGCCCCGCAGGCCAGATAGAATGGCCTGGCAGGCCGTATCTGGCCCGCGGGCCACATTTTGCCCACCCCTGTTCTAGATTGTATCAACATATGTACCATGTAGCTACCAGATGTGGGGTCCTACATTCTCGTCAGTCTCTACAAAGCCATGTAAATACCAGTAACTATGATTTTTAACATTTACTAATACAGTTTCATATCTATAACTTGCCTTAGCAAGGAGATGCAACTTTAGAGCCTTTTTCCAACCCAGAACCCTATTTTCTATCAAATAAAAGAACACAGCAGGCTGACATGAGCTTTCACTGCTACAGTCACCCAGGCCAGCTGGAATTACAGCGAGCATCGCACCACACCTTCCCTTGCAATGCAGACACACTGCCTGTTTTCAAAGGCTGCAATCCAGCTGGTTTCTAGCAGGGCTGAAGCTTCACTAGAGGCAGAGTGACCTCTGCTGGCTCGAAACTGGAATCCTTGCTGTGCGGGCTTTTCCTTCAGACCAGAAGAACACACTGCATTTAAAAAAGCTTGCCAAAGTTTATACCAACCAGGCATTTTATCCAATAGAAAATATCATCCACGCAAATCCTTGCCTCTCACACACTTCAGCTCAGCCATTCGCAGATGGATGTGAGATGTGGGCCTGATCCTCCTCTCCTTACACACTTATTTGTACTGAAATAGCTTCACTGACAACAGTGTACAGTGTATTAAATTAGTGACTCGACAGTAACCGTAACCCCCACCCAGTGCTATAGCTATACGGTAACACCCCCTGCTTGGGCCAAGTCCTGTTACTACAGCACAGGAAGGTGCCCATGGAGTTTTAGAAACAAGACACCTAAAAAGTCCTCCCAAATTCCTACCCAAAAAGTAAGTGAATAAGGACCAAAGCAACGGGATGGTCCTGTAGTTAAGGACACAGCCTGGGACTGAGGAGACAGCATTCAGCGCTTGTTCTGCCACATTTGGCCTGTTGGACAAGTCACTTCAGCTCTTTCTTCTTAGTTCCCTCCTGTTTACGCAAAAGAGAGTAAAATAACGTTTCCCACCTACCATGCTGTGAAACTAGATAACAAGCATGACTTCCACATCCCCTGTGATGACAGAGCCGTGCAACAACCCTGATAGCTAGAAATAGGAGCAAAGGATGAAGTCACGAGGCTATACACGGTATGTGACCTTTCTAATTAACAGTGGCAATAAGGGTTGGGTTCAATATGTCTAGGTCCTTCTCAACAAATAAGTAAACCACATTCAAGCCGCAACAGGAACCTAAGAAAAATAAATACACCTGCTGCGGGTGCCTGAACACAGAATTCCCCTGCTTGCAACTTACCCAGAGTCTGAGCCAAAACAAGGAAATCATTCAGGGAAAGAAAATAGAGTCAAACACTTGGAAAAACACAACAGAATCAATATTTAAATAAAGAATAAAGAACTCCTATTGCAGTCCCTTTGGCAGTAGTGTATCTAGTTCCTTCCCGGACACCAATGATAACATTACACTAGTTAGTTCCTCGGCCATCGACACTTCCCCTCCCAAGCCAGCAACCTCACCACTAGGCTAGAGGCTCCGGAGGTGCCCCACTCACCGCTTGGAAGGAGTACACAGCAAGAGCCCACATGTCTCTCCACAGGCCTGTCTCCCAAGATGCTTGCCTGGTCCTGCCTGGAGGCGCCACCTCAGCTTGGTGACTCAACTTGCTTTAGGTGCTGACTAGCCCGGGCCTCAGGAGTCCACTCTGCAGCTGTCCTCTCTGTTGTGTCGTGCAGCAAAATCATCTGCAACAGCTCTCAAAGGAAAGGCACTCGTCTGCATGGTCCCCAACAGCAGATCCTTTGAGCAAAACGTCAGGTTGTCTGTCAGAGCAAGGTCAATGCAGAGGGAGGACTCAAGAGCACTTCTATGTAAAGTTCTCCTTGCTTGGATATGAGCTCTTTGTCACAAGGTCAAACCTCTTTCATCTCCTTCATCGTCTTTGCCGCTCCCCTCCCTGAATCCAAATGCACGGTCTGGTGCCCTGCCACGTGTTACTCGAAGAATTGTGGCTAAGTTATCTATGCGAAAAGGGATTTTTTTTTCCCCTTTTTCACTAACAGCAACCAAGAGCTTCCAGCCATCGTGATGTCAAGCACGTGCAAGCCCTTTCTGCTTTTCCTATCGGTGTTTTTAAATAGTGCAGACGCTGAACTGGATTCACTGAGCTGGGCAGAGGGAAGGGTGGTGTACACCCGGGAGCAGCCAAAATGGCATTCACCTCATCACCTCAGGGAGGCACGTTAAGGGACCAAAAACTCGAAGATGGTGGCGTGTTGCCTCCTGCTGCTCCTAGGCTCAGGCAAGAGACCCAGGGCCGTGCAGACACATAGCCAAGGGCGCGCAAGAGCGAGTCGGGCCCTCAGGCTCAGCATCTCATAAGCAGGAGCTTTACTTTGCTTCTAGCGTGACTGCACCGGTGAGGAAGGGGACGCTTGGCTAGCGAGGCAGACACGTTTAGCACAAAACAGCAACGTCCCTTCAGGCGGGAGCAAGCCTGGGGCTGCAGGTGATGTGGGGGAGGGGCTGCCACAGCCTGGCAATGGTGGCTCTAATGCAGGGGTGGGCACAAAGCGGCCCACAGGCCGGATGCAGCCCGCCAGGCCTTTTAGAATTTTTTTTAATTCAAAAAAATTTTAGAAAATTAACATTTATCTGCCCCTGGCTGCCTGTCATGGCTCGCCCAAAATAATTGCCCACCCTCCTCTAAGGGCAGCAGGGGCCCTGAGGCCAGGCCAGGCCAGGCCAGGCGTTGCCCGTGCACTACTGTCTCCTTCCTAAATCTGACCCTCGCTGTCCCCCGTAGTCTGGCAGCAGGGTCACATGACCGACATGGGTCCAACTGACGCCGTGCCGCGGGGCCCGCCGGGAGCTGTAGTCCCCCCTCCCCGCGAGCCGCCGCCGAGCCCGCGCCGCAGGACCGCATCTCCCGGCGTGCCCCGCGGTTGTTGCTAAGGGCTCCGGGGAGCTGCGAGCTCGGCCGGTCGTTGCAGGCAGGTGGGAGCCGGGGGCGGCGGCGGGAGGAGGAGGGGGGGCTCCGCGCTCGTGGCGCAGCGGGGGCGGGGCGGGGCGCCGGGCCCGGGGCTGACGGCTCCTCCTGTCCCTCAGGCCGCGCCGCTGCCGCTGCCATGTCCTAGCGCCCGGGACCCGCCCGCTCCAGCCGGTGAGTAACGCGCCCCGCCGGCTCCAGCGGCCTCGGGAGAGGGGCTGCGGCGCCGCCTGGGAGCCCCCGCGGGTCCCCGACATCCAGAGTTCCCCCCCCCCTCCGTGTGCGCCGCCTCTCGAGGCTGAAACCAAACCGATCCGGTTCCTGCGGGCCCCCCCTCCCAGCAGGGCACCCCGTGATGAGGGGTGGGAGCCCCGGGGAGGGCCGCCGAGAGGCCCGTATAGCTTTGAAACGTGGGGGGCCTCCGCAGCCCCTCGCCTGGCTGTGCAGGGGCGCCGGGCACCCCGGTGTGGGGCTCACGGCCACGTCCGAGCCGAACTTACGGCAGCCCCGCGGCCCGGACCCCGCTCGGAGTTAACGTTTCCTGAAATAATAAGTGAATACGGAGGCTAAGGAAGGCTCCTTTCTTTTCAGAGGCCCGCGGAGGTAGCGATGGGTCGTTTCCTCCCTTTATGCAGGCGCTTTGCAGTTGAAAATCTGTTTGAAGGAGTTACCGTCAAATAATTCAACGTTCGTCGGCAGTCCCCGACCTAGCGGTTAGGGTATTTCTTGGGAGGGGAAGACTTGCACGCCAGGGCCTCTTCCTGGGTTTTACCCAGGGGGGAGCGGAGGGGGGCAAGCCTTCAATTCAAAGACAGTGTCCACGGCTTGTCGATGGGTCTGGAGATGACTTGCATCAAACCGTCGTTGCTTGAATCCAGGCAGCGGCCCTGGGTTGAAGGTGGCATCTGAACGCAGACTCCAGGCTGCTCTGCAGCCTGCACCGTTTGTCTCTCCTCGCTGTCTCCCTGCCCAATAAATGTTGAATTCCTGTATTCAAAATGCACTCGCTTTAAAAGGAGGGAGTGAATGTAGCTTTGTGCCCCAAAATGAGCTACAGGCTGGAAATGGGATGCGTGGGTTTGAATCCCCTCTACCTTCGTCAGGAATTCAACCTGTGCCTCCCACGTTCTGGCTGAGTGCTCTAGTTACTAGGCTATTGTATAAAACGAGGGGGCGGCAGCACCAGCACTGTCACTCGCTCTAACCTCATCTTTGAACAAAACCAATGACTGCTGCTGGTTTGTGGGATCCCTGATCCTGTAGGTGTGTGTGAGGTCTGATCAAAGTCTCCTGATTTACACTCGCCCTCGGGGCAGATCGGTGCAGGGATTCGTACAGAAATTCTTGAATTTCTTGAGAAATCGGTCTTGAGCATGAGGGATGTGGAGCTGTTGAGCCCAGATAAGCCTTAGCGAGTTCCAGCCTTGCACAGATGCAAGACTAGGGAATTGAACCAGCTAAAACCTGGAGGGGTAGGTGGAGGTTTTGAGACTTGTGTTCCTGGACTTCGGTGCCTGAATGAGTCCAGCCCTAAATGACTTGCTCATGGTTACACGGGAGGTTGGTGGCAGAGCAGGGTGGTGAATTGATGTTCTCAGGCTAGTCCCCTAACTGGTGAGCGACCCTTTCTCCAACTGAGATGGAGGCAAAAATTGGATAAAGGGGCAGGTGATGAGCGGTGAATCAGGCTTTTCAAATTAGTTCTCTTTTGATAACCTCCAACATGTTTTGTTTACAAGAAGACATTAAAGCTGACTTGTACTTTTAATATAATTTCCGTTGCCTACTAGTTCCTGGAAAATGAGTGTGGTGCTGACAGTTCTTAGGCGTTTTAAACAGGGAAGACATTATCTATTTAAGTGACACAAGACCACTTTTATATTTTTAAAATGGAGGCAGCTTTTATTGAAGCACAGCTTGTGTTTGTGAGTCATGTGAATTGGACTGTAACCTTTGGTGTTATTCATTGATTGCTTCTGTGTAGAGCGGAAAAGGAAAGCGCATTTTGCATCAGGATTTTCTTCCAGGATGATTTTTGTCCCGCTCTCTTCCAAAGATGGATTTCACATAAAAAAGTCACGGTTGCCAAGTGTGCTGGAATCGATGCAGTTTTGATCTGTTTATTTTCAACCAAATTGAAAATGTTTCCATGCGACTCTGCAAAACAAAAAAAAACTTATTTTGGTCTTTCTGGTGCCTTTAATCTGGTGTTTTTGATTGAATAGTCAGTAAATCTCTTGGTGTAGATATTATTGCTTATCAGTATTTGCAGTCTAACCATTTTTGTACTTTGGTATCTTGCTATTGTAGTTCACTTGTGGCTAGGGTTTCATTAAATAAAAGCATAGTATATCCATGCTTAAATACATTCGGGTCAAAGTTGAGCAATGTCATCACCTTCAGGAGCAGGATTTCTGTTTAACTTAAATCTAAGGTGTATCCTCCCCAGGGCCCACGGTATAGAGGGTGCAGAAGTCCCTGCCAAAATGAATGACAGGTTGGGAGTGTGTAATGACAACGGGTCAATAGTCATTCAGAGCATGGGAGAAAAGCACTTCAAGCTCCCAGCCAACAAAATAAATACATGTCCACAAAGGGCTTGAGCTTGCTTCTGTTGCGATCCCTGGCGAAACTCCCACTGCCTTTAGTAGGAGCATGATTGGTGCCTGAAACTAGCAGAACCAGAAGTCTAAAGAATTATATCTTAGGGCTTGATCCTGCCGCACTTAATTTGTTCATCTGCTCTGTCTTTGCTGCCAAAAGGCACACTGTTTTTACACTGATATAGCCATCTTGTCATTAAAAACTCATCATTTTGGCAGTGAAACTAGAGTCGTCCCAGTTACTTCACCAAGATTTTTGATAGAAGCAGTGATTGCAAGCCTGGGTAGCCCAGTGCATTCATTCACTTACTAGTTAACTGCCATGTAAACAGCTGTGTTTCTAGAATATAAAATCACAAGAGGGGCTGTATTATGAGTTGAGAAGGTAAATGAGGGCAAAGAGGTGAGAGGAAGAGCATGCGAGATGGATCGTCTTGTTCCAGTCCTTTCTCCCCACTATTTTTAACTAAATAAATGTAGGGGTTTTTTGGTAAAAGCATTCTCTTAATGGAGAAATAGAGGCACAGGAGGAAGATGGAGACGAGGTTCCCAGCACCCAGTAAAGCCAGGGATAGAATCCAAGAATTCTTCATCCCCGCCTTCTACTGTAACCATTAAATGGTTCTTCTCCCTTTATAGCTGTAAGGATTGATTTTGGAATTGAAGCATCATATGTGGATATCTCTAGTCTGAAGTTGCCCCATTTGTTCATTAACAATGATGTTAGAGACACATTTTCTTTTATACCAGCATTTAAAAGTAACTTGTTTTAATTGATATCAGATTTACCCAAAGAATCTTGTTTTAATTGAAGCACTTGCTCTTTGCAGCAATCTTAGTCTCCATCAGCAGCATCCTCAAGGGAAAGGGCAAAAGTTTTATTTGAACTTGAATTGTCTTAATGTTTAATTTCCTGCTCCTGCATTTAAAATGAAAAAAACGCAAAACAAAAGTATTGCCTTTTATATCAGAATGATATATCAGACCCCTTCTGGGTGGGGTTGATGTCTGTCATTTGTGTGTACTTTGACACAGGCTTATGGCTCCTCTTTGCACAAGGAGTGTTCCCTGCCCTGAATTGTATATAATCTACATAAGTTTTGTATGCATTAATTATGTGCAGAGAGACATAGCTAGCCATGTTAGAACAACAAAAGCTGTGTTAACCAGCACTTTATTAGCCAGAAAACTCTTATTAACCAGCATCCAAGGGACACGGCAAAAGTGAAACCAGAAGTACCACTTCTGTGTTCGCAGCCGCGAGCGGAGTTTTTCTTTGCCACTTCTTCAGCCAACGGCCCAGGGCAAAGCAGCCTGCGCAGGGCCCCCTCCGTGTCCCCTGGCGCACTGACACCGGGGAGTGCACCAGACGGCGCATGTTTGATTAACCGGAATATTTGATTAACCGACATCCCCCATTCCCAGGGGATGCCGGATAACAGAGCTTTTACTGTATATGGTCAAGGAGAAGACATGGTAGATTTGTACCTTTTGTAAGCTAACCAAAGTGTGTGTGTTGTGCTTGTGTGTGTATGTATATATGTGTGTGTGTGTATAATATATGTAGTAGATTATATTCTAATTTCTCTCTCCTTCTTATACTCTGCTTTCTGCGTGTCCTTTCACAGCATCTGATGAAGTAAACTTCAGCCCACGGAAGCTTGTGAGATTATATATATCATCAGATGCTGTGAAAGGACATGCCAAAAACAGAGTAAAAGGAGGAGAGAGAAATTAGAATATAAATATAATCTACTTTGGTTAGTCTATGAGATGCAAATCTACCCTGCCTTATACATTATACTGGTACAGCTAAAGCAGTACAAGATCTATTCTGTGTATGCAGTTATGCAGTAGAGCTCTCCTTGCACAGATAGGGGAATAAGTTGCACTGGTATAAGTCATTTGTATGCCAGTGAAACCATGTATACCCCAGGCTGTGCCATTCTAGATCAGTTTTAAAAAAAATCCCTACTCAAAATCTTTGCAACAGCACAGAGTCTGTGCTGACCAGGAGACTAATAAGGCAGGTGAACGGTGGAAGAGGAAATAGTGGCTGAGAGAGCGTACTTTGAGTAGAACTTGGCTTTTGTGACTTACAGGTTCCTTGTCCCTGCTCTACATGGCATGCAAGGGAGAATTTTCTTGGTGTGTCGTGTTAAACTGAACGTGTTTGCCTTTAACTCAGTTGCATTGAAATTCTGGTTTAGAATTTGCCCTTAACAATAATTTTAACTGTTGCTTTGTTTTCAACTTGGATTTTACTGAAATCATTGCCATGCATGGTTTCTGCCTATAAATGTACAGGGATTGGTTCCACTGAAGTAAGTGGAACTGGTGATATGAGAAAAGCTTGCAGGATTGGACACTTCAGGAGTTACTAGAGGTGCGTTGATACATTGGTCCGATATTGGATGGGCACCAATATAAAGAAAATTGGCTGCATCAGAAATTGGCCTGATGTGACTGATAAATGGCCCGTGCATGCATGCAGCTGCAGCACAACATGCAGATGAAGAGGAGCACAGCCCGGCAGCTTGGAGAGCTGCATGTGGCTGGTAAGTCTGTTGTGGTAGACAAGGAAGGGGGAGAGAAGGGGCATGGGGGGACAGATCACAGCCCCTGTGGTGAGGTAGGAGTGGGGCTGGGGCTGGGGCTGCCCAGCTGGGGCAGGGCAGAGCATGGGATGGAGCTGCAGCTCATCGTGGGGGGCAGCTCCCACACACCCTGGGAGGGCATGGCAGGGGGAGCGGACATGTGCCTCTGGATCTGCACAGGGCTGGCTGGGGCTGGGGCTGCAACGGGCTCTTCCTGGTGGAGGGGCTGGGCTGATCTGCATTCAGGGTGGGCAGAGGCAGTGCTGGGAAGAGGGCTTGGGGGGGGGACTACAGTGAATTTTGGGGTGGCTGCAGCCCCCCTGCTTAGCCCCCTCCCAGCACCGCTGCCTGCCCTGAGCACAGCCTGGCCCAGCCCCAGCTGGGAAAAGCCCAGCATGGCAGCCCACCCTGCACAGATCCAGGGGCACATGCCACCCCTGTGCCCTCCCAGGGTACACGCAGCAGTGGGAGCCACCCCACCCTCCTCGCACCCCCCAATCAAGCTGCAGCTCTGTCCCCTGCCCCAGCCCCACTCCCTCCTCACCGCTGGAGCATTGATCTGCCCCACCATGCTTCTTCCCTCCCTCCTCCCCTTCCACCACAACAGACTTACCAAGCTGCGCAGCTCTCCATGCTGTATAGAACATCGGATCGGTATCGACCAATATGCCTCTTTAAAAATCAGGTATCGGAGTCGGGCCCAAAAATCTCTATCGGTGCACCCTTAGGAGTTGCAATAATTTCTGGTGGGGTTGGGGAAGAATCAGTTTACTTCAGAGAGCTGTGTGTATTTGTGCATGATTCCACAGTAACTTTCAGTGAAGGTTGTGTGGATTCCTTGGCCGTTCTGCGCTCCATGCTGAAAGCTGACCAAACTCTTGCTGGAAGGAGCTTTATCAGAGATGGTGAAACTAACAGTGCTGTTAGGTTTTTTTAATGGGAAAACTTCTTTCCCAGCCAGCTAATGATGGCTAAAGAGGTTGGATTAACCCTTTGCCATTTCCAGAAAGCGCTGTCAGAGTCAGAGAGCAGTTAGATCATCCTGGTGCCTAAATGAGGCAGTATGTCTGGTGAGCTAGTACCGGTTTCTTTTCCTCTGTGTGCATTTTGCTTTGTCCTCCGAGCCCAAACCAGACCCATCTGTCTCGGCCTGCTGTCTTGCTTCAGCTCGAATGTGCATGCGTCTGCTGGCAGCAGTTTACCTGTGCAACCTAAGACCGTGCCAGGTACAACCAAGAAAGTTCGTTTGTTCAGCGCTGAACAGTAAAATCTTTAACGTTGTTGACACTGAGGTTGTAATTACGCCTCCAAAGATAACATTGCATTAATACAAACGGGGTTTCCTGTTCCCCTCAAAGATGCTGTTTCGGCCTGGTGTGGAGATGGGCAGTTTGCAGTGAGCAAGCTGCTCTGGCAATCTTAAGCGTAGAATCATTCATAAACAAACATAGACTTTATAAAATTATGGAAAGAAACCTTTGAAACTTAGTGCTGTGAATATGAATTACAAAGATATGTTGTTGATCTGCCTTTTTTTTTCCCTCCCCACTCTAATAGGTCCGCTTCTGTCTGATCAAAGCTTCTCCAGGGACCATTTCCAACAAAAATGGCAGGTAAAGCACCAACCAGTGATGCTGAAATGGAGGGTTGCAAAAGAATGTCTTATCAGTGTGTAAGAGGCAAGATTTTTGATGGGTGATGCTTTTCATTGCAGCAACTGCAAGTTTAGGATTTGGGCATTATCAATGAGTAGCAACCAGTAGGGTGGATTAGGCTTGAAACACCTCCCCTCTTCTTGGACACTGCATCCCTTAGCCATTTGGCTGCTACTCTTTCCTTTTTTTTTTTTCCTTTTCTTCTTAATTTCCTTCTTTCCTCCTCCTCCCCCTGCTTTTTTTTAATTCTGCATCTACCTCAAGATCATTGAGGTTACTATACTGGCTATGCAAGGCTAAATGTGACTTCTTCAAACTTTGCAGTAAAGGAAGCTGGCCTGGAAAGACTGTCCTGAAATAGCCCCTTGCTGCAGAGGTTACACATCTCTTCCACAGCTTTTCTAGCTACATAATAAACATTCAAAATTATGGCTCAATTTTGCTCCCAGGGAGATCCATAGCAAAACTCCCACTGACTTTATTGGAAGCAGGAGCATGTCCTGAATTTATTTAGCCTCTAGGAATGGACAGTATAGTTCTGGATTTTGGGGGTTAGTTGGTTGGATTTGTTTAAGCAGATGTGACCCAGGCATGAGTTCTGTAGCAAACCAAACAGCAGGGGGATCAGGGGATAATAAGTAGGCTGTCAGATCTGAGAGAAGAATATAGTCTTAGATTTCTTTTCCTTCCTGAAAGAAACATGCAGTGTGGGGCAGTGGGGGTCAGTGGGAATTTCCCCCTCATCCCCCGCCCAGTACTACCCAGTGACTAGGGGCTTTTTTTTTTTTTTTAAACAACCAGGAGCTGGGGCCAGGCAAGCCAGCCGGGGTGGGGTGTCTTCCCATGGTCCCGTCCTCCTCCTCCAGCCCCGCTTCTCCCGCCCCCTACTTACTAGCTGAGTCCCCCTGCTGCAGTGGGCAGGGACTGCCCAAATCATCAAAGCTCTCGGAATCTTTTCCAAATCGATTTGGACCTTTTAATTGGTTCTCTGATTCGATTCGGATTTGGAGATTCAGCCACTGAATCAGGCCAAATCTCCTCCAAATCGAATCGGCTCCCAAGGCTTTGCACAGCCCTACACAGCGTGCTTCTTCTACAACAAAGGAAAGGGGAAGTTCTGGCCACTGTATTACTACCAAAGTCTTATAGCAAAATGACATTGTAATTTTCTAAGCAGTACAAAATGCAAAGAGGAAACTGCATTGTGCTAAATGTATCTGCCTTGGAAAGGTGGAGTGCTCAGCTGAACTTGTCTTTCTGGAGAGGCTACAGACCAAATCTGCTAAAGCTTACAGCACCATATTTGAGTGGTAAGATTCCCACGGCCCCCTTCCCTGTTTGTAGGGGATGGAAATAGAGGAGTATCTGCTTTGGTGTAAGGTGTCTAACTACATTTGGAGTGAAGGGCAGGGGGATCAGGGGATAATAAGGGGCTGACACCATCCAAAAGGAGGATGTGGACAAAGACTGTTCTTTTTACTGTATAGAAGGCTACTCTTATTAGTAGGGCTCTTCTGGAGAGAGCTCTGTTTTGGACTTCAAAGCTGCATCCCCCATTCTCCCCACTGCCAGACCCAGGACTTTGCACTCCATTTTAGTATGTGGTGCTCAGTAGATGCTTATAATGAACCCAAACAAGGGATAAGCAGTCTGAATATACTTTTTCATTGACTTAAAAAGTAGGCATGGAAGAGCATCAACATGGAAGATGGGGCCTACAGTGCTTCTCATAGCTGGTAACAGGTGGTGGGATGGTGCAATTTGGAGCAGCACAAAGCACTTATGCAACAGTATGCATCTGTGGCTGAGTGTGGGGTCGGGGTGCATGTGGCTCCTGGCCACTTGCACATCCCACAGCCCTGGTTTCCATGGAAAATGGAGTTTGTGAGTTGCCTAATAGTTCATAGGAATTAAATAAGGGAAAAGCCTGTTGCAATAGCCCTTCCTCTTCTAATGTATCTAATGCTCCTCTACTGCCATCTCCTATGAAGGGGGAAGGGAGCGGTGGGAATCTCATCATTCAGATATGATGCTGTAAGCTTTAGCAAATTTGGTCTGTAGCCTCCCCAGAAGGACAAGTTCAGCTGAGCACTCCACCTTTCCAAGGTAGATATATTTAGCACAATGCAGTTTACTTTGTGCATTTTATACTACTTGGAAAATTATGTCCTTTATCGCTGTAGGACTTCGGTAGTAATATGGTGGCCAAAATTTCCCCTTTCCTTTTGTTGTAGACGTATGCTGAATGCCAGAGAGCTGCCACTTCCTCACACCAAACATGGCTATATTTTAAGGAGCCTGTGTATACCAGATTGTAAAATATCTGGGGTTCCTTTCAGGGAAAGAAAAGAAATCTAAGACTGTATTCTTCTTTCAGATCTGATTGCAGGTTTAGAGGGCTCCCAGCCAGCAGTAAAAAGCAGTTTTGCGGAAACAGCATTCTTAATGATCTTCTCACAGTGATAATGGCCAGAGATTGGGAACTTGCTTGCACTGACAGTTCGTGTTCATACATTTCCTTTTGTCTTTTGTGCCATTTGGAGGTTTTCCCAGGACATTTTTTCATCACTCTTCCTCCAGTTGTTTTTAAATCTGTTTATTGGTGCTGAAGAAGACTTGGGACAGTTAGTCACAGTGCCCTGGAATCAAACGAATTGGCACTCAAAGGCAAAAACAACTATTGCAAAACAAGTAGAAACACACAAGCTGGCATATTGTATATAATAAAATGCATAGCTTGTCAGCAACTAATGGCAGTTTGGATAAACCCAGTTCTGACATTGGATAAACCCAGTTCTGACACATTAGTCTCACAAAGGTCTCTCTCATTGCCTTGATATCATCCTGATTGTGGACATGAAGGCCTAGGTCATTGTGCCTGCAGGACCTCAAGCTGAGGGGTTTAGCTCATCTTCAAGCAAACCTTCATTGGTCCCGATCCAGGGGGATGGAAAGGTCCCTGTCTTTTGACCTGAATGTTGGTATGGGAAACAAAAAAAGAGCCCACTACCTCTTACTTCTGTACTGTAACAAAACGCCCCAACAGGAGCAACCACCCTGTGATACAGCTGCTGACTTGGGCTTCCTCACTCGCTCACTCTCTCACTTTGCATAAACTACCAAGGCTTTCAAGCAAAGCCCTAAGATATGTTGCTCTGTGCTTTGTGGCAGTGAAACATTGCCAAACCAGAGCAGTAGTGTTCCTCCCATTATTCATCCATTCGTGTGAATGGCTGTACACAGGGCCGAACACCCCTTCATGTCCAGAATTAAGCTAAGGGCTAATGTTGACTCATTTGAGTGAATTATCCTGAATGCCAAGAGTAAGTAACCCCTCTTCTTTTCTAGTAGTAAGCATATTTTTCATGAGAAAGTTCCAGCCTCCTTCCCCAGATCTTGGGATTCCCAGGATACTTGAACACTGGGAAGATAAGTTTCTTTGGGTAAATCTGATACATTTTATTAGACCAACTTAAATAGTTGGAAAAATTCTTCTTTGCAAGCTTTTGGGTACAGGTTTCCCACACCAACCACTAGGGTTGTGTGAAACAGGCCCTATTCAATTCGGATTTGGCTCAAGTCAAGGACAGTGATTCGATCTGTTGATTCAGATCACTGTCCCCGATGCGATTCTGCCAAATCCAAATATGACAGTTCGATACTGATTTGTCAAATTGGCGATTTGGACACAGGCACAGCTTTAAAAGTTTTTTCTACGTACCTTGAGGTAGTTGCACAGCTTGTGATCACTGCAGTGCTGGGGTGGATGAAGCGTCCCACAGCAGTGCGGGGGGCTCTCCAGTGTGCTCGGAAGAAGACTGGAAGTACCAGGTCTGCTGGGGAGCGTGCTTAGGCCTCCTGGCCTGGCAATTGGCCACAGGGGGACCCCAGGTGCACCCCACCCCGACCCAAGAGGCACCAGTCGCCAAGCCGGAGGGGGGGGGGTACAGGGAGGCCTCCCCTGCACGCTGCCCAGTGGACCAGAAAGTGGACCGGAAGTGCTTCTGGTCCACTTCCGAGTCTGCTGCCAAGTGCAATGGAGAGCCCCCCGTGCTTCTGTGGGACACTGCATCTGCCCCAGCACCACAGCGTTCAGAGCCCCTGCTACCTAGAGGTATAGAAAAAACATTTAAAGCTGTATCTACGTCTGAATCACTGAATCTGTCCAAATCAATTCGGAGAGATTAAAGGGTCCTCTGATTCGATTTGGATTCAGAGAATCAGCCACCGAATCAGTCCAAATCTCTGCCGAATCAAATTGGGGACCAAAGCTTTTCACACCCCTACCAACCACAGTTTTGAATATCTACACTTAATATTCTATATACCATTTTGGCTACCATGGTATACAGTTTTGAGTGACCACAGTCTGTGGCCACGCACCAGCCCTCCACCTGCCATTTTTCCCATAAGCCTTTTGTCTTGCCAATCATGGTTTTGCCAACCATGGAAACTTTCAGGAACCTAACCCCAGCGATTGGCGAGGAAAACCTGTACAAATACTCTTCCTCAGGCTGAGGAAGCATCTGCAGTTGGTCTGTGCTCTTCCTGGATGGAATGAATAGTAAAGAACCTATACCCATATACAGCCTATACCACTGAATACTGGGAAAGCACATGGAGTGTCACGTGATTATTTTGTAATCCAAGAGAATAATTCTGAGTTCAGTAAACTATGTTTTCTTTTGTAGAAAAGGTGAATAACTTTCCACCGCTCCCAAAATTTATTCCTCTGAAACCTTGCTTCTACCAGAACTTCGCTGATGAAATCCCCATAGACCATCGGACTCTGGTGAAGAGAATCTACCATTTATGGATCTGTAAGTTAAATGATGAAAACACACTTCAGAAATGATGTATATTGAACTCAGCAACTCCTATAAAAATATAGATTTCAGTAATTCATCACGTACCTTAGACTTTCAGTACTGTTCATTTATCAGAAACGCAGCACTTCTTCTAGAATGCCGTAGCATGGTGTGTGGTTGGATTCTAAAACTAACCACAGAACTTCATTAAAAAAAATCTTAGTTCCCAAAAAGGCTGTCTATAGAATTAAAATCATGAAAGTTGTGGATACAGCAAATATAGCGCCTGCTATTCATCAAGCCCCAGAATAAAGGAAGTAGGGGGCGCTCATTAAAATTATCATGAGGCAGGTTTAAAACAAAGAGGAGGAAATACTTTTTACACTGCAAGTATTTAATGTGCAGAATTCACTGCCGTGAGGCTATAGAGGCAAATGGTGTCGGTGACAGATTAAGATTTAACGGTGCCCTGGGCAAACAGAAAATTGGAGGCCCCCGACCAGAGAAGGGCAGGTTTCCTGTGCACCCACCAGGGAGCTGTGGCTGGGCCCGCCTCGGTGCATTTGGAGTGAGCCAGGAGGCATGAGCACCACTGAGGTGAAGGCAGCCCTGATCCTGGCTCTCTGCCCAGCGGGTGTCACACAGCTGGGGCTGCAATTCCCCAGTGCCACGGGACGGGACAGGGCTGGCTGTGGGGGGAGGCATGGGCTCTACCCCACCCTTGGCTACCTGCTTGCCCCTCTCCTGGCCCCAGCAGGCGGGGGCTATTCCATCCTGTCCTGTCCCAGTAGCGCTGGTGCCAGTGGCCACCAGCAAACAGCAGAGAGCAGGAACAGGGCCACCCATGGGGCCTCCTGGCAGCAGACAACCCTGGAAAGCTGCCGCCACCTGCACAGAGCTACATGCTTGGCCCTGGAGGGGAGGAGGTGCATGTTACCTGCCCTGGATGCCTGCAGCCAGGATGCCTGCCTGGGCTGTGCTGCCGCAGGGGACCCCTGCCCCTGGGTGTGCACCCAGGCGTTCATCTGCCCCTGGATGGTATATAACTAGTTCGGTCATTAGTCATGCTTTGTTCCTATATTCTACCCCCTAAAGTGTCTACTACTTGCCATTGTCAGAGGCAAGGGACTGGATTAGATGGACCTTTGGTCTGATTCAGGATGGCATTTCTTAAGCCCTAATAGGAAGGGAATTACATTATGATCCTTGCATCTTAAGCATATATCCTGTGATCGGTCACACTTGGGGGATACTCTTGATTCCAATAGGACTCTGTGTGGATGTCAGGTTCTTATCACATGAGCCTATCTACAGGCTCAAGACTTAAAACAGCACATGGATTTTTGTTGGTTTGTTCTTGTTCTTTCATTCAAACTATCAGTAGTTTTTCTACCTGTGAGTTCTTGTCTCTTCTCCTTCTTTTTTTTCCCTTTTTTCTTTCAGATCTCAAATAGCATAAATTAAAATCTGTGCTGTAGTATTGATAACCCCCATCCAACCCAAGAGGAGTCTTCTGCTTTTCAGCAGATTCCCTACATTTTCAGTTCTCCTTAGCATACAGAGCTCCCCTCAATCTGATTAGATGAGCAGTGCTTTTGTTGTAGTCACAACTGGCCAGATGTGATTAGAAGCCCTTATTTGTACTGTTGGGCTTCACAGAGCTTTTATTCTCCCATGGAATCATTTTGTCCCCAGTTGGAAAGCAGGAGTGGGAACAGTTGCACAGAGAGGGGAAGGGGAAATTGGATGAAAGACCTGAAGGGATGAACCAGTAGAAACCAAGAGGGTAGAGCAGAGGAAATACTCTGAAAAAGGGGGAAATCCCTTCTCTCTCCCAAACTGGTCTTCCCAAAATGCTTGCCATCCCACCTGCCCTCCTTTCACTATGGGATATATAATACACATTTGATGATGTGGCTTTTATTCCAAATGTATGGGGTGAGTGTGTGAAAGTACTGTGTGCTTATAAATAATAGTCTAATCTATCACTCCGTTGTTCTTTTGTTATTTAGAGAGACTGAAATGAGCTCTGTAATTTTCATCCCTGAAGAAACTGCTCGCCTTCTCCAAACTAACTAGTTAAATGTTATATGCTCTAAAGCAGCCTTTGTATGTGACTCCCTCCTTCCCTCCCCAACAAAGCCCCTCATTCAAGTTGGTGGAAAGATGGAAATATTCCAGCCATTTAAACAACTGGGCTCATGTATGTCTGAGCAGACCTGAGCTTTCCACTGTGAATTTCAGATTTCCATCTGCTGCACATTTGTTTGGGTTTATCTGGCTTTTTTGGGGGGGTGGAGGAAGAGAAGTAAAAGAATCATTTGCACAAAGGAGAGAGCAGAAAAGATGAAGCTAATATTTAAAATGGGAACCTGTATAAAAAGATGGCTGAAGGCTCATTATTTTAACTGGGTCTGAACATTTAATAACAAAAGATGGTTGGAGATTTGGGGAAACCTATACCAGAGCTCCCACTACTGGAGAACAAACTCCTATAGAAGCCGTGTAATGAACCTCTTTTGTTCTGCTTTACAACTTTATAGGCACTGTTAGTTCAATACATTTTTATTGGCTTGTTTTAATATCCCACGAGTTCTCAAGCTAAATATTCGAAAATCTCAAGTTAACAGTTTTAACCCATTCTACCTGATTAATTTACATGATTCTTTTTTTCCCTTTCTAAATCTTAAGGCCTCTACGAGCCAGAGCATTTAAAGCAAAGTTGTTCTTAACCTTTTAGCTGTTAACAAATGCTTTGGGAGCAAAATCTGTGCAATTGAAAGAGAGAGTTTGTTAAAATAAAGCAGACCCAACCATTAAATGTATAAGCAGTTGGAATAAAACACATCTAAAAAAGGCCCAACTGTTTATCTTCCTAGTGTGGTGTGTCAGCGTGTAACTTCTTAATTGCTCAATATCCCCAAGTGGCTGGAGGGACAGGCAGGTAGGTAGGTGGATGAAGGTAGGTTACTGCATATGTTTGGCCAAACTTGTGAGGCCATTTTTTTGTTGAGGTGTAACGTTAACTCTCTTTTTCAGTGCTGCCACTCTGTTTCTAAAGTCTCAGGGAATGAGCTCAGCGTACAGAAGCTGCAGAGTGTAGAACCTCCTAGTGTGCACGCGTTATCCTCAGCAGTAATCTTTGTTCATGTGTAGAAGGGTAGCAGCTTTGCTTAAAGTGATGCTAACACTTCAGTGCTATTTGTTCTATTCCTGCCCAAGGGGCAAGAATGGGCCCACAAGTGGCTTTTAATTCACCTCAATGGGCACTGACAGTATGTAGCTCCCCCACTCTAACTCATGGCACTTCACAGAAAGAACCATGAGTTAAAGTGACTTCCCTCCCTCCCCCTCAAACCAATAGACATTTGCTGTTTGGTGCGGGGGATTGAGCTCCATTTTGGAAACAATCCAGCAGAGAAAAGCTAGCCGTCCTAGCTTCCATCCCGCTCCCCCCAGCTCTGGTGCTGTCTGCTGCATGGGAAGTGGGAGGGAGATCCGGGCTGGGGTTTGCCCAACCTCAGCTGGAAGGAAAGGGCACTGAAGAGAAGTGTAAGGTGGGGGGGCTCCACTCCACCCCTCCGGGTGCAGCTCGGTCTGGGCGAACCCCAGGCCAGAGCTCCCTTCCTTCCCTCCTGCCCCCTCCCATCGTGCAAACGGTGCCAGGGACAGGGCTGGGCTGCATCAGCCCAGCCCAGATTGCACACAGGGGTTGACAGGAGTTAATGAAGGCACTCTGCTTTGGAGTGCCTTCATCTCAACCCTCATTAGATGATGGCTAATTTTGTTGAGCGTTTGGGCACTTTTAAAGTGCTCTGCAGCCATGCACTTCTGACAGGGCACAGCTGTAGAGCACTTTCAGGGGCTGATCACATGACAAACGTCACTTCTGTCAGTGCCCGGTGCTTCCTTATTCTGGGCTCGTTTGGGGTTTGTATTAGAGTAGCCTCAGGACTGCAGTAATTTCAGCACTGCTTCCCTTGGGTTTTGAGAAGCAGATAATAACCATGTCTGCTTCTCATCAGACAATAGCCACCCTTACTTTTGTACTGGGAACAGGCCCAGCAGAGACGCCCTGCTATGTCTGTTAGCCAAGGTAGTTGCTTTTGTAGAGGGTCTTCTCTTCACAAGGGTATTTCCAGGCTTTCAAAGGCCATTGTACATCACTGGTATCAAAGGGGTTTTTGTATAACTAAGAATTAGGCTTTTCATTTGTACCGGTAGTCAGCCAAACCTGATCTTCAGTTGCTCCCTGCTCCCTTTGCTTATCAGTTGTATTACTCTTTCCAGTGATGTGTCCCCACATGAGTTTCTTGATCTTTCTACTAGTATCGGGCCCACTGGGAAGCTGACATGACATAACCCATGTGTCCCTTTGTCTATAACCTGGAAGAATAAACTGCTTTTTGTGGTCAGTAATCCTCAATGGCTCAATATCTAGTTGGGAGGAGGTATCAAACAGGGTTTGTCAGGGGTCTGTCCTGGGTCTGATATGGTTTGACACCATCATTCATGATTTGGATGATGGGATTGAGTGCAACCTCAGCAAATGGAGCAATGACACAAAGTTGGATAGAGTCACAGACGCACTAAAAGGGCAGGGCACGGATCCAAACTGTCATGAGATGAGATTCAACAAGGATAAGTGCGAAGTCCTGCACTTGGAATGGAATAATTGCATGCACACATGTAGACTGGGGAATGATTGGCTAGGCTGCAGTACTGCAGAGAAGGGCCTGGGGGTAGATCATAAACTGAACATGAGCCAACAGTGTGCTCTTATTGCAAAGAAAAAAGTCAACAGCATCCTTGGCTGTATTAACAGGAGCATCACTTACAGATCACAGGAAGTGATTCGTCCATGCTGTTCAGCACTAGCAAAGCCTCACCCAGAGTACTGTGCTTAGTTTTGGGCCTTGCACTTCAAAAGGATGTGGATAGGTTAGAAAGAGTCCAACAAAAATGGTTAGGGGCCTGGGAAGCAAGGCTTAAGAGTAAAGGTTGAGAGAGCTAGGTTTCATTTAATCTGGAGAATAGAAGACTGAGGGTGGAGGGGAGAGACTTGATAAGCCTTCAGATACCTCAAGGGCAATTACAGAGATGATGGAGACAAGCTTTCCTCTGTGGCCCTAGGGGACAGGACTAGGAGCAATGGCTTCAAGCTGCAGCAGGGGAAATTTAGGCTGGAGTTCAGGAGGGACTTTCTGACCCTGAGGGTGGTCAAGCATTGGAACAAGCTGCCCTGAGAAGCTGTGGAATCTCTATTCATGGAAATTTTCAAGAACAGATTAAACAGACAATTGGCTAGGATGGTTTAGTCGGGGACAATCTTTCAGTCTTTCTCTGAAGCCAACAAACAGCACTGCCTACACTCTGTTCTCTCTTCACAGTTTACTGCATCACACTATTGGTGAATCTTATTGCCTGCCTGGCATGGTGGCTTGCTGGTGGTTATCCTGTCAACTTTGGCTTGGCCATCCTTTGGCTTATTCTCTTCAGCCCTTGCAGTTACATATGCTGGTTCCGACCCGTATACAAAGCCTTTCGGTAAGTGGTTCTCCTGTTTCTGGGTGGCTCTTTCAGCATATATTTTATCAGGAATTCAGTGACCGCAAGGGGATCCGTCTCCTGGGGGAAAGAGTAAGGGCTGTGCGAAGAGAAATGGAGTATTAAGGTACAAAAAAGTTTGGTTAAAAGTGTCTGACTAGTTTGCAGCAACTTAGGATGAAGGCCTTCTCACCTATGAGTGTACAGTTTGAATCCAGCCATGCTGAGAGTGGTGGAGCATTGCTAGCATTCAGTGCCTGTTTGACCTACCTGTTTTGTTCTACAGTAGCAGCTAACAGGAACCCCATTGTAGTAAGTGCTGTATAGATATTGAGTAAGAGATGGTCTGTGCCTCACATCGTTTACAGCAGTGGTTTTCAATCTGTGGTCTACGGACCCCTGGGGGTCCATAGATTATGTCCAAGGGGTCTGCGAAAGATGACTATGAGCAATCAAAAATATGTAAATACCCACACTTAAAATTCAAAGGGGTTCTCGCCTCCATTCAAAAGTGTTTAGGGATCTGCAAATGAAAAAAAGGTTGAATACCACTGGCTTACAGCATGAAAACACAAGACAGACAAAGGGCAGGGCTTGGTTAAGGAAGGATACGGACCGCAAACATTCAGGCAGAGTAAAGAATGAAATAAATATTGAGACTTCTCCATTCCCACAAAAACCACCACGTGACACGCAAGCTGCATTCTCATTCACAGACAGATCAGGGTCGAAAAGATCACGGAGACTGAACGACCTCTTGTGGAGAGTTGCTTCAAATCGGGGCTGATGTATCAGGGGCATGGCTTGAGACAAGCATTTGAATTGCTGATGACTGATTTGTCTTTTCTGATGTCACCAGCAGCGCCAACTAGTTTCACCCTTCTGAGAGCTTAATATTCACATCAAAATAACCATTTATTTTCACTTTGAAAAAATAATTTTCCTACGATGGGGCTAGTTACACATCTACATCCCTCTAACATTAAGGGAGCCATTCTCTTAAAAGCTTGTTGGAAATCTATGGCTCTCAGTTCTTTCCTGGAAGACTGTTGGTGACAAGTTGCTTAAAATTCCCGATTCCAGCTCTAATGCAGCATATAGCTCCTCTTATTTTTAACTAAAAGCAGCTCAGTAGACTCAAGCCCTTCTCCAGCTGCACAAATATTTAAACTCCTCCTACATTATTAATTTGGTTTAAAAATTAATCATGCCTTGCATTTCTGTAGCACCTAATGGGATTTGCAAAGCATTTTGAAAGTATTAATGTCCAGTGCCTTACAACCTCTCTTCCAGGGGCTCTTGATTTCCTCTATGCAAAATGGAGGGAACCAACTTGCCCAATCTTGCACGGTGAGTTGCTTTCAAAGTTGACACCAGAACCCAGGCACCCAGCACCCCTCTTCTGTAGATTACCTGGACTCTGCTACCCTCCCAACACCAAAGTACTTCCAGATTTTTTTGATTTTTTTTTTTTTGAATGATCATCTTGTCCCTCGTTAGAGACTTCCCTTATTTTCTGGCACCCAACATGCACCCCCCCCCCCCCCCCAGCAGTTGGATATTGGACATCATATGTGAAGAAATATGGCAATAGCAGCTTTTACTGCTTAAGCTTTGGCTGGGTGACAGTAAAGTCTGCACCCAGTTCACAAGGTGTAGAGCAATGAGCAGACTTCACTCCATAAGTGTGGCTCTTCATCTGCAACAGAGGTGGACAAAATGTGGCCCACAGGCTGGATGCAGCCTGCCAGGTCAGTCTATCCAGCCCGCGGGACCCCTAAAAAGTTTAGAAAATGAATATTTATCTGCCCCTGGCTGCCTGTCATGTGGCCCTCGATAGCTTGCCAGAACTCAGTAAGTGACCCTCTGCCCGAAATGATTGCCCACCCCAGATCTACAACAAGGAAAGATCTTTTTTTTTCCTTCAATGTTGTGCCTTTCAAAAACAAAATGCATGTCTTATCCCAGGGCATGTTGCATGCAAGAAGATATGGTAATTCTTAAAAAGTAGAAGCAGCTGATTGGAATCGACATGGACACTTAGGGCCCAAGATCAAGAAAGGGCATAGACAAGTGCTTAATTTTAAGCATATTTCAAGTGTTGTCCTGAATCTATACTCAAGTGCTTGCTTTGAACACTAACATAATGTGACTGTTAACAATGGAAATAACTAAAATGTTAGCCAATAAGTCATTTAAATTGTAGGAGGCAAGAGAGGAGAATTTTTAACAGGAAGTGAAGGAATTGGACTCATCTGAGGTTATTTGGTTTGTTTTTAGGGTTTTTTTTAACTAAATGAAATCTGAGACTCTTTGCTGTATCGTGCTGGGTTTTTCTTCCCCTTTCCTAATTCAGGAGCCTCTGGGGATTCCAAGTCAGTAGCAGAACTCTGTTCAAACAGCATTTTCCATTCCAGAGTCTGGGAAAAATTACTCCTCCGCACTGTCTTCCTCTGGGCTTCTTGGAGACAGTTCCTAGTTATTTTTTTTAATGCTGCTTGTATGTGTTTGTGCAACTGAATGCTGGAAGACCCTTGCGGGTACCCTATATACAAACTTCTGAATGTAATCAAGACCCTAGGGAGAGACCAATGAACCACAAAGCAATTAGTTTGACATTTAGTTGTGGGGCAGACTTAAAATAAGGGGAATTAGAGGAAATCCATTATTGGAAAGGAGTAGCATAGCCAGATTGGGCGCCTATACACATGCAGCGAGGCTGCTCCAATGTGCTGTAATTACAGCGATTAATCGAGTCTGCTGGAGCGTGGCAATTGCTGAGCTCCAGCAGACTCCTGTGTCATGCGTATCCGCATCCCTGTGCTGAAAAATGGCGGCAGGTCGATTTAACTAAAGCTCGTTCAACAAGCTTTAGTTGAAGCACCCCCGCTGCCATTTTTCAGCATGGGGATGCTGATGCATGTGATGCTCCAGGCACTTTAATCAGAGCGGCTGTCAGAGCTGCTCTCATTAAAGCACCCTCCCCCACTCCCCCCACCAACTCCTGGAGCACGTCTATAAACGGCCACTGATTCCAGCCACTCTGACTTCAGGGATGGTAAGTCAAGCCTCCTTGTCATACATATCCCAGAAAGTTAAAGCCATGGTTGTTAAAATCATGTACTTGGTAGATGTTTCCAGAAAGCATTCATCACATATCCACTTCCAGAGCTGAATTAAATCGGAGCCTTGGCAGGGCAGCAGAGGTGTTGCAAACTTGTAGTGAAAGGCTGAATCCGAATTCCACCTCTTACGTCCTCTAGCTGCTTTCCTCCCGCCTCCCCTCAAGTGAAGACTCCTTCATCCTTCCACATTCCCAGTTTGCTCAAAGTCCAGTCTCAGACATCATCCTTTTGCTAATCTAGGTACTGGAATGAATAATCATTTCTATTGCAATAGATGTGCCATGATCTGAATGTCTGAAAGAATCGTAGGTCACCAAATCTACTTCACACCTCTGGGGTAACTGGATATCAGGGCAAGATCCTTCATTGACCTCTATCTTCTGCTGGGAGGAGCAGTCAGCCAGGTCTGACCGCTCACAAAGGTTCCTTGCCAAAATACAGGACCTCCACTTAACCCAGGAGGTGCACAGCCCCACCAGGGAGAATGCCCTGCTAGACCTGGTCCTGGCCACAGGCGACGACCTGGTGAGAGGACTTCAGGTCCTTGACCACCTGGGCGATAGCGATCATCGCTTGCTGGAATTCACCATCCAGCACAGTGTGTCAAGGGCCTGCAGCACGGCAGTAGCCCTTGACTTCAAGAGGGCCAACTTCAATGAGTTGAGGAGATTAGTGGGAGAGGCACTGGTGTCCTGGAGAGTAGGGGAACTGGGTGCCCAAGGTGAGTGGTCGTTCCTTAAGGAGATGATACTCAGAGCCCAAGGGGTGACAATCCCAACGAGAAGCAAAGGGGGCAAGAGTGCCCAAAAGCCCCCCTGGCTTGCCAAGGGCATTCAGGAATGCCTGATTGCCAAAAAGGAGGTGTACACCCAGTGCAAGGGAGAGGCTATCACCAAAAATGAGTATATGTCCACCACTCGGGTCTGTAGGGGGGCTGTTAGGAAAGCTAAGGCAGATATGGAACTAGGGCTAGCATCAAGGATCAAGGAAAACAAAAAGTCCTTTTTTAAATGCATAGGAAGTATGAAGAAGGCACTGGGTAATGTGGGGCCCCTGCAGGATATGCTTGGCAATCTGGTGGCTGCACCAGAGGAGAAAGCAGACCTCTTTAACAATTTTTTTGCCTCCGTTTTCTTGTGCAAGGACCGGGACTCCCCTACCGAGATTCAGGAGAAACTCCACCAAAGCCTAGGCTCAGGGAGGACTGAGTTAGGGAACTTCTGGAGGGGCTGGACGTGTTCAAATCGGCAGGTCCAGATGCTTTCCACCCCAGGGTGTTGAGGGAATTGGCAGGGGTTATCACAGGTCCCCTGGCACAGCTTTACGAGCGCTCGTGGTGCTCTGGCCAGGTGCCGGACGACTGGAAGAAGGCCAGTGTGGTCCCCATCTTTAAAAAAGGGAAGAGGGAGGACCCAGGCAACTATAGGCCTATTAGTCTTACTTCGATCCTGGGGAAGCTCTTTGAGAAGATTATCAAGGAGCGCATCTGTGATGGGCCAGCAGCAGGGATAATGCTCAAGGGCAACCAGCACGGTTTCATTAGGGGCAGGTCCTGTCAGACCAACCTGATTGCCTTCTACAATCAGGTCACAAAATCATTGGATGCAGGTGTTGCGGTGGATTTAGTCTTTCTGGACTTCAGCAAGGCCTTTGACACTGTCTCCCACCTCATTCTCATTAAAAAGCTAGGCGACTGGCATTGATGCCTACACAGTCAGATGGGTCGCAAATTGGCTGAGGGGTCATACTCAGAGTGGTGGTGGACGGGTCATATTCGACCTCGAGGGAAGTAGGCAGTGGAGTCCCCCAGGGCTCAGTCCTTGGGCCCACACTGTTCATTTTCTTTATTAGCAACTTGGACAATGGGGTGAAAATCACCCTGTTTAAATTTGCAGACGACACCAAGATTTGGGGTGAGGTGGGCACGCTAGAAGGGAAGGACAGATTACAGCGGGACCTGGACAGGTTACAGGCATGGGCAAATGAAAATAGGATGGGATTCAATACTGGCAAGTGCAGGGTGCTGCACTTGGCAGTAGGAACCAGCAGCATACCTATAGGCTGGGGAACTCCCTTCTCGAAAGCACGGTGGCAGAAGGAGATCTTGAAGTCATTATTGACTCCAAGATGAACATGGGCTGACAATGCAAGGACACGGTCAGTAAGGCTAACCGTACCTTGTCATGCATCCACAGATGCATCACAAGCAGGGCCAAGGAAGTGATTCTCCCCCTCTGCGACACTGGTCAGGCCGCGGTTGGAGTACTGCATCCAGTTCTGGGCGCCGCACTTCAGGAGGGATGTGGACAGTATGGAGAGGGTCCGGAGGAGGGCCACTCGCGTGATCTGGGGACAGCAGGGCAGACCCTACAAGAAGAGGCTACAGGACCTTAACCTGTTCAGCCTTCACAAGAGAAGCTGAGGGGGGACCTGGTGGCCATCTATAAACTTGCTAGTGGGGATTGGGAGAGACCTTGTTCCCCCAAGTGCCTCCTGGAGTAACAAGGAATAATGGCCATAAATTGTTAGAGAGTAGGTTCAGACTAGACATCCAAAGGCACTACTTCACAGTCAGGGCAGCTAGGATCTGGAACTAACTTCCAAGGGAAGTGGCGCTGGCTCCTACCCTGGGGGTCTTTAAGAGAAGGCTTGACGTTTACCTAGCTGGGGTCATTTGAGCCCAGTTTTCTCTCCTGCCCAGGGCAGGGGGTCAGACTATCCACAAAGGTCAGAAGATCTACAAGGTCCCTTCTGACCCTACATCTATGAATCTACCTTGTATAATCATTTATCCTCTATTTACACCCACATGGCACAGGTGTAAATGACTGCATAAAGTGCACTGCAAGTGAGAATCCATCCTGAGAGCTTCCAGGTTACTCAGTCAGCCAGAATGTGACATTTAGCAAGTCAAGAACCATTTTCCTGACTCCCAGTCTTCTGCTTCAGCTGCCAGAGGCCTGATTTGCAAGAAGTACTTAGGCACCCAAGATATTTGAGCATACAATTCCCCATGGCCCCTAACTTCCATTTGCTTTCAGTGGGAGTTGGGAATCTGACACTGGCACTATTATAAATTCCCCATTGCGCCTGTCTGCCTCTGTCTTGGTTCTTTCTTTTGAGTTCCCTTCATAAGTCTTTCCATAGGTCATAAAACCTCCCAGCTTCTGTATTTAAATGAATGTGATGTCATTCATTTGCACTGTTAAAAGTAATAGCCCCCCCAAGATATGAGAGGGCTCAGAGCTTAGCTAGGCTTGCAGTGAAAGTGTCCCCTGCCAAAGGATGGATAATTAGGGGAGGTGTTGTTAGAAGAAAGTACATATTTGATGGTAGAGGCTCTGCTAATGTGACATTTTGTTTGGGTCAGATCTCTGATAGAACAGCTCAGAGGCCTTGGAGCACATCTAGTTCTGAGAGCTTCTGGCCTCCCTTGGAAGTATATTTATACTGCACGTTGCACATGCACCCTCCCCAGGCAATCTTCCACCCAGCTCAGGGGGCCCAAATGTTCTTCTTACGTGGATGCCAGAGCTATTTTTCTTCCTAATCCATCCTAGGGCCAGATTATCGTAGTTCATCTTCTTAACCACAGATACGTAAAATGACGACAAACAGCCACTGAGGCATTCCCAGCTGGGCTTCTCATTCTGTGTGTATATACAATAGATGCAATCACCATCTTTCTGGTGGCCTGTGCTTATGCCCATGTGTTGTCATGGTCTTGTGCTTACACCCAGGATTGGGCAGCACTGAATTCAGACATTCAGTTAATAGTGCAAGTGCTTTTTCTTCCTTGTGAGGCTGCAGGTTATTAGTGGTAAACCACACCTCTCAGCATGCCATCATAAGTATAATTACTGTCAGATCAACTGCAAGGCCCAGGTTTACTAGGAGGGATTAAGTTCTCATGATACACAGATTCATGTGCTGTCATCACTGGAGGGGTGGTCCTCAAAGTGCAGAATCATACAGGGATCTGATGACCACAATAGTCCGTGCTTGTGTGGCAGGGGTCACAAACAGCATAGCCTGGGACAGTACAAGGTGATAAAGCTCATGTGTTTCTCATAACTTTCTCCTTCACTTCACAGGTCTGACAGCTCCTTTAATTTTATGGCCTTTTTCTTCATCTTTGGCGCCCAGTTTATTCTCACCTTCATACAAGCGATTGGTATCTCTAGATGGGGAGCGTGGTAAGTGGAATGCTCCCAGGGTCTCTTGTTGAGCACTTGGTCTGTCTGTCTTGTACTGGGTATTTGTTGCAGAGATTCTGTCCTGAATATTTAGCCTGTCTTGCATTTTCATGTGTTAAATGCCATTTAATGTTTAGGGGGATGGAGATTGAGAGACGGGGTGAGGGGTAGGAAAGGAGATTGGAAAATTAAAGGGTCCTAGTCTGACCCAGGATGTAATCTGAGCTCCTTTGACCTTCCCCAGGTAAAGACTGAAGATGATATGCAGTCACGATCTTCACCTTTTGGTACTTTCAGGGGTGCATGCCCTCCACAAATGCCTATTTTTCCTTCCATATGGCTGTGCCGTAGCAAACAAACACCTAATACTGAACTTGCAATGCAATTCCACACCCAACCACTGAGAAGCATAAGTGCTGAGACCAAGTCACATTATCCTTTCTTAACATCCTCCCCAGGTACACACAGCATGTGCCACTTCACTTCCACGGGGCAAGAATCAGGAGGGTCATCCTTAAATAAGGGGAAGGTACTTGAATGAACCTTTTCCTGTTTAAGGCCCAATGAGTTGGTCATTTAACCCTCCATCTCTAGAGTCCTGATGAAGGAATTGAATGAAAATACCATTGTAAAATAATAGAAGAAAGTCTAGTATAATACTGAAACCCAGTGCTTGATACTGCCACTTTCTTAACGCTAATCTCCACAATGCTTCTTGAAGCCCAGCATATAGTATCAGCATCATTTTAAAGATGCAAAGTTATAGGACTCGGAAGGTCCCAATTCTGAGCCCCAGCTTCGTTCCACTAGACTGTTACCTTTGCACAAGTAAAAATAAATTTGGTTCCCTTATGGATCGATGGTTACACCTTAAGGCCCTGCTATGTCACGGGTCAGCTTTAGTGGCCTTGAAATAGCAGAGCAGGGGATATGATGGCTCAGGGTTGAAGTCTGCTAACAGCAAAGTGCTGGGGAAGCATCGCTCTGTGCTGCATCTGGTTCTGGCTGCTGTTCTCATTGTTCTCTCACATTTTTAGGGTGGGATTGAATAGTCTCCTTGGTAACAATCGTGTGCCTGAAAACAGACACTGCAGTAATGCCCTCTCCTTTTCACTTTTTTCCAGTGGATGGTTAGCAGCAGCTACTTTTTTCAGTACCAACGTTGCAGCTGCTGTGTTCATGCTGTTTCCTGCCATCATGTTTACAATGTGTGCGGTTGCAATGTTCTTCTGTCTCCTAAAGGTAGGTGCTTTTGTTTCCTTTCTGCCTTGAAGCATCTGTTTGTGCTTTGGATCTAGAAAGGGCCTCTTGGTCCACAGAGTCCAGTCCCTGCATTTTCAGGCTATAGTTGACCAAAGGAATCCCTAAAATTGCCACTTCAATTCCTTGCTCAACAAAATGAATCATCAGTTGAACAGCCTTGTAAGAACTAACCCTCCTCCCTTTAAAGTTGCCCAAGTGTAGTCAGTCGAGATGCTGCCTGTGTTCATTAGAGAATGAATCCAGGTAAAGGGCAAAGACTGGAAGTTCCCTCTGTCCCATACAATTACATATAGCTAGATGCAGCTAGGATTTTTATTTTTATTTTTTTTTTTATGGGCAGTCACAAATTCCAGAAACAACAGCTCTTGAGATTCATACACTTGAAGCGTTGGAGTGAGGGGAAGGAAGGCAGTCCATGGAAGTATTTTTGTCCTTAAAAGTGTACCCCATAAAGAAACAGATGGAGAGAGACTGTCATAAGTAATACCACCGCAGAGCCTGCTGTAGAATTATTCTGAGCTTTGTGAGAGTAAAAAACTAGAAGGAAGAGGTCGGTTTTAGAGTCTAGAGCTGTCTTGTCAAACACAATACTTTGGCTTACTTCTGGCATATGGAAGCATACACCTCCCTTGGAGGTCGTGGCTAATGCTGCTCCCCTTGCACACTAACAGGCATTATGGCAGAGTGATTTCTCAGTCATGTTCCTTCCCACACCTGTGCACACCAACCTAGATAGCTCTCCTGTGATGCGCCCTAGTCTTGTTGGGCTCAGTATTGCCCAAGCAGCAGTTTCAATATTACTGAATTATAGGTAGCCTGACCTAGTTCGAATGCCTTGTTATTTAAATGATTCCTGTGTAATGCCCCAGCCTGAGTTAGTCTGGAGGCTGCACTGAGTAAGAATACCACGTGTAGATCTTAACTTACTGCTTCTCTGCCCTTTGTTGCAATATTCTTTTTAGTGTCTTTGTGTGGTTTTGTTCCTGCTGTTTAAACTGTGGATTCTTACTGTCAGATATGTGGGTCAGTGCTAGAGGTGACTAGCTGATTTTAGGCATTAACAAAGTGACTGAGACAACTGTCAGAAGGGAAGCTGGATGCCTTCTGCTAATTCTCCTTTGCCTTGTTGATTATCCCTTAGGTGCATAAAATCTACCGAGGAGGTGGTGGAAGCTTTCAGAAAGCCCAGGATGAGTGGAACAGTGGCGCTTGGAAGGACCCCCCGAGCAGGGAAGCTCAGTACAATAATTTTTCTGGAAACAGCCTGCCAGAGTATCCCACAGTGCCCAACTATCCCACAGGAAATCAATGGCCTTAAACAGCAAGTGGCTGTCATGCTGTCTGGATCATCTCTTCTCTTGGTCTCTTCATTATTATCATTATCATCATCATTATTATTATTATTATTTGAAAAGATCATTTGCCTTTCCCCCCCCCATCTTTAGATGGTTTTTTTTTTTGGGGGGGTGTTTTTTTAATCCCCTTCTTATGACTGCAAATGATCTGTGCTGTCAGCCTGTGCTGCATCTAGAGCTTTGTATGTCACTGTTGGAACATTTCATTTTGTGCACAGTTGCCAGTATTCACCTTGTTGCAGACCAAGGAACCAGTCACTGCCCTTGCTTGGGGAATCTGTCAATGGTCATATGTAGAAAAGGCTGACTATCCCCATCATGGCAAATGCTCTATTCAAGTTACTCTTTCCCCCAATCTCCTTCTATCTTATCACATGCACAATGCGTCACTGCTTTCTTCCATCAAAATGGGTATTAACTGGCATTTATACTTCTGGATGCATCCCTGGAACTTCTTGTTCCCAAAGGAAAATGTATCATTTATTTGGTAAGATTGTAGGTGGAGCTCCCTTGCTGTTCATAAGGCCTTTTGAAGTTTTACAACTTCTCTTCCTTAGGGTTTTTTAAGTGGGAGAATGCTTTAGAGAACACCACCCACCATGTGTGAGTGCTAATTGTATGTAGGATCCAGGAGAACCTCTAGTCACCTGGTAGGGTATCATTATTTTGGAACTCTAGCTTTTCTCTGTTTCTTTCTGATCTGTCAGGTCGGTATGCTGTGGAAGTGCAGGTTCATCTTGTTTGTCTAATAACTTGCTCACTGAAATCCTGGTCCAAAGCCCATTGGCATCAAATGAAAAACTCCCACTGACTTCAGTAGGCTTTGGATTCAGTTGTGTGGGTGATATTCACCCCTTTATGGATATCCAGCATGAGATGTGGAGACCAGTTGCACCATGTCTAGGTGCTGACCCCACATAGCAATCTAGTGATTACATCTCAGAACTGACAAACTCCTGCAATGTCAATAATCTTTTGGGCTACAGCTCTGTAGCCAGGTGCTGGATAACTTTATTAATCTGCATATTTAAGACTGCCTATTTGATTTGGGGGTAACTATAAAAAGTGAAGGTTTTCATCCTTGTAGGTACCATTTTATAAATGAGATCCAAATCCAAGCTTATGAATGTGAATTGTTCTGCGATGTGTTGCCTATCAGAGAAGAGAAGCTTAATATATAAGTCTTGTTAACTAGCCATTAGTTAACCATGTGGGATTGGTACCCATGTGTGCTGTCCATGGTACAGGTGTGTTGTGACCTCTTTCCTTCAGCCTACAGGCAGGGAGGGGAATTGTTGTCTTTCCCCAAGAAGCAACTTGAGGGGAGGGATACAGGTTTTGTATTTTGTTTTGGGGGTTTTTTGTCGTCTTCCCCCTGAGAACTAGTATGAGTCTTATTTCTATACATTTCCTATGTCACAAGTTTTAGAATCTATAGGTAAGGCCACCAGATTCCTTTTAATTTCATAGTACATCAGTCCTTTCAACAGCCACAGAAATCTTAATCAAGAACCTATGAAGTACTAAACCCTCGACTTGAGAGAGTTGAAGGGTATTCAGTACCTTGCAGGGTCAAACCAGCAAACTTTAGGGCTGGATTCTGTTTTCAATTGTGGTGTAAATCCAGAGTGACTCTGTAGCTGTAAGTGGAGCCACTCCAACTTTACTTGGAGTAACTGAGAATAGAATCAACTCCCGGAAAGAGAGAGAGAGAAGTTGTCTCAACCGAATGGCATTCATTTGCAAATGATCTTTTGAAAAATGGTCTTAACTCCTACATGTGCCTTATCCAATAAAATATTAGCTCTTTGGTGAAAGAAGAATGCCCTCCTATCCTTCCCTCCCCCATTTGGTTTATTCTTAACTCTTTTCCTATATACATATTGTAAATATTAAGTAGGTGAAATTCATCTCTTTGGGATTCGTGTGACATCTTTAACAGATGAGCCAAAGGAAAGCGACTTAAATAGAGGCCAAAGCCTCCTCAACATTGAGTTTACAAGCAACATGTCCTGTTGCTGCAAAGCTAGTTCTTTGCTGGACCTTTGAAATATCTAATATTGCAAAAATGGTGATTCCTTTTTCTTTTGAGTGTGTGGTTTGCTCATAAACACAAGGGCAAATGCTTGAAGCCTTGTTAACAGAATACAGTCCAATCATGTTTCTGAGCTTTTAGTTGCCTTGGTCTCGTGCAAAGTGTAATGTGGGTTTTCTTTGCTGCTTGCCATCTGGAGGGTGGTGAAAGAACCACCTCTTAACTCCCTGGAAATACGATCATGCTGCCTAGGGAGATGGGGTAAAATTCACAGTGCGTGCATCCTGTTCACAGAAACGGAAGCCAAACCTGTAATTTGCCATATTTGGAAGATTGAACATGGTGTGCCTGATCGACTAAAAGTCACGGAGGGCTTGAGCCTGCAGTGTTCTCAAGATCCTCCGCGTCACTTGGCCAAGATTTTCATAAGTCACTGGCGATCCTTGACACCTCGAGCCGGATTTTTTTCAATGGAGCCTAAAGAGGAGTTGCAGTAAGTTGGGCTTCTCTTTCTCAGCTCTCTTGAAAAATCCTAGCCTTGTTTTTTTTTTTGAGTAGTCAGCTGAAGCCACCTTGAAGAGGCCTGGTTTACAGAGGACAGGTGCTCAGCACTTTCTGAAAACCAAGGTGGCTAAAGTGAGATACTCAATCCTTTTAGAAAATGTTAGCCAATGGTCACTGGGGGACTCGAGGAAACCACTGCAGGTCATCCTTCATAACAGCACCGTGAACCATCTTTGCGCCAAGAACCGTAATTCCAGAAAGTTGACTCAACGCGCTGTCTGAACCGTTGTGGCTTATTTTTTGGAATCGTGTATATTTTTACATGTAATGTTTACACTAGATTTCTAAGATGCTAACAATGTTTTTAGAGAATTGTTAACCTGGACTAGCCAACTTCTGTTCCGCATCATGTTGTACGTGATTGTTTTGTGTCGTTTGTCAGGTTTTTGTTTCATTTTTTGTTTGTTTTTTCTTGCAATCGTATCGAATAAATTCTCATCTCGTGCTTGGTGAGAAGAGCCTGGATACCTTGGAGAAGTGTGTGTGTTTTTAGGTGGGTGGGAGAAAATGGATCTCACTCTTTCCGTTTAAAAACCCTAAAGCCTTTTGTGAAATGGGGGGGTTTGAACAAAAAAAAAAAGTGGGTAAAATTCTCCCTCTTGCTGAGGACTAGGGCAAGCCATACATACTAGATAACTTTATATTCTTTATTGTGTTTTCCAGCTACAGAGCCCTGCCAGGTTCTTTACAAAGGAGGTTTCTTTATCCCCCCTTAGGAGAAAGCTTAGGCACGAAGCAGTGAATTGCCTCTGGTCACCCTGCAGGATAAGAGTAGTGCTGCTAATAGAGTAGTTTTAGCCATCCCTCTGTCTGCAGTATATAGGGGTAGACTTTTCTCTAGGCCTTGAAGCTGTTAAGTCTTGGACACAGCACAGCAAGCGGCCTGCCACTCCCCAAGCATGAGCAAGTCCTTTGCAGTGAGCAACGGTGAGTCACAAGTCCCTGTCCTTTTACTCCCCATGCAGGAGCTGAGGGATGTGAGGTAGGATGGGCTTGTGTGAGCACAGCTCTCGTCACACTTCTGAGGACCATGCCAGAGGGACGCAGCAACCATTCTGCAGTGCTCCTGGCATTTCTACTGCAGCCTCTAGTTGGGGACCAGGACTTGGCACTATAAATCCCTACCCCAAAGAACTTCCCAGCAGGATCAGTTCTCAGATCTTCATCAGCCCCAGTCCAGTTTCCCTTGCTTCCACCCTTTCCAGGTGGGGAAGACCTAGATCTTTGCATGCATTTGTGTGGGCTATGTTACATAACACGTGCCTGCTTCTCCTGACTCTGGCACAGTTACAGTGCCTGCATGCGTTCTCCCTGACCCCAAACATGAACGCTTTGTAACAGAAAGGATCAATTTGTCTTTGTCTGAGCAGTTTGCTTCTCCCTGTGTTTCTTATATTGGTGGCTTTTGTATTGTCTGCTTGTGAATTAGCCCTAATTAACTCAACCCCAGGACAAAAGTGTAGGGTTGGAAGTATGTTTTTCCCACAACAACACACTAGCTTTTGTAACCAATTTGCTAACTGTGGTGGAGCTAGAGCATGAGCTGTATTGATCTCTGCAGTACGTATGTGGGCTCTGCCCTTGCTCATGATGTATTTGATGCTGAATTCTGGCATGCTGGAGATTCTAGTTAAATAAAAGTCAAACTGATTGCTTTTCCCGTCTCCATCTCCAAAGGGCAGTTGAAGGTGTTGAGCCAAGCGTCTGAATGTGATGCATGGTTTTGAAGTTGCCTCTTTTCTTCCAGTCCATAGGAACCGTTGGGTCCTGTAGTATCAGACCAGATCACTAAGCCACCTCATCCACTGTCCTGCTTTGCGCGTGTGGATCTGTAGGAACTCCTGGTGCCTGCAGTCGCTGTGTTGGACAGATGAGGAAGGGAACCCTTCCCACCCTTCACAGTCAGCTTGTACCCTGAGTATGAGATTTGATTGCCCATGGCTTGGAAACAGCCTCTCCATTGGCAGAATGCGCAAAGCCGTCTGGATAACAGGTGCAGGCTTAGCCAGACAGGCTAGGAAGAGACATCAAAGCAGTCGCCGCTGCCTTCCTGGCTCACCAGCTGCCTCAACAGCACTCTGACCCCACATGTGATGTGCGTGCTTCCGGGAACTGAGAAGGAGAGCCTTGTGGCTCTTTCCTCGCAGCACCACTGTACAGGAGCAAGGAAGACTGTCTGTGACAATAGGCATTACTCTCCTCCCAGCCACAGCAAGATGCACGGGTGGGGGAAGAGGGCAGAGGCAACCATATGTCCCAGCTTTTCTAGGGAGCTCTGCCACCAGCCTGGTTCCAACTCCGTATGGAAACGAGAGGGATTCTGCCGTTGTGCACATGGAGGAGCGGGTCAGGGTGACTTCTACCACCCCAAGAAATGCAGTGGTCTGCTGCCTGTGGGGGAGCGGAAGCCGAGGGCCAGGACCCTGAGGAAAGCTGGGAAGGGGCCTTTGGTGGAGACCCCAAGCTGTGGCTTTTGGTCCTGTGGTGCCCCTGGAACTGCTATCAGCTTGCAGATGAGGAGCAGGCAGCGTCTTCCCCTCTTGCACATCACAGCTTGCCCCCCCCTGCACCGTGGGCACGGGGGAATTCATTCCTGGGCCTTTCCTCTTCTCCATTTTGGCAGCGAAGGGGCTGATCCTACTGTCCCCATCCAGGTGTGTCTCATGTCAGGTGAGTGCCGCCTGTCTCAGGACAGGACTGGCTAATAAGGCCCTAAATAAACCCACAGGACCAGCTGGGTCTCAGCCTGGTGTGAAGTGAGTTAAGGTGGCTCCACTCAGAGAATGGAAGTGCAGCAACCGTTGTGGGCAGCCGGTAATACACTGCTCTGAATAGGCTGAATACGCTAGCCACTGCTGCTGAGCCTTTGTTTTCAGGGGCACCGAAATGACCTAATTTTTAAGGAAATATATTTTGTTAACTATATTTTGGAGCCTTTAAACCTGAAAGCGCAGGTCAACCTAATGAAGGCATCGTGGGAGTTGGGACTAGATGGGACCTCCTAAACACTGAGTTGTTTGCAGATGCCTATGCCACGTAACCTGGTTCATAAACTTAATGAGCTTCATTTAGGGTATACAGTACCAGACTGGGATCAGGACCTTGGTCCATTCCTGACTGCTATTTACCTGCTGCGTGACCTCATATAAGTAATTTCAGGCCCTCACCTCCATCTTTTGGACACAAATGACCCTTATTTGTGTTTGGAAAATGGCTTGAGTGATGCATAAAATCATACAATGGCTTAGGGTTTGGGGGATTTTATTAAACCCTTTGGAGAAGCAGGTGCTTAATATGGATCTGCCTCCTTTAAAGAGAAAGCAGATGAGGAGCGCATATTGGGATTTTTTTTTAATGCAAATATAAATGTTTTTACCTGGAAAGCCACTATTTGGAAATCCAGGCATGGGGCCTCCAGGGAGTTGTCTCTCAGACATGGTGCTCCTGTTTTCCATCATTTGGCTCCTGTACAGAGAGGACAGGCTGTACAGCTGGACCTCATGGGGGGAGGGGGACAGTTGCATCATGAGAATCCCTAATTATGGGGTATTACGGGATATGGAGTCTGGTTGAGGACCTTGACCCATAAGGAGCCAAGAGGTTAGCTGTGTTAGTCTATCCTGCCTTCTGCCATAGGGAACCAGTTCAGAATAGTATTGGCTTGATCATCTCAGAGTGGCTTTGCTTTTTTAAATTAAAAATTAATCTAGCCATTATATTTTAAATGTGGGTCTAAATGAAAGCATCCCTAGATGAGCCTGGCCTGTGCTACACAGGGGCCTGAGTGAGCAAACAGCAGAATGATGCCTTTTAACCTTAGAAATCTATTACTTTATAAATCAGAGCTTTAAAAAGACAAACTGCAGTGACTTTTGCATTGCAGGTAAAAGGGAAGCATTCCTCCTGGTAGCGACCTCATTTACAAAGCTACAACAAGGAGGGATTTCTTATGGCTGAATTATTTATTTGCATATTATAACAGTTTCCAGGGTGTTCGTCACTAGAACCACGCTAAATCTCACAAGTTTCTGGCCAGGAGTATTGTCAGGCCCATCTTATAGATGCGGCAACAGAGCAAAATTTGTTGCAGTTTTTCCTTCAAAACATATTTTGAGGTGTGGGGGGGAGCCTTGTGTGTCAGGATGGAAGAATCCAAGTTTTACAACGTTTCTGGTTGATGAAAATGAAAAGTTCAGTTTTCAGGTTTTTAGTGAAAACTGGTGAAGATTTTTGTTTGCTAAAACCTAGACCTTCAGAAAAAGAAAAACATTTTCCTTTGCATAAAATCCCTCTCCCCACTCCCCTCTTCCTCCGCTAGTTCTAAATCTGAGACCGAGGAAGTGAAATCATTGCCCAGGTCTGGGGCAGCGCCAGCAAGAGGATCAGAGCCTGCATTCCAGTCCTGGATCTTCCCACACATTTATCCTTCCTTTCCATTATAAACCCCACAACAATGCAGGGGAACTAACAGAAATACCCCTACCGTACCTTTATAGCAGGATGAGCAGGCTTGGGGCAATGCAGTACAAACACAGAGTTATTTATAGGCACAGGAGGCATGAAAACATCTCATCCTTCCAGTTACCCTCCATGAGCTGGGGAGTATCTGCCTGCCAACCTGTGCCTTTGTCATCACCAAAGCATTGTGGGGTCACATGAAGGAATGCAGCCTAATTAACCGCTGGGATTAGAGGGGGGGGGGGATTTTCAAAAGCGATCTGGGAGCATAAATCTCTTTGGAAGTTATCAACAAGACTGTTCTTAGGACACTTAATTATTTTAAGTTCCCATCCTTAAACCAATGCAAGTTTTGATTCAGTTCTCTCCAAAGACACCTGTTAGCTGGGTTTGTACAGCACCTAGCACAAAGGAATTCTGTTCAGGGACCAGGATGCCAAAGAGCCATAGCAAGGCGACTAGTAGTGTGCTTCACAGCAGAGTCGTTGTTCCCTGTAGGGCTGTACAGATTGCATGGGTTCTTGTGAGGCTCAACAAGGACAAGTGCAAAGTCCTGCTCTTAGGACAGAACAACCCCATGCACCGGTGCAGGCTGGGGACCAACCAGCTCTGCAGAAAAGGACCTGGGGGTGACAGTGGACGATAAGCTGAGTATGAGCCAACAGTGTGCCCCTGTTGGCAAGAAGGCTAACGGCATCCTGGGCTGCGCGGGTAGGTGCGTTACCAGCAGATCAAGGGAAATGATCATTCCCCTCTGTTCTGCACTGGTGAGGTCACATCTGGAGTCCTGGGTCCAGTTTTGGGGCCCCACTACAGGAAGGATGTGGACAAATTGGAGAGAGTCCAGCAGAGAGCAATGAACGTGGTTTAGGGACTGAGGCACAGGACTTGTAAGGAGAGGCTGAGGGAATGGGGTTTATTTATTCTGGAGAAGAGCAGATTGAGGGGGCACGTCTACATGAGATGCTACTGCACGGTGGTTATTGCGCATTTATTTAGTACTTGTATAATCAAGTACTAAATAAATGCGGGGTAACTGGAGTTACTGCTCAGCAGTGCTGTGCAGTAGCATATTAGCAGAAAGGACAGTACTGTAACATGCTGCTACGCAGTCAGTGTCTTGTGTAGATGAGCCCAGGGAGAATTGAATAGCAGCCTTCAACTCCCTGAAGCAGAGTTCGAAAGAGGATGGAGCTGGGCTGTTCTCAGTGGGGGCAGATGACAGAACAAGGAGCAATGGGCTCAAGCTGCAGCAAGGGAAGTTGAGGTTAAATATTAGGAAAAACTCTCTCACTTAGTAAAACACAAGAATAAGTTACCCAGAGAAGTTGTGGAGTCTCCATCCTTGGAGGTTTTTAAGACCTGGCTCAACAAAACCTTGGCTGGGATGGGATAGTTGGGGACGGTCCTGCTTTGAGCAGGGGGTTGGACTAGATGACTTCCTGAGATCCCTTCCAACCCTCATTTTCTCTGTTTCTATGCACAAAGGGATTCCTTTACGCCAACTCCTCCCAAAAGCTAGTGGCAGAGGGAGGGAGGGATGGGAATTCAGCTCTGCCATGGGATTTATAATGTCCGCATAGTTCACCCAAAAGCAACAGATGCTGTCTGGCACTGGGCTTATTTCCCTCGGAAGGATGGAGCGCTGAAGCGGTCCTGCCAGGAATCGGAGAAGTGGTTCCAGACCATCTAGCTATTTTGAACCTGATCCCGAGCACTCTCATCTTATAGAGATCTCCGCCTGGAATCTGTTGGAGACCAGCAGCAGGGTGCCGCATCTGCAGAGACTAGCGGAGGAGACGAGATATCTCATGGGGAAAAGGGGCAGAAAAATGGACTTTAAATCAGGGCCCCTTATCTTCCAAGCTAACCGCAAGTCCTACAGCTTCTCTGGACCTTCACTTAACAAGTCAGCCATTTGTTCCAGACTCTTATTCTCCTCATTTGACATACCGGCAGTTACTTTGGCTCCTCACTTTTGGAATAAGCATATCTTAATCATCATTTTTTACCCTCATTTTTGTGAATCAGCACTGTAAAAAACTGCAGTTTTGGAGGGGACAGCATAGCTTCTCAGAGACGGTTGGACTGGATTCATTTTTTTCCCCCGTGTTCCCTTGTTCTTCACCCCACACCACCCCCTGAGTTTGCTACAGCATTTGAGTCACCATTGTTGGACATCCTTCTGAGCACAGTGTCTGCATCTAATGGAAAACGATGCATGAAGCATCCTCTAAGCCCCACCCTAAACATTACGTTCCCTGGCTCTAAAGTGCCTATAAACTCCCTGGCCAGGGAATGTATTTTCTTCCATCTCCTCTTCTCTATTTTTCCGTTTGCATTATGATCATTTGCTAAATATATTACACAATTGACCTCAGTCCCACAGCTCCGAGACTTCTGTGCAGCTTCCACCCCCGGTCGGAATTTCACAAATAAATTACTAATCCCACTTGCAAACTATTTACAGGGAGCAGCTCCCACTGTATGCAGCTTTCCACAGCAGCCTGGCAGGGTCCGCAGCAAGTCTTCAGCAGGATCATACCTAGAAGCCATGTGTTTAAGTGCTCGCTCCATCGGGCTGGGCTTGTGCGCGCAGTTGTACACTGAAAACGATCCGATCGACTGAATCAACACTGAACTCTAACCCTGGTTTATGCTTGTTTTTAGACTAGGAGCTTGCACGCGAAAGGTCTTTATTGTACAATAAAAGACAGACATCTCCAGCCAGTTGGACAACACCGAGGACTGGCAGTCAGAAGTGATGTGTTCCAGTCCCCACTCTGCTGCTGACGTGCTGTGTGATCCCAAGGCAGGACTGCCTTGTAGGTAAAGCCCACACTTGGGCTCGCAAACAATGGGAACCAACTTTCTTGACAGCTGTGCCACAAGATAAGCCCTGCACCTTCTGTGTGACGCTCTGATCCCCTTCCCCTGGCCCATCCACTCCTCTGCCTCCTGTACCCTGCCCTGTGCTCTTTCCCAATCTGTTGCTCTGCTTTCTGCACCCTGTCCTCTCTGCCACTGTGTTCCCTGCACCTTCCCCACACACTGAAGCTGCCTTTACCAATTCTAGCACCGGTGCTTTGGACCGGCCATCCCTGCTCTAGAAGACCCGGGGTCTATTCTGGCCAATGTGGCTGCCTACTATAGGGTTTTATTCTGCCACCCATCACCAAAGGATCTGATCCATCTTCACAGCAGAGTCCCTAGTGGACTTCCTTGGGTTTCTGGCACATCCCCCTTTAAGGAAGCAGCATCTGTTTGCCCATCCCGCAAAGACGTACCCCAGAGTGAAGGGTATTGGGAGTGAAAAGGGTGTTCCAGTTGTATCCGTTACAGCAGCAAGGCCAGCATGCCCATACCCACACGTAACATCTGTCACTTAAACCACGTCTCACCATGCTTGCCAGCAGTGTCCTCACATACACTACGCTCCTCTACAGGCAGCAGCTCCCAGCTTGGAAGCAGAGGTGCTCCCCTGTCCATGCAGCCCCGCAGGCAGCTTGCTGGCCCTGTGTGCCAGGAGCGGGGCAGGCACCCTCTGCTTGCACCTCACCTGTCTCCATCTTAGCTGGTTATTTCTGAGGGGTCTCCTGGTAGCAGCACAGTTCTAGGGTGGCTGGCCAGCCGTCCCCGGGCACATCTCAGTGCAGACTGAGTCGAGCACATTGCAGTCTCAGGGCACCACAATCCTCACCTCTCCCAACTGGAGTCAAGAGTTGCCTCCAGGTTTCTTTCCAGCCAGCCTGTGACTCACACCCTGGGACTTCCTCCAGTAGCATGGGTCTGACCAAAGCTCTCACTCCTCCAGTTTCATGTAAGCAATGCCTACAGTCTTATCCCGTGGGCTTACCTCCAGGGGCTGATGGGCTGAGACCATGTCAGTCTGTCTTAAACAGCCCCTTTTTCAGAGCTGATCTCCCACAGCATGGACCATCCTCACCCAGCCCTCAAGAATAAGGGGACGTGCATGGGTCTAAACCCACCATATGCCAGCCGAGGGCTCTAGCTAGCAGAGCAGCTACACCCTACACCCTAAACCATATGCCACCCTAGGGGCGGGCAATTATTTTGGGCAGAGGGCCACTTACTAAGTTTTGGCAAGCCATCGAGGGCTGCATGGCAGGCAGCCAAAAGCAGAATAAATATTAGTTTTCTACATTTTTTAGGGGCCCCGCGGACTGGATAGAATGGCCTGGCGGGCCGCATCTGGCCCACGGGCCGCATCTTGCCCACCCCTGCCCTACAGGTGACTCCCAGCTATAGCTCAGTACACAACTCCCTAGGCTGCTCCCATACCCAGTTCTTCCCAATGTGATCGTCCACTGTCTGACCTCCGTGACACTGCCAGTGCTGTAGACTCACATCTCTGGACTTTGCTTTACTTTTCTTGGTTCACCATTCTGTAATCTGAGCCAGAGCCCAAGCCCCCAGCCTCTAGCTTGCCCCTCATATAGCTCTGAAGGTGAGTGGAGCCAGAAGAAACCAGTATCTCACCCTCAAAAAGTCCTATTCTTCCTGCAGCAAACCACTTGCTTTCCTATGGTAGCACGGGATTAGGGGCCCCCATGCCTCCTTTGTGCTAATTAGGCTGCCTGAAGCCTGGCCTAGACACAGCTCCAGCGTGTCTAGGTGAGGAGGCAGGATGCTCAGAGCTGTCCATCATGTAGGAGGGTGCTGCGGCTGAGCAGGTAGGTCTGCTGAGGAGACAGGACCATTAACTGCATGATTCATAAGAACATCCAGCTGAGGCAGGATGTGGCCAGACTCGAAGGGTCTGAACTCCCGAATCAGGCCTGAGAAGTCCTGAGAGTGGCTTCAGCATGAAGATGTTGAGACCACAATAATCCTGCATTTTGGATCCTGTTCATGCTCTTTCCTGTATCTGATTCTGGAGGGTGGGTTGTGTGGTCAAGCTTTTGCCTGCAACCTGGAGAGCTGGAAAATGACTTCATATAATGAAAGTGGGGTTTCTAAGTCCTGTCTCTGTGGGACAGTGAGAGCAGTGCTGGCAATATGGGCTGTTGGTGTTCATCTCGACACTTTGTCCCGTCCAGGGGTAGGAAGCTCAGGCAGGGTTAAGAAGCCATTTGTGAACGCCATTGCGCATGGGAAAGCTTTGCTGTTTTCTTTGGTTTGTTGATTCTTTTAAAATAGCAATCCCACACAGCCCTACTCCCTCCAGGCGGCTGCTAATGCTGCGTCCTACAAAGGCAGCATTGGGGTTGCAATTTCAGTGAGCACAAAGCCCCACTTTAAAGCAGTATCGATTTCCAGTCCTACCTCTATGCCTTGCATTTAGTGTTTCCTGCACATACGCGTGCACACACACCCGGTCCCTCCTCTCTCCCCTTTTGCTTTTATCCTTCGACTTTTTTAGAGCAAGGGTCTTTTAGAGGAAAAAATCTTGTCTGTGTACTCCTCGGAGTAAATCTGCTGCAATATTTATGTTTGACTTTCGCAGGAAGATTGGAAGCTCTCTGGCACTTGCACACCCACACACAGGCTGACGCTCTCTCCCACGCACACCCACCCACATGCTCGCACACAGACCTCCGTTCCTCCCAAAAGATTTTAACACAGGAGCGTCTCCTTAATGCAGGTTTATACGCTGGAGCATAGAGATCAGGGCAAAGCACAGATGATGGAAATGTAAACACCGCCGAGAAACCCAGCCCCTTGAGCTGTTTCTAAAAACCTGAAGAGGCTGATGGTGGCTTCTAGTGAGAGACAACTCAGCCGGTGCATGGAGCAGTGCAGGGTTTGACAGCAATAACCTACAGTACATAATGAGTGAACATGCATAGATCCGTCAGCCTGCAAAGCGTATGGACAGCTTTACCATTAGCACCTTCCCTCCGGGTGCCAGCAGCTATAGATTACATATCTCTCTGGGTTTTGCTCGCTCAGCTGCACACACCTCTTGGCAATGTTCTGGCAGGCTTTGGCTGTTTGCATATCGTCTGTTATTGAACCGCGGATTGGAAAGCTGGCCGAGAGCTCTGAGTCCCCTCGGAGCCAGCACACCCCTCCCGTGCTATTAGCCGCTCACTTTGGCTGGACTCTGACGTGCATCACGTCCTAGCAGCGATTTTCCATTGCGATCAGGCCGCGGTGGACGCTGGGGCTATTCGGAGGTCTCCTGACACAGAAGGAGGTTTTTCCTCCCCCAGCAGCACAGGGGGCAACTGGACACTCGGCCCAGAGTCCTCGCCAGGGAAGGGATCTCCCCCTACACTGGCCTTACTCATGGGGCTGCTTATCTTGCTCTTGGAGCAGCAACTGCCCCAGCACCATCGGGCTAAGTACTGTCTGTGCACCAGCCTGCCCTGAAGAGTTTACAGTGTAAACCAGGGGTGGCCAACCTATGGCATGAGGCTGTGCCTTTGTGCGTGGCATGCGGCAGGTCAGGAAGGAGACAGCTATCACAGGGCGCTTGTACACGTGATGCTCATCATGATGTACACGTGACAAAAATCTCATTTGTGTGGCTCAATGGCGCCACACATTGCATGTGCACCAGTTTGGGGGGGGTTAAATGAGTTTGCATTATTGCAAACTAAACTGCATCCAGATATAGTTTAGTTTGCACCGATGCGTAGCGGTTGTCAGCTCACCCCCCGGCCATGGGAGAGGCGGGCAGGCTCCATAGAAACAAAGGATTGGCCCCTTGCCACTTCTGCTTTCAGTAGGTGCCTGCTGAAAGCAGAAGCAGAGAAGGGCCCGATCCTCTTTTTCTTTCGGTGGAGCCTGCCCACCTCTCCCATGGCAAGGGGATGAGCTCCTGGTGGGCTGAGTGGACCCTGAGCTGCAGGGGGGCCTGGTCCTTCTCCGCATGGTGGTGGCACCCCCCAGGGCTGCACAGGTGGGCTGCTAGTGGGCTGGGTGCTGCTCCAGCTCGGAGGCAACACCCAGCCGGATCCAACTGTTCCCCCAGCCCACCCAGGGAGTAGCGCCCAGCGGGCTTCCAGCAGATGGGCTTGAGGAATAGTTGGATCGGGCCAGGTGCTGCCTCCAGGCTGGGACAGCACCCGGCGCACTAGCAGCCCGCCTGGGCAGCCACCGCGGAGGGAAGGACCAGGGTCCCCCACAGCTCAGAGGCCACTCAGCCCACCAGCAGCTCACCCCCAGCTGTGGGCAGGCTTCAGCTCCAGCTCTGACAAGAAAAAAGGATCGGGCCCCTCACTGTAATGTGATGGAAAATTTGAAATAGTGGGTTTCAATTAAAAACCCACCATTTCAATTTAGGGAGCATAGAATAAAACCCTGAGGACTAAACCCCCCGTCACGTGTACAAGCGCCCACAGTGGCAGATAGGACCGACAGCAGAAAGCAGAGCAGCAGATCGGGCAGGGAGCAGAAAGCAGAGTGGCAGATCAGTGCTGATCAATTCCCAGCCCCGTTCTTTGGCTCCTCAGCATCGACATACCCACGTTCCTGAGGACTGAACAAGAGGTGGACAGGTGAGAGGCTGCATCTCATGCAACGACCCTAGTGGACCCTAGTGCAAGGCCCTAGTGCAAGGCCCAGGGCCCTAGTGTCTCAGCAATGGCTGCACTAGAGGTGAGAGACAGGGACCACAGCACTGTGGACCTTGCACAGGCCCAGGAGTTAGACAAGAAGGATTATTGCTTATAACAAGTTGCAGAGCCTCTTCCCCCCACCACAACAGGTTTTCCCATCAGCAGTGGGCTGCTTCCCAGGGTGGGGTGGGGGGACTGTGGTTAAAGCACATATGTCAAGTCAGCCGGTCTCTGCATGAAACAGGAAATCCCATGCTCTACCCCACTGGTGAGATCCCCCAGAGCAGGGCCAGGACCGCTCTGAAGTTCTGCTTTGGATAAGCACCAGCTCTGGGGCTCAGTGGAAGGGCAACTGGGTGAAATCAAACGGTCTGCAACATGCAGGGTATCCCACAAAGTGAGCTTGCGGGTCCCTCTGGCCTTAGATTATGAATCGGTGAGCTCCCGTTCAGTGGATGGAAGGAGAAGCCATTTCTCAGCTGCTCTGTAGTGTGAAGCTGCATTGAGTCAGCGATGTTTTGATCTGGAGCTAATCAAGCCCTCCCACATCACGTCACAGACACATAGACACTCACACGCTCACCACCCAGTCCCTCTCTCACTCCTGCACGCAGGCCCCAGTCATAGGCACATGTTCACCCACCCACACACAGCACCCACTCACACCCACCCACACATCCATCCACAGAGCACACCATCCCTCCCTTTCTGTCTCAGGTATACATAGATCCCAGTCACCCCCACTACCCCCCACACACATGCAGCACCCAGTTACACACACAAAGAGAGCTCTCTGCGTAATAAAACATGCATACACCCCCTTGCATCTTGTGTTTCCAGCAGCCCCAGCGCACAGCCGGCTTTAATCCTGCAGAAGCCGAGCCAGCCCCTCACTTTGCAAGCAATCCCAATGATTTACAGCCTGTGCACAAGTGGTGCTTCCATAACCCCAGGGTGCATCGCTCCAATTGCAGGGCCCAAGGCTTTGCACTACAACCACTTCAACCCCCAGCTTGGTAACACCTCGCACCTCACCAAAGGAAGTATAGTGTGTCAGTGGAGAGCTGTACGGGAAGCCAGGGAGACAGAGGGGCTGGGCTCTAGGAATGGAAATAGCTGGGAGGGTTGCACTAGCACTAGCCCCATTGGGATGGAGCTGTTATACTTGCAAAATAGGCTGGGAGAGGTTTTTGGGCAGGGAAGGGAAGTGTCACATTCCCAGCCAGGAGCCCACAGGTCTGTGTTCCTGTGTCCTGGCATTTATACTTTATCTATCAACCTCTTTGCAACTGGAAGCATCAGCTACTGAATGGAGCACTGCCTAGGGATGCAGGAGACCTCAACTCTGGTCTTGCCTCTGCCACCAACCTGCTGGGTGACCTTAGGCATGTCACTTCCCTTCTCTAGGCCTCTGTCCCCTTCCCTAAACCCCACGCCCCACCCCTCACAGTCCAGCCCCAGTCCAGCTTCCAGACTGCTCATCCGTTCCATTGTAAGTGCCAATGACAGGGACTGCCACTCCTTGGTTGTACAACACCACCACAATCCAGCGGGTAACTAGCATGCACAAGCTGGCATGCATGCTGACAGCAGGGAAGCCGCAGCCCAGCCAGAGCTCTGAGTGCACCTTGGCAGCTGAAGTTGGTGCTGCCACAGCCTCGCTGCTCCTGGCATGTGGGTTACGCAGGTAAAGCCAGCTGGGCATGTCTCTCCTGCTGCATTCACACCTCTGATTGCCGTACAGGCATGCCTGCGGGGAAGGAGGAGGGGTGTTGTACAGCATCTACTTACACAAAAGGGCCTGTCTTGCAACCCTATGCTCTGAGCATCCCTCCTTTAGCATGTCTGTGGTCTTTGCCTTTAGAGCTACAGGGGTACCATGGCTGCCAAGGGCAAACTGAGGCACAGTGAAGGGAAAGAGTAGTGAGTTTAGCAGCAAGGAGGGAAATGGAGCCAAGTGTTTGCATTCCCAGACCTGCCCTTTCACCACTAGACCATACTGCCCCTGGCACATCCAGGAAGAACATCACAACCAGGTGCTTTTCACATATCACTTTTTCCTCCGTGGATCAAGTGCCTTGCTTCCCCCTTGGCCCTTTCACAGCCTGGGAGTACAGCCGAGGGAGGGAGCGGATCCAGGCTTTTCCTCTCGTCCTGCCCTTGGTTGGATGGGACAAAGTGGGACCACTTGGTGCTGCATCCTCTGGTTGAACGCTGTCCTGAAGCGTCCCTGTCTGGCCTCTTTTAAGCCGAAATTCCCAGTAGACCCACGTTGCAGTCAGCCTCCCTGCCTGGCTGCTAGCTTGAGCCCCAAAACAGGCTCCCGGCTCTGGGATTGGCTGCCAGCTTTGTCACACCAGGGTCAGCACAGGTGAGGAGGAAGCAGATGTGTCTGCTCTCAGCTCCCTGCTGCAAAGCTGGGGCGTAGAAGAGCCGGGGTTGGGGGGGATGTGCTGCCAAGACTCCCTGACTCCAGCCAGGCTGCAGCTTGCTGCTGGGGTTTTTGCCCCTGCCCCTGGTAGCCTGGTTCCCCTCCCCCTGCTTGTCTTTAGACTTTAGGCATGAGGGCTGGGAGGGACCTCGGAAGATCATCGAGTCCAGCCCCCTGCCCCAAGGGCAGAAAGTCAGGTAGGGTTCATGGAAAAATCTGTTTCATAATACCAGCAAATGGCTCCAGGCTCTGACTTTCCCAGGGTTTAGGGCCCTTCCTCTGTGGTCGAAGCCATGCAGAGCCTTCAGCCTCACTTCTCCCTCCTCCTCGCTCCCTGTTGTCGTCCCCCAGGAATCCCCTCCTGCCACACACACACTCTGGCTCTTAAATAAAACCGGGCTCTGCAGCCCCCATTGGCCCATGTTGCTGCCTGCCCCTAGGAGAGAGCTGAGACAGTGCCAGGGTGAGCATCTTCCAAGCAAGAGAGCTGTGCCAGGGGGTCACGCCTGCCTGTGCCTCTGCGCCAGACTGGTGGGAGTCAGAAGGGGACCTGAGGGTCCCCACATCTAAAACTGCTTTGCAGCATCTAAAAACAACTGCTGAATGTCCTGCCCTCTGTGACAGGGGTCCTCCCTCTGCTTTATGGCAGTCTCCATGGTGGGCTGCACAGATACAGTTAGCGGTGGGGCCTGGGAGAGGCAGCAGCCGTAATGAATTGGGCCCTAGGTGGAAAGTCAAGAAATGCTGGTTCTGTTCCCAGCTCTCCTGAGTGATTCTGGACAAGTCTCTTCCCCCCTTTCCTGGGGGAAGAGATTGTCCTTCGTCAGTCTTGTCTACTCATTGGAAGCACAGTGTGGCAAAGGCTGTCTCGTGTGATGTACAGCGCCTAGCGCAATGGAGTTTGGAAACTCTGGGTGCTGCTGTAATAGGAATGATAATAATGACTAATTGCCTGTATTTCATTTCCATAATAACAATAGCTGTTCTACTGCAGGATCCTGGAACATATTCCAGAGCATGTGGGGGTGGCAACCAGTTCATCCAGCACTGAAATGCAGCCACTTCTGGGGCAGGACACAGCAGCCATTTAACAGCTCATGGTCATTCTACACAACAAGCTAAGGCAGGTAATGGAGGAGACTCTTGAATCCAACTGCAAATCTTTGTTGCTGGTTCTGTTTTTATAGTGGTTCATCCAGGATTTGGGGTTTGGGTAATGCCCCACCTCATGGAGTCAGATGAGACTCTCTGTGTTTGTGTTTCCAGCCGCCCAGGAGCCAAGGAAAGCTTTAAAATGTGACTCCAAAGGACTCCAACACCAGAATACAAAGATTTCTTGTTTGCTTTGAATCGTGTCATGTTAAGGTGCTTTTGAATGCTGGGGGTGGCAGGAACGGGACTGTCAGGATTGCGTAAACCACAGTCCAGGGTACATGGTCCAGGCTCCTCTGTGCAAGCCGCGGAGGAGGTGAGTCAGTGACAGCCAAACAGCTTCTTCCTGCTGCTCGAGATCTAAGGGGACATAGGAGCCGCGAGCCTGGATCAGACCCTAGGGCAGTGCGATCCAGCATCCTGTCTCCAGCAGCAGCCCCCACCATCAGCTCTACATTCCCTGGCGTGTCCTTGCTTTTCCTGCCCTGGCCCTTGTCCTGTCTTCTCCGCTATAATGTGCAAGCACCTCACAGTCGGAGGATTGTGTCTTCTCAGCACTCCAAAGGGCAAGTAAGCACTGTTTTGATGGTATACTATGTGACTGACTGTCTGTGGCTGAACCAGTAATTCAACCCAGGTCTCAGATCCCAGTGTCTCCTTGCCCCCTGCTCTGTGTCTGCGCGCTGTTTGTCTGGATGGTAACTTCATTTGGCTGGGCACCATCTTTGTGGAGTGTGTGTAAGTACTGTACAGCACCTAACATGAGTCCCTGATGTGTGATGAAGTCATTAGCTGCTACCTCTTTGTCAGTACTAATAACGGTAACAGAGGACCCCAGTTTAATTGCTAATTAAAACCAAGAACCCATGGACGGGGTCCTACAAATGATCCACATGGAGAAAACCCTCGGCCTGACTTTTCAATGCTGGGAGGAACAGAAATGGTGCCACCTGCCTCCCCACCCTAGGTGCCCACAACCTTTCAGAGGTGCTGGTCCGTGGCCAGAAATGAGATACTTTGCAGCCTGCACCTCTTTTAGCCAAGTTGTGCTGGCAGCCCAGCTCCAGGGGGACCTGCGGGGAGGATGACTGTGGTGTCTTGTGGCATTGCGGAAGATCTGTCAAGGGTGGAGGCAGAGCTGTGTCTGCAGCCTCCAGCTCCCCAGGAAATGCCTGGTGCAGGGCAATGGGCAGTATTGCTATCACTGCAGGTGCATCTCACAGCAGGAGGCACTTGAGGCTGAAGACCTCCAAGGGATCTAGAATTTCCTGTGTCAGCTGGACTCCTCTCCCAGCCAAAAGCCCTAGCTCTGGCACACTTCTGCACCTTGAGACCTGACAGGCCCCAAGAGTTTTGGCTTTTATGGTTTTCTAATAAGCCTGGAAGCTCCTGCTGCTCTGGAAGCCCATTTTGCCTTTGGTTCCTTCCTGCCAGACAAGGGACAGAGGGACACACTTGTGCTGTAAGTGCCTTTGTCTTGCTTGGTCAGTGATGCCGTGATGGGTAAAGCATTCACTGCCAGAAATCAGCTGTCTTTTGCCCAACCTGAGGCTCTCAAGGCATTTCCTCCTGGGTTTTGATGCAGTGTGTTTTCCTGGTTCAGGGTCATGAACACACACCAAGACTCCCAGCCCTAGCTATTACCATCAGCTCAGGTGGCATCCCTCTCCCGAGATGAGGGGATTGGCTTCCAAGTCATGAACTTCCAACAAATAACAACCCTCATGCCAGGGGTGGGCAAAATGCGGCCCGCGGGCCGGATGCGGCCCACCAGGCCATTCTATCTGGCCCATGGGGCCCCTAAAAATGTATAAAATTAATATTAATCTGCCCCTGGCTGCCTGTCATGCAGCCCTTGATGGCTTGCCAAACTCAGGAAACGGCCCTCCGCCCAAAATAATTGCCCGGCCCTGCCTCAGGCTCTTTTTCCTTAGCCATATAGTTTCGGAGGCCTTAGTGCTTCCAGGCATTATTCCGGCACCCTGAGGGTAGATGCACCCTCATATTTTTAAATGAAAGCAAAGATTTTCACATGAGTCCAGGAGCTGGCACTTTAAGCAAAGCACCGGTTGCTACTAGCCTGCCGACTGTCTTTCACTGGGAGCTGGATACCACGCTGCCTTACTTCGTTATTGAAAATCTCAGCCAAAGAGCCCCTGCTCATAGTCCTACATGGGGGGAAGCATGGTGTAGCCTTCCCAGCAAGACCAGTGTAACCCAACTGAAGCCACTTCATTGGTCTGTGCCTCAGTTTCCCCATCTGCAAAACAGAGGAACTGGTAATACTGCTGACTTTCGAGGCACACTATAAAAAGGGTTTGGGGGCTACTTGCCTGAATGGGCAACAGAAATGTGACAGCAGACAGGTCTTCCATCTAGTGACAAAGGTGTAAAAAAACCCACAGTGGCCAAAAGCCAAAGCCAGGCAACTTCAAGCTAGAAAGAAGGTGCAACTTGTTAAGAGAGGAAACAAGTAGCCATTGAAACAACCTGGCAAGGGGGTGGTGGATTCTCCAGCCCTGGAAATGTTGAAATCAAGGTAGTGAGGTGCACTGATCACAGTGGTCCCTTCTGGACGTAAGAGTTTCTGGGTCTGTTGTTTCTTGGTCCATCACAGTAGCACGCGGCTCAGGGCTCACTCTGTGCTGGGCTCAGTACAAGCATATGCTGGGGAATGGAAGGAGGGATTATTATCCCCATTTTATGGAAGAGTAACTGAGCCACAGAGAGAGTAAGTGACCTGCCCATTGCCCAAAATCACTGGTAGGCCCCAGAACCTGACCATCCAGAGCTGTCATCCAACGCCTTGATTGCAAGATCATCCTTCTTCTCGCCTTTCATTCACCCTTTCCATGGAAAACAAGGAGGGTTCCTGGTACACAAGAACCACTGTGTTTGCCACGGAGTGCAGCCACTTCTGGAGCAGAACACAGCACCGATTGAACTGTGCACAGCAGCACTGCATACACAGGGTAAACCTACTTCTGAGCACATGTACACCAGGGAAAAAAGAGACCCCCTCAGATGGCAAGCCTGAGGAGTCAGCATTCATAAAGTGTTGCTGGCCTTTTAAGCCAGTGCTTACCAGCTAAACCTATTAGTGCCCTGAAAGGGATATAGCGGATGTGTCTCTGGCCTCTGGCACTTAAATTGTGTATTTGCAATCTAGACAATGCTGGAAAAGGCAACCCCCACAGCTGCTCCAGGGTGTGGGACAGCTGCACATCCCGATCTGGGGCTGCAAGGAAATCGGAAGAGCTAGGATAACCTTGCATCCTCATTTCATTTCCCAACAGCTGCCTTAAGGCTGGGGCCACCCCCAGGAAGGCAGCTTCAGTGCACGCTAGCAAGGGCTGCAGTGTGGTCAGGAGGTGGATGATGGAGAGATGATCTTTAAGCATCAAATGGACTTTCTGGATTCCTCTGCACAACGAAAAGATGATGTAGAGAGCAGACGTGAGCAAAACTCCCCAGACGAAGCTTCCAATAATAGCCCCACATGGACGTCAGCTAGAAAGAAGGCTGCCCAATCTGATCAAGAAACTGCAACTACCGAGCTGGTAGCGTGGTCTGCGGTAATAGCTAGTATCTGCTGATGATGGTATCTCTCCCCGTTCCTCTGTAGCAGGTCACTGTTACGTCTGCTTGGACACGCAGGCATGAGTTGTTCACCTCAGGTGGCTTTCAGTTCCCTTTGATCATGCTGGAATTTTTCCCTGGTGCCTTTGAGAATGACTCCTCCAGTACAATAACCATTACAATTTGCTTCATTGCAATGCCTAGACCCCCCATGAGATGAAGGCGTCATTGCTGAGCTGTACATTGAATATGCTGTACATCAGGGGTGTAACAGTACAACCCATGGGCTGGATCTAGCCCACAGAGCTGTGTCGTCTGGCCTGCGGGACTCAAAAAAGGGCTGGGAATACAGGAGTGGAGCAGAGTCTCACCGGAGATGCGTGGCAGCAGCTAGGGGTGAACAACAGCTGCATTAACCCCTGCGGCTGCATAGTCGTGGTGTGATGGGACTCACTCAAGGCTCCCGTTTGAAGGTTCATTTGATTTCTGCAAGGATTCATTTGGTTTCAGCCAAGTTTGTAGGTGCTGCCACATGACCAGCTAGCACAGGGGCTTGATTCAAACAAGCAAGACAAGATCATGAAAATGCCATCTCAAAAAGTCCATGTCTAACACATGTGAGTGCTTCTTGTTTCTCCATACATCTTATTGGGTGCAACCTGCCCATTGATTCACGTCTAGGCCTTCCTATAGCCCAACTTAGCCACCTACGCACCTGCAAGCAGTGGTTCTCAACCTTTTTGAGCGTGAAGGCACCCCCCTGAGAAAATGCCAGCTCTTCATTTTTGCTCTTTTAACTACAGAAAAATAATAGAGCAATTCCTCTGTTGCAAAGAACTCAGAAAGACCACAACAGGTCAGCATGATTTTAACACTTTGGATTCCTTTGTGAAAAGTCAGGGTTAATCTTATAAATCATTTTTGCACACCTAACAGTGCTAATATTGTATGGCACTCTGCAACAGCCTTGGTAGGATCTCAAGACACCCCAGGGTGCCATGGTATCCCAGTTGAGGATCAGTGCTTTAAAGGATTTTGGGCTTAGGTTCCTAATTTAGGGGCCCAGTCTTGAAATCCTCTATGAGAAATCCTTATCCTTGCAAGTAGCTCCATTAACGTCAATAGGAATAGCCACGGGAGCAAATGTTTCTTATCCAAGTATAGATTGGGAAACTGGGTCTATCTCTTTCTGTCTTTTGGACAAGGACCACAACTTCCTCATCTCTAAAGCATCCCGTGTGCTGTGAGTGCTAGGTAAGTAATCACAACCCAATGCTGGAGGGTATGTTTGCTATTTCAGTGTGATTGTTCAACAGCTCTGGCTGTAAAAACAGAGCTCAGAAGACAAAGCCAAAGGCCCAAATTTTGCATCCTTTGACCAATCCAAATTCCCACTGATTTGATCAAAACAGGGTCAAGTCCTCAATGTAAAATGTGATTTATTCAAAGTGGGGTTTTCAAAATATTCCCCTGCATTGGCCTAATTTTGCTCCTGGTTTAAGCCACATGGTAACTCCCCTTGATCTCAATGGAAAAGCGTTGAGCTAAGGTGGAGCAGTTATGGAAATCCAACTTCAAGTTGTATCTCACTTCCTTTGGTCCCTTCCTTTTGGGAAATCCTAGAGCATTTCTCAGAAAATGGTAACTTTTTCCCAGGCTTTTTGAACCCTTCTATAACATAGAATAGGAAATTACATGCCTGCTATAGGATTCTATAGGACAGTTCTGCAAACCTATAGAAAACATACCAGTCTCTACTAAATTCTATCGGATTTTTAGATTTAGATTTCAGATTAATTTCTATAACGTTATTTTAATCCCCATTGCATTGCATGGGGATCTTTTAAAGAGGTGGAAAAAAAAGATATGTTCAGAAAAAACGGTGGCTTTTGTTCTGCATTCTTACTGAGCCCCAGATAAGTTCAACTGTCATACGTGAGATGGTGTCCGATGCTAAATTGTAGACAAATTAAATAAAATTCCGAGCCCCCAAAATAAAGGACAGTTGTTTGAAAAACAGACGACAATGCTTTTTCCACTGTGTTTCTTGTTTCCCATTGTCTTTGGATATGCGCTGATGTGGCTGGACTGCTACTGATACCCAAGCCAGCTTTTTTAAGGCTAACTTTGCTGTGTCTACTGCAGGCAGCAGTGACCACAGTATAGATATGCCCCTAGCAATCACGGTGCAATATTCAACATTGGTTGCAGTCTGTGATCCTTTGCATGAAACCAGTTGGAAACCCCAGTCTTTGGAAGTCCTTAAATGCATGCTGGACAAATATTTGTCTGGGGTGGTTTAGACTGGGACCTTGTGTACCTTGAGCAAAAGGCTGGACAAGATGATCTCTTAAGGTACTTTTCTGCCCTGTTTTTCCTATTATTCTAAGAAGACTGCTTGCCATGTGCTTTTTAGCTTATCATGCTTAGTAACTATTAGAAAAGGATCACAGGACACTATGTAATACCTATCACACCTGGAGCACCTAAATCATTAAGGCACACGTTTACTTAAAGAGATTACGTGTTCACTCTTCTTTCTGTAGCCTGTTTGCTTCTCCTCTTCCCCATTTCTAGTGCATGTTATATCTTTACTCATAAATATTCACGACATAGGGAGACTTGGAGACCACATCCAAAGGTAGGGCAGTACTGTGCCTGGCATTGCACAGAGCCAGAGATAGTCTCTTTCCTGAAAAAAATAATGTGAATAGACAAGACAGGTAAGGAGCTGGAGGGACAGCAGAAGTGAAGGGACTTTTCAGTGGCCAAAGAGCAAATCACTGGCAAAGCCAGGCACAGAATGCAAGTCTCCAGAATCCCTCTTGAGTACCCAGTATCTACTAGACCGCAGCATTTGGTCAAATCCGGTCCTATGCTCTGGTCCACATACCTATGGTCCTGAATAGAGCCCCATGGAAAGCAGAATCAAGGGCATTAGCTGGCAAAACTTTTAGAGATCCTTGCTTTTCTTGTCAAGCGGTCACTCTGTGGCATGCTCTACAGTAGGGGTCAGTGACCTTTTAGGAGTGGCAGCCAAATTAACCCACTTTTGACTCAGGCACCCACACCACTGCCACTGCTTCCCTGACCACCAAACTGCCCCAGGTATTACAGCTTCATGGACCGGATGCAATCTCTTGACAGGCCAGATCTGGGCCATTGGTTGCCAACCCTTGCTCTGCAGCAGCGGTGCTCAACCGCTGGCCAAATCCAGCCCACGGAGTCACGGCATCTGGCCCACGGGGATCCCCACGAGACCAGAAATTTGTCAGCAGGGGAGCAGTGGAAGCTCCATGTAGCTGGATCCAGCCCTACCTGGGCCAGTGCTGCACAGCGGGCTCAGGGCTGGGCCTGCCCGCGGTGTGTCCGGATTGGGTTGAGCTGCTCCCCATCCCCACCACACCATGCACATCTGGATCAGGGCTGGGTCACTCTACCCCTCGCCCCTGTGCCCCGATCCAGACCAGGCTGCTCCCCACCCATGGTGGATGGATCAGGGTCAGGCTGTACATCTCCCAGCAACTGAATCGGGCCCCCAGATGCACTGTGGCTGAACTGGACACAGCCCACCCAGCCTGTGGGATGAGAAGATTGGACCCAGAGGAAGAAGAAGCCTTTATTTCCCAACACCTGAACATGACCGTGAGGCCTGGGAGTGAACCAGCCCCCCCTAAGGATTCAGCCCTGCACAGTCGGGGGTCCATGCGTAGGGCAGGGATAACCATGGGGGCGGGAGGGGGGTCACCGCTGGCCCCTGCCCGCACCCGGACAAGGTGACAGGCGCTTTGCACCCCCCACGGGAGAGGCGGCAAGCAGGTGTGCGTGGGCATAGGGGTGCGCTGCAGGTGCTGCCGCTGCCTGCCCCTGGCCCCGCAAGTGGGGAAAGTATCGTATGTGCTGAAAAAACATTGCACACTGAAAAAATATGCAAAAAAGGGATGCAAATAAGTCTTCTCATTTACTTTATATTGCCAATGAGTGAGTAAGAACTGGAAATGTTTCTTTATTTCAAGGCCACGTCATAAGAAAGTGCTGAAAGCAAGCCCCAAAGAGGGTGTTAAGACTTCATTAAAGCAACTTGGGTCCTGAACGCCACGTGCCCCCAGAGGCTGGGGGGGCACAGCGAGCTCCCGCAGGCAGTCGCGGTGCTGTTGGTGGCAGGGGGGGCAAGCACTGACCAGCGGTTGGTGACTATCCGCAGACACCGCCAGTGGTGTTGGCAAAGTGAGGTGGAGGGATGGGGGCAAGCAGCAACCACCGGCAGCGTCAGCCGCGCTTTTTGCAGGGGGTGCACCGCCACGCTCGGGGGGGGCACGTGCACCCGCGTGCACCCCCTACACGTTGCCAATGACTTGGGTTTTGCACATGCTGCATCAATTCGCTGCCTCAAAAACTACTGCACGCTTTGAACACTTTTACTGTCTTTTTGTATACTTTGGCTTTTACTTTTTTGTACTTTGCCTTTTTTTGTACACTTTGACTTGTTGTATGCTTTGACCTTTTAAAAAAAAAAATGTTGCACACTTTGACTTTTTAAAATGTTTTCGTACACTCTTTTTTGACCTCTTTTTTTAAAGATTTTTTTTGTACGCTTCAACTTTTTTGTACACTTTGACCTTTTTAAAAAAAAAAGCTGTACACTTTGGCTTTTCTTGTTTTGTACACTGACTTTTTAAAATGTTTTTGTACACTTTGACCCCTTTTTTTAGATTTTTGTGTACACTTTGACTTTTTAAAATGTTTTCGTACTTTTTTTAGATTTTTTTTGTACTTTTTTGTGCATTTTGACCTTTTTAAAAAAAAAGGTGTACACTTTGACTTTTTTTTGTACACTTTGACTTTTCTTGTTTTGTACACTGACTTTTTTAAATGTTTTCGTACGCTGACTTTTCAGATTTTTTTGTACACTGTGACCTTTTTTCACATTTTTTGTACACTTGGACTTTTCTTTTTTTGTACACTTTGACTTTTTTTTTTTTTTTTTAGATTTTTTTTGTACATTTTGACGGCTACGTGCACATCGTGCCCGCGTTGAAACCCTGGCACTACCACGACCATCCCCCCCCCGCTCCTGGCAGCACAGCCCGGCACGCACATGGTTAAGAGGAACCCGCGCCCCGGACAGCCGTCAAACACGCCGCTGTCGCAAAGCCCCACCCACTGCCGTAAAACTCCCCTCTCTTCTCTCCCGGCTGAGCCGCCTTTACGCGCTTTACGCTCCGTACGGGCCGTCCCCGCCCTCACTCCGTTTGCGCCTGCGCCGAGCCCGGCCGCCGGAGACTCGCTATTCACTAAGGGCTTGTGCGCCGGCGGGGTGGCGCGAGCGAGCCGCGCTTCCGCCGAGGCTTACGCGGCTGGAGTAGGGGCGTCGCTCCGAGCCCAGTGCCTGGGTGGTGTGTGCGGGGGGAGGGGGAGCGGAGGCTTAAAGGGACAAGAGCGGCGGAGGCCGGAGGGAGGCTCCATGGCGAGGCTGGCGGGGGGCAGGGGGCCCGGCCCCCGCCCCTGAGGCGCGGCAGGAGGTAAACCCGTGGCTCCCGGGGGGTTGGGGGGGAGAAGGGGCTGCCCTGTTGCGGGGTGGGGGGCATTGTGCTGCAGGGGGGCAAGGCTGGAGGCCCCCCCAGGTCCCCCAGGGCTGCTCCGGGCAGGGAGCTGCCGCCACAACAAGGGGACGTGCTGGAAACGTGGGCGCGATGCTGCTGGGCGGCGTTTCCTGGCACTTGGCTGGGGGACTCTCTTTTTCTCACCTAATTTTCTTTCTTCCAGCCCCCGGCGGGTGCCCGGCTCCCCCCGAGCCCGTGTGTTTGCTTTGCGCTGAAAGACACCGACATGGGCGCACGCCCATGTCGGCCTGCGGTGCGGGGGAAGCAGGCGGACCCAGTCTTTTGTACAGTTTTACCCCCTCGCCCCGCCGGGGGGATTGGGGAGGGTCGATGCGGGGAGCAGAGGTTGCAAGCGGGCGTTATCCCTGTACATGTGTATTTTCTCCTTTAAAGCAAAGCCGCCGAGCGAGGCTGGATGGGGCTTGAGCCATAGAAAGAATAAAGGCGGCAGGGAGCCGCTGAACTTTGAATTTTGCCTGAGCTGCGGAGAGGGGATTAAAGATAAGGACCGTGAATATTTGATCGCGATGGCGCTCGGTGCGGTGCTCGGCCCGCCCGCGGCCTGCAGCTCCCGGCGCTGCCCCGCGGAGCAGGGTCTGGGGAGAATCCAGCCGGGGCCTCAAATCCAGTAGGGAGCCAAGCGGTGGAGGTCTGCGGGGAAAGGGTCTCTCGCTGGCAAACGTTTTCTCAGCTTGAGCGACGTGGGGACCGGCCACGTTCTGGGGAGCTCGGCTCGCTGTTCGTGCTCGTTTCAAACCAGGCTAGAAGCAGCATCTGACAAGTTAGACACCGAGCGGAGGTAACTAGGAGCTGCAGGTGCACTGATTGTGGACGAGTGAATCGTTTGCACGAGTATATTTGGAAGTTACCGCGTTTAAATAGCCCATTGGTTTTCCTCTTGTACCACAAGTGGCTGGATATCTGGAAACCGGCATGTCTGCTAGTGGGAGTGCCCAGCTAGGATGTCATACACGTGGTCTGCCCCTGATCACCAGGACAGAGATTTAAAAATCAGCCCTTATATAACAGCTTGAAGAAAGATTTGGTGTTTGCCAACATGTCTGAAAGGGAATGACTCTAAATTAGGGCAGGAGGCCTCCACTGGGAGAGTGTGGGAAGGCCTCTCTTGTTCCTGTGAGGAGTTTCTGTAGGCTTAAATGCCAGAAGTGACTTGTCAATGATTGTATTCACTGCCATTTCAGTTAGAAATGTTGATTTGTGAGGGCTTGATGAGTGCTCAGTACCTCTCAGGGTTGGGCCTGGCCTTAAAATGCAAGCAAAGCAGTCCAAATTCAGATCCGACGTGCACCTGGATGCAGCTCCGCTGAAGTTGGTGGAGTTGTAACCTACTTAGACTTGACTTCTCTGCCCCACCCTTATGTCAGGGCACCTAGTCTCATTATGATCTAGTAACTGCTGCTATCTAGCGTACAGTGTCTTGGGATTTGATAGCTCTGTAATTAGTTTGCAGAAGTTGCAAGGTTTTAAAAAAAAAAAACAACCAACGTGATATTTTTCTTTTTTTCCTACCCTTGTTTATTCTTGCAGCCAAATGGATTAGGAAATAATAGCTAGCATTCTGCCTGGCTGAGTGAATGGGGAAACTGTGCACTGTACAGAAGTTTTGTTTGAGGTGCAGAGTGGCGCCTGTGGCTGTTACCCTTCATTGTGGCTTGGGTTAGGTTTGCTTGTTGCCACCCACTTTGTCAGACTGGGAAACAGGAAGGTGGACTCAGAGTTCAGCAGGTTTCTGACTCCTCCCTCCCCACTGCCTCCTCCCAAGGCACTTCTTGTCTGTCGTTCCAGCATAGTTGAGAGGTTTTGCATCACCTTGGGGCTGTTTGCATGCTACCTCTCAGTTTCCATGCAGCTTAAGTGTTGTCAAAAGTGTTCATATGAGAGTGACTCAGCGGATCAATGAAAACAGCATGAGTTGAGCTTATGGACAATCGGTATCTCTCTTTCTCTCTCCCTCTCTCTCTTTCCAGGCAGACTAAAAGAGGTGATGTTGTCCTGTAACAGCTGCCAGTAAACATGTTTATTGGATGTCAGCCTAATCGCATTCGGTAGCTTTCTCTCTACCTGTGCTCTGTGCTGTCCACCAGGCTAATTTCCATGGCTAGGAGCAATTGCTGAATGCCAGGTAGCTGTTGCAACCTCTAGTTGTTTTCAGCCTTGGCTAGGCGATCTTGGTACTTCCCTGGTCTTTGCAGTATCTGAATACTATAAATCATTAGTAGATTTGCAAGAATCCTGTGAGTTGGAGAAGCACTTATCCGTATTTCATGCATAAGCCTGTGCTATGCCTCAGTTACCTAACTGAAGTTATTTCTTAGGTTGTTAAGTCTCTTTTAGAGTGGGGAATCGCATGCAAAGTCCAAGGCCAGTATCCTAGTCTGTAGACTTCCTTCCTTATGTCCCCTGGCCTGTGCCTGGTAAGTCTGCTTGATGCAACTGAAACAAAATGTGTGTAGGCTTGAGACAGGACTGTGTGCACCTCTGAAGAGCACCCACAGGAAGGGCAGGCAGTGGTTAGGACCTCAATGTGGGCTTCAAGAAACCTGAATTCATATTCCTGTCTCCCACAGATTTCCTGTGTGGGGCTGAATGTAGCTTCTCGTTGCCTTCCTAAATACAGTGGGGATAACAGTACTGCCCTGCCTTACAGGGTTGCTGAGGTGAACGTGTGTTAAAGACAGAAGTGATCAGATAACTTGGACCAGAAGGTATGATGAGTGTATAAAATAGATCTCTGAGTGCTCTATAATCTGGATGCTGTAATAAAGCTTCATCTAGGTAGTGGAGAATTGGCCCTGACAAAACAAGAAGCCATCCAGTTAGCCCTTGTCTCTGCCACAGATGGTGGGGCTTATTGGACTAGAGCGTTATGGCTGTGCAGTGTGAATAGGGAAGGGGAAACTCTTTGCAGTGATCCAACCTGGCCTGCAAATTATTTCTACCCGTTAGAGCAACTGCACTTGTATAAACAATGTTTTGAATTCAAATGGACATTTCTAGGCTTCTTGCTTGTGTTAAAGGACTCCCCTAAGTCCCTGCCCCTTGCATTAGGACTCCCCTGAATCCCTGAATTGCAGAGTTATGGAACAGATTGTCAGCTAAATGCAAGCTTCTTCTTGCCGGTCATGTTAACATGGTGTTACCACTGGAGAAAAAAACGGTGCTTACTGCAGAGTGCTTTTAGTTCAGCTGTTACAGGGTATTATCTGTCCTACGTATACTATGATGGATCACACTGGTGCAGCTGGCACCCAAACATGCTTAAAACACGATTCTGTCTTTTTTTTTCAGTGGAGTCAGTACATCATTGTCTGTCCTAGGCTTGCTTACATGGTTGGGTCCAGCCTACCCTACAGTGCTGGGGAGCAGACACATTGCAGATGGGTCACCTGGGCCCAAATACTTACAGTGTAGACCAGCGGTTCCTAAACTCTCACAGATTGCGCACCACCAATTTAAAATGATACAACCTTAAGTACCACCAGCAAATTTTTGTCATATAAAGTAATTATAATAAATCTGTTAATACATACTGCTGACAGGTTGTCTGCGTACCACTGGTGGTATGCATCCCACAGATTGGGAACTGCTGGTGTAGACAACACACTTCCCTTTACCTCTCCAGTAGCAGCAAATTTGACTGCAAACCAGTTAGCTGTCCAAAGGAGGCTGGCAAGTACCTTTGTTATTCAGTAAACAACTCTATAATTAAACTGGAACATGCATGTGATGCTCTTTCCACGTAGCATTTTCAGAATGCTCCACAGAACAAGGTGGTTACAGATTTCTTAACAGGTTTGTGGTAAGGAGGGACTCTTAGTGCTGGCATATCTGTTTGCAGCTGGGACTTTAAAAATCCTTGACATTGATTTTCTTCCCTTCTGGTAAGATTGTGGCGAGGAGCTGGTTCCATGTCCGGTAGGAGCCTCTGAAGACCGAGGAATTCGTAGTCTTGAATTTTGAAGGAAAGTGATAGTCCTTCTTTGGCAAAGCGATGTATGGTGATAGGATCTGCTGACACTGCCAGTGGCCTGATTACACCTGAGATCTTATTGCAGCACATCAATGCCATCCTTTCTAGGAAATACTTAGGGTGAGCACTTGAGGTCAGATCACCTGTGTTAGTCAAATGAAGAGATTTTTTGGATGCTCTGCCTTTGAAAGAACTTATGTTAAGTTTGGTAATTAAGACAGTTATTTGTGGGAGCTTGGACTTGCACAACATGAGGCACAAAGACTTCAGGTATGAGGACAGAATTTAATCTAGTGAACTGCACTGGTGAGGTGTGTCACAGAGATTTTGAGGCTGGCTGCTTCAGCACTGTGCAAACGAGTTCAAAAAAGGGGGAGGAAGGCACGTTTGGTTCAGCATGGGCAAAGGAACAAAGCAGCCAGGTGCCCAAGACAGCTTCCACATACTGGGCAGCCTTTGATTGCTGCTGTTTTTCCCATTTCCCTCAAGCTGGCACCCAGAGTGGCTGCCCTGGTCACTGCCATAGTTATGCCATTGAACATGGGCCAGAGGAGCTAAATGCTGGGAGAGCAAAAGCAGCATTAGAGATGTCTGCCAGCAGAATGACACAAGCAGCTTTTTTAAATGAAGCCCATGTAGGACTCCCTGAATGTTTGGTGTGTTGAGTGCAGGGAGGTTAAGCAGCTTTGAGATGTATAGCTTGTGTGTGTAATATATATATATATATATATATATATATATATATATATATATATATATATATATCAGCAACCAAAAATGAGTGTTCTGGAGCTGTTTGACTCCTCGTGGCATAAAAGAGGTCTGGAGCTGGCTTTTCTAGGTTTGAATAAAGCTGCTGCTTCTTGAGCTCTATCCCTCTGATGGAAACACTCCTACTTGTTAACATGGATTTAATGTTTCTCTTCGGCTTGTGGACTTTTATAAAGCATCCCTGGGAAGAGTCTTGCAGCCCTGCTGGATAAGGAGCCTGGGTCTGCATGTGATGTCAGTATAGCACCAAAGCAGGGTGCACCAGCCACCGGGGAGAACTTAGTGGCTGCTGGGAGCCTGCAAAGAAGCCATCTCCTTGGAAAGACCACCGTGGCCATGGTCAGACCTGGATGGAATCAGGCTTTTTCATAGTGTGGAGAGTTGCTTTTAACAACCACTCTTGCTTGGACATAGTGGCTCACGAGGCACTGGATGTTTAAGGCTGGTGGGAGTCTCTGAAGGTGGATGCTCATCCAGTGAAAACCTGAAAGGTTTGGCTTTTTGCCTCTTGGTTGAAACCCTTTAGCTCTCTGAGGACTTCTGGTATCAAGTGATTCTGCCTCCATAGACTTTAAAAATGAAAATGTGCCTGACTGCAGTTGACTTCCGTGGTAACATATATGTGCATGCAGCAGCAGGAGAGCCCCTGAGTCCTAGAGAAGCCCCATTGCTCCCTTTGCAGGGCTGGGTTAGTAATGGGACTTTCTCCACTTGGCTTCTCTAGGTCAGTCCCTGCACAAGATCCAACAGTGTTTATTTAGCACCTTCTGTGTTACACGGGTGTGCAGTAGACAACACTGTTCTCCTGGATCCACCGCAACCACATTGATTTTCCTGATTTCAGTGGGGGTTTTATGCTTAGTCTAGTCTTTGTGCTTGTGAGTATGGAGAGTACTAGTGGCATTACTGAGAACATTGCAGACAGATGTGTGGACTAAGCAGCAGAAGGGTGTGTTACTGCTCTTTATCCCTGTGCCCTTTGGTTTGATGTATTTGGGATCAGGGCAGCAGGAAGATGTTGATGTCAAGGTGTAAAAGCTAATCCAAGACTTTTCCTCAGGACCTAGCAATGAGGTAATGTCTGAGATGTGGGGTTGGAGCTTTGAAAGCAGAACCTTCTACTTCCTAGTCCTTCCCCATTCACCGAAACATGCTGAGTGGCTGATGCTTGAGGGAGAACAGGTAGAGTGTTCCCTGCTGAGTAATGTGGTGTCTCTACATCTTCCCTATCGTGTGCTCCAGAGAGGGTTGTACATCAGGTTGGGAAATCCCAAGAAGAGATCGGAGCTATGAGAAGATCAATCCAGCCTGCTATCAGCATGGCGGTGTGTGGGCATGGATATTGTAGAGCAGGTAAGGGAGTCAGAGGAGGGAATCAAATGCGTCCTGAAAATGGTCCTTGATGTCCTGTCCACCCATTTGCTAGAGGAGCTCAAGCTAGAGGTTGGTTACCTGATGGGGTGTGATGTGGAGGGAACATTACCCAGGGCATCTCTCCATGGTTTGGCCTGTGCTCTCATTTTTAGGCCAGCAGTTTGGAGTATGAGGAGGGGAGATGCTGCACCAGGCCATGAGGAACTTGCTCATGTTTTCAGGAAAATAAAAGGGAAGAGCAATTAAGGCTCATTTCAAACAAAATGTAGCCTGATTCAGAGCAAATACTGTTAGCTTGATGTTATGCAACATGCTATTCAGGAATGCACATGCTACAATGCAGTAACCTTTGTCAAGCCAAATTCTAGTGCTAAATTCATCGCCAAGTTTGCCGTTGGCAAGTGAACTTCACCTGTCTTAGATGAATTTTCTCTGTTGCATTAGAACATGGAGTTAATTCCCATACTTCCCTGTTCTGGCCTTGAATCTAGGGACTACAGGGAGCCCTTCAGCCTCTTCACCTGGAAGTGTCTGACCAACATGGTGACTTTCCGGTGGTCTTAGCCACTGCCAGGCAGGAGACCCAGACCTGACTCAAGGGGCTTGGCTCATGTGCTGTTCTCCAGCACAGACTGGGAGTGTAACCGGTAGGGTGAGGCTCTCGCTGTGGACAATGACCAGTCTGGAACAGTTAGATCGAGGTCTGACAGGAGCACTGCTCAGCTCTTCTGTGCTTGAGAACCTCAGCATCGCATGGCCTACGCAGAAGAAATATGTGTGCCTATGCACCAAATGCCTTTGGATTCTGCGGGTATTTCTTTCTCCCTCCCTTTCCCTTGTCTTGATATAACCTTAACTGACCTCTCTGTGGCTCCTTGGGATCTTGCCTTTTTGACAAAACTTTCTTACAAGTTCCAGCATGTGTGTCTACTGGCTGATCTCTCTTGAGAGCATGTGCATCCTCAACAGGCAGTCTTCAGAGTGCTTCCAGTATCTGGGACTTGAACCAGCTGGCCTGGACTGAGCAGGGAGCTGGCTGTCTCCTAGAACAGGAGCTTTGTGAAGAGTAAAGCCCAGGGTGGAGATACAGAGGCTGTGCCAGTGCCCATCCCACTGATTATGGGGCAGTGAAGGCTTTTTCAAGGTGCAGAGAAGATGCTCGTATCCCTTGTGTGTTGCCTGGCAATTGGGACAATCTCTTCTCTTGCATTCATAGTACTGGAAATACAGTCTGGGCCAAGAACTGAGGCTCTATTCTGTCAGGAGCAGAGGAGTTGCTGCCATGTTCTTGGCTTGAAGACAACAGGAAGCCCAGTTGTAATAAATAAAATCACTGGCTAGAAAGAACTGCTGCTTGCTACAGGCTGGGTCAGGAGCATGGAAGGACACCACAGCCTGAGCACTCGTGGAAGAGCAGTATCAAACAGGAGCAGAAGTCAGAGTCTGCTTGGTGCCAGAAATCAAAGTCCAGAGCAGTGCTTGCTGTTGTTAGGGCCAGTGTTTCACTTGCTCCTAAGACAGTTATAATTTGGGCAACGCCTGGCAGACTTTACCTGTGTTTTAAGGAAGAAGTTTAAGAGGGAAGAACTTCCAGTGCTGGAGGGGGTGGAGAGTAGGGGAACAACCAGAACTGGCAAGGCATGCAGAGCAGACATGGCTGGTAACAGAGTGTGTACCTCTGAGTTTGGAACCAGGTGACGCTAGAAGAAAACACCTGTTGGTTTTGGAGGCCTTGCAGTGGAAGTCGCCTCCTCCTCTGATCATCATGGAGGGGTTTAACGGCACAGGTTTGGAGCTCCTTAGTGATTTGAGGCACCCAGACATCTTGCTGCTGAAAGCTTTGCTTCGTGCATGTCGGGATCTCGAGAGCCAGCCCTGAATGGTGCACAAACTTCCACTGAAAGATGATTATTGGAGAACAGATGTTCCTCCATGTTTGCTTTTGCTTTAGTCTGATAGATTGCTTAAGTTTTATTGGCAATTAAACCCTATGCAGTGGGCCCAAGTAGAATCTCAGCATTTACCTTCCGGTAATTATACTAACGGTGGTACTTGATGTTCCCTGCTCCCTATTGCCTGTGGTGGGGATTTTGCAGGCAGAAGTGCCAGGCAACACCAACCCTTCGATTTTTAAGGGCGTCCAGTCAACTGTTCGGTGCTCTGTTCCTCCTCTAGTTACAAGTGGGTGGCCCCCTTAGGTTTACCCATAATAGCCACCTGTCAGAAGTAAGGTCAGGACCTACTGGTATCTCTGAATGGAAGATGGCAGCTCTTTTGACAAACGGGGAAGGATGTTTAAGCCACTGAACTGGGACTTGAAGATCCGGGTCCAGCTCCGTCAGTGTCCTGTGCGACCTTAGGAAAGTGACTTGATTTGCTTTCTGTCTCAGCTGCCTGTGAAATGGGTTAAAGAGTCCCGTAAGACAGGATTGCTTTAAGGTGTCAGTTACTATGGTGATAAGGGCCAAGGACCTTTCTAGTCAGGTTCATAAATCTGGGGACCAGGCTGACCCGCCTTGTAATGAGAGATGGCCTAGTTTGAGGTCACCAGAACATGCATGGGGGCTTTGGCTGAGTTTTACTTAGAGCCTTTTTTGAGTTGTCACGGCAAAATTGAGGGTGCATACCTGGAGGCAGCCAGCCAGAGATATTTCACGCAGCCCTCTTTGCTCAGAGCCCAGGGAGCCATGCTCAGCATTGAAAGCTTCAGCACTTCTTCTTTCCAGTTTAACAAAGAGCATGCAGCCAGCCCTCAATCAGCCTGGAATCATGACATGAGAAGCAAAGCGTGAGGACTGGGAGGGGGAATTTGTCTTGAGACGTAAAGAATATTGTCACCATGAGCAAAAGCCCCTTAATTGGAACTGGGACAGTGAAAATGCAGGTACTGAAACCAGGAACAGATCAGAGAGTGGGTGCCTGGTAAACTGTGCGGTAAAATATTAGCAGGCATCTATGGGCAGATGTAGCATACAGTAATGTGATTAGCGTTCAGTTAAACCAAAGGGATTTCTCCTGGTGGAAAACCCTGCAGCCAACATGAAATATCTGTTCTTGAGTTCCCAACATGAAAAGCTGCAAAGGAGCTTGATTTCCAGAGGGTGGGAAGGTTGATGTATCCTGAAAATTAGACTGCGACAGGTGTCTCTGTTTGGGTGCCCAAAGTCACAAGCTGCCTTGGAAACTCTTGGCCCGTATCCTTAATGAGCAGTGTTGGCAAGTTCAGGCCTTTAAATAGGATGTATAATGAAAGAGGAAGCCAAAGAAGTTGCATCCAGTCTGCAGGGAATGAAGAAATAGAGACTCAGAACTACAAATATGAGTAATTGAGCCAAAAATAAAGAAACTGGGTTTGGGATTTACCTTTTGCATAATAACGAAAGGTTAATGTGCGTTGGTTGAGGTCTCTTGGACAGAAAGAGATCCGGAGCGGAAGAGCCCAGGAAATGGAGGGCATGGATCATGCATTTGCCATATTAGTCACATATGAGTGATAGTAAAATAAGAGCTGATACATATTCCATGGGCTGAAATGTTCCTATCTTATTCGCACAAATAGTCCTTGTGACTTTACAGAGCATCTGTTTGTAGATGGTCACCTGGATTGAGTCCCCAGGTGTTGAACGTGCCCAAAGGAATAGGCTTACACTAGACCGATTGTTGTGACAGGTGGTGACTTCAGTTACAATCTGTCTAAGACTTGGTAAATGAACCTTTCCCCCCTCTCCTGCCATTGCTTTGTTTCTGTGGACTTACTGCTGCTTCCAGTTACTTTTATACCAGAGAAGTGATGTATGACCCAGTGCAAAAAGGACAAGGCTATAAAAGCAGCTAGAGAGTTGGACCTTTTGGATAAACCTGCATTGAAAAATACTCTGCTTTTGTCTGGGCAAATATTGGAAGAGCTAATAGCAAATGGTGTTCTGTGTGCTGTACTCCTGCCATCAGGGTTCTCACTGTGCTTCAGGAAGTGCCCAGCCAGTTCCTCTAGATGAGGCCACTGAGGTATGGGAAAGTGATGGGCCCCATAGAAATTGTGATAGGGCCAGCAATGGGAGGTGGTCTCTGGACTTGCACCACTGTAGCTTCACTGAGCACCAACTTCCCGCCGCCCTTGCCACTGAAAGGAAGGGCAGTTGCATGGTTAGAGCACTAGCCTGGGGCTGGGGCGACCTGGGTTCCAGTCTCTGCTCTGCCCCAGACTTCGTGTGACGTTGGGGCACTTGGTCTCTGCCTTAGTTCCCCATCCATAAGTTAAGGATAAGAACCCCCCTGGTTCGCTGGTCCTTTAAGGATGAATGTAGAAAAGATTGAGGAGCTCAGTTTGATAATGGAGAGGCAGCTAAATGCATCCTGTGTCATTCACTGCTGCTTCTCAGACTAGTCTGCTGTGGCACGAAGCGTCCTTCACTCATTAGGAAGAGTACTTGCTGCTGTCTTAGTTTCCCGCTGCCGAGCTGCAGCGCTTTGTAGATGTTCTCTCTTGGATGTTCTCTGACTTGGGGGCTTTGGGAAGGGCAGTGATGGCAAAGGAGTGGAGAGCCAAGAGCTGGAGCAGGAGCATGTGAGCTGGGGTGGCGAGAGCCTGTTTGGTGCATTGAGTGTCCAGTGAGGAATTGGAGAGGGCTCAGAGTGAGGAACCAAATATGCCAAAAGGGGAGAGGGTCCTTCACCCTGCCTGACCCCATGCCTCCTCCCAGCCTCACACTGTCATGGTCCTTGATCTTAAAGCAATAAAGGGGAGGGAAAGACCAGGGAAGTAGGTGGGCCTTCAAGCAGCCTGAAGTAAGGGCACGACATAGGGGAGGAAACTTCTCGTATTTTTGAATGCAGGACATACCACCTTGACTCTACCAGGGCCCAGCTCTTTGCAGTCCCCCCCACAATGGTGACATTGGACGTTCCAGGCAGGGGGACAGCCTGTATCCCCTGTATCATCCAAAACTTTCCCACATTTGCAGCCATTTCCCCTGAAGAAAGGGAGTCTTGGTTGGGTTCCTGGACCCAGGATCTGGGTTCAGGTCCTAGCTCTGCCCCAGCCTCTGTGTAACCTCAGAGAAGTCACTTAAGTAGAGGGTAGCTGGAGTCAGGGTGCTCTGGTGACTCTTAGATCTGGGCTGCTTGTGTCTGCATTCCCCAGGTGTAAAATAGACACTTACTGGTTTAGTCTGGACTTGGGAAGGGGCTTCTGCTGTGTCGACGTGCAGTGTCTAGCACGACTGGAGCCTCTTGAGGCTACTCTAGCTCAGTATAAGCATGTGGCATCTTCCATGTGAGGGGTTCAAAACACTAATTTATGCCAGCTCCCCCCTGAGTATTATCCCAGTGTTGGTGGATGGAAATTGAGACGCAATGAGAGGGCAAGCCCGCGCCAAAGCTGGGATCATAGGCCAAGTCTGGGTTTTGAGCAAGGCAACAGTCTTGTCGTGTGGTCCAAGGTAACAGCAAAAGCCAGAAGCAGAGCCTGAAGGACTTGAGGCTTCTGCTTTCTGGATGTAGCCATGCATTTCTGTTCTTTTCTCTGTGCTAAAGTGGAGGCCAGGGCCCCAGGTGCTGCACAAACATCAGAATAACTTCCTAAAACACCTACTAGTAGAAGTGACTTAAAATCAGGAGCATTTCCTGCCAGCGTGGCTGTGTGCATTTCCAAATTATCTGGTAGCTTTTGTTGTGTCCTGGGCAGAGGAGGAAATGGCTTTTGCTGCCCCAGTGATTTCGGAGCTGCTGGCTATAGGATAGACACAGCCAGCCCACAGGTTTCTGTTCCTGGGCAATGCCTGGTCTCTTCAGGAAACCCCTCCCCATGCTTCCAAGTTGCCCTGCATGAGCTTTCTCCACCTGGATGAAATCTGCTGATTTCATGCTCCACTGCAAAACCTCCTTCCCTGCCTCCATCCATTTGCAGGGCTGGACTCTCCCCCGACGCAAGGCAGCACAGACCAGCAGGCTGGCATCTGTCTGACAGCAGAAATGAGGAGCAAGGAGGAGCCAAGTGCCTGGCAGCCTTTCTCAGTCTTCTCCTGACAGCAAGTCAGTGGCTGCTAAGATGCGTTGTCTGTGTGATGTGACAGAGGCATTGGGAGGGAGTACCCCCTCGAATGCATGCCAGGGGCATATCAAAACACCCTCAGGTCTCCCTACTTGGGCATCTCAGCCTCAAGTAAATGGCAGGGAGTGGGTTTTCTCCCCAGCTGAGAACAGCAGTGGTCCAAGCCTGCCCCCCCCCCCCCCCCCCCCCCCCCAAGTTGGGTCCCCTGGAAGTACATCCTTCATCGCTGGGCAGGTGGAGGATGGAGCACCAGACAGACATGGGAGACCTGGATTCTGTTCTCAGCTTTGCCACTGCTCTCCTGGGTGTTTCTGGGCAAGTCACATTATTTCCCTGCCTCAGTTTTCCCTCCCCCCACTTTAAAAAGGGGGTTATGATACCTCCCTATGCAAAGTATCCTGAGGCTACTGGTGAAAAGTGCAGTCCAAGAACTGGGAACTGTTAGCCTTAGCCTGCTAGCCAACACCCCTGGCAGCTGCAACCCGAGGCTGTAGACCAGTGATGCTGCAGGATCCAGAGATTTCAATAGGAATCGAGATCATTAAAAACACTCTGACCTGTTGTGAGTTTTCGGAGTTCTTTGCAACAGAAAAATTGCTGTTTTGTTTTGTTTTTTTTGTAACCAAAAAACAAATGAAAACTAGGAGCTGGCATTTTCCAGTGGGTGCCTCGAGTCTAAGAAGGCTGAGAATCACTGCTTTGGAAGGAGGAACTTTGTAACCTGATGTTGAAAGTTGCTTTCCCACCCAAGCTGCAGGTGGATGAGATTAGATGTTTGGTGGCAGGACAGTCTAGTAAGGTAGCACACAGACCCCCAGCATCCTCACACCTAGCCTTCTGGAGAGTCCCGTGTCCACTGGCCTGAAAGACCTTGCTCTTTTAATTCCTGTTGGGTTCATGTGTGTATTCACTGAGGGGGACCTTCTTCCTCCTCCTTCTCTTCCTTCTTTCTTTCTTTCTGAGCTCCCCCCCCAAAACTGGTTGCCTTCAGTATTTATTGCGTGTTCTTCTGTGCATAGGGCACATGCCTCATCTTTTAAGCATTCCAGCTGCGCAGAAAGCAGTGTCACTGGCATGATGCAGGGTGGCTATTTAGCAAAGAGGAAAAGGCTGGCTCTCTTCAGTTGCAGCTTGGTGCCAGTATTGCAAGCCTTTACGGTTGAGCATCTGACCCGATGCCAGGAGGAGGATTTTTTGAGGAACTTTGATCTTGACAAGCTGAATCCTTCAACTGATCCTCCATTACGGTAGCATCTCGACATTAAAGGCAGGGCTCTCTTTGCCTGGGGGCTGTATTGAGGAACAGTTGCAGTCCCCTGCTGCACAGAGCTTGCAGTCTAAACAGACTAGACAAATCTTGGGAGGAAGAAGTGTGATCCTGATCTTGTATGTGGGAGACTGAGGTTACGTGGGGATCAGTTAACTCTGCCATGGTCATACTGGGGAACCTGTGGCAGAGGTAGGGCTGAATCCCAGATCTGAGCCCTGGGACAGTGCCTGAATCACAAGGCTATCTCCCTTTTTGGTGTCTTGCTTCTGCTGTCCCTTAGCGGTGCAGTGTTGGGTTGGCGATTGGCTGCCGTAAGAAGACTGGGCCTCTCTTGTAAGAAATGCATCCTTTGGTAAGACTAGTCCTTGGGGCTGTTGATCCTTTAAGCTCACTTGCCACCCCGTCACTGTTGACATCATACAGGGGATGGACTAATTACTAGGCAGAGGGCTTTCTGTCCACCAATTGCTGAGGTCACCTTGCAAGTTGCGGGTCTGGAAATGGACTTACTGGCCTGCTTCCTGACTGCCTTATTGAGCGACTCGCACCTTGCTAAGCTCTCTTGGAAGAGGCTGTTGGTGTTGATATGTGAAGATGCTACAAAACACTTTCAGCTTGGTGCATCTGTGGAGCCTCCCCTCTCCAGCAAGTTTCAAGCCTTTTAAATTTGGTGACACAAGCATCATTTTTAGAGTAAATATTAGTAGTCCAGAGAATGCCCCTGTGAATTTGGCTGGCGACGTGATGTGGGAGTCTTGTTTCTTCCTGAAGCTGCCGGAGCACTGGGTAAAGGCCCCAGGCTCTGGAATTCCCCGGTCCTGCAAGGAGGAGGTGGCTGGCTTTTCCTACACAGGAACTTGTGGTTGTTCAGTTGAATTCATCCTGCAAGGCAGGAAACCTCCTACAGGTGGAATGCAAAAGCTCCCAACCTGGGACCTAGCATCTGGCTGTGGCGCCTGATGGAGCGGAGAGCAGAGCTCTGCACTCCTTGGATTCAGCCTCCATTTTAAGAAGCAGGGTGTGGAAAGCTTCAGCCCCCAGGAATCTGCTGTTAACCCCATCTGGGCACCCGCATGAGACTGTTCGTGCCTGGGGGAAGGGCTGCTGCATTGCAGTGAAGACATGCCTGGAAGGGGTCAATCAGTTATGGGAGTGATCTGGTTACGACTCCTGAGTGACAGCAGCCACACTGTGACATACAAGTGGCTGTGTGCACACTAGGGGTGATGTCCCTCACGTGTGGCACTTAGGAGCTGCCCTATGTTCTTCCAGAGTGAACTGCGAGAGACCCTGCTTGTCCTCTCTGGGCCTATGGGGGAAATCCAAACCCATCAGTTTGTTATAGTAACAAGCTTCTTGCTTTGGCTTGCTCTATTTTGTCCACAGCCCTTGGCGGTAAGGCATAGATCGTCCTCTGAGTAATGACCAGGGGCAAATGCTGGCAATTAGCACAACCTCTGGGATTGTTTTTGTGGAAGGGAGGTGAATGCAATGCAGGAGGTGTGCTTTGATAGCACAAGAAGGCAGAAATGCCCTTTTCTGAGGAATATGAGCAGGCTGCATATGGAGATGGAGTGTGGGCAGTCTAATCCCTCATGCTACCTTAGAGGTTCTGGATCCAGCCCATGCAGATGTGGAACTACGTTGTCAGTACAGACCTATGTTGACCAGCCCTGGTCCCAGAGCTTCCCCAGGATCCTGGTCTTCAATGCCAGGAGCATCACAGAAAGAGGCCTGGCCAGTCAGGAAAAGGGTTGCTATTGCTGTCTGGAAGTCAGTTACCCTGCATCATTGGAGATCTGGGACTGATTAGTTCAGGTTTGGGTCAGCTGTTGGCCACGCAGTGATTACCATGGTTCAACTTGGGGGTCAAGATGGGCAGATCTCTGCAAGTACAGTAGAATTTAAGCAAACAGGCCTCCTAAAGTGTGTCATCGAAGGCACACGTGTCCATGGTGTGTGTCTATGGCTGTATAAAGAGGGGGGAACTCCTATGGTATCTGTCAGTGGACCCTAGAGGTCACTGATATGGCATGTACTGGCAAAGTAAATGATGCCAGAATATCCCAGAGATCTGGTGTATTTGAATTGGAGAAAAAGCCTCCAACATGGCCTGCGCAGTAATGTAGCTGTCAGTGGTGGTCAGCTCTGCTGTTTTGGGTGAATCCAGCCTGGCCTGTTTTCTCCTACTCCTTGACTTATGAAGCCCTATCCTTCTGTGATCCCTTCTGACGGGAGGTGGTTTCGCTACACACTGAGCAAGGGCTAGATACGGTGAAATGTGCCGTCTGCCAGCTGGAGAGGAGATGGCAGTGCCAGCACAGCTGTGTAACGCCATGCATGATCTGGGCACAGCACAGCTTCTGCCTGGAATAGGCCACTGACTTGCAGCTTGTGGTTTACCACACCAGAAAGTGCTCATTGCCTCTCGGGGGGTGAGGGAGCGAAAGAAGTAAGGGGCTCTGGGTGTCCTTGTGTTCTTACTTCGGGGGCTGAAGTCACATGAGTACCATGTCCATCGACTGTTCCATGTACCAGCGCTCTGAGACCCAATTTAAAATTGTTTTTTTAAACCATCTGTCTTTACTTAACATTTTGCAAGTACATGCACGTACCTCAGGGTTATACAACAGAGTTAATTAACGGCAAGCAGCACAAACAGCGTATAGCTGCTGCAGCTGAGGTTCAGCTACCAAAACCAGCAAGGACCCAGATGCTGAAGTGTAATGTCACCAGCAACAGGGTCTCTCATTTGCAGTGTACCTGCTGTCCTGGTGCCAGAGTGCCCTGTCTACTGGTGATCAGGTGCTCTTCTATCCTGGCACTTCTCAGCAACTGGCCCAGTGTCACACTCCCCCAGTTCCCTTCCCTGCCCACTCCCCTGCCAAATTGTCCATTGGGTGGAAAATGTGGCAGGGTGGTTAGTAGAATGGGCAGGACCAGGGCATGGGTACGGAGTCAGTGAGGTTCATTTTGTCCCCATTGATCATCATGCCAAGCATTTAGTGGAGCACCTCTCTGTGGGGCTGCTGATCTTGCTCATTCATTGTCCAGTCATGCTGGTTCTGTTCTGCCATCACTTCTTCCTCCCCATCCCGTACGTCCTTTGCAGTTCCGGTTCATGGAGGCAGTCCATGCTGCTGGCAAAGTCCTTTGGCATCTCCTGCAGCAAGTTGCCCTGGTTCTCTGCCTTTGGCTATGCAGGTTGAACAGTCTCTGGCTTGCCATCACAGGTCTCCTTCTGTGGCACATTACCGTGATAACCATTGAGGGGGAAAAATCCTAACCTGTGTGGATCAGAGGGAAACATTACAAAAGGAGATAAATGTGGCAACTGCTCCTCCATCCCTTCACTTCTCCGCTCATCACATGCTGTGTCAGAGTTCCTATTCCCCATCCAGAGAAGTGGTTTGTTTCCTTTTTTTTTAAAACGATTTGCTTTTGAGGGTTTGGAAGCATGTAGGGAGAGGCAGGGACATGCCAGCCTGTCAGTGATGGGCTTCCTGTTATTTTGGGCTGTCGCAGCACAGGAGGGAAAGGAGAATTTGTTCCAAGCCTCTGGTTGAAAACCATCTGCTTATGCCATGGTTGGCTTTTGGGGGTTGATGGGCAGACTAATGGATGATGGGAATAGTGAGGTATGGGGTGCGTGAGGAGCAGTTTGCCTTGCCCAGCAGGCTGATGGCCTATCTGTAGTTCCTGTTGAACGGTCGTGTATCACTCATGAAAAGTGTATCACTCGCTCATCTCATGCTGCAGCAGAGAACCACCATGGGGTGCCTTGGCAGCACCCCTCTTTCTTCCTCCATGATGGTCAAATACATAGCGGGACTCCTCCAGCTCTGCCTGTCCAGAGTTTGTGTCTGTCCATTTTCCCATTGAGAGATGAGACAACCTTGGGCTCTGTGTTTTGGGGTGTAGGTAGTTACCCACTGTCATATTGCAGAATGGGCATGCTGGACTACAACTCCTAGTCTTTGCTTTTACAGTAGGGAATCATTATGGCCATTCCCCTTTCCAGTAGTGATATTCCATCTGATGGGTTCCTTGCTCCCCCAGCTTCTTGGATTCAGGGCCATTCATCACTGAATTCTGGCTTCTGGATCTGAAATCGTGGTCCTTGTTGTCCCACTAGGAACTTGGTCTCAGACTCTGGCTCACTGGCAGCAAATACAATAGGAAAACTCGTGTTGTCCTGGTCACTGTTGCACTTGGCATTCTGGACTGGGGCTAGGAAGTGAAACGGCTGGAGCTGCAATCCACATGTAAACATGGGTCTCGAGCATGGACCTGGCCCATATGACTTGGCAGAAGGCAAGAATGTGTCCGGAGGAATGATGAAAAAGTTCAAGAAAGCTATTGGCGCTCGATGGTGCAGCTTGCAGCCCCATTGAAGTAGCTTTGTTCACAGCTGGGGAGTTGCACTTGACTTTCTGTCTCTGATTCATGTAGTCTGAGTGGAAAGCACCATCCTGCTTGAATGAAAGATTTTTGCCTGTGGACAGGATGTGGCTTAGAGGTGACACTTGGGTCATGGCAGTGAAGATGACTCCTCATGAGATTCCCGCTATGTGACAGTGAGTTTACTGTGTGAGCTGAGCGGGGCAGCTCAGGAAATGAGATTTCCTTTTCCATGAGTCTCATGGTAAAATGCACTGGAGGAAGAGGGGAGGGGAGAGGCTGGAAAGAGCATGGTGGACAAGTGGACTTTGACTGTGTTTTTGTTTTTTGACCCTCCAAAATATGGCCAGCTCCTTCACAGTCTTCCTTTCACTCCAGCTCTGGAATGGCGTTGAGTTTTTTGAGCAAATACCTCTTGCATCTGAGATCCTCAACTTTTAACTGCTCTGGAGCTTGCTGTCCTTTGGATTTATTCTTGGACTGAAATAGAAAACCCAGAGCGCACAAGGGTTTTGGTGGCTGGGACCTCTTGCTCAAATAAGTGACTCAGCCAGTGTGTCTGAAATGCCTTCCTGAATACAGCTCTTGTGGTGCCAAATGAGGCTTAATTGCTGCCGTCAGTATGTTGGCGGGTGCTGTCCTGTGTGTCCTGTAGAAACAGCTGGACCACATGGGCTGTGTCAATAGAGAAAGAATTAGCCATCAGACTGTAACTGGCTGCTGTCCCTTTGATCGCAGCTATCGAGCGGTACTGCTCCCTTGCCTTTGTTACTAGAAACAGGCTTGATTGTTATAACTGAAATCTCTGCACTTCCCCAATGTACTTGTTGCTATTTAGGCTGATCAGGCCTGATTGATAGAAATGGATTTAAGAGATCTGTGGAATCATGTTCATGATGCATCTCAGTTCAGTGACAATACACTAATCATCTCTGTTCCTCGTCAGTCTAATTTTCTGGTTATTCATCCTGGGTACTAATAGTCCTATGCAATTTACAGTAGAGAAGCTAAGGGACAGTAACTAGCCCCTAGGTAGTAGCCCAGGCAGCGCTGTGACTTGCTTGTCTTTGTTCTTTCCTTGTACTTATTTGTACATACCCACATGTTGCAAATGGGAAAAAGAGAGGCGTAGAGAGCTTTTAGCCTGAGATCACTGCAGCGATCTTCCGAGCACTGACCAAAAAGCTGTTTTCATTCAAGTTTTGTTAGAGAGCTTAACTGCATTTTCTATTTATTAGGTTTTGGAAAACTCTTTATCAACCTCATTTGGAGTTTAAGGTACCTAGTCAGATACGTTGAGCTGAATAGATCAATAGATTCAATGGATTCCCTTCTTGCATGTTCAGAGCTCTGGAAGACTTGTCTCAAACTCGTGCTGCGTTTGATCTTGCTAGTCTAGTTTTCTGATCTTATTTTAGTGTGTGTATTTAATTTTTTTTTTTTTTTTCTTCCAGCAGTATTTTTAGCTCATGCTGCTCAGTTCCCGTGCTGCTGCTGCCACCGCCAACATTTCCATCGTGGCATTTCTGCTCCCTTTGGTATTGCATGGTTAATATTTTCCACCCAGGTGTGACTGACTTGAAAAGGGATCCAGCGAAGAGAGTTGAATCCTGCCCCTGGCAGGGAAGGGGCTGAATGAAAACTAGCTTTAGCAGCTCAGGAAGTTTTCTACTTGGTTGCTTTTTAATGAGGAAGCATGTAGGTGTTACTCTGCCAGGGCCATTAGTTATGTTAGCTCTTTTGTCATTTAAAGATATAAGACTCTTCCTCTGACTGCTGTGCAGTGGCTGCATCTAAAATGCATTGATTTCTATTTGTGCTCATGCAAGTAGAAAGCAAATGTGCAGCACAACTGCCCCAGTTCTATCATTGGAAAATGGAGCTGTCTCCTTGTTAGATATTTTGGGGGCTAAATAATTACTGCTGACCTGTTGCCAAAATGCTGACTTTTAGGAAAGCTGACTGCAGGCAAACACACACCCACTCGCCCACCAATGGGCAGGAAATTGGCCTAGTCCACACAGCCATAACTGTTAGGTGGCTTGAACTATACAGGGTTAAATCATCAAATATGTGCCCCTCTGCCAGTCCTGGATTATTCTCTGTAGTATATCTTCTAATGCTCTTTCCTGCTTGTTTTGTAAACGAGGCATCATCCTGAAATTTTCATGGTATATAAAAAAAAAAAAAGCTAATTTCTGCTCCTGTCTTACTACTGACACCTTAGGCCAGGGGTGGGCAATTATTTTGGCTGGAGGGCTACTTTTTTTAAGCAGTTCGTGTGATTTACATGCATCTGTTTGACATTAATAGAATCTTTAAATCCTGTAAAGCACAGAGCGTAGCCTTGGGCATGTGGTTATTGGTCTCTTCCTGTTGTACAAACCTGGTGCAGTTTTTTTCTCTCTAGATATCTAAACTTTGAGTTGAACACCACTTTAATATCTGGAGCAGCATGGTTCTGTGCTGGCATATTTAAGCTTTCCTTTTCTCATCTTTGTAGCAAGAAAGTACTATAGAAATTTTGGTATTTGTATTTTTAAGAAGATGCCAACATACTGGAGACAGCACAGAAAGAGCCCAAAGCTAGTTTGAACTCCAGAGAAAATGCGTCTCATAGTGCATTTAATTTATTACAAGGAGGACTGAGGAGTAGCTTGACTGGTGGGATAATGCCTTCCGGGGAAGAACCTACCAGGGACTACAGGACTGGTACATTTAGCAGCGAAAGACGTAACAGCCACCAATGGCTGGAAACTGAAGCTGGATAAATTCTGATTAGAGATAAGTCACGAATTCGTAACACGGGGGGGATTAACCCTTAAGCTGAATTCCCAAGGAGAGTGGTCTTCAGAGCAAGGCTGGTGGCCTGTCTGGGGGGTTACTGGGCTCAGCGGAGGGGTGAGTAGATCAAATTTAATGGCCCGTCACCTGCAGGAGTTCAGGTTCGATGAGCCTGGGCTCCCTTTTGGCACCTGTGCCTTGATGCAGCATGGACCATGGTTCTTCACTCTCCATTGCCAGGCTTGGATGTTTCTTCTGAGACGGTTGCATGTTGGTTAGAAGCAGCATTTTTTGCGTTACCTGGCTGGAGAAGCAAGTTCATATGTAGCCTCCTTGTTGCGTGCTGGTGCAGTGCTTTCAAACGGTGTTGCTGACCGCAGTTGTATAGGTACATCGTTGGGGTTATCTATTTTCGAGTGCTTAGGTGTTGGCCTGGTGGGAAACTGAGTCACTGGGCGGTGTCATGACCCCCGCTCCAGTGCAGTGTGCTTTGGTGGGCTGAGAGCCCCCACTCTGATCTTGGAGATGGGGCCTTTCTGTCTGTCCTGAGCACTGAACACCCTCTGCCCTCAGAGAATAGCCAGGGAAGTGGGCCGGAGAGACAGAGACAGTTGTGCCAAAATTCTCCATTTCATTATTTAAAAAATAAATGGTTTGTTTGTGTGTCTGCTGTTCGTGTTGGTTGTTTTCCTAAATTCTGGTGGGAGGCGACATCCCCATGCTGGGTTTGTCATCTGAAATCCTGCAGCACCTAGAAACCAAGGGCACCTATGGATGTGATGGACCTCTGCTCCGATGCATGCTAATTGAACACACAGAGCAGACTCAATGAATAGTTAGTGTGGTCCAGCAGCCTCCACATCATGTATTCAGTGTCTCCACATTTCAAAATGGTAGCAGGACCGCTCTAAAGCTCATTGAATGAGCTTTAGTTAAGTGCTGCCGCAGCCATTTTGAGGCCCGGGATGCTGAATACACGTGATGCTGCTGGCACTTTAATTGGAGCTGCTCCTAAGGAGCACTTTAATTAAAGCACCTCCACCATGGAGCACATGTATAGACACCCCAGAAGCCAAATGTACTGCACCAAAAGAGAAACCGAGTCTGCTTTGCTTCGGAGCTGAGCTGTGCGTAGAGGCAGGGTAACAGCTGCAGTGAAAGGGAAACTGCAGGTTTCAAACTCTAAGGTGGCCACAGCAATAAAGAAACACGGGTTAATAACAGTCGCTTCCGAGCCGGTGGCGCTGACTGGGTTTCACTTGCTTCCAGCGTGAGAAAGTGGCAGGGAGGAAAGGCAGCAGCAGTGATGGAGGGCTCCTGTTTGGCATGGGCCGTAGGCTGCTGATTCACGGATCAGTGTGCCATCTGATGAGGGTCAGGTGGGGAGATTGGGATTAATTTGTGCTGTTTGCCGGGGAGTTTCTTCAGTCAGGCTGTCGCTGCAGGCTTGATTTCTCTGAGCCTGTGCTTTTTGTCAGGTGACAGGTCACAACACCAAATACGGTGTAAGACCCAACCGAGTAAGAAGCACCTAATCCCCAAAGAGAAGGAAGTTGCCTTGGTCCCCATCTGTAAATCTGAGCAAGCGACTTGCCTCGCAGCCCCCAGGGAGTCCACAGTGGAGCTGGGAACGAAATCTGCGTCTCAAGAGCCCCAGCTCTGTGCCTTTCTCCCTCCACCCAGGCCACCCTTTCTCTTCGAGAGCGTTGGGGGTCAGCCTGCGGTTCCCGGCTCCGCGTCAGTGGTTAAGTAACAAACATGTAACAAGAACTTCCTGTTGTGAGTGCACGAAGGAGGAAACAGAACCACGCTGCCCTCCTCCCACCCGCCTATAAACACCAGAGTTGCTCTGCCCTGCAAGCCCAAATGGACAGGGGCCATCCTTAACCCTCCTGTTGCTGGGAGCGGAGGGTCTCGTTAGCTTGTGCCCCCACCCCCTGGCCTGTGGAGGAGCTGTGCAGCTGTCGTTTGCTTCTGGGAAATTAGCTTCTTTAGAAACTTTCAGGATCTCCAGGGTTTCCCTGAAAACGCAGGTCCCTGGCGAGGAGCTTTCACTTTTCTCGGGAGGGCAGAGGCCACATGAGTGAATGCAGGTAGCCTGGTATCAGAGGTTAAGGTACTGCATGTGCCCTAGGTTGGGTGGTGTAGCTGTGCAGCTGCCAGCATGGCGTAGGGGAGCACCACGCTCCCCTCCGCTGCTCTGCCACGTTTCATGTGGCTAAGACCCTTGGTGTCTGTGCCTCAGTTTCCCTGTTTGTAAAATGGGGATATTTGGGAGACTAGGCTGGATAATTGTAAGCAATCCTTTCTGTCCTCTGCATACATGAATATTGCCTGGCCAGTTGCCCGAGGGCCCTGTGTCTGGTGATCTGTGCACAGTGTACTTGGTGCTGTCGGAGGTCTAATGAGGGATTTGCAATGGTAGCTGGACAAATAAAGCGCTGTAGGTGGATGCCAGCTTCATAGGCTTAAAGAGGAAACTTCCTGGGGGTGTGTGTTTCCCATAACTGCAGGGTTCCTTATGCCTGCCTCCGAAGCTGCTGGTGATGACTATGACTGGTGACAGAGAACTGAACGGACCTTGCGTCTGATCCACCCTGGCAGGTCCTGTGGCTGCTGAGAGACAGAGCCTACAGACTGCTGCTGCCAGTGCGAGCGTCGGACTACGCAGAGGCAGCCAGAGCTCGTGAGCTGGGACTGGAGCCTTGCATATCGACCTCTGCACGTCAATACGTGGCAGGGAGGGAGAATGACTTCCTGAGCTTGAAACGTTCCTGTCACCCAAAGAAAAGGTTGTTTGAAATGGCCTGAGCGCAGTTCTTGGAAGGGCTTTGTCTAAAAGCCCTTTCACCGATTGTCTTGTTTCCTCGAAAATCCGCCCAGCTCTCCACTTGTAAATGCTAAGCCTTGAGTCACAGGGAAGTTGGCAGCACACCCCCGAGCTCGGCACCTCTTCTTTAAGGCAGAAAGTAAGAGCAGGAACGTGTTGATTTTGGGGCAGTTTTGTGCGTATGGTTTATGATATGACTGCTGCAACAAGCTTGGCTCTGTGTGTGTGCGCGAGACCTGCGGGGTGCACGTGCACACGCACGGGAAGTGGGAGAGAAAATGGCACTGAGAGCTGTTTTCATCTTCCAGGAGGTTGGAAGTGAATCACCTTCCCTCTCTACCCATCCTGCCCCCCCCTTCCTGCGCTCTGCATTGGGGGCTTTGGCTTTGTGTGAGAGAGCAGGATTTTAAACTGGCATTTAGATCTGGGCACAAGGCAATGTAAACACCTTTATTTCAATTCTAAAAGCAGCTAATTTCTGTGCAGTTAAACCTGTTTCTAATTCAATAGACCTGAAAGAGGTGTGTGCCCACATAGCCTGTTACCCTGGCTTATATCCATATTGTCAGCTATTCCTGCAGATTTCTTGTGCAGACCCACCTGAAGTAGGGGCCAAGATCGAGTACTTTTCTAGCCCATTGCTGTCTGGGTTTTCGAGGGCATAAGTATCAGCTAGTTTATTTTTAAAACATGGAAAATCCAATGGACTTTTTCCTCTCTGGGAGCGAGCCTTCAGCTGTAGGTAGAGAAGACCTGAGATGCAGCCCAAAGGGTAGCTGCTTGGGGAACACTACCAGCTCTGGAAAAGGCAGATGCTTATAGGAAAGCATTTCTCTTCCTGTAACCAGAGCAACACTGCTGTAGTAGAGTAGCTGTCACTGCAATACGGGCTGCAGGGGTTTGTGTAATACTGGGGAAACTCGGCAGTGGCAGTGAGTTACTGAGAATCTTTTGCCAACCCTGTGACTCAGCTCAGAGGGCAGGAGATGGTGAGAGGCTTTCCTGCCTAATGGCATTAATTTCAGGTCTTGGGCAATTTGAACCAGTCCTGTTTCAGCATGCGCGGTCCATGCAGTTCTGGCTAGACCAGAGGTTCTCAACCTTTTAGACTATAGAGTAGATGCAGCAGAGCCCTTGGAAAGTGCCAACTCTTCTTTTTTTACTCTGGTTTGTTTGTTTTTTGTTTTTTGCCAAGGAAAGATGAAAGAGTGGTGGTTTTTCTGCTGCAAAGAACTCGGAAAGACCTAGTGATGGATTTCTGTTTGAAATCTCAATGCTTATCTTGTCGATCAGATTTGTAAACCCAACCATGCCAGCACTGTGTCACCCCCTTGAACGATTCTCCAGGCACCCTGGTTGAGAATCACTGGGTTTAAGCGCATCTCCCGGTCGGTGCTGCCTAGTTTGGCCGTCTTAGGCTCCCACCAACTGCTACAGGGGCTTTGGGTTTGCAAGGAATGGAGTCATGGGCCCTGAGCATGTGCACATTTGAACTTGTATGAGACTAGAGGAGGGACCCTTTGCTGAGTTAGTCTTGGGGAGAACTTTACACTCCGCTTGCTGCCTTCTGTGACTGTTCTGCACCTTCCCATGTTCATTAGGTGACTTTGGTTACTGTGTGTTATCACCTAAATGGAAGGGGTGTTCTGAACCCAAGCATGGGAGGCAGGGACAGCTATATAAGTGTGTGGCCCTGATGTGGCACTCTTGATGTTAACATGTCTCTGTTGCTGATGTGTTGGAATTTTAGCTGTTTTTCATGTCTTTATTTTACCCTTCCAGGAATCCAACTCTTTCTCCAGCCTCTCTAGCTCATAGTCCTTTCCATCTCTTCACTGTGTTCCCAGTGCTTCCAGCCTCCTTCTGTAAACAAGATGTTCTTCTCTTCCCCTGCCTCCCCCACTGTCCCATTTTTTAAATCAACAATGTTTGCTTCCTTAGTGGGGAAGTGAAGAACCTGCAAAAATATCTCCATTTGGGACTTGTTCACAGATGAATTCAAGTGAGATGGAGTTTTGACCTATGCTCCCATGCTGGCATTTCACTGGAACACACCGTTGCGTTGCTCATGGGGTGGGGGTGAGATCAGCAAGGCTGAAACGTATGTTTCCAGTCACTGTGCCATGGGATTGCTTTTAAAAAAGCTGCAGAGGTTGCCCCTAGCTTTAAGGAGGTCATTGCATCAGTGAGGACCAGAGCTGAGGTAAAGAAAACCTCGCTCTGCATTCCCGCAAGTGGTTGAAGGAAAGCTTCAGCAGAGTGGGCAGGAGGTCTGTGAGCTCTCCAGCTACCTTCCTATAACGTGTGCAAATCAAACTTCCTCTCTCTACATCCTGGCTTTGCCTTGCCCCTAGAGATCTGATGTACGCTTTCCACGTATCAGCCTTTATCTCTCTCGACTGACCTCGCTGAGTGATTGTGAAAGTTTCTCAGCTGAGCACAGCATTACTGTGTGTCTTAGACTTGTCAAAATTGCTTGTCCCCAAGGGACTAACATTTTGTAAGCCCTGTTTAGACTCCTTCATTGCAAGGCTTTAGGGCTGGATTTCCAAGGGAGCTCAGCAGCTTTGGTGGAGGTGGGGATGCTCGCTAAACCTTGCTAAACACTTAAGCTCCCCAGACTGGGTGTGGACTTTGATTCATTCATTGGTTAAGTGAATGTAAGCCACTGGCCATGGGGAGTGAAGTGGACTGGCTGGTACTTGGGAGTTACTGCTGAAGCCCTTACTTGGCATGTGCTATTTCAGTTACGGATGGGAAAGTCTTGCCTTCAGAGCAGCGATTCTCACCCAAGCTGCTGTGGCACCCTGCAGAGATCCTTGCAACAGTGCCACAGGGCACCATGCAATGTTAACACCATTAAGTGTGCAACCCATGATTCACAAGATAAAACCGGAGGCTTCATAGCATCAGAAACCTTCTGACTTGTTGTGGTCTGGGCTCTTTGCAGCAGCAGAATTGCTCTATTTTTCTATTGTCAAAAAGCAAGTGAAAGCTAAGAGCTGGCATTTTCAAAAGTGTGCCACAGTTTTGAGAAGGCTGAGAGCCACGGCTTCAGCATAACCTACGTTACCCATTGAGATTGCTTTTCTTGCATGTTCAGACCAGCTCAGGAAAGAAGCAGTGGATTTTAATGTGTTGAACAGCAGTGGATAGCTCTCTTTCTGCTAGGCTGCAGCTTGACCATTCACATTACTATCCTCAGGATGGGATGATTAGGATTTGTTGCAACTGGAGGTGGTTGTAAAATGGAGGGGTTTTTCATCCCTACCTCCCTTCTGAAAATATCCACTTTGAACAAAAGTCAGAAGTGAACTGCGGCATTTACTTGAATCAAAGACTACCCTGAATTTAAGATGAACCTACAATAATTAAATTCTTTACATGGGAATGTATAACCTTGTTGTTTTTTCCATGTATACAATCTGATTATTTGGGGTGGTCTTTAATTCATCTCTCCCACCACTGTGGTGGTGGTGGGGGGTGGCAGGCAGAGAGTAGGTAGGTGGTATGGGGAGGTCAGGCAGCTTGCCCACTGCTTGTGCCTGCCTCTCTGCCATCTCTGATCCCTGCTTCTCTCTTCCTCCCACCGCCCCTACTCTTGCTCCATGGGCCAGTCTTCCTTCCTTCTGTGTGGGCTAAACTACACCTCCCACAATACAACTCTGTCTCCCCTCTACTGAAGGAAGGTGTAGCATCATGGGATATGTAGTCCAGCAGAGAGACCACCCCATGGAAGAGAATGGATCCTGGAATAACTGAACAGTGCGCTGCAAGGAAAGAATATCACAGGTTGGAAAACTTCTTGGTTTTCAGGCATAGATTTTGGCATCACATGCTGTTCCCCAATTAAACAAGAACACAGGTTTTCCATGAGACCGTTTCATTATTTTTCACTAGCTTTCATTTCAGCAAAACCCCTTCCCAAATTATCACCAGAGATGTTGGAGCACAACTGAGGTTTTCCATGCTATTATTCTCTGCTTTTCTCCTTGGAGTACTGTATCTATTTCTGAGTGAGCTAACTTCCTAGAGAAAGCATTGATTCAGTTTTCTGCTTCTCCCCTACATGTCCTAATTAGCTTGTTAATAAAGAGTATTTTAAGCTTGTAGGAGTTGAAGAGAGAGATTTTTGGAACTTGCAATACAGTAATAAGGGCTTGCTTAAGGACTGATGCATGAAGAGCAACAAGGCAGTTCATGGTGACTGAAGTGAGGCTGAAGCACATCTACAGGGCTTAATTTAAACCTCACTCACTTTAGTTTAAATCAGCCATCAAAAGGATTGGAGATAGTGTACAGGGATTCTCTAGGAATCCAGAGTAACTTGCATTTTTAATCTCGCAGAGCAATCTGTCTTGAGCGCTCTGCCTACGCTGGTGGAATCAGACCTTTAAAAGTTTGAGCAAAAGCAAATGGACACCATCAATTTCGTGGTGCAGAAATGAGATTAGAGGAATGGGGATGATTGTGTGATGCACAGGGGGAAGATGCCAAGAGGAAAGGACCGACCTGGGAACAGACTGCAGGGCCTGCTGTTGCTATCAGGTTTGACGTGTTCTGCAACACGGACTGTAATTTCATCCAGGGATGCCTGCAGCAGAGGCACTGCTGGTCAGTTTGGAAGTTCAGAGAGATTTCCAGCCTCGGCATAAAGACTTTCAGATAAGAGATTCTACCATCTTTCCTTCAGTCATTTGTTCCAGTGACGTTTTGCCCGTTAACAAGAAATATGCCATATTTCCAGGCTCAATTTGTCTTCCAACTATTTGCTCTTTTAATGACATCACTGGATTAAAGTACCCCCCTTCCCCGGCCCCCCAATCAGACACCTTTCTATGTGGGTACTTGGACAAGTATCTTTTCTTATCCGAGTTGCTCTAAATTGACTGGGGTCCCTTAGTCTCTTTCTGTGAGACCCATACTCAGAACCTGGGCATGCGAATGATGCAGTGATAATACCTCCTCGCTGTGATGCCAGCAGAGACTGCTGGTGGTTTTCCCCGCTTTCTCTGGAACAGCGTTTTCCAGGTGCAGAGAGCAGAAAATAGCGTGGAGATGCATGGGAGGAGTTGAACCCCGATCTGGGTATTGGGGAGTCCTGCTCTGAGGCACCAGGTGGGTGTTTTCCTATGCCTTGGTCCTTCTGCTTTCCTTCTGCTCGTGTGGATGTATTTTCGGAAGGGTGCAATTTGGCTCTGCCACACGGCCTTGTAATTACAGTGAGGCCCAAGCCAGAGAGCACCAGGCCGCAGCGGTAAGCTTGTGGCCAGCATCCGATCTTGACTGCAGACTCGGGTTTGAATTGCGTGGCCTGCTAGGGCTCGTGTGTTTGCTGACGGGTCAAAAGCAAGAGGTTGCTAAACAGCTGAACCAACGCGTCTCTCCCTGCTTGCCCAGGCTCTGAGGTAGCGTCTGGCTCTTGGTGCCCTGCTCCTCCTCTCTTAGCCTCAATTGTAGAAAAGCTAAACGGACTCTCCCAGATGACCTCCCTCAAGGCCTTGGCTCCGATCAGGTGGAACTAGAGAGCTCCAGTCAAACTCACCGCTCAGTCTTGACCTTTTGCAATGGTCCTCGTGGAAACGAACCCACCGAACTCGCAAAAACCCCGAGGAAGTTTTCATGAGCAGAGTCAATTGACGAAACCTCTGCTTGAAGCCTTCCCTTCTTTAAAATGACGAGGGCTGCTGCTGGCATTTAAGACTGGAATAGATTGTAACTACAAACCTTCTTGGACGTTTTCTGGGACTGGCCTGCAGTTTATTTTAAAACATGCTGGAGCTTCCTTTGTTTTAAGACCAGCAGGTTTTTTATCTGCTATTGTAAAACAAAACCACATCTGACTCCAACTCTTGTAGCTTTTGCATTTTCCATGCAAGTGTCTTGATTTTTTTTTTTTTCTTCTTCGTTCGTTTGGTCCCAAGCTCGTTATTCTTGTCCAGCCTGGTAAGTGGACCAGTTGCATGTTGCTGTGTTTGGTTTCAGACTTGAAGCTTTGGGTATGGTTGTACATGGAGTCACGGGGTGCTTGGGAGGTATTTTTAGCCTTTTAATTTGCAGCGCCTCTGGGTTGTCTAATGTCAAGAGATTTTCTTTGTGTTTTTAGCTCTCGGGAAGATTTCCCCCCTCCAGTCCCTCCCCCTTTGGATGCAGCTGTTCCTTCTCTGGTTGGAAAGCGTAGAGTAGTCAGCAAAGCCGGCTTTAACCGCTGGAAGGACTTGCTGGGATCAGGTGCCTGCTAAAGATGGTTATTGTCGGGATTCCACTGTCTCCCACAGAACAGACTTCGGGGACATCGGGTGCAGGGCTTCACTGGCTACCTGCGTTCTCTTCCTGCTTCTTCTGCCACTGCCCTGCTGTGCCGCCCTGGCCAGGTCACTTCCCTGCACTGTGCTTCCACCCTTGTCTTGCCTCTTTTAATGATGAAGTTCGTGGTGCAGGACTGTGCTCGCACCGCATCTAGTACAATAAGACCCTGTTCTCTGTTAAGGTGTCCAAGAGCTGTTGTAGTACAAATAATTTCTCTCTTGTCTCTCTCATTTGAGCTTTGCCTTCCTGGAAGTCGCTTCCAGTTTTGCAACTCTCGACAGACTCTGAATAAGCCTGGCAAACACTGCAATCTGCCCTAAATCCCCAGCTCCCGGAGACAAGTGATTGCATGAGAGAGACTCTTGCAAATGTGACTAGCGTGTTACCCAAAAGACTCCGAACCAGATGGCAAATAAAGAGCCTAAAACTTCTTCTTCCTTAAATCCCCTTAGCTTTAAAATAACCTCCTGATATTTGTGTTTTCCTCACAATTCGTCATGTTGTTGACATTTGAGCTCTTCCCTTTTTTGGTTCCCTTTGAGAGGCCGAAGTCAAAAGCTTACTGGGAAGTGTCAATTTCACTTTAGATTCGCTGGTGTGACTGGGACCCCTTGCCCTGTTACTGGAAAGTGGCGTGGCCCCTTTAAGGGCAGGGGTCTTGTGGCATAGGCAACCAGCAGAGCAGGGGTTAAGGAACAACCCTGTGGTCCAGTCAGCTGACAGGAGAGGCACATGACCAAAAAGGGGCGGGGCTTTAGGAGTATATAAGCCAGAGCTGGAGCAGGGAGTTAGACTTGGGAAGCAGCAGCAGGAGGAAGAAGCCCTGCTAGGAGATGTGGGAGAGCACCCAGGGCTCAGGAGAAGTGTGGTAGGCAGCCTATGGCTGGGGCGTTTGTGTTGCTGCCAGAAGGCTTAAGTTTGCATTTGGGTTTTAACTGGTGGTTTGGGGGCACTAGAAAAGGGGTGGCTTGGAGGTCCCATTCGTGTCCAAGGGGCATGTGATTGCCTTTAGCCTTGCCAGGGATTAGGCTCAAGGTGCAAGGCAGAAGCCAGGAAGTCCAGCACTGTCTGGGAGTGGGGCAAAGCTTGGGGCCTGGGGAGGACAGCGATTTTGAGGGCCTGCGCGAGACAAACGGGGCCAGAGAGCCTGGGTCCCGAGCAGGGCAGAGATAAAGGCCCCAGAGGGTGAAACAAGGGGCTGGAGCCCAAACAGTGTGGACCTGGGCTAAGGTAGAGAGGTGGAAGCCGGGAAGGCCGAAGCCCCCACAAGGGAGTAAAGGCCTGAAGTGGCCCGGTGGCTCTGAGGACAAGTGGATGTGTGACGTCTGCGAGGCATGGGCATGAGTGTGGGGGCAGCTAGAGATCATGAATTAAGGCACTGGGTCTCAACCGTTTTTGTACCAGGACCCACTTGTAAACATCAATGGCCAGTCTCGACCCAGTGCCCCCCACCCCCGTGTGTGGGGCATGGGGGAGGATCCAGGCAGCCCCTGCAGGCTGGAACTCTGCTGTCCTGCAAAGGAAAAGCCAGTTTCCCATATTTTTTTTCCTTTAAAGGAGAGTCCATTTTTAAAGTTGCAGTTGTCCTCGGTCACCTAACCTGTTACGCCTGGTTGAAGAGCTGTGGTTGCAAGCGCTGCTGGGTCGTCCTGAGACCGCAGCTTGCTTTGGAATCCTTTGGCCAAACTCGAGACCAGTTTTTAGATTTGTTGTTTTCCCCTGGAAAGTCTGTATTTTGGCTCAAAGTGATCAAGTCCCATGAGAGACCAGCTCTGTTCTGCGTTGTGGGCACGTGGTCAGGGTCACTCGCCGCAGGGTGACCTACCCAGCAGCAGTTCCAGCAGATCGTGCTGTTTGTGTGCTTGGCCAGGGAAGTGATTGAGAAATCGTTGCATCAGGACGCTGCTGGTTGTACCCAGGCCCTTTCTGCTCATCATGTTTGGAAGGATGCAGCGCTGGTTCTTCAGCTCCTCATTGTCCAGGAGGGCTTCTCATTCAAGCAGTCGGAAACGTCACATATAATCAGTCCCCCTCTGCTACCTAAGAGAGCCACCTCTCACTGCTTGCAGAGATTGGATTGGTGCCTCTGTGGCATGGTGTAGGACTAGTGAATCCAGCGTCATGCAGGGGCCCTCTCAAGATGACTCTTGAGAGCCTACCCAATCCTAGGATGCCTCGCTCCTTCTGTAAGTAACTGCTGCTGCATCACCTAAGGCCTTCTCTGGGCCTCTCTACTGCGTGACCCAACCATGAACCACAGCAAAAGCCCAGGCCTGTTTATCCAGGGTACCATGGGATATCGTGGGAACGCCACCTCCTTTTGCTCGTCGGCCGCAAAACCTAAGGGGCCTCCACATAGTTTGGCATGAGCTGCTATGGCTAGGCCTCATGAACAGCAAGGTAGGCAGGACTATAGTGGCGCAATCAGACTCTGCTGGCCTCACCCTGCACGGGTGCACTGTTCAGAGTAAAAGTGACTTGATTTTGGTCTGATGACTGACTGGTTTGAAAATGGAGCTAAGCTCACTGTCCAGCTGGTGTGTTCACGTGGGGAATTGGACCAGCACTGCCCTAGGGACTGATTACATGGTACAGCGTTCCTGGGTGGAAGAGGGCTGTCAGGACTGTGCTGGGGGCAGGGGGGCCTTTACTAGCAAGGCCTGGCCTGGAGGGTGGTTGTGGACAATCTGCTTCTAGGCTCCAGCTGTAAGCCCAGGGTCAAGCTGGTGGGGCAGCTGGAGCTGCAGATCTGCTCTGCATTAAGGCAGCTCATCCCTGGCCTGGGCGGTCCCCAAGTGCTTCACAGGAAGCAGCATTTATTAAGACTAGAAACGTATTTTTTCCCTTCTGGTTGGCTGCGCTGTCTAGTTTCATTGTCTGAAATTCCCTTACGCAGCCTGGCCAGCAGCTCCCGTGAAAAGCGAAACGAACCCGGGGGCTGGAATTCCCTCCGCTCTGGCCCGCGGCCGCCTGGCTCTGTGCAAACAGTCTGGCCCTGAGATTCCACAGGGCTGAGCATAAAGGTCTGATTCAGAATGAAAATTGGGTACTAAGCCACACAGTTCACACACCGTCTCCTCCCCTTCCCCCACCCTGAGCTACACACTGCTCCACCGCTGCTGGAGAAGGGACGGGGAGACTCCCTGAGAGAAGGCAGCAGCAATAAAACCTGTCCTGCAGGCCTAGGGTGTCCACAGCTGCCCAGGAGGCAGCTCTGACCCTCGGTCGTGCAGCACAGACAGGAGCCTGGCAAGGGAAGGGGGCGAAAGCTGGCAGGAGGCAGGCAGGAGGGCAGCTCTGCCCCAAATCCACAGAGGAAATCATTGAGCAAGTAAAGAATGGACAGGATGTTGTGTGCTCAGCGCCTGGGAGAGAACAAAGCTTAGGGAAGCCCTGCTCTCATCCCCCTTTTCCCCTCTGCTTCCTGCAGATGGGGGGACTGCTGTCTGCGAGGCGAGCAGAGGGACGAGGGGGCCTTAGCTCAGCTGCTGACCCTAGGGGTCCTCTCTGTATCTGTTTCCCTTGTCTGTAAAAAGGAGGTGCCATCCCTTGTGCATGGAGGTGCTGGAGGCAAGACAATGACATGGTAAGGGCCAGAGCTGGGGGGAGCAGGGATTGTGGCTTCTTCTGTTTCCCTGCCATAGTGCGCAGCCCACAGGGACAAGGCACCTGTAACAAAAAACTTTTGATTGACCCATCAAGGCTTCACCCTCCAGCCCTTCCTGCACCCTACATTGTGTATAGCAGCATCATCTAGGGGCCCCAGGCAGGGCCTAGGACCCCCGTGGTGCCTGGCGCTGCCCAAATACCTGGCAAAGAGATGGTCCCTGTTCCAAGGAGCTTGCAGCTCAAGTTGAGAGACAGCAGATGGTGAAGCCAAGAGCACAAGGCAGTGGTGGGAACAAGAGGGGCGGCAGGGTGGGCAGCGGTCTCCGCCAACCTATTATCCAGTCATCTGTAGGCTTCTGGGAAAAGGCAAGCCTGTGGTCATAGGGATGCTCCTCCCAAGCACAAGGTGCAGCAGGGGAGAATGAGCTGTGGGCACCAGGGGCTGGATCACAGGCCTCTCCTTGCTGGTGGGTATTTCTCATGTCAAAAGCTAGCACTGACCTGTGGCAGGCCTGACTTGCACTATGACCACACTGAGCTGTAGCCAGGACTGATGAGGCATCAGGTTGTGGGGCTGCAGTGCTAGCAGCAGCCTGGAGGGCAGGGCTCCCACCACATCAGCCTTGCTGAGGGGTCAAGACTAGTATTGCAGTCCATCTCTTTCCTGCTCTCTCTTTTTTTATTCTAGTTGCTTACCGTGGCTGTAGCTACAACCCTGACCCCATCTCTCCTGGTGCAGGCAGCCCTGGGCTGGGCAACCCCTGGAAACCTGCACAGAGCAGAGGCTCATGGAAACCAGGGATTTGAGTATGCTCAGCCTGGCCTCTCCCAGAGGGATGGTAATACATGCTATTAGCACCTGGCACTTGCATAGCTTTATTCATCATTTGCCATTAACCCCTGAAGCTCCCTGGTAGCAGAAGCAGGTCAGAGGAGAGTGGCTGAGCATGTACTAAGTGCCTTGTCAGACTTTACTGCTCACACAGCCATTTCCCCTGGATGAGGGCAGATCTCGGCCCTTTGGAGGGGGTTGAACACAGTGAGGGTGGGTGAGCAAGTAGGGAGCTGGCTGCTGTAGGAGGTGCTGTGATGTCTGCACCACTGCCTCCTGCCGGGTGGCACTGGGATGCCTTGGCTGCATGTCTTAGACCCTGTGCTCAGCGAGCTGAAGGCATAGCTGCCTGAGCTACCACTGCTGGAGCAGTTGCAGATTCGCTGCAGCTCTGATACCTGTTTTAAAGGCAGGAACAGGCTGGGGGTAGGGCTCAAGTGGGAGACCAGGAACTTACTTTGGACCATTCCCACCGCCCATCAGCCTAGCCCCCAGCTCCCCAAGACTGCACAGTCCTTTGGTGGGTGCAAAGCACAGCTGCTTTCTTCCCAACACCATCCTCGGGCCTGGCCAATCCTTCCCTTCACTGCCTTTCTGTTCGCCTGTCCTCCTCCCTCCCCCCACATGGTCTAGCACAAGAAGCCTTTTTATTATTAATAGCTATCGAGAGCCAATAAAAAGTTTTACGGGCCTTGGACAAACATCAGGCCGGGCGGTGCACTCATTTCCTGGAGGCTGCATGCCCGAGAGGTGGAGGCCGGCTTGTTTAACCCACAGGTAGCAGGGCTGCAGAGCCCACGGGGCTGGAACCAGCACTTAGGTGGCACTGCAGCAGAGGGGGGTGGCAGAGGCCTGCCAGAGCGGCTTGCTTGCGGTTTGGAGCGGACTGAGCTGGGAACAAAGCAGAGGTGATTAGCATGGGTGGAAAGCTGTAGCTCGGGAGGGAGGTGTCTGTCTGTTTCCCAGAATGCACCCTTGTGACTGCACTTGGCTTCCTGGCACGGCCCCTTCAAGGCACATCCTGCCCAGGGTCACGGTGTTGTGCTCTCCTCTGGGAGGAGCCAGCCCTGAACTCTGGACAGGCACTGCCCTGGGCTCATGCTGGGAAGCACAGATAGTCTCCAGTGGACAGAGCATGCAGGTTTCATGCCAGGCCCAGCTTCCAGAGCATGCAGCTGATTTCCCTTTTCCTTGGGGAGGGAGGGAAGGTAATGGGAACTGGTTTTGCTGTGGTCAAGCTGCTGCTGTCAGCTTGAGCAGGCTGCAGAGGCTTGGGGCATCATAGGATTACTCTGTCAGCATCCAGAGTAAACTTTGGTATAATCCAATTTCAGCCACACCTGATGTTTTCTTCCCCACCCCCCTTGCTTATTGGGGTCAGGAGGAGACATTTCCCCATCACTGCCTTTTTGGGTTTCCTGCTTCCAGCACTGCCTGTGATGGGTGACATGGTACTGGGTGGATTGAGTGCCCGGTGGGGGCACTGCCAGCTCGTCAGTGCCTAGGGCACGGGGAGCAGAAGGATTTGGGCAGAGCTGTGGTGCAGCCAACACCTCCACTTTGGATGCAGTGCCCCTGCAGGGAGTCAGGGGCTTGGCAAGGCAGACGGTGTGGGGAGAGAGTGGGGTTTGTTCAGGGGAATCCTCTCTGATGTTCACCAGCCCCTCGTGCTTCTCTGGGCAGTGCTGGTTCTTGGTGTCAGGCCTGGGGCCTGCGGTCTCATGCTCAAGAGCAAAGGACTATTAGCATATGTACCAGTCATGCTAATGTGTAGGTCTTACCATCCACAGATCTCCAAGTGCTTTGCAGGGGTGGATGATTATCCCAATCCCCATTCCACAAATGGGGAAACTGAGGCCCAGGGAGGGACAGTGATCTGTCTAAGGCTTCATGACAAGTCAGTGACAGCCAAGAGTTGAACCCCACTCTCCTAATCTAATGTCTGTCCCCTTGGACTCGGTGCTCCCTGGCTTCTTAAAGAACTCTCTCAGAAAAGTGCTCTGTGATGTACCTAGGAGAGTTTGGAGATCCTGAGCTCTGAGTGCCTCATCTCAACTAAACCTTGCTTCTCCACTGTCAGGCAGAGAGAGCATGTGCCTATTGCTTGTAATGGGAAACTGAGGCAAGAAGTGACTTGCTTTGAGGGTGCAGGCTAGAGGATGATCCTGACCACATATCTACACCAGCTCCTGGCTCACAGGTGCTCTTCCCTCAACCCACCCCTTGTTTACTGGGACCACCACATGTGTCCATGTATGCTGTGTCCCATGGCTTGCCCAGCAAGGGATGCGGCTGCTCTGCTTTTTGCCTGTTGTTATCAGAGAAGTTCCACCCGGCACCCACAGGCATGGTAAATATTCCCTTCAGGGCCACGTCACGGAGGAAAAAGAAGAGTTGAACCGCGGCTGCTGAATGAAAAGTTTTGCTTGGCGGCACTGGGAGGTGGGAGCGGCCAGCCCCCACTGGGGATGGGTGACCTGCTCCTGCGTGCTGGAAGCTAAGGAAAGGCTGGAATTGCTTGACTCTGCCTGGCTGGTGCTGCTTCAGGCCTGCGCCTCCCACAGGGCAGGACCACTCCTTACCGCTCAGCCCCTAGGCCAGCTATTCCTTGCCTGGCGATCACTGTAGAGGTCCAGTGGGACCAGAACCCCATCTTGGCAGGTGCTGTGTGCGCATGTTGGGAGGACACATTCCCAGCCTGGAGAGCAGAGGCTGGACTGTGGCTCCGGGCGCTGGGAGGGTTGACATGATTGGAATCACAGACTGGATGGGATAGCTCACATGACCGGAGCACTGTCGTGGATGAGTATAAACTGTTCAGGAAGGACAGGCAGGTGAGAGGAGGAGTTGTACTGTATGTAACAGAGCTGTATGATTGCTCAGAGCTCCAGTATGAAACTGGAGATGGGCCTGTTGAAAGTCTCTGGGTTAGGGTCAGAGGGTGATATCATGGTAGGGGTCTGCTATAGACCACCAAACCAGGAGTGCGAGCTGGGTGAGGCTTTCTTCAAATGGTTAGCAGAAGTTTCCTGATTCTCATAGGGGACCACAGGCCCTGGTTCTCATGGGGGACTTCAAGCACCCTGACATCTGCTGGGAGAGCAATACTGCAGTGCACAGGCAATCCAGGAAGTTCTTTGGATTGAACAGAAAGAAATGTCATGAGATTCAATAAGGAGAAGTGTAAAGTCCTGCACATAGGATGGATCAGTCCCATGCCCTGGTACAGCCTGGGAACCAACTGACTAAGCAGCAGCTCTGCAGAAAAGGACCTGGGGGTTACAGTGGACACTAAGATGAATATGAGCCCACAGTGTGCCCTTGTTGCCAAGAAGGCTAAGAACATACTGGGTTGCATTAGTAGGAGCGTTGCCAGCAGATCAAGGGAAATGATTATTCCCTTCTTTTCGGGACTGGTGAGGCCACATCGAGCATGGTACCCAGTTGTGCCACATCGAGCATGGTGCCCAGTTTTGGGCCCCCTACTACAGACAGGATGTGGACAAGTTGGCGGAAGTCCAGCGGAGGGTAACAAAAATGGTTGGGGGACTGGGGGACATGACTTCTGAGGACAGACTGAGGGAACTGGGCTTAGTCTAGAGAAGAAAGGACTTGGGGGGGGAGGGGGGGGGATTAATAGCAGCCTTCAACTCTGAAGGGGGGTTCCAAAGGATGGAGCTAGATTTGGTGGCAGATGGCAGAACAAGGAGCAATGGTCTCAAGTTGCAGCAAAGGAAGTTTAAGTTAGATAATGGGAAGAATTTTCTCACTAGGGGGGTAGTAAAACACTGGAACCGGTTACCCAGAGAGGCGGTGGAATCTCCATCCTTGGAAGCTTTTAAGACCTGGCTAGACGGAGCCTTGCCTGGGATAATATAATTCAGGATGGTCCAGCTTTGAGAAAGGGGTTGTAAAAAATGACTGCCTGAGGTCCTTCCCAACCCTAGTTTTCTATGATTCCGATTTGTGCACAGCCAAGGGCAGCATTTTTTTTTTTAAGACTGCTTAAATCCCAGTTTCCAGCATGGCCTGGGAGGTGTGGTATTTAGACACCTGTGAGTTAGGCTGAGTGCCTGCACCACTTTGGAAAGTAGAACTTGGGCTCCTAAGTCCCTTGGATGCTTTTGAGCACTTCAAGTGGCCTGGCCCAGGTTGACTAGGGAGCTGTAGCAGGCCTGACTCTGGGTCCAAGCCCTGGCCTCGTGCCATGAGAGCAAGACCCTTCCGCCTGCCCTGGCAGCCTGGACCTCTAGGCCGCCGCACCTGCACCTCTCACTGGTGAGGATCCCTGAACTTTGCTACTTCCCTGCCGGAACAATGGAGATGCCTGCACCTGCTGCTGACAGCTGGCCCCAGGAGAGCCTCTGTGCTGCCACTGCCATAGGAACCCTTCGCCTCATCCCAGCACCTGCTAATTAACTGTGCAACCTAGCAGCTGCAATTCCTTTCCACTTGTGTCTTTCTGGGGCCCCCTCTGCTCCCAGAGTAGCTCAGGGCTGCTTGCAGTTGGCAAGATGGGACAAGTCACTTTTATGTGCACTGCCACCCAGCTCCCTCTGCGCCAGGGTAGGCTGCCTTGGCTGTTCCTGAGTGAAGTCCCTGCTACCCGGGGCTCTGCTCTATGCTGCCTTTTCTCTACCTCATTGACTAGCTCTGGTTCTTGCCCCATCTTTCACAGGGGGAAGAGGAAGAGCAGGGGTATTCATTCCTAGGCTGTGACCCATGGGAAGCCTGGATCTCACCTCCATGTGAGGTCAGGACAGAGTTCTTAAGGAGGTTTCTATTGGGGCTATTCTTTCATGGGCAGTATTATTTATTTGTACTACAGTAGACCTTGTGGGCTGGCACCCAATGATGCTTGGTGCTGTACAAATGCACAACCAAGGGACTGGTGTCAGGAGCTCACAGTCCAAGCAACAGAGTTGGACCAACACCAGGCACCCCAAGCCTTCCATGTTCTCACAGTAGCCCCCAAACAGCACTAAACCCTCTCCCCCCCCCCCCATCGTGTTCCAGTTTCTCCATTAAAAGCAAACCTCATTAGTAACAGGTGGGCAGTAAGCAGAATCTGGGCTGTGTCTATACAGATGAGGCTCCTTATGTGCTCGTGCAGGCCTCTCAGTGCAGATCTTCAATTCAGCTATGCTTGACGGTAGGGAGCAGGCGCTTGCTCAGTGTGAGTCGCACCTGCCTCAAATGGGTGCTAAGAAATCTCCCCAGAGGAGGGGTACCGGGAGTGTGGGCTGCATCCAGGTAAAGACTCTGATCTGAAATGGGTTAGACATCACACTTCACGGCTGTAGATTGCATGGGCCATCTGCACAGATCAGACGAGGTCTAATCAAAACAGGCAGCTGGACCAGAATTTGAGCATGCCACAATGTTCTTGGCTTGGGATGGCTTTGGTCTGAACCTCCTGGTGCACGTAGGGGTTTTGACCCAGAAAGCCTTCGTGCTGGGCGAGGAGGGATATCTTCTTTCTGCTTCTTAGGAAACCCCAGGGTGCTTTTTGCTTTCCTTGCTCTGAAGAATCCAGTGACTCATCTTCTTCCTTAGCCGGTTTAGAGCGGTCAGGTACAGCCAGCAAGCAGTGTCCCTGCTGCCTATGCCTCTGCCTCTGCACTCCCCTGGGTAGTCCAGTGCTTCAGTCACCTTCCAGGCTGCCTTGTTTTCTCCAGTGACCTGGCAGGTACTCCCCAGGGTTAACTGTGAGATATCCAGAGGAAGGGGGCACTTGCCCCTCTGCTGCACGCCCCTGGGCTCAGGAGCATGAAGCAGCTTTCCCCAAGCAGGGCCTGCCTCTCTGCTCCTGTTGGTAGAAACTCAGGATGCTCCTGGGGCTGGTGGAGTTTCAGCCTCGGGTGTCTCTACTCTCCTCAGTTTCCCATGACAAAGGAAGGAGTGTCTCTTCCTGAAAGGGCTGTGCACAAAACCCCCACCCACCAGCTCTCACCAAGAGCAAGCCAGCCTGCTGCCTCAGCCCAGCTGAGACAGTAGCTGAGAGCAGTGAGCAGCCCCAGATGGTTTCCTCTGCTCCTGTGCAGGATCCCACTTCATTAGCTTCCTCCACACCAGGGTCCCAGCATATGCCAGGGGCAATACTGAGCTAGGTCTCCCCCTCCTGCATGGTAAGTATCCATCCGCTAGACAGGAGAGGGAAAGCTGAGGCCTCAGGGGTTCAGTGAGTTGATGAAGATTGTTTCTTTGAACTGGAAATAGAGCCCAAGACTCTTGGGTACCCATCCCCTCCTCCACTCTACCTGCCAGATGGATCATGCTCCCCCCAGAGCTCAGCGTAGAACCCAGGTGCCCTGGTTGCCAAGTGCTCTGCTCTTGGCATACCTCTACCATCCCTTGCCCACGCCTCTTTAAAAGCTCTGCAGAATTGCACCTGCCTGTTCCTAATGCTAATCTTTGCCCTTCTCTCTTTCCCAGCTCGGTGCCAAAGGATCTAAGCTGGAAAGACACTCCCCGCAGAATGTTGTCTTCGCCAAAGAACGGCCTGAAGCAGGCGACCATGAGAATCCCGGGAGGACCCTCGAAAGCACTGACATTTCAGTAGCCCAGCGCCTGCGGGTGGCACTTACCCCGGAGCCCCTGCCCTGCCCCTTGGACCGTGATGGTGTATTAATCAAGAGCCTTGCTGCTACCTGTCTCCTCCCCCCTCGACTTTCGGTGGCTTTGGGATTTGTATGGCAGTGGCGTAACCGTGGAGAGGCCAGGGTATCACAAACTTATGGATTTTGATAAGAGAGGAGGGAAAGGGGAGACGGAGGAAGGCAAAAGAATGTCCAAGGCAGGCGGAGGAAGGAGCAGCCATGGGAGCCGAAGCGCAGGGACCAACTCTGGAGTCTTAATGGTGGGCCCCAACTTCCGGGTCGGGAAGAAGATCGGATGTGGCAATTTTGGGGAGCTCCGTCTAGGTGAGAGGGGCTTCTTATTTCTATCCTCACTACACCTGTGTGCTGCAGGGAGGCTACAGGAGCTTTTCCAGGCCCTTTCCACTGTGGGTAATAATCAGTAACTCTGTTCTTCCCTTTTGACAATGAGAAGAACCATTTTAAACCCCCACCGAGTAACTCCTTAGCGGACCTTGGCCATTGGCAGGAAGGCAGTGGCCCCAGAGATCCCCATAGGTGGCCTAACACCTAGTTTTATACAAATAAGGTAACCCTCTAATTTGCATGTCATAGATAGGTAGTGCCTTGTTTAGATAAAGCCCTTCATCCCCAAGGTTTCCCCCTGTTCCCCTGCCTCCACTGGAGAGCATTAGCACGACACTAAAATCAGCGTGATCCTTTTCAGCCCTGGAGCAGGGCAGCCCTCCCCGCTCTCACCCCAGTGGCAGATTCATGCCAGGGGCCTGGACTAGAATTTCCAGCTGAGGTTTCACCTGGTGCCACTGAAACACAGTGATGGGCCTGTTACTCATGGGGTGTGGTGCGGTTCGGTGCTTGGGTCCACCCTTCCTCCTCCCTGGGATGGGAGTCTCCTGACCACCATGTGGTTTTGTGTGGAGGAGTCAGACCAGAGCGAGGAGAGCTAAGTCCGGGGGTGTTGGAGAAAGGGTGCTCGGGGAAAAACATGCAGAGTATCTGCAGCTTCCCCTGTTGTTCCCCAGAAAGTTTTCAGCAAAGCTCAACTGTGCTGGGTCTGATGGGGTGGTAGGGCATGGTTGGGCCAGCACAGCACAGCGCAGTGCAGGGGGTCGGGCACTGGCCGCACAGTCGAAAGCCACAAGAACATGAATGGGCCTTGAATGCATTGATTATTTGCCAGGCAGAGGTTTGGCCCTGAGGAGATGTGGAATATTTATTGCGCCTGAGAATCGCAGGGAAAATGCATTGCCCTGTAGGGAGAATGGAGCTGGCTCATTCCCAGGAGTTAGCTGGGCGTCTCCCTGGCTGCCGTGGGGCTTGGGAACCCCACACTGGATCTTAAGTGGTGTCTCTTCTGATCAGAAGCTCTTTGTGTTTGCCTGCTTGTGAGAAGAGGCAGCAGGTGGGAGGTGTCTGGAGCAGCTTCTCCAGGGACCTGGCTGTCCTGGGGGCTGCGTTGGAGGGAGGTCTGGTTTCCCCAGCTCCTGGGATCCGGCATCCTGCCCCTGTTTGCGCCGAGTTAATGCTAGCTCTGCCTGGCGTGACAGACTCGCTGGTGCCAGGCAAACCAGCCTGCTCCTCAGCTCCCTGAGTGATCGCAGCTTAATTGCAGAGCTTGGGAAAATGCTCTATTTAAAACCAAGCCGAGCGGTGGGAAGGCGGTCTCCCTGGGCCTCGGGGAAATGTTCTGGCTGGCTGGGGAAGGCTTGCAGGGAAGCTCCATGCAGCTTCCTGGCTTGGTGATGTGGGTTCACTGCTGTGCACTGCATGGCACTGCTTTGCCTGCTGCTCCCACCCTCCAGTGACCAAGGGACCTGCACCAGCTCTGCGGCTTCTTCTGGGCTTGATCCATTGCTGGCTGAGCTGAAGCGAGCAATCTGGCTGCTGGAGCTTGTGTGCCATGGAGAAGTGCTGCCAATGCCCTTCCTGGCTGGAATGGTGCTGTCCATCTGCTCGTGGCACTGGCGGTCTGCAGGTGTGGGTTCCTGCTTTAGACCATTGTGCCAGGGCCCCAACAGCTGATGGCCATAGCCCTCACTTGCGTGCCAGCCTTCAGTCTGGGTATGATGAAGGGGAAGTCCCTTGTGCCTGCCCACAAACCAGCTGTGAAATACGGGAATGTTTCTGCTCATCCCGCCCACCTACCTCGGTTTCCTGGGTTTCCTGGCTGCAGTGAGATGCAGGTGGGGGGGCCATCTGCGAGACTCCCTTTCCACAGCCTGTTGCACTGGAGGAGCAGCCTCCCCTTCGCTTTATCTCACCCTCTGGCTGTTGCAGTGGGCCTGTCTTCACTCCAGTCCCCCACCCGCATCTGACCCCCTCCCCACCCACGCAGCATTGCCTGCATTTGGTTCAACTTCACAAGGTTATGCTCAAACCTCAAAGGCTGGGAAGGAGCTGGTTCTTCCTTTCTCTGGTGGATGGCTCTTGCTGGGATGGAGTTCCACTTTCCCTGGACAGCTGGACATGCCAGTCCTTGCACACAGTATTTGGTGAGACCCAAACGCCCTCTCTTGATGCCTGTCCATTAAATGGCATCCATAGGCATCCTGTTTCAGCAGTACTGGCCAGGTGGTCTCACTTCTGAGTTCCTGCCTGCTTCCTCCTTAGGCTATTAACTTATATCAAGTCCTGAGGGCACTTTCACAGCCTAGCCAAAAGTAGTGACAGTGATTCATTGAGACGTGAACCTTGAAGTGTGAGGTTATCAGCCTACGCACGGCATGGAGGAGCATGAGGGACACCAGGCAGCTGGCCCCAAGGGACCCAATGCTCTCTTTTCTAGCAAACAGCCCAGTAACTCCTCCCCTGCAGGGAAGGGCTCGGTAAGGAGGGCAGGAAGCTGCAGAGAAGGGCCAAGGCCTTTGATTTCAGTCATGGGGAAGGACCTAGGACAGACTGTGACCAACTCTGCTCTTTGTCCATGTACTGACCTTCCCTGTGCTCTGGCAAGATGGGGGTGGTGAGGATATGGAGCCAGGAAGGCTTGGGCCTTTGCACGTGCACGTTGGGATCCATGGTGCCAGAGACACTGAGCACCTGCAGCTTCTGTGGCCTTCATCTGCACTAGCAGGTGCTCAACACCTGTGGAGAAGCCTGCCCAGGGGCATCAGCTGAGGCAGCCAAAATCAGAAGTCATTTAGAAAAACTGTGGCTGAAGGAGTATGTGGGAAGCCAGAGTGGGAATGGGTCAGGCAGGAGCTCCTGGCTCTCAGCCCAGCGCTCAGACCCTGCCCCTTACATGTACATATGTAAGCACACATACATACAGCACCGGTCCCTGGCACCATCCATCTTCAATGACTCAGGGCCCCAGGGTGCTGGGCACTGCACGGGCACAGCATGAGAGAGTCCCTGCCCCAGAGAGCTTCCAGTCTGATTCCCATACAACTGCTGGTGGCTCTTAACATTGGGAAGGTGGGCCTCACGGAGCATGCAAGATGTGGCAGGGGCTGTGTGCCTCCCCTAGCCTGCTTGTTGCCTTCCTCAGCCCCCCAGCATGATGTTTCCGTGCTGACCTCCATGTGTGGGGGGAGCAAGGTGGAGAGGACCAGGTGGGGACTGAGGCTTTATCTACTTCCCTGTCTCTCCAAGGTGCCTATACATCGATGAGCTTCCAGCAGCTCTACTGGGCATCAGTGGCACCAGGGCACTGAGTTACTGAAGGGATGTGTTTTGCTGGATTCATAGATTCATTGATGTTAGGGTCGGAAGGGACCTCAGTAGATCATCGAGTCCGACCCCCTGCATAAGCAGGAAAGAGTGCTGGGTCTAGATGACCCCAGCTAGATACTCATCTAACCTCCTCTTGAAGACCCCCAGGGTAGGGGAGAGCACCACCTCCCTTGGGAGCCCGTTCCAGACCTTGGCCACTCGAACTGTGAAGAAGTTCTTCCTAATGTCCAATCTAAATCTGCTCTCTGCTAGCTTGTGGTCATTGTTTCTTGTAACCCCCGGGGGCGCCTTGGTGAATAAATCCTCACCAATTCCCTTCTGTGCCCCCGTGATGAACTTATAGGCAGCCACAAGGTCGCCTCTCAACCTTCTCTTGCGGAGGCTGAAAAGGTCCAGTTTCTCTAGTCTCTCCTCGTAGGGAGAGGTCTGCAGGCCCTTGACCATACGAGTTGCCCTTCGCTGTACCCTCTCCAGGTTATCCGCATCCTTCTTGAAGTGTGGTGCCCAGAATTGCACGCAGTATTCCAACTGCGGTCTGACCAGCGCCCGATGGAGGGGAAGTATCACCTCCTTGGACCTATTCGTCATGCATCTGCTGATGCACGATAAAGTGCCATTGGCTTTTCTGATGGCTTCGTCACACTGCCGGCTCATGTTCATCTTGGAGTCCACTGGATGGTGGCAAAAGACCTGCTCTGCCCAGCAGCCATGGAGTAACTCTGGCCGCAGCGGAGCAGAGGTAGATCTGTGTGGTGCAGACCAGGTCTCAGCATAGGTGATGCTGGCACAGGTGAGCGGACAGGTGCCAGGCCATCAGCAGTCAGATTACAAAGGCCCTGGCAATGCTGCAGTGGCTCTTGCTGGTGCCCATTTGTGCCAGGGCTCGCTGCTGCATTTTGAAATTGGAGGCAAGAGAAAGCTGTTTACGGTAGTGGTGGCCGATGTGCGGCCTGCGGGCCCCGTGCCACCTTCTAAAGCAGCCCTGGCACTGCGCTCTGGCCCAAGCAGCTAACTGTGCAGCGAGGTGGCAGAGCATGCAACCATCTGCTGCCTCCAGCCCCTCTCCCTGCCAGGAGCAAAGCTGAGAGCAAAGTACCTGGCCTGTTGTCAGTGGCCTGTGCCCAACAGGAGCAGAGGGAAAGCACTGCCCTGCGTGGCGGAGCTGTAGTAAGAGAGCAGCAGCCCAGGCTACGTGCAGCGCTGCACTTGGCAAGGACCGTGCTCAAAAGTGGTGTGTCCAAAGTGGAATAAAGGCCGAGGTGGGGAGCACGTGGCTGTGTGTGGAAGCTCAAGCCTCTGGAGTGAGGCACCTGCATTTGGAGGGGGTGATTCTGTGCTGTTTCTCTGGCTGAAAAATTTGGGCTTGTTTTTAGTGGGAAATTTGGATGAGGTTGATTTTATTTTTTTTTTCTAAATGTTCTCTCCGAGTGGTTTTGGTGGTTCCCTCCTCTGCCTCCCGTTCCTCCTTCCCCTCTGCTTGGTGGGAATGGCAAGGGGGCATTTATTTGTTTTTAATTTAAAAAAAAAAATCAGACTGAGTAAATTTTTCCCCAAAAAATCATTTTTGCAATGAAAATCATTGGAGTAGCTGCAGGAGCTTTAGAGCAGCCAAGTGGCTGGGGCATGACTCAAAACCAGAAAGCTTTCTCTGCCCTACAGAGCTGTGGTTTGTGGTGCATCTCCGGCGAAAGCTGCTGTATCTCCATACCCATGCTAGGAGTTACATGAGGTGTTGAACTAAAGCTAGGTTCAACTCTTCCCTCAAACATCCTACCAGCACCAGCTGGGATCCAGAGTCAGGAGGGCTGGTGTGTGCCCACTGCTGTATCATCCCTGCCTGCTCTCACCAGGGTCCAGCAGTCCTGTTACAATGCCAGCTTCTGCTTTGTCCCTCGTGCAAGCTCTTTGTGCTGCCTTTGCCGCCAGCAGCCGAACCGAACCAACAATCACCGGAGCTAGAAAGACCGATACGGACACCGCCTGAGCCCAGAGGCATTAGCAGACACAGAGAACTGCCCAGGACAGCTCCCAGCTTCCCAGCGCTCTGCAGAGCGTACCTAGCTGTCAGGAGCTGCCCTTTTAATCTCTTAATTCCAGCAGCCCCTCCGGGATAGCTGCAGCGCAGAGCAACCTAGATGGTATTTTGTAGCTTCTCTTTAAAGAGCCGCGGGGGCGGTAGGAAAGCCCTTGTGCTGCTTACTAATGAGTCCCTCTTCTCCAGCTGTCTGCACCCCCTGAGTGTGTTGCAAGGGAGGGAAGGAGAGTCCATTTCCCAGATCCCTCCCCATCCTGGCCTGGTCACATCCTGTATTTCTCTCCCTTCAGGCACTGAAGTTGATTTCACTTTAGGTTTCTATGCACTGGCCCAAGCTCCAGCTCCTGTTCCAAAAGAGGCATTTCCATCAGCATCTCTCTTTGGCTTGGTCTTAAGCTTATGCGGACAGTTTGAATTCAGGGCTCATTCAAAGTTGTCTGTGGCTTTTGTTGTCATCGCCAAGGTCTGTGCGGTAGTCCTTGCTGCTCCTGGCAGGATCCTGCAGCATTAGCGAGGATGTGGTGTGTGATCTAAGCAGAAGGGAAGAGAGGAAAGGCCGGGCGGGGGCGTGTGTGCGACTTGGACAGGGCCCCCAGGGAGTCTGCGCCAGAGCTGGGATTTCTGCCTGCATTTCCCAGGCCAGATTTACAGCTGCCAGACCATCCTTTTTCTCTCCTTCAGCTTGGATTGAATCAAAGAAAAGGTCAGAGGACGCCTGGTGTGACAGGCAGGAGCAGGTACTGAAAAAGCTCTCGCCAAGGCTGCGTCCGGAGGGGAGGGGTGGGCGCACCGGTTATTTAAGGGGTTAAGCAAAGCACAGTGCCCTGTCGTGATTGAGCTGTGGGCGGATTTGAATGGCTGGAGCAGTTTGGCTGCTGCTTCTACGCAGGACTCCACCTTGCAGGGCTTGGCGCAGTGTCTCGCACAGGGAGTCCGTCTGCTCTTCAGCAGGCCCTGGCTCCGGCTTCCTGACTGCCGTCGGTGGACGCGTGGCAACCCAGGGACTCCAGCGCTGTTTCGGTATTGAAGTTCCCTTTATTTGTGCAGTGTTCAAAGGCAAGGGGGAAAAGCCTGTAATCACCATTGGCCAGGGCTGTCCTATCGCTTTCCAGCCGACAGCTAGAGCTGGCGGTTCTTTCTGTGCGGCGGTCTGCAACCCTGGGGGCACAGAGCCTCACCTCCTCGCTCCCAGCCCATCTACTCTATCTTCGTCCTCAGGTCAGGTGCTTGCTTAGCTCACCAGTTCTTCCACACATGGCTCTTTGTTTAAAGGCCTGGGCATGTTGTGAAAGGCAGTCAATAATCAGTGATCAAACCAGCAGTGAGATTCAGCTGTCATGTATCTCTTTACCCCAGCAGAAATATTTTTTTTCAGGTGCACGTCTATGCTAGAGTAATACCCACCCTACCCAGGAAGCAGCTATAGCAGGGAGCACCGAGGACCCCTCCAAAGCATCTGTTGTAGCTTTTCCCATATTTTTGATACCTGGACCACACTTTTTTTTATGGATTAAAATTGGCGGCATACTTCCCTTTTACACCCAACAAGTTACATTACCTGTATATGTATATAGAGATATATATGAAAGGCTTACTTACACAGCAGTTCCCCACCTTTTGGCCCTATAGACTGGATGAGCAATGCCAGGTCCATCTACGGGCCAGGTCTCATCCGTGGGCCCAGTCCAGCACGCTGGTACCAACGTGGTTGGGGCCCGATCCCACTATGCAAAGCTTGGGATTTTGATGGCTGGGGAGAGGGGTGATGGGCAGTGGCAGTGTTAAGTGCCACCACTCCCACACTGCCAAATTTCTGGCTTCATGGGCTAGATGATACCGCTCTACCATCTGGATCTGATGCTGATAATTGGGGATCCTGGTTTCCTCTGATTTAAAAAATATCCCCAAATTTCGGTTTTAAAAAAGTAACCCTAAATCCACATTTTTCCATGATTAAAATGAAACACCACTATATAGATCTCTCTCTATTAATGGTGTTTTATTTCAATCATGGAAAATGTGGATTTGGGGTTACTTTTTTTAAACTGAAAATTGGGGATTTTTTTAAACCAGAGAAAACCAGGATCCCTGCTGATTACTGTATTGTTTTTCACAGCATGTACCCGCTGCTCTCACGGCACACCTTTTGGGACTCGCTGAGCTACCGATCCACCACCTTGTCACTTGCCCACTAGCAGCATATCAACGTTGCACGTTACCTTGCTGCCTCCTGCCTATTCTGGGTCTGACAGGGGTGTTGTGATATTGCTAGAGATCTCTTTTGCTCTCCCTCCTCCCAGCCCCGACCCTCCAAATCTTGTGTAACTGGGAGGGAATCCACCTGAGCTAATGGCTTAGCCAGCTTTCCCACACCCTGCACATGGGCTGACTTTTGGAGCCAGCTGGTGTACAATGAGTGAGTGATGCTAGGATCATAGAGAAGTTGGGCTGGAAGGGACCTCCATAGGTCTAGTCCGACCCCCTGCCTGAGGCAGGATCATCCCTACCCAGACCGGCAGTAGCAGAATGACGAGATGCCATCTGAACCTCTGTAAGTACAGTCAAGCTGAGGATAGGGGCCCTGTCCCATGAGCCATTGTCTTCAGGCTTTGGCGGGGACATCTGTAGCATGGGGGCATCCAACATGCAGAGAGCTGGGTACGAGAGGGAAGCTCAGAGGAGCTGGGCTCTGGCTTTTCACAGTCTTTGAGCCTGAAAAGTCCAGGTGACCTTTATGCTAAGCTTGTGTTTCAGCAGGGTTGGTGTTGTCAACTTGCCCTTCAGTTAACCAGGGGCTGGGCAGCAGTGAGGGGGCACAGTTCCTGGTCAAACCAGGCCATGACAATGGAGCCTTGGGCAGTGGTGCTGGCTGAGCTGAGCCAGCTACCCCTGACCATTGCTGGGGTGCAGGAAGCACCATCCATCACCAAGAAGCTAATACAAAGCTGGTCATCTACAGGAGCCTGGGGCCAGAGAATGGACCTCAGTCATGGCTCAGCAGAGAAGTGCTGGGAGGAGGCTTGGTGTAGTCAGTCCCCCTGGCTCCAAAGGATACTTGGGAGCTAATGACGGGGAACCCCCAGGAGGACAGAGAAGTAGACATCAGCCATCCCCTTCTTTGCTTTCTCCCCTCTCCCCCATACCATTTGCAAAGTGCTGAGGCTCTGTTTAGTTGCAGATGAGCTCCCCAAAAGTGCTAATCCCCCTCTGCTTTGCTGTCTACTAATCTGTTTCCCCGTACAGTATTTCAGCGGTAACAGATGTTCCCACAGAGGAGCTCACTGCTGCAAGAGAGAGGGGGACAGGGGATGAAACAAGGCACGCTGGGATTGCACAAAGCCCCTAGCATCCTCCCTAGCTCAGCCCCACACTTGCCGAGCCTTGAAACTTACTGCTGTCCCAGTGAGTTTCCCCTAAGAATGTGGGGAAGGTGCCCATGCCAGGCATCCCTGCCTACCTGACCCACACGTTAATGCCCACACCCCTTCACTGGGCCTAGGAGAACCGTCCCTCCTTACACTCGTGTGTGAGATGGAAGATACTCAACAAGTCTGCAGCACCGCCAGGGGCTGACCCTGGACAAATGGCCTTCCCTCTCCCAGCTGTGAAATGGGCTGTCGGCAGCAAGTCAGGGTGGAACCCTTCTCCAAGCCTGTTGTGCTTCTGTGGTAATTGTGTGGACCTCCTCACCAGAATACAAATGTCTTGTAATCAGGAAGGGATTTGATCCCTCTGTCCCTGGGAGGGTGCGGGGGATATCCCCCATGGCAGACAGGGCACCGAGGCCTGGAGTAGATAGAGTGACTTGCCCAAGAGTCTGTCCCAGCACATAGCCCTGTGGTGGAGCAGGGGCTCAGTAGCATTCAGGAGAGCAGGGCCTGACTGTTTGACACCTTCATAGCTCCCATTCATTTCTTCCCTTGTCACTGATGCAGCTCCTCGGCAGCTGGTGGTGCTTGTCACCAGGTGGGGATGATTGTTGCTTCAGGGGCGGCAGCAGGCCGTAAGAGCAGATGAAACCCTGTATCCAAAGGAGCCTCTTCTAGCAGTTTGCTGCCACGAACCTGCAGTGAGCCGTATGCCAGTGCATACCATGTACGCTTGCTGCCTGGCTGGGCCTGTGTTGAGGCTCCTGGCTGTCAAGACAGTCTGGAACCGCAGCGATTCCTGCTGCTGCTGTCAGATGCTGGCTGTCCTGGAAGGCTCTGGGTGTGAAGGGTGCTCAGGTGGCTTGGAAAGCAGATGGGCTCTGTTCCTTTGGGTTGTCTCGATGCTTTCCAGCGCTTCACAAGAATCCTTTCATGCATTTCAAAATGCTCATCCGCCTTCATGAGCAGCTGCCATCATACAGCCTCTGCCACTTGCTGGATTCCTTCGTTATTAGCAGGTTGTTCTGCGGCTGCTGCATCATTCACGTCCAGGCCACTTATCTGGGGATGATACTTGAGCATGTGGCCTTGGCTAACATTTCCATTAGGGAGGGCACCTCCCCAGGGCTTGGGGAAGGTTTAAACACAGTCCCGAGGGCAGTGCCTTAGCCTGCCCCAGCTTGCTGGTTTTGCCTTCCCCACAGCCCTTCTGTTCTCGTTCCTGCTCTTCTATGCATGTGAGATGTGATAATGGACAGGCCTGTTTCTAGGTGTGCTCATGAAGAAGGGTTTTCAGCCGTGGAAAAGTGGGGGGCAAGTTTGCATTCACAAGCTAGTTTGGCTTGTAAAGCTGCAGAGGCCCGAGGGTAGAGTCCTAATCCCGCGCTTTGCTGGATCGCTGAAGTTCAGGCTTCTCGCTCGTACACTTTGGTGGCTGTTCGTTATTAACAATGACTGTTAATTAACAATTAGCATTTCCTGCTCAGCACAGAAGATAAATGCGGCTTTACTGAGAAGACTGGCGATGAGACTTTGGGTGCCCAACTGAGACACCTGAAAGGAGCCTAATTTCCAGGAAACACTGAGTATCCAGCTCCATTACAGCGTGTTTGTCTGGATGCCCAAAATTGCTTGTCACTCATGAAAATCTGGCCACCACTAACAACACATGTGACTGTTGCTGGGGCCCTCTTGCCATGTTCTCTCCTGAGCTGTGGCAACACCGTTTTAGCGGATGGTGACAGTAGATATCCCTGTCTGTTCCCATCTCCGCCTTGCCTTTCTAATTGAATTGTTTCACAGCTGCTCTGCTTTTGGCTTTGATGGTTGCTAGCAAGGAGCCATGTATGGCCTCTCTGCCCTTGGGAGAAAGACCACACTGGGGACAGAACCAGCTGGACGTAGTGCTCCAGCTCCTGCTGTCAAAGGCACCCAAAGGAGCTGCGAATCGTGCCCTGTGAGTTGGTACAGATGGAGGGAGTGTGTGTAGCTGCTGGAGAAGGCGAGGCCTGGGCAGAGGGCACCAGTGTCCTGTGCCCATAGTGACAAATAACCCAGTGGTGTAAATACTGGTAGTACCTGATGCTGAGGAGCAGGGCATCTCTTGGCTGCTGTGGGTACCAGACACCCCAGTGGGTGTGGGAAGGAGCCAGGCTGTTGGCAGCCTTCAGTGGCCCTCTCCTGACACATTGCAAAGTCCTGGGGAATGTGCCACTTTCTGGGCAGGGCTGGTACCAGAGCCCTTCCTGTGGCATCAGGGCCCTATCATGCTCTGTGCTGTATGTCAGGGCCTGGCTCATGCCAGGGTGAGGCAGGGTGCAAACAAGCACAGCCTGCCACACTGGTCTGTCCTGAGTCCCAAGAGACCCTGGGCACTACTGCTAGAGCATTACACACATGGAACGGGACTGGATGGGCAGCCAATGTTCAGGCTGGGATTCAGGCCTTTGCAGTGAATAACTGGATTTCCACGCCCTCCCTGCTGAGCACAGGGCAGTTTCTATTCCCAAGCCAGGAAGGTCTAGTTCACTGATTCTTAGCCCAGTGTCATGGCAGCCTGGGGTACTCTGAGACCCTGTTCAAGGTGCCACTCAATGTGTACCCTGCTAGGTGTGCAAACACCTCCACGTGATTCACAAGATAAACCCAGAGAGTTCAGATAGGAATCTGGAGTACCAAAAAACACTCTGCTCTGTGTGACGGGAGAATTGCTTTAGCATTTTTCTGTAGTAAAGAGCAGTGAAAGCTGAGAGCTGGCATTTTTCGGAGGGGTGCCTCAAGTCTAAAAAGGTTGAGAACCGCTAGTGTAGTTGGTGGCCACTCACTCCATCAGAGGATCTCGAGGACCTTTACAGAGTGTGCATGCTGTCTGAGGGAGGTGGGGAGCCACCATTATCCTCATTTGACACATACGGGGAACTGAAGCATGGAGCAAGGGCAAGTAACTTGCCCAGGGTGACAGAGTAAGTGTCAGAGGCTGGACTCTGACTGATATCTCTTGCTGAATTCATTTAAGCAGGACTAAATGTGCGCTGATACGGGGCTGCTCCCAGTGAGCTTGCACAGATCGTCGTATCACCCCTGCTTCCTGCAAGCTGCTCTGGGATTACATCTGGATCCTAGAAGATCCTGGCTGGGGTATTATGATCCCAGCACTCATTCCTGCCCAGGGCAGGGGGTCGGACTTGATGATCTGTTCAGGTCCCTTCTGACCCTAGAAACTATGAAACTATGACAGACCAAGGCGGGAGAGGCTGGCTGGGGTGCGAGGCTGCTCTTCACCTGGGCAGCTCTACCTCCCCAGAGCCCATTCCTTCGAAGTGGGGAGGCTACATAGTGGGTCACTGATTGCGGTTTCATAGTTTTTAGGGGCTGAAAGGGATCTTACAGATCATTGGGTCCAGCCCCCCTGCACTTGGGCAGGAAAGACCGCTGGAGTAGGATGATCCCAGAAAGCTGGGCATCAAGATGCTAAGTTTGCTGTCAGGTGTTATAAAATGTCAGAAGGCCCTTGGGGATGCTGTGCCGTTGTGTTGCTCAAGGCCCCAGGGTGGCTGGGTGGTTGGGCTGAAGCCTTGGAGAGGTTGTCCCAAAATGGAGCTGAGGCCCTGGCCGCTGCTGCCTGTGAGCCCTGATCTGTGGGCTGTGGCATGTTCATCACCAGCGACGTGGGCTCATTCCAGCCATCTTAACCAAGCACGGTGAGGCTCCCTGTGCTCCTGCCATAGCACAGGCCATTCCAGCCTGGAGTCAATGAAACAACTTGTCACCGGCTGTAACCGGAGCCTTGTGCTACGTGAAAGGAGCAGGACTCGGAGGAGCTGGGTGCTGCTCTGAGACAAAGGCGTGCAGGAGCCTGCACTGCTGCTGATTCCCAGGATTGTCTCTCTGAGCCGTGAGGAAGTGGGTCCATCTCCGCCCCGCAGACAGAGCTTGGTTCTCAAGCTGAAGCAGTAGCGATGTAGGCGTCCAGCTCTGGAGTCCCCCATGAGCCAGCCAGGATGGAGGCCCCCAAGCTCTGTCTCTTCCATCGTCACGTCACGCCACGCAGGCCCTTTTCCCCAGGGATGCCCCAGCTGGAAGCGGTGGCACTCGAGGGCCCCGGGCTGCCTGGGTTGATGCTTTGAGGAGGTGGCCCAAGGATGGAGTCGAGCCCCTGGCTGCTGCAGCCTCTGAGCTGTGGGCTGAGGCACGTTCACCACCAGCAGTGTGGGCTCATGCCAGCCGTCTCCTCAGCCGAGCACAGTGGGCAAAGCTGCTCTGCCAAAATAGGACACTGGCCTATTCCTTCCTGCCCCTGCAACACCTTGGGCTGCTGCATGTGGAGCCCCCATTCGGGGCCTATATCCTGCCTCCAGCTGAAGCTGGTACCCCACAACCTGCTGTCACACCAGCAGCCAGGGCAGCCTCCTTCCCTGTTGCCATAGAGATATTTGCAGTCTCCCCTGGCTTGTTCACAATGAACCAGCTTCCATGCCCAAACTTTGCCAGCAGTGGGTGGGAGGCAGGGGGCATGTAGGCAGCTCACAAGGGGGAAGGTGGCTGCAGCTGATTTCCATCAAATGCAAAACGTTGCCATGCCTTCACCTTCATGCAAGGATGTGGCCAGGAAAAGACTGCAGGTCCATCTTGGTCGTGTCAGGAAGCTGCATGCCCCAGCCCTGCAGAGGCTCAGCCCCTGGCTGTCCTGCCTTAGGGCAAGGGGCAGGTGGCACCATTGTGAACTCTCCTGCCGCAGTTCTCTTTGATGCGCCCACGCAGCAAAATCCTCCTTCTCTTCCTCCTCTCTTTGGTCTGGAGATGACCCAGCCTGCTCAACAGTTCTCTTTTCCTTCCCAGAGACTCTGGTTTGTTCCTAACCTGCTGAGCTTGACACGTGGGCTCTTTGTGAGCCGCACAGGCTGACGTTCCTTCTCTTGTCTCTCTCTGCAGGAAAGAATCTCTACACAAATGAATATGTAGCTATAAAATTGGTGAGTCTCTTCTCCTCCACCCACCCCTCGCTGCCCAGGTTGGCTCATGTTTCAAAATTGGGGGAGGAGGGGGGATTTTATGTCTTAGACTAACTCTTAAAATGAGTCAGGCAGGGCCAGGCTGTACATGGTAACTATGCAGACATGCCCTGGTGAGGGTTGCACATCTAGGGTCCCCCACAGCAGTGATGGTGATTGCGAGGGGGGACGAGGTGGGCACCAGAAGCCCATGATCCTGAAGCTGAGAGCAGGAAATGTCTGGAAGCAGCAGGGAAGGTGCAGTAGCCAGTACCTTGGAGCCTGGCGTTTACTCAAAGCAGGACAGGATGAGGCTCTACAAAGCTCCTGGTGCTGAGGAAGGAAGGGCCTATCCCAGGGGCGGCCTCCCCTGCTGTCCCACTGCTCCCTCGGTGCACAGAGCTGTGACGGGCCAAGCAGAGGACCCGTCAGGACACAGATTCCTCCTGCTTGCCTGCGTTTTCCGTCACCCCAGGGAGCAAAACTGGAGGAGGGAACCCATCCCTTGGTGCCTGCCCCCCTTTGCAGTAACCTCAGGCAGTGCACGTGGGCTTCAGTAGGACTCAGGACCCTGGCCTTGCCCTTCGTGCCTCCCCACTAAGGCATCCCCATGTACCTTCTCTCCCTAACGCCTGCCACAGTTCCCTGCGCAAAGGAACGTGCCCAAAGCGGGGCTTCCCCAGTGCTTCCCTCGCCCTCTGCCGTTTGCTGGACTCCTCTTGATTTTTACCCCCTCACTCTGTTTGTTCAATTTCCACCCAAAGGAACCCATAAAATCACGGGCCCCGCAGCTGCATCTGGAGTACAGGTTCTACAAGCAGCTCGGAAATGCAGGTAAGACACGGGCAGTGCGGGAGGGCAGGCGTGTGCCGGGGCAGGGGCTGCTTGGCCTGGAAGCACGGGCCTAGGAGCGTGCAGGTAGCTCTTGGTTGCCAGCCCGTCCCTGCATCTCTGCTCCGCGTGCCTGCCTAAGCTGCTGGTGCCCATCTGCTCAGCTGACGAAGGCAGATTTTCCACAGAGCTACTTCTAATCTTTGAGCCTTTATTTTCCAGCCCCTCCTCCTCCTCCCCTCCCTGACCTCCCCCCACCTCCCGTGCTGGTGTCCGGGATTCTGGCAGGTCACCTGCCATCCTCTTCCCCCACATCTCTCCCCCAAGAGGCAGCATATCAAGCCCACCTTGTGATGGGGGTGAGTTGGCTCCTCCACCTACCCACCTCAGGGGGTGCTAAATTGGGGCTACCCTGAGAGCCCTGTGCAGGAGAAGGTGGGGTGCCCTTATCCCCTTTTCTCAGGAGGAAGTTGGTGGCATCTGGGAGCCACCAGTGCAGGTTCTAGGGCCAGATGGGAACCTGTAGGCCTTGGCCTTGCTCTCTCTGGTTTCCTCCCATGCCAAGGCCTTGTTTCCTGCCTCCTTCCCCCACTCTTGGGTGGAGTTTGAATGTCAGACCTCCCTGGAAGGGGTCACCTCTGTCCTGCACACTGGCTTGTACCCAAACCTGCCACCTCCTGGTCAGACAGCATCAGGGACCTGAAGGGGAGCCTCTTCCTCGTGTCTCCATTGCCCAGGCCAGCAGAGGAACGGGGCAGGGGGGCTTTGCAGAGCAGTGTGTGGGCAAGGGCCCAGGGCTGGGATGATGAGGGTGGTTCAGGTTGGGATTGAGAGGCCCTAGCATTGCCCACAAACCCAGCACCTGACTGCTGGCTATTTCATTCCATGGGACTAGGCTTATTTTCATTCTGGCTTCACCTTGAATCTGGTGGGCAGGGAGGAAGCCCTGGTAATGCTGACATGGCTGCAGGGCCTCCGGGGCACAGTGCCATGTATCCGCCCAGGCCATGGCCACCCGGTGATCCCAGATGACCACAGTGAGCTCCCAGGCTGCCTTTGCCCCTCCTGCATGCCTAGGAGCAACTGGGCCCTCATCTCCAAAATGCTAGTGTAGAAGAGGAAGGAGAGGAGAACTCCCCTGTTAAAACCCTGCCTTGGGAGGGAGGTGAGGTCTTTGCTGTTGCTTTGTTGACCCCTCGGCACTGACTGATACGCATTAGCAGCACAATCCCATCAGTGCCCTCCTTCCAGGTTCCTCCATCCCCCGTGTTCGGGGCCATTGTTAAAGCTGGGAGGGAAGGGGCCTCATTCCTAATCTCACCCCCCACACACTCATGCTTTGGCTGTTGCAGAAGGAATTCCTCAGGTTTACTACTTCGGCCCCTGCGGGAAGTACAATGCCATGGTGCTTGAGCTCCTGGGCCCCAGCCTGGAAGACCTATTTGACCTGTGCGACCGGACCTTCACGCTCAAAACCGTCCTGATGATAGCGATCCAGTTGGTAAGCGCTGCCCTATGCCTCACTGCGCCTTGGGCCTGGGCTTCCTGCGGGCTCCAGCTGATGCCCTCTCATAGAGTCCTAGTGGACTAACCTGAGGAAGGAAGGACTCTGTCAGCTGCCTCTCTCCTCCCTTTGCCTCTGGGTTTGGCATGGTCTGCACTCTCAGGGCTGCAAAATGGGTGTCTGGGATGAGGGGATATATCGGGACCTGAGCACATTTATGGAGCCTGGGCTGATGGAGGAATTGGGGAGGGGCCTTGTCTCATAAGAACTCTTCTCCCTCTTCTTCTGGGTGTGCTCAGGGGGAGGCAGGTGGTGGTGTTTCTCTGCAGCAGATGGAGCCCTGGACTGAGACCCTGGGGTCTTGTCCCAGCCCTGCCTTTGCAGGAGCAGCAAGTCCCTGCTTTTTCCTCACAGAAATGGGGATAGTGCTGCCAGGGCAACTGTGAATATTTGAACCCAGGAGCAAACAGGGTGCCCAGCACAGGGTCCCCACAATCTGCCTGTGTTGTCCTGCCTATCAGAGCCTGCAGAGTGTCTGTGCTCATCCACTTTCCCCACTGCCCCTCTTTCAGCCAGGACCAGGCTCCTCTCCCAGCCACATGCCCTGTGGAAGGGCAGAGAAGCTAATGGCAGATGGGAACCACTCCCCTAGGATACCTGGCCTTTCCCATGGAACTAAAGCCCATCAGGATTGGAGCTCCCAGCCTGCAACATCACATGGAAAGGGGGTGCTCTCAGATCGGGAGCTGCAGTCTTGGGTTGCATTCAGCATTATTCTGGGTGCAGGGCTGGCCTCCTAACCCTGACCGTGGGGGAATTGGGCTCGATCCTGTGATCGAGAAGACTGCGCATAAAATGATCCATTTCAGTTTTAAAATATGCCCAACGCAGGTTCTGTGGAAGAAGAGGGGGATGGGCAGGGCGGGCTTCGGGGGAGCTCACCCTGGGGCAACAGTGGCACGTGAGCAGAATTGGGCCTGGCAGGTGCAGGTCAGACAGCCAGGTATTGCCCATGCCGCAGCTTGGGCTTGTCTGGTGCTGATGCCAGCTCTCCCCTCCCACCCAGATCACACGGATGGAATACGTTCACACCAAAAGCCTCATCTACAGAGACGTCAAACCAGAGAACTTCCTGGTGGGGCGGCCAGGGAGCAAGCGGCAGCACACCATCCACATCATTGATTTTGGCCTGGCCAAAGAGTACATCGACCCTGAGACCAAAAAACACATCCCTTACCGCGAGCACAAGAGCCTGACAGGGACCGCACGATACATGAGCATCAACACACACCTCGGGAAAGGTACAGGGCACCACTCCCAGAGAAAACCAGCTGAGCCAGCCCCACTGGGTCATGGCACACCATCTGCGGTGCTGAGGGATGGGGAGGAGAAGGGCTGACACTCCAGGGAAGAGCGGCTCCGTGAGTCCAGGTGTTCCTAGCTTGGTGGAGTGCCTGGTGGCACAGGGCATGGGACTGCTGGGTTCTCTTTCCAGTTTGCCCTGTAGTCATGAGCAGTTTGCAGCCACGTGGGGTGGATATGATGCTGGTTCTGCAGGAGTTCAAGCCAGGTGCATTGAGTCATCCTGTGTTTGGCTAGTGTATCTCATGCTCAGGTTCCCAGTGCTGTGTCTCAGACAGTACATGCCAGCCGATACCAGCATGACCAGGCAGTTGCAGGAGCAGAGGACTCCACCCATGTACACTGCACATCCCTGGCCACGCTCCAAGCCTCCTTGATGTGTGCAGCTTCCCAGGCTGTGAGAGTCTTGCTGAGAGTCAGCCCCGTCAGACTGTAGAGCAAGGCTCTGTCTGCCACTCGAGTGAGCAGTGCCTCGAGTCAAAGGCCAGACCCTGGCTGATAGGGTGCTGCTCAGTGCTGCAAGCTCCCAGGGGGAAGCCCTGCAGATGGAGAGAAATTGCTCCAGAGCAAGAAACCTCCTCCTTGCTTCCCCTGAGAACACTACTGCCATCTCCTGCCATGCCCCCACACTGCTGGGAACGGAGGGTGGCTCCCCTTGCTGGTGATCCTTGGAGCTTCCCCCTGGCTTTATCTTCACGTGGGGATTTTTGCAAACTTCCCAAGCTGCTGGGAGGGGGGAACTGGGCCTGGCTTCAGTGAGGCAAGATGAGGGAATGCCACTCTGTGGGTGGCTGTACTGACTCTCTCTTCCCCATGCAGAACAAAGCCGCAGGGATGATCTGGAAGCACTAGGGCACATGTTTATGTACTTCCTCCGAGGGAGCCTCCCTTGGCAAGGGCTCAAGGTAACTGCCACCTCGCAGTTGGGAAGCTGTGACTTGCCCAGCAGGGTGTAGGCAAGCCCAGAGGGCTGCGGCACCAAAGCCACTCTCCCTCCGGGCTGGAGCCAGTGGGCCAGCTGGCACCAGGGTGGGGAACATCTATAGAGACCAGGCTCAGCAGTATCTGGCCTGCACATGAAAGAGAGCTGAGACCGGCAGACTCTCAGGCACGGGGCTGGAGTCCTTCAGCCAGGGGTGTGTCACCATTAGCACCTTTGAGGGCTGTTTAACTTCTCATTGGGGCAGATGCCTGTTGGGGCATGAAATGCAGGGAGCACGACCCCCAGTTCTGGCTAGTGGGTTGTAGCCTATGTCCTCCATCCATGGAAAGAGCAGAGCTTGAAGGGCAGCTTGGGGGTCTGGGAGCTCTGTGTCCCAGTCCCAGCCCTCGCTCCCACCCCAGGCTGGTCACTTCCTCTCAGCATGACCTTGATTTCCTTCTCCATGAAATGGCTGCAGGGGAAGGGACCTGCTGAAAGTGGGGCCTTGGGACTGAGCAGTGTCAAGGGGTTTGGGGAAAGGATGAGTTGTTCTGTCCTTTTACCAAGCATTTTTCTGACGGTTCTTGCTTTGGCCACTGTCTACTACAGGATGCCACGGTTGTGGCCCACCGGTGTGTCCCTTCCTGGCACCTGGTGGCTGGGTGTGGGACTGCTGTTCTGTCAGGTTTCTGACAAGTCTCCGGGAATAACCAGCCACAGCCATTCCCCTTCTTGCTGTCAGCCCTGGGCTGGGTTGCTGGCACTGCTGATGAGCTCAGGATGGGTGGGTGTCCCCGTGCTGGTCTCTGCCAGGCCTTCACTGGTCAGAGGGTTTCTGCTGCTCTGCACCAGGGGCTCCTCTCTTCATGCAGGCTCTGGGGGGTGAAGTCCCTATGAATGACTGCTGAAATCTAGCCCAGATGCCCACTGCATGCTAGGTGATTCAAGGCATTAGCAAGGGGCCCACTGAGCTTGGGGTGGAGTTTGAGAACCCAGGCCTGGGTCCCTGAGTGCATCCCCCAAGCCAGACCATGGTTGGCACTTGTCTGTCATGTTGCCCAGGGCTGAACCCCTCTCTGCCTATCCAGGCTGACACGTTAAAGGAACGGTATCAGAAAATCGGAGACACCAAAAGAGCCACGCCTGTCGAAGTCCTGTGTGAAAACTTCCCAGGTAAGGATACTGCCAGAGCAGGCTAGCACTCATGTCCAGGTTTCTCCTGTCGCCTCCAGCCCCTTTCATGTTCTGCTCACACATGGGGATTTGTTCCAGCGGTGCAAGCTACACTCGTGCCAGGTCTGTGCCCTGGACTCCAGCAAACTTAAATGCTCTCTGCTGCCCTGGCCTGACTGCCTCCTAAACCAGAAGCAGTCTGGCTGGTGCCTTAATCCAGCTAATTAGCATGGGAGCTGGCTAACTGGCACCTCCCTCAGCAGTCCTAATGAGTGGGTTCGTACATGGCTTCTCTGTGTCCAACTTAAGAAGCAGCTGTATGCAGCCCAGTTTGTTTGAGGACACCTCTCTAGAGTTAGTGATGCCTGGAGCACTAGGGAAATCGCATAAGGAAATCTCCGCTGCTTGATTGTGTGAGGAGGGCTTTGTCAGGCCCTCGCATCACTCCCACTGGGAGAGCAGCCACTCAAGGAGCAAACTCCCGCGGATCATTGTGCATTTTTCACCAGGGCTTGGCCCGGTGCAAGAACAGTGGCACTGCAGTCAGTGCTGCTGCCTGGTCACCATCTCTGTGTTTTCCCCCTGTGGCCCTGCCCTATGTGTGACGGTTTCCACCTGCTGGGAAATGGGCATTGCAGTGGGAAGGGTGCTGTGTGTGGGAGTGAAGGACTCTCCAGGCTATGGAGGAGCATGTCCTGGCTTTACCTGATACAGGCAGCAACTGGAGCCCCACAAGAGGTTAGAGTAGATGAGCTGGGCAAGGCCATCCAGCAAGGCAGGTACAGAGCTGAAGATAAAAGCAAAGAGGGCTCAGGATCATCATCTCTCTGCAGGGCAGTGGTACCTTCCTCCAGCCCTGAGCTGCCCCAGCTGGAGCAGTCCAGACAGTCTTCCTGGAGGGAAACCACCTATGCACACCCCAGGGTCTGGGCTCTGGGGAAGCTGACAGCCCACGGTGTAAACCTGGAGACAGCTTTTGTTTTACACCTGCGCTCCACTATAGCCCAGTGCCTTGCAGTGTCATGCATTATAGCTTTCCACCCCTCCCACCATGTGCCTCCCTTCCAGCTTCCACTGCTCCTCCAGGCTCCCAGAGAGTCTCTGCTATCCTAGCAGGGTTGGCAGAAGGGGGATCATTCTACAGGGCCAGCCGGTCGCCATGGTGTGAGCCCTGCCTGGGGTGTGTCTGCCCTTGCCTGGCAGTCTGCTTCCCTGACCCTGGTGTGGAGCTGGGTACTGCCTACACTGAGCCTGCCCTGTCTCTGCAGAGGAGATGGCCACCTACTTGCGCTATGTACGGCGGCTGGATTTCTTTGAGAAGCCTGACTACGATTACCTGCGGAAGCTCTTCACGGACCTCTTTGACCGCAATGGCTACGTCTTCGACTATGAATACGACTGGGCTGGGAAGCCACTAGTAAGTGCATCCAACTGGAGAGGAAGGAGCATTGAGCTGGCTGATGCTAGCAGGGACTCGCCCCCACCCTGGCCAGCCCTGTGCCCGAGTCCCTCCAGGGCTGAAGGAGCTGTGAGGCTGCCCAGGGCTTGAGGGTGGGGAGCAATGGATAGAGCATCTGGGAAGCCAGGGCATGCTAAGGTTTTGGTGGCTGAGAAACTCTGAGCTCTTTAGTTCCTCTCTGCTTCCTGAGTCCTGGAGTAGTCATGCCTGCTAAACATCCCTTCTCTTGACTATTCAACCCCCTCGAGGTAGTCATATGGGCCCCAGAGTCTGTGTCCTTTTTAGGTCTGTCTATCGCGCCTGCCCCATTGTGTTCTGGATATGCCCTGCTGTGTGCTAAGCAGGCATCTTCCCAGTCTCCATGGGAGGTAGAGCCCACCCCAGAGGCCTTGGCACAGGTGAGAATGTAGCCAGGACCCTGTGTCCCTGTGCCTAGTAGGGGAAACCATTGTACGTCCATGTGTTTTCAGGGCCCACCCTGCCCATCCCACCCTTCCCCATCTGACTCAGGCAGCGGGAGGCTTTCTACAGCATGGGTCACACACGGACTTTGGGGCAACTCCTTATTTTTTCCCCTCCTTATGTCTCACTCTGCAGCCAACTCCCATCGGCACAATCCACAGTGACGTCCAGGTGCAGCCCCCGAACAGAGACAAAGCACAGCCACACACCAAGCACCAGGTGAGCTCGGCGCAGCCCCACCATGGCCATGCTGGGGCCCACTCCCCAAACGGCTTGGCAGCCATCAGTAGCACCAGGAACTGGGCTGGAAGGCAAAGCCTGTCTGTCCATTTGGGAGACTGGGGGCATAGGGGTGCTGTCCACACATCATTGCCTTCCACTGGGGATTGGATGGCAGGGGAGGCTGAGCAATGCAGGGCCTCTCCTCTGGCTGGTCCAGAAGAGACATCAGCCTGAGGGAAGGCTGCTACCGCACAAGGGTGGAGAGAAATGGCAGCTCTCCTCAGTGTGAGATGGCAGCAGGTGCCTGGTGCAAGCCATGCGTCTGGTGGGAGATGGGGACAGGAGTTGCTTTTCCTCGTAGGACGTTCTGATACCTCTCTGCCTTCCCAGAGAGGGCCCAGGCTCTTCAAGGCTTGTGCAGGGAAGGCTGAACTGGTGCTTGCTCCCACTCAGCAGTGGGCAGGATTAGATGCTTTTGGGAGTGGGGCACATTGGAGGCATGGGCAAGTGGGTCTAAACACGTCACGAGTTCCTGACTGGCAGAGGGGCCTGGGGGGTGCCTCGGCAAGCCCTGGGCAGAGGCCCAGTCAGCAGCCTGGCCCCGTGGATTCAGTACGGGCTGCAGTGCCTGGCTTGCTGGTCAGATTCCAGGCCACTCTCAGAGAGCGGCTGCTTGTGTGTGATGGGCACCCATCCCAGTGGCTGTGTCGCTGGGGTCCTGCCAGCTTCTTCAGCAAAGGCTGGGAGGTTCTTCCTGTACTGGTGAGCAAAGACAGGCTCACACAGATTGACCCTGTTGGTTGTAACCAGTTGTCATGGCCTACGGCAGGGTTAGGTCTTTGGGAAGTCCGGGGAGAGGGGCAGTGAGCTGTGAGATGCACTGGGGCATGTCCTAGAGCGGTGAGTCTCAACCTTTTTTGTACCAGGACTCATTTGGAAACATCAGTGGCCAGTCCCAACCCAGTGCCCCTCACTCCTGACTCGCTGCTCCCAGGCCTCAGCCCCCCAGTGTGTGGGGCAGGGGTGAGTGTGTGGCGGCGTGGCAGGCTGGATCTCTGCCAGCCTGCAAGGGAAAAGCCACAGTTTCCCACGTTTTTCTCCTTTAAGGAGAATCCATTTTTTAAAGTGTGTTGATCCGTTTGAAAAATTTGTTTGCAACCCTTTCATATATGCTTGCAAGTCACTTTTGGGACCTGCCCCTGGTGGGGGATGAGGGAGGCTACAGCGTGCTGGGATTGTCAGGGTGCCTTGCCATGCTTGCTGCTCTGCTGAGCACGGTTTTCTCGGTCCACGTGGCTGACTGTTGGGTGCAACAAGGTGACTGTGTTGAGATGATCGGTCCTGTTGGGTCACATGCACTTGCCTCTGGTGGGGGTCCCATCGTTTCCCTAGGGGAAGCGCTAGCACTGTGATCTGGGCAGCCAGCAGGATTGCAGCCACCTCTTTAGCTGCATGGGAGGAGAGGGGCTGTAGCCATGGGGGCAAAGATGGCTCGGGCCTATGCAGTTGTGTTGGCTGAGCCGTAATCCAGGCTTGGCAATGTCTGGCTCTGTGGAGTGCAGGCTGGTGCTTGGCAATGCAGCTGCCTCACCCAGGAGCAGGAGTGCAGCTCTTGGAGGCAGTGAGGACCTGCACCAGGTAGGGAGGATGGGAAATTTCCAGCAAGGTAGGGGTGAAGTCATGTGGTCCTGGCTTCCCTGTGCACTGACGCCAGAGGCAGGGCAGCAAGCAGACCTCTGGCAGTCCCTTACTGTCTGTCTGTACCCTGCTAAAGGGGCTGCTTTGTGGGGGTGCTGCACGCTGACAACTTTGGGTTTCGACAGCTGCTCTTTCCAGAGCCTGTGGGGGCTAACAGGCTCATTACAAGGCTCCCCCTCCATGGAGCAACCGCTGGGCAGGACGTTGCATCTGTCATGACCTCAAGCCAGAAAGCCTCTGGAAGCAGGCTGCTTGGGAAGACAAACTGGCTCCTGGGGAACCCCAGGCCACTGATACCTCCACATGGTCCAGGCCCTTCCTGCCCCCCCACAGGCACTGGGACCAGCTCTACTGAGCTGGACACTGTACTCAGCTGGACACTGAGCTCAGCTTCACAGCAGCAACAAGGCCAAGCCATGGCTGGCAGGTACACCCCTGGCATTGTCCTATGCCTGACACCCCAAGCCTGTCCTACGGAGAGGGGCTGTGACCACCAGGATCTCTTCCCCTCCTGGGGCCCTACCAGAAGTGGGGGAAAAGGTCTTGCTAACACTCCTATCAGGAGGCTGCCTGCAACACCAGAAAGCCCCTAGAGCAGCGATCCCCCACCCAAGGCTCATGTGCACAGAGATGGCAGACTTGGCTTTCCAGAGAGGATGTTTCTGCCAGCTGGGAGAGGAGGGCACCGTTGCCCCTGGCACATGACACACTCCGCATTGCTGCCTGTGGGCCAGCGGAAGTCGGAGCCTGCTGCCCTGGAGGGGCCGTGTCCTGGGGCATCAGTTGTCTGCTCATATCTAGACTCAACAGGCACATCTGGAAGAGAGAAGGACCCACAGAGGCAGGGGAGCAGCCTCGCTTCAATCCCTCCTTACTACCTCCGAAGTGAAGTGTCAGGCAGCATCCTCCCCCCGGCTCTGCCAGCATGCAGCCCGTTTGCCCACAGGAGCTGTATCTGTTGTATCTGGACTCCTTCCACGGAGCCCAAGGGGCCTCTCTGGGTTATGGGGCCTGCATGTGCAGAGGGAAAGCCAGGGTGTTCACGGTTCAACAGCCTTTGGCCAAGCAGCATTTAGCCGCAGCCCATCCCAGTCTGGCTGGGAAGCCTGCAGGGCCCACACTGCCTCCCATGCCTTGTGGAGATGACGCTAGGGCTGCTCTGTTTATATTTTTGCTTTTGCATGTCTTTATTTTCTTGAATTCCTCCTCCATCTCTTCCCCCGTCCTTGCCTCACCTTCCTTCCCCGGTCCCTCCTACCACTGCACCGTTCTCCTTCTTCTTCTTTTGTTTCTCCTGCCTGTCACTAGCAGTCGCCTGAGGGGGACGAGGTGTGGGATCCTCAGGCCGGTCGGCAGCCTGCCGAGGAACCTCTAGGAACTCACCTAGCAACCAGCAGGCTTGGGGGTTCTGTGCAGGTACATGACCACGTGCCGAGTGGGGCTGGGGGGGCGCCGGGGGGCAGAGGCACCCGCCTGAGCCGCGATGCTCTTCTGGGCTCAGTCCTGCCCCAGCTCCCAAAGGACTTCAGTGGTCCCACTTGGGAACAGGGGACCTCCAGTAGCATAATGGCCCATCAGCAAGCATCCCCCTGGCCCACCAGCCGTGCACCCTGACCCACGTCCCCAGTCAGTGGGAAGGCTTGGTCCAGTGCCCAGTGCTGAACTCCAGACCTAGCGTGAGAGGCCTCTGTGCAGGGTCAGGCTCGCGGGCAGAATCACGTGGAGGTGGCAAGTGGAGCTCGATGTCAGCTCTCACACCCTTGTTTTAATCAGCACTGCTCGTTCGATCAGCCTCAAACCGTCTGCCATTCTTGAGCTGAGGTGGGGCAGGGAGGATCACAGAGTTCTCCCAAGAGACAGGGTTGCCCATCCGGCCTCGCGGTGGGAAAGGGGCGCCAGCTTGGCTGGTGGTGTCCCCATTTGGATGGGGAGCACAGGGCTTGGCCCAGGATCAGGCAGAGTGCAGCAAGGTGCTGGCCGTGTCCACCCTGCATCTGATTAAACTAGTGCCTAGACCTGCTTGTGCTGGCAGTGCAACACGTGCGTGCCTTTGGCTGGCTGTGCCGTTCAGGCCAGGGCTTGTTGCGAGGCCCTGGAGAGCTGCATCCTTCTCCCCAGGATCAGGGCCCTGCCCCTCTACTTGGCCTGGCTTTGCCTCTGACTTCATTTCCCTTCCTGCTGTTGAGAAAAGCACTCCCTGCCCCCAGATCCTGCCCTCGCTGCGTCTCCTGCCCCTTGGAGGGTGACTCATCTTCACAGTGCTCCTAGCCAGCAATGCTCGCCCCCCGCAAGGGCAGAAATCACGGGTCTAAATGGCATCCAGGCTTCACACTAGGCCTCGGTGAATTCTGTCTTTGCTGCCCGTCATTCCCTTCCTAGTGTCCCTTCCTGGGCTGTTCTGCCTCAGCTCTGAAAGGCTAAATTTCCCCCTCACCAGTCCCACGGGCAGAGCTTGGAGTCGGGGGGATTCTGCCCGGCTCCGTCCAGCAGGGAGACGAGAGGTCATGGGCTGTCCCTGCTCAATCTGGCCACGTGGCTCCCCTTCCTGTGACAGTGGATGGTCCCTGCTCTGTGTTGTAGAAAGTGCCCCCCAGTCCCTCCGTTTTCCCAGGACGCCCTGAGGTGGGATGGAGATGCAAGTGCTCTAGCTAGTTTCCAGGCTTGTTTTCGCTGCAGAGTCCCAGTTCGCAGGGGTTGGGGCGCTCACCTTGCATCTGCGAGGCCAGGAGCCACCACTCGCACAGCCCAACTCATCAGGCACTGCTGGGCAGCTCACATGGCGTGTGGCACTCTGAGCCGGCAGGACTAGTGGATGGTAGATGACTCTGCAGGAAAGACAGCCTCCATCGCTGCTGCGTGTGCGTGTTTGCGTGCGTGCGTGAGCCCACCCGGCACAGTTTCCCCTGCCTTGCTGACAGGCTGATCCTGGGGAAGGAACAGCACACTGGGACTTTGAATACTAACTTGGCCATGTTTGGTCTGGGCTTTAACCAGGGCACAGCCGGCGTTGTCCTGGAGAATGAGGTGGAGAGAGTCCAGCCTAGTGGCACTGCAGCAGCTGAGCTGGCCTTGTCCCCTCATCACTTCAGTTCATTAATCCTGGTCCACCCAGAAGCTGCAGGAGCTGGAGTGACCTAGCTCTGGTGGAAGCACCCCCAAGCGCTAGCCCAGGGCAGGGCAGCAGCTGCAAGCTCCATTTCTGTAGCCCCATTCCCAGGCTGTGTGAAGGGGCTCTTGTCCTGGCATCCTGCAGCCCTGGTATCTGTGGCTGGTCCCCTCAGCAGGCAACATCTAAGCAAAGGCACTTCGGCAAATCCCCTTGCTTTGCTGCAAGGCTGGGAATGCGGGGGGAGCACAGCACCTTCTGGCAGCCAAGGGATGGGGATGGCCCTGCCCCTCCCCTGCTGACATCCTACTTGGTATCAGAAATGGGCTCTGACTGCAGTGCATGGCAGCCTGGGCCTTGCTCTCTGGGCACTGCCGCTCCCCTGGGCTGCGTGCTGTCCCGGAGGCAATGCGCTTCGGCTCCAAGCATTCCTGCTTTGCCTTTTGCAGGCCTGCCGGGGCTCCCAGGGCCAGGCCAGTGCCTGAAGCTCTGTGTCTGCTTCTCCCAGGATGTGGTCTCAGCCCTGCAACACTTGCTGTTGCTTGGTGTCCTTAGAAGCGCTTGTTGGAGCTAGCGTCAAAATGTGCCAGAGCTGTGCAGAGGGTGCCCTTCTTCCGAGGGGTTAGCGGCTCTGGGCTTCAAAACCTTCGAGCCCAGTGCAGGTTATGCTGTGCAAGTAGAGGCTGAGTCCAGCTTGTTCACCAGATGCTGCCTCTGGGGTCTGAGGTTAGAAGGCAGCTTCTTCCCGTGCGGCCCTCGCTGGCTGGTTTGCAGGGTGCCAGGGCATGATGCGTCCGGGCTGCAGCTCCGGGGCACCTGCCCACGTGGGGACGCTTGGCTCGCTTGTAGTAGGCACAGCAGTTCTTCTTCAGCTGCCTTTTTGTCCCCAGCTTTGCTCTCCTGCTGCTGTCAGCTGCCTGCAGGCACTGACTCTCCCCGCTCCTTTCCAGGTGATGAGCTCCACTAACGGTGAGTTGAACACGGACGACCCGACCGCAGGACATTCAAATGCCCCCATCACGGCGCCTGCTGAGGTGGAGGTAGCAGACGACACAAAGTGAGTCTTCCTTCCCCGTCTCCCCCAGCTTGCAGGCGGTTCCTCAGGGTGGTTTGCTTCTTCCCCTGCAGCTGGTGCTCACATCCTCCCCCCAAGGCAGAAAAGGATCCAGCTAGCTCCTTGGCTGCGCTGCCTGGGATCACCATGCAGGGGAACCCAAGAGCCAGAGTTGGGCTGTAAGGAGCTTACAGGGGACTGGGCACAGACAGCTCCTCTGCTCCATTCTAGTTCACCCACAAATGATTGTGCTGTCTGCATTACTAAGGCCTCGTCGTGGCCCGCCCCCACCCTGCTAGGCACGGTCCAAGGGTCTCCTCTACACAGTGGCCTGGACCATTCAGTCACCAAAGGGATCGTTGCCTTGTGACACCAGAGCCCAGGCTGAGGGAAGTCAGGTTCCCAGGGGTCTTGACCTTGTTAGTGCCTCCCCGGACCTCTCCCAGGGCTGGTCCTTTCAGGGCGAGAAGCAGAGACTAGGGAACCAGGGCACGGGCTGAGAGCAATGCTCCCTGCTGGCTGGAAGCTTTGGGCTCATGAGTGCTGCTGGGGCTCTCTCTCCCAGCAGCTGCTCTGGCAGTGCCAGCTCCAGCCGCCTCGCAGGCAGGTTTGAGACCCCCGTCCCAGGGCCACAGTGGCTGTGGGGCAGTCTGCCGCCTGTGAGAACCTTGCCCTGAGCTCCGCTCAGTAGAGCCCAGCAAGCGCCCTGAATTGTGAGCTTCAGCAGCCCCTCCTGATACCATAATAGCTCGGGGATTCCCGGCAAACGTAGGATTGTCCAGCTCTGCTGGGAATGGTGGTCCAGGAGAAGGAAGCTGCAGCGGGCTGTACAGGCAGCAAGGCTGGGGCATTACAGGTTTGCACCTGCCTTTTACAGATGCTGCTGTTTCTTCAAGAGAAGGAAGAGGAAAACCATCCAGCGCCACAAGTGATCTGCCCGGGCCGGCACAGATCAGTGCGTGCAGCGTCTCCTCCAGCTCCGGCCATGGATGGATCTGGGTTCGGATCCGCTCTGCAAACAGCCTTTTCCCACCTCGATGCCGACAGGAGAGGGGGAAGGGCCGTCATGACTTCACCACCCGGCGCCACGCACGGGAGCGGGGAGGGGGCTGTTCCCAAACTGCTTTTCTTTTCCTCCTTGGCCGCCGTCTCAGCACGGGGCCGGCGGCTGGAGCCCAGTCGGACGTTGCCGAAGCCCCCGCGTCTGTCAGGCGCACAGCCCACGGAGAGCATGAAACAATCGGAATAGGACGCCCAATCCCGGCACGTGCCCGTGCCGTCACCGTCTTTGGATTCAATGAACTAGTTGGAAAACGGGGATCAACTTCACAGACTCTGCAGTGGTGCCGTCTTAGAAGAAGCTGAAGACAATTGCCAGAGCGGTGGGTCACGGAGAAATCCTTTCTGTTGCTTCTTTGTCTCTTAAGTTAATTTAAAGTGAGTCTCGGTGCGGAGTGCTGAGTCCGTCTGACCTTTTAGCGTGACGAGATCCTGCTCTTTCTTTTTGGAGTCTCCCAGCGTCTCCTCCCTCCCTAAACCCTCCCCTCCCCCCAAGCCCCCTTCCTGCTGGTGGCAAGCAAGCGGGAGCCAGGTCTGGTACAGGGAGGCAGAGGGGAGACTCGTTTACACGTCCGTTTTACGATGCACTTTTGCGAGCAATACAGGCAATGTTCAGGCTTGATGTTAACAGGTCAGTGACGAAGAGGGGGGCGGCGGGAGAGGGAAGGGGATCAGTCTCAGGAACGGCTGGGGGGCTCCCCTGGCCCTCAAAAGCCCTGGCCCAGCCATGCAACCTTGGCAGGCTACCTGGTGGGCACTTGGCCAAAACCAAAGGGAAATTTGAAGGGACGTTGAAAAGCAAAGTGGTGGGGGGAGGGAGGGAGGGGAAAAGCTGTCTTACAAGGAACGGGCCCTGCTATGGGGTTGTGTCCCAGAGCTCAGGACAGCCAAGCTAGGATGCCTGTGTAAGCACAGGGCCAAGCCACCACCCTGGCACGAGATTTCAGTGTCCACGCTGAAGTGACATGTTTGATTAGACTCTTACAAATGCTCCTCCTGCCATCCAGGCTCCCACCCCAGCGACAAGCAGGGGTCTCGGGCTAAGGCACAGGGCCTCTGCAGGCCTGAAGGCACAGAGCTTCTGCGTGAGCCAGGCATGATGCTGGAAGGAAGCACTGGGCAGGCTTCCAGCGGGGCTCGAAGGGCAAGAGGAGAGGCCAAAGGGTGATAGCACGTTTGGGCAGTGGACGTGGTTATTCCACGTAGGGCACAGCCCTGGTGCTCGGAGCAGGGAGTGCTCAGCACTAGCTAATAAAGCCCTCTGAGCAGGACGCGGCCAGGACAGGCCCCCACCCTGCCTGGGGTCAGTTCTCCCTCGGAGTGGTGCTGCCAGGGCTGGGGGGGAGGAGGTGGAGGTGGGTAGAGGAAACCTGAGGAAGGCTGGGACCCCACTCACCTGCCCATGCCCCTCAGTCTCTAGTTGGGCCCAGTTCTGAGCTGTAGCTGGTCACAGGCAAAGGTCAACTGCAGATTTTTTCTAAAACCCCCTACGTGTGCACACATGTGCACACACACCATTTCTAAATACCCCTTCCACCCCACCTGGAAACTGCCCCCATAGCTGAGCTGAAGCCATGTGGCAGGCCAGGGCGCCCGCCTCCTGTTGTGTGCATTTACCACGGCTCCACTGGACTTTGCTCTTTGCTGGGGGTGCAGTTAGCAGGGCAGCAACCGAGCACGTTCACAGCTGGGGCTGGAAGCCAGAGCTGCGGGCTTGGGGCTGCAGCTGCGGAGGGGAGGGAAGCTGCGGTGCCCACGTCCAAGACTTGAGCTGCAGTGAACAGCTCCTGCCCTCGCCCTCACGGTGCAGAGCATCGGGGGAGTGGGGCAGTCACTCCAGAGCCCACGGGGTGCAGCCTGCTCCCACCATCCCAAGATCATGGGCCTGAGCAGGCTCTACCCTGACCCTACCCTGCGTTCTTGTCCCTGCAGCTCCTGCCCTGCCACCGAGGGGGATGTAACCCAGCTCAAACACCGTCAGGCCAGGCGAGCACAGGGGGGCTCTCAGTTACTAATCAGCAGGCAGGAGTGCTGCTGGCAGCACTGCCCTCCCCCGGCTCTTGGACACTGCAGCTGTGTTGCTGCCCAAGCCCACGTCCATCCATTGAAGTCACAATTTAGAGGTTAAAACAGGTGTAAGCAGCCACCCCACCATGCTGCCAGGGTTTGTGCTGGTTGAGAGCCCCCGGCAAGGCTCAGGCCTAGTCCACACTGCAGCCTCCTGCCAACAACACACCGGTGTCCCCCATTCCCCCCTTACCATCCCCATCTGCTCCTGCACCGGCTGCGGATTCACTGCATTGCAGGGCAGGGGGAGGTGGCGCCGGCTGGCAGACAGGGCTATGCCTCCTGGCTGCATTGGAGGCCAGGCCCACTTCAGACCCTGCAGCACAGCCCGGAAGGGCAGACAGGGCCTTTGGCAGATGCTGCCTCGTTCTTCTGGGCTGCTCCGTGGACAGCCGTGCTAGAGGGGCAGCGCGGGGGAGAGGAGCCAGCTCCCGTGGCTGAGGATGGCCTGGCCGGCAGTACCTAGATCACAGGCTAGGTCACACCAGCAGGCTTCAGCCACATGCAATGTCTGACCTCGTTTCCCAAGCAAAACTGCCTTAAACCCTCTCTGGAAATACACTCCTAGGACATGCTGGCATCCAGGCCACGTGGGGACAGGTGGAGCCTGGGCCTGCCCTCCTCCCCGTGGATCTTCAGACAGATCGGAGGCTCAAGAGGAAGCAAAAGGGAAGGAGCCAAGGGAGTCTGCCCACATTTCTCTTCTGACTCTCCCTCCCCATCACACAACACATTGGTCCCTGGGTCTGGCTGGCCTGGAGGGGGCAGCACGACACCAGGAGACATCTGTACGGAAATGAGTCCAAATATAAAGAGATTGTACTTGTGTAGCTCCAAAGCAGGACGTTTGTTCCGTTGCGAGTTTAGTTACTGCTTTAAAACAGTGTACAGAACTGGCATTTACATTTCTCTGATGCTTCCTTGAAGCCATAGAAATTAGGGGCTTTTTTAAAAAAAAAAAAAGTAAAATAAGTAAAAAAATAAATAAAAAAAATCCCAAACCTGGCTCCCATGGTTGTGCGCAGCAGGGAGGGGGTGGGACGGGCATGGGTCTCTCCTCTCCGAGGGGGCAGCAGAGCAAGTGCCCGTCTCAGGACAGCCTGGTTCAGCAGTGGGACATTGTTCCTAGGGGAAGGTGCACGGTGGCCCGTGGCAGTGGCAAGGGCTAGTTCAGCAAGCCTGCCACCGGCACACCGCACTGCCTCTTCCTTTCGGCACTTAGCAGCATTTGAAGGTAGCCACACATCCTGCATTTCCCCACCGCCTCAAAGCAGGGGCAGCAAGCAGGTGCAGCGGTCCCAGCTGAACAGCAGCAAGGGCAGGTGAGCTGCACACCTGCCATACAGGCGCTTACCTTCTCTCTGCCTTGCAGGTGGGTTCACAGGATAATACCCGAGAAGGCAGCAGGACAGGGACTGGGACCTGGCTTGGCTGGGCAACACCTCACACTGGGAACAGCACTCCCAATGCAGGTCGAGCATGGGGGCAAGCTGCTCCGGCCAAGAGCATTGCTCAGCAGGGATTCGGTTAGCATCTCCAACCGCTTTCAACACATGCCCTATCCCATGCTTTTTGGCATCGTCTATGGATAAGGGAGTTGTACAGGTGCAACAACAGCAACAACAAAATCCCCTTTCGCTACAAGAAGCCCATAGCAGAGCCCTTCAGTAGCACTGTCTACCCGCCTGCACTGCTCACTGTCTAGTTGGAGGCACCCCCAGACTCTCCCTGCACAACCCCTTGGGCCAGAGAATTGTGCATCAGGGGCTGGCAGAGAAGAGCTTGCTGCCTCAGCCTAGAGGCAGATGACAGACTAGCCCCGGGAACACGGGAGTGTCGTGCCCACGCGTCAACCACCGGGCCTGCTGACACAGTTTGACAAGATCTCACGTAAAGCTGCGCGTGTCAGAAAGAGGCACCGGCAAATGGGGCGGTGAGTTGGATGTGCTCCCCGACACTGGCCGACAGCTAGCTCAGGACTAGCTTGTGCACCTACCCACAGGGAGGTTGCAACCCCAATGCCTATACAGGGCTTTGGAGAGGTAGAAGGCAGGAAAACAGGAACAAGTTTTGACCACAAGTTGAGCAGCCCCCCAGGGAACCCCCCATCTCTGGGACAGCCCAGGCTGCTAGGAGGATCAAACAGGTTGCAGCAGCTCTTCTTTATTGCAGCAGCGCAGGGCTCTAGTGTTCATTTCCTGAGCGCTAAGGGCAGACGTGGAGTTCATCTGAAGGTTTCAGGATACAGAGCAGGTGTCCAGCCCCAGCATTTGGTGCTTTCTCTGACTTTGCCCCATAAGAGAGACAAGTCCCACTGCTCTGAGCAAAGGAAGGCATGGAGCACAACTGGCAGCACGAGGGCCATGGCAGGCACAGTGGCCTCTGGCCGAGCCTTGGCCGTTAGCAAAACAGGGTCAGGCAGGATGTGGCAGCCGCCAGCTCAGAGCGTGCTGATCGGTATCTGCACAGTACAGTCAGTGGAGGCAGAGGTGCCGGCTTCAAAGTCTCCAGCAGGACTGAGCAGCAGCAGCAAAGGACACAAATGCTTTGAGACATGTCACTGGACCCTGCTCCAACAAAAACAGCCTTGGCTCTGCAACGAGGCAGTCAGAGGTTACAGTCCAAACGAGGCAGCTGCAGTGGTGCTTAGTGCAGGCTCGGAGGCTGGCACGCATACATGCTTTAAGAGGTCTTCTTTATTCTAGTTCCATTCAGAAGGCCGCCTCCAGCAGGGCTTAGCAGCACGTTAAGCACAGGCCTTGAAGCCGCTTGGAACATGATGGTAATTGCATTCGTGACAAAAATCAGTGAATATCCCTAGATTGGCCTCATGTAGATGGGCTGGCGCGGCTGTGCGGGAGGTTTATATCCCTACACAGCACTTGCTCAATGGCAAGCCCATGCAGGAAGCTGTGGAACAGACTTTATCTGAAGGCCAATTCTGGTTCTCGGTCAAAAGGAGCTGCTTCTGCTCTTACTTTCAATTTAAAAAAGAAAAAAAAAAATCAGGGTCCGTTGTCAGCTGGGTACTTTCCTAGCCAGCAGCACTTTTCAGCAACTTCAGCTGACTCAGAGCAAGAGGAGCGGAGTTCCTTGTTAAGGAGCGCTTTGCTTTCCAAGAGATGGTTAAACAGTCCCGTCAGATTGGCCTCTCAGGAGTTCATCCGCTGCCTTGTTTATTCAAGAGGAAGCAGCTCAAGTTTGTTATTCTCAAGTTTAACGCCCAAGTTCCCTTCAGTGACACTCGCCTGCCTTAAATAAAATCATTAAGCCTGCATTATTAGAGGAACTGGATCATCGAGCTGCTACTTAAATCACTGGAAATTGTTTCAAGCCAGGAGTAGGGGTATTAAGACTAAAATGGACCAATTCAGAGAGAGTATTAGGGGAAGTGGCAAGACACACGGGCAATTAAAGCCTGCTTCTTTCAACCATACGTTTAAAAATACTGGCTCAGTAAGACGAGCAGTTCCCCAAACTAATTTGAGAGCAAGTAGCACGTATTCCTCCTCAGGGCAGATGCTCACATGAACTTCCTGGCTTATAAGCCACCCAAGGACCAGAGATGTGCAAGTACCTGGGCCCCTCGTGGCTGAGGCTTTACCATCATTTACAGAGCATCTCACCGTGAACCGAGGGAGTGTTGAAATTAAAGAGCCTCTCGGCAGCGGGTATTTTCCGCGCAGCTCCCAACACTGTGCTTGAGAACGGATCTCGGTGATGCTGCCAGTCTCCTGCCATTTGCTCACTTCAAATCACAAAGAAACTGTGTTAAAGACACCCTGAATGCCTTTATTGATTTCCTATTTACAAATCACAAAGCTGGCCCAAAGCAGAGTGCGAACACTAAATGAGAGCATTTGATACATTCATCAATAAAGCACTAGAGTCTAGACATTCCCAGCTCTGTTGGAAAGGTGACATGATACAATAGGATGGTCTCAAACTTTTGGAGACAGGCATGTTCCACAATGCATTACATTCATACTATCTACAAAAGCCAGAATTGCATCAAACTGCATAAAGCCATAAAACAAAAGGTCGCTTAGATGTAGTTCAGTTTAAAACAGGACTTCTCCCCCAGTAGGACAGTCTGAAGAAGAGACCTGCCTGGTGGCATGAAAAGGATGGGGTGGGAGAAGGAGAAGGGGGGACACGACACAGGAAACCTACAGTAGGATTTTTAAAAAATGCTTTAAGGAGAAAGCCACCAGGGAGGCCTACCTCTCAGCGCGTCCAGGTTACGAGGTCTTGACAACTGCTTACTTCCAAGTCCTGCTATTTTCATGGCCAAGTGTGCAGATTTGCTTCTCATCGTCCAATTACTTCAGCGATCACCACTTATATACAGAAATGCTAGGGAGGGAGGAGCGCTATATCCACAGCAAAGAGAATTTACACCTAAAGGGAGCAAATGGGCAAAGATGCCCCAAGCCCGGATGCGGTTCAGTGGCACAAGCTTGGACGAGAGGTGAAAAAATGGGAGTGCAAAAGCGGGCTCAGCAGGGAGAGGCAGCTATATACATTCCAACAGAAGGCAATTTCCCTCTTAGAGGAAGGAGCATCTCCATTCTGTTCATCCATTTCAGAATATGGTTTGCATTGCACAGAATCAGGTTCAATAAGTCATGGACCCATCATTTTTTAGTACTGGCCATATTAAAAATCATCCTACTCTGAAGCAGGCTTACAATATACACATCTTATAATGTCTTCCTAGAGAACGCCACGCTGTCAAACAGTATCTACTATCTACTGAGTACTAGGTGAGAGCTGTTCCTGATAATATTACCGCTGTCTGGCAGATGGAAGTTAGCCAGATAGCACAGAACAAGGACAAAAAAAAAAATAAAGTTACTTCATGAGGCCAGACCAGAGAGGGTAGAGGAGAGAAAAAAGAAGAAAGAGAAAAATCAGAGACTATTTCCCCAGCAGGGACCAGGTACTAAGTCATGCACCTCAGTAAAGGCTGACTAGATGCCAATGCTGCGAACCCAGCAAGGCGACTGCTCGCACGCGACTTGAAAGAGCCATTGTGGCAGGAGGGGAGAGGAAAACGTCACCTCCACCCGCTAACCTTCACTTCAAGGAGGCGCCGCGAAGCACCGGCAAATCTCACGCAAGCACTTCTGAATGGCTTGCCCCACGTATGCTGAAAAGCTTGTATTTCAAACAGCTTCCTCTGCACAACACAGTGGTAAATGCCCCTTAATTTGGGGGGCAAGGTTGAGACCATTCAGATGGCTGCAAGTAAAGTTGCGCAGCAGGGCAATACTATATTTAACTGAAGTCACACCTGCTTATGGGGAAAAGCAACTGGTTTCAAGGGGATGAAAGAGGGGGATGACTTTGCAATTAACCCCCGCTGCCCCCCTGCCCAGTCTGGTGCTAAAGCTAGAATTCCTTCCGAGTCGGTCCAAGCAGTCACTGCCTGGCCTGACTGCAAGCGGGGACAGAGAAATGTGTGTGGACAAGTGGGAAATTATGTCCGCAGTGTTCTCCTAACTGGCTCCGACTCCCCATCCGTCTGCTGCGTTCCCAGACAACAGGCACTTGCGCTCCAAACCTCTGCCTACTCTGCATCAGAGCGGCAGCGCTCTGGAGCGGCCAGTGAACAGCCTCGATGCACAGAGAACAAACCAGTCGGATGCACTGGAGCTTGTGTGAAAAGCAGGGCAGCAGCACGCTGGGGAACGGCAGCCAGGTGAGGTACCTTGGTTGCTTCTACCTGACAAACTACCTTACAACAGAAAGGAGTCACTTAGCCTGGTAGGGATTCCCTGCCGCTCAGTGCTGCAGCAGGGACATCGCCTGTTTGTTCACATATGATACAGAGTAAGCTCAAAAAAAAAAGAGCGCCACCACGACAGAGCAGGGGAGCCTGCACGTAGGTCACGATGGAGCTCTACTGAAAGCCAATCTGGTCCTCTCCAAGCGTACATGGCCACCTATCCACAGGGGGTTTCAGTTCGCTTCCACCAACTGCCTAAAGTAAAAGATTGTCTCAAAGTTAGTGAGAAGAGCATGGAAATGCTGTGGACCCTGCAGAAGTGGCCTCCTTGGAGCGTACAACTCCGGTTCGAGGTCGCCCTCGAGGCCTTGTAGTGCTGAAACAGGGAAGTCTCAATTCCCTTATGCTCTCGCTAACGGCATAAACGTGCCAGGCCCGTTCTGGTGGGCTGCGTGTTGCGGGCGACCGCGCTGTCCACGCGGTACTATGGGAGCAACGCAGCAAACCCGCCCCCCAGAAGGCAAAGTTGGGCAAAAGGGAAAAGAAAAAAAAAAGGGGGAGGGATGGGGAATCAGTGACCCTTTGGGTTTTTCGTAGGATTGTCTCCTCACTGGGAACTGAACCATACCCAGAGCCACTTGTTTCCATGCTTCTGATAGAAAAGCATCTACATTCATTACAATTAAAAAAAAACAAAACAACCCATGACATTAGATGGATCATCAGTAAAATGAGAAGAGTCCCTAGCCACAGGCAATCTACAAATGAGACTGGCGACCCAGTGAGTCTGTACGTGGCAGCAGCAGCGTCACGAGCACAAGGCAAAACATGAGCTTTAAAAGGGTTTTACTGAGACCTTTGGCTAGTATGGCTCCCATTGGCAGGGTCGAACTCAGCCAGAGATTTTGGTGGGAAGGTTATGTGGGGGGGAAACAAAAAAAGTCCATCCCGAGCCCGTTCCAACTGCTGCACTATGTGTAGAAGATGATTTCTGGGATCTGTCCATCCTCCACAGAAGTGCCGTTGTTGTTCCCAGCCGCGTAACAGAAAGTAAAGCAGGTTTTGGCTCCCGTCGTTGGCGATTCGTGAATCACTTTGCGCAGTCCTTTGGTTCCATAGTGGGAATCTGGACCCTGCAGGAGTCACCGAAAACAAGGGGAAATGGATGAGTAAGATGGGAAATGCAGAATGCAGCCAGTGGAGGATGACCACGCAGCTCACTCGCACCGTGAGGCTGCGAGCCGAGGGCCTGACCACGCACCCTTCCGCCGTCTGAAGCACAGGACCTGAAGGGGCTCAGTGCTGCCCTGCCTACCAAGTCTCAGGTATTTTAGAGGATGCCATTTTCTACAGTCCAAGCAATAGCTCACTTAAACTCTACATTCCCCTTCAACATGTTGGGCCCCCACCCCCAACACCACTGTTTTATACGGCAGGTGAGGCTCCAAAGCCCTGAATTCAATAGAGGCTGCAGAACCAGGGAAAGTTTAAACAGCTCTTGGTTGTAACAACCGACATCTCCTCTTGTAGCAACCTCCTGCCCTGCTCCACTCCTCTATGCTCTAGCCCCACTGAGCACCCAAGCTCACATGCACCAGCTGCCCATGCCACTGGCGGCACGTAGGCTGCAGAGTGGCAACCTCTGCCCTAGACACTGACCCCATTAGTGACAGAGAGACACCGATGCTACTTTCTCAACCAATACAGAAAGGAACCAGCTGTTTTGTGGTTTAGAAAATTCAAAGACCCTTCCTAGTCTCATCAGGAAGACACCGTTGCTTCAGCACTAAGGCAGCAAGCTGCACTTGCCTAGCAAACTTTGTAGAAACCATTTACTAACCAACTTTAACAGGCACCTCAGGAGTTAAGGGCTACAGAGTGACATCTCAGGAAACGGCATCAAGGTACCTTGGGAGATCTAAAACCAAGATCTATGATGGCTGAGCTGCTTTGGTCTATCATTAATCCTCCCTCCTGACCCCATAAACCTGAGGACAGAACCCATTACAGCACCTTTAATGTAGCACATGCTGTGTAGTTGACGTTGGGCAAAATCTCAACAGGCTCTTTAAACATGACCCGGAAAGTGTTGGAGGATCCATCACAGCTGAACCCAGTGTCATTTTGGCCCAAGACCGTATTGCTGTCTGTGTGGATGATCTGGAAGGTAGATTCAACAGACAAGAGTCTTAATTAAATACGCTCATGTGTCTTCCAACATAGTAGATCATTGCCCATTCCACTAACTGGCCCAGTACGTGCAAGTCAGATGGGGGAAACACTGACACTGCTGCACTGCTCAGTAGGTGCACAGCAGTTTCACTGGCGTCTCTGGGACACACTCACCAGTTGCACTACGTCCACTGGCTCCCTCCTGCACAAGTGCTTTGAACACTACAGCTACACCAAAGCACAAGTGCGTGAGGTCAGGACAGAGAGCAAGAAGGGGGGACTGCAAGGAGTCAGCTCTCTAGTATTCGCAGCAGAGGTGCTGAACCCTCATGTGCTTTGTACTCAGAGACAGACACACCTCTCAAAGCCAAAACCAACCAGCAGGACATTATCATGAATTCTGACACAGGCAAACAAAGGTTTACCAATCAGAAATGCCTGTCAAGGAGGAGAGCTGGCTTATCAGAATCAAGTGGAGTCAAGAGATCATAGGAAACTAGGTCACATCTAATCCAGCCCCTTGCTCAAGGTAGGATGATCCCTGACTAAACCATCCCAGCCTAGTGTCTGTGCAAACAGCTCCTGAAACTTCCAGGGATGGCAATTCCTCTCTCTCAGTGGCCTGCTCCAAGATCGTAGCTGGGGTCAAGATGGTTAAGGGAAGTTAGTGATCCGAGTCATCTCAAATCCAACTGCACACGATTTGGATCTATACAGCTACAGAAGTCTGGATCTCAGCAACTTCTGAGACCTTGACTCCCTTTCACTGAGATTTTATATCCATTGCATGGGGGGATACTCTTGCTCAGGTCTTTTAAGTTCTGGAGTGCCAAGGCAGTGTCCTCAGAAAGAGGCCCTCAAAAAAGGCCAACCTCTTCAGAAAGAGTCACTGAATTGGCAGCCTGTTGTGAATGGTTCATGGAGTTGGATCTGAATTAAGTGCCCAGGCATCCAGAGGAGGAGCTGCATTCAATCTCCCCAAGCCATGTGATCCTGCATCACTCCACGCTGCCAAGTGGATCCAGAGCACAGCAAGCAGACTGCGCTAACAGCACGGACTAAGTGAGGAGGGAGCTTTCTGCCAGCAGAGTTTCACTCCAGACCTCAGGCCAATGCATTCCTTATGGCTTAGCCGCGCGTCTCGCTCCAAACAAGCATCCATAAATATGGACTCACCATCCCAGCTGCACACTTGGTTTATGCCTCGTTTTATGAAAAAAGCCTGGAGCTCTCAATAGCTTTAGTTTGCGGTATGTGCCCCCCTCAAGGACAGGGTGACTGCTGCCCAAGTGTACAGGTGCTGAGCAAAGGCACAACAACGGCTTGGTAAAAGCCTCTGTATAAAGTGGTTTGTGGAAGACAGAACGGAGCTAAACGAAGGCAGCTGCTTTCACTCATTACTTTGGCTTCATGAACATGCAACCCCTCCGCTCCGTGGGGAGAGCTGGATTGGTGGGCTTCTTTTTCCTTCATGCTTTTTTAATACCCCCCCGTGAGAAAACAGGAAAGCCTGTATGCCAGGCTGTCTACAAGCATGTGGACTGTATACACGTGCTTGTTTCTTCTTCTCTCTCCCCTTCATTTCTTTCCCATTTGTGATATCCATTTGTGAATTTTGCTTTGGGGTAAGGATCATGCTTGACTGCGTTTTGTAAAGCATTGAGCCCAATGTGGTACCAGCCTAACTTGGAGCTCTAGCTAGTACCATTGCTACATGCCAAAATTAGCAAGGACATAGCTGTGTGGGAACGTCTGTGCAGTACTGCTGTGAAAGCACTGCATTACAAACGTCATAAGATGCAGAAGCATGGCAATGCCACAGTGACCAGTACAATGGAACGAACTGAGCAAAAAAGAACCAAAATTGAAGCAAATGTGCTTCCGAACCCTGGCCATCCTGTTGGCCCATACTTCTGTAAGGCATGAACGTGGCCTTTCTAAAACAACTCCTAGGAGACGTAGTGCAGAGTGAAACACGCACCATCTGTAAGTGTTTGTATAGAAGCAAATGGCAGACGCATTTACATAGTAAAAAAGAATACCTGTATATTTACTTGGTAATCTGTCGGCCCGTGTATCGATCCATACAATCCAAACCCAACTACAAATATCCTTTTATTTACTGAGAACCTGCAAAATAGAGAAATTAAATACAAATGTCAGCAAAACAGCAGCGAGTTGGCCTGCTGCAGTACAACAAGGATGTGTGGCTACTTTAGCAGAGTTTATTTCACACCCAAGCTTTCGCAAAGCACGCGTTGCAGTTTTAAGGGTGCAGAGTCTGAAGAGCAACTGGGAACTTGTAGAGTTGCAGGAATGTCCACAGGAGAAAATGACTGCATTCAACTTCCCCGTGACCACAAACAAATGCATCTGGATGCTACAGACATACCCAGTTTGGCCCAGCACAGAATGAGATTGTGGCCCACTGCTACAACAGCTGCACTCAAAGGCTGGCTTTTCATCAGAAGACAGCCTCCAAGGTGTGAGCTGAATGGACTGAAGCAGCGTGACCTACCCGAGTCACGGCAGCCTGACATGCAGCAGGGAGGGAGGAACTGCTCCAACCTCCTGCAACAAGGTAGGTAACACTGCGCCCTAATAGTTCTTTAAATGGTAGCATTAAATATTTCACTGCTGCTCACTGAAGCAGAGACCAGTTAGATAGTGCCCGTAGACACAACTGCAGCTAAATCCAGCAATTACACAACAGGCTCTGGAACAGCTGCTGTCTGGATTTGCTTGGGTAGAGAACAACCTCAGCAGTTCCTCCCCACCCCCAGGGCAAAATGCAGAGCTCCATCTTCCAAGACAGGAGGGAAGAGACACATAGCACTTTGTCCTAATCCACAGAAAGCCTCAAGCTGCCCTCTGGCTGCCCAAAACCAGACTGCGTTGCACACTCCTGCCTATCAAAACCCTCATTGCCTTGCCCACTAGTTTTGCCAACTGTTTCAATGCTGTGCTTTGAAAAACACAGATCGGTGGCATGTTCGGAGCTGACCAGCTGAGACCATTGCAAAACATTCAGCGCTCAATTTTCACGCTAGCCTTGCTCTGAATGTACCTTGAAACCATCGGCTGTCAACATTTCACTTCGTTGCAGACAGCTGCCAAGTCTCTGAGCAGTCTTTGCTCTATAACATTCGAGTCCAACGCCCTCTCCAGCACAGCTCTCAAGGAAGGAGAATCAATTGCTCGGAACAGCCAACTGACAGCTCTACGGGTATGTAAAATACTGCAACTTAACAAGGATACTCCAGAATTTCAAAGCAACTTTCCAGGTAATTTCCTCCATCAGCAACTCGCTTAAATTACACGGCAAGAAAATCTGGGAACAGCCCAGGCCTGCTGACCCCAGACCTTTGATCTAACCACTAATTCACAGCATTTACAATCACATCACCGCAGCCATTTGTGACCTTGCAAAACTCCACAGGACACTTAAAACTACAGAAACCAACTTGATGTAAGCAGAAAAGCAGGTACAGCAAGTGCATATATCCGAAGGCCTCCCCTAAAATACTATTAATCCTGTAACACTAAGCCCCCGTTATTTACCACCTTCACACAGAAGGGAAACAGATGCAAGAGCACCAGTGGATCGAGAGATCTAGTCATCCAGGAATAAGTCATGATTTGATTGCTATCTACTTCCAGCATACAAGGCTGCAGGAAACAATTGGAAGGGGATCTGACACTCGAGCAAGATCAGCTGGCACGATCGAGAGCTTTGTCGATACTCTGCAGTTTTGCCACTTGATACCGGCACCGTTTATTGCACAGGCATGGCTTAGCCTTGTTAAGGAAGCAAGTTACTCTTTCACAATATAATGTGCCTGTATATTGGGGGTCCTGGCTGGGAGGGGACCCTTTTTGAATGCTAATTTTCTTGTTTAGGCCAGGTCTAGGACTCTCAAAGCTCAGCAGAACGTTAACCTATCAGCAGCAGAATTGGCATTAAGGCTGACCTTATCCTGTCACTAGTCCCACTGTACCCCCAGCGGCTCTCCACCTGCTGGAAACGATTGATGCTGCACTCCTTCCCCCTCAGGCAGCAGCGCGGTCTGTCGATGAATTCCACCCGTGGTTTGGGATTTACCGTGAAGTGGAGAAACAGGCTCACCACTTCACGATCGGTAAGGATTCCTGACTGGGCAGGACCTGGAAAGGAGCACAGAGACAGCAACCCTGTCACCGATTAATAAGCAAAAATCGTCGCAAGTATTACAGCAAGAAGCAACTCTGTTGGAAATAGGTCAGTCCTACGTGATGTATGCAAGGGATCTGGCAGAAGTTATTGCAAGACACTCACTCAACTTCACCAAGAACACGGAAGACCTGGCCACATTTTCCCCTGTACATCAAGCTATTCAATTCAACGCTTCTCTGTATGGGACACTTCAGATGCGGATGCATCGTAAATGCAGTTCCACGCACGCAAAGCGCGTTTGGCTAACTTTGACCACAATTTAGAGAATCAAAGGCATGCCTCCGATTTCCCATCCGCTTAAGTTACCTTAATATTTTATGCAAGTCCCAAGTACTTCTAGATTGACTAAACATTCACTTAGTTTTCAACACTACAGAAGAGACACTGGGTGGGGTAAAGTGCAGGAGGAAGATAAGCAGATGTCAGAGGGTGACAATCAACTTGAAAGGTAGGTAGCTTTAACAGTGGAGATAGATATTGTTACGGGCATTAACACCTGCTCCCGAGTTCCCACTATTTGGAAACTGACTCTCACTTTCTTGAAAACCATTTTTCTCCCTGCTCCTGTCTGGAAGACAGACTGGGGGGAAACTGGGGTGGGGGGGTGAGGGGGAGAGGGATCAGATTATAATTACAGCAACACATCATGTTAAAAAAAGAGCTAAGCAAAAATATTGTCTCATCTTTGTTCAGAAAGTGTTTATTCTAGATTTTCTTCTTCTAAAGGGACATTACTTGCAAACTTTTGGAAATTAATTAAGTTTTAAAACACCGTCCGAGTTTCTAACAAAGCACCATTTAAACAGCACGCCTCAATTCCTTTAGAAAGTAGTTTTACAAGCTGTTCTGCTTCTCCATTTATAGGAGGCTTTTCAATGCATGAGAAATACTGAAATGAGAAACAACGAAAATGATCATACAAACTGTGTCCAACGCACACTAACAGAAGTGTTTTCAGCATCTAAGGTGTTCCTTGTAATTCTAGCTGGTGACATTCAGCTTTTTAAATAGCATCCCCTTTAAGTAGGATCAAAAGACTCATAATTTGAAGAAACAGGTCTTGTGAACAGTGAAATGGCTTTATGGAAACTATCCGCAAGAAGCGACTACGAACAGATCGTGTCTCAACAGACCCAGCATTGCTGCAATTCTACTTCTAGAACGTTTCAAATTACTTGTCCTGCGGGAAAGGTGCGACACATCTGCTTGCCAGGCAAGAGGCGTTCGTGTGAAACTCCACTTCGGCACTAGCGTATAAGCTGCTTTTACTGAAATCACACCCCCTTGCGTGGGCCCAGTTCCCATTTCCTACCTCTCCACAGAACAGAAGCCGAAGACTTTGCTCTGGGAATGCTGCGAGGACAAAGCTGAAAAAAACCCAAGATCCCATCCTTAGTGCTTAAGGGAACGATGAAAAGTGTAAGTTGTTAGGCTTTAAAAAAGCTAAAATGAATGTTGGAGGCACATTTACTACACATTAGGTGCATCCACATGTGCAATTAGTGCACATGAATAAACTCTGGGGCTTACTGTCATTTGAATGCGCGCCCAGGGGCAATTAACTCTAGAGCAATCAGCTCTGGAGCAGCCACAGCTGGCAAGGGGGCCACAGGGGTCAGCCCGCCAGCCCAGGGCTGCTCCAACCAGGCTCCATGTGCTGTAGAGGGGCTGGTAGGGGCTCAATGGTGCTTCAGTGTAGGGCCAGCCGGCAGGCAAGCCCCCATACCGAAGCACCCTCATGCCCCACCAGCCAACTCAGCATCTACACATTGCACACAAAAAATACTCCGCAACAGGGTAGCGTCTGTATTTACAAGTACTACCCTGCTGCGGAGTTCATCATTTCCCTGTGCCCTAACAGGGCCACAAGTGTAGACCCCAAGACGTTTACTGCAGAGCTAATTAGTCAGCTCCACGGTAAGCGTCTCGTGTAGATGTGCCCATTAAGAAATTATAACCCCTAAGCAAGATGCCACCTTTGATTTTGGGATGACTGGGACCGTGAATCAAACAAGCAGTCTTCAGAACATCAGACAGTAAGTCCTGGCTTTCCCAGACTCAAGAGCTGGCTTCATAAACATCACAAAGCTATGCAAACCTCCCACATAGCTAAAGGGGAAGAAAAGCCAAACACCTCCAGAAAGGAAAGATGCGGATAGGCAGAAACAGCTGACATTTCCTGCTCCCCGCCTTCCCAACAAATCTCGACACTCACCAGAAAAAGGCTACCTAAATCAAGCTAGCTGCCAAACCAGATCAGGAACTGATGCATTATCTTGTATCGAGCTAATACAATAGACTGGCAAAGGTCACACGGATGGCAGTTTCAAAGTGAAGAGCAATTAGAAAAATCGACAACCAACAATTCCCCCTAAGTCACCCTTAGGAATAAGATATGACTATTATCACAGTTAGTTAATACTGTTAGTACTCTTAAAAAAGTAGTTTGCACATGATGCTGGAACACAGAAGGATAGCCCTGCTCAAGTATTGGCTTTTTCATGCAGATCAACAATAAAAAAAAATAAAACATACTGAAAGCAGACAATGACAGTGACAATGAGATTCCACTTGGAGAACTACAGATTCAGTCTCCTGAAATGGATTAGAAAAGACCGATTTACCCTGCAGATTCTGTTGTCAAACATTTTCAATAGCACAGGACAGTCTTACAGACAAAACCGACTTTAACATACTTCATCCTCTACAAGAGAGAGAAAGCAGAGACCAAGTCTCCCAGAAGCTCCTTGATTCAGTTACCTGCTGCAAACTCCTCAATAGTCATCAATGGGAAGCGAATAAGAGAAAGTGCTTTGCCCAGTACTTTCCGCTTGTTCTCTGGAATCACCTGAAGTTGCTGCCGCTGACATTCAGCCTCCGACCAGCGAACCACTGCATTAAACAAACGAACCTCCCGAATCCCCAAGGTGTCCCTCTCCAGCACCGCAACCAGGGTGTCTGTAAGGCAGGACAGCAACGACTTTAGGCACTAACCCGAATGTCCTGATTTTAAATGGTCCAAACTTTCCGTGAATGACCCCGAGGGGAGCAAAGGAGCTGTGAGGCTGCTCCCAAGCATTGTGTGCATGGCTGACAATTCGGCTGGCACGTTCCACGAGGAGGTATGCCATCGCAATAGCAAGCGGGGCCCACATATTGGTTATGCTTACTAGGTGCAGCAGAAGGAATTTCTATGTACAAGTCTGAACAAGATAAACAGTGGAAAAGCCAAAAGGGCTGCACTGTATTATCCATGCTCTAATTCCAGTTTTAAGAAGGGATTCTATTAAAAAAGGACCTTTCAAGTACTGTTCTAGGTTTATGGAGTGGTCCCTGATGTCCGTGGACATGCATGCAGTGTTTAATATCTTGACTCTTGCTTCAAAATGCAAAACCTTTTAATTCAAGCATCTAATGGAAACCTGGGACAAATGCCAACCCTTCCCACAGAAGGTAAGTTACACCCGCCCTCAACCTGCCAACAGCAACAGAAGGGATGGGCCTTTTCTTTTATCATGCCTTGGAGAACAAAATTGTCATTACACTGAGGGAAGCAAGTTCCAGAGTCTAGTTTCAAGAGTTCTATTTAGAGCAACCTGCCTCCAACAGCTGATCCGGAGACTGTTGTTTCAAACACTCCAGAGATTGCTTCCAGGTAGTGAGTGCAAAGCCACAGGGAGAAATCACCGAGTGAATACAAACCTGCATAATAATGATCTAAAAGTCAAGCATGTAACGAGTGACTGCAGAGAAAAAGGAAAAAAAAAAAAATCTTACCTAAATCGATGTCTGTGAACCCCTCAGCATTGATGGCATCTGATGTGTTCTTATCTATGTTCTCTAGGCAGAGGCTGGCCAGCTGGGGTTCATCAAAGAGTCTTGCCTAACAAGTAAGTATGCATCATTAACACAAAGACAAATAATTGTTTACACTTTGCATCTTTTTGCCCAATCTTGATTTTACTCCACGGATTTATTATACCACTGGTTTGCAAGCCGTGGGCACTAGTGATGCAGGCAGACAACATTTCACAGGAGTTGAGTGCGACTATGCAAACACTTGCAAACTTAACAGTTGCATCAATTCCGTTTAACTGTATACATCCTCGTGCTCATCTTTACTGGAAGGTTACATCGGGTTAGAAAAAGCACCGTGTTGACCACAACCATAGACCAGGACAAGTGACACTCAGCACGTCAGCTGACTGTAGGTAAGCCATACCAATTATTTTTATGTTACCAGAGGAAGCCTAATGCAGCTGACTAACACCTTGCTCTGCAGTAAGGACATTTGCAGCATTTAACTACATCAATGCCACAGCATCAGTGCAAACCTCAAGAAGTAGGTAGGCCTCTGCGATGCAAAATGAGACTTGCACTAATACAGCTCAATCTAGCAATAGGCCAAAGCAAGCCGTCCTGTTGCAAGTCCTGCCTTTCTCCGGTGCAAAGTGCTTGCACATTTTGCCCAGGTGCAGCTACACAGACTGAGGTTCATGAAGAGTTGTGTAACTCCTGCAGAGTTCAGAAAGATGCTCAAAGTGGCATAAGGATCCAAACTCCACCTGGGTTACTAAGTCTAGTGCTGGAGGATATTATCTCCCTGTGGCTTACACTAGTTTACTGAAAGTCATCCAGAGAGATGGGACCATGCAGAGCCTGTCCCTGAGCATGCTGACACCCCTCCCCCTCCCTCTTTTTCACTGACACTATAAGCTTTTGAGAGCAGCAATTATCTAGCTACCTGCATATATAATGTCCAAAACAATGGTGCTACAACTTTGGCTAGGACCTCCAGGTACTATCACTAAAACCCAAGAGGCTCTGATCTAGTAAACTGCTGTTTTGAGCCTCCCTTCCTGTACTGGCATTTTCCTGCTTGAGCCCTGTCGGTGATAGTCTCCTAGCTCCCAGGAGTTGTGGTTCTCTCAACCTTGTTACACTCAAGGCACCCCTTTGAAAACACCAGGTCTTTAGTTTTCAGTCTCTCTCACTTTTTCTGTAATAAAAAAATAAAAAAAAAATAGAGTTCTTCTGTTGCAAAGAACTCGGAAAGACTGTGCCAGGTCAGAACGGTTTTAACACTGAATTCCTATTTGAAATCTCTGGGCTTTTCTTGAGACTCCTGTTTGCACACCTAACCGTGCTAACACTGTGCAGTACTCCGTGGCACCCTTGTAAAGGATCTCAAGACGTGCCACAATGCTGCTGCACCCTGGCTGACAATCACTGCTATACAGCTTTGAATCTTCAGCTTTGATGCCCACGAAGTCGCTTCCTGCCAGACTTCTAGATCCCCGGGTTGTAGTTACTCAGCATTTCTTCTTTGATCAGAGTGACACTTGCCAACACACATCACTTCAGCATAGCACCGTGAACTAGGGAGGCACAGACAATGAAGGCAGTTGCCCATCACTGGTATTTCTGCAAGAGGTTCAGGGGCAGCATACTGGCAGGATTTCATCTCAGTCAGCCCTGCAGTGATTTCAATGGGTCAGGAGGGCCAGCAGTGAAAGGATTGTACAGCCTAACAGTCAGGCACAGAACGTCAGCTATCTGAGGAGTGGAGTGGGGCTCCAGAATCGGAGCCTGGTTTGAAACCGGTTTTGTGGGAGACAATTTCACAGATGGCAGCTCTGCAGGTAACCCTCCAAACTGCTACGCTTGTGATACAAGTAGCTGGAGCTTGATCTTCATATTCCTGGAGAACTGAGAGTACCGTTTGAAGCAAGGGGTCTTTAAATTAGCCCCTCACCAATATACCCCCAAGTAAGCGTCTCAAAAAGACACTAAGGCACTGAGGGGCTTTGGGAAGTAAAATGACAAAGCCAGATACTGCCAATCTCCGAATCAAAGCACCCATCCAAACAACCACGTAGGAAGCAACAGCCATGAACTGCACAGGACAGGATGCCCCAAGGCAGGTAGCCCATCTGGCTGCAACTCAAGTCTGAACTAGGAATGGAAACTGAGCTCGTTCCTCTAGAAGACAAGTACCACTGCAATAGTTCAAGGCACCTTTCCCCCATTGTGTTCATGTATTGTTAGCAAGGGAGTTGAACAACATTCCCTTCCCTGCAGCAGAACGGGGAGAACATATTTGCTAGTTTTCTTCCTTCATTTGTGCAGCATGCCACTACAATGCAGCCCCAGTCCACACCTAGGACATGTAGGCACTGTAACAGGCAGCGTGCCATGACAGAACGGCTATAGCTTGGAACTTGCGGATCTGCCCTCGGTCATGACTACAAAGGCTGGCACTACCCAGGAAAGGCCTGAAATAAGAGCAGAAGTCCTAATAGGGATGAAAACAGGGAAGGAAAGGCAATGCCACTTACAGTACTAACAAGCTTCAGAAAGGCTAAGTTTTCCCAACTCAAGCAGAAGCAAGAGAGGACTCCCATAGGCTCCCAATGGAGGACTCCCAATGTTATACCCCCGTAGGCTGCCTACAGCAGTTGGAAAGAATGGCAGCTGCGTGGACAACTCTTATAAATAACTGCACAGAGAAAGACAGGACCAGGGGAACCACTCTCAAGAAATTCCACATCCCTGTACACCACCTACCCTGGTATCTTGGCTGTAGAGCCTGAGGAAAAGATTCTCTCCAGTTACTGGAAACAGGGACCTTACCTCTTCCACCTCACATCTGTCATCTCTTCCCTTCCAAGGAAAGAGGGCAGCCTGCAGCATTAGAGGGTAAGAGAAGGCTCACTTTTTCAATACAGTATGTGCGGGGGAAATCCTACTCTAGGGGAAATCTTGCAAAAAAAGGGGCAGTCCAGCAGACAGCCTGTCTCTAATGCAGCCAGTGCTTATTGTGAGACATCCTAAATGTCAACAAGTGCGTTCATTTTACTTTTGCAGGCATGAACCTTTTCGAGCACAGGAAGCTCAGTGAAGCCTTCCTCACCACCGAACAATTTCACATTTTCCCACTGTTCTGCCCCCACCAAAGAACCCCAAGTACTATATTTTAATGCAACAGGCGAGAAGAGTTGCAAGTATTTGTAATTCAAGCTTTAATGAAGAACAATGTAGACCATCATTAAATCAGCGAGGGAAAACCTATCATATCAGGTCATGACAACATTTCTAGAATCAAGAGCACAAAACCCCCCACCTTCCAGGGCACAGAGAGCAATACTGCTCTTGAAAAAGTAACCCTTCTATGGTGCGTTTCTAAAGCATAAGCAATATTGATACTAATGGAACTGCTGGATTTGTTCTAAGCGACTTGGAACACAAATGGGCCGGGAACGTACCTGTGTTAAAAGCATGAATGCATTGTCTGCTCGAAGGTTTTTCTTTAGGAATTCCACACAATGGGCTTCAAGGGCAGGAACAGCATATTTTTTAGCTGTGTAAAGTGTTGTCATCACAGTCTCTGGTCCAATCTGAACTTCATCAGAATACAGAAACCTGGAAGCATACAAAAAAAAGGCTGTCTCATAAACCTGCTTTAACCAGTAAGATAGCAGGAAAAATAGGGACAAAAATCCCTGCAATTCACAAGAACCATTAAAGGTTATTTCCCTGTTATGATGGTCCAATTTATTCTTAGTATCCACTGTTATCCTTCCCACCTCTGGCTTCATCATTCATGTCTGATGAGTCATGAATTAAGGTGCTACGATGTATCCAGCATCATGAGTGATCAGGAACATCTAGTAGGGATGATGGGGAGATCCTTTCATCAGCATTTTTCCACATACTTTCACATCTCTACCTTTACTGAAATAGTTCTCCAATGAAACAGCTCATGTTCCAGTTGAATAATAATGAGCATCAAAACAGTTTTAAATATAGTAACCATCAAAGTAATCAATCAGTCTATAAATATAAAGCAGCTGGCTTCAGGGTAAGTGAAGCTAAGTCAAATCTCAGCCTTGGTTTCACTCTTCATGATAGCAAAGGCTGAGGGCACTACGCTTCAGACATCCCTGGAGGGCAGCCACCCTCTCAGTCCCCCAACTAACTTCCCATAAACTCCCAGGAGGGGAGTTAGGAAGTTTTATAAAAACTGGAAATAAAAATCTTTCATAAGGGTCCAGGCTTGACTTTGACTCTTCCCCCATTCCCCACACAAATATGCTGACTAGAGATATGATTATCACCACCTGAAACAGGTTGCTTAAGTGAGGCAAGGCTCCAACCTGGTGCTGGTCATACCACAGGAGATGGAGGTCTTCAACCTAAAGTCCCTGAATTAGTAGTTCTCCTGAATTCAGGAAGACCCGCTTGTATGCGAATTGCACAGGATAGGGCCTAGGAGGCCAATTAAGACTTACAAATCAGTCCATTTTTGCTTAAAGCTTTAGTTGCTTTCACCCAGGATTTACTACTTTATTCTGAAGAGGTGGAATATATTCAGTACAAAATAATTACTTGCACATGTATTAAACCACAGGCGTCAAACTCACGTGGCCACGCAGGCCACATGAGTGGTGCAGGGCCAGTCCACAAGTTGGATCAGGCCCACAGACCTCCCTCCCCTCCCCAACCCCCCTGTATGCTGCATCCAGGACATGTGATGCCTGGGGACCCAGAGCCTTGGCTGGTCCAGGACAGGCACGCAACAGCTGGGAAGAGGACATCATACACAGCACAGATCCCAGACCAGCCAGAACGGGAGCCATGTACTGCGTGGAACCTGGAACGGATGAAGTGGACACTGTGTATGGCACATGTCCAGGCCCAGGGGCAGCACTGTGGACCAGATCATGGGGCTCTGTGGACTGGATACAGCGCACAGGCCATACCTTTGACACCCCGGCATTAAAACTATCTCCCGCTGAAGTTTAAGACTTCAGTGCTTCCTTCTCAGTCCTTCAATATTGCCCCCAAAGGCTCTGGGCCATGCTGAGATCATATGCATTATTGGCACAGCTGTAGGCAGCCCATTCGGCATCAGGATGTCTCTATGGCCACTGTGCAAACAGACATGCTCACCATCTTCAGGAACTTACTGTTGAGGGGCTACTGAGTTCCTGATCCTTTAATTCCCAGGAAGGACCAGAATGCATTTCAGGGAAGAGACAAGTGAGGGAACTTCTAGGAAAGGGAGTAATGAACTCCAAGCAGGCTTTTAGTGACACTCTAGATATGAAATATTTATTATTAACACTATGTAGCCACAGCTTTGTGAACATATTTCAGCCCTTTTCCTTACTGCAAAGGTTTACTTTTACTAGGTTACCATATCTTTTTATTGCAAGCTAGCTTTAGAAAGTAAACTAATAGTATGTACCACAAATGCTGTGCTGTTTCATGCAGCATCCAAGTCTGGTTTGGGGTCTGTTTCAATACCAGACCCAGGAAGAGCATGAAGCAATGGAGTTAAAGCAAGAATTCATAACAGGCCTATAAAAAAATGTATGGCTGCAATTTTATATAAATGGATTTTTTTTCTTGGCTTTTTAGCAGGATATTGGCAATTCCTAGAGGAAGGCTGATGCTACATAAGCCTAGACAACCAAGAGCCCCATACAAGTTTGTAAGGGAGAAGGGCCACAGATACAAAAGACACCATCAAAAATCAAACTCCTGATCCACCAGCTTTGGAATCCATCTTCTGGTAGTGGCCAGCAACTGAACCTTAATGGCAAAAACTGAAATCCTGGATGTAAATGAAAGATTCGTTCCAGACATCATTCATCATACCGTGTTCTGAGCCACAATTAAGAATGACTGTATCAGGGGGAAACTGGGAAGGATTCTCCCTGAACATAAGTACAATTCAAATAGGGACTCACGCTTTCTTGCTTTCTAAGCACTTTACCCGAGCTTATCATTCCTTCCGACAATACCTTGTAAGAGATTTGATGGCTGACTTACTTTCCCCCACCACAGAACTATACCTAGACATACAAGGCCTAGTAAACCGCACAAAGACAGCTTTAATGCCCATAACTGACCTCACACAACAACAAATCCAGGATATAGAAAAGATGTGGGGAAAAACTAAAGACACCCGGGTGGGCTATCCTGGAAGACAACACCTTACACTTAATAGTCCAAACACCAAGTCTGGTACTAACAATAATACAAGGTGCAACTATGACTGTGCTAACTGGAATGTGCTGTTATCTACATCACCAACGCAAGAATGCTAAAAATGCAAAACCAGACTGAAAAGAGATTGAAACCAGACTGAAAAGAGACTGACTTTAGCTATAAGGCTGCACTAACTAATGATACTCCCTTTACCCAATACTACTACTACTTAGTCATTAACCAATTTTATTGTACTATGCTTTATACTAATGCGAAGTATAACATGGCATTTTTTCACCAGTTGTTACTCAGTTAAATTATATATATTAGATGAAGTTTCTCCCCTTCCTCTAAAGGAATCAGCTACGCCAAAACCAGCAAAATCTTTTGTTTGCAGAAATGGGTGTTATGCATCCCACATTTAACTGCTCAACCAAAACTGTGGGACTTCAGTGAAAATTCAAGATGGGACTTAAATTAGTATTGTATCCAGTTCCGGTGAAGCGTTTAAGTGGATCTGCTCTGCTACCAGAGCCTGAATATGGAGTTTATCTGGAACAATATAAACCAAGGGAAACCGATGCAGGAATTGGCAGCAACTGGAATGCCACCTGAGATGCGTGAAGATATAACTGAGGAAAACACCTTAGAACTTTGGGTTTCTTGGGTGTCTGACTTTGGGTCTCTCCGCATGTTATACGTATATATTCAATCATCCGTCATCATCATATATGGCTTATTATCATTGCAGGACACTCCTCTCGACCTAAGTCCCGACCTAACATTCCCAGGCCCAATCTATGGGACAAACGATTAGAAAACACTGTCTACAGGTCATACGAGGGAATGTGCAGACCAGTGTGCAGGCAAGAGGGGCATGAATGTATAGAAGGGTAGAACAAGGTAACCTCAAAACAGTGTCTAGCCCACTGAGTTACCCTCTACCTATAATTATGCTTTTCCAGGATGATTGGTAGACAAAAGATAAAAAAAGAAAAGAAGGGAATAAGCCTCACTGGAGCACTGATCAATACATGCTGCTCACACAAGGGCTTTGTTAAAGCACTGGCCAGAGTAAACCTCACTAGCAAACCTGACTGATGCATGAACTCCTCACATAAACAAAATGGGCACGTGGGACAGATGTACCTCCTGCCAAGACACAGGAGGGAGAAATGATGGTACAAGGGAGGATAGTCCAGTACCAGGATGATAAGGCTGGAACGGGAACACCTAGGTCAGAATGTGAAACAAGTCCCTGATGCAGGACTGTTTGAGACGTTCAAGATACCGAAGGAATGCAATACATCCTTTGTTTTGCACATCGTATAAAAGAAGAATCGGAAATCGTGGGAAATTCGTAGCAGCCTGGGGGAGCCTGCGTGGTATTGTGCTGACTACCTTGTCATAGGTACAAAATGCCTTAGCTCCTGGTGTGATGTACTTGTTAGGCCAAAAGGTGTTAGGACTGTGCTCGTAGACAAACCTGGCCAAATCTTTGCCACCGAACCAAGCCTGTGGTCATTCTTTAAGACGAGTTTACTGTTGGGATCTCCGGGCTCCAACTTTGCCAGCACTGCAGTTTCTAAGACTTCAACACTGACAGTATATCAAGTACAATACCTGATGAGGACAACAGCAATGACAACACTGATAATCCCAGACAACAGCACTTTAAGAGGAAGGGCAGGAACCTTGTCTAATGCGCAAGAGGTAGGTAGGGATGCACCGATAAAGATTTTTTTGGCCGATATCGATGCCCGATTATTCACCAGCCATATTGGCCAATACCGATCAGACTCCTGATATGCAGCCCGGCAGACTGGAGAGCAGTGTCTGGCCGATAAGTCTATGCGGGGGAAGGGGTGTGGGGAGAGCAGATCAGGGCCTTGCAGTGAGGGAGGGAGCGGGGCTGGAGCACAGGCAGGGGCAGGCACTGTTCAGCCAGGGCAGGGCACAGGACAGAGCCACAGGCAGCTCCTACTGCTGCACACACCTCCAGGGGAGGCATGGGGGGCACGTGCCCCCTGGATTTGTGTGCAGGATGAGCTGCCCACTGTGGTCTGGGGCCACAATGGCCTCTTCCCAGTGGGGCTGGGCTGGGCTGGGGCTGTGCTCAGGGCGGGCAGCAACAATGCTGAAAGGGGGGGCTACAGAGTGGGCTATAGCCACCTCAAAATTTACCACATCGCCCCCTGTAGTTCCCCCTCCCAATGCCACTGCCACCCGCCCCCCTCCCCCACTGAGAAGTGGTCAGCACAGCCCCCAGCCTCACCCTGCGGGCAGCCCACCCTTGCCCTGCACACAAATACAGAGGTGGGGGGGGCACATCCCCCCCATGCCTCCCCTGGGGGTGCATGAGTCAGCCCCCATTCCTCCCCCGCTCTGTCCCACACTCTGTCCTGCCCCAGCTGGGCAGCGCCTGCCCCAGCCCCACTCCATCCCTCACCATGGGGGCCCTGATCTGTGCTCCACACAACCCTTCCCACCCCTACACCCCTTACCCACAACAGACTTACCAGCCAGATGCTGCTCTCCAAGCTGCTGGGCTGTGTTCCTGGCTGCACGCATGCTGCAGCTGCACACATTCATGCGGCATTTATCAGTGACATTATTAGCCACGTTGGCCAAAAAAAGCCAATTTCCTTTTATGAGTGCTGATACGATATGGACCGATATATATCAGTGCACCTCTAGTAAGAAGTATACAGAATACTGCTGCAGCACCCAAGTAAAGCATGAATTTCTTATATCTTAGCATTTCTGCAAGTGCTAGAAATTATCTAAGCTAGACGTGTGAAAGATATGATGGGCTCATCACATCCATAGAGCTTCTTTCTGACTGAAGAATCCACGTCTAGATCCAGCTTATGAGCTTCCCTGCGCAGCTCCCAGGGCTGCTGTGCTGGCAAGGCCTACACCCAGGGAGTCAATGCCACATCCCAGTATTACCTACGACCCAATTCCTCATTTTCAGCCACTGTTCACATACAAATAAGGAACAGTGAAGCAAAGCATAGTTCCAAAGAGGATGGAGCTGGACTGTTCTCACTGGTGGCAGATGACAAAACAAGGAGCAACAGTCTCAAGTTGCAGCAAGGGAGGTTTAGGTTAGACATTAGGAAACACTTTCTCACTAGGAGGGTAGTAAAGCACTGGAACAGGTTACACAGAGGTGGTGAAAGCTCCATCCTTGGAGGTTTTTAAGACCCAACTACACAAAGCCTTGGCTGGAATCACCTAGTTGGGGCTGGCCCTGCTTTGAGCAGGGGGTTGGGCTAGATGACCTCCTGAGGTTCCTGCAAACCCTCATTTTCTATGAATCTATGACAGGCAAAATTAGCTCCTTGGCATGCTGGCCACACCAACACAGTGGCTCCAGCAGCCACATCAAGAAGCATTGCAGTCCAGATACAGCCCACCAACTTATTTGAGTTTGACGCCCTCAATCTAAGCCAAATTGGTAAAGCCTAATTTTCTTTTAGTTGCTTAACTGATATTAACCAAAAAGGGGTGAATATTTCTATGATTTTCTTGTCCTCTAAGCAAAGACCATTTTGTCCTCTGAGTAGCCACACTAAAAATCTCACTCTTTTAGACAAGATCAGCAAATGCCCCTTGCTTGCATCTAATTTAAGATGAGTCAGCTGAAACAGCTTCCTGAGAGCTTCCAGCCCCCTCCATTCTAGGGAAATAATTTTTAACCTTTAAAGCTGTTTCCTAAGTTGTCTCAGTTAATGGCAGAAGGGCTTTTTCTGGAAAAAAAAGCAAAAAATGATGCATTTCAAAGCTATACGTACTGTTCCTGACAACTAAGGACCTGGAAGCACATCAACAATGAAATCTTGGGAGCCATTAAAACTGGGTCGTAGCTTCAGGAGTCAGATTGCAAGACCTGGCTGTTCACTGCATATTTAAGATTGCTGTTGTGTATTTTAGGGTTTGTGAAGAGAATCATTCAGTAGGGCATTTTGCTGAAGCCCAAAATGTCTAAAGAACCGAGTTTTACCTGCAAATGGACCCAAAGGGTCCCCACTGATCTGGGGAGAAACTTCTCCCACCGCCTAAATGCTCAAGTTCAGAGGCTTGGAACGCGGCTTCAGCTTGTGTAACTGGAACATTTTATGTCAAATGAACTACACCAATTTCTACCAGCTCATAAATTCCCCCTCCAAACAGTTTAGCCCTTTCATTTGGCAAACAGATTTTCATCCAATCCATAACTGAACTTTTAAGTGTCTGCGACTTAAGCCACTAAACATCCTACTTGTTTTTCCCACTCCTTTCAAAGAGCACCAGAATCCACATCAAAGCTGCTCTTGAAACAGAACTAGACTAAACGCGGCTTAGTACAATTTAACCTTTGCAAGTAAAGGTGCGATATTATACTGATAATAAAAAAAATAATAAATATCTTACTGTTGAGTTATACTGGTACAATGGTGCTTATTCCAGCATGATTCGGGAATAATACACTACATCACTCTGCCTACACTGGCATAGGGAGGATATGCTAGTTTAGCTTGGTTTCATTATGGGGCCTTAACTTATTTTGATCTCTCAAAACTATTTAAATAAAAAGTATGCTAAACCCAAGTGATTTTAGCTAAAACTGTATTGCAGACAGCATGTTGGGTGTGAGGGTGGGGAAGAGAAAAAACATTTAAGTTCTTGAGGTCAAGTTTTATAAACAAAGGCACAACATGTAATGTACTATATTAAGGGACTAATCCTACGGGATCAAAGGGGCTATACAACTGGGCACTAGATGCCAGGCAAATCAGAAGCATTGTGATTGCCAGACTCCAAGAGACGCCATCATGCATCCCATCAGGATTACATTAGTTACCTTTTCAAGGTAGCAGTTTAACCCAAAGCACAAGCGAAAAAAAAAGATCTAGTAGCAACTGCTTATTTACTAGATAATTTTTTGCTTATGATTTAGGTTCACATGCTAGAAACGTGTAATAACATATGCTGTAGGAGTATATGTTACAATCAATCTAACATTAAAGTTCTACCTAACTGTAAATCTACGTGTTTTGAGGGAGACATCAACCAACAAGATTGCAGCTTTCTTTAGTTAAAATTAATTGAAGTACAAATGGAAAGGTTGATTAAAGAGGTCTTCAGAAGTGCTCTCAGTAATTTAAATCAATCCACCCTGAAAAGGTTCAATTATATTGGAAATGTTTTTGTCCACGATAATCTCTATCCAGTTATAAAAGTGAAACTGTACATTAAAAGAGGCTTACTTTAGTAAAGCTAGGAAGGCTGCAGGCTCCACATCAGGCAGCTCAATCTCTGTAGAAGTCGTGGCCATTCCACCATTAAACATTGCATCGAAGACTGCACTGCCTACAGCCAACACAAACCTAACATGGGAGGAAAAAACAAAACAAAACAAAACAAAAAAAACCTTACGTTAAACTACATTCAGCTTCCAAAAAATCCCCATTTCTGCCCCCCAGAACCATCTCAAGGGAACGTCCTTGTTGTATAGTATGCTCAGAAGGAATCCATCAAATCCCTGTTTCTCTTTACTGCGAAAACCACCGAAAGTTGCTATTTGGAAGTTCTTCTCCTTTCAGCCCAGTATACAATCATGAGTCAGAAATCAAGAAGGCTGTTGAAGCCAAATGCTGTATAACTTATGAGTGAACACACGTATTTATTTGATTGCGATGTTTGCATAAGGTTTTTCATTTAAAAGGTCTCAGGCCCATTACACATCTGTCCCATAAGCTAGTTCACTGCATTGTGCCCATTTTACAGACTGAGACAATGGGATACAACATTTATCTAAGCCCAGCCCCTGCACTGAATTGAATGAGATGGGAACAGAAGACAGGTATCCTGGCTCCTGTACTCAAATACCAAATAGTTCCCAAAAACCTGTTGGTATGTGAAGAAGTTTTCCACCCTGTCCCTACTTCCTCACCAGCAATGTGCCATCAAAATTACTTTAGCTACAGCAGAACTAAAACTTAAACACGCAGCTTTCCTCAACAGTGGTCGGAGCATCCAGCTCCAAGTGCTGAAGTACTTTCATCGCCCCCGTGTTGTACACAACCCTCCCAAAGTGTTCAAAAATGGGGACCACTGGCTAAGCACCACAAAGGTCCAAGAGAAAAAAAAATCCTTTGCATGACTCTCTTAGAAGCATTTCAGTCTCATTTTCTACTTCTAGCCACAGTTAGACACTAAGCCTGGAAGATGAATACAATTTAAACTTAAAAATACAAAGGGCGATAGTGGGCACATTTAACACTGGTGTACATTGCCATAAGTTGATATGGAAATTGAAAAGAAAGCCATTCTCTGCCCTACAGAATCAGGTTATAGTGTTTAAAATAATAAAAGTGCTACAGAAACTTCTTCAGGTTTCTCATGTAGAGAAAGAAACCGCCCCTGTTAAAAAGCACTGACAGAATCGTAGAAAAACAGGTCTGGAAGAAGCCTCAAAGAGTCACCAGCCCATCCTCTTGCTCAAGGCAGGTCCAACCCCTTGCTAAACTGTGCCACAAAACATGTGCATCTCACCAGCAATAAAGCTTCCAACAGGTTTTCAAGCTCTCTAAATAAGCACTGGAACAGATTAACCACCCTCAGAGTTGGAAGCTCTTCTTAATACATAACCTAATTCTCCTTTAATCAAATTTAAGCCCATTACTAGTTCACCCAACATCTATGGACACAGTGCAATTAAAGTCATCCTTGTCATAGCAATCCATTTTGTATTTGAAGATCATTATCAAAATCTCCCTCAGTCTTCTCTAAACTAAATAATTCCAAGTCTTCCAACCTTTCCTTAGTTACTACATATATTTAAAAATAAGGTAATTCGGTTCATTAGTAAACACATATATATCAAAGCTACTGTGCCGTAAACTTTACCATATCAATTTAGACAAGTTTGCATCCAGCAAAAAGGAGGCGTCTATAGACAGTTTAATAACCTTGAAAATTCAAGCAGAGAAAACCCTTAAATTACATATGCGTACTGCAGCAAGATCATCTTTCAACCAAAAAGCTTGGTGGCAATCCCTAGGCACTGTTGTGATGACTGGTCCCTTTATGATCAATTTGGGAACTGATTCTAGGCGAGTCTCTCACGTATCCGAACTTGAAGCATGTCTAGAAAGGAGAAGCTGTCAGCCCAGACTACATAAGGGACCAGAAGTTTCAAGAGCTACAGGAGTTTCTTGTATGGCAGGAAGCAAAAGATGGGCATCTTATGCCATCACTGAAGAAGCCTTATTTTCCATTCAGTAACTTCTAGAAGATTTACCTAATAGTAAAACGAAGAATGTTTCTTTCAGCAAATTCAGCTAAAGTCTTATCTGAAAAGATTTCTATTTAAGCCTGAAAAACGTTTTTTTTTAAATCAAGGCAGGCAACATCATGTCTCAGCTAGCAAATCTGTGTGACACTCTAGCGAGCTGTCAGCCAAGGACATGATCATTAAAGATTCCTCCTTTTAAAGGCAGGAGGAAGTCTGATTTGGTTGCTGCATTGGTTTTCCACCTATTACCTACCATTCTAATCGCTTCAAAAGCCTACAAAGCAGTATATAAGGAAAACTGCACCAAAGAAAGTTTTTTTGATTAGGTACTTCTAGAAGAGACAAGAACAAAATCAAGGAACTTTTCTGTGATGCCATAATTGCTAAATTAAATAAAATCCCTTATTTACATAAAGGAGGTAATTTCATGGGATAGGTGAGTTACAAATAAATGCCTTGGTTGTTAGTAAAAATAATACAGATCAGCACTGGAGGGGTCCAAGTTAACAGCCGGAGATGCGAGTACCTCCTCTACTCGTATGGAAATAAGCAACTGGCAAAGGATAAGAGCTTTAGACCTAACTTTTCACAATCTCTGCTTGCCTTTCACCCAGTGGACTAGTTTAACGTGCCAAGACTGATGATAACTCACCAGATTGTATACTACATGCACCCCAAAGCATTACTTTAAAAAAAAAAAAAAAACTTTTGAAAAATCATGGTAATTTGAAGGGATGCCAACAACATAAGCATTATACTTCACACTCATCTTCTATTTTTACCAGTAAAATTGAAGATGACTATAGAGATACCTAGAAGCAGCAAGAGATTGCTCTAATGCATATATTCACTTACACAGTTTTCCCTGCACAGTCAAATTTCCCTGTTTGAACGGGTCTTGTCCCCATGGCTGCCTGAAAGATTTTTGAAAATGAGAAAGGAGGAATAAACCAGATTTACACAGGAACTCAAGGACAAGGGCAGCACTAAGACTATTTTTAACTCTATTTTTAAGAGAGTTGTTTGAGTTGATGTTCCTTGAAAGTCAAATAGACGAAGCATGAGATAAGTTAACTGCAGGGAATAAGATTGCTTGGGTAGGAAGATGCGCTGGATGATCCAACGGGTCTTTCTTACTTCTCAATTCAATGAAATAATGTGTTCACATAAGGGAAAAATATCCCAAAGTCCTTATCTGTCAGGATCATGACATCCCTCTAGCACAGTGAAGTCATGGGGTTATTTTTACACAATGCATTGCATACAAAGATGGTAGCCAAAACAGAGTGAGCTAATGTAGGAATTCAGTAACTAAGCAACAGAAGCAGTAAGAAGGCATTTAGGAAGTGAATGATAACAGTCGAGACTTTTCAGTAGTAAAATATGAAGAGAAACAGAAGTTGGGAGACAAGAGTCGGATTTTTAAGAATGCAGCACATCAAACGGTCTGAACTGAGGGTTGTATTCATTTTCACCAGAACCCAAATTAACTTACTAATTTCCACAAAGCTTCTGTAATACTCTAAGCTCCTCTATGACAGTACAAACTAGTCTTTTTCCCTTGTACTCAACGGTTATCTCCTGTTGCCTGTTGTCTTGCACAGTAAGCACAATGGGCCTTGATTCCCAACAAATTGAAGTATCACAAACGACAAAAACCCCTTGAGAACTAGGAGTATTACATCACTTCATACTATTCCCCTGCCTCATTCACTCTGCTGTACAAGGTGGTGCAGGTTTAAATTTGCACTATCTTCCTCTGTGTCATTCAGATTTTTACAAAGACTACTCGGAACGAAGCAATATAGCTGAATGTTTGCCAAATGCTGCCTTAAAAGTAAAGCTTCATCTAGACTGTAAGCAACCATTTTTGATCAGAGCTTTGTTTCTAAGCCTACAACAGAAACTCCTCAAGTATGAATCACTGGCAAATTCTTAACTGTACCAGGCAGGCGGCTGGCGGCTTTGTACTCCCAGAAGTGCCATGAAGACAGAACTAGAAACACATCACAGTGACTTCACTGAAACCTCCCAATTTACCCAGCAAAATGCTTGTTTCGGGAAAAAAACCACAGAGATTCAGTGTCTCTGCTGGCACCAGCTTTGAGGACTTTTTGTACTGGGGGATGCGATTCTCAACCAGGGTGATCTGGTATCCTGGGGTGCCTTGAGATCCTTTCAAGGGTGCTGCAGGGTGCTAGCACTGTTAGATTTGCAAACAGGATTCACAAGATAAATCCAGAGATTTTAAGCAGGAATTCACAGTTTCAAAAACTAAGAGCTGGCATTTTCCAAGGGGTGCCTTGAGTCCACAAAGGTTGAGAATAACTGCATTAGGGTACTGCCCTAACATATTAACTTTTCAAATGTGGCTTTGTTTATAGATTAATAGATTCAAGGGTCTTTTCCTCTACAATCTCAAACTGTTGAATATTCAGTACATCTTTAACACCCTGGTAGAGGGTTTTTTTAAAAAAAACAAAACAAAAACCAACAAACAACTAGCCCAGCTGTGAGGCTCTGTTCCAAACAAATCAACCAACCATAAAGCAAATTAATTCAGTTTGAATGCTGAATGCCATCTACTAGCCAGGCTGCTGCAGAAACAAAGTATTCCTTAAAATTAAAAGTACTTTTTTTCTGAAACCCGCTCAGTGCTTCATGAATTACTAAAATATCCCCGAATGCAGTTATCAGAGAACCAGAAGTCTGAATACAATCTACAAAATGTACACACATTGGGTCATAGTATAATGCGTTCTGGTATGCTCTCCATGAACCAGAAAGCATCGTGTGGATTTCAGAAATCAAGAAAATGGTTTTAAAAAGTTCCTTACAACCTATTCCTGGCTAAGTGCCCCTCCCCACTTGCCACTGCCTGGTTAGCAGTGCATTCAGAACTGCAGAACAGGAATGTGATCAACTCAAATATCACTAGTGTTTTCAAGCTTATTTTTAAGGGCACTTAACTGCAACACAAAAATCCTCCTATTTTCCTAATACCACAGAAGAAGTTTCGTTAAAATGAGAAACTAGAAACCAATGTACTTGACAAAAAAAGTTTCTAGTCAAGGTAACTGCATGCATATTTTAGATAAAGCAAATACGATAATAAGTTCCAAGTGAGAATGCCTTGGTAAATCACCACTTAAAACTTTTTATCTTAAAAATTCAATGAATCCCTGGCTGCTCTGGTCACTGTGGTTATATAAGGGGCACTGATATCCATGGGTCATTTGAAAGAAACTTATCAGATGTCCCCCCAAACAGCAGATGACAAATGATGTCCATCAATGCACCCCTATATTTAAAAGGAGTTGCCACAAGAATCAGCAGCGTCATATTAACCAAATGAGTATTACTGAAAACAAGGCAATTTCACACTCTTCAGGGATACGCAGTTTGGGAACTACAATTTCTTAAGGGTGAACAGAGTAAGTATCACTACAGTAACTGTCTAAACTGTTTCATATCCAGTTGAAAATATTATTTCTTTCCTAGGCTCAGATTTTTTAGTTGTACATCCCACTCTGCCTTAACCAGTTTTTTAGAAATAGCTCAAGCTCCACTTCAGAGAAAAATCATTGCTGTTTCCTTTCTTTAAAACAAAAAAAAAAAAGAAGGAAATAGATACCAACTTAGATGTTTTACATGTTAGCCAACACACAGTTTTCATTGCTCATCGAAGATACAGGTTAACACATTGATGCTAGAAGAAAATATGTATGTATGTACATATGTACATATAAAAATAAAATCTGGGACTGCTTCAAAGTATAATCCACCAACTATTTAGTTTGCTGTATTTCTGCAGGCTGATCAAAACAAGATGGCTCACTCCTCAATGACATTTTTTCTTTTCCTCAAAGGTAGAAAACTGCAACAGTTAGACCCATTCTACAGCTCAAGTGTAGCGAGAGCGCCATACTGCTGTCTAAGGTCAAGTATTTAACAAGTCCCCAAAATCTCCAAGAGTGTTTAAACCAGAAGCATTAACTCTGAAACAGATCTACATTGCTGTTAAACTGTGACTTTATCTTGTTTTGCACATTAGACCTAAGCAGCCCTTGCTCAAACCTGCTGAAGCTTGATTTACACTTCACAGTAAGACTGCCACGGTCTTAGCGCAGCGCTTGTCAAGCTACAGTAAATGGCAAACATTTACAGCAGTGGTTTTCAACCTGTGGTCCATGGACCCTTGGGGGTCTGTGGACTACGTCTAAGGGGTCTGCAAAAGATGACTATGATCAATCAAAAGTCTGTGAAAACCCACACGTACCATTCAACGGGACTGCACCTCCACTCAGAAATTCCTAAGGGGTCCACACACGAACAAAGGTTGAAAACCACTGGTCTAGAACAGCATTTCTCAACCTTTTTACATGACAGGCATCCCTTGGAAAATACTGGCTCTTAATTTTCACTTGTGCTTTGACTACAGAAGAATAGAGCGATTATTCTGCAAGGAACACCGAAACACCACAACAAGTCAGCATATTCTTAAACACTCTGGATTCCCATTTGAAATCCCTGCCTTTATCTTGAAAATTGTGTCTGCACACCTAACAGGGCTAACACTGCACGGCACCCTGCTGTACCCTCAAAAGGCTCTCAGGACACCCCAGGATGCCATGCTGCCCCGGTTGAGAATCATTCATCTACAGAGAGGAACAAGAAAGCAGAACAAGGGAAAGGGAAATGTCAACGGGTACAAGGGAACTAGAGGGAGGAAGAAAATAAGTCTACAGTCTTTCTCCTTCAGTTGCTGTAGAGGTGACATCACATCTGCGGGGACCAAATTTTGTTTTTAATTCTCTATCACTTGGAAACGCAGGGGTACACACCAGTACTAAAAACTTAAGAGCCGCGTGAGCCAAAAGAGTTGAAGGGGCATCACGTTAGCGTTTTAGCTCCGCTACGGCACCCGCGTGTTGCCACCGCATCCCACAGGGTTTCACACCGCAGGAGGCTAAACCTACGTCTTCGAAGCTCTGCGCGTGTGCCCGGGTCTCCAGGCAGACAACGCGTCTCCCACCCGCGGGCACGCCCCGGGAGGGGTCACCTGACAGCTAAGCCGGAGGGATGAAAACAGGGAAAATAAAAGCAAAAAAAGTGAGCAGGAGAACGCCAGGGCAGCGAGCGGGGGGACCCGCTCCAGCCTGCGAGGCCCCGCTTCCCCTTCACCCCGCCGGCAGCCCGCACAAGGCAGAAAGAGCAGCTCAAGCGAGCCATGATGCTTCAGCGCAAGGAGCCCTCAGCTCCCCCCCACCCGCCTTCAGCACAGGGGTCTCCCCCCTGCGACATGGGGGTCTCCCCCTGGCCTCAGCACAGGGCCACCTCCTCACAACATGGGGCTCTGCCCCTGCCCCCCACAAACACAGCCCCCTCCCCCCTCAGCACAGGGCCCCACCCCCACCCTGGGGGTCCCGGCTGGGCGGGGGCGGGCGCGCACCTGTGGGCCGGGATGCGCTGCGAGCCGCGGCCCTTGCCCACCAGGAAGTGCACGTCGCTGAGCACCTCGTTGTTGAAGAGGAAGGCGAAGCGCTCCTGCACCGTGGGCTTGGTGGCCTGCCAGTTGTACACGGGCTCCCGCTGCAGCGCGCCCGCCCCGCACAGCGCCGCCGCCGCCGCCGGGCCCGCGCCCCCGCCCCCCGCCGCCGGGTTGGCGGCGCCGCACTGGTTGTAGGTGAGGCCCGGCGGCGACGCGGGGGGGCCCGGGGCGGCGGCGGCGCCGTTGCCCGGCGGGGGCGGCGGCGGCTGCGGGCAGGAGGACGACAGGCCCCCGGGGCCCGCGCCGCTCCCACCGGCCGCCATCTTGTGCGCAGCAGGCGCAGGCGCGCGCGGGGCGGGCGGGGGGCGGGGCGGCAACAGCACCAGCACCAGCAGCAGCGGCGGCCGGGCGGGGCCGGGGGGCGCCCCCTGCGGGGCGGGGGGGCAGCGCGCGCACAGCGCCGGGCAGCAGCGGCGCATGGGGGCGGGGCCGCGGCGCTGGGGGGGCGGGGCCGCCGGCCGAGGGGGCGGGGCCGCGGCGCGCGGGGCACGACGGGAGCAGCGGGCTCCCCTCAGGCGTGATGGGGTCGCGGCGCTGCACCGCGCAGGCTCGGAGCGCCCAAAATGTTCATTGCTTTTACATTTATTTTTTGTTTGGCAGAGGCAAAAAGCGATGAGCCCCACTGACCTTAAAAAAAAATAAGATAAACTCAAAAATGATCCCTTTCTGCCAGCTTTCGGGCTCAGGGAAAATGCAAGATGGTGCAAACGACCGCCTTTCCGTGCCCCTGAGCCTGAGGAAGGGCGCGGGGGGCCAGAAACATCGCTTGAAGATGGGCGCGGGGGGCCAAAAGCTTGCACGCACAAAAAAAAAGCTTGAAGGGCGCGTGTGGCCGAAAGTTTACAGAAATAGATCGTTTGAAGGACGCCACGTGTGGCCGAAAGCTTGCAAAAAAAGACTGCTTCAAGCAGGCCGCGTGTGGCCAAAAGCTTGCAGAGAAAGATAACTCATGATGGCTTCACGGGATCGTTTCTGAGGCGGCGGATGCCAACCCCAAGCGGCTCTGAGCGGTGCGTAGGCGAACGAGGCACGTGCCTATTGTCCCAAGTGAAGAAGGGGCCCGGTTGTGCTTATTTTACATATTACGATTATTAAGTGAAAAAAAGTAATAGAAAAAGTTCGGCTGGGGGCCCACGAGCGTGCTTGCCTGGGGCCCACTAAAGGGTTAATCCAGCCCTGGCGCTGAGAGTCCCCTTTTCATGTCCCAAGTCAAGTCGGCCAAACCAATCCCAAATCCACGTGAATCGTTCAGGAGCCGTGTGTGGCCCTGCTACTGGCAAGCACCCTTCACCCGCGACTGGGGCTTCAGATGTTTCCAAATCCTTTGGCGGGCGTCCTACGTGCAGGCCTGAGCCCAGAGGCTGCGGGTTCGGATGCCCCGAGTTTTGCTTGTCCTCAGCCGTACGGCGGCAGAAACAAGCTAGGGAGGAGTCGTCTCCTATTTCCATGAAGTCGGCGTGTAGCAGAGATCTTCCCACTGGAAGTGACAGTGGGAGGCTAACCATGCCTTGCCTCGGTGAGGGTACTACCCCCGTGCCACATTCATGGTTATCCCCTGTCAGTAGGAAAACCACCATGGTGAACCTGGTATTTCCCCTGCCTGGCACTGAGAATCGTCAGCACTTTCTTATGACGACTTGCCTCAAAATAAAGATATGCTTCTGCTTGGATGACCCAGTTCTCACTTACTCACTGCAGAGTTAAATAAGATTTATGTGCATACTTATTTATTTGCAGGGGGGGCGGTCAGTGTATGATAGTTTTGCAGCAAATACAAGAATTTTGAGCTTCCAATATGATGATTTCATATTTAAGAGCTGGCAAGGCTGCATGGGGGGAGGACACAGGTGCAGGTCACTGCAAGGGAGACAGTGCCCTGGGGTGCTGGCAGGGCAGAGGCCTGGAGGGGAGTGGGGGGCTGTGGGGAGGGAGCAGCTTGAGAGACCGGTGGGCACAGGCGGTGCCTCGGCTTGCCTTCTGCTGGCAGTCTCCGGGGAGCAGCTTGGCACCTGAGTATCCCCTACCAGGGCTGGTCAGGATCCACCTGTGCATCTGCAAGCAGAAAGCAGGGTAGAGTTGCACCTTGGAGACCAATGTAGATCTATACGTGTAGTATATGTTGTCTCACTAGGTATCTCTGGATCTACTATATATAACCAAAGTAGACGTGTAGTATAGATATAGATGCCCACACATATCTATCTAGATATCTAGCTTGGTTAGTATCTAAGGTGCAACTCTACTGTGCCCTCTGCTGGGATCTGCATATGTGGCCTCTGATCCAGCACTGGCATGGGATTATGGCATGCAAAGCACAGCACAGCCTTCAGGTGGATGATTGTGTACCTGTAGGACCCTGCTACACATTACATGTACAGATATTACACTACTGACTGATTAATTGTGCACTAAATTTAGATGGGCCACAGATGTAAGGTAGTTATCATGCAATTAACTGGTCAATGGCGCAATGAATTTAGACCACCTTCACTTGCAAAGTTATTATCACTTGCCCATCCAGGTACAAAGAGAGTCAACCAGCTACCAAGTTAGCGCTTGAAAATGTGTAACAACTCTAGCAGGTTTCTATCCAGCTTTAATTTGAACAAGTGGCAGGACCCATAGAGAGAGAACACATGCACAAGCTTTCAAGTTCACTTCAACAAATGTTTCAGCTCACCAAAGCCTGTGATAATATACATTTACTTCTACTTTGTTTAGTTTATAAGGTGCAAATCTATCTTGCCTGCTCCTTGACTGCAGACTAACACCTAACTACACCTCTATGCAGATGCAAGCCAGCTTCACAGTGATCGTTTTGGAAAACCCTGTCCCCCCACCAAACAATTTTCCAAGCTTCACAGCTGTTGTGGGAAAAAGGGTATTTCACACCAGCCTGGTACCTCCCCTAATCACATGCTGCTGCCATCTCACTGTGGCCCTCAAACCTCCCAGTGGGAATGTTAGCAAGCTTGCTCCTTGCTGCCCTGTGGGATAACAGCAGGCTGTGGGCACTGACTGGCAGATAACAACAGATTTTTGTCTTGGAGCCAGCTGTTATTGCTAGGTAGAAAATGGCTTGAAGGTCAGGATGAATCTGAAAGGCAGAGGATGGGTGGAGAAATTCATTAGGAGACAAGACAGTTGCACAGGTCTGAATTCAGCGGCCAAACTATTAAAGCAGGGTGGTTTATTATTCATCAAGATGTGATCAATGTTCCCTGCTCACCTCTCTTACCTATTCTACCCTCAGATGTGTATGCCCGTGCATTAGATCCCTGCTTCCACTGGCTCAGAAACTGCTCAGCCCCCGGGGATGTATTATCTTCCTGTACTGTTTTCCTATGGCTTTCATTATCATTTGCCTAATACATCCTGACATGGCATTTGTATTGGCCCAGAGCTGCAAGAACGGTGTGGCTTAGGCGTTTCAGACAGACATCACTACAAGCAGCTATTGCCAAGGAATACTGTGGCAGTATCATTTCAGAGAGAGGTAGTTAGCTGTATCAGGCGGAAGACAGGGTAGATTTTCACTTTTATAAACTAACTAAATCAGAGAAGTATATTATAGTATAAGCTTTCCTAAACAGAAGCCTTTCTTCATCAGAGGTTGTGAAGGATCACCTCTCAGCCGCAAGAGAAAGGTGATCTTGTAGCCGTCTACAAACTCATTGGGGGGGACAGCAGGAAATAGGGGATATGATGTTTACCAGGGCATCCATCGGGGTCACTAGAAACAATGGCCACAAACTAAAGGAGAGCAAATTTAGATGGGACATCAGGAAAAAAATCTTTACAGTGAGGGTTGCCAAAATATGGAATACGCTTCCAAGGGAGGTGGTGCTGTCCCCTTCCTTGGAGGTATTTAAAAGGAGATTGGACAAACACCTAGCTGGGGTCATCTGAACCCAGCACTCTTTCCTGCCCGGGGCAGGGGGTTGGACTTGATGATCTAATAGGTTCTTTCCGACTCTAAAATCTATGAATCTATGAATAAGGGACTGCAGAAAGCCGAGCTACTAAACAAAAGCAGTGATTTGAATACAAAGGGTAGGGACGTGGGGATGAAACAGTAGGGGCACTTCTGAGAAAGGCAAGGTGAGTAGGAGAGGGAAAGCCAAAAGAGTTAACCCACAGAGGGAGGTCGGGCCTATAAAAGCTAATCCAGATAAAGGGATAAAACTCTGTAGTCTCAATTTAAAGCAATCCAGTCTGCGGATGATTTCTTGTTCCACCGTTTTCTGTTCACATTCGTTTTTAAAGTTCTGATGTCTAAAAAACCAGTCAAGTCCAGCAATGGCATGAATGTCCAGCAAGGTTAAAGTGGTTTGATGCCATTTAGGAGTAGCTGTTTAATCCTGCTGTGTGACATATACTGACACTGAACAAAAAGTGTGTGGCATACACAGATGGATGCTCCCGAATGCCTGGCTACAAAAACATCAGGTTCTTTACATGTATAGTCCTAGTTTTTAAGTGGAACTGTTCGTGCGATCAAAGTTAGTGGTTCCAGGACCCACAGTAAGACCTATAACAGGATCAGCTCTACACTTACGTGCTGCCTAGCTGCCACTGTAAACATTTAAGGGCAAAATATCAATTTTCAAACTCACATTTAGCAACCTCCTAACCCTGGAGACATCTAAGGAGATTGGTAAACAAGGGCCTGAGTAGAATTGAAGCAGAATTCAGGCACCAAGTCACAACAGCAGCTCCACTTCAGCAGTCACAAAACTCGTTAAGCACCTACATTCATCTGGCACCTACATTTGTCTTAAAAAGGGGTCTGATCTTATGCCTCACACATGCAGAAGTGTCCCGGTCTAAGCAGTTAAGTGCCAAACTCCCACGTGAGCTCTGTTTGCAATTCAGAGAGGAGGTAAGGTTGCGCGAGGCATGTTCTGAATAAACCTAACACACGTGACAGCATCACGTTCACGATGAAGCACAGCAGCCACGGTCACACCTGCTGGAATATACAGCCAGAGGGGGTGGAGGTGATGCCACCCACCTTTTATACAATAGGCCCTGGGCAGGATGTGCAACCTTCATAGTGAAGACAAGTCCTATGTAGCCAATTTGGCCTTTGCCCTAAGCATCTAAGGGTTTGCCTACAACAGAGCAGCAGCAGGTGTGGGCCCTGCAGGGTGTGAGCATGCCCCGTCCAGCCAAGTCTGCAGGCACACTTCAAATCCAGAAGTTCGCTAGTGAAGCTCCAAGCACATCACCCCGCTATCAGACACAAAAGTCTCAGAGGGACAAGTCCAAGGCAGCCTTGTGATGTATTCCTGACTTGGATCACACCCACAGACTAAGGTGCTCAAGCCCTGTGGTGCCAGGACCCACTTCCACAATAGTGGAGACAAGCCCTAAATTTCCACCTGTGAAGTTCCCAAAGCACCTACATGTCTGCTTTTGGGCATGTTCAGAACGGCCTAAATGCTGATCAGCTAGGTCTTCTGCTCACACTTCATCCCCTGCCTATCCTGTGTACAGACCCGATCTGCTAGGCATTCTCAGACCCACACCCACCACACCAGGCCCTATGCCGAACATGGCCAAAGGAGGTAGTGGGATTTTTCCCACATCTCTGTATCCCAGTAGTCTGGGTTGTACTGGACTTCACAGCAGATGATCCCTTGGCCTCTATTTCCTTGTGCAGGGACCGGTGTTCCCCTACCAAGATTCAGGACGGACTCAGGAGAAGCTCCGCCAAGCCTAGGCTCAGGGAGGACCGAGTTAGGGAACTTCTGGAGGGGCTGGACGTGTTCAGATCGGCAGGTCCAGATGCTCTCCACCCCAGGGTGTTGAGGGAATAGGCAGGGGTTATCGCAGGGCCCCTGGCACAGCTTTATGAGCACTCGTGGTGCTCTGGCCAGGTGCCAGACGACTGGAAGAGGTCCAATGTGGTCCCCATCTTTAAAAAAGGGAAGAGGGAGGACCCAGGCAACTATAGGCCTGTTAGTCTTACTTCGATCCTGGGGAAGCTCTTTGAGAAGATTATCAAGGAGCACATCTGTGATGGGCCAGCAGCAGGGATAATGCTCAAGGGCAACCAGCACAGTTTCATTAGGGGCAGGTCCTGTCAGACCGACCTGATTGCCTTCTACGATCAGGTCACAAAATCACTGGACGCAGGTGTCGCAGTGGATGTAGTCTTTCTGGACTTCAGCAAGGCCTTTGACACTGTCTCCCACCCCAATCTCATTAAAAAGCTAGGCGACTGTGGCATTGATGCCTATACAGTCAGATGGGTCGCAAATTGGCTGAGGGGTCGTACTCAGAGAGTGGTGGTGGACGGGTCATATTCGACCTGGAGGGAAGTGGGCAGTGGGGTCCCTGAGGGCTCGGTCCTTGGGCCCACACTGTTCAATTTCTTTATTCAGGACTTGGACAACGGGGTGAAGAGCAGCCTGTTTAAATTCACAGACAACACCAAGATTTGGAGTGAGGTGGGCACGCTAGGAGGGAAGGACAGATTACAGTGGGACCTGGACAGGTTACAGGTGTGGGCAAATGAAAATAGGATGGGATTCAATACTGGCAAGTGCAGGGCGCTGCACTTGGCAGTAGGAACCAGCAGCATACCTATAGGCTGGGGAACTCCCTTGAAAGCACCGTGGCAGAAGGAGATCTTGGAGTCATTATTGACTCCAAAATGAACATGGGCCGACAATGCAAGGACACGGTCAGTAGGGCTAACCGTACCTTGTCATGCATCCACAGATGCATCACAAGCAGGACCAAGGAGGTGATCTTCCTCCTCTATGCGACACTGGTCAGGCTGCAGTTGGAGTACTGCGTCTAGTTCTGGACACTGCATTTCAGGTGGGATGTGGACAACATGGAGAGGGTCCAGAGGAGGGCCACTCGTGTGATCCGGGGACAGCAGGGCAGACCCTATGAGAAGAGGCTATGGGACCTTAACCTGTTCAGCCTTCGCAAGAGAAGCTGAGGAGGGACCTGGTGGCCATCTATAAACTTACTAGGGGGGACCTGCGGGGAACAGGAGAGTCCCTGCTCCCCCAAACACCTCCCAGACTAACAAGGAAGAATGGCCATAAGTTGCTGGAGAGTAGGTTCAGACTAGACATCAGGAGGCACCACGTCACAGTCAGGGTGGCTAGGATCTGGAACCAACTTCCAAGGGAAGTGGTGCTGGCTCCTGCCCTGGGGGTCTTTAAGAGGAGGCTTGACATTTACCTGGCTGGGGTCATTTGAGCCCAGTTTTCTCTCCTGCCTATGCAGGGGGTCGGACTAGAAGATCTACAAGGTCCCTTCCGACCCTACCTCTATGAATCTATGAATAATCTATGAGCGTGACTTAAAAGCAGCCTTGTTTTAAAGGGGTATTGTTTTTATTTAAAACATAATCTTTCTTCTACTAATAATCAACTGGTAGAACTAAGAACTGAAATATGCTTTAAACCAGGGGCGGGCAATTATTTCGGGTGGAGGGCCGCTTACTGAGTTTTGGCAAGCTGAGAGCCGCATGACAGGGAGTCAGGCAGATAAATATTAATTTTCTAAATTTTGGGGCCTGCCAGGCCACATCCAGCCCACGGGCCGCATTTTGCCCACCCCTTCTTTAAACTCTTGCACGCTTTCTTTCTTTACTGTTTGCCCAGGACACATGGCTGGATGTGTTGTTTTTATGTACCGTTAGCCACAAAAATAAATCTCAACTCTGCATGATGCAGCTAGCAATTTATAAAGCAGCGGCATTATCGCTCTGAATGCTCCATGCAGAAGATCTGCCATGCGGCAGGTATCCAGGTTGTAGCCGTATTGGTCTAGAGGCAAAAGGACTCAAAACTTGCGGCAGAGGTGATCTCTTTCATTAGACCAGCTAGATATTTGCAAAAAAAATTCCTTATTTGCAAGCTTTCGGGCACGGGCACCCTTCATCAGGCGTAGGAGATTGCAAAGACTATAAAAGTTCTCCTAGGTAGAAATGAAAAATTCATATTTCCCAGGAGAGCGGAAGGGGTGGTAAAGTCTCCTGTTTGGGACAGTTCATTTTGTGCAGATTAGGCTCAAAGAAAAGTTGGAAATATCTTTTTACCTTGCAGTTGCCTGGCGGTAAGCGGGATGTAGAATCATATTTCCTTCTGGTTATGATGTTTCGTATTTCACAGAAGGGTGGAGAAATGGGCTCTTCTGGGCAGGACTCTTTTGCGGAGAGGTATCTTTGTGCTCTGTTAGACAAACGTTAGGGGGAGCTAAAGACCTTCGCATGAATTCAAGCGTAAGCCATAACAAGGCCTTGAAAGGGGAACTAGTAGAGACGCTAACTAGGATCAGTGGAGTTCTGCCGCCTTTCAAGAGTCTGGCTCTTACTTTTTGTGTTGATTTCCCAGGAGTTGTTTGGGAAGCTAACGTGCGTTGTTTCCACATCCACTTGCAGCTCCCCGACTCTTTCAAGGGATAATCCTCAAAAGAAGATGGTGTCACAGAGGTGGCTCACCCTTACCTCTAGTTACCTGCAGGAAGGAGAAAAGATTTTTATTGAGGGTATCTGCCACGCGTCAGATCAAAGATGATCCCTCCCCCTCTGTTGGAGTCTATGCTGCAGTCCCTTACTCAGGCAATACTCCCTTTGACTTCCTTTTTGGCATTGCAGGATCAAGTGAATTTAGTAAGGCTCGGTGGTGCTACACTAGCTAGCACCACATCTGAAAGGGACCTGGGGGTCATAACTGACCATAAAATGAATATGAGCCACCAGTGTGATGCTACGGTTAGCGGAGCAAACAATACGCTGGCATGCATCGACTGATGTATCTCAAGCATAACTAAGGAAGTTATTCTCCTGCTCTACTCGGCATTGATGAGACCGCAACTGGAGTAGTGCGTCCAGTTCTGGGCACTACGCTTCAAGAAGGATGTGGAGAAGCTTAAGACAGTCCAGAGAAGAGCCGCTCGTATGATTAGAGGCCTGAAGACCAAGCCATATGAGGAAAGGCTGACAGATATGGGACTGTTCAGCCAAGAAAAGGGAAGACTTTGGGGGGATTTGGCGGCAGCTTCCAAATACATCAGGGAAGAGCATCAGGAACTAGGCAAACAACTATTCATCAAAGCGCTCCAGGGGAAAACAGGAGCAACCGTCGTAAACTCCTAGAAGAAGGTTTCAGATTGGATATAAGGAAAAAACTTTTTCACCGTTCGTGTGACCAGACTCTGGAATAGACTCCCAGCGGGGGGTAGTGCAGGCACCTACCCTGGAGATCTTCAAAAGGAGACTGGACGCACACCTCGCTGGGGTTATTTGACCCCAGCAGTCTTTCCTGCCCAAAGCAAGGGGGTTGGACCCAATGATCTCACGAGGTCCCTTCCAGCCCTAAACGTCTGTGAATCTGCAAAACATTGTATTAAATATAATTTTCTCTATTTTACATAAGATTAAACTGATCACATCCATTCACAGTATGATTAAACAAAACTCATTAATCTTAATTTGTATTGTGGTAAGGCTCCAGTAGGGCTCAGTTTTCAGTAAAGAACAATGGTGAACATAGGAACAAAGATTGGATGGCCAATGGGAATGAGAGCAGGGATTTAGGAATTACCGTACCTGGAGTGGAAGCAAAACTCAGAGTATAATGTACTTAGGTCGGGGGGACTAGATAATTTCCACCCCAGACTTCTGAAGGAACTGGTACATGAAATCCTAGTTCAGGCAGCAAGGATTTGTAATAGATTGATCACATTGGGAGTAGTACCATGTAGCTATAGAATAGCAGATGCGTGTATGGTATATCTAAGAAGGGCAAAAGTGATCCAGGCAGCTCCAAAGCCTGCGTGTGTGACCACCATAATATATAAGAAGTAGACCAAGTTTTGAAGGAAAGAATAATTAAAGGCATGGTGGTAAAGAGAAAATGGGACAAAATATAATTTAGATTTACCAAGGGTAGATTATGCCAGACTAACCTGATATATTTTGTTGATAAGAGATTTTCTAGGGAAAGAAATGCAGAAGATTTCATATATCTGGACTTCAATTTAGCACTTTATATGGTGCCAAAAGATGCAGAAATTGGGGGTTATTTAAAATGTGGAAGGTGGGGATTAGTACAAAAATTGTAACAAGTAGCCAGGAACTGCCTAAGGGGGTGATAATGATGTGTGGTGTTGAAAGGGAACCAACCACTGGGCTGAAAAGATATTACCCAGAGAGTTTTCAAGGACTAGTCTTGGGATTGCTCTGATTACAGCTTTCCATTAATGATCTGAGCACAAAAAGTAGAAGTGTTCTAATGAAATGTCTTGATAACTCAAAAGTTGGAGATATAAGCGCTAAGGAGGATCACAATATCAGAGAGGGAGAGTTGGAGGAAGAGAAAAGTGATCAACTTCAACAGGGTAAACTGCAAGGTCATTCATTTAGTAGCTAGTATGATTTTGATGTCAGCTAGGAGCTCATGAGTTAAAATTGGTTGTGGGGGCAGAAAGACCTGGATGAACGCGTCAGTCTTTGAAATGACTATAAGCCACCAGTGCAATGAGAATGAAAAAGACAGATGTGATTTCCTAAGATGGATCAGTAGAAATAGGGAAGGTTTGATGCCATTGTACAAGCCTAAGCGAGACTTCATTAGGAACACTGTATAAAGTTCTGGCCACCAATGTTAGAAAAAAAAAAGATTAATTGAAACGGGAACATGTGCACAGCAGTGCTAGGATGATCAGGTGAAAGGAGACTCAAAGGAAATGGCATGTTCATTCTAGCTGAGAGGGGATTCGATTCCTGCCTATAAATATGTCAGAAAGATAAACACCAGAGAGGAAAAGGAACTATTTTAGCTAAAAGCAATGTTGGCACAAGGACAAATGAATATAAACTGGCCAGGAATATGATTGGAAATCAGAAGAAGGTTTCTAACCCATCAGAGAAATGAGGTTCTGGAACAGTCTTTCAAAAGGAGTAGTGAGAACAAAAACCTACCAGCTGTTAAGATGAGCCTAGATGCATTTCTGGAAGTATGATATAGCATGGCTGTTGGCAATAACACAGGACTGCACTCAGAGCTCCCTTTCAGTCCTAGCTTTCTATTCCTATATTTTATGATACTGCCAACCTTTTTCTTCTTGATCTCGTTAGGAATTACCCCAGTAATTCTCTGCCAGGAAGCTAGCTGTGCCACTGCCCGCTTCCCCTGCCTCTTTCAAGGGTAAAGAATAATACCACATGGATGTCTCCATGCTGGAAACCATGTTAACAAGATCTTTTTAGTTCTGTTTTTGGATGGACAATAATCCATACTACCATAATTCTTTCAGGGGTGTTTGTTGTAGCCCTGTTGGTCTAAGGACATAGGCCGATAAAGTTCTTTGGGTAAATCTGATATCTTTTGTTAGATCAAGGAAAATAGTTGGAAAAGTTCTTCTTTGCAAGCTTCTGGGTACAACCATCCTTCTTCAGGCCTGAAGAAGGATGGTTGTACCCGAAAACTTGCAAAGAAGAACTTTTCCAACTATTCCTATAGGAACTTCTTCAGGCCTGAAGAAGGATGGTTGTACCTGAAAGCTTGCAAAGAAGAACTTTTCCAACTATTCCTATAGGAACTTCTTCAGGCCTGAAGAAGGATGGTTGTACCCAAAAGCTTGCAAAGAAGAACTTTTCCAACTATTTTAGTTGATCTAATAAAAGATATCAGATTTACCCAAAGAACTTTGTCTACCTTTATTCTTTGCCTTTTCGAACACCTTTCTTTTGAGGATCTCAGAAATGCTTAACAAACATTATCAACACAGTATTCCTCCTCCTCTCTGGATTGTTAGGTAAGTGGTGTTATCTCCATTGGCGGTGGGGGAAAAGGCAGAGCGAGACTAACCTAAGTACAATTCCAACCCTACACAACAAGATCTGGTAAATCTAGGAAGAGAGTTAGAAGTCTTTAGGAGTCTTGTGTCCACTTTCATGATGGTTGTTCTGCTTCCAGGGTACCCAGGATCCTTCCTCACTCCAACAAAACAAATGATAAAATCAGAGTAAATTAAATGTACAGTACTTCTAGGCTAATTATTTCAGTCACACAGGTGCAGCTGCTACAATGTGTGGCCTAACAGTAGCCCATTGAAGAGTGCTGCCTCTCTTAATAGATCAGCCAAGAACTAAAGGCACGTTTGCATGTGTTGCATGTGAAGTTAAACAGAAGCAAAACACAACACATTACTTTAGTAATCAGACAACTTCATATAGTGCTTGTCCACGTGGGATATCTTGAGGCAGATCAATGAGTTATCTGAAGAGAGATGAATGAGAAGATACTACAGAAGGTACTATAAAAGAACTCAGTAGTTGTTCCTTCCCAGTAATTATGGTATAAAAAGGTAGCTCCCAAGTATAGTCATGACAGTACTGCCTGGTGTGGTGTCTGCTGAGTTGGCAGTGGTGACTACTGTACACTACTCATGTCTACAAATATCTAGAATCACATACATCCATTATGGAACAAAACAGCTAAAAATAAATGTACGTAACCAATTAGAAAAATATGTTTCTATTCAGTGAAAAGCAGGCTGTCTCACTAATGGCAAAGGAACAGATGATTTCTTAAACATTCAAACAAGTGACACACGTAAGCCGCCAGACATGTAGCGCATGGTGGAAGCAGCAGGCATGTCCAAAATGACTCATGTGATACACAATCAGCTCGAGTCACAGAGACTTTTCAGTGAGTGACACATGCCAGGAAGGACAAATGCACATTCCCACCAAGTTGATCAGCAGTGTAGGGCAGACAAAATCAGCTATTGCACTCTGTGTCATCGAGGTTATATTCAGATGTGGAGACCCCAAAAAGAAACTGGTGGAATTACTTTCCAGGACTCTTGAGAAAACCCACAGTAACCCCCCAATCTAGGCTGTTTTTAATGAGCTCATTATCTGCATGCTAACTACTGTTTTTAGTATGAAATTAAATACCACGGAAGCTATCTAGTGATTTGAACCCATGACCTGTGGGTTTAATACTTCAGCCAAAGGACATGCATTTGAACAACAGCTCATAGACCTTTACCAGTCACTGCAGGAGAACAATGAGCCACGTTGTGTTAGCTACATCGCCCTGAGCCCAACCCTGCTCTCGCTGTCCATCTTTTCAGCCACTACAGATGCAAGACACAGTGGGCGCATCTACATGTGCTCCTGCCACGCCGTTGTTACTACACTGTCATTTCGTACTTCCTTTTGGAAATGCTATATGACGGCACACTGACAGCCTGGACTGCACTGTCTGTGCAGCGCACTGTTGTTTTTAGCCGCTACATCGCCGTAGCAATGAACTATACTGGAGGAGCATGTTGCTACAGCAACATAGCTGTGGCATCACGGTTTTTACCCAGCGACGTAGCATCTCATGTAGACGTGCCCAGCAAGTGTAGGAAAACAACCCAATGCTGAATCAGGCATGTAATATCAAAGTAATAGGGAGGAGAGAGACATCAAGCTGGATAATCCTCCACAATGTTAGAGGAGACACTGGACTCAAACTCAGAAAGACCAGAGAGAGGAACAGCTCCCAACAGTAAATTGTCTGACTTCTGGGTAATACCAAGTGCAATCAACGGCTCTGGTGTCTCAAGTTATTTGATTAGCTTAGGAAGCATCAGGGAAAAGCTGCCGCCATGTCTGGCCTCGGACTTGGAGGAAACCTCCTCTTGAGGTGGGAGAAGGATTGAGGCTCTGAAGCCCGTCGTCAATGCAGCAGTGGCTAGTGCCAGTTGCAACGGTGTTTATTTTGTGATGGGGACATCTCTCTGCTGGGAAAGAGGAGGAAACATTGAGGAAGATGGAGAACGACCCAATTTTTGCTAGTCAGGGTTGTCACTTCAAATCCCCATACGACATTACTAAAATAACTCAGGCTGGCGTCCAGAATAGCTAGCTCCTTCCTCAGATCCTCATTCTCTAAATGAAAGTCTTGACTTAAGAATGTACTCATTGGAGAGCAGAAATTAGGATCAGATAAGGAAACAGCCAGGCAGGCAGCTCCATCCCTTCCAATTCAACCAAGTGGGAGAGAGACCCCAGAGACTTGCTCCTCCTTTTAGATGCCGTTCACTCTGCTTCTTTTTCCTTTCATTTGTCTCTTGCTTCTTTTGTACACTCCCTTTTATTTTCCTTGCTAGCCCCTGATTCTGCCCTTCTCTCATATTTGTCTCTTTGCCTGCCTTTATTGCTTCTCTCCCCGGCTACCTGCCTGGTTCCCGGCGGGGCCGTCAGGACCGCTCTGCTGCAGGAGCCTTTCCCCAGCGCCCTTCACTAACTGCCAGACTCTACCACCCTTCCCCAAGCACCAGAGACTCTCCTGATCCCAGCTCTCCATCCCGTGTCACGTGGAGCCTCCTGTCTGCTGACAGCGACGAATCAAGGAGGGCAGGGAGGTCACTCCACGAACTCCATCACCGCTAACTCATTGCACGCAGGCGGCCGAACAACTCTCTAATGTTAACACCTTTGGAACATGATCCTCCTTTGCTGCACCAAACTGAAACACAAATCATTGCAGGAGAAGAAAGCTTTCCAGCCCCTGAGCCAGGGATAATCCAGATAAGCAGGTCTGATATTCCATCCAGGGGAAGACGGCAGCGGTGGCACTTACCCACCATGCAGTATAGCGCACGTACCATAACGCACAGCATTTTGGGACAGGCTGAACGGGCCACAATTCATCCTCCTATGGATTTTTTTTCTTCATTCTCCCAAATCCTCCTTGTCAGAGATCTCTGCTGAATCAATGCTATCTGTAGCCATGAGATAGCAGTTTTACTTCCCCACCCCTGCAGTGCAGCCACCTCTGGGGTGGAAACACAGAGGCCACTCTGTACCACTAGCACAACAGAAAGGAAAGACCAACATATCCAGTTAAAAAAACCAAACTAATCACAATATTTAGCTGAATAATAATAGTAGTAGTAGTAGTAATAAATATACCTCCTACTCTTTTCCTCCCTGGAGTCCCTAGTGCTTCCTACCTACTCTGACCACATTTTTCCAGAGCAACTAAACAGTGTAGGTAGACATCAATCTCAGTTTGATTTAAACAAGTCCTTCAGGAATATTTTAAAATCCCACCCTTTGCATCTGCTCTTGTTAAGTGAACTTGTAAGAGTGGGGACTGTCTAGTGTTCATTGGTATCTGGTCACAATCATCAAGAGCTGCTGAGCCTGTCGGTGGAGCTAATGCCCGGACATACGGTAGCATGGGCCCCAGTCTTCTGATCTCTTGGAGGTCTCCCATCATTTTTGGTGTTTTTTGGTGAAAAGGTTAAGCCATTTATTCAGGCTGTATAAAACATTTTACAATCTCAAACTCATGTTCATCTCAATAAACTGCTTCAGGTAGGAAAAGAATACAAAAATCCTATTTGTTTTTTGTTTTTGGTTTTTCAAACAATGTTTCTTTTCACAATTCGCCTGTGATTTTCTTCTTCTTTTAATTTAAAATGTAAAAAAAAAAAAAAAAAAAAAAATCTTGGAAATAAAAACAACACACCTTGGGGTTTTCTGTTTGCTGGAAAATGTAGACAAGACAAGTATCAGAAATTATTTTATTTTAATTTTTTTGCCATGTCCAGTGCACCAAAAAAACCCTATCTTCATACAGCCATACTCCCATTGAAAAACTCACCTAAAGTGAACCAGTTTAGGTTGTGGTGAGCAGACACAAGAGTGGGTCGGCCTATCCTTGACATGATGCTTTACTCACTTTAACCAGAGCAACCATAACCTCTTCTCAGTTCAAGCTCTGACTCCGCTCATGTGCACAGCAGAATTTTAATTGCATTAACGTGATAAAACCTGATGGGGACAAGTTATATGTTCCATTGTCACCTGTGATGGTCAACTAATCTAGTAACTGTATACAACGTGCCCTTAAAACGACCCATGCTCCAATTACATTCTTTAGTGCTATCATTATAAATAGGCCAGTTAGCTGCATCATGCACCCTCAAGATAAGTGTGAAAAGGGATCAGGTTTTACATGAGCCCGAGCTCTCCCATTCCTGCAGGAGAAGGTTTCTATTATGCAAACTACTGTACACTTATTTATAGCTTTTTTCCCAGAGAGGGAGCCTATTTTGAGGTGATGCTATAGCTGCTGAGTTTTGCAGAGGATTTCAATTTAGCGTTGTGCTATTTTCGGGACCGTCCTGGTCTTCTGTGCTTTGAGTTGGTTCCCAAGTTCTCAGCCCCTGTGGAGATGGGAAGCTTTGGGGAGAGAAAGCAGAAAAACAAGAAAGAAAGAAAGACATCCTACAGTTTTAGCTTGGATCCCACTGCTACTGAAGTCAATGATAAATCTCCCAGTGACTTCAACAAGGGCACGACCTGACTGGGATAAATATAGATGGAAAATGGGCAATAGTTATGGACTGGAAAGTGTGAAATGATTATGAGGGGACCCAGAGAGGAAGGGTTTCTCCAGGAAGTGAACTTTCAGACTAAAAGGTACATCTCGGTTTATGACAAGCCAACGAGGGGTCTGGAAGTGGTGTTACTATAAGGAATGCAGGGGATAAGGAGGTTTGGCAAGTGCAATGCAGAAACAGTGGCAAGAAGAGGTGTGAGCAGGACCGGACACAGGCATGGGTGAACCGGGCGGCTGCCCAGGGCCTGGACAGAAAGAGGGCCCCAAAATGGTAATTTTTTTGTCCAGCTATCATTATCTCTGGCAAAGGGGAGGCCTGATACTAAAAATTCACCCGGGGCCACCAGGAGTCTAGGTACGGTGCTGAGTGTGAGAGCTCGTGTCCTTATGTATCCAGGTAGCTTTGATGCCGCATTGGCTTTTGTCACGGCCCAGCTCCGCAGCCTGCCAAACAGCTTAGAAAGAGAGTTTCACTTGGGTTATAATCTCGACTGGATCGGCATGACTCAATTGATTTGCCTGTCTCCAAAACAGGGAGGGCAGCCTTTATCGACTACTGCAGCAAATATTTTCCAGTCATTTCCTGCTGATAGCAAATATTTCCTATTGTAATACTAGTACCTGAGTTCTTACCTAGCACCCCTCATCTGTAGAGCTCAAACATCCTTGACAAAAGAGGGCAATAATATCGTTGTTCCCCTTTTACAGCATGGGAGGCACAGAGATGACAGCGACTTAATTGATTCAATGTGCTTAAGTAACCAATGGATTTCAGTGCCGCAAGACATCGAGACCAACAGCTTAGTAGGGGTTTTAAAAAGTATATGGGATGAGGAAATAAATTCCCATGGGGTAAGTTTTAGCTGAAGTAGCCTACTCAAGGATTTCTTGCCCTTTCATCTAAAGCAGCTGGTACAGGCCACTATCAGAGATGGGACACTGAGCACAACGGGCTGTTGGTTTTACCTGAAGCAGCAATGCTTAGGAGAGACCAAGGAGTGAACAGGCCACAGACACTTCCCCACTCAGCTGCATCTCTGAATCAGGAGCGACCATTGGTAGGACATGATAGGGAAGCTTACCTGTATCGGATGGATACCTTGAAGACTTCCAGGGTCTTGGACCACCAGGTGATGTCCACAAGCATCCACTTCAGGAGGAGAACAAGGTGACTTCAGGGAGGGAACACAACCCCTTGCTTTCATCCTAGTCTGGAGCTTGTGACAGGAGACATCAAGAAAATCAGCTTGCCGGGTGCTTCTGGCAAGCCTCAGGCTGGCCTTTGTTTTTCTGAACTTGCTTGTTTCTTGAATGGATGGCCCCCCTGGCTGTGATGGGGATGCTGTGTACTGGAAATAGAGGAGTGCAGATGAGCCTGGAAACAGCACCGGACGGTGCAGAACAGAGGTCACATCCTCATTCTCAAAACCGGTGGTGTCATTCACATAGAAATTAGCCAGGTCTTCAGGACAGCAGCCTGGCTAACTGCCCTGCACACCGCAGCCACACCACGGTGTGAAGTCCTGGCTGGTGGCCTATAGACTAGAGCCTGGGCAAACAGAACAAGAGAGATGGTCCCTGCCCCAAAAACTTGAGAGAAAAAACACAATTGCATACAGGCGGAAAGGCAGCACACGGAAAGGAGACGCACTCAACTTGTAGCTAGGTCCTCAGTCTCGCAGAGATGCTAGGGAAGAGCCGACAGGAAGAAGGATCAGGATGCACGATTAATCGGTTCCACTCACTGTTAGATATGGGCACCACTTGGGTCCATACCTAGTTTCTACATGTGTGAAAAACTTTGGGGGGCAAGGAAGGGAGGAAAGGAGCCAAGAACTCCCCTACGCTTCCAACTAGTTACTTCTGCATCCCTGCCACCGCATCAGATACTGAACCGAGCGTCTTTAGCAATGCTCAAGATGCGAGCTCAGCTTTGTTACCGACTTGTTGCTCAGAGAGTAGGCAACTTAACTTCTCCTCTTCAAGCCTCAGCTTCGCCTGCTGCAAATTGATAATGTATCACTCCTGGGAGGGCTGTGGGGATTAATTAAAATTCAGAGTCCCAGGGAAATGTAGAAATCACGCTCTCATATGATGGCATCCCTGAGTGCTGCAAAAAAAAGCCGGCAGGGGGCACCGTCTAGCAAGAAGACTCACTCCCACCTCTCAAACATCCTTCAGGTGGAAGATCATCATCCCTTGTAGCCCCTGTTGGCACCTTTCCATAGCATCCTCACTTTGGCTACTGAACATGGTCATCAGAAATCAAGAACATGGATTAGAGGCAACAGGAGTTATTAGCACTGAGGGAGAAAGCCCAGTACAATGCAAGTTTCCTGCATGAATTGTTACTATGCCTTGCTTTGGAGTCTCTGTTTTGTCCCAACTTTTTGGCTGGACAAGTTGGAAGGGATACTAGTGCCTGGAGAAACCAAGGGGCCTGTACAACATACTCACCTCTCCCCGGCTCAAGGATAAAGACTGGAAGACCTGACCGTGTGAACGCAGAAGCAGGACTGTTAGTCAACTTCTTTCTGAACCAGTTTAAATGCAAGGTCAGTTAGCAGGCCTGATGGAAGGCACGCTCTGTTAACTAGTTAATAAAAACGAGGCTGACTGGTGGGAAGGGGAAGCGGTAGGCAAGCATTATATGCCAGTAGGTGCTGGAAGAGACAGTCTTCAGAATGCCACATATCCAAAGGCCAATAGTTATAAAAGTGTGGTTTAGGCGAGAGGATGAATGATTTAGGCAGCAAACCTGGGCATCTAAATTAGGCTGCCACCCAAGATCCATATTTAGGCCCATTCTTATTTATGAGCCGTCACTCACAAACAAGAGATACCCATAATTGAACCTACAAAGGGATCGGGTTTACACAAATGCTGCACAGCCATTCACTGAAAGAAAAATCAGGACCTCTAAAAGGAGTCTCCCACCAGGCAGGCAAATAGCTCCATCGATTGCTTAGGAAAATGGATTTTCAGAAAGACCCAAGCAGCTACAACTCCCACAGACTTCAAAAATGAGTGCAGGAGCAGGGGAAGAAAGAAACTGGGACATTGTCTTTGATATTCAGATTCAGGATATACAAGTGGGATGAGACCAGCACTCAGCCAGCAGAAGCGCACCCCCCAGGGTGGACGAGACTCTGTTGCAGCCCCTGGCACAAAACTCGGTTAATTTGAGCTGTACACACTTGTGCTTTTAGTTCAACGGGTCCCTGTGCGGCCAACCACAGGCCATCGCACCACTAAGCCCTCCTCCTGCACATGGATTTAGATGCTGAACTATAGAGAGACAGCTGTGAATATCCTTTCCACCAGCACATTTTTCTAGGTATATTTTTTTAACAGTGAGAAATAAGGTTGTGCGGCAAGCTCCTTGGAGGAGGGACTTGCTCTGATCGTACGGTGCCTGGCACAGCGGAGTCCTAGACAGTGCGGAGGCATTTAAGGCGCTCGAGTAGCACAAACCACGCATCAAAAAGCCAGCCCGACAACAGAGCGCTCTGGAAGGTTTCAACGCATTTATTAAATTCTTACAAAACAGAATACAAAATTCTGGCATCAACAATTGTTATAAAGGAAAACTTCGATTGAGCTGTATCAGGTCACCTGGTACATACAGTAAAGTGCTTGTTTTTTTAATATTTTTGTTTTTATTTTTTGTTTTTTTGTGTTTTTTTTTTTAAACCAGCCCCTGGCTTGAGGCTTCCATTGTACAAACCAGCAGTGCGTTAATGTGACTTGATGTCAAACCAGCTTTGGCAGTCTTCATCAATTGTAAAGTGGAGAAGAGCGTTTCTCCTGGATTGATAAAAAGTTGGATTCACAGTAAAAGTTTCTAACCAGTTCTAAGTTGAGTTAATTCATTCAAAAGGAACAGAACTCGGGGGGAAGCCAAAAAACATTTTTTTTTTCTTTTTCTTAATTTCCAGCTAAAAACTTTTTGAAGACGATAGTCTCCAAGACAGATGCTTTAGAAGAAAACAAAGGCTTTTAAAATAAAATGAGGAAAAGTACAAATTAAAAAAAAAAAAAAAAAAAAAGGATGTTGACAAGATATGGGTTAAAACAATTTAAGTGCTAGAGAAAGACTCTGGTTCAGCATCATTGTCTTTGGAAACCAACCATGGGAGAGTAAACAGCTGGGGGAGGGAGAGGCATCCCCTTCGGGGACCTTCCATGAGCATCCTTTCCATCTCCTCAACATAAAACACACCAAGGGCCGAGTCTTCAAAAAAGCTGAGCACCTGACAGCTCCCATGTAGGCGCCGCATTTTGCAATGAAAGCTACTGGGTACTGAATACTGCTGGAAGGGCAATTGCTTTGCCCAGATATCCAAATGAGAGTTGATCTCCTGGTCCTTGGTGTACAAGGCTTTTAAATAATCTCTCTTCCGAACATGCCCCCTGGCCACCAGAGCCCATACGTTTTCTCGGAAGAAGTGTTCTTCTTACAAAAGGTAACCTGCAAAGGGAAATGTAACTGGATTGGTCTATTTGCTTCTTTCAAAGGATGGCTTCAAAAGCATTTCCTCCTCATTGGAAAGTCAGGTCTCAACTACACAGATTTTCCTGGAAGACTGTGGCTGTCTGGAGAACGGCAGGGATTGTGACAGATAGGTTCATAGCTGGTAGGGTCAGAAGGGACCTGAGCAGATCGTCACGTCTGATCCCCTGCCATGGCAGGAAAAAGTAAAGTACTGGGGTCAAATGACCCCAGCAAGGTGTTCATCCAGCCTCCTCTTAAAGACCCCCAGGCTAGGAGCCAGCATCACTTCTCTATGAAGTTGGTTCCAGATCCTAGCCGCCCTGGCAGTGAAGCAGCACCTCCTGATGTCTAGTCTGAATCTACCCTCTGCCAGCTTGTGACCATTATTTCTAGTCACTCCTGGGAGTGCTCAGGGGAACAGGGACTCCCCCAGTGCCCTCTGACTAGTTTGTAAATGGCCACTAGATCCCCCATCAGCCTTTTCTTGTGGAGGCTGAACTGGTTCAGGTCCCTCAGCCTTTCGTCGTAGGGCCTGCCCTGCTGCCCCCCCGACCATGCGGGTGGCCTCTTCTGGACCCTCTCAATGCTGTCCACATCCCTCCTGAAGTGTGGCACCCAGAACTGGACGCAGTACTCCAGCTGCGGCCTGACCAGTGCCGCATAGAGGGGGAGGATCACCTCCTTGGACCTGCTCGAGAAGCATCTGTGGATGGTGTGGTGTGGTTGACCTTCCTGACCGCGTACCCCACACTGTCGGCCCATGTTCATTTTGGCATCAGTAATGACCCCAAGATACTTTTCTGCTTCTGCACTGACAAGAAGGGAGTTCCCCAGCCTGTAGGTATGCTGCTGGTTCTTCCTCCCTACGTACAGCACCTTGCACTTGTCAGAGTTGAAACCCATCCTGCTCTCATCCACCCACCCCTGTAACCTGTCTAGGTCCAATTGCAGCCTATTCCTCCCTTCTAGCGTGCCCACATCCCCCCACATCTTAGTGCCATCAGCAAGTTTGAACAGGGTGCTTTTTACCCCCTCGTCCAAGTCACTGATGAAGATGTTGAACAGCACGGGTCCGAGGACCGAGCCCTGGGGGACCCCACTGCCCACATCCCTCCAGGTCAAAAATGACCTGTGCACCACCACTCTGGGTGCGGCCCTCCAGCCAATTAGCGACCCATTTGGCTGTGTAGGTGTCGACGCCACAGTCCTCTAGTTTTTTAATGAGAATGGGAAGATGTGCCGAGCAAGAGGAACTGTCAGCAGAATCGTTTTGGATTGATTTTTACATTTAAAAACTTTCAGCTCAACAGGTGTGGGGTTAAAATAAACAGCTGGACAAGCTGCTAGACACTGTCTCCAGTGAGCCAAAAAATGGGTCTGTTGTATCTATAAAAAAAAAAAAAAAAAAAAAAAAAAAAAGGAGTTTTCACAAGCCTGTGAGAGAGTTAAGTACCAAATCTGTGCTGAATAGCAGAAGACGACTTTTGGCTATCCAGGACACAGAAAATCTTTCCCGCTTAAGAGAAAGCAAAGCTCATGACATGGATCCTCAAAAGCTGTCAACTGCTAGAAGTCTGATGACCTCAGTGGGATCAACCGAGAATAGGTCGAGATCTTCAACAAACCCTCTAGCAAGAAAATGAAAGGAAAACCAGGCTTGACATCCCTGATCTTTCTTACGGCAGCACTGAGGCTTCATTGCCCTTCAAGAGAAGCAAAAGAAAACCAACCTAGTACACTTCCCTTTGGAGGCCCCTTTCAGGAGTGCCAATTAAAACAAAAAAAAGGAAGGAAGAAGAAGTCTCACAAGTGGGAACTGGGGAAAACTTTTGTTTGCCAACAAAAATCCTGGAAAACCCAATAATCCCCTTCCCAAGATCCTTAAAAAAAGCTGCAACCTGCAGCATTACAATAGCTTTCACAATACCAGCTCAAGGCATCACATACTGTACATCATTCAAGTATTTCTTAATATAAGACAACAAGGAATTATCTACAACTGATAAAAACAAAAATAAGCTCTAAAAAGTAACAACATACAATCAAGATGGATTGTTGAAGAGGGTTTCGGAGTACTGCAGCCTGCTTTGAAGTGTGGGACACCCCCCCCCCTTGCTTCCAATGCAGCTCTCCCTCAAATCCCTTTGTCACCCCAGAGTCCTAGAAGCAGGTGAATCAGGCACCCGCGAGAGAGCTCACGTGCTGGAAATCCCAAGTGAGAAGAGGTGTTGGTTTTGGAGCTGGATGTTTCACTTCCCGACAAAATGAAACTGCTTGTGCCGAAAAAGATCAGCAGGGGTCACGATTCACATTCCCCTCCCTCACCAAAGCATCATCCAGATCCAAAAGCACAAGGATTACTTTATCCCTGCATTACTCACAATCACCCTCCTAAATGAACAAAACATGTATTGCATAGTATTGCTGTCAGCAGTCTTCAAAGACACAGGACTTCCTTCTCAGAGAAAGTATTGAGCTTGACTTGATAATTCGGGGGAGAAGGGCTGGGCTCTACTCAAAGCGAAGGCTCCAGTAACTTCCAACTGTGCCCATGATACAAGCTTATGGCTGCTTTTAATGTATAAAGATTGAAGCATCCAGTTTTGAAGGGAGGGAAGAAAAAAAAAAAAAAGGTGGGGAGACCACTGATTAACAGGGGCGCATCTTCCCCACAGTCAGCTTGAATTTGGAGGCCAGAATCTTTGCTCCAGAAGGAGATGCAGGGTTGGGAGGAGGAGATCAGAAAGAAGCCACTCATTTTACTCACTCCGATAGTAGACGGGGTGAACCCAGTGGTGTTACTCCCCATTTGTGCTGGTGTCAGTAGGAGGCGAGCCAGGCCCAATGCTTTGCAGCTTCGATTCGAAGTGCTGGGCACGCACGCGGCCTCCACCAAGCCACACGCATCCTCCACCACCCCCTTTCTGGTGGCAACGCTTCTGGAAGAGGAGGTCCATCATACTCAAGAAGAAGAAAGCAAGTGAAGGGAAAGAGCCCCAAGCTGGCCTGAACCAGGGCAGTGGACTGAGACCTCACAATAAATGGAAGCACAAGATATTTCAATGAGAGGATGGTTTCTGCATCTCACCTAGGGCCCCTGTCGTGGCATGACCAGCAGCCTTTTCCCAAGCCCAGGCCGATCAGTTGGAAAGTCCTGTTTTTACAGGAACTTTTTCCTCCCTGTACCCAAAGACCAAAAGCAGCCTGCAGATGGAGTGGTGAATTAGAGCCCCGATACCCTCCTCCCTGGCTCCACTTCAGACCTCACAGAGGGAGGTCCACTGGCCTGACCCGTTTATTTTTAGGTTCCTCCACCCAAAAACTCAATGTCCACACACCCAGAGCCTTTCCTGAGTCTGTTCTCCCCTGCCACTCCAGCCTTCAGGTATTAGTGTTACATTCCTCCTCCTGCTAGTACACGGTACCTCAAGCCCAGAGCCTGAACCTGCTTTAGCACACGGGCACACGCTTGCCCATCACGCCCACCATATTGGTGAAACATGACTGCATGAATCCACCTCTCCAAGGGAATCCTCTCCATTCAGTTGTTTCAGCCAAGTCCTGGACAGATTTCTATGCCTGCTTAAGACCTGAATTGTGATCACACCTCAATACACACCTCCTCCCTTGTAAAGGGAAAACCTTGGCAAGATCAACCAAGGCATGGCATCCCCATCAGCAACACTGCCCATGCTGAAACATCTCTTTATATTCACTTCTACCTTCCCAAGAAGCAGAAGCACCTCAAACTCAAGATTTCCATTTCAGATCCTACTGCTGAAGAGTCAGTTCACTGCCCTGGAGCACTTATGGAAAGCAAGCACATTTTTTTTTTTTTTTTAGAAAAGCACCATATTACAAAGAAAGGGGTTTTGCCAGCCACACTTGCATTAAAAATAAAATAATCAGGAGCCTGGAGCCCATCCTGCCACTACAGTGAGTCCAGCCATTTTTAATGATTTCTCCAAAGGAAGTGAATATCTCCTGGAGATCCATCACCATCACCTTCTGCACAAACACACACACACAAACACATGTGCACTCCCACCCCTCAGATAAGGCTGAGTCCTGCTCCCACCAAAGTCCAAGGCAAAGCCTCTGTGGAGGTCAGTGGTGCAGAGTCAGATCCAAAATGCAGTTACTTCCCAACTCTGAACGTTAACATTTCAGAAGCCTGGGAGAGATTCGGATTTCTTTCCCCCTTTTGAGCTGTAACCTGGCAAACCATCTAACTCCCAGGAAGTATCTGGCAGGTACAGCTCAGCTTCCACCCCAAGCCTAGAAGACAGGGCAGGAACAAGGGGAGCAGAGGAAGACATTTCTAAATGCCCAAATCAAGCAAGATTTGCTTTTGCAATGAGCAACTAGGCCGTTTAAATTAAAAAAAAAACCAAAAAAACAAAACTAAAAAAGTGGTTTAATAGCTTACTTGGGAGCAGAGCTGAAATCCAAGCAGAGAGAAAAAAAAAAAAGTCACACTTGGCAGAACAGGTCTCTGCTCCCTTTGAGTCACAAATCCATCTGCCAGCACAACAACGCTCTTCTCCAAAGTTCAGGCCCAATCCTGTACAATGCTGAGCGCCCCCAGCTCCTAAGTACTTCAGCCAGAGCCAAGGGTACTTCATCCCCAGGACCAGAAAACATGCCTTTGCCATCACATCCCCTTCCAAGGACAGGGAACCACCATGCAATGCCAAGCAGAGACTATCTATCTACACCAGCTAATTCCTAAATGATGGTTTGTCAGACTTCTTCCCTTAAAACAAGAGAAATACTGCAATGTTTCGTTGTGTTTTGGAGTCAACACAGCACGGGTAGGGGCGGGGGAAATATGCTCTTGAATTCAAGACTATCCTTCTCCCTACCCCTCCTTCGAGAGGCCAGATGCATGGGGAATCCTCTCGTTAGGCTAAGATGCATGGAGAATCCTCTCGTTAGGCTATTGAAGATCAGTCCAATTCAGCTTTGGAATGAATTTGTGTTTAAAAAAAAAAAAAAGTCAAGACAGAGCTACCCATGGTTGAATCTACTAAGTCCAAATCCAGGGAGAAACCTGCAGCAAAGTAGGAAAATAAAGGTTAAAATGCTACTTTTGTTTTTTTCTGTTGCTGTTGAAAATATGACCAAGGGTCTTTTCTTTTTTTTTTTTTGCCTTTTTTTCACAGTATGAAATGAGCTGAAGTTGTAAAAGCAGCCGCATATACAAATAGTCCTTTGGTGTAGAAAAAAAAGAAATGAAAAGAAAAAGGAGAAATCAAGAGTTGAGAGAGAAAGAGAGAAAATTCAGCTATCATCTGTTCAATGTCCTTGAATGTGCCCTGGGTGAAGGAACCTCACGCTTGACTTAATACCTTTTTTTGTTTATAAACAAAAAACAAACAAAAAAAAAGAACAAAAACCCCAAAACAGATTTACAAGATCAGCGTAACCTTGGAAACCAGCCAATAGGAGAGAGTCCTGATCTTGTTGCTAGCTAGCAACAGCATTTCAAAGGAAAAAAAAAAAAAAAAGACATACAGATACAGCACATACGTATATACAGAGAGCAGGGAGCAGCGATGGCAGGTGATCACGCTTGGTCACCCACCAGGACCAAGGGAGCGACAAGGTGCTGGTTTGCAGCCACCCCTTTAGTCATGCTGCTCTTCTGCCTCCGTTTGGCCAGCTTGGACTCCGAAGGGGGAGACAGCTGCATCGAACATGAGGTAGCTTTGATGATGATTGGTCGGGCCTCCTCCTTCTCCTCGTCCTCGTCATGCTGCATCAGCTGGCGGTTGACAGCAATGGCCTCGGCAGCGAAGGAGGTGAGCTCTTTGGCACTGCTGTTCCTGGAGGGGAGACAGTGGGGAGGCGCGGCGGTCAGGGCGAGGTCAGCGATGGGCTGCAGATGTCTGTGCTCCCAGCCGTGTCCCAGCTGCCGGGGACAAAGCAGGTGCTGGGCTCTGGGGTGTTTTAGACAGGATCTGTTCTCATGCTATTGTTTCTCTACAAAAGGACTCTGGTTCCCTTCAGCTCCTTGAACCGGGGCACAGAGTCGGGTGCGTGGTGTGCAAGCTTTACTGCCAAGCTCATGGGGCACAAGGGGCTGGAGAACTGATCAGTGCCCCACGTCAGCATCCGCAGCCAGCTGCTACCCCAACCCAGGTCTGTCTCCTTGATGGCCCTGAGTCAGTCTCCAAACCACCCCAGTGTCTTGCTCTCCTGCAGCCCTGTGCCTGGCTGGGACCTGGGTTTCCTGCATATAGGACCCCCTCATCAGCCCAGCAGAGGCTAGCAACTAAGATAGCCACACAGCCCTCTCCAAGGAATGCAGCGCCTTACAAGAGCAAGCCTGGGCAAGACCAAAGCCCTGCTAGTCTCTCCCAGCCAAATGGCAGAGGTCACCAAGCATGCCTTGAAATGCTACACTGCTATTGCAACAGTGACTGCACAGCTGCCTGGTCTCCTGCATGCGCATCAGAGCTGAACAGAACCAAGGGAGGTGGTTCCATAATGCCCCGACCTCAGCAAGGGCAGCCGACAGATGCACTCACCTCTGTAAGATGATGGGGGTCGGAAGGGTGTTATCCGGCGCGCACTGAAAGTCAGAGGAAATAGAGATTTAGAGCCAGGCAGTGAAGCCTGTGGGCAACAGGAACATCAAGATTCATGATCCTGCCTCCCGTGAAGTGGGGCTGTCCTAGAAAACTGCTAGTCTAGCAACAGGGGTATTAGCTTGGGTCAGAAGAGACCAACATTCAAATCCCTGCTCTGCCATGGGTTTCTTATGTGGCCTTGGGCAAATCACTTAGCCTCATTGCATTTCAGGTCCCCGTTGGCAAAGAAGGAATAATAGCAGTGCCCTCCTATACAAGGGTGCTATGAAAATCAATAGGTTAAAGACCACGAGGCACTCAGATCTTATAATAGGGCCAGTCAAGTACCCAAGACGTATCTGCATCTTGCATTAGCAAAGCTTCATCATTTAGGGTGGCTCAGTCAATCTAACTTCTTTATTACGAGACAGGGACAATCTCGTGGTAAAGCCCAGGATCAGGAGTCCTGAGACCCCGGTTCTACCCTTGTTCTACTGCTGACCACTGTTCCCTCAGGGGAGCAGGAGGCTGATGGTCAAGCAGGCCGAGAGCTCATAGGGAAGGAAGGGGAAGGAGACAGACAAGAGCTCTTAAGAAGCCACACAGGAACCTCTTGGGACATTCCTCAACTGTGCCTTCTGCATGAATAAGGCTCTTGCAGAAACCACCCTAGCCAAGATACTGGAGAAAGGCAGCACTCACCCCTTGCACCCAAGGATGCTCCAGGACCTGGGCCGCACTGAGCCGTTTCTTGGCATCCCTAACCAGCAGCTTGGAAATTAGATCTTTGGCTCCAAAAGAAATGTGGGCCCAGTCCTTGTCAGGAAATTCATACTTCCCTTCCTGGATACTCTCGAATAGCATGTTCTGGAGGAGAAGAGAGAAGAGATCCAAGTTCATTTTTAGAAAAATGAAGTGTTTATTTCAGTCTGGTTAGACCCAGGACGTGGCCTCTCCCCTGGGGACTGGGAAATCTGAAGCTTTGCAGAGAATCAGCAGTCTTCCTAGCCCTGCTGAGAGGTATTGGTGTGTAGGGAATGAAGATGCCACAGGTACAACAAAACCTGCCCTAGGCAGCCAGCGAGACTTAATGCCTAGGTGAGACAGTTCTTCAACCAGTGGAAGCCACAGGGGGATATTTCACTACCCTGGTTAAGGACTAGCTGACCTCTGGAGGTCCCTTCCAGTCCGACTTCTCTAGGAGTCTAGCTGGAGGGCTGTGGCGAGTACTGCGAGCCCTGCAAAGCAATGACCTGCTACTGCAATGACCAGCTCCAGCTCACCTGACAGGTCTGGCACGCTTCACCACGGTCCCAGCCGCAGTCGGTGCCACAATGGCCCACGAAGGGCGGGTAGCCACTCAGCATGATGTACAGGATGACACCCAGGCTCCACAGGTCACAACGCTTATCGTAGATGGAAGCCTCCTCGTTGAAGGCCTCCACCACTTCAGGAGCCATGTACTCTGCTGAGCCACACTGCGGAGGAAGAGAACAGGGCAGAGGTTACTCGGAGTCAGGCCCTGGCTGCTGGGTCTACTGAACAGTGAAGGTCAAATCCAGAATGCAGCTGCCCCATGCTATTTAGGCACCAAAGCTTAGTCAGATGCTAATGAACTAAGATCTCCAGCTTCAAGCCCCATGTCTGGGAGGTTGCAACCCAAACACCAGTGACTCGCGATTATTGTTGGCATGAGAACCCAGCCGAGTTAAAAATCAGACAGCCTGCGCCCAGGGTGGACACAGCTCTCCCCACCCTGGGTGATCAGCCCTCGGGAACCAGCAGGTGAGGCCTCAGGTGGATGAGAAACATCAGCAGAGAGGAGTTGCAGCACTCCCCATCGCTACACCCGGCTCCAAACCCTGCAATCAGTGGACAAGACTGCCCGAAGGCCAAGTCCACCCTAATGCATAATAATACTAATCATATTCATAACAACAATTACACCTGAGCCAGCAGTGAAGCAAGGCCCAAGCAGGCCACTCTGCACCAGCCAGAAGAAATATCTGTGCTGAAGGGAAGATGGAAAAAACCACTGAAGGGTGCAGGGCACCAGATCTCTGTGCCTACAGATCTGAAGGGCAAAGCTCTTGGCCAAACACTGGGATTCTCCTGCAGCCAAAACAGCAGGCGTCTAGCTGAAGGTCATCGATGGGCTCCCACAACTCAAGATTCGAGGCACAGAGTGATGCAGCATCTCAGGACCTCTTGAAAACTACTGCATCTTGTTCTCCAGACCCTTCAAAATTGCACTTGTAAAACACAAGCCTCTAGGTTTTCAGATTACCTCTGAAGTCTCCAAAGCATGTATGCACGCACGCACGCACGCACAATCCCAACCTGTCTGCTGTCCACGCTAAAGACAAGCAAGTGCAAGAGGAAACTCAGTGCAAGGTGCCAAGAGCTGTGGGGCTTCAGCTGCAGGCTCACAGGGAGACAGCCCAAAGCAAACTTTCTGCCCTTTGGGACCTTCGTTCCAAAAAAAAAAAAAAAAAAAAAAAAAAAAAGAGACTTTGGCAGAAGATGACGACCAGAAGCTATAAACAGCCCCAGTTTTCCTGGAAGGGCTGTAAACAGGGTCTCCTGGGATCCAGGCACGCCAACAAAGAACAGGAGCACGTTACACGGCTCTGAGACCGCCCTGTGGTCCGAGGGGAAAGGGAGCACATGGCAAAGACACCCAGGTGCCCCAACAGAGACAAAGGATGCATCAAATCCATCCCTGGACACAGCCTGGCATTAATGAGCAGTCTTAGACTTGGCTCTCTCTCCAGCTGTAAGTCAACCCCGTGCACACAAAGACAGGCCACAAGCTAGCTAAGGTACCTTGAGGTCCAACCCCACGACCACAGTAATGGAGCATCTCCCCAGAGCAAGTGAAGCCGAGGCAGTATTTGACCTGATGACACCGGTGAGGAAACCGAGGAACAGAAGGAAAATGACTTGTCCAAGGACATCTATGGCAGAGCTGGGAAATCAAAGCCAGATCCCAAGTTGCTGCCCACTTCCTGAACCACAAGCTCGGCCCTTCCTCCTCTCCTCAAACTACTTGTGCCTGCTTGTTACAATTCGGATCAAGTCACAGAAGGTTTCCGGCAGATTTCATGCCTCAGTGGGCGCTGCGCTGGGAGGGCCCGACTTTCCACGGGGTGAAAAAAAAAATAATCGGGCCCATCCCATCCATGCCCAGCCCTTCTCCCTGAAGTTAGCACCTTCGTTTTGCAGGCTCCTGTTGCCCTCCTGACTACGGCAAATGGGGAGAAGGGAGAAGCCACCCAGTGGGCGCGTCTACAAGTTCATTAATGCGCATTAAATCTAGTACCTCCATAGTGAAAAGAATGCACATTAGCCTATTTTAATACACATTAGCAAAAGAGCATGTTTTTTGTGATGCTTTAATGCGCATTAGAATTAAGTTAATATGCATTAAAGTGCACATGTAGACGTGCCCACTGTCATGTATATGAAGTTGTAGGCTGCTACAAATGACACCAGGATCAGGAATGGACAGATGCACAACTATCCCAGGGTAGCTCACACAGTAGGTGGCAATGACAGCACCTTCGCCTTTAGTAAGGGAGCAGGCCGATAGGAGCAGACAGCGGCACAGCTTGCACGGGAAGATTTTACCTCTGATTCTTCAGAGTAATTCTCCAGCAGCTGGGGCAGAGTTATCCTGGCTTAAAGGTCTGCCTTGTCAGTCCACTCGTCCTCCCCACCCCCAGTGTAAATGTTCCCTCCTCGAGGAGCTCTCCACCGTGGAGCAGCAGTTGTAGGAAAACGCCCAGCGTCCCTCACCCAAGAATCGGATGTTGGAGACGGAAGAGCTCTGTTCTCCCGTGTGATCCCTCCACCTGATCTCCCAGAGGTGGATGTCACCGACGTGGCAGCTTGGATCACACATCCCCTGCAGCACCCTCGCCAGGACACAAAGGCTTTAATACCCTGACGAGGACAACACGCCCTGCCCGGGGCGGGGATGATGTTCCCCATAACAAGCTCCTGGACTGGGAAGACAATCCTGTTCCACCTGTTCCCACAAATGGGCCGGGCTGGCTGGCCCCGGGGAGGCCGCGGCTCTGGCCACAGGCCAGCGCTTTGCCGTCATGGGGATGCAAAACCTCCCATCTCAAGGGCAGGTCAGGCAGCTCGTAGCCAACAAAGGGTTAAGGCTGGTAGGGCTGCTCCTGGCACCCGGCGGGCACCACAACTCAGCGCAGCGAGCAGCCCCGCGGCCGGTGCGCTACGGTGGAGACGGAGCAGGAAGCGGAGGAGTTAATCAGCTGATGTAACCAGAGCTGCAGATGTCTGCAAGGCCTGCTTTGCTGCGGCCCATCCCCCCCCCAGCCCTCCATCCCTGCCAGGGATTGTCTGGGGCTTTCCAGCTCACGTGACCCATCAGCCCACACGGGCCTTGTGACAAGAGAAAGAAAACCGCCAGGATCAGATAATCGCCTGTGTGTCAGGAGAGGCCTCGGCAGCGCAGAACAGCTGATGCCACAGAAAAAGGAGGGGAAAAAAAACCAAACAAACTCTCCAAACCGTGAGCCCCACAGGCAAAGCTGCCACCACCGCTGGCACTTGGCCTCGGGGCCCAGACCAGCTCCCTACCCCCCACCACCGCTCCCCCTTTGCAGAGGAAATCGAAAGCAGAACTTCCTGCTGAGAAGCTGCAGCGGAGGTGGTATAAATGGCACTGGGGGGGGCAAATGCAAAGCAGAGCGCCGAGCAGCGCCGAGCGCGCAGGGCCCAGCGATGCCAGGGAGTTTCCCACGGGCACTGGGTGGATTCAGGATTAAGTGGCATGGAGCAGCTTGCTCGATTCCCACCCCCACCCAGCTTCCCCAGCTGGGCGGCTCATCCAAGTTGGCGCCCTGATCCCAGCGCCCGCTTCCCCATGCAAGCGTTGCATCAGCCTCAGCACGTGAACCTGACCTGACCCCCGCGCCAGTAAACACCAGGGTGTGGTGGCAACACCCCTGCTAGCTGAAACCTCTGCTCCCGCCCGATAAGGCCTCGCGCTTCCCAGGCGCCTGCCTACATGCAGCCGGCGGCGTTTGCTCAGGCGAGCGAGATCCGGCAAGTCCCTCGCTAATGCTACCCGGGGGGGCTTCTGGCATCCCTGCACCCAGCTGCTCAGAGCCTGGCTCAAAGCAGCGGCTGCAGCTCTGAGCCGAGAGGAGGTGGTGATTCCCTTGGTGGCTATCTCCAGCCTGCACTATGCAGGGGATGGGACCAGACCAGGCCCTTTTGCCCTTAAAAGTCTGACCGGACAAGAGACATCTCCGCACCTATCCCACCCCCCACACACACTGCTGCTGTGAAAGCCCTCCCCCACGCACCCCCCACATCCCCGCGCCTGACCCACTTCTGCAAGCTTACACCGGGAAGAACAGTTCCCGCCCTCCCTTGCCTCCTCCCCCACCGCCAATAGGGCCAGCTGTTGCTAGGGCTCGATTTTAACTTATCAGCGCTGGCCTGGCGGTGTGCCACCCCCCTCCCCGCCCCCCCCAACTTAGAAGCAGCTAATGAGCAGCCACGCGGGGCTTGCTAAAGAGCATTATGTAACCCGAGTCTCCCTTTCTAGAATGCACTCCCGTCTGCAGAGGCTCCAGGAGCCATGAATAATGCAGCAGCCTGCTGAGGACTGGAGCCCCCGAGCCTCCTGCAAGGCCCTGGGGTGGTGAGCCGTGCCCTGAGCACCTGGTGGGCTTCCCGCAAGGGGCGCCTGTAATGCCAGCCCGCTCCATGGTGGGCAGAGGCTTTCCCCACCCTGCCTAATGCCTTCAGGGCTTCCAGCCATGTAGCAGCTGGCGGATTTCCCCTTCTCCTATGGTTGTGGGGGGCTTAAAAGCAGTCCTGCTTTTTCCAAGCTCTGGTTTTCCATCACCCCCCTCGCCTGGGTTTCTTTCCTCAGCTCCACGGCCATCCCTGCAGACCTCTCACCGAAGCCTACAGAAGCCCAACCCCAGGCCCTCAGGCTAAGTGAGGGCTGATTCTTCCAGCTAACCTCATGCCTCGCTGTGCCTCGAGTTCCCAGGGACCCTCTAGACAACCCCCCGCTGGATGCTCTCTCTTCTGGTTGGAAAACAGCAACAGGAATCTGCTGGAGCCGAGCCAGCCCTGAAAAGGCCTCCGCATTCCTGGTGCAGGCCAGTCAAAGTGGGAGGGATTGCAAATGGAGCCTTGTCTAACAAGTTCAACCAAGACTAAAAATAACCGGCTGTGAACGCTGGTGCCAGAGCAGAGGCGGGTCCAGAAGTCCAGCTGGGGCTCCAGGGCGGGGGGGTGGGACCAGCAGAGGAGCGAAGGACCAGGGGGGCTGTATTGGGTCAGGCCTCCTGCCACAAATGCACCATGCTCGTCGCCTTCCCAGGAGTCTATAAAAGCAGCCCAAGACTCCTGGAAGTCAGCCCACTTTCCCACCCCTCCACCCCCACACAGATTAAGGCCGGGGCAAGCATACTTACTGGTGTGAGCAGCTCCGGGGTAGAGATGGGGGAACAATCACCGTTTAATTTAATACCACTTCCCAGATCAAAATCACAGATCTTCACTGGGGAAACCTTGGGCAGGAGGAAGAAGCACAGGAGCCTATTACCAAAGAGACCTGGAAGGTGTCGGTGGAGTCCCCAGTGCTAAAAAAGGGACCCACTGGATCCAGGCTGCGGACCAGGAGACCTGCCGAGTTACACAAGTCTGGAGCTCATGTGCCTGGTCCCAGCCATGCCCCCCTCCCCTGTGAAATCCCATCTTAACAAATGAAGACCTAAATTAAACTACTGCCCCATAAAGCATCGTGATCTCCCCAACTCCCGAGTCCATCCCCCTTCCCACCCCCTGCGTGGTGAAGGTATACCTGGGCTCTCTGCAGGCCTCAAGCTACATCTTGCCAGGGGAAGAGCAGGCAGCTGACCACCCCTATCCCCTCCACGAGGCAGCTGCCATCTCCCAGCCTGTCCCAACTCCAGCCAGGCCCAGAACAAAAAGGATCTGGCCATGGTTGCCACCCGTGCCCAAGTGCTCATGCCTGCCACTCACCTGATCGGGACTCTCACAGAGAATGTTTTCAGGCTTCAAATCCCTGTGCGCTATCCCTGTTACAGGTGAGAAATCCCAGGTCAGCAGGGGCAGCAGCTTCCCAGGGTCCCCCCCCCAAAAGCATTAGTAACAGGAAGCCAGGATCTGCCTTCTGCGACCATGATCACTGCTCTGGGGCTCTCCAGGAGGTGCAACAGCGACTGGTGTGGGGGGCTGAGCCCCCTCGGTGCTCCAAGCAGCTGGCAGAGCTCAATGCCTCATCTCTTCAGGGCCTGATACTGAACCAAGTCCCCACCCCACTCCATGCTCTGATAAAACCCATGCTTTAATGGCTGAAGGGCAGAGGCAGATAGGATCTCACAGGCCAGGTGAGAGCACTGGCGTCCGGCTCAAGAATAAGTGTCCTTCTAGCCCTGGTCTCCCCTCGCCGCTGCCTATTCCCAGAAGGCAGGTCCCAGAGCGCGGCTCGTGTGCTGCCTACCTTTGTTGTGCAAGAAGTTAAGGGCACTGGCTATGTCCTGCACCACCACGCTGGCCTCCAGCTCATTGAAGTGGCGCCTCCTGTGGATGTGGGTCAGGATGGAGCCTGCGGCACATACCTCAGAGTCAGCCACAACAGATCTGCACCTTTCCATACCGGTCTCCCACCACCACCCAACACCAGAGACAGATGCTGCCGCCTGGGCTCTGGTTCCAGAGCCCATCCCCATAACACCCGTCAAAGCTGGGATCAGGGGTTTTGCATGGCCAAGAGCCTCAGCCCTGGGAGACAGCAGGTGGCACGAGCTTGGAGGGCTTCATGTGCCACTGATCACTACAAGGGACCTATGCCTGGGCAGCAGTGCACCAGTAGCTACCTACCACCATTCCCCCACCTTCCCCCCCTGACAGAGGTGAATGGCGCTATAGGAGCTAAGGCAAACCCTGCTGGGACATTTACCTCCTCGCATCTTCTCAAACACCAGGTAGAATTTGTCTTCCTCTTCAAAAAACTCTATCAGCTCCAAGACGTTTCTGGAAAAGTGGCAAGGGGACGATCAAGCCACCCATCTATGCCAACAAGCTTCCCACCCTTTGCTGCCCAGCCACTGACGGGGGCCTGCTGTATCACTAACTTCCTCACTAAAGCTGACTTCCCAGGGGACCGCCGCCCAGACATGTATACACGGGACACGTGCCAAAAGGGAACTGGGTTTCAGTTACTGGAACCAGAAGGCTTGGACCCGCAGCTGGGCAGGGAGCATTTTCCCAGTGTCCTGGTAGATGGCTTATCTCTACCGCAGCCCTAATTGCAAGCAGACACTTCCCTCAGCCAACAAGCTGCTTTTGAGAAACAGCACCGCTCAGCATTTTCCTAGGAAGGACAGTTAACATGGAGCCACGGGCTACTCTCCCCATTCTGCAGCAGTTAAACCAAACTGTCCACAAAGCGTATCCACTTCCCCAAAGACCGTATGCCCCGGTATCGGGAGCCCTTCAGACTCATCTTGAGCAACGGCTCCCAGCCTAATGTCATTCAGCTGCTCTCCTACAGCAAGACTGATCCCTGCACCCATAGGAAAAGTTTGAAGGAGCCCAGGAATGCTCTCCAAGAGCCCACAATGGCATGGCTGGAGGCAACCTGATCCTCCAGAGAATGGGCAGGTACATGGAGGATCTCAGCTAGCTGGTGAAGGCTTCCCCCTGCTCCAGGAACAGCAAACCCTTGGGGTCCCCAGCCTAGCATGAGTGCAGCAGCCCCAGCACACCTGTGTCCTTGGCACTGATACAGCATCTCCACCTCTCGAAACACACGGCTCCGGATGTGTCCAAGGCGCTTCTCGATGATCTGAAACAGAAATGAAGAGAAAGGCTGAGATGGGGACGGGGCCCTTTGCACTGCACGGGGGAGCCAGGCTCAGACCAGCCCAGCAGACCTGGCAGAGCGAGGGAAACGAGGGGGTCCCATGGTAACCGCACCAAGCCTCAGGCCCTGAGCTCGTTGCCTGCAGCACTCTCCCTTTGCAGGCCAGACAATGCTAGACAACTTAGACAAGAGCCTCTTGCCAGTTACCAGCCCACGTGGCATCCCCCTCCACACAGCCTGGCAGCACATCCCTGGAGCAAGCTGCCCTCCCTAGTGCTAGGTGGGATGCAAGGTGATGGCTGCATGAAGGGGTTAACCAGCTGCAGGGGAGGCTACTTTCCTTCCAGCCTAGGTCCATCCCACCCCTCAGGGAGATGACAGCCCTGGGCATGCCAGCTTCTCCTCCCCACCCTCCAGCACAGGGGAGGAGCCACCCTCCTTCCAGGGAGAGGCAAACAAAGACTCATGCGACAAGGGCGCAAAGCACACTTCAAAGGCCAGACCTGGAAGCCAGGCTGCAGAGATAAGGGCCCTTCCCTCCTCCTGCTCTGCCAGGGCCTCCTTTGGCAGGGGAAAGTGCTGGCCCCCAGACAGGCACAAGATTATCCGGGCCAGAGTCCAGCATGAGCCAAGCCGGACTAAATGCAAAGCGGCCGGTGGGTGCAGGGAACGGCTACAACAGCAGGACAGAGGTTGCAATCCAGCTTCCTGCAGAGCCGTTCCAGTGCAAGGAGCTCTACGGGAAGACTGTGTAAACCCTCCATTCAAGGAGGAGGGGGTGACTCCTGGTTTCTTATCAGCGACTGGTTTGTTCTGTGACCTCCAACAAGTCCCTTCCCACAGAGTCTCCATGTCCCCACCTGCGCTATGGAGAAGACGGCTTCCCAGCCCCCAGAACCGAAGACATTTCGGGTTTGCAGGGGGACTTGAGAGCCTCAGCTGCAGGCTGGACAGCAGCTCCAGGCACTGCTCCACTCCAGCAGAGCTGCTCCCTGGGAAGGCTCAGGAGGCAGGAGCCCGAGCTAGAAGGGTGCGGCTTTCGCAGGGCAAAAAAAAGCTGGAGGGGGAAGCTTAGATTCCTGGGTCCGTGACTACAGCCCTCTGCGCTCCGTGGCATGAGAAGCACCCGAGCCGCTAGAGAAGGGCTGCATTGTTTCCTCTCCAAGCCGCTTGGCTTGAGGCTTCCAGTCAAAGCAAGGACGTCCCCAAGAGACTGCCGCTCGCCAACAGCCACAGCTGCTCTCCTCCAAAACAGAACGCACTTCCCCCTCTCGGGAGGTCACGGCTCTGCCCCCCCCCCCCCATGCGCCCAGCCAAGTCCCGTCCTTTCCACCCGGATGCTAGCGCATTGCAGCCCCACACTGGGAGGCCAATAGGAGCTGGGTACCAGGCGCACCAGCCAGCTCCTCTTGACTTGCTGCTGCTCCAGTTACACAGAACAGGAGTTGCTTTTGTCTGGGGCAGTGCCAGCTCTGCTCAGTGCCCCGGTGAAGCGTTTCACTTGCTCCTCTGCACTACTCCGTGGAAGTACTGCAAAGCACTGGAAGCCAGAGCTCTTGTGACCACCAAGCTGGGAGCCCGTAAGTGCTGGGTCAGCATGAGCCCCAATATCCTTACTCTCTAGTCTACCAGGATGATTTTTAAAGCTCAAACTCCATGTTGCGCGGTGTCTCCCAAGCCCAGACACTGCAGCGTCAGCAGTTTCCAGCTTGCCTAGACCTGTTCTGGTTCCCACCTCCTTGCCCAGATGCTGCACCCTTGTGTCAAGATGCCCAAAGCAAGCATAAGACGCACCAGCCTGCTATCACCTCTGCTTCCATGTCCAGCCTCTCTGGAAATCCCAACACGCTTTGCAGACATTACATTAGCCTGCCTAACTCCCTTAACCAGGTAGGTCTCAGCCCCCCACTTTGCTGAGACGACAAATGAAGTGACTTGACCAAGGCCACACAGTGAGTCTGTAGCAGAGCCAAGGCTAGACGGTCTCATGGCTCCTAACTCATGCACTGCAGCTGGGAGGTTTCTGTCCCTCTCCTGCAAGCTGGGGTACCTCATGGAAGACAGCTGCACTGACCCCTTGTCCCGCCCGTAACATTTGGGTTTCACCATCTCTCTTACTAAGCTGCAGTGGTTCTGAATCCAGCTCTCCCCACCATGAGGCTTTCTTCGGGATCGTGCCAAGATCAGGCCATGTGCCCCTTCCGCGCACAGGCTGGCTTTGTGGTTTCATAGGAGGTACAACCCTGAGCCATGTACACAGACCAGTCGCTCATCCTGGGGGTCCTTTCCAAGTATCATCGGGATCTCCCCTTAGTGCAAATGATACTCTCAGTAAAGCCGTTCCTACAGGGCACTCACCACTCAAGCACAGCCAGCTCTCCTCTTGACCCGTGGCACTACAGCCTGTTTTACCAGGGCCAGTCCCAGCACTGACCGTCACACTTGCCTGGCTCAGACTTCTCCATCACTGGTGTCCCCATTAAGAAGCAAGGGCACAACAGCGGAATTACACAGGAGTTTGGTGCCCAGGACTGGCCCTTACCAGCAGCCCTGAGTTTGGAGACTACCAGCCCTACAGAGACATAACTACCTCCTACTCTAGGGGTATTGCTACCATTCCTATGCCATTACTTGTATTACAGCTATAGACTGCTCAGGGCTCCACTGTGCCAGGTGCTGTATGGACCAGACACCCCTCTGCACTTAGGTGCGGTCTAAATAGACAAGACAGGTAGGGGAGAGCGGACACTTGAGGCACGAAGATAACAGGGGAAGCTATAGGACAAGTGTCACTGATGGGGACTGAGGCTCTAGCCCTAAGTCCTAGTTCAAACTCACTCCCTGAACCCCAAGGCCTCTCCAAGCCCTTACCTTCACTGCATACTCCTTGTTGGTGATGAGATTAACGCAGGACTGGACTCTAGCGTGGGCTCCTTCCCCGAGCACTTCATCCTGCAGCTGGTAAACATCTGGGGGGGGGGGGGGGGGGAAAAAGAGAAAGGCTCTCATTCCTGTGCAAATTTCTGGGAAAGACCTGTACAAGCTGCAAAAGCCCAGTGTTCAGTGCATACACCCCGACACGGGATTACAACAGCCCCCCACCCGAAGCCAGCTGTTGTTGAATGCATCTCTCTGCCCCTCAGCTTCTCCAAGTTCAAAACCCCCAAGCCTTGAGCAACAGCTGAAAGAGCAGCCCAGACCCAGGACCCCCCGCACCGCTCACCTTCAAAACGCCCTGAGAAGCTGTCTGTAGCTCTGCACCGTTTCTTCTTCTTGTTCCTCTTCTTGGCGTCGGGGATATCGATGGGTTGACTTGAAGGCATGTCTGTCCCAAACCAAAGCCATCCAGACAGCATTAACACCATGCAAGTGGTCGCACAGCCCAACACTCACCTCTGCATTTACCTCTCGCTTAGGAATATGAGAACAGATGGCACTTCATGCGGCATGAAATACTGACCCAGCTCCCAGGAGCCTTTAGTGAGTGGCAAACAAGACACCAGCTTAATGAATGGTGAGGAGAGAGGCTGGGTCAGACACTTCTGGACCCAATGGGGCTTTTTGGAAGGGTTAGACAGGAAGCCAGGTCCTGATGAATCGCAAGGTGGCACCCACACTTGCCACACCTTCTGGGATTTATATGCATCTTTGGCATGTGTCCAAGCGAATGCCTGGGCCCCTGGACTTCAGGGACATCAAGGATGCCATGCACCTGGAGGTCTGGCCCATGCTCAAGCACCTTCCTGTATGAGCGCCACGGCAGATGGTATTTGTACCTCCACCAGGAGCTGCCCCACACTGGTATTGGACAGTGGTTTTCAAGAGGGAGGAGGAAAGGACCACGAGAAGAAACCCAATGGAGGGTGGAGGGGAGGCAGAGCTAACAACATGCTGACCTCTACCCCCTGCCCCCACTGGGATTAAAGCAAGGCGCTGTCTGTAGAGCTGCTCACCGGGGCGGGCTGGGCACTCGAAGTTGAAGACAGATTCCAGGTGGCTTGTCTGGGTGAATTCCAGGTCGAATGGGTTTTGCCCCTGGAGGATCAGAAGAGAAGAGAGGAGAACGGAGTGAGACCGGTGCATAAACAAGCCGGCAGCACCCCAGGGTGCCTGTGCCAAGTATCCTAGGTCTTCACATCCCAGTCTGCTCCCCTAGGGCATCTCCACCCCCGCCTGTTAACAAGGTCCCTATGGAGATGGGGTGGCTCCATTAGCTGGGCCAGAATTGCAACCCCAGGGAGACCCACCCCAATTCCTGGCTTTGTACCAGGAATTGCTGTAGCACCTCATTTCACACGCGTGCACACACATTTTTATTCCCTTACAGACCAGCCTAGAGAAAGTCTCAGAGTCTGCTAGAAATAGCCTTCCCCAAAGCTGCAGCCAACTTGGGGGCAGAGTTGGGATTCACATAATACCCAATAAATAACCAGGGCTGCACTACAGAGGCAACCCCGCCATGACCCAGCAATCAAGGGAGTCGGAGCAATTCTTGCTTTTGGAGGCAAATATTGGCACTTGGAGGAGACGGTCTCAGAGCTGCCAGTCTCCACTCATGAAGCGGGAGAGTCCGAGCAGGGAACAGGCTCCAAAGTGGCTTTGTCATCCTGTTCCTCCCTTCTCAGCTCCAATGCTGATGCCCAGGCAGGATGACAGCGAGACCTCCCCTGCACCCTGCCCGTACAGGTCTCTGGCTCGGGAAGCAGAACAGCTCCAAGGAGCCAGGAAGCCAGATCGCTGGAAGCAAGAGAATGGGTTGCCTGGCAAAGAGTGGGTTTGCCAGACTGGAGCCATGTCTCAGCAAGTCAGCAGTGCTGACCCAAGCCCAGCAATGAGAAGGTGCAGGGTTGCTTGGGGCATGCCAAAGAGAAGACATACCCCTCCCCCAGCCCCACTGCCCTCCACTGCGATTTCCACCTAGGCCACAATGGGAAGGAAGCCAGAGACATATAAATCCACTGCCAGCTTTCCAGCCACCCTGGAGAACCTCACTCTTGGCATTTGGCCTGGGAACCCTTGAGCAGACAGCATTCTACCCATTTCACAGGCAGCAAACCGAGGCACGGGCTCCTCAGTTCAGCTTCCTCTAGGTCAGAGGAGCAAAACCAGGGCCTGGGCATCCTGCCTCACAACTGCCCAGTTCCCCAGCCCACATCTGTGCAAGTACTTCAGACATGTCAGAGTGTGCGGCTTCATTGCCCAGCGACTGCCTTGATACCAATGACACGGAGCAAAAATAGAGCATGAACCAGACCGTGCATGACCTCAGGGCCCCAAATCAGCTGGAGCCAGAGCTGTATCTGAGTGTTCGTGCATAAGGGAACTGCAGGGCAGGTGGCTGAACCAAGAGGGACTGGTGACTGCTCAGGTATAACTAAGCTCCTATAAGCTTAAAGCCTCCTTGCTGTAAGGGTTAGAGCAACAGGCCCAGCCACTCGCACCATCCTCTCCTTCTGTGCACTCCTACGCCCCGTTTGCTCACTTGCTCAGGGTTCCCAGTTCAGGCCTCCTCCCAGATATCACCTGGCTGGCTCAGCAAAGCAGCAGAGCCTGAACCCAGACACTCACTCACCCCCTGCATCAGCAGGGACTTGGGAGGGAACCGAGCTGAGCTGAGCATCATCCAGGGGGCCTGGAAAGGGGCGGAAGAAGAGTCAGGGATTGCTAAGCACTGTTTGCAAACTCATCTCGGGGATGGGCACAGTTTAGTGCTGCCACCCCAGGCCTGGAGAGAGTCCTTTATGCACAGCTTTGGCTGGAAGGGCTCCCCGATTCACAGGCAGGGGACCGGAGCCAAGGGCAGCAGACCTGCAGCCCAGACCAGTGCCTACAGCGGACCTGCAGCAGAAGGTGTAGCCCAGCCTAGCCAAATGAACCCTGAGCTGTCAAGTTGATGGCAGGGCCAGAGGATGGAAGCCAGCCTGGATCACATTTCCAAAGCCCTGGAAGTCAACTGTAGCCTGGGCCAGAAAGCAACAGCATTTGGTCCAGTTCAAGCCAGGAAGTGAAGAGTTACAAACTGGCCTCCTTGGAAGGCGGCTAGGATCAACAAAGGAGGGTTAGCACTCAGCAATAAAATGCAAGACGAGCTGGAGAAGAGCAGGAAGTTTGCACCATGCTGCCTCGCCCAGGCTCTTCCAGCCTCAGGTCATCACACTGGGGACTCTCCCTGGCCTGAACTGCTAGGGAAGCCACTTGCCTCAAATGAAGGGAAAACAGATGTTCAGGTGTGATAGGTATGAAGCCAAGAGCCAGGATGCCAGGGCCCTGGTCTCTTCCCTGCCTCCAGCTCTAACTTTACCCCTCCCTGCCTCCGCTTCTGGCAAGACCCCCCCCCCATATCTGCTGGAACGGAAAGCACAGAGCTACAGACCCACGGGCCAGCTCCCCCCACGGCTTCCAGAGAGCGACGGCAAGCCTCCCCAGCATTATGAAATCTGCCTGGGTGGAGGTGGAACTTTTTTTCAAAAGAAAACACATGCCCCGCTGCCATGTCGGCGAGGAAGCCAGAGCCCTTGGACCGTATCGGATCTCAGGGAGCAGCTCCCCCGCAGCCAATCAGCAGGGCTTGGCACGAGCCTCGCTCACAGCTAGAACCAGCTAGAAATCGCGTGTTTACTTTCCATGCAAGTTGGACACCAGCCACGCTGGGCTGGGCGGCCCGAGAGAGGGAAGCGCGGAGCCCCTGGAAGCCAGCCTGCACTGCAGACAGGAGCCGGCCGGATCCAGGAGTGTGTTTCTTGCAAGAGCTCGGGAAGTAAGCGCCGCAGGCAGCTCACAATGCAAGGGTTCGTTGCCCCTTAGCCCGCGCTGCCCCGATGCCACTGACTAGCAGCTATTTAGAGGCTTGCACCAGCAAAAGGCTGCAACCCAAAGGCAGCGTTGAAAGTCAAACTGGGAATTTCGACACACACTTCTAAAGCATTTCCTTTTCCCCTCCCTTAAGTGTTCCTATAGCCTTCCACCTCCTTTTCAAGTGGTCCGTCCCCCCCGCCCTGCTTCTTCTCCCCTCCTCCGCATATTTTTTCACTTAGGTCTTTTGTTCAAAATGTCTAACTTCTCAGCCTCTCCCCCAGCAACAGGTTGCATGTGGCATGATGCCGTTATATAACACCACCCCGGCACCGGGCGAGAGAGCGGTTACATCAGGCTGCAGCAGAGCCGTGGGTGATGCAGAGAAGGCAGAAACAAAACACAACTCCAGGCCAAGAGACACAGAGGGTCCCTCGGCATCTCGCAAGACCACCCCCCGGCTCCGAAAGAAAAGCACATGCCTGAACAAATGAGCCATTCATGGGTCCTTCAACCCCTTGCACCAGCTGCTGTATCCACAACACGCGTGACCTGCGCGAGGGGAGGGGGGCGGCGATTTAACGCCAAGCTTGTGGCTGGGGCAGCGCAGCACGCCGGCTCTGTGTTCATCAGCACAATTTCAAGCGAGATGGAGTCCCAAGAGGAAAGCCACTAACGGCCTAAAAAACTGAAACCAAGATCAAGCAAATGGCTTGAATAAATTAAGTCCCAACACCGACGCTGCAACAGACGCCCAGCAGCTCCCGTGGGCTCCAGGGAAAAAAAAAGTCCTAATAAACCCAAACCCTTTTTGTAACTCCTGAGCAAAGAGAGAACGCTGGAGGCAAAGCAACAGGAAGGACGCTTGTGTCCGAGTCTAGTGGGGCCAGGTACAGGAGCTTGGTAACAGAGAGTGGCTTGGGACAGAGCCAAGCCTTGGGGAAGGTATGGGTTTCATAGCAGATAATCATGAGCTGCATCAGCAACAGGATAGCTCTGGCCTTAACGTAAGCCCAGGACAGGGCACAGTACAGTACATACCCTGAAGTAAACAGAGAGCCTGTGCCCAGGGGGCTGCAAGACCGTGCCCATTGCACAACCCTCCGTGGTGGACCTGCCAGCCCGACCCAAGAAGCGGCAGCCATGCACCCCCTCCACCCTCGGTGCCAATGTCTCCTAAACAAGAGTGGACTGCCTTGGACCAAATTGCACCTATTCCCCGCACACTGCCTGCGGGACAGAGCAGGATCCAGCCTCCCCACCCAGCTCCCACAAGGCAGAAGCTGGCACAAGAGCCACGACAGATGCCAGCTCCCCCACAGAAGCAACAGGCGGTGGCCACCCCACTGTCACTCAGACCGGGGGCCCTGACGCTGCCTACGGCCGGGAATGAAGGTCCTAAACGCCTGGGACTCAATGAAAGGGGTGGAAAGCTTGACTCCACAAGCCAGGTCCGGTCATTTTATTTTAAGGAAGCATCTTTATTAGTTGGAAGATTTATACGGGACATTGTGAGTCAGAGTGGGGTAACGCTACGTCAGTCCTAAAGGAAACACAGGGTCAAATCCTGCCCCTCTTATCTTTAAATACAATCTGATCAATGACCCAGGTATTCACATCACTCGGCTCAGCTCCCCGCAGCAGAAACTACTGGCTGGCTGCAGGAAGGTTTCCTATTTCCCTTCTGATCCTTTATGGGACGTTGGTGGAGACCTTTTTATATCCTTTCGGTGAGGAACTCAGGAAAAATCAAGTCCCTTGGGGTCTCAGAGGAGGGGCAGGCCTTGCCTTTTGTTTGGGTGGCTTCAGGGGCAGGAGGCGTCGTGGGAAGGCTGCACCACAACCAAGGAAGCTGGCCCCGCAGCGCGCAGGCAATGCAACGCGCACACTGCACTGCATCACAGGCAGCGTTCAGGGGTGCCGCGACGGGGCCGCTCTCAGGAGCACGTAGTGACGCAGAGCGGCACAGAGCCTCCGAAACTCCCACAGAAATTAATGCTCTGCTACCGCCAAGGAGACCCGTGATGTTTTGTGCGGCACACACATCCCCCCGCTGCAGCTCGCCCCTCCCATCAGCACTGAAAGGGGACTCCTCCAACATAGGGACCAACCGGCAAGCAGCCCCCTGCTTCCCCACCGCGCTGTTTCAACGCCAGCCAGTCCTCCGACGTCTCATTGCCACCCAACCGAGCTGCACGAAAGTAACACAGCCCTGCCCAGCTCTCCGGCAGCCGGGGATATTCGTGTGCACACAAGCGCCTCCCGTGGGTGTGCAAACCCCCCCCCCCACCCTGGAAACAACAAATTCACCGCTGCAAAACACACTGCGGGCCCGGCAGCAAGAAGAGCCCCCAACTCCATCCCACGGCAAGGAGCTTTTTTTGGGCAATGCAGACATGTCATCCCCAACACGCCCCCTCCGCTCTGCCCCGCCGCCTTACCTTGAAGGACCGGTGGAAACCTTTGACTTCTGTTTTCTTCTGGACCATTTTGCTGAGGATTTTTGACACGAAGAAAACGGGAAACGATTCCAAATGCGAAGCGGGGGTGGAGTGGGGGGGGGTGCTGGGAGGCAGGAGAGCTAGTCCGGATCGGCTGGCTGGAGACCCTGCGGGGGCACACGGGGTTAGACGCCGCCGGGGTGGGGGGCCCTGCCCGCGGAGCCCGCTCCCCGCTCGCGGCCCGCGCAGCGCCCAGCCCCGCGACCGCGGCGGGAGGGCGCTGCCCTTACCGAGGCCGGGCTCCGCAGTGCTGCCGCCACTGCTGATGGTACGCCCAGCCCAGCCCAGCCCGGACCGCTGCGGCTGCAGGGGGGAGTGACGGGGCTCCGGCTGTGCCGCGCGGGGGCTTTATATGGGCTCCGCGGCTGGCCCGGCCCCGCGCTGGGGCGGGACGAGCGGGAGGAGGCGGCGCCGCGGCCGCTGCTGCAGATCGGGTGAGCCCCGCGCTGCGGCGGCCGCGGGACAGCGCGCTCCTCCCGCTCCCCTGGCCCCGACCCGCGCCACAGCGAGCCTCCCCTTTAGGGAAGGGCAGACACCCCCTTTTCCTGCCTTTCCCCCCTCCCCTGGCAAAGCAGCCCCCGCTAAACACCATCCCGCAGCAGTCAGGGGCACTTGCCTCCTCCTTCCCTGCTTCGCACCCCCCCACCGCTGCAGAAAGCACCCTCTTTTCCTCCCCCTGCCTCCACGCCACCCTGGTGTTGCTGCCCGGCAGGGGAACCACACTTTAACCTCGCACCCGCGCGCGCTCAGGAGCGCTTCTGCACAGACTTTTCCTGTTGTCCTCGCTTCAGTGCTTGGTGGTGGTTTTGAAGCCGGTGCAAGTGCTTTCCTAAGGAAGCTAGCAGACTTTGCAAAAGTCATGCCTCCCACTCCTCTCAAAAGAATATATATCTATATATTGTTCTTACCCTTTCATGCCTGTGTGTGACACCTACTTCAGTAGCAAATGTGGGGCCGTGACCTGCCGCAATTATTTCCTTGCCTCTCTTTACCAGCTCTGTTTTTATTTTGCAAGGCCCTGTGTACCGGGTGGAGGAGGTGCAGGGGGTGCGGATGGACTTGCCTAGATCAGATCACCACATCTGGTATCCTGCCTACAGCAGCTGCCAGTACGTGATGCTTCAGGCTAAAGCAAGGCCCTTCACCCTAACACACTTCCTGATTGTTCGGCTCTGGATGCAGGGATTGGGAGTAAACTGCTGCAGTAGGGGATTGTACCCGGAGAGGCTGTGGAGTCTCCGTTCTTGGAGGTCTTTAAGACCCAGCTACACAAAGCCTTGGCTGGGGTGATCTAATTGGGGATGATCCTGCTCTGAGCAGGGGGTTGGACTTAAATTAACAAGGATTAAACGCCGTGGCGTGTACAAGCACCAGATGCGACCTGAAGTCCCTTCCAGCCATCATTTTCCGTGTTTCTATGAACTCCTCCTTGACCTAGACAGTGATTGTCTTGATCCTTGAAGCGCAGCCTTCGCTCGTCCCTTCGCAAGCATGAGACTGAAAGGGCACAGAACGGGCAGGTATAAGTCTGTGGTTTCACAGCTCAACTCTTGATTGTGGTTTTCCACTAGAAGGGAAGGGACTTTATGGTGTGCACATTTAGGACATTTAGGACTGCAGCTTTTTACAGCTATGTCATTAACTTGTGGACTTCACTGCCCCAGGAGGTTTCCCAAGACAAATGACCACTTTAAGATGAGGCCTGACGGAATAACACCGTCAGGCTACCTAGAATAAAACATTTCAACCCTCGTGCGTCAGGGGCTGCTCACCAGCAGGGGTCAGGAAGAAATTTCTCGTCGCATGCAGATGCAACCTGGTAGTAGCTGACAAGTGGCAGAGGAAGGAGGATCCGAAATACATCTGGGGGGGGCATTTCTGACTTTCCTAGCAGCCCATCCTGCATTCCTTCCGATTCCCAAGTTAGCCGGGGTCTCCCTGACTATCCTCCCCCCACTCCTGCTGGTTCCAGAGCAAGGCTAATGTTGTGTTTGGAGGTGACCTGGAAAGCAAACAGCTGCTCTTCCAACCAAGATTACGTCAAGCGCCCCAGCAAGCTAAAAAGGGATTCACTCTTATTCCAAGGTACTGCCAGTACTGCAGGAGGAAGAGTGGCAACGCACCCAGCCAATGAAACACAAGAAAGAAGCATTACATCATTGGAATGAGCTGCCATTGGCCCATTAGCAATCTGTGTGTATTGCTATCTTCCTGCACTGTTTTTGTTTTACGTTGAATGTATTGAGCGCTCTGTTTTTCTCCAACAAAGAGCAAACACAGCCCTTTGGCCTGGTTTCCTCTTGCCCTTGCAACCTGCAGGGTCATTTCTCCTTGCCAAGGTGAGTGCAAAACAGACCGAAATCAGACCAGCAGGACTGTCCGCTCGTTTTGGGCGGGGGTAAGTTGATTGCAGAAGGGGCAGAGCTGATGGAGAAACTGGGGGCTAGAAGCCAAAGCTCCAGGAGGGAACAGGATGCGTGCTTCTCGGCTCTAAGAGGCTGCACCATCCGTGAGAACAACACGAACACCGTGCAGCATTCCTGCCAAATTGCTGGAGTGTCAAGTGCAAAACAGGAGTGGTTCCCCGGCTCGACACACCCCCTTGATGACCCAGGTCAGCTCTGCCCCCAGATTTGGGATTGGCTGCTGTGGGTGCGTCTCTGCCAAGTTTGCAGCCAGCATGATATTTCTCACCCTACAGTCTCAAGTGTGTGAAGCACATCACAAAGACACTCTCATGGACCCAGAGGGACAGCCTTCCATCTTCAGCTCCCTCTGTGCAAAAATGTTTATTTCCTACCTAAGGGGACTTTTCACCATTCTGTACCATCTACACTTTTCCCAGAGCCTGATGAAGGGACTTTGATCCCAAAAGTTTGCAGGAAAGGACAATTTTTTTGCCATTTTCCAGTTGGTCTAATAAAAGGTATCGTTTTGGAACCAAGAGTCTTAGTTTTTTGGATGAAGCACATCTAGGCATCCTTCCTAATTCTGTACCACAGGTGCCAGAGGCGACCATCAACCCAAAACAGAGCTGAGTAGTTTAAGCTGGCCCAGCTCCAGTTCCCACTTAGGTGCAAAGCTCCTAACTTTCCCTTATCAGCTGGCTGCTTCTCAAGAAGCATACACTGCTAGAGCAAGATCGAGACAGTGTCAAAAGCCTGTGGGTAAAGAACAGAAATATCCATTTGGGGAATATTCACCATGATAGACTGCCCTCTTCCAAAATGAGCCCTTTGCCCTAGGGCAGTTTGGGCTGCTTACAGTATTTGTCCTTCACCTATTTCAGTCTCTTGTGCTTTCTCATGTGTTCAGGCTGACAGGCCCTTTCCATGGAGCTGAGACATTCCTTCCATTTAACGATAGGGAAACAAGTAATCTAGTCCTGACTTTTGTGATCCAAGCCAAAAGCCGTGACTCTGAACCAAGAGCCCACCCTTAATGCGACTCAAGTGCTCTTCTCCCAGTCACCGTCTATGGAGCTTTCAATTTTAGGTCATCTGCTACCGATTCAGGCAATTGGGATGGAGAGAAATCCAAATCTAGTTTAGTGTATACCTACCAGATGTACATTTTCTGGGTGGTTGACTCAGCATCATGGGGCTCGCTTGGTTTTTGAGGTGGCACAAGGCTGAGTGTGGCTGCGCACGCTCAGATGCACGCTGCCTTTGAAATGAAATGCCTGGCTCGGTGCGCTCTCCGGCCAGGTTTACGTCCTATTGTTCTTCTGGAAACAATGGGAATGTGTGATCCAAATAGTACCTGGGTTGCACAAATTGCCTTTGATGATGTCCAGGCTTTGTGTATATCAGGAAGCGTGACGTCGGACCCCAGGGACTAGGCATATAAACAGGATAGGAAACCTGTGACTCCTGACAGTGGGAGACATCCTATTGCCCACATGGGAAAGGTGCAGGATTCTAGAGCGGAAAGACCGAGCCTTGAATCTGGGCTCCCCAGGCCTGGGCATGATGCACAAACCTGGCACTTACTGTCCTGTACCTCTGTGAAACAAACCTCAAGATGAACTTGATCCAAATGCCCACCATCCTTCAACCCCATCCAAATCCAAATCTCAAGCCTGGAGCCCATTCCTGGCTGGATCCAAATCCACACTGAGCAGTTAGATCCCAGTTCTCAGGTCTCACTGCTAAGTGCAGATTTTAGACAGTGAGAAAAACAGCAGAAAGAAGAAGGTGGGGGATCTGCTGGGCCTGGACACGTGGAAGTGGGTTGTAGCTGGAGAAAGGATGTGGTGACATACCTAGGGTGTGGGTGCAGGGCATCAGTCCCACATGCCAGCTTGGGAGGGGGCAAGAAGAGCAGCCACTGCCATGGCTGGCCCAGCCACCGATGACAAGGACAACCCAGCCTCCAGGGACTGCCCCTGCCACCACTCAGCATGCAACATTGGGCTGGAAGAGTGGCACTGGAGCCAGGTGATGGGCGGTGGTCCCTTGTTTCTTCCGGAGGAGGATCCTGGATCCGCTGAGTGTGCAGATCTCCGGTTTTGGTTTGCTCTGTTCATGGTGAAGCATGCCCATTGAACTTTTGACTCCTGTGCTACTTCTCCATGAGTGAGCGTGTTGGTGGGAAAAGTAGTGTGATTGACAGGTGTGCAAGGGACAGTCCTTAAAAGGGAGAAATGAGTGCCCTTGAGTAAAAGATTGTAGCAGTTTGGATGAGTGGCAGGCACCGTCACCAAGGAGACTGGAATATTCAGCACCTGATTGGAGGAGGAGGAGGTGGTGTGTTACCAAGCACCCACTGATATAAAATAACACCGCAGAAGTGCACTGGCATGTGTGTATGGCACGTCTTGGGGTGTGTCAGTGAGCGTGAGTGGTGCTGGAGGCTGCCTGGTGGAGAATGCGGGTGTGTTAAGCCTATGATGTTGGGCTGAGCGTGGGGTATGGTTACTGGGGTGTGTGTTGAATGGTTGGTCCCTGTGAGAGTGGCTAGATCACTCCAGGACCAGACCGGTATCATGGTAGATGCAGTGTCTGGACCGTCTTGTGGATCCCTGTGGCGAGAGAGCGGTCAGCACAACAGTCCCCCAGCAGGTCTGGGCCCTGGAGTCACCGAAGTGATTTGAGACGTCCAGCACCGGAGATCAGAGAGAGACGACTTCGGCGTTGTAAAGTATCACCTTGTACCGTGTTGTTCCTATATTGTCTCTCTGGTCCCAGTTCTGTTGCTTTGCTGTTATTGGGCTTACACTCCAGTTAATGTCGATTTAATAAAACCAATTGAGCCAAGCCGGACTCCTGGTAGCTTGGCTAACCGATAATCTATCCACCCACCACGTTAGCAGTCCCTTATTAATATAATTGCCATATTAATAAAGGGTTTTCCTGCAACAGAGCGTGCTGATGAAGTACACGGGCAGTGTGGAACCGAGGCTGGTCTTAGCCAGAGGTCCTCGAGCGCTTCCACCGCGTGGACCACATCTGCAGGGAGAGACCATGTCCTGGGCACTTCCTTTCCCATCGTATCCACAGGCCCAACAGGCCAGAAATGTCCGAGCAGCTGCTCTTTGCTGTCAGTTGCAAATGATCTGAATTTTTTCATTCAATTTCCTGAAAACTGAAATGTTTCTCTTCCCCGACCCCAGTCATTTTCATTCTTTTGGCCACTAGAAAAAATGCAGGAGGATGTGAAAGCAAGGAGGGGGTGGGGAGAAAGCCTTTCCATTGAAAACCAACTCTTTTTCATGGAAAGCATTTCCAAGATTTCACTTGAAAACATCTCACAGGAAATTTAGGGGAGGGGGAAATTTGAGGCGGCTCCAAAATTCCCAGCAGGCAAACCCATTGGCATGTTTTTGGCCAGATCCAGTCATGTACATCCCTATGGCAACTGTTGCTGACGTGGAAAAGCCACATTATGGAAAGCATCGTGTGTATTCTTAGCTCTCCCTAATACAGGACAGCAGCTGGAGAGGAGGACAAGAAGCCAGGGATCCTTTGTGCTGCCCATTCAGCTCAGCACCAAAGGGCTATGGCCTAGCAGCAACTCACACTCTCTGTGTGATGGTTTTTGCATTCTCTACTCTTTGGGGCAAGGATCTTGTCCGTGAATGGGTTTACACAGTGCCCAGCACTACACAGCTCTTATCTTGATCGATGTCTACGTGGCATCGCGGTATCTTGTGGTCTGTCCAGGAAAGGGGCTGGTCCAGCCTTGAGCACAGGGCTCCTCCGAGTCCAACACTGCATCAGGTTTTAGCCATGCTGTTGATGTGATTTTATACGAAAGCATCTGCTGAAAGCTTGGACCCTTCCAGATGTCTGCACGGCAATGCACACGTTAGAGAGACAAACGACAAAACCCAGCCCCCCCGAACTGTTGCGGACGTTGCAGCCAGCTCCCGCTGCGCTGCAATCGGTGCATGGGTGTCGCGTCTGTTCAAAGTGACAATTAGTTACGTTTCCCGTGTTCTCCGTCACTGTCTTTCTTTGTCCCCAAGTTCTTGCATCTTTGCTTTGGATAATTAAACTTGTGAACCATCCTGACCCTGCTTTAGATGAAGTGACATCACTGTCCAATGTACCACAGGACCGCAAAGCTGCCCCAGCCCACGTGTTTTATTCACAGCTTTCTCAGTGGGGTACATGCATACCGCTGCCCTTCCTTGGATGGAGTCAGAATTGTGTGACTGTGTGTCAAAGGCCCTGTTCCACTGGTGGAGATTTCCCTTTAGCTCAAGTGTGCAAGGCCGTTGTGTAGCAGAAAGCCCCCTTTTCCTCTAATGTAGCAGAAAGCCCCCTTTTCCTCTTGCCTGCATTTGCTCTCCCCTCTTTGGATACGTTTCTCTTTTTCCTACCTTTTCTTCCTTCCTCTCTCTTTCACTTTAAGATAAGGAATTGTGTTTTAAAATTTGTATGTGTGCATTTTGTGTCTCCCCTTGTAGTTTGGTATTTTTATCTATTTGTGTGCCATGGCATTTGTAGCTTATATTTTATACTCCTCACCTTTCAACTTTCAACTAAATGTGTTTTAGTAAGTTATACATTGTAACATTGTTAACAAGGGCAGTTTGACAATCAAACTGCCCTCCCCTGTATCAGGCTGGCCTCTGAAAGAGTGAGTGAATCAGTGATTGAATGTGTAACATGGAAGCAGGCAGCAATTATCACCTGGAAGCTGAACTCAACAGAAGACAATGTAACAACCAGGAAATCTCTATACCTCACTGATCAAGGGCTAGAAGCCCTGGCCTGACTTAATCAACACCAGAGACCAACTTTTGGGCTGAATATCTCCAGATCGACCATTCCCAGAGCCCTATTCTAAATTCATCAACGGACTCCCAAACCTGCACGTACATGCGGACGACCCCTGGGGCTGACAGATGCTGTCCGGTAGTCACCGAGGGGGGGAAGTCCCACGAGGGTCAATGACCCCTGGATTGGGCAAACCACAAAACTGGGGAGTCACCAAAGTCTACCAGGGACAGATAAAAGGCAGTGAAAAGTGACCCTCAGTGGGTGCTCTTGATCTCCAACTCGACCAGACTTGTCCAGCCAGAAGGACCAGCCAGCGACCCCCTTCTGGAAGGTAACACCACGCTGAAAGAAGCCTCAATGACAGACTCCAGCGCTTGTAGGATAGGTATACCTGACTCCGTAGCCTGCTACTGTGTGTGTGTGTGCATGTGTGCATGTATGTGTGTGGGGACCAGCCCCAAGGTTTATGATTACAGTGTTTCAATCCGCCTAATAAACTAGAATTTTAAGGATCCCAAGTTGGACATTTGTAGCCAACAGTTGTCTCAGATCAGTGGAAGGATCTGTGTTTGCAAGCGACAGCATCTCCTTGGACCTGAAAGGTATGTGCAGGAGTGGGGAGGGGGTTGGAAACATGGTAAGTTGAACTCCGCATTACACCCAAGCTCTTTGGGTGTCTCCTTCATGGACTGCAAATCACCATGCAGAAGAGATTGAGCAAGGCTCTATGTAGGTCGTCTGGATGGCAATTACAGGGCAATAAACAGGAGGCCGTGAGCAGAGCTGTGCAGCAGAGTGTACAGCGCATAAACAGTCATGTTCCCCGAAGGGGAAGAAGAGGCGTGATGGGGACAGTCCCTAGGCTCCAGGCAGACAAGGCCAGGAGGGTGCCGCGGCTCTGCTCCCACGCTGATGGAGGGAACCGAGTGCTGGGAAAGACCCCTCCTGCGCTCCCGAGGCATGTGGGGGGGAAGCATTGGGCAGCGGGGAGGCAGACTGCAGTCTCTGGCTGCTACTCTCAGGTTTGGCAGAAACCTCATGGTACTTGTGCCCGGCCTGCCTTGCCCTGCCCTGCCTTGGGCACAAATGCTGCAGACACACCCCCAGCGCTCTCCCAATGCCCGCTGTGCTGCGATTTTTTTTTTAAAGGAAAATTTTTCATGTTCCAAGTCAAATTAGCCAAATCGATGCCAAATCTGTGACTCACTCAAGAACCAAATGTGGCCCTACTACCGGCAAACATCCTCCACCCCCACCTGGGGCTTTGGATGCCTCCAAATCCTGTGGCCGGCATCCTGCGTGCAGGCCTGGAGGCTTGGGGTTTGGATGCTCCCCGAGTCTCACTTGCCCTCAACCAAACGCCTGTAGAGCCAGTTCCCCTGGCAGGAAAGAGGTGCCGTAACAAATCCCCAGAAAAGCCAAGGCTCACCCCGCTGACAGATCTCCATCCATCCCCTACCCACCTGGGTCACATCCAGCTTTGCCTGCCAGGAAAACAGGGCTCTCGCCTGGACCGGGAGCTCCTCAGACCAGGGACCATCCGTGGTCCTCCCTTCTGCAGCACACAAACGTCTCCTAATCCGTCGTGCATTTTCCCATCCCAGGGTGGGGCAGCACCACATTATGTTTTACAGCATTGCCGAGGCTTTGGGGCATGGGGCTGTTCCATGGGCTGGCCAAGGTCAACCAACAGGTCTGTGAACTAAAGCCAGGGCTCCTGAGCTGCAACTCAGGGCTCCACCGAGTCATTTAGGAAGTCCCCTGTGAGCTGTCCCACCACCCCCTCCAAATGCCAACCCTGCTGCAACCTCTGCCCTAGGTGCTGCACTTAGCCTATAGGTTCAGCGTCTGCTCAGCTGCTGGGTGACACTATATCTAATCAGGGACCATTGCCTGTCACTCCCCTGCAGTTGTGATACCGCAGGAGTACTGTGATAGCGAGGCGCCCACACCCGGCTCTGCTTGCTCCCGGCCAAGTATGCTGTGGGGTGAAGGAAGCCTGGCTGGAGGAGCAGAGCGGGCCCCAGGGCTCCCTTTGCATCCTGCTGCTTAGAAGTGGGAGGGACCCCCTCTGGCTGGATGGCAGGGGGTCTCCCCAGCATCCCCAGGGCAGCAGCAGCCCCATGCAGCAAGGACTGGGAGGCCAGATGAGAGCTGTCATGGGACCAGTGAGTGCAGCAGGGAGACACGTTTGCTACCTGACAAGGACAGGCAGACCCCGGTGCAGGGCATGGCCTGATCCAGATGGGAGCGGGTATATGTTACCTCCTGCCGTGCACGGTTGGCCCAGAACCTGTCCCAGGGGGTGGAGGGAGGAGGCAGGGCTGTCTTTCAGGACCAGCTGGGCTAATGGTCTGAACCAGACCCCCACAGCCTTCACTATTCAGCTTGCACTGAACTCTATGGGGGCTTTGTTGTGCGAGAGGCAGTCCGGTCCGGTGGTTAGAGCACTGTGCTGAGCCAGGAGGGCCTTGGATTACCACTCCCAGCTCTGCCACTGAGCTCCATGGGACTCAAGGAGCTCAGCGCTCCTCCCTGTGCCTCAGTTTCCCTCCCCCTTGATTTCTTAGCTTTTTTGTGCATACAACATGCACCTATTTTCCAAAACTCAGCTGCTGGAAATTGGGGTGTGCACTACAAGAGGAAATACAGTAATAGCAGCTTCCGCCTCTACCAGGGGAAAGCAAAACTAATGCCACAACTGAGGCTGGGCTGCTGGCTGCGGGCACTTTCTCTTTTTCCCAGGCAGAGGCTCCTGCTGCAGCAGCTGCTACTTACCGGTATTTTCAAGGCAAGCTATTTTCAGCAGTGTGCTGTACACAAGAAATAAGGTATTCTTTGGGCAACAGGGCCTGTCTCTTGCTATGTACAGCACCAAGCACAATGGGTCCATGATGATCGCAGCTGAGCAAAGCAAAGGGGAATAATGGGCCCATGGCACCCTGCATGAGGTGCCCAAGGTACAGCCTCTGCAACAGGGTCTGGGACCAAACCCAAGGCAGCAGCCCCGACACAGAGACCTACTGCCCTGGCGGCTTTCAGCACTGCAGGGCAGGAAGTCGCTGTGCCCAGGCCGGGCCTGTGCTGGGTCTCCAGGGGCTCCTCCTGGGGTTGATGTGGACGGAGGCCAACCCAAGGGGAAGTGCCTGTAGCAGCCTCACTTCTCCTTCCCTGTCCCCTGTGCCAGCCTGGGGGTGCCCTGCCCTGCCAGTGCCTCCTGGTTGTTTCCAGGCTGCCAGCGCATTGCTAAGCATCAGGCACAGAGCCATCTACCACCTCAGTGGTTCCCCCTACCCGCCCGCCTTGCATCCCTAGCTCGGAGGGGACTGCCCAGCCCGGTTTTCAAGGTCTGGAATGCACCAGATTGCTCCGACCTGCAGCAGCTTGCAGACAGGCTGAACCAGAGCATGGGCTGGCGTGGAAACCCCCAGCCCCAGAGCCTGCCAGGCTCACCACGCACCAGCAAGAGGGGACAAGGGAAGGGGCACGTAGCAGAGGAGCCTGCCTGTGGTGCCCAGGTCTGCGCAGGCTCGGCCGGTCCTGAGCAGAGACCTGCATGACTGGGTGCAGGCCCGTGGGCGACGCCAGGCAGCATGCCTGTGCGTGTTTTTGTGCACAGGAAGGGCAGCATTTATGTGCATCCCTGTACGTAGATGCACACTTGCAGACTGGCATACGCACAGGCTGCGTGCATGCATGCACACGCATTGCGTGTGCAAACTTAACGCGTTCTTCTGCACCTGCGTGTGCGTGCAACATTTGCAACCATATTTATGTCCGGGGGTCTGCATGCATGTGTGTGCTCACGTGTACAAGACGCATGTGCTAAAGTGCTCGTCTGCACGTGTGTGCATGGACATGGGTGTAATAGCCGGCTGCGCATATATGACTACAGCTGCAGCTCCATGCATCACCATGCACATACCCTTCAGGCTGAACGTTTATTAGCCCATGGAGTTGGTGCACATGCTCTTGCACCACTGGATGTACTGGCCCATTTGCCCTGTGCAGTTCCTGTCCCTGCCTTCATTCATGGCTGCGCACCCCATGCGTGTTGGCGGGCCGCACTCTTGGGTTGGCCTGTGCAATTCTTTGCGTGTATCTGTGTGTGCGTGCACACGTAGCGAGACATGCGAGTGGAACCAGGACGCCGTGTGGCAGGACTCTCCAATCAGGGCCGTGTTGCAGCCACCCTCCCTCCCAGCTCACCCTGCCTGGCCAGCAGCCAGCCAGCAAGGCCGGCAGCCAAACCAGAGCTGAATTCCTGTAATTTTCCTCAGGTCCTGTTTACAGGGTGTGTGCGCGTTTGGGGGGGTGGGTTCCTTTCTGTGGCTCCCGCTCCTTGGCCGCCTGCAAATCTATTGCTCCGGCAGGCAGCGGAGACAGAGAACAGCGTCCTGCCGCAGAGCGCCGGGGCGCACAGGGGGCCTTTGTCTGCGCCGACCGCGGCTCTGGCGGGTGAGGAGGTCACGCTCGGGGGGGTCGGATTAGGCAGATCACAAGCACGTCCTAGCAGCTCGCGGAGGCCTGCTGGGGCAGGGAGGAGGGAGCAGATGATGGACCCGAGAAGGGAACAAATGATGGATGCAAGTGCATCGATCGGGGGAGCACGAGGGACTGGGCTCTCTTGGTGGAAGGAGCTAGACAGACTGCTGCAGGGCATTGCTGCCCAGGCCCCGCGAAAATACCAATTCAGTGAAAGCAAAGCTATTTGCTGAACAGACCAAGGGGGATCACGGCCAGCTTCTTCTTGGCAGGATGGGACGGCTGGCTGAAGCCACGGACACACCTGGGGAAGAGCACAGCGCGCCGGCAGGAAACGGCCCCGGGTGCGAGGGAAACACATTCAGCCTGTCATGCTCCCACAGCCTGTGCCTCCTGCACTGCTTTGAATAAAGGATTAAATAGTCCCTAAACCAAAGAGGAAACAGGAGAGACAGATTCCCCAGGCCTGCAGGTCTGGCACTGCCTTGCAAGACCAAAGCTGGTGTCCCTGCTCCATTTTCACCATTTGATTATTTGTGCTTGGGGCAGCTGAAGATTGCAACACTTGGCAGGCAGGCAGGAGGCACAAGGCCCTGCCCGGACTATGCCGAGCCTGCTGTCTATCAGCGCCCGGCTCTGGCACTGTGATCTTGGGCGAGTCCTTTGATCTCTGTGCTTCCTCTCCAGCCTATCGACTGGGGCTGATGGTAGCTCCCTGCACCCCAAGGGTGGTGGCGGCGGGGAGGCGGCTGCGTCTGCACTTCCTCACTGGAGGATGGAGTCTGGAGGTCTGCGGGTTTGCAGGTGGAGAAACTAAAGCTCAGGGCAATTTGATGACTTGGTGCAAAGTCACCGGGTAAAAGCAGCAGAGCTGGGAATGGAGCCCAGGTGTCCTATACAGGATCCTCCCGCACAAGAGAAGCAGGGAGATTAGATGAATAAGTGGCTGGGGACAGAAAGGGAGGGGAGATGGATGGGCATAAATAAGAGGAGGAAGGACCAGGTAATACATGCCTCAAACCTGTTCTCACTGCAGCCAAATTCCTACCACTTGCAAGGGGATGTGAATCGGGCCATAGGGGTTTCAAGGCATTGATGTCTCGTTGTGAAAGCATCTCCTTCTCCCTTCTCTGCAGAAAGCAGCCACACCATATAATTGCCACAGGGACATGTGCCTGGCCAGGTCTTCATGGGCCAGTGAATCCAGGCCTCTAGTGATCTAGCCAGCCCTGTAAAGACAGGGAAAGTTCCCCAGACTTGGGCTGTGAGTTCAGCATTGGGGAAAAAAAGTCACTGCCACAAAGAATACAAATACTCAACATACTTAGTGGGGCCAATCCCCATGACTGTAATGAGTCTGGCCCTGAAGAAGCTCAGGTGTTGGCTAGAAAAAAAAAAAAAGGGTTTAAAATAAATCAAATTAGTGATGGGTTTTTCCCCCCGCCTCGATCCCTACTGGGTTCAGAGCCCTCGGGGCAGGTCACACGTTCAAGCTGGTCTGTAGGTTCCAGCAAAAAAAGCTGGGAAACAAAAAGCAGTGCACAAAAGCCGAGTCTCATGGACTCCCAGGATTGCAGGAGCAAGGGGTTTGAAAAAAGCCATCATGAGATGCAGGCGAAATCACGAGGCCTGGCAACGTGGGTGCTGACGCTACGGAAGCGACTGCCTGACACTCAGCTGTGCTCACCACGGCACGAGCGATGGGCAACCTGCTTCCAGAGCGAACCCCCTCCCCAGAGACCGGTTACCCCAGTGCCTCTCCAGCTGCCTTTGCTCCCCCAGTCTCAAAACCCCGATAGCTGCTTTTCCAGGTTGCAAAGATTCTCCAACGACATCTTACCTGCTCCACTGCTCATCGGGGTTTCTCTTCCTCATTAGCAGGTGCAGGACGGGGGCTGTGATAACAGCCTTGCGGTCTGCGCTCCGTGTAGAAGCTATTTGCTCCCGAGATGAGCAGGAGAGCCTAGCAGAGAAAGCCGGGGGTGGGTAACTTTGGTTAAACTGCTCTGTGACTCAGTTTCCCCATCTCTAAAATGGAAAGATGATGCTGACTGCCTCATAAGGGGTTTTGACTTCTGACGAGACCTCAGCAGTATCCATCATGCACCCCTCTTCCATGACGCCTGCTAGCTTTGGATGTCTCCGTTCTTGGGTGGCCAATGCAAGACATATTCGAGCCCAGCATTCGCACTCAGCACCACGATGCCCAGGCCTCAGCTGGAGCTCTGGGTACTTAGCATCTCCTATAACGCTGGGTTTCCCAGTCACCAAGATCTTGCCTTAGCAGCTACTTCTAAACACCATGCAGCACCCTTCTGGTGGGCTCTAAATAATGGTTGGAGGTCACCCAGACAGACAGTAGCTCAGGGCTCAAGAGCATCACTCAGGCCAATTCCTTTCCGCAGCAGGACTCTTATGAGGTTCTCTGGCCTGGGTTGATTCAGGCTACAAGGGAGGGCTCTGCTCATTGCTGACCTCCCACCTACCCCTGGCTATTGGCCTTCCCAGGATTAATCCCCTTCCAGCTGGGGCAGATCCTTAAAAAAGCCCCACATCTCAGTTTGGTGGTTCCTGTTGACTGTGAATGCGCCTCCACAGCTTGTGCCAATGGTTAATTGCCCTCGTTAATGCATTCCTGCCTCACTTCATTAAATTGCAGCTCCCAGCCTTTGGACCTTGTTACACGTGGGCCAGGCAGACTGCAGGTGCAGTCTGCAGATAAGGGGTGACTGGGTCACAGCCTGATCTGTCCCTTGATAATCCCTTAAAAAAAAAATCTGTCTTTTGATATGCAAAGCCAACCAGACTCCTGCCTTCTCCCCCTGTAAGCCTTGTTCCCGTGTCCTTTTTTTCATATTCACTGTTTGTCTTTAAACATCCCTCCAGTTTTTAACATCCTTTGTGGATTATTATCCCTGGACTGGATAGGGCAGCTCCATCTGGCCTTAGAAATCTGTGCTTCGTAGGAGACTGGAAGATGCTTTGCCCTGTACCCCCGCCCCCAACACACGCCGCACTGGAGCGTCAGGATTAGAGCCGCCCTGCACTGGGAAAGCAGCTCTCAGAGACTCAGGACTGAGTGACACAGGATTTATTGCCCGTCAGGGGAAAGGAGCCTGCGGAGCAGGGCATTAGAGAATCAAATTACTGCAGGGGTCACCACCTCCCCTGCTCTGATCTATGAGCCACAGACCTGGAGCCACCTCCCTCCCTCCATGGATGAATCAGCTTGTTCAAATACAAGGGACTCCAGTCTTCCTCCAGCGACTCCAGCAGAAGTCAGGAGTGACCCTCCCACTGAGGGCAGTGGGCAGACTTACTCCTGATTGACACCCGGGTAAGGGAGGTTGACCCAAGCTCCCTTTCCCCTGCTTCCCAACCCCCTGTGTCTGCGGCGTCAGAGCTTGTTCTGATCCCTGCCCCGCAGGAGCCGCTCTGCCCATGCCAGCGAGGCCAGACGGATGCAAAGGTAGTCCCAGGGCAGGATCGGAGCAGACCCGTCCGCCGGCACCGAAGACACCCTCCTGTTTCGCTGGTGCCTCGTCTCTACTGAGCGGGAGCGGGTGGACACCCAGCTATGGAGACACCTGCAAAGCTGGACTGACCTCAAACTTGTCCTGAAGGAACTGAAAGCAGAATGGGACTCTGTCCCTAACGGGTGGTCGCTGGCACCTTTCATAGAGAGCTGCAGCTTCCCCGAGCAGCCTGTTCCTCTGCCGCGCTGTCCTAGCAGCACGGCAGCTTTCCTCTGCTCACACGTCCAGCAAGGACCTTGGCAAATTGGCACTAAACCCTGCCAGCTCTGCCATACTCCCCCCGCCACCACAACCTCCCCTCCCACCCCAAGTCTTGCCAGCCCTTCTGAGACCAAGGGCAGAGCTGGGCCCGGTTCCTGCTGCGGCTCCACTTGGTCGAACTAGCCCAGGAGGTGGTTGAGTGGGAGGGAGTCCCCCGGGCAGGCTGGAGCTCTGCATGTCCTCGCTAAACAGGCTCCAGGCTCATCCAAAGCACCACCCATATGCATGGCTGCCCGTCCACAAGCACAGCCTCGTGCCCTGCTACACTCACACACCTCCTGCCACTCCCAGACAGACACGCGCTCCTGCACCTCCTTTGCAGGGCCTTTGCTTCTGCTCCTATCACACCTGTGCTCAGGGGTCGTCCCCCCCACATCCCCTCCTGGGCTCCCTTCCCTGTTTCTCCTGTAGCTAGCTCTTCTAAGGTACACCCACAGGCACACACTGAGCCACCCTTGCACTCTGGGGAAAGGAGGGGTGTATGGACAGTGGTTAGCAGCAAGGGCAGCAGTCAGGGCACAAGCCAAGGGTGAGCCCCCAAGAAGCACACCAAAAGCCTTCAGTGATCAAGCTCAATGGTGATCAGCCACAGGGCAACTGCACTAAATATCAGAGCAGCCAACTACCCCCTGCAGACCCACGGCCCGGCTGGGAGAGCTACCTCCGCTTGCCCGCAGGCCTCAGCTAGGGAAAGCCATGGCTCAGGCCGACTGCTGCTAACCTGACATCTGCCCCCCTGGTTGTGCCACATCCATCGTCCCCACCCTTTCCTCTCTGATCAATACAGACTGGAAGTCTCCCAGGACAGGGACACCGTTTGTTCAGTACCCGGCTCCTGGGGACACCATTCTCAATCAGCCCCTGGACACCGTCTTACTAAGGTACTCAATAGTCCTGCTCTGGGTTAGGCTTCACCTCTGCGGAGGTGCTGGGCGCGAGACCCCTGCACTTGGGGATAAACCAGATAGACAACGCCGAGCGGATCAGGAGACAACTGAAACACTAGCGGTCTCCACCCCAAGCAGAGACGACAGCTTGGAAGCTCAAGATACAACCACAGAAGCCTAAGACACGGCTCAGGGAGCTCTGGGCAGCGTGCAGTCTGGAAAGGAGCCTCGGCTTGCGAGCAGAGCAGCTGCTTCCTGCTGCTCGAGCCCTGTGGTTTTCACAAAAACAGGACTTTGTAAATCAACAGTCGCACCAGAGAAATACCAGACTCCATCCCCCAGTCTCCCCAAGATGGCTATTCCCTCCAGCCAAAAGGGGGCTGCAATAAGAACGGTTATTTCCTTTAAGTGCATCACTTGGGGCGCGCACTGAGCACATCGCACAGCTAGCACCCTGCTCCTTGCAGCTACGAGCGCCCACCACTTTCAAGGCTTCTGCTAGTAGCCCTTGGAGAGCAGCTTCCCATCAGCTGTCTCTACACAAACGGGTGCAATCACATCCCTAGGCAGAGAGAGGGCTTAAAAATGCAGTGTTGTTAAGAGTTGCACAGGCAACCAAAGTGCAAGCAACTGGTGCTTGCAGGCAACAGGTGAAAAGGGGGGACTGGCCTTGTGCTGTGGACCAGAGCGCAGGATGCACCTCTCCGGCACGCGTCCAAGTAAAACGTGCTGCAAGGGCTTTGGGATCCTCACCTGGGAGGTGCTGGAGGGCGTGCTTGTTACTCCCGGTGGTGAGGATGCGTTGGGTGTATAGCACTGGGGCAGAGAGCCCGAGGCAGGACCCAGGACCCCACCGGGGCTAGGCACCCTGCAAGCACACGTGTATGCAGACAGCGAGAGTACCGCAGAGCTGGAGCTGCAGCAGGCAGCTTCACCATCTGGGTTAAATGCACCCAGGCAGGCCCAGAGAGCAGAGGGTGTGGGGGGCTGGGGCTGGGCCACCCCCTGGGATGCTCGCTCGGCAGGGCTCCTATTGGCTCAGCGGGGGGGCGGGTTCCCTTTCAGCCAACCTGGGAAGTGCTGCAGGCTGGGGCTCAGCACTCTCCCAGGACCACACACAGCCCAGCCAGGGCACCCACTCCCTGCCCCGGGGCGCTCAGTGCCTGCGTGGCACAGGCAGGCTCAGCCTTTCCAGGGAGGGGGTGAAGCACTGTCTGAGCAGCCTGGGCGCTCCACTGGCCTAGTCCTGTGCTCAGCACCCTGCCGGATGAGGCCCATACTGAACAGGTCCGTCAAGCAAATGCAGACACTGGGGTGACGCCTGCCCTGCAGGACAGACAGGGCTGCAACCTGGCCTGGGGCACTCTCCTTTGCTGCAGGATCCCTGCTGCACCCTGTCCCTGGAGCAGCAGCCTGCACATGCTGGGGGTCCCTGCAGCTACACACAACAGCTACACACATACACACACATACATCTGCAGCAGAGGAGCCCCAGCACCCGGTCCAGCTCCCTTTTTTTTGTGCGCTAAACAAGCAATGCCCCAGGGCGCCTACCAGCAACAGAAAGCCAGGATCCCCAGGGCCCGGGTGATGAAGGGCAGCAGCTGATTGTGAGATACAGGTACCTCGCGCATGGCAGGGAGGGCACAGACCTTGCCTCTCCTCCCAGGCAGGAGCTGGGGTGAAAGCACGAGGCATGAGTCACCTGGGAAGATAAACAAGAGGGAGGGCAATGGAGCCAAAGTCTTGTCCTGGAGTCAACCCCACGGTGGCCCTTCTCCCAGCCTGCCCTGGGCCGGGGCTGGCATCCAGGAATGTGTCAGCAGCAGGCAGGGGACTGTGATTAACACACCAAAGGCACAGCCACCGAGCATGTGTGGGCTGGGACGTGCAGGGCGCTCGGCTGGCCGGAGGCTGTCGGGTTTCCCTTCCCTCCCTCTCCCACTGCCCGGCCGCCTGCTCTGGGTGCTTCGCAGGCGCGGACAGCAGATGGGCTGCAAGCCAGTGCCAGCCAGGGCACAGGGGGAAGGGAAAGCTCGGCTCCGAGATAGCTCCCGTCCCCTTCCCCTGCCATAAACCCCGGCACTGGGGAAGGCAGGGAGGAGCAAGCACCAGCTGGGGAGGCCAGGAAGAGAAAACAGGGCCACGTTCCCACCTCCGTCACCCCAAGCAAGTGTGTCAGCTTCCCACCGAGATGCTTGGCTTTGCTCCGGAGGAAGGTGTTGGCTCAGCAGTTCCCGCAGGCAGCCACTTGCCCTCCAGTGACACCAAAGTGTGAAGTGCATGCAGCGTGGCCCCGTGGCGCCCGGCACTGTGTGTCCACACGACGAGCAAGCACCTGCCTGGAGAGGTCTCAGCGGAGCAGACAGAGGAGGCAGAGATGAGAGCATGAATCTGCAGCAGGACCAGCGCTGAGCCCGCTGGGCGCCAACGGATGTTGTGCATCTTGGAGGCTGGCTAGCTGTAGTCTCAGCTGTCTGGTGTCAACCCAAAGGGACCTCCCCACCCTGGCCTGGGTGGGTATGATGCTCACAGAAGTGCCTACTGCCTGCGGGGTGCCTCACACCCATCTTAGCCCCCATAGCAGCAGGAAGGCTGCCAGAGCTGGGCCCCGGGCGCAGGATCACAGCCGAAGCAAGTCACTGGCAGGGGCCAAGACCCGTGCAGCTGCAGACACGTGAGTGAGTTTACCTCTCCAGGCCCCAGCCTCCACTGCTTGGCTGCACTGATGCCAGTGCAGGGGGCCGGGGACGACCACCCTTCTGCACCACCGGGCACCGGCCTTGCAAACAGCGGGGTCCTCCATGCCCGCAGCGGGCTGTGCAACCCTGCTCCCTCACATTAGCCATGGGGCTCCTCACGGCACCTCAAATGAAACCCTCCATCCGCTGCTGGCGGGTGCCTAGGCTTTCCTGGCATCCTCAGTCCCCCTGTCCTCTGACAGCCTGGCACTTCACCCAAGCCTCTTCTCAGCATATCACAGTCCCAGTCCCCCTGGGCTCTGAACCTCCTCCTCCTTGGAAAGCACCACAGGCTCTGGGGGGGTCACAGCAAGGGTGGCACTGCCCCACAAGCCCTTCTGGGGGGAGCCAGCCCAAATCAGGCCGGTGGAGGCTGGCTCGGCACCAGCTGCTCAGGCAGCTGCCCCAGAGGAAACAACACCCCTGGCTCTCAAGCAAATCGGAGGGGAGGCACATTGCTCCCATGCATGTGGCATTGCTCCCAAGGGAGCAGCTCGGTGCTGCACAAGTCGTGGCCTTGATCTGCAATCCCAGGCGTGGCACAGGTGGAGTTTTACCTGGGGGGTGGTGAGGAGCATGTCCCAAGGGCAGAGGAGGGCAAGGGCGGCACAATGGGGAGCTGCAAAGGGATTTTCCAGGTTCCGGTGGATGCTGTTGATTCAGCCAAGACACAAAGCTTCGTGGAGGCAGCTTCTGTTGGGATGAAACTTGCCCGCGGCATGGGCAGTGGGATCCCAGCCCTTTCCCAGCAGCTCCCCTGGCAGGCAGCTCCCCAGGGCCTTGCCCCTCAGGGTTGCAGCTCCATCTCCTGCACCCGAGAGGGGCACGCCAGGTAGATGCGGACTCTCCGACTGCAGCCCAGGCAGCACTGGCTGCAAACTGAAACATTTCAGCATTAACCAAAGAAAAGGTCCCGGTGCCCTGCCTGGCACGTATCCCTGATCCGTGCCCACATGGAGAGAAATGTTTTCTGAGCCACCAGACCTCTGCATCCTGGCCAGCTCTGCCAGGGAAGTGATGTGCAGTGGTTAAAGGAAGGGAGGGCTTTGGAGTCGGGGCTTGTGGCTTCAGTTCCTTGGGCTCATCCGTGAGCTGTACCAGACTGCTCAGTTCCCATTGCCTCATCTTCCCTGCTGTAACAGTGCCACGAATCGCATGTGTATGCCACACAGAGCCGTGATCCCCCGTCCTGTCTGGGTCTGGCACTCACAGGTGCCTCCTCCCCTCCCCTGGGCAGCTCCAACCCAGGCACAGGGCGAGGTGCCTGGAGCTGGGTGCACGCACACCCCTCTGTTGCCACAAGCCTGCGAGGAGCATCCTGCTCCCATCCCATCCCAAACCAAGGTCCCGGCAGGCCCAGCCCAGCCCGGCGGGCGGCTCCATCCCGGCTCCAAGCTCTCCCAGCTTCGCAAACATGTTTTGCTGCCGGTTCCTGCAGGGAGAGCGAGAACAGAACTGGGATTTCTGAGGAACACAGGAGGCCCTGAGCGGGTCTGAACTTCCCCCAGAAACGCTCCCTGGCTCCGAGGTGGGGTCGCCAGTTGGAAACAACAGGGGCTTGCACACGCACACACATGCAGGACACCCCCCCCACACACACACACACAGGCAGGATGCTCAGATGCACAGGTCCATTGCACGTGCATGCATACACACACGGACACAAACAGCTTGCACAGCTTCACGCATACACACTTTCATCAAGCCCTCATGCATGCACGCACGCACAGCTGTGTGCCCAAGCTGTAGTGTGATCGGAGGGCTCTGGGAGGAGCTGGCTGCTGCCGGGACAATGAACATTTTCAAACGCTGCTGAACTCCCAGCGCCCCTGGCCCCGTGACGCCCCCTGTACATGGAGTGCCCTGTCCTGTTCCTGGCAGGGGCCCTGGCAGGGCTGTGACCCCAGCATGTGACCCACTGCAATGCTGTTGGGAGGCCACCCTATTCCTCAGGGCTGTCTCCACACGTCCCAGCCCATTCCCTCTTGCTAAGAAACAGGGGCAGCAGCTCAAGCCTGAGAGCAGCCCAAGAACAGAAAGCAAAGGGGTGCTGCCCCTAGCCCTTGCCCCATGATAACGAAGCAGGGAAGGCTACAGCCCAAGGAGACTGGACCCAAGGATACGCTCTCCAGCCACACAGCAGCCTGTGCACCAGCTCCTGGACCCGTCAGACACGGGCAGGCCTGGTCCTTGGCCCCCGGGAACCCCACTGCAGCAAGCCCAACTTTCTGCAAGAGACCCTACAATAACCCAGCACCATGCACAGCCCTGGATCCAGTCACACAGGCCACAGGGTTGGGACTTAGCAAAATGCACACATGTCATATGCTCATTTGGACACACACATACATAGGACAGGTCCGTGCTGCTCGGGAGGGGTCTGCCTCTCCCGGGGTGCCCCTCTGAGTGGCAGGAGTGTCTTTGCCCTCTGCCCCCAGTGCCTGCTCCCCAGCCCAGGAGCTCACTCGTGGTGTATAAACCCAGCTGGGGAGCAGCTTGGCCAGCTCCCAGCACTGCTCGCTGGCCGTCACGCAGGCCCCACCTGGGGGCCCACGCTCGGCCAGCTCTGGGTACAAGGTAGGTCTCCTCCGGCGCTGGATCCTGTGACTCGGGCGAGATGCCATCCCCGCTCCAGCTGGCACCGAGTCCTGCTGCTCCCAGAGCATGTGATACAAACACTCCCTTGGCCGCAGAAACAACCTTTGGGAAGAGGACTACAGCCCTCTCTCTGTGGGGCAGGAGGAGCTGGGGCTCATTGCAGGGCTGCCCACTCCCCCTGGCAGCTATGGGGAGCTGGGATCCAGAGCTCAGAAGAGCCTCATCGGGGATCTCGTGTCCTCTTTGCCCATAAAAGCCAGGGGCCAAGCTGATCCCTGCTGCAGCACGCTCAGTGACGCTACTGGCCCCTTGTCACGAGCAGCAGTGGGGTTCCCAGGGGCTGCCAAGGGTCAGGCCTGCTCTCCTATCCATGTCTGATGGGTCCAGGAGCTGGTGCACAGGCTGCTGTGTGGCTGGACAAACAGGGGGAGCAGCTGAGGTCGGATGCGGGGGGTTGCCACAGCTGCACAGCCCCAACCCCGCCAACACCAACCCCCCACTCAGCCTATCCAAGGCTCCTTCCTACGTTCCTCCCCAGCCTGTCCAAGCCCCACTCCCTTCCCGGACTGCCTGCCTGCTCCACTGCTACCATCCCACCCCAGTACGGCAGAGCAGCCCCTCCATAATGCACCAAACATGCCTGGCCCCAGCTGCCTGCTGAGATCCGTCCCACAACACTGCCTGCAAGCATCCCCTCCCCTGCAGACAGCTCCACTGTAGCACCCCCGCATGTGTCCCCCCTCCCAGCTGCCCACCGCACCTGGCCTCTGCTATACAGACAGGAGCGGGGGAGGCCGTGCGGATGCAGCTGGGTGACCACGGCCCAGGCACGGAGGTGGCTCAGCACTAGGAAGCTGTGCCAAGGGAGCTGGCTCTGCAGAGGCTTGAAAGCAGGACAGGGCTCAGACCCACTCGCTCCAAACCCAGGGGTGAAGCTAACTGCAGACACATGGCTGGAGGATGCTCTCAGCCTCTAACCGTCCATCTGTCTGCCTGGGTCCCCGCTGGGGAACCCAACGCTCTTTGGGGGCTTGGTGCCCCCAACAGAAACGGCCACAACTCGGATGCTCCATGGGCACAGGGGCAACAGTGGCCCCAAACTAATGTCCCAAGCAGAGGGGCGAGAGACCCCTGGCATCTCTGTCCTCCCCACCCCAGCAGAAGGGCAGCCAGGGCAGGCGGAGGGGGATTGATCACGGTGCTCCATGCCAGCGCTGCTCAGGGTCCCGACTAAGGCCACCCCACTGTGCAGCACAGAGCCAGGCCTGCGAGGAACAGCAATCAGGGTGAGCAACTGGCCCAGACAGGGAGGCTTCACCACCTGCAGCCAAGGCAGGCCCCCACCCCATGCTACAAGCCCCTGTGCAGAGGTGTTGGCTTCCTTGGCTGGGCACTGGCGGTCCCCAAACCACAGATCCCCGAACCCTGGGCAGGGCCAGATGCTGCACTGAGCTATGCTAGCAGCAGGGAGCAGCCCACAGCACCGACCTGCTGGGCAATGTCCCCCAGAGGTGGGGGGGTTGTTATTTCCCTGCCCCGTCAGAGGACAGAAAATATATACATAGAAGGCATCAAATCCTGGAGGAGCCTTAAGGCTTGCAACAACAACAACCTCTGCCCGGCCAAGGCAGCGCGGGCCGCAGGGCTGGGGTCAGCGCCCCCGCCCCTCGTGGGACGGGTCCTGCCAAGCCCCGATCCGTTACCACTTTGCCCTGGTGTCAGGTCGCAAACAGCCCGATGTCAACAGCGCTGGCATTTGGCGCCTGCCATTTGGCACCTGGCAGGGGAGGCCGAGAGAGCCCGTGTGTTTGTGTCTAATCGCTGTCCAGAGACACGTAAACAGAGCTGATGGACTCGGTGACGGATTCAGCAGGCGGGCACTTTGCTGCTCGGGGTGCTGCCAGGCACACGCATCCCTCCTTGATGCCTCAGCAACAAGGGGAGCACTGGTACCGAGGCTCTGCCTCCCCTCCCGCCCGTCTCCTTTGCCAGGCATCAGTAGGCTGCATGACCCTGGCGCAGCTCACTCCTTCATTTGCTGAAGGCAGGCTTAAGGTGGTGGGAGGGAAGGGGTTAAACTGCCCTGCTGGGATTAGGGGCAGGAGAATGGAAAGAGCCTCTGCCCGCTCAGGGGACCTGGGGCTTTGCCTGGCACCCCTGGGAGGGAGGAGGCTGGCAAGCAGGAGAGGGGGGTTGTTGTGGGTCCCAGGGCAGAGCTGGGCTCTGGAGTTGCTTGGACATGTCCGGCATGTCCTGCACGTCCCAGCTGCGGCTGCAGATATCCTGGGGTGGGGGGGGCGAGGGCAAAGGTGAGAGGGAAGCACAAACAAGCATTAACAAAGACCCAGCTGGCCGCAGGGTCTGGAGAAAGGATTTCCCAGGGAACAGGAAGGCGAGTACAAAACCTGCTGCTCCGGGCAAGCAATGCTGCCTGGAGCCCCCTTCCCCTGAAGGGGCTGAAATGCAGCCACTTCTGGGCCAGAGCTCAGCAGCTGGGCACCTCTATGTGCAAGAGTGCACCAGGCCTCCTGCTTGACATGCTGGCATCCTGCTACCCAAGGGGCCACGCTGCTTAGTAATGGCAGGCTCAGCACGGAGCCCAGTAACACGATTGCAGAGCTCCCAGGCTGGGTGGGGGCAGAGGAGGGAGAATTTAATGCTTCCCCATGAGAAAACACTGAATTGTCCACAACAGGACGTTGCACAAAACCACGAGGAAGAGTTTCTCAGCTTGCCCATGTCAGCGAGGGCTTGTCCCCAGCTTGCCCACTTGACTCTTCAGCAACTCCAGACCTCTGAACTTCCAGTGTCTTCGAGCCCGAGGCAGCACTCCCAGCAGCCGGCCCCACGGCCAGGGGCCCCAGGCTCCCCCAACTGCGATGCTCGCAGCCCTTGGGACCTGATGGTCCTGGGAGTTGGGGAGGATCTAGGCACTGGGGTGCCCTGCGGTCTCCAGTGCTGGAGCAAGAGCTGCTGGTGGAAACCTGCACGAGTCTAGGCCGTTTCACGCTGCCCAGAACTGAGCTGCACAACACGGCTCTGAGTCAGACCACTGTCCTGCCTGGGCTGGTCTTCCATCAGAAAGGGGAAGGTACCTTTCAGGGGTGGGAAAGGGCATTACTCCAATCTGACCTGCCTCTGGATGCAGGCACCAGCTGGCATCAGCCTTTCCCTCTGCTTGATCCTTTCAATGCTGGGGGAACTGCAGCTTTCCAGCCCCCCGCCCCAGCAATGGGGCACTTACAACAAGGGGGGCTGAGCACTACAGCAGTGGCTGCAGCCCAGGAGCCTCCCCAAGGAGAAGGGAGTAACAACAATTCACAGCAACCCATTCATGCCCAGTCTTAGAGTCTTACAAGGCTGCACCACCACCTCCCCGAAAAGACAAAGCAGCGGCCACCCTCCTCTAAAAGTCCTGAACTTGCACTGACGGAGAATCCCCATTAGCAGTACAGGACACATGACCCAGAGGCAGGAGGCTCAGGCCCTGCTCTGCTCTAGCCTCACCGAGCAAACTCCTGTCATCTCCTTCCCCTTCTTGGCAGACAGCCTGGGTGTGTTGGGGTGTGGGGGAAAGAGATCCCGTCCTCACCTGGGAGGACTTATTTTGCAGAGGGCTGGTTCATTGCTTGGAGATCATCGGCTGGGCCATATTAACATTCGTTACACAGCTCCTGGGGCCGTTGGCTGATGCAAGGTGAGCACAGACAAGTGCAAGCTTGTGCAACGTTAGGCCGCCTCCAGACAGCTGACTCGGTAAGGGCAGGAAGCTGGAGGCACAGGGCAGGGAACTGAAGACTTTCTCCTAGACACGTCTCGGCTGCAGCAGCTGTTCTGCAGAGAGGACCCAGCTGCCGCCCTGGCAGTGCCACCCTCTCACTTCACTTGCACCAGGGTGGATCTGTGTTGGCATCGGGGCGTTTATCTGCAGTCCCAGCTGCTGGGAGGGCTTTGGCTGGCAGGATGGAAGGAAATCACGTAGGAAACTGTTGTGTTAAATACACCATCCTAAATCCCGTCCCCCCAAGCCCTCCCCCATCCCGTGTAGGGAGAAAGCAAAGCTGGTAGCCACGCTGCACCCACACTCTCCCCTTGGCTGTGCCACTGCCTGGCTTGATGACCTCGAACGAGTCCTTTTCCCACTCTGTGCCTCAGTTTCCCCACCTGGACAATGACCCTCATGGTAAGACTCTCTGGGCTTCACAAGATGTGGGTGCTGTTCCTTGTGTCAGGGCAGAGCTAGGGGTGCCAGCCACCGAGCGGTGCCCCACTGCACTCGGAGCTGCACAAGCCCAGAACAAGACAGAGGCTCAGGATTGTGGCCTTTAACCCCTCCCAGACCAGGACCGTGGTGCTGGGGGCTGAGTCCTCTTGGATCTGACTGCTCCATGCGAATGTGTGCCCACGTGGGCTAAGCCAACCCCAGCCACGGGTGCCCAGCTTGCTGGAGAGATGGGCCCTCATTGCATGGTTTCCTGAGTCTGGATCCCAGAGTCCAGAACCGCCCACCCAGACCTCCCTATGCCTGTGTCCTCGGAGCCCCTGGTTTCCAGCTCTCTTCCTTAGCTGACCCATCTCCCCACCTGACTCCAGGTTTTCGGCAGCGCCTGTCACTGGGTAGCCAAGAGCTGGGGCTGCAGATTAGATCTGTTTGAGGAGCAGGAGACCAGATGCTGAGCAAAGACAAAGAGGCAAATCCCCTCCCCCTGTCTCCGGGAACGGGCCCCAGGCCTGAAGCACACAGGCACTTCCAGCTCAGGGCCACGAGCCCTGTGCAACCCAGAGGGTGCGCTGGGATACACAGTGCCCGCAAGGGGAGTCCATGCCTGGCACAGGCACGAACAAGCCCTGGTTAATTAGTGCCGCTGCCTCTGGAGCATCCCTGCACCTCTGCCCCCCCACTAGCCAGACGCACCCAGAGCCGAGTCAGGGCTTCGTGCTGACACTGCTGGGAACAGGCTTCCTCGGGGTGGTTTCTCACGGCTCAGATAACCCACGGTCCCCAGGAAGCCAGAGCTCAGAGCCATAGTGACAGGTTTGCAAACCTCCCACACGCCCTTCACGCTCCTTTTGCCCTGCCTAGCTCAACCCCAGCCTCTACGCTCCCCGGCTCCGTGTCGCAGTGCAGTCAGCAGCATCAATCCTTGCCCGAGCGGGATGTCCTGGGCTGGCTTCTCTCCTCCGCAGCAAGGGGCACACCAGGAGCTTGTCACCTGTGCCAGGAGACAGGGTTCCTGGAAGGAGACCACTCGTCATTGAGTCTGTGCAGCTGTGCCCACCTCATCCCCCTGATATCAGAGGGCCTGGAAAGGGAGGCACCCCTTCACCATGCTCCATACTGGATCAATGGACCCTGCAGTTGTCCCAAGAGTTGCTGTGGGGTCCCTGACTGCCTTTGCCGGCGCTCAGGTCCGGAGCATGAGCCGGCTTGGCTTGAAGCGAGAGCACACCCTTGGAGGAGCGGGAATTGTCCCTCTGGCTCCCACCCAAGCCACAGACATCTGACACGGGGCCCAGCCAGGGAGGGGCCCCGCACCTGTTGCCGCCTGCACCGGAAGAGCTGATGAAAGCTTGGCAGCTGGTTGCACAGAGAAGCCATTGATGACGAGATGGGTACAAGGGAGATGGGTAACCCATGCTGTGGGGGTAGGAGAGGAGACAGGGGGTCAGTCAGGGAAAGCTGGGAAAGGCGCGGGGCAGCTGCCTGGGCCTGCAGGGCAGGGCAGGGCAGGGTGATGCCCACAGCGTGCTTTGACTGCCTGGCCCCAGCATGGGGTCAGGGTGCCAGGCAGAGCAGCATTAGCACTGTCACCTGGAGGGGCTGAGCCAGGCTGGGGCAGAGCTGGTGTCACGGGTGCCTTCAGAGCTAGTGCACCAGGGAGCTCAGGAGCTGAAGGCTAAGGCTGGAACTGGACTGGATGCCAAGGGATGCCCAGACCCTGCACCCACCATAACATCCCCAGGGTGGAACAAACCCCAGGGCAAAGGGGTCACCTTGGAAGTGGAGGTCCTGCAGGTGTTGTGGCCATGACAGGGGCTCAGGAGGGCCTGTGAGATCCCCAAGGGCAGCTTGGATTGACAATGGCTGCCCTGGATAACAAGCAGCAATGTCTGGCATTGAGCTCCTGTCCTGGGGGGCTGGTCTCGGTGCCCGGGGGTGCAGGCCAGGGCTGGGAGTGCTGCGGTGTGTGCAGTGAACCGTCTCGCTGGGCAAGAGCAGCCTGGGGAGCTAATTATAGGCTCCTGTCGGTGTAGGTGCTAGCATGTGGCGTCAGCCAGGGTTCGCACTGCTCAGGGCAGGAAGTTCATTAGCAAGCGTCAAGCAGCTTTGCTGACAGAGGCCTTGAGCCCGCATCTCCCAGCAGCAGCTGTTGCAAACTTAGCAATTGTGGCTCTGCCCTGCAGGCAGGGTCCGGCAGTCGCTTCCGCGTGTCGTGCCCCGCAGCCAGTCAGCCAGCAAAATCTGCAGGCTGCTCTGCTATCGATTGCTGCCAGTGTCTCAGTGCTGCCCTGCCCCTGCCTCTCTCACCCCGGCTTCTGGCTACAAACTCCTGAGCCTCTGGCTCTGACTGAGCCAGGGAGCCCTGCTGAATGCAGAACCGGCCATCTGTGCCTTCCCTGCCACCCTCAGTGTCCCTGCCCCTGACCCTGCCCCTGCCCCACAGCAGCGGTGCACTGAGCCAGGCAGGCCTGGCAACAGGCTTTGACCTAAGCAGTGAGGACAGGACAGTAGGGGCCCGACCCGTTGTGGGGGTCACCTGCTGGACATCCCCCATGTGCTGGGAGAGGAGGGGCAGGGGATTCAGGAGCACACGTCCCTTTGAAAGTCAGTGGGACTTCTGCTCCCAACTCCCTTGGGTGCTGTAGGCAATGGCTGCACCATGAGCCCTTCTCAGTGACCTAAGCCACAGGGGTCGTAGTCAGGTCTCTACTATGGGCCGCAGCAGCCTCCTCTCGCAGCCTGTCCTGATTCATTGCTCTCTCCTCCCTGGAGTGGCAGAGACAGCCTCTGAGTCAGGCAGGGTGGGGGAGACTTGCACTAGGGTTACATCAGCTCCTCTGTCCAGCCAGGGACTTGTCTTCCTTCCCCCCTTGGAGTCTCATCCCCTCTGTGCTCACCCTGGATCCTGCTCTGCTCCATCCCTTCCTGCCGGACTCTTCCCTCCTACTTTGACAAATGAACTGTGTGCCCTTCCCTCCGCTCTGCCTGGCTTTCCCTCCTGGGCTTCTCAGCAAAGGCTGTGGCCCCTGGCAGTGCAGAAGGCAGACTGGATGGGCTGCAGGGGGTGGGGGGAATCCTTTCTGCCAAGGCTGGAAAGACTGGGATCCCCTCTACAGGGGGACACGGGACTGTCTGCCCAAGAACTTAAACCCCTTTGCTGCTGCAGTGCAGGAGGAGTCTCCTCCCACCTGAGCAAGGGATGCGGATGAGACCCTAGGAGGTGTGGGGGAGTCTGGAGGAGCACTGGGTGGGGGCACATAGACCTTAGGCATGGGGCAATTGGCCTAGCAACCCCACGGGGGTGCTCACTCGGGCTGAGGTCGCAAGGTCTCAGCTGCCGCATGCAGCCGGGAGCTCCCTGGGCAGGCCCCAGCTCTCCGCTGTCTGCCCAGTGCCTGGCCAGGGGCCCGGGCCTCCATGTGGGGCTGCGGCGAGGAGGGGCAGAGGCTGCATCCAAGCGGGGCCTCGGGCAGAGCGCTGCGGAGAGCAGGAACGGGGCAGCTGCTGCATCTCTCCGGGCCTTCCCCTGCCCAGGGGGATCTCCCGCAGCCTGCGGCTCACCACGGCGAGAAACTTCCTCCGGGGCCAAGGGAGAGGGCCAAGCTTGATGCTCTTGTTGATTCCTGGAAACCACCCGGGGCTGCTGCTGCGGGCAGCGGGTCCCACACGGTGATGACAGAGCCCCAATCGCCACCTCGCCCCGTGCAAACGGGATGGGTATAATTGGAAGAGCTTGTGCGGGCACCTCCCAAATGCAACGCTTTCCCTGGGCTGGGCACAGACACAGGTCCCAGGTTAGCAGATGAGCTGGCAGGAGCGACCCCGGCAAGAAGCCCTGGGCGGTTTGTTCTGCACCCATAGAGGGCTTGTGGTGTTGAAAGAAAAATCACAAAGGGAAGGGAAATTCCTGCCGCTGATGAAAAGAAACCAGCACTCAGCAGAGAGGGAACTTGGTAGTTTCTTAGGGACAGGGAGGGCATGTGGAGGGGAGAGGGCTCCTCTGCCTCTGCTGCTGGGAAGGATGCATGCGGCAGAGCAGCAGATCTAGCTTTAAAGGACACATGCAACACAAGGGTCAAGCATTTCCCGGAGGCCCGGCTCTTGGTCACTCCCTTGAAACCCCCAGGGAACCGGAGCTGGCGCTGGCTGTTGACCCAACGCCCTGCCGCACATTAGCAGACGGGTTGCCCCCCATGTTCGCTGCAGACTAGAGACCCAGGCCTGGAGCAGCAGAGGAACCGAGGCGTGTACAGAGCTTGTGGGTTTGAGGAAGGGCAGGAGGGACGATGAGGCAGGGCTGTGAGCATTGACAAATGGCAGCAGCTGGTAGCTGGGGACTGCTGAGCAGAGGTTGCACGGAGGCATAGCAAAGAAGGGGTTAATTGAGGTGGCTCTGAAACTGGAGACATTTGCTGCCACCAGCTTATCCGTCTCCCCATTAAATCTCCTTTCACTCCATTGCCCTGGTGGCAAGTGGTGAGTCCCGGAGGGGGAGTCTGCTTTCCCACTCGGGCTCCGGTTCCCTTCCAGTCTGCAGGCGGGTTTCCAGGCGAGCGAAGACGCACAGTACAAATGCCTCCCCGCGCCCGGCCTGCCTCAGCACCTTTCACCAGCACCAAATTCACTTCCCCGCCCAGTCCTGCTTGCTCCCTGCCAGCTGGGGGGGACCCATCACCCACCCGGCAAGCCCCGTGCAGAGTGGCACGCTGCCCTCCCCTTCTCCCCCCCCACGCGCCTGCATCTGGACTCGTTCAGCCCTGCGGTTTGTAGGGCTGAACAGCAGCCGCGTCACTGCCTTTCCCAGCAGGGGATTTACAAGGGCGCTGGGAGCCACATGCCTGTGTCCGATGCGGTGCAGCAAGGCTGGGAGTTCTTGCCATGCCTGGGCGAGGATCCCGCTCTGACTGTTGCACAATTTCCTAGAAGGCAACAAAACACTTTGCTTTGGTCTGAAAATCGCATTAAAACCCCAAGCAGCGGCCGCCTTGCGTCATCCCCCTGGCAGGGCCCTCGCGGAGCAGTCGGGTTGGGAGCTCTGGCTTGGTACCCAGGGGGTGGTTACCTTAGTCTTCTCTTCTTGCTGGTTAGCAGCAGAGCCATGCACCCCGCTTGATCTGGTGGGGAGGGGCCAACGACACCTTGTTCTTCAGCCCCCCCCGCCAGACTGGACCTCGGACACTCACCTGGGGTGGACCGATGTGTGTGTGCCTGGCCCTGCTCTAAACACCTCTCTGTACGGCTCCCTGACTTGGCATAGTCTGGTGAAGGGAGCCTGGGGAAAGCTGCAGCCTGGTTCTTCCATGCCGGGCCCTCCCGTATAGCCCCAGAAAGGAGTTCGTGGCTCCCCTGCTCCCCAATAGGCCCACGGCGGATGGGAAGTTGGGCACTGCTCCCACAACCCACAGATTGGACTGAACAAGAGCATCAAGCTTGTTTCTTGCTGACGTCTTGCACCGGGACAGGACAGGGCGTGAGACAGGTTTGGCAAAGAGCTCTTTTCCCCCAGCTGTTTGACGGGCCTCAGGACTCAAGACCTACACCTCATCCTTCCAGACAAGCCAGTTAATATATTAAACTAAGAGATGCTTGACCTCTCAAGTAACCAGGCCACACCTCAATTGGGTCTGAAGCCATTATGCAATGAGTAATACTAACAGGGCAATCATTCCTAGCTCTTTTACAGCCTTTTTTATCCTTTCATGTCAAGGCATTTGAGAAAGGGAGCTGCCATCACTATTATCTATCAGAGTGTGGGAGAGCTGAAGTGACATGCCCTAGGTCACACAGGGGGTCAGTAGCAGAGTCCCCCATTTTTTTCTCCCCAGCATCTATGGAAACTTTCAGGGAAAAGGAGCTGATTTGCTATTATAAAAGCAGGCAGGAATTCCTTTCCTCCCACCCAACTTTTAGATCATAAAGCAGTGCCCAGGGGTGTTTTCTGCTGCTCCTTGGTGCTAACCCCTCAGCTCCCTTCTCCCAACTCAGTGACAGCCCTGAGCGAACCAACATTGCGGCAAGCTGCTGCCATCCACAGCCCTGGCTCCAGCACAGGGCGGGGGGACAACCCTCCCCAAAAGCCAATAGGAGTGAACAGGTGCCTCTGCAGGGTGTTGTCTTCCCCAGGACCATTTGCAGGCACCCTGGAGGTTAACGACCCAAGCAGATCAAAGGACCTGGCGGGGTCAGGACAGGGCAGTGACCTGAGGGTTGTCCTCTGCCTCATGCATTTGCTGATGCAGGGGCTGGTCTTGCGCAGAGCACTTGGAAAAGAGCTGGTTCCCCCTCCCCATTTAATGGGACCTCAGGGGCTTTCCCCTCCTGCCTCCTACCAGCTAAACTCAGGGCGCAAGCTGCTAGCAGCTGAGCCACGGCACGATGCTGGGGAGTGCTCAGGCCTGCGAACAGTGATCATCACACGTGGCTGTGCTCATCGCTTGTCCGTGAGCTACGACCCCTTTGCTCACATAGGTCGAGGCCTGTCTGCACGAGGAGGCTGCATCAGAAAGGGCTGCTGCCCCAAGGATTTGGGGGACGGGCATTCACACTCGGGCACCCGCCAAGGCATCAGCACAACACCCTCTGGATCGGCGTCCCACCATCCTCTGCGCTGCCCCGTGGAGGATTATCTATCAGCGGTACCGCAGGACACCAGCGTCAGTGAGCTGCGCGCGACTCCAGCCCTGCTCAAACCTCTCAAAAGCCCGTCTTGGCTCCCAGAGCTGGCAAAGGGGGCTGGAGAGCCTCGGGGGCGGCTATTCCTGCCTCTGCTGCTGCATCCCTGAAGGATCTGGACCCAGTCCTAGAAACACAGAGAAAGTAGGAGCAATTACAGAGAACCATTGCCAACAGTGGGGCAAGATCAAGTGTGGGGTGATCCGGGGGTCCGTTGTAGTGATGGGAGTAGAACAGCCTGAAAAACCACCGTCCCTCCCAACACTAAGAGCACAATAGTGCAACGCCCACCAAACCCCTTCCCTCGGCCTGGCACAGCTCAGCCCTCCCTGGTCCTTTTCTTTCTCAGAAGTTGCACCCGGCCCTGCCTTTTTTCTCAGAAAGCAAACATGAGCCATGCGGAGAGGGTCAGATTCACTGGGGTCACCAGCCAGCAGCCCGGACTCTCCATACATGGTGCAAAAGGCTGCTGAGCTGCCTCATACCCTGGCTGCATGGCACCGAGCAGTCAGCAGCCACCCCACAGAATAGGATGCTGCAGCACTTGACCTGCTAGCGGGGACCCAAAAATGGGGGGGGGGGGGGTGTCACCTTTAAAATGAGCCAGCGCTCTGATCTTTAGCCCCGCAGGGTCATTTGGCTCTGTGCCACACAATGGAGATTTTAGGTCTGCAGGGGAAAGGATCCAAGATCCCTCTGGCCAGCTGCATTTCTGAAAGGGCTTCAGCGTCATTCCAGAGAGGTGTGCGTGACTCCAGCCCTGGAACAGCGCATTGCACAACCGCTCGAAAGCCTGCCTTAGCTCCCAAAGCCTGGGGTCTATTCCTGCCTTTGCTGCTGCATTGCTGAGAGAGTTGGAACCAGTCGCAGAGCTGGAGAGGAGCGGGGCTGGACCTCAGAGGTCACATCTAGTCCATCCCGCTGCCTGAGGTCGGATCATCACCATCCAAACCACCCTGCACAAATCTATTAGCTAAGCTCTTAGGAAAACTACCATTGACCCTGACGCAACACAAGACATCACACCCTAGCCTGCCACTGGCGGGGCCAACCCTAGGGCAAATCATCCCCCTAACATTGCACGGGGCCCGTGGGACCCCTGCAAAGGCAGGGCATATGTTGGGGTCTCCCCTGTGCATGGGAGGGAGGTCTCCACACTTCTTCTGCGGCACGGGGCAGAACCGCCAGCACCCGGCGGGCACCGCAGGAGGGGCCGTGGCCGCTCTGCCCGGCTCTGCAGGGCCCCCCAAAGCACAGGGCCTGGGGCGGTCACCCCAATTCACTGTACCCTAGCCACAGGTGAAGCAGGGCAACCACACCAGCCAACATCCCGCTTCTATAACAGGTTGTGCTGAGCGGAGTCTTCTCCACGCGTGTGCAAACGGAGCACAGGGGGGTAAGAGGGGATTTCAGCCCCGCACCGTGCACGTCGACTGCAGCTCGCTACAGAAACCCACTCCCAGGGCACGGCCAATGCAGCCACCCCACTTCAGGCTCTTTCCACCTCTGGCAGATTAAGCCGTGTCCTAATGATAATGATCATCCAGAGCAAGCAGGACCAGCAGGGTCACCCTCTTAATGACACACTGTCACAAGCTAGAGGCCTGACCTCACTAGGTATAATATCTGTGGGCAAAACCTTTCAGCAACCGAACACAGCTGGTAATCACAGGGATGGGAGTGCTGTGACACCAAAGGAGGTGATTTACAAATCAGAGAGAGGAAAGGTCCACATTTAACCATTGCAGTGCTGGCAACCTGCTCGCTATCACTGCCAAGGGCAATGGACTGGATATATCCCAGGAAGAGCCAGTCTTGCTAATCCAGTCTTGCTGGGGCGGAGAAGAGCGGTCAGAATTGTGAATTCACTTCCAGTCCATCTGAGCGATACCGGCACCGTGGGAGGAAAGGGGGCAGCTGGAACCAGAAAAGCATTATGGGGTCAGCAAAACCAAGCAGCAGCTCGACCGCTTCGCACCCAGCATTGCTTTATTAGCATCAGTCATACATGAGGCCCCATTTAGGTCCTTCTCTTTTGGCTTATCCCCCGTTGCTTGCAAACAGCCTCCACCAACAGCAGCACCGTCAACACATTGAAGGTTTTGTTCAGCTGCACCCTTGTACGGCTCCGTCCCCTTGGTCCGCCAGGCTGAGCTATACCGCTCGCACGGTGCTCTTGCATCTGCACAGACTCAGTCCCCACTAGCTTTCCCTTCAGTCTAGGGGGTTAAGGGATGATACGAAACAAGTTGCCACGTGGCCAGTTAGATCTGGAGGGACTGCAAAGACAACAGGGTCATTCCCGCTGAAGCTTTTAGGGCCCCAGTTTAACCCAAGTCAATGGGCACGTGCTCAACAGGCCTGCTAGCCCTCAGCGCAGCCAAGGAGAAGCAGGCTCTGTGCTCGGATAAGACTGAAGAGGCGGGAATGGCCCATACAGCCAATGCTGTTGGCTAGCACAGCAGGTAGTGCAGCGTGGGCTGCCACCCCCATCTCAGCCCAGTGCAGCGCGTGGCTAGACAATGGCTTGTGCTCAAATGGGAGCGCTTGCACACAGCCGACATGTGACAAATGGCAGTAGCCCCAGCGGGCGGCATTGCCCCAAGCCAACGGCGACGCAATAAGATAAATATTTCCCCTTTATCATGGGACTCTGCTGCTCCCCTCACGACTCGATCAGAGCACCGACAAGGGCTGTGCTTGGCAAGGCTCCCTGGCCACACGTGAACAGCCCCGACTTGCTGCACACAGCTGGAGAGCTGCTACCTGTAAGTCTCTTATCAGGGAGGAGCTAGTAGGGCAAGTAGAGTGGCATTTACTGTATATGCTCCATTTGCCAAGCCTGGCCTCCTCCCAAGGTGTTTTGCTGACTGTCCTCTGCTGAGAGGCCTCTGTTGTTTGCTAAATTAAGTTGTTAAGGGCCACACACCAAAGGGGAATAAGGAGCATCCATGGGCACCTACTCTTGCAGAGAAAGTTGGCTGTATCTCTTACTAGTGGCTACCCCCAAAACCTGACTTTATTTAATACAATAGGGAACAAGTGAACAATACCTCCAGGTCACTTGTAATCCACCTCCATGTTCCTTGGGCAGCCTTAGCTAAGGCTTCCTACAATCCTTCAATCTGCTGTCTGCTGAGTCCTGGCAGGGGAGGGGGAATTTGCAAGAAAATAAATCCCTGCGCAGGTGAAGGAGGGAGAGCAACCGAAATGCCTTGTCAGGGGAGCAGAGACCAAAGGTGCACATGCCAGAGGGCGGCTGAGGGTGCATCTAGCAGGCAGCAGAGGAGCAAGGAGGTCTGGATGCTGCAAGCGGGCAGTCCTCACTTGCCTTGGCAGCCTCCTCAGCTGCTGCGTGCAGGCACGGGGCTAACCTGAACTGCAGCGCCAGGCGGGCACCGTATGGGCACGTGCTAGGCACTGTACAAACATACAGCAAAAACAGGAGGCCTTACCTTGCAAGTCACCGGTTTGTTGCCCCACAGTCCTTCCCTGCCCATGGTACGGTTACAGCTAGCCCACTCCTCACTGACTACAGGGATGTTTTGGAAGAGCAGGGGGGGGATGAAATGAGCCATATGAGGAGTTGAAGGCTGCACAATAAAGTGCTGCAAAGGCCTTACCTAGCTTGATTAAAGGACCCTAGCTGGTGGCATAGTGCATTCAATCACTGTAGTTCTTGCAGCCTCTGAGACTTGACTTTTAACTAAGGGGAAGTTAGTTTGAAATGCAAGAACAGGTTCGAAGTGGGGGCTAGCTGAGAAGCATAGTGGAGTCGCACTAAGATTTGATGGTGCTTATAGCTGTGACCCAGGATTGCGCTTCCACACCAAGGACTTGCCTCAGGCCGCACGGCTCATTTGGGGCTGTATTTTTTCTCCAAGACTGATCAGTACCACATGTTCCACATAGAAACATGCCTTCTCGGGAGAAGCTCTTTGCATGGAGATTTAGACAGCCCCGGTCACTGGTGAGTTTTACAGGGTCAACACCAGCTTCTCTGCGACGGGACTTTCAGGCAGCTCAGTTCGGTGTCCAACCCACACCAGAGAGAGCACAAAGCTCATTGCTGATACATTATGAGAAGGCAGCACCCTCTAGTGACAATACATAGGCAGTCGCTGGCAGAACACCATTCCCCAGCTGCATGACAACATTGCACATCCTCCTCTCTCCTACCCATAGCACTGCATACAGATTTCTGCTTTTCTCTGCTGCAACACCCCAGCAAGCAGCCAATTGTTTTAAAGGCCTATGGATTACTCTTCATACGCGAGTATGAGCAGGGCAGCCTCTTTCCAACATGCACACACAGCAGGCTATCTTAGTGATACTCAGCACCTGGTCAAGTCCCTGTGACAATGGAAGACCTTTCTTCTTTGTGCGTGTAGCAGGTGTTTCTCCGAAACCCCTCTCACTACCCTGCTATCTAAGACACGTCCTCTGTATCCAGAAACTTCACAGGGAGGGAAGAGGGTCAGGGCCTTGGCTGGATCCTGGGAGCTGAGCCAAGAAGACCTGAAGTTGTGAGCCTTCGACACAAGCAAACTCCATAGGTGAAGTCAGCAGCAAGCTGTCGTAGATGACAGATATAGAGCAGTTTTGGGTCCTTGGACTTTCTCCTTTGACAGGCACATGGCCATAAAAGCCACATTGTGCTGTCTCCAGTCATTGCTCTGGGCAGAGCTCTCAGCTGTTTCCAAAGTGAATCCCATTATCAGGGCATGAATTAGGATCTACCCCAAGACCTCTCCCACTGGCCTGAAACTCATTTGTGTCCCTTCCTCCAAGATCCTGCAAGCCAGGATTGCGGGAGCCTGAGCACATTTTTGATGGTTGACTACTTGTTTTTGGCTGGAACTACACAACAGATCTGGGTTGGCGAGGTGCAACCCTCATGCTCCTGGCAGGCTTATAAGGCAGCCGTAGATATGAAAGTGGGCAACTGTGCTTTTCAGGACAATTAAGACATTAAGAATTATGGTCCAATTGTTGGGCCACGAGCCTTTGACTTCAGAGACCCATGTTCAGGTCCTGCGTGACATTGGTAAGGTCACTGGTTTCTCTGTTACTTACCTATGAAGTAGGAAGATGCCTCATCTCAAAGGGGTATTACAAGGATAACTACATTAAAGAACATAAAGTGCTCCAATACCACAGTAATAAGAGCTGGATCTAAGACCAGAAAGCTTTAAGCTTTTAAGAAGCTTTTGGAGATGGGTCCTCCACTCACTATGTAATAGTCTCAGTTATTTCCAGATGCGAGTCATTTGCTGTGATGGTATGAGTGCTGATTTCTTAGGAAAAAAAAAAGTCACAGCAATACAAGCAGAATCTGCAAATTCAACATAATTTATTGCTTCCATTTCAAGGAATGATAGTGGTATTTGTAAAAACAAAAGTATCCCAATTATAGTAGGAGAAATGACACACATGAGTACAAGACTCGGAACACAGGAAACCCTTAGAGGAAAGTGGCTAGTGGTAACAACTTGGTCACTGCTCAGAAAATCCCCTTCCAGTCTCCCCCTACCCCAAATCCAGTGGTCACTCCTTTGTCAGCCACGTCTCACAGGTGTTCCACAACAGGCAGCTCTACAGAGTTACTCATCCAGACAGTAGCAAGACTATGCACTGGAGATGCAGTCTGTCAAGCAAGATATACAGTAGATGACAGGAAGAGACAGAACGGGAAATACACAGATGGGAAACACGACAGAGGAAGAAGAGGGAGAGTGGTATAGATCACTCACAGACACTGGAGTCTGTAAATTTGCATGGGTCAAAAAGGGTGCAGGTGTGTAAAAGTGATCCCTCCACCTACCTGCTCCAGCTCCTGGGAAGCAGGGAACAGAACCTCTAGTGACTTGGGGCCAGACTGGGTGGCCTCAACTGGCTTCATTTTATGTTGAGGTGTAGGGTCAGGGCTCCAGGAAAGATGTCAAAGCAGCCTGCTAAGTGTAGGTGAATACTTCCAACTTCTGTCCCAGCAGCTTTTCCTGCCCTTTTTACTCCCAAAGGCCACATATATGCTTATGTAAATGGGCAGCAGCATTGAAGCTCCCTCCCTCGTGCATACGGTGCCACTTGGAACCGAAGTTATGTTACAGCCACAAGGAGAAAGACAGCTAAAAACAGATGTAGCAGGAAAGGCAGCTGCATCTATTTTCACCCATCTCGGTGCTCAGACACACAGCGGAGCTTACTCATACGGCACCTATTTCCTTGGCACAACATGCTTTGAAAGAGGGAAACCTAAATATTTGCCTCCTCCTGAAGCAAGAACCTCAATGGTTAACAGGCATAAGCTGCCTTAGACCAGACATGGCAAGTTTGGTCTAGCCATGACAAGGCAGTAAGGATTTCAGGAAGAAGGAAGGTAGGTGCAAAAATACTAAAGCATGCAAAGGGCTGAGCCTGCACATACAATGGATTCTCTAGATGAGAAAAGGTTAAAACTTGAGCATCCCTAATGCCCTTGTGCATAGGAGCATACTCGAACCAGGCTCCAGGGGATCCCCATACCGTTGGGGCTTCAGTATACAAGCACATTCAGTGGAAGGCACCACAGCAATCTGGAGACCAACTCCATGTCCTGGCTCTGTTGAAAGCCAGTCCACTTAAAAAAAAGCACTTGAAGCAACTGAAGAAGTCGAGCGAGTACCACCTCCACAACCTGGCAGGGGAGAGGAAGTGCGAGGTGGCTGCATCACAAAGCCTTCTTCCCTCCTCCAAGTTGACTGAGAATGAGAATATTTCCATTTAGTAGCAAAGTTATAGAAATTACTGTAGAAAACTAGTTATCTAGAACATCTTTAAAAATATTCCTGCAATCTCCATTTTACATTGAAAACTCATTAAAAATATATATATTTTAATGAAATGTCTCTGGACTGCCTTGAAGAGCATCTCTGTTGCAATCATGGGCATCTGTAGTCCTGGAAGTGACTAGGTGAGGGCAGGAAGGTCTGGATCTCAGTGGCACATCCGTGAAGTCATTTCCTTCTGTCAAGGGAAATGGGGAGTAAGTGTCACAGTACCGGTAACCCAAGAGGGGGAGATTTCAGTAAGAGAGTCAAGGTTGAGGTTTCTAAGACGATATTAAAACAGGAAGCATCCAAACTGGAATGCTTATGACGGGCAACAGTGCACCATGTCATCTTTACCTCTGCTTCCACATCCCCAACCAGGACCAGGCAGGACACCCCAGATGCCATACAGCAAAAATCTCCTTTGCTTGATACAGTGCATCAATTAGCACCCACCACCCCATTCTAATAATTAGTACTTGTCAGCCTGCCAGCTCTTTCTGATGGTAGAAAGCACTCATTTTACACAAGGAGAAATAAAAGTGTGGGGAGAAGAGATTGACTCTGCAAGAGTCACACAGCAAGGCAGTAACAGCTGGGGAACGGACCCTGAGCTCCTGAGCAGCGTTCGGGCAACAGGGGCAAAGGCACCAGGGCAGACTGTTGGGAAGTCACATCAAGTCTGTAAGCAAGGGATGCGTAGCTCCTTACGGCCAGTGCATCCAGACTGAAGAACAGCAGATGCATGCAACAGTCACTGATTGACTAAGGGAGGTGGCGCCCGGGGAGGCAGCAGGAGGGTGAAGGAAATGAAGTAGACACCATCCACAGACAAGCTGGCAGCCCAAAGCATTAGGGGGCTGCTGGGCACAGCTCACACAACACATCAACTCCCCTCTCCACGCATGCAATGGCTCTGCTCAGTCACACGGGGTATGCTGGGGTCTGCGACCCGTGGACAAGACCAAGGCAAAGAGGAACCCGTGATGCACCAGGGAAGGGAATGGAGCAGGTATAGTGGGAGTATCAGCTGCCCTCTTCAGGGCTCTCTCTCATTGCTTGGGCCTTGCAAACTGGCAATCAGGGGTGGGGGAGCCCACATGCCAGAGTGCCACTGAGACAAACGGCAGACTCCATCATCTTTGCATTCACTCACCAGTGGTTCCAACTCCTTGGTGTCTATTAGGTTGAATTCTTTCACAAAATAGTAAAAGTGCTTGTAGCAGGTGTTCACGTGGGCTTCTGACCCCATCTGGGTGATCCTGTCGAAGTGGTGAATGTAAACGTGGACAAAGACCCGGAAGAGCCTGGAGAGAATCTTCTTCACCACCTGAAGGAAGTTCTTGGGGAAAGGAGTACCTGCAAGGAGACATGTGGGCGTTAGAGGCTGCCGAAGCAGCGCCAGAGATACGGTACAGTGCCCTCTTCCTCGAGCACCAACACAAGCCCAGGCCATTTTGAACAGACAGAAAAGTTTCATCCAGAATAATTTACCGACTGACTGACCTCCCTCCCTCCTAGCACTGGGTCAACGTTTCAAAAACCTCATTTCCTGCACAGTTAAAAAAAAGTATGTTCTGTTCTGTCACTTCTTGGCACGTTGCAATTAAGGCCGTTAGAAGGAAAGACAACTGTAGTGCATGAAACCCGTAACAGAACAACGCTTGGCCATTTGGTCTTTACAAAACCAGACTCCAATTTAAAACTGGACACAGATTGTGGGGAAAAAAAAAAACAAAAAAAAAACAACACAGACGGGGATTAAAAATAGTACACATCTCTTTCTCTAGCTAAGTGGCTCTTTGTCCACAAGTGCTCTGTATGAAGTGGCGCATTTCCAACCAGGCCACAGCAGTGCAGAAAAGGCTTGCAGTGCAACGTCCAAGAGTTTGACATCTCTGATGCTATAAGCTTTCCCCGCAACTCTGGATGAAAACAGACTGCTGGTATGGGGTGTCACCAATCCAGCTCAGAAGAAATCCTCCCTGACAGACCCAAAGAAAAAGGGAACGCTCCCAGAGCTTTGTTACGACACCAGGCATTTAAACAGCAGAAGGTTGTGAAAGATTTGTTTTTCTCCCGTATTTCACAGCTTCTCTCTCTCCTGACACACAGCCTTGCATCATGCTGACTGTCCAGAGCTCTGCCCAAGAGATCATCCAGGAGCACTGCAGAGTGCAAGGAGGCCAACTTTTTACCGGAGATCGAGCAAGCAGCCTCTGGTGTGCTGCCCCTTCCCCTGCCAAGGCAAGTGAGAACTAAATTGAACTAATCCAAGACACTGGCCTTTTGCATTCAATTGCACTTGTCTAGTCAGACCTGGACCAGAGCTAAAAAGCTGCTGAGAGAGTTTTAAAACAGTCCAAAATGTCAGCTGCTACAGAAGCTGGAAAAGCAGCTCTCACTGGCACAACAGAAGCTCGTTTCAGATGCACACAGGCACAAAGCATTAGGCCAGTATCTTAAAGCCCGTGTTCAGAGGCAAGCATCCACATCCCGACTTCACTGGGAATTGCGGTCTCTGGAACTGAGCCATGTGTTGAAGTGCTCACCCTTGGGTACAAAGGTCCAAGCTCAGGTGCCCAACCCGCATTTCTACTGCCCTGGCAGCGTGGAGTGGGGGTTACTGGACATATCAGTTATATTTATATCCATACAAACAGGCCACAGTAGTACAGAAAAAGCCTGTGTAAGAAAAACAGTGAGAATTAGGCTTTTAGGTTGCTTTCATGCTCTTGATTTTAACCTTTGGGAGATTGAAACTATTAGACCTTGAAATAAATCCCTTCTTGCCCTCTCCATCATGCCCTTTTCTTGAACTGCTTCAGCCAGTTATAAGTAACCTAGTACAACATCATAGGAAATCAAAGCAGTCAACCAAGCAGCACCGTGTGCTACAGAATGAATTTAGTTGATGCAGACTTGGATGCGCTGCTCTAGGGAGCAAGAGCATCAGTGCTTGGAGCTCGATGCTGAAAACACCCTCCATAACCAATCCCAAAGGCTTTGGGCCATTGGGAAAAGCATCTCCTCTCTTGTTTTACCTGAAGTCAGAAGCAAGAGAAACTCTCAGGGCAGGAACACAATGCTTGCTCTGACATGTTTCTTAGCGCAGGCCACCACACTGCGCTGCACTCCTGAACTGTGCTGGAGTAGAAGAGGCAAGCCTGGGTGACTGTGGCAAAGCAGATGGGAAGACGGTCTTTGCCACTGGCCCCAACTGCTCTTTGACTCCTTGTAACCCCAGATTTTCCCCCTACCAACCAAACTCAACTCACCAACATTGGTGGGAAAGATGTCCTCATTGTTGATCTGCACCTCAATCCAGTCCATCAAGAGGTTCATGTACTGGGGTGCAGACAGAGCGGTGGGTTTCCGGTACTTGTGCTCATCCTGCCATCTGTACTCGTACTTGGGTCCACCAGACATGATGGGGCAGGACTGCTCCGTGCAATAGTCACTGATGGTGCCGTAGATCAGATTGATGCGGTTGAAGAAGTCCACCACGTGCACTGCTACCCAGTCGTTCTGCTCCTCACCAGACGGCAGCTGGACCGCTAGCTTCAAGTCCAGCCCCGCATTGAGAGAGGCTTGAGCTCTCTTGTGCAGCTCAAACCGCTGAGTCCCGGGCTCAAACTTGCGCTTGGGCCGAAAGGTTCTGTCCTTATTGAACACTTGCTTTAAGGCGTTGGACATTTTTCTTCTCTTCTTTCTCTTCCAAGTCCGCAGCGATGACAGCTGGAGACACACAGCTACTGGACCGTGTCCAGTGACAGTGTTGCAAGGGCTTCTAATCTTCACCAAGATCTCTCTGAGCTCATCTGGCTCCCCAAGGGCCTTCTGATCTGTAACACAAAAAGGAGAATTACAAACAAACGTTAGAGGAGCAGCTGTTTTTTGGGAGCAACACTGAGTTCATTAGTACTATGGTTCCTCAATTGTGGTCTACAGACTACTGATGGTGGGCGACACCATCACACCAGACTCTTCCCGCTTTTCAAATACAAGTTTAATCATGAAAGTGCACTGAAGAGGAATCGTACGGACCAACGCACCGCTGTTGGCCCTAAGAGTTTGGGAAGCACTTCTTGAGTAGGAAGATTTAGAAACCACTTTCTCTGCCTCCCCCCCAATTCAAAATGTGAAGACCTGGAATGGGTGCTATAGTAGGCCTTCAAGAGGGGCTATGGATCGTTTTGTTAAAAGGAAAGTCCTTAAATAGAGAGCAAGGGCAGAGCTCTCGAAGAGGTGGCTGGAGCAAAAGGAACATTTGAGAGCTGGGCCTGCAGGATTCACCCGCAGCGAGGGACGGTTTGCACCTAAATTGACAGGTTTTTCAAAAACAGGCATCAGGGAGGATGGGCTTCTCACTCGGACGCCAGGACAGCTCTTGTTTTATGAAGTCATTCAGAAACCAGTACGGCTTTTTTGTTCCTGGATGGAATAAGAAAAACATCACCCAACCTTCACAAACGTCGGTCAACATGATTGTCTTTGAACGGGCTCGAAACCCAGATACTAATAACCAAAGAGACACTGGAAAGCACCTTATGGTAGGAACAGCCCCATTATGGTCAATGAGACCGCTCCAGTAGGAAGGTGCTACTCTACGTGGGTATTCATATATAGCCCCGTATGGCAGGAGTCCTTATGTGAAATAGGAGTGGTGTGGTTTTGGTATCACACTGCAGGAGCTGCTGACCAGACCATGGACAGGTCAGTTTAAGTCAGCCTGCAAAAGAAACATCCTTGTAGTCCCACGGTGTCCTCAGACATCCAAGCACCCTCTTGGTGGCCAAATGATGGTCTGCGAGGCACTCGAGAGGCAGGAGACAGCCGGTCGCATGGAACAAAGAGGAGGGAGGGATCAGCGCTTGCACGTATAAAAGTGCCCCGTGTGTTTGGCAGCATTAGGGAGGTTCAAGAATCAGGGCAGATCAGTGTTTGTGTCCTTTATGATGGAGTCTGTGTTGAAAAACTGAAAGCAATTTTCTTTCTAAAACATGGCCAATTGAAAATTGCAGGTTATGACAACCTCTAAAGGCCCAAATTTGCATAATGTATTATTGTAGCATGCTAATTAGACAGCTAGTCAAGCGTTACACGTTCGCTTTCAAAAGTCTGGGGGAGGGAAAAAAAGAGAAGTCTAGCACTGAACTGAAGGGAAGTCGCAAGCCCGGCCCAGAACCGGAGCTTGCTGAAGTGATGAAACAGCCGGTGACAGCTACAGCCTCTTCTGCAGGTGCAGAGAGAGTATTTCTTTTTTTCACTTTGATTTAATGCAGCTCAATGACTGCCTCATCCAGAAATTATGAAATGGTTTGAGAGTTTGAAAACAAGCTTTCCTGCCTTTTCTCTCTCCATGCAGGACTAAAACCTAGGCAGCAGAGGCAGAGATGGAAACCCTCCAAATTGTTTCTGCTTGCTGCGTGCTTCAATACTCAGTACAATTTATGGTCTACAAAGTTACGGACGCCTTTGTTTAACGTGGCAGGGAGTTTTAAACGGTGTTGCTCATTTTTGAAAAGGCTGGTTTTCTGCACTAAACTGAATTCTGGTTTCCACTCATGAACAGCTTGACCAAAGTCGCACTTAAAAACAGGCAGACCAAACGACTCGGTACGTAAGAAACACTGTTAGAAAAAAAAATGGTGAGAGTGACAAGTTTATATTGGCCTAGAAAATTGGGGAAATATGCGCTGAATCCTCCTGACCAGCAAAAAGCATCAATTTTAGCCTACAAGGACTATAAAACAACAAGTCCTGATGGTCAACAACCCCTAGGAATCAGCATGTCCTTTGGAAAAAGAAGTGAAAGACCAGGTGCACACACAAAATGACAGAGCACATCCACAGAGCCAGGTTTCTTGCTTGCTTATTTAAGTTAACTAACCAATATTTATTGTGTATAATTGCAAAGCAAATCAATCCTACCAAGAATGCGTAAGAGACCTCCCTAAATGTTGCTTAACATAAGCATTAGCCTTAGCAGAGCCAGAGGCTTGTTACAGGACTGCACACGGATGTGCACGGGTCCCTAGGACACGCCAGGTTGCAAGAAAAATGTAAGCACGTGAGATTTGGCGAGAGATTCGCTGGGTATCAAGTAAACCAGGCCACGTCCCGAGATGAGACTATGCAAAGCCACGTGACTACCCCAAACTTTGCTTTGGAGAACATGTTTAAGAGAAGTGTCTGGAAGAACCTGGCAGTGTTTTGACTAGTTTAAGCCATAGGAAGAGAAGCAAGTTCAAGATGCGATTAATCACACAGACGAATAGATGTGAAGAGGAAGTAGCATGCATTTAGCAGTGACACCAGAAGCCAGATGTGGAGAGAGGGCAGCTCTGGTTAGCATGAGCGAGTCGCAGCCTCACCACATCCTGCAGCACAACACTTCACTGAGTCTGCAAAGCGGAAACACAAGGGGCTGTGCCCATCCTTCTGCACCCACAGAGTTCTCCCGTAACATGCTTGTAACAAAGGCCGCTCTTGCCTCAAAGTCGGTGCCAGAACAAAGGCCAAGCCTCTGTGACAATGTGGAGGGCAGCTGCTGGGTCTGCAGCGACTTCCAGCAGGAAATCGGCTCCAGAGAAATACTGGCTCCCAACTGTTTCCTCACTTTGGAGTCGCAGGAATGAATACTGGAGACTTGCACGAGCGTCACCACGCACCCGTGCAACAGCCCTCTGCTCTGGGCTCCAGGCAGGAGGAGAGGGGAGACTTCTGTTCTGCTCAATGCTGCTTTTACTTTCCTTCATTTTACACCATTGCAACTCCAAGTCATAGTACTGATGCTGGAACGCGAATAAGTCAGAAGACACGTATGGTTAGAGGTCTGGAGAGCAGGCCGTACGGTGCGAGGCTGAGACACGTGGGTCTATTCAGCCTGGAGAAGAGAAGACTCAGAGGGGACTTGGTGGCAGCCTATAAAGTATATAAGGGGTGCATATCAGGGACCGGGAGAACGACTGTTCAGGTCTCCCCAGGGGAAGACTAGGACTAACAGTCCTAAATTGCTAGAAGACCGCTTTAGATGAGACGTAAGGAAAAACTTTACAACTCGGGTGACTGGGGTCTGGACTAGACTCCCCCCCAGAGGTGGTGCAATCACCTACTCTGGAGATGTTCACGCAACATCTGGATGCTCACCTTGCTGGGGTCCCCCGTCCCCAGCAGTCTTCCTGCCCATGAGCAGGGGGGGCTGGACCTGACGATCCCGAGAGGTCCCCAACATCTACGAAGCTATGAATTCCTCCTATGTCCAGCAGCCTCTTTCCTCACCTCCCCACTGGACGGTTACAGACCCTGGCTGGCCGAGGGCAGTACCGACTGCAATGCAGCAGCAGAGTTGCTTTCTCAAAGCTGGTCACACTATGCTGAACACCAAGAAATCGCCCTAGGGCTTGGTGGCATGGTTTCATCAGGGTGGATCCCGACTCAAGCAGGGCGTTGGACTAAATGCAACCTCCTGAGGTCCCTTCCGACCCTATTGTTTTATGAATTAATAAAAGCCAAACCAGACTTACCAAGGGGGAGTTTCTACAGGGTTTATTTGCTAATTAGCTGTTAAGAGGTCTAGCATCCCTTGACACACAGCTTCTATTACAAGCAGAGCTGCACGTGTTTCAGGTCTGAGAGCATGCAAGGCCTCTGGACGTTTGAGGCTTCACCAAGCAGGAGACTGAAGTCCTTCAGCAAACCTATGCATGAGCAGCAAATGGGGAGCTCCTTTTCTCTCAGTACCAACCTCTGGTGGAAGGGATGGGGAAGGGGATTAGAGGGAATTTTGATTTCCTGGCTCAGTCAGTTCTTGGTTTCTCTGCTGAGGCTGCCAACAGCACTAAGGGTTAAAAGTTATCGGTGATGAAACAGAGAGACAATGTCCAAAAGCCGACTGATGACAATGATTTTTGGCCAAATCTGTTTGAGCTGGTTTATGGAACTGGACTGGAGGATGAGCTCCGAGTCACCTCTGCTCTGAGGTTTGATTTATGCATGTTGGTGCAAATTAAAAGCGACATATATTTTATATGCATAGAAAACAATGGCAAGGACTGCCCTGTGTGTTCAGCTTGAAAAAAAGCAAGCCAGCAAAGCCAATAAGCATTTACATAGGCAGATCCTAGACTGGTGTGGATCAGTATAGCTCCCCTAATGCCTTGCCTGTTCACACTGCCCGAGGACGTGCCAACAAGGCCAGCACAGGAGCAGGGGGACCAGCACTCAAGCACACTGCATTATATTAGCAATGCCATTTTCCTTCTGCAGCTTCCTCTTTCTATTTTTACGACTGGCAAGACTGCATGACAAACTGGCTCCTTTACCCAGCCACTGTAAACCTGCCACCAGTCCAAAGACACTAGGGACATGGAAATCTCAGCTGAAATTCCCAACAGATGCACTGTGTTTAATGACGGGTTTGATGTGCAGCTCGGTTAAAAGAAAGACTTGGCCCTAGGAAAACTTGTTAGAGAGAGACACAGACCAAAGCAGGATCTGACATTGCTTAAAGATGATGTAAGGGTTATCAAACTTCCCCCCCCCCCACAACCACCCATCCACTGAACAAGCAGCAATAAATCATCCTGTATGCAGAACAGAAAGGAAAGATTAAGTGGAGTTAGAATTTGATGTCATTTGTCCAAATACAATTTGCCAAAAATCACAAAGAGCACAATACAGCCAGCACCACTTTCTTCCAAAATGGCCTGGCTAGCCACCAAGCTCGTACCTGCTTAGACATCCCCCCTCCTGGCTATCAAGGAGCATCCCAGTGCCTCCCACATCCTACACGGTGGAGGACAGAGCCCAGTAGCAAACCAAAGCTCTCAAATTCATTCTCTGGAGGAATGGCACCGTCTCCACAGTCGGGGGCATGAGACAGCGAGTTCAGTATATTGAACAGCCAGCATAAGCATGAACTCAGACAAATAAGCAGTGAACGATGGAAGAAAATGATGCTCCCAGGTGAGCAATTATTAATTGGGAAAGGAGAGGTAGGGTTTTAAAAAAAATAAAATAAAGGACTCTGTGCCAGACAGATGCAGAAAGCTACTTGCTAGGCGTCGAGGCCAGATTCTGCTCTTGTTTAAGCTGAAGACAGCGCAGCGCTGCCTTGCTCTAAATGAGGCTGTTCGCACTGGGTGCGTCTACACGAGAGGCTTACTGAGCAGTAGCCCAATAACACCGCGCAGTAGCATGCCGGTCCAAAACCGTCAGCATATGCTACTGCGCAGTGTTATTAGGCTACTACACAGTAAGCCTCACAAAAAACGCTCTGCGCCAGCACTACTGCGCTGTAACTGTACTAACTAAATGCGCAGTAACTACTGAACTAAATGTGCATCAAGGAGCAACTCGCACAAGACTCACAGACCCACAGGAACAGACTTTCAGCCTCCAAGTTCCCCTGTGCAAAATGAAGTTTATTTTCTACCTAAGGGTTTTTACCATCTTGGATTTGACCTCAGCCTGACAAGGGGGGGGGGGGGGGGGGGGGGGTGTCCAAAAGCTTGCAAAGATCTTTTTTTTTGTGATTTCTTAGTTGGTCTAATAAAAGGCATTATCTCTGAACCAAGAGTTTTGCATTTTTGTTTCGGACCAGCCTGGCTACCAAATACATCCCAGTAACGACTGCGCCTTAGTGAGTGCAGAATGGCCGGCCGCTACCCAGCCTGGAGAAGTCAGCAAGCAGCAGCCACCGCTGCCATAGTCTGAATACTTCTCAAACTCGCCGACCGTCACCTTCACATGTCAATAGCAAAGGTTCAGCGATCGCGCCCTGGAAAGCACCTCCTCCGCCTTCTGAAATAGGGGTGGTATTCTTGGTAAGCGCCCGCCCCAATCAGATCAGCTCAGGAAGTCAGCTCCCCCGGCGTGCTTAAGGACTCCACCGCCTACACAGGACCTTCTGCCCAGAGCAGACTGTTTCCTTCAGTTCCTGAACACCATCCAGAGCAACATACAGTGCCGTCTTCCCCCCCTGCACCGTCCCCACGCAGGATTAAAATTTCAGAGATTTAGCAAGCACCTGAAGAAATGCAGCAAGCTCCTACCTGCATTGTGGGGCTCCTCGGTTGCTTGCTGAACAGTCTTATGCTAGTGTTTTTAAGGGCCAAAACGAAAGCTTCCCTTTTTAAGGGTTGTTTCATTCACTATCTACCACATAAGTTCAGACTGCGGGAGGCAGATAGTAGCTGCAAGCGTCCCCTCCCTTCCTTTCCAAGTGACCCGACCGCTCAGGCAGCTCACATCCTGTTGCCTTACTCACATAGGAGCCCTTCAAGTAAATCTCCCAGTGAGTAACAGATTTACAGTAAGGTTGTTGGTCGAAATATTTTCCTTTAGGGAAAACTACTCCACTGTACAAGCATTTTAGATTTAACACGTATACAAAACTCAGCCAAAAGTTATGATCCCTGCACAGCAGGTCACAATTGTGGTGATTTAACCATCCATCCGTGCCCAGGCCAGGCTTGGGCAGCACTTGCAGAGAGAAGAAAAAGTACTTTTTCGCCCAGCCCAGTGAATCGGCAGATATACATGCAAAAAAGTCCAGGAAATTTCAAACCGTTTGCTGTATGAAGGAGCGTGGGAGGAAGGGAAGGATTTCAGGTTAGATCATCATGGGGTAGGGGAGATTTTCAGGTTAGGATGAACAAGTTTTAGAAGGTCTCTGCCAATTCTAACCAGGAAGCGGCAGGGATACCGGAGGTCCTGTTTGAACATGAGAAAGGTATAATCAGAGGGCCCATAACTGCATAGATCCAAAAAATCTTATCATATCTAGTGAAGAACTGCACAACTGCCCAAAGAGTCTGAAGCTGCTCATTCGAAGTCAAGAAACACCGACAGAAATAACTTACCCCATCGCCATTTTTTGGCAACTTTTAAATCAGGCGACAGCGTGCACGAGGACGGACCGTGGCTTTATCTGGCGCGCTGACCACAGCAGAAGCCGACTCGTTCCTCCGCTACACAACTACGCTAAACGGAGCGGACCCACAACTCTTCCGCAGGGTTTAAAAGCAACACTATGCAAATATAGCAATGAACCTGGCCACGAGGAAGGGACCAAAACCAAGATTCAGTACAGAATACAGACACAGTAATGGAGGCAGCAGAGCCAAAAAAAAGTTCAGAAAGGCAGAAATCTGACCATTCATAATCTTTGTTAAATGATACCTCCACCCAGGTTCATTTCCTGTCTGGCAGGAATTCCCTTACTTCTAACTGGAGATATGCCAGTATTTTCCTATAAACTTGTTGCAACTCCTCTAACCTTTATAACCACGCCAGTGTCAGTCTGGAGTAGATTTTCCAAGGCACAGACATTTCCATCTCTTTCTGTTTAATTCTTGGTAAAAAGTTTTATGGCATTTCAAAATTTTGAACAAATAAAAAAAGAGGAAAGCCTTATTATATTTCCAGTAGCCTGTAAGACTTGCACAACAAAAATCAGACAGGGACAGCCATCACTATATGGTTTGTGAACCGAGGAGAGCCAAGGTACTCACTGCTGGCCTGGTGCTGCTCCAACTATTGCCCGCTGGGGTCTGCGTGGGTGCACCGGCTGGTAATACAGCAATTAAAAACACAGGGACAAATATGGCTTTACTCACCGCTGCAATTTCCCGTCTTTCTTTCTAGGAGACACCAGTAGCAAATAAATGGAGCTACACCAGAGATCTGTGAACCTGCTCAGCCCCAATGCTCAATCAAACAAAGAGCCCCTTCACGATCAGTCCAGAGTGTCCCCCTCTCCCCTTCAGATCCAAGCAATGACTCTTTGGACAGCCCAAGAGGGAAATCATGAAAACCCCATGCTTGTTCTGGGGTTTCCAAGGAAAGGGGTCTCCTAGGATCAGTACAGTCCTCTGAACCACAAGAATGAAGAACTGCTCCAACTGCACGCAAACAAGGGGAAGTAACACCATGATCTTATGTGCAATTTAAATTTCCCTTTCCTCTTGAAAGGTGACGGCATTGAAACAAATTGTAAAACCGATTTAGTTTTGCTAATAGCAAAAAATGCCCGACAAAAATCAAACCAGGGTGCGGCTAGGAGAGACTTTATGACATAACCTGGGGCAGAACTCCTTGCCACGCACTGTAGCAAAGGGCAACAGCTCCAGCAACCCTACGTCACAAGAGTAAGGGCTGCGATACTCCATTCATGCTGGATCTGTGGATGCATTGCACAGATAGCAGGACCCCCATGAAGTAGTGAGAGTTGTTTAAAACTCTCGCACACTGCCGGGATGGATAGAGAGCTCACGGGACAGTAAACGTATCACAGCCGCTCTACGCCAGGCTCTCAAGTTTGGATCAAGACCGAGTGACAAGAGGTTGTGGAGCGTTCTTGCAAGGTGGAGGGGGACAGCTTAGCTCAAATGTTAACTGTTAACTTAACTTTCCTTTCAAAACCCCCAAAAAAGAAAGAAAATGTTGATTGCTGCACTTGTGATTGTTACTTAAGGCCATGTACAAAGAGGATTTTGAATCAACTAACATTTGCATCCCCTGGTAGGTTAGACGCGTGTACATTCGGGAAAGCTGAATTAACCCCTGTTGTGTGTTAGTGACTGTTTCGTGGCTACGTGGGAAGGCACAGCTAAGCTGTGGCTGGCTTCGCAGAGGCAAAATTAAGCTGGCAGACTGGCTCACGACACTGGAAGATGGACAGGTGTGCTATGTGAGCGCATGTTTCTAGGGCAAGAAACAGCAGGTGGTGGCCTCCCGCACTCTGAACATTTGTCCCTTCATGGTACAAATGATCCACCTTTTGGAAACCTGTGAGCAAACAGGATTTTTGCTCTCCTTTAACCTGGCTCTGTCCCTCATTGAAGGATTCAAGAGGCAAAATGCCCAATTAAAATGATATACATATGCCTTGCAGCCGATTTCAGAAGACATGGGTCACTGTACTGTTCTCAGTAGCCACGGGTAATATGATTTTAGGGAAACAGCATAGTTTTATCAACTCTAAACTCTTTCTTCAAGTAGCAGTTAGGTTGGATCACACTTCTCCATCATAATGGGCATCTTTATACATGCTGGGGGGAAGGGCATTTTAATTAGAGTGGCTCTTGGGAGCCACTCAATTTAAAACACCCGCAGTACCCCATATATTCAGCATCCCACATTTCTAAATGGAAGCGGGGGGCACTGTGACTAAAGCTTGTTTGACGAGCTTTAGTTAAGTCAAAGCGCCCCTGCTACCATTTAGACCCTGAATACCTGGCGCGGAGGCTGCTGGAACACATTAATTAGACTCGATTAATTGAGTTTGTGCCCACGCATTCCCATTAGAACGTCGAGGCAGGTGCTGGGCACCCGTATAGATGCCCAAGGTCTTCATTTTAAGCCCATCTAGTCCAGCGGTTCTCAACCTTTTTTGTACCAGGACCCACTTTTAAATGTCAAGAGCCAGTCTTGCCCAGTCCCCAGCCCCCAGTGTATGGGGCAGGGGGGACCCCAAGCAGCCCCTCGGAGGCTGGAACTCTGCCAGCCTGCAAAAGGAAAGCCACGGTTTCCCATTTTCCCCCTTTACAAGAGAATCCATTTGTTCAGTTTGTTCGTGACCCTTTCATATATTCTTGTGACCCATTTCGGATTGAGAAACACTGATCTAGTCAATACGGTCCAATACCACAGGCTCATATGTTGCTCAGACTGGAACTAGTCTCCTTATACAGACCAGGCTCAGAAAGAGACCAGCAGCAAGGTCCACCCCTTTACGTCACAGGGACAATCCTTCCTCTCTCCTTGGTTCATAGCGCTTTGCATGATATTGTGCGTTTCTCCCCAAAAGAAAAAATATCCCTGTGTCGCCCGCTCTTCTCCTTCCCCTTTATAATCACCACAAATGCATGAGGTCAGTGCTGTATATCTTTAGGCAGAGTTTTGCAGAAGTACCACCAGGCCTATAACAATTTCTGTAGCAATTAATATCAGACTTCCTACCAAACAATTCAATATGAAGAGTCCAAAAGCAGCAGCACAATGGGAAACTGCAACTGGGACAGGAAAAACGAAGGTGGCTTGCAGTGCGACATTTAGGCTGCTTTAATGTTCTGGTTTCCACGCATCCTAGGAAGCCAATATACCCATCCAAATATAGTCATGGTACAATGGCACATGCCCCGAATCCACTCCCTAGATCAAGAGCTGGAAGCTACAATGGAGCATCACCTTTATACCAGCCAGGGAGGCTACCAGCACAGGATGTACTTTGAGCACCACCTTTGTCCACACTTACAGACCCATTTATGCTGCCAGAGTGGGGTGAAGGCACCTTATGGCTTGAATACATAAAGAAAATTTGCACCAATGTACCACGTAATTAATGACATCACTGAAAACCCCTCCCGTGGGCTCTCTGCAACAGTGCAAGGTAGGGCGTCTGCTGGTATCACTTGGCTCATGACTGCCCAGTTTGTGGCACACGTACAAGTGGCACAGCCTGTGTCTGGTATGAAGGAGATCGGGGAAGGGGGCCGGGAGCACAGCAACAGATAAAGCAGAGAGCAGTAGATCAGACAGGGAGCTCAGAGCATGAAGCTGAAAGCAGAGCAGCAGTGGAAGGGGCTGGAGTGGCACCGGGGGAGGGTTTACCTTGTGGCACAACTGTGGCATAAAGCCTGGTCCTTATTAACGCTTCTGCCCGCCCTGCTTTGCAACACATGCAGCTCATCTGCATGAAGACCTTTTGCCACTCTAACTAATTGGATGTTTTTAAGCACGGACAACTTAGGAGAAGCACAAGTCAAGCACATTTCTACAAAGCTACTGTTCGAAGTGCGCACGTACAGTCTCCGCAGCGTCCGCTCTTTTCCAGCGGATCCAACAAACAGCGACCTCTCCTGCCCCCGGCGCATCTCAGATATGCAGCAAGGAAGAAAGCAGCAATTTTATCCAGGGTCCCCTGTCATTTCATCAGCAGCAGGGTGGTGTTTTTAGCACAGCAGGAGCTCTGGAGGGAGGTTCAGACACACTCACAACAAAAGTCTCACATAATTGCCTCCAAGGGCCATAGAGAATGAAGGTAAACGCCCAGCCGACGGTGCGTTCTTTACTGAAAGCATTAGCTGGATTGCGCCCAGATTATTTTATTTTTTAAAATAATCTCCTAAACCTCCAGCACAACTGGATATGGACCCCCTAATTCAGGAGTCTGAACTTCAAGCGCTGGACTTCCTGGGGTCAGTGCAGAGAGGTTTCAGGAAGGGCTTATTTTCACCCCCGACCAGGGGAACTCTTTTCATAGTTTTGTAGTTTTTAGGGGCTGGAAGGGACCTTGCACATGGGCAGGAAAAACCGCTGGGACCAGATGACCCCAACAAGATGCTTTTTAAAGATTGCCTCTGTGTTCACTTGTTGCCCTAGAGATCTCTGGCCCAATTATAGAAAAGAACAAAAAAAGCATTAGCTACAAAATAGCATGAACCATCAATACAGACCGAACTTCTTAAAGTGGGCTAAACATGCTTTCTGTGCAGAAACTCAGCGTTTTTCTGATCAACCAGACACCGGGGGTATTTTCCAGGCTGGGATGGGAGGAGGCTGCACCAGGGAGCCAAACAGAGCCTGGAAAATGCTGTGCTGCTCGACAGCCCGAGCCACTCCGGGAAACCTGGCAACTAACCGCTATGTGGAGTCTGCTTTAAACCTACACACAGAGAAAAAGTCGAGGGGTTAAGCTGGAAGCGAACTAGTTTAGTGCTCAAGTGCGATCGCACAGCTTCCAGCACATCGCTTTGTGCGCTGGCCCCCCCATCCCGATGCACGCGCCAGACGACGGTGCAATAACTTCCTGCTCGGCACGCCTGGATCTCGACTTAGCTCTTCGGCCCGAGCCAAGAAATCACCAGCTGAAGAGGAAGCCCCCCCCACCCCGGCATGCAGGAGGCCGATCCCGAGCCAATCTGGCAGGAATGCAGACGAAACGCTTTATTTTAAAATGTTAAAAGCGCGTGACCGTCCCAAGCCAAGCCTGATGATTGATTTGCTTTCTGTTTTATTCATCTAAGATATGGAATTTACGCTATTCCGAGAAACTGGTTCATAAATACACACAGAGACTTGGGAGAAAGCCCGAACCTTTGACCAGGAAGAAAGCAAGAGACTATCGCTCGGGCCCAATAAAAACAGATGGTTCGGGGAATTTTATCTCCTAGTAAAAATCCCCTCTGCGCCGTAACTTGGCAGGGAAGGAAAATTACAGCCTGGAGAGTGGCTTTTCTTTCTTTCTTTTTAAATAAAGAAATCTTAAAGCATGGGGTATTAAGAAAGGTTTCCTTCTTGATCATTACACAGGGGAGTTGTCCCAAACTTTGATGGAGGAGCCAAGACCCCTGGACACACCTGGAAAGCATCTTCTACCGAGGTAGCCAACACTCGCCTGGACGCAAATCCTGAGCTTAAAAGCAAGCGCTCCTCCCGCTGACCGGCAGTGCCGGGGGCACCGTCTCTGCCCGCTCCACATTCGAAGGGGAGGCAGGAACGAACCCAAGTTGCAGGTACGGCAGCTCGAGGCACACCTTAAACACCCCGAGCTCAACACAATCGAGCAGATGCATTTGTGCTCACCACGTCCGAAACGCTGGCTCTTCCGTCTTGTTTGCAGCTAACCGAATACGAACGCGCGGACGGCCCCAAAACACCCGCCCGACACACTTATTGTCCGGCGGGCACCGCTCTGGCGTGGACCAGCGCTTCTGGGCCCCAGGCGCCCCGCGGAAAACACCAGCCCTTCCTTTCCCCCTCTGCTTCTCCCCGATGGAAAAGTACATGGAGCCCGGTGCCCAGAATTGCAAAGCGGGAAACCTGCGGGTTCCTCCCGAACCACGTCCATGACCCGCTCGGCGCGGGGCGCGCCCGTGGCACCACCAACTCCCCCGAGCCAGCGCAACGGACCACCCCGCCACACGTCCCCACATGGAGCAACCCCATCTGCCGCTCTGTCCTCAGGCACACGTTACATACATGGTGCAAGCGCCATAAGCGCTGAAGCGCGATAAGCGCGGAGCGAACACACGTGCGGCGCAACTCCCGCCTCCCCCCCCCCGCCCTGCCCTGCCCTGCCCTGCCCTGACCTGCCCGCGGGGATAGTCCCGGCGCTGGCGGAAGAGTCCCGGGCCGTTCCGCGCCGCCGTGATGCGCCCCACAACTTCTGCGTGTCGCCCCCCGCTCCGCGCGCGCCGCTCCGCCTCCACCTCCGCCTCGCCGCGCGGGGCCGGCCCTACTTCCTCTTAAAGGGGCCGCGCTGCCGCCCGCAGGCTCCTCCCCGGGGCGGGCAGCGCAATGACGATGAGCTCTTGCGAACCGCCTGTTGTTACATTGTAGCAATGTGAATGGTCACGTCTGCCCAGGACTTTCACCATATTTGCCACCTCCTCCACTGGATGCAGGGGGGAAGCGTGCAAATCAAGAATTTTTTGTTGGTTTTGGTTGCAAATATCTAGTTGGTCTAATAAAAGGGCCGTTGGGGCCATCATTTCAACCCTTGCACAGTCCATAATAGTAAACGCTCACATGAGATTTGATTTTGGTGTGGATTTATGTACGACACTGCCCTCGATTCATGTCTGGATTTACTACCATATTTCTATTAGTAATGTTTTTACGTTGGTGGGCTCTACTTTAGTATAATATCTAGTATAGTACAGGATAATATATAGTCTTTCGTATAAAGTAGCTCAGTTACTTTGTTCGAACGTGTTGCCGTTATGGTCGTATGTACGTGGTGTTTGGGGGAGTCCTTAATAATAGGAAAAGTGTGCAAAATGTAGGATAATTTTGGAGGCGGCGTATGCCAAACCCACCGGTGTTCATCAACTTTTGGGTTTTGTTTTTTATTTAATTTGTATCCGGGGCCAAATGAGCCAAAACTAAATCCAAATCCAGGAGATCAGAACCAGAAGTGGCCCTTGCTCCCGGCAAACATCCTCCACCCATGCCTGGGGCTTCAGATGCTTCCCCAGGGATTCGCCCTTTGGCGGGCATCCTACGTGCAGGCCCGAGCCCGGAGGCTGGGGGTTCGGATGCCCCGAGTTTTGCTTGCCCTCGGCCGTACGGCGGCAGGGACAAGCTAGGGAGCAGACTCCCTTTTCCGTGAAGTCGGCGTGTAGCTGAGATCGTCCCACTGGAAGCGACAGTGGGAGGCTAGCTATGCACTCCCTCGGTCAAGGCCAAGAAAGTGGTTTTCCCCTGCTGGTAGGAAAACCACCTTGGTGGTCATGGGAATCAAAGAGATGCTAAGGAGCCATGAAGCCAGGCAATGACCCCCTGGCGCATGCGGGTGCATGTGCACCCCCTGAGGTCGGCCGGGCACCCCCTGGAAGCGCCAGGGGGTGCCCGGTTTCATCGCTGGCTTGGCGATCAGCTGCTGGGGAACGCCCCCCCCTTTGGCGATCTGGTGCCCCCCCAGATTTGGGAGGCACCAGTCGCCCATCCCCTGGTGGGGCTCACAGGGGGGTGAGCGTGGGGGCGGCCAGGCCCAGGCTGCCCCCAGGAAGGGGCTGAGCCAGGCCCAGCGGCGTCTCCCCGGCCCCGCCCGGAACCCGCGCTCTGTGACGCCCGGAACCGTGGGCGGCGGCGGCGGGGCCGGCGGAGGCGATGGGCACGGCCCAGTGGTTGCTGGGGCTGTGGGTGGCAGCGGCGCTGGCGCTGGGTGTGACGCGGGGCTGCCTGCAGTGTGACCCTGGCTTCACCACCCACTTCACCACCTACAAGCCCCGCTTCAGCCTGTGGCCCTGGGGGCTGGGCGGCAGGTCGGCGGTGACCAAGCTGCTGCAGACCTGGCCCGGTGACACGCTGCAGGAGCTGGAACTCAGGATCCCCGCCGAGATACGTAAGCGAGTGGCTCGGCCCCGGGCATCAGCCCCAACACAGCCCCATTGCCACAGGACCTGGGGTCTGCAGTGTAGGAAGGGGGTGCGGGAGACACAGGCATCACACCAGAGGAAAGCACACATTTTTCTCCAGGCAAAAAGAAGCTAGATGCTGCTGTCACCAGCCAGGGGCCTGGGGGTGAGCTGTTTAGCTTAAGAGGGAGGCACAAACCAGCAGGGCATCCTGGGAAGGAGTTCGGTGCCCGGTTGTGGGGCTGCGGAATAGGAGCTCCGTGACCAGGAGCAGCCAAGCAGCCAGCACAGAGGCTAGCTGGACTGCAGGAGCATCAAGGCCCTAAGAGCATCCAGGAGCAGCCAAGAGGCAGCAGGAGGGGAGCACACAGGCTAGCTGGACTGCTGGAGCAGCCAGGCCATTAGAAAGCAGAGAGGATCTTTCATGCCCCTGGAATGGCGAGCAAAAGAGGGATGTGGTATATCGGTGATGCTCAACGTTTGTGCCCAGCGAGCTAAGACAATACCCAGGGCGGGCAGGCAGGTCCCATCCAGCTGTGTGGAGGGGGGCAAAGAAGCAACCTGGCCCCAACCTGGCCTAGGGGGCAATTGGGGCTTGATTCAGCCCCGTGGAGGGGGAGGTGGCATGGCCCAGCCCTTGATCCGGCCATGGGGAGGAGGGGATATGGCCTGGCCCCAATCCAGCTGCAGGTGGGATGGGGGCATAGCTTGGCTCTGACCTGGCACATGGTGTTTGGCAATTTGGCAGGGGCGGGGGGTGGCCTGTGGCCATACTAATTGCCACTGAACCTCCACTGCCAAACTCGCTGACCCTTAGGGACCACCACGGGCCAGATGCGATGGCTTTGCGGGCCACAGGTTGAGCACCCCTGAACCTGAGAGATTATAATGAGCCATCAAGTACTTGCCCTGGATCCGCTCCTGCCCATCCATCCCCATCAGTGCCCAGCTTCCAGGGCATCTCTGGTCCTATCAGCAAGAGGAGGCTCCCTGTGCACCAAGCTCTGAGAACAGCTCAGTCCTCGACAGGAATGAGCCCCCCCCAGATTTACAAGTGACCCACAGTGCTGTTGGCAGCCTCCCTCCCGCACTGCACCAGCCTGGGAGTGACTCCATCTGCCCCCACCAGGAAGCCGCGTGGCCAGCGCCAGGCGTTCAGTGACTCAGGTCCTGGCAAATCACGAGGGTGGCATATTAAAAACCACCACGTCCGAACCATAACACGTTTCCCTTGCTGGGGTTTGCCTGCGTGCCATGTTCTCAGGAGTTTTCCCCAAGCAGCTGGGCTAGCGACGCACGAACGCCCAAATTCTCTTGCAATCACAGGATTGCAGGAGCTGAGGCTTTAAGACCAGGACTGATGAGTTGGCAATACGGGAAGGCTGCCTAGGTAAAGATCCCCATGATCCTTCTGTGATTCAGCCTGTGCTCCCCTTTTCCAGAGATGGGCCAGGATGGAGGGGACTCAGGACATTTCTCATCCCCTGGTTTTCAGCAGATTTCTGCCAGAATATCACTTTCTGCCTATCTTTGGTCCTGATCCAGCAGCTGAGCAGAGCTGGTGCCTTAGTGGATCTCCACGGACACCCAGTAGGCTTCTCATGTGTGCTGGGGTTCACTCAAGCAGATCCTGTCTTAGGAGCGAGGCTTTACTCTGTGGCCGCCCGAGTCTTGAGGGTGCATGTCATGCGGAGTTTCTTAAATCCCCGTCTGACTCATTTCTCCACTGATCACTTTTGAGCCTCCACCTGCTTTGTCAGCTCATTTGGATGGATTAGAACATGATCTTTGTACCTGTCATGCACCCCTTGCTTTCCCATCTCCCTTGCCCGACCGAAGAGGACTCACTATTCTGGGGAAAGGAGATCGCTTAGTAGAAGGAGGATCTTGAACACAGACGCAGTGGTCTGTGTTTGCTGTATTATTTATCTTAGCAACATCTGAGATGTGGTTTCTGCTATAAGAGGCCTACCGGCTAAAACCCTGAGGTTGCAACACTTGGGCAAGTGCTTTGTTCTGTTGCTGTGAGCAGTCTTTTCCCACAGGGCAAAGCGAGCTAGTATTTGGAGGTGGCATATTAAAAATGCTTATTTAAAAATGATTTTCCTTCTCTGAAATGTCAGGGAGGGGAAAGATCAGTCTCTTCTGCAAGGAGGGAAAGCAAAATGCTGAATTGACAACTGATGACACCCGAAACGTAACTTTTTCCAGGAGTTACGAAGCTCCAAGGTTATGCCAGGACACTTTGATGGAAGGGGATTTGGGAACCAACTCAGTGAGAGTTCAAATACTTCAGTGAAACATGTAGCAAACTCCCTTACTACATGACTGAATACTCCAAAGCTAGCCTGGGAAATGTTGTACTGAGAAGTACAGGAGTTAGCCATGTCTATGTGAAGTTAGGCAGAAGACAGAGCAGTGTGGCCCCGTACAGACCTCAGGGTGCCGCACCACCCTGGGGCACTGCAGGGCACTGCAATATTAGGCCTTCAAACACCTACACATGATTCACAAGATAAACCCAGAGTTTCCCATGGGAATCCATAGTGTCAAAACCACACTGACCCGTTGTGGTCTTTCTGAGTTCTTGGCCAAGGAATCACATTATTATTTTCCTGTAGTCAAGAAATGAAAGCTAAAAGCTGGCATTCTCTGAAGGGGGTATCGAATCTAACTTACAAATAAACTCTTTTAGAGAACTCTGAATGAGTTAGTTTATAACTCCCCCCCTACAGGTTAGTTGTTGTGCAATGAACCGGTTGACTCCACAACTAACTGAGACCAGCTACGCTTGCAAAGCAACTATTCACAATTCAAAGCTCCAACCAGCTATAAATTGGACCTAAAAAATGTGGACTAACTTTCTAGCTGGTTGCTATCCCGCTTGTGCAGCAAGAAATACGTTGAGTGATAGCAATCTGCAGGTCCTCCAGCATCCCAGGGTGCATTGCTCCATCTCCAGTGCAACCATCTCTGAAAAAGAACAACGTGGAAACCCCTGCCCCGGTGTAGTTCTGAGTCCTAGGCTCAAATCCCCCATCCAGCAGCACCCAGGAGCAGGGCAGGGGCAAGGAATCCCGCTGTGCTTGCTGCTGCCCAGGAGACCAGAGGCTTGCTGCACTTTTGCAGGGAAGTGGGGGGAATTTTCCCTTGCCCCCCACCCCCCACTTGCTGCTGTGCAGGAGACCTGGGCTCTGCTCCAGCCCAGCAGGGTGTCCCAGGCTCCATGCACGGGTGGGGGGAGGATTTCCCCTTCCCCCCAACCCAAGCTTGCTCCTCCAGGGAAACCCCAGGGGTTTGCTAACCCCAGGGGTAGCAATTCCTTCAGTGTTGCCGCTGACCAGCGAGAGCTCCCCCAGCTAGTTAGCAGCAGCAGTGCAAGCTATTATTCCTTTTCCACTCCTTCTGGCAGCCTGCCCTATGCACGTGTAGCCAAGTGCATGGCACAATGTCTTCATTGCATAAAGAAAGCAATGCCGCGATTGGGATAAGATCTAGAGCTACCATAAGATGCCACAGTGCCCTGCTTTCTGCCTAGATTTCATAGTGCAAATGAGCAAGATCTAACAGGGATTTAGTCTCTTTGGAGTAAATGGTTGTTCCTGTAAGGCACAGCTGTAGGATGGGATTCACAGACATCCCAGAAGCAGCTAGAAGGAAAGTGCAAGATGGAATTGAGACAACCAAACCCTTAAAGCTATGCTTTCATGCTGCTCCTATGGGTAACATCCATTGAAATCAATGAGAATCACTTGGAACCTGATCGTTGGGCCCACAAATAGAATAATAGAAAAGGAGGGCTGGTAGGGACCTTAAGGAGGTCACATCTAGTCCAACCCCCTGCTCAAAGCAGGACCACCCCTAGCTAAGTCATCCCAACCAAGACTTTGTCTAGCCAGGTCTAAAAGCCTCCAAGAACGGAGGATTTTGATTGATTGATTGATTGATTGAATATGATCCCTTCCCTTCCAGTTAGTTTTCTATCAGAAGCACTGGTCCTTCCTATTCCAGCTAACGGTACCTTGAAAACGAATTCAAGAAACACATCAGTGAAAAACACATCAGGGAGGAAAGTTAGTTTGTGGTTACTTTTGTCTGAATTCGCCAACTTGTGCTTGTCCTTTGTTAGCACGGATCCCATAGAAATAAGTGCATCTGGAAACTTTTTCTGACTCCAGAAAGGGAGACTGGTTTATTAAAAGTTGACTTGCTAAGCACTGCAGGGTCCCTCCTAGAGAATTCCAGCATTCTGCACATTTTTGTTCTAAATTGCACTTGTAATATTGCTTTCCAGGGGCTCCTCCAATAACATCTACACTTCTTGAGATCAGGAAACAGCAGTTATTTTTAGGAACTTTAATTCAATTAAGGAATATGGATGGAATAAGTTGTTGACATAGCAAACTTGGAGCCTCCTGCTGCTTTATAATCTCCAAGGTGAAAACGAGTCGTGTTAAAAATACCCGGCAACAGAAAGTAACTCTGCAAAGCAGCAGCTGGCCACTCTCTGAAAATACACCTGATAATGGTGATTTGATTTCTGTGATAGTCTCAGTGTCAGCCACTCATTTCCATCCTGGCCTACTGGTCTTGATGTCAGGCAATAGCATGTTCCCAAAAGCAGTACTGCCAACTTATTTTTGCTGTTAATCCTCTGTGCCAGCTCCCAGGATCAGATGGATATGGGAGATTTTCAGCTTTCACTCTTTTTCATGACAGCAGAGAAAAGCTTGAGAATGTGTCCTGTACTCTACAGGTCCCAAAATCAAAAAAGAAATTAAAAAAGAAGACCCCCTTTATATTTTTGCATTTGAATATTTTGATTTTGAAGGCAGACCGGTGACTTTTACGTGCCTGTTTTTTAATGCTTAGGGCTGGGGAGACTACAGGTTGAGCATATATTTGAAACCCAGTTTGCTCTAGTTTTCAGATGAACTAGTTTAAGGCCTCTTAGCCCCAAACACAGTGTTTTAATAGGTGTTTAGACGAAGGGCGTCTCCAACTTGTTTTTGACTTGTCCACGATCATCTCACTCTGAACAGTAAGGCGTAGTTGCTGAAACAGGTACTTGTCATTTCTAGTGGCAAGAGGGATTGAAAATGGTATTCCCTTCTCTCTCTTCTGCCTTTTCAGCTATGAATTGCCTGCATCATATTGCAGTCAGGGTGTATGAGAGACTTGACAAGCTGCTGCAGAGCAAGCGGCACTCAAAAGGTGAGCGGGCTGGGTCATGGGGAAGTGTCAGTGATCAGGAATTTGCTGCCTCGACAGGAAGCAAAATGGCAAAGCTTGCCCTGAAGTCAGGAAATGTGGCTGGGCGGCAGCTGCCAGCAGCTGCATGGGAAGGAATCTGGAGAAAATAAACTGAAGTGGAAAAATTAGACTTTGGGACTTGATTTTGAGAACTGCTGAATGCATAAAACTCCCATGGGCCGCCCAGGATCAGGGCCATGTTCCGTAAGTGGCATCCTCAGAGCTCTGCTGGCAACCCAAGAGAAGCATTAGCTTTACAAGTCAAGTGATAAACATTTCAGTCCCATGCTGATAGAGGATCTGCAGACTGGGGATGAGAGCATGGATCTATGCTCTTTTTACTCACTTCCTGTGTTCAGAGACAACTTGATTATTTCCCTGCCTGCCCCCCACCTTCCCCTCCCCCCCAAAAAAGAAAAAAATTGGCTTCTTTTTCTGCCTCTGTTTCATAAAAATGCTTTCTGTAGCAAAAAAAAATCCAAAACACCAAGTCTCTTTTTGCTGGGAGAACTGGGAGCTTTCTTGGCTCTTCATTGCAAAAGAGGGGAATTAAATCTTTGTTTCTTCCCAATTATACGTTGAGCGTTAAATAGGTTTTTAATACGGAGATTTGAAAGCTAAGACTTCTAGACCCCCCAGATGAATATCACTTTGTCTTCTCAGTTAATTAGGTTTCACATCTGTGTTATTGGTGATGCTACAATCCAGATGTCCTTGAGATCCTCCAGGAAAAAAACAAGTTAGCAAGACACTGCATTTCCAATATGAAAAAATAAGCAAGCAGGAACTGCCCCCCTTCTCCTGTTCTGAGAATGGACACTCAGGCTGCCAATATGCATCAAAGAGCAGCAAAACAAATAAGCCACAGGCCTATTTTCTGCAGGTTCCCTATAACATGGAGTGAAAGTCATGCCCATGTATTGGGATCCAGGCAAGGGTTACAGCAAACGCTCATCTACTGTCCTGCTTGCAGTCGAGATCCTTATTACTATCTTGCAGAAGTCCCAGCCAGGGATCAGAGCCCCATTGTGCTAAGAGCTGAAAATAACACAGAATAAGTCTCTGCCCCAAACAGCTAAAGGGCACATTTAAGGTATCTGGGGCCCTCCGACTGCAGATGGTCTCCTAGTGGATTCTCAAAGAGCCCAGACATCCAATATCCACTGATGAGACAGAGGGGCCAGGCAGATTTAAAACCCCGACAAATCACATATTTGCATCTGCCTTTCCAAACCCAGCCCTTACGTTCTCCGACAAAAGACGACACACACATACAGACTGAAAGCAGAGCACAGGAGACCACTGAGATGGGACTGGTCGCTTCCTTTAGGTGGATTCAAGCAAATCTGCAAACCCAGTTTTCTCATAGCTGCCAAGGACATGTACAGGCATTGGTTGCTTCCCTGCAACAAACCTGTGGAATAACTAAAGGCAGCTCTAGGCAGATGTTTGGCGTCAGAAGAGAAGCCAAACCTTGGGGAAAATTGCTACCAGGAATTTGGGCCCTTAGTTGCTTATGTTGCAGGAGCACTTAGGACATAAGCAGATAAAGGCCGTGCTGCACTCGGCGCTGTGCACACAAGTAGTGGTGCCTACCCCTGCTCAAAAGGACTGATGCATCTTCCTTCTTCCCTCTCCCTCAGCTGTTCTCCTTAAAGATCTCCGCTCCATTTTTCGGGAGCAGGTCCAGATGCTGCGGAAGGCCATAGTCGAAAGTGAGCTTTTCCCGGTTCCTTTGCCCAGGGTCAGGTCATGGGATGAGGTTCTAGTTGCCCACACCTTTGGTGGGTGGTTGTGGGGGTAAACAGGGAGGGAAATAGTGCAAGGGGCAAGACTCAGTAAGCGGCCCTCCTCCCGGAATAATTGCCCACCCCTGGACTAGCCACGTGACAGGTAGTCGGGGCAGCTAGATATTAATTTTCTAAATTTTTTAGGGGCTCCATGGGCTGGATAGAACAGCCTGGCAGGCTGCATCTGGCCCACGGGCTGCGTTTTGCCCACCCCTGAGCTAGTCTAAAGGCGGTTTGACAGCGCGCACAGACACCGCAATCACACCTCTGGATTGCAGAGCAGACAAACCTGACACCTCCCTGTACCTCAGGTCCGTGGCATGGGGATAACGGCTCTGCCTTACCTGGCAAGGTGATCTCATATTAAAGGCGGAGAGGTGCTCAGGGATTATATTGGTGAGGTAGGCACCATGCATAGACAGTGCCTTTAGTGCAGGCTGTTGAAGGAGAGAAGATGAAACAAAGGCTCCTCTCTCCTGATCAGCTCTCTCTGCTTTCCCTAGGCAGAATGAAGTGTGAGCGGCACTGCGGTAAGTGAGGGGAGTTCATTGCTAATGATCTAGATCGGGGCCTCGATGCAGCAACCTCCCTTGGAGGTAGCCAAAGCAAGGCCGTGGTGACCCCCGAGACCTCCTTGCAACCCCAGGTTGGGAATCCCTGACCCAGCCAGTGCAACAGGGGTGAATCCACAGGTCACCCAGGGTGAATCAACTCCTGGCTGCCCAAGTCAGTGGCACCTTTGTGCTGATTTCCATAGGGCAGCAGCGTGAGCCCACCCTGCTCAGCTCCACCTGAGCCAGATGTTATTGCACAGCAAATACTTGTCATCAAGGTCTATCTTGCTCAGTGACTTTCCTTTTTGTACGCTGCAGGAATTGCCCAGTATGACACGGTCTCGTGCACAACCTGCGACTTCTCCTCAACGCCCTGCTTTGGATATAACTGCGAGTAGGGAGCACTTTTTATATGGAGCATGCGTCCGAGTGAGAACTGCCCAGCAACCCTCCCCAGCCTTTGCCCAGCTATCACCATAATTGTCTAAGCAGGGGGAGAGGAAATTAATATTCAATAAGAACAGAGCATTACACATGCTGGGGATTAGCCAGGTGCTCTCTGTTTCCCCCGCACCAAGAGACAAACACTCCCTAGCAATGTCCCTACTGCAAGTCTAAGCATCTTTCACCCGCGGGCGTATTCACAGCCTCTTTTTCTTTGCTAGGTCATCAGAGGAGTGGGAAGAGGCTCTGAAAGGCCTTTTTGCCTACATGTAAGTGCCAGTTCAGCACTCAGCTGTGCAAGCCAGTCTCGAAGGCTGTGTCTGCACTAGGAGAGAAAAGATTTAATATGTTATGCATGCAGCGTTGTCTTAGAGAACACAGACCCTTCAGAGCAAGGATTGGGCTTGTGCTGTTAATTCAACCCATGGGGTTTTGATCAGCTTTCCAACATAGGACCCTGATCCTGTAACCTTTGCTCATGTGAGCAAGTGTGTAAACTGGAATGACTCCAAGCCCGGGCATTTGCGGAAATGCTCGTCCAGCCATAAGTTTCGGACTCAGCGGTTTGCAGGGGGTGCAGCAGGGCGGGAATCCGGTCTGCAAACCTACCTTTAACCCTTTTGGTCCCATCTAAGAGTTCAAGTGCATGGGGAAAGGATGTTGCTCTGAGATGTCCTCACAGCATGGGTGCAGAGTGGCAGTAGGGCAGGGGTGGCTGCTTGCTTGCCCCATTACCAAGAACGTGGAGCTGTGACACTATCTGGAGTCCCGGGTCCAGTTTTGGGTCCCCACTGCAGAAAGGATGTGGACAAATTGGAGAAAGTCCAGGGGAGGGCGACAAAAATGGTGTGGGCGCTGGGGGACATGGCTTATGAGGAAAGCCTCAGGGAGCTGGGCTTAGTTAGTCTAGAGAAGAGAAGATGGAGAGAGGATTTAGTAGCAGCCTTCAACTCCCTGCAGGGGTGGTCCAAAGAGGATGGAGCTGGGCTGTTCTCAGTGGGGGCAGATGACAGGACAAGGAACAACGGGCTCAAGTTGCAGCAAGGGAAGTTTAGGTTAGATATTGGGAAGAATTTTCTCTCTAGGAGGGAAGTAAAACACTGGAACCGGCTACCCCCGGAGGTGGTGGAAGCTCCATCCTTGGAGGTTTTCAAAACCCGGCTGGACAAAGCCCTGGCTGGGATGATCTAGTTGGGGCTGGTCCTGCTTTGAGCAGGGGGTTGGACTAGATGTGACCTCCTGAGGTCCCTTCCAGCCCTCACTTTCTATGACTCTGTTGGGGTAAAGAAAATTAGAGTCCTCCCAGACCAAAATGTATTAAAGCTTTCTGACCCCCTGTGGTCAGGCTTTTAATTGGGGGTGGGAGAGGTGAGGCTGAGGCCCCTCTCTGCAAGGACATGGTGGAAGCACTGCCTTAGCAAGGGGTGACACTTTCTACCAGAAACTCTCCCAGGCCGTGCGAGGTGGTGGGCTGGTGTCTTCTGCCCCTGGCTGGCAGACGGCACCTACTACACTCGGCTTGGAGAAAGGGAAGCGGAGGGAACTTAAGCTGGACTCTTGCTTTCCTCTTTGTCAGCTCTGAGAACGACAGTGCTAGTTTTGCATTTGCGTCAGGAAATCCATGCCCGGGTTCAGATCTCTGCTGCCCTGGGGTCAGTCAGGTCCAACACCGCTGGCTGCCATTCAGGCTAACAAGGCAGCTGGGAAGGCAGATTTGGGGTGTCTGTGCCCTCTGCTCAGGCTGGTCCTGTGCTGGGCACCTCCCAGCCTCCTTGTATAAAGCCAGGAGTCCCAGAGCAGGACAAGACAAGGAAAAAGCCATCGAGCTACTGGGGGAACTCTTGCAGGTCGATTTTTATTGTGTTTTTTTTTTTCTTCCCCCTTTTCTTTTTCAGAAAAAATATCCCTACGTAAGTTGGCCATTTCTGTCTTTGCCAACTGGAGGCAGTCTCTGGCGGTGGGACCAGGAGCAAGTAATTTCTGTTACTGCTGGGACAGAGGGACTTGAAACGCTCCAGACCTTTGCCAGAGTCCCAGCCAGGGGGTTTCTGATCCCCTAGCAGAAAGGGAGGGGGTCTGTTCCCATAGGGTCAGGGTCTCATTCCACTGACGGTTGCAAATCCACAGTAACCCCAGAAAAATCAGTGGCATTACACCGGGGTAAGCGAGATCCCAATGGAGTCCCTGCTCAGGAAGGAGGTGCTGTATCGCCCAGGGTGCTGGCAACCCAGGCTGGGATTCATTGCTGTAAAGGTCTGGCAGCAAAGAGGGCAGTAATGTCACCGTCCAGCTGTTTCCCTGGCGGGTGGAGATGTTCCCAGCACTTCCAAAGAAAACAGCGGGCTTGCATCTCCCTGCCCTCATCTCACCTGCCTGAAGGAGAACGGTTGGAAGTTTCCCCTCCAAGCAGAGGGGGAACTTGCTCCCTTGCTACCTCTGGCTGTTCCTGGGACCTCTGGAGTGGGAGGGTGGCATGGAAAGAAGCATCGCTGCCTCAGTCCTACCCAGAAAAGATGTGCAGATGTTGGTCCCCTTGAGGTGACAGGATCTGCCTCTGCCGACCATCAGCTGTTTGAATGCCCGGGCATTAAACAGCTGCAGGCAGCAAGATCTCCTGCAGGCACACAGCTCCAAACGGGGCATCAAGCTAGGCCCGAGCGGATGAGAAGCCTCCAGCTTAGGACTCGGCCTCCAATCCTGGCTGGGGAGTTCACCCAAGCAACCACCTTTCTCATGGGCGAGGAAGGGAGGGGTGGGCTGGAGCTGCTCCTGGGGCATACGAGTGCCTATTGCAGCAATGCATTCAGCAGCTTTCCGGCAGGTCATCTCAGCTTTTATTTTCTAATCAGGAAATCAGAAGACTGGGCCGTTACCTTGAGACGAATCCCTGGCTTCCAGTGAGTGTTGCTTCCTCTTTCTCTTGCTTCAAGAGACCGGGCCTTGCAGCAGGCTCCCCGCAGGCAGTCTGGGAAGCCATCTGCCAGGGGAATCCCAGGCTCTGGGCCCGTATGTCACTGCAGATGTGAGGGTACAACCAGCTCATTAGACAAGCGGGCCCGATTCAGAGATGTATTTCAGGCACTTAACTTCTGTCCCCAACTTCTCACTGGATGGACAGGTCCTTTAATGTTCAGCACCATGGACCAGGATTCGGCTCCTGTTGGCAGCCATGTCCCCGCGTGGTGCTTTGAATGACCACTTGCTTTGGGACCCGGGAGTGGGATGTGCCTTTTTTAGCCCAGCCTGCTCAGACTCTTTAACCTTTATGATGATTGTAGAGTCTGGATGACCAGTGGCAAAAGCGCATGCCATCAGGGGTCAGAGGTTTGAGAAGCCCGGCTCTGCCACTGACTGGCCATGTGATCTGGGGGCTGTTGCCTCTCTCCATTCCTTGTGCATCCAGATCCTATTCTGAACAAATGACTTGTGTGCACACCTTGCACAAGGGAGGCTCATGCTTGTTTGGGGCCGGCAGGCTTTGCTGCAATCCTATGATCCTGTTTTAGTGACAGCAAGGCCATGTTCTGATTCTGAAGGACAGCGGGTAGGGTATGGCTTCATTGCTGGGGTATCACACCACTCTCTAACAACCAACTCTCTGTCTTTCAGCAACTGCTCATCCACCAGGTAAGCATGCACGGCGGAGAGCAATGGATCGTTTTACTTTGAGGTGTAACCGGCATCCTGATCACTCAGAGTGCTGCGCTGCACCGGGCGGCTTTCCCTGGCTGCTCTCAGCACTGACTGGCTGCGGTGATTCCTTGTTTGCTGCTTCATGGGTTAGTCTCTTAAGATGAGACAGAGGGACAAATGTTATAGCCAGATGGTTTTCATTCCCCCATCCCACATATACATATGTGCATGTGTGTATACATACATACACACACTATATATGTACACACCTATATATCCCACCCCCCCGGGTGCATATAAAACCAGTGGTTCTCAACCTTTGACACAAGGCACCCCTCCATAACTTTTGTGAACTGAGTGGCACCCAATTTAAAAGCATTACAGTGCTTATCTCCTTGCAGAGGGGCCAGGCAGAGTGGGTAGAGGATGGTCCAGGCTGCGACAAGCCTGAGCCAGTGATTATCTACTTACCACCTTACACCTTACTGATCTCCTTGGGGGCACCCTGGTTGAGAATCACCAACACAGACAAATTCCACAACACTAAAACCTGGGAATTCACATGTCCAAAAAGTTGGGGTTTTACCTTTAGGTGAAAATCTCAGAAATCCCAAACTGCTGAGCACTTCCCGCCCCCCACCCCAACATTGTTTCACCATTTAAAGCATTTTAACTTTTATTCTATTGATTGAAGATGCCCCCAAGCTGTATTAAAAAGGTTAACTGAGCAATTGAAACAGTGTTGGACTGGGCACTATTCTGACTTCTTTATTTGCCAAAAACTTTCCTTTGACCCAAAATATTTTCTGCATTTCAATCACAAGTAAACCCCAAATCTCCCAGGCCTCTAGTGCTGGATGGGCTGTTCTCAGACCGGCATCTCCTTTCATCGGCTGTTAACAAACTCTTGTCCCTTCAGCTTCCTGCCCTTCAGGCCTAATTTCACTCACGAGCCTGTTGCAAGTATTTTGCAGTCGGTAGCAGTTCCTATGTCTGCAGGGGAGCGGAAAGGGAGGCAAGAGGTTATCCCTTGGGAGTAAAGCTCAGAGCTGCCCGAGTGCTGGAGTCCTGGTACATGAAGACTCAAAACCCCAGCAGTCTATACTGTTGGGATGCAACAAAACCAACATGGAAACAAAATCATGCCACGAGCATCACGGGGTATCGAACATGGACCCTCAGCTTGAAAACCTCACCCTCACACTTCAACCATGCCCTTGCTTTGCTGTAAAGGTGCATCAAGGGGCTAAATGACCCACCAGCAGAGGCAAACAAAGAGCAGGCTGGGTTCAGGGCTTGCCTCCAGGGCTATAGACATAGTTTATGCAACTTTGAATTTTTTGTTGACTTTTTCTTGTGCTCCCAGCATCAAGGCATCCTGCCAAAAACAATCTTCTGCATAACCACATTAAGATTTCCCTCTCAGACCCTTAAGTCCGTGTAGGTCTTAGCACCACGCACCAAGAGCAGCAACAGGAGCAGTTACCTACTGGCACCCATCGGAGCCGGACTGGCTTGATGTTAGCACCCCCTGCCAAGGCAGAGCAGGAACTCAAGGCTCTATACAGTGTTTTCTGCATAGTTGACGCTGGATGCTGGCCATTTAGCGTGGGCACCTGCCAAGCAGCAGGCAACCTTTCGGATCCAGCAGGATTTTGTTTGCTACTAAAACTATATAATCTTGATTTTTATCTTGCTTCCCTACAGCCCAGCAATGCTCAACTTTGAAAGTAAGTTGATAAAACGGCTTTTCTTCTGGCTTCAGGGGGAAGGAGGATAGCATACTGGGGCATAGGCAGCAGTTCGGCTCCCCCGCCTCCAAGCCCCACAGGGAGTAGCATAGACAGCATTTTAGCCATGGAGTAGATGCATCAGTAGCAGTGCCTAAAACAGAGCCAAGGACAAAGGGTGGCAGCCCAGGGTGGCAAGTGGCTTCCAGTGTGGCTAATGCACCTGAACGTATTTATCTCCATCACGCGATGGAAGATGCAGCTTGCAGACATCTGAATAGGAGAGCTGGGGTTCTTTTGATAGCCCGCAAAGGTAGCCGCCTGCTTTTACGCTGTTTGTTGGGACCTTACCTGTAGCTGACATCTATAGAAGCAGCAGGTGGAGAAACAGGGCAAAAAGGAGGTATTTCAAAAGAGAGGAATTAAACTGCACAACTGAGCAGGGTGTGGAACAATGTCTGGAAGGTACAAGCTGTATTTCCAGTGCAGAGAAGTTGGCAAGCCCCCCCCTCCAGAACCAATGTAGGCAGCAGAGGGCTCGTGCCTTCTGCCCACCCTCACGCCAGGCTTGCACATGCTGTTTTTTAGCTTTTGTCAACAAGGGAAAAGGAGAGGATTACTGCTTCATTAATCAAGGGACAGATGCCAGGGGCAGGCATGTGCCATGCTGCTTTGCTGCCCCTGTCCTAGCTTTGCCACAGCTGGAAATCATACTTCTATGTGGACAAATGCTGCCTAGAAGTTAGGATGTCTGGCCAGACTCTTCACTTCTGACCTAAGGCACATTTTTGTGAACTCTGATCTGTTTCCTTTGCTCTTTCATCCCCAAACTGAAGCCACAGTAAAGAGATGTGCCCTTTCTGCATAGTGATTACAAAGGCTCCAGTTGTTTGGTGCTTCCCTTTGCTACTACAAGGAGCACATGTAAATACAACACACTTCTCCCAGCTGGGGTTTTAATGTAGAACAGCTGGGTCTGGCTGTTTGCTTCAAAGGCTGTTTAATTTCCAGCCCACACCAAGCTCCTCTGAGTTCAGAGGTTGCAGCAGCTCCATTCCCCAAACGCAGGAGCTTACACAATGCTCATCCGTTTCAGGACAGTAAAAAATGTTCATGCTCTGTTGCGTTTCCTCTGTCTCCAAGGGATAAATGCCACCATGTCCGAGACCTGGCACACCATGCTTGAGAACAGCACTGAAGGACAGCAAATGGACAGGAGTCTCCCAGAAAGAAAAATTGACTGCTGAGCCACTTTTCTATTACATGCACAGAGCCTGGTGTCCAGTAAAATTAAATACCTAGGTAAAGAGATGTTTGGGAAGGAAATGATTGTCTGCTTGCCCAGACAGCACATTTTCAGCTGCCTGTAAAACATGAAGCAGGCACCCAAGTACAACACAGTCTTCAGATGCATCTCGGGGACATGCTGCCATTTCTTTTCATGTTAGGGTGCTAGTCAGGCTCTGTCCTCAAGTCTTAAATCACTATATGCATTTCTTACCATACCTTTGGTCTCCACAGCCATTTCTATACACAGAATTCCCAAGTGTCAGCCTTATCCTGTTGGACTTATACAGCGAGACCAACATTTAAAGCCACCAGGCACCAGAAGGGACTATGAAATTACTGGTGCCAGGGTAAGACTGATGCATTAAAACAGGAATGAACTGCAAGACCTACAGAGGGGGAACGAAAGTTCAGCAGAGCCAACGATGGGCTCCAGAAGCAGGGCTGGTAGCTCTGCCTATTAAGTCTTCTTGACCTTTTTAGTTTTCATACCATTTTTAGTTGCCTTCTCTCTCTCTCAGGCTGGTTTTCATTGATGACATCCTGCTTCTGCCACCGGTTCCTCTGGCTGTGCAATTAAAGCTAGTTAACAGTAGTGACTTACCACAGTATGTGCCATGCTTGCCCCTGCCCCCCAGTAGGAAATGTTAAACGCAGTTCAACCTGAATGAAATGGGATTAAGTTGCCACATACTCAGGGTTGTTTTTTTAAACCATGGAATAATTGTGGGCACACAGGGTTAGTGTCATGAGTTATCTATCCCATGTTCCCTGTTAATTCACTTAATGCAATTTGTTCCCACTGTCAGCTAAGGTCCAAACAGTGGGTCTAATGGCCAGGTGGGTGTCAATATGTGAATATAATCTATTACTAGGCATCAGTCCGGTCCTACAGGGGTACTTAAAAAGGACACTAGCATTCAGACTGCATTTAGATGGCCCATGCATCCTCAAGTCTCCACATGCATATGCATAACAGTCCAGTCATGACCATTCTCCTGGAAGGCTGGGCTTGTACTGGGAATTAATCAGGTTTTGTACTGGACAACACTCTTTTTTAAGCCCCATACCCCATTCACTGCAGAAATGAGGTGTGGAGTGAATGAGGCAGGGGATTGCAAGGAAAAACTTCATGCCCAAGACACATGAATATTGCTGTGGAGAACAGATTATTCTGTCCCTGCTTCTACCCAGATTCTGTTCCTACCCAAGGCTCCTAACATGATGCTAGGCAAATCACTTGGGATTTTTAACAGTGGACACCAAAGGTTTCTTCTGATTCTCAGTGCCTGACTCAAGACCTTGGCTGCTGGCTTGTAGATATGGTTTCAACATGCAAAAATGCTACGTGATGCCAAGTACTCAGAAAATGCCCACTGCTAAGTGTCTAGCGGGCACTGAAAATTAGAGAACACAACCCTCACCTGTGCCTAAAATTCTCACCTGCAATCCCCTCCCTGTCCAGGGGTGATGTGAATATAAAAATCAATGTTTGTGAGACTGTAACAGAAACTTTTATTGATGAGCAGCAGAGAAAATGTATGAAAGGCCATAATTAACTGTCTTCAGAACAGTTTGAATGTGGTGCTATAGATCAGACACAATGAACAGAGACAAAATATCGAACAGCTGTTCATTACTCAGTACCATTTATTCTATGCTTTAAATGGGACTGTGTAATTAGACAATCATATGTACACAAAAGGAGCCTGAATTCTCAGGCTAACACTTTCAGCTTTCCCAACTTCTGAGTGATTGAGGCGGCAATACAAAAAATCAATGTTCCTTTAACATAGTTTGCATGTGGTCAGATATGAAGGGTCCCCACAAAAGCAGGCGGTTTCGGGCTACAGAACTGTTGTGCAGTGGTGGGGTTTCCTGACAACACACACATCTTCCAGTTCCAAGAAGAGCACACAGAAAGACATCTATAAGCTTTAAACAGGAGTGAAGATACAGTTTTCACTTAGGCCAGCTGAATAATTTCTTTTCCCTGCACTGTTTGGGTTGAAGGAACCATTTGCAATACTGTCTTTTAGCAAAGGGACCTAAAATGGATGTCCTGACCTCTTGTGGTCATTAACGATTAGTATGGAGAGGAACTTTGGTTGCTGTTAAATCAGGCAATAAATATGGGTTAATTCAAGAGGCATTAATAGTATAAATTCAAACCTTCACACCAGAGGACTCCTTTCTGTATGCTGTCTTCACAGCTTTCAGTCAAGAGCCCTTGCTACCCATCAAGAGAGCTGACAGTCAAGTATCACTTGTTAATATGTATTAGAAAGGTAGAACTGGGAGGTATTCCTGGGTCAATCCTGTCTTCAGCTCTTGCAGGAAGCTATGTCAGATGCTCTACTTCAGGAACTCAGCACATTCCAGCTCTTAAAAACCACTTGGGTGTCTTGCCCCACTTTATCAGTTCTGGTCTTGGAGCACTTACACTGTGCCTTCGTGAACTTTTGCCCTTTGCCATTTTAGGTTGAGAGCCCATTTGTACTTCCCTGTGCTAAGCCCTCGGGCAGCCTAAGGAACTACTGGCTCCATCCCACAGTTGCCTGCACTTTGGTGTTGTGCAAAACTGCATTTAGTAGAGTTTGGCCCCACAGTCGGGTTTCCCTCTTAATAAAAGGCAGTAGGAATAGGAAGGTGTTATAATAATCAAAATGAACTTTTTTGAAATTTTATTGGATCATCTTGACACAAAATCGTTACAGCAGCTTGTGGTATGTTTTTCTTTTCTTTGTAAGGGAATGTTGATAGCAAATAAATTTCTTTTAATATAACACATCATACAGTTTCAAAATTCTAGAATCACCGCACAGGATTCTGTAAGAGAAGAGACTACATGCTAAAGTGACAATTTTCATCCATGAATTTTGTTTTTTTAAAAAAACCCCACTAATTAAGGAACATTATCCTTTAAGACAATTTTATATGTTCAGTTTCTAATACATGAACTGGCTAACCAAGGGAGGTTGACCAATACCAGACACTACCACTTCACCAGCAGAGGAGCCTGCTGCAAAGGGGTTCCTGCCGTACTCAAGCACAGACAGAACAGGATGCAGGTCCTAGCAATAAAACCATAGCAGAGCCTTTAAAAACCAACCTAGTATGGGGTAAAGTATAAAGAGCACAATCTATGTTTAACATAGTACATTAAATTAACCCAAAGGATAAAGATCCCTGTCCCATACAGGTAGGGTTTTCTGTAGAAGCCTACTGTGCAATAAGGACTCCTGCTGAAGCAGTGTGATCGTCAAAAAGTTGCAGACGTTTCAATTCTCTCCCCTCCTTTTTTGAGCCACTGGCAATTCTCACCCCACAACTCCAAGCAATAGTCACCTAACAGGCTGCTATCTTATTGGGTATAGAGCAACACAAATTTTAAAGAAAACTTTAGGAGAGGCAGATATTGTGGGGAAAAAATGCCACTTACGTCTATTTTGCTCATCTGTTTTACACAGACTGAAGGCTGTCCCTTTCCAATCAATGATTCCAGATATTAGTTAACAAAAAGCACAGAGCAGAGTCAACTTGTCACTGGCCAGCCCTGGTCTTCCCTCTCCCAACTGGGCAGGTGCTGTTTTGATGGGATGGCCCAATTATGCTGCCAGCACCTGTCTAAGGCTGAATCCACCATCAGGAAGGCAGGCCCACCAGAATGCTTCTGGGATGACAAACCTCACCACAAGAGCAGGGGTGAGGCAAATGTTTCAGAATAGGAAGTATTTCAGGGGCACACTTCTCCAAGCTGGTAGTGGTCAACCTCATCTGGAGAACCAAATTACTAAAAAAAAAAAAAAAGAAATTAAATACAGTTAAAAAAAACCCAGGAGCAAAAGACCTTTGGATTTCCAGTTTCTTTGCTACATTCTAACCTTTTAGGAATGTGAAATCTCAGTGGACTTTACAAAGCAGATCAGCAGAGATCACTTGAAGGGGAGAGGCTTAACAGGCCTCATTGTGGGGACCAACGACAGCAGAGAGGACTGAGCAGTACCGCTTTTCAGCCTGTGCTTGATATACTCTGTACGTTCATCCTCTATCCTTTCAATTGTCAATAACTGAAGGTTTAAGGCCCAAGGCAGCTGTCACAAGCGGAAATTCAGTAACATCCCAACTCTTACCAGGCTCATGTGGATTAACTCTTAAGAGATCAACAATGTAGATATTCTGGAACAACTGAATTTGAGATTCAAAAGGAAGGCCTCCATGTCACACATCAGCCTCTGCCAGAAGCACATCATCTCTAGTACAGTGGAGCTGAGAACAAGTTCCCCCGACAGGCCAAGGCCACCTCCCTTGGTAACAAGTGCAATCACCAGATGATACTGTTGATAAAACTCTGCTTCACTCCACCATCCCACACAGGAGGCAGGGCATATTGGATCACCATGACTCGCTGAATAAATATGCCCCCCCGTGAAACGTGTCGGGATCTCTCTGGACTGGAAAGGGTTAACACCACAACTGGTAAAAAATTTGAAATAAAAAAAAAGTAAACAGACAGCCTTAAAATGTCTAAACTGCAAACAATGGTGGAGTTAACTGAAAAGCACGTGCCCAGGATAGTACATGCGTACGAGGGAGAAACTTAACACTTGGATCTGGTTTGTCTTTATGTGGTTTTAAGTGCATCTCTTGTCGTTGCAGTATTTAGGAGGGATATTCAGCACATCGACAACGTCTCTTTCATCTCGTCCAACAAGTTGCTAAGCAGGGTGGACTCGTTACACTTTCCATCTACAGAGACGGAATTCTCTCCCTTGAAAAGAGAAAGGCAAGGCTGTTAGCTCCTCCTCGATCACAACCCGGTTCTACACCCAACAGTGGCTGCTGCATACCCAAGGTTTGCTCTGCCACCAGGGACTGCAACTATGACAGTTGCCTGCACAGTCCCTTAGACAAAGCAGCAAAGGAGAAGCCCGACTGGGACAGCGGCCATGAACCCTGCTCTTCTCCCTTGGCGCAGACTGGGCAATATGGTTGTGTGTAGCTCACAGTGCTCTAGTACCTCTGTCTGTTCTGAACCCCTGGGCAACACGAACTGAGGTTCATCCATGTCGGCCCAGATCTAGGCATTCAGGAGGGCCACCAGGTAGCAAGCCTGGCAGAAGCCATCTAGAAAACTCACCATGAGACATCCCCAGTTCCCAACTTTTCCCTTAAAAAGGGTACAGATTAAGTCAGTCTCTACCTGCCTATCCCTTTTCAGAACTTACCTTTTTTACCAGTAGGCAAACATGATGACCTTGAATAGAACGACTATACATTGATGCACAAGAATCAACTCGTTCCACAACTACAAAAAAAAAGAAGTCATTTTTATCCAAAAGCCTTTTCTACCACCATTTGCTTCCACTACAGTATATTAGTCTAGGACCATGCTGTTAACAGTGACTGGCCAGTGCATCATTACAGTCAGGAGGGAGGAGTGATGTGGTCTGGATGCCTTTCCTACCTATTTGCTTTTTCAAATGGGTGCAATGATGTTGGAGCACTGAGATTAATTCACAAATTGCCTTCTCACAAAACTGCAAAGCCTTCTTTGCTGCAAGAACTATTTGCGAGGAAACAATTATTTGTCCCAAAAATCAAACACTGGCCATTCTAAAAAGCCAAGAAAAGCCCTCTAAAAGCCATTTCAACTCACCCATCTGTGTAGTCAGGAGAAAACACACTCCACATCTTTGCCCGAGAATTGCCAGCACTTCCAAGTTAAAGTACCAACTCTCCTCCCCACCCCCAGTAATTAAATGTAGTACTAGTGAAGGGTTAGAATGAAAGCACTGAAGACTGAAGCAACTGTGCAAAGAGCAGTGACAGGCAACAGCAGTGCAAGCTGCCCTTGCCCCACCAAACAAAAGGAACCATCGATCTATTGGGATCCTTATGGGTGCTCATTTTGTGTGGTCTTAGGTTTTGATGGGGACACCTTGCCATTCCAAAACTCAGCCAAAACCACTTCCACCCATAACCAATTTCATATGGACTATATTTGATCTGTGATCACAAGCTAAGAGTACTTCCATTCCCTGAGCTGAGCTACTCTCTGGGCATGTCTACCCACGCATTAATGAGCACTTCTTATTGTGCATTAAGTTTAGTACCTGTAATAATGGGTACTAACTCAATGCACAGTAACTGGCATTACTGTACAATAGCGCCGACGCAGTCTTTTAGTGATACTAATGCATAGTAGACTAATTCTATTGCGCATTAGTGCAACAGCACGGCTTTTGCCATGACACGCGAATACACAGTAGAATTAGTTTACTACTTGCTTAGCATCTCATGTAGACATGCCCTCTAGGTATTTCAACAAAACTTGCAGACAGCTCTACACTGGGAACTTACCTGAAAAATGGTGGTGAAAACAAATCTTTGCCAGTAGATGTTGGAAAGAAATGCTAATTCCATCTACTTTTATAGAATTCATGTGCAGATCCCCAGACTCCAGCAGCTTGGCAAAAGCATCGCTGTGAAAACATGAAGGAGAATAAACCGTTGGCTATGAACTCAGGCTGATCTTGGCCTTGACAACACCATGCAGGCTTTAACGAATCTAAATGACGCAGCAGCCCCGGTGCTGTTAAAAATCTAGTGGGACACTGAGGCTTAGGAGAGGCACTGGAATCCACACTCCAGACTATCACAGTATCTCCGTAACAGAAAAAAAAATTGTGGACTCCTCATCGACCTCTGCTAGCCCATCATATGCACCACTGTTCAAGTTGGTTTCAGAGGTAATTGGAAATGAGGGACAGACATTTTAATAAGTAGGTCACAGTTCCTTCATGGAACAGAAAAACTGCAGACAGAAGCAATCAGCTGGAAAAGTCAGAAACATGCTGCACATCCTGCAAAGGCAGCCCACAGCCAAAGCTCAGCTTCATGTGGGTGGCAAAGACATCAATGCTGTGAGGCACAGGTAAGGCAGCGAGCCCCCTTAGGTGGCACTTACCTATAGCAAGGCGTCGTGATCAAGTATGAAGCGCAACTGAAGTGCAATTTGAAATCTAGTTTTTCATGGGTTGAACCTTCATCATTCTGCAACAGGTCAAAGGAGAGGAGATGAATGGGAGCCCAGAGGCAGCAAGAGGAGGCCCCCACCCCAATCTACCAAACAGAGACGTGGTCGAAAGTCCACTGACTCTCAGTCTAAGCATTCCATTTAATGGACCTGAAGATCTGGTTCTGAGGAAGGAGAGTAGCAGAGTACCTGCCATGTTTGGGTATTGGGCATTTGGATAAGGGGCCACCCTGGCGTTAGGGATGAGCTGGCATTTTTTGGGACATGCACACAGAGAGGGGTTAAGGGACACATTTTACAAATGAGGTAGCCAGATAGTTTTGACCAAGTTTTAAACCTGTGTTTGGTTAAAGCAAGTACTGAGCAGAGTGAATCTGTCCTGTTATCTTCCAAGATGGAGTACTACATCTCATTGCATCAAGCTTGTACTTGAGAAGTAGCTTGTGGAGTAAGCTACCAATTCCTGGGTCTTTCCTAGGAACATGTTTGCTATAAAACTGATCAAAAATGAAAAACAGCTGAGATGATAATGGCCCCCTCCAAGCCAGCCATTTACCTGCAGCTCAGGTTGTGGCTTTAGGTTCAGAAAATTTAATGTTCAGACAATTTAAACAACACTAGAAACCAGCATATTTTGAAAACCAGACCTTGGTCCTTATTAAATGGCCTCATCTTGCTCTTAGCTTTTACCCTGCATTAATAACATCCAACTCCTATTGCCATTTTCCAGAAACAGGGAGTCTATAGAGCAGTAGTGAACGGATCACCAGATGGGCTGGGGTCAGAAGGAACAGCCTCTGCACTGTTTCTCCTTCCAGCTGGCTGGGCAGCAACATCGTAGATGACCTCCCCACCTTCCCAGGCAGATGTCTCCCCAAAGTGATCCTTAAACAGATAAAGAGCAATGGAATCTGAAACGTCTGCCACATACTGATGGAGTGACACCTTTGGACATGCTCATTTTATGCTCTGGATGCTCTTTGCACAAGATGTCATGTAAAATACTTCTCACGTTGCAGAATGGGCTGATTAGCAGAGATGAAATGATGCCTCAGAGAAGCTCCAAAGCAGTGCCTTCTACCCAAGTCAAGCTGCCTTATGCAGTCCCAAAGGAAGGCAAGACCACAGAGTTCAAAACTGCACTTACTTTGACTATAAAGGACAGTGTTCCTTTTAGCTTCTGAGCCATAACAATGCTCTGAAGAGTAAACACAAACTGGGCTTCATTAGAGATTCCTAGCATGGAGAAAGGAGAGAGTGGGAGTAAGGTCATGAGGAAAGGCTTCATATCTGATTATGAGACTTAAACACATTTCGACCACTGGCAATGTGCAGTGGTGCTGAAGCAGGAAATAAGCTCCTCTCTCATCTATGTTTGGAACTAGATTAGGCCTGAAATGTTCAAAGGAGCCATATGCCCAATTCCCACTGCAAGATTTGGGCATGCGACTCCTGGGCCTCTTTGAAAACCACAACTTAGAACTAACTAAGAGCATGCATTAAGTGGAGATATATTTAAATCACTTTTACTTCAATAGATGTAAAAGGTTCTGCAGCAAAAGAGCTTTACATAACATTCAAGTGTTTTCCCACTTGTAATGATTTGCTGTTAACATTCAAGGGCATGTACCAGGTTTCTTTAAAATTATATCACCAATTGTTCTTCAACGGTGTACCCATCCAGGCATTTCAAAGTACAGTGAAGTCACTAAGCCTTAAAACACTCCTTTGAGGTACATATCAGTATCAATCCCAATTTAAAAATGAAAAAAACAATGTGGTAAAAAAAGTGAAGTAACTCAGTGCTCCTAACTGTAACAATCAGTGCCTTGTAATATTCGGTGTTTAAAGGACTCAACTCCTGCATTCTAATAATCAAGTGGAAATCTGCTTTTCAATACATGTTATCACTATCCATTTCTTTTTTTTCAAACTTTTCTCCCCAGCCAGAGTGCATGCTAGACATTTAGAAAACAGAAGGCAAATAAGGAATAATTTAAGCCCTCCTAATTATTAAGCCAGTCTCATGTTTTTTGCATGCTTGAAGTTGGCAGCACTGGTGACTGCAATTTCAATGTTTCTCAATCTGGGGCACAACTGGGAAGAAATCCTGATAGCCTAATTCCCAGTCCTACTGTTAGCTACTACTTTACTATGCCAACATGAAAAACATCTCTAAATAATTATGGTTCCTGAAGGATGGCTATATCTCCAATCACTCATCTAAGAGTCTAGAGAGACTGCAGACTAGGCAATGTCCTCACACAATCGGGACACATTTTTGCAAATAGCAAACAACTTAGTTTCCTCTACAATGTGGAGTTAGACATGCACTGAGACCCACACCCCACTGCAGCTGTACATTGACCATACCAGGGGGCAGCTGGAAGGGCACAGGTATCCCATCATGGACTGATGACCCTTCTGGCCGGATCATTTTAGTGTTGAGAGAGTCCAGGACGTTTAACTCCATGCTCTTCACGAAGCTGGTACTCTTGTTCTCAAAGATTACCGAGACAGTGACTTGACTGTCATTCTGGAGATTTCCTTGAATATCGTATGTCTGCAAATGAAGACATCACAGGAGGGCATTGACAACTACTCAGAGTACCCAATGAGACTATGCCAAGCTTCAGACGGCAGTGGATTAGACAGTTCAATATTGTTTCCTAGTCTTTAAGTTGCACAGCAGGACAACCAAGCACTGGGATGGTATATGTAGATTTAATTAAGCTTTTGGCCATAGATAAAAAGCTATGGGAATGGATCCTGCTATATGGGTGTGACTAGTAATTTCTAGCGACTGGCACTAGCATAATTTACACCATTACAATGCTGCCTAAGTAACCTCTGTACAGTATTAGTAGATTATGAAAGGGATATCTCACTATGCACAGAAAATTCAAGAAGGGAGATCATACAGACTGACATATGAGCAATGTACTCACCATTTTAATGTAAGGGTTCTCAGCAAGAAGGTGATAACTGGACATAGGCTGAAAAACAAGAAGGATGTTACATAAAGAGTCATGTGGCTGGAGGGTAATGAACCCCACAAAGCACATGGGCTTTGCCTTTCATCGCAGGCATATCTTGAAGCAGCAAGCAAATGCCCTTCACTTATATGCAAGGGACGTTTTCTCACTCTAAGACCTCAAAGTACATTTTACTGAGCTCAACAGTATGTGCTAACCCTCAAAGCCCAGCACAAAGACCTTTCTTTGCCTTTAAGAAGTAAAGAAACCAATTTCTTACACACAGGTTACACCAGCTCAAGCATGGTTTATAACAACTGGATGCAAGAGATAAAACAGTAGGCTGAAGGAGGAGGTGGGAGCTTATCTACCCTACTCAGAGATGAGCAGTCAATTCACCTAACAGGTCACCAAAGCCTCTCTAGAAGGGCTTAAAATACTTAATGTGAACTCTGTGCACAACCCCAGTTGCCGTTTCACTTCAACATACAATTGTAGAGCCCCAAACACTGATGTTTTTTAGTTTGTTTGTTTTTTAAACCCATTTCCCATTTAATTTAAACAGCAAAAGTTTGTTCAGCTGGAGCATCCCCTTTACCTTTTGAAAAGAAAAGAACTTTGGCTGGGAAAGTCCCAGGAGTGGCTGCTAAGCTATGGTGTGTGGAGAAGGTGGTCACTTGGTGGCACCTCAAGTGCATTTCAGAGAGCTAACAATAGATTAAATCCTTCCCTAACGTTAAAGCTCCTTATTTGTTCTACAGTGAATTCTGCAGCTGTTACTAGGAAGGTTTAAGATCCAGCCTGTAGTATGAAATAATTTGGAAGGTCCTGAGACTTAAGGTACAAGAGTTGCTCAAAAGTATGCAGCAAAAACCCATCTCACACCAGCTCTAGCATCTCTTGTCTTGGACAACTCCTTACCGGTAGTGGTTCATCATCTAGTGTTCCATTCTGTACAGACTCCACTGGCTCCTCCTCACTGTGATGATGCTTTTTCTTGGACTTCTTTTTGTCCTTGGATTTCTCCTCCTTTTCCTTCTTGTGCTTTTTCTTCTTATGCTTGGAAGATTTCTAGCATGGAATTTAAATGAGTCAGCAATATTCTCTCAAAACCTACCACTAAGACACCTCTCCCAGTACTGATACTTCAACTTCATATAAAGGGCTGGAAGGGACCTTCTGAATCGCATGGCGCCGAGACGTGCGGCTCCCTGCTGTAACTCATGGCACTTCACAGAAAGCACCATGAGTTACAGCAACCCCCTGACCCAACAGACGCTCTTTTAAAAGCCTTCGATATGGTCTCCCATGATGCTCTTATAAAAAAAACCCAAGGGATAGTGGGCTGGCAGAGTTCACAGTCAGGTGGGTTGGGAACTGGCTAAGGGGTCAAACCCAGAGAGTGTTAGTGGACGGGACTGCATCATCTTGGTGGAAGGTGGTTAGTGGTGTCCCACAGGGTTCCTTTCTTGGCCCCGTGCTGTTCAACATCTTTATCAATGATTTGGATGAGAATGTGGAAAGCATGCTGGCCAAGTTTGTGGATAGTACTAAGTTATGGGGAAAAGCAGTCATGCTAGGGGATAGGCTGCAGACTCAAGCACACCTGGACAAGCTGGAAAGGTAGGTGGAGCGGAACTGGATGCAGCTCAATAAGGATAAATGCAGAGCGCTTCATCTGGGGAGAAGTAACCAGCAACATGAATATAGGTTAGGAGGAGATGTCCTGGCCAGTACTTTGGCTGAAAGGGACCTCGAGGTTATGGTTGATCACAGGATGAACATGAGCTGCCAGTGGGATGCTGTAGTCAGAGCTAATAGTGTACTGGAATGCATTAGCTGACGCATTGCAAGCAGGGCTAAGGAAGTCATACTTCCCGTCTACTCAGTGCTGGCGAGACCCAAGACTCAGTGCTGCACTGTGTCCAGGTCTGGGTGCCACACATCAAAAAAGATGTGGAGAATCTTGAAAGGTTCCAGAGAAGGACCATAAGAATGATTAAGGGCCTGGAGGACAAACCTTATGAGGAAAGACTAAGGGAGCTGGAACTGTTCAGCCTGGGGAAGAGATAACTGAAGGGGAACTTGGTGGCTGTCTATAAGTATGTAAGGGATGAATTTTGGGAGCTCAGAGAAAAACTGTTCACTAGGATGCCCCAGGGGAGGACAAGGATCAATGACCATGAACTGTTAGAGGATGGTTTCAGGTTAGATTCATACATGTTAGGGTCGGAAGGGACCTCAGTAGGTCATCGACTCCAACCCCCTGCCCTGGGCAGACGATCCCAGCTACGTGTTTGTCCGGTCTCCTCTTGAAGACCCCCAGAGTAGGGGAGAGCACCACATCCCTAGGAAGCCCATTCCAGATTCTGGCGAACCTTACTGTGAAGAAGTTTTTTCTAATGTCCAACCTAAATCTGCTCTCCATCACTCATGGCCATCGTTCCTAGTTACTCCAAGGGGTCCCCTAGTAAATAGAGCATCTCCTACTCCCTGCTGCCCTCCCCTGATAAATTTACAGGCAGCCACAAGATCACCTCTCAGCCTTCTCTTGCAAAGGATGAAGAGATCAAGGTCCCTCAGTCTATCTTCGCAGGGCCTTGCCTGCAGACCACTGACCATACAAGCGGCCTCCTTGGAACCCTCTCAAGATTCTCCACATCCCTCTTGAAGTGCAGCCCCCAAAACTGGACACAGTACTCCAACTGTGGCCTGACCAGTGTCACAGAGGGGAAGCATCACCTCCCTGGACCTGTTCGTCATGCATCTGCTAATGCATGATAAAGCACGGTTAGCCTTGTTGAGATCACTTCATCACGTTGATGACTCATGTTCATCTTGGAGTGTTCATCTTGGAGTCAGCTATGACTCCAAGATCCCTTTCTGCTGCTGAGAAGGTCATCCCCTAGCCTGTAAGTGTGCTGGTAGTTCTTTTTGCTCAGGAGCAGCACTCTGCACTTGTCTTTGTTGAACTGCATCCTATTTCATTCTGCCCATTTTTCCAACCTGTCCAGATTAGCCTGGATCCATTCCCTACCTTCTGGTGTGTTAACTTTGCCCCTACGCCCTTGTCCAAGTCACTGATAAAGACAGTGAATAGCACCAGTCCAAGGACAAAGCCCTGCGGGACTCCACTGCACACATCTCTCCAGGTCGATACTGTCTGGTCCACCAACCCTCTCTGGGTGCAACCCCTAAGCCGATTTGCCACCCACCTGACCATGTATTCGTCGACAACATGTGTAGATGCAAGGAAGAACTTCTTTACAGTAAGGGTGACCAGAATCTGGAAGACTTCCCAAGGAGGTGGTACAGTCCTTAACCTCCAAAGTCTTCAAGAAGAGACTGGACAGACACCTTGCTGGGATCATTTGATCTCAGCAGTATTCCTGCCCAGAACAGGGGAGTGCGACAATCTTTTGAGTTCCCTTCCAGCCCTTAATTTTTATGATTCTAAAGCCCTCTCCAGCCACACGCTTCTGTTAGGCCACAGCTGTAGAGCGCTTTCAGAGGGTCGATTGCACGACATCATCACTTTTGTCAATGCCCAGTGTTCAATCCTATGCTAACACAAGCAACTACATCATATAAGCCCACTCTACATACCTCAATAATGATCCTCTATGCTGGGCCCCAGCGTGCTACTCCAGACTGTCGCCTGCTTGGGTGCAGATGCTCTGAACCCAAACCAGTCCAGTACAAGAAGAGGTCAGAATCTGTTTAAGTGGCACCTTTCATAGATTCATAGATGTTAGGGTTGGAAGGGACCTCAATAGATCATCAAGTCCGACCCCCTGCATAAGCAGGAAAGAGTGCTGGGTCTAGATGACCCCAGCTAGATACTCGTCTAACCTCCTCTTGAAGACCCCCAGGGTAGGGGAGAGCACCACCTCCCTTGGGAGCCCGTTCCAGACCTTGGCCACTCGAACTGTGAAGAAGTTCTTCCTAATGTCCAATCTGAATCTGCTCTCTGCTAGCTTGTGGCCATTGTTTCTTGTAACCCCCGGGGGCGCCTTGGTGAATAAATCCTCACCAATTCCCTTCTGTGCCCCCGTGATGAACTTACAGGCAGCCACGAGGTCGCCTCTCAACCTTCTCTTGCGGAGGCTGAAAAGGTCCAGTTTCTCTAGTCTCTCCTCGTAGGGCTTGGTCTGCAGGCCCTTGACCATACGAGTTGCCCTTCTCTGGACCCTCTCCAGGTTATCCGCATCTTTCTTGAAGTGTGGCGCCCAGAATTGCACGCAGTACTCCAACTGCGGTCTGACCAACGCCCTATAGAGGGGAAGTATCACCTCCCTGGACCTATTCGTCATGCATCTGCTGATGCACGATAAAGTGCCATTGGCTTTTCTGATGGCTTCGTCACACTGCTGGCTCATGTTCATCTTGGAGTCCACTAGGACTCCAAGATCCCTTTCCACCTCTGTGCCACCCAGCAGGTCATTCCCTAGGCTGTAGGTGTGCTGGACATTTTTCCTCCCTAGGTGCAGCACTTTGCATTTCTCCTTGTTGAACTGCATCCTGTTGTTTTCTGCCCGCTTGTCCAACCTATCCAGGTCTGCCTGCAGCTGTTCCCTGCCCTCCGGCGTGTCCACTTCTCCCCATAGCTTTGCGTCATCTGCAAACTTGGACAGAGTACATTTGACTCCCTCGTCCAAGTCGCTGACGAAGACATTAAAGAGTATCGGTCCAAGGACCGAGCCCTGCGGGACCCCACTGCCCACACCCTTCCAGGTCGAGACCGACCCATCTACCACGACTCTTTGGGTGCGACCCTCTAGCCAATTTGCCACCCACCGGACCATGCAGTCATCCACATCACAGCCTCTTAACTTGTTCACCAGTATGGGGTGGGATACCGTATCAAAGGCCTTCCTGAAGTCTAAGTATACGACATCCACCCCTCCTCCTGTGTCCAGGCGTTTCGTAACCTGGTCATAGAAAGAGACTAGGTTGGTCAGGCACGATCTGCCTGCCACAAACCCATGCTGGTTTCCCCTCAGCATAATTTGCCCTGCCGGGCTCTCACAAATGTGAGCCTTGATAATTTTTTCAAAGACTTTACTAAGGATGGAGGTGAGACTGACCAGCCTATAATTGCCCGGGTCCTCCTTCCTCCCCTTTTTGAAAATGGGGACCACGTTAGCCCTTTTCCAGTCTTCTGGGATTTGGCCCGTGTGCCACGAGCGTTCGAATATTCCCGCCAGTGGCTCTGCAATGACGTCGGCCAGTGCCTTCAGCACCCTCGGATGGAGCCCATCCGGGCCTGCCGACTTAAAGGCATCCAGTTCTTCCAAGTGACTCTGCACCACCTCAGGATCTACGTATGGAAGTCTGGCGCCTTGCTGCTGCCTCTCTACAACCCCAGTGAGAGACTTGTCGTGCCCCTCGCTTAGGAACACTGAGGCAAAGAACTCCTTGAGGAGTTCAGCCTTGTCCCCCCTGTCTGTCACCAATTGTTTCTGCCCATTTAGCAGCGGTCCTATTCCTCCCTGGGCCTTCCTTTTACTCCCAATATATCTAAAAAACAATTTCTTATTGTCCTTTACTTGGATTGCCATCCTCAGCTCCATGGTAGCCTTGGCCCGCCTAACTGCCTCCCTACAAGCACGAGCAGAAGAGGTATATTCATCTTTAGTGATCTCACCCTGTTTCCACTTTTTATGTGCTCCCTTTTTGGCCCTTAGGCTGCCCTGGATTTCTCTGGTCAGCCATGGAAGCCTCCTGGCCCCTTTGACTAAGGGCAAAAGTTATGTCTTGACCATGGTTGGCTAATTGTCCCCTCTGGCTCAAAACATAACCCACTCTTTATTACTCAGTATTCAGAGGTCCCTGGGGACAAGATCTCTCATCAGTACCTATGGCAGGGTTTTCTGAACCCCTCTGAAGCAGTCAGTACTGGCCATCATTAGTGACAGGTAGAACGCTGCTTGATCTAGGTTGTAACTCCTATATTTTCACATGCAATAATCTTCTAGTACTCATGACTACTGGGCTCAACTATAACCACTGACCTTTCCTTCATCGTCTTCCTCCTCTTCCCTGTCCTCCTTATTCGGTTCTTCATGGTCTTCAGGTTCAGCTATGGCAGTGCTCACCTCCGGCTCACTCTGATAAGGAGGCAAATCAGAAGGCTATGACACTAACTTGAATATGGACAAAGCAAAACAACTGAATCCTGGACAGAATGGAAACAGCTTTAGAACAATTACTGTTGTAGCACTTTAGGGCTGTCACCATTAAAGGATCATCAATTTATTCCTGAAATAAAATGGTTATGAACAAGTGCACTGACCAAGACACAAAAAAGCTCATCCTAGGAACACGTCTCAAAGATCCCCAACGCTTCTGCTTCAAAGTTTGTACTGAAAGCTAGAGTACTTTTAGAGCACTTTCAGATTATGCATACCCTTGGATCCATTAGTACTGCTAGCTCTTGGTTCACGCTGGAAGTAATGCTTTTGACAACAGTTTAACAGAAAACCCCTCCAGACCTCACTCTACTCCTTTCCTTCTGGGTATAACTTAACACCTGCTCTTCAAATTTTGTGATCACTCTTGAGCAGCAGGACTTGAGCAAACAGATTAAACTTCCACTGCTTCATGGTAATGGGAACCCATATGACCAGACAGAACTGGGGCCTTCAGCTCCTTCCCTCTGGACTAAACACTAGCAGTAATATCAGCAGTGACCCAATAAGAGGCATACCTGTGTCTGTGTAGTGGAGACAGGGGGAGGGGCAGGGGAGAGCCAGAAATCCAAGTCTTCCCCCTGAAATCCAAGGACAAACAAACCTTTAGAGCTGCTTTACATTATTCTTGGACTTTATTTTAGCATCTGGATTTCACTGCTGCCCAAACAAGCTGTTACTGTAATAATTTCAGAAGCACAGGAAGCATGTTTTTACTGCATAAAGCCATCAAACTTAGCTTTAACTAGCACCTTTGCATTGAGGCTCAGCAAAACAGTGTAGACACTAAGAATGGAGTCAATATGATGGCTGAAGTACCCTACAGCCCCTTCAAATAGTCACTAGATTGCAATCAGGACACTAGCTATACAAGATACGGGAAAGCCTGTAACAGTGCAATTCTCCTTGTAAACTGATCGGCAGAGAAAATATTCAAGACTTCAACATAGCCAACAACTTTTATTAACTGAAAATTATTTTTTTTAAATAAAAAGTGTTGCTACAAGATGAAAGATGGGGTGGGGGGTTCAAGAACCATATGTGGTAGGGAGGATTTCCCTGGTTCAGAAGCTGATTCAAGGACATTACTGACATATTCCTTCATTAGATCTGTGGGAAAGGAATGCTGAGCGTTCTGCTGGGATCTGACATTTGCTGGCTTTCAGGACAAAGTGGTTATTATTTTTGTGTTTAAGCAGAGGGGTCTAGACACATGGCATTTTTAAGGTTGTAAAAATTCAAGGAAATTAAAAAAATAAGTTAAAAATAATCATCTGATGGTGTCTTATTAGCAGCCACATTTGACCACTGAAATATAAGAATTTTTTTTTTACCATAAAAGTATATTAGCTGCAACACAATGATCTAATCACAGGACATGCCTTAGAATTACCTTCTTTTCTTCTTCATCCACCTTTCTCTCTTTGTCTTTCTTCTTTTCTTTTTCTCGCTCTCTCTCTTTGTGCTTCTTTTCCTTCTTTTTGGGTTTCTTACTCTTTTTCTCTACTAAGGGAGCTTCTGTGTCTGGAGACTTGAGGTTCTCAGTATTTCTGTGTTTTTGCACTGGCAGCTTCTCGCTATCTGCTAAGGGTCTTAAAAATGCATGATGAGTTACCTTCAATGAAGACCGTTTCCCAGCTGCCCACAGCACTTGCTGGATTCCCAGACAAGTTTGTGTTGGTAAAGATCAGATGATAGCTTCTCCTCAGAATGGAACTAGTCTCACCCACACAAACACTTTAGTATCCCAGGAGCGGCTCAGTTTTGCAGCAACAGACACTGCCCCCATGCATCAGAAGATAAATTAAATCATTCTGCAGGCAACTGTGAGCTGTGATCCCTCTGGCACTCACCCATCAATTGATAATGACACACTTGCAGATTAAGTAACGCTTACAGAAGACACACGCACACTCCCTGCACTCTTGCAAACCTATAAAGTAACCCTTGAGGGTAGGTGTAAAACAGGAGGAAATATTTGCAATAATAAATGTCACAAGCCAAGCAACACGCTGCAACTTTTGAGGTGACAGCTTGTCTTAAATCCTTGAACAAGAATTCTTTCTTAATCTTGCCCCTGGATAGGACCATTCCAAGTTTAATGGATTTTAAGATTTCTTATCATAAATATTGAGTTTCTATGTTTCAGGTTGGAAGGCTGTGCTGAGTCAATAGCCCAGCTTTCCATTAAAATAAGTTTCCACTATATCAGCGCACCCTAATTAAAAAAAAGTACTTAATAATGTAGCAATAAATACTATGCTGGCAACCCCTACTTGGACATAAGCAGCATAGAAACAAACATCCATCAGCTTGCCCCACTGTTGGCAAACTGGGGTGCCAGAAAGTAAAGAGAGACAAAGTCCATTAACTGTTACTTTCAGATGAGTTTCTGTTCAAATGCTGATTCTCGCATTTGAGCAGGCATCCATCATCAGTTCATGAAGACACTTATTGTTCTCATTCAGTTCAGTTTTTTGCTTAAACAGTACGAAGAACTGGACTTGATCCAACTTTACTTCAAAAAACAGACACTGTAAAACCAACAGGATCATACTAGTTTCATCATATGGCAAATCTCAGTTTTAGATTTGTTTTATGTGCTCCTGAGTGGTGATAGCAGTCAAGGCTCAAAGCAAGCCAGTAAGGATGAAGGAATCTTGCTCATAACTGGATTCGTTGCTTTTTAATATATCCATGATCCTGCACACTTTTACACTGTCCCACTAAAAAAAAACAAAACAAAAAACCAGCCAACCTTAGAAAGGCGGCCAACTGCTTAATGATATTCTTACCTGGAAGGCTTCCCTGAAACCAGACTGTATGTGTGTGAGTGACACAGACATAGCAGTGCAAGCAGAGAGAGAAAGGATAGAGATATGAGAAACATGACTGGAGAGTGCAATGACTGTGGAAAGGGGAAGAGCATGGACAGAAGTGTGGAAGTCCAGTGATACCTCCTGGAATACTACTGCATTAAGGCAAGGGTGTAGTGTTTTCTACACTGGTGTGTTTAGCTCAAACAGGACATCTGTTAGGAATTCACTTCCTCTTTGCACTCTTCATTTGCAGAGGCAAACAGACAGGTGAGTATTTTAGGAATGAGCAGATGAACTACATCAGAACAGGGTTTTCAGTATCTCATACTTAATGGACAGCAGTCAAGATTTTTAGGTGTGAAATACTCATCCAGTTTCTCTGGGAGTGTATGACAATAGCCAATATTTTAAAGCACATTTATGCAGCTGAGGGACATGAAGAACTGGCCCTAAACAGAACAGTCTTCATAGTTTTGCAGGAGGCATCAGTGGGTCATAAACCAGCAACTATATTTAATACATCAGCATTTTGTCAAAGAGCAGAAAAATCTGCGCACAGAGCTTTGCTGACTGTAATTATTAAAAGGCCTTTGAGAGGTTAAAGGTCTGTGGGAAAGCATGCTAGGTTCCTGGAGTTCCAACACACCCAACCCAAGAAGATCTTCTGGCAGAAGGGTTGCCCTTTTAAACAATTCCACTGGAAAGCAATTCAGACAAAGTAACAGTTGTGAAAGACTGAAAACCCCTAAAGGAACAGCATCTGCTTAGGGCATATGATGCTGTTAAGTGTAATTCGCCATTTCTGGCTGCTCCAAGAACCCCAAATGCCAATAGAGCCATACCAAGAACTGACTTTAACGTGTGCTTTGAAAACTCTGAACAGAGAAGGTGGCAGTCCCTCAAATGCAGGCAAGAATTGATGGATTTGGGTAAATCTATGCATTGGAAGCTTGTTAGATTCATTCATGTATGTGCGATTCTATCTAGATGATTGGTCCCCTTAGTTTCATTCAGGGGCTCCAGCCTCACTCACAAAACCAGTCTCTAAAAGGGAAAAAAATCTACCCTGCCTAAGTGACCAGAAAAAGGGTGGGGTATAACAGATGTACTCCTGGTCTAACAGGGACAATGTGTTTTGCAGAAATGATGAGTGGGTGGTAGTGTTAGGTACTGTAGCTCTTCCTCAGAAAAATCAGTCCCTCCACTACAAACCATTAGTAACCTTTACCTGATCATGGTGAGAGGGAAGAAAGGAAATGACATAGCCCAGAATTAAAGGAATAAGTGCAACCATAAACCCAGCAGAGACTGCTTCTTATGGGGCTTGGGTTTAGTCACTATGCTGAAGAAAGGACTGAAGGGAGCCAGATGGAGCCCACGGTCTGATGGCACAACTGTTACAAAAACAGAACTAAAGTACAGAATGAGTTTGGTCATCTCACCTTGTGCAAGGTGGATTATGACCTTATAAAGCATAAGTTCTAAATCATCTTAACTTTTGTAGCCCAGAGCCTTTGTGCATTCTGGTTTACAAGCAAGAAAACCCATACATAATATAGTTTTGTACTTACTTATCCAGATCTATATCAAGGGCCTTATATGGATCATTGGGATCTTTGTCATCCTCATCACTGGGCAGTGCATTCTAGGGTGAGAGAAACAGGCTACTCATTAAGGAAATGAGCTGACAGCACAATTTCAAGCCACAGGTAGAACATCCCAAACTCCACCTGAAAACAGGCCTCCTTGCAATCAGGTGTGAGAAGTCACACGGCCTGTCAAACTTAATCTAGCACTCTGTCTTTTATCAATGAATTTACAAGGAGAATGGTATTCCTCATACATCCCCAGGATTTGCATTCCCACTATTTGCCCCAAGATTCATGTTACTCCAAAACAAATTCGGACTGTACAGCATGTACAGAATTAGCATGTACAATTCATTTTAGCTGCAAATCTGCTGACCAGAATGCAAGTTATAGTCACAGTGAAGCAACAAAGTATAAATGAAGCAGCTATGTGATTATCATTATTTTCATAGCAGATATGTATATCATAAGTTTTACCAGTCTTTTGTTTTTGCTCTGGTTGCAGCCTTTGGCTCTCTGCATCAAAAGTTAACGATTCCCTCTCCCTTGAAAGGGCAGGTCAAAAGACTCTCAATTAGGGAACCCATATGCTGCTGCTTAGGCAGTTTTGAAATACTCAGGAGTCTCAGGCCATGATGACCCAACTGAGGTTGACAGTGTTTTGGGACACTAGGAGGGTCACAAAACCAAGTGCAATGTGCTGAGACTCCTGAGACTATTAAGCAAACAACTGACCTCTGGCATCTCCTCCGTGATGATGTCCACGTGCTGGGCTGGGGCAATGTCTTCATCACTCTCCGTGTGTAGGGAGTTATGGCGGTGGTGTTTACCTTTCTTCTCTTTTTTCTGCTTTTTCTTCTTTTTGTCTTTCTCCAACCTCTGCTTATGCCTCCGCTCCTCTTCCAGTTTTACATATTGGTCAGACATAGGCATTCCTGTAAAGAAGGGCCCAAACTGCTCTCAGGCTAGTCTACTCTGAGGTTAACCATCTCCGTAGTCACTTCAGAACAAACATTTATTTTCCTCCCAACTCCTCATCCAGACTCCCAGATGGAGAGTAGCACACTACACTTCTACTTCTTAACCCTCCCCACTACAGCCCCTCAATAAAGCTTCCCCTGCCCGACTCCATATCCCTTTAGAAACCAGCAGACAAAATTCTGCTCTGATTCTTGCCTGCATCTTGTGGACTTAACATGGGTTGAACACTGACACTAAACGGAAGAATTTGACTCCAAGGCTACAAAGATATAAATATTTGACAATATTTTTTCATGTTTTGGGGAAACCCTTTACTATACATCTTAGACAAAACGTTGATGGCTGTAAATCTGCAAGTGAAGACACTGATTCCTGAGAGATGCATGTTAAGAGATGCTCAACCCCATATTACTCCTGAGCAATTATTTTTCAGATCTATAACTTACCATTAACCAGAAAGCAGCATATTAAAATAGTGTCACTACTATTGCTAAATTCTCTAGTGTCCCCATCCACTGGTCTCTGACATCAACTTTTTGCCTTACTGTACCGCAGAACTTGGTTATGTTCTGAAGATACTTCCTAACAATATCGGTTCTTTTTCATGTTTGAATATGTATTATATTTACCTGCTAAGCTGTTTGAACTAGAGCACACTTAAAAGAAAGTGGGCCTCATAGTCAGAATAACAGACTAACAGAGTAATTCAAACAGTTCTGAATTAAACAGCTGTATTTCTTAGTGCACTAAAAAGTGACAACCAATATGGGAACTATGTGAGAGACTGTAAAAGCTCATGCCATAAAACAGAGAAAATGACTACTTCTGTTTAAATCATTAGCTTCAACTCCATTTTGAAACTGCTTTGATGTACTTACCTGGAACTTTCAAGGGAACAGAAAGGTCTATCTGGACTACAGGTATATGCTCCACACCTGGAGTGTCCTGATATCGCTGGGTAAGTGAAAGAAAAACTGTATTAGTGTAGACTTCACAGCGCAGCGAGTTGTTGTGCGTCAGTTCAACACTTGATTAACTACATTAACACTTTAAATACGCAGTCAGTTAACTAGTTATATTATTTAGAAACATTTCTGATGGAGATGTTCATAATGGAGATATTTCAAAATATTAAAATCAAAGTGTAATCTCTGTAGTTAGTATGTCAAAGGATACGTTAATATTTAGAGAACCTGAAAAATGGATTAGCACTCAGACACTGCCACCAACTGATCATTATTGATCTGGACCTTCCTTCTAGCTACAGTGTTCTAGCATTATTTGTTTCAGACAAGAAAAGCGCATATATAAACTGCCTGAAAAACATTTATGGCTTGCTTCTTCTAAGGTAAACAATGAAGATTTAAGTTATCAAGGCAGTCTCAGGAAGTAATAGGGATAAGGAAAGCCCTAATCCTGGGAGAGATGAAGAATAAAAGAAAACAACAGTACAATAATCTAAATGCTCATTTGAGGCTTTTAGACACATGGAGCACTCAAATCAGCCACTAAACTAGCTGACGCATCACACTGACTGTCCACACATGGTGCTCTCAGTACTTTATCCTGTCTCTGCTTTTCACTATGTTCAGTATACCAGGCAATCTGCATAGCTCCCACCTGCCAAGTGTATCTGCTGCATCATAAACAGACCGTTGATCTCAACAGAATGTCTACATGGCACAGAAAGTCTTGGGATATGGGAGGGAATGAGTATAAAAAAAAAAAATCATAACCGCAAAAGAAGTACAACATTTACTCACATTATCGGACCAGGGGATTCACCTAAAGTTGTATTTTAAGTTCTTTCCAGCTACTTATGTATTTATTTTTTCTAGCTCTTTTAGCTGTCTTGGAGCCCAGGCTGAATATTAAATACTAGGCTTTATGAGATGAATTCATAATTCATATGAGCAAGACTATACCCCACGTTCTTCTAAAAAAGGACCACGACAATTACTGTTACAATGGTTCCCAAACTTCAGGTCAACAGGAGAGTCACAGAAAGCAGACTGGTCACACGATGCTAACTTGTTTCCAGCTCTTCAATACAAAGAGACCTCAAAACAATGGCTGAACACAAGGAGCACTAGTCAGTCCAACTGCCTAGAGGAGAGCCCCTGCATTTGTTCTACTAGATAGTGAAAGTGGTTTCAAGCAAGCCAGACTTACTTTCTGTGGAGACGGAGAGCTTTTAATGTAAAATGGATTGTTTGCCTGTTCTTGCTTCCGGACTTCTCGGCGCTTAAAAAAAAAAGGAAGATATTTGTAGTTACTGCACTGACTCAAGCTCACTCTCCACTTTATTTCCAGACACTGCAAAGTGTGATCACACGGTATATTTGGAGCTCTGAGAACAACTCACAAAAGGCTACAGGGAAATAACGGCTGATTAAACCGCTCCAGTTTTCAAGTTTCATAGTTACAAGGAAGTGTGGCAAACAGCTGTTAAGGAAAAACTACCAAATAATATCCCTCCCGTCTATTCTTCCAAGCTGGGGATGGGAGAGGTGGGGAATTCATGGGTTTCATGGAAAAACACAGGCGCAAAGCCCAACAAAGAAATGCCTGTGTCTAACCCTGCACCCCAAATGTCATTGCAAACTGCGTGTTCCCTGCCAGAAAATGCTAGGGATTGACTAACAGTAAGTAAAAACCCACACATTTACTTCAAATCAAAGTTAAGTGAGTGGCACTTGGTAAAGAACAGTCTCCGTGTTTGCAGCCATCAGAACAACTGGAGAGTTTATGGGGCAAATTTTCAGAAGAGCTGTTCTCCCTGCTGATACCAGGTTCTCAAGAGGTTTAGTTCCCACTTCAGGAAAAAAGGAAGTGGAAAGAAGAGCTCTGCAAGTTGGATGCTGAGCACTTCTGAAAACCTGGTCCCATGTACTTGGCTTTCATCCCAAAGACAAAGGCAATGGGAATCAAGACAACATTGTTATCAGTATGGATTCTCACAAAAATGGAATAGTCAGGTAGTTATATACAAAGATTTGCATCCTTGCTCACTCTACTTCCAACTCAGGAAGCTGTGCAAGGTACATGCCCTCAGCTGCATTAAAAAAAACTATTGCAACTACTTCAGTGATTTTGAATGTACCATTATATTAGTAGTACGTGCATGTCAACATTCACTTACCCTGGCAAGCTCCTCTTCATCCATCTCTGGCTGTCTCTGTCTAGAATGCCTTTGTTCTTCATCATGGAAGATTGTTTTGGGTTTTTCATCTTCAGACTCGCTATCTGAGGGAGGCTCATTGATCCAAGTATCAAGATCCAAGCTAGGAAGAATGGCAACAGATGGATTTACTTACTTACAGCTTAATTCTGTTTCTCCATGCATGTACATATATGTAGGATTTCTAGCTATTTTGATTTAGCTACAGAACTACTACTTATGCATTTAAAGCAATATTGTAAGGATAAAAGAACTTACCCTTCTGGAACCGGCACTTTTTTCTGTGCTTTAGGAGCTACAGGGTTCAGCTCGCCTGCAAACAATGCTATCACTTCCTCAGCTACAGGCACCTCTTTTGCTTGTAGCTTCTGAATATATTTAATCAGCTGCAAGATGCAGGAGGCCTGAAAGCCAAATATAAAAACAAGTTAAAAAACAGTGTCAATGCACCGACTGTTGCTGAATAAGAACCCTGTCTAAACAACTACAGTAAGATGAAGCACGTTGTTAACTGTGCAGATACTGGCAATGGGGGATTAAGGAAGATGGGATTCCTCTTTCAGCAATCTCCAACCTTGGTTATATAAACTTCCAAATCTGTGCCTGTTTCCCATCTGTAACACATGGTTAATCCCTATCAAGTAAGATAGAATCATAGAAAATTAGGGTTGGAAGGGACCTCAGGAGGTCACCCCCTGCTCAAAACACGACCATCCCCAACTAGATCATTCTCACAAAACATTCAGATTCCCTCAGATCCTAAAATGAAGTATATTATAGGTTGAATTTTCAGAAGTGTTTAATGGAGTTGGGAGACCAAGCCACGCTAAAAGCAGAAGATGAGCTACATGGACAAAGTATCGTTGATGCCTGAAGATGACATACATCAACACACACAATTCAGAATTAGGTCCTGAAGTGTTCTGCTAAATCAGGAACCTTGTCTGTCTCTAAATCAGCAGTACCCAACCTAGGGTCACAACCTAAATCAGAGTTGTGCAGGGGGTCCTCAGGAGGGTTCAAGAAGAACACTTCTGGGCTTGCCACTGGCACTTGTGTGCGGTGCTTCTGGGTTCGCCGCTGAGTGTGGCGCAGAACCCCCCCCCAAAAAGGTTGAGAACCACTGCTCTAAATAGCGAGCCTCTACCCATCAGGAATGCTCCTGCGGGGAATATCCCAATGATATGTATGTTCTGTTTCTTCATCTCCCCAAATAGAGAGGCAAATTAAATACCAGATATGCAAAACGGGTAACCAAATTCAGCTACAAAGGATTCTACACTGATTTTTTCAAGGAAGTGGTCAGGATGTATGAGAAAAGTCAGTTACTTGGGGCTTCCGATTTAAAGGAAGTTAGAGTATAAAGCAAGATAGTCTCAGGGAAAAAAAGCACTGATTGACTTGTGTATGCGTTATTTAAATTTCCTAAGAATGTAAAAATCAAAATAAGGACCCATGCTCCTGAGTAACTGCTTCATTCCTTCAGCTTATCATGGTGTTAATGATTCAAAATGAGTAGCCTTACAATGGCTGAGGCCTAAGGAAAGATATTGTGATATTCAAAAGCTTGCCTATGTCTATACCAACCATACAGTTGGTCCAATGAAAGATAATCACCCATAAGAAGTCTTGCCTAGCCTTATAACAGCCACAGTCTGTACTTCATAGCACAATTAATCAAGCAATTGCACAATACTTCAAACAGGGGCAAAAATGAAACATCAACCCCTTTACAAATAGGGAAACTGGCATTAACAGACAGGGAAACTTGATAGTAATTTGAAGTTACTGTGGAAGTAGGAAAGTTACTTATCCTGTCTTTGCTGCTGGAAGCAAGTCAATGGATGATACAAGAAAAGAACTTGCTTCATGATTCAGGCCCTGCTCTAAAATCCAAGCATGCTAATTATTAAATGTAAATGCCTGTGTGCCTTCTCAAAAATGTGGTTTTGTATGCCTTTCCCCGAGACAAACATTTGTAAAACCACACAGACATGTCTACATGGGGCTTTTAGTACTTTTTTTTTTTTTTTAAACATTGCCTTACCTTTCTTACTCTGATGTGATATTCAGCTGCCAAAATTAGACTGCACAGGTTCAAAGAGTCAGGAAGTTTTAAACATATTTTGTTATGGACATAACTAAGCTCGCTGTTTTTATTTTATATTACATGTACCAAAATCAACTAAAAGCTTTAAAGGTTTAAAGTGAACAGAGAAATGAGAGTAATATATGGTTCTAGCTTTCCAGTTCTAATATGTCTCCTGCTCCCACTTTAGTGACCTTTCATTCCCTTCATTTTCCGCACCCCTATAACATTTTTTTATGATTCAGCTGGGAGTGCTTGTGCTATTTTAGAGTGCTGATTCTATTCCCCTGAGAACCCATTTCAAACATCAAATTTTATACTCATTCTTTGCATCGCTTGCTAACACGTAACACTTGACAGTCACCTTGAATAATTTTGAATTACCTCTTGTGGAAAAAAAAAAGTTTTACTCCAAAAGGTGAATTACATGGTATGGTGCAGCACAGTAATGGAAGCAAATAATTTGATGCTACTTTATATGCAAATATTAATATAGCATTTACAGATTCAAACTTTGCAATCACATGCCAGTAACTGCATACTTATTTCTATATTTGGCCTAATGATTAGGGAAACAGGACTGGGTGTCAACTTTGGGCTCCATCGTGATCTTGCCTTGCAAGTGATCCTGGGAAAACTACTCAAACTGCTTCTCACTTTCTACATTGCTGAGGCATGCAAGGTGCAGAATGCAAACATGATCCTTTGATAACAAACATTTTAAGGGAGGTTATTTTGGGGGTTATTTCTGCAGTGTGTGCGTCACACAAACACTGGCTGCATCTACACAAGACGAAGACTGCGCAGCAGCATCACATGGCAGAAAGCATGACACGACGCTACTGTGCAGTAATCTCGGGCTACTGTGCAGTCAGGGTCACAAAAGAGGCTGTTTGGCAGTGCTAATGCGGAGTAACTCCAATTACTCAGCAGTCATTTAGTACTTGTTTATGCAAGTACTAAATGACTGCATAGGAATGACTGAGCAATCAGCATCTCTTGTAGATGCAACCAGACAGCAGAAATAATTAGTATTAGTATCAGAAGCTTGAAGTACAACAGATTTAGAGGTGTTCTTCTCTTACCCTTTCTTGGACTTCTAGATCTGCACTCTGTACAAACTGAGGCAAACGGTCAATCATCAGCTGGGTAATTTCCTGGGATGATTCCTTCTCACCAGCTTCTTCTTTCTGTTGTAGGATGGATGCATAAAGCTTTACCATATTCTGCACATAAACTGCCTGGATGTGACCTGGTAAAGTGGTAACTTTAGGCCTCAGCATTGCTTCCAGGGTCTGGTTTGGTTCCTGAAGGTGTCTAGAAGATTGATGGAAGAAAATGAAAGAGAAATCAATTTAGGAAGCTTGATATGTTACTGAGTTTCACATATCGCAACACAAATTTAGGTATTATGTGTGGACCTCTTACCACCTCTCACTCTTGGTCTAACTTTGCTCCAAAGCCAAAGAATGTTCTTGTTTCAATTTCCATGGCCACCTTCCTAGCCAGGAAGTCTAGAAACTTTGGGTAAAAATCCTATCCTCGTTGAAAATCATTGGGATTATTACCACAGACTTCAATGAGGACAGGATTTTGTCCTTTGTCCTTAGATCCTGAGAAAAGTAAAGAGATGCACAAGAAATTATTCTTATCAACTTGTTTTATGATATTAAGATCTCCCTGTTCTGTAAGTTCCCCTCAATTCTGTTTTGACTGACTGCATTTAATTCATTCTTGTTTTGATATGTACTATAACATAGATTTTTGAAGATGAGCAATACAGAAAATAGCACAGCAATAACACATCTGTAGAAGGACAATAAATACTTGGACTGTACAAACTTTTACTATACCACAATGTGGTAGGCATTAATACTGCTCCATCTGGCAAAGCAACACTTTGGGTTTCCATGCTTACTGTCTCCATGATCTTCCTATTAAAATATCCTCAAGTTACAAGCTTTTATTTTTTAATATAAAGCACTGAAGGCTTAATCTAGAATTTAAATAGTCAAATGAGATTCCTTCCATCTTCTGTGCTGCCAAGAACAAAAGTTCGGTTACACTTCTGCATGGCTCTGAAACGGAACAGAACTAGGCAAGTGAAACTGCTGAAGCACAAGCAGTAATAAAATACAACTTGCACTCTGCCAGTCTTTGTGGTTTTAATCTTCTCATTTTTCCCACTACTGGTTTAAAGCTACACAATGGGGAAACTAGCCAATTACATACACAAAATGATGTCAAATGCAGAAAGCAAAACAACTGAAGAGGGAACTATGTTCTCGCCTCTTATATTCCCGAGATTCAAACTGACAGTTTCCATTTCAAAGCAGATCAAGTTATTGGAGGGACAGTACTTGCTGCCTCTGCTACACAAGTTGAAACTGGAGAAAAAGCAAAGAGACCTACACCAGGATGAGCAGGGGAAAGGAAAGTCAGTCTTATTTAGCCTAGCAAAATAATATGTATACACATCTAGGGGTTTAGCACCAAGGAGAGAGAAGCTTTATCTAAGATAAAAGGACAATATTGGCAAAAGAACACTTAGGTAGGAACCAGCTGTGAGTGAGTTTAACTGGAACTCAAAAATTTTCTGACCCTAACAGGAGTGAGGCTCTTTAACAAGCTTCCAAGAAGAGCAAACTAACTACTTTTAAGATGGAGCCTGATCAGTTAATGAAGAGATGTATTTGATATGGTTACCTGTGACACCAGAGGAATAGACTCAGTGACCCAGGAGATCCCTTCCAGTCCTATGTTTTACACTCCTAAGCCTTAGGGACACACTATTGCTTACTCCCTGAGATGGCATATATTATATATATAGATGCAAGAGTAGCCCAAACATAGTTCCCATTTTGGCTCGAAACAGCTGAATTAGTCTGATGGGAAAGACAGAGGTCACTTAAAAATACCGTTTACACTTACTCTGAAAACTCCCCACATATCCAGGCAGCAGCATAAAGCACCTCACAGATCCCATTCCTCTGGGTGTTGCTGGCTATTAGATGGGCATTGTCTAGAAGCATGGCCATCTGGGAAACCGCAAATTTACGAATAGCTTTAACTCTGATAGCCACATCCAGCATCTGAGCTGCTATGAGATGACCGTGTCGAGTACCTTCCAAACGAGTCAATTCTACCAGGATGCTTATGTACCTACAGGAAGTGGAAGTGAAACATTCTTAATAGGAGGCAAGCAAGGAGCACCACCACTGCTTCTTTCAAAGTGAACAGGTAAAAGCACTGACCATTCAAAGTTTGTGATGTACTGATAATTGGATTGGCTACATATATCTATGATTTTGGTGAGCAACTCGTCCCTATATGTTGTCCCTTCAGCTTTATCCACGTGAATCATCAATTTCTTCACTATCTCCATCAAGTTCTTCTTTGATACCTGTTCAAGAGAGTTAGAAAGATGAGACAAAAAGCCTTCACAACATGCTTCCTGCCAATTTAGTTCCATCTCACAGAAGCACCTGCTATTAGATGCACCTATGTCTGCTTCTGGGTAAGCCAGATACTGGAACACAGGGAGGCAGAAATAAGTCTAGACCAGGACTACTGTACAATTCATCTGCAGCCTGGGACAGTTTCTTGTTGAACTAGTTGAACCTGGTCTTGAGTGCATTTGTTCCAGTCAAATGGCTAAATGAATACTTCTGACTGCTTTCTTGATTTAGCACAAACTTATCAGCCCAGCATGCATTTTAATGAGACCTGACAACTAAATTCAGAATTTTCATTCCCTAATTGCAAGGATGATGGTGATAAAATCTGGCTCCTACTATGCAACCAACTATGAAGCTAGCTGCACTATTTCAAATATGTGCCTTAATTTTCAGTACTTTCCCCAGTAACCAGTCATTCTGATCTCCCCTCAAAATGCAGCACAGTCAAAGGAAAAACTCTATAGAGACCTTTTCTGGCCTCATAGCTCTGCTCTATGCATGCACGCAGAGTTGCACTGAAGGAAAAAAAAAAAGCATGTTATTACTTTCCACTCTTATTATTAATGCAGCATCACTACAGTTCTGCAAGAGCAAACTGTGCTAAAGCTCAGAACCAGTACTATTGGCCATAATACAGAAACCTACAAGAATAGAGTTTAATTTTCAGCTCACGATTAGAGCCTGCCATGTGGCCAACTTGAAAACTCTGAGCTGATTTGACAGTCATTAACATACACACTCCACAGGACCCTGGCAAATATTAAAATTATGGCACGATTTGGATCCAAGGATATGTTCTATCCCCAAAATTGTAAGCCCTGTGTATGACAGGACAACAAACTATGTTTGGAACAGGGCATATAACGCCTCAAAATTAAAACAGGGCAACTGCCAGGGCTGAACCAGCCAAACCAGGACTTGCAGCTGCTTCCAACCTGATCCCAGGAATTGTTTAGGGAAGTGGTATTCAACCTTTTTTCCCATTTGCAGACCCCTAAACAATTTTGAATGAAGGTGCTGACTCCTTTGGAAACTTGGAATTTTAAGTGGGGGCAGTCACGTACTTTTCATTGATCAAAGTCATCTTTTGCGGACACCTTAGACAGTCTGCAGCCCCCCAGGGGTCTGTGGAACAAGTTGAAAACCACTGCTTCAGGGGGATGGAGCAACCTGCGTGCTGAACCCGAACTGCCCCATGGTCCCCTGTAGTGCTCAGCTAAGAGATGGGATGGGAGCATGGAGCAGTCCTGGGTCTGGGACACATGCTACGCTCAATTTAAGTCATGATACAAACCAACCACAATGATGTTCCACATTAAGTGTGATTTGCTGTTTTGTCACACCACAGATCAGCTGAATGTGGCATGTTACAATGTATGCTGCGATTAACAGAACTGGACCATAAATATAATGTCTGCCAAGTTCATGCTGTCAGTTTATAAGTCACTTTTCAGAGTGTACCTTGGAACACAGTGACCTCCTGAGAGTACTGTAAAGCACAGTGACCACATTGTCTCAAGCTAATCTTATATCCTCTATTTGTCAGTATGTAGATGGAAAGATCTCCAAGGAAGTTTAGGTAATATGGAAATGCTGCTAGAAATCAGAATATAGCACGGTTCCTTTTAAGGCAGCATTCCAGGAGGATGCTATACATCATTGTCTGATGAACCATCTTTTGCATAATGTGTGAAAACAGATTTTCACATCCTGTAATCAAGGTTAATACCTGCTGCATTTTTCAGAAAAAAGAAATATTTAAAGTCCTATAAAATTTTGTTCAGTTCATTACTTTTGGTTTGGTTTGTTATTGTAGGGTTAGCAGCCTAATTACAAAACTACCAGGAACTCCCCCCCCCCCAAACTTTGATACAACAGTCTTTATTTCAGTGCCTCAAGCTTTTCAATGATGAGGAATGATAAAATCTGCCATGAACCATCCCACACAGATGAACTTTAGGGAGTTGAGGCTTTTCAATGAAAGACCTTTTGTATACAAAGTTATAATTAGAGCCCCCTCAAAGATCAACAAGATTCTGTCCATAAAGCTGCTTAGCATACATGGCATTATTAAAGTTTCCTTGGACAGCAGCCACACATACAAATGCAGGCACACAACACACACAGGCAAACACCCAAGGTGCAATTCTGTGCTGTGCCACAGTAGAGCAAAGACAGCCAAAATGAAGGTAAAAGGGGCTTTAAGCAACCTTTGTGCCTGTCCAATCCTGGGCTGCTCTGTCATTCTGGTTTAATATACACAGACTTCCGGGCCTGTCCAAGTCATGTTATATTACATTAAGGACTGAAGGGTTATCTGGAATTCTGAAAGCATTGTATGCTATTTCTCCATCCTGCGTAAGTGTGGTAAACTATGTCAGGGCATCTTCACAAAGCAGCCTTATGACAGTCTTTCATGGCGTCTCCACCAGGAATTTTTCTCCACACAAATGAAGCTTTTAAAAGCTTGTGTGCATCAGACTAGCCCTTTTACACAGCATAAAAGGCATCAGAGTGAGGATCTCACTCTAAGGTTTTTTTAGGGGTTGTAAATAAAGGGGCCTGGAGGTGGGGGAATGAGAGAGGATATACAATAAAACGTACCATGCCATAGAGGAGATCTAAAGCTCGGAGTCTGATAGACTCATCCTTGTCATCCAAACACTGGAGAATAAGATCCTTGTGAGACTGAACTGACTTAGGATGGGTTTTCAGGATTTTGGACATTGCTAGTAATCCCAGGTACTTCACTGTGAAAAAAGACAAAATACAACTTCTTTCCAAATATAGAAATACTGTATGGTCTTGAGTAAGATTCTGAGGTAGACAGACTTTCTATTCAAACCTCAAATTTTTAATAAGCTGAAATAAAAGCTCTCTGATGAGAGACAAAAGGTCTATTTCAGATTCTTTTGGCTAGCAACATCTAATTAGGACCCCAATTCTGCCCGGAATGCCTTTGGGCTCTCGAACCTGAGTGGATCAGAAACGGGGCAAACCCAACCTGCCTCTCACTTCCTACATCAATTTAAAATCCAGTTGATATAAGGCTCCAGAACAGTCAAAGATTAACAAATGAAGCACTCACTCAGAGCAATTGTCTACATGGACTCAAATTTTAAAGACCAGCAGGCAGGAACCTCACAGTTTGTGCTGACAGTTTTATTTAAGTAATGACTGCAGAACTAGTATGCCAGAGTAACTACAGACCTTAAAACATCAACTTAGAATACTGCTGTGTGAAAACGTGGACTGAATCATGTAGCTACCATGCAAGATCCTGACAACTTCTTCAGCCTCCCCAGGAGACAATACCAGAACCCTAGTGAAATAATCACTAATTTGTATAATTGGATCTAATCGAGCTAATTCAAGGATCTAATCTAGCAACAATGTTACTCTTGTTCTTTCAAAGTAAGATAAAAGAGTTCTAACTACACTAAGTGTGCAGAGTTTGGTTGGAGTTGCAGCGTGGAAAAGAAAACTGGCAGGTGAATTATCCTATTTAAATGGAAATTAGATCCGCGTTTTCCATTTCTCATGGAAAATTGTGGATTTTCCCCTTTAAAGGAGAAAAACCTAGATTTTCTCCTTTGAAGCAGGAAACCAGAGCTGCAGGGAGTGGGAGGAGGGCAATCGGAGGCAGGGGGTGCCATGTATACGTGCGCAAGTGCATGAGGCAGCCAGGCAGGGTGATGGGAACAGCCCTGCAGCTGGATACAGGTAAGATTATGGGAGGGGGAAGGGGGTTGGAGGGTGAGACCTAAAGGAGTTGCACTCTCTCTACAGAACATCATGTAAGGTAGACCAGCAATGAGAGTAGGCTTGAATCTCTCCTACACTTAAAGCTCGTATTATGATTACTAAACAGGCTGTCTTCATAGATAGCAGAGACAGCCAGTTGCTAGGAAGGACTTCAAATAAAGGTTGCATTAATCTGGTTAAAATGATATTTTTAGTCTTAAGGTGTCCTAGAAAAGTAGTGGACTACTGGACTAAGTGGGGAGAACACACATTAATAGGGCCATTGAGGAACCTAGTAAGCACTGGACTTTTTTGTTCTAGACTAATGTTGAAGATCTATCGATTGCTATCCCTGCCAGAAAATGACGTTCTACAAGACCAAATCCCTGACCATCTGCTCATGGTTATCTATGAACTGCCTTTTGAGATGGTTTACTAGTGTGGTAGGTACTGAAGAATAGGTGTGACACACGGATCTGTGCGAGATCAACAACTTCTTAGCACAGAGGACAGGGGATGTCAGTGCTCCTTGACTGTTGACAAAACGCTGTTGTCATACTGCCCATGACTATTAGGACTGCCATTTCCAAGTGACACCAAATAAATGCTCCGAACACTACACAAACACCTGTGAACAGTAACTCAAAGACAACAAGAACACCACTTGCCTACTTCACAGTGATGTTATGGAGCTTAATCAAAATGTTAAATGCTCTGAGCTCCTGGTATGCAAATAGTTCTAACATTGCAAAACGGAATTACTATATTGAATAGGGGCCCCACTCTCTTTTGAACATATTAAAATTCTCTCTACAGATGGATAGAAGAGGTTCTTCACGAAAAAAGATTTAAGTTTTAGTAAATGGTAACTCGTATTACCATATTTCCAACCATGAGCAAGTCAGGTGTTCTTGTACTTCACTATTATGTTTTTTTATTCTATATAATAACATTACTTGCATGTGCCTCCTCAGTGGAAAATGTGAAAGGAAAAAAACCAGAACATTCTACTTTTAGATTTACCATATAACAAATAGCACCAATTATTCAGCTAGGTCATTTTTAAAAAAGGCAGCTGGTGGTAAGTAGACGTTTAAATGTGACGCTATACAAAAACATAAAATTACTACCTAGACAATACCAGCTTTTCTTTGCAAAGTATTGGGCATTGTGTAGTATTGAATAATTTTACTAGAAGTCCTTGTTGCTTTAATACTTCCGCCAGTTAGCCCCATCAGGATGCTTAATGAAAGCCTCTAAAGCAACAAACAACATACTTACAGTTCTGGTCAGAATCTTCTATTAGTATTCTCAACTTCTGAACGCAGAGCTGGAGAAAAAAGTGCAAGTTGTAATTAACATCAGTTTTGGAATAGTTTGTAAAGCTATTTTTCAAATAGCGGTCTCTCCTTATGTTAGTGTTGCCTTCAATATGTGAGAAAGCAGCGTAACCAGGGTGTGCAACTTCTGGTGAGAGAGCATTATTAACAGGTAAAATGAAGGGAACAACGTTCTCATGACTGTACTTCTGGTGACAGCTAAATCAAAAGCAAGAGCAAAGCTTCCTAAACGGACTCAGGTTTTCAGGTGCCCTGTCCTCTCCTGCCCCCCACACCTGTTAAACAAAAAGCAGAAGACAGGGAGAGAAGGGAAACTAAGGGAAGTTTAGGAACCTTTCTAAGAATGCACTAGACATTAAGGGCCACTGTAAGTGAGAACTATACCATCGGAAAGCTTCTCATTCAAACATCTGGAGTGCTTCTCTCCCTCAAACCAGCAGGAATTATGTAGCAAAAACATCCATTCAAGAAAGAAGTGCTGTACCTGGATGCTGGCACTGTGATTCGGCATCCCAGAAGACAGAGAGATCAAAACTGAAAAACAAAAAAAACCCGCATTAAAATTAGCTATATTTATTTAGAAAAGCCAAGTATAAATTAAGTAAAATTTAATATACAGTAGCCAACCTAAGAGTCATATGAAAAAAGGATTCATGGTCTCACTTCAGAGCTTTCTAGCTGACAGACAAAAATCACAGGCTGGGTACAATGTTAACAGCTATCATGTCTCAGATCAAGCAAGGCCCCAAGACAAAAATAACATTTGATAAAATAAGGGGGAGCTGTACAGACAGACAGTTGGGGAAGCTTGGACAGTGCACCTTTTCATTCTGCTTTGCTCTTACTAAGGTTCTTAGTTTTTAACTCTTTCCATCTAGCAGCCAAAACACTATAAATCAGCAGGGATCTGTGTTTTCCATTTCCCATGGAAAAATGTGGATTTTCCCCTTTATAGGAGGACAAACCCAGATTTTCCCTTTGAAGCAGGAAACCAGAGCTGTGGGGAGTGGGAGGAAGGCAAATGGAGGCAGGGGGCACCATGTGCATGTGCACAAGTGCATGCACATACACACGTGGCTGGCAAGAAAGCCAGGCAGGGAGGTGGGAACAGCCCTGCAGCTGGATACAAGACTATGGGAGGGGGAAAGGGGTTGGAGGGCCAGGGCTTGGAGATGATCCGGGCACGCCCACTGGCAATGCATTGAAGGGAGAGGGGGTTTCTGCACTGACAGCAAGGCACAGGGCTGCAGCCTGGCCAGACCAGCACAGGAAAACTCAATGCTCCTGCAGTCACCAGGAGCCCCTCAAGCTGTGCCACCATAGCCACCGAGGTGAGGTGCCCCCTGCCCACCTGGCAGCAGTGGGGGCAGTGGTGGTGTAGAGTTGTGGTGCCGTGTTCCCCCCCCTCCCCCCCACACACACACTGTGGAGGCATGCAGAAAGTGCCTCATCTCGGTGACCATGGTGGAACGGCTGGCACAGGGCTCCTGGCAGCAGCACCAAGTCTCCCATGCCAAATCTCAGCTGCTGGGCCATGGAGGTGGCTCCTGCCCAGTTGCTGGGCCATGGAGGAGGCTCCTGCCTGGCCAGGCTGCAGCCTGTGTCCCATGCTCCGCTGCTGGTGTAGAAATCTAGGGAGGCATGTGCCCCCCTCTCCATTTCCACCCCCAATGCATCACCAATGGCATCATCTATGCCCACCCACCTGCTGCCCCACACACCCACCTGGTGCAGGGGGGAGCAAGTCTGGGGGCGGGCAGGGAACAAGGGGCAACATCATGGACCGGCTGCTCAGCACCACAAAGCAGCAGGGGAGGGAGGGGAGGGAAGGGGCAGTTGCAGCTGGACCCAGGTCCTGGTGAACAAAGGGGGCAGGGGGAGCTCTGATTTTCCATGATTTAAAAAAAAAAAAAAAATGCCAAAAATTATAGGCATTTAGTTGTGTTTTTTTGTTTGTTTGTTTTTTTACCAGAGAAAACCAGGATCCCTGGTCATCAGTGACTACAGCTGAATTTTAAGCCTAGTTTCCTAAGTGAATGAGGTGTACACAGAATCCTGCTCCAAGTAATTATATTAGACCCAATCAAATTAGAAAGTCTTAGAGGCCAAAGCCTTTGTGTAGCTCTGGCAGTGTGCAACTCCCTGGCAGAGAAGGTGGAGACACCGTGCTTTGCACCATCACAGTGCAGACTTCTCTATAGCAACAGATAGGTCATTAAAAGGCAGACAGAAACCACCTCCCTTGCTGGACAACACATTTTCTATATCACATCTTCCGAACTTACTAATTCTTATTATTTTTTCCCCCCTAATAACCCTGCTAAGCCACATTTATGCAGAAGTCTGCAGGATTCTATTTGGCTGATGCATAAAGAGGACCGCTGGTTTAGTCTGGCAGCCTGAGAGGCAGCTCTATGGTTTTACATCATAAGTACGTGTTACGGTTTTGTAACTCATTGTAATTCAAACGTTCAACAGGCTTTGATGAATTGTTTCTGCGAGTCTGAATTTCCCTTTTAACTACAGCAAGGTGCATCACAGTGGGAAGTTATCTTCTTTGTCTCAGGACAGCACTCTCGTATCCGGCAATAGAATTCACATCGGGTTGCCAGGGTCATTCTCTACCACCAAAACTTTGCAAAGCAGAGCTGGCAGAGTGGCTGAAAAAGATGTTTCCTCTCTTCTGAGGAACTGCCTCAGGGTGCCAGGTCTCTATGCCACCCTTCTGCAGGATCCCATGCTTAAAATTTCAGAGCCTACTGGGTTAAAGGGGCTGACATTTAGAAAAACCCTTGAGAAAGATCAGAGGATCTTAGCCAGAGTTGGAAACAGCTGGGAAAACCCACACTGCCTTCTTTACAGGTTATTTCAGAGTAAAACCAGATCCCAACTCGCTTCACAATTAAATATAAAACAATTTCACTTAAAGATTTTCTGAAGCAGACCACTGAACTATATTCCTAAAAAGACATGCTAGAAACTAAACTCCTGTTTTCAGCAGTCAGGTTATGAAACCAGAACTATTTTAAAAATCCTAGGCATTACTTGAAAGTTGGCATATTAGTTTTATTAATGCTACCTTTTAATTTTTTCTGTACATTGAGCAAATTAGATACATACTTTTTCAAAGTGCATCCACTACCTATTGGTAGTAAAGGGTTTCATTTATGTAGTGAAGCACACTGAAAAGACTGCTTAACACAATTTAATTTAGTTATAAAAATTAATGAATAGACTTTATGTAAAAAAGGGATTTTAGAAGTGGTGTTAATTGCTACTGAAGTTAATAAAGCTCTTTTCTGGGTTAATTTCAGTTCTCACCTGCTATTACTGTGTTCACACATTCATACAGAAGAGACATGGCTGAGGTGCTGAAGTGAAGAAACAGAAATCAAGTATTTTAGAGAAATAGAAAAAATATATCACATTCTGAAGCGTTCTCAGCAACATCTTTGATCTAGTTAACACCTTTTATTACACAGGAAATTGCCAATCTTCTCTCTTCTCTATATACCTTTAAACTAGATGAAATAATTATTATTCTCCAAGGTGTTCAGTGGTCAATCTTCACCCAATGTGTTTAAACTTGGGGAGACATTGATGGTAAAAAGCTACTTTCGATCCATATCCCTGACACATTCATCATGTTCTGCTTTAAACCATTTCTTCTCAAAAAACAAGGAAGTAGTAGCAACATCATTTGAGGAGGTGAAAAGGGAAGCAATGACTCAAAGGCTCAGCATCAAGAACAAAATACTGAAATGACAATTTGATCCTTCATCCAATAATCCATGATATCCAAGGCCTATAATAAGGAAGAATCCCAAAGAATCTCTCCTCCAAGACAAATCTGCAGTGCTCAGAAGCTGATTCTTTCATGCATTCACTAGTATATCTCCATTACTCACCTCTACAAGGCAACAGTCTGCTTTTTTTTTTTTTTTGGTAAACGCACCTTATCTTCCCAAACTCCCAACATAAAACATCAGTCTGTTCAACACCCTGCACAGGAAGTGCTGTTCTGAGGATCTCAAAAACATTTAATGCTGATGTCCTCATTTATCTACGAGGAAAACGAGACTGAGAAGTGAAGTGATTTGCCAGTCGCACAGCGGGCACATCTACATGTGGAATTAATGCGACTGAGTAAACGTTCCACACTAAACTGCTCCCAGGCACAGAGTCTACACATATACTACTGCACAGTAAATAACTCTGCAGTAGGATAGTACTTGTATTTGCAAGTACTACCCTGCTGTGGACTTCATTAGCTTCCTGCAGCTTAACAACTGCATGTGTAGATGCACCCACCATGACTGACAGTGATACAGGAGCAGAATGCAGAGGAACAATCCGTCAAGGTATTGGGCTAACAATTCCTGAATTAGCAGTCACAAACGATACTGAAAGTGAGTCGGAACAGTTTCTAGCCACTCGGTATGATAAAAATTAGGACTTTATTTTATTTTTTCTGCATAGTTAGTGGTGTGTGGCAAGTGTCTTGATGGACAGAATCATGGAAAAAATAAGTCTGGAAGGGGTTTCAAGAGGTCATCCAGTCCAATCCTGCTCAGAGCAAGACCATCCCTATCTAAACCATTCCAGACAAATATTTGTCTAACTTGAAGTTATAAAGTTCAATGATGGAGTTTCTAGCCCTGCTCTAGTGTTCAACTACTCTCACGGTTAGGAAATTCTCATGGGTGAGGCTTGACTAGTGCTGAACGGAGTGGAAGAATCACTTCCAATGACTTGGATATATTAACAGGAGCATTATATGCAAGTATGCGATTAGCTTCTCATTTTTTTTAAAGCAACACTACTACATTGCTAACTCATTCAGTACGAGACAACTACGCCCCGGCCCCTTCTCTGCAGTACTGCAGCCAACCCAAACTGCTCCACGCTTCGTATTTGTGTATTTCTCCTAAGCCTAGTACTTTGCACATTTTCTTATTGAAATGTCAACCAATATATTTCATTTTTCTAATTTAAAATCAAGGTCACTTTGACTTTTCCTCCTGCCCTCTAAAGTACCTCCTACTCCACCTAGTTGGTGCTACATACAAATTTAATAAGTGTACATTCAGTCCCAGACTCCAAATCATTAAGGAAGATTTTGAGTAGTATGGACCCAAGACAGACCTTTGAGGAGCCTCTCTTGATACCTCCTCCCAGCAAGACATTGAGCTGTTGATAACTACTCTGAGCACAATTACCCAGCCAGTTATACACATGCATTCAATTAAATGACACTAGACTAGGAAACGCCATGATTGATAAGATGGGAACCAACCAGACTTTAGGTTACAGTCCTCACAAATAATTAAATGAGTAACTAGTGTGGGAGCAGGGCGAGGAGGTGAGAGGGAGAGGGGTGCAGATATACATACTGTCCATCTCGTTGCTTTTCTTGGAGAAGTACTAAATTTGTATATTTGCCAGTGCTGCAATGAACTGAACCCTCTTTAGGTATTTGGATGCAAGCCCGCTGGCTGTTCGAGAGAAAGATGGGTTACAGCAGACATTTTCTTTCCTTAGCCTACACTTAGTAACAAATGGGCTTCTCTTATAGCAGCATCAACTGTGAAGACTAAAGTAGTTTTCGATTAAAGTTATTAACCACATGTAAGAGTAACAGCAAGTGAATTAGCCATCAAGAGAAAAGTTCAACACTTACGGCCTGACCTCACTCGAAAAATTTAAACTTGAGTTAATCAAATGGGAGTTAACTTGAGTCATCTGATTTATACATGCCAGTCTGGATATTCCAGACATACCTGTGGTTTACCCATAGTTCGCCTGAAGCCTATGGTATAGGTATATCTCCTTAATTAGCAACTGCAAGGCAAATTTGATGCAAATGCATTCCAAAGCAACCCTGAGATTCTGGGGCCTGACCCACCCCCTGGGGACAAAGTCCACCTAAGGGACACACTGTGACAGCCCTCCTCTCTTGGGTAGAAGTAGGAGGACCACCTAGAGAGCCAGGACAAGCCAGAAAGCCAGCAACACTGGCAAAGATGAACCACTGCAAAACATCACTACAGCAACTATCACTTGGGGACTGGTATACAGTGCTCAAAACTAAAGTCAAATCTGCAGTACTCCTGAGGGAAGATGGCAACAGCAACATCACCTGTCCTCACGAGGGAAGAATCTACTTAGGATTCAACCGTCTTTATATATAAAAAGATACAGGTCAGGACTTCCAACCCCAGCAAAGATGAAATTTGGGTCTCTGTGCAATTATTCTGGCAAAGTCCCATCTTAATCATGTTATTAACTAACACTGTGTTAGTAACTAGTATGCCTTTAATTTTATATTTATTGAATTGGCTAACTGTTATATTTCTGTTCAGGAGCAGATATGGAGACTTAAATGAGTGGACATAAAACGGTCTGAGCAGTTCTCTGTCCCCAGTCATGGAAGATATTGAGCATATACACAACAGCTTGCCTGACCCATCTTTCTTCTCAACAGGAAGAGTCTGCTCCTCATGCGTATGTGAAGCTTAACGGATTTTTTTTTCTATGACTAGGGTTCCTAGAGTTAAGGACTTCTTTCCTAAAGCAGCCACTTTTTTGGATACCAAATTTAAGAACTCTCATAGGCCAAAGCAGAGGGGACTGCAAAGGGAGCTTAATGACAATGAGACATCTTCTGCTTCCTTTGTCCAGCCTGTTAATGTTTTATTATTAGACACCAGCTGGGGAAAACATTAAAGTCAAATCTTACAAAACTGTCACGAAACTTTTCCAGCCTGGGCACAAGATACATTCATCTGCCTTGCAATAATGGTTTTAGGAGTATAAAACATGAAGTTTACTTATAAGACCAAAAAAAGCTATGAACCATAGGAACATGAGTGAAAAAAAAGGCTGAGTGCTGTGTACATGCCTTTTATAACCTAGAGTTTAACTGTACACTCAAAAGTAACCTCCAGCTTCAGGTAAAGAGGGAACAAAGTGGATTACATTAAAATTCACCTTTTGTTCACTCGCACATTGGCTAAAGTCCTGCATTTCCAATGACTTGAAGATATTTTTTTAAACAGATATTTAGTTTCATTAGAACTTTTCAAAAAAGAGCTGCTCTAGTGTAATTTTAATTTGATGCTTGGAACCAAGACTTCCCAGATGCAAAAACACAAGCTCTTTAAGTGCTAGCAAAGTAGCTGCCGAGCTATATGAACTAAGGAGAAGAAAACAATATCTTTTTAAAACTTACCTATGTATGAGATTGGTCAGTGGCTCAATCAGCTTTTTTCCCAGTCTAGGTTCTAATGGAGTAAGAGCACCAAACTATTTGGAAGTTAAAAAAAGAAGGAAAAATTAATTTATCAGCACATTTTCAGTAGAGTAAGACAAGAGCTATTATACTTTGCGTTGTAACTGATAAGAAATCTACATTAAGGAAGATGTGTTTTCCATTGGCTCTCATCTTCCCTCCCATTATAAGAAATGTCTGCTTCTCATCCTTTTATTCAGATGTACATGTAATCATGCCTCCAAGTGATAGCTTTATTTTCACACCCACACTGCTGTTAATTAGAATGCAGCCCTGAAAACACAGAAGAACTAGGATACTTGCCAATTTTATAATTTTAATGAGGACCCAATTATTGGTTGATGATGTCATCAACTTAAAAAAGAGCGGAGCGAGGGAAAGGTAATTCTTGGGATTGCGTCTGGCCAGCTCACAAATAACATTTACTGCAGCGGACTGTACACCTGGGAAACAAAAGTAGGAGAGAAGGAGATCCAATCAGTAAACTGATTGCCATTTGCTTTCCAGACTCAGCCCCCAAACAAGAACAGCCTTGCGCTAGTATGGGGCTGTGGTTACTGCTTTGCCTCATTTCCAAAGACACTAATTCTCTGGAATGAACTGAGCTTCTGTATTTTAAGATGGATCTGTAAGAGATGTTTTAAAGCTGAAAAAATGGTACAAACTCATTTATGACAAACAGGTGTCTGATTTTCTGCTTGGAAGTACCAGGGACATAATTCCCCATCTTCCCTGGTTTGAGAATTTACTGGAGTGGAAGGAGCAAGAAAGATGCTGCACCATTAGTACTCCCACATAAAAGATCCCAACAAAACCTTCCTGTCTCTAGAGTGTTCCTTATTCATTTAAAATTAAACATTAGCTGTAAAACAGTCCAACTAAAATCCTTTCCTTCTCAGTTGCTCAAATCTCACTTGCCTGTTTCTTAGTTCATACTCTTTGCAGTTTTCTAATGCAAGACACAAGTAAACACATTTTTGAAAAGCCTCATAATAAAGCATTATGGCAGATTTTTCCTCTCTTTGGATGTTACTTTTATAAAACATTACTAGCAGCTTTCTTACATCTCATTGTAAAGTGGGTTTTATACAGTTTGTCAACCAAGTTACTGAATCTGCTTTCATTCTCTAACTAAAACTTTATTGAAATTTGCTGGCTTGCACACAAGGTGGAACTTTTTAAATAGACAAACCGCATTTCAATTCAGCAAGGAAAGATAGCCATCCTAACTATGTGTTTTGGAAAGACTATAGGAAAATGAATATTTATGGCCAGCAACTGCAAGTTTTCCATTCCACCACTTTTAAGCTGCACTATGTGTGACACAGTATGGATGAATTCAAGAGGCAGCTTAGGCCTCAAAATTTAGAATTAAATATACAAAAAGAGAGAGATTTCTGTTGAGCTATGTGAATTTTTTTAACTATATTTTATCCCTCAAAATTGCAACCCAATCACTACAATTTTGTGCTAGCGAATAAGCATCAAAAACTTAAATTCTTAAGAGTCTTTTCATTAACCAAGCAAATAAATGATAGAGCATAACACTCAGCAAGTATAAATACTTTTTCTGCATTAAGATTAAATCCGCTATTTCAGTTTCAGTAATTTTGGCTTGGTTCAAAAACAATCAGCTCTGCAGTCACCATCCTTTACTTCCTATAAAAACTGACATGAACCAACGACATACATGTTCCTTTTAAACAAAAAGAATTTATCAAAATTCACCAACCAGGATCTGGATCCTCCAGCTTCTCTTTAAGGCGAGGGAATGCAGGACGGAGGGACTCTGGGTATTTCAAAAACACTTTGTACATGATTAACACTGCCTTCTTCCTGATATAAGGCTTCGTGTGAGACATCTGTTGGAGAAGCAATTGCGATCAGACTCCTAACATGTTCATATTCCCACACGTTCCTTCTGTGGTTGATGTTTTCACATCAACACCTACAAAACTTGGTTCTGCAGGGCCTCTTTCTGCAAGCTGCTTTTAAGACTTTTACCATTTAAAGAGAACAAAGTATTGTCACACAAGTTAAAAACAAATAATGAAAGTAGTCCCTTTAAGCTGACCAAGGAGATGCAGTTTACAGGAGACCAGTATTCAAGGATCAGCAACAGAACTCCCCACTCTGAATGTATGGTGAAGGTCTGCCTCTAGCTTGCCATTCACCTTGTAGAATATGAAGACTTCAATTACTATCTTTCAGTCAAGCATGCTGCATCAATTAGTGACCGCAGTGAAATGACTGAGAACAGGGGAATAAAATATTCTAGAGAAAAATCTGGTTAAATCGACATCTTCATTAAACACATGGATAACTTCTTCACCATTATGCTGATAATATTTTAAAGATGTATAAAAGCCAGAGTTCATTTATATGTATTACTTTACCCTATACGACTGGTTTGGGTCAGAATATAATTGCATCTTGGTTCTGCAAACCCATCTAAATCATCTAAGTGCAGACAAGACTTCAAAGGGCACACAAAATAAAAGGAGGAAAGTACCAAAAAATCCCCACTTGTGTCAGAGAACACATCCTGGAGCAGAAACATTATCTGTTAGGTTCAAGATTAGTTTTTTAGGAGGAAAACAATCTGATCATTGTAAGGTGACAGAAGTGATGTGGAAAGCTGTATTACCAGGTCCAAGCAATTCATGCTTAAAAAACTGCATCATGTACTTGATTCAGATGGGAAGTAGTCCCATTTTCAAAATGTTTTAAACTGAACGCAGGGAGCACAATTAGTTTGCTGATTTGGGACTTGGACTGCCAGAGATTAATGCAAATTATAGCAGCACAGCTCTCAAACACCAGAAGTATTAAAATGAAAATTACAACTGTTTCAGGCATTGTAGTCCTACATACTATTGGGAACAGTAAATTTATAAAAACAGCTTAAAACACATTCTAGCCCCCAAGAAATCCAGAAATAGGGAGCTAGTATCTGTCTCAACTCACCAGAGTCATGATGTCATTTGCCAAGTCCCTGGCAAGATCTGGAGTAACAAAACAGGACAAGCCAGTCAGTGCAACTCCAGTATCATACTGGTTAGGGCTACTCAGATCCTAAAAAAGGAGAGAGAGGCTCAAAAACTTCTGATTTATTCAAAGGTAATTTAGGATTAAGAGGTATGAACATCTAAAAATAGGGCACTTGTATTCATTTAACACATACCAACCAAGAGTTTCATTTTACTGGGATATCTGTGCCAACTATTTACTCTATCTATTGCAAAAATGTCACCCAAGCCCTCCTTGCTTCTCCCTTGAATCAAAATATAGTTAGCCACTAGTTTAAAACAGACTATAGTCTGCATAAACTACCAATGCAAAGACTGAAATAAAAGTATTTAGAAACATCACACTCTTGTGGCACTTCAGAAGTGGCATATGCCTCTGGAAAAAAATGGGAGTTTTTATGAATATTCAAAATCTTAAAAAGCAGAGATAAAATCTAGACTGTACTGAAGTTACAACAGGGGTTTTAATCACCAACTTCACTAGGGAAGAGGCTTTGACTGCTCTTCAAGACTGTATCCTGCCTTAACCTTCCTGTGTGATTTGTGAATAAAGGTTGTCTTCAAAGTTTTTGTTAAATACAGTTTTGCCTTCTCAGTAAAGACAAGCTACCAACTAAGCTGTAGAATGCATTTTATCTAATTTTCTCTGTATTTTGTTTGAATTCAACGTATTATATCATCTTTCAGGTATTTCCAAGCTGTTAGATGATTGTTTAATAATATAGTTCTGTCAATTTATTACATACAAAGATGATAAAAACAAAACAATCTTGGAAAAAGGCAGTATTGCAGGATCAACCTTTAATTACAGTAATTAGGGAACAGAAAGTGTTAATAAACATGGATAAAGTTTTGCTATATGAACTTGCAGGTTTAATGTTCAAGTTTTCCATGTCTAATGATAGTCTGGGGTTGAAGTGTCAAACACACTTAAATCTTCAGGACAGCATGACATTTGCATCTCATTTTACTAGCCTTTTGCAGGTGGAAGAAAAAGATTAGGTTCTGTAATGAGAATAGGAAATCCACCTTTTGAATAAGTGAAAGCTCTAGAATTTGTTCTGAATTCAATGTGTTGTGGGAGGTGATGGTCCCTTAAGTACATAGCTGCTAGGTCAATGAAGCATGCAAGAGCCTAAAGATGCTTTTAGTGCCCAAGCATCCACAAAAAAAGGAATAGCCTGATAACACAAGCTGTGATTATATTTAAAAATATAGTAGAATTCCTATAGCAAATAACCTAAATGTCTGACTATTAAAAAGGAAGCATTTGCCAGACCTGAGCATAGTTTCAAATAAAATAAAAAGAAAAGAGCCCTGGGTTTGTAAATTAGAGATTTAATACAACCATACTTTGTAGATTCTCTGAAGCAAGTAAAAGCCATGTTCAGCCATTTGTATGACATGGGGCAGTGTAGATTAGGACCTGATCAATTTGCCCAATCACTTAAAATAATCAGCCATTTAAAAAGTATATTAAAAAGTAAAATGAAGGTAGCACTGGTTTAAGTTTTCAGCAGGTAGATAAGGAAACATGAAACTGCATTAACCAGGAAAGGAATGCAAGTGACAAAATTTAGTGCTGTATCAACTGAAAAATAACAGAACAAACTTGAATAGATGAGTACAAAAAAAGTAACTGATGCACACGGCTGTTTTTTCCCTTGAAAAAAACCCAAGTGATTATGCAAGTGACAGTCAAAGATTTGATCTGATAGTACTGGAAGAAACACAAATCCAAAGAGCAGATTTATTGTAGTCAGGGTCCTCACCCAAATTCCTTCCCTGTACTAAGACATTCCGACTATTCAGTAATCTTGTGACATTGTCCAAGACTGGGATTGTTGCAAAAACTTGTGGCCTTCAGCAGTCCAAAGGCTGAGCATAGCAAAGGCATAGATAGCTGGACAAAAATAGCAGCAAAATCTTTGGAGAACAGCAGTCAAGTTTTTTGATCGCAGACTTTGATATCAAACTGGATTAGGCTCATAAAGAATTCAGGTTCTGCATTAGCCTAGAGATGGAGATAATTTAAATACCTTAGAGAAACAGAAAAAATTCAGACTGAAGTAGCAGCTTACCTTGCGGATCTGATTGGTCGTCAGCATAATTACATCAGTCCCTTCATGAAAGCACTGAGAGGCAGCTAGGTAACCGATTCTCTACACAGAGAAGAAAAGCAGAGGGAAGTGAGTCATGTATGCACATCAGCTTTCCACAGTGTATTTAGATGATCAAGTGGTAGCTCTGATAATACAACAATACAAAAAAGATGAATAATTATGCCAACAGAATGTCCATCTACCAAGGAATGAAACAACCTACTTGAGACAGTACTTAGCCCTTGCACCGACTCCTTGTTTGGTCTTGAACAAGCGGCTTTACTATGTACAAAAAGGACGCAATATTTAGCTCCTTCCAAAGGGTCTGAAAGCCACTGATACAATAAACTAAGATGACAATTGGTGCCAATCTCGCTAGAAGGACCAACAGTTTAATGGGACAAGTAATGGGACTGATGTCCCCCCTTCCCCACAAGGGAAGAGAAGGCTTATCAAGGAGGAAGAAAAGATTGCATTTTTGTGGAATGAGGAAGAACATTTTAGGGCTGCCAGAATTCGTGAGCATTTGCAAATAGTAAACTGATTCTTAGGGAAAGGTCCCCTTAGCTACTCAGTTATGCAGCAAATTATATTTAGTTCTTGCCTCATGCCAGACAGAATGATAGGGGCTTTTGGGAGCAGGGGACCTATGTTCTGGACTCTCATGCATTAACTTCTAACCAAAACTAGAGGCCTCTCACAGTTTTCTTAAGATGCCCAGTCCCCCTTCAACAAAGCATCTATGACACAGGGCAAGGACAAACACCCACAGAAAACAATCCCAAATCAAAAAGAAAATACAACAGCAGAGAAGCTAGCAGCAGCCTTTAAAAAACAAAACAAAAGAAACCCCACACTGGGTTATGATAAAACAAGAACAGACACTGCATAAGTGGTAGAAAGTAATGCTGACAGGTTATAGCTCCTGGATGACTTATGCAATCAAATGCAAGATAACTTTAATTGGTATTGGTAAATGCCACCTATAGAAAGATGTCAGGATATCCATAACAGAGCAACAGAAACAGCTTGGCTTTAATAGTCTTCAATTCACAGCCAACTTACTTTAAATGTAAACTTTGATGCACTCATCACTTCAATTATATTGAAAGCAGCCCAACTGATGTCATAGCCCAGCATCTGTAACTGTTAGAAAAGAAGGCAAAGCATCATTCTTTCAAAATGCAAGACCCAATACTACCAGGAAATGAAATGAAACTTTAAAATACAGTATTGTAGAAATGAGAAGTCATAACTAATTTCACCTTCCCCCACCCCAGAAAATGAAAAAAGCATTAAGCTCCAAGGCAAAATCCTTTTTAAAATCGAGCAAGTTCAAGAGTGTTAAAGCAGTTTCATGTGCTACACTTGCTGCTTTGTGCTTTTTAACAATTCTTTTCCCAAAAATATATCCCCTCCTCCAAAACTGCCTGAAATGCCTGCACAGAAAAATTTAAAGTAGAAAGGACTGTTAAACAGTCAAAAAAAGATCTCTCTAACATTTCAGGTACAGTTTTCATAAGGGCTGCAAGAAACTACAGTAGGTAAATGTTTTTCAACAGGTATTTCAGCTGATGTCTCAAGTGCTTTCAGAACATACTATGATTAAATTATCATTAACATTAGTAAAACTAAGTAAAGAGAGATATAATTCAGGCAGGCAGCAGCCAGAAGTTAACAAGGGAGTAAAATGAAAGGTACTGGTACATTTTGCCTCAGCAAGGCACTTACATATGTAAGTTTGCAGACAGCATTCGCTTTCACTGCAATGTTATCCTGCTTCAGCTCCTGCTTGATCTCATCGATGCACTGGGAGATGTACTTTGCCTGAGGGAAAAGAAGTGACATCCTGTTATTAGGGACTACTTCATTTTGCATTCTTCCATTACTTTAGCTGGATCCTACCTTAACTTGTTTGCTTATTTGTAATCTGTAGCAAACTGGACAAACATTTACTACTGGAAAAAAAAAAATCATTAAACTAGTGGGGGACAAACTTTGGCAGGTGTGCCATAAAGGGAGCCCCGCACCGAGTACCACTAATCCACTTCCCAATCTGTTGCTCGGCTTTCTGCTCCTTGCTCGATTATCCCCAGCCGAGTTCCCTGCTCCCTCCCCTCTCTCTGCTGCACTGCACACGCTGAGGCTGAGTGTGCTACTTGTGGAGTTGGAGTGCATACTACGGGTTAGCCACCTTACCATTAAACAAACCATTATGCTAAAGATTACAACGAAAAATATGGTGAAATGTGTCTAACAATATGTTTCAATTCCTGATAAGCCAGTCAGTTGCACCCAGAGCCACCCTGTTTTTAAAATGTGTTAAACAAGAATGAAATGAAGGTTTTAAATGTTTTTAATCCATCCAGCAATCCAGTTGGCTACTCTTCCTCTTTACCCATTTATATTTATTCTACCACAAACATGCACATAGACTTTGATTTAAAGTAGAACCCGTAGCTGGAGCAGTTTGTGCTATAATTTAGGTATGTTACTCACATACTTGTTTATAGGAAGATAAGCTCTTACTGATTAAACCTTAGGGTGTTTCTAATATTTAAAGCAGAAAGAACAATCTTTAGAACATGACAGATGTACCACATTATTCACAACTGAAAATAAATTAAACAGATTGAGAAACCTGGTCAGAAATAGCTGAATTATCTAATTTGAATGTGCAATTCTGCCTGGATGTTTTTCTTACTATTGGTAGTAGCAACAGTAGATATGGAAATCCAATACTCTGACATTGCTTAACATCTCTCCCCTGCAACACACCCTTTTTTTTTAAACAACGAATGACTGTATTATCTCGACTGTTTTTTGGCCTCTTAGGATGTGCCAGAGCAATACTCATGCTACAAGTCATGGGATATAGCCATTAGACATTGAAACACAGAAGTTTTCTTCTTTATTAAATGACAGAACAAGTAAAGATACACATTTGTAGCACAGGAATATTGCCACTGGCTCAACACCCTTCTCAACATAAGAAGAAATGAGAATCCAAACTTTATATTACAGGAAGAGAAAAAATGGAAGTTGATTGCTTCTGATTCTAGTCAGCAATAAGCCTCACAGTTTTGTAGCTTATTAGACCCTGGCCACTGGCTACCGCACAACGAGAAGTTGGGGGAGAATGAAAATAAATTTATTCTCCCTCCCACACATCCCCATGGGGGGGGAAAGGGGGGAAAAAGCAATGTACAATACACTTCAGTAAAATTGCCCTATACTTAAGCCAACTGTTTAAGACGCATGCAGTAATCTAAAACGCATTTCTAATTTTCCCAAAATATAAGTGCAGCACACTTACACCCACCCCCAACAACCTGGAGGCCCATGTGCCCTGCAGCTACTTCCTGCCACTGCCAACAGCACACAGCCCCAACCCTGATCCCAGACTACCCCGTACCCACTCTGGACTTGCCCTGGCCCAAGCAGACCAGCTGGAAGCTGCTCACACAGCCCTGATGCAGCCCACCCCATGCTGAGCAGCAGCAGTGGGGGGTATGGGTGTGTGTGTGGGGGGGTGCCCCCTCTCCCCCTCGCCACTGCCAGGCTCTTCTTGCTGCACCTGCCCAGGCTGCCCCGCAGCTTCTCTGCCGCTGTCACCTCCAGGCCACCCAGCGGGGTGGCAGCAGTAGCAGTACAGAGAAGCCACAGGGCAGCCCAGGCACAGGCTCCGGGTGGCTGCAGCAACAAGGGCCCAGCAGCGGCTGTTTTTTCCCCATGCCGAGCAGCAGCTTCTGCCTGACCAGCACAGCTGCTGCCACTGCTCAGCATGGGCGGGCGAGTCTGGAGCATGATTGGGGTAGGCCAGGGTCAGGGCTGTGCACACAGGTTCTGCCTGGTCCAGAGCCGAGCTAGTCTGCTGGGCTGAGTCTGAAGTGGGTGCAGGGTGGGCAGAGGTCAGGACTGGGCACATGGGTCCCTGCCAGTACCATGGGGCTTGGGCCAGCAACGGTGGCAGCTGGAAGAAGTCGCCGCCTCCTCAGCTGCCTCGAAAGGGAAGTCCAGCTGTGAAGCTGCCTCAGCCCAGCTGGATGCCCAGGGGGCAGCCGGATGCACCATGGGTCAGACAGGACCAAGGGACCTGCCACAGGTTGGACAAAATCCCTTTGTGGGTCATGTTTTGCCCACCCCTGGTTTAGGTGAGCACTGAACCAGGTATACCAAGAGCAATCTATCCCCTACTTGTTGCCCTCCTTGGCAGCCACCATCATTGGTTTAGAGATGCCAAAGGAAACGTCTCCAACAGCTCTGTTTAACAGCTATTAAACAATCTACCATCCATGAATTGGTCATGGTGAATTAATCGTCTAAACCTGGCTATGCTATCTGCTTCTACAACCTCCTGTGGCAGAGTTCCAGAAGTTTTATGCCTTACACAAAAAGAATTGGTGGAATGCGACTGTAACTAACTACAATCAAAGTTTAAAAACAAGAATTTATTGTGCGACAGAGTATGATCTAAAAATGTAGTTTTTGTAAAAACTAGCATTTGTGTAACCTGGTTTGTTTTTAAGATGCCCAGATACAAATAGCTGGTTTTAAAGAGCTTTTCCCTTGCTGTATTCTCGGGACAGAAGTGAAAATTTGAAAGGGAAGCTAATTAAGCAGAAACAAGAGCAATTTCATAATCTAAATCAAGTGTTGCCAACTTGAGGAACAGATAACCTGTGTGTATGGCATGCAGCAGATCAGGGAGGAGGCAGGCAGCACAGTGGCACATACAGCAAATCAGCAAGCCAGGCAGGGAGCACAGGGAAGGAACCAGAAAGTACAGCAACAAAGTGGGCAGAGTGGCACTTGGGGAGGGTGCAGAGCTTATTTATTGCACAACTGTCAAAAAGGTTGCCCCTCACTGCTCTAAATCACGTGCCCAAACATCATTCCATGTACCTCTTTAGTGTTTACAATTAAAAATTTGGTACAATTCATGCTGGCCATGAGAAATACTGAGGACTGCCAGTGGTCTGTGGGTCCCAAAAGCTTACAAACTGATCTAAATAAATGCAAAATAGTCAACAGTATGAGAAAAGATTAAAAATCAAATTGAAAGCCTAGTGCTTTGCTTAGTTTTTTAAAAACAAGTGGCAGTCTCAGACTTTAATTCCTTTTACAGATAAAAGTAATACATTTTCATTTCCTTTTCCCTGCCAGGAGACTTTTGCACTTTTTGGAGACCCTGAAAAGTGAGGTCACTGTACTGCTATAATTTGCAGAAATAAGAATTTCTGCTATAAACTCTGAACTCATCAGTTAAAAGTGACTGAGGAGGGGAAAATACCACTCTGCATTATTTTTAAGACAGGACAAGAGTAACCAGTGGGATGCAGACATGAAATCATACATCTTTGTACTACAGCTGCAGTCAAAGGCATTGTAGAAGGTATTGCTGTGTAACCTCATTTGGAATACAGTACAATTCCGATCACTCATGCTCAAAATTCATTGAAGCCAGAACAGGTACAGAGAAGGACTGCTAAGATGATCAGTAGGAGATGGAGTGCTTCTCTTAAAAGAAGAAATTCAAAAAGCTTGGCTTATTTATCCTTTGTTTTGTGATGACACTATGATTATACTAGGACTATGAATCCCAGGGAAGGAAAAGCACTATATATGCTAAAAGATGTGATACACGAACAAATGGATGTAAACTGGCCCTGAATAAATTTAGGCTTGTTCCCAACCATGACAGCAGTCATGTATCAGAACAGCTTTGTGATAGAAAAAGCAAGGACAAAAAACCTTTGCTACACTGGAGGATTTAATTTATGGAGAGGGTTATTTGATATGACTGCCTGTGACAGACAGGAGACTGGACTCTTCCAATTCTATGAACTTTTCTGACAAAAGTCAGGATTGGAATTAAGACCAAAAAGATTTAGTACCTTACAAGTTAAATATCCTAAAATATCTGGGATAATATCAGAGCAAGCAAGGGGAAAGTCTGCAACATGCAGACCTATTGTTGCTTAAGCAGAGAAGTTCCATGAAATGTGAAGTGAGCCATTTTTTAAGTTTCTCATTTCCCATTAAATGTTTTAAAACCTAGAAAATTAAATTTCTCTCTGAAAACACAGGGACTATGCACACTAGAGCAGCAGCTTAACTACACAGTAGGAGAAGGTGCACGGGGGGTGGGTATGGCAACATAACCAAGGCAAAAGCATTGGGAGCAACTTTTTGGGCAAGTGCATAACAGCCAGCACTGCCCCGTGCCCCATGGCACAGAGATACCATTACACCTCTGACAGAGGGAATCGACCATGCTTTAAAGAACAAATTTCAAATACAGCTTTTACCGTGGGAGGGTCCCCCCGCTTACTCCCCGATACTACCCACAGGAGTATTCAGGTACAATTTAAAGTATAGAACAATATTTTCTCACCTAGGGTTTTGATGTCACAGGCTGAGACTTACAGCCTTGTTTGCTTTTACACACTGAATCTCCAGTGTGAAAATGATTGCTTTGTGAAAATCTTCAGAATATAAAAGACTATACAGGAAACTCAAAATTCATCCTATTCAAAAAGGCTGGAAAAAAGCCACAACGCTAAGAGTTTCAGCTAACAAAACTTCCAATATTAAAAACATACACTTGATAGTAGAAACTGAAAGAACCTCTTATACAATATGCAGCTGATCTCTTAGCAATACATTGTACCTTGAATTAAATATTTTATGATCATGTAGCAGTGTGCTGGAACAGGTGTCATAGAATCCTTCACATGCATATCCTGTTTCCACATCTTGGCCAGAAACATCAGTACTACCTTTCAGTGCCAGAACTATAATGCAGATTCTCATTTCTCATGCCAAGAAAACCTACCACCAACTTTCTATCAATCAACCTCTCAAAACTCTTTATAGATATTAAATTAAGCTTCAAAATAAATCAAATAATAAAAGTCATGAGAGCAATATCACCTGTTTTATCAGCAGGGGAACCAAGGCATAGGAAGTAGGGGTGCATCAATACAGGTTTTTTTGGGCCAGAATCAATGGCCGATGATTAATGAGCCATATCAGCAGATAAAGATCCAATTGCCCACATGCAGCCCAGCAGTTTGGAGAGCAGCATCTGGCTGGTAAGCGTTGGAGGGGGAGAGGGCAGATCGAGACCCCTGCAGTGAAGGAGGGAGAGGGGCAGGGGAATATGCTGCCCAGCTGGGAAACAGCTTCCACCACTACACACTCTCCATGGCAGGCAGTAGCCGTGCTGGGAGGGTCTACAGGGTGGGCTGTGGCCATGCCAGAATTCGCCAGAGACCCCCCTGTAGCCCAGCTCCCACCCCCCCACCAAGAAGAGCCCAGCACCACCCCTTCCCCCAGCAGCAGCCCACCCTTGACCCACACACAAATCTGGAGAGGACATACCCCTCCATGGCTCCCCCTGGGGCGGGGAGGGTAGCAACAGGATCTGCACCCCACCCCCCCACACACCTCTTGGACTTCATTGAGTGCAAGAGGCTCATCCATTAGCTGGGCTGGGACACAACCCAGCATACCTGATCCACTTCATTTGGGGACATCTACCTATAACCTAAAGCGTCTTGGCACACCTGGGTTCACTTGGTTGAAATTTTAATGGCTCTGGGTCTGTATGATTTTTCAAGGTAAGAAGGATAATAAGATGCAACTGAAAGCACAAGAGAGACCTAGGCTTAACTAGTTAGTTTGGTGACTGATGCTTGTTTTTTTTAAAGAATTACAAGCTTTTCATTTTAGACAACACATGTCTTTCTTTCCACATCTCAGGAATAAATATGCTTTTAAGTAAATTATTTAGATTGGACCCCTATCATAGGCAAGGACTCCATCATAATTACAGAGTCTCTGCTCCAAAGAGCTTATTGCAAAGCATTTTGCATTGCACAGAACTATTGCAAGCTTCCCCTTCCCCAACCTCCATCCATTGGTTTATGTAGGGTTTTTTTTAAATCAAGGAAACAGTATGTTGGGTTTTTTTAGTTGGGGGTGGGGAGGGAAAAATAATTACAGATACCTTGCAAAAGCTTCATTATTTAAAAAGAGACTATTCCTGGAGCTCAAAATTTATCTGGGAATACAAATCAAGTCTCTTCTTTGCACATCCTATCTGCGGTTACAGATTTTGTTGTTACAAAACTGCTTCAGCCTCTCTTGCACAACCACATCTAACAGTGAAAGGGTGACATAAAACGGAAGACAATGAGTGAAGGAATGTATTCATTGCCATTAATAAGGTGTATGCAGCCTTGCCTCCAACACTGTTTTCAAAGCTCAAAGTGTCCATTAATACAGGGATCAACCTACAGCCCATGGGCCAGATCCAGCCTGCCAAGCAGTTTCATCTAGCCTGCGAAGCCCAAATATCTGTAGTATTTTGGCAGTAGGGGGATTCTGCAGCATATGGCAGCGCCCAGGCTGCATACATTATAAGCAGAGCTGGCCCACCTCAGACCAAGCTGCGTTATTTTGACCTACCACTCCATAAAGGTTACCAACCTGTTCATAAATACCACACGTAGTGTATTTTGCTACTCATTTATGCATACACAGATCACCAAAAAAGGCTGTTCATTACTGGAGGCATATATCAATCAATTGCCAAACTGCAAGGCAATTAAACTGATCAATTCACCTTTAATTTGTTGAACTGATTTAGGTATTCACCTTAATTAACAAAACTTCACAAACTCAAAATTAAAACAGCAAAACAAGGAAAAACTCAGTGTGTGAAAACTTAAGACTCATGGTTGGGGAGAAAGTCTTTTAATAAACTTTTGACTTTTAAGAGCGAGTAGGATGATGCAAGGAACACAATGAGATTCATCAGTGTGGGAAGGGAGAGGGTGGAGAAAGAAAGCCAAGCTCTAATACGCACCCAAAATTATGAACTAATTGGGATCATTTACATGATTGAAATATTGACATGAAGGGGTATGACTTGTTGAGGAGGGACTGGGGGATGTGGGGAAGGGAGGGAGGGGAAATCTACATATATAAAGATCTATACATCAGTTCTGCGATCCAGAATGAAGTAGAATGTAGATAGCTTGAAAGTGTCCAGGTTACAGGTCAACTGGGAAAACAGCAAGGCAGAAATGTCACCATGGTGGGCACCTACTACAGACCACCAGTCAAGGAAGCAGGGAGTAAAAGAGGCTTTTAAAAAAAACCCCACAGGACCTGGTTCATGGGGAACTTTAACTGCTAGGTCTGCAAGCCAGGGGGTGGTTAACAGAGCAATGCACAAACAGACAAGTTTTTGCACTACAGCACAGAAACCAAAAGGGGCAGAGGGAGGCCCTTAACTTGTGGCTCCAGAATAGAAGGAATTAGTTGAAAAATCTGAAAGTGAACAGAATTTGAGAAAATAATGGTCATGCCAATGGAACACACAGGCCTACTCCTGTGTTATACAACGCAATTTTAAATAGCCATATAGAAGAAAAAAAACACTGTTGATGATAAAATGGGCTACTGATAGCGGATCAGAAATTAGTGCTGAAGAACAGGAGACCATTTGAAACAATAGTCCTTATACATCCATCTGCACAGTAATAAAAAGAAAATAATTTTAAGTTCCTACATAGGTTGCAACTCCTGCCGCTTAGAACTAAATGTATTTATGGTACAGGAACGGGCAAATGTTAGACAGTGTGGTCAGCTCACATATGATAGATGTTTCCCAGGATGCCACCTATCAATCAAATAACCTCTAAGCGTTCTTATTGAACCTTTCTGCAAACTCTGCAAGTTAAGTCACAAGGAACTGACTGCTCATCTTCTAGCAGCTATAACTACAAAAGCCTGGAAGAGAAGTTACACACCGAAAATCCCCGACTGGTTTCAAAAAAGGCTTGGGAAGCCTTTGTAATTGAACTACCTATCAAGTCAGTGTTCTACAGAGAAGGGAACAAAGATGTTTCCATGGACATCTGGTGGAAATTTCTGATATTTCCTTAAAAAGGCTTGTGCCGCTTCCAAACTAGAAAGTTTGAGAAACTTTTTTGAAGCCTGAAGGAAAGTGCAAGTTCTATGACCTAACAGTTAAGAACAAATTTGGAATAAATTTGAAATCTAAAAATCAGAGATGAATAGAAGACAGCGAGCTTTGTACTATGCAGAGCTATGAGCAAGAAAGGAGTAAATAATAAAGCTGTTTATGTACAGAGACAAAGTAGCTGTCAGAGACTAAATTGGGGTGGGCAAAATGCGGCCTGCGGGCCAAATGTGGCCTGCCAGGCCATTCCATCCAGCCCGTGGGGCCCCTAAAAAAATTTAGAAAATTAATATTAATCTGCCCTGGTCTGCGTGTTATGCAGGCCTCGATGGCTTGTCAAAACTCATTAAGTGGCCCTCTGCCCAAAATAATTGCCCACCCTTGGACTAAATGGAGGAGAAGAGAACACAAGACTCCTCTGTGCATACTGATTTAGGTTACGGGAGCACAGTTAATGAAAGATAAACATTTGACTTCAGGTGTATTTTAGGGGATTGTATCTTTATATGTTAAGCGTGTTATTCAATAAATTGGATTTGTTAATAAATACCATTTAAAAAGTAAGGAATCTGAAGGTAGAAGACAGGTTAGGTGACTGACTCTATATATAATCTAGAGATCTATATCTTTATACTAGCCAACTAACCTGTCAAGAATGACAAGGGGGGGAGGGACGGTCTGAGGCCAGTGCCAGTGGCCTTGCCCCCACCATGGCGTCCCAACCCCGCTTCTCCCCCTGTGCCACCACCACCATCAACTCCAAGGAGCAAGTGGGGTGGGGGGGTAGCAAGGCCAGCTCTGTTGGCTTCTCCCCACTCCCCCATTGTCACCACCTGCAGGGAGCAGGACAGGGCCGGGGCGAGGCTACCCATCCACTCTGTTGCCATATGTATGACCTAACAGTGAAGAACAATATACATGAAGGACTTAGCCCGTCTGGCTGTGGGTCTGTCTGTCCATAACGCTCTTTAAATGGGAATAGCTCAAAAATTTTAAGAGATGGAACATGTGTCTTCCGAGAAACGTCTTTGCTAAACCTTAGCATTTGTTTAGTGACCATGAAAGGATGATCCCAATTTCCAGAACTGGGAAAAAAAAGTCAAGGTCCAGGGCTGTTTCTACTGAGCTCCTCCCAGGATGGTGCCAGGAACCCAGCATGGCAGGGAGGGGCCAGCCAGGGAAAAGCAGGAGCCTGGCGGAGGCACAAGGCAGCGGGTGAGCAGCGGTGACCGCATCCTGAACCCTGAGCAGGGAAGGAGGCGCCCAGGGGCGGTGCAGAGGAAGCCCTGGGGCATGGGCAGCTATTGCAAGGTGCAGAGCTTACTTGCCCTTGCCCAGCAGAGGCGCGCAGGCTGTGGCCGGGCAGCAGCATGGGTGGGCACACCTCTAGCCCGCTGGACAAGAGCAATTGCAGGAAGGGATTGGCATCTTCAAATGTTCAGCCTATTTTATTTAAGTTTTATAAATATTTAATTAATTTTATTAAATATAAAAAATAAAATCTGCCCGTTTGTTTTTGTTACTTGAAATTCAGCCGTCATCCTTGATGGGCAATTCGTTGGTTCTGAATAACTGCATTCTTGATTCTAAGGTAAAGAATAAGAAGTTTGGACTTCAGAAAAGCAAGCTTGAAAAAAACCCCCAAAAATGCAGAGAACTGGTTGGCAGGATCGCATGGGAGGCATGTCGAGGAGAAGGGGCTGTTTCTTGACAGACAATATTAAATGGCACAAGAGCATGCTATCCCAATTTGGAGGGAGAGCAAGAAGTGTAGCCAGACACCTGCTCCACTTCTTACACCTGCTAAGTGATTTAAAAAGGAATTTCACAAAAAGCTGAAGCTTGGACATACGGGTAAGTATAAGATCCTGGAGAGACAAAAAAAATGGGGAAGGCCAAGACAGAAACTGAGGAAGCTAGCAAGGGAAATAAAAGCAATTTAAAAAGCATTCTAGAAATACATTAAAGGGAGAGAGACAAAGCAAAGTGAATGTCCCTTGCTGAATGGGGAGATGTAGTTAATAATAGACAAGGCAGAGAAGGCTGAAGTGCTTTATGCTTTTTTTTTTTTTTTTTTTACACTTTTACTTTCACAAAAAGGTCAACTCTCCGGTAGCGAACACAGCAGCAAGGTCTGGGGGGTAGATAACCTGTACCAGGGAAAAGAGGTTAGGGACTGTTCAAAAGAGGAGGGCCTAATAAGACTCAGTCTAGAGCACTCAAGGAATTGGCTGATGTAACTACAGACCAACTGGCAATTTCTTCTGAGCATATGAGGTCAGGTGAGGTCCAAGATGAACAGAAGAGAACAAACAGTACCCATTTTTCAAAGAAGCAGCCAGGATTCCTACAATAATAGAAAGGATATTGGAATATGTCAAACAATTTGTGAACACCTAGAGCAGTGGTGGTCAATCTTTTGGCCATGCTGGCCAGGTAAGTGGTGCGGGCCACTGTGCAAGCTGGTTTGAGCCCCACTAGCTCAGCTTCGTGCTGCCCCAACTGGACCCACATGCTCAATCTATGCACCCCACAGGGCTCCCCCTGGGTCAAGAGGTTTGACAATAGGGAAGCAGGAGTTAGCTGCCACCACTTCTCTGTGGCCCAATTCTCAGGCCCATGGGAAGCCCTGCAGGTCATATGACATTGCTGCATGGGCTGGGAGTTGAGCACCCCTGACCTAGGGAATAACAAGGTGACAAGGAATGGCACTATGGATCTGTCAAGATTAAGTCATGCCTAAACAAACTGATTTCATTCTATAACAAGACGATGGGCTTTGGAGAACAAACATGATCACTGGCGATGCATAGTGGGTGCTGGCAGTGCCTACAGGTGGTCATTGCTCGCCACCCCATCTCACTGCCAACACCACCGGCAATGTCTGCGGGAGCTCCCCACTTAGTGCTGCTGTGCTCCCGCCAGTGCCGCCGTGCCCCCCCAGCTGCCGGAGGCACACGTCATTCACAAACGTCATCAAATTTAAGACTCCGACAGTATATCCCACACTACCCAAAGCTGAGAAAATATAGTCTAAATGAAACTAATATAATGAAGGTATATGATCTCAAACTGGGTGGGGCAGCAGACATGTTGGAGTAAGGAATGAGGATGTGTAACTGCAGCAGAAAAGAAAGAAGTATGAGAATGTGCGTGAGTCACAAAAATAAGCGTTCAGCAATGGTGAGGCCTCACCTGGAGTACAGAGGTCACTTTGGGACTTTAAGAAAGATAGAAACAAAATGGAAAGAATCCAGAGAAGAACAAAAAAAGTTATTAGAGGCCTAAAAGCAGACCATACAATGGAAGGTTGGAAGACTTGTGATTATTTAGTTCAGGAGAAGACTGAGGATCTGTTAAGATCCAAATACAAAAAAGGATTGTAATTAAGAGGATGACAATCAATTGTCCTGCATTCACAAGGAACAGGACAAGTAGTATTGGGTTTAAACCGCATCTAGAGAGATCTGGAAGAGCTTTAACAATGAGGGTGATTAAGCACTGGAAGAAGTTACCTAGATAAATTGTGGGAAATCCATCACTGGAACTGTAAGACGCTATCAAAACTAGTAGGCCTCAAATGTTTTTACATTTAAGGGACCCCTCAAAAAAACGCCAGCTCTTAGTTTTCACTCATTTTTGAGTGGAGAAAAGTAAAAGAGCAACTCTTTTATTGCAAAGAATGGTTTTGACGTTATGGATTCCCACGTGTAGTCTCCGGATTTATCTTGTGAATCCTATTGCACACCTAATGATGCTAGTGTAATACCGCACTGCATCCTTGAAAGGATCTCAAGGTACCCCAGAGTACCACAGTATTGTGGTTAAGAATCACTGATCTAAACCACGCAAATCCTGAGCAGGTGGTGGTTTAGATGACCTTCTGAGGTTCCTTCAAGCCCTATTTTTCTATGAACTTTGTCACAACTTCTACTACCATTCACTTCTCATCAAAAAGTGACAAATTTTCTACATGGGAGTAAAATATCCTGGTACAAGTGTGCTCATATCATTGTACCGCATTCGTTATACCAGAATAGTTAAGCAACGTTAACTTTCCTGTATACATGAAAGTATCTAACTTTCTGGGGAGAGCGCTGAACTATGGATCTATTTCCAAAGAAGGGTGTCAGATATGGGCCTCTATGTGGAATACACACCTGGGACACACTGATCATTCCTTCTGGCTTGCCATTATCCAAACCCAGGGAACCTAGCATAGGGATCCAATGATTGGATCCATTCACAAATTGTTATCTGCCCACAAAACAAGACTAGCTCAGGTAGTTATTAAATTCCTTGCAGAAAAAAATGCATATGCAATAGGGGCCCAGGAAAAAGATCTAACCTAAGTCAGACTCAAGATATTTTTGGAGCAGTCAAAGAACACATTCCAAAATATATGCACATCAAAAAGCTTTAAGGGATCAATGGGTATTAAATATTTGTTAATCTCTACAGAATACCACTGTCCAAGTGGGCCCCCCACTACAGATAGGATGTGGCCAACTGGGAAAGTGTCCAGTAGAGGGTAACAAAAATGGTTAGGGGGCTGGGGCACATGATTTATGAGGAGAGGTTGAGGGAACAGGGCTTATTTAGTTTGGAGGAGAGAAGACACAGGGGATTTAGCAGCAGCCTTCAACTTCCAGCAGGGGGTTGCAAAGAGGATGGAGCTGGACTGTTCTCAGTGGGGGCAGATGACAGAATAAGAAGCAATGGTCTCAAGTTGCAGCAAGGGAGGTTGAGGTTAGATTAGGAAAAACTCTCTCACGAGGAGGGAAGTCAAACACTGGAAAAGGTTACCCAGAGAAGTGGTGGAAGCTCCATCCTTGGAGGTTTTTAAGACCCAGTTTGACAAAGCCTTGGCTGGGATGATCTAGTTGGGGATAGTCTTGCTTTGAGCAAGGGGGTGGACTAGATGCCCTCTTAAAGTCCCTTCCAATCCTAATTTTCTACAATTCTAAGAATGAGGAATTTGAAGAAAACGCTAGCCTGTTAAGCTTTCCATGACATCTAGAACTCCAACAACCATACCCAACTGCATCTGGCAATATAAATGGGAAGGAAGAGAACATGCCCTATTTTCCAGTTCAAAACAACATCTAGTGCTTGATACAGGTTTTAGAGCAGGCTTGTCCAACATATGGCCTGCCAAACCATTTTATCTGGCTCGCAGCAGCAGAGCAGAGTGCGGAGCCGCCGCCGCGGAGCACACAGTATTTTTGTGGCGCAGAGTGCAGGGTAGTTGAGTATTTTTCAGAAAGAGGCATGCGCAGTTCATTTAAAAACACTTTCCTTTTGAGTACATTGCTTCCCAATATAAAGAACATAATGTAATTCTTAAATATCAGATTCAACAATGGTCACCAGTTCCATTTTTTTTAAATTGTAATGATAGCCTCTTATTTCAAGGATCCCAAACTTCAAGCAATTTACTCATCCATGCTGGTTAATTAACTGAGCAAATATATCTTTTAAGTTATGAGACCTGCAGCTCTTGCCTTTAAATATATTCGCAATGACTTTACATTGGACTAGTAGGCAGGCCAATTACAATGAATCTTTCAATACCAAAGGCAGAAAAGAATATACAAAGTCATTAAAAAACCCCACAGTTCAGCTGCTAACCACTGCCATACAATGAAATATGGAACACTAAATTTAAAACTTGAAAGGGATAGAATTACACAGGGGAGAGAAAAAAGCCTCCAAATTAAGAGAAAGGTGAAAGTTTTATGATCCTTTCCTCTGGCTTGCATCCCAAGTAAAGGTGAAAAGCTCCCTTAGGTAAAACAGCAGTGCAATCACCTGGTGACTGAGAACTATGAGAGAAAACAGAAGAGGAAAAGATTACAGAAGCAATTTCAAAGCAATATAGCTGAAAAAATGCAGATCTATGCAGTAATTACTTAGCAGAGCTGTGGATAGAACATGGAAGTTACAGCAGACATCCCCAATGTATTCTGCAAAACAGATATGGTAAGCATTTTTATTTCCACATTCATAAGATTGATTTTTAAAAAGTTCTGAATTCCTTAAGAGAGTTTCAAAATTTGTCTTGAAAGTGTGTTTCATATTAAAGGCAGATAGATGAAATCTGAGTAGCATAAATGGTATAAAACCTTGATCGTCTCAAAACCTTCAAAATAGTTTTATTTTTTTATGTAAGCCAAAGAAAAGCACAAGCTTGAGATTGATTTCCTCACTCTTTCATCTTCTCAAAGATTATGCATTTCTTGCAAAATTACACTTCACCCAGATAAGGCTGAAGCATCCAATGCACAGATGAAATCGAGCCAATTAACATTTATTAGAAAGATTAATAACCATTACTTCTCCAGAACACGCATCTCTCTAAATTTATTTCTGATCTCTTTCGTTTAAAGATTGGCATTTCAGGGGGATACAGAAGGACTAATACGTTTAGAACATCCATTCCTCTGATAAAAATCATCATTAATGCTACTGATTTTCCGAAAGTCTAAACAGGATCATTAGAGTAACCATACAAATCATCAAATTAAAGGTAAATCAAGAAAACACGTACGCTAAAAGGTGCTATGTTTTGCCACCCCAAAGGTGGAAAAATTTCTGATGTCAAGGCCCTCACTGAGACCTACTACCTACAAATCCTTAAAAGCAGCAACTCTCAACCAGGGCATTGCAGCACCCTGGAGTGCCCTGAAATCCTTTCAAGGATACCATACAATATTAGCACTGTTAAGTGTGCGTACATGACTCAGAAGATAAATCCAGAAATTTAACAGGAATCTAGAGTGTCAAAGCCATTCTGACCCGATTGGCTAAGTACAGACAGTCAAAAAGCCCAAGGCTGAATAGAGTCAATCTTGGCAGGTTAGTCTAAGCTGCACAGATTGAACCACTAAGCAAGTGAACAGACATTCACTTTTGACTCTGGAAATGCAGTCACATGCCTGCAGGTGTCCCAAGCCAGAAGCCAGGGGATGGTAGAGCATGCTTCTCTGCTTGGCTGGAGCAGACAGCTTAGGCCAAGACTAGCCCACCTACCCTGCGAGGAGGGGTTTATTGAGGTGGTGCAAAGCATCCGGAGATGCTGGAGGACTGAGTTAATTTGAATCTGGAGGGTATCTGGGACAGAAGTTCAATAAACCAATTTAACCGAAATCAGATAAGTCTGATATTACATCCATCCAGGTTTATCTTAAACAAGTTTCGACCAGTTTGAAAATGGTTTGTGCGCACTGAACTTCTGCTGTGTTATGGATCTGAACCAGTTTCCAATCATTTATGCTGGTTTATTATACCAGCAATTTCTGTCCCTAGTAGCCTGGTGGTCTTTCCCAGTCCTTTGCAACAGAAGAAATGCTCAATTTTTTTTTATAGTTAAAAAAAAAAAAAAAAAAAAAAAGAGTGAAAACTAAAAGTTGGCATTTTTAAGGGGTGCCTTGAGTCTAAAAAGGCACCGCTGCTTTAGAGTCCAACCCCATCCCCCTAGATCTATCACCATTCACTTATCTTCAGCATTGTAGTGCTGTTCATCCCTGCAATATCAAAACACTTTCTATTTAAGATCAAATACAAAGTCCCAATGAGCTTCATGGAATCTCTGGCTTGTCTGCCTTATCACAGTTAAAAACTCTGCTTGGGGAAACATTTCTGCAGAGTGGATGTTAATTAATATGGATGGAGCACAGAAGAAGGGGTTGTCTCAAATAAGTGGATCACTCACCGCGATTAAATGATGATGATTTAGAGAAGGATAATTAAGCAAGGAGATAGGAATAAAGAACTGAGGTCAGCTACAAAGCCTCAGCTTTCGCCTGTTTTCAAGCATACTAAAAGGTCTGCAAACTTCCCTGCAAAATCTAGAGTGACCCAGATGAAGTTGAATTCAGCAGGATTTTGTCAATGTGCAAGCTTGTATTCACTGGATCAGTCTCTCAGCAGATCTGAAGAGTCTATTCAGCAGAACAGAAGGTCAAAGCAGGCATGCCCCAATGTACTCCGCAAAACAAGTGTAGCAAGCATTTTATTTCCACATTAAAAAAATTAATCTCTGCATCTTCTAAAAGTTCAGAATTCCTGAACAATTTCAAAATGTTTTGAAAGTTTGTTTAAAGTGGTTATCAAACTTCCTAGGACAAGGGTGGACAAAATGCAGCCTGCCAGGCCATTCTATCTGGCCCACAGGGCCCCTAAAAATTTAGAAAATGAATATATATCTGCCCCTGTCATGCGGCCCTCAATGGCTTGCCAAAACTCAGTAAGCGACCCTCTGCCCAAAATAATTGCCTGCCCCTGTCCCAGGATCACAGAATCCTTTCAGATTACTTGTGTTGCAAAACCCCTACCTCAACCCTAAAGACTGATACAGAGCCAAAGAGACCTAGCCCAGCAACACCACCTCTCAGCCTGCTTTTCTATTAGCCCCAATCCTTCTGTGAAACCCCGATGACCCATCAATGAACCCCAGGTTCCACAGAACACAGCTTGAAAACCACTGATCTATTGCAATGACTTTCAGGAAACCAGTAACAGCTGTTCCCTCAATTTGTTAGAGTTCAAGAACACTTTTTTTGGGATGCAAGCCAGCTAACATTACCAAAGAGCTTCATGCAACACAATTTCCAAAACTGCTTCTGCTTTAAACAGAGAGCAGTTACAATTATAGTGGAGATTGTTTGCTGACCAGTACTACAATGAAGGAGGGTTGGAAATGGACAGAATTGACTTGGATTTAGATCCAAAATTTAGGGTTTGTGGAAAATTTCAACTAAACTAATAAACTGCATAGATTTAAAATCCAACTACTCCAGCATGACAGCAGGAACATGACAGGAACTAGAAACATGAACCCAGCTAGAATATTTTCATTGCCCAAATAAAATAAAAGCATAAACATTAATATGTAAATCAGGATTTAATAACTTGAGTTACTGGTAACAATACAGTATTTCAGTGTTAAAACATCAGTGTAAAATATTATACTGTGAAAGATTGCGAAAAACCCTTCAACAGAAGTTAATAGGATCCTTCCTTAACAATTTACTTAAGAGTATCAAACTTCTTTTATTCTATACGGGGAGGGAAGGAAGGTGGAATACCTTCTTGTTCTAGAGTTTTTAGCAGGTCTTAATTTGCCATTAAAATTAATCCTTATAATCTCAGGGAGATATTTGCACACCCTACATGAAGTTTAATATTCTAGACTAATACATTGTTCTCATTACTGAGAAATTATAATTCAGTGGTCAATATTTGATGTTTAAAAGATCATCTTTGTCATTCTGTTTTGCAGCAGTTTTATTCCGGTCTGTGTTGCAAACATAATACATTATACACTCACATACTTCCTCCTGGCTAGAGTTAGCAAACACAGATACTGAGATTCTCAGTAATCGGTGAAGGAAATTGAGAAACCAGTTTCATTTGTATTCTTGAAGCTTTCTGATTTTAGCTGATGAGACTACAACCAAATTATACACACTGAAATTTGACCTTGTATGCTAATGTAGCTCCATAAGAGTCCCCAAAATATTCTTTAGGCATGTCTAGATTCATTTTCCACCTAATGTCATGAAAAGTATTTTAAATAAATAGAACAGAATTATAAGGAATGAAGAAAAAAAAAAATCAGTATAACCGAGTCACTTCCAATGCATCTAAATCCCATAAGAGTTCATTTTGTTAAATAGGGAGCTTATCAAGTACTTTTTCTGCAAAAAACAATTGCACTAATACCTAGAAAAATGCCATCTTTGCTCTGTTGCATATTTCGGAGGTCTCTTTATAAAGTCAACACTTGCAAGACTGCTTACATTTAAATGTATTTGAATTAAAATTTGAAATATTTAAATAGCATTCAGGATTGCATCCACATCCTGAATCATTGCTTCCTGTGTACCAGAATTTAAGTCAAGTTTAACTGATTTCTTTCACCTACAAAATAGACGTTCAATACTGGCTTTCCAAAGGACGAGTATCATTTTTCCACAAGCCTCAAAAGATAATATGAGCCTTGTTTTTAAAAAGCAGAATGACTGACAAAAAAAATAAAATAAAATAAATAAATAAAAAAAGCATTTTCCAGAGTTATGGCTACATAGAGCATGGCCAGCACTGACTCACCCTCCCTTTCCTGCTTAACTAAAGCTGAAATTTTAAGTGCTGATTAAGAATCAAGGGTGGAGCTATGATTTTGAAAAGATCTAGTATTTCCAGGGCTGTGAAATAGGAAGAGAGAAACCAGAAGCAACTAGAAGACAGCAATATTATCCTAAGTTTAGCTGGCTAGTGGAACATCAAGACCATTAAAAAAAAAAAAGACAATCATTAACACTTGTGGAATGAAGAACAATAAGCCATCAAGTCAACTGAATCCTTCAGCTGCCTGAATTTTAATGCCAAAGCTACTGTACCAAAGGGCAAGACTCAAAGCAAGGGGGGGGGGGGGGAGCAGAAATCAGCTTTCCTGCTTAATACACACAACCTGATTTTGGAGGACCAATTCTCAGGGGAAAAGTGTACGATATATATATAAAAAATAGCTGGTTTGGGTTTTTCTTTCCCCATGTTCCTTAACAGTGGATGGAGAAGGGAAGAGAGGCTAGAATAGCTCAGGAGAAAGGAGCAGGGCAGGGAATACCTGTTCCTAAATGAAGCATTTGGGGAAATAGGGGGCTGCTGAGGGCCAAGGAGCCCATACTCCTGCCCTTGCTAACAGATGACACTATGATGCAACAGAAAAGGTAGGCTGACACCCAACACAAGGGAACTTTTTGCTTCATGGAATATTTGGCAGTTTCTGAATGGGGCCAAATAACAGGCAGTCAATCCACTGACATCATTTAATCAGTCAGTTGACCAGCTTGCCAACCCCCACGCTGAAGTCCAGTTTCAGATGCAGATTATCAATACACTGGACTGGATGGGATGATGAAGTTGGGGCTGGTCCTGCTTTGATCGGGGGGGGTGGACTAGACGTGACCTCCTGAGGTCTCTTCCTACCCTCATTTTCTATGATCCTATGGATCAAGACTTGCCTGTTCTAAGCAAAGTATTTGCATTACCAGGAAGTACCACTTTAATCACAGCAGTTATCAACTTGATTTTAGAGGAATTAGATAATCCTCAAGAGTCCAAATTCTTTACTTCATGATATGCAGCTGCATTAGTATGAATATACATACAAAGCAAATTAAAGCATCCGACACTGTAAAACACACTTCAATCCTTTAATTGATCACAACAGTATTCTGAAAGAAGCTACGAGGAATTTAACAAATGTAAAATACATTGTAAATTTTGTATTTATTTGCAGTGGTCAGATGTGTCCAGAAAGAGAAACATTATATTTATAAACTGCTAAGTATATTTTACTCAAATGGTACATTTGTTCAAAATGGACCTGTACCAGGAAGAGTGCCAGGGAAGCAAAACACATTTACCAGTTTTGCTTGGCAAGTGACATTCAAGAATTTCATGGGTTTAATCACAAAGAAACTTCATTCTACTCAGGGGGGGAATAATTCAAGAATACATGTCAAAATGGCAACTCCAAGAAATGTATTTTGGTATGTATTTTGACAGCAAAATCAAGAACAGAAGTCAATTCCCTCAGGCAACAGAAGGTGACTTTAAAGGTGACCCAATTCTTTCAAATGAAAAAAAAAAAAAATCCAAATGTTTGGGACTTACATTTTAAAAACAGAAAGAAAGTTTTCTTCTCTTTCATTTTACCTGGAAAGAGACAGGTGACTGGGGAATATTAACAAAGAAGTTACCAGCAGTACTTTTTAAATTTGTGTTTAAAAACACGCAAGTCAACAGGTTAACATACTTGGGGAGAAGATCTACATTAAAACTATCCCACTGAGGACCTCTCCATAAAACAGGAACCCAGACTTGTTATGCCTGACAGTACTGTGGTTCAAAATATTTTTTTAATAATGGTTGTTCATATAATAACCCACTGCTTGCTTTTTTTCTAATCCAAATCTAAGTGCTCTTTTGTTACCTTCAGTAATTAAAGCAAGTCTGCGTGACAGCAGAAAGGACATTGTATACCATCAACTTAAACCAAGTTTATAATCCTTATGATAGTGAAGGCCAGTCACACACTGAATGATATCATAGATTTCATAGACATTAAGGCTGGAAGGGACCTTGGAAGATCATCGAGTCCAGCCCCCCGCCCAAAGGGCAGGACGTCAGCTGTATCACTTCCAGCTATGAGTCACACTTGTTTATTATGAGAAACACAACCAATTGGAGAGTGCTCCATTCCAGCTATATTAACACCCACTTAATTTCCTTACTAACCATTTTGAGACACAAAAATATCCAACACTGGAGGGGAAAGGGCAATTTACTTATGAACTAATTGCAAACAACACTGACAGTGAAGGAAAACCTCAACTAACCAGATGAGCTTCCACTGCCTATGTAATGAACAAAGCTTCCCATAAAAACATTTAATATGATTCTAAAATATTGCTCATTTTTAGCCTGTCAGCTCATAGTACACCACTGTCAACACAGTGACAGGACAGGTAGAAAGAAGGCAGAACAGGGCTGCACCTTATAGACTAATGAGTCAGTTTATAAGGCAGTGGTTCTTGATCTTGCATCCCTTAGAAAATGCCAGCTCTTTACTCTCACTTTTTTGCCTTAAAAAAATAAACTAACAGAGCAGTTATTCTGTTGTAAAGAATTCAGAAAGATTACGACTATGGATTTTTATTTGAACTCTTGGGGCTTATCTTGTGAATCATGTTTGTAAACCTAACACCGCTAACATCATGTGGTCCCATGCAGTACCCTTGAAAGGATCTCAAGACACCCCAGGGTGCCATAGTACCCTGGTTGAGAATCAGTGCTATAATGGTGCCACCCTGCCCTGACTTCTGCCTATCTTCAGACTAACACAGCTAATTACCTCTTTCCATTTGTATAGATTCCCTCCACTGGGATGTTGCTAGCCACATGCTTCCTGTACCTTCTCCTTGTTAAAGCACATCCTTAATGCCCGATATTTTTATGGAACCACACTTCTCTGAATTACAAGCACTTTTAGCATGGACCTTGATGCTGTGAAAAACCTCATTTTTCAGAACAGATACTGCCATTTTTTAATAAACTGGTGACCACAAGTTTCCCCCCCCCCCCATTTTCTGTCTCCCCGCCTCATAACTGGTCCCACAATTCAGTCTTTTTGATGCATGTATCCAGTTGAATGCCACCCCTGCTGTTCATTATGCCACAAATGAAATGCAGTAAGAGGCTGAACAACATTTCTGCACTAACAGCCCTGAAGTCATTTCAGTACAGGGAAAATCTTTACTAATCTGTAACTAAGAGGAGGAGCCGATTTGTGTACAAGTGATTTGCCAGAAAAGGGCAATAGTGATGGTGCCATTCTCTACGGCACAGAACAGAGGAGGCTGTCTTATTTAATCTCTCCCTGTGGCAGCATCAATGAGCAGCAAGGAACACAAGAACAGCTCTCGGGGGAGCCAAGCAGTGTGTCAGCAGCCTTTCAAAAGGCTCCCCTCTCTCCAGCTTCTCCTTAACAGCTGTCATGGGTACCGCATGTCTCAGCAACACCAGGGAACAGACTAGTGATACAGAAGCAGCATCTAGATCACCCTGTTTTATAGCTTCAGATGGGGGAGGAGTATACTCAGCAGCATGGCGTTCTGACAAAGGCCTCCTATATACAGCCACGCTCCATGCTGGGCCCAGCACTATCCTGCAGACCTGTGTTTGATAAATCACACTTCTAGAAGTTAGTTTTAATAATGGGGGAGTAACCAAAGCATAAATTAATGAAGTGCCCCTGCATTAGATGTTCACAGCCTCAATGACACAAGCTACTGGGCAAGAGGGACCTATGGCCTGACCCAGTAAATGGCAGGTAAGTTCTACAGACATCTTTATTCTCTTTCAAAATTTCTTGAAGCTCTTCCCTCAAGCTTGCAAAATGTGGCTTTAAATGATTCTCAGGTCCTGCAAGACTTTCCAGAAGTTTGTTTTAAGAAATTATCAGCTTTCCTAGGAAGAATCTTTATTTACATCGGTAAGGAAAGTCTCTCTCTGTTGGTTGTTTTAAAGCCCCAGAAGAGAGAAAGATCTTTTACCTTGGCAGATGCCTGATTTACCTTGTGGCCAAAACAAGTCATTTGTCCCAAATATGCCCTATTCTGTAAGGATTTGTTTGAACAGACTGAAAGCAGAAAGCAAATGAAAGTCAGTTTTGAGGGAGAGCCTAACTTGCTCACTGCAACAAAATTATAAGAGGCTAAACTGTTTTTTCTATCATTCCAAACCTCAACACCCTCCCTTGTCTCCTGTGCAATAGGACAGTATGCCAGGGGCCCTTTCTACTTGTCCCTGTTCTCTGGAGAGCACTGATCAGCATGCTCTCCTTCTTGGTTAGCGCACAGTCCTTATCAGACCATCTTTTGTGTATTGTTTCTAGTTCCACCAAGTCCTTGACAAGTAACTTCTTTGCCTTTGCAGGGATTCAGGCACTGAAAGAAAATTAACAATAGCAACTCAATGCACTCAAAAGTAGGTGGAATAATGATCTCCTTTAAAGATCTTAACAGGCACATGACAAACAGTAACAGTCCTGTCAATTAAAACTCCATATTCCCTTACCCGTAAGGCTGTTTCTCCAGTCTTCTACACTAGTTACATTTCTAGTACTTTTCAAGTTACTCCTGTTTTTCATTTGCCCTTTAGTTTTAAATATTTCCCTTGCAATAGTCGCAACTGATACTGCCTACAGTCCCTGCTCGGAAGAAAGTACAAACCTCAGACACTCCTCGGATTTCTCTATTGAGAATGACTTCCTTTGGAGCTGAAGAGGACTTAATTTGCAATAAGGAAATAGTCACTTATTCAGCAATGAAGGTGGAATTTGAGCAATGTAAATCTCTTGTCTCAAGTAATAGTAAAAAAAGGGAGAACAGCTGCTCATTCAATCCATCTATAGCTCCTTTCAGCAGTTAAAACTACCTCCCCACACTACAGTATGGAGGACTTCTACACTGGGCCCCTGGGTCAGCCTATTATCATTACTACTGATATGTAAATGTTTTCCAGTCAGAAATAAGAGGATCATTCCCCTCCCTCTAAAGATAGTTAAATAAAGGCCTTCTTATTCGGTATACTTTCTCTCTGTGGAACTCCACCTGTCCACATTTCTTACTGTTGATTTAGATTTATTGCTATACACTACGCATGAAGAAAAGATGCATTTTTTTTCAATATTTTTTAGGCCAAGGTAAAAATTCCATGAAGACTTCATATTCAATTTCTGCCCAATTAAAATTCATGCTGGAACAAGAAAAGATAGGCTTCTGACTACTTCTAAAGTATGACCAAGGCCAAAGACATATGATTACATGACAGTTACTATATGACAGTTTTAAGGAAAAACAATTAACTGGCAGGGGAAAAAATGCAGTCCTGATCAAAGGAAAAGTATAAGAATAATTTTATCATCTGGGTATACTGCAAGTATTCATACATTTTTATGCAGATTTTGTCCTAGACATAACAGCCACCTCCAATAAATCTAAGCTAGCTGTAACAAAGGCATGGTCTGAATAGGAGGCAGAGCATCAAATTCTCAAGTCAAAAGTCACTGCACCTCATTGACCCAGCTTATTCAAATCCTTGCATTTTCTAAAGACACCCTGCACCCACAGTACTAGACAATACTTGCCTCAAAGGGACTAATAAGAGTGTAAAAATCTATGCAAGAGCTAAATAATATTGTTTTTTAAAAGGCTTCCTGCTCAGCAGACTCCAGATACAGAACCACGTGTCTGGAATAATTAGGTCCCTATTATGATGGCCCAGAACAGGCACACGATACACTTGCATCGTATGTTTTTGTCGCAGATCAATTCCACGTCTCCTGTTAATCAGGTGTACTGCAAGTGCACACAAAACAGAAACCTACTGTGAGAACTTACTCTGTATACCATAAAGGTTACCTAGCAAAGAGTACCACAAAGTTTTATTCTAGCCACAACTTCTACTTGAAGAACACGTTTCCTAAATGAGCCAAGAGAGGCCGAAAGGACGTGAAGACAGAACAGGGCAGGTTATTTGCCTTCCCTGTTTGCAGGTCTTCTTTTTCCTAAAATGCTGTACTGGTAAAACAGAAAAACTGCAGGGATTAGAACATAGCTGCATATATTCCTTAAAAGTAAAGCTGACCTGCTGAACTAGCAAAGTGTCTAATACCTTTATGCCACCTCATCCCAGCACAGGGGGGAAAAATCGTGCTGTTGCAATAAGTTGCTCAAGAGTCTCCAGAGTAGCCATTGATTTGGGGTATGTCTTCACTGCAGAGGTAGCTCAGGCTATGACTTGGGTGCTGCCCCCCTCCCTTATTCAAATACAAAAACCACACACCTGAATTTGGTGGTATTGTAAGCCCAAGCTACCTGGCTTGGCTTTGGACAAAGCCTAGAACTCAAGGACTGTTTGCATTTCAGGAGAGAGCCACCCCCTTTGTAACTAGGATGTAGGGTTATCACAGGAGTGCCGACAGCCCTCCCAAACCTTCCCACAACTTCTCCCCCTGCCCAGGACAGATGCTCTCACTGGGAAATAATCAATACCTCAGTTTCTTGCAGGATAAAGCACCATGTAGTGTGCTCATAAACGCACTAGCAATACCAGGTGAATGTGGTATTAATGAGAACACAATAACTCAAGCCCAACTACAGTGGGGCTGCTCACACCCAGATGTGAGTGCCAATCTCCCAAGCTAACCCTGCAGTGAAAACGTATCCTTGGTGTTTGTCAGGGGAACAGAGATACTAGTTTAATTAGCCTGTGTGAGTGATGGCAGATGACAGCTCCTGCAAAATGCGGAGCTGCCCTAGTCAAAGAAAGGAGCTAATGAGGTTTATTTTAACCAGAAGATGCTGTGCAGCCTGACAAGAAAAAAAAAAAAAATGTGGTTTCCTGGCATTTCAGTAGATTGATCTTAAAGGTAACTCGTTCTCTAGAAGGTAAGTATCAGTGCACATAATAGAAGTTAACAAAGAAAGGATTGTGCTATAGAAAGTATATCGAAGCACTCAGATAACAGCCAAGACAATTCCTTCATTTCATTCAGATATTTTTATTTAACATCCGCAGTACGCTCTGCACAGAAGTTGCTAATTCATGGAAAGACGAAGACAGGCGGAAATGTAACCAGCCCCACAACATTCTCTTGCAAACTTCACCAAAGTTTTCCTTACATATTTAAAATAAAATGACTCCAACTTTAGGAAGTAGCTGGCTGGTAACAGTTTGCTATTACACAGGTCCTGCTTTGGCAGAACTGGAGGAAAATAACATGATGCCAGTCATTAATGCTACACAATGAAGGCAGAGGGAATCTAAGCTCTGAAAGCCTTTCAATTCTAATAGAAGCACTTTCATGTTCCTGCTCAAAGCAGTGAGAAGCCTGCTCAGGGGAACAGCCAGTATGTCAGTTCTCCTAAGTTTTGCATCTCACTGAAAAGTAATGAGATAAGTAAAGCCCAAATAACCGAGCAGGGCATACTTAGTTCAAAATACTGTATGGAAACCCATGAAACTGGCTTCTAAAAACAAAACAGCTTTATCAAGCAGGACAGCAGATAGAAAGATCTCTTATGTTGAATGATGAAGTCATACTTGCTAGACATTTTTTAAAGGGGTCACTGCCTAACATCTCTTTTCATGGTTGCCACTGGTACAGTACTACTCCCAGTGCAAATAGGGGCTTAAGTTATGACTGAGATTTTTGAAGCTTGTTTAATACAGGCAATTAACTCCCAATGATGTTCCAAGAGATCTGGATGCCTAAGCTCTAGTCTTGCAAAAGCATGATGTAAAACCATGAAGAAATCTCTTCAGTCCCCGCAGAGCAAGACCTAGTGAACTCCATTTCTAGGGAGTTTTGTCCAGCAGTATTTTAGTAAAGAAAGTTTAATGGTCCCATGCATTATGATTAGTACAGACAGCCTGACTTTAGACAAACCTGCACAAAGAAAGAAGGAAAAGCCATTTTAAAATATTTCCTTACTTTTTCTACATAAAGACTTTTGCTAACATATCCTACCAGTTCTGCCCCTAAATAGCAGCAACAGTCAGAAGACAAGTAATGAAAAATGTTAGATGGAAAAAATCCTAGACAAGGCCAAGAAATTACCTCTATTTATAAAGCTAAATGTTATCAAACAGCAAATACAATGACTGACAGTGTTTTGGAGAGATTCAATCTTCAATCTGACCTTTAGACTAGGAGTTTTGAGACAAGACAGTCTTATGATTTACCACTAGACTTATCAGTGTCTCAGGGATACTTCCTAAAACTTTATAAATAAAGGAAGAGCCTTCATGGCTACTATTATTAAATTTAGATTACATTGCATTGTCACCTAAATACTGAAAATCACTCATATCACTGCCAGTTGTGAAACTTTGTTTCAGTCCCTAGCATTTGAGCCCCACTTAGCTTTGGGTAAAACTGTTCTAAAATCACCTGAAGTGGGAGAAGGAAGACAAAATGCTTTGCACTGTTCAGCCCAGAGTTACGGAATGATTATGTAGCATCTTTAACAGTGTCCAAAGGAAGCATATATTATGGAGGATACACAAAGAAACACAGTACCATTAAGAAACACACAATTCAACTGATCATGCATCCACACAACATATGTGGCTTTATACTGAACGCACAGATGCCAGTGAAAGGAGTTACTTGCCAAATATTTATTTCAGAACTGAAAACAATACTCAGTCCTGCCATAAAGTCTTGGGCAGTGTTTTTTGACTTTTATGTTAAAAAACAAAAAAAGGCTCCCCTTGGCAAATACCAGCTCTTAACTTTCACTTGTTTCTTGAGTCCAGAAAAAAAGAAGCAATTCTTCTGTTGCAAAGAACTCAGAAGACCACAACAGATGAGGATGTTTCTGACATTGTGGATTCCTATCTGAAATCTCTGGGTTTATCTGGTGCATCAGATGTAGGCGTCTGCATGCTTAACAGTTTTAATATTATGCAGCACCACAGAATCTGCAACACCCTGGTTGAGAATCACTGGCCTAGGGGCAGCATCAGGATCCTACGAGCTTTCAGACTATCCCCCCAGAGCTAAGAGAAAAATTTACAGTGCATATATAGTATACAGTGCTCAGTACCTTACTGGGCCTAACTATACACTAGGACATTGAAATCCACACAGAATTAGACAAGCACCTGCTGTATATCTTCAATTTTGAATGGAATAACAAAGGCTCAACGAACTGGAGCTAGACTGTTTTCAGTGGTGACAGATGACAGACCAAGGAGCAAGGGGCTTAAGTTGCAGCAAGGGAGTTTTAGGTTGGATATTAGGAAAAGCTTCTCACTAGGAAGATGATTAAACACTGGAACACGTTACCTAGAGAGGTGGTGGCATCTCCATCCCTGGAGGTTTTTAAGGCCCAGACTGACAAAGCCCTGGCTGGGATGATGTAGTTGGGACTGGTCCTGCTTTGAGCAGGGGGTTGTGACCTCCAACCCTGATTTGCTACAATTTCTATAATGAACTGCACCAGCACAGTAAGGAGGTATGTGTTCACATAACATACTTTTAAATATATTTTTGACGTGATTTAATGAAAGCTGTTGCTTTCATTAAATCCAAGAGGTTGCTGGTTGTTTTGCTGTGAGGGGCTCTGCACAAAAAAACAGCTGTATCTTCTTACGCTATCAGTTCAATACCAAACAGCCTTTAAACTGCATTATGAAATGGAAATGTTCAGACGTAGACACCTCCGGTAGACACCGTCACACACTGTAACATATCAGCGTGTGACAATCAAGTCTGAAGCTATCTGAAAGTCAAACGTTTACGGAGAGGTATACCGCCTTTCATCCTGACAGCGGCAGCGAGGTAACAATATCCTACACAACCCAGCTGTAGTTTTCCCAACCGAAACATACGACTTACGAACACAACCTATGATTTGACTGCGTGTAAGCGACAGCTTTCCCACAGCCGAGACCACCTTGAGATTTCATTCTATCCTGATGTTACAACGAAACACTTCTGCCTTCCTCCCGCCGCTCCGGGACATCCCGAGCTCCCCGGCTAGACGCTCGTTCACGCGCCATCACTCAGGGAAACGCTTCACAAGAAACTTTCTAAAGCTACGTCTGGACTCCAGCGGCTTCCTCCGCATCCCGACCCCCACAATTCGACCGGACCATTTTCTTCTCCGATAAGCCCGTCCTCCGTGCCTCGTTCTTGGCTTTCCATCAGGCTCCCCCCCGCCCCAGACGGCTCATCAATAATCGACCAGAAAATATCGAGTGGTGACATCCAAGTCCTTTTCACCTTAAATCAACCGACGGACGGACGGACGGAGACCCGGGGGAGCGCGGCGAGGGGATACGACGGAAGCAGTTCAATTACACCTGAACCCATTTCCCTCAGGCGTCCACCTGCCCCCCACGCGCGGTCCCGGGGGTCTCCCGGGGACGAGGCTCCCCCTCACCACGGCCTTCTGCTGCCTTCCTCCTTTCCAGCGCGGCCTGCATCTTCCCCGCCAACATCCCCTTTCCCGCACCCGCCGGAGGGGGGGGCTGAGGCCTCCAGACACGGGCTGCAGAGGGGCCGGAGTCGGCCCCGGCCCCGGCTCACCTCGTCCTCCTTGTGGTTGCGGATGCCGCGCACCAGGTCCTGCAGGTTCTTGTCGAACATGCGGTCGATGCTGCCCTTCACCATCTTCAACGCCATCGCGGCGGCGCCGGGGCCTGCGCTCGGGCGGGGGGAGCCGGAGCCGGGCCCGGCCGGGGGTTGCTGCTGCTGCTGCCGGGTGTCTGCGGGCGGGGCGCTCACATCCCGGGCGCCGCCGGACGGCCCGAGCCCGCGGGGCGGAGGAGAGGCAGGAGGCGGCGGCGGGAAGCGCGGTGTCTAGCTGCAGGCTCCGCTCGGCCTCCGAAGCCCAACAAAATGGCGGCCGGTCAGCTGAAGCCTCGGCCCCGCCCCTCAGCCCTAGCCACACCCACTCCGCCCTTGCCCCGGCAGCCTTTTAGCCGGCCTCCATCCCCTGCGCCCTCTAGCCCCGCCCCTACGTCCTATAGCCCCGCCCCTTTTCCACGAAGGCAGGCGTCACTGTTCCCTCTGCCCCGTAGCCCCGCCCCCTGGGGAATCTGGCTTCCATGTCACGTGGCCGCCGGCGCCCGCGGGAGGTGGCACGTGATCGCTTGGAGGAACGCCCCGGCTTACGTGGCTGGGGGGGGGGGTTTGCTCACGTGACACCAGGGTTGTGGCGCGAAGCTGCAACCCCGGGGCAGTGACACCGTGCAGACGTGCGCCTGGAGCGCGTCCTCCCCAGCACGGGGCTGGGCCCCACAGAAAAGGAGCGCTGCCCAGGGGTTCCTGAGGAGAGACAGGCAGGGCAGGGCTCGGTCTGTTCCCTTGGGAAAAGAGACGCTGGAAGGGGCATGAGGGGCTTACAACAGTGGCTTCTTTGCTTGCTCCTGTGGCCATATGGCTGAGAGCAGGCGAAACTTGGGGGCATCTGAACCACCAGGCTAGGGCCTGCATGTAGGACGCTCGCCAAAAGATTTTGGAAATACATGAAGCCCCAGGTGGGAGTGGAGGATGTTTGCTAGTAGTAGGGCCACTTATGGCTCTGGACTGCCTCACGGATTTGGACTTGATTTGGATTGGAATATGAAAACATTCTTAAAAAGAAACCAGAAAAGTTCCCAAACTGGGGTTCACAACCCTGAATTCGGTGGCAACATCAGCAGATGGGGCTGTGGGTTGGGAGTAAGGGGGGTCATAAATGGGGTCATCTGAGGAAAAGCTTGGGCAACATTGGCTTCTCAACCTGGAATCACAGAAAAAGAGCAGAAAAAGACGTCAGGGGGTCGCATCTAGTCCAACCCCCAGCCCAAAGCAGGACCAGTCCCAACTGCATCACCCCAGACAAGGCTTTGTCTAGCTGGGTCTTCAAAATCTCCAAGGATGGAGACTCTGCCACCTCCCCCTTTGGTGTTTCACTTTCCTAGGGTGAGAGTTTTTCCTAATATCCAAACTAAATCTCCCTCGCTGCAACTTGAGCCCATTGCTCCTTATTCGGTCATCTGCCCCCACTGAGAACAGTCCAGCTCCATCCAAGTTGGACCTCCCCTTCAGGGAGGTGAAAGCTGCTATTAAATCCCCCCTCAGTCTTCTCTTCTCCAGGCTAAATAAGCCCAGTTCCCTCAGCCTCTGCTCACAAGTCATGTGCCCCAGCCCCCAAAACATTTTTGCTACCCTCTACTGGACTCTCCAATTTGTCCACATCCTTTTTGCAGTGGGGGGCCTAAAACTGGGTGCAGGACTCCAGATATGGCCTTACCAGTGCTGAATAAAGAAGAATAATCAATGCGCAAACATAACAGTGAAGAGAAAGTTCATATGGATTTAAAATTGATTCTCTCCCAAGACAAGAACAAAGAATCACAGCACAGAAGAGGAAGCAGTCCATTTAAAATAAACACAAGGCAGAATTTTTTCCACCCAGCGTGTCATTAAAGGGGGGAACCCATTGCCACCAGATGTGGTGGAAGTTGACTATTGAGCCAGATTCTACGTGGACTTGGGTGCGTTCTTGGAGGAAAGGGGTATTAGTTGCTATTGAGGGGGTATGACCTCTGAATCATAACTTCCTAGACTCTAAATGCTGGAAGCTGCAACTGAGAGAGGAACAATAGGAAAAACCTGTAGTCAGACGCAGACAAAACTCTTGGGCTAAAGGTGATATCTTTTATTAGACCAACTAAATAGCAGCAAAAAAAAATTCTTTGCAAGCTTTCGGGTCCAAACATCCTTCATCAGGCAGAGGGTAAAAGTTCTCCCAGGTAGAAAAGAAACTTCATGTTGCACAGGGGGGGTAAAGGGTGGTGTGGTTCCCCTGGCTTTCAAAGACCCTTTTTTTAAAAGTTGCTCTGTGAATATGCAGGTTAGGCAAGGACAAAGCTCCAGCAGGTTTCTTCCCTGGAGGTGTCAGATGGGGAGTTGAATTCTGCTTATTTCCTGTATAGCAATGGAGTTTACATTTCACTTTCAGCATCTCTTCTTTGCTGCTGTTGATACAGGAGACTGGGTTAGATGGACCTGCGGTCCCATGGGCTGTATATTTGACAACCCCTCTCCCAGTAAAGGATTACTCTTGCCCCCTTTCAAGTCAAAAGAAAAACTCATATTTATTTGAATGGGTGAGAAACAAGCCTTGGAGGATTGTGAAGGCTCTTGGTTGGCAGAGAATCTGTAGTGAATCCTCTAGGATGGTGCTTCTCAACCAGGTGCTACTAGATGTTTTAAAGGGTGCTGTGAGGTGTGAGGAGATAAGTGAGGTGTTAGGAGATAAGCAGATAATTAAGTAGATAAGCACAGGCTCAGGCTTGTTGCTGCCTGGATGATCCCCACCCATCCTCACTGCCAGATCCCTCTGCAAGGAAGTAAGCCCTGTAATCTGTAAATTAGTTTTTTAAATTCACTCAATTCACAAAAGTTATAGCGGGGTGCTTCAAGTCCAGTGAGGGGTGGCTCAAGTTCGAAAATGCAGAGAACCATTGCTTGAGGAAAGTCAGAATTCACATTCCTGAAGAACGTGACCTGAAGAAGAATGCATTGCATTAAAAGGGGTTTCTAAGTCTGCGCTAACCGTGCAGCTGGTCCAGTGAAAGATACCAGCCCCAAAAATCCGTTCCTGCTATTCCTAATATTTAACAATGTTGGGGATAAAATGAACCCAGTGTTTCTTTGGTTGTGTAGATCACAATTAAACATATAAACTGCAGACTACACAATTTAGGTGCAGAACTCAATCTGGGTTTCAAACGCCCCAAACTTTGAGTACCTAGGGGATTTGGTTCCTGTAAGAATTGGGCCATGGACTTTCCTATTTGCTTCAGCCCATTCTAAAGATCTGAGCCAGAACCAAAATCTTAGAGCCCTCCATCTCCAAACTTTGGAGGGCTTAAAATCTGCTTGGGAACAGCCTTAATTAAAACCCTAATCCTAACTGTAATCATTGTTATTTGTCAACATCCAAGGACCTTCACCTTCACAGCTCTGGATCACGTTGTACCCATCTAATGTTAGCACCGATGTTACGTTATAAATAATGTCACCTTCTGATTTTGCCGACATAACTTTTTAGCAAGCGTTCTCTGGAGATAAATGCAAGGCATTAATGCCAGTACAGTATCTCCTCCCACCTCCGTCCCATCCTCTTCATATTTCAGTTACAGGCTCCAGTATGAGCAATTCAACATTTGTAGGAAGACTCTGAGTCTTGCAGTTATAACTCAACGGAAAAAAATACCAAATGCATAATGAGTTCTGGTTTTCTATTTCTCAGGATAATGGGAACATCGAAAGTATGACAATTATAAATCATTAATTTTCTGATAGAGATGGGCCTGAGTTAGTGAATTTAGATCCCAATCCAGTTTTTTCCCCAAGTTCAGGAACATATGGCCTCCATCTTTTGGTTCAAGGCCGTATCTTATATTGTGTATGTAGTATGAAAATTCCACCTGGAAGATCAGATTGGATCTTAGCTTTAATTTAAATTAAACACCAGTCTTTAACAAATAAATAAATAACGCTCAGTTAAAGGCAAGAGGCAAATTATCCTGGCCTCTTGCATATTGCTTGGACTATCACACATATAACATCACTCTGACATTACCACTCAGTTAACTAAGTGATTTGAGCAAATAACTCATATATGATTTATTAAAACAAAGGATCAGATAAATTAGAAATAAGAAATTCACGTAAGAAAAGGCTGATGAGGTCTCAATTGGATTGGTTTGCAATATTTCAAATGTTGCTATTTTGATTTAGAAGTGGGGAAGGGAGGGGAATAGATATAGCTTCTGCTATAGTTTTCCCCATGTTTTGACCCATAGTCCCATATAATCCCTCTGTTCATCCAGTTCAAAATGATTCTCTATACTTTTCTATCTGGACCTTTCTCCAGTCTAGCTTAAAATGGACCGGATGACTTTATCAGTTATGTAAATTGATATCCCCACGTAACCTGATGTGCAAGAAAGAACATGAAAGCAGCAATATTAGGATTGAAGGTTAAAATGTGATCTTCCACAAAAGCTGCATTAGGGCTGTCATCCAACAAACCACTTAAACATGTGAGCAACTTTGGCAATGCAAGCAGACCCATGGCAGACAATAGGATTGCTCCCCTGCTTAGAGATGCACACATCCTTAAGTGCTTTGCTGGTCCAGTGCCTAATTCCTTTGATAGGCCCTATTGAAAAATGTGTTGTATGATCACCATGACATGGTTAATTTCTAAAAGTCTGCTGCTTCTAGGAACAGTGAGTGTCCAACTCTCTGAGGCAGTTGACACGTGGCAGATGTTAGTCTCACAGTTTACCCAGTACTGGAAGGTGCTCGGGTATTACAGTGAGGAGCGCAATATGCAAACTAGAAGAGAAGAGGTGATGGAACCTAGCACTAACCAAAGAGAGTTTCATTAACTCCTGAGGGCTCAGGTAGACATGCTGCTGTTACACAGGTGTCAGGCTTGGATAGAAGGGTTAAAAGAGGAAATAGTGCTTGGCTGAGGAGAGCAGACCTACAGCTGGGCCCAGGAACTGTCAGTCAGAGTCCCCCTGAAGAAAGGCATGACAGGTGTGGGACTGCTGCTGTTTTGAGTGGCTGCTGTCTGACGGAGCCTCTCCTTGAGCAAAGCAATTCTCTATGGAAGGTAGGCCAGCTTTTGAGACTTCTTTCGTTTTGTTCCTGAGGATTTGCCTGTGGTTGGACTGAGTGACGTCTGTCTGACAGGGGTGATAGGTAAACCCCCCTTGTCTCTCTGCTTCACACAGATGGCTTGGTAATTGTTTGCCATGAGACCTGGGGTGATGTAGGTCATACTGAACTTGCCTGCTGCTTGGCAATGGTCTATCTCAGGGGCGGGCAATTATTTTGTGCGGAGGGCCACTTGCCAAGTTTTGGCAATGTGTCAAGGGCCACATTTCCCTCTCCAGCACAAGGAAGCAGGAACAGCCCCACAGTCTCAGGCCAGAGTCCTGCGCTAGGCAGGGGCTTCTGGTTGTGGGGCAGAGCTAGATGGGCCTTGCTGCTGGGTCCTGCTGCCGGCTTCCTTTGTGTCCTGCTGCCCCAGACTTCTGTCATCTTTGACAGGCAGCCAGGAGCAAATAAATATTACATTTGCTAAATTTTTTAGGGTCCCCTGGGGCCGGATAGAATGGCCCGGTGGGCCGGATCCAGCCTCCGGGCCATATTTTGCCCACCCCTGGTATATCTGCATCCCTATGGTCTGCTGCCCCCAAACTCTCAACTACCATCAGCTACTTTCGTTTTATCTAACTCTGCTATAAACTGGGGAATAGTCATCTCCTGCACATGAGGAAACTGAGGCCTGGAGACCACGAGGTAGAACCACAAAGGGACAGATGTGCATGAGCCACAGTGCCTAACAGCAGAGAAAGAACTGACCCCTTTGGGTTGTTGCATGGCTAAGCCCATCTCCATTTTTATGAGTCGTACAGGAATAGACACAGATTTGCTGGTCTGCAAGAGACTGTGCAATAGGTTCTCATCATCAAGGGGACAGAAGCAAAGACTTACCTCTCCAAGATACTCCAACCCTACACCAGTGTAAATGAGATCTGAATATGGCTCAGTACATATTAGTAAGGAACAAACATGTTGAAAGCATTTTGTTCCTCCGGACAGCCTACTTCTTCAACCATTACTCACTGGAGCAGGCTGAATTTTTGAAGAAAGCTATACAAGCCCTTATCTTGGGTGGGGAAGGATCATTTACATAAGGAAAAGGGTGCCAGGGTGCAGTTTAATTTCTCTGAACAAACAATCACTTGCTAAGCTGTTCCAGGACTCCTTCGCTCCAGTACACACAGAGATGACCTTTACAAAACTGATTCCTTGTTATAAATAACGTCACCCCCGTCCCAGCCAATATGAGGGAACTGAGCTTTGAAAGAGAGAACAAGGGCCTGTGGTTTGAAAAGGGCTTTGTCAGGAGGGGAGGTCACACTCTACAGCAGCATGAGTTTGTTTGCAGAGTGGAAGAAATGTTGACATATCTCAGAGGGACAGGTTTTTTTGCAGGTGAAAGGATTAAAAGTCACCTAATGAAAGGTGTAAGAGGAAAATATGGGTAAAGAATTGTATAATTCAGCATCCCAATTGTATAATTCAGGCCCAAGGTCAAGTTGCAGTGGAGAGGTTCATGCATCTGGCACTGTGCTCCTCAATCATCGTGAGACAGCCTTTGTGACTTTACCAGCAGAAATCAGGGGTGTGGGTGGGCAGATTTTCAAGTGCTCAGCACCAGAATTTCAAAGACGTGTGGCTGCCATACAGACACTAAAACAAGCAGCCAGATTTTTATGCTGCTCAGCATTTTGTTTGCTGGGCTACCGCCAAAATTAGGTCTTCATTGATTACAGCGTGGGATGGGGAGTCAGAGAAGCCTGTGCTGCTCCCAGCTCCCGCAGGCAGGCTTCTCCAGTAGTTACAGCATGTAACTGGGAGTCAGGACTCGTGGGTCCTATTCCCACTTCTGCTGCTGACTCACTGAGTCACTCTAGGAATATTGCTTCATGATCTCATATCTCACTTTCAAAGTGTGCACAACAGAGCAATGAGCTAAACTCACTGCTAATTGAATTGCTTTGCTCTTGCAAAGCTGCTATAGCCAAGGAGACACCAAAGGGCTGCATGAGCCTCCACTCTTTCAGTTCAAGGCTGAGTCTCTGCCCGGAAGATGGGATGTTCTGAAGAGGGAGAGGCCAGAGTAGACCATACTGTCTTCAAACCAACTCCCTGCTGGCACAAGCTCCATTTCGAATGGAGTATGACAGACCCAGGACTGTCCAGTCTTGTGTTGAGAACTAAGGAAAGGCACAAGCCACTTCAGCCTAGAACAGCAATGAAGCAGGATGACAGCCCCTTGGATGGGGCATGTAGAGGAAAACAAGCCAGTAGATGACAGCAATTCATGGAACATGACAGATTTCTCCCTCAAAGTGATTTGTAGAGGAGAGGGAGCGGCTTAAAAGAGATGCCTGGCCTTGGCAGACCCAAAGCCATCTGGCCTCCAAGAACTGCAGGAGGTGGCACAGCGGAGGTCTGCCTCTACATTTGGCTTCTTCCACTTCCCATGTCCGATCACTGCCATATGTTAAGTCATGAGATGGGATTCAGGACTAGCGTATAAAGGATTGACATGACAACTCATTCGATAAACAATGGAAAGGCTTTATTTACTACAACTATTCCCCAAATAATGAACCTAAAGCAAAGCACAGTCCAGTATATTTAGCTGTAAAAGTGGTAGTATCTCACCCATACAGGCAAAGAGGCAACCTCAGTCTTGTCAGCGTCTCAAGGCATGGATCTGTTCACCAGAAGATCAGCCGGGCGCAGTAGCGGTTCTTGTCAGAATGATTTCTCATTTTTCAAGTGTGCCCTGTTATCTGCTTCGTTCTTCTTTTATACCCTTTTGCTCAGCATCTTCAAAGCATTCCTGTACTTGCGTAAATCAAGAAAGAAACCCGAGCAATAATTAACAGGAAAATCCTGTTACTCAAACTGTTCATTATCGGTTATCAGAAAGTCCCAATTTTGATTGAACTACCTTCCTCAGTAATAGGAGGTTATCCATCTCTACTGAGCTGGAACATATCAAGAAATTGATTTAATGATCAGAAAAAACACAACGTTTCGAGGAGTTGTTCTTGGAAGTTCAGGGGAACCACTGAGGCAAAGCAATAGTAAATCAGGAGGAGACACCTATCAAAACCCCATGGAGAATGTCTCTTCCTGCACATAAACACGAGTTAATTGTAAAAAGAAATCATTCACTATAATCATTAATCAAGGAGAGACATTTCACACAGTCACATACCAGACACATAGGAGCCAACTTAAAATCATCATAGGTATAGTAAGGTAAGCTGGAAGTGATGCCTCATTATTTCTTTTCAGAAGGTGCAGCTACAAACTTACATCCTCTTGCACTATGCAATTGTCACCAAAATTTTGTATTTTAACTTTTGGGAGTAGGCCCAGCTCTGCATAAGCTTCACAGTCATCACATACCAGCACAGGACCCATCACTACTGTCCACACCCAGATTTTCACCAGCAGATAGAAGTGCCTACCAAAGATTTCCAGCTACCTTGAAGTCATTTTGTGCTGCATTTCTTAGTGGGTCCAAGAACTGGGCTATAAGTGAACCATCTTTTTTTTGACTTCCACCAGTGGTGGTCAGTAAATCAGCCCCAGCAGGACAGTAAGCTGAGCAGGTGGGCGCCCGCATCCAGCGCTTGCTTTCTTCAGAGGCCTCCAGGATGTGGGTTGGAACAGCAGTTCACAGAGCAACCAGGCTGAAGAAGCTTTTCTATCAGATCAAGCTGCAAGAAACTCAGTTTTTCTTTAACATAGCCATAGAAGAGGCAAACTCCCCATTGTCAGGTTGAGCCCTGGCAGCCCTTCCTTGCTGGGCTATGACATCATAGGGTTTCAAGGTGAAGTGGGATTTCGGGACAGCTCATTACTTAAAAACAGCATTTGAGCCCCTGCACAGAGAGATCAGGGCCAGATGGGAATCCTGACCCCACTTATTGTTTCTCTTATTGCACAATAAAGGCCCATCATTCCCTGTCCTGGTTGCAGTGACTTGCTGCAGGGACCTCAGCAGTGGTCTGGGGGTTTCTCCTCTCGGCCGTTCCTGGCAGATCTGGTTCAGAGCCACCTGTGGGTGTAGGGCCCACTTTTGGTTTGATGTCCTTCAGAGCCCTGTAATGCCCTAACCTGTTGACCCCAGAGCCCAGACCAACATTTTCTGCTAGCACAGGTGCAGCGAGCAGGAGGGAATGTGTCCAAAGAAGCAGTCTGCAGCTTTGGGGGACAAACTAAACAATGGTATCCATTTCTTCCCCATGTAACAAGCAGGGAGTCTGGAATCTGCAGTGAAGGCCAGCTTCCCACTGGAGCCTAATGCCCCAACCAGGAGTGACAGTGGACAGATGTCCTCGAGCAGTGTGACTGCCCTTGTTTCACACTTTCCACTGGAAGCTGAAGCTGCATGCAGGGCAGTGAGCAAGAGGCAGAAGGTGCCACGGCTCTTCACCGAGCCCTGAAGCTCCAGATACTCAGACTTAGAAGATTCTTCCTTTAATACTCAATATCTGACACCAGTCTGGGACCCTCACCCTGTACAGACTCCCCCCCATATTCTAGCCCTTGGCCCCTCAGTCCTAACCTGCAACCGTTCACCTCAACCCCGACAGCTCAAGGTCAGGTTTGTTTTAGCCAAAGGTCTTTATTGCAGGCAGAGAACTTCCTAAAAGTCTCTGCTCAGCCAGGTTTGAATGGAGAGGGAGGAAAGGGGCCACATAAAAGAGATGAAGCCATACCAAAGCCCAGGATCTATATTTTGAAGATACTTGTATCATGACCTGTACTACATGGCGCATACTACTACAGGTAGCTTTTCCATTGACAAATTCCTCATCAATCATCACCTAGGGTGGATGTGGGATTGTACATCTGCCCTCTAGCGGGGATTTCTGTAAAAAACAAAGCAATGCTGGCTTGCTTTCTGGTACAGCTTGAGAGGCAGATGTGACTGAGCAAGCCATCTCAATTTTGTCCTGCAGCCCTCAGCGAAGGGGCTGGCACTGGATAAGCTTTCTCTGGCATCCGCTGCAGCCCCTGCAATAACCTGGCGTAAGAATTTCCTGCGAGCATTTTCCAGAGAGCAGAGGGAACCAGTCTCAGACACATCAGGGGTAGAGGGAAATAGGCAGGGCCTGATTCTGCCGTCTTCATATTGTGTCATCACTTACACCAAGAAAAAGGTGTAAAATATCACATGCTGATCTGGCAGTTTCACACTCACTCGCTCCCATGCATACAGTATGAGACAGCAGAGTTTCAGGCTTCTCTTTTTCTTCTCCAGCAAGTAAATGTCTAATATTTTGCTGGCTAATAGCTTTCTGCATTAAAATGGCAGGCTCATCTCTCCTGTTTCAAAGCACTGTGGGCTAGATGCAGCTGTCACCTGCGAGGCATCACAGTCGACCCCAGACTGTGGGTATTAGTGCATTCCAGGGCCTTGGACTGTTATAATGATTGAAAACACATGTGCTCCCTGTCCTGGTCTTAAATCCTCACTCCAAATTGTCCTTAAGGGAGAGTCCCCAACCAGAGCTATGGCAGCAGCAGGTTAACCCCTCTGGAGCCCACTTCCAGGGTCATTTTTCACTTCCCAACCACATGTTAGTGCAATTAAGGATTCCTGTGTTTGAAAGAAACTGAGGTGAGACCTGGGGCAGTAGCACCAGGGGTGACAGGTGACTGCTGAAAGAGGAAATGGGCACACAGAAGGGTTTAAAATGGCTCTGGCCATGTGTTTCACTGACTGAATGGATTGGACTAATCTGGGACCCTGTGTGCACAGACAGAGTCATCATGGGAGACAGGGGCTCAAACTCCCTGGCAGTAGCATAACTAGAGCAGGGCACCCGGGGAGCATTCAGGTGGTGATTTGAGAGGGGTGCTAGCAGTATCCCGTCGCAAATGCACACCCACCCTCCAGCTCTCCGCTTCCCCCCACGCTCTCTGGCTCTCAGGACCCCCCACTCCCACTCCCCAGCACTTCACAGCTCCTCAGACTCTCTGCTCCACACATTTACCATGTGTTTGAGTAGCTGCCAGTCTGCTGGTGTCTGCACCATTGACTCTTGCCAGCATGAAAGGGGCAGCGGAGGCAACAACCCAACCCACACTTGCACACATCAACACAATACGACTGACTCCTTTAGACCTATACTGACTCACACCAGCAAACACTATTTTTGGCCCAGTTATTTTGCTTCCTGCCCTGAAAATCAGCAGCTTGGTGGGGAAAGGTAGTGATTCATCTTGGCCTGGGGCACTGGAAGCGTTCATCCTTCTCTATTGCTAGCGGCTGTGGTGATAGGCACCAGCGTGAGAACCTAAATGGGCTCCCACCATTTCCATGGGTCCCACCTTAACTGATAGTGCTGCAATGACAGGAGAAGCTGGTGTCCACCAGAGTTAAGTGCACAGGGGACCTCCAGGCTCCAGTCCTAGCCCTGGCACGGACATGCTGGGTGACCATAGGGAGGTCACTTCAGCAGGGGTTTTTTACCTGCCGTGTCTCTGCAAGACAAGGTCTGTCTTCCTGAAGTTCATGGCCTGGTAGCTGGAAGAGGCTAACACTGGGAGAACAGGGTTCTTGGAGCCAGCACAGCCCCAGCTGGGCCTCACAGCAGCAAGGACCAGGTGAGGGGACACCAAAGCAAAGCAGCATTAGGTGACCAAACATTGGGGCAGGAATGGATGGCCCCAGCTCATCCTTGCTGAGGGCCTCAAAATGTCTTGGAAGCAGATGTCAGCTTTTACGCCAACAACCAAGAGGGTGGCGGTGACTTTACCCAAGGTCGTGTGAAGCAGTGGCAGAGCCAGGAGTCGAACCCAGGAGTCCTAAATCCAAGTCTGCTAGTCTGATCAGATGATGCAGGTCCGAGCATACAAGTGAAACGGGACAGGGCTCCATCAGACAGCCCATGCAATACGGAGGGCACCAGGCCGCAACGTCATTCGGAGAGAGCCCGGTGGCTTCGGTGGCTGGTGAATAAGGCATGTTTTGATTCAGTGGCCTAACAAAAGAAGAAGCATCTTTTGATTCGGGGCAAACAGACTTCTGGTCAAAAACATGCGTTAGTTTTGGGTCCCCCAAAGCAGTTGGTCTGACCCGCCATTAAACAGTTTGGTTTCCTATTCGAGGATTAAACATTGAGCAATACAGAAACCAAACATGCATTTTAGAAAACCACAGCAAAGGCTTGTTTTACACCTGTTGAAAGAAGCCACGTGACTCTGGGAAACGTCTCGGGTTCGGGCTGAAATTGGTGACTAGACCTGACCAAATTCACAAATAGTCGCAGGCTCCAAAATACCGTCTCTTTCAGATTTACTACTCGCTGGAAGGTGAATGAATCAGCAGTAACCCCCGCCCCCCCAAACGCTGGCCCCCAAAGCAGCCATCTTGAAACTTCCACTTTTCCCCTCTTGCTGCCTCTTGGCCACGAGATGGCACTGCTGTCCCAAATTGCAAGGAGAGGGCAAGCTCCCTGCCACACTGGTGCTGTTCAGGGGATGGATCCTGCACCAGTGGAGGGGCTGAGAGCTGTCCCCTGTCCAGGCCCTGCACAGCGGGGAGCTCCCCGCCAGATAGAAGATGCAGCAAATCAGTGGCTGCTCCCTGAAAGGCGCTCAGTGCCGTGTAGGGATCCCTGCCTCAGTTTCCCTATTTTGCAACTGGGGGTCCCTTGTGAGTCACACTAATGAGACCTTTCCAGCATGGTTATAAGAACATCTTGTGTCCACACAGCTCCAAGCAACATGCGAAGTGTTTGATCCAGAGACATCAGGGCTAGCTGGTGAACTGGGGGCCTGGCAGGGGTGTCAGAGATCAGAGCTGGGGTGGGTCCAGACCAGAATAGCCAGGGGTGCTGCAGGCTGCGACCCAGATCCATCTGCAAACCCAGTGACCGGGCTAGTGAAGGAGGGCTGGGGATCAGGACTGAGGTGTATCAGCCAGGCTGTGTGGAGCAGGGGGCTGTAGGCTGGGGAGAAGACACTTCAGCAGAGCGGTATGATAGAAGAAGGGTTGGCATCATGGGGGGAGGACGGAGGTGTCGGGCTAGGATGGCTGTCTCTTAGGAACAAAATGCATCAGCAGAGCTGGCGGGGGGTGGGGGGATGTGGCCCATTGAGTTGGACATGGTACAAGGGACCCATTCACTGCAGGGCTGTGCAGGACACAGTTGACTTCGTGTTGCTCTCAGCTGTGCAGCGAGCGACTCTGAATCTGGCAGCTCCACGGCTGCTCTCTCCTTACAGCCACTGAGGGCTTTTTTTCTGCTGAGCCTTGTGCAGCTCCTTTGTCTTAGCTGATCCCCTTTCACACAATCCCCTTATTAAATGGGAGGACAGAGCAGCCCTGACTCCTGCACATGACAGCATCTTCCCCTGACAGTAATGCCAGGCAGCAAATCCCCCTCGGGCACACACAGCTCTGCAGAAGCAGCCTTAATCAGCCAAGCTAGGAGGGGGAGAAATGCTCCAGCCACCCCAATGGCACTCACTGCCCCCCTCCCCCTCTGCTAGGGGCCTGGCCTCCTCCTTTGTGTTTAAACAGGGGCACTTGCTCTTTCTTGGCAGGAATGTGACTTTCATTATGCACAATCAGCCTACACCCCCATTTCCCCCTTCCTCTGGCATCAGCAACTGTTGGCAGTGGCTGTCTCTCCATAGGAGTATGACAGTAAATAGGGGAATCGTTGGTGTGTCTGTAGATGATGGAGGAGGCTGATCTGAGATCCATGCGTTCGACTGCAAATTCAGAAGGAGAACCTGGTGAGATCCTCCCTCCAGGACCCTGCTCATTTGGGCCTGATGCTGCGCTTGCCCATGCTGATGCAAGTCAGGAGTAACCACAAAGAAGTCAGTGGCAAACAGCAGGGAGAGATTCGCATGCGTGGCCCAGAGCAAAGTGCTGCAGCCCAGTGACAAAGCACAGCATGGGGAGTGAAAAGGCCAGATCCAGGGCTGCAGGAACAGCATCCAACTGAACAGATCTACCCTCTTTTACACCAGCTGATGGTCTGGCCTGAGGTAGTTGAGTGCTGAAGGGTGCGTGGAGGAGCCCAGGGATTGCACAGAGCCTCTGGAGACTTCAGTCTGTTGAAGCAGCAATGCTGTTATGGAACTGGTGGGCACGTAGGGTTCAGGCTCTCCTGCACATTACTGTTCCTTGGGATGAAAGCTGATCTGTCCTTAGCTGGCAGCAGGGCAAGCTGTCCTCAGGCTATTCCCTGGCTAGTCGGCCTATCTCCCAGATATGGTATATTGCCTTACTACCATGTCCCAGGCCAGCTAAGGAACCTTTACTTCTGGGAGCATGAGTTCAGCCCTCAACCCTTCTGCTGAGCCTGCCCAGCTGCCTGGGAAGGAAAAAGTGGTCCCAAGGGGACCTGAACAAAGGCTTCCATATTTATTTTCAGTGTCGTCAGAGGACAGGAATCCTCCGTCAGTGGGCTGCAGTAGAGTTGTTGAGATAGAGATAAAAGACTGCTCGTATCACCAATGCTCAGCTATTACATTTTAAGCCCAGGGCATCCCATCTCTCTGCACAGGTGCTGGGTGTCAACTCCAGGGAGTGAGTGAGTGTGAAAACCAGCAGGCGTGGACTGCTGGGCATTGAAGAACTGCAAAGCCCTGCTTGCAATCCCATGGCCATTATCAGCTGCTCCTCCACAGGCCTCAGTGGAAGCTCTGAGTAAGGGGCAAAGTAATAGGGGCAAATTGAGTTATGCTGTTTTAAACAAGGGTTAACTGGTTTAGGCACAACCCCATTTGAGGTCTGAACTGGTTTAACAGGGTAATTTTAAATTGATTCAGTTAAGTGGGGACATTTGTCTAGTATAGCCAAGGCTCTAAGAAAGGGGTTTAAAGGGAAGAGAGAGCAGCGAGCTGTCAGACAAGCTCCTAGGCTAGGGGCGGGCAATTATTTTGGGCGGAGGGCCGCATACTAAGTTTTGGCAAGCCATCGAGGGCCGCATGACAGGCAGCCAGGGGCAGATAAATAATAACTTTCTAAATTTTTTAGGGGCCCCGCGGGCCAGATAGAATGGGCGGCGGGCCACATCCGGCCCCCGGTCCACATTTTGCCCAACCTGTCCTAGGCCCTCTCCATCCCCCCAGTCTCAAGCTGCTCCTCTCTTACAGCTGCCTCTGGCCTATGTGATCAAATCCAGGTGCAGAAGATTAGAATGGTCTTGCAAGAGCTTCCCTTAGCTAGCTTTCCAACTTGGGCTGCCAAACAGATTTAGGCACCTGGCTTTGAAAGCCAAGGCCATTTTCACCTCTCATCTGCAGCTCGAGCAGGCAGGCTGAATGCTTTGCCCAGTGCGTGGGGCAGAGACTCATTTCCACACCCATCCAAGCCAGAAGGAAACAATCCAAACATCCCTCTGGCTGCCAGGGAGGAGGAGGAGGCTGCTCATGGCGAAAGAAAAGCTGCAAAGAGGAGCTTCTGGCTCAGCCAGAGCCACTCTGCTTCCACTGTTTCTGCCAGTAGCTGCTGCCTGTCTGGAGTCAGGGTCACAAAGGCAGGCAGACGGGTCCCTTCATACTGGAGGCAGTGGCAGGGCCAGGTGTGGGACACCTCTTCCCATAGAGTAGTGGGCTCCTGAGAGACTTGATCCAGCAAAGCACTGAAGTTTAAGTGTGAGGGTAAAGGGATGGAGCCTGGTGGCCTGCTTAGCTCCTCCCAGGCATGTGCTCCTATATTCCTTAAGTAAGGGAGCTGCCTGTGCTTCGGGTGAAACCTGGACATCCTTCCTGTGCTGGATTTGACTCAGAATTGTAAAGCTCCCCAGCTGGTGGCACTTTGTTAGGGGGAGATGGCATGGTCCATTGCTCTGTGTGAAAAGGGAGTTCTTCTTTCCTGCAGCAGCCCCAGGAATCCCCTCCCCTGAGAGCAGCTGATCAAGCCTTTTTGATCAATGCCAGCTGATCAAATCCGCTGTTGGCGAATGTGGGAATCCCGGCTGCTTGGCTTAGAGCAACCACCAGGAGACAGGACTCATGAGCTCCCTTCCCAGATCTGCCACAGACTCACAGCATCACCTGGGGCAAGACATTTCACCTCTATGGGCTTCGATTTTCCCATCTGGGACATGGGGATAAGGTACTGACTTCACCTAAGGAAATGGGGGAGAGGCCAGAGTCCAAGTCCGGACAGAGCCGGGCAGCGCATGAATCTCCCTGACCCAAAGGGAAGGGGGAGGATCAGCTGCCTTGGAGGAATCACCCCCTTACCTCTTCCGTGTGTCCCAAGGTCTGTGTGCAAGAGGGGGGCAAAGCTGAAGCATGGTGTGCTGCATAGCCTGTCCTACTCGAAAACCAGAGGGTTCATGCAACCTAGAGCACCCAGGCTTGAGCAGAGCACTGGGGTCAGCGGGTGACAGGTGAATGCCAGGCAGTGTTGTGCCAGTGCCCTGGGGGTACTCTGTGCTAGGGTGAAGGCACAGGCCGGCCACGCAGATCTCTGGGGGCTACGCTTCCTGCTTCTTCCGGAGGAAGAAAGTGCAGGAAACTCAGCTGAGGGAATCCAGGGGACTCTCCCTGCCTTCAGAGACATGACGCAGGACTCCAGCATAAGGAAACTTGACAAGGAGCAATTGGATTATTTCCACTGTCCTCTGAGGCTGAAATGCAAAACATCTCTGCACTTCTCTGAGCGGCCTGAAAAGTTGGTCCCCCTTGTTCTGTAATGATGGGATCCAATCTCCCAGTGCATCCAAAAGCCTCAGGCAGCTTGCCCTGGGACTCTAGTTACTTCCTAGGGTTCGCAGTAGCACAAGAGTTGGGGGTTTAAAAATGTTAAGAAAAGCACAAGGCTGGACTGTGCTGTCAGTGGCCCAAAAAATCAACGAGTGCTGATGCTGTGAACCTTGCTTCACTGTTGCCTATCAATTAAAGCCCTTGAAGGGTGTAGAGCACTGTTTTTTTTTAAATTTTAGATGTAAAGAGCTCACATAGACTGCTAACCCTGACCTGCAGGGCTCTCAGAAATCATCGGTGTGTTTTCGTGCTGCAATACCATGTACATTGAACTGTCTGCATAGGTTAGCATCCAACTTGTGCCGTTCTAATATATGGGCCTGGCTGCATCCGGATCCGCAGAGAAGGAGACACATGCCAGAGCCGCTGGCATAGCGGGACTCTCTCCTGCTGCTAGCTCTGCGGCGAGCTGGCTCTTCGGATCCGTGGTACCACCTTCAGTGTTTCCAATCATGCACGCGGTAGATGGAAGAAATGACAGGCTGGGTCTATTTCCATATCACCTCCAGGCAGCAGGCCAACAGTCCTGGCTAGCTGCCCTTCTGCCCGATGCCTGCCTGAGGGCACACATATGAGCACTCTGCAGCTGAGGACACCCAGAGCCAAAATACTCCGAAGAAGGATGGAGCAGCAGCAGGAGAGAGCAGCTGATGTTATTTTTAGTCTTCGGAACAATATAATAATCGTGATCACACATAATGACAGAGCTATTCTTGAGTGCATGTGCGTAGCACAGCGATCCAGCTGGAGATGCATTTTACGTGACTGGGCAAGGATTCTGTGTACCGGAAAGGATGACAGAGTGGAATACACATCGGGTCTGAAAGCACGAGAGCCCTCAAAGGCACAGGTATAAATCTGAGCTAAGTCAGCTCAGCCCAGTGTCCTTGCAAGGCAGATGTACTAAGATTCCCACAGTTTTATTGTATGTTTAAGAGAAAACCTTTACAAACCAATGGTTGGGTGGGCATTAAAAAAAAAATGCATGTTTGCTGAGGGCAGAGGTAGGCACCTTGTCTTTGGCCCCAAATGCCCCCATGCCGCTGGCATCAGCATCTTCCTACAGGCAGCACTGCCATTAAGGGGGAGGGAGGGGGGACTCTTGCAGGAGTCTGCAGTGCATTAATTGTAGCATTAAATACCGAGGAAGTGAAGCAGGAGCAGCTCAGGCTCCGTCCACAATCCCAGGAGGGCTGAAGCTTCCTGCTACAGCACTCAGCAGTGAAATAATTCCTGTCGCTACGTCAATCATCGCTTTTTGGCTCCAGATGTTAATGGTGCTGGCCCCACCTCCAAGATCTCAGTCAACCTGTCTGTCTGCCATGGCATCACCCCAAGGGCAGGTGGTGGTACTAGCTGCCAGGGAAGGAGCAGGCCTGGGTTTGGATTTGGGGGGCTTGTTTCGGTTTCCTTAGAGAACGAAAGCCTAGTAGGGTGCGTGTTTGATTGCACCTCCAGGTCAGAGTTCAGGCTGGAGAGGGCCAGCAGGATTAAATTAGGAAGCCCAGACAGGGCACAAATGATTTCTCCTGTTGGCAACATTTCTGGTTCTCTGCATAGACGGACAGAGGGTGTTTTAAGGTCTAGTCCAGATCACGGGAGACACGGGCTCAATTCCCAGCACTGGCCCAAATTGCCTGTGGAGCGGTGGGTAAATGGCTCGCTCCCTCTCTGCTGCAGCGTCTCCATCTGTAGAATGGAGAGGACGGTACAACAGCCCCGGAGCCCTACCCTTACTGCTTCTCTGGTGACAATATCACACAACCAACTCAATGGATCAGCAGCCAGAAACCAGCGTGCAAGAGTGCCAGAGTCAGAAAAAGCAAAGGGGCAGAGGAATTTAAAGGGACAACGGCAAGAGAAGTCATGGGGATGAGCTGCAGAGCAGAAGCAGTATCACCTGTCAGGGGTGCTGGGTAGTCCTAGGTGAGACTGGGACCATCTTCCCTCAGTCAGCTGCCTCCCAGTGGATGTACTGGGGAGGGGAGGGTCAGAGAAGCACTTGCTCACTCTGAACATCAGCCAGAGCTTAGCGGAGAGGGAGAACTGCTGCCTCTCTTCCACAGCAGGGGAAAAAGCCTTCTGCTGGGTGATGATAGCAGAGCAGATAGCCTGAGAAGCGAGGAAGGCATGGAGTAGGAGCCTCCAGGCCAGTGAGGGGCTGGAGCAGGGGCTGAGAGAGGGGAGGGAAATGCCTTTAGGAATGGAGCCATGTTGGGTGGAGGAACAACTTTATTTTGGTCTCTGGCCCAAATTCCCTGTTTAACCAATAAATCAGGCTTGGCATGAAGCAGGGGCCGGGGGGAGCCTCCAGCCTGCCGAGGGCTCGTGCTGCGCTGACGTTTGGGTTGTTCTGATTTGGAACAAAAGCTGACAGTTTGGATATTTGCTGTAACAGGGGCTGGAGCCCCGGGGCTGGGGCAGCCTCGGAGGGACTGCCTCGGAGCCACCAAGTCTGGGCGGCAGGGGAGCCTGGTGGGGAAGCTGGCAGGACAAGGGATGCGTTTCCCGCAGAACACCCCCCAGGGCTCCAGAGGAACAGGACTGAAATCTGCAGAGATGGGTTGATCGGCATCTTGAGGAAATCAGCAAATTCCAAGGAAAAAAAACTCTTGCGGGAAAGTTTCCAATCAGCTCCAGCACTGAGGCAAGAGCCTGCAATAGCATCGGTGCTTCTCGGGCTGGTGAGCTAGCCCAATGCCTCGCCCATTTCTCAGTGGGGGAAACTGAGGCAGACAGAGCCGATAGGATTGGCACCTACTCAGATTTGGCTGTGGAATCATAGCCCGGCCTGTACCCCAGGTTTTGGCTGTGCTCAGTGTTGTGTGTTCCCTCCAGTGCAACTTTTGCAGGATGCCGGCTGGATCTAGCTTATGTGAACCAATGTCCCGACTCCTAAAACTATACTCCAAGGCCTGGTGGAGGGCTCCCCTCTTTTTAATTCGCTGCACGTGGTCCTCCACCAAAGGTGTTGCACCCCGGGGAGGTGGGGGTTGTATTCTTCTCTATCAATCCAGGACTGAACCTTTGCGTGACCCTATCTGGCCTCTCCAGCACTGCCCACTGGATGCTGGATTTGCTGGTTTTATGCCACAAGGGTCCACATCCCCAAACTTCCCTAATCATTCAACTGGCTACCATGGGCAGCAGCAGCAAGGCAATTTCCCTCTCAGCCCCGTGCCCAGCTACCCTAATTAATGGCTGGAGAGACCTCTTGGGAGATGCTTTTCTGCTGTTAAAGGCAAGCTGCTGTCTGAGCCCTGCCCTAGATACCCCTGCATTCAGAGCTCTGTGGTAGGGGCGGTTTGGAGGCCAGGACATCGGGCTGGGAATCGGCATGGATGGCTTGAGTCCAGCTCTGTCCCTGACCTGCAAGGTGACCTGGAGGAATCATTTCACCTGGGTCGTCCCCTGCCCTTTGTCCAGCCTGTCGACAAGGACAAGGCTCCTTGGGGTGGGAGGTGTCTGTCGGACAGAGGGTGGCACACAGATCTCTGTGCACACAGGCTAGGGACAGACACTACACGTAAACTGGTTTAAGTGATCAGAAACTGCTTTAAACGTGTAATAGAACAGACGTTCAGTGCACGTAAACTAGTTTGAAAATGGTTTGAGATAAACCTGGTTGAATGTAGTATCAGCCTTAACTGATTTGGGTCAAACCGGTTTATACAGTGTCTGTCCCAGTGACTAGCACAATGACCCCCCGTCTCAGAGGGCCACGAAGGGCTGTTACAATCCAGATCAGAGGTCGACTTCTATCCTGCGGTTTGTGCCCACAGAGCCACAGCTAAATGTGACATCCTGGGAAAGGAAAACTCCCCTGGAAACAGAGCCCCGACTGCTTCCTTGCGGGAAGGGGTAAACCCCTTGCGTTCCCTACGTATACCACCCCCAGCCCTCCGACTGCTTTGCAATATTGCTTTCTCCACCTGGGGCAAGACCTTGTACTAAGCTCCAAGCCAAGGGATGGGGTCCAGCCCTCCAGCAGGGCAGCAAGCTGAACAAGGCCAGCTGGCTCCCCCTTCCCCCCACCATCACAGTTCAGTGCCCCAGACAGGACTGAGCGGCTGTGACAAGTCCCCGGGGAATCCCAGAATGCACCAGGAACACGCTGGCTAAGTGCACACGGACACGTCTTCCCCTGCCGCTGCCCCAGGGACGGTACCAGCCTCCTACGAGTTGCAGCAGAGTGGATTACTCCTTTCGCACAGGTAGTCCAGCTCGCATCCCAGCCGCTGGCTTGGATCCACAGCTCAAGGAAAAGCCAAACCCGTTCATGCCCTGCAGACGCACTGCATAGGAGTTCCCAGCAAATCTGCGTAACCCCCAGCCAGCAACTGCTCCCTCTCTGGGTGCAGACCCGGACACGCTTTGGAGCAGCTCCTTGTTCCTCCACCAAAAGCTCCAGAAGGAGATGCCCTTCGCTCCAAGGGCAAGGGTGTCCATTGTGGGACACACGTCTGCAGGCTGCAGTCCCCCTCTCCCAAGGCAAGCAGCCCCGCTCAGTTTTACAGGAGCAGGAGGAGCTCTCTCCTCCTCGCTCTACCCCTGGCATTAATCCCATAATAGAGCAGGATCCCATATTATTCTGGGTAGCAGCCAAGCCTTTTCTCCTGGGAACCCTAATCTGGTATAATATGGCAGAAAGGGAAAAGCTTTATGAGGTCATTCTCGATCTGGAAACTGAAATGCATGCTCTGATCTGGCAGGGAGGGGGAGCTGCTTTGTGCAAAAGAGGGTCCGGATGGAAATCCATAAGGACGGCCCTGGGAAGTAACCCTTTGAACATGGGAGTGGAACAGCTCCAGGCCTTGGGGAATGGGGAAGAGAGGGAGGCGGAGATGGACCAGCTCCCTGGGGCCCCAGTGCTTTTCATATAGCAAGGAGGGGGGAGTCAGGTGATTCTATCTAAGGGGTTTATAGCTCCCTTTTGCACAGGGCTGGGGGAATGAGCTGGAGCGGCTAATCCAAAGCTGACACATGGAAAGGAGCCGGCACGTTCTGAAGGGGAACAAGTGCCTTTCACAAGCCCTCCCTCCTCCACACCGATCTAATTTCATCAAGCAACTGAACTCAACTGGAGCTGGTGCCACGGCGGAGCAGAGACTTACCGAGGCAGCGTGCCTGGCAGTGTCCACGGGACCAAACAACAGTTGAAACGCCGGCTTGAAGCTGACCTTGTGCTGTTATCAATCCATCTTGGAGCCCAGTCATGGCGCCAGGTGCTGTACAAACAGAGAGCAGAGACCATTCCTGCTCCAAGCAACTGTGTATGAGGAAGACAGAAGTGCAAGGTGGGAACGTGACTGGGTCCCAACCAAGCACAGCTCAGTCCTACCTACACCACACTGCGTGGCTGGGCACAACTTGGTTGTAAGTGTCTCCTCCAATATGGCTACTGTTGGCCTAGGTGGAGCCAAGGCGGCATGAGAGGGCAATTCCCTTGTGGATGACCACACAAGAGACACAAGTGGCAGGTTGAATGAATATAACCTAGTGGTGAGTGCAGGGTGGGGGAGGGAGCCTGCCTGCCTTCCTGCCCTAGGAACACAAGCTAGGCTCCTCTGTGCCTCAGTTTCCCCCAAATGCAAGACACCATAAGCAGCTTCCCAGGGCCTCCCAGCAGCTCCCAGGGCTTGTCCTGACAAGGACAGCTAGAATATGCTCATAGATTGTAATTAGCTCATTCCAAGGGCAGTAGGAGCAAGTTACAACCCCCTCCCGTTTAACTGAAGCTGTGATATGAGACAGGGATAAACCTATATTTAGGCAGCCTGAACCTTGAGTGCAAGCCAGGGAACATGCACTCGTACTGCCACAAGCCAGAGCTCCGGGTCCCCACTCCTGCCTGGCACCAAAATGAGCGTGCAAAATGCCCTGCATCCTAGCACCACCAACTTGGAGGATTGAGGCCCAGCTCATGTTGGCTGAAGGGTCGTACTCAGAGGGTGGTGGTGGACGGGTCATATTCGACCTGGGGGCAAGTGGGCAGTGGAGTCCCCCAGGGCTCGGTCCTTGGGCCCGCGCTGTTCAGTTTCTTTATCAGCGATTTGGACGACAGACAGGGTGAAAAGCAACCTGTTCAAATTCGCTGATGATACCAAAATCTGGGGTGAGGTGGGCACGCTAGTAGCGAGGGAAAGACTGCAGCAAGACCTGGATAGGTTGCAAGGGTGGGCTGACAAAAACAGGATGCGTTTCAATACGGACGCAGGGTGCTGCACTTGGGCAGCAATAACCGGCAGCACACTTATAAGATGAGAAACTCCCTTCTTGAGAGCACGGAGGCAGAAAGGGATCTTGGAGTCATCATTGACTCCAAGATGAACATGGGCCAACAACGCGAGGTCACGGTCGGCAGGGCTAACCGGACCCTATCGTGCATCCACAGGTGCATCTCAAGTAGGGCCAAGGAGGTGATCCTCCCCCTCTATGCGACACTGGTCAGGCCACAGCTGGAGTACTGTGTCCGGTTCTGGGCGCCGCACTTCAAGAGGGATGTGGACAGCATTGAGAGGGTCCAGAGGAGGGCCTCCCGCATGATCCGGGGACAGCAGGGCAGACCCTACAAGAGGCTACGGGACCTGAACCTGTTCAGCCTTCACAAGAGAAGGCTGAGGGGGGACCTGATGACCATCTATAAACTCACTAGGGGGGACCAGAAGGGTTTGGGGGAGACCTTGTTTCCCCCAGAGCCCCCCGGGATAACAAGAAATAACAGCCACAAGTTGTTGGAGAGTAGGTTCAGATTAGACATTTGTAAAAACAACTTCACAGTTAGGGCGGCTAGGATCTGGAACTAACTTGCAAGGGAAGTGGTGCTGGCTCCTACTCTGGGGGTCTTTAAGAAGTGGCTCGATGCCTACATGGCTGGGGTCACTTGAGCCCAGTTTCTCTCCTGCCCAGGCAGGGGTTCGGACTTGAAGATCTACAAGGTCCCTTCCGACCCGACTTCTATGATTCTATGGTATAGTCAGACCAAGAGAGGCGGACGTGGACACGCACGCAGCAGGTCTTCCCTGCAGAGTTAATTCAGGGTATTGGCCCTTAAGCCTGGAGCAACATGCACAGCTGAGTTGCAGCATCCTTGCCAGGGCTGTATACTACCACGTGTGGCACTAGGACTCCCAGGGCGCAGCGGCAGTCAGCTGCTCTACTCTGTGCTCCTTTCCCAGTAAGCTATCTTCCTGCATGACCAGGGACAGTGTGGGAAGGCACTGGAGGACCGTTACTACTTGCTGGGGTTAGGTTAGCCTGCATCCTCACTGCAAGCAGGCAGGTTACCATCCCAAATGAAAATGCAATGGGAGCTAATCCATACCCCATAACTAATCTGGGGCTGAAAGAGCCCCTCAATTTGAGTAAGATGGTTTGTGGAGGGGTGGGAAGGGGCAGGCACAACACCTAAGAGCTCCAGTTACCTTTGCAGAAAAGAGATGCAGACACACATACACACACAGAGGAGTACCTGTGGTGGCAAAGACACGTACGTACATAAGACAAAGATGGTTATAATTGCCCTGATCTGAAATCACATGGAAAAAATTAACTGCAGCAACTGGGATGCTGAGGCGGTAAATGGATTGCAAAGAAGCCTTACTTCTCCCCAAAACCCAGTGGACCTCTGGTCCTAACCAGCAGCTAGAACAGAAACCAAGAGGCCTTGGCTGAGCAAAGAAAGACCTGTAATCAGAGGACAGGAGAGCTGCCTCAGACATCTGCCAATAAATGCACAAGCCCACGGAGGAATCAAGCAGGGCATTTATATTAAAGTTGGCCCTGAGAGAGACCATGTCCCATGAGCTGTGCACATGGAAAGTGGCTTCATTCCCATTTGGGCACAGGGCAATTTGCTGATCACCATCAACACTCCTTGCCCCTAAAAAAAACAAAAGCAGCAGCAGCAGCCTGGGGAAGCCCAAGTTTCGGGGAGTTTCCTCTGGATTTTCTCATTAGGAAGGGATGGGAATTGACTCACAGACAAAGAGGAAGTTCAGGGTTCCCGCCCCCCCAACAAGGGCCAACGGAGCCTGAAGCTGCACAGCTTAAGAGGAGGGGTGACCGCTGGCTGCCCCTTGAACTCTTCTTCCCAGTTCATTGCCAACCCTCCATGGATTTCCCAGGCCTGGGGAAGGTTCTCTGTTAGCCCAGACACAAGCAAAATGGTGCTAGAGGGCAAGAGATGGTAATAAGCTGATGGGAATAGGTTTAGGTTAGAGATCAGAAGGCAATATTTTACAGTTAGGGTGGCCAAAATCTGGAACCAGGGAAGTGGTCCTCGCCCCTGTCACAACCCAAAGTTGTGATTTGTTGTTTGCGTGTGCTTCGGCAATGCTAAATTATGTTCCCGCTAAAATTGCAGCTTCTTTGCACGGTGGAGTTTTCCGCTGCAGAGGAGAACCCCGGGTGCGAAAGAAGTTCCTGCCGTTTTGTAGCTTTCTTTGCAGCGTGCATTTCTTCTTTGCAGCACAGAAATGCACTTTGCAAGGAGTTCCCGCCATTCGTATTCAAATTTGTGCCCCACCATTGGCTAGTTCTAAATTATGCACACGTGGCGGCTAGCGATCGGCTTGCTAGCCGTATAAAAAGCTTGAGTGGTTTCCGCCCAAGTTGGAGGACTCCACGAACACCAGGAGGAGGAGACTTCACGCTGTGTGAAGATCTCTAAGCGTTGCGGATCCTTACAGACCCAACGCATTTCTTAAGCAGGCAACAGAGGTCTGATCAGCCTCTAGCCTCTCCCCGTCACCGAGCGCAATCCCGACGTATCCCTTTCCTATATACTCAATTTTCGAACCCATGGAGTCTTGACAACTCCGGGGCCTGGGAACCGAACCCAATTTTCGAGCCCACGGAGTCTTAACAGCTCTGGGGGACCTAGGAACTGAACAAAACCCATGCAGATTCAGCCACTCTGTGAGGAAAGAATTGCCGAACCCGCGGAGCCTAAACCACTCCGGGGCCAAAGAACCGAGTTTGTCAGAGTCCTCCAACGAGGACTCAAGTGGAGCTGCACCTGGAAAACTGTCCAGCCTACACCGCGACCATCTTGGGTGTAAGTAAATAATCTTTTCAATCAACCACTACGCCTCCATAACTAATTCTAGCTCGCGCGTACCAAACCGCCCCGCGGTTTTCTCCAGCCCCACGTGCCCGGGCTGCTGGCCACAGCCCGCGTGCGCAAAGACGGGCCCGGCTTGCCTCCGGCCCGCACAGCCCCTACCTTCGGCAAATTCAAGAGGAGGTTGGACGATCACCTGTTTGGGGTCTTGTGAACCCAGCATTCATTCCTGCCTGTGGCAGGGGGTCAGGCTAGATGATCTGTTCAGGTCCCTTCTGACCCTAGCTACTATGAAACTATGAGATCTCAGCTTGTGCATGGCGCGGGAGCTGGGAGTGGAGAGGACCATGTGCCAGCATCTGTTTCACTCAGGGGTAGAGCGAACCCTCTGTCATTACTTACACGATGCACAATGACACCTGCCTGATAAAAGAGCATTGCACTGGGGCGGCTTCAGCAAGTACTGCCTTCCATAGGCGACATGTGGGGGGGCACATGCCCCCTTCCCCTCCCCCCGAGAGCACTGGTGTCCCCCTGACAGCAAGCACTCCAGCTGCTAGGGGGGGTACAGAAAGCACTTGTGCCCCGCTAAAATTGGTTCCTCCAGTGGCACATTGGCACTTGGCAACTGGCTGCTAGGGGACCCCCCCCCCCCAGTCATGCCCCGCTGGTGCCCCCCCAGAACTCGGGAGGCACTAGTTGCCCATGCTGCCTTCAGCAACAGAGTATGGGCAAGTGGCTCCTTTGCTGACTGAATGGCTGCAAAGCTTGGCAGGAAGCAAGATGGTGTGACAAGGCCTGTGCTCTATACAGTTACCGGGGGGATGCCACGTGCTTTAGCCGGTGTGTCAGCAGTTAACAAGCCTGGGACAGATGGAGGGAGAAAGTCAGAATCTCCGAAGAAGTTTATACAGACAGCGTCACCCCCTGCCTGCCTGTGCTGCGTGCTAACAATCAGGCGTTTCTATGAAGTGCCCATCGTGGTGGCATCTGGGCACACTTTACACACAAGAGCGAACAACACTTCCCTTGAAATAGGAAAAATAAGCTCCACAGCACTTCCCCTGCCTGAAGCCACCGCCACAGTCTGGAAGGACTGGAGATAGGGGGAACCCAGCCAACAGGCAAAATGCCACCAAGAACATTCAGGGAGTTGGAAGGAAGAACTGAGCAACAGTTCATCAGTTTGGGCCTACTCCAAAACCCAGGAGGCCAGTGGAAAGACTCCTGTTAACTTCCCTGGGCTTTGGAGATGGCCTAAAGGCAGAACGCAGCTGACATTTTTTTTTTTTATTTGGTGACGGCCACAGTCTGACAATCTCCCCTGCGTTTTCCATCCCGTCTTCCGCTGAACCTGGGGAGAACGATTATAGTAGCAGCAATTTTCACCTCTCCATGCAGAGCACTTCTTTGGTGAATGAAGCCTCAGGACGCAGCTCTGTTGCTGAGCTCAGGATGAGGGTAATTAAATTCCTTTGACCCAGGGGCAGGATCCTGCAGGTCCTTGCACGACTCATTGTGGCCACATGAGCTGCGCCGCTGAAGTTCAGGGGAGAAAAGCGTGAATAGAGTTGCGGGATCAGGGCCCCAAATTAAGGAACTCCCATATTGCACCACCCCCGAGTAGGGTGGCCATCATAGAGGACAGTCCGGTTGTCCTTTGTCCTCTATGGATACAAAACCAGATGCCTGTATGTCCTTGAAGAGAAAAATAGAGGACATAAAGGCACTGGGTTTCATATCAATAGAGGGCAGAGTAGCAGAAACCAGGAACGTCCTCTATGCTGGCTGGGATTTTCAGGGCAGTTTGGCATGTTGAGTGATGGCCTCTGTAGATCTGGCACTAACTATGGGTGCTGAGGCATTGATGTCCTGGCTCAGAGCACCTTTAACAGCCTGGCCTCGCAAAGACAAAGTAAAAGGACTCATCCAAGGTCACACAGCATAACAATGGCAAAATCAGGAACAGAACTGATTGTCCCTCCCTATAATTCGTTCATTCATCAACAGCCAAGAAGAGCTCAAGGGACCCATCCGGACATCCTAGCGACAACCACGCTCCAGTCCCACCCACCGTTAGCTCCAAGGGCCTGTGGGCCTTTCATACATTCAGCGTGGACAAACTCTTCACAACAGGCTGTCCCTTGACAAACACAATGGCCAAGTGGCAGTCAGTGACCTAAAGATACCCTTAAAGATATTCGGGAAGGATTATATGAAATTACAGCTTTATGAACATGGGGGCAGGGGGAATGCAACCAGCATAGCTACTTCAGGTTTGAACTTCCCTGTTCAGGAATAGTTCAGTCCTGGAAACGGCCTCTATTCTAAAAATAAAGGCAACTTTATTCTGGAAGAATTATTCCTCTTTCTCCAGGAATAGAGCCGTCACTTTTATTTTGGAATAGAGGCTGCCCCGAGGCCGAGTTATTCCTGAACACTAACAGAGACATCATAAAGGGATAGCTGTGCTGCAATAATGATGCGGGTCAATCTCCCCAAAGAAACAAGCCATAAGAAAAGAAAAGATTGAGATCAGTTATCAGGCATCACTTCTGGAGAGCTGCATGGACTCGGGGGGTGGGGATATTTTCCCCAGGAAAGGAACTGGAGCCCTGTTTTGGGAGCATTTATAACTAAAACCGGCTCTGTTCCATACAGGATATTTAAATGGACACGTAGGTCCCTCTCGACTTGCCTCCAGTTCCACAGTGGCAGCAAGTAATTAATGCCCCTTGTGCATCCCTACAGTAGTAAACTGTTGCATCATTCTGTTGTTATGGCAACAGCAGTTAGTGATCCCCTGAAATAATTAGCCGGGGTAGCTACTGGGGACAGATGGAGAAGGACAGATGCTGTTACATCATGTGGCTCCTTCCAAAACAGGAGGGGGAACTCCCTGAGCAAGGCACAGCGTTGACCAAGCAATCTGGGCCCCGAGCCGTGTCAGGCGGTCTTGTAAAATGCTACTTGCCCAGTGCCCCGAGGAGCGTAAAACATTAACGGGGAATGAAGAGAATGGACCACTGTAAGGCCGGGTGCACGGAGCCTGCGCTTGGGTTGTAAAATTTCACGTGCATTATGCAAGGCTGACTCAAGGCGGTGCCCTGGGGACTCTGCCGTGGGACTCTGGGAGGAGTTCAACACCTTGAGCGCTCCATGGAGCGTGCTACACAGGGGAAGCATTTGCAACGCCCAGGTTTTATTGGTCTCGCTGCAAAACCCAGGAGCGGAGCAAAAGCAGATCAGGATTTCCAGCCCATCCTGGCATCTCAGCGACACGTGTGTATGTCCATCCCAAACAACTAAAATAATTTATATCAAACATTACCACCGGATGAAAATGAGATTGCATTTAGAAATGGCCATTTTTCTAGACAAACATTTTGAGAGAAGGAAAAAAATAATTTTGGGACGGTCACAAGCACCTTGTTTAAGCTACCAGAAATGCTTTGTTCTGAGTCACTGCAACGTAAAAATAGCAGTTGTGTGTCGTGGCGTATTGTCTTGAGAGAGCTGTCGGTGAGGAGATGGGCTCGCCTCGCTGACCAGACTGCAGCACTGAGTCATAGACTCCCACGGGGTGGTCAGCAGGCAGCCGGCCAGCCAAATGTTTGCCTCAGGTCTCCTGCTTTTGTCTTCCTCAAACACTTTGGAGTTTGACGTTCCCTCCCTATCAGAGACAAATGCAATTGTCTGAAGTTTGAAGCTTTCACAGGGAAGCAAACCTCTTTTCCATCCAGTTCTGCTGACAGCAACGTACACAACCAAGTCTCTCATTCCTGTGCTAAAGTGACACCTTCACACACCACCCTATTTATAGAAATGTTTCTCAACCTTTGCAGACATGAGGCACTCCTCAGCTCCTAATTTTTGCTACAGCAAAATAATAGAGCCATTTTTCTCTTGCAAAGAGCCCAGAAAGACCCTAACAAGTCAGAATGCTTCTAACACTGAATTCCCATTTGAAACCTAAAACCTCTGGATCTTGCAAATCACATTTTCAAACTGAACAATGCCAGCACCCCATTGCACCCTTGAAAGGCTCTTGTGGCACCCCAGGGTGACACAGAACCCTGGTTGCAAATCACTGCTGGATGGTACTCAATACCGTAAAGAGCATCACACACACATTAGTGCAGGGGTGGGCAAAATGCAGCCCGCGGGCCAGATGCGGCCCACCACGCCATTCTATCCGACCCCTAAAAAAATTAGAAAATTCATATTTATCTGCCCCAGGCTGCCTGTCATGTGTCCCTCGATGGCTTGCCAAAACTCAGTAAGTGGCCCTCCGCCCGAAATAATTGCCCACCCCTGCATTACTGCCTTCGCCCTTGCAACTATAGTCAAGGAGCCTTGCGATCTCCACGTGACAAAGGAAGGAATTGAGGAATAAGGAGGCAAAGGCTCAAATTTCAGTAGTGGTCACTGAATTTGGGTACGTCTCCAAATGCTGACACCATGGACCCAGTTTTTAGAAGACATGCCAAGAGCTTGCTCTTTCTGTTGACTTCAGCTTAGTTATAAGTGCCCAGCACGTCTGAAAATTAGGTACTTTAACCTAGGCGCCCAAAATCAACGGATCCTCCAACTTTGTTGTTGGCGTAAGCAACTCCTCTGATGCCACGGCCTGTGGCAGAGCGCCTGATGAAGCCAACCTGAGTTCATAAAAGGTTGTGCTCGTATTTAGTTAGTCTAGAAGGTGGAAGCATGCCTTACTCGCTCCAACTCAGTGTGCCCTAAAGCCGAGCCTTTCTCCTGGAATAGAGTCGTCACAAGAGGCAGCACAGCCTCTTGGCATGGGATTTGGTATGACAAGCAGCTGGCATTTAGCAGCACATGGCAATGATGTGCCAGAGTCCAGGGCAGGCAGGAAGGGAGGAGGAGTGCTGTCAGGACAGTTCAGGAAGCTTGAATGCATGGTGCACACACTGGGATCAGTCCCAGACAGATGGGCTGTTGTTTCTATTCTTATCAAAGTGTCCCAGAGCCCTCAATGGCTGAGAAGCATCAGGATCCAGATTATCCTGTCTCTTTAAATTTAAAGACCTGCAATTTTCTGGCCGCACCTAAATCTCCAACCTCATGGCACCAGGTTGCAGACTCCCCCAGCTTCCTGTGCTGGCATGTTGGTGCCATGAATAATCTCGCTGCCCACGGGGGCAGCAGGGAAAGGATGAGCCACTGTTGGCACCTCTTCCCTAGAGAGAAATCCTCATGCTGTCTGCTCTGGAGAGGATCCTGCTAGGAGTGTGTAGAGGCATGAACAGAGGCCAGCCCTGCCACGTAGGAACAGAAGTGGGGTGGGAATGAGGAGTGGCTGGGAAAGGACAAGCTGTTGATTTTCTGTGCAGATCGATCCACCCCTGGCACACATGCCAACGAGATATTGCACCTGATGTTTGCCAGAGGAAGTTCACCTCTATCCAAAGACAACAAACACCTGGGGAAATGAACCATAGCGCTGATGCTCCCCCCACACCCAGAGCCAGGAAGAGGGATGTTTTCCTTCAAGAGTTGTAGCTCTCCTCTCATTTGCTCCATTTTGTACTCCATTGACAGTAATGCAGTCACTCCAGATTTACTCTGCTGTGAACCAAAGCCTTGATTTGCCTTCCTTACCTCTGCGGCTCATAGGAACTTGTGGATTTGCTTTACATGATACTCTAAGACATGCATACGCTGCTGTAAGAAAGCAGCAGACAAATGATGGAAACACCTACAGTGGGGTAACATTACCCAATCTGGCTAGAATGCCCCATGAATGAATCAAGACTGAATCCACACTGGTATAAATTATACCCATTGAGGTATCATTTGACCGTGCCCCTCCTTGGGGAGCTGGTTGCCGTTACCTGTTCCCTTGCTGCCTACTGCTGCAGGTGCCCCTGCCTCATCCCAGCAGGATGTAAAGCATTGTATACAACCAGTGTATATTATATCAGGGATGGCAAGGTATATAGTAAATGGACATCACCGTCTTATCTGCTTGTGCACGTACATCTTTGCCAGAGGACTAAGTGCTGTAGGCCTGACTTGTTCAAACGTATACAGCTGCTTCCTCCAGCACGATCCTGTGGATGCTGGGGTGTGTCTCTGATTAATTCTAGTCTATGCTGTTCTTTCAGTTAACATCCTCTTCCCCGAATAAGCAGCTTATATGGGCAGCCAGGAGCCCCTCCTTTCAAAACAGCTCTCTCTATAAATTCTGGAAGTAGGAACGTGCATTTGCAGTAAATAAAATCTAAGCTGAGCTGAGCCGACTCTGTAAGGGGCTGGATTAAAGGCTGAGCCTGCGTTTTGGGGTAGGATCCAGGGCCACCAGCTCTTGCTATTTTATCACAAACTGTTGTTTCAGGCTACTGTGGCAAAGTGGTTAAGACACCTCACTGGGCATTCAAGCCCTGCTCTGGATTCATGTCCAGGGCTGCTTCCAGTTCACCCAGCTGTGGGTGGGTGCTCAATGGTCTTCAAGTTGGGGAGTCAAAGAAGGCAGTGTGCGATGCCAGCCACTCCTTCCTGCTGTTGGCGAAGAAACCGGTGTTCCTTAATCAAGCTACCCAGTGAAGTTTGGATGGACTTGCCTTTCTTTTGCTGTGTTTGGTGCTTGTCTTAAAAAGTTCCAGCTTCTGAAAATCTCAGCTTTGGTTTTTAAAGAGTTTTAGTTCTTGCCTTTGTGGGGGGAAAAAAGGGCTTGGAAACTTGATCCTGAACATACCAACACATGACAGTAAATCAAAGGATCCCAAGGTGGGGACTGAACAAAAAAGAAAGAACTGTCATCATTTTTATGCAGCTCTCACAGTCTTATGAGATCTGAGCTCTTAGCCTTAGACTCTCCCCAAAGAGCATAGGAAAGGGTATCAGGACAGTGGCATTGAGGGACATATGGGAACTTGTAAGAAGGGTTTGTAGTCAGCACCCCCTTTCTTGTAACCTCAAGGAGCCCCCTGCAGATGAAGTTCAATTTAAAATGTAACAATCCAAAGGCAGAAGCTAGATAGTTGTAAGGAGCTCAAGAAAAGCCAGCACCAAATGACTAGGGCCACAGCCAGTTCCCTCCACACTCTCTAGCATTTCCCTGGATTTTGAGTTTTCTTCTCTCTTCTCATCCTCACCATTCTCCATACCCTGAATTTCTAGGACAGCGCCCACCCCCCCCAGCTCCAAAATCAGCACTTTCATCCACGCCTGATTTTGCAATGGTTCTTACATACCCCAGATGGTACCAAATGCTTCCCCAGCAAAACTGGCAAGAGCAGAGCCTTCTGGGGCACATTAGAGCCATTTCTGCTGGGTAGGCACTGGCAGTGCATGGAAAACAAGCAGGCTCAAGAGCCCTGACAGTAGAGTAGTGCAGCAGGCAGGAGACCAGAGAAAATAATGAGTGCTGGCGAGAAGGGGAGAGGGAGATCTTTTTGCTCCTTTAATTTTGCATCAGGGGGCCTGACAATAACAAGAAGCTATTTCTGCAGATTGCTTTCTGCATCTCAGGGAAGCCTGCCCAGCTACAGCTCCCTTTTTCAGTTGACACGGGCAGCACCATCACTCAGGTGACTGGGACCCCCACATAGTGGGGGGCTACTAGTTAAGCAGGTGGGCCTTAGAGCCCACAGCAATTTTGAATGGACAAATAGACAGGTGACTGGGACCCTGGCAGCAATGGATAAAAACAAAAAAAGCAACTAAGCAAATTTAGCCCCCAAATGACAGATGCAATGCTGGTAAGAGTCAAACATTTTCAGACACATAGGTGATGCATTGACTCTGGGTTTGTCACGGGTCCATAGGATTGTAGGGTAGGGCTGGAAAGGATCTCATGAGGTTACATCTAGTTCAGCCCCTGCTCAACCGTCCCAATTGTCTGTCCTATCTGGTCTTGAAAATTTTCAACGGTGGAGATGCCACGATTTCTTTAGACAGACTGTTTCAGTGTTTGACCACCCTCATAACCAGAAAGTTCCTCCTAATCTCCAGTCTAAATTTCCCCTGCTGCAGCTTTATACCATTGCTCCTAGCCCCATCCCCTGTGGCTACAGTGGAAAGTCAGATCTTCATCTGCACCTTTAGATATTTGAAGCTTATCAAATCCCCCCCATCCCACCCCTTTCATCTCTTGCTCAGGTTAAATTATTCTACTTCTTGTAGCCTGTCCTCATAAATCACACTTCTAAGGCCCCTCATCATTTTTGCCACTCTGTGCTAGACTCTTTCCAATCTGTCCGCATCCTTCTTGAAGCATGGGGCTCCAAACCGCACACAGTACTCCAGGTGAGGCCTCGCCACCGCCGAATGGAGCAGAAGAATCACTTTCATTCATTTGCAAGCAGTCAGTCTGATGCCCCCAATTCCCATTCTACCAATGAAGATATCCTCACCTACCCCTATGAGGAAAAGAAGGATTATTGACCCCAAGGAGCAGACAGGCAACTGAAGCACAGCAAAATTAAGCGGCTTGCCCAGGGTTACACAGGAAAGCCATGGCATCCCCACCCTGCCCCTTCCAATGCACAATATTAAGGTCCATTTGCTCTGCTATTGCAGTAGCAACACCCATGGGAAATACCTTCTCCCATCTCTGCGTGACCACAATGAGCTAGAAAGCATTCAGAGCGACTCCGCTTAGCGTAGTGCTAAAATCCAGCAAAAGCGGTCCCAGAAGTGGCAGAGCCTCAGTGGAGTGAATACGGCACCGGCAAAGACGCTGAGATCTGCCATAGCTCCAATCCTACTTCATGGCGTCTGCTGTGCTAGGCCGACAAGGGAGAAGTAACTCACTCAGCAGCTTCCAGCCGAGGCTCCACTTCCTACTGCAGCTCCCAAAGCACCTTCAAAGAAGGGGGCTGGGGCTTGTTTGCCAAGCCAAACTTTGCAGCTAGTTGACCCCAAATCCCCCAGGAAAGGTTATTTCCACAAGAAAGGCAAGCATAAAGATAGAGAGGCTTCATGCAAACTCACAAGTCCTGTCATCAAGACTCTTCCCTTGCAGGTAAACACTTTAAAGCAGTGCTGGAAACGAGCCACGTGCCATTCACATAGCACTCCTCCAAAATCTAGGTGTCCTTTTCTTGGGGGAGGAGAGAGCAGACGAGAAAAAAAATGTGTGGCTGGTCCAAAAATAACTAACTGCAGATCTATACCCGTCAGAATCAATCAATGCCCCCTGTGACGTTTCTCAAGGCAGGCCAGATGACTAAATCCTGCCTGTGATCAGCCAAGACATCCTTGCACCTTACATTACTCTTTGATTAGCAATGAAGAACCTCTTTGGGGCACACAGGGGCCAGGCTTTGATAGTGAGTTGATTAAACAGTAAAGAAACTAACCCAAAGTGAAGTCCTTAAAAGATGCTTCCTGTCCCCTAGAGATCTCCTGCTATGTATAGCTATATAAATTTAACAGATTTTTTTTTCCTGGTAGGTTAATTAAATATGAATTCATTATGGTATAAGTATTCAGAGCAGTTTAGCAACTCTTGCCATCATATGCTTTTTTTTTTTTTTTTTTTTTAAATCTTCCTGTTTACCAAAAACATGCCTAGTTACATAATCTTGGAGCACATTTGTAATTAAAAAGATACAAAGGAAAAAATTCCATTAAAAAAAAGAAAAGATCACCCTTGTTGAGTTTTTCCAGGGCAAAAAGCCACTACCTACACGTCATCTTATAAGAACAACAAAGAGGAAATGAGAAGAAAAGTAGTCTGGTTCCTCCTCAACTTTCTACCCTGTACTGAATACAATGACTGCCTATCTCTGCAAAAGATGAAGGCTTTTAAGGTGTAAAAGTGCAAAGTGTAAGAAAAAATAATGTCTTCATATCATAAAATTAACACTATTCCACCCTCAGGTAAAAGCCAAAGAAGAAACAGGAGTTACATGCTGTTTCCCTAAGGTCAGTAAATTTAGAGCTTGTTAGACCAGTTGAAGAAGTTTGTCCTGTAAATTGAAGACCTTTTTTACAGCCTTGTCTCACCCCAGGAAAAGCAGATTAGGGCTGAGATGATACAAGACAGCTAAAGCACTTAAGCACTAGAGCTTCTTGACTGTTTCCACATAAAAAAAAAAAGTTAAAATGCTATTTTCTGTCTGAAATGTCTACTGACTACAGAACATGCTAATGTTTTTATCCCCAAAAGGAATAAGAGCACACATCAGTCTCTTGAAATACTGCAGCTTGAATAAGCCACCACCTAGACCTCTGCCTCATCCCCATTCCCTTCCAAGTACTGGGCTCCCCAGCAAGACTTCAGGTGTAGCTGACCACTTCTTTCTGTCTCCTGTTATCGAAGCTGCAGTGTATTTCAATAGTGACCTCAACCTTTCAATCTACATCTTGGCTTCTATCTAAGAGCATCACTGCCAGATTTTTATTTGCAGAGCTGCATCCAAGGATCATTCTGAAACTTGAGCTAATGCAGAACGCAGCTACCTTGCGTGGTGTTGTGTTGCTCAGAGAGCACGACACCTGTGCTGTATGGCAAGCACTGCCTTCTTGTTCATTTCTGGGTGCAAATTAAAGATTCGAGGCCAGATCCCTCATCACCTATACTTCAGGTCATTATCTACACCTAAGCAATGCAAGTGTCAAACACTACGTGGTCAGAATGTCTTAGGCCTGATCTGTGGCAGCTTTTGTATCCATCTCAATTTGTGGCAGGATTTTCTACTGAAACAGTAGAAATACCAGTATACCAGTAAAACCCTTGACGTGGATGCAGTTGTCCTCAGGCAAGGGAATCATATATCAGAATAGTTTATTCCCCTTACAGTAATAAACTTGACTGATGTAAATACCATTATAGCAATATAACTATTTTCACAGTTGGGAGTGAGATTTGCCTGGTTAAAGTCATCCAACTTTTGTGCTGACAGGGCCTTTTTTGTGGTGGCTTGGTTTTCGTCTTCCTGTACTATACTATATCAGCTGCTTAACCTTGCTGTCGTGCTTGGCACTTCAAGGTCCAGTGCTTGTCATTTGTACCACTCAAATTGCTGGCAAGAGTGGGTAAACATTATCCCCCCCTTTAGTACAACTAAGGGTGTGGTAGCACAGAGGTTAAATGACTTACCCATGGCCGCACAGCAGATCAGTAGCAGCCAAGATGCTTCCAAATGCAATGTTGTAGCCCAGGGATGCTCAGCCCATCACCCATAGAATTATGTCATCCTGCCTGCTGGGTCCCCAATTTTGTCAGTGGAAGAGCAGTGGCAGCATTAATTGCTGCTCCCTTGCTGTCCAATGTCCAGACCTGTGGGGAGCCCTGCAGGCAGGATAGCATGGTTCTGTGTGCTAGACTGAACACATGGGGTGCAGTGAGGCTTGATCCAGGCCACGGGAGGTCCAGTGTGGGCACACTGAATCTGATCCAGGCTGGGTCCCAGTGTGTGTAGGGTGATCAGGATGGTGCAGGGCCAGATCCAGATGCATAGAGCCTGATTACACAATGACCCTATAGATCCTGCCAACAGGCTATCCCTGCGCCACTCATCTGGCCCATAGGGTCAAACGATTGAGCACCACAGTTCCAGGGGAAAACAACAGTGTTTTAATATATTAAGAAGCTAGTGTAGAGAAGTGTAGTTTCAACACATGAATTGGTTGAGCTGCTCTGGCCTATATCTGGCCCACCATCACTCAACATCTGCTTGCTAAGGCTATGCCAGGGTTCACACGCACACTTTAGCTAACATGTTAAAAGACAATTTCCTAACAAACAGAAGGCTGAAAGGGATTTATTCAGAAAGGCCAGTGCTCAACACTTAGTAGGAAGACAGCACTGCTCTTTCTCTGGGTGCATTTTACAGAACACCTTCCCCTAAACATGCCAGACATCTGCCTCTCCCCACAAAGTCACAGCACTCCCACCTGCATTCCAGGGCTATGATGTGAGCCCCAGGTTCCCAGCCAGTTCTTTGCACCTTTGTTCCCATGCCTGGAAAAGTGGGAGAGCAGTGCTTTGATGTATTTACTCTTTCACTTATCCCTACAGCATCTGTAGTCCTTCAGTACCTACATGCAGCCTCAGAAGCTGCACAAAGATCAAAGTATACCAGCAGCTCCCCCAACCACATCCCTTACCTCTCTCCTGTTCATCTCCCAAGCCAAATACCAGCAGCTTCCTTCTGCTGTGGTCCGAGCAGCACAGCTGCAGCTGTTAATTGCATCTCTTGATCAACCTGCTTGCTAGGCCAGATTCCTTCTCTACTTATTCATCCCACATTTCCTCCAGCTCCTCTTCTACTGCTGGGGTTTCTTTACTAGCTGACTCAAATCTTAGTCCCATCATTCTTCTGAAGTAGGCGATTGGACCTCTCATCCAATAATAGCCACGTTGGTATACCTGTAATGCTGCTCACTGGTGGCATAACCATTGTTAAGAAAGCAGGGAGCATTGGGGGGATACGGTGTGTACTTTTGAAGCATTCCTCTAATTGAATGAGCCTCTTCTTACTTTCACTGTGTTCTTAAAGGGCTGTTCTTCTCAGAAGTTTTTTTATATAGAAGATCTCCATTTTTCTGGCTTTTCACCAAAAGCAAGAGAGTTCTGCCCAATAATGCTTAGCATCTTTCCTGAAAACTTTAAAACAGCTGAGAGCAGTGTTTAAAAAGTATCATGTTGCATCCAACAGAAGTACAAGTAAAACAAGGGTAGGAAGTTGCGTGTAAGGCTCATTTTTGCTCAGCTAGTAACGTTCAGACGAGCAAAACTTGATGGTCTTGCCTATGAGGCAGGATTTGATAGAAGTCGTGAAATACTCAAGGGGCAATTATGGAGGGGATGGAGATGGGCTTTTCTCTGTGGTCATAGGGGATGTGCCTCAAGCTGCAGCAGAGGAAATGTAGGAAGGAGATCAGGAGGATCTTGCTGACTATGAGGGTGGTCAAGCATTGGAACAGGCTACCTAGAGAAGTTATGGAATGAATCCCCATCCTTGGAAACTTTCAAGAGCGGGTTGGACAGACACTTGGCTGGGATAGCTTAGTCAGGCTTTGTGCAGGGGGTTGGACTACATGATCTTGTGAGGTCCCATTCAACCCTATGATCCCTCACCAGCATTTTAACACCTAGTAAGTCACATTTTTTGCATTGACGTAGACCTGGAGATCCTTCCCGCTGCCTTGTGTGGGATGGCAGTGCCCCAGTGACTTGGATAGGAGACTTGCAAAGTCAGGAGACCTAATTACTGCTGATTTGCCTTTAAAACTTCAGGTTGAATCATTTAACTATTCAGGGCCTCTGCTTCTCTTTTTTGCCCATCTCTGCAAGGAGTTTGGGACTTGCAGATGAAAAAACCTCTGAGGACTTCTTCAGGAGATGGTGCTGGGAGGTCAGTAGGCAGTGCTCTTTCCTTGACATCAGTTCTGCTAGTCTTGTTTTGAGGGACTCTGCTCTGGGAGGTATCAACTTTTGGATTAAATTCAAGCCGAAGTTCTGAAGGCTTCTGCTCACTATTGTTATCAGGAATTAATACAACCCTGTAAAGTCACTCAGTGTTTGGGAGACTGGAAACAGGTTAAAGGTGACCTGCAAAAGGCTTCTAGAAATGTGCTTTTTGGCTGATCTTCTATTTTTTTTTGTTGTTGTTTTCCAAAAACTCCTTGATTTGTGCCTGAGAAATGCTAAGAATGTCAAGTTTGGCCAGAGGAGTTCATAGAGGTGCTGTGATGTCCCACGCCTTAAAAGAAAGGCTAAGGCGGGGATGAATTTTTAGTGAAAACATCCTTTCCCCTGAGAGTTGATTATAAATTATAAGCATGAAGAAAAAATAACACAAGTCTACAGTAGTCTGACAAGGAATCCTTTTCTCTCCCAAATGTTCAGTTTTTCTTTTTTCTATTGGCTGCAGAATTTCACTCTGTCACTCCAGAATCATCCAGGGGAGACCGGAGTTGAATTCATATGAGAAAAACAATGTAGATTTGATTTTTTTTTTCTTCTTCTTTTAAATAAAAGCTTTTTAGTTTTATACATTACAGATGAAAAAAAAAATTATAGGTATTACTTGCCACGTTGCTGCCTGGAGAAAGCTGCAAGACTTTAAAACAACTCAATCCCTTATAATTAAAGGCACTATAGAAGCGCAAGATAATAAACTACATTAGCTGAGGAAGCTGGGTGATAAATGGGATTTATAGTACTGTCCAGATCTTATAGTTTTCTATGTATGCGGGCTAAAACCCCCCAGACAAATGCGCTTAAAACACTTTGCTTTTGGTTGGCTGGGTGTCGGTGAGACAGCACCCTGTTCTCATCCAGCTTTTTTTTTCTTTACCAGTAGACTGCAAAGTGATCTACAAAGGGAGTCAAAGCCATTTAACAGATGAGGAAAGTGAGGCAACAGAAGGGTAGGTGACTTGCCTACAGTCACTCAGCAGGTGAACAATACAACCAGATATAAAATCCAAGCCTTCTGAGCGCTTGTCAGTGATCTAGCTACTAGGTATGGCTTCCTCTGCAGTATCTATTAACTTAATGGTTACTGGCATGAGACAAAAATACTAGTTTTTGCTGGACTGTCTCCTGTATTTATTTGGGTGTGCTTACCTCTGCAATTATAAAAACACATGCACACAAAGAGATGGGGAAGCTGGTTTTCTCCCAGAAAGCAAGTGCTTTGCCAATATAGTCTGCAGGTCTATGACACAGCGCTCTTATGAAACCAGGATTTCTGGGTGTGGTAGCAGTTCTGCTATGCTTATTATTGGGAATAATCCCAAGCAAGGTGTGTTTGTTTAGTTGCCGCAGTCAGCCAAGAGGGAGTGATACAAGTAAGCCTGCAGCTGCATTGGATTATGTGTCTAGGATGGCTAAAGGATCCATTTTCACAGGCTTGGCACCCCTGTTCTTCCCCTCTCCCCGCAAGCAAGCTGTGGCCCTGACATCCCAGTTGCATCTATGTGAACAGCCCCAGTTTCCATGTGGGTAGTCTCCTAGAGACTAGTCGCAGGTTCAGAGTTGGACTCTGGGCAAGATGGGGTCGAATATCCAAATACTTGTGAAAAGGACTGGAAGACCTTGAATGTCAATATGTTCCCAGCTCCAGCCACAAAGTACTTCTAGATGTGCTGCTCAGGCAGTTGATTTCTGTTGTAAAGGAGCTTTCTCTATAGACTCCCTGGCATTGTGCTGCATGTTATCTGTGCATCCCATGTAGGGCTTGGTAACCTTTTTGTGCCGGGTACTATCCAGGCCACTGACTCCATGAAGTTACAGTCCAGGTAACAAGAGGAGGGATGAACCACTAGTGAGAACAGTAGCCTTGGACTTAAGGGACACGTACTTGAGGTTTGCCCCAGGCACCCAGTGTGACCTTGGGCTGGTCTCTCTCTGCCTGGGTTCCCTACCTGCAAAATCAGATTGTCATATAAGTAGGGGTGCTGTGAGGATAAAAGCACTTAAGACTGTGAGGAGCTCAGAACTGCAGTCATGAGTGTGATATAAATACCTAATCTAGATAGATTACCAGAAGCACAAAGCAAGTGGCTGAAACAAGCCTGAGGATGAGATAATAACAAGTATATCTTAGTACAATGAACATTAGTCAAGGCTTCCCACTGCCTATTCATTGTTAGCTAACTGAGTTTCCTAGGCATGACCTGGGTATTCCTTGGAAACCATCCCCCAGGATTTGACATGATGCTGGCCTGAGGCAGATGCCGCACAATTAGACATGCTGTGATTGTTTTAAAGTGTGCCCTTTACTAAAAGGGAGGGTCAAGGTACCATTCTCATGGGTATGGGTGTGTGCCCTGCTTTCCTGCAGGCTACAAAGGATTCTCCTGGAAGAACCAAAATTAGAAAATGAATTGTCCTGATAGCTGAGACAGGGAAACACCTCTGTGTTAATTAGCATCTTGAATCCCATGGTTTAACACTCCACACTCCAGTTGGACATGTCTATAGTGATTCAATATTGTCCAACTTCCCAGCTGTACGGACTGTCTCAGGGCTGCTATGCCAGGAGCTGGAAGCAAGTACCATGTTCTGTGCTAAGAACAAGTGCCTCCTAAACAGCCTTTGGGGAAGGGGCTGAAGGAGGAGGACAAGGACAACATTTAGCAAGAGGTTGGTCACAGAAGAGTTATTAAATTCCCTTTTGTTATTTAGGTAGTGTTGGGGTGAAGTTGTTGCCCTGATGGTCCAGAAAATATGCGAGAGGCAAGAATTCTTGTAGGTGGTATCTTTTGGACCAACTGAATGGTTGGAATAAATGTAGACAAACATTTGGGTATCACAGGCCTGAGAAGGAGTACTGATGTAACCAAAAGCTTGCCTTTGTCTATACCTTTTATTGGACTGTGTGGTTGGTATCACCCTTTTGTTATCATATATACATATGCCATGCTCAGCTACTGTATATGATGTATCCCAAGGGCCATTCTCTGCTCAGAGGTCTTGTCTTTGTTAAACTGTTAACATTTTTGCCTAGTGTGGATGTGTCTACAAACCTTAAAGTGGGGCTTCTGGTCATCCTACAGGATTCTCACCTTTAGACTACACATGCCCTATGCAGTTCTCCATGGTGAGACATAATACGGTTCAGCACGGATCTATTTAGTGACCCGCCCCAGATCAAGTCAGCCAGTGGCAGAGTTGAGAAGATCACTGATAAAGTAAGCCTGAATTCTGTGCTCTGGCCACGAAATGGTAATGCTTTGCCTGTGCCCAGGCAACGTGAAGTTCACTGAGTTTTACCTGAGTGTGCAGAGGGGATGTTGTCTGAGCTGTGATTACTTTGGAGTCTTGGCAGTATAAATATTATTTGTGCATCTCTTCAGCTGCCTCAGGTGCTACGTGAATCCAGAATAGCCAGCCCACTGCTAATGCTTTAATGTGCAATGTTGGGTTCACTCAGCCCTGTGGTTTGGAATCCAGAAGCCTTTTAAATTTTACTTGTAGTATAGTTAGACCAGCCTTTTTCATCAGTCTTGAAGTGGCAGTTACAAAATATAACCACTTCAAATACAAGCATTCCTGCAGTTTAGCTTGGGGGTGCCTGGCAGTCAGTAACTGGCCACACCTTGGTTTGCTTCACTTAACAAATGTCCATGACTAACTCACTGTCCTGTGTTTGGCTTGGCAGGGCTTAATCCAAATATATTGGGCCTGGAAGAAAGCCCTTATATTGGGGAGGCTATTGGGCTGCTTGCAAATGATTTCCTAGGAGACAGGAACGGGGCACTTTCTACAGGCAGAGAAAGGGGAATACTTTGCTGCTTCTGTCAGAGCCAAAATCTACCTGTCGGGGATTGTTTGGCAGTACCTGGAGAAGTGGATGAATGCCACTGGTGAAACAGAAAGCTTGCCTCTCTTTCTTTTCATGGTGAAAGGGCCTGCCACTGAAGGCAGTGCAAGCAAGATTTCTGTTAAGATATCTTAAGTCATGCATTTTATGCTCATTTTCTCTCTGCTGTTCATCTGCATTTTAAAGTGTACATCTGCTGAGTGGTTATAATTGACGTTTCCAGAGCACAGCTATCAGCTCAACTGTGATTTTGCAGAAATAGATGACTTGAGAGGATTAATAAAAAGCATTCAGAGCATTTAATGGCTATTAGGGATTGTTTCTGATTCCTCGGTCAATGTGAACAAAATTGAGGATTTCAGGCCACTCATCAGTATGTAGGTGTGTCTACTTTGCAAAAACCACTTCCACTGCAAGGCGGTTAGTCTCTGGGAAGCCAAAAGCAGGAAGGGGCAAGGAGAGTAAACTGAAGAAGCCTTCATCCTAAAGCAGGGGTGGGCAAAATATGGCCTGCAGGCTGAATTCAGCCCATGGAGTGATTTTTGCCTGGCCCACAATGGTCCTTCAGTCCTGCTGGCCCTGGTGTGGGAGCAACCTAGGCCATGATGCATGCAGCTGGTGCCACCCTGTCCACAGGCTCCCAGCTTCCATGGAGACCGGACACAGCTCCCTGCCCTGCTATGTCCCCTTTGCCCCCAGTCACACACACGGTGCCCTCACTAGGGCTCCCACTGTTGCTACTGCCTCCATGCCACTCTGCTCTGCACAGCTATGCCCAAAGCTGAGCCAGTGGGGTTGGGGGCTGCCACTGCTATGTGGGCATCCCAGAATGAGCTGTGGGCTGGCACAGGATGGGGATGCCCCAGCACTGCCTGCCTCCCCTGGCCCCAGTCTGGTCCTGGCTACTGCTCCCAAGTGCGTGATGGAGTGAGTGCTGCTGCAGTCCCAAGCAATGTGGAGTTGTGGCTGGGTCCACCCTCTTCCCTCCCCTGCCTACAGGCTGCACACCCCATGCCAGGGGAGGGGATGGGCAAGGGAAGCGGAGAGCAGGGTGACCACCTTTTCAAAATGTAAAAATGAGACATAGAGCCTCCCTACCCCAGCAGGAGGGCAGCAGGGCAGGGAGTCCCAAGCCTGCATCTACCCCTTCCCTGTGCACAAATCTGGGGGGAGCAAATGCCCCCCCCCAGGAGTGCACACAGTGGCGGGGAGTCAGCTCCCCTGCTGCCCCCTGGACAGGTCACCTGTGCCTCCATCCCATTCCCTAGCAGAGCCCCACAGCTGTGTGGTCCTGCCTGGGCCCCATGTACTGCCCCAGCTGGGCAGGGTCCCCAGCCACCAACCCTGCCCCATGCCCTCCCTCACTGTGGGGGCCTCAATCTGCCCCCCTCCCCTGCCCCCCTTCCCTCTAGCCCCCACATACTTACCTGCAGGGAGCTGGGGGAGCTGCTCTCCACTGCTGCCTGCAGTGCCTGGCTGTATTGCTGGCCACATGCAAGTGTGTGCATCCACACGTACACATGGTGCTCCTGCATCCTGCTACCCCCAGCCCCAAGCAGCGAACAGAAAACTTGGATCCCTGCGGTGATGTTGCTATGGTTTGAGTGTTTCGAGGGGAATCCAGGACAAATGCTGTCCTGGGACCAGAACTTGATCTTTACATTTCGAGACTGCCCCACTCAGTCAAGGATGGGTGATGATCACCCTGGGGTGGGAAGGGGACACTAAGTTCCCCCCACTTGGCCAGCAGTGACATGTGGCCATCCCCTACCTCTGCCTCCCCTCCTCGGCTTCCTGAGCCTCCTCTGTGGAGTTCACAGTCCTTCTCTCTCCCTCCTGAGTGCTGCAGCCCCCCGTGTGAAGATTAGCAGCAGCTTCAAGCTCTGTCCTGGTTCTGTGCTGCCACTGCACCCAAGGTCCCAGTCCCAGATGCAGCTCCCCACCCAGGTGCGTGCTATGTCTGGGGCTGGTCTTCACGGAGACTGGTCTCCATGGGCAGGCAAGGCCAGGATCACAAGATGGGATCATGGGGCCGTGACAGTGCAGGGCTGGGCTGGGGCAGAGCTGCGATCCACTCCCTGCATGCCCCTGCCAGCAGAACCCGGGTTCATTGTAGGGCAGATGGCGTCTCTGATCCAGCCCGGGTCCCACACTGCCACCTCCCTGAGACCCTTCCCTGTCGTCCCAGCCTTGCCTGCCGGTCCCACTCCTGAATGCTGCTGCCTAATCCCAAGAAGGGAGTTTTGGCAAGTTGTGCAGGGATGGGGAGGGGGTTGCTGACCTGGCCTGTGCCAGCTCACCAAAACTGCCTATGTGGCCCTCCAGCCCCAATAATTGCTCACCCCTGCCTTAATGCCTAATCCAAACAGACTTTGTGGCAGTATGACTACTTTACTTAAGGGTGTGGTTTCTTTTAACAAGCCCTTAGCTCTACCAGTGTATAGGTGCTTTATTGCAGTATAACATTATTCCTCTTCTCTTGCAGGAATGAGCTGTAGTTATACTTGCATCCTGTTTGTAGCAGGGGGTTGTGCTGCTTTTGAACCAGGTTGGTAAAAATACAACCCTGTGTGTATAAACAAGCCCAAAGATGCCACTACATTTGCAATCTCTCATGATACAGTAGTTCTGCAGGCTCCTGAGTGCTTTATAGCTGCAACAAATACATTACTGGCTATCTAGAATGTCAAACCTTTGCATCTGATGAGCTTTAAGCTTCTTTAATGTAAGGCTAGCAGAGTTGTTTTTCACTCCCAGTAACAGCATGAGTACAGCCTCAGTGGCCATGTCCAGACAAATGTGGACATTTGATTCCCCGGGGCAACTAGCAGCAGTACATTTTGTGTTGTTGCTGGTTGCCCCTGGGGAACACCCGTGCTACGTGCCCTTTGGCATGCAGCAAGTTATCTCAAGTTGGGTAGGGGGAGGCTGGGGCCAGCAACTGTGCTGACCCCAAGCAGCCTTACCTGCGAGGTGGGGGGCTGACTGGCAGCTGGAGTGTGGCTCTGGCCAGCCAGGCTCTGGTTTTGGGTGCACTGCCCTGCTTTTTTTCTGTGCAGGTTTTTTTGACCCTGGGATCTCCTGGGGTCCAACCCCCCCGACCCCGCACTGCAAGGCAGCTGTGTGGGAAATGCCTGAATGTGCAGTGTGGGGCCACAGATGGATCTGTGGCACCACATACCGCGTAGCCGCACTCATCTAGACACGCTATATCAAACCCCCATGGAACCAGCAGAAAAGTTCATTAAAAGAGGGTGTTTGCTGTAATACAGTTAGTTACGTTGCTGCAGCTTCATGAAATCCACACCACCAACAGAGGTAACTTTTAAAGTGTAAGTTCATTATAATTAGGTTTTAGTGCATTCGTTAACCACCAACAATAAAAGAGTTTTTGCCTTGTAGAGTTTGTTCTTTAGCAGTTTTGTTTTTCACTTCAGAGGTGTGTGTTTCAGCGCTGGGTGCAGTGACACTGGTACTTATGTATGCAGTTTGTAAAGTCTTTGAGATGAAAGGAACAATGCTGATGCACTTTTATATATGTATATAAAAGTGATATAATATATACACACACATACATACATACATACATATATGTGTGTGTGTGTGTGTGTGTGTGTAATATATATTATAACACCCTCAGATCCCAAAGAGTCTTTTTTTTTATCCCCAGTAGAAAGCACATGAGCAAGATTTTATCATCGTGTATTTATTTCCATTACACTTTTAGAAAATGTCATTTGCCTGGATATAAACCATGTCATCCTTTGTTGGGGGGAATCCTTATTAGTATTTGCATCGCAAATGATGGATCCTTATTATGCTAGTGTATGCTAGTGTATGAGAGAGAGGAAGGGAAATGGTCTAGTGCAGGGGTTCCCAAATTGGTGTGCATATCCCTGAGAGTGTGCAAGACCTCTTTGGGTGTATGCGGGAGAAATTGTGTAATGGTGGATTTAACTTTCATTTTAATACAGGTTTCCCTTGCTTTATGCTGTACATGCATTCCTGGAAAACGGTGCATAACTTGAATTCACATAAAGGGAGCCCACTTTACACTGTAATAAATAGGGATATGTTCATGACCTTGACTGTACTGACCCCCCAGACCTATTTCTACCACTTTCCTAGACAATTTTGATACTTGCCAACAGCAGACAGCACGCACAAGCACAGGGCACTGTCATCATCGGGATGGCAACTATAGAAACACGTGTCGCAGACAACAAGCGAGGAGCACAGATCTACACAGGAGACTATATTTTGGTGCATGCCCCCCCCCACACACACAATGCACCTTACAAAGCAGCTGACTGCGGGCTTCCACCACACCGAATGCATAAGAGTGAATTTACTTTGCATATAACGAATTTTTGGTATAAAAAGGGTCATCCCATAAGAGTGAATTTGCACATACGGAACCCACATAAAGTGAGAGAAACCTGTAATAATTGGCATTTAAGGGGATGAAAAATAAAATACATGCTGATAGGGGTAGGAGGGCAGCTGGTAAATCTGGAAGGGGGTACGCAATAAGAAAAAAGTTTGGGAACCAAGAAGCATAAATAAGGTGAACTGGATTTCTTAACTGTTTTCATGGGCGGTATCAGTGATATAAAAAGGTCTTAAACACGACGTGGAACTCGATGATGACCCTTTGACCATAAAGTTTTTGAAGAGGCATGTGCTTAACCTGACATATGTTACGCTCAGGATGTCTCTGGAGGCTTTTATTTTATCTGGAGAAGTACAAGAGAAGCCAAAGCAAGTTCCTCCAAACTGGACAGGGGTTTATCGGGATGTTATTATCGGGCAATATTAGCAAGAGCAGCAGCAGAGAATTATATTCACATACTCATTGCCAGTTGCTGAGGTCTCGGGGCCCTCAGAATCCATCCTCAGGGATCCAGGCAAGGTCCAGGCTCTCCCCGCTGCCTTTGTTTGATCTAGTTTAAAGTCCAATTTCTGTTTTCTGGCTGTTCCTCTGAGAAAGCGATCTCTTGGCCTAATTCAGCAGAGAACTGAGTCCTGGCCTGTGACCATTGATTGCTCTTTCCTAATTGGTCTAATAAAAGGTATCACCTCTGCATCTCTGAGTATTTAGGCTATGGGTGATGGGTGCCTCCTGAGTCTGGGGGGGCACCCGCAGAAGCTGCCAGTGGGGACGGGGCTGGCGAGCACCCGCAGAAGGCGCTGGCAGCGGGGACAGCCCTGTAAGGGGTGCACGTGCCCCCCTGTGACCCCTCTACTAGTCCCCTATGATTCAGGCCTTACGAGTGTTCAGGGATCTGCTTTGTAGCAGTGCTGGTCTGAGAGAGGAATACAAAACTTTCAACCTCTTGGTTCAGAGGCAATACCTTTATATAACTAGAAAATAGCAAAAAAAAAATAAAAAATCTTTCTTTGCAAGCTTTTGGGCACACGCGCCTTTCTTCCGGCTGAGGGGAAATCAAAGCTTGCAAAGGTCCCCTTAGGTAGAAAATAAAGTGCATTTTGCACAGATGAGCATTTTTCACTTAGGCATGGGGTGCGATCGCTGGCCTGTGCGTCTCCACTCGCCTCTCGGCCTCTTGAAGGCTGAGATCAACGCAGTGGCTTCTTAACCTGGCAGGCGAAATACCACGCGTGTGTCCAAGAAGGTGGTTTTCCTGAACCGCACCGCAGGGGAACTGCTCTTGTGGCGTGGTTCGGTACCCGCCGAGGTGCACACCTGGTTCATAGAAATGGGAGTCTCCTGCCTTGCTGGCTCCGAGGGCCACGAACGCTGCGGGGCACGGCGAGCTCCCGCAGGCGGTGGCACTGTCAGTGGTGGTGCTGTCGGCACCTTTTTGCAGGGGGTGCACCACCACGTCGCGCACCCCCTGTTGGCTACAAATGTCCAACTCGGGATCCTTAAAATTCTAGTTTATTAGGCGGATTGAAACACTGTAATCATACACCTTGGGGCTGGTCCCCACACACACACATGCACACATGCACACACATACACACACACACAGTAGCAGGCTACAGAGTCAGGTATACCTATCCTACAAGCGCTGGAGTCTGTCGTTGAGGCTTCTTTCAGCGTGGTGTTATCTTCCAGAAGGGGGTCGCCAGCTGGTCCTTCTGGCTGGACAGGTCTGGTCGAGTTGGAGATCAAGAGGGTGCCACTGAGGGTCACTTTTCACTGCCTTTTATCTGTCCCTGGCAGACTTTGGTGACTCCCCAGTTTTGTGGTTTGCCCAATCCAGGGGTCATTGACCCTCGTGGGACTTCCCCCCCTCGGTGACTACCGGACAGCATCTGTCAGCCCCAGGGGTCGTCCGCATGTACGTGCAGGTTTGGGAGTCCGTTGATGAATTTAGAATAGGGCTCTGGGAATGGTCGATCTGGAGATATTCAGCCCAAAAGTTGGTCTCTGGTGTTGATTAAGTCAGGCCAGGGCTTCTAGCCCTTGATCAGTGAGGTTTAGAGATTTCCTGGTTGTTACATTGTCTTCTATTGAGTTCAGCTTCCAGGTGATAATTGCTGCCTGCTTCCATGTTACACATTCAATCACTGATTCACTCACTTTCAGAGGCCAGCCTGATACAGGGGAGGGCAGTTTGATTGTCAAACTGCCCTTGTTAACAACGTTACGATGTATAACTTACTAAAACACATTTAGTTGAAAGTTGAAAGGTGAGGAGTATAAAATATAAGCTACAAATGCCATGGCACACAAATAGATAAAAATACCAAACTACAAGGGGAGACACAAAATGCACACATACAAATTTTAAAACACAATTCCTTATCTTAAAGTGAAAGAGAGAGGAAGGAAGAAAGGTAGAAAAAGAGAAACATATCCAAAGAGGGGAGAGCGAATGCAGGCAAGAGGAAAAGGGGGCTTTCTGCTACATTATTCCCCCCCCTTGACATGGGCCTTACACAAAGGTGATGTCACTATATTGTTTGAACACCGTTGTTCAGCTATATGGACAGGAGGTGTGTCATCTTCAGCTGGTTTGAAGTTAAAACAAAACTTAGGCAGTTAAAAGATATTGAAAGAGAAAAGCCTTGGGGGGCGGGAGAGAGAAAATAACATAACGAGGTTGATTTGAACAGTTACAATGGTATAGTTGTCTCTTTGCTTATTAAAATATGACTTTGAATGCAGTTATTTTTTTACACACATCTTATTATACTGATATTCTAAATAGCATTTAAATCCTTAAGAGAAGTACAGAGAAAAAAACAAAACCAAAAAAAAACCAACAAAAAACCAAAGTACACATGACCCTTAATAAATATCCTTTTGCTAACCAAGTGGAATATAAAAACCTTTTGAGAATTGCTGCCCTTGTTCTGATATTTGAAACAACTTTCCAGTCCAACCGGACGGAAGTGTTCTGGTCTGGGATCCACAGACAGGTCCAATTTTTAGATGAGGTATTACCAATTACCCTTATTATATCTTTATGATATCATATCTATTTAAACTGACAACTTAAAACAATCCAGACAAACAAACACAAAACATAACAAGACAACACAAACAGACAAGACAATTTTTGCCATGGCTGTGATGAGGAAGATGCCGCTGATGGTAGTGAGGCCTCATGGTTTGTCGGTCACCTTCGACTACACTGTGGTTTCTGCAAAAGAAAACGAACACACACAAACCTGCCAAGGAAAACTCCTTGCAGCAGCTGATTATTCATATTTACAAAGTGCAATGCTGACATGTGCAGTGGCAGTGCACACAGCATTTTCCATTTTTTGGGTACTTTTCTTTTATAGTGAAAAAGTGGAGCAGTTACCTACAGGAGGGTGGCCGTCACGAGTCAAAGACTTCTCCGGCCTTTTTCTGCCTCAACATCGAGGTGGGCACTGATCAGCCTGTCCGATGCGTATTTTCCAACGGCTTAGAGCCGTTCCTTCCTGCTAGCCAAGAAGGGTGGCCGGCAGGATTAAAAGATTGGTTGCCCTGTTCCTCGAGGGTCAGGTGGTTGGTGGCTCACTTTTTTTTTTCCCTTTTCTTTTCTCCAAGCTGGGTCACTGGGATGCTCTCCTCATGACACAAGGAATCCTATTAACAAGGCTAGATTCAGGGTTAGATCTATTCTGCCCCCTTAAACAGTTTCTTGGGACACATGTACCCATTTTCCTGATTTAGGTCTCATTTCCTCCCGAATACATTTAGCGCAGCTCCGGTGTCCAGGAGTGCACTGGTATGCCCTTGAGTTCCCACCGTAACAGGTATTTGGGGTCTCCCTCTTGGATCCCAAATGAGGGTCCCCAATTTCTCCCATGAGCCAGGGCTTTGCTCAGGGGTGCCATTACGGGGGCTCCATCAGTGCTCCTCGGAGGCCAGGGCTGAGGCTGCTCCCCTGTTAGAAAGGGGAGGTGCTGCTCCCTCCCCAGTCAGCTCTGCCATTCTGATAAGCAGCTCGGCTAGAGGCTTTCCATGCCATCTCCCTTTCGGTTCCCCATGCTGCATTAAAAACTTCCACACTGCTGACCGAATCCCATTTTCCCCCTCTCTTTCCTTTGATACCCTGGGGTTAACCCAGTGTGGGCTGGGGCAATAATTTGGACCCCCAACCCCCCTATCAGTTTTGGGGTATGCACTTTCATTAGAATAGGTAACCATATAATTTGGTGTGTCATTAAGCTTTTCTTTGAACTGGGTGGCTGCAATCGCCCCCCCCCTTGACGTCCAATTAACCTCTCTGCATCCTGAGCCCGGGCTAGGACTTCTCCCAGCACATATCTCCCAGTCTCTCGGAGCAGCCCCATCAGTCCAATTATGGGCTGATGCATCCCCTCCTGTACCTCCTTCCAAAACCCAGGAGGGTAATCTATACTTCTTGTGTCCGATGTCCGTTTGTTCTCCTTGTCTAGGGGCAGAACCATCCCTGACAGCAATCCCAACATAACACACTGGATCACATAGTCCCTAACAGTTTCCCCAGGTGCCTGGTGGCTAGCCTCGAACTGTCCCTTAAATGTCTTTCTTCCCAAACTGATCCCCAAACCCACTATGCTCTGGAGAATATTGTCTCCCCCAAAGCTGTCCTCCTGATCCAAAGCTGCCTGAATCTCTGGGGTGGCGCAAGCCCTTAGTAGGTGGTGCCATTCCCGGATACTCAGGGTTTCACACTCCACTACATTCAGGGATTTCTGCAACCACTGTCCCAAATTCCTAATGTTAGCAGATCCCAGGGTCTTGCCCAGGGCTGCTAGATCAGCTCCACTGAGGGGGACCGTTACCTGTGTGGTTTCTGTGGGTTTTCCCTGAGCATCCTGAGCGACTGAGGTCCGCGTGATTGCACTCACCTCAGGCACCAGGGTCCTTTCCTGATCTGACTTGGGGTCTTCAGGAGAGAGCTCCCCTGCATCCTCTGGATCTCCCCATATCTCCCCACCCCAAATCTCTCCTGGATTGAAGGGGATGTCTGGATCCCTGGCTTGGTCTCCCTGGATGACATCTGCTACTTGCAGGCTGTGCTCCTGGAGTTCCTTTTTTAAACGGTTAATGGTATTTAGACAGGGGCCATGGTTGACCTTGGCTCCCTTCTCAGCTTGGTCTTTAGCCATTATTTTTACCAAATTTTGCAAGGCTTCTCAGCTAGCCTTTTCTTGGTCCAATAATTCCAATTGTTGGGCATTGTCTTGATTTATTTTTCTCAATTGCTCATTTTCATTTTCCAAGTTCCGAGACAACCCCTTTAGAGTCTGATTACAGGTTTCCAATTGAATACATCTATCTTTTAGAATTTGGATTAGCTCCTCCTTTTCCTCAATTTCAGAGGCTCGCTGAGCTTTTTCCTCAACTGCTGTTTTTACAGCATGCCATAGCAGCCAGACCAAGGCACTGTGTTGCCTTTGAACCGAGGGTTTTTCACAAAGGCAAAATCTTTCAAATTGGGATTCAATGTCCCCTGTGGAAAAGCCTGGGGTGCACACATCCTCCCTCCATGGGCTGGGTCCACCCTTCAGAATCTCCCTATGGAGAGGGGAAATTTCCTCCCTCCGTACCCACTTATCTTCTTGGCCTCCTGCTCCAACCTTAGGGTCTTTTTTCCGAAACAAAGACATTTTCCTCAACATGCCTCAAGCCTCTCAGTTTCCTTGAGTCCTCGCGCTCCCAACCGACTCTGCCCCTGCAGTTCTATAATCAAATCCCTTCCTTGAGATATGCTCACCCCCTTGGGTGACAACTAAATCCAGACCCCTCCTTGAGTCTGCCCACCCCCTTGGGTGAGTCTAAATCCTAATCCACCCCCTTGGGTGACTATTGCCCACCCACCTCCGTGGACGTGGGTTCTATCTGGAGACAGTCTCCCCAATTACCAATCCGCTAATAATCCTAGAATAATGCCTGCGTTCTCCACCAAATAATGTTGGCTACAAATGTCCAACTCGGGATCCTTAAAATTCTAGTTTATTAGGCAGATTGGAACACTGTAATCATAAACCTTGGGGCTGGTCCCCACACACACATGCACACACATACACACACACACAGCAGCAGGCTACAGAGTCAGGTATACCTATCCTACAAGCGCTGGAGTCTGTCGTTGAGGCTTCTTTCAGCGTGGTGTTATCTTCCAGAAGGGGGTCGCCGGCTGGTCCTTCTGGCTGGACAGGTCTGGTCGAGTTGGAGATCAAGAGGGTGCCACTGAGGGTCACTTTTCACTGCCTTTTATCTGTCCCTGGCAGACTTTGGTGACTCCCCAGTTTTGTGGTTTGCCCAATCCAGGGGTCATTGACCCTCGTGGGACTTCCCCCCCTCGGTGACTACCGGACAGCATCTGTCAGCCCCAGGGGTCGTCTGCATGTACGTGCAGGTTTGGGAGTCCGTTGATGAATTTAGAATAGGGCTCTGGGAGTGGTCGATCTGGAGATATTCAGCCCAAAAATTGGTCTCTGGTGTTGATTAAGTCAGGCCAGGGCTTCTAGCCCTTGATCAGTGAGGTTTAGAGATTTCCTGGTTGTTATGTTGTCTTCTATTGAGTTCAGCTTCCAGGTGATAATTGCTGCCTGCTTCCATGTTACACATTCAATCACTGATTCACTCACTTTCAGAGGCCAGCCTGATACAGGGGAGGGCAGTTTGATTGTCAAACTGCCCTTGTTAACAACGTTACGATGTATAACTTACTAAAACACATTTAGTTGAAAGTTGAAAGGTGAGGAGTATAAAATATAAGCTACAAATGCCATGGCACACAAATAGATAAAAATACCAAACTACAAGGGGAGACACAAAATGCACGCATACAAATTTTAAAACACAATTCCTTATCTTAAAGTGAAAGAGAGAGGAAGGAAGGAAGGAAAGGTAGGAAAAAGAGAAACGTATCCAAAGAGGGGAGAGCAAATGCAGGCAAGAGGAAAAGGGGGCTTTCTGCTACATTAGAGGAAAAGGGGGCTTTCTGCTACACCCCTACGCGCCGCATGGCTGAGGGCACGCGACACTCGGGGGCAGCTGAACCCCCAGCCTCCGGCTCGGGCCTGCCCATAGCTTGCCCGTTTGCCACTAGGACTCTTGGATGCGGAATACGTTTTGGCTCATTTGGCCTCAGATCCATGTCATATATGTATGTATAAACAGGTGTCCGCTCCCCGGGCGAATCCTTGCCATTCAAGCCCCCCTCAACCCATCCAGCCCTGCCCCGAGGAGTCTCCCCCCCCCAAAGTCTGTTTCCTTTCCACCCAGGACAACTTCTCCCCCCCCCCATCTCCTCTCGCGCGTGTCCCCCATTCAAGATCACGTATTTTATTTGGCCGAAACAATCAGGTCGGTTTCACGAAGGGGTCCGTGCTGATGGCCTCCTCGTGGTGGATCGGGCCCCTTTGCATCGCTGCCTTCATGCGGGCGATTTGGGCTGGGAGCACAGGGGAGGGGGGTCTCCCCCCCCCCCGGGGCTGGCAGGAGGGAGGCCCACGGGACAGCGTGTGCGTGTGCGTGTCCGCGCGCGTGTCTCACGTGTGCCCCCCAACCCCCCGCCATCCTGTCAGATGCGCTGAGCGGGCCGCGGAGGGCAGCTGAGGACAGGCGGCGGCGGCGGCGGGAGGAGGAGGAGGAGGGGGAGGGAAGAGGGAGGAGGAGGCGGGAGCAGGCCGCGCTCCTCCCCTCGTCCCCCCGCGCCCGGCGCGTCGCTGGGCCCGGCCCGGCCGCTCATTGTGCTTCGCCTCACGCCGGCCCAAGATGGCGGCGGCGCTGGAGAAGGCGACGAGCCGCTAAGTACAATAGAGGGAGGCGGAGGGGAGCGGGCGGCCCCGACCCCCGCCCGGCCCCGCCCCGGCCCCGGCCCCGGCCCCGGCCCCCGCCCCGCTCCCTCTAGCATGGTGCGGGGCCGCCGCCGACATGGGCGAGAGGCTGGAGCTCCGGCTGAAGTCGCCCGTGGGCGCCGAGCCGGCCGTCTACCCCTGGCCGCTGCCCGTCTACGTGAGTACCGCCGGCCTGCGCTCCCCTTCCCCGGGCACCGGGCATGTTTCCTCCCCGCCTTCCCCCAAATCCATTGAGCATCAGACCGTGTTTCCCTCCCCCCCCCCAAATCCACTGCACAGCCGCCCTGTGCTGCCTCCCCGACCCCGCGCGGCTTGGGGCTGCCCCTCCTGGGGGGCTTCAACTTCTGTCCCTCAACTCATCCTCTCCCCCCTACACTTAATGCGAAGTTTTCACATTTTCCTTGAAGAGCTGCTTAGTTTTTTTTATTTTTTTGAAGGTGGGGGGGGGGTCGGTAACCAAAAGCCGGCTGGGGACGGATGGGTACTTCTGCACCCGCGTGGGGTCCGTCCCTTCGCACAGCTCGTGTCGCCTCTGCCTGCTCCTGGCAGCGGCGGAGGTGGAAGTGTCGTCCCTCTTTCCCGGGCGCTGGGGTTGGGGGAAGGAGGTGAACGAGGGGGGAGAGAAAGCGTCCACCGGTGGGGAGAAGCCGCCTCGAAACCCCACCGCTGCCTGCCCTCGAGACCGTGGTGGAAAGCGAATTTGCACGAACGCTCGTGTGTTTCGTCCGAGGAGAGCGTGTTCGGTCGTCAGTTGACCGTGTTGCAGCCCTCCCTTTTGGGTTGTCGGGGGCTGCTGCTTTTTTTGGACAAAATGTCACAGCCTTTTTTTTTTTTTCTTCCCCCCCGAGAGAGGCAATGACGACCCCTGAAAACCATTCATTTACTTAAGGCGGCTAGAAAACAGCGCGCGGATCGTTTATGCTGAGCATCAAATGTTTATTCTCCTTTTTTTTATTTGCCAATGCCCAAACTCGGAGAGAAATTTTGTACGGAGAAAATTTGGGCAATAGCAAATAGCAGCCTTTTAAAAACGGTTTTGGATACTGTTGCCTCTCCCTAGCGTTGTGGGGTTTGCCTGTTTGTGTCATAACACAGGGAGAACATACTGGGACTTAGTCATGTTGCTTGTGTGTAGACGATTAGAAATATCTTGCCTGTTGTGGGGGCAGCAGAGGTATATTATCTCCCTCCTGCTGCTGTTGATAGTCCTGGGGTTTCCAAAACAGCCTTCGTATATATGAGTGCTTAGCATTTTTGATCGTCCTGCTCCAGAGCCGGAGCCCTCCAGCACACACGAGTTAATGCAGCCTTTCCTGTTTGGGCAGCTCTGTCATTGTGCGCGCGCGCGCGCTGTGCTTAAAATTGACAGAAACTGGAAGTTATAATGGTGACCAGCTTAGTTTTCTCCCTGTAGCCCAGTATTTGTTTCTGGAAGAAGATTGCATCAAACGTAGGTTCAGCGTAGTCAGGGAGCACAGGTTGGGGTAGATCGATATACACACACAACTTCATGTAAAAAAGCTGCATTGAATGCTGTTTCAGGTTGGGAGCTGGGGGTATAGAAAGAGTTTATCTTGGGGAAACAAGCCCTTATTTATAGATTGCATGCCTATATTTGTTAAAGATGTTTGCGGGTGTAAATTTTCTCCCGTTTATCAAAATGCAGTGGGCATCGGTGTGTATCTACGTATGTCGAGAAATGCAGCAGGATCCAAATGTCCTGTCCATTAAAATGATCTCTCTGGGTTGCATGTTTTTTTTCCCCCCCATCACGATACAGAAGTGAATCATTCATCTGGAGCTAATCAAAATTGTCCTGCAGCTCTGTTGAAAAGATCACGCTCCGTAGCTTACACACGTACAACTGGCAGCTTCGGCCATTGCAGCAAAGAGCTCTGAAGCTAGAGAATGCAATGTCCAAAGACCAGGATTTCTGTGTCTGGCCTGCTAGCATTGTACTGTATTGAACTGTAGACTCTCTTTCCCTCTTTGGCTCAGACTCCAGTTGGCAGCAGAGTATATGTACCGTTGTGGTTTTAGAGCTCAGCTCTGTTTGACGTAAGCAGAACATTTCTTAGTTTCACCACTACACTTGCTGCTTGGTTTCTAGGAAGCAAGGTGGCATGACTTACAAAAATACCATACCTGCAACTTCTTCTTTTTTTTAGAAGCATGTTGCCTTGCGTTTCCCCCAGGCTACTTCCTCTCTGTCTCAATGTCATGATATGATTTGTAAAGAGGGGAGGAAAGATCAGTATTACCTGCTCATAATTTTTCATGAGTGCCATCTGAACATTGGAGCAATTCTGTTTCCAGTATCAAAGGTGAACTGTTGTGGCATTGTTGTCTGATAGTATTGGTTGTTACCAAGTCCATAAAGATATGTGTGCAACCATTCTGTCACTAAATCCAGATTTCATCACAAGTTAGTAAAGTGTTTCTGTAATGGTGTAAAAGCCTTAGATTAGACACTTTTAGATTTAAGGGGTGACTGAATTTATGGTGTAATTTAATTTTTTTTAAGGACTGTTGTTTCTTTTATATTCATTAGGAAAACTGAAGTCTCCTCAGACTGCTGAATTTGCATAATAGCTGACAAACCACTGCTTGTCATGATGTTAAAAGAACCTGGGAGGGTGATGTGAAACCTAGATTTCCTTACAAGACTAATTAAGGTCGTGGGAGGAGAGAGCATTGGTATTACAGATATAGCCTCCCACTGGCTTACATACAAAACTGAAAGTATGACTCTTTCCCCCGCCTTCTGCCTTCCTCAAAGGAAAGGCCACAGCGTCTAATGAATACATGGTGAGCAGTTCTGTCCGTAACACCCTGTGATGAGTAAGTTGAATAGTGCATAGTGAGTAATCTCCCCTCGTGACTCAGAAAATATTTTCTGATGATGTTGATCTCTGGCTTTTTTTATGACTGCCCTGCTTAATCAGAGCCTAAGTGGGTTTACGCTTCTGCATCGCAGCTTAACTCCTTGACTCCCAAATACCTGCACCAAATTGGGCTTTCATTACATTCTCAAGATTTGATAATGCAGGCCTTGGATTCTGCTTTGCCCCTTGTCTAACATTAAAATAAATGTCTAGTTAATATAAATTCTTTAATAAATCTAGGCCCATTCTAAATGACTAGGTAAGCTTTTCTTAATAAATAAATCTACTCGCTCTTTACCATGCCAGTTGTTCAAACTATAGATTTCAGATGTGTTGGGTACTGCATAATATAGACTGTTACCCCTGCTAATATTTCAGATTATTGGTTTGAAAACTTATCTGCCTACTAACTAGAGATAGATAAAGGTTGAGGTCTGCTTACAATCTCGCAGCTTGTTGAAGTTTAAGGTTGGGGTGGGTTCTGTTCTTACATAAAAAGACCAAGGTGCCAGGAGGAGTATCTGCCTCTAGTTAATAGGTAACAGGTAAGTCTGAAACTGCCCTCTGCCCCACTGAAGTTGTTGTAAAGAGGAGTTAGGGCTAGATCCACAAAAGGACTAAAGTGCCCTATTTCAGAATTTAGATCTGTAAAACCTCCGTTTCTCTGGCCTTAGATCCGTAAACACCGCGCTGAAAACTTAGGTGCCTAAATTCCCCGAGGCAACCTGAATCTTGCCAGTACTGAGCAATAATGCATCATTTGCCACACACTTAAGTGCCATCAAGATGCAGAAGGATGCTCTTCTCATCCTGCCTGAGGTGTTCAATCTGCTAGGCATTTTTAGAGCATGTTGACCAGCCAGGCTCTGCACACAACATGGAGGTGGCTGCGGTTCCTTTCAAAATGTAGCAGGAGGTGCGGTGATGGTGCTTCTCTTTATGCAGTAGGGTCTCCAGGTTAGAGCACTGGTCCAGGTCTCACTTGGATTCAGTTCCTGCCTGTGAGTAGGAGGATTCAAACCTCCATTTCTTACTTTCCAGGAGAGCGCATTTATCCCCAGACTACAGGCTGTCCCAGTGTAGGGCCACTCCCTTCAATTGAAACTGCTCAAGTTTGCACTTTTACCTCCCACAGGTGTTTGTGACCAACAGGAGTAGACGTTACAACATTGTTAATACATGGAACTATCTGTAATTACCTGTAATTATGAGATGTATTTTTCTGTATGTGATTCAGGGAATGGATCTTTCTCATCTCTTGAGAGTTGTACGGGAGCAAGTGAGAGTACCAGTGGGTTATAGCACTCAGCCAGTATGACTACTGGTTATTTATATGCTATGATGGTCCTTAGGACTCCGTAGACCTGGGCTCTACTTTTCAAGACATTGTCCAAACCAACAGAGTTATGCTCCTGATCCTTTCAAATTTTTCTTTTCATGCTCAGAGCTCCACTGTGTAATTCCTAAAACTTCAGTTACCTTGATCCCACCCCCAGGATGGAAAAAGTCTTGGGGTGCCTTTGATTCAGCCTTCTATCAAGGTCAAGAATCCTCTACTATAAACTTGTGAAGCTTTAAACCTCAAAGCTAGCAGCTGTGATCATGATCAATCTGGGCTGAATAATCTGAGAATAATTTGCTGCTTTGTTTTTGCATATTTGCTATCTTTCCAGTGTGCTCAGATGGCAAAAAATATCCCATTGGTCAACTGAATGTTGTCATAGCATTGCTTGTGCAGCTGCTTGAGGGAGGCATATATGTGTCTGTTACTACAGAGTAATGAAATGCAGGCCGAATGATAGTAGTGACTCTGTTTGCACAGGTGGGTGGTTGCATGGCTTTTTTTTTTTCTTTTTTCTTTTTGCTCGTCTTTCTAACCAAGTAGGAAGTCTAGACTGTGACACAAATTATGTCATTTTGCCTCTAATGGAATGTGTTGTGCACTGAAAGTTGAGAGGAAGGGATTGATCATTAAAATCACAACCCAGAAATGAGTGTCATCTTTAGAATGAAAGGTTAACTACAAGATGAATAACAGCTCCTTTTTAAAAGCTTTTGCCCACTCTGTGCCATGCAGCTCTACCTGGAACATAGTTTTCATATGAACCATCTTGCTTGATGGTTAGGAAACCTTGCTTGCCATAGGAGTAGACTCCCAGTTGAGCTGTGTGCAGTTGCTCAGTTTTGGTAATGGGAGTCCTGGCAGGAGGGTGGTTGTTTCATGGTGCATACGTCTGACTGCTAGAAGCACTCTTTATAGTAATGGTGACCCGTGAAGTTGGGAAACATTGGAGCCGAGCTCATATTTGTAATGGTGGAAAAGGTTTAGAAGATCTCTGGTGTAGAAAAGACTTGGAAAGAATTACTAGTCCCACCCCACTCCTCCCCCATCCACATCCTTCTAGTGCGGTGATGCTCAACCTTTCCTCCCCCTGGGCTGGATGAGTGGCAAGGGACCCATCTGCAGGCTGGATCCTTTTCAGGATTGGTCCTTGTGCTGCCCTGTCCTGGCCCTGCATAGCTGATATAGCTTGCCAAGGCCATGCTATCTAGCCTGCAGCATTTCCTGTGGGTCTGGAAATTTGGCAGCAGGGGAGTGGCAATTAATACTCCCACCACTCCCCACCACCAATTTTTTGTACCCAGTGGGTTGGATGACATGGCTTCGTGGGCTGGGGGTTGAATGCCCCTGTTTTAGTGACTCAACACAAGGAGTTGAAGAGTATAAATCTGAGTAATATGTGATTTGAAGATTTGGCCAGGCTTTTCAGATAGTAGACATAACAAAAATGAGCTCGAGGAAAAAGGCAAAATGAACATCACAACACAACTTGACATTCTTTCTCTGCTCTGATTCACAAAATGAAACTGCGGTATGTTCACCTTGAGGTTTTTCACTCTTGTTGCTGGAGATTGCATCCATATAACTTCTGAGACCCCGTGGAGTGTTGCAGGATATAAATTTGTCTTCAGTGTTTAGGCTTTTGTCAAATATAAACATTTAATTTTTACCCATGGTAAATTATTTGGCTTTGAGCATGACTGGGTTAAGAGTTGTAACCCAATGTAAAATAGCAATCCTACCTAGCAAAAGTAACATGAGCAGGTAATGAAGGAGGATCTAGAACAAAGTATCTTTTCAGGAAAATAAAATAATTTATTCCATAATTCAGTGTTTGTCTTTATATTTGAGTAATCTGAGAGGCAAATAATGTGAAACAGAAGTGGCTGTTAAAGACTCCATGATTGTTTTTAAAGCAGTGGGAGTTAATGCTGTATCCCGGCCAAAATTCCACTCTTGGCAGTTATCTACCCCAAACTTACCTTGCGTTTCAGCTGGACTGAGATTCCTGAGCTATTTGTGCAGTCAAAGGTCTCGGAGAGCTGTGCATCATTGGTGCCTCCACATGCAGCTACAACCCATCTCCCTCCTGGCAGTCCAGACGCTTATGGAAAAGGTTATCCTTTCACGTACTAGCCACCTGGATGAGTTGTGTTTCTCTTGGGGGTTCGTGCAAGGTGTCTTAGCCTTTGGTGTGCAGGATTTATGGGTAATCTAAAATCATTTTTCTCCCCAGGCATCTGTACTTCTGTTCTTTCACTTTTCTTCGCTCTTTTTCTCTGTTGTTCACTCCTTTTTCTTGTTGCTTTTGTGAATTAAACTTTTCATTTAAAAACTCCCTTTCAAGTGTGAATATACAGGATCAGTGGCGTGTTTCATAACCAAGTTGTCCGTTGTATTAGTGATAGGTTTTTTTTATCATCACCATCACCTTGGCAGTCTCTATCACTTTATTTAACTGTTGCTTACTGTTAACTTCTTCTAACAAAAGGTGCCAGAGTGAGGAAGGGGGGGAGGGAAGAAGTTCAGGCTAGTTTGTGAATATACTGAATCTTAACTAAATGCAAAACAAAAGTAAATAACGTAAAAGTTTTAAAAAAGAAGGTATATTTAATTGCCACACAACTTTTAATTTTGTAGATATTAGTCTTCAATGAGAAGCTCATTAACAAATTTAGGAGAAACTGATGGAAGGTATTTGTATCAATGTGTTAATCTAGATGTGGAATACCTAGAACTCCATTATAGTAGCATAGGTTAGAATTAATGAGCAGTCTCTATTTTTAGACTAGGAAGAAGCCAAGTCTGTTTTACAACAGGAAATATAATTTATAACTTTGCAGATATGATCAGAACTATGAATAACAAAGACCAACGATGCTTCTGCTTTTCAGTCTTAAATTCTTCTTCCTTGGTTTCAAAAGTAAATAAGTACATTCAAGGGAGTGATGTGCAAAGAGAGTTCTGGTGTCAAATTATGGGGAACTTGGAAGAAGTTGGGGAACTTCCTTCCTTGGAAGGAATTTGGGGAACTAATGAAGACAATTAAACATTAAAAGTCTAGATAATCTGGGAAATAAAGAGGATCATTTAGGAAAGTCTTTAAGTTTATTTTTTGTTTTGCTTCCCCTTTCCCACCCCCACTTTAAATATGACAGGTTTTTACAACATGTTAAGGAAGCTTTCTGAAAGATTTTCATTATTAGGAGGGATCCTGGTTTTCTCTGTTTAAAAATGCAAATTCTCTGATTAAAAACCAAAAATCTCTGATTAAATTGAAAGGCTACTATATAATATATAGTATATATTATAATAATATATATTATAAATATATATATTATAATTATATATATAGGTTGACACAATGTTTTTATTGATACATTTACAGTTTTAAAGCAATTTGGAAGCTTCAGTCACTATAATAAAATACATTCTAAATACCTATATATTTTGGCATTTGATTTTGGGGTTTTTCATCATGGAAAGTCAAAGCTGCTGCTCCCCCCACTCTGCCCAGCTGTGGTTTTTTTCTCTGTTAGGAGGGAAAATGGAAGTGGGAAATGGAAAACCTGGGTTATTAATAACCCTCCTGCAGCCTCACTGGCAAATATACACGGCCTAGTGGTACCACCCTGTCATGTAACCCTGTTTAATGCAAGGTGTGGATATACGGTAGCAGTGTGAAATCCTAACCCCTCTGAAGTTGATGGGAGTTTGCAGTCAATTGATTTCAACATTTCTTAGTCCGTTTAGCGTACATTTGATAAGCTTGGCCGTTGATTTAATTTTGCCTTTAAATTAGAGGTATACCTTCTGATATTGCATAACTATCATAATTTTTGCCAGCCTTTAGATTATGTCTTTGAAAGCTTTAGAATTTTCTCATTTGAAATGCTGCATGCCTCCTTTTCAGAGTGCATCATGGGTGTTGCCTGTTTTACTGGTCTGTAATTCAGCAAGTATTACTGCAAGACCTTTGAGCAGCTGGTTGGACTGGATGACTTTCTGAGGTCCCTACCAACTCTATTTTTTCCATGAATCCGAGTTGAAATGTATTGAGAAAATTTTAAGTTATTCACTTAGCAGCTCAAAACACCATTGGGAAAATTAATCTTGTTGATTTAGGCTGTAGGACAGTAGCGCTCAGCCTTTGGCCATGTGGGCCAGATGACTGGTGCAGGGGGCCAGTCTGAGCTAGATCAGACCCTGCCTGCTGGGATTAGCCCCCTGGGGCCCTGGACCACTTTTGCTTGCTGGGATCAGATCCTGGGGGCCCGTGCCACCTCCCAGTGCTGCCCTGCGCCCCTCATCTAGTGGGTAGGGCCATGGTCCCATGGGGTTCCCCTCGTGTAGGACATTTTCATTGTGTCCAGAACTATATAGGAAGTCAGAAGCCTTTCTGGATCTACTTCCGTCTTGGATTTAATAGGAATAAAAACCCTTGTCAAAATTTTAACAGAGCTGCTTAAGATACCAAACTTGATAACAGAATAAATAGGCAGAAAAATAGCTTGCGAGAAACTGATGTGAAAATAATTTCCTCCAATCATTGAAAGAAATCTGCCCAAGCTAACAAGGTTTAAAATAAAGGAAACAGTTTTATGCCTCCTAAAAAAAAAAAAAAAAAAAGTTTATGTTCTTCCATATCGTGACATATGCAAATCCAAATGGCCCTTGTGACTCTTCCAGTGGAGTGGGACGGAATTCAAATGTTTAATGTTTATTTCAAATTAAGTCAGCGAAGGGCTTAATCTATTGGGAATTCTTCGTCACAAAATGACTGAATGCAGTGAAATGCATTTGGTAGGCAAATCCTGTGAACCCAATATGCAGTTCTGGAGCTCATTAATATTAAACACAGTTCTTTTATGACTAATACTTTAGGTTCCTTTTACTATCATCTTAGAAGTTTGAAAGGCAGACACATTTTCTCCCAATTTTATCTTTTTATGATCCCTTCCTTTACCCCTTTTCCTAATGGAATTTCAAATGAAAGTATTTTTAATTTATGTTCAAGCACTTAGTTCAATTTTTGGCAAAATATTTCTGTCAGAAAGAACATGCAGAGAGAGGATTGCTGCTGTTTAGATCTTACATAAAATGTTAAGTTTTTTTGGCAACGAGAATTATCTTGCAGATATGGGCATTCATTACAGTGGGAGATGGGGCTGTTTTGGTCTGACTGAACTCTGCTCCCAGGCGCCTTAAGTGACATCAGAGAAGTTATTCTTATACTAGAACAAGATCACCCACAAGGGCTTGCGCTTGCTTGACGGTAGGCTTGTCTACACCCATGTACAGACACACACAGAACCATTTTGACTTTCTCTGTATAGCAGCAGCTTGTTCCTCTCCCACTGGTTTTTCTTCCCCCACTGGTTTTATTGTGAATACATTTTTACAGGTGTAAGCTTGTTCCCATACTGCAAGAGGAATAATTTGCTATAAAGCACTTTTATACTAACGTAACTGACGTTGTGGTGGCTGCTGTCAGTTATAATGAATTTAGTTTCAATCCTTGCCCATTCCCCCCATTAGCCAAATGATTCCATATGGCAATCTTTTCCATAGGACCGGCCTATACCAGTTTTAATTCACAACCTTGTATCACACTGATGCAGGTTTTTCATGTAGATGTGGCTCCAGTCATGCTCTTTCATAGGGTGGATCATACTTTTGTCTCTGTTGCCCTTTACATTTACTGTCATGCAAACCAGCTTCCTTTTTGGGTAATGTCCCCATGGCAAATAAAACAGCTGTTTACGTGGAAAAATAAAAACATTTAATACACTTCAAATATTTTAATAGATCTTTAGTTGGAAACGAGGAGAAGGCAATGGCAGGCGGATAGCCAGTTTGCAGACCTCTAGCAAGTTCTGTATCATTTATACACAGAATATCTATGCTTCCCATATTGTCCCCCAGTTAGTATCAGATAGGTTGGATCTTGGCCTACAACTCCTGTGTTCTTGTACAGAAAGGTGCAGTGTGCTCCAGGTTTTCATGGTGTCTTGCTCAGTTGCATAGCATTCAAAAGTGCTCAGAACTGATTAGATGCCTTCTTGATTTATTGCTTTGCCACGTGAAAGTTGGAGCTGTTTCTCCCTGCTTTTGGTAAAGAGAATGTGTGCATTGCCTGCAGGAAGGAGCCTAGGGGCTTGCTTGCTTTATTATTTTGCCTTGTATTTGTCCTTGGCATAAAGAAACAACCATCTTCTGTTGTAACACTCTGTTGTGACATAGATCTGTGTTTCATTTGCTTTAATGGAAAGATATATTACACCAGTTACTCCTGGAAAAAGCAGGGGATGTTTAGTCCTAAAAATGAAACATTGTATGGAGAGAAGTTTGGTATTCTCTTCCCTCTTATTGAAAGGTCCTGAGGCATTTGAGCATGAGCTGTTCCTTGGCTCACCAATTCTAGGTGGCATTCCTGTGTAGAGCCCTAAGACCTCTAAAAAAGGCACTTAAAGCAGCTGGCTGGAATAGGGAATTTGTGGAAGTAATGGTAAAAAATGAAAAATCCAAAGTATTTTTTCCCCTTCTTTCCTTTAACAGTTGTAAATACCCTTTACGTTAGTTTCAGCCTTTCACAGAATCTTGTGCACGCCGCAGTTTGTAAGACACGTGCCCAAAATATGTCTTCAAGCAAAGATTTTACCTGCGTGTCTTCCTAGGCAGGCTGAACAAATAGGCTAAGAGTGTGTGTCCTTGGTCACCTTACTAGGGCTGCTCTGTCATGCAGAATGTAGCAACTTTCTCTCTCTCTCGTTCAGGGCAGCTGTCACTTGGGGTAGCTCTATATCACTTCTATATATAAATGCTTACCTTCTGAACACAAGCAGAGGAAATCCTGTGGTTGTTCTAAAGAGATATTTGACCTACTAGTCGGTCTGTAACCTTGGGAAAATTATCTGTTTTGCCTTATTTCACTTTTGTGATTTGCTGGCTAAGCATCCTTGTTTGCAGGAGAAAAGCCCACCCTGGGATCTGTGCTATGTTTTAAAACTTTAGGGGTAGCAGCCTTTCTGGAACTTACCTGATTTTTGTAGGCTCATGATCACTTAACACTTGCAGATTGGCCCGTTGCATTAAAAAACCAAACTTTTTATCAAAGCATATCAGCTGCTCAGGGATGGAAACTGAGCCTCTCTCAACAGATTAGGCAATGGCCAAAAGAATGGTTGCAAAAGACAATATTCTTATCAGTTTGTCTTAACCGATGCTTCTTCTAAGCCTGTCGGCTCACCCGCTGACCAGTGGATGTTTGTGGGAGACTTCTTCCTCACCTGCAAATACCTGCTCATAGTTGGTTTGCAACTATGCAAACTGGCTGTGGCATCTCCTTGCAGGATTTTGAGTTAGGCTTTGGTCACCTATTTTGTGTTGGGAAGGAAGTATGGATTTAGTGTGGAATGAATTATTTGGCTTTGGGGGAAGTCACTGAATCAGGGGGCAGGTGGTGGTGGGTGCAGGTGGTGGGGCAGGAAGGTTGCAGTGGGAACAAGTAGGCAGGGCAGAGGGTAAGGATGCCACCTGCCCCCCCCTTCCCTCCCCCCCCCTTCTCGCTTTCGCTGCTGTAGCATTGGGGAAGGGGGATTCAGGACAACCCTCCAGTACTTAAATTCTATACCTTGAAAATTATAACAACTTTATAAATTTTCCATATGTAGAATCTACTAATGGGGGGGTGTCTTATATTCAGGATCTTCTTGTATTCAAGTCAATATGGTATTTAGTTCATCAATTAGGAAGAGCACTAGAATGTGGTTTCTCACTTCAGGCCTTGCCACCTACGCACTTTAATTGAAGGTGTTTTACTTGTCACTTTGCACACTGCTTTCTCGGACAAGGTCACAAATTCAAGCAATAACTTTAATATTCAGCTTACAGTGAGATCCTTTTTCTTATGAAGTAACATGCCTCTTGCAAACATTTATGTCCGGGATGTCACAATGGACCCCCCCAGACCTATTTCCAGGTAGCACATTTAACATTTAATAAGGAAATGTTACTTTAAGAAGAACTAAAGTTTAAAAAAAAAAAAAAAAAAAAGAGGACAAATTAGGCTGTATTGTGCTTTGCATTCACTATTGCAACACTGGCCTTCATAACTGGTTAAGTTGCAGCAAAAATGTTGTTACAAACTGTCATGCTGACATTCTTACTTGATACTGCAGAATTGTTTCTAAAGACATAAATTCAGTTTTTGTTGGAAATTGATGTTTTACTAAAATTGTATAGATAATACACCATGGTGCTGGCCTTTAGCTGGACTCTTTCTGTGCCTGTGCAGCTTTTTATAAAATGAGGCCCCATTCTCTATGTTTTAAAACCTACCCCTGCTCTTTGTAGAGATCCTTAAAACATTTCAAGATTCAGTCTTAATAAAATAACATAAATAATGTGGGGTAACTTCTTTCTTTGGATACCCAATTCTGTGGTAAATCATTGGGGTTTTCTCTCTCTCTTTTCTCTTTTTTTTTTTTTTTTAACCTAAGGAATATGGATTTTGCCTTTTAACTTGGGTCACAGTATGAAGTGCAGAGACAGGGAAGAATATAAAGGAAACAATTTGGGCACAGCTGTTTGTAGAGTGTAGATTCTCACACTCACTGTGAATCATTTTTAAAAAAAGGCTTCTGGATAAATCAGTAGAGGCTAATTTTCCCCTTTGAGATCTCTGTGGGGGTGATTCCTGTTATAGTCATCAGGAGCTATATAAGCATGCCACAGACACAATTTGTCTTGATCGTTTTCATGGAATAATGCAGTGATTCTCAACCTTCTTTAGACTCAAGGCACCCCTCAGAAAATGTCAGCCCTTCATTTTCACTCACTTTTTTTTTTGATAACAGAAAAACAGTGGAACAATTCTTCTGTTGCAAAGAACTCAAAAAGGCCGCAACAGGTCAGAATGTTTTTAACACTATGGATTTTGATTTTCAATTTCTGGGTTTATCCTGTGAACCTTGTTTGCACATCTATCAGTGTTAACATTTCGTGGCACCCTGTGGCACCCCTGAAAGGAGCTCAAGGCGCCATAGAGTGCACCGGTACCGTGGCTTAGGATCATTGGAATAGTGCATGTCTTTTAAACAAAATATCTTCTGTTTTGCATGGATGCACTTTTTTGGCAGGAGTAGAACTCCTCCAGTGTTGATTTCTTGCTGTTTTCAGGTGTGAAGAACAGGCTAGAAGGAAAAGATTTAATGATAGAGTATTAATCCTTAATAGATTAATATGACATGTTAAATTACATGCTGTATAAACGTGTACATGGATTAATTGATCCTTGATAGGATAATTTGGAGATTTGAACCTAGGCTATCTTTAAGACCTGGCAAGCAAAATAATATTAATTAACTTACAAATAGAATTAGATATAAATCCTGCAAGACTGCCCACTGCAAGTTGGCTAAATAGTGCCTACTTTTACATAACAATCTTCATGAATAGACCTTGAAGAACCTTATGAAAGGTCTGTTTGATAACCATCTTCCTTATACAGATGAGGCGATAGAGGAACAGGAGGGAAGTGACCTTGCAAAATCACAAAGGAGGTTAGTGTTAAAACTGGGAATAGAACCAGAAGTTTGAGGCCTGGCCCCAAGTTTGGGACTACTATACCAGTTGGATTAAGGGTGACCTTGCGCTACACTGTTTAAGTCCATGAAAGTCCATTAAAGTGTCTATTCTTTCATAACATGCTATCATGTTACCTTGAAGACTAAGTCTAAAACAACAGTGAGGAAGACGAGAATCAACCCACCTTTTGTAGGGGTATGAAAAGATTTTTAGGGACTGGAAGAATATGGAATAGGGTCTGGTTTAGGTGCCCAAGTCTACGTATAGTAAATGCACATGCTTTCTGTGCAGTTTTTCTGTTTTTATTTTTTAATGGCTTGATTGTATGCAAATTTAGCTAGATAATGAAAAAACTTCATTTTAAGTTCTTGCTGGAGGGAGGCAGGATTTGGACTTATTCTAGCTATAAATGGTAACACAATTATGTTAAATACTAGTTATGTCAATAGCATTGAGCATGCCCAAGAATTGATTTCATGAACCACAATTTTAATTTTTGTTAATATTAAAGAGATTTCCCATCATGTTGAATGGCATTCGTTCGTATAGCCCAAAGGATTCCAAATGCCTCACAAACTACATACATGCAGTTTCACAACAGAAGAGCAGCCAGGGCAACAGGCAACATGGGGAAGGAAAACTTGGACGGGGAAGGAAAACTTGGACTTAAGACACGGGTGACTGGAACACCTTACTGTCACCAGAAGTGCTCTGAGATCTGTAATTCTATACAGAGCAGACAGGATTTCTGTTTCTTAAGACTCATCCATAAATCATCTCTGCAGTATATAGAATGATAATCTTACAGGCAATGCTTGCACCAGAAGCACTTTGCAGTCATATGTATACTCTGAAAGCAGTTGTAATGTGAATACAGTTTAAATTGTGTTAAGTGATCAATAAGAATGAACTAAGAAATAATGGTAAATGCAGAGGTATACTGGTATAATGTATCTGTCCCAGGGGCGGGCAAAATACAGCCCACAGGCACCAGGCACTTTCATCTGCCCTGCGGCACCCACCAACTAACTGTATCCTGCCCAACCCTTCTGTCCAGTAGGGTGGGAGCAAGGTGCTCACATATATACCCCACCACAACATACCCTATTGCCTCAATCCCACCCTTGTGGGCACAAGGGCCTGGCCTGACCAGCACACAGCTTCCAGTCAGGGCTGCTTGACTTCTCCGGCATCCTGCTCACTTGGGGTGGCAGGTAGAGAAGCGGCGGGGCAGGGGCAGAGTTGCAACTGGGTGGGAGTGCAGAATGTGGAGCTGGGGTTGGCAGCAGTTGGAGCCAGTGTTCAGAGAGACAGTGGCAGTGTGGAGCTCAGGTGGGCAGTGTGTGGGTGCAAGGGAGGGTGGGGGATGTGGGGAGCCCTGCACACTCCACCCATTGTGCACAGCCCTGGCAGGAAGTGACAGCAGCGGCAGCAGCAAGCAGGGATGCTGGTGCCCAGCGGTGCGTGGCTCTGGCCAGTGCTGCACATTGCACCAAGGAGAGCAGTCTCTGCTGGGCTGTCTTCATCACCAGCACTCTTCACCACGCACGCGCAGCCTTTGCACTCGCTCGCCACAGGAGAGAAGCAATAGAGACGGCCTGGTGGGGGTTGTACTCTTTGCTGCAATGTGTGGCACTGGCTGGAGCCATGTGCTGCTGGGCACCAGCTCTTGGGCTAGGCACAAGTGCTCCAAGCACCCCTGCCTGCTGCTGCTGCACCATGGGGGGACTGAGAGGGGGAGTCCTCATACACCCTCACAACCCTCCCCATGCCCCTGAATACACACAGACCCACACCCCACCATACCTGTACCAGCACCCAACCACCCACCCCACAATATACAAGACTAAGAATTTATTTTTGAGTTGTTATGCAAACACAAGTCATTACAAAAATATTTTTTGTATTAAAACTAAAATATGTTATAGTAGGTGTTAGACTTCTATTGTATGATCTGTGTTTTTTCCTTCTGGTTCTGGGATGGGAACCCTTCTCTCTTCCCCTTCTCTCTTTCCCTCCCCCCCCCCCCCAAAAAAAAAAAAAAAAAAAAAGAGTATTTCCAGGGCTCAAGGGGAGGGACTTTCTGGTGGCAAAGGTCAGGGGTTTGGGGCAGGTAGGACTTCTGGTCCCAAGATGGCAACCCAGGGGGTGGGGCAACTGTCAAGGGGTGGGGCTACCCATGCAGCCCTTAAAAGCTCACCAAACCTCATTAAGCGCCCCTCAACCCGAAATAATTGCCCATCCCTGACCTATACAGTGCAGCTATGTCAGTTTGGGATCACACCTCTATCAGCATAGTCTTATTGGTGAGGAAACTGTAGTGTAGAATAGCTTCAGCTAAACTGTTTTAGAAAGGTGACAGGCTGGGCTGATGTTGCTGCAAGCTGAACTTGTGGTTTTGGGGAGTTTATTTCAAAAGTAAGCATTGGGCTTCTGCAAGGTTCACAGGGTGGCTGCATAATCCAAACAAGATGCCTGATGCTGACTGAAGGTGGTGACTCTTGTAAAAAGAACCAGTTTAGCTTTAATATATATAGACTGATCTTCAAAGGAAGTGAAATAGTGCTCAAGGTCTACCTTACTTTTATGATTAAAGCTTGAAAGGTGGGGGAAGGGCTTTTTTTTTTTTTTTTTTTTCCCCTCTTAAATTTTACCTTTTAGAAACACTGGGATGTCTGCTCTGGATTGGAGGAGAACTTGTTGATCTCGCAGCTGGCATATACAAGGGTTTTACCATATAGTTAAATACCTTGCCATGTGCAAACTCTCGTTCTAGTGCATGAGAGGTTTTTCGGATTAGCTATCCTAGGTAATATTGGCAAAACTGAAAATCTTCTCGGATCCTGGGGTGCGGTGGCAGAGTGGTGAAAAGTCTCTTTCTGTTGCTTTAGATCAGTGGTTCTCAACCTTTTTTGGACTTGTGGTACCCCTCACTGGATTCAAGGCACCCTTCCCTAACTTTTGTGAATTGAGTAGCCCCCAGTTAAAAATTAATTTATAGAGTACGGTGTTTACCTTCTTGCAGAGGGCCTGGGCAGTGGGGATGAGGGATCAACTAGGCAGGGACAAGCCTTAGCCTGTTTTCCCTGCTGAACTCCTAACTGGCATGCCTTACCACTCTATCCAGGAAGTACAGAGACCATCTGCAAATGCTTCCTCAGCCTGATGAAGGGTGTTTGTGTCCGAAAGCTTGCTAAGAACAATTTTTCCAACTATCTGAGTTGGTGTAATAAAATATATTGGACTTACCCAAATAACCTTGTCTCACCCCCCTGACTGGCCGCTAGGTTTGGAAAGGCCCTTGACTGCTTTGTGACCAGTCATGGAAGAGTTTCCATATGCAGGGATACCAGTGGGATGTTTGTACCTGTTTGAATTTACACCTCGGCTTTAAGTAGTACAACTTTTGGTAGAGAAGGCCTTAGGCAGGTATTGAAAGGTTTTTTTTTTTCAGTTTTAATGGAAATGACAGGGGAATTGAAGCTGATAACAAATAGATGCTTTTAACCAGTTAAGTAGGTATTAAAATGGGTCTTGTAGGCTGGTTTTATAAATGTTTTTTCTTATCGGTGTAACTGTCAGGGAGTGTTGTCTGTCTTTGCCATTGTAGTTAACAGCACAACCCTCTTCTGTTGATGTGGCTGTATTGGTACAATGTACTCATTTTCACAGCATATTCCTGTATGGGGAGAAGAATAGGTTATACTGACAGCATGTAATATGAAAAAGAAACGAAATATTTCTTTTTCTTGATCTGTAGTCACAAAATACCTGGGACACTATGTAGCTGTGCTGGTATAATTGTACTCTCATAGTTAAAGGGATACAGGATGCTCATGTCCACACAAATGAAAAACATTGGAGAACAAAGCCATAGGGAAGACTAGAAATGCCAGGAAGAATAACCAATTGAAGGTGAAAAGTTAGAGGAGGGATTATGTACAGGAGAGGTAAGACTATCAGGCTCTCAGTATGCCTCACAAGGAAACAAAAATGTCCACACAACCAATTTCTTTTGTCCCTTTGTAAATTCCCGTTAAGTAAACCAGGACAGAAATCCTTGCCAGCTGTGAACCTGCAGTGAATTTTAAGGGTAAGCTCTGGCCCAGAGCAAGGGGAGGAAAGTGGATCAAGTAGGTGACACATTTTCATTTTGAATAGAACTGGAAAATTCTTATGTAATTTGACCATTGTAATACTGCTGAGTCTAAATTATCTCTTAAATGTGGTTCCAGTTAACCTGATTTCTTAGGTAGAGACTGACTGACCTTTGCATTAGACGGTCCACAGCAGTTGGTCAAAATGAATAGCTCCAGCTGGGACTGTATTAATATAAAATGCCGGCACTTAAATTGGGCTGCATCTAAGCTAGAGATCCAAGTTGTTGGTAACTAAATCAGTCGAATAATGCCAGTTTAAGTACTAATGGTTCATTGTGTCCTTGTTAACTGTTGATCATTTTTTAAATTTTGTGTTAACATTAGAGTTCTGCTATGTTTTGCAGTATTGCTGCTTCCTTAGAGTTTACTCTACGGACTAAAAACTTCCCCTATAATTTCTGGGAGTTCTTGAGGCTACCTATGGAAACTCGGAAGAATTGTGGGAAGAGAATAGACTCCCATAATAATCTAATTCTTTTGTCTTTTAAATGGACATTAGGATGAGCATTTGGGTTCTGGCTGTTTACTTACTTTGCGATGAAAAAGAAATATTTCAATTATCTGGGAAGAGGTTATGGAAGGCTCTTTGGGAAGGACCTGGGAAAGCGAATGAAACCAGAAGTTGTTAGCTGTTTTTACAATAGTATTTTTTGCAGTAGTTGTGTATACCTGCTCCTGAAGTAACTGGATCAATGCAAAAGTCTTTGCTGCAGGGTGGACCAGAGCTCTAGGCTGGTTGGATTTGAATTTTGAAGATCTGGAATTAGTAGCAGTGGCTTCAGAGTTTGAGGATGAGGAAGGAGACTTGCCCTCTGTGACAGGCCACAAGAATAAGCGCTCCAGGTGTTTTTGTGAACATGAAGTTGCCCAGGGGATGCTGGCTACCTTGGCTCTTTTACTGGTTCAGAATATTTGGTCCAGAGTTAGTTGTATCTAATTGGTTGCATCTCCTGGGATACCACAGAATGTGATTTTTAAAAAAAAAAAAGCATAAGAAACGCTGTGTGAGGTCAGACCACAATCCATCTAGCCCAGGATTCTGTATCTCTGTGGCACAGATTGAACTTTGATTCAGTTCCAATAGTGCTGAAACACACTAGCAATTGAAACAAAGTGAACTGAATTCCCCCTATGGTCAAGCTAGTGCACAATTGACTTCTTTTGCATATGGTGCTAATTATAGGAGTAGCCCTCTGTGATGTTGGGCATTTTATGCTGTTGATTCCCATCTACTTTGGCTGTGCAAGTAGAGGACAATGTGATGGTTAGCATTGCCTGGAGTAAGTGTAATCCAGATGTGATCATCTGTGCAATTCTGGGAGTACTTTGTGTTATTTTGGTATATTACAGGGCATAAGTGGAGGGCTGTTTAGTGGTTAGGATGTGAAATTCTTGATTAGACGGTGACACTTTCTGTGCTAGTGTAGATGGAGGAGAAAACTTGTTGGTTTTCTTTTTGTTTCGTTCCCCTCCTTTAGGTATGGCATCTCAGCCTGCAAAGTTCACGGATTTTTAAATTGGTTCTCAAGTCTGAGACTTCTGAGCCCAACCTGTGTGATTCTCTTTAGTTACAGCCTTACATTTTCACATTATAAAAATAAAACGTCTTCCAGGCAGACTAGAGAGCATCATCTTTCACACCTATGTGTTAAGTGAACATGGGTTTTGTTTCTTATCCAGTTTGCACTGGCTCTTGAGATTCCTATCAAACAGTGCCTAATGACTATACTATCTGACCATGTGCAAGTTGCTTTGTATGAAAACTTCCTATAGCAGCAGCTCTCTTGGCCCTTTCTGACTTACAAAAAACAAAACAAAAAAACCCCAAAGCCAATTTGTAAAAGGGGCTGGGGGGAGGGGTTGTAGGTTTTCTGCTCTGACCTATGTTTGGCTTTGTATTGTCTGAAATATTTTTTTTTTTTTAACAAAAATCTAAATTTTGTTTAACTCCGCACCACAGGAAGAATTCCAAATCAGGGTGTCAGTAAGTTGATCAAAATCTATGTATACATTGATTCCATATAAAAGAAAAATGCTTACCCCACAGAAGTGACAGCTATGTGACAAATACGTGCTAGCATGAATCTTCAACCACTTAAATAGGAGGATTGTGTAGCAATTAAAAAAACACAACCAAGGACAGGCTTCATGGTAACAACCATTATATGTTTTCTCTTTCCCCCAAGCAACCTGTCTACCATCACCCTCAAACCTGGAATTTCCCATCACTAGACATGTAAAAAATACCCTAGGGCAGAGAGGGGAAACTAGCTGTGGGAGCACAGCATTTGCTTCTTGCTCTGGAAGGTCCTGAGATAGTGGACTTCTTTAATTTGAAAGGTCACAACACAACACTGAAGTAGGGTTGCAAAGCTGTTGTAGATGTGGGTCCAGGAAATATGCTAGAGCAGGGTAGGCAGCTTTTGGCTCCGTGGGCTGCTGCTTCTAACCTGGCCCCTGCTGCAGGCTGCATCCCTGCACCTCCCTGGTGATCAGAAGCTGCTGTAAAGGGAATAGATTAAAAAACAGATTAAAAAGACAGCAGAGCTCTGCTGTTGTGGCTGGAAGGTGCTGATTCCCTGCTGTGGTATGGTGGGCTGGATCTGGTCTCTTCCGGGACTGGATGCTGACTCTTATGGAATGACCTGCAAAACCTCTCAAGTGGTTTTTCCTTGCTTGAGAGAAGTGACATCTCGACATCATGCCCATAAGACTTTTATGGTGCACACTCCTGTGTGTATGGACAGAATGTTATGTGCTTTTTCATGGAAAAACCTTTTGTGTAGTGGTGTCTGTTTTTTTGTTTTTGATGTTGCCGGTTTTTAACGCTAATATAATGCATTCTTATTGTGTAGTTGATAATTTTAAAAAGCCATTTGCACACCCAAAGTCTTATTGCCCACATGGATATATGACCATGGGGCAGATGCTCAGGAGATGAAATCAGCTGTTCATTATGGAACTTGAATTCAAACACCCACCTCATACCAGTTTTCTTTGAGGGTATCAGTTACAGAATTTCTTATTTTGGGAAGTGACAGTGACATAAGTGGAAGGAAGGTCTTTCTTTTTTCATTCTTCCTTTTTTTTCTTTTAATTTTTTTTGTTTGTTTACAAGCCTACTACTAGTTTGTAAGAAACTCGAATAAATCTTTTCTTAAATGTAAACGATACAAATGCAAGAAATACTTTATTCTGATTATGTTAACTGTGCTTTATGGCAATTAAGCACTCCTTCCCTTCTGCATTTTTCACTCATGATCTTATTTTAAAAAAGAGTCCTGTAATTTTCAGCGATTAACATGAATGCTGTTTTCCAGATGCCTCTCTGAAACAACCTTTCTGTCTGTCTTTGCTTTCAGGACAAACACCATGATGCTGCTCATGAAATCATTGAGACAATTCGGTAAGTGCTTGATTGTAGATCTGGTTAGAACCCAAACCTCTTTCCTCCTAAATGGATATTAAATGTTATAAATGAAATATTTTTGCAGGAATCAAACTGCAAAGAGAGACAGCAGTTCTAATAGCTGAACTCAGCCTGTGCTCTAATTTGCATGACACCTACTTTCACTGGTTTTTAATTTGCTTTTAGTCTTCGGGTGATGCAATATCTCCTTCTCATATTCCCAGCTTAATTTTAGCTTGTGCCAAACTGTTCCAGTTGTGGGAGTAGTTTTAACTCCAATTGGACACGAGTATCAACTTTATGGTGCTTTTTATGTGGATGAGGATGCTTCAGCATCCAGTGACAGAATTTAAATTAATTTCTTAGGATCCCAATGTTAGGCACTTTAGAAAAACAAACACACACATTATCTCACTCGCTCCTGTCTTTTTAAAGATTATCCTGCATATGTTCCTCACAGTTTCCAACTGTTACATCTTGACAATACTAGTAGTTGGGAGTGATGCCTGCGCTAGCATTTTCTGTATTGCTACTGCCTCAAGTTGATCAGTGGGAAAGGGCGGGGGGGGGGAAGAGGTGAAAGGGTAAGAAGTTTGAATATTTTTAAGCACTATAACAGCCAGATGTATTGTGACAGAGCACTCACTGTGGTTTCAGTACTGGTGGGAAATGACTTGTCTGGCAGGAGCTGTGTCTATGCAGTTATGCGAGTGGCTTTTTTATATCGAGTTATCCTGATTAGATAGTCAAACCAGGCTAGACAGTTTTAAACATGGCTCTGTCTTAAATACTTCAGACAGTTGTGCTAGATGGCAATTATAGGTCCCAGTGACACGGGCCCTACATAAATACTTAAGATTGTACATGTACTGGATTTTGTGTTCAGCTAGACAACTGGATGGAGTTAAACACTGTTCCAACATCATTTGTCAGCCCACGTAGCTACCTGGACTAAAATGGTAGTCTTGAATGTGGTTTGACTGCCTACACAAGCTTAGCAAACAGGGCGAGTCTTGTTTGTCCAAAAGAGTTCAGCTAAGTGTAATTGCGGTGACTGGGTCTGACACCCACCATGAAGCATGGGTCTGACAAATTTGCATATTTCAGAACATGTGCAGTGTACCATATGCTCTTGCATATAGCATGCCCCTCTATGTAATAGAAATCTTGTTTTTTTCAAAGGAAACTTGAAGAAGAAAAAATTTTGGTAGAAAGTAAGTCACAGCAGCAAGGAAGCCAAGCCTGCCAACAACAGTCCCATATGCAGAATGGAGCCCGCAGACCGATCCCATGTGCTGGGTCAAGGGCAGTGCATGGGTCGTCCATCTGGGGGGGTCCTCACAAGCTGGAAACTTGCTGGCAAGGGGAGCAGTAGCAACATTTAATTGTCGTGACTCTCCTAACCCCTCTCCTCTGCTGCCAAATTTCCAAACCCATGGGGATCTTTTTTTCTCACATTATAACACTCATCGCGATTTTCACCAGGTGGTTTTGGGAATGTGGGGCAGGGAGGAAGGCTTAGGTTATAATATGAGAGAATACAGTAGTTTCTTTTTGCATTTGTTGGAGAATTTTATGATTATAAGGGACTGTAACTTATCCTTGTTTCTTAATGAGGTCATAAAGTATTCTTTCCTAGTCACAAAAGCCTTATTTATACTAACAAAAAGCATGTTGCTTATGTTAGAGTCGCCAGGAGAGAGGATATGGAGATGACTGGCTGAAGGCAGGATCACCTGTCTGTTGCCCGCTGACCTAGTTTTAGACAGGTTTGTAGAGATCAAATAAATGAGGTTTTATGAGAGTAGTGATCATTAGGGGTACTTAAGGAACTTAATGTCCCATAGAGCAATGGTAAGAGTATGCCTTTCTTCTTCGGCACGCTTTGTACACATTGTAGTTTTAAATTGGATGCCTTTTCAGCATAATAATGTTCAGGAAAAGGACTGAATGAAAATGACACTTGGCAGATCTGCTTCCTGCATGTCTGTAATCATCTTGAGTAAAATATGTCTTTATTTTTAGGATGTTTTTGGTGCTGTTCATTCTACTGAAAAGACATTCAACTATTTGAGACGGTTCTGGAATCTCTTCTGACTTGCATATTAATCTGTTCAGCTGTAGAATCTTTTACTCAGGTTCAGCCATCCACAAGCCACATCAGCTCTGGCAATTGTTAGCATCCCAGCTTTTAGTTTTGTGGGGGTTTTTTTTTTTTAACTCTGACTAGATTTGTTCCATGAATAATGGAGATGATGAACACGAGGCCCCACAAAACCATCTTTGGAGTCGCTCTTGAGGCTATTAGAAGTCCTTACTTTAGGTCCATGAAACACAATAGGGTTGTAACCCTGTAAAGAGCTTTCTTTGATTATTCCAATAGTATTTTTTTAAATATTTTTTTAAAAATCTGTCTTCAATGTCAAGATTGTAATAGAAGAAAGTGTGCGATTCCAGTGGCATTCTGTAGAATTTGCATTAGGAAGATGCAATAGAATACTCTTATTTAATGTTTAAAGGGAAGAGGGTTTGCAACCCTTTCTTCAGATGTAGCTTCCTTAACTGCTTTCAAAGACTTGCTTTGGTGATTTGACACTTACTTTTGGGCCCTTGCATGTTATTTTGTAAGTTGTACTTGAAAATATTCCTTCCCCCCCGCCCCCAAAATTTGTAGTGGAATACAGACCTCTATAGACTTCCTGTGGCATCCCTAGCTTGTCAGGTAAACTGGCACTGAGTGTCAGCCCTTCGTACATGATGCTAGCAGAGTACAGGGCATCCTTAAAATACCAATCATCAGAAGCCCCATTGAAAAATCTGCTTCTAAATAGGTCACATAAGAGGGAGTACAAAATATTGCACTAATGAGGTACAACATATGATATATTGCACCAGATGCTTGGAAGTGTTTATTTTTATGCTGAAAACACCTATGCTTTCTCAGACATGATTGTGCAGGAGAGGATGTGTCCAGTTTTGCTGCATGTGGCTTTATCCAGAGTGGTTGTTAGTAGCAGTTTTACAAAAAAAAAAAATAGAAAGATGTACCTTTTTCTTCACATTTTTCAGTTAGATTAGCATCAGCTATGACTTACGTTTTGCATCATTTGAGTATATTTGTCACTTTATTGTGAAGTTGCAACTGAGTTGGTGCCACTTCAAGAGCTTTATGATACTTCCAGTGGTATAAGGCTCCTTACTTTGTACTCATTTTGTGTTGGATGTGAACTGTTCTCTACTTTACTTCTAACAATATTATGATCATCGTACCTACTGCAGGAATGTCAGTCGAAATAAAATTCAGGCAGAATGCTGTTTCAGTAAAAATAAAAACTGTCATGTTAAGCATTAAGCAGTACAATAAAAGTTTTGCAGATCCATTGCATTCTCATTCTTGTCTTATTTCAGGTGGGTCTGTGAAGAAATCCCAGATCTCAAGCTTGCTATGGAAAATTATGTTTTAATTGACTATGATACAAAAAGGTGAGATGAAATGTTTTTGTTTTTTTTTTCTCTTGGGGAGGACAAGCCAAAAAGAGTTGTGGTGAATTAGTCTGCAATTAGTTATTCTTAGACACTGTGAACTGAGCTGAAGTCTTTTAGAACTGGCTTCAGACTCTGCAAAGTTATTTTGGTAGGAAATGTGTAACAAATATTGGCAAAGTCCGTTGGATTCAGGACATAATTGGAAACTCCACATAGCAGAAAGTTGAGTTGGTGTACGTTGGAATTACTCACCCCGAAACAATGATCAGTATCTGTGTGGTTGGGCTAGTTCCAGGGTTAGGAATCTCAATGGTAAAGAAGTTTCTGCTTTTGTAGTAACTAAATTCCTGTTAAAAAAAAATTATGCCAGAGTTATACAAAGACATTGCCGAGTCTCCTCCAACAAAGAGGGGAGACAGCTTTCCTTACTTTTCTCCTATTCAGAAGGAGGGTACCAATTTAGTACCCTAACTACAAGTAGGATACCAAAATGAGTTTTTGAGTTCAAACTCTTTCTACATGTCCTCCTGAACAAGGGAGCAGTGCTTGATGTGGAGACTTCTGTGAAAACATTTATTTCACAGGCTGGCTTTATGTCTCTATAGTGTTCTCTTGGAGGCTGCAGTGTGGGTGGAGGTTGGGAGGGACAGAATCTGACCCGGTGGAATCTTTTTTTGGCTGTAATCAGTTCATCTGGAGAAAACTGAGAGAGACTGTGTGTTTTAGCTTGATTTGACTGCGTTAATAGAGATGACGGTTAAAACCACAGCTTGGCTGGTAAGTGTGAGAATGCACCATATTGAGTTTTTGGAAAAGATTTAGATTCACCAAGGTCCACAAAACTGAATTCTCCCCCTAAATAAGTTTGATAAGTGAAACCAAACATTTTTAATTGGGCATTTAATTGTTTAAGCAGCTAATTGGCACCTGCAGCACAAAGGGAGTTGTGCACATCTAATTAAACAGCACCAAGGAGCATTCTTACTTTTTGTTTTAAAGATCTGATCTGGAGAGTTACAGGCCCTTCCAGTCTCACCAATGTATTTGCAGGAGCAGTGTTTCCTTGGTACCTGTTAGGTATATAGTTATTACACCAACATTTTTAAAACAATAATTTTGTAGTACCGGCGTCCTGATAGGGCATGAATAACTGGGTAGCTTCACCTTTGTCAGCAGCAACACTGAATAAAAAGAAACCATCTGTTCTCAGCAGTCACACCTTACTTACCTATGCAGCTTTTCAAGGAAGTCATAAACCTGTCATTTTGGTCATGGTATTAATCCTGCTTGCTTTGCTTGGAAAATAAATATTCTAAAAAAGAATTGCCCTTTGCAGGTTGCTTGGCAAATGCCGAAAACGTGAACGAAAACCAGTAGATTGTAGAAATATTTATATGCAAAAATGCAAAATTGTATACACAGTTCAGTTTCTGCCTCTCCTGTTGTCCTGTTATTTGGCAACTCAAAGTCAGTGCAAAGCTGCAGTATTCTTGAAACGAGAAGCCTTAGCTAACTGGCGTGGAGAAGTTAAGTTTGAGAGGTTAAAGAGATACTTCCTTCTCTTGTCCTTTGTGCTTTTTCCTCCTCCCTTCCTGTCTTGAGATGGCGGTGATTGGATTTTCTCTAATTCCAGTTACTTCCTGGAATGGCCTTTCTTTTGAAGTTATGTGAAATGTAGTTGTATAATAGACAATCTGACTGGCAGCTGTCCTCCTTCCCTCCCTGGCACAGAGGTGATTTGATTTTTTTTTTTTTTTTTTTTTTTTTTTTTTTCCTAATCCTCTCAGCTTCTGTCATTAAGGTGGCTGGTTAAACAGAATGTAAATCCAGCTAACCCACTTAATAAGCAATATGTTCCTTGAGTAAATCAGGTCTGTGATAGATGAAGTTATAGTCTGAAGAAACTGAATTATAGGGCAGGCTACATTTTAGAATCACAAGACTTGGCTCTGGCTAGTGTCTGGACAGATGAAGAGACAAAACAGAATAAATTACAAGCAACTTCAAACTGCTTGTCATATAGGCTTGCGGGTAAAAAGCTAATGGGCTATAAGGTATGTCTAATATAGTATTAAGGTTTTTCTCTAATTGTTTATCTCCCATTTATTACAATAAGCTCTTAGAAGTGGAATATTAACATCCGTGCACTCTACTATGAGCGGCTGGACTGCTGAATACTTTTATTTAAGGAAATTATACATTCATAAATTTGCATAAAGAGAGAGTCTTTGGAGGAAATAAAAAGAACCTGTATACTTACAGTATATTTAACTTTACCAATATAAGTCTACCAATTTTGAAAGCTTTGTTCTAGTATGTTGGGTTGAGCATTTTAAATCTGTGTTGCTGACTAACCAGCAAACTTTTTTTTCCCCCCCTTTCCCAGCTTTGAAAGCATGCAGAGGCTTTGTGACAAATACAACCGAGCCATTGATAGCATTCATCAGTTGGTATGTATTTACCTTTGTTATGCCATGATGCCTATCTTGCTGTCTTATTCAGGCTAATGGTTTCAAGTTCATGTGTAGTAAATTACATCCAAGACTGTGCTGAATTTTTTTTTTTAATGCTCAGAATTGTGTGTATTTACCTAAACAGCAGCACTGCTATTAACAGCATTTTCATTCATCCAGGAGTTAAGTCTTCTATTAAACCTTCCTTTCTGGGCCAAAACTTGGCACTCAAGGATTTAGCCTTGGAGTGAATTTATATTCTTCTTTTATATAAGAGTAGCTTAATTTTGCTAAAGTACAGGTTTGCAGACTTAGTCCCAAATGTGCAGTTGGCATTGTTACTTTTGACGTTTAAAATAGTGGAGTTAACTTTGGGGAAGAAAATATTCCTTCTCATGTGCCATATCTCGTTTTTTGTTCAGAAACTTCATAAGGATTTCACATCTATAGATTTACTTGTGCATGTGGGTATATGTGGCTTGAAGGCATCTTAAATAGCCCATCAGAATCTCTTGTGTATTATGGCAGTGATCCATGGATTACAAATTTTGTTACTCTTCAATAAAGCTATGTTTTAGAGCTTTTCTTCTCTAAAGGACCTTTCTGGAAAAACTGGAATGAAATCTAGCTTAATACCTTTTTTTAATTAAGTAACTTTTTCAGTTTTCCTCGTGCTTATTTTAAAAGGTGGGATGGAGGGCATGAAACACAGCAAACAGATTAATATTAAAGTTTGACTTAATCTGTATGCTGTTTTGATGCCACTTTTTTTCAAAAGCATCTGTCTAGGCACTTGATAAATTCATCCAATTTACAACTACTGCTTATTTCACAAAAGTTATGGTTTTTGGGACCTTATGAACTACATTATAGCAATCATATGCTTGAAGATGTTGACTGTATATTGGACAGTGAATGTTTATTATATTTCCTTTGAACGCTCTCATAAAGAGAGAGCCTTCAGATTAAACAATGCTCTGTGCTTTATTTATTTGATTTGTACATATTGGCCAGTCCAATTGTATCTCTGCTAAGCAGGCACTGACAAAGTGAGAATCCTGTCAGTATAATCTATTTTTGCCAGTGCTCTGCTGAATGCTGGACTACAGGCCAGCTGACTTCCCTGGAGGAAGTTGTATCTAAAACATGAACAGAGGAGCAAATTTGAGGGATCTTGGAAAGGAGGAGATGAGGCACAGAAGCAAGACTGACCTAGATGTGCAAAATCCAGGAGGAGGGTGAAAGAAAAAGGCTTAATAGCAGTTGCTTATATATTTAGGATTGAGGTTATGGGGAAAAGGGAGCCTTTTAATTCCATCATTTTTTTTTTTTAATTAATTTTTTTATTTTTTTATCACCACTGCTACCTTTGCGATTCCTCTCATTTGACAATTTCCAGCAAGGAAATCCAGCCCCTCTTACATTGGTGGTATAGTTGGATGTTGTAGTTGCATCAGCTCATGCTTTTGCTGTGCACTGTTTGAAAAGACCCTTTAAGTGAGGCGATACCAGATAATAAAGCAAATTAGCCTGCTTTTAAGATGCATTGTTGCAGGATTTCTTTATCATGTCTCCTTATGGAAGACCTGTAGATTAATTGTACTACCATGGAAGGGAATACATTTGTCTTTCTGCCAGTCTTGCTCCCTACATATGCACCTATATTTTGATGCCCCTGCCCCCTCTTTTTCATATTTGGTTTACAACCCATTTTAACTTCCCCTCCTTAGTGGAAAGGAACCACCCAGCCCATGAAACTGAACACTCGTCCTTCCAATGGACTCCTCCGTCATATCCTGCAGCAAGTATATAACCACTCGGTGACCGACCCAGAGAAACTCAACAACTATGAACCCTTTTCCCCAGAGGTGTATGGAGAAACTTCCTTTGATTTAGTGGCCCAAATGATTGATGAAATTAAGATGACAGAGGATGACTTGTTTGTCGATTTGGGCAGTGGTAAGTGACATAACTGCTTTTGTCTTTCGTTTTTCTTTCTCTGTCCAGGGGTCTTTTCTCTTCCAGTTAAGGGGGAAACTGCCCCCCCCTCCCATATTAATATTACAGCTGGAAAGTAACTCATCACTAAGGATTCTGCTTCTTGCTGGGAGCATGTGTTAGATGTAATCCTCAACGAGGCTGTTATTTTCTCCAGCAAAACTAAGTGAATCAATGTAGCATTCCAATGCTTTCTTTGCCATGATAATGGGAGGTGGCGCCAAGCATGTGATCCACCCTTGCCAGTGAAGGAAGTATTGGCTCTTCAGGAACCTTTTGAAGAACACTCCAATCTTGCCCCAGTAGCTAGATGCTATTCATCTTAAAATATAGCTCTGGAATGACTCTGTGACAATGTCACTAACAGCTTTCATATTTTATGCTTTTTGGCTTTTAGATCTAGTTTGCCTTTTTTTATGTAACAAAAGGAAGTTACCCCTCCATATCTCCAAGTCTGCAGCGCTGGCACTTGGTTATCACAAAATCAAGCTGGGTTTGTTCTTGTCACATATGACATAATTGCCAGCAATAAAGAGTTTATAGTCAGAACTTTGACAGTTGTGTTGCAAGGCTAAGTAGAATCCAGTTCTGTATCCCATGAATAGCCTTTGCCCTGTGGCAGGCAGCTCTAATATTTATTTTTTTTGTTGATTCAGTAGCCACATGCGACTCAAACATGTGGAACAGACATTGTTATGAGTAAGAAGATGCTCTTTTTTTAGTTGATCTTTTTTTAGTTCCTTGACTTCCATCAGGAAAGGAGTAGTAAGAATTTCCTGTCAGTGGATTTTTCTTAGCTAATTAAATTAAATGTGTGTTCTCATGCTTTTTTGATGTTTGTCCTCTATCTCAGGGTAGCTCAACCCCTGGTCTGTAGGCCAGGTCTGGCCCCCGGTGCTGTCTTTTGACCCATGGGCCTTCCCACAGATACGTGGGGAGCCTTGTGGGTTGTGGCCCTATGTGCTAGATCAGGCACGCAGGTCAGAGTGGGGCCTGATCCTGACCAGTAGGACTGAAATGGTGAACACCACTGCTCCTATCCAATCAAAATTTTTTAAAAAAATGTGCAAACTAAAATACAGTAGAATGTCTATTAACATTCATCACTCAAATACAGTTTGGGTTGCTTTGCTGTGCTGGAATAACAGTACCATAGCTGTGTGCACATGTTTATTCACTAAGGTCATAGGAAATCGTATCTGGAAGTAGCACAATCTACTGCTGTTTGTCTAAAAGTCTGAGAAAGGTATGATCTGTCTAATATAATGTTTGTTTACCATGTCACCAGAAGTGGTGCTAGATGTTCATTACCAAAAGAACCTCAAAGATTGCTCTTGGGATTCTCCCAAATATAACGTATAAAAACTTCATTAACATCTGTCAATAGCAGGTAAACACACAACAGTGTTAACTTTCTTTGTATGCTGCAAATATGCATGTTCATTCTCAAATTGATTTGATGCAGTGAAACAAGGGAAATTGTCTCCTCTTTACATAACTCATCCTAATAGTAATGAAAGCCTGACACTGTTGACAGAAAGTGAATTTTCAGAATGCTGATGGCCAACCTTTCTGGCAGGCATGCCACAAATTAACCCCTCTGCCCCCAAGTGCCAATATGATCCCCGTCCCCTGCCCAATCTGCCAGTGTGTTGCCTGACCCCTCTCTGGTGTGCCACATGCACAGGCTGCTTGTGCCATTCGCAGCATGCATGCAGCAGGGTGGCCTCCCCTTTTTCTTGTCAGTATGAAGTACAGTGCAAACTAGAACCACATTCGAGCATTAGAACGATATCCAATAAGTTTTTAGTGTTTCTTGTGCATCTAGGAATTGCCCTTCAGTGGAACGCAGCAAGCTCGAATGTTTCAGTTGTATTTTACCAGTAACTTGGTACCAGTTTCAGAAGTCAAGTATACTGTATCTATTTGATGCTGAAAAGGGGAGGCAGAACATATCTATACTGATTTAGAATTAGGACACAGTTCAAACCCAATGCTTCTTTTTTTTTTTTTTTTTAAAGAGAAGGTCGTTAGTGACATCTAATGAAACATTAATTTGGTCCATACAAATGCATATTATTTTTACAGTTTTTTAAATCCTTCCTCCCCCATTATTTTATATTCATTTTCTATTATTTATAATAAGTATGGTAAGCTCTTCAGAGCCTTGACTGCTTTTTGTATGTCATCGTAATTGAGGCCTCTAAGCTCTCCTGTGGTATAAATATTTTATTACACAACACTGTCATCTCCTGGTTCCCTTTCATACCAAACTGTGCATTGTTTAGATAATGAGTTAATGGCAAGGGTGCCACCTCTTCAATTACTTTTGCTGTTTCCGGGAGGCAGTCAATGAGGCAGCCCATTTGCACAGAAACACAGTGCAGTTTTCTATCTGTTTGACTTGATTCCTGTTTCTCACATGACTGTCTGTGAAACTCTTAAGTGCATTAGTGCGATTATAGTGAATATTATATCCAGTCTATAAACTATATTGAAATGGATACTGAAGTCATATGTTTCAGAGTGGTAATCAGTCTCCCTAAGAAATGCAGAATGACTAGAATTTATAGGTACTTGCAAAAGGGGATGCAAAATCTGGGTCAGATAAGCAAGCAAAAAATTAGCTGTGACTTTTTTCACACAAGCTTGAGATGTAATGCCTGCAGACAGTGTATAGGAATGGCAGCTAATTACTGCTGGTAGTGTCTGATGCAAATATAATCTGGAGTGATGGGAAGTTCATACATTTTTAAGTAATGTTTCGTCTTGCAGCATAGCAGTTACTTCTGAAATTACTTTGGGCATTGAACAATAGTTGTGTTTTTTGGGGCGGGGGGGAGGGGTGGTTACCAGGTACTGTTTCTGTCTTGGATTAGGATCTTTTCTGTGTACTGATACATTTGTATGCATATTCTGTAAAGGTGAAAGCCAGTTTTACTTTAACCACCAAGTGTTTTTATCAGTGTTTTAGTTGAGGGCATTTTTGACGCATATACTTGCAATGTTTTGGAAGACATAAACTTAAGAATTCACGTAGCAGCTGTTGGTTTTATTAAACAGAAATAAAACAACCATATTTATCCCCCCTCTAGGGGACACTAGTCATTTAAGTGGAACATAGGTTCCTAAATTGTCATGCAGCCATTTTTAAGGTGTCACCCTGCCTTGTCTTCTACCCAGCACAGTGAGCAAATGCACACAATTGGCAACTTTAATGAGGACTGATTGATGGATAAAAAAACAGGTTTAAAGAGTCATGAACTTTCTGAATCAGTTACTGTCTAAGGCAGGGGTGGGCAACACGTGGCCCGGGGCCAAATGCGGTCTGCCAGGCCATTCTATCTGGCCCGCAGGGCCCCTAAAAAAATATAGAAAATTAATATTTATATGCCCCTGGCTGCCTATCATGTGGCCCTCGATGGCTTGCCAAAATTCAATAAGCGGCCCTCTGCCCAAAATAATTGCCCGCCCCTGGACTCTAAGGTGCCACCTTGCCCTACTTTGTGCCTGACTTCAGACTAACATGGCTAACCGCCTCTGCGGTAGGTACTAGATGTACTAGCAGAAAGTCAGTTCCTGTCCTGAAGAGCTTACAGTCTAAATAAGCAAGACGGACAAAGAACTAGAGAAGTGAAGCAGCATATCCGCCTTTTTTTCTGATGATACAGGAATAAATTTGTGCAGAAACTATAGCAGAGCTGAGCGTTTAACCCTGGTTTCCTGAGTCCCAGTCCACTACCTTAACCACAAAGCTGTCCTTCCTCATGTGCATTTTGGCTTCTTGAGGGTTCTAGAAATACCTTTCTCGTTGTGTGTGGTTTTTTTTTTCTTCTTTTTTTTTTACTGTCACTTGTTCTTATATTCTCTCTCTCTCTGTCTGTCTCTGCAGGTGTGGGTCAGGTGGTGCTCCAAGTTGCTGCAGCCACAAACTGCAAACATCACTATGGTGTGGAGAAAGCTGATATTCCAGCCAAATATGCTGAGGTGAGTTTTATGTCTAGAAATGTGAGATTTGTAGGTGTTTTAGTCAAGGTCTAGCTCACTGCTTTATGGTTTACAGGTAATTGCCTTGCATCAACAAGCAGGTGAGTTCAATTTGAATATAGAGCTGCTCAAGTCACCAAGGTCTGGAACACAATGTCAGGAGGAGGGAATTGTGTGTGTTGTGGTACTTGTTGGCAATGCTCATGGAGTAATCAGAAAACATATTAACTAAGCTTCTAAGGCAGCGTAATTCAACCCTTAGGATCTCAAGGAGGTGATGGTAGGTGTGGCCTTAATGAAATGGGAACAAAAGATTTTTGTAAAGTTGCAGGGTTAGCTAAGCAAAAACCTGCAGTGTTGGAGTGGCAGAACCGTGAGTGTGTTTTACCTGCAAAGCAAATCTCCTGAGTGGAGTAAGGCTTTTACCACTGCCTGGCAGCTGTCTGAAGACCAGAGTAGACGATTTTGGATTTTTCAGCCAGCTACCACAGTCCATTTAGGAGCTGGTGCCTTCTCAGAATGCACTTTGTGTTCTGGCAGCACAGATTCTATATGTATGGTTTTTATCTGCTGCTAGTAGTTCTGCTACCCCCTAAACTCACTGCCGAGAGTATGGACCCCATTTGGTATCCTATGTCTGGAATAGGCTAGGCCTTTAAAAGGCCTGTAACATAGTAGGTAGTGCTGTGTAGGCTTAGTAAATCTAGGAAGGGTTTAAACAAAATTAAATATTAGGAGATGAAATGCACAAACTCCTAGAACTTTTAAGAACTTACAGTCCAGATTGTGGCAGTAATGACCCATTAAGAGTCTCAAACCATAAACCAGTCAGCTTAGTTATTAAAATATAGCTGGAGTTGCTGAGTAACTTAACCGATAGGACTCTAGAATTCACTAGAGTATTCAGTTAATAGTAGTACTTAGCAAGCACCCAAATGCAGCACTTAAAATGAAGTCTTATGATGAGACCATTATACCTAGGCAAGCAGTTTTTTCTTTACACTTCCACTAGTTCTGTGTCCATGGGGACACCCAAAGTTAATCAATTCCAAGAGAGAGGTGGAGCTGCAAGCAAACAATAAAAGTTGGTCAAGCCTTACAGTAAGTCAGTTTACTTCTTCCAGCAAGATACACAGAGCCTTTAGCTCCTTGTTTGAGAGGGTCAGGGTGGGGAAACAGATAGGGTCTGTTTTCATGTAGAAATTAGAACTTTTGAGCTTCTTTTTGGATGATATAGGCAAAGAGTGCTAAGACTTGTATTGAGGAGGGCAGTAGAAGGACCAAAGAATCCCCTCACCCCTGTTCCTTGAATCTTGTAGTTTCCTTTGGAAACCTACCACTGGAGCACATCTACAAACTTGCCTCAACCCTTTGTTGAAATGCTCAAGGTCATTTAGAGGGCAGCTTGTAAAAATGAGGTTCTTCCTTCATTTTAACAGTAGCCATAGTTTAAAAGGCATTCTGTTTGCGAGAGAAGGCCAGATTTTCATTTTTATCAAGGTCTTTTTACATTCCTCTGATACTAATCGCCTTCAGGCCCACTTACACAGAAGGATGAGAGGGGCATTTAGGTCAGTGAGAATAAGCCTGTAAAAAATTACATAACCTTTGCAAATATATAGTGGAAATATGTTTTTTTTCTTTAGGCACAAGACAAGATGAGGCATGCTAGGGACTAACTGGTTCAGAGAGGCATAAGCGCTCTTTTGTAGGTGACAGGCTACAAAACCCTGATGGCATCCCTCTTGTTAAGAGTATTGTGTCAGTATTTCATAACTTGAGCAGGTGAAAAAATCATACTTTATCCTTGGTGTCCCATCAGGTTAACCACTTGACAGCTGCTGCAGTTTCAGAAAGTGTGAATCTGTGTTAGGTAGATTACAGGTCTCATGCTCTGTTTAAATTGGCCCAGTTTTAATATTTTTTCTTGATGGACATTTGTGACGGGGATTGAATTGAGTTTGTAGTCATTTGACCGTAACAACAGTTCTTTATTTATTACCACGTTTCATGCAGGTTTTAAAGCTTCAGTTAAAAGGGAAAATCTGTAGTCTGGTTTTTTGGGGGGGATGGGACATGGAACCTTTCTAAACATGACCCATTATTGAAGCTGGAGATTGAACCAGTTGCGTGCTATGAGCTGTTCCATTCATTGATTGGGGATATTGGTTTTAAACCTAGTAAGTTTTAAATGTCACCAGAAACTATTTCACTACTGGCAATATAGCAGAGTTCTTCAGTTATTTTCAAATTGTTAATGGAGACTGAAGCTTTCTTTCCTCCCCAGTCTAAGTGTTGTGTTTGTGGACTGCAGTTGCAAGGCTTTCTAACCTTTCCTATGCTATTTTAGTTTCACTTTTAATGTTGAATAGATATAACTAATCCTTGTTGCCGCAGTGTCATAGTTCCATGGGCTACGCACCCACAGGTTATATGTAGAGTCAGGATTTCAGAAATAGTGGCCCTGCTTCCGAGGCATCAGACTGTCTGTGTGAGAGATTTTTTTCAGCTCCTTTCTCTTCTGTCTGGCAGGAAACTGTTGCCAACCAGTGGACTTGCATTGCAAATGACTTGCTGTTCTGTTTTAAACCAAATCTGTTTAGATATAGATTGAAGCGCTCTTCCTGGTTTCTGACAATGTGGTGCTCGCTTCCAGTTGCTATTTCAGTTGCTTTGCATGCTTACTCCTGCTTTCCCATTCTCTGTAGCCGACTTCTCTTTATCCCTTTTCACCTTTTTGCTTTCTGGGTTCAGATTGGGCTGTTTTCACTTCCGTCTGCTTGCTGTGGGTTTATATAGTACAGGAGGAATGGTTGCCTAGGTTGCACCATCCTTAAGCAGAATGCTGAGCAGAGTCAACTCGGTCTTCCCAGAACATTTAGCTTCCCTGAAAAGAGGAGACTGGAAAAAGCCAGCCTTGGTATTTTGGCCATGGTGAAGCAAAGGAAAGGGTCTCCCATTGGGAACTAAAAAGGGCAGACTGTCAGTGTGTGTTTTATGAATTTCCCTTGGTCCTTTTTAAGCATTACTGGGAAAGAACTTCTCAGGCCAGTGTGAGTTGTCAGAGCTGCCTCTTATTTTGTTGTAATGTAACTAGTAATGCAGGATTTCCTAATGGGTGTTTTTTCCTTTTTCCCCCTCTTCTAGACGATGGACAGAGAGTTCAGAAAGTGGATGAAATGGTATGGGAAAAAACATGCAGAATACACAGTGAGTGAAATTCAGATGAAAAACTTTATGCTCCACTTGTTCAGAATGTACACAGTCCCCTACTTTCTTCCCTAGTCAAGAAGTAGTATGAGTCAAATTGCTTCTTGGCTTTTTTTTCTTGCTGCTGAGAGTGGTATTCTCTCTCTCAAAAAAAAAAAAATATCTTTCCGAAGCCCTCTTGACTCACTTGACATTTGACGTGTGGGTGTTGGGAATGTATTCAGGGCTTGCAGAAGTTCATGGAAACCTTTTCTCTTCTAAACCTTCATTACTCATGAAATAGCATATGCACTATTATACTATTTCCTGTCCCCAGGTTCAAATGTCATTAAGAAAATTGCTTACTGATTAGCCACTTATGGTCGAGAAATTCATATAATCTTGGTTCTCCAGTGGCACTCCAAGAACCTTGAGAATCCTCCTGCTTGTCTGCCACTGTTGTTCCTTAATCATTTGGACGAGTTACCATTAGGTGATTCAGGATAAACTCTTCTCTTAGGAGTTACAACCAGTTATCTCTGAAGCTGTCTCTAATCTGAGAGCAAGTAAGCAGGAGATGAATCTGGTTTCCCTTTGTGATTTGTGCAGAGACACCACTCCTAATCTGTTAGAACAGTTTGGTCCACTTGGCTTTTAACTTCCAATATTACCAGTTGGTTTCTCATTGGCAGCCAGAGTTGGGAGAAGCGCATGTTAACTCTTCATTTGCAGGAAAAATGTGTGTTCAAAGGTTCATAATGTTTTAATGTTTGGGGAACCTGCCTTGTAATGAAAAGCTCTGTAGTTTCTCTTTGAGAAGTAGGCCATCTGCTGGAGTGAGGTGACACTGTCACCTGTCTTGGAGCACTTCTGGAACTGACATTTAGTGTGTGATATCAATCTTTCGGATATAGGCCAGTCTTAGTTTGTATGAGAATTTATGTCAAGGTTGCTAAATCTTTCCCACTGTGAAACTGTACATACCTTCCTTTGCATGAGGGGGCCATATGGCATGCTTCCAGTGCATCAACCAGCTGGCATTATATAAAATACATTGTTTCTGAAAGATATTTTGCATGTGATGCATGTAATTTAAAGAGTGGGGAAGAAATCTAGACAGAACTGTGGAATGTATATGGCTTGCCTTTAGGCTTGCAAATGTTTTCATGTTATGTATTATATATGATGGGACTAACACTGTTCACTGTAGAAACAAAACTGTTCATTTTTTTTAAAGTTCGGATTATAAAATCATAGGAAAATAGGGCTAAAAGGGGTATCACAAGATCAGCTACTCCAGGCCCCCATTCAAGGTGGGATCACCACTGACTAAATTGTCCTAGCTTGAGTGTCTGTCTAAGCTGCTATTGAATATTTCCAAGGATGGAGATTCCAAGATGTCTCTAGGCAGTTTGTTCCAGTGCTCGACCACCCTCATAATCTGATAGTTCTTTCTAATACCCGGCTTCATTTCTGGGTACTGGCTAGGACCAGTGTTTTCAAATGTGGGAATGTCAGTCAGTAACGCGTGTAAGTTCATCTCAACTGAACAAGTAGGTAATGAACACTTACTCTGCCAAGCCAACATTTGTTAGTTCAGTACTGTAGTTGAAGTTGACTCTTTCCGTAAGGCAGTCGGTGAAGGAAATGAGTTCTGAATCTTTCTCCATATAATTCTCCTACGTAGCAGCGTGGTGTTTTGCCTCCTAACTGGCAGCAAGACCAGTAATTCTATATAGCAAGTTATTAATATTAACATAACTAGAATAGAGAAAAAGCGCCAAGGATGAAAAGCTTAGTATTTTCCCTGTGAGCTGAGTGTTGTGGTAGTGAATGTGGTAACTGCACTGGGGAATCCTCTTTTTCTCTTTCTAATACAGTTTGACTGCCACTATTTAATTCCAGTTGGATATCTGGATTTTAGTCTGTGCTGATAATTGGTGTGGCCATGGACTGGAATATTCTATATTCCAACTTGCAAATTCCATTCTCATTTTTAATGAGTTGTATACAAGTAAATAATTGGAGAAAAATATTTCCTCTAGGGAAAGAAGGCTTAGTTTAGTGGGATCAAATCTGAGAGTCCTGCTGCTGCTTTGTGTAAAGCAGGCAGGGAGAGGGGAAGGGCAAACTTTTTGGCAGATGAGCTACAAATTGTCCCTGCTCCCTCCTTGAGTGCCACTGATATTCTTCCTCTGCCTGATCTGTCTGCTTTACTTTCTGCTCCTACCCTGTCTGCTGCTGTGCTGTGTGTCCCCTCCCTGTTCTGCCGTGTGCCACACGCAGAGACTGCCCATGACACTTGTGCCACAGGTTGGCCTCCTCTGGTGTATACAATTTGGACAAGGGCTTTGTAGTTGCTGCCTTACCATAGAAGTCAAAGCAGAGGCGTCAGGTCATAGTACAACCCATTGTTTGACCTGCAGGAATTTCTAACTGAAGGATATCCAGTGTTAGACTTGGGGAACTCCGTATAAGTGGCTTTACTCTGTAAAATGACTGACAAGAATAACTTTTGGCAGTCCGTGATGACTCCATGTCCAATGCACTAGTTTTACAAGGCAGGTAGTAAGTTCCCTGTCAGCCTTATAAAAGTATCCTGGAATTTGATCATCAAAATTATTTATTTTATTTTTTTCAATGGAGTCTCATCATCAATAATAAAGGTTCTGAGATTGGAACACACTCAACAATTCTGATGCACAAGCTAAATGAAGAAAATCCTGTTTGCTTTCCCACTCCTTAATGAATCTGGGCAGCAGTGCTAACAAGAATAAAAAAAGAAACAAGTCTTTATGAGAAGAGCTGGCAGACAACTTGTACATGTAGGTGCAGAGGGAAAGAGCCATTGAGTAAGAAAACACTATTTCCCCACAATTGCTTTCAGACTATAACGGTATTTTGAAGCTTTCTAGCAGCTGGTGCAAAATATCCTGAGGCATATTGGAGTCCAAGGTCCCTTACTGAGTCACAGCTACTAGTTATGGGTTGCTGCAGCATCTTCAAGGTGGCAATCCCCATTTGGGGCATGAGGGAGAAGACATTGGGAGAGGGATTGATCTCTAGGACCTTGACTGAGGAGGTCCTATCTTTTCCCCCTTTACTGCAGGCAACCACGTCATATAAACATGCCCATAAAACTATCATATTCCATCTTAAAACTAGTTTGGTTGTTTTTTCATAGTACTTCTTTTGGAAAGGTTATGCTTAAGAGGCCTTTTTTTTTTAGTTGCCAGCTGAATTTATTCATGGTGAGTTTCTAATTGTTCTTTTGTCAGTGTATTCCTTCCCTAATATGTATTCTGCTGAAATATTTATAAGGAGTAATGGTATCGCCTTTCAGCCTTCTTTTTGCTATCCACTCCTTTCATCTTCTGTAAAAATATGTATCCTGATGAGGGAAAAAATGCCATTACTGGCTACTAATGCCTTCAGTTTGTTGCTTTGTAACATCTTTTCAGTTTGTTAACTGGGACATCTTATTCGGATCTTAGTGACTTCAGCCTTTGGGGCTAGAATGTTCCACTTGCAAAGTAAATTAGATTCGATGCATCAGCCTACCTGTTCTTGACCGTGCCTCTACCTTTCTGTTTTTCATTTCCATGGAACAGAGATTTTTTAGCTCCTTGAAAGTTTTTTAAGGTTAGTTTCAGACTTTTCTTTGATTGAACCACTGTCTCGAGAAAATTGGAGGTTTTTTTTTTTTTTTTTTTTTTTAGGGGATTAAGACTAGCTAATGACAGTCTTTCTTGGAGAGTTTCTTCACATGTTCAGTTATCAGATTAAGTTTAAACTCCATATTGCAGATTCTTATACAAGACAGGTGCTACTTCATGGCTGTTAAACATACAAGCCATGGGCCCAAAATCAGAACAATCTTTGGGTAGTTGGGGCATGATACTGAGACACCACTTAGTGCCTGAATGTTCTTCCCAGCATGTCTTAGTAATGAGTTGTGTCCTCGATGCATACCACCTGTCATCTTAGCATTTCCCTAGTAGGAAAAGTTATTTTATTTGTTGTGTGTATGCAGTAAGCATAGCTGTGTGCAAACTTGGAGGGCTGGTGGTGAGAGAAATGTTATCAGATTCATACAACTGATTTTTTTTGCTGGTAAAAATTGAGGCACTCTCCTTTCCTTTCCCCCTGGACTTGTCAGGTCTTCCCGTGCTTCCCCTGTTGGCAAAAAGAGTTTACTCTAGCCATAGGGAGACAATTTTCTAGAAGGCTTGGCCCTTGGAGTAAAGTGAAAGAAAACAGGTCAAGGTGCAGTGGGGTGTAGGCCCAGATTCTGTATTGTATAATCTCTTTCCCATTCTTCTTCCTACACCAGTCTCTGGGGTCTAGCCTTAATCACACATGGTCCCCATATCCCTTTTGGACTTGTTAACTTGTGTTTTGGGGAATCCTCACAATCAATAGTCTACTGTAGTGGAGCCCTAAGTAATTTCTAAAACAAGTACGAGCAGGTCTCTAAAATGGGTTAGAGGAGGAGAAGAACCAGGGTCATTCTTGTTTCGGAAAGCCTTGTTATCTGCTTTGACTTTTAAAAGTGGTTCATAAATCTTAGTAGTTTTTATCCAATGTTTCCAGTGCTTTGGGTTGGGGATTGTACAGAGGCAGGTGGAGGGTGACTGATCACGCACCTCAGGTGTATATTTTTGATTCTGGTGTGTCGGAAACTTCATTAAGGCTGTAGGTACATCCCAGTGCTTGAAGCTGTATATTTTGCTTTACACTTGCTGTTGGCCCAGCGGATCATTTCTTAGGAGGAAGCTTCAATAGCTATATTTAGGGCTCTCCTCACCACAGTCCTATTTATAAAAAAAAAAAAAAAAAAAAAGTAAAATTTCATGTGTGTTGGTGGTTACATGAAGTCCCACAGTCCTTCTTTTTTGTAGCTTGCAGGCCTGGCATTGGCTTTTTAGCTAGGCCTGGCCATGCCCTGTATTCCAGGTCTTACCTGCTTCTCAGAAATCTCACTTTTGTGTAAAGAAGATGAGGTTTGCAAAGCACTAATCATTATCTTGAGCTGACCACTTCCAGTTACAGGAACATGTTTTGTGAGCATAAAGCTGCTGTAAGCTGTGCCTGAACGTTTCCATTACTTAACAGTCAGCTCTCTGAAGTGAGGGAACAGGCAAGATATCTGTTTATCCAAGATACTTTTGAATACCCTGTTTCAGCGGGAAACTCAATGTTTTGGTATTTGAAAAGCCCTCCAAATGTCCCCTGTGGCTTTGAAATAATGCCATGTTTTGGAGGTTTGGATTCTTGCCTCTAGTTATTTTTGCATTAGCCAGGGCCCTAAAAATAACCATGTGTACTTTTTCCAGGCAGAATAAACTGATATTTTTTTTTTTTTTTTTTTTTTTTTTGGTCAACTGAACATTTTGCATTGAGACTGCTAGAATTAGACACTTTCTTGCGTATGCGTTTATGAATTTGTGCAGTTGGTCACAGTGAGCCTTACCACACGGGCTTCCAGCTTGGGTTTGGGGGGAATGAGGATGAGTTCCTTTAGTTTTTTGGAGTCCTACGCTGCAGGAAAGGAGCGTTGATCTTCAGAAGCAGCTGTTGCTCTCCATTGTAATGAATATAGACCTTCAGTAGCATGCTGCTTGTTGCTTCCCTGTGGGCATGACCTGCCAGTTTGCTTTAAGTTACCGAAGTGGGATACTGCAAGCATTTTCCTGCAGTCTCAGTCGAACAGATCTCTCTCTCTCTGAAAACCTGCCTCTGCTTCTAAATTTAGAAACAACGCAAGCTGGCAGCTCTCGGAAGCAGATTTCTGTGAGCTAATTATCCCTTTAGATAAAGCAGGTCTCCTGCATTGTCTAATCAAATGAAAATATCTGCATTACAGATGGTCCTTTCCATTCATTATTCACTAAGGAGATTATGTTTCTGTGTGAGTGCATGATGGGGCGGGTGGGGGAGGCATTGATTGGAAGAGATTGAGAGCATCCTCACTGCTCTTCACTGACATTTCACACCGACTTGCTGCGGTTTTCCTACGTGACGGTTGCTGTACAGTGTTCTGTACTGTCTGAACTCATGGAACAGCTCACTGGAAGCTGGCTGTGCAACTCGGGTTTCTGTGCCAGTTCTTGCTCCAAATGTGATCTTAATTTTTTTTTTTTTTTTTTTTTTTTTTTTGGTAAGCCGCAGAACTGACTGGGATCCTTGTTTGTGCTGTTATGTTGAGAGATCTTGCCTTTTACAGCAACCCTGGGGAGGTGGGGGAGGCACCTGCTCCTTAGCAGCACTAAAAGGTTGGGGGGACAGGGGTGATAATTCTTCCCAAAATGGTGAGGGGTTGGTGGGGAAATGACCACTAACTATCTTGGTTGGAGAGAAGCTGCTGCAATAGGGATAATTGTGGCTTGAAAACATAATTGCATGGGATGCATCAGCAGGACACAAACACTTTAAGAGCATAGTATGTGGAAGTCCTGTGCGGTGGAAATGAAGTGGGTCATTGAACTAGGAGCGCCGCCTACCTGGCTTTCAGATTCGAGACCATTTTACTAGTTACCTCCTAATCGGAGGTGCATCATTTGGCTCTAGTTTAGTTTGTCCTTTCTTTTCTGGATCGTAGTTTCCTATATCTGGAAGGTGTCGTTCCCTGCCCCCCCCCCCCCCCACAGCCCCCTTTCCTTTCCCACTGGTAGTAAGGTAACACTTCTACACACAAGTAACATTTTTCCTTGCCAGGTAAATGCATTTTATCGGATTTAGCCCACACGTGTGTCCTATCGGTTAGAACACGGATCCCTAACTAGGTTAAAGCACGATTCTGCTGTCTGTACAGGAAAGATGAATCTACAGCGCTGGAGCTCAGCCAGGTTCCACAACTCTGATTAAAATATTCAAGTCCCTATAAAAATCTTAAAAATAGTTTCAGATTCAGATACTCATCTGGCCTTGATGTCCTGTAGCTAGCTTGTGGCTTTCCAGTTGCACCCTGCTGTTCTTAAAATGTTTTTTCTATCCTCTGTTACTTTTTGAAAAAACCCACAATCAGGAGACACTGATTATATGGGGGAACATTGAAATTGGCTTGGCACAAATTGCTGTCAAAAGTACAGCGTTAATTTGAATGGAGGCTTTCCGTAACCCCTTGTTAATCATTAGAGGAGTTAATTGTAACAATAGTAGGTAAAAGCTTTATCTGAAAGTCCTTTTTCTAAGTTTAAATCAAAGGCGTTTCTTTATACAGTGGACTAGATGGAGCCTTTTAAGTATTTTTTTATTTTATTTTATATATATATAAAACATGTGACTACCGTATGACTGTATACTAGTGCTGTCTGCTGCATGATTTTGCACTCTGGTGCTATTTTAGTTGAAAATGTGCATCATGGTGATTCACTTTGCAGTGACTAACAAGAGTTATAGATGGTGTTGTGTGCATGTCGGGTGGAGAAGATGAATCTTTGACCCCTTCTACACATACGTTTTCTAAAATTTTTCTATATTTGACAGTGCTGTTTCAGCTGCATTGATATTATATTGCTGCTGTAGACAGACAGGCTGCTGGTGTTTCCAATGTGGTGCTCAGTTTGGAGCAGAAATATACGACTGACGAAAATGCCAGCATCCCATCTTGGGCTTCTGGCATTGCTCGTACCATTGGAAATATGCCATTAGCAGCAATTTTTGGAATACTTTAGAAATCGTCCATATTCTTAATGAGGCTTACACAATGTTTCTCATGGATGAAGCTTTAAGTGTTGATGGAATTGTATTTGTACTTGAAATAAATAGTATAGACTTCTGGTACTCCTCACAAGCCAACAGAAAAACGTGACTGGTGGAATGTGCTGCTATGGGTCTTGAGTGTAACGAATCACAGTTTATTGTAGTAAGGTAGATGAAAGGTCACAAAGTGGTGGAGTGACTGAAATCTACAGCCTCCAATTTGAGTAACATATAGTAGGGCTGTGCGAAGCTTTGGGTGATGATTTGATCTGGAGGAGATTCGGCCCGATTCGGTGGCCGAATCTCTGAATCCGAATCAAATCAGAGGACCAATTTAAAGGTCCGAATTGATTTCAAAGCTCCCCGAATTGTTGGAAAAGATTTGGAGAGCTTTGATGATTTGGGCAGTCCCTGGTGGCCACAGCAGGGAGCTGCAGCCAACTCTGAGCTGGTAAGTACTAGGGGCGGGGAAGGGGGGGCTGGGGGAAGGGACCATGGGAGGACTCCTTCCAGCCCCCAACACCTGCTCCCCAGCCCGCCCCAGCTCCCGGCCCTTTAAAGAAAAGCCCTGTTGCTCACCGGGTGCTGCTGGGCGGGGGACGATCCCTGCTGCCCCACGCTGCGTGGGGGGCTGCATGAGCCGCCCCCCCCCCCCCCACCTTCGCTCCCCCAGCCCTGTCACGGGTGCCCTGGCCCTTTAAGAATAAAAAAAGCTGAGAAAAGCCCTGGAACTCACTGCTCCTGTAGCAGCCTTGGGGCTTCAGGGGCTTGTGCAGAGCCCCCCACGTGGCACAGAGTAATGGTGGGCAGCATGGATTGCCTCCCCGCTGGCAGAAGCGGTAAGTGTGGGACTTTTCTCATTTTTCTTTCCTTAAAGGGCTGGAGCTGGAGGGGTGGGGGTCAGGAGGCTTGTGTAGAGCCCCCCACACAGTGGGGAGCAGCAGGGATCGCCCTCTGCCTGGCAGCACCCGGTGAGCACTGGGACTTGTTAAAAAAAAAAAAAAAAGTGCTGGGGCGGGCAGGGCAGCCATTGCCAGGCTGGGAGCGTGGGCAGGGGATGGGCTTGGCTTATTCGGCCTAATCAAATTGGTACATTGATTTGAATCACCGAATCGAATCGCTGTCCCCTGAACTGGCTGAATCCGAAGTGAATAGTAGCCGCTTCGCACAGGCCTAGTATACAGGTTGGGAAGAGAGGTCCCTTTTCTTTGTTCCACCATGTTTATAGACGTTTGCATTTTCTAAACGTCTCAAAGCTGAGAATATGATGCTTTCACGGAGATGGAGTATTTATTATACTAGTCATCATGATTTGCCATGACTTCTTGGTTGCGCTAGCATTAGCATTTTAGATTCAGGACCATGAAGTCCGCTGATCATTTTAAGCAATTTGTTTATCTTAGTTGACTTGTATGAGTCTAAATCTAGTTGTATGATTTTAGCTTGTTGACTTCACAAATACTACCACAGACTTTCTGTGGAATTTTTTTTATAAGACATCTGTCATAAATGACATAATTGGAAATACTTGCTTTGATAAACCAAGTGCTGCTATTTTAGTGTTTTCGGTATTCCATATAACAGATATTGGATATGTTTCAAATATCAAAATACCCTGAGTTAAATTTGGTATGGATAATCGTATATATTTAGGTGTAGGCATGATGAGCACTGGAGAAGCTAAGCACTAGCATATGTATTTAGGAGGGCTCTTTGGAAATTTGCTGTTGCTTCCAGATAGGACAATATCCAGGAGATTGACCAACACCTGTCTTGTACAGTGCCTGGTATGGGACTGAAGAGCTAATATAGTATAACTTTTATGTAGGATTGAAGTTGAAAACTTTAGCATTTTCTTTGCCCTGGCTGTATGTAAACTGGAACTCTTCCCTAAAACTTCCCATTGCTGGCACAATTCCACTAGTAGAAGTAATGGTGTAGAGTACTAGAGTAGGTGTGAAGCTTGGTACCTCACCTAATCCTGTTTGGAGCATGGTTTGATGAGGGGTTTTGACTACAAAGCAGCAGCTACTGCCAGTGAAGTTGCACTGATAGCACCGTTGGCAATTTTTAATATGAACAAAGTATACGTGTTTGAAGACGTTTTTCAGGAACATGAGTTAATGCAGTACTGGGCTGTTTTACTACAGAAGAGCAGAATCAGCTGTAAACTCTTAACAGTTGTGAAGTATCCATTGCCATCCCAGTGAAAATCTCTCTCTCTCTCTCTCTCACAGAAAATAGGTGGTTTGTAAATGTTTTTAGCATTGACTATTTTAATGATGATTTAGTTAGATGTCCTGCTAGGATAACTTAATTATATCATGTGATCTTATTTCTGCTCCTTGTTGTTATGACACAGTCTTTAATTATATGGTCAAACTATTTCCCCCGTGTACCCAGGACCTTGGCTTCATTCGTTTTTTTGTTTTTTTTTAAGGACTGAGAGCAAATTAGCTATAGTCCCTGCCTCATTCTAATGTCAGTTTGGAAATGAGTGAATTAGACCCAGATACATAGGTAGGAAACGAATGGTCATATAGTCGAGGCTTGTTGACCTGGGATGTGAAAAGTGGCCGTCAGATTATCAGTGAAACGTTAGGCATATCACCTAAGGACAGTTTTCAAAGGTGGTTGTGGTATTTATTTTATACCTTGGCTGTGCAGGTTGAGACCTCTTTAGAGCTTGACTTGTAAACCTGTTGAGCACTTGGAGTCAGTTGAAGTCAGTGGAGCTGCAGACCCTCAGCACTGCTGGAAAATCATGACCCAGTTGTTTTGGGTTGAGTCCTTGTTCACTGAGGAATCGTGAACTAATAGCATGTATTTTCCTCAAATACTGGCCTAGTCTTGATGTTGCAGAATGATACTTCTCTATTTCTTAAGTGAAGTTTTGAAGATACATTCATTTTAACGTTTCTGATATGACTGAATATTGAATGCAGCAGAGAATCTAACGAGGCAGTAAAGCATTCTGACCTAGATAATATTTCACCACTAAGATATCCAACATTTTGTCGGTTCTGATGCCCCAAAGATGTTCATCTCGGCTCAAAAGCGTCAATTTACTCCACCTAGGGAGATATACAGTCAAAGGTATCCCAAGAGGCCAAACTTATGCTGCCCTGCAGAGACGTTAAATCCTCACATTGCGCAGCACTAAGTGACTCCAGGGACAGTCCTATTGTATTCCCCGTGAGGAAGCACATGGCTCTCTGTTGCTTCAGCCAGCAAGTGTATATGCTTCCCTGGTCCTGGAGTGCAGTAGCAGTGACTCCAGTGTAAAGTAAATTGAGGAGGGGTCCATCCTCCATTTGCCAAATGCAGTAGTGATTAGGGCACGCTGCCCAGGAAATAGGAGACTTGGATTCTAGGCAATTACTCTGGGTCCCGGCAGCGCCCCAGAGTGCCAGTGACCTGTAACTACAGGACGCTGGGTCACTGAGCACTTCTGGGACTCTGTGTCTACAGCTGCGGGACGCTGGGTCACTGGCACCACAGGGTGCTGCCAGAACCCAGAGTCTGCAGCCACCAGGGCTGAGAGTCCCTTCAGTGGCAGGACTCCCAGCTCCAGCTGGGCATGGTGCACCCCTGGAGCTGGGAGGACCTGGGGGTCAGCTGATGGGTCTCCCCTGCTACACGTGCAAATTTAAAGCTGGATAGCATCCAGGTATAAAGCTACGACATGTTTTCAAGGTCTTATTTTATAGTTGGTTGGACCTTTTTATGGCATGATTGGTACTTTGCATGTATAGCTGGTCTCTGTTAATTGTACAAGTAACCAGTTAATGGCACAGTTGCATATAGAGTAGAGGGAGGGCAGGCAGCTGGCTCTGACTCTGGCCCTGAGTCTGGGTTGGAGCCAGTTGGACCCACAGCAGCCTCCTGCTCTCACCTCTGCTTCTCCTCTTCTGCAGGTGTGGCAGAAGGTGCAATTGTCTGGATTGTGTAATCGATCCCATCACACCTTTCCCTGCATTTGTAGAGGGGCCCTGATCAGGGACTTTTCCTTCCCATGCTGATTTGGGGCGGGGGAGTTCATCGTAGATTTGAGTTAATACAGTATCTTTCTGGGTCAAAATGGAGAGGCACAAGGAGTCTAGGCATAGTGGTTTTGTGGCAGTTGTTCAGCTGGAATGGGATTGTGCTTAGTGAGTTGGATGGGGAAGTGGCACTTCTGGGTGTCCTGGAGGCAGAATAGGACCTGGGGCTCTATATTTGGTATGGGATATGGAACGTATGTGTGTGACATATTCCGAAATATCAGGCGCTTCTCTGCAGTAAAAAGGCAGCTGGAGTAGGGAGTAGGCAGCAGAAAGGGAGGCCTTGTAGAGAGAACTTGGAGTAGTTTGGAGGGATATGTGTATTTAATGCAGATTTAGAGTATCTTCTTGTAATCGGCATCCTTGAGTTAATCTACCATGTCAGTTGTTGTCCTCTCTTTGTACTTAAAAAGCTGGAAGAAGGGATGTTAATTTTTTATTATTATTTTTATTTTATTTAGCTGGAAAGAGGTGACTTCCTCTCAGAAGAATGGAGAGAGCGAATTGCAAACACAAGGTACAGTAGAGTAATTGATTATGGTTTCTTTTGAAATGTTAATACTTGTCAGCTTATGTAATGGAAACTGGGAGGATGGCCAGCTCATAATATAGAATTTCTGTAGCTAACAGTTAAAGCAAATCTTCCAGTTTTACAGCAGGATTGTGTAAGGGAGAACGAGTTTAAATGCGTGTCCCCCTTAATGGGAGTAGCCAGAATACATTCCTGTTCCATAGATAAAGAATAGACCCTTTTGTATCTTCACTTTCTTGTAGTTTGTGACTCCTGAATATGTACCAGCCTTAATGGATGCCAGCTCATGTGATTAAGATAGCTGTATATCTTCTTAATAAGCCTGTGCTCATTTACACTGGCTCTTCTGTTGAACTGGTCATCTTGGGTATTTGAATGATCCCCCCCAAGTGAAGATCTACATATCACATAGGCTGCTTACAGATGTGAGAAACAAACAGACAAAGTAGCGCTTTAAGGTGTTTGCTGAAGTTAAACCAAACCAACCAACAAACAAAATTCCTCCTCAAAGCCTTGGCACTTTACTTTAAATTCCACGTGCTCCTGCACTGAGCCCAGCACATGCCCAGAAAAGGCAGCACGTTAGTTGGACCCAGATCATCCAGTGTCTGTATAGATCAGGCCCTTTTAAAGGGTCTTTTTTGGCGCTTTTATCTAATAGCTGATTGAATCAGATTTTAGGTAAAAGCGCCAAAAAGCCCAGCTGAAGCACCCAATCTATACAGATGCTGGGTCAAACTAATGTGTTTCCTCTTCTGGAAAGCGCTTTTTTTTTCTCTTTTCCTTTTTTTCTTGTATGTGTCCGCTCTGCCTCCCTCCTGCCCTCCATCCCTCCATCTGTCAGTGCCCATAGAGTCTGTGCTACCAGAAGTGGGAGCAACATGTTCAACCTCCCCCCACCCCTAAATTTTTGTGCATGGTCTTATATTCAGAGGACTTACTTACTGTGATAGACTCTTCCTGGCAAGGACCTCCTAGGTCAAGCTCTTACTTGATGAAATGAAAGACATTTGATAGAAAGGCTTTTTGAAAATCTCCCAAGCTGTGGCAAGTTATGGGTGGTTTCCAAGAGTACTCCATGAAAAAGGCGCCTGTTAGGCTGATGAGTGTTGCGTTATTATGTATCCTAGTAAAGACTTGTTGGGCTGGCTTTTAATTTGTGGGCAGACTTGTCCCCACCCTGTGGTGAGGTTTTGCTTTGTTTGTCATTTGCTGTTTTAAATATACACCCCTCTGTGGCCTGTGCAGCTTTCCTCCGTTTCTTTCGAACAATTTTTGAACGTAGATGGTCTTCTGTTTTGCATCAGCAAATGCCAGTAGATCTTAGTTACTTTGCATGATGCAGTTAATTGTCACTGTACCATATCACCATCACCACCTCCTTCCAACAGAAGTTCTTAAAGTAGTAGCTCTTCATCCAAAAGCTCTAGGCATTTGAACTTGCCTGCAGTCACAGAATTTTTCAGTAATTGCCACTAATTATCTTGAAATTAGTGGATCAGTTGGTATCTGGCCCAGCTTTACTTTGCCCTTTTTTTATTGTAGGAGGCCCAAACCTTTAAAAGTACATTTGCATTTTTGTGTGGACAATTCTTGTTTTAGTTCATGCTTAAACTTCTGATATTTAAGCAAGATGCGTGGCATTTTTAATTTCTACTGACTATGCTTGTGGCTTAGAACTATGTACTTAAAAGGCAGTAAACCAAATAAGGGGAAAATAGCTCTTTCGCTATCAGTGTGCAAAGCAAGTATTCTGAGTGAGCATTTAAGAGAGAGAGATTTCTGGCTAACTTTGTCTTTTTCCTTTCTCCCCTGATGATTCTCTAGTGACTTTACTATGTTTGGCTGTGCTCATGAGGCCTCTATTTGACATAGAAGTGGAAAGTACAAGGAAGGAACCCCTTATGGCCTTGCTTGCCAGACAGACAGGTTTTCCCAAATAACCATAAGCCGGGGCAGGGAGCGCATATATATATATATATTATTGGCACATAGATCTCTCTTTTTTTTTTTTTATTGTGGTTTTAAATGGCTTTGGCTGCTGCTCTTCAGCACGTTTCTTGCATGGAGGCACCAGAAAGGGAAGTTTCCAAACTAGCTTCTCTCACAAAGAAATAAACTGTCTTAAACAGCATTTTGTAGGCCTCTTTAACTAGCTTGATCTTGCAAGGCGATGAATATATTTTGAGTTGCATATCCCTTTTTCCCATTGAGTTCATTAGAAATCAAGGACAATCAAGAACTCCTAAGATTGCCCCAAATTTCTAGTTTTCAAAGGGTATGGACACGTACATTTGGAGCAGTTTCAAGAGGGCAGCAGGTGTTATGTTCTCATCCTTACGTGTGGACAAGCAGGGAATAATACAAGCGCAGTAAAACCACTCCTACTTTAACTCTGGATAAAGTAATGCTGAAGTTGGCAAAGTTTTGCTACACTGTCGTTCCTGACTTTTCCACATGTATAAACTGGAATGTAACAGCTGCTGCCACTTTGAAAAGTTCCCCTTTTGAAGCAGCTCTACATGTACATGTGTCTGTATCCAAAGTCACATCTGAAATAAATATGGATTTTCCATTCATAATGTGCCCTGCTGCTTATTACTTTTGGCTCACTTCCTGATGCTTATGATTGTCTTCTCCTTCCCCTGCTTCCTCCCCCCCCTTCCTTTTTTTTTTAAATTCCTTTTTGCAACTTGCTGGATTTCTCCTTTCAAGGCTTTGATATTTTAAGTGAACACCCTACACAGCTTAAACCTAACCATGAGAGATGTTAATTGGAGTGTAAGGAAAGCTTATGTTAGCAAGACAGGTTGAGAGAATAGGGAGAAAGGGATGATCTATGCAAATGTCTTGATATTAATGTTGTAAAGGAGCTATGCTATTTTGCCATCCTGTTTCTATATAGCCATTTGGTAATTTTGCAGAAAGAATTGCATGCACTGGGGTCTGTCAAGCTGGGCTATCTTCCCTTTTCCAGGGGAGCTTGCTGAGTGCCATAAACATGTCAACAGTAGCTCTGTTCACATGTGTTTTAAAGAAGCTGCCAGACATAGAGGGGAAAACGTTTGTAACGTTATGATGGTGACACTTGCCAACATGGTTGCTAACTAATGAATTCACAGTGCAGAAGCTACTGGTCTGATGAATGGAAGTGTCATAATATAACACTTTTCCTTTAATGTAATTTACTTCAGCAACATCTGTGAATACCCATTTTTAACTTTTTGCATAGTGGAGTTTGCAAGAGGAGAAACATTATGTTTCTCAAGGGAAATGGCTATACAACCTTGGGACACTGGCTATACAAACTTGGCAGCGTTCTTGTGTTTGACAGTAGTGATTATCATTCATGGAGCTTTACAGATTTCAGAGGGTTAGCAGTTTGTGTATACTGAAATGCCATTTGTCTGTTCCTGTTTATTGACTAGACTTATCTTGCAGTGTTATTTTTGTGAATAATTTTGCCTTTGGTCCTGAGGTGGATCACCAACTGAAGGAGCGATTTGCGAACATGAAGGAAGGTAACGCATTGAACTTAAACTCTCTTTTTTTTCCCCCATTAGTTTCTCGTTTGCTATGGGAGCTGCTGACTATTCTACTATTTGTGCTGCCCATTAAAAGTACCGAGAGGTTTTTTGTACATAGTTTTAATATTAACAGGCTCTACTACATATTATCCATTTCTGCCTGGCTATCTTTAGCAGACAGCCTCTACTGTAAAAGTCAATGGGCGTCATAAGAAACTACATAAAATGTATTGCATTGTTTTAAATGTTGCTGCTATTATATATGTATGCAAATCGTTTCTATGACAGAAGGGCTTTTTCACTGTGGCATCCTTCATAATGTTTTAAATATCTAATCTGGAATGTGTTTTTTATCTTTAATCATTCTATTTGTATTTATCCTGTTTATGGGCAAGTTTGGTAATGGCTAATGCTTTAAGAGCTTTGTTCTTTACTTAAAAATGACACCATTTAAGATGAATTGTAAAAACTCCACCTCCACCAGGATTCATACCCTAGATAAGTGCTTCTTAAACTATGATCTGTAAGTTCCTTTGTTCTGTAGAAAAAAAAAAAGCTTTGAGAATCAGTAAAGAATCTGGGTAAGAAAAGATCTTTGTCCTTTTGAATGTTTGTACAGACTAAAAGAAGAGTGGAGTACCATTTCCTTAGACTTAAAACTGAAAGCTCTTAAAAACCTTTAATTAGTTTGCTTTCATGCTTCCTTCAATTAGGACAGTAAGTGAGTAATCTCATTTAATCGGCTCTATTATATCTTTTTCCAGGTGGCAGAATCGTGTCCTCAAAACCTTTTGCACCTCTGAATTTTAGAATAAATAGTCGAAACTTGAGTGGTAATGTTGGCTTTTCTCATTTCTTAGATTTGAATATTTGGCATTCAGCATCTGCTTTCTTTGTGTAAAGAAGAAAAGCGCTGAAAAGAAGTAGAAGCCTGCTATTGTGTGTTTTTAAAGCTAAGGCATCAAAGTGATTGTTGCCTCGAAAATATCAAAAAAGAGATGAAATGTCACGGCTCCCTTAAGACTTGTATTGATGAGATCTTTCCTTTTAAAAACTTCAGTTGGTCATCGGCTCTTCATCCCAGCTTCCTTGCTATGTGCTTATCATTATGGGCCCCTTGTGTAAACCAGCTGCAGAGGAATCTGTTTCCTCTGCAGCAACTCTTAAAAGAATTTAGATAAGTGGGCATAAAAAGAAATGACCTTTGCATCATGGATACAGTGGAAATTGTATTGCAGCAGTCAGTCCCACCTAGTAACTACTTCACCTGGACTATATAATACTGAATATACATGCCTGCAGTATTGTAGGACTCATTCCAGTCTTAATGGCTTTTTTCCCCAAAGAGGAGAGGGCAGATTTCAGGGAAATGCCATTCGCTTAGAGAGTTCATGACCTAATTCTGCATTTCCTTGATGTAGCAGGCAGGTGTATTCATTTGCTCTATGCCATGGTCCTTCATGCTGCCTTCTTATCAGTTTTTCCCAGAAACAATTTTACTTAGCATTTTTGCTTTGATTTGAGGCAGCTGGTACCATCTACTACTTCCTGTTACTGTTTTGCTTTTAAAACCCGTGTGGTAAAATGCTTTCAGGAATGAAGTGGCATAGGCAAGGATGAAATTTTCCCCTTTTAAGCTCTTAAGGTGACTGCTGTTTGGGATTTTAATTTCTATTAGCAAATGATCAATAAGTGGGTCATGCAGTAAAAAGAGAAAGTTGGGACAAACTAAAAACCAGTATTAAATTGTGGTAAACTAGTGATCAGACTTATTGAACTCATTTGCTCTAAATACCATTTGAATTCATTCATTCTTCACTGGTTCAACATCTCTTTAAGCAGAAGTGAGTATCCATAATCTCTTCTACACAGTCATGCCATTCACTTGAGCATTTGTTGGTGATAGAAATATTTGGAATTAGTAGGTATAGGATCAGTATAGACAACAAAACAGTTGAAATGTAGTTTAAAACGTGTTTGTCCTTAATACACAAGCACTTATGGTGGGACTGAGCAGAGTCCTGGTCTGGAACTTGTGTAGCTTTCGCCACATCCAAAGTTTTAGCTAGGCTATGTGAATGTTTTATATTTGCAAAGTAATCGCATCCTATGCAGACTACTGTAGTTGTGGACAGGATGATTTTTGAGGTACATATGGCTTTTTGTAGCTTTTTACTCCAAATTGGCTGAAGATCTTTGCAAGAAAAATTAGCAATGTAGATGCTTTATATGCATGTTTTAGGTAAATGTGGCATGTGGAAAAAAAGTAAGGACATGATTTTTAAAATGAACAGTGTTTCTTCATCTTAGTTAACTAACGCTGTTTAATGTAACTAAATATTTTTCTGTTGGGGATTAGTGTCTATGTCTTGTAGTTCATTCTGAAATTCTTTTTTTCTAAAATTCACTATAGAATTGACGAAGGGCCTAGTAACAGCTGGATTGGCTCCAGTGGGGAGAGAGGAAGGGTGTTTTCTGCACAGGGCTACTTTTACCATGTAAACATACCTAGAGAATGCTAGACCAGTTTTGCTCTTGATAAGCAGTGGGAAATGAGGTGAACTTTACCCTAATATGGACTTTTTCCTTTTTAGATATTGGCACTATAATGAGAGTTGTGGAATTATCACCACTGAAAGGGTCTGTTTCATGGACAGGGAAACCAGTTTCCTACTACCTGCATACTATTGATCGAACCATAGTAAGTGTAAATGCTGGCTAATGGAACTTTTTTTAGATTGAAGGCACTGTAGTAATCTCAGACTAAGTTTATTAGGGTTCTTCCTTAAGATTCCTTCTGAATTTTTATGGATGTGCAGTATGGCTCTTGTTGAAGTGGACTGCATTTTACCTACAACCAACTTAAGCATTTAGTATGCAGCGCATGTACAAATTACAGTTTACCATCATTATTATGAACCTTTGACTCTCATAGCAGGAGGCTTTTCAGAAATGCAGTTGGGCATAGCACTGTGGTAGTCTGTATGTAAATCAGCTAGTTAAAGACAGTTATGCAGATGAACAAACACAAATCCCTTTTGCACCATAGTTCATTGGAGCTGTTGATGCTCCCTACTAGATTCTTTATTCTGAGTAAAGAACCAACAGAAGGAATCTGAATTTTTTTAAATGTGCTGTGTGCCTTTGCATTCAGCCCATAATCCTCTATTTGAATGCTTAAATTGTTCTAGATTTAACATGTGTTTTCTGAATATGGTTATGCATTCATTTTTTTTTTCAGTTTTGTAAGAAAAACCTACGTGTGTGAGTGTGTGAACTCTTATTTCACAGAAGAATGCTTTACCCTCATGACCTGAATTTTTGTAACCTAATGGTGTAAACTTCTCTTTTAAGCCCAGGCAACTCTGTTGGTGCTTACGTTGTAAATGTGTATGTTAGAATGGAGATAAATGTGTTATTTTGGTGGACTACCAGACTAAAGTAGTCTCCTATTGAATATAACCTTCTGCTGAGCAGAGATATATAACACAACGCTTTATAATAGGGATAGGCTGCACTGAAGATGATAAACTACATTGAGGCTTGGACTGAATCCCGCTAGCACACGTTTGCTTCTCTTCAAAAAGAATTAAACGGAAGTGACTTTCTGATGTAGCTTATCAAAAGGGAAGTCCATAAGAATATCTACAGTTTTGCCCGCCTTTTAGCAATTAATGTTTTTGTTTTTACACATCTGTCTATTCTGATGTATAGAATGACTCTCTTATCTTTCCCCTTTCAGCTTGAAAACTATTTTTCTAGTCTCAAAAATCCAAAACTCAGGGTAAGTTGTGGGTATTTTTTTGTATAATGTGCTCAGTGTAATGGAACATTCAGTATGCTGATCTTAAAAATTAACTTGATAAGTTTATCAGAAACGGATGGGTAGTGTGTTTTGAATTCTTCAAGAAAGATACCTCTAGAAAATTAATGTCATTAGAATGAAGTAACGTGAGATGGCAGTAGTGTCTTAATAGCATCTCAGAAGAAATCTGTAGTAGTTAAACATCAGTGGAGATACCCAAAGGTGTGGCAGTCTTCCATTTACGTTGTCTACCTAACAGATTGTTAATTCGTTGCATTCAAGAACCAGACTTTTAAGATGGACAGTTATTTCTTTCTTGATGATGAATCTTGATTGAGAGAGAAGAGGGTTTTCAGTTACTACTGACAGTCACCTTATTAATTCTGAAATGTGACTTATAATGTTGGCCACAATGCTTTACTGCTGTGCAAGGAGCTCAGACCCCAGAGGTTTCTGAGACATTGTGCTGTGCTGAATTGGACACATCACATGACAGTTTAGAGAGAAGCTGTGAGGCTGGAATTCCAGTGTATGCATCTGGAAGGTGTCTGATATGTGGGATTTCTTGATGTAGTTTTAGGGCTCAGCCGTTGTCCTCCTAATTAACTTTTTGATGGTAGTTGGGAATTTAGGGTTTAGTGGATGCAGGGCTTATAGTTTTTTGGACTGCTGAATTCAAACTTGGGGGAGAGATTTTGACAGTGAAAAGAAAGGAAGAAAATCCACAGGGTGGTTTTCAAATATATGTAGATATTCTTTTAAAAATAAACCTAGAGAAACTATTTTTATCTGGAACTGCCTTTCTCATCTCTGTTCTTCCCCCTCACCTTAATGATGAGGCAGGACAGAGTGACACTAGAGACTAACTGGTTCAGAGAGGCATAAGCTATGACAGGATCTGCTGAAGTACTTGTCATCTGTGTCATAGCATCTGACAAAGTGGGGTGCTACCTACAAAGCTTATTCCACTCTGAACCAGTTAATCTCAAAGGTGCCACCCTGCCCTGGTTTCTGTGACTGCTTACTGACATGGATAGTGACCCCACTCCACCTTTATGATGAAGGTATTGAATTACAGAATTATAAAGAAGTGAACTCAAGTTTTTGGGGGGGGTTTTTTGAGCTCTGTCAAGTTTCACATTTTGGGCCTCTGACGAATGTTGGGGGGCGGAAAAAAGCACTTTACTGGAAGAAATGTATTGGTTCAACCCAGCTCTGTGGCATCTATGTAGATTGGGTGCTTCAGTGGGACTTTTTGGCGCTTTTATCTAAAGCTCATTCAATCAGCTATTAGATAAAAATGCCAAAAAGCCCTGCTGAAGTGCCCAATCTATACAGACGTTGGACGAGCCAGATCCCACTAATGTTATGCCTTTTCTGACCATGTGCTGAGCTTGAAGTAAAGCACTACTTTTTTTCACGTCCGTAAGCGGTTCTTAGCGGCCAGTCAAGTATTATGCTTTTCAGTTGCCTTTCATCTTGATTATCTTAAGGACAGACTTGGCGAGGATTAAATCAGGCAATGTTTCTAAGACTCGATTCATGGCTTTTCCATTTCAAGTCCCTTAAAAATTCTGTAGTGATATAACAACATATTTAATGTGAGAGATAAATAGAGCCATTGATATTTAACACAGGCTTGTTTTAAAAATTCCAAGATCTAACTCTCTAACTCCTTCAAGTATAGTGCCTAGACTAAAGTGGCCACAGGTTTGCTAAGCAGCTGGGCCTTTTGGTGTGGATGCAACTCTGTCAGTAGAATTTTATTCTGCCATCCGTTATGCCAGGTCCCAGAGTGGCAGCAGCTTAGCTGCCAGAATTGCATCCACATTGGGTGTTTTGCTGGCATAGGCATGTTGGCAACTGGCATAGCTAACATAGTACTGTTGGCAGAACTTGGTAATGTAGACTAAGCTAAACTCGTCTGGAGCGGGATAGGTCAGTGTTCCCTCCCTGGTACTAAAAGATGTTCTTTCCTTTAATGCGTAAGGACTGATCAGAGTGAATGATTGTCTTTGGCTATCATAGAAGAACTAGTTGGGTAACACTGATGGGTCTGACTCTGAAAGGGAGAAATAGAGCAGCAAACAGTGATTCATGTGGATTTTTTTTTTTAATACCTCCCTTGGCATTTTGTGCAGGAGGAACAAGAGGCAGCTAGACGTCGTCAGCAAAGAGAAAACAAGAGCAACACAACAACTCCGACAAAGGTGCACGAAAACAAGGTCACTTCCCTCTTACATTTTCATAGAAAAAAAAAAAGTTTTGTTTGCTAAGGTGCAAAGCTGTGATCTGCACTTGTCTACATAGGGACGTTAACTAGATTAGTTTTATTTCAGAGAAGTTAATCTGGAGTAGCTCTCCCTGCGGATATGCTGTTCCAGAAAACATCATTTCAGAATAATTAGTGCCCTAGTTATTCTGGGACAATAGGGATTCTGGTCATTTTCCCTGGGTTAGCAAGCCTTTAGTCTCAAGTATGGATTTGCAGACCATGTCATAGGCCACACTGGACTTAATTTTAGTATGTGTGCTACCACCTTTCTCATTTATTATAAAGGCTGCTTCCTTTCCAATTTGTAGCTGTGTAATTTCCCTGCCTTAGATGCAGAATTTATCCATGTGAAAAGTAATATCAGGGTTTTAACAGAATGTAATACAGTAGTTGCAAATAAAGAGCTAGCACTAAGTGCGCAGTTTTATATGGAGAAGAGTTTGGGGAAGCCAGCTCTGCAATGAGCTGACTGAGAAGAGAGGCTGTATAGGATCTTGAGCGTGGCATATTAGGTCCCAGGACTGGTTCTAATCCCAGATACAACATTGACTGTCTTTGTCTTGGGCAAGTTACTTAACCTCTAGGCGTGTTTACACGTGCCTCTTCTAAGTGGGCTTAGCCTAAAATTGCCACTTTTAAGGTGCATTAAGGGAGCATGTCTACATGTGTGCACCCTTAATGCACCTGTAAAAATTGTGATTTAAGGCTACATGAGCCTAAATTTGATACCTGCATAAAGCAGGTATCAAATTTAGGCGTGGATAGCTAAGTTGCATTAGCATATGTGTAGATGCACTAATGCTCATTAGCACAGTGTGTCAATGGATAGACAGCGTCTTAATGTGCATTAGTGCATCTGCATGTGCACTGATGTGACTTAGTTATTTGTGCCTAAATTTAATGCACATTAGCGCATCCACTTGTAGACGTGCACCTAAATCGCCTCAAGCAAAGGCGCATTTAAGTTTACGCACACCTAAATGCATGTGTAGAGATGCCCAGGGCTTCCCTCTAAAAACTGGGAATGTTATTTGCTTGCCCTTAGAGAGGGGTGCTTTCAAAATTTGCTAACTTTCTGCGGAAAGAAATGGTTTAATATTATTAAAGATCTTTTGTTCTTCAAACTCTTACAGGATTCTGGTCCTGAAGAGGAAAAAGCTGGGGCAAACACCATTAAGAAGCCATCTCCCTCCAAAGCACGCAAGAAGAAGCTGAGTAAAAAAGGAAGGAAAATGGCAGGCAGGAAACGAGGGCGTCCTAAGAAGATGAACACTGCAAATACGGACCGCAAGACCAAGAAGAACCAAACTGCACTGGAGCTTCTGCATGCTCAAACTGTGTCACAGACATCCTCATCCTCTCCTCAGGGTAAGTTCAAGCCATTCATCATTGCCATGGAGCATGAGAGTCTGTTATTAGTGTCCAGGAGAATGTTTTAGCCTTAGTAAATGTTTAGAAGTTTTTTTTTTTCCCCAGAAACCAGACTCTCTTAAGCCCCTCCTTTTTATTGTTTAGCTTCTCTGTACCTGAAATAAAACACATCGCTATGTCTAGCTGCTTCATATCATTATATCCCCTCCCCTCCAGGTGGGATGATGGAGCCCCAGACTGTCTGTTAATGGTAATCTAAATGTGTCCGTTAGGAATTGTAGCAGAAAAGTGGAATTAAGATTATGGCCCAATGGTTTTCGCACACAACCTGAGGATTATTCCAAACATGGTCTTGTTGCCTTATGTTAACTTGGCCAAATTACTGGATCTTTTGGTGTTAAATGTGCTCCTTACTGACAGAAATAATCTCTTCTATGTGCCAAAATTGCTGGATTTCGTTATTTAAAATGCGGCCTGCATTCCCTTATTTACTAGATGCATACAAGTCACCTCATAGTCCATATTACCAACTACCTCCGAAGGTGCAACGGCATTCATCTAACCAGCTGTTGGTGACTCCCACCCCACCTGCACTACAGAAGCTGCTAGGTAAGATTTTATTTTTCCTGATGCATGGACATTGAAATGGAATCAAGGTGACTCGTGTAGTTTTTTTGTCTACAGGGATGGGGCTGTTTTGCTACAATAGCAAAATTCAAGACAAACTTAAAAGTTCAAGATTTTGTTGGGTTTTTTTAATTTTGACTGATGGGGTTTAATTTTTAATCCAAAGCATATTTTATGGTAACACATGAGCCAGGAGAACTGTATTGTTAATAGAAATGGGTTATGTTCCACCAGCACTAAGATAGTCAGTTAATTGTCCGGCTTTTAAAAATTTTTGCCTGTCATTGGCAACAAAGTGGTGTTTGTTACAAGCACCTTTCCACTGAGGTTCCTAAACCTGTCAGAACCTGGGAGGGTTTGTTGTACACGTGCTGTCTTTCATACTTGATGTTGTAAGAGGTAAGAAGGGAAGAGAGCACCTGCCTGCCAGTGCTCTTCCTGCTGCTGCCACTGCCACCATATCCTTTTATCTTGCATGCTGCTAAAGTTGAAACCTTGGTTTACATTTATTGTTTTTAGCAGAATTTCAATTCTCATTTGGCACAAGAGAAAAGAAGCTTGGGTTTTTCAGAAAGCCAAAATGACTTTCCTAGATGGACACTGCTGGTCCAGAAACAACCCTGCATCATTTTAAAATAAAATAGTGGTTAATTTAATGACTAAGGATTACAGGGAGCAGAATTCCAGTTTTCCTCTAAGGGAGAACGAGAAAGCAAAGTAGAAACAAAACAGAGATTTTTTTTTTTTTTTTTTTTTTTTGTGAGGGTTTTGGAGCACGGGATGGCTCTGTCAGGGAGTATGTTCTAAATGTAAAAGATGTTATGATGAGAAGACCTGGAATTTCTTCTGAAAGAAGATTAAGGGAGCAACATGCGACCTGAAATAATATTATATGGCACAGCTAGGTTGAGGTATACGTTGGGCACAATGAAGGTTAGCAGGAAACTTGGATGCAAGTGAAAGGGTCTATAGAAAAGGTACTAGCATGATGGGAGGGGTAGACAAAGAGCATGACTTCAGCAGTATCTTGGTAAACAGGCTTTGGGGTACAAGGGTGCACTGTGAACAAAATGGTCAGAAGGGAAGGTTAAACAGAATCAAAACTAAAGTTAGCCGGAGCATGGACCAATGTTTTGTCAAAGAGGATAAAAAGGAAGGGGTCGAGTTTGGAGATGCTAAATGTGACTTATTTAGTATTAACTCTGTAGTTTGGGGAGGGTGGAGGGGAGGTGACATGACAGGGAACAAAGAGAGACTCCCAGGCTATGGGACTGAGAAGACACTGGAGCATTGAGCACAGTGCTCCTGTACTGTGACTATAACAGGCAGTCTTTTTATTGCTTCTACTTATATGAAAGTCCATCAAGAAACTCCTTTTTCAAAGGTCCTCTTTCAAAGGCTGCTTTTGTGCTTCCTTTTAAAATGTGTTATTAGGATGGTTACAATGAGGGACCTAATCTGTGGTTAATAAATCAAGGGGGTCAGCTTGCATTGACACAAGGAGCTTTCAACATACATGAAATCGATCTCTAGTGCTTCAGTGCATCTAATAGCCCATGTAGAAGGCAGTAGGGTCCTTGCTACAAGCTTGAATTTCCTTCTTTCCTCCAAATAATGTTGTTGCGCACTTATTTTTATTGCAGACTCTTTTAAGATCCAATACATGCAGTTCATGGCGTACATGAAAACTCCTCAGTACAAAGCAAACCTGCAACAGTTATTGGAGCAGGAAAAGGTAAGCCATTTATGAAATGGTTTCTAGCTTGGAAATGTATAGCTTCCTCAGATGAGAGAGAGGTGGGGAAATCCAGAGTTTTGATGGTTTTGCCTAAATCGAGTACAGTCTGTCACCCAATTAAAGGCCTCATTTAAGAGATTATATCTTTTTGCTGAAGGCACTATGAGCTGTGGGTTTATTTGCCCTCTCTGCCACTGATTTTAACATTACTGTGATCCGGTTTTTGGCACCTTTTTGTATCAGTTTCTTCAACAGCAGAATAGGGATAGTGTTGTTTTTTTACACACTATTGGGACTTCATTCGTTGTTAAATTCTTCTTACATCACTTTTTAATATACTCAAGCTGTTTGTTTGAACTGGGGATTTTTAAATGAGCTAGGCAACAGGAATTAGAGCATCAAAAATAAAATACTTTCAACTTCTTTTTTTTTTTTTTTAAGGTCTACCATTTTCCAGGTCCACAGTTTTACTCAGTAGACTAAAGGAGATGAGGTTCTGATAAGTTAGATGAGACTGTCCTTTCTTCGTATGATCGAGGTTCCTTAACTGAGATTCGGGCTCCTTAAATCTGAATTGGAGATTTGGATATAGATCATTCAATTTCACTTAACGTAACTAGAGACTAAAATAGCCCTTATTCAGGTTTCCTAGAATTAAGTACACATTGAAACTAGTTCCTCGGCATCTAGAGTAGTTTGTGCAGAAACAGGTAAGGTAATGAACCAGTATCGTGTTAGCTTTCTGATACTTCCTTGTATTCTGAAAATACAAGGGAACAGCCAGTATAGTGTCATACAGAAGGTTAAATGCAATATTCTTGAGTGCAAGTCATTGGTCTTCAGATTATAGTGATGGGTGTGTTACCAACATCAACATTTTTGTAAGATACTCAATAGTTTCACAGCAAGGATTGTACTTGTGAAAAATACTTTGCAGACTTGCAGTGTTTTTTCCTACTGAAGTACAGCTATTTGTCCAGCAGAGGGAGTATAGCTTCACTAACTAAATACATTTTGGGTAGCAATTAAGGAATCAGTTAATGCTTTTGGGGCTTTAGATATTCAATTTGTAGACACCTGATACTTAATGGAAGGATTCCTTGAATGTAGCAACTTTGTGAGATGCCCAATCCAAAGTATTGACAAAGCCATCAAACTGTTTCTCAGACTCAAACTTGAGTTGTTCTTCAGATAAGTAGGGTCTGTGCTATTCCACCATATCCCCTCACTGAGAATGGATTAAACGTTACCTGTGGCACTTGTTCAAAGCCTGTGTAGTTGTCATTTGTTTCGCACATCACTGCCAACTTGGCTTCTGCTTACAAGTTTGTGAGGAAAGTCTGTAGTACCAAGTTAACGTTTTTCTGCACAAAGTATAGAAAGGAAATTGCAGTGTGAGTATTGTTCAGTATATTGGTGTTCTAATTTAAGATGGTCTAAAAAGTGTAAATGGGTTGTATCTAACATGACTTATTTTCTTGGAGGATGCAATTTGTGCATAATGATTCTCAGCTGTCTTAGATTCAAGGTACCCTCCATAACATTTTTGAATTTGGTGCCACACCAGGTGAGAACCAGTGTTGTAATGCCTGATTTTTCCTCAGTTATTTAAAACCAGGGTGCTGTTGCCACAGTCAGGTAAAATTGCCCCACGTGCCTTGGCAAAGCCTGTTTCTGCTGCAGCCCTTCGCTGCTTGGCCCTGCATGCTCCTCTTGGAAACAGGTGTGCAGGAGAGTTGCAGCTGGTGTTGGTTTCTCCATGGTACTCTGGAGAAACACCAGAAACACAGATAAGTCTCCAGGCTGCTGTACCCGCTGCCCAGTGGAGCTGTCCCACACATCTGTTTCCAGGAGGAGTATGAGGGTCAGACTGGGAAGGAGTGGGCAGGAGTGGGTGCTTCTGCCTGCGTTAGGTTTATCAGACAGACTTCCTGGTCAGACTCCATGCAGCAGTTTTGGCAAATTGTGGTGGTGCTGCTGGCATTGCACCCTCTGAAGTGTCTCTCAGCACCCCAGCTGAGGACCACTGGTATAGAAAGACTTCATGGAACAGAGCAGTGAGTACTAAATCATAATAGATTTGTGAAAACTGAACCAAAACTTGCCCTGATTTAAATAACTAGTTCAGTTTCTAATTACAGTGGTCTTGCTGACAATGTCTTAGTCTTACTTACAAAAGCTGTGTATAGCATCTGTTTTAAAATAAAGCACACTAACAAGATAATGACATACTTATATACCAGGTTCCCTTCGATGGAGTTACTGGCTTCTATATTGGATACAAATCCTAGATATTGGAAGCACAAAGGCTTTCACAGCCTCTCCAGGGCATTGGATTTAATGTTATAGCCATAACAGTTCTCCTTTCCCAAAATCTTGAAGCGGAAAACACCAGGTTGTATGTGTGGGTGATCAAACTTCATACTTTGTCTCTACCCCCACCCATCCGTGGAATCTGTCAGCACTGCTCTTTAATTGCTCAGGTGGATTGCTCCTGAATGCAGACACATCTTTCTTTTTCCCTTCTTCAGCACTTTCAGTGAATACTCCGCTTCTGCAGAACCTCTTTTTTGGAGTGGGTGGAAAAACGAGGTGGGGGAAGAAGGGAGAAGCATTATAAATTTGAGCTGCTTTCTCCCCCATATATGTTCTCGTCTTCCATATATCTATTTTTTAAATTCTTCAGCCAGTTTATTCCCACCCTTTGCTGGCTTGGGAATTGGGAGAGAATCATATTGACAAGCAAGAGTCTAGGAATCCCCATGGTTGTCTATGAACGTGATACATAGGAATTGCCCTGCAAACCGAAGAAAGAACAGGCAGTCGAGGGAATTCTACGTGGGAGAACAGAGAGAAGCTCCTCTAGGAGGTGGCTTGGTCTTCCCAACTGTCTTTTTTCCTAACTTATTTTATTAACTGAAACTTTTAAAGGTACGTTCTATAGGAAAACCATACTCTAAGTGGATTGGATTTCTGGGGATCTTCCAGCTCAGCTTCAGATCTCATTTATACCCCATAATGAATCCCTTTAATATCGTCACTTTTCCGTTTCTCTTCTGTAAGATGTGACTACCGTTTCCTTTTCTCACAAATGTCTGACTTTTGGGAGGGGAGAATGATGAGTGAGAGAGGAAAGGCTGTGAATTAATGTCAGTGCCATATCTTAAATACAGTTCCACCTACAGTGTTAGATTCTAGCAAGCATACAACAAAAAATTGAAGAGACAGAGCAAAGATGAGATTAGAAAAGAAAATGAAAAATATCTGCTAACTAATGCAGGGTCACTCCCAGCTTTGTACGTGTTTCATTATCCAGGCTTGTTTTAATGGTGTGGGAATGTTGCAGCTGTGATGGTTTAGGAAATAACCTCAACTTTGCTTTTTGTATTTTTTTTAATGGTATCTTTAACTGGACTAAGTACATGGTGAAAGCCTGCCCAGCATCTCTTCAAACTGTAAAGTTAGCTCAGTAAAAGAATCAGTCAAAAAACCTTTGCTTTTCACAGCCTTGTTTTAAATATTTTGCATAATGAGACTGCCTTTATGGTGGGAAAACTGTTGTTCACGCTACTACACATTGCTGTTATGATGAGTTACCTACTTCTGGACTAATGAGGCGTTGATATAATCAAAATGCTAAGGGGTGTAAGATTGGCAGTTAGAACTCCCCTCAAGGCATTCTGCAGTGGGAGATTATCCTGTTTGTTTTTCTTGAATCTTTCAGGAAAAGAACGTTCAGTTATTGGGGACAGCGCAGCAGTTGTTCACCCATTGCCAGGCCCAAAAAGAGGAAATCAAGCGACTGTTTCAACAAAAGCTCGATGAGGTATGGCCCCATCTGATGGGAGCAGATTAAATAAAAATAAATATTTGCATAGAATTATCTCATTCAAAACTGAATCTGAATCTGTTGGATTAAAGCATTACTCTGACTTCAGCATCTTGGTGGGCAGTGATCACATGGAACTGTTTTCATTCTGTCACAATCCACACACGTTGTGTAAATTATAGTTTGCTACTCCCAGCTCTGTGCTTTATTAGTGCAGGAGGATGTTTGTGATAGTCTTTAGAATAGTCTTCATTAAGTAATGGTTGATTACACAGAAACCATGCTCAACTGAGTGCTTGCCTTCACCTTGATGTACAGGGTTGATACTGGCCATATGCCACTACAACATTTAATTTGCAGCTGGAAGATGCTCTACTCCCCAGCTATTCATGGTTATGAAGGAAAAGAACATGACACATTCAGGTGGAAGAGAGTGGAGTTTTGGTCTCCATCTCTAAATAGTGGAAGTAGGAAAAAGTGCAGAGCAGGGCAAGGGGGATGATCAGTAGAAAGCAGCTTCTGTACAAGTGCAGACTAAATAGGCTCGGACTCTTCATCTTAGAAAGAAGATGAGTCGGGGCTGGGGGTGGATCTGATAGAAGTCTATGAAATCATGAATGTCCCTGGGAAAGAAAATAAAGATTTAGTCTCCTGCAGTACTAGAACTAGGGGAATTCATGGGAATTATTAGGAAGCAGGCTTAAAACAGTTTTTTTTCAGACACCATGTGGAATGCCTTGCCAAAAGATGTTAGAAGTTGATTCATTTAACCAGGATCAAAAAAGGATTAGATGCATTCATTTAAGAAAGGCCCATCAGTGGACTAGTTGAGGTTGTAACTTCTGAATTACAGCTTCTAAGCCTTTAAATCAGGGGTGGGCAAAATATGGCCTGTGGAGGGACTCTGATGGGCCTATGGTGGGTTCTTTGGTCCCCCCTGGCACAGATGCCGTCCAGCCTATGGTAGGCATCCCACTACCCCAGAGTGTGCAGTGGGGCTGGGGTGGCTCCTTCCACTTATTGGTGCCAGCCCCAGCCCCATGGAGACTGGCAGGGACCCGCACATGCGGCCCTAGCCCTGCCCCACCCCGCATCTGCTCCCTACTTGCCCTAGCTGGAGTGAACCAGCCCCAGACCTGTGTGCACAGCCCCAACCCTGGGCCCGCTCTGTGCCTACTCTGGACTGCTTACCCATGATGGGGAGCAGCGGCAGCCAGGCAGAAGCTGCTGCTGGGCATGGGGGGGGCCAAATAATTGCCTACCCCTTCTCTAAATGCTGGCAGCTGTAATGGAAGAGGGGCAGGGGAACAGATTGGTCTTCCATTTATCAACTGTTCCCTGCTATTGTGAGATACTGGGCCTGTGACTGACCTAGGACAGCATTTCTTAATGTTCTTAGGGATAGAGTTGAAGTTTGGAACAGTAGTTTCATTGTAAAGATTCATATTCTATTCTGCTCTTTGTAAAAAAAAAAAAAAAAAAAGCAGCAGTTACATTAGTAATTGCACATCTGGAGAACTTGTTCTTATTCATCTAGGCCACTTTCCACCCCACACTGCCAACGGTACAGTCCTTTCTGCATTGCTCAGCAGAGAACTCGAGAGGAAGCTGTATTTGGGACAGTCTTGTTTGTCACAGAACTGCAAGAAATGGGTTCTGATTCAGCCTCTGCCAGAGATTGGTGCATGTGACCTTGGGCAAGTCATGTGATCTCTCTGCCTTGGATTCCCGATTTGTATGCACAGACCTCTTGTGTCTCATCAGTTAACATTATGTATGCTCTTTGGGGCCAAGTCTTTTAGATTTGTAGGCTCCGGTCAACTGGTTCTTGGTCTTGATTGGGTACATTTTGTGCAATTGTATATTAAGCAGGTCAGTAGCTTTCTAGATTTCTATGGCTGTAAAAAGCATTTGAGAGGTGAGGGGTTAGAAATGGTGGTGGTTATCACCCAGGGGCTTAGCAATGCTGTCTTGCTAATGTAAATTCAGGGGCACAGAAGGAAGCATCTCCTTCATAAGGCCCAACTAAGGAATTGTATGTCAAATCCTAAATTGTGCTACCAGCTGGCCATCGCCATCTGTGACTTGGGATGTGATTTGCCCAAAGCACCTCACTTTGCTTTCTTAACTTTCTCCCACTTGTAAAATGGGGAAGATGATGATAAACTCCACATACAAGGTTGAAACCTTTCCTGTTGATTGTAAAAGTGCTGTGAGTCTCCTCAGGACGGTTGCCATAGAAGCATGAAACTTTGTCCTATTTTATGACAATTATCTGGAGTTGGAATAATGAGTTATTCTTTAATTTAACCTTTTTATTCTTTCCTTCCTGTAGTTGGGAGTTAAGGCTCTGACATATAATGACCTGATTCAGGCTCAGAAGGAGATCTCTGCTCACAACCAGCAGCTGAAAGAACAGACGAAGCAGCTGGAGAAAGATAACAGTGAACTCAGGAACCAGAGCTTGCAGCTGGTGCGTACTGTGCTTCCATCTGACTAGTATGCCCAGCCAAGTGGTGTCCATGTTTTTGTACAATGTAGAGGTCATAAACCGAATGTTGCTTTTTTCCTGTTTTATATCTCAATGAGAACAAAAGCTGCTAGGAAAGCTTGGCTCCTCTAGGGCCTAGAAAAATGTTGTCAATGTAAAGAATGCCACACTCATGGGAAGAGATCGTATGTTCAGTTCCTGTGGTCACTCTTGATCTCACGTGCTGTCTCTAGCTTCTCTTTTTTTTTCCTTGGTAGAATGTGATCTTTTGGCTTACCAGTTGCTTTCCTTTTGCATGCCTCTCATTTCCCCTTCCTTTCCTCCAATTTTAATCAGGAAGTATTTTAAAAGAATGTCTTGATCTGGAGAGGACGTGGGTGGGCAGTCCATCATTTTGGAAATCTTAATTTGAAACCTAGTAAGCTGGTTTTGGTGGCTTCAGCCTCCTCCATTTCAAAAGGGGTACTTAGTTTTAAACTAACAAGAGAAAGTACTTTTTTTACACAGTACGTAGTTAACTTGTAGAATTCGTTGCTACAGGTGGTGGAGGCAGGTAACATAGCTAGGTTCAAAAAGGGACTGGATAAATTCATGGATGGATGGATGGATGTTAATGGCTAATGAACAGCATAGCTAGAGAAGTTTCCCCTGGCATCTCTAAACCAATACAAGGTGGATGCCACGAAGGGTATACAATAGGGAATAGATCACCCTAGAGATTCAGGTTTGGTGTTCTCCTTGTATAGCATCCACTTCTGCCATTGTCAGAGATGGGATACTGGGCTAGACTGACCATTGGTCTGACCCTGTATAGCACTTATGTTCTTATGGGGATTGATGGGATAACATCTTAGAACTGAGGTGATGAATCTCATTGGTCAAGAAGACAGCACAATTCTTGCTTGTCTGAAACCTTTACTTTATCCCTCACTCGGTTCCTGGAACTGCAACAGGTATTGGAGAAGCTGGATGCAGAAGTATTTAGTGGTGAGTGCTAACTGCATGCCCCAGCTAGGCAGAACCCAACTACCTCCTGCTATACTAACAAGAGCTGGAGATTATTTTTTTCCCCTAGAGTTAGAATATTTGCGTGGAAGAGGCAGCTAGTTCCCAGTAGGATAGAAAATGTCCATATCTTCAGCTGAGAGACTTGTGGGATTCTGTCCTGCTCCTTGGGTTGTTCAGGGTTTTGAAACCTTGTATTGACTTATCCATTAATGTGCTTACAGCTTAAGGCACGGTGTGAAGAACTGAAATTGGACTGGTCAACTCTTTCACTTGAGAACTTACTGAAGGAAAAACAGGCGCTGAAGAATCAGATTTCGGAGAAACAAAAGCACTGCTTGGAATTGCAGGTAGAATGGAGTGAAGTTCTAGAGCCACCAGCTCTGAATAGCATTCAGCCAGTTTTCCAGTTAGGGGTACATCTCTCCTGTAAGTTACTCAATTTGTTTTTGCCTAACAAGATACTGGAGTGTAGACCTGCTGGCTACATGGCAGGATTAATTAATGAAACAGTTATTAGAAAGTAGTGGAAAAAATTAAGAGCAATGATGCAGATAATTTCTGGCCAATCAGAAGTTTTCTTGGTATCTTTTTTTAGATCCCTGACCTGACTACATGCCAGAGCTGGGGAAGAATAGGCTTTGGTTAATCAACACCTCCCTGCATCACTAAAATCCTCTTTCACTAGACAAAAATAAGACAATACTAGCAACTGTTGTCTCTGCTCAGTGTCTGGGACTAGGGAGAAGCAAACAGGACAGTTTGCCAGCAGTTTGGTCTGTAATAGACTCCCACCATCAGGTCCCCTTCTCCTGACAAGGGAGGTATAGTGCCCATCTTTACGAAAGGGAAGGAGGAGAATCCATGGAACTACAGACCAGTCAGCCTCACCTTAGTCCCTGAAAAAATCATGGAGCAGGTCCTCAAAAATCCATTTCTAAGCACTTAGAGGAGAAGAAGATCATTAGGAACAGTCAGCATGGATTCATCAAGGGCAAGTCATGCCTGACTAAACTGATTGCCATCTATGATGAGATGACCAGCTCTGTGGATGCAGGGAAGGCAGTGGAAGTAATATACCTTGACTTTAGCAGGGCTTTTGATACAGTCTCCCACAGCAGTCTTCCAAGCAAGCTGAGGAGGTACAGGTTAGATGAATCGACTGTAAGATGGATAGGAAGCTGGCTAGCTAGTTGGGCTCAACGAGTAGTAATCAATGGCTCAGTCTAGTTGGTAGCTGGTATCAAGTGGAGTGCCCCAAAGGTCGGTCCTGGGGCTAGTTTGCTTCAGTACCTTCATTAATGATCTGGAAGGTGGGATGGGAGTGCACCCTCAGCAAGTTTGCGGATGACACCAAACTGGGAGGCGTAGTGGAGTGTAGGGCTAGGATATAGAGTGACCTAGACAGATTGGAGAATTGGGCCAAAAGAAAGCTCATGAGGTTCAGCAAGGACAAGTGCAAAGTCCTGGATTTAGGATGGAAGAATCCCATGTACTGCTACAGCTGGGGGCTGACCGGCTGGACAGTAGCTCTGAATAAAAGGACCTAGGGGTTACAGTGGACGATAAGATGAATACAAGTCAACAGTGTGCCCTTGTTGCCAAGAACCAGCATACTGGGCTGCATTAGTAGAAGCACTGCCAGCAGATCAAGGGAAGTAATTACTTCCTTCTATTCTATACTGGTGAGGCCACATCTGGAGTACTGTGTCCAGTTTTGGGCCCCCACTATAGAAAGGGTGTGGACAAGTTGGAGAGAGTCCAGCAGAGAGTGGTGAATATGGTTCGAAGGGCTGAGGCATGTGAACTGGGTTTATTTAGTTTGGAGAAGAGAAGACTGAGGGGGGGATTGAATAGCAGCCTTTAACTACTTGAAGGGGGATTCCAAAAAGGATGGAACTGGACTGTTCTCAGTGATGACAGAATAAGGAGCAATGGTCTCAAGTTGCAGCAAAGGAAGCTTAGGTTGGATATTAGGAAGAATTTTCTCGCTAGGAGGCAGGTGAAGCACTGGAATGAGTTACCTAGAGAGGTGGTGGAAGCTCCATCCTTGGAGATTTTTAAGGCCCGTCTTGATAAAGCCCTAGCTGGGATGATCTAGTTGGGGATGGTCCTGCTTTGAGCAGAGGGTTGGACTAGATGACCACTTGAAGTTCGTTCCAACCCTCACTTTCTGTGATTCTCTGATCTCCTGTGTGTCCTTTGAACATGTGTTTTCAGGTATCAGTTATCACAGAACATCTGTAACTTGTTGAAGAAAAATTGTCCCCATCCTTCCATAAAACCTTTCTTTCATAACGGGGTGACTGTCCTGATTTTTCACTGGAAGTGGTAACCAAAATTCAGGTGTATTACTGGACAAGATGCTGGGTGCTGTTTTGGAGTGGGATCTTTCCAGCCCCCAGCAATCCAGTGGTGTTTAGTGGAAGCGAGAAGAGGTGGGGAGGGGTTGGTTTGTTTAAAATCTGACTTTCTACATGTTAAACTCGATTTACACACTCCAAAATATTTCCTGAGATTCTCTTGAATCCATATCCTTTAGCTGTACCTCTGTCACAAGTTCAGAACCTTGTCTCCATATGCAAATTGTATTTTTTTTAAATCATAGATTGTTTGCTTTATCACCTAAAAGGAATGCAGCTGAAGACAAAATTCCATTATGTATAGTGTTTAATCTTTGCCCTCCTCTTCATTTAAAGATCAGCATTGTGGAGCTTGAGAAAAGTCAAAGGCAGCAGGAGCTCATGCAGCTGAAATCCTATACGCCGTCCGATGAGTCCTTGTCAATACAACTACGCAATAAAAATCATCTAAGTCGTGAACCTGAGGTTGATCATGGCAGGTTCCAACTTGAGCTTGAGTGTTCTAAATTTCCTATGACCCATATCAATGGCATGAGTCCCGAACTGTCCATGAATGGCCATGCTACTCCCTATGAAATCCATAATACTCTTAGCCGGCCCTCTTCCAAGCAAAACACCCCTCAGTATATGACCTCTCACCTGGACCAAGAAATAGTTCCATGTACCCCAAACCACAGCAGTAGACAGAAGGCGGACAAGACATCCAGCTTGTCCTTACCTGATTATACCAGATTTTCCCCTGCTAAGATAGCCCTAAGGAGGCACTTGAATCAGGACCATGCAGTCAATGGAAAAGCAACAACTAATGAAATTCAGAGGTGAGAGGGGGTCAGTTCCGAAGTTGGGGAAATGGGTATGATATTTGTCTCTCTATTGCTGTCAGTATATGTAGACTATAGAAGAAAATGGTTAAAAAATAGAATTGATATATGTAGTTCCAGTCTTTGTGGCTCAGGCATTTGACTAAAAGCCAATAGATGTAGCAGTGGCAGATGATCAGGTAAGCAAGGCAATGATGTCTTGAGTTTTCAACAAGAATTTGTTGCAGTTGGAGATCACTGGAATTCAAAACCTGACTGTGTGTATCCTGTTTTAGAGCTGACCACATAAAAGAGAATGGCCTTACATATCCAAGCCCTAATATTTCAAATGGCATGAAGCTGAGTCCTCAGGAAACTCGGCCCTCTTCCCCAGCGGCCTTACCGATTGCAGGCGAGAAGGTAAGGAATATGCCTGTCTGTGCAGAGCTCAGGTCAACAGAAATGATACTCCTGACAGAATTGAGGGGGGAGAACTCCATGGTACTAGGTTGAGGGTGTCCACATCTTCTTTTCTGGTAGTCGTTGGAGATGGCCAGCTTGGGATTGGGTGTAATGGGAAATGGAAGACAAAGTGGAACCAGAGAAAGAAACGGGGAACAAAATGTGGTAATTCTGGCGAGTGGTGGTGGAGGGGAGGGACTCTTTCCTGTCTAGGTTTGAATGTTAACTGTGCTGTTAATGGCCAAAAGTTCTATTGGTGTCAGATGTTGTCTTTAGTCTCCGTGTAATGATTAAGTTGTCTTAATCAACTTCGTAACAAGCATTTGTTTCCAAAACCCATCTTGCCACGGGTTCACTCAGAATCAGTTTCAGTAGTGTGAATTGTCTCCTCCTGTGCAGAGGTCCCTGTTACGGAGCAGGCTTTTGAGACTGGGTTTCATTGGAGCTCTTGCCTGGCCATTGCCTGCTGTGCACACAGAGGAGGCTTTTATGCTACAGATTTTGTCAGACAAGCACCTTTCACCAAGTTCTGGCAAGGTTACGCAGGAGCAAGCTTCCCACCATTGTGGCAAATGCTGGACCCTCCACTTGTCTCATCAGAAAGACCTGGTTTGGATTCCTTTGAACACCAGCCCTCATCCCATATCCCAGTGGTTTGTCACTGCTGGTTGAATTGGTGAACACTTTGATCCTTACGGTCAACATGTCTGAACACCTTCTCTTATCAGTGGCATACTGCCACTTTGGGGATACTACATAACCTAAATGAGCTTGGAAAAAAGTGTTACATAAAAATACTGATGTATGACAAATAGAACCTTCAATTAGGGTTGGGGCATACTTGCTAATGAGGAGTGATACCCTCTGAAACCATCTGCTTTTGTATTTGCAGGTTTTAAGAGAGAGAACCTCTGCAAGTAATGGAGAAACTATCACCAGCCTACCTATCAGTATTCCTCTCAGCACAGTGCAGCCCAATAAACTCCCTGTTAGTATCCCTCTGGCCAGCGTAGTCCTACCTAGCCGTGTTGAGAAGGTGGTGAGTAAGGGATTGTCAACTTTCCATCCCTAACTAAAACCAGATTGGGGTGTTGTACATTTGAGGCAGGATCATGATGAGGCTACTGCAGTAGGTTAGTTTAATGCCTTTGGAGATACTCCAGCTGGATCTCTGCCCCCAGGAAATATTCTAAATGTGTGGCATGCAAAAAAGATGGCGGAGTCTGGGTTAGATGCTGGGGAAATTTGGCTGTGAATTATGTTTGCTAATCTTGGCTCGACCACTGACTCTGGTGGTTGGTTAGTGGGCAAGGGAACTTCTCTGCTTCTCTTTGCCTGTTGGTAAAGTGTGGCTCTTTGCAGAGATGTCAGGGGATGAACTTTTGTTGAAAGTATAATATGGAAAGTGTGAGTTGCTGCTGCATAGTTAACTTTTTAATCTTATAATTGAAAGATCTTTCAGGGCCCTTTCAGATCATTAGCAGTTCTTTCTGTTACCATGTCAAAGCCGTGTGTGTGTGTGTGTGCTTGGAAGGGAGAAGCTCGAAAAGGCCAATAGTAGAAGACAGCCCGGTGGCAGAAGGCTTCCCGTGTCCTCAGTGTTTTGACAAAGACAAATGCCGTAGGATTACTAAGGAGCCTGTTGCTTCCTTTTTATGGGAGACAAACTCGGAGTTGACCTAGATAGGTTCTCTCTCTGATAACTTGAATATGAGATATGGCACAAGGGCCATACCCAGCTGCAGTGTGAGCATGTAGTTGTGTTGTGGTTTTGTCAGCTGATGGTCTTGTAGTTGTAGGAGAATGTCCCTCTCTCTAGTTGGAGGCAGAGACAGCATCTCCTCACATAGAGGGAAGGTAGTGTCAGTCACAGAAAAGTCTCTTTCAGCCCTCTGCTCTTATGCATTTGGAGGCAAATGCTTCGTGATGTCTTTCTTTGGAAGATGTCTCTCGACAGTGACACCTGTGATGGCTCAATGTATGATAGCTCTGCTGAAGGTTGGTGACTTGCATCCTCTGATCATCTGGCTTTCTGCATTAGGTGTTCAGCATGGAGACTTCCTGAAAACAAGAGTACACACTGATGACACCAGGCCCCAAGTTTCAGTGCATCACTTATCCATGTGGAAAGAGCTGTCTGTGGAAACTGAGGCCACAGTTCAGCCGGCTGTTTTCTTTCCCTCTATGCTAGTGTTAGGGATGACGTTTCCACATTGTACTCTGGATCTAAGCTCTTTGCAGCAGGGGACCATGTTTAGACATGTCGACACTCCTGATTCATGACTGTGGCACTTACAGGCTACCACAGTACAAATAATACTTATTTGTGTCCCCTAATTAGGCTAAATGTTGGACAGTCCAAACTGCTAACCCACTTCTAGGAATGCTTTTAGATCTTGTCTAATCCATGATTCTTAACTGTGGTGTAGCTGGAATAGTGGTCAAACATACTTAAGCAGGCTTTTAGCTTGAATTATAGTTACAGTAGAAACAGAAACCAAGCATAGACCATGGTGGATATTTTAAGCTTATGTTTTACATTAAGGTGTACGATCATTTTTCCTCCTTGGTGTGGTTTTCTGAGCAAAGGTTTACAGTTGTCTTAACTACTCAGTTTCTCATCACATAAAATGCATAAATGGTAAAGTTCTTTGTGCTTTTGGAGTCTGTTACAGTTAATGAGAAATGAGTAGTTCTTGGAAGCAATCTGAAGTGTAGTATTAAGGACCATATGTAGTCTTAGGTTCTTCGGGGGCTTTAATTTCTGTACTATCCTTTCATGGCTGTTACAGATCTTAAGCATTGATTTCCATCCCTGTTGCCAGACATTTTTTTGGTGGGAGGTATATTCATTGCGTATCAGCAATGCCATCTTTGGGGTGATCAGATAAAACCCCATGACACACAACAGTGCAGTCTGCTGCCGGGCTCTCACCAGTAGCGTAAGTGTGACTTTTAGGGATAATTGGACTGTAGTATGCAATGATGCATGGGGATGGAAAGATTGTTACATGCTAGGATATGGAGTCACCGCAGCTCATTTAGTATACCCAGCAGAAAGTTGCCAGGGTGCCTGCTGGTTTAAAGACATCAGTGCAGTATAGAGTAATGAATTTTTCACAAAACATGCAAAGTCTCCATAAGATTTGGGGTATGCAGAGTCTATTAAAGAGAGCTCAGTGAATGCACATCTATTCTATGAGATCAGAAGCTGCGGAACATACTTCCTGGAATGATGTGGCTGGTTTTTCTCCTCTCTCCAGAGAAGCACACCAAGTCCAGTTCATCAGAATAGAGACTCTTCAACACTTGAAAAGCAGATTGGTGCTAGTTCTCATAATGGCATAAGCAATGCTGCTGGAAACAAGCCACTGGCTTTGGCTACCTCAGGTAACGCATTTTCCCTGGAGACTTCCAGTCGTAGTGATAACACCATCTATTATGCATGAGCTTTTCAGCACTTGCAGCCCAGAGCGGTGGATCTCACCTGCTGGGCCACTAAGATGGATAAGATGGAGGCTGGAAGGAGCGTCAGCCAATTCCCCAGCCCTGGAGTGTTCTCACTGTGCCAGCTGGCTCCCTCCCAAATCAGGAGCTAGCTGCTAGTACGTGTAGGGCTAGTTCTCAGGTTACCTGAGCTAGCTCTGCGTAAGCTAAAGAACAGAAAGAAGCAGTGTTACTGCTTTGCCTCTCAGCAGAGCTATTTAGCTTGTTCACAGTGCTGCACTGAGACAGCTGCTTTATACTACTTCCAGTTCCAGCTGGATTACTTCTGTTTTCTGGATTACGTGTGGTATGCTCCGACTTCCTGTGGTCAGCTGCAGGATTGAAAAGGGGGAGAACCACTGGTCTAGAGCACCTGGGATGCAGTACGCTGGATTTGCCGTGCATGTTCTATCAATTTTCTATTCTCGGCTTGAGGAGGAAGGGTGGAGGTGGATTAGGGTTGAAATAAAACTGAGAAATAGGATTAAGTGAGGAGCAATATATTATTGAAAACATGTTTAGGCTTCAAAACAAAAGAATTGCAACCAATAAACAATTTTGGATGGCATGCTCTTGTTGGTCGGTTCTGAAGTCCCCCTTAGGCTCTCTTCCAGCATCTGTATATGTAAAATTTACAACATCCAATTTCATACTTGCTTACGGTCCCCTTTTTTTTAGTCTTGGTTCTCTTAGCTGTAGTCCCTGAAAGAAAAAAAAAAAAAATACAGGCCAGGTTGTGCCTCTGGCTCCTCCTCTCATAACACACAAAGAAAGGATGGAACAGATGATCCCCTTGCCTTTAAGGAAATTCTAGCCCCAGCCATACCATTGAATATGGACCCTGTTGCTTAAGCTGAACGTCAGCTCCTGAGCACCTTCCCCAACAAAACCCTGCTAGAGATGAAGTCAGCAAGTTCTTTGGACCTTTTTCAATGGTATGGGAAGCCAGCTGCGGATTTGATGACCGACTGGTTCCAAAAGTGGGGAGCTTAGCAAACCCCCCATCACTCACACAGCCCATTCCAGGGGCAAGAACTGTTTCCCAAAAAAGTAAAACCAACCTCTGGGGAAAATACTAAGGCTTCTTAAGGCAAATGGCCCAAGTGAGCACAATTTTTAGCTAGCCTGTAGGAAGCTGTCCTCACTAGACTTCTTCCTTCATGCTCACCATCTGTGGGGGCCTATAGTAGGATTTCTCTCAGCTTCTTCTGAATTCAGTAGTCATTCCTGGATCAACAGAAGGGTGTTGCAGAGTATCATTGGGTTTCCACAGTTCATAGCTATCTCAGAAGTTAACTCTTAAGTTCATTGTAATCTATTACAAAAGCTACCTAATAACCTAAATTCATCTCTTTTTTTGCTTCTCTCCCACTCCCCTGCCTTGCTGAAGATCTGCCAGTCATCTCATTGCTTCCTTTTGGTTAGGTTGTGGAGGAGGGAAAGGTGGTATTGGTGGCAGGGTCTGTGTCCCTCTTTAGAAAGAAATGGATTGCTGCTGTATGGCTCAGCGGGTAGAGAAATGAGCTGGGAGCAGAGGATCCTGGTTGTCATAGCTCAAGATGAGCTTCTTAGATTGAGCAAGGCACTTGAGTAATATTAACCTGATTAAAAACAGGATGCTTCCCTAGTACTCCCAAATGTTCCTGAATCAGCAAAAAGGAGCCATGTGAGATGACAAATTTAACTTAATTCACCAGCTCACATACAACCATGTTCTTGGCTTTTACTGTGTAAAGAGCAGATTTACAGAATTAACTGTATAATTTACAGCTACCAAATGCTCCGCAATTACTGCTGTGACAGAATGGCCCGCTGCTCTAGGATGGAAAAATTCATGAAACACTCAATAGCTACTCCAGAAACGTAGCACTGTAAAGTATACATGATTGCTTCTGCTGAGTGATACTTTCCATTTCAACAGGTTTTTCTTATTCTTCTGGCTCCGTGGCAGTCAATGGAACTCTTTCAAACAGCCCAGCCCAACTTAACCATAGTGTTGATCAGGCAGCTCTGGACGACTCTGGGAGTCTGTTTAACTCGGTAGGGTCTCGCAGTTCCACTCCACAACACCCTTTGCTAATGATGCAGTCACGGAACTCGGGGCAAAACTCCCCTGCTCACCAGCACTCAACAAGCCCCAGGTTAAACGGAGCCTCCCAGAGCCTGGTAGGGGTATTGCAGTATGCAGATGCTCAGAAGATGTTTGCTGAAGGAACAAAGGGGGATCTTCAGTCTGATGCAGCATTTTCAGATCCCGAGAACGAGGCCAAGAGAAGAATCATCTTTACAATCTCTCCTAATACAGGAAATGTAAAACAATCTCCTTCCAACAAGCACAGTCCCCTGACCTCGAGCATTCGGCTGGACTGTGGTCAAGCATACATGCAAGATGGGAAGAAACGAGGTCGAAGGAAGAGATCTTCTACTGGGAATCTCAGCGTGAGCTCTGGGGTGTCCCCCAAACGCAAATCCTTACCAACAGTGGCTGGACTGTTTACTCAGCCTTCAGGGTCACCACTCAATATTAACTCCATGGTAAGCATGAAACTGAAGAATTATGATTTGGTGAAGTTGGGTTTAAGGCATGGGGCTTTTTGCATCGTTCTTGGAAGCTTACCTCTAGGATGGGTATTGAGAATCACAATGAACTGCCTAGTTCTTTAAAGTGAACTTATCTTCCCTATGAAAAAGTTTTAAATAGAATATTTAAAAACTGTTCTCATTGCCTAAGTCATCATGGAATGCAGCAGTGTGTCGTCTTATCTGACGTGGATTTGTTTAGAGGTAAAATTCTGGAGGGACTTAAAACCTTCTCTGGGCACACAACTGCCACTAGGAATCTACCAAAGCATGTGCACTCTGACAGCTTCTGGTGACTGTACAGCTCCACCAGGGGCAGAGAGCAAAGAGCACCCTGCATAGGCCAATCTTGGAAGATGTTGCCTGGTACAAACACTTTGTCAGCTTCCAGTTATGGTAGAAACCTTATTTAGGTCCATGTCTCTGTTCTGCTGCCAGACTGAAAAGGTTCTGATGCTACTGGGGAGCTGTGTGTGGACATGCAGGGTGAGTGGGGAGGGTTGATTATTTTTTGCGGTTTTTTTGGTTGTCAGAATTTGAGTTCTGCCTGCAAAACCTTGGTGAAAACTAGAAGTTAATAGCTGAAGTCCCAGTAAATATTACTGCAACATGCACAACAAATGTTTCTGATTTGGCACCTTGTGGATTCCACTATTGTGATTTGCTCTTTGATTTGTTATTGGTATGTAAGAAGAAATGCTTCTGCCCATTTTTGTCTGCTTTTAACCATCTCATTTTATCTCTAAAGTCAGATACTCCAAGCATGAAGGCTCAGAAAGGCAATTAAGAATTGTGCAGGGCTTTTAGGTTTGTGAAGCTGAAGCACAGCATGCCTCTTTGTGTTGCACGTGTAGCTAGTCATGGAGCTAAATGATGAGAGAGCAAATATCCTATCTTTTACTGAAAGAATATTTTCATCCTTAACTTTGTTTTTTTTCCCTCCCTATCCCAGGTCAATAACATTAATCAGCCTTTAGAAATAACAGCCATTTCCTCCCCTGAAAACTCCCTGAAGAACTCTCCTGTTCCCTACCAGGACAATGACCAGCCCCCAGTGCTGAAAAAGGAGAAGCCCCTCATTCAGACCAATGGCATTCATTACTCGCCGCTGACATCTGATGAAGAGCAGGGGTCTGAAGATGAGCACAATAGTACCAGGTGAATACAGTGATATAGATCTCAGGCCTGTCTGGAAAAAACCTGTTTTTGAGTTAGGGTAACGCATGTAAAGTTTGATCTGTTGGATCCTTTTCCTTGGAGAATGATCTCACTGACCCATAATACTCGCTAAGCTAGAGCTTTTGTTTTCGGCATGTGCACACCCCAGAATAGGTAAGGTGTTCAGAAAACAGAACGACTGTAAGGAACCTGTTCTACTAGCTGTGCTGATCAGTTGTGTTCCCTCCACAACATTTTGCAGGAGTGTTGGCACCAGTACATAAATGTACCACGTTTGGGAACTTCTGAGTATAGAAATTCCCTGTTCCATTTTGGCTGCTTGCATCAGTTCTTTACCTCCTGCCCCAAAATGTTATTTATAATTGCTCTGTACTGTAAAACATGTGCCATGTTCTTACCATAGTTATGGTAATAATAATTCTTGGGGGTCTGAGCATTGGAAGAGTATAAAGATGCAGTACAAATGTAACTTATCAACTGCAAACTTGGCACCAAAGGAGGGAAAAGAGCAGTGAAAAGTTGACCACATGTGAATCGCAGCAAAACTCCATGCCTGCTGTGTAAAATAACCTTTCTTTTTTTTTTTTAAATTAGAATTGAGAGAAAAATTGCAACAATATCATTGGAAAGCAAATCTCCACAAAAGACTGTTGAAAATGGTAGGTGTGGGGAATATTCATTGTTTAAAGTAATTCACAGTGCATGTGAGGATGGCCTTTCTGCTGGCTCATAGTTTGTAGGTTGTCAGGTGATTGCAGGCTCCTTGGGTGGAATCGTGTACTGTGTATCGGATCAGAAATCCACAGATATTCCTTTGAAACCAGAAGTTTGTGCATGTGAGATCCTTTAGGCAGATTGCTTTCATCAAGTTGCAAACCTCGCATCCATTCTGTTCATAGCTGGTGGCTACAAAAGCCCCTTTAAATTTGTGGCCACAGGTTGCAGTCTTGCTTGTTTGCACCTGGAATAGAATGGTTGGTAGAGTTGGAAATGGTGATGCACTTCACAGTTAAATTTCTTCCTAGACATGAAGGCCTGAGACTATCTATCTATCATGAGCAGGTGGGGTCTTTGATATGAAGGTGGATGGCAGTGCAGATTACACTAACACAGAACTTTTGAGGTGTGTTAAACTAAAATTGAAGGTGATTTGAACAGCTGTTTTAAACTGCTTCTCATCAAAAAGTAGAATAAATTATTAAAGTGAGTCAGTTGTTGAACCAATTCTACTTACTAAAGATTAAGTGAATTCTGTTCACTCATGCTTGCAACTCTGCCTTCCAAACCAGGTGGCAGTTTAGCTGGAAGAAAACAAGCGCAAACCAGCGAGAACATGAATAGCAGTAAATGGAAGTCTACCTTTTCACCAATATCTGACATCAACCTGACCAAAACTACAGATAGTCCCTTGCAGGCTGTTTCATCTCTGAGCCAGAATTCACTGTTTGCCTTCAGGCCATCCTCTGAGGATGGCATGGCCATTGACAGCAAGATCACGGCACATGCGAGAAAAAATGTCACCATGCCCTCCTCTGGAACAGATGGACTCAGCCCCAACACAAATGCTGCAAATGGATTCACGTACAACGGTGGACTGACGACAGATATTGGTTTACACAGCTTTATTGATGGTGCTTCTCTTCCTCATAAGATTTCAGATGTGACTTCCCTTAATTCCTCTCTGAGTTTTCAGTCTCAGCGGAGCAAAGACTTGGGTGTCTCAGAGACAAATCCCTTTTTGAACAAGAGGCAGCTTGAAGGCCTAGGCAGCATGAAAGGGGAAGACTTAAATCGGTCAGGGGTCAAAAGCAAAGAGATGAGCGAATTAAACATTCGTACAGGGGGCTCTTCAGAAAAAAGCTCTTTGCAGCATAATGGAAAGGCCAGCAAAGGACGGGACCGAGATGTGGAGTTTAAAAATGGCCACAACCTTTTCATTTCTGCTGCTGCTGTATCTTCGGGTGGCCTTCTAAATGGCAAAAGCCTTTCCACTGCTGTTTCCTCAGCAGGCAACCCAGCATCTGTTCAGACACACCATTCTTTCTTAAACACTTTGACCACTGGATCGCAGTTCCCCCTTGGCCCCATGGCCTTGCCAGCAAACCTCAACTCGGTGACGAACTCTTCAGTATTGCAGTCTTTATTTAATACAATGCCAGCTGCTGCCAGTCTGGTCCACGTGTCATCAGCTGCAACCAGACTGACTAATTCTCACACTATGGGGAACTTCTCTTCTGGGGTTACAGGTGGAACAGTTGGAGGTAGGCAGAGCTCTGTTTCTCTGGTATAAGGCAGGGCTAGAGGAAAGGATGGCAATGCCTCTCCAGGTATGAAACCCTTTCGCTTCTGCAGGCGGTGGAGGAGGTCCACCCAGCATAGCCCATGTCTCAGGAATGCCAGAATTATTCCAGGGCTGAGGACTGAACTATTGTGAGCTTTCTTGTCTGCTAGATGAACATATAATTGCATCTTCCTAAAGAAATGAGAATACACCAGACTTGATTTCATAGCATATAGCTGTTTCAGTTGTTGCTATGTTGGAATTGGTTTAGGTTTGCCTGCAATACTAAAGGTTGAAATTGCCATGTTACCCTCTCTGTGCAGTGAGGAATATCTAACTTGTCAGCTTCAGTGAAAATTGAGATTCCTCTTGATTATGCTAAACATTAGTATCCTTTTCAGATGAGATCATATGATTTACATAGGATTATGATGATTTCTGCTGATAAGGAGGGAATGTTCCTTGGCCATGAAAAGCTAATGCCTTATGCACCTCTGGCACTTTGTGATTCTGCACAGGCTTTGCATCTGTGGTCCCAAACGTGAGGCAAACTCTGGAGAGAAGAACATAGGAGTGATTCTTCCTTTAATCCACAGCATTGGCAGGTTCAGACCATCTGCCCATAATTATTCATGCACCATGTCGGGAAATCCTAACTCTCACACTTTAGCAGTCTAGCTCTACTCTGTAGATTTGATGGAAATACGCTTTCCCCTCTGCTGTCTTGTAAGTGGGTAAGTTGGGTAGGGGAGTCTGAGATAAGCAGCGATTTGAGTGTTCAGATATGCAACTTGAATGACCAGGTAACCTCATTGCACGGTTGCCTGTGAAGTATAGAACCAAAAAGTTCTGCTTATTTGGCTGTTTTCCCTCCTGGCATTTAGGAAGGTAAGTACATTTCTTGTACCTCCTGGCCTGCATCATTATCTCTCATTGCTTGCTGCTGTTTCATGCTGCATATTTTGTATGGGGCTGTAACTGCTATAATTTTGCTTTTTTTTGCTTTTAGTTTTGTTTCTCTTGTCACTTGTGACTGTACAAAGCCCATCTGTTGAAGCTGAGTTTTTCTCTCCTGTTTGCAGGTATTTTTAACCATGCGGTGCCTTCTGCCTCCTCTTCTCATCAATTTGGAGCCAGTTTCAGCAGCAGTGCTGTCTCTAGCAGCACAATGCTAAGCTTAAACCCTCTGCAGGCTGTTGCCACCACCTCATCCTCATCCTTCCAGTCCCCCTCCTCTAGCTTAGTAACATCTAGTGAGAACAGACCTGCCCAGCACCTAAACAGAGCTCCAGTGCAATCTGTTTTTCATACCCCTCCTCCCCCACCTCCTAACGTTTCATTGCCACCTCCTCCTCCATTACTCACTTCTAACTCTGAGCCTGCGCTTCTGCAGAACTTGCCGTCCATTCCAGCTAACGAAGCTTTTTTACCATCATCTTCTGCTGCTTCTGTCCAATCTGCTAATGCTTCTTTGTCTATTAAGCTAGCTTCTCTTCAGCACAAAACTTCCCGTCCCTCCTTTACAGTCCATCACCCTCCTCTGCCCCGTTTGGCGCTGGCACAGACCGCGCCCATGATCCCGCAGTCCAACGCAACCGGCACGTCTGCTATGTGGGTTACACTTGGCATGCAGTCTCCTTATGCTTCGCACCTTTCTGGGGTTAAGCCACGATAAAGAGCTTGCTTAGCTAACGGTTCTTATTTTGTAAGGTAAGGCTAGAGAAAAAACCAGGAGGTTTGTACAAGATGGTGAATGACACTCCTTCCTTTTTAGACTTCTGTCTGTGGCTGGTATTGGGTGGGAGGGACAGATTCCCTCACATAGAGAAATCCCAGGAAAATTGGGGGAGCAGCTAAACTCATGGCAGAGGTTGGAGACTCAACATTTTGATTTGGGAGTCAGGATTTCTCGACACACCAAGTGCTCAAAGTAATAACTCTTGCCTCATTGACTGTCAGGCTGGCTGGGATAGCAATTAGTGACGTGTTTGAAATGGTGTTTCTTCATTTGAATATTCTTGAAAAATGTGCCTATTTGAGAGCAGCCAAAATTAGAAGATTACCATTATTATTTTCCAGGCAAATGTCTTCAGATGTAGCCATTTAAGGAGGTTGCTGCCTTTTCTGAGTTCCATATTAACATGGAGTGCTCCTGTCTCCTGATGATGCTTCCCTATGATGCTGTGTGACAGCATGGTGATACTTCTTTGTGGAACCTCACATTTTGGCCCCAAAAAACTAAAAGAAAATCTGTAGGTCATGTGCTATTACTTTTCCGTGGATATAATGGAAAAAGGATGATCTAGTTTTGGGGTTGCCATTAATGTGACCTGCACAGTGTGCTGTGGTCAATGAAAGTACAAAACCAGTCTAACTCATGTCTGGCCTGATAATAACAACTGATATCACAAACTGCAGATGATATTTATTATTCAAATTAAATAAGAATAAAAGGGGAAATCTTCATTATCTGCTCCCTGCAGTTTTAGTAGTTTTCCCTAAGTCTAGCAATAATAGACCGTTGGCTAGTGTACAAGGTATGCTCACCTTGGCAGTCTTTGGCTTGCTGTGTAGACTCTGCACTGCAAAGTCTATTAACTGAATACCCAGTGCTAAATTCTAATCTAACCTAATTGAGGAATAAGGCTGTGCACAAGAGGAAAGCATCTGGAGAGTGTATGTGCGAGCACTTCAACAAATCAAGTATCATAGAGTCTTTCAGACCAACTGTAGAATAAAATGTATTACCACAAAGTTACATATTCTCCTTATGTAAACTTCTTTGGTTTTGTGATTCAATTCCCGATTGCTTTAGTGAAGCCAGTGTTACGCACAAAAGCCTGCTCTCCTGCAGGTCTCTTATTTGGTTACAGAAGTTATATTCAGTGGATGGTTAATATACGCGGTTGCTTCTCAAGCACTGGATTAAATTAGAGTACAGTTTAGAGATTCTTACAGTTTGCACTTGTAGTGTTTTGATCAGCAAAGTGCTCTGTCAGCCCAAAGTCCCTCAGCCTCCTTGTGAGACAGGTAAGTATTATCTCCATATTGGAAAGATGAACCTAGGAGCAGGGAGGTCCCAGTAGCTTTCTCTGAGCTACAGCAGTAGTCATTGTCAAAGTCATGATTAATACCAGTAACTTAGATGTAAACAGTAATAAGCTATAATGATGTTTGAGCATGGTGACTGGAAAAGAGGGGGCTATGGGTGGGTTTTAGGTTCCATGTTTTTACCTGCTAGATTTGGGTGAGGACACTGTGGAAAATTGAATGTACAGCACCCAGCTGAACTGAAATCGGGACCCCAGTTCAAGGTACTCTACAAACACGTTAGATAGACAGATGGGCAGAGCCGGGAGATGGAAGCACAGAGAGGCCTAGTCTGCCTGTGCAAGTTATACAGAAACTAAATATAGAGCCAGAGGCTAGTGACACAACTGCCCGCCTACACACGTACGCACACATGCGCGTGCACAGACACACACACACACACAAAATGTATGGCTATTGGACTGAGAATCCAGGTCATAGTACTGAAGTATTAATCTGACGTCAAGCACATGAGCAATCCCATTGAATAAGCATAGTTTTACACTTAAAAGACCTTGCTGAATCTCTGGTCTAAATGTGGGAACAAGGGATCAAACAACAGCTATTACACTGACATGCAGGGGTTGGAGATGTGCAGATAGCAGCAACCTAATAGATCTCTTCCATGCCTGATTCTGAATGACAGGATGAATGAAAGGATTGTTCTTCTCTTTCTCTCTCCTGACTAACAGACAGTCTAGGAACTATATAGAAAAGCTTGACGTATCTAACACATGCAGATGATTTTTAAGTGTCTGACTTGGACGGGTTTCTTCCTCTCCTCATGTCCCACAGGTAACTAGGATTTCTACCTCAACCCAATGTGACCTATGCAAGGACAACGTGGACCAACTTCACTCGGCTTCCACTGAAAGGTGCTCACCTGGCCTGTGCAGGGGTTTCTACTCTCTTACTACTGGACAAAATAATAATAATAAAAAGATATAAAAAAAAAAGACCTTAATAACAGAAAACAGATTCTACTGTGAATTGGAGTTTAACACAAAACAAAACAAAAAAAACAAGCCTGCAAATGAAATGCTTAAAATAAAGCTCCAGTTTGTATTGTTGATAGTTTAGATAAAGTATTTATCTTTTTTTAAAGTGAAAACAATTTTGACTTATTTTATTCCATCTAAAGTCATAAACACAAATAATTAAAAATAATCTCTGACTAATAAAGGACTGGCACACCAGCAGAGATGTAAAGAGCCTCCTCTCGGTGCTATTTCATCCGTCAGAACTGTGCCTCTAGTTCGAATCCTTGGTGCTGAATATGGAGGCTTGACCAATGCCAAACCCAGTCTCAGAAAGGTCTGCTTCTTATTTATTCAACTCACTCTGTTCATATACCAAAGTCCATTGGTTTACAGCAAAGTGAGAGCTACAAAGAATGGCAGCCTTTGGTTTTGGGTGTTTAATTATTTTTAACTGAGCCATCAGCTCTGTTATCAGGCATTTTTTTTTTTTATTGTGGTGTTCGTTACAAACAAGAACGCAATACTTCCCTCTGGAATGGCAGCTAGAACACCTGGTGTAACCCAGTGAAGCTCAAACAATTGAGAGATACTTTGAACAGAAATGTAAGTCTAGTCTAATTGGACTACTTGGCCATTAAAAGCCACTGGTGGCGCTTAAGTTGCTGTGAATTTCAGTAGCTAGACTGATAACTTATTGGGGGATGCCATTGGCATATGGACAGGGTGCATAATCACTGGTATTGGTCAGGCTCTTTCTATTAATATTGGGAAGATCGAAAACCGAGCTTCTATACTGGGGCAGATAGCAACAGATTTTCTCAACCTGTTTTTGTTCTAAGTACGATGTATTTTAGTAAGGTTTTGATACTTGATTCAGAAATGGCTTAACCTTGTACATTTATGACTAAGTGCATTCGCTTTTGTATTCTTTGCTTTACATAGGTTTAATTGGTAGTTCACAAAAACACCACAGTTTAGCTTACCTTGCTGCCACACTATCAAACTGGTGCATATAATTGTATTGTGACTTGCTGTGCTGTGTACAGAGAAGTGCCGCTCTGAACAGTGGCTGTATTTTATAGAGATGTGATAAATTTATAAATTTTGTATGCTTTATTTCATTTATTTTTAGATTGTATAATGCACAGTAAAGTGGTAAAAATGTTATTTATTCAAGTGCACAAAATGGGGGAGAAGGATCCGTTAGTTCATAACCAACATCAGTCTGTAGTGTAGACTGGACCAAGCACCAATGGAGAAAACTGCAATAACAGAAGGGGTTTTGCAACAGCAAAGTGACTAGATTTTAAGAGCATACCTGGGCTCAAGTGAACTTCTGCCTACTAGCCCAAGTTTGATCGTTATTTATCTGATCATTGATGATCAGAGGCTCTTGGAATCCTTTGGCCCATTCCAGCTAGGTTCATAGCTCTCTAATAATGTCATCTCTTGTTCCCTTACCAGCTACTGAATAGGATTTCACTGTGTCACAAAGTACTGGGCTCATGAATCAACTGCTGCTTAGATGTGTTTGGGGCAAGCCAAGTATCTCTTAATGTTTGCTTAGTTGTGCTGCCTTTCTGGGGCTGGTTTGAGAGGCATGTCAATGCTGAATTCCTCGATTCAAAGGAATGGAGGTAGGACCTGTGCTCTTGCCTTGCCTGTTCTCTCCATTTTCCTCCTACCCCCTGCTTGCTGCCAAGTTTGTGCAGTATCCCAATTAACAACTCCTACCTTGAGCAAATTTCAGGCTAGCCATTTCCCATGATACCAAATCGCAGGCAGTGGGTTAAAGACTTCAAGTTCAGTTATTTGATGCCAAAATGTGCATCTCCCATAGGTGGCCTCTGTGTGCAGATTTATCTTTGTCCCTATTTGATCAGAAAGTAGGTTTAGTTCATATCCCTGATTCCCAGGGATCGTTTTAACAGGTTTCTGGTTTGTGCCTGGGAAAGGCGGAAGGGACAATGTATCCTGCTCTTAGCAACAATGAGGGAATCCATAGGAGGAAAAATAATGCTCAGGGAGCAATAGCTGAGAAACATCAAGTAGCTTCTAGTGGAAGCCGTAAACAGGTCCTGGAATCCAGGAAGACTTGTAACCCAGTTATTATTTAGCTCTGAATTGGGTAACTCCAGCCTGATCCAGATCTTTGGGTAACTGAATGTTGCAGAGCTGCTGACTATATTCCCAACTAAAAATGAAGTGCTCGGATCCTTGGAGAGTTTTGAAATGTTAGAAGTGAAATGTGAACGGATGCTGGAGGGACTGTAACTCTGCCCCTGTACATGCTTTAGTTAGATTGATCTTGCCCACTGCATCTACCTGCATGACTTGAGAAATGAGAGGGAAACTCAAAGGTACTTTTAATTGGTCTTTCACCAAATAACAACACCAGATCCTGGTCGTGTGAAAAGGGCCTAAGAGCTTGGGCCCCTGACTTCCAGAGCTCTGTCATCTGAAACCCATAGATGCATCGAGGAAGGGAACTCCAGACCGCATCACGGGTTGCGTACATGGAAAACTCTGCCTGTAACAACCCCCCAACCTCCCTTCGCACTTGCCAGATCAAGGGCAAGGAACTTTGTTTAAAATAATAGTTTCATAGTGCCTAGGGTCAGAAGGGACCTAAACAGATCATCAGGTCTGATCCCCTGCAACAAACAACAGCTGTAGAGGCTATTGTGCCTTCTTAATGATGGGTTTCTAACTTCTAAACATCTGGATGCACACACTACCCAGCATTTGTACCCTCTTGAAGCATGTGGCCTCTGATACTTATTTTGCTAAAGGGTTTGACCCGAGCCACCTTCCATTTTTAGTGACAAACGGGCCCAGCCCTATGAATTATGATCCAACTAAATTCAGTGTATCCAGGTTTCCATGTACGGCGTGGGGGTAATAGATCTAAATTATGAAACTGCCCTGAGAAACAGACTGAAAGCTTGCGATCCAGTCCTTGCTCTGCCAAGTAATTCCCTTGTGGCAAGGCACTTTAATCGCTCTTCCTCAGTTTTTCTTGTGGTAGAGGATGCTGCCTCTTGGATTGAAGGTTAGTACGTGCATTGGTAATGCAAAATGTTCTGGAAGTACAACAGATGTATTTGTGTGTACCAGACTACAGGCCTTTAGAAATGGAAGCCAAATTTTGATACAGCTTGTTCTGTTTATCTAACTACGTTGCTGGACTGCATGGCTCTCCTAGCTGCTAACCACAGTAAAATAACCTTAAAGGAGAGCCTGAGTAGCCCAGTAGGTACTGCTTCTTCCCCTCAACAAAATAAGTCTGGACAAAAGTGGCAGCTTGGGAAACCAGCTACTGAAAGCTTCTGACCTGCTAACTACCCTAGAAATGGCGAAGCATCTTTTCTAGTCTGCAGCCCTTGGAAGTAAGGCCCATTTAAGTCTCAAACTCAGCTACTCCCATCTTTCATGGCTGCACTTTTTCTATGGCTTGATTATCCCTTCTAACAGCAATGAGCTGCACTGGGATTACCTGGGTTCTGTGCCAGCATCTTCCACCCTTTGCTGCTGTGCCTGATCCTCTGTGCTCTGGATTCGTTTCTAATGCATTTTGCTTGTTTAGGAATCTAGTCTTCCCAGTAATCTCAGCTGAGAGGAGCTTCCAAGTAAGCGTCAGGCAAGCTGATACTGATTCAGGGCAGAGTAATAAGTGCTGAGCTGTATGATCTTATTGTTTCCTGCCAAATATGCACACCCACCCTTCTATCTCGCCTAGTCTGCATTTTAGTGCTGTATTTTTGGAAATAGCCATTTCTTGATGTAGAAGCTGAAACCGAAGTGCTTGCCCATCTTACCAACTTTCATTTGACTTGAGCAAATCAGTTTAACTTCTGTATATCAAGCTTCCCCAGCTGTAAACCAGGAAGAATATTGCCTCATTTCTTAGTGTTTTGAAGTCTGTAGCTGAAAAGCTGCCTCATTTCTAAGTGTTATTAGTAAGGTTTTGATCCATCTAACTGAAAACTTTAGCTATTTGTGCTCTTAGCATGACAGCCTGAGGCCAGAGGCCTGTTTTCAATAATGAGAGGTACTTCTTCAAGCCAAAACACAGAGTTCAAGAAAGGAATTCTTTCTGGTTTAGTTTCCCACACTTGTCCACATCACTGCTGTCACAAATGTTCCTTCTCATCCACATTGTAACTGCCAGCAAGGGACTCATCAGGAAACTAAACGCATCTTGCAGTGTCTGCATTGCCAAAAAAATTGAACTTTTTCAACATTACACCGAGCTAAACCTGTGTGGCCCTCTCCATCAAATTGTGAGCTGGGGGGGTAAATCTCTGCTAACCCAGAAACCAGCGTTGTGCTTGCTTCCTTTTTTTTGGTGGCCTGTTACCTCCCTTTCTTTGGCTTGGCTCTTCTACTCCACTGAGACCTGCTGCGCTGATGGAAAGCTGGGAGAGCTCCCACTAAGCCTTCATTTACTCTGCAGTTTTTAGCCCTAGATAACAAAACTCCCTTGAGTGCAGGTTTTGTGCAAGGGTGGAGGTTGTAGCTGTGTTGGTCTTAGGTCATAGGCAGACAAGGTTCTTTGGGTGAATCTGATATATTAGACCAGCTTAAATAGTTGGAAAACAATTTTTAAGCATGCCTTCGGGTTCAAAAACCCTTCATCAGGCTAAGGAAGAGCACACACCAACTGCTGATACTTCCTTAGCCTGACACAGGATTTTTGAACCCGGAAGCTTGCTTAAAAATTCTTTTCCAACTATTTAAGTTGGTCTAATAAAAGATATCAGATTCACCCAAAGCACCTTACTTGGTTTTGTGCAGTTGTTTTCTATGGTACATGGGGAGAGACTAGGGACATCAAGGAAACAGGTTGAAATCTGAATCAGTGAGCTCCATTTTTAAATGTGTGTTCAGTCATTTGCTTTTAGAGGATCTGATTGAAGAAACTGTACAGGGGGGATCATTGTAGCTTTCCATAAAAAGGCACTGGCATGTGCAGCTAGATTTAAAGATTCCCTTAAGTGACTGTGAACAGTAGGGAGTGCAGAGCATCGTAATGATCCCGTGGGCATTTCTTCTCTCTTAGAGCCCTTTCTCCTGTTTGTGCCTCTGTTCATAGCGGGCACGGACAGCGCTGCTGTGCAGTGGCGGGTGGGGGTGTGCGCGTGGAGGGGGGAACAACCGCTAGTAAATGTCATACATTTAGAATATTAAAAGATTTTTTTTAAATACGAGGGTTGCACCTACCGACCAGGCATAGATCAGGACCCTATTGTGCTAAGTGCTGTACAGACTCGCCCAGAACCGGGGACGCCCTGCCCCAAAGAGCTTCCAAACCAAGTAGAGCCATAGACAAGGACGGGAGAGCTCAAGGGCAAACCTCTCCCATGCCTCCTTGCCCCCTTTGCTGAGGAATATTAGACCCCAGATTACATCCAACCTATAGATTAGTTGGGTTTGTGAGCAGGTTCAGAGAAGGCCCAGGGTTTGATCAGCTTATGGACCCTGACTTTTCATACTTAACACTAGAGGTAGGTACATGGTAGCTGGAGTGAGGCAAGTTGTACGGAGTCTGGTTCTACAGCCGCCTTCGCTGCTGCTTAAGGTTTCTGTTACTAGTGCTTGTTTCTGAAGCGAATGCCAAGCTCTGATCTGTAAATAGATGGGGGGCTTACATCTCCAGGGTTTGCCATCCTGTCATGCTTTTTTGGGGCCCAAATTGAAACAATTGTTTTTAAATTGCCTCCGTTATTAAACTCTTAATTCCAAGGGATGAGGGATCTCTATAAATATAATCAAGTTTAACTTGCAACAGCAAGTGACTTGACTTACCGTTTTTTTGGCTCTTGTGGATGTCTGCTGAGCAGTTTCCAAGTCTGAAAACTAGGTGATTCACAAGGCTTCACATTGCACCTTTTAATCCAAACGTTTCAAAGTTTTGACGATGCAGTATTTTAGGCTGATTGGCTGTTATGTCTTGGGCCGTGCAAACCTTTACCTGGATATTGCTTGCAATTATCCATGTGCCTTAATCTACGGAGGAACGTTTCCTTTCATTTTGTTTGTGAAGCGGCATTACTTTTGTAGAGTGCAATACTGTCTTTAATCTCTTGGCTGCCTAAATCTGGGCACACGTGTGTGTGTGTGTGTGTGTGTACAGTGATGTTGTTTGTGGGAAAACTGAATCTTTGTAAAGATGATCTTATCCAACATGCCTTGACACAAACTGAATAAAATGGGGGTTATAGAGGGAAAGGTGATTTTAAGGCTGAACAACAATTTAGTGAGTTTTTGTCCCTTGGAAATGTAGAGCTTTTCTTGTAAGAAAACCAGTCCTTCATGATGTTCCTCAGATGGGGAATCTCTAATCCCTTCAACACATTTACTCCCATCTAGGAGAAACTCAGTCACTCCAGCTCAATTTAAATTGGCCATGGAGTGGGGAAGTGACATGCTAGACCAGGGGTGGGCAAAATGCGGCCCACCAGGCCATACTATCAGGCCCGTGGAGCCCCTAAAAAATGTAGAAAATGAATATCTGCCCCTGGCTGCCTGTCTTGTGGCCCTCGATGGCTTGCCAAAACCCAGTAAGCGGCCCTCTGCCCGAAATAATTGCCTGTCCCTGTGCTAGACTTTCACATCTCAAGCCCTGCGTTGTAAGTAAAGTACAATGGCGTTCAGCGCTGCTTGTGCCTTTTGCCCCACTGCCCTACAACTTGGAGGAGAAGCCTAGGACTGGAATAGCCAGAGTGTAGCAGAGAGGAGAACTGCTTTAACTGGACTGCACTGGGAATACTTGTACAATGTTTGCTTTACTTCACAGCTCTTGCTGGTGTGGCTCGTTGGTTGTGGGGAGTGCTCGTGCCCAGTTCTTTTTTTTCCTCGGAGATGGAATGTGTCTGTGGGACTTGAGGGTCATTCATGGAGCCCAGCTCTTTCTGACCTATAAAGACTCAAGTGATTTGCAAGTGTTGACTTGGATTTCATAAGACGATCCTGCACTATGGGGTGAGGCTCTAACACTGACATCGGTGAGCAGGCTGGTTAAAGGTAGCTGTGCACAATGGAAAGGGAACTTCCGATCAAAAGCGTGCAGCATGTTTGTGCTATGAAAGACCCAGGCCTGTAAACGCTGACTTACCATACTTCTCACTGGTAGTAGGTGCTCTGCCCCAAAAGACACGTTTGCAGGACGAGACTCCAGCTAATTTTAAAAATCCCAGTGTGCAGCTGCTGTCCTGTGTCTTCCAGCTGAAATCGAGCTATGTTGCTGGAACAACAGATGGATTCCAAGACCCGGGTCTTTCCACGGTTACATATAAGGTGCTATGGTAGACACCTGTTTTTTTCGTTTTTTGCTTTTTCTAACTGAGTAGGCAACCAGAACTACAATACCCCTCTCCCCAGCGGTGAAGATGGTGCTATTTTACCTCTCCCAGTGATTTGTTACACTTGATGTTTTCTTCACCGACCTGGAAGTAGCCTTATCCTTACGTCTTAGATTCCGACTTGGGTTGCTAACTTCGGTCACTGGTGCTGTTCCCTGAAGAGCTGTATGTCATCAGGACTTTCAAACCCTGTACTGTTGCCCAAGTTGGGCTCCCGTAGGAATTCAGCGACCAATAGCCAGTTTGCTTTCTATATGGAAATCAAACCTTTTACACCAGGGTTCGAAAATCATGACACTGTATTTTCTTAGAGGATTCTCCCAATTCATACTCGCAGGTCATTGCTTTAATAGTTGTTGTTTTTTATTTATGCCTGAGCCAAAAGCATGAAGAGCATTGGGAGCTCTAAGCAATGATTTCTTTTATTAAGAAATGGAAGTTGTACAGTGGACTGCAAACGAACAGTAATGTAAACTTTAGTTTGGGGAGAACAAACTAGAAAGTGTTTTTGTGAACTATCTCTGCAGCACTGAGGAAATCACAATAGATGGGATTTTTTTTTTTTAAGCACAGATTTAGTCAGCGTTGGAGTGTTAAAATCCTTTGCTTAACAGTTTAAAGTCCTCCCTTCTCCCCCTCCACCTGTCAGTTCCATAGCTTGCTTTTCAGGTTTCCATTAAAAGTTGAGACTTACCATGAAAAAAAAAAAAGTGCCATATTTTATTTATCCTTATAACATTATAAATATATAAATATCTATTTAGGCTGAATATCGCAATACAAGATGCTGTTGCTTTTGAACTTCATGGGATAATTCCAGTACTAAAATTGAAAGTCTCATTCTAGTGTATTTAATGTTTGTGACAGTCTCTCTCAAGATTTTTGTGTTGAGTTTTTTTTGCAGCAATATCAAAATGTGATTTCTAAAAGTTTTAAGATATTAACCCTGAAGTTCTCAAGTTTGTGACCCCGTGATTCTAAGGAAGATCTGGTTACTTACCCGGTGCAGTGGAATTGTCCTCTTGAAAGGTGATGTTTCTGGAGTTAATAAGGAAAAGGTAGAATGGGTTGACCCATCCTGCTTGGCTTTTGATTTACCTATTCTGTAAGCGATCAGTTTTAAATGAAAATCCAACTCTTTAGGTCTCTGTTCTACTTCAAGTTTTTTTAGGAGTGGGAGTCTGCCCTTGCTGAGTGGGACTTGACAGGGAATGCAGTAGGTTATGAAGTTGCTGTTGCTCAGGAATTGATTAGTAAGACTTTTAACTACTAATAAAAATCCATTTGTCAATGGATTTTTTAAAAATACCCATTTTATTGCTTAGAACATGTGATATGGGATGTTTCCTAGTAAATAGGAATTAGTTTATATAATTTTAGCTTATAAAATCCAATTATTTAAAATTCAGACTTCCCCTAATTTATCTCTCGGATTTTTTTTTTTTTTATACTGGTAAGTTGTCCTGTCATTCCGTTCATTCTTCCATAGAACTAGCGTGAATACTTCTGGTGTGTATATATGTATGTATAATATATATATTTTCCACCCTACCTTTCTAATTCTCTGCAATGTAAAAGTTAGTTTATTCTCCCCTCCCGTCACTTTAATTTCTTGTGCCCTTTATCTTGATTTGTAATTGAAACAATGCTTTGAAGTTTTGTCTTTATATTAAAGTGTATGTATTTTAATACATTGTACAGTTGTGGTGCTTCTCTAATTCAGCAGGGCATTTCTTTTCACTTATCCTTTCAAGGGGGATTGTGTTCAATATCCTTCAAATCTACGACTGCGAAGATCCCACTGAATGTTCTGGGCCAGAAGTCCATTTAGCGATGAAGGCCAGAGCTGTGGACAGTTGGGATGCTGCGAACTCCACCCCCTCCAGGGAACAGTTCAGTCTAATACTTCAAATCCTGCCTAGAGGGCATTTAAAGAATGGAAAGCTCTGGGTGCTTGCAATATGCAATAAGATTGCTAAAAAATCTCTAATTCTTGTCTGATTTTTCCTTCATTAACATTGTCGTCCAGCTTCATGGAGCCAATAGGAAAGAAACCTTTGCTAGGTTGCTCTCTGCTCCTGGCTTCTACCTGGAGCCTAGAGTCCTGATTCAGCAAAGATTCACCGAAAGTATTTTAGATGCTGAAAGCATTACACCTGTGGACTAAAGTGCATCATCCTTAAGCTCTGCCAGCATGCTACTTGTGGTGTCCTGAATTGAAGTTGGATCCCAACAGAAGGAGACATACTAGTATATACTGAGCAGTCCTGAAGAGGTGATAGCAATTTGTCCACAAGCCTTACTGATCTTTTCAGGAAATACCACGTGAGCATGTCCCGTGGGACTGTAATGGCAATGTGCCCAGCTACCTGCTTTGATATTATACAGCTTCACTTTTTCAGTAGGGAACCACTGTCCCCATTTTAGTTTCACTGCTGCTGGTCGCCCATCATTTTGATATGGCCAGCATGTGACAAGGATGATGCTTGAACCTGGTCTAATTTCTCTACGGACTCTACCAGAGTTATACCTGCAAAGATTGGTGTTTGTACAGTAAGGCAGTGAAGGCTTTTTTTTTTTTTTAAGGTGTTTTGATGTAAACTAACCGGGGGTGGGATTCTCACAAGTGCATGAGTTCAGAACACGGGCCCATAAGATTTGCCCTCAAACCACTGCTTTGTGTAGAAGAAAATGTGCCTGTGTTTCTTACAGAGCAGCTCCCACCTCCACAAAAGATTAAAACAAAGCGCTGTTTATTTAAAACTTTCATTGTACAACAGATAAACAGCTTCCGTACACTTTCAAGGAGGCAGTACCCTCTTATGCTCTTTAGAGTAATAAGACATTGAAATGTAACAAAGGACAATAATTATGAAAAAAATTAACTTTTCCATTTATGAAGCACCCTCAATGTAAATTCCCAAATCTGAAGTGTCCAAAACTACCATTTCCCTTAATCCTGAAATCTAACCCAGTGTCCTAATAATGGAAATCTGTCTAGCTGGGTGGAATGAGTTACTAGCTGTACACCACCCCAAGTAACAACAGTTCACAGCATGTTTTACATTCAGTTAAGTAGCAATGGTGAAGTGTACCTACCTTTTACTGTGGACAAATGACTGAGCTGTTTGTTGCTTTATCCCAACTCATGTGCCCCTCAAAAAACCTAAAAAATGCCCATTTATGTATAGTATGCATTTTAAAAAAGCAGGTTTTAAAGGTCTTGCCTGGCAAGGCTATGGAGAAAGTGTTCCTGTTTGTACTGGGAAGGCATGAGGTGGACTACTTATGCAGAAGGTTATTGACTGGCCAAGGTAACCTGAAGCTGTGGTGATCTATGCTCCCGTTTTGCACCTGTCTGCCATGAGGTACGAGGAATGAAAGGTTGCTGGGACGTGAAAAGTTCAAGTGTAGAGCTAAATGTCTACTGAAACAAGTAATGGATCCAGTGCACTAACCTTCAAATGCTGCTTCTAAAGGTAAGTGCACAAAAGCACCTGTGCTAGATATTCGAATTGAGGCCTTGCTATTGTGAGAGACTAAAGTTGTTGTATGATCTTTCTATAATGTAGATCTTCTTTATTTGGTATAAAGCTTTACAGCATTCCCTGACTTCTCCCTTTCCAAGAGAAAAGCTCTGGCAGTAGAAATTCCCTAATATGATGGAACAGCATTTTGTGTAGGTAACACAAAATGAGACAAAGCTGTCTCTGAGTTGCAGGAAGTGAAACATTTATAATTCTTGCTCTCCACTTGTTCAAAGCATCAGTTTCTGTATAGTCTCTAACATTAGTGTGAACAGTATCTTTGCAAGACCTCAGATGGAAACAAGCAGACACTTTAGTAGCTGCTACAAAAAGCCAGCCTTACTATGAAGGCCCCTGTATAATAACTAGACAAACCAAGGTCATCCCTAAACAGTGAGGGCCATATTTAAATGCATCTTTTCTTTATCAGAGTAGATAAGACTGTTTGCTCACTGCCAGCAAGTCAGAGAATTTGCTGTCTTGCTTCTGTACTGAGGTAGAGCAAAGCCAAGGCAGAAAAGGGTTGTGATGGTCAATAAAAAGCATGTTAAGGTCAGCTGAGGACACCACTGTCCTGAAGTCTAGCTCCAATGAGCTCTGGTTTCATCAGCTGCTTTTGTTGTCAGTAGAATTGACCCTCAGCTTATGTGGAACGGCGGTCTTTCCCACTACCAGAGCATCCTGCAGTGCCAGAAGCAGGTGATTGTAATGCACATGAAACACAATCCTGCTTGAAAGCAGGGGTAGCTTTGCTATGATTGTGGAAGGGAAACCAGAGCCGTTCTGCTAGCAAAGGGAAAGACTAGGCCATTTAAGTTGCCTCGCACAGACTGCATATGCAAACCCCATCTTGACAGCAAAAGATTCCTCACTTGGTCTGAGAGCTTGTCACAAGGCTGCCATCAGTGTCAGGAGCCAGCAGACACTAAGTTCATCAGATCTTATTCTGCCTCCATGGAATACTGTTGAGACAGCAGCTCTGCTGGCATGGCCTGGCAGGCCAGTAGTTGAAAGTCAAATTGCAGGGATGGAGATGGACTATGCTGCAAGGGGATCCCTAAGGCTCCTGCATTTAACAGTCAATAGATACTGATGTCACTGATGCTTCCACCTGCAGAGGTAAGGCTCTTACTGTTGCCCATCAATTGGAGATATTGGAGGGAGTGGTGACCTACTGCATCAAGACAAGAGGCTCTAGTCTAAACCCCAGTAATCTTGCCCTGTGGAGCTGTTTAGCTGGGGTGCAGTGTGGGGTAAGTAGTATCAATCGAAGCTTACAGCATATACTTTCTAGAGCTTGTGCCTGGTAGTAACTACTGTCTGATGCTGTTTCTGTATTTGCACTAATCAATGCGGAGTCAAGGGAGGGAAGAGATGCTGTTCCCTAATCCTTATTCTTTAGGTCTGAAGCTACAAGGACAAGTATAGCTTGGGCCTTCCCTAGTAGATCCGTTAGGGAGGGGGACTTTATGTAAGAAGATTGTGCCTTCAGGGTCACAGGCCCAGTAGTTTAAACTGCTTCACTATAAGTCATAACGCTTCACCCCTTCAGCTATTTGTATCCAATAGGCACAAAGCCACACCTTTGCCCATGTCATGTAAGTAGGTCTTGGGATCCTAGACTTTTATTTTATTGCTCGCACCTGGGCTGTAATGGGCTGGAAAAAATCACACTGCATTGAAGCAAGTACTAATGTTTAGCCAAGACACTGGTGCCCTGACCTCCCAGCCATCTATCATGCCTGCTGGAGCACAAGAGTGGTGGCCAATACAGACAGGATGCTCTAAGTCAGCCTGCTCAAGGGAAAAATTCCTGTTGCTACTGTGGGAAGCCATTCAAGTGAAGAAGGGTTTCCCAGGCCCCTGCTAGCTGCTCCCTCTGCACTTCAGCTCTGCCAACAGAACATGCAGCAGCAGGAAGAGGCCCAGGGGGCTTCAGAGGGAGCAGTACTCTATGGCCAGGGCCAAACTGGAGAGTCCCTCCCCTCCAAGGAAGGGGATAAGGCCCCTGCACTGAAAGAGACTGCTCCCACCCCCTTCCTTCCCTAAGAGTCTAGAGCATCCTGATCACCATCGAGCTCAGGTGCAGACCACACTCCAGCCAGAACAGCTGCTGGGAAAGCTGGATGTTGCTGTTCCCAGCAGCAATGCTACTACTGCTAGCATACCACACAACCTACCTGGCACTTAACACCAGTTATTTCCTCCACTGGCAGCACAGGCCTCAACTGAACAGCAGAGATCACTGCATCAGGCAGGTGCCATCAGCCTCTTTCTGTAGGGAGAGTGAGGAGGGAGTAGGACAAACAGGCCAGCCTGGAAGCCCGTCCCCTCTCCCCAGCACCAGTAGCATACCGCTGTTGCTTGGGAGGGCTGTGGAAGGGCCAAGAGCAAGGTCAGACTATACATTCCTCAGTGTAGCAGATTCACAGTTAAGTAAAAACTGGTATCTACAGTGATTAATTAAGACTCTTGTTGCTTCTATCAACACAGCAGGCACACAGGAACAAGGAAGGGTTGAAGACAAAGTGGGAGTGTGCAATGAATTCCCTTAAAAACTCATACAAAATCATCTGGCTAATAAATAAAAGTCACTTGGTCACTGGTTTGGTGCCAGGAGCTTCTGCTCCTTGCAGCTGAAGCTCGGTGTTTTCACACCCTCCCACAGGGGTGGCAGCTGAATGCCAGTTACTCCCCACTTAGGGAAAGGCTGCAGGGTTACTGTTTGTGTGTTCCCAGCTGGAATCTGGCTTCCTCGGAGATTCCATACTGCTCCAAGGGATCCTGTAGCAGAAGCACATGAGGAGCATAAAGGGAGAGAAAGAGACAAACAGCCAGCACCATCAATCTGGTGGCTGACAACACCACCGCCCCTTTAACGATTTCTGTACCCTGAATTACAGCACTGTCATCCCCTGGGAGAAGCTGCAGCATGAGGTCATTGCTACATGCAGCCTAATCTTTATTTGTGGCCAGGAGGCAGATTCAGGTCAAACAAATTTTCAGGCTGAGCAGCAATTCCTGAGGAAAACAGGAACCAGACAGGACAGGGTGCGGCAAGAACAAGTCCAGCAGTACTCAAGGGAGGTGTGTGATTAGTCAGTAGGGTGGGTTCTGTTTATCCATCCTAATACCATAGGGTGACTGGGACCCCAACTGTTTGGTGCTTTTTCAGCAAGAAACCCAGAAGCAGAAATTGAAGCTGGCGGAGGCTCAGGACTTCCAGAGCAACAGAGGCTGCAGGTGCCCTGGCAAATGCATCTTAAGGAACCTGCCTGACTTGGCCGGAGTCTAGCTTTCCTAAGGATCAAATCTGCAAGAGCTGGAATCTGGGACAATGACAAGCCTGCTTCACATCATCAGGAGCTGCAGCGCTTTGAACGTCCCAGCTGAACTTCAATGTCTGAATATTAGAGCCCCAAACACCCAACACAAGCCAGTGCCTCTGCTCAGAGGTGAGGCTGAATTGTTAAGCAGAGAGAAACAGGTTTTCCACATGCTCAGGCAGCCTGCACATCAGTCCCTTGGTACAGTCTAATTCCTTGAAGTGACTAGAAACTGAGACCAGTGGCCTCATGGACTATGGTCCTACAGAGAGCAACAAGCTTAAGGAAATAAAGGAAAAGGGCTTCCCATTCTTGTGGCTGCTCCAACTTTGACAGAAGACAAGGAACAACAACCCTCCAATCAAGACTGGCAATCTTTGGCCTCATCTCAGCCTGGAGGCTGAGGGGTGGGGGGAAGGAGGAGGGACAATACACTTACCTTTCCTGTCATCTTTTGAATCTCATTACGATAGAAAATCAAGCTTCTTCTCATGAACTCGTAGCTGTAAAACAGGAACAGACCACACAAGCCACTTAGCAGGGGCTTGGGAAGGGATAATTCATGTGCCTATTTGGGGCTTTAAGGATGGTCTCAGCTCAATCCCAGTTGCAAATGAATCCACCTGTTTTGGTCTGTGCGCCTTGGACAGGGGGAGGAGAGACCCATCGGTTTTGATCCATTACCACTTTGAAGAGTCATCAGCAGTGGCCCCCTTCCCATTATGTAAGCAGAGCAGACATTTTGCCTTCCAACCCTACCTCCTAAATCCAGGAAGTCTCATACCTTCACATAGCTCCACCAGATGTGTTATCATTTCAGCCCAGGGCCCTGTAATCTAAAGAGTGAAGCTTTTACTCATTCAGAAAGGCTGGTTCTATGGACACAGACAATTCCATGTTCAGTGACCATAAATGATGGTGCCCAAGGGGCCATTTTAGAGGTAGGCCAGGGTTTTGCTTTTTCCCCGGCAGAGTATAGGCAGCTGTGCTTGATGCTGCTTCCTGGCAAGATAAGCTCTCCATCCCCCAGTGCTGCCATAAGCCAACTGCAGGGCAAGCCCTGCTGTTAGCTGCATTCTGTCAAGCACAGTTAGAACAGCATAACAGGAAAGAAAGACCTCAGCTCCACAGACTGACCTACCTGGCTCTTCGGAGTGCCTCAACCCACTCCTGACATTGTTCTTCACTGTCACATTCAAAGCAGTATTTCCTGTCAGGCTCCTCAATAAAACCTGCCAGTTAAAAAAGAAAGGATGTTGGAGAAATGCTCCCCAAGAAGGAGTTATTCTGAGCTCCCCTAGCTTAGCTAAAAACCTTCAGAGGAAGTATAACAAGACGAAATTTAGCTAAACAAGCTGGAATCTAACCAAGATACCAAGTCCACTTCTCCGTCTTTTGCAAACAACCACAAGAGATTTGATGTCTACACACAGAAGGGATGAAAGTCTTGTGTGCGCAAAGGACACAAATTAGAGAAGTTAAATTACCCCAAAGTCAAAAATAGCCCTTCTTTATTTCAGGGCTTTTCAACAGCTGCTGCTGCTGCATATTGGAAAGGAACTCCCTGTACAGCTTTTGCTCTTTATAGAGACAGAATCAGGCCATGTAATTAATTAGAGTGTTCCTACAGCTCTGCTCCTTGCTACAAAATTCATGTAGCTTTCAGCTAGAGCCTAGATGTAACTGGGTCAAACAGTGTCACCACCCCCAACAGGCTGCAAAACAGCACAGGTAACAAACAGAAGCATTTATGCAGTTTTGGAAGAGGAAGGAAAGCTATGTAGTTCCTTCTCTCTCTGCATAGGCAGGAAACGGGGCAGAGGGTTTGCAGCCAAAACCAAGACAGCGCCAAAGTAGAACCTCTGCCAAATCCTGCAAAGCAAAGTAATGAACATAAAGGTACAGCTGAATGAACTCTGCATTTGCCCAATCAGCTGCTGTTCTGCTAAGTGATGCATGTTATACAAAGAAGTCTGAGTTTCTGGGGGCATGAGTCATTCTAGTGAGCTGGCAGGGAAAGGATGGATAGCTCAGGGTTGTTTATGGACTACAGGAACCTTTCACTTTCACTGCACCAGACACTGGTGATACAACTACCATCTCCTGGCTAGTCAGTAACACGTATGAAATTAGGCTAGTGGGTCTGAGACACCAATGAAAACATTAAAAGCCACTGCTCTATGCTCTGCTTTGCCTATGAGGGATCCCAGATTCAATCCATAGAGTTCATGCCTTCATACTCACCCCTGCAAAGCTTGTCCATCTGGTATAGGCAAAGAAATAAGGCACCACACTAGAACACTATGGGAAAAATTAGCCTGGGCAAAGATGAGCTTTCACTACAAAGCTTATCTTGCAGGGCAACTGGCACTACTGTGCACACAGTAGCAGGCATTCACAATGGGCCAGCATCCAGGCGGGTTTGTAGAGCAAACACTGTTTCAAGAGGGTCTCGTACAGACAGAGGGAGCATTGGCTGGAACGGAGGCCGAGACTCTGCATGTTGAAGCAGATGTGCCTAACAACCAGGCCAATAGATATGGTGATGGCCTTGGAGGAAACATCCTGTTTTTGCCACATACCTCATGCACAATGATTACTTGTTGGATGAAAGGCTGCTTACAAAGGACGACACACTGTGAGCCAGCTGGAGCTGCTGCTATCAACACAAGGACAAACAGCGTGGCGGGAGTACTAGGGCTAGATTATCCCTGACAGATGGTGTATATGAGACTCTCTCTTTTTGGTAAAAATAAAGCTAACAGCACAGAAGCAGCAGTGTTTCAATATCATAACCTCCCAGAGAGGAATTTCCTCCCATATAAAAGTGTGCAAGCTGTTTTAATAAGTTCTTATTCCATACATCCTTAAAACGTGAATAGGGATCGATTTAGCTAGGAACAAAATGCTCCAGCACAAAGGCACAGCAAATAGTTAATACACAGCAATGCTGTGTAACAGGTCAGAAGAGGAAGTGAAGAATAATTTGTCATGTTGAATACATAGGGAGAGTTAGAACAATTGTAAATAAAGCAAATATTCAGACTCACCAAGTGACCTTTCAATAATGAAATAGCTAGGTTTGTAAGCTTCACACCTCAGACTCTTGCAGAGCACAGTAGTGACAGCGACTGGATGGCATGGAGGACAGAGTCCACTATGCAATCACTAGCACCACATTTTCCTCAAGCGACTCCTCATCCAAGCTGTGACCAGGCATGCACCTGCCCACTTTGAGATCTGATCCCCTCCCCTCCTGCGAGTGATATGGTTCATAAACTATCCAGACATCTTTACATGTTGCCTTTCTTCCACCAGCGGATGGACAGGGTCTATGATGGAGACTACAATGGTGCATACCACATTGGGACCGACCGCTACAGAGAAACTGAATGGGAATCTGCATCCCAAACTCACTGATTGAAAAGACGTTCACCTCTTCTTTGGCAATTCTGCAGTGCTCCAGCAGCAAAGCTCCAATTGGCTAGAAAAAGACCCAAAAAGAAGGTTTAACATACCTTTCCCCATTGTCAACTCCCTAACACACAATGGACACTACAAAGAGTATGTGGGAGACATCAACCAACTCATACGACAGAAAGAAGACAACACAAACTAGGATTTCTAAGGTGGTTTAGGGCATTTATGCTACTTAGATACTCGCAGGGATTTTGATGGTGTCTATTTTCACCATTTACCCCTGACATGGTTTCTATGCACAGAATTTTCATAATAATGAAAAAATATATTTTTAGAGATAGGAGAAAGCAACTGTAAAACCAAAGACATCATCAGATGTCCTTTAGATTAGGCATCTAACCTGAAACTGCTTTTAGTTCATTTATTTTACACCTAATGGAGGGTTTCTGCAGATACCCAATTTCTCTGTTTCTGCAATCAAACTTCATTATACTGTAAGAACATAAGAACTGCCAAGTACTCGGTCAGACCATAGGTCCATCTTGCCCAGTCTCCTGTGTCACACACTGGCCAAGAGTGGATGCTGAGAGGGAGAGTGAAGTGGGTTTTTCCCACTGTTCCTCTCTCACTTGCAGCCTCCAGCATTTAAGGTCTAGGAAGTTCTAATTCAAAGGCTGTCCCCCTAACTCCTGTGTTCAGTAGCTACTGATGCCCCTTCCCTCCAAGAATCTGTTCAATCCATTTGAATCTGACTAAACTGTCAGCTTCCACAACATCTGGTAGTGACAAGCTCCAAGCTTTAATAACAAGCTGTGTGAAAAAACTTTGTTTTGTTAGTTTCAAACTTACTACCTACTAGTTTCATTTTGTGACTCCTAGTTCTTGTACTGAGAGAGAGTAAATAATAAATCCCTACCTACTTTCCCTTTGCCGTTTAGTATTTTGGAAACCTTTACCATGTCCCTAGTCAAGCATCTCTTTTCTAAAACGAACAGGCCTAGACTCTGCAGTCTCTCCTCATATGGAAGCCTCTCCATACCACAAATCATCCTTGTTGTCTCTGTACCTTCTCTAATTCTTCTATATCCTTTTTCAGGTGTGAGGACAAAGAACTGGGCACAGCATTCGAGGTGTGGATGCACAATGGATTTATGAAGGGGTGTAACGATACTTTCAGTTTTGATCAAGTTTGTCTCCTCCCTGACTAAAGTTTGCACAAGGCATTAGCTGCTCTTTGCTCAGTGTCATTAAAGGGATTTTATATAAATATCAGTGGCAAGTGTAAAAGCTTATTTTTTTGTTCTACAAAATCAAATCTGACAGGCAAGTGTGGTCAGGACAATGTGAGCTCCAATTCACTTTTTTTAAAGAAAAGTGCATCAGTACATTAAAATAAACCTGCATAAACACACAAAGGTTCCGCTGTTGTGTCTAGAGCCCAAATACTGGTGCAGTACGCTAGAGAAGTAGAGCGTGAAAATATGCACAAGCAAGAAATAGAATTATTATTTTTTCTATCTGCATTTTACTCAGGTTAGAAAAAGACAGCAAATGGAAAATTTTAAAACTAAAATATAATTTGTAACATGGCAAAGAGCAGCCTTTGAGCAAACACTACCCTTTAATTCAAAATGTTTGCTGGTTTATTTGTGTGTTCTCCATCCATCTGTAGTAACATACAGAAATGTTAAAGATATCTAAAATGATTTGCTCAAGGCCATGTGTCAAGTCAGTGTCAGAGCCATAAGCAGGACACAGGAGCCCCATCTCCCATTCCCCTGCTCTAACCCCTTCTGCTTGCAAAGGGAGGAATAGTAACAAAATGTGAATAACTATGTGATTTCCTATTAAACTTAGTCTTGCATATATAACCAATGATGTACTTAAGAAAAATGACCAGGACTTCAGATTATGAAAGGACTCCCAATTCTACTGATAGGGAAGGAGATTAAAATAGCCTTCCCTCTCAGTTTCCATAAACTAACTGATTTCCAACATGTAAACACTAAAGTCCCCAAGTCTCCGTGACAGTGAAATATATTTAAGACACGGGTGTCAAATTCATTTGCTCCCTTGGGCTGGATCCAGACGAAAGGGCTTCTCAGAGGCCAGATTCACAGGTTCATAGATTGTCAGGGGCTGGAAGGGACCTCACAGATCATTGGGTCCAACCTGCTCACACTCTAGGCAGTAAAAGAACTGGGGTCAAGTGACCCCAGCGAGGTGACTGTCTAGTCTCCTCTTGAAAACCTCCAGGATAGGTGACTGCACACCTCTGGAGGGAGTTTACTCCACAGTCTGGACACCCTGACGGAGAAGAATTTTTTCCTGGTATTAAGCCTGAAGCAGCCTTCCAGGAGTTTGTATCTATTGGTCCTGGTCTTTCCTGAGGGTGCCCCGGTGAACGGTTGTTCACCGAGCTCCTCATGCACTCCTCCGACATAGCGGTAAGCTGCTACCAAGTCCCCTCTCTACCTTCTCTTCTTTAAGCTAAAGAGGCCCAGGTCCCTCAGCCTTTCCTCATATGCCTTGCCCCGCAAGTCCCTGATCATACTGGCGGCTCTTCTCTGGACCCTCTCTAGTTTCTCCACGTCCTTATTGAAGTGCGGCGCCCAGAACCGGACGCAGTACTCCAGCTGCGGTCTCACCAGTGCTGAGCACAGCGAGACTCCCACTTCCTTAGCTTTACACGAGATGCATCGGTTGATGCGTGCCAGCATGACATTTGCCCCGCTGACCACCGCCTCGCGCTGACGGCTCATGGTCATGCGATGGTCAGTCATTACCCCTAGGTCCCTTTCGGTGCAAGTCAAGCTGCCACCATTGTCACCACGACCCATCTCTGGCAGCGGGGCACGTGGTGACAGTGTTAAACCCCCACTGCGCTCCCCACCACCGAGTTTCTGGCTCCACAGACTGCATAACCCACCTCTGCAGGCTGGATGCCACCCATGCGCCAAACATTTGACATTCCTGATTTGCCCTTGGACCAGGACACCTAAAATATGTTGGCCAAGGTTAGACGGCACAGCAGTTGCTTTTTGTGGCCTAAATATTTTCACTGTGTTTGTCAAATGCTACAAAGGGTTTTACAACCAGGGCTACAGCAGGTCTGTCACCCCACCACGCTGAACACGACCTGCAGCACCAAACGTTTCCTGTACCTCCGCCTCATCGGTTCGGAAGTAGAAGAGAAAGTTGACGACCAGCTTCACGAGGCGTTTCTTCAGCACTGGAGAGAAAAAAAAAAAGAGAGAGAAAGACCGTTCAGAAGCTGGTTTGTGGGATGAAGAGCAGGAGCCATCTTGTCAACACGAGGGGCGTTTCATAGATTTTAGGGTCGGATCGGACCCATTACATCATCGAGTCCGACCCCTGCCCCGGGCAGGAAAGAGCGCTGGGGTCAGACGACCCCGGGCAGGCGCGGGCGGAGGCACAGTCCACGCGTGGCAGGACAAGGAACAGGCCCCTCCGGCCGCCTCCACTTCACAGACCAAATGGATTTGTTCGTCCCTTCCCACACGTCAGGGACCTTCCAGCGTGACCCGATCTCACAGGACCCCGCGGCGGCGCCGGTCCGTGGCAGAGGACTCAGGGGACCGTCTTGTAACTGCCCCGCAAGAGGCTCTCCAAGCCCGTCCCCACCTCCCAAACCCCCTCGCGGCCAGGGGAAGGGGACACCAGCTCCCCACGCCTGCTTCCAGCCTGGCTCGCCCGCGCCCCCCGACCACCGCTGCCAGGGGCCGGCAACGGCCCAGGATGTGGCCTCGCCCCTCCCCCTAACTGCCCCGCCCCCCAACTGCCCTGCCCCTCGCGCGCCCCTCACCGCTGCCTTTCTTGGGCAGGCGCATGAGGATCTCAGCCGCCTTCTCGGCGGGCTGCCGCGACAGCGACAGCAGCTCCCGCTCGCTGTAGCGCATGGCGGCCCCGACCCGGCCCGGCCCCGCCGGCCGCCGCCAACGCGGAAGCAGCTGCGCGCCCGGCGCGCGCCCAACCCCGCCCCGCCCCCTGCCCCGGAAGCCCTTGCTCTGGCGCGACCCGGATGCGCTCGGCGGCCGGAAGCAGCCTGGTCCTCCTCCTTCCGGCGCGGGGGCGCATGCGCAGTGCCGAGACGCGGCCTGTGAGGGTGAGTATTGCCCGGGTGCTGTGCGGGGGGAGTTTCGCTGCGAGGCTGCCACACGGGGCCGGAGGGAGCGGAGAGCGGAGCAGTAGGTCAGGCGGGGGGCAGGGGAAGGGCGGGGTGTCGGAGGTCCCCCTCGCGGGCAGCCCTGTCGCGGGTCACTGTCGCCTGCGCCCGCTTGGGTGCTGCGCCCTTCGGTGTCACGAGCGCGAAGGGACGAAATCCCAGTTTCTAGCTTTGCTGCTCGTCCCCATCGATTAACTAACTCGCAGCTCGCGTATCTCACACTCACGTCCTCTTTTCATTGCTTTTTCTAGGGTTCTTTTTTTTCTTTTCCTTCTCAATAATTTGAAGCCCCAGAGACCAAAATCATGGATTTTCAGCATCGACCTGGAGGTAAAACCGGGAGCGGAGGCGTCGCCTCGGCCTCGGAGAGTAACCGGGACCGCAGGGAGAGGCTCCGGCAGTTGGCGTTGGAGACGATCGACATCAACAAGGTGCGTTTTGGTCTCGTGGTATATTTGGGGGACGTGGGTCTGTGGGATTTTAGCGCCGAGGTACGCTGCGGTGCAATGCGAACGTGCGCTGTCCGAAGTCGAGTCGATTGGCGCGTGTCAGTAGCCAGAGGGAAGGGAATATGTCGCTTCTCCAAGTCCAGCCTGGGCCGGTGCAGGCCGTGTCTAGTAAATCACTGGCAAGAGGATGTGGCTGACCTAGAAGTTAGAGGTAAATGAGCAAAACATAGCAGTTTTACTATTAAGCGTATTGGAGGGACCTTAGTTATGGCCCTGCCCTGCCAGCTGTTATGTACATCTGGTTTTACACACCCGTTCTCAGACGGTGCTCCACCTGCGTGAAGCCACTCGCAGAATTAAGGTTTTAGTTGAGAATTGTGGATAGGAATGAAATCTTCTTGAATTAAGATCCCCTCGTGAAGAGACGCTGTCAAACACTGAATTGAGAGACACTGTCATTGGATCACGTACGTGCTTGTGTCTGTCTCGACTGCAGGCTTCTCAGTATTGGGTCCTATGTTGCAATTTTCTTGCGCAGCAGTGTTAATATTGTTGGCAGTGAAAAATAACTGTTTCCTCCCTCTTTTCTGTAAGTCCTTTCAGATGGAAAATTATCCTCAAGATTTAAAGCAAGAAGCTAAGATCCCTCTTTCCATGCCACGGCGATTGTACATCATATACTTTTGAGAGTTCAATATAATGCAGACAGGCTACGGATACTTGCGTGTGATTTCTAATTTCTGTGACTCTCTTTTTATTTCTTAGGATCCCTATTTTATGAAAAATCACTTGGGCTCTTATGAATGCAAACTCTGCTTGACGCTGCACAACAATGAGGTGAGTTGAGCATTTGGTTTCTTATGAAAAATGAGAACAGACAGTATTGAAGTGTTGTTGATTTAGGCTCTGGAGGGCTTGTTTCCAAGTCCCTGAGAGCTTCTCAAAGAAGCTTCTCAACCGCAAGAGAAGGTTGAGAGGCGACCTTGTGGCTGCCTACAAGTTCATCACGGGGGCACAGAAGGGAATTGGTGAGGATTTATTCACCAAGGCGCCCCCGGGGGTTACAAGAAACAATGGCCACAAGCTAGCAGAGAGCAGATTTAGACTGGACATTAGGAAGAACTTCTTCACAGTTCGAGTGGCCAAGGTCTGGAACGGGCTCCCAAGGGAGGTGGTGCTCTCCCCTACCCTGGGGGTCTTCAAGAGGAGGTTAGATGAGCATCTAGCTGGGGTCATCTAGACCCAGCACTCTTTCCTGCCTATGCAGGGGGTCGGACTTGATCTATTGAGGTCCCTTCCGACCCTAACGTCTATGAATCTGTGTAGAGGTTGGTCACTGATGGCGGGGGAGTGCATCTGTGTGTACATTGCACAAGTTGCCATTCATTACCAAAGCGTTAATACAGTATGTTGGTTACTCCTTGGGTATATCCACATGCTATATCTTTTTTACACTGCTTAAAACTGTCTGTCAGTGTCTCTGGTTAGTTTGGGCTCTGCAGAGTAGTTCTGCTTAAAGAACTTTCTTTTGCATTAATCTGGATACCCTTGATTTTAGGGCTGTTCTTGAAGAGAGTTTTTTCTTGGCTAAGTAATATCATTCATTAGGCTTGAGCCTCTTTCTTTAGTTCTTCAGTCTACTTTGCTGTCAAGCTTAATAAACATAAGATTGAGTGATCTTCAGATTTAACCCTTAGGAAATGGGCTAACTTCCAAAGAGATGATGCCAGTAAACTGTCTGTATATTGTTTTTGAATGTTTGGGTGGCTAAAACCTGTCCCTGTATTTGGCTGTGTAGAATCAGGCACTTGGACTGAATGGTAAAAAAAAATATTTAAATGTATTTGATTGATGTGCTTGTAGTCCACCATAGTATTCACTAGCTCTGCTGTGAATTAGCAGATTGCTGAGAAATAAGATAAATGAACTGTCATATTATTGAATTTTTATTAATTTAAATGCTTGCAAACTAAAGTATGATTAACTTTATGCAGCTAGAGAAGGACTTTGGAAAAGTAACATAAGTATGTGCATTGGAGCAGGTCTTGGACAGTGGTCAGCAACATTTTTTCTGGCAGAGGGTTGGAATGATCCAGCTCAGGTCAGAAGCAGGCTGGTGCTAGAACCTGCCACTGCTCCTCCCTGCTGCCTGGCTGTGGCACAGCGTGGGCAAAGCCCCCCAGAGTGGGTGAAACCCTCTGGCTCCATGGGCCATAGGTTGCTGACCCTTGGTCTAGGACTCCGTGCCATTCCTGTCAGATCCTACATAGCTCCTTAGTCAGTTGCCAGTTCCCAAAATAACCAAACATAGGAGTGAAAAAGGGGGAGAACTACAACAGGGGAGTGGGTTTTGGGTGAGGAGGAACATGGGGTAAAGGAAGTGATTAGAGGTTGAGCATTGTGTTGGTGGAAAGTGGTGGATGAAGCCCTGAAAATGCAAATACCATCTTTTCAGTTCATTGAAATTTACTGAGGATAAATAAATACTTCCTTTGTGCCTTAAGGGTTAAAAAGTCCATGTCATTTAGAACTTCCTTACCTGGGCAAACAACTTCCAGTAGTGTTTCATTTGACAGTGCTAGCTTCTGAAGTTGGAAAAATCCTGTCATCATTTATCTTTCTTCTATCTTGTGTTGTTGCAGGGAAGCTACTTAGCACATACCCAAGGGAAAAAGCATCAGACCAACTTGTAAGTCCTTAATTATATAATATTTTTTCTACTCTGGATACTTTTCAAAATACAGTCAGCATGCAATTCAATTGATAGCCTTTGATAGGGGATATGGAGATGCTTTGGGTCAGAATTGACCTTTACTGGCAAAGGTTGATGAAGAGGTGGTGGTGAACTGTTTGGAGCATATCTTAGATCAGGAAGACAGTAGGGCAAGGTCAAAATAGCAGAATTGCAAATATGGCAGAGGAGAGGGTGCTCTGAATGACAGGGTCACATTTGTGGGTACAGCTGGAGCATGACCATTCTCTGTTGTGATTTTTTAGGGCACGCAGAGCTGCCAAGGAAGCTAAAGAAGCCCCTGCCCAGCCTGCACCAGAAAAAGTCAAAGTGGAAGTGAAAAAATTTGTGAAGATCGGACGACCAGGTTACAAAGGTAACTAATACTGACGTGTCTCTTACAGCAGGTACATAAAGCTCAGTGGAATTCAGTTGAAATTTGTGGCTCTGGGTATAAGTTATAAACCTGCCTTTTAGCAGATCTTGTTATATCATAAATAAAGAGGAAAGGATACAATCCTACCTTTTCATTTTGTTTTTCCCTCATAGAATAGGTCTTGACATGTGGCAGTCAGACATGAGCCTGTTCAATAATATATTAGGAGTCACATTCATTCAGCTCTTGCAGCATTTGGCATAGTATATGGATGATACTGTTTCAATCCAATTCTCCTTTGTTGCTTACTATTGTACTACTTTCTTTGGTGTAATTCTTCCCCTGTGTTTTTCTTCACTTGCTCATAGCTACTAGTAAGATGTATAGGTCACCTTTGCCACCTTGATTTATGTATTTGTTTTTTAAAAGCAACAGAACTCTTTGTGACTTGGTTCTGGTTTGTTGTCCAACATTTCCTTTCTCTTCCCACCATTTTCTTGTTCTGAAGAGCATAGTGTGCCAGTTCTCTTTGCTCCAGAGGCAGTAGAATTTCAGTGGTGCAGTATGTATATATGGCTAATTTTATTAGGTTCCTTTCATTCACACCTATCAAACAAAAATACAGTATTAATAACATGGAGAAAATCTCTAGGTGTTGCACTAGAAAGTGCAGTTGTGTTGATACTAACAATTCCATACAACAGGTTCTTAAAGTTAGGACTGCTCTTAGTCCAGTTCTTTTCTTAGCCTTGTGCTGAAACATTTCCATTTTCAGTCTAATTACTCTTTTTGGCACTTATGAAATGAACTTCCTTTCTTCCCAGAAGGCAGGGCTTCATACCCTTACACTTTTTCTATAATTAGGGTCAATACAACAGGTTCTTAAAGTGGAAGTGTCAGTTCCTTATGCAGTACTGAACCCAGGTTTCATTGTTCTCTTACAGTGACCAAACAAAGAGATCCAGAAACAGGACAACAGAGTCTCCTCTTCCAGGTAGGGTATTGTTAACCTCTGGTCATTTGAACGATCCAAGTAAAGACATTTTCAGGCTATATGAGAAAAGACAGTTGCTGCTGAGGGTCTTAGTGAGGTTTTGATGCATGGATGCTTCCGTAATTAAAATTGCCACAATATTCTTGACTTAAAGCTTGAGGATTCAGTGGGCCCTGAAGAGTGAATTTCCCTCTTGTTCCTAGAGGCAGTCTCTCCAGAACTGAGGTAGCAGATGGCATGCCTGGAGAGAGAGAGGGCTGTTTGCTACTTCACTGCTCCTCATGGTGCTGTACCTCTCCTTTGGGTGAATGCAGGGAATCCATGATCAAGACTGCTGTGCTGATATCTCTCTAGCATTCAGTTCACTAGATTTCCATGTGAAGGATGTGTACTGACCCAGATTTATAGCTTAAGGTGTTGTTTTTTTAGGTGGGGGGAGCATTGATACTTAATGGTGTAATATCACCCCTACAGATTGATTATCCAGAGATTGCTGAAACCATCATGCCAAGGCATCGGTTCATGTCTGCATACGAACAAAGAATTGAGCCCCCAGACAGGCGCTGGCAATATCTTTTGATGGCAGCAGAGCCCTACGAAACCATTGCTTTCAAGGTGAGATATTAACGTCAAACCTTAATTAGTGACTGGCAATGTTCTCCACCGCATACACTTGAAAAGTACCCAGAGGGAATTATCAGCAGATAAGGCTCAAATGAGAGAAGTCTTTAAGTTGTGGGATGGGGGACCTGGCTGGAAGAGATGAAGGAGGGGAGGGGAGACTTTTGGAAACAGCTAACACCACTTGAGAATTAGTGGAGGCATGTGTCTGCAAGCATGAAAAAAATGCTATTTGCAGAGCCGAGGCATTCTTTGCCTCTAGCACAAAAAGTCCTTTGGGCTTTGCTCCTGAGTCCTCTTTGTGCAGATGTTTAGAGGAGATGTTTTCTGCCAGCACACTTGTCCTTGACAGATATGAAAGTGACTTAATTCCTCCCTCCAACATTGTCTAATAAGGTCTGAGACTAGCTCTTCTTACAAAGGCCTAGAATAACTGTGCTTATCTTGCAGCTCTTGTGTTAAAAAGGCCATTGTGTTAATCTGGTGGCACTAATAATAGCTTTTCACTCCTTTTTCTTACAGGTGCCAAGCAGGGAAATTGACAAAGCGGAAGGAAAGTTTTGGACCCACTGGAACAGAGAAACCAAACAGGTATCTGGGGATTAGCTTCTCTTATGGTTTGGGGGGCGGGTGAAGGACAAGGGGAAAACAGCATTGGGCCAGTGCTTCCCACCATACAAGTACTGGTACTTGCAAGCTCCACCTTCTGCAGTAAGTCTCATTATAAGTCTCATTACTAGCCCCATTACAGGATCAAGCCCTGAATTTTAATCTTTGTTGTGCCTTATGCCTTACGATGATGTCGTCTTGACTGACAGTCTAAGGCCTAAGCAGTTTAAACAAACCCATTTGCCTGAGACTGGCTCACAGGCATAAGACCTTTGCAGGTCGACTTCTTTTCTTAGTCTTGTGTTGAAATGTTTCCATTTACAGTCTAATTACTCTTTTTGGAACATATGAAATGAGCTTCCTTTCCTCCCAGAAGACAGGCCTTCATACCCTTACAGCTTTTCTTACACCAGTTCTGCAAGCCCTCTTGCTTGCAGTCCCAGTTGGCAGGTCGAGACTTGAATGGTTTTGTAAGACTATATTCCGTTCGTGCCCCCAGAAGTCCCTAGAGGTGAGGTTTGAAATGTATTTTGGGGAAAATTTGTACAGCTACTGCAGTACATGCTAACTGCAGAGAAAGATAGTTAGCTGTGTTCCCCATGTTCACTGTAGAGAATAAAGAATGTAATTGTGCAGGGCTATCAAGCCAGCTCCCATGACCAGTGGTAAGTTCACTAACAATAAAAACATGAAGCTGAGAGAGCTCTACTTGAGGAATTTTCCAGTTTTGTTTCTATTTTGGAAGCTAGGTTTGGAGGCAGATATTGCCACATGGGATATACTGACTTTCCAAAGCCTGGCACTAAGGGGTTAGTACCTAGCATCATGTTCTGCTCCTAGTATCATTGGGGGACACCTCTGAGAGCCAGCTATTGCACAGTGACATACATATGCATGAGGTTCTGGGCTGCAGTATGGCGTGGCACATGCATATTTTCAGATAGGTGTAGGATGCTAAATTGGTCACTTCCAGCTTGGCATTTGTGCTGAGCCGAAAGAGCATGAGGACTTAGAATGACAAGTGGGACCATTGGTGCAAAGCTGTGGAGAGAGGCAGTGTGTAATATGGGTGGAGAGGCAGTGTGTAATATATACTTTTAGGGATCATTTCTATAGTTGGTGACTAGAGAAGTGTGTCCAAAAGTGACCTGGTCTTCTGGATCAGGATGTACTACAGATGTTGGTTCAGAAGCAGTCACCTAGGCCACGTCCAGATGAGTGCAGCTGTGAGGTATGTGGTGCTGCCAACCCATCTGCCGCACCACACACTGCACATTCAGGTTTTCCGTGTGCTGCGACCTCTGTACTGCTACGAAGGGATCAAAACAAACCTGTGTGGGGGGGAAAAAAAGTGGGGCAGCACACGTGGCAGCAGCATGTGCTGCCCAAAACCGGAGTCTGGCCAGCTGAAGCCATGCTCTGGCTGTTGGCCAGGCTCCCAGCTCCAAGAGCCCAAGTAAAGCTGCTGGGGCAGCACAGTTGCTGGGCCCAGCCTTCCCTTCCCCACCCAGGGTAACCTGCCACGCACCACAGTGCACGTGGCTTGGGTGCTCCCTGGGGATAAGTAGCAGTGGTACAAGGTGTGCTGCTGCTACTTGTCCCTGGGAAACCAAACGTCCCCGTTCATGTGGACGTGGCCCTGGTGTTGTTCCTTGAGGCATCAGGAGAGAAGTGGGCAGACCAGTCACCCTGTGATTTATTTTTAATCTCTCCCTCTTTTTGCTCTAGTTTTTCCTTCAGTTCCATTTCAAGATGGAGAAGCCTCCAGCTCCTCAAAGTATCCCTCCTGGGCCCCCAACTGTGAAGAGGCCTCCACCACCCCCACTGATGAATGGCTTGCCCCCCAGGCCACCCTTGCCAGACTCTCTGCCACCGCCACCTCCTCCAGGAGGCATGCCCTTGCCACCCATGCCTCCCTCTGGGCCTGTACCGCCCCCAGCACCACCTCAGTTGCCACCAACTCCTGGGGTACCTCCTCCTGCTCCTCTGCCACCAATGATGAGACCACCTCTGCCCACGGAGGGGCCAGGGACTATTCCCCCTCCACCTCCTTCCAACTGAAAAGCTTTTCCTGGACTCTCTCAGTGGACTTCTTTGATTTGTGTATTTTACTTGCACACCACATCCTGCTCAGAGATGATAAATATTTGTCCTTTTTATATGCCAGCGGTTTTTGCCTAAATCTCGTAGGTTCATTAAAAGGCTTTCAACTTTATTTTCTGCATACATGCTTCTCTTTTTGAGTAAAACTGTTGCCTTTGTTTTCATACAAGTGTTGTTTAAAGGCCCCACAATGAGGAGGTAGGAAAATTATCAGTCTTGAAATATTTAGTAGCTTATCAGAACTTATCCAGTTAGCAGACAAATGACTGGAGTTACCTGGAAATCTACTTTTAATTTAATTAACCATGAATTTAAAGTAATGTGAGTTCCTGAGCTCCAGAGTGACATTTATTTCCTCATAAATTTTTTATTTAGCTGGAGGTGGTAATAGTTCACAGTCCACATTGTCGCATGATAAATACCCACTATCACCACATCAGTGGGCAGCAGGCCAGCTCCCATCAAAAATATGGGAAGTTGTCTCCATTTCAGTAGCAAATGTTTGCACCGTTTTCACTGAAGATGGGTCCTGCCCAGGGTGATCAACATCCACTCCCATTGCCTGCAGCATAGTTGCACTTGTTTTTGTTCCTACCTAGATGCCACCATGCATATCTAGGGGTTTATGTACACAAGAAGTTACTCTAGGATTGGTATCCAGAATAGCTCCCTGCATGCGTGCTTTTATCGTAGGTCATCTACTTTGATCTGCATGAGCAAAATTCATTTTGGAAGTGGATTAAGTAGGTTGGAATAAGAATATGTATGCAGGGAAATACTTAAGAATAGCTATTGCACTTTTAAATACTGCTCTGTCTTAAACTGAATTAGCTTCCTTGTGTAGATAAACCATTGGCAAATTGCTGGCAGAAGATTTATGCCCTGTAGGATGTTTGATTTGTGTCCAATGCAGAGGTAGTACAATGGCTCCATCACACATGGCTTGTGTGTCAGAAGTGCAGACAAAGTAAGCATAAAGTAAAATTTTTAAGCAGAGAAAATCAATCTGGAACTTCTTTTAAATGAACATTTAACTAAATGTTATAATGACTTCTGGAGTTATAAAAAAAAAAAAATCGATGTTGGCTGCTGTCCTGAACCATGAGTCTTAACAGGCTTTGCGTTTTATCTTTGTCAAGTCAAAATATCCTACCTGGACAAAGCTTGGCATCATCATCGTTTGTAGCTACCCGGAGAAGGCTTGGAGTCATAGTTTGTAGGGCCCATTGTAGAGAATTCTGGATCCAGGAACCCTTTGCTCCATTGGATTCAAGGCATGTGATAAAACCAGCTATTGTGTGCACTGTAGTCAGCTCATGAGTAGAGTTTGACAGCAAAACCCTGTGAGCTAGCAGGAAAAGTCTGCCTGTATGTTTTGTTTTAAAGATGCACTGTTTTGGGAAAGAAATAGGCATAACATTTCCTTGGAATGGGTGTGATGGCCAGAATTAGCTATCCTAAATAGCATATTTACTGTTGGCAACAGAAGAAGTGATTAAGAAATCCTGTGCATGTGATAAGTATGGATTTAAGGTGTTTCATCTCTCTAGGCCATTGCAGAACTGCTTCTTGTGACCTTATCCAGTCTAGTTTAAAATAATCAAGGTATGTTTCCATTGCTTCCCTCTAAAAATCCCTTTCTGGTTCTCCTGCAGAAAAGAATTATTTTGAGACCCAAGCAGGTGAGCGTTTTGGAAGGAGCTGTGAAAGACTGGAGTTGTCATAAGATGACCCCTCTACACTGCCTGCAAAATGGAAGCACAGGAGCTGCCAGTTTAATCCAGGGACACTCCAGTAGGGAAAGGTTATAGATTACACAAATTTACTTTCTCTTAATTCCTCTCATTGTCCCTGTTTAGTACCTGCTGCTTTCTCTCTAACAAATTCCCCTTGGTATTTCCAACCTTAGGGAGGCTGTGCCAAATTAAATTCAAATCTAAACTTCTCTTCTCCCTTCCCTTCCCTCTCCCCACACACACATATACCATTCTTTAAAAACATTTTAAGTCAAGGACATGAATCCCTAAAAAGAAGGTAAACAGTTTCAATTTTATAACATTTCCAAGCACTGGTTGCAAAGCCAAAAATAGAAAGACTCCTTTGAATTGGCCCTCCCTCCTTTATAGCACATTGGCCTTTGAATTTCTCAAGGGAGGTGTGTTGTGCATTGTCAACTCAAGGTCACTGCCTTCTGAAGGGAGATAGAGTCCTCCTGTCCTGCACAAAGGTTTAAAAGATGGATTCTGGCAACTCTTAACAGCTGAGTTCAGAGCTGCTCAAAGCTGGAACATGGGTCCTGTGCTTAGGGTGGTTTTGCAGTGCCTGCTGCTGCTGTTCCCCTCTACAGCTCTACCTAGAATAGGAAGCTTTGGGGAAGGCCTTTCACCTGCTGAACTGCAAAGTACTGTTGCAAGAGAGTTAGGACTTGGAGAGGAGGAAAACATGAGTAGTCATGCAGGAGCAGGAAACTTCATAGCCTCAAAGGGCAGAGCCACAGTTGCTCCTCACCTGCTCTTGAAGGCTGGTGAGCCAAGAGGGGATTCCAAAGTAGTAAAACACAACCAGCTCATTACTGAAGATCAAGGAGTCTTCTCCTATCTGCAGCCTAATGCCAGCCTTCACCCATGGCTTTTGGGTGGGCTAGAAGGACCAGTGTGCAGGCTGAAAATGGACAGGAAGGATGGCCTGGGCCAGAGTCACTTGGAAGTCATGGGTGTCCTTACCAGCTATGAAAGTGACTTCATCAAGTTGGTGAGACATGCTGGCTGGGAAGAAGCCCCCCTGGAGACCTTTGGTCTCTGCTCTGCAGGGGACACATCTGCTGCACTCCTGTCTCTGAAACACATCAGTGCTCATTTGAGTGAGCCAGGAGAGAACCAGTTTCTGGTCCTGCACCTGGAGGAAGGTACGTGCTTCACTTTCTTCTAGGGTTTAATAAAGCAAATCCTGAAGTGACGGAGGCTTAGAGAAGTGCTTGGATAGGGTGGTGAGGAATGCAAGGCAACGTTGCTTTGCAGACTAGAGAGAAAGATGTTGCTGGAAGAAGACATCTGGGGGCTGGATTCTTCTCTAAGTGGTTGATAACGAGGGGTAGTTAGCCATGTTGGTCCGAAGTTAGGCAGAAGACGGGACAAGGTGGCATCTTACAGACTTGTTTGGAGAGGTGTGAGCTCTCCTAGGCTCCAGACTACTTTGTTAAATGTTACCAGTACTCTGACATAGCCTACTTTGACAAAGCAAGCTGCTGTGGCCTAGGAGAGCTCATGCCTCTGAATTGGTCCATAAGCTGTTACCCTGCCTAATTTTTATAATGCAATAGACTTTTTCCAACATGTCTTTAAGGAAACTACAATTCTGCTGGGTGACCTCTCAAGGGTGTATGTGTTGTAACTTCTAGCATTGTTGGCTAGCGGACACCACTACCACCCTCTCCCCAGATAAGAACTGTTGTCGCATCCTGGCATAAAACAGACCACCAGCATTTATTCCTCCAATAGTATCAGTAAAAGCCCAGACAATCATGTAGATAAAGTTCTCTATGTGGGGAAAAGAGAGGAGAAAACAGGACAGAAAGATTGATTTAGTTTTTCTGCATGGATGCTGCTGTAGTTCATGGCGAGGTTTGCTACAAAGGGAGAAAGTCAGTGGCTCTGCTCTTGCCTGCTATTAGTTCACAGGAGTTCAGAGGTCGTGCTGGAGGGCAGAGTGTAAAATCCTAGAGAGATCAAGTTGCTTAGCACAGTTCCCCTTTCTTCTTTTTTTCTCCTGTTGGTGTTAATCTTATTTCTGTCTCCAAACCCTGTTCCTGAGGAGAAATCGGAGTGCTTGCTGCCTTGCAGTCTGTCTTTGTCAAAACCTTGCAGTTATTCCTTTGCAGTAAAAGCCACAGGGAGCTCTGGTGAACGCAATGCAGATGGAACTTTGCACCCCTTGCGCAGCAGGGTAGGGAAGAGAAATGGCAGCCCTGAGCCTTTTCAAAGTGATTGCATCATTTAAACATCTGCATTTGAGTATCTGGCATTTGACTACTGGGTTTGTTCCAATGTTGTTCCAGTACAAGCATGGCTTTAACCTGGCTGAGTGTTTGGCTTCTGCTGAGACTGCAATGCAAGGCACATGCCCCTGTGCACTGCTGACCAGCCCAGTTTAGGGGGGTTGTTCTGTGGGTTCCTGCCTAAGTTCCCCAAATAGCTGGTTAAAAACTGTTTGAGACCACCCAGCGACTTTAGAGATGCACAATGCTCGCCCCAGTCAGTGGCACCTGAGCTCTCCGTTTTGTCCTTCGGCATGGTTTGATACAGGTTCTCAAACAAAAAAGCCCTTAGGCCTATGTTACGGGAAGCTGGGCTAGCACGCTGCCCTCAGCAGAACTGTATTTAATGTCTGTTCTAAATAATCCAAGAAGATCCATGCCTGGGAAGCTCCCCAGGTCCCTACACAGCAGCCCATGGCTTCAGGCACTAACTATTTTTGAATTTTAAAATAAAAACAAATATGCCCTGTCATTTAGCAGAATACATCACATTCCTCTGTCCCGTTTTGCTGCCTCCTCATTTGCATTTATTAAGTAGCATCAGTAGTTATGCAAATTTGCTGTGGGTTTTGCAACCCCTGGATCACACCTGGGTTTGAAGCTGGGAGCAGCTCAGTCTAAGCTTGGCTCTGGTGCCCTTTTCTAGGACGCTGATCTCTCCCCAGGCAGCAGCACCCCCACCATGTTGTCCAGATTCCTGCCTCCTGCTTATTTGCTGCAGGGGTGATGGGGTTTTTGGTTTAAATGTTTAAAAGTGCCTGCTAATTCTGTCCTCGGTGTTGGGATGCCCGACCTGATGAGATGCCCTAGGCCTGGGTTTTGAAAGCACTCAGTCCTGCCAAATCCAACTGCCAGCAGTGGATGCAACAGGTGCTCAGCAGTGCTGAAAGTCAGCCCCAGGTATCTCAGGTGTGGTACCCAGCACCTGAGCCCCCCCCAGTCACTGGCCATGCATAACATTTTTGGACTTGAGTTCTTCAAGTCTCTATTCAGGTCTCCATCCCACAGAAAAGTCAGCTGCTGTTTGGGCCTTTGGTGAGCATGACTATGTTCCCGGGTAGAAAAGGAGATGTGAAGGGTTCCCTGGGGAGCGCTGTCTAGTGATCGCAGCAGGGCACTCCCAATCACTTCTGGGTTCTGCTCATTGCCACAGCTTTTCTTCCATCAATTGAGGTGGTGCCTTGGAGCCCCCGTCAGAGCGCAGGGCCCATTTGTGCCAGGTGCTGTACGACCTGGGAGATGAGATGACCTCCACACCCAAGAGCAATCTCCCTCCTGCCTCCGCTTCCCCACCTGTAAAATAGGAATCATTCTAGCTTGCCTCCCCACAGGGACAGAAAGTTATTTGTATGATGCTTGATGCTGATCCCTGCCTGGAAGCTGCTGGTGGGATTCAAAGTGGGGGTTTCTATTTACATCAAGGAAGATGGCTGGTTTTCCTCCTCAGGAGGTTGGCAATTGAAGACTGGGACCTCTCCCAAGGAGCCTAGGGGAGGTGCAGGGGATCTGGGAATGGCCAAGGGGACCAAGGGCTTGATGGACAGTGGTTGTGATGCTGGGCAGCTTCCTGCTTGGATCTGGGCCTGGTACGAAGTCCACTCTGTTCTGCTCTTTGCAGAAGGAGGGAAGGAAATCCTTAGGGCCCTTTTGCTTAATTGCCCCCTGAGCAGGTGTCTGCCTCCTTCCTGCTGCTCCAACTGCCCCGATGCCCTGGGCCAACACGTTCTCTCTCCTCTTAGACATTACCTCGGTCTGCTTAGAGGTGCTATGAGCAGCAGCTCTGTGTAATGTTTCCTACGTGCTTCTCTGCAGCATGCCTCAGCCCTGTGCTGCAGGGGATCTGTCTTTGCTCACAGATGGTATCTCACTGATACGTCCCTGCTTAATTCCAGGCTTGGAAACTAAAGGCTGAGTAATTTGTTCTCTGCCCCCGATCCAGTCCCCACCACAGCAGCAGTGTCAAAAAGCGGCTGTTGGCTGCAGAAGTTGCACATTGCAGTGCAGAGCCGGCAGACCTCACAGGCGCCTGATGTTCCCTGATCAAAGCAGCTCAAATCAGGGCTCTGAACAGAAAACCTGTCTCTCATTAGCCCAGAGCCAGGTGTGGGGTGGGCTCCAAGGGCTTTGCGAAGGTGAGTCCATGTCACTCCCTGTTTTGCAGTGGGGAAGCTGAGGTGGGGAAGCAATTTGCTTCAAGATCACTTGGTGAGTCAGTGGTGCGCTGAGAATAGAGACCAGTGTCTACCAAATACCGCTTGCAGCCTGGCTCGTTGAAACTCCCCGGCCACCTGGATCTTCTTTCAGGACCCCAGATTGTGTGTCTGTGTGGCATTACAGGTGTGCTGTGCCTATCCTTTTCCAAGGGGTCCCAGAGATTGCCGTGAAAGAGAAGCACCCCCCACCCCCGGTCTCCCAGCAAGCCCAGTTCCCTGGTCCCCACCAGAGAGCCGGCGCTCTCTTCCTGATCCAGGACATTCTCATTCAGATGGGCCATTCACCTTGCTCTGTGGTTTGAAGTTTTTGAGTAACTTCCTCTGCCCCCAGTTTGCAGAAACTTTAAAAATAAACCACAGGCAAGTCCCAGGGCTAAGGGAACCTCATCTTCCAAGAACAGCTCGTTTCTGCACTGTATTCAAAGTCGGAGCACGCACGCGTGACACAGAGACCACTCTGACAACTTGGTGGAGGGATCCCAGGAACAAAGGGGCAGGAAGGAGCTGGTTACAAAAATGTTTAGCAAAAACGAGTTTTGTTAAAGTGGCACCTGGCTGTGGGACCGGAGCAGGCGGTATCCTGTCCCCTGAAGAGGAGGCTGAAGTAATCCTGCTGTGTAAATCATGGATCAGCCTACTCATGGGAAGCTCTCCTCCAAACGCCCGCCATTAATTCTTTTCTGCCCTGCCCCAAGAAGGTCTAAGTCCCCCACCCCTTGCTGTTTCCTGTCGAGCGTTGCTGGATTCAGGTATCACTTTCTGCTACTCTGTGCTCCTCAAAGCTGCCAGGGGTCCTATGGGTAACTGCTGCCAGGGAGCATTTCTCCTCCCAGCCAGAAAGTCATGCTGTCTGTCTTGGTCTTTCTCTGCCAGTGATGTGGGGCACTGAGACACAGCTCAGGTTTAAGCTGCCTTTTCAAGAGGACATGGGCTGGTCGCTCGGACAGCTGCAGTTTGCTGTGCTGGTGTTTTATCCTGGAAGCAGAGAAAGAGAAGGCATCAAGGCCAGAGAGATGCTCCAGGCAGAAGGCAAAGGGCTGGACCGGAAGCAGGTAGGTGGCCTGGCCAGGCACACACAGACCTCATGTATATGCACTGGCTAGGGATGGCCTGGGGGGCTGTGGCAGGGGGACACCCCTACCCAACACCCCTCCTGCTGCATCACTGTTTGGGCCGAGGTTGGGACCTCCACATTCACTGGTGCCCCCGCTGAAGCTGCTAGCAAGGAGGCTGAAGAGCACCTGCGGGGAGGGCTTGTTTTCCAACCACATCTCACACCCTGACGCTGGGCTGGGTCCTGCCACAGGTGAGTGCAGTCAGCCTGGACCTGCTTGGCGCACTGCAGCATGTTTTGTGACACAGCCTTTCCCCTCCCCTCCCCTCCCCCTGCTTCCTTGGGGCAGCTCTGGGCGCCCTGATGGGAGCTGGGGGAGATTGGCTGCATCTTCCCATGTGCCGGCAGGTGGTGCTGTTATCCCATCATCTGAGCTGACTGCTACAGAGAGGACAAAGGGACTGGGGACCTGTGTGCCTGCAGCCAGCACCACTCCCATGCTCCTTTGCTGGTTTGGCATACAGCTCCTAGGCTCCATGCGGTGGGGGCGGCGGGAGCGCCAGCGATAGGTTCACCACCAGCATCTCAGCGCCTTCAGGAGCCCCAGGGCTCTCGGGGAAGGCAGCGATTACTCCAGGGGAAGCGGGGTGCGGGCTGGTCCCCGGGTTACCAGGTAGTGAGATGCACCAGCCCTATCTGCCAGGCACTTAGCTGTTCGCTCTGTTTTCATCCGACTCCATACATCAAGCACGCATGTACTTTGGTGTATTTTAAACCTGGCCCTGATCTGCAGAGTGACTGATACAGCAGCCTCACCGGGCTCTTTGTCTATGCACTCCAGGTCAAACGTGCTCTTCCGCAGGGCTGGCCGGCAGCCTCATTTAGCTACCGGCAGCCCTGGCTGGGCCATTGGCAGGGGACAAGCACAGGCGCTCTGGGCGTAGAGGCATAAGGGAGCTGGAGCTGTACTTGTCTGTCTGCTCTGACCCCGGCAGTGACTCAACTTGCAAAGGATGGTCAGGGCCTGAGCATCAGGAATGGCTCTTTCCTTCTCATGCTTCAGTGCCTGTCATGAGGGGCCTGCAGGCCAATTCGGCCCCCTGGAGAAAGCTGCACAGGCTTCACCACCCTCGCTGGCACGGGGTGGGGGAGGCTGCGGGCTGGCCCTAAATTGCCACATCATGGAGGCGTCCCCAGATGATATGTGAGAAGGATGCGGTGGGGAGCAGCACTAGCCTGGATCCTTCCACACCCAGGGACAGAGCTCGGGGATAAAGAACTGCTGTTTTATTTTAACGAGTGCTTTTCAGAGCAAAACAGTCCAGAAAAGCCCATGGGGAATCCCGCTCTAGCTGCTAGGCAAGCACCAAAGTAAGTGGCCTGTTTTTTTTTTTCCAGTCCTGCTGGAGGAGGGCACGGCAGGGTGCAGCGTCCCTTAATTTCAGCTAACCACTGATTTTTAGGAACCGCTCGTGGCCAAAATTTGGAAGGGGCTTCCAAGGGAGGTGGTGCTCTCCCCTACCTTTGGGGTCTTTAAGAGAAGGCTGGATAGGCATCAGGCTGGGCTCATCTGACCCCAGCGCTTTTTCCTGCCCAGGGCAGGGGGTCGGACTTGATGATCTGTTGACCCTAGCATCTATGAATCTATGAATGTTAACTCCTCACCCCCTCCGCAAGGCTCTGCACACCTGATCCCGCTGCCAGGGAGAAAGCCACCTGCTTGTGCCTCTCTCTGGGTTTCAGCTCCTGGGGAGGCTGCAGGTGCAGGGAGCTGCTCTCTGCACAGGGACACTGAGTCTGAATCAAGGGAAAGTCAACACGGAGCCTCTCAGTGTACTTCTAAAGCATGCTAACCCAGCCTGCCGCTTTGCTCGGGCAGGGCTCCCTGAGCTGTAGACTTCAGTGCTGCACAAGTGGTGTGGGGGAGTGAATGCTTTGAGCTTGCTCATGTTGGAGCCCGTGGGTAAACTCCTGTCACTCCAGCGTGGCCTGATCTTTTCCAGTGTTTTCCAGTCCCGATAAGCTTGGCTGGCTGGTGTCTGCACTGTTACCAGCCAGGCTCCCAGCTAGGGGCACGTGGCACTGCTCTCGTGTGCACGTACAGGCCCCAAAGACACTGGACGTGGCCACCAGCAGGCTGGAGGATCTGTGCCCCCATGCCTCCAGCAGCTACTCACCATTTCAGGGTTGGTCCTTGACATTGGGCTGCTTCCGGCTCTGCGGTCAGGGCCTCCGCCTCCCACCCTGCCCTTCCTCCCGCGGTATCCAGGGGGCCGTGGTTCATCTCTGAGGGTCACACTAGTCACCCTGCCTCATGTAGCAGATGGCAGGGATCATTTGCTGGTCTTGGGAGGGGGTCCCTGTCCTCCTCCCTCCCCCTGTTGTGCCCTAGCCTGTGAAGCATCTCTAAGGCATCTCCTCTCTCTGCAGACTCTCTGCCTCTCCAGGGACACCCGGTACCTGGTCCTTGGGGCCTTGGTGACATCTGTGATCCACACGCACAGCCAGCTCAGCTTTGAAGTCTCCTTGGTGGTCAAGCATCTCGGTGATGGAGGTATGTGGGCCGAGGGGTTGTCTGTGCCAGCAAGGAGATGGGGAGGCACAAGCCCAGTGAGGAGCATACAGCCTAGGGGATACAGCCAGGGGCTCCTGGGCTCTTTCTATTCCTGACTTAGTCACTGGCCTGGGGTGGGAATCTCCTGATGCCTCCATCATCTTGGCCCCATCTGTACTGCAAAGATGGCCGTGGGGCTGGGTGGAGGCCCATGGCTGGAGGGACACCTGGCTGCTGCTGCTGCTCACCCTTTGGCTTCTCTGTGCCCCACTTCTGGCAGGCCCCCCCCTACCCCCACCAGAAGTCCAGCAGCTGCTCTTCGGCTCTGACGAGAAGTGCTTCACCAGGATGACCCCAGTCGTGCTCCTGCTGGCAAAGTCGCAACACGAGGAGGATGTCCTGCACCCCTCTCGCTTCCTGTCGGTGGCTGGGGTGGTGGAGACGGTCCCCTACCCCCAGCCCAGGTGCGTGGCCTTTCGGCACTACCGGGGAAACTGAAAGAGATGGATTGAGGAGGGAGGCATCGTACCCTGGCAGAGGGGTGTGGGCAGCTTACTCTGCCTGGAGACCATGCCAGCTGCCTGCTTGAACCTCAAGCCAGCACTGCCTGCTGCAGCCCCGGCTTGGCCCACTGCACTGCAGTGGCCGATGCTCTCAGAGGGCTTGGGGGGACTAAACCGTCAAATCTCCCATGGAGCTGTAGGGCTGCAACCGATGCATCGAGTGTCTGGAATGGGGGCGGCTGCCGTGTGGGGGTGCTGAGCAGGGAGTGACCCTCTGGGCCTGGAGGGGAAGTGATTGCAGTGGGGCAAGGTTGGGCTGTGCTACAGGGACTGTAATACAGGCTGGACCGTCTCTGTGGCTGTGTGCCCGTGGCAGGGTGGGGATGGGGAAAGTCTTCTGCCCACTGCTGGCCACCTGGGGTTGAGGAGCCCTGGGCCCGTTGCAGAGCATTGCCCTTGCCGACCCACTTTGTGCCTCCCCGCAGCTCGGCCCCGGCTGGCAGGGCAGAGGAGCCCCCTCCTGATTCAGCCACTGGCCAGGCCAGTACTTCAACGCTGGCGCCGGGCAGCACCGACCAGTTCCTGGGCAGCCTGACCAGGTTCGTCAGTGGGATCCTGGGCTCTTCGGGGGAGCCACTGCCTGCCTCAAGGGTCCACCACTGGCTGGACGTCGAGACAGCAGAGACGCTTCCTCACCAGCAGCTCAACCTCTCTGAGGAGGCAGCCCTGGAGCAGCTGGTGCAGTCGGAGGAGCCCTTGCTGCTGCTGTTCCCCCACAACAGCCAGGCGCTGCTGGAGCAGCACTTCAGGCACTGGCGGGTGGAAGGGAGGGTGCTGCAGCTGCTGCTGGAGAAGCTCCAGGCTGTGATCCAGGACCTGAGGGAGATCCCTGCTTTCCAAGCCAATGCAGGCCTCTTCCAGCACCTTCTGGCTTTCTGCTATTACCCGCCGGGGCCAGGCAGCAGTGACTCCCTGGTGACGCCCCTGCCGGAGGAGCTCCGCGGGCCCCGGCAGCTGCACACCTTGCTGCTGCTCAAGGCCCTGCAGACGGTGCGCAGCCACTGGCGGGAGCGCCGAAAGGTGCTGTGGCAGAACCGCAGCGCGCGGCACCAGGCCTCGTGCCGGCTACGGGAGCTGACCGTGGACATCAGCCACTACAAGTTCATTGCCGTGCCGGACATGTACGTCGCCAACAACTGTGAGGGGCCCTGCCGCCTGCCCCTTTCCACCCGTGCCGACTACTACCCGCACACGGTGCTGCTGCTGGACATGCAGGAGCGAGGCGTGCCCCTGCAGCGCGGCCCCTGCTGCGTGCCCGTCCAATACTCTGACCAGACCATCATCACGCTCAGCGACGAGGGGCCCCAGGTGAAGATGTTCCACAATATGGTGGCAAAGGCGTGTGGCTGTCGGTAGGGAGGTTCGGCTTGTCCTATCTCTGCCCTACGTCCCTTTGCCTGCACGGCCCAGAGGCTCCCTCCTGGGACACCAGTTCTCTCCCCCACCCCCAACCCTTCCTCACACTATTGGCTTGTTAGTACCACTCTGGACCGGGGAGGGACTTGGTCCCATCGCTCTCTAAGAAGCTAAGCGCAGCCTCAGGTACCCCCGCTCCCCTGGGACCACAGTGGAAGGGGTAAGCACAAGGGAAACACAGCCGGGGAAGGCCACAGAAGTGGGACAAATCTGAGCCCTCCAGCTGTGAGGACCAGGAGGGGCCTGGCCCTAGGGTGACCACCTATTCAAAATGGAAAGGCAGGACACATCCCTCCCCTGCCAGCAGCACAGCTGGAGCAGAGCCGAGCGGAGCAGGGCGGATGCAGGCTGCTCACTGCAGGCTTAGGGCTCCCTGCCCTGCTGCCTGCCCTCGGGAGCCCTGTGCCAGCTTCATGCCCCCTGCCCACCTGGCAGCACTGAGGGGCACAACTCCACGCTGCCACTGCCCACCTGCCCCACTGCCAGGTGGGCAGGGGGTACACAACCAGCGTGGAGCTCCCTAGGGAAAGGCAGCAGGGTGGGGAGCCCCAAGGCCACAGTGGGCAGCCCACATTGCCCCTGGGATGCCCCCCCCATGCCCTGGGGTGTGCACAGTGGCAGAGAGCCACCCCATGCCCCCTGAACAAGCTGCCCACAGGTCTGTCCCACTCCCGGCCCCATGCCCCACCTTGGCTGGGCCCAAGCCTCCCTCCCTCCCTCACCATGGGGGCCTCAATCTGCCCCCACTCTGACCCCTCCCTGCCATAGACGTGCCTACAGGGAACTGCTCTCCAGGCTGCCCTGCTGTATTCCCAGCCACGTGCATGTGTGCAGGTGCACGTACGCGTGTGGCACTCCCTGCATCGTGCTCCTGGCAGCCCTGAGCAGCCCCTTGTAGGCCAGAACGCTGCCAGCCTGCAAGGGGAAACCCGCTGCTTCCCCGTCCTTGCACGGCTGCAAATCCAGGACAAATGCTGTCCTGGAGTCGTGCGACCCGGGACTTGATGTTCCCATTCTGGGACTGTCATGCCCAATCGGGGACGGGTGGTCACCCTACCTGGCCCTGCTGCCTCAATTATCCATAGCTTTACTTGCTTAGAGCTCAGGGGGAGTGGGGCTGGGGGAAAGCTACACCCTGGCATTGGTCTCTCAGCCACGTGGGATGGTGTTGCAGGCGGCCGGCTTTGCTGCAGGTTGTGAGAGGCCAGGACAGGGAGGAGACCAACAAGTTACAAATCCTGAGCCACCCACCCCAGGGCTGTGGGAGCTGGGCCCAGCTAAGAAGAGCTGCCCTCCTGCTAAATGCAACAGTCGGGGCGGAGGGGACCTTGAGGATCTTCCAGCTGTGCCCAATGATGGGGCCTGTTCTTGTGGCCTCTGTGTGAATGCAAAGGGAGGAAGGAGCTGAACAGGCTTTCTCCTACATTTGTTCTTCCACGTGCAGCCCCCAGCGCCCTTGCTCTGGTCTCTGTGGCTCATAACTACAGTGGCCGTTGCGCAGTCACGTTGTTTCAGCCACCCCCGAGCCAGCTGCTCCGAGAGCAGAGCTCCTGGTTCAGCAGCAGCCAGGTAGCTTCCTGCCTTTTTGGGAAGCTCCCGGGTGACCAAAATGCTGTTGGGGGGTGGATCCCCTCCCCTGCCAAGATCTCCCCCAACACACCAAGAAAGCAGGAGGCAGGTGCATGCTGCAGGGTTTCCAAACCGCTCCATTTAATGTGCCATTAAAAAGGACATTTCCACCCAGTGGGCTGAGGCCGGATGCGCTCGTTCCTGTTCCCGCGACTGCTGCCTGTGACTGAGCTGCATTCTCCATTGTAGTAAAGCAGTGAAAAAATATTGCACTTTCGTTTGGTTTCTATGAATTTGACTGCCATGCAAGGGGATTTGGCGGGGGGGAGAGGGATGGGGGTGCTCTTTCAGGCTGGGGAGTGCCTGCCCGCCTGGCTTTCACCAGCCCTTCCTAGCTAAGGACAACCTTGCTCTCCTTCATGCCATGTCACGATTGTGTCTTATCCAGGGGGGCTCAAAGGTGTGCACAGGCCCATCCTGCAGCACCAAGCTGCTGTCCCCACAGCAGGAACTTAGTGCTAACTTGGCTCAGGTCCCCGAGCGTCTCACCCCCGGGACAGATGGGGAAACGGGCACAAAGCAGTGACAGGACTTGCCCAGAGTCGGAGGCAGAGCTGGAAGCAGAGTGCTGTAACCCCAGACCTTGAAGCCCCCTTCTGCCAGCAGGCTGGGGACAAGCCAGCCACTCCTGGGGAGCCCGGCAAACAAGCAGCATCTATTTGTTTGGGGAGGAAAACCCCAGTCAGCGGTGACGGCAGCAAGGGTACAGGTCTCGGGGATCACAGGAGAGGCCGGGGGTGCGCTCAGGCTGCCGACAGCCTGGCCTTTTGGACCCCCCTGGAGTTCATGCCGCTCAGCCCCAGTGCCCAGTGGCAGGCGCGGGCACGGGGCTCAGTCGTGCCTCTTGCCTTCCCGGAGCTTGTGGTTGCTGTCCCTGCGGGGCAGGACCGGGCCCTGCTCCCACGGCTTCCTGCCCTTGTGCTCTCGCTGCTGCTTGGAGTCCCGCTTCCGCTCCTCGTTGCGCTTGTGCTCCTCGCGGCCCGGTGCCTCGAGCCGGGGGGCACGGCCCTTCCCCTCCTCCTTCCTGTGTCGCTCCCCCCGCCTGCCCTCCTTGCCCTCCCCACGCACCCTCTTCCTGGGCCAAGGCTGCTCCTCCTCCTCCTCCTCCTCCTCCTCGTCCTCCTGGGGCTCCTTGGGCACTCTGCTGGCCTTGGCCTCTGGGGGCCTGGCCTTGCCCTGCATCTCCTTCTTGCTGCCTCGCTCCACCTGAGCTGCACGACTCTCTCTGGGCTTCTCTTCCTTCCTCTCTGGCTTCTCTCTCGGCTTCTCCCTCGGCTTCTCCTTGGCCTTCTTCGGCTCTGCCTTGGCCTGCGGTTCCTCTGGGGTTTCTTCAGCCTTGGCTTCCGGTTCTTCTGTTTCCTCTGGCTCTGACCGGCCGAGCCATCTCTTGAGGAACCAGGGCTCTGCCTGCGGGGGAAGCAGACATGGACGGGCCCCGGCTCTCACTGTGATCCTGGGTCAGCCCATGCTCCAGGGCCTCCCCCGGCTGCACATCCAGAGCTACAGCAATGCCACGTGTGCAGCAGGTCACAGCAGTGCCCTGCAGACCCCAAGGGGCCCTTGTCTCCCTCCTACCTGACGCAGAGGCTGTGCCCCAGGGCTCTTTGATAATGCACGTGTCTCTGACCCCGGCAGCCCGACAAGCTCCCAGTGGCAGACTTCATCCCTGCCGCACTAGGCCCTGGAGTCCCTTTGCAACTGCCCATCGCTTGCTGGGCGTGGGCCTGATTCTGCAAGCATCAGGAGCATCCTCCTGGCAGGCGTAAAGCATCCTCAGCTCCTCTGCCTCAGGGGTTCAGGCACCTTGTGGGATTGGAGCTCAGTGGTGCACCCACGTTGGTGCCCAAGGGCAAAGCAGCTCCCAAGCTGCAGCCCTGTCCCATGGGGCTATCGCCATGCAGACTTCCTGCAGCCCTGTCCCACGGGCATCACCATGCAGACTTCCATGAGTGACCTGGGTAAGGGCTCCAGGCCTGGTCCTGCCCATGCTGAAACTCCCCTCCCATCAGGCCCTAGGGCTTGGTGTGCTCCATCTAGATGTTCCTAGCTAATTTTCTCGGGGCGGCTGGAGCTGAGACAACCCCAGGAGACGGGGCTGCCAGGGCCTCCGTGTCAGGCTCTAGCCCAGTGTGCGTGGCAGACTAGCACAAACCACCCGCCTCGGTTCCCTGCTGCTACCCGCTGCCTCGTCTCAAGGGATGAGCCTCAGCGGCTCCCCCCCTTACCAGCTCACTGGTGCCATCCTCGGGAATGCTGCTCTCGGGCTGGACCCACAGGTTGGGCGCTGCTTCGGGAACCTCGTTGTCCTCCTCGACAACATCTGGGGAAGGGGAGGCACCAAGTGAGCCAGGTCCTGGGAGACGAACGTTGGCAACGGCTGGGGCACCCCTAGCTGCCTGCCCACCATGCAGAGGCTTCCTAGTGAGCGGGGCATCAGACCAGCACAGGCCACACCTTGATAGCACCCCTGCTGCTAGCTGAAGTGACAGTGGGAGGGAGCTGTGGCTGCCAGGAGCTGGCACAGGCACTTTAGTAGGGGCGCTCTTCTCTCCTGCTCAGTGCTGGGCTGAGGGTGCCCACATGCTGCTGCAGCAAGCTCCTTCCAGCCCCCTGTGGTCACTGACAGTCCCAATCCGAACGGGCAGCTCTCCCAGGACTCCTGTCAGCAGGTTGCAATATGCTTTCCCATCGGGCTGGCTTCACTGTCCCCATTTTCAGATGGGAACACTGAGGCACCACGAGGTGGGGACTTGCCCACAGTCAACCTCAGCCTCCCATTGAGGTGGAGCGAGCTCCTGCCCCTGCACTCCCTGGGCTGGTTGAACTTCAAACCGAGTTTTGCTCCCTGCCCAGTCTGTGCCGCATCGCTGTGAGGTGCTCCACCCCAGACCTGACCGCATTGCTGCGAGGAGCACACGGAGAACAGCCCGACGTGCACACCTGAACCAGGGCTGCTCCAGGAACGAGGGGTTTCGAGCCAGATCTGAGCCCCTCCGCCTCCTAGAAATGCACGGAGGCCAGGCCTTATCCCCAGAGAACCCACGCGGCAGTGTGGCCCGGTGGGTAGTGCTGACTTGGGGCCATGCGAACCTGCCTTTCTTTCCTGGCTGTTACTGAGTAGTCGTGTGCCCATGCACAAGCCCCTGCTCCTATTTTCCCTGCTGCCCATCAGAGGTATTAACTCCGTGCGGCAGGGAGGTCTTCTACGAAATCAGGACAATCCAGCCTGATCTGGGACCTCTAAAGTGCCCACTGTCCAGGCAGCAGCACAGCCTGAGTTGGGACGCCCTGTGTGTGTGGCCGGGCTGGTCCCCACAGGCTTCCTTGCCCCGCCGGGAGATGTCTCTTACCTTGGAAGACCTGGAAGCCCATGCTTAGGAGAGCGATGAAGGAGGCGATGAGAATGCACTTGTTCAGGGTCAGCCCGTCCCACAGCAGCTCCTCCTTGGCGGCACCGACTGTTCGGGGTTCGGTCTTCCTTCTCACTGGAAGGGCCTTGGGGACTTTAGGCAAAACGGAAGTGGCGTTACGGTGAGGAAGCAAATGGGGGCTTGAAGCCTGCGGGGGGATGTGAGGTGCAGGACACGGCAGGGGAGCAGAGCTGGGTTGCAAGGGGGTGCTCACAGCAGGGTGGGACTAGGGATCCCTTGCTCTCATGTCTTCTGGCCCAATGACCAGCAGCAGTGATAGGCTCCCCCAGGACTCGTGCCTACCCTGCTGTTTGCCAGCGGGCAGGGAGCACCCACATCCTGGGGCTGGGGGATGAGGAGAGGGGAAAGACCCGCTCCTAGCTCCAGCTGGTGTGCAAGGGATTCACGCGTGAGGGGTGGGGGTGACCCCAGTTGGCCGGCGAGACAAGGAGGGCAGCTGGGGGCTGCTATATGTAAGAGCTCTGTGCAAACTGCATGGTGGAGCAGGCTGCTTAAACAGAGTCAGGACTCCTGGGTTTCACTCCAGGCTCTGGCACTGGCACCACAGGCAAGTCACGTGGGCCAATGCTTTCAAATATTAGGGACTGAGTCTGGAAGAGAAATAAGCAGCCCGGTTCGCGCAGGGGCTCGGTGTCTGCAGCTCAGCAGTGTCGCACGGGGTTCTGGAGAGGAGAATTTCGCCCCTCCACCCCCCCGCCAGGCTGGGCAGTTGCTCCTGGGCTGACCCAGGGGTAGGGTTTGTGCTGCTGTCCCTACCCAGGCAGGAGCCAGCGGGCCGCTGCTGAGCACCCCCTCAGCCCGAGTACCTGGGGGCACGGCCGAGCTGGCTTTCTCCGCCACCTTCTCTGTCCTCTTTGCCTTCTGCTCCACTTCGGCCGGTGGTGTTTCCGTCATGGTCTCCACAAACTCGTCCAGGTCCGTCTCAATAATGTGCAGCTTGTTCCCCTCCTCCCCTAGCTCCTGAAAGACGAAAGAATGAGGATGGGACTCCTGGGTGCATGAGCAGAGCGGCTAATGGGGAAAATAGGCCAGCCTGGAGCTATTCAATGCAGCCCGAGCATGTTACAGGTCCCCCTGTGCCTGGGCCGTGGCAGGGAGCCCTGCATGCTTGTACCCTGAGCTTCTCGTTCAATCCCTGGGGTGACGGCAAAGACGTTCACCGCGTGGCTGAAGGATGTGAGCAGGGGGCATGGGCCGCGTATGCCCCTGAGGAAGGGTCTCAGGAATGCAGCGCGGGGCAGGTGTGCCTCAATGTTACGTGTCCAGCTGTGCTCAGGGGACGTCTATGCTGCGGGGCAGAGATACCCGAGCTCACCTGGGGACTGGTAGCTGTGTGTCACCACAGCAGCGCGAGGCTCCGGGGCGGCCACTTGACCCTGATCTTGTCAGAGAAGGAGGGCAGCCGGGTAGTTCGGTGTCAAGAGCGTGTGCCCAGCATCCCTCTGCCAGCCAGCAGGAGACCCACCCAAGTGTAGTCAATTATGGCATCCCCCCAGGGCTGCCACTTGGCGAGGGTTTGCTCCTGGCTACTACTGACAACTGATGGCTTACTGGGGATTCTCCCACGGCTCGAGTGCCGGACCCTGCGCCTGGAAGCACTTCCATCCCCACGCTGCCTATGGGCCATTTAGCTGCTGACTTCACTCGTCTGTGGGTTCACTTCGATGAGACCTACTGCGGGGATGCCAAGCTCTACGCTGTTGCCCTTGGTGCTCAGGGGAGCCAACAGGGTGCTCCAGCGGGCAGCACCGAGGAAGGAAACTCGGGGGTGGACAGAAACGTTCGAGACCCCTGATTCCCTGTCTGATCTCTACAGATTGCTTAGAGATTCACCGTGGAGCCGAGGCTGGTGGGGTCAGTTTTACCCGGCACGCGTGCAATGCATTAAACCACCCCAGAGTTGTTCCACATCCTCACGCCACCTAAGATGCATCCTGCTTCTCAGCAGAGACCTACAAACCAGTCTGGGCTCCCAGACAAACTGGTTGGGGTTGCACCAGAGGTCAGCTCGGTGGGGAAGGGGGTGACAGTCACGTTCGTGGTATTCTACTCGAATTAGGTTGCAATCCCAGGGATGTGGAGGAGAGCCAAACCTTTGTTCAAAGGCATCTGTCTGAGCACAAGTGCTCTGCAGAGCTGCTTAGCTGCAGCCAGTAATCCCCTCCTGTGCGTCTGCCTGGGGAACAACGGATCCCTTGGAGAGGGGGAGCTTAGAAACAGAGACGAAGCAGGCCCTTGGGTCTGGCCCGACCCTGGGCACTCCAGCTGGGCCAGGATGCAGAGATGCAGTATGACCGACTCCTTAATTAACATGTCGGATCAGAGCAGATGGGGAAAAACGGTCGATCATCACAGATCAGTGACAGCAACAGCTGAATGATGATACTGCTGGCTACAGCTCAGCCAGGGTGGGGCGTCACTCCCCTCGGGGCCCATGCCAAGGCCATGCTTCCAGCTAAATGTCACCCATGGAATCACACTTTTGCTTTTGTTCCAGTTGTGAAGTGGAGGAAAACCTTTCTCACCTACACAAAGCCAATGCACCTGGCAGCCCCAGAGCCTGGACCTGAACGTGGCCACTGCCAGACCCTGCAAAGAAAGGTGCAAACCCTTCCTGGTGCAGCTCTGTGAAATGTTAGCCCCTGCAGTGAGGCTCATGCCTGACCTCAGCTGGGGATTAGCTTACACCCGTTCCAGGAGGGCTGATCTCCCTTCTGCATTTATCTTAGCTAGTGCATGGACAGGGGTTATTTCCATTCACGTGTCTAGGACTTTAGGAGTACCCTCAACAGCAATAGAGGATTCAATCCGATAGACTGATAGGCCACAGGTGCAAAGTGTATAGATCTGAACTGCCTTAAGCTGGGGCTCATTACTAACACAGGAGCCGACCGTGAGGTCTGGTGCTAGATTTGAGCTCCCCGGAGACTGGAAGTGTTCAGATCCTGGCACCGGTTTCTCTCCAGAATGATCCTTCCTTGGCCTCTCGCTCAGGCCTGAGGCTCTGCACGGGGCCGGGCTGCACAAGTGAGTTAGCGTGTGAGGTTTAAACATCTGAAAGGGCAGTCTTTTGGGCAGGTTTTCTCCTGCACTTGTGTCAGGGCCAGGGGCAGGCAGGAGGGCTGCCTGGCCTCTATTTTGTGCATGGTTTTTAAGGCGTCTGTCTCACTCTCCTCCCGCCCCTCACTGCTTTCTACCCAAGCACTCTAATTTTATCATCCTGCTTTCATTAGTGCCCGTCATTGGCACCTCTCCCAGGCTAGAAATCTATGTGCCCGGCCTCAGCCTCCTTCTGCCTCAGTAACCTGGGACACCTGCTCCCCCCTCCCTAGCTTCTCCACCCCCTGGGCTGCCAGCAAGCTCTCCTTTGCAGACGAAGCCCCCGAGATGAGCAGAGTAGCTGGGCTCTGCCAGGCCTGCGGAGTGGCACGCTGCCCTTCTCAGCACGTCCGGCTCCCAGTCAGCTTGCTGGAAGCCCCCATTAGCATCCAGCAGGCACTTCTATGCTCCTCTGAGCCAAGCACGTGCCCCATCAGTCTCCTCATTGCCTCCTTCCCCACTTCCGTGGGCAACTGCCAGGCCAGCCCTGTTCCTTAGGGCTGGATGATTTTAGCCAAGCAAAATGAATGCAAAGTCCTGCTGCTGAAAGCTTGGGAAAGGGGGATCAGCTCCAACCTGGACCCCCCCAGGATCCTATGACCCTCATACCAGATCTCTGCAGCTTCCCACCTAGCCTGGATGGCCCCGTTGCAAACATCCAGCATCACACAACCTAGGCCAGCATGCACAGAGCACCCCCCCGGAGGTACAGACTTTCTGGGAGTGCAGACGTGTGCTACTTACATGTGACGTACCGTTTACCTCCTCGCTGCCCTGTGACACCTCTGTACCTGGGGGAGAGAAAATGCATCGCGAATAAGCCATGAAGCAGGGACATCCCCGGGGGCTCAGACTATGAGACCATCACAGCAGCTAGCCGCTGGCGACAGAGGAGATGGAAACCACGCTGGTACTGCCAATAAATTCTCCTCTAGGTTCAGGGGTAGGATGTTTGCTTTAGTCTTTGTAGCAACCATAATGTCTGTTCCCCAAAGCACAAGAATTTGGGAGGGGTCTCTCGCTCGGGCCAAAAGGGGGTGGGGTGTTGAGCACTGGAGGCAATGCAGTTACTGGGCAGGGGAGAGGTTTTACTGGATGATCGTCTAAAAAGCAGTCGTCATGCAGCAGCGTCGCACGGGGCATAAGGCTTCACAGGTAAGCAGGGGTCACGGGTAAGTCATGTGCATCACTGAATGTGCCACAGCACGCGCAGACCTCCTCATCCCAGTAGCAACCCGTTTCCCGGCAGTTGTAGGAACAGATTCTCCAAGGGCAAGTTGCAGGCTGCTGGGAGAGCTGTCCAAGGCTCCCCTGTCCGGCACCTGCCTGATACGCTCCCTCTAACGCATGCATTTAGCTGCCGGTCAGGCACCCTGGCTGCCTTCTCTGCGTCTGGGATACATCAAATACCGGGTTGGTCTCAAGGGTGGCTTGGGGCAATCGCAGCCTCCGGAGCAATAAGTCACGAGGCTGGTCTTTCCGCACGTTCCCAGCAGACCTCGGTAATGTCTCAGGACCTAATTCTCTGACTTCATGGGTCTTGAGTGGCCGCTATCATGAGAACTCCCCAGCGGGAGTCTCTCCACTCTAGAGACATGAAAGGACAGGAAAGGTCTCTGGGCGTAGGTCTGAGATTGCCGTTTCAAGGACGACTGTAGGCAACACAAGACACAGTTTGAGAAACCAAGCCAGGCCTTTAAAGCCTGATCTCTCCAAGTCAGGTGAGCTGGAAACTTGCAGGTCGGGGCTTCCTGGTTGCTTCCAACCTCAGCGGGCTGCACAAATACGCACCGCGGGAGCCCCTCGTTCTGCTCGCCACGCTCCTCCCACCTCGCGAGCTGCGCCCACGGTGAGATTTAGTGCCTGCGTGCTGGGATCCCCTGGCATGAGCTCCACGGGCCCGAGTGCTAGACCCGCCGAGCCTTTACAGCTACGTTTGGAAGCAAAGGGAACTGCAGATGCTCAGCGTTTTTGCAAGTCAGGTCCTTTGATGGCTCTTGAGACGAGTCACGAGCGATGTCAAAAGGAGAACAAAGCAAGCTGGTAATGAGATTTCTGCAGCGGTTCAAGCCGGTGAGTGACAGTTCATTAGTGACCATGCTGGATCTTCTCCTTGCACTTCAGCTCTTATCCTATCTCCTTCGGTTTGTTGTGCCAAAACGTTCAATACGAGAAATATTACAAGAGTTACGATTGAATGGGGATTCAGTGTTTTCTTTAGCGTCCAATGTATCTTTTCTTGCCCTCAATAAGCATTAAAATCTGCTTTTCCCTGTTTTCTGGAGGTCTTAGATCTGCCGAGAGCCAACCTTCTTGGAAGCTGTGCCACAAATACTCTGCACGCTCTCTGAGTGCCACTCCAGTCCCTTTTCCCTACCCTATCTGCTGCTCTGCTTTCTGTCCCCTGTCCTATCCGCCACTGTGCTGCCTGTCCCCTCCCTGATCTGCTGTGTGCTACGTACAGAGGCAGTCTGTGCCACTTATGATGCCACAGGTTGCCCTAAAGGACCCAGCAACATAGACCGGGAGTGCTCGCTGCCCTATTACAGGGGCAAGCGGGAGGAACCTTTAACACAAAGAGCTTTTCTCCCAGCTTGCATAAACTTGCAAACCTCTCAGTCCATCTCATGTCTCTACCTGGCTAAACAGGCTTTAAACCTACTAGCTCCCCAGCCGCTGGGAAAGGAGAAGCAGTGCATGAAGCCTGAATGTCTAACACAAGGAAACAGGAAAAAATGGTGTTAAGATCCACTTTGGGGCTTTTTGCAAACAAAGTTCAGTGCCACAACACCGAAAACCCCACGTTTTCACTCTGCAAGTCACCTTTAAAGACTAAGGCAAATAATCCAGCCCTGTATTCCTGGTGCGGGTCTTAGCACACTGCTAAATGGCAGCACTACAGCGCCTGGCAAGTTCGGAGGCACGCCGTCATTTCAGGAAGCCAGTCTCGCTGCACGGAGCAGGCTCACAGGCACGAGCCCCTCAAAGACACCTTGAGGCATCTTTCCAACAGCATCAGCGCAGCCTGACTGTATTCCACCTTTTGTTAGCGCCCGGCAGGCAAAAGCAGTCTGTGGAGCTACCGCAGGGAAAGCCCACCAGCGCGGCCTCCAGCACCACGTGCGGACAAGGTACCTTCTCTTACGTCCTCCCTCGACCGCCTTTGAATGCCCTCTGCCTGTAACGGCAGCTCTTCTACGGCCTCGGGACATTCCAGGTCTGGCTCCAAAACCTCGCAGGGGCCTGCTGCCATATCACCTCCAGGACTCTCGCTGAACAGAGGGGCAAAAACAAACACATCGTGGTCATTAGGGAGCACGGCCGACGCGGGGTAGCAAAGCTGTCCGTGACCAAGCAACGCGGGCGGTGCGCCTCGGTGAACCGGGCGTCACGCACGTGGGTAAACGCCTCGAGGATCAGCAAGCCTTGCCATACAGCCGCTGCCATGCCTTTCACCGGAGGATCTCGGAGGTCTCCTATCCCACAAAACACGGTCTCAGCGCTCTGCTGCCCAGCGGGCCCATTTTACAGAGGAATAAACTGAGGCACAGAGCGGCGCAGCGCAGCTTTTGCCTCGAAGGAAGGGAAGTTGATGACACAGCAGAAACCTTTTGCTGGTCTCAGCTGCCCTGTGCTGAGTCATGGATTTGTCCTCCCCTGCTGGGCTGCGGCTGCTGTACTCACTCTGCCCGAAGCCTCCTTTTCCAGGCGGTGGTAAGGGATGTGAGGACAGGACTTCATCCCTCCTGCAATTCCTTCCTCTGCAGCCACTCCTGCCCTCTCGGCAGGGACAGGACTGCTCTGCGGATACAGATCGGGGTCTACTTCTAAGCAGCTAAAACTAGAAGTTCTGCAACAACCCGTGCTTGCTACTGGATGTTGTCTGGTCCACTTTTCTCATCCCGTACCTAATGAATAGGGGGCTGGGAGTTGGCACGTGTCTGCATGCCCACATACACGTGTGTGTATACCCCTTCCCTTCATTGTTTTAGGATCCCAACCGCTGAGCCAGGGACACCCATCGTGCAACTCAGCACAGTTTTTGCCTCTGTAGAGCAAAGTAGCCTTGCTGGACAGTTTAGTGCAACAAGGCAGCATGGTCAAGAGGGCCCCAAAATGGGCTGCATCAGCCAGCAGAAGAGAATTGACTTTGGGAAGAGGTCAGAGGCCTCAAGAAGTTTTCCAAAGTGGGAGCTAAGTTCCTGACAAGGTGGTGATGCCACAGGCCAGCTCCAGCACGCACAGCTCCGGGTCTGTGCTCCCGCCCCTCCTCCCGCCGCCTGCGAAAAACTCACCGAAGGAGGTCTCGAGGTCGGGCTTCCTGCTCACGGCCCTACCCACAGCCCGTGTGCGCTACGTTGGCTGTATGTGCCTTAGCGCAGGGCCCTGCTGGTGAAGCACTTAGCGCAGGTGGACACGGAGCGCACGCATGCAGTCACCGCGCGGCTCTACCTCCCTGTCCGCAGCCACGTTTCAGAAACTAGCTCGGGTCCAAAGTGTGACTCCACCGCTGACACACATCAAAGAAGCTTCCAAAAATAGCCCCCTTCCATTCCCCATCAGCTCGTTCAAGGCAGCCGAACCACAGGCTTTATCTGCGCGCAGCCTTGTCACCCGCTAGCCCGCGAGCTTGCTTTCAAATGCAGGCAAACGCTTTGTGCCCAGGGGCTCGGCTGCATTCAAAGAAAAGTGTTAAAAGCAACACAAAGTCATACCTAGGGCTTGAATGCAGCCGTCCAGCCTTCAGCCTCTTGTCCGGCTCAGTCCCTATAGAGTAATATACAGCAACAGGTGCTGGGTCCTGCCAGAGCAAAATATCAACCAATCATAGGAGGCTAAAGCGACCATCGCTTTAATATTCAGTCCCAGGAGATAGAAAAGGGTCTGACTTCACTCTGAAAGAGAGAGAAAGAATTAAACATGAGGCTCCTTGGCTCCCTTTCCCGACAGATCTGCTGTGCCCCTGCCCGCTGGCAGAGAGGAGGGGCCCATAGGTACCGAAGCTCTTCTATGCAGTAGCGACACGAACTCATCCCAGAGCCTGGCTTCCCCCCCTTCTTTACTCCACTTGCAAGTGGGAAGGATGCTGGAGTGCCTCGTGGAAAACAAAAGGCTGGAAAGACCTGGGCAGGAGCAAGTGGGGTGGAAAATATTTATTTCCCACTATTCCTTGCTTGCAGATGCTAAGAAATGGGTGAGATTTGAAACTTCAACCCAAAGGCCTCCACGTTAGTCATGCTGAGGCTAACGGAGCTTTTTTGAGAGGATCGTTGGATTGATATATACCTTGGCCTCTTCAGATCTCACTCCAGGGGTGCTGCTGCCCAGAGACAGCCTCACAGACATCGGGCTCTGGCCAAACAGTAGCAGCAGGAACTAGCTCTGCCCCATCTGCTTTCACCTCCCTCCTGTCTGAGGACTACCTCCTCCACCTCACTGTGATGACTACCAAGGGTTCAGCTCGGTCCATTTAAATGCAAACCTTATCAGGCACAGGTGGTTCTCTTCCCTCTTTCAGATAAAAGAGACAAGCAAGGAAATTCAAGGCAGCGAGAGCATTAATGCAAAACTGAGGCTGTGAAGTTAAATCGCTGCTAGTGTTTTAAAAGGAGGCAAATGGATCAGGTAAGCTTCCTACAGTATCACCTTCCAGGTGGCACTGCATTTTGCAGGCAGGGTGCGGTGCAGGAGAGACCCTGGACCCTGCATCAAGCAGATGGGGCACTTTGAAGTTACTCTTCCATGCCTGGAAACCTCAGGCAGCTGTAGCACCTTCTCTCTTGGCTCCTGGTGTGCTGCTAGGGGGGGTTTGCCCAAGACACCTCTACTCTACAGCAGCCTCTGTGCTGGAGTATGGCCGAGGAGTCTGTTGGCCCCATAGTAAAATGGATACAAGGGTGCGTCTACACAAGACGCGTTAATACACTTTAGCCTAATTTCACATATATTACGGGCACGTGTCTACACATGCGCGCCCTTAATCCACATTCGCAGTGGTGAAATTAGGCTAATGGCACCTAAATTTGCAAATGCAGGTATCAAATTTAGGCGAGGTTAAAGTTCATTAATGCATGTGTAGACACAACCCAGCACTAACTTAGTCCCCAAGGGGCACATGGCAGGGCTGCAGGGACGTGGCACTAACTTTAGTGCCACGTCCCTGCACATGTAGACACCTGCCAAAAATCACTTAATGCTCATTAGTTTAATGTGTGTTAAATTTAGTTGCACTTAAACGCACGTGTAGATGTGCCCAAGGTAACTTAATGCTACTTTTATCCTTTGTCTCAGTTGTGCTGAGTGCTTTTTGGACACAGCCCAGGGCCTGGGCCCCTCTCTAAAAGTAGAGGCCCTAATCTTGTAAAGCATTTCTCACATGAGTAGTATCATGCAAACCAGGAGGACCACTCGCCTATTCAAGGAATGCTACAAACCCTTAATTGTGCTGGGAACATAAGCAATTCATTAACAAGAGAAACAGGAGGATGTGGTAATGCTAAGCTGAAGCATTCAAAAAAATCACGAGATCTTAAAATAAAAAAGCCAAACATTTTGGATCCTTTTGTTGGGCTCCTGGTTTTTTCGCCTTGGGGTTCATACATTTTCAAACCTGTCTCCCCAACTGTGCAGATTCCAGACTTAGGCTTTTTTGTTATTTTTATTCAACGAAAGCTGAGATTTTCATATAAGTCACCAGACCCCAAGAAGTGGGACAGCAGTACCGCTAAAATACCGAGACTCCAGATACAAATCACTGGAGCTGAAGCACCAAGAACATATTGAAACTCGATGCAACGGACCCGTGTTAACATCGCAAACAGGGCCATCCGGGACGCATAACTAACTAGAAAAGGTAACTTTTGCATTTGTATTTAAAAATTAAAACCCACAAAATCTCACGGTGCTTGTAGTGACATTTCTCCATTTCCATGGCACCCGCCTGTGCTTTGACAAGCAGATGATGTATACCTTATTGCTAGACTAACAGGAGAAAAAAACTGTTTATTAAAAAATTATTTCCAATAAAGCTACAAAGGGCAGCAAAGCTAATGCACAATACATTGTCTTTATTAACTGAGGTTCTTTTTTCCCCCACAATGCTCCAGTGTGAAAGCCTGGATTTCAGTCGCTCTCTCTGCAATTGCTATTCCAGCCTACATGATAAAAAAATTATACTTTCCTTTGGGACTTCAGACAAAAAAGTTCAACGGCTTATTGCTCAGCTGAAAACAGCATGAGTGCATGCAGGCCTCGCCACTGCTTTAAATGCTTTTAAATGGTTCAATCTGTTTCTTATTATCAGCATAAAAAAACAGCGTGCAAAGCATTTTTTAAAGGATGCCATCGTATTAGTTTAAAGGTGACCTTCAAAAGAGTATGCTCCTTTTATTGCTGGTTTATGGTGTACTGAATGGTTTAGTTAGTTCAAGGGTTATAATTGTCCCAGGTTTTAATAAATGGGTCCAAGGGTATTAATTGGAAAGGAGAAGAAGGAAGCATGCCAAGGAGCATGACTGGGGATCAGTGACAAGCCTGATTCAAGAGAAAGGATAAATGTCAGATCACGTTGGTAAAAGAATCGGCTCCGATCTAGGCTCCAATATAAGCAATCAGATTTTCACAAAAACTTTGTAGTATGAGCCCTTTGGAAAACCTGGCTCTGACTGCAGGTCCCAAACACTTGAAAATACGGCCCCTGTCAACTTGTGGTCACCGTATAGCCATTCGGAAAAAACCAAGAAGTGACGGCATCTTCCTAATTATTGAGACAGTCGTTGCAATACAAATAATACTCAATATTGCTCAAGGCTGAACCAGATCATGGAAGGGAAGTTAGATGGAACTGATAAATCAAAGCCTGATTCTGTTAACTCTTGCTTCCCCCACCCCTTTGATGTCATTATTTCCACCCCAATAAGGTCACCACTGTTAATTAAAAAGACATGTTCGGTTTATTGGATTTAGGGAGATGTAATGAAACCAGAACATCGTAAACCGTCTGAAACAAAGTTCCTCCTGCTTTCAGTTAATCATGATTCACTTGGTGCTCAGGATACTGTAATCCCGTTCTTCCTCCAGCTGGCGATGGACTCGTCTAGGGAATATATAGCAAGACAAGACCTATCATGGTAAAATACAGAACTCCTTCTGCATGTTTGGTGTTCATCCTGGAGCAGGAAAATGTGACACAAACCTAGTTCTCCTCCTTTTCAGGGAATCTTTCACCATATTCCCTGCAGCGATGAGGGAGTGGGGGGTGTTTTGCCTCCACATGCTTCGCTTTGAAGAAGTTCCTTGCCAAGTGACAAATGTGCCAATATTCCTTGTACAGTTTAATCCAGGCAGATGCAGGAAGGAGTTTCCCAGAGGCAAGTTCTTTCCTAATCCCTTGAAACTCCCCTGGATCCCGGTTTCTCTCCTGACCTGAATCTGGTAACATGTCTCTGGGACGGGGCTAGCTCCGAGGGAGGGAAAGAGTCTCGGGAACATGATCCAGGGAGGAGAGGAGAGGAGCTGAGCTCGGGCGCAGAACGCCCCGGCTGAACCTGACACTGGCGGTAACTGAGCAGAGCGCTGGGCCGGTGCCAGGCCCTGCCCGGGCTGTGCCCACTGCTCATGCAGGCCTTGCTGGGCTCTCTTTGTTAGCAGGGATTGCTTTTCTGCACCTACCCGACCTGCCATTGTGATTTGCCTTTACTTGGGTATGTGTCTATCTGCCTACTGAGGCTCATTAATGCAGCCTGCTGGCGTTTTTCAGGTGAAAAGATACCAGTGGATCTTTGTATCCCCTAAATTTTGCAACAGCAGTTTACCCTCCCGTCAGGACTAACTTGTCCCATTCCTCCTTCCCATGCAAAAACCCAGTTGGAAGAGTTCATTCGTTGATTGTTATTTTCAATAATGATTCGTTTTAGAGATGTTTCCCCTCCCCCCACGCCGACCCATGTCCTTCCATGATCTTCAGGTAGCTCAGCTCCGTTCCCCGGGTTTCTGTTCCTTGGAGTTCAAGCAACCAAAATGTCACAGAAGGGAAGCTCAGTATCTCATCTCCCTGGCTCATCAAGTTACTGTTCGGTAGACCACGTGTCCTAGCTCGTCAGCCTATGCTGGAGATCAGCAGGCAGCTACTGAGAGGTTCTGGCAGGGGCAGGCAGACCACAAACAAAGGGTGAATTTTGGTGGGAAAACGAGGAATTTCATGGCCTTTTGGGAAAAGGCCATATTCTGTGGTTGCAGAACTGAAGAATTCCCAGAGCCACAACTGAGACGAGTGGGACAAGTCGCACCTCTCGGAGCTACTGTTTCAGGCTGCCCGCAGATTCAAATGTGCGACACAGCATCAGCTGCATTCGGTTTGCACTTCCTACATTACCTCCACAGTCACGAGGCCCACACACTTGTTTTTTCAATGGAAGTGGATACTCAGGAGTATAGCGGTATAGTAAACTCCACAGGTCCAGACTCACGACCTGGCCACCGGAGCCATCCTGGAAGCTGTTGCTAAGGAGATTATCTCAGCTAGGCCAACTTGACCTTTGATCTTTGCAAAACTCACAAGCATCTGCTCAATCTACGTTAGAGGGGAGACTTTCAAGGAAAAGCTGGGTGCTGGAGAAAGCGACGGGACGATGAAAGGCACTGCTAACTGTGGAACGAAACCTATCTTTTACATAAAGAAAAGCCACCAAACCACGTCCTTCATTGGCAGGGGTTAAAAAGAGCGATTTTAGACAGCTTCAGCATTCTTGTGTGGGCTAGTGACTAATCCCTGAATGCAAACAGAGCTACAATGAAGAGTGAACTGTCTAAAGTACTTATCTCATCCCCATTACCATAGTATCCAGTGCCTCCCAGTCTTTGAAGACCACCCTTGTCTAACACCATGCTTGTCAGGTGCTGAGCCACGGACTTAGATCTGGTCTATACCACAGAGTTTCACCAGCATGCATGTGGCAGGGCACTGTGGGTGCCTGCCACTTTAAGGGCTGAGACAAGCAGCCAGCAGGTGCTTGATTGCGGCAGCCATTTTAGAACTCTGGCCACCTATATAAACAGAGCAGATCGTTGCTGGCAGCCAGGCAGAAACATCACCTGGATGCCAGGCTGCATGCAACATCCTGGAGGTAAGGGCAGGTGCTTAAGGGGATGGTTTGGAGGCTCCTGGTCCTGGGCACGACCTAAAACTGCACCCTGCAGGGAGTGGGTGGCCTGGTGGGGGCTCCCAGTGGCATGGGAGCCCCCAGGCCAGTTACTACCCCAGTGAAAGGTGGGTTGGGGTGCCTTAACCCCTAGCCCCCACAATACTGTGGGAACAAGGGGGGCAGGCATGGCTACGGCCACCTGAGCCCAAGGTGGGTGTAAGACCCAGATGGGGCCAGGCACAGGTACGGCCACCTGAGCCCCCACTGGGGAGGGAAGCCCCATGGCCCCAGTTGGGGGTGTGGAGATGAGAAGCCAAATATATGTGTGTGTGAGTGTATAGAGTTGCCCGCTGAGGGGTGTGGGGCAGAATCAGCCCAGGGTTCAGCACAAGGCCAGACCACGCAGAGTAGGGGAACTCGTGGGACATGAAAGGGCTGCGTGGCGAGACCAGCATGTGAGTAGTGAAGCCTGATGGCCCAGAGGGGTCGCTCAAGGAGGAGCAGGGCGGTGGGATGTGGCCCGGTAATGGGCAGTATGCCAGAGGCCCCAGTGAGAGAGGTGGAGTGGAAGAGGCCTCCTGTGAGAGGGGAGGTGGTATGAATGAGTATGTGCATGGAGCCCGACTTTGGACTCAGTTTGCTCTGGTGTCTCAGGCTGGGAGTAATATTAACCTGGATGCCATCTGCGAGGCTTGGGCTGCAGTGTAGGGGAGGAACAGAGCTGCAAATGGTTGCTCACTCTTGCCCCGATGCCAGGGGGCACTTTCCACCTAACTAAGACCATAATTATGTATCATCAAGGCGTGGCAGGCGAGGAGGTGGGCAGTTGGCCCAGAAACAGGTGGGTGGGCCAATGACAGACCGGCCCTGAGAGAGCCCCCTGTCATACATATGTCATTCTGGGGTGTGAGATGCTCACATCCTAGCTAAGAGAGCTCCTGCTGTCTTAGCTTGTGTGATCTGGAAAGGGAGAAGGAGGGTGACTATACAGGCAGACAGCCCCTTCTACCAACTGCATATTTATTGGAGGGTTTTGCTGATGTACCAATGCAGATACAGCTATAGCAGCAGCAGCTCTGTAAGGCATACATGCTCTTAGGAAGTTTCCTGAGGTAGTAAGTCTGTGGAAGAGCTGGGACTTGAAGTTAAGCCATAAACTAATACTGGGCAACCCTTCCTCTCTAATTTAGTACTTATGGCTGGGCTGCCACAGGAATTTTCTCTGGGGTAATAATGCCTAGCTCTTCTATGGATTTATCTGTAGGGCTACAAAGTGCTTTACAAAGGAGGTCAGTACTGCTATCTCTAGAAAGGGGGAAACTGAGGACCACAGAAGGGAGATGGTTTGCCCAACCCGTCCAAACAGAACAATGGCAGAGCAAGGACGAGACCCCCCAAGAGATCTGAGCCCCAGTCCAGTTCTCCATCCACAAGGCCGCTCTGTGGCAAACAGCAAGAGAAAGCAAGTCTGTAGAAAAATGATCATGGATTTTTACAATTGTCACAAATCCCAAGGCACGGGTGTCAAACTCAAGGAACGGGCCCAATTCCAACCCAGACAACAATATTCGGCTGACCTGAGATTCCTCCGCTGCATTTTTACTGGATGCAATGCTCTTCACCATTCCCTCTCCCAACACTATTCAGCAGCTTTTCTGTGCACTGAAATATAGTTGCTGCCTTCCAACCCAGAGGTAAAAATGTATTAGTTGCAGCCAAGGCCATTCTTTATATCATCTGTTAACTTTAGGAATGCTACAGACTTCAAATCACTATCATCATTAGGGAACTTGCTGAAAATCAAAAGAAGCAATGCAATATATTTTCTCTCTGCAAATCTCGATTCCATCATGAATTGCAAAACAATCCATTGAAATGGAGGATTTTAGCAAAGGCAACTGAACCATTTAATTGTGGAGGTGCTACAGACTGACAGCTTAGGGCAATCTGGAAGCTGACGGCTCTCATGGCTCCCTGCCACCAGGCATAACAACGTGATTGGGTAATGCTTGCTAACACAAAGTTAAGGACCTGGAGAGAGATGGATTGTGCAAGTTGATACTTATAACAAATATTTGACGAGGCTTCACTGTTTCGGAGTGGTGTCCTGCCTGCCTACCACAGACCGACAGCACTTCTCTACCCAGGCGTGATGAAGCACGTGGTTTTGCAGAGCTGTGACAAGGACTGAGCTTCTCCGCAAACTGCCTCTGAAACAAGACTGGGACTCTTCATCATAACCTCAAATTTGCTTATCCAGGAGAACGTAGCCAAGCATTGCCTGTTACCTCTGATGCTGCAGGAAAGCCTATAGAAGGGATGGGCGTTACAGTGCGGCTCGGCCTCTTCCCAATCCCCTCCGCTCGGGATCGTTGTGAGCTAAAAGATCAGACCTGTTGGTTTGACATGGATGGTATCGGCTGGGGCCAGCGAGAAGCAAGAAGTGCTGGCAGTATGTACTATCTCCATTCCACGGCAAGCTGCAATCTGGTGGTTTCCAGTTTCCGCATGGCCTTTTCCTTTCCTACCCCGGTTACATTGCAGTAGGCAGCCTAGAAGTGCCACAAACACGAAACGTCGTGGCTAAGGCGTTGTCTGAGGGGGGAAAGGTGAATTCCCCCTTGCTAAGCAAGATGAAAAGCATCATTTGTGGTGACTTCTGTTTTTTGGGTGTCCGGGAACAGTGAGGAATTGAGCAGAAGTCCACCCCCACCTCCCCCCCAAAAACAAACAACCCCCCGCAAAAAACCAAACCAGCGAGCAGGTAACCCTAAGAGAAGGCAAGATAATGCTGTATTACGGCGCCCTCCTGCACATCACATCCATCCTTCCCGTAGGTAACTACAACCAGCTGTTGCTCGTCCAGTGGGGACAAAGTAGTGCATGTGCTGGACACACGGCGCTATCTGTTGTCAGCACACTGGTGGCAGTAAGAGGCTATGTCTTCTCATGGTCGTTCCCAGCAATGTTAGTTGAATAGTCCTGGTGGCTGAATTCAGGCCTATGGGTTTTGCAGGCAAAAGAAGGTGCACTAGCCCCCCACAACCCTCTGGGATGTGCCAGTGAAGAACAAAGGAAACTAATTGTTGGGCTAGATGACCTCCTGAGGCCCGCTCCAACCCAAACTTTCTATAATCTAATGCTGTTCCCTGTCTCTCTCTCTCTCCTTCTGTCTCTGTGAACCCGTAACTCTTTGTGATCAAAGGTTTCGATCGCAACTCACAGTTCAAGCAGAATTCATAATGACGTTTCGCCTCTGTCTAGGGCCGTGAAGTCCTAGCCATGTCATCAGCGCCAGCTCCAGGCTTTGGCCTGGTCCAGTTCAGTTGGCAGGGGTTTGAACACTGGCATGAATTGGCGCCACTTCACTGCACTTGCCTTTTGCACATTGCCAGCTGTAACGGGGCCCCTGCCCCGGTATTAGAATGGGAAGAGGATCCGGGGTGCCTGGCTCTTTTCCCCTTCTTCCTCTCTTACTCGGTTTTGCGGATGCCTCCTTTCCCTGGTAGAGGTCCCTTCTCCTCGGTTGTGGGCTTCTGATTTCCCCCGTTCCCACTCACTTCCTGCCACTTCATTTCTTGCTATCCCACATGGGGGGCTAGGTTGTAGGGGGCGAGCGGGGGACACGCCAACTCGAAATGGCACCGAGTGGACAGAGCGTGTTCTGTATCCGAATAAACCTGAGCTTGCCTGGACTGTAAAGCCAGATGGTTAAAGTGGCCACAGGAGGCCAAACTTGCCTGGACTATAAAGCAGAAGGTGGCAGAGGAAGAACAGGGCTCCAGGCCCCTACCTGCCATGCAGCAGACTGTGCGTGCTGGAACCGGAGGTCATGGGATGTGGCTGGAGCCGAGCCGGGAGCCTGTGGCCCTGAACAGCAGACCCCGAGCTAGGGGGCTCAGCAAGAGTAAAACTGGGACAAGGCTGAGGGGCAGCCTTGGACCAGGCAGGGCTCGCCTCTTCAAAGCATGCCTCGCCCTCTGTACATTAAGCCTCCCCTACTATAACATTAAAGGCATTGCAGGTGACGGGAGAGATCGGAGGCGCTAGTAGGCCTCTAGAGGCAGGTACCCTGTAGCACAAGACTGGGAAATTATTTTGGCTAACGGGCCACTTAATGACTTTTGGTGAGCTGTCGAGAGCCCCTGCCCTGATCACCGTCTTGCAACTGGAAATCCTGCCCCTAACCCCTGACTTTTGCCCCTGGAAACGGTCCTTTTGGGAGGGGGGACTTGCCATCTTGGAACTGGGAAAAAAACCCAAATCGTACTAAAAATCAAACGTCTACTATAACAACATATTTTTATTTTATTTAAAAAATTGTTTTGTCCTGATTTGTGTGTGTTTTGCATAGTGTATATAGCTCAATGTAAAGTCTTACTCTATCATAGTGTGTGTGGGGGTGTGGCACGCCGCTCCAGCTGAGTCCCGGGGGCTGCACGCAGCAGCACGGAGCCTGCCCAGTCCGCTGGCATGCGCCTTCAAATCGGACCATGCCAGCCTGTGGGGCTCACGGCACTGCAGGTGGGACCTGCACGCCATCGGGCTGGTTCGGCTTCGTGCTTCTATGTGGGGCTTCAGCACTCCAGAAGGAAGCTGCATGTGGTGGCATGGAGCCTGCCCGGCCCGATGGTGTGCAACACCCCGTGGCTCCCTGTCTGCATGCCATGGGGCTGGGTGGGCTCTGTCCCACCACGGGCTGGTAATAATTATTGTTTGGAGGGGCCCCACGGGCTGTATAGACTGGCTTGGCAGGCCGGATCTGGCCCACGGGCTGTATTTCGCCCACTCCTGCTGTAGCAGCACTTGTAAATGGCCTACACAAGCATTCAAGAATGGCCTACACCAAACCAGCATTTAAGAATTTCACCGTTTGCAGACTGGAAAGAAATCGGATCCTCTTCTGCATCTGGCACCAAGCCAACTACAATCACCTCTTCTGATAAAGCAGCAGGGAGCACCCCCTCCCTCTCGGCCCAAATCAGCTGTTTAGATAACAGGACTCAAAGCACGGCACTGAAGCCCTGTTCCCACCCCTGCTTGGACGCTCCAAGCCGACTCCGGCTGAACGTGCTTTGGAGAAGTCCAAGGTTCAATTACTGGCCAGCTGGAACATGAGTAGTTACCGCTGCCACGTGAGCCCCGAGTCCGATTTGGAGCCGGTTCAGCAGGGACACGCACCTCGTTCAACAGCAGCCTTCGGCAAATGAAAGGACTTTTCTGACGAGCTCTCACGTGGCTCTCCAGGACTGGGATTTCGGGAGTCTCCTTTACAGAGGGGGTCGGTTATAAGCGGAAGAGCTGCGGAGCTGTATGTCACATTATCCCTGTATGTCCTTTTGAGGGGTTGTTTTGAACCACATATCATTTATCCCAGTTCAGGCCAACTCTCACAGACAGGCCTTGCTTTCTATTAACAGGCATTGTCCACTCTTCATGACACACTGTACAAAGGGGAGGCCCACAAGCAACCCAACATGCTTTCTTGGTCCTTGCGGCACTATGCACAAGAGGTTGTGTGTCTTTGGTTGGGGCTTATAGGCATTTCTTATGATTTAGTGCACATTGTATGCCATCTGAGTGGTTTGGGGGGTGCTGGGACACATCCTCCTCCATCAGATTGCCACTGCAAAGGCGGCACAGATAACCAGTGACAAAGCTGCTACTCTCCGCAATGAGTTTCCTGCCTTTCAGTCTATTTTCAGTCCACAGACTTCACAAAGCCACCACGACAGCTGCCAACAAGTGAGGCAATTAGCAGCAATCTCAGAAGAGAGCAATGACTGAATAAGCCCTGAGAAATCATCTCTCCCTTTGATTTGAGAGATGCTTCATCTAGCTCAGGCTTGTGCCACCTCTACCGCCGGGTCTCAACGTGTGTGTGTGTCGGAGCAGGGGAAGCTTGCTCTGACACTGGGATGCTGAACCTGTCGTGGATGGCTCCTTGCCCCATAGCTCTGAATGCAACCGACTCCCAGCTCTACATCAGGCGAATGTAAAAAGTGCTTGTAAGCTATTGCTGCGCCCCCAAACCCTTAGCGAACCTGCCTTTGCCTCGGGAGGCCAAGTGCTCGATGATCAATCCAGAAGCGATCTCAAAGCATTGATCCCTTTGTGGAACGCGTGATCTCTATACATTCGGAGCAGCTCAATGTTAAAGCAAACCCGATCACACTCTAATCCACGTGCGACCTACATACTCGGCCTCACGAATCTCCGAAGGCTTTTGCTCTCTTTACTTGGCAGAACGGGCAGCTTTCAGGTCAGCTGAAACAGAAGATGCTGGATCCCATTAAACGCTACTTTTAGTCTTGGCTGCTTTCAATAATTGTTCCATTATACATTTTCTCACAGCCCAGAGCTGCTCAGGGCTAATCATTATTCTCTTTGAAGATCTGCAGCCGTTAGTACCTCCGAGGAAAATACAAGCGAGCGACTGTGTTTGAACATGACATTTCAGAAACGCGTCCTTGGAACTGCCATTCAGAAAGGGAAAACAGGCTACGCTGTTCACTTCTTAAAGGGCCACTGCTGGGAATTTTCTGGTCTAAAATTTGTCTTGTCCTGAAATATCACAGTCTCCTCTTTACAGATAAGGGAACCGAGGCAGAGGGAGATACGGGTAAGGCTGAGCTTTTGCTCCTAGCTGTGGGTAAGGATTGGAAATGGGTCCTGAAGCCTGCTTTCCCCTTGTTCCCAGGCCCTGACCAGTACAGCTCCTGCTCAGCATGCTCGCTCAGCCATACATTGGGCTTGCAACAGTGGCATACCTAGGGCATGGCAACTGGGCAACTTTGGGATAAAGATAGGGATGGAGAGCGTGGGGGGCAGAAAAAAGCCAGCTGCCACCATAGCTGCACAATCGCACTGGCACCACAGCAGCCACTGCAAGTCACCACTGCCCCGGGATGTGGCAGCTGCCCTGGGTGCCCAGCTGTGTCGTTACACCCCTCTGGATTGCAGATCTGTGGATTCACAAATTCACGGCCCTTCACCCCTGCCCCAGCTACTTGCTGGGGGAACAGGAGGGCAGGAAAATAACCCAGGCACACAGCACGTGCTGTCCTCTCTGCACCTGTAGTCGTAGTTGGTAGAGGGGTATAACTTGCACCGCTTGCCACGTAGGGCCAGGCCATGATCTGGCCTCACGTGACACACAATATCGAGTCAGTGGCAGCAGCTGGAACAGAGCTCAGGAATCCTGATTTGTGGGTCTCTCCTCCAGCCACCAAACCACATTTCTTCAATGACTTCCTGCATGGCCATTGCAGACAAGCTGGTTCCTATCAAGTCCCAGAATAAAGTCCTGTTGAAATACAGGCTTCCATCCTTTTGCTGTATCCTTCCATTTGCTCAGGGCAGGGCACGTACAAAAGAAGTAAATACTTTCGAATTTAATCTTTTACAAGCATGGCCTGTGGTCTGAACATCCATCAGGAAGGGAGCGTAACGTAGTGGGGACACCAACGAAGCGTGTAACTGCACTAGCATAGTCCAGCTGCAGCCCAGACAGTACCTCGCGCTGGAGCCAGCTCTGCCCATTTGCTGGTCTTTTATTTGAATTTAAAATGAGAGAGAGACATTACCCACAGCTCTAGGTGCCCTAATACCATTAATAGCACAATTAAATCCCAGCAGCATTAAATGAACATTTCAACTGCAGCTCAGCGGGCTGGAAACATGAAGCAGCTTCTTTCTGCCCCTTTATCATTGTGGGAAGTCTCTCTCCAGCCTTCCCCAAACCCTTCCTAGCAGACGGCGTTTGCAAACGTGTTCAGAAGATCATCCAACCTGGCCTTTCACAGCAAGCTCCTGCATGGCAGGGCCCTCAATGAGAAAGGGCCTCTCTGATAATAAGAGGCTGAGTAGGATTCCTCCCCCCCCCCCCTCCTTCTGGCTCTTGCACTAGTACACTAGGAAGACGGGGGAGGTCCTGCAGGTCAGACGAGTTTTAGGGCTGGCTAAATCATCCTAAGTCCCACTCCACATATTGGTTAATGGGCAAACAGAGCGGCAATGCCAGCATAGAGCCGCTTCTTCTTTAAAAACACAAGTCCTAGGTTTAATTTCCCCCCTCAAAGCTTTCCTGTCCTGTCTCCCTCGTTCTTTCCACTGGATTTGATCTTTACTCGTCTGTCTCACGGTAGCTTCTCTCTTCCTGTTGTTCTGCGCTCGAGTTCAAATTCAAGAAGTCTTACACGGTTAGAGGATTTTAAACGCTGGGCTATGGTTTCCCCCTTCCCCTTACCTTTTTTTTTTTCGTGACAGTAGAAGGCAGCCTGAACAGTTTGGCTTCTGCTTTTTCAAAAGTTGGAAGTTACAGGAACGTCTTCTCTGGCATTTCCTGGTTGGGCTGAAGAACGTACCAGACACCTTGAAGGCTGTATTTTGTTATCTCTCACTTCAGACTTGAAAGGCCGTAGTTATGGAAACTTTGACAAAGCCTTCCTTGCTCCCAAATCCTTAGCAGTCTCCATATTTAAGTTCATTATAAATTGGCATGAAAAGAACCAGCTAGAAATTCCTCCTGTTCTTAAAATTTGCTTTCTTTACTCCTGACTTTTCCAGCCAAAGAATGGGTCAATCTGGACACGACAGTGAATTTTCATTACAAAATTTAGTGTAACAAGGAAATCAAACTTTTCAGACCTCTTTACTACATCAGAAAGCACAAGCTCAATTTTTCCCCCCCTTTTTGCTCATCATTTTTACAGCTGTCTTGCAGACTGTTGCCTACTCTGTACAGGGAATCCCATTTAGTAACAAGTTTGGGCTAAAACAAAGTCAATATAGGAGTGGGCTATCCCTCCTGTAGGACGGGGGTGTTAAAGGCTCCAGGGTCATGCCCGCTTCTGTTGAAACAACAGAAAGAAGATGTCTCATTAATAAATATGGCATATCATGATCTTTCACTGCCCATGAGCTTTCTATTTGTGGCCGTTTCCCACCGACACATTTTATTCAGGCTGTATGTGCCACCAAGAGGGGACCTATATTTTTAAAGAGGTCGGTGAAGCTCTATGCACACTTGTGGCACTGTAAAAAAAATAATGCCACCCTTCTAACGTAACAGAGAGCAGGATGGCCAAATTCATGAGCTGTCTGTTATAAAAGGAGTTGGGAGGAAGGAGATTGTAGGGAACCAAAGTTCGAAACAGTAATGTTTATCTTGCCGCCTGCCTCCCGTAAGCTCGTGGCTGGTTTGAGTTGCGTGGTCAGAGTGGGGGCAGCTTCTGTATGCAGTTACAGATAGTAACTGCATTAAATAAATCCAATTACTCAAATAAGTGACCACACAATTACATTTCAGTATCACCCCATGCCATCTGCAAGGGGTGCTGGTCCTCCTTCAGTGCTCACACGTACTACAGATTCCCTATGTCCCATGTAGGGAGGACAGCTACTTTATGTCTTATACTCACACGTCTACAAAAGACTATGGGATAAATTGCAAATAGCTCGGGTTACCTTCTAATCTCAGTTACACTGGTGCAAATGCAAAGCAACTTTTCTGAAAATCAGGGGGGTTATTCTGGATTTACGTGGGAATAACCGAGACCTGGCCTTTTGCCAAGGAAAAATATCATTCTGCTTAACTGGTGTTTATCCACCCACCAGTCTGCGGGAGAGGCATGTGTTCTGCAAAATCCAGGTTGCGACTGTGATCTTCCAGGAGTTAGTACAGCACAGAGTAGTGTTTCTGAACTGACAGAGAGGAAAGGTCAAGGGAGAAACCATAATGAACAGAAATGTCTTTGCAGAAAACACCCTGTATTTAAAAGGTATGTGTGTACGTGCCTTTCTGCAAGCAGTAAATGGAGGGTGTAGTCACTTCTTGCAGTGCTCTACACAGGGGTATTAGCACAGCAGCAGGGAAATATATCATCAAAAGACCCACAAAAGCCAAAAAATATCCTGTTAATAACCACACAGGAGAACAGAGACTTCTGTGGGGGTCAGTTCTTTTATATTACAACCAAGTCTGAGCTTAAGATATCATTTGTGTGTTACAGGGCTGATAGTGGGTCCACAGAAGCGTGCTTTTCCGGCATGGCCTCTTGTACTTACTGCAACGAAAGTCTTCTGATGCAGTTGTCTGGACTCAATTAAGATCCAGCACCAGGAAAGCTTGTGTACTGAGGAAGAAATAAATTAGAGCCAGGCATCCGGGTGAGGGAGATCCCTTGTCCTCCATCAATGCTGACCTCGTGAAGGAACACCTTGAGAGGCTGGACACCTTCAAGTCAGCTGGCCTTGATAGTCATCACCCCAGGGTACTCAAGAAGCTGGCTAGCATCATAGCTTAGCCCCTGGCAGGGATCTTGGAGAGCTCCTGGCGCTTTGGTGAAGTGCCCGAAGTCTGGAAGAAGGCCAATGTGGTGCCTATCTTCAAGAAAGAGAGGAAAGTGGATCTGGCAAACTACAGGCCCATCAGCCTGACCTCTATCCCAGGGAAGGTCTTAGAAAAGATTATCAAAGAGGCCATTCTTATCGGACTGACTGATGGCAACATCCTGAGGGACAGCCAGCACGGGTTTGTTGTGGGTAGATCTCGCTTGACCAATCTTATTTCCTTTTACAACCAGGTGACCTATCACCTGGACAAGGGAGAAGAGATTGATGTGGTATATCTTGACTTTAAAAAAGCCTTTGATTTGGTATCCCATGGTATCCCTCTTGACAAAACTGGCTAACTGCGGCCTCAGATCCACCATGATCCGCTGGCTGGGGAATTGGCTCCATGGTCGGACCCAGAGGGTGGTGGTTGACGGAAGTCAATTGTCGTGGTGCCTGTGACCAGTGGGGTCTTCCAGGGCTCTGTCCTTGGACCTATTTTGTTCAACATCTTCATTAACAGTGTAGACACTGGTATCGGAGAAGCTGAGAACTATGGGACTCTTCAGCCTGGAAAAGCGCAGGCTCAGGGGCGATCTGGTGGCCACCTATAAGTTTATAAGGGGTGTTCACCAGGATCTGGGGGAACGTCTGGGGATTTATAAACTCCTGCAAGACTGTTTCAGGCTGGACATAAGGAAGAACTTCTTTACTGTCTGAGCCCCCAAGGTCTGGAATAGCCTACCGCTGGAGGTGGTTCAAGCACCTACTTTGAACACCTTCAAGAGAAATTTGGATGCCTATCTTGCTGGGATTCTATGACCCCTGCTGACTTCCTGCCCCTGGGGCAGGGGGCTGGACTCGATGATCTTTCGAGGTCCCTTCCAGCCCTAACATCTATGAAATCTATGAATCCCTTGGCTGCAGGTTAGCTTGTGCGATATGACACCTGTGAGAATGCATATAGCTCTCCCCCCACCTGTGACCAGCCATTGCTCTTCATCTTCTTTGCATACTAGCATCATCTCTCACCCTCAGTTCCACAGAGCACAGGGACCCCCCCTCCATTTCTCACCTGGTTTGATGCTCTTTTGGTAACCCACTTCCAGGACCCAGGAAGCCACAGGAGCAGTAAGGGTGCAGCATTCCTATAGTGGAGGGATGTTAAGGAATTAATTCTCTGCTATGGCCTGCAAGGTCCGGACTCAGACAGGACCATGCCCTGGGAAGAGCTTTCAGCTGGGGATGAGAAAAACCTATCACACCTGAGAAAAGACTGGACCTTTAGGGCACAGACAGAAGTGACAATTGTCATCTGATCTGGCCACAGAAAGCAGTTTATAGCCATGACCAAACACAGGCACACAGCTACAGATAGTTTCAAAAGTGGCCGATCGAGTGAAAATCTGAATCCACATTGCATGAAGGGTCAGATGAAGTTTCAAAACCGAGCGTCTTCTGTAACTTCTGTCTGTGCTGCTAAGGGTAACTAGACCCAGGTCTGGTCTTGCTATTGCTACTCATCCTCAGTGTCCCTCGAGGAGACCAAACAACTTCATCTTCACTGTATTTTAAGAAGCAAAGCCTGGTGCCTTGTCCCAGTGCAGCATAGCATGCTCCACTCATTTTCCAAATGGGTGGTATCATGACTGTTTATCTCCTCTTTGGGGATCAGAGTGAAATCATGCCTGTTATGTGTATAAGAGTGGTCTGGGATTTCCAGGCAGAAAGCCGCTAACTGGTGAAACGTGCCCCGAGATCAAGCAGGTAGGAGCACAGACATACAGGAAATAGCCGAGCGCAGTAACGGCCATTTTAAAGTGATGATGGGATTAAAAAAAAAAATCCTAACACGGCTGTATTGATTGGGCAGAAAAGTCGCAAAAGTAACTCTCCTTCCCTGGGCTTGATCCTCCTCACCTTAATTTCCACTGACTTTGTGGGACTACTTGGCATCTTGCAGGTCCAGAAAAGCTGACTTATTTCTACCTGGAGATCATTTAAGTTTCTACAGAAACTGATTAAGGGTTTTCTTGCCTCAAGAAGTGCTGTGGCAAGTGGAACCGTCCAACAGGATGGTTTGGACTCCCCAAGTTCGGCCCAGCACTCCCTCTACTTCCCTTCACGTGCCAGGCCTCCTATTACAGCTCCTGAGATTAGCTCGAATAGAGGCGGCACCATTAAACAGAGCTGCTAGAACCATGTTTCTTATCTTTGTGTTCCTTATTTTGAACCCTCTGGGTAGACATTGGACTCTGAAACATTACTGCCCCCAAGTGGGGCCTTAAAGATGCAAGCAAAGCCTATGTAGAGGGGCCCCCACCTGAGACTGCAGGCCCCAAAATTAATGCTGTCAATTATTTTTGCTTGGGGCTGGTATAGGAGAAATGAAAATGTAAATGCAACTAGGGCTTTTTATTCCTGTTCAAGTTAAAGGCAAAGAAAGACCCAAAAGACACCCTTCTCACGTGTCTCCAAACTGCAAAACTGGCAAAAGTTTAATACAGAATTATTTATATTTAACAAAATTGAACGGCCCTTTATATCCCGTCACTCTGTACAGTGCATTCTCCTTCTACCATCCTCAGTCCTGTTTAGATTAACACTCTGGTCTAGGGATTGTGTCATACTAAGTATTTGTTCAGCATCTAGGAGCCTCAAATCTCAGCCATTTGGCCACTACTGCATTAAAAACACTTATTTAAGGCTCCCTAATCTCTGGAGTTTTTAATACTAAAGGGCAAGAACGTGTATTTATGAACAGTAAACCTCTCAGAGAGAGGTTGGAAGGAACAGTCTTTCCTTGGACTATGCAATCACATCACAACATTTAGAAATAAGCCTCTTTCAGGGTATAATAAGTCCAAGCTGCCACATGGGAGCTAAATATGTCTAACTAGTGTGGAGCGCAGCTACTATTTATTCCCATTTCTGATCCCTGGATTCTGCAGTGCTGGGTGCTGAAGAAGCACAAGGATTAGACAGACAAGTTTCCCCTTTCATTTTGTAAATAGAGGACATCCCCTGCTAGGAAACTCACTGCTCTCAGATCCTTCTATTTTACCGGATTGTTTCTAGTTACCGGGAAAAGGAAGCTGTGTGTTAGCCCAGCATGCAGTAAACAGGAGAAGGAGAGACCTCTCTTTAAAGCTAGCTTGTCCAACAGAACATATTTTTTCCCCTACGTGTTTTGCTCTTGAATTTCAAGGTGAATGATCTCACCAAATAACTTCTGTAGGTGAGTAAATAGCCTAGCCAGCGTGAGATCGAGAGGACAAGATTCAACTGATCACAACACAAGGCGGATTGAGGTTTTGAACTGAGTAAGGTTGGAAATGTTGTGTGAGAATTTCCTTTAATGTCACTTTGGGGCAGGATTTTGTTGAGTAGCTGTGCCATGGCAGGTCCAAATAGTGAATAATTTTCCAAGGATAAAGATTAAAAGCCTAGATACCACACTGAAGGGTACTCCGTGAATCCAATTAAATGGAGAGACACATAGAATAGAATCATTGTTTAAGGCTTTATGTGGAAGAAAGATGGAAGTGATTGGACACATGGGGCAATTAGACACGTGATCAGACACACACAACAGCAGATGTTTTGCACATGCAAATAGATGTGTCAGCAAGTTTTATGAATGCCTTCTGTGCAGCCCCTCTGAAAATGTGGCCCATCATAGCTAGGATTTCGATGTCATTTGTTTCCCATTTCTGGGAACAAGACTGCCAGAAAACATCTTGCTTAATGTATACCTGATTATACAGGTGAGAAGGATTGGCTTTCTATGCTCTCAGGTGTAAAAATCAGCTGACTGCAACAGAGCTGTTCTAGTTTACAACAATTTTACAACCGTACGCAAGCTCACAATCACTGCCCAGAACTGCCCAGCTTTCCCATAAGTGATTATGCCAAGGGTTTTTCATGAAAGTTTAACTAATGTTACAAATTTGTCATGACTCATGCTGTTAAAGAACTGTAAAAACATCCAGATCCCAACCCCAGTGCATCAGTAGCTTATTTTAAAAGTAGTATGTTGTTTAGAAAACAGTGAAAGTGTTAAAAATGTCTACTTATGTCACTTAGGAATTCAGTGACCAAGCAGAATGACTGTGATTTACACACCCAGAGTGTAGGAGATACATATGCAAGAGGAAAAAGCACTTAATAAGCTAGTAAGATGTACAATATTTAGAGGCATCTGCCTTGCCATTAACTGCTTTTCTTTGTTACTCCCTCACTCTACTGTGTCTGCATTTATGTGACAATTGTGTACCTGCTGAATTCAATTGGTTTATATTAAGAATTTCTGACCCCATGGCCTGAAACTAGTAAGACTCTGATCATATCAACACAGGTGTAAATTCAGTTCACCTCCAATGAAGTCAGAGTTGCTTTGGATTGGCACCAGTGGCATGGGTATCAGAATCTGACTCCTTCTGAGATAGCAGAAAGCAGCACAGCAACCTCTGACTTTAGCACTGCTTGTTACCCTCTGTTTTTCACTGTAATTTGCCTTATACTTGACAGTACCTCTTGGGAAAAAAGGCTGAGAAAGTCATTAGGCTCATAGGGAGATTCAAACTGCAGAGGAAAGCAGACTGAAAAGGCAAAAATGAGCCTCTGGGTGCAGAGAGAGAGAGAGAGAGAGAGAGACGGTTATCCAAAAACCATCTCTCAAATGCACCTTTGCTAATGAGTGTAATCTCACATTACCAGCAAAACACAACAGCTTGTCAGAGCAATCCAATCTGTCCCCAGGATAAAGTGGACCTGAACAGCACAGGCTGGACAAAACCACATATCAGAAATCAAGAGTCATCAAGCAGCCTCTCATAGGCCTGAGAGTTTAGGAGACCAAGGTTTGGCTCTGCCAGACTCAGTTTGCAGGACAGTCACATCTCTGTTCTGTGCTCAGTTTCCATTTCTATAACTTGTGGAGAATACTACTAACAGTGCTTCATTAAGGTAAGAAGCAAACAGCTTTTAAGAGTGCTGTAGAGTTGTGCAGTATTATTATAACTGTCATAAGATGACAAGTACATTCCACCCGAAATAAGGTCCCACCCCAGGGGTGGCTGTGACAACCCTCCAGCCCCTGTCATCTTTACTTTCTTTGTTAGGGCAATCTCCTGTTTGCTTTCCTGCCATGCCTTGATACAATTATGGCTTTAGAAAAAGGGAGGCTGCCCCAGGGCTCCCCAAGCAAGACCTCATTCTCATGAACAAAAGAGTCCATGCTCATTGCCTTAAGGGCTAATTTACATGGCCTCCTCATCTCCCCTTATACTCACATCCAGGCCTTGCAGGTGTTACCAATCATTGGGCATGTTAAGCCCCTTCATCCAATCCAGTCAATCCCTCATCCATTAGCCTTCAGGCCCAATGTCAACTCCAATCAATGTTGGCCCCTAAACCTGGAACAGTCTCCAGCACTGTTGGGGCTTCCAGCCCTGGTGCGTTTAACCATCCCAGTCCCTCCTGGACTTGGGCCTCTGCACCTCAAACAATTTCAGGCTATTTTGGGTTTAAGCCTGCATCCTCTACCCCTCCTGGGCTCAGGCTTTTGTCTCCTGAACTATACCTACAACTCTTTCCCAGACCCTCAAGGGCCCAGGTCTGCATTCTCTGCATCTCCTAGGCCCATGCCTCATTACCTCCAACAACTCCATGCCTTGCAGGCCACGAGCCCCCTGGCCCTGCTGGCTCTCACTCTTCAGCTGTGGCCCTGCTCCTTGGCCTTGGCCCTAGCACCATTCCCAGGCCAGTTGAGACCAAACTCCACTGCCCCTACAGTCTCAATCCCTGAACCACCAGTCTTACCTACCCCAGCTCAGGTGTTAATCAGGAGCCTTGCTGCAGCCCTTCTACTCAGCAGCTCCTCACTCCACGGTTTCTAGGATCAGCTCACCTGCCCAACTCAGGCCCTGGGTTTATATCCTGTAAGCCCAGTACAGTTTAGGTCACATGGCTTCTCTAATTGCCCTCTGCCTCAACTGCAGCCTGCTTCTCCTGCTGCCTGACTTTCCTTAAAGTAGCAGGAGCACCAACTCCCTGCTATACCACCCTCTCCAGTCAGTGATGGATTTGTACAGTCCACTTTTCAATGTCTCAAGCCATGGGGAGGGGCTTCCATTTCATCTCTTGGGAGCATGTACAATAGCTTAATACATTTCAGTATCAGCAAGTTACAACTGATGCATAGCTCTAATTTCCCCTTATGCCATTACTGGCATCCCTATTTCCCTCTTCACTTTCCAACAGCCCCTTCTCCTTCTTGTGGTTCAGACAGCTTCAGACTATGATCATGGTGTGCTAAGCCAGGCTGGAACGTCTATGGTGACATTTGGAAGTGGATCCAGGGCCTCGATTGGGACAGGGATCACAGTGGATCTACCCAGCCTGCATTGCCACTTTTACATCTCTCTGAACAAAGCAGCACTAAGGTTATGCACTAGCAGCTCTGTTCCTCCACGCCCCTGCATCTTCCTTCGATGACAATGGCCAATCAGCTATTCTTACAGACAGCAGAAATTTCCTCTGCTTGGAAACAGAAAGGCAAAAAAGATAACTGGGTGCAGCCAGCTGAGCCAGCTGTAAAATACGTCTTACACAGATCCTGATCCGCACCAGAACGAAAATGGGGGAAGAAGCAGAGAGGAGCGAAGGAGGGCTGGGATCGACAGGAGTGATTCATTTGGGAAATAAAAGGGGTAGCTGAATCAGAGATAGGACAGTTGGAAGGGCTGTGTCTCTCATTTACCAAGATCCCTTTGCACATGTCTAAGTACCTTAACAAGCATTTAATTGTAAGCAGCTAAGCAGACCAAATGGGAACTAAAATCATCGCACTATCGTATCCCTTGGGTTTTTCTCTCACACTCCTCATGTGCTTAAGTACATTGTTGAGTCTGTGCCTGGAAAAGCAATGATGGAGAGAGAGATAAGGAGGAAAGCTGGACAGGATTGGGAATGGGGGAGGGTAAAAAGGCATTTGACGGAGGAGGGAGAAGAAAAGCAGAGTGAAGACATGCACAAAGGAATAAGGAAAGCTGTTGAGTATAATCAGTAGCTCAAGAAGACTGGCAGGTTTTGAAAGAGCCAGAGAGAGGACAAGAGGAGAAATGAAACACTGAACACAGCAGAAAAATTAATCTAAGGGGAACAGGCACTGAAAAATCCTGAGGAAAGATACTGATAAATTCAGAACAAAGAAAATATGGAGAGAAGGGGGGGAGGAACCCACAGGACAATGAATAAATTCACATGAGAATGATTTCACAGATACTGAAGTGTTATAAGAAAGTCCCAGAAAGCTCATCTGCTGTGTGGAGACAGCCAGAGGCAAGAGTGGGTGGGAGGATCTGCTCATACATGAGCACAGGATCCCACTGTTGTTATTCTTCAAACACCTGCTTTTGTAGAAGTGGGGAGTGATTTGTGGTTGTAATAAAATCTGTTCTTCAAATATTGATCTTAAAGGCTTGGCTAGTTTTTTTTTTTCAGATGATAAACTACTTATGTTACTCTGGCATCTTCCTTTCCAAGTACTTGGTGTTAATTAAGCCTCAGGACCTGCCTGCGTGGTCTGTATTCTTCCCCTTTCACAGAGGGGGAAACTGAAGCAGAAAGAGAGGAACTGAAGTCAACCGGCCAGGGTCACAGGGTTCCTCCATCAGCTTCTATACCCTATTCGCATTGTAAGAGACCAGGATTGCTTACTATGCTCTCCGTATTGTGTTCACCGTAAAAAGGGCCACAGGCAATGAAATAGTAAACTCGATTAATAATAAGAGCTGGGATCAAATCCCTCTAAGGGCACCCACTTCTCCCATCTGCTCTTGTTTGTATCCAAAGCAGAATGGCACTGATGGTGCTGGAGAGCTGTGTTAGGTCTGGCGCCGTATGAGAAAACTCTCTTCTTGCTGACATTTAAATGGCTGACTCTGAAATGGTTTCTGATTTCAGCCTGTTTTTCCAGGGACGCTGAAAGGTGATGATCTGCACTTGAGTATAAGCCTGTAAGAGGCAGAAAAGTGAAGCAGTCCTCAACCCCTGCATATACATGAATGCCTCCCTTTTTCCTTCCCCCCTGCCTGCTCACCTCCTCTCCCAGCATATTTTGGAGCAGCTCAATTAAAGGGAAAAGTGGTAGCTAGAGTAATTTTCCATGCAACCAGAGAACAATTGATCTCTGCCTGGTTTTTCATCGTCAAAATGCTTCCCTCCAGCAGTTTATGTTAATCTGCTACATACAAAAGTGATATGCAAGCACAGGCCAGTTGAGTCTTGCTCCACCCTCCAGTCCAAAGGAGTCTAGGTGCGGGAGATGGGGCGGTGGAGTGGATCGGTGAGGGGGGAGGGTATGCTAATATCATCACGTGGGGCTGGCTCCAGTTCCTTTTTCTCTGCATGTAAAGTATGCCTGAAACCAATAAATGTCTGAGTCATCATTATGCAGTCACAACACAACCCTAGCACAGAGTCCAACATGCCCAGCCGCATTTCTTTTTTAAGGGAAAATGTATATGTGAGGTAGGTTGTTCCTGCCTTCTCTCTGGTGTGCGAAGATGAGAGTGAATAAAATGCTGACCTGCAGCATGACCTCCCGAGGTGGCAGTGGCAGGCTTCCTTTATTATGGTTTCACATTTTCATTGTAGTAATGCCTGGAGACCTTGGACAGGTCAGTTCTGTGCTATGCACAAGCCTTGCCCGAAGCTGCAGAAGCTATTGACAGGCTACATAACACCATAGCAGCATGGGAAGTGCAGAAACTCAGTGCTGATGATTAGGGCTGTGCGAAGCTTTGGGTGGTGATTCGGTTCGGAGGAGATTCGGTGGCCAAATCTCCGAATCTGAATTGAATCGGAGACCAATTTAAAGGTCTGAATTGATTCAAACCTCTCTGAATCTTCGGCAAAGATTCAGAGAGTTTTGATGATTCGGGCAGTCCTCCATGGCTGCAGCAGGGAGCTGTAGCTGATTCCGAGTTGGTAAGTACTGGGGGGAGGCTGCAAAAGGAGGGAGGGGACCATGAGGGGACCCCTGCCAGCCCCCCCTGACCTCTGCCCACTCCCACAGCCCCTGCTAGGCTATCCCCGCCTGCCCCAGCTCGCGACTTTAAAAAAAAGCCCTGATGCTCGCCGGGTGCTGCCATGCGGGGAGCAATCCCCGCAGCCCCCACTGCCCCACGCTGCATGGGGAACTCTGCCACAAGCCCCCTGACCCCCCCCCTCGCTCCCCCCAGCCCCGCCACGAGTGCCCCACCTGGGCCAGCTCCAGCCCTTTAAGAAAAAAAAAACCGAACCAAGAAAAGCCTCAGGACTCACTGCTCCTGGTGTTGCCTTGGGGTTTCGAGGGCTCATGCAGAGCCTGCCATGCGCAGAGCAGTGGGGGGCAGCGGGGATCGCCCCTGCCAGAAGGAGCAGTGAGTCTGGGTGTTTTCTCGGGGGTGGGGGGGGGTTTCCCTTAATGGGCCAGAGCTAGCCTGGGCAGGGCACCCATGGGGGGCTGGGGAAATGAGGGGAGTGGTTGGGGGGTTCGTGCAGAGCCCCCCACGCAGCATGGGACAGTGGGGGGCAGCGGGGATCGCCTCCCACCCAGCAGCACCCGGTGAGCTCCGGGGCTTTTTTTTCCAAATAGCCGGGACCTGGTGCAGGTGGGGAATGGGCCTGGCCTGGCTGATTTGGAGATTTGGCAGCAGCCGAATCTCCGAATCAGATTTGGCCAAATCGAATCGGGACAGTGATTTGAATCACCGAATTGAATTGCTGTCCCCAAAATTGGCCGAATCTGAAGCGAATACTAGCCGCTTCATACAGGCCTACTGCACAGTAGCTCATTACTAGGGCCCAGTAGTGTTGCGTCATGGTTAGTACCCCGCAGCGCTACTGTGCAGTAACATCTCGTGTAGACGTGGCCCCTGTAACCTTAGCTATCAGTCTGAGGAACATATTTCTGTTTGCCATGTACTTACCCTGCTTCTTCCTTCTCGGATGCAAAAGCTGCAGCTGTAAGATCACGTGTCATTTATAAGAAGGAAGGGGAACTTATTTCAAACCCTCGGAGACCTTTGGCAAGGGAGAAGAAGATAATTTATAGAAATACCGGGGCTGTTTCTGGTGCCAAGCATTCTATGTGAAGGCATAGCAAACAACTGCTTCTATAGACTACTTGTCAGGATAAAGCCTTCCGGCTTTTGGGAGTCAAAATCTTTTAGAATACCCATTTCCAGAACCTGGAGCAGTGCAAGCGTTGGTTGAAAGATTATCTGATCCAGTAGATCCAAGTGCAGCATCTTTCTGATCCATATTTGGGCACCCATCCTTGCAGTTCACAAACTGAGGGCTGTTAAAATTGTCTTGCCAAAAATATAATGCCCATATAGGAATCAGTTCAGCCCTGAAATAAAAGGGGGCAGAGCTGTGCCAGGATAGGATTTAGCTCTAGGTACAGAGGAAAATGAAAAGCAAGCTGTTTTTAGGGGATAAAAATATGTATTATATAATATATATTTTACAGCCATTCACTTGCTTCTTTCTTAAGGACTGGGGCATGGGAGCTAAGCAGGATCAGGTCTATTCAGCACACTGGTGCTAAGGGACATTTTCATGCTGTGGAGTGGGACTTTAGCAATTCAATAGGCCAGGAGCGGGCAATTATTTTGGGCGGAAAGCCACTTACTGAGTTGTGGCAAGCCATCGGGGGCTGCATGACAGGCAGCCGGGGAGAGATAAATATTCATTTTCCAAATTTTGGGGGGGCCCCGCAGGCCAGATAGCATGGCCTGGAGGGCCACATTTGGCCCGTGGGCCGCATTTTGCCCACCCGTGCAATAGGCAGTGCTGTTGCTTCCAAGTCACAACTGAACCAGTGACTCAGAATTGTGTTAAAATGTGTTATACTGCTGGTCTGAGAGAAGGTTTTCAGATAAGACATCAGATGGAGATACAGATCACCAATAATAGTTGAACATCTAGCCTTTTTCTCCAGCGAACTGGCATTAACGTTGGTGTCCTTGCCAAATCCAGCTCTCAGATACTTTTGTCTGCCAACATTTTTTCCAGTCTTTCACTTGGGTCACTTCTGCAATTCCTGCCCTAGTCTCCCGTGTAGTGTTTTTCTCCATGGAGGTACACCATTGCTAGAGAGCTGCATTTCAGTAATGGCTGAAGTGATTCTTCCATATAGTCTGAAGACCAAAGGTTCAGAAAGATGAAAGTATTTCCCAAAAAGCAAGTAGGATACATTATGAGAAAAATGTAATTATTGGGTGAGTCTGAAAACACTGGGGATGTCCTTCAACCAGATTTCTGACACTAAGAAATCTAGATACAAAGAGTTTCTCTTTGTAGGAGTAGAGTACACCAAGATCTCTTAAAATTGTCCTAGATGAAAATAAATCATATGTTGGCTACAGAAGCTGACTTCCTGTGGATTGAATATGCCTTGACATCACCTTGAAGTTGCAGGCTTGCCAAGATGGAGTAATGAGAGATGCATGCAGAAATGAAAAGCTGTGTGGATTTTGTCAAACTTCAGCTTGAGCCAAAAAAAACACCTCTAGGCCATTTTACATTAATGTAAATGAAGAGATTATTCATCGTTAATGAAAAGAGATTATTTCTAAAGGAATGGTGTGAGAGATTTTAGTAGGATAGTTATCCCAGGCAAAATCCTAATTCTGTCTTGCTTTCTAAATGACTTCATAATATTGCCTCATCCTTATGCAAGCTGAGGTAGATCAGACGGTAGGGTCTAAAGCTTATTTGCTCTGTAAGCAAAAGTAACTTTCATGTAAGAAAGGTTCATGAGTTGATATCTAATAAGATTGTTCAAAGGAAGATATTTAGTAGATGACCTAGGCTGATGTTGATATTCAAAGATACAGTACAGTTCAGTGATACAACACAGGTTTTCAAATGTGCCTGAAATTCTGCATGGATGTGATGGCAAAAGGGCTAAGGAAGAGCAGGTCTTCCTTTTATGTGATAATGGAAGCTGAAGTAGCTGCAAAAAGTGCTTCGGGAGAAGCAATCTGCAGCTCACTATCAGTCAGATAAGGGTGGTGAAATTATTTTTTTGTGTGGGGAACTCAACGTTTTTGTGCAAAAACAACCTTGGGAGCTTTTTGCATGTTTTTTTCACTTCTAGTCCCTATGCTGAATTCCTTTCAAGCACAGGGAAAGCCCGAGGCACATGCCTAAAAACACCTTAGCTCTCAACTTCTGCCATCTAAAGGCCACGGAAAGAAGACTAGTCACAGCCGAACTCTTAGCTTGAAGGGATCTACAAACCATCTTTAACCAGGTTGAGGTCCTTCTCTGTCCTGGCAAGCATGGCTCTCTTAGTATCATGAAAAAGTCTTCTTTGTACTACCAGAAGTGATACGGAAGAAGGTGTAGGAACTTATCACTTTAGTGGATGTGAAAACATGTTTTATCAGAATTACCGCTTAGTAATATGGCAAGTAATAGATCGCTGGTGTTCTTCCGAGTGTGTTACAAGTAGATTTTTCTCTGCTTCACTGGAGGAAAGTCTTATCCAATATCAGAGATCCAGGTCTTATCTTATCCAATATCAGAGATCCAGGTCTTATCTTATCCAACATCAGAGATCACTTAATGAAATGGAGTCATTACATCTTCCTTTTCTGCCAAAAAAAGGACACTGCTTAATCCCATTTAACATGCTTCTTCACAGGGATGACATTATTTTCTTCCCCTCTGCTTGCTTGTGTAAAACATGATATCTGGATTTGTTGGTTGAATTGAGACCATCTATTTGGTAATGCCATCTAATCTGGGGGTAGGAGGAAAGGGAGAGGGGTGCTTTATCTGCAGGGAGATTGCTTGGAGATGCTTTCCAAAAGATGCCAAATGAACTGAGTTTGATATCCCGCTGCATTCCCCAGCCCAGACAAGAAAGACCTGTGGTTGGTTACTACCGTTTTAATGAAAGGACTCTGGAAGTCTTCTCTTAACTAAAGGTTGTTCCCATGTGGCCGCAAAAACCTTTTATTAAAAAAACCAAAACTTCTGCATGGTAATTCTCCACGTGGCGGTCAACCTGCTTGAGTCTTTTGCTTTGCATGTAAGTTTAAGGGGAATGTCCACAGCCCTACATTTTAAATCTGGTAGCTGCATGGGTAGGCACTGACTAGTCTAAAAGACCCTGGAGGGTTTGTTAATAGGAAAGGTCAGACCTGTATCAGGATGTTGTGAGTCAAGCCATCTCTAAGCAGAATTCAGAATTTCAGAAGTTTTTCTGCCCTTTCAGAGGGTTCTCTAAGCAGAGATGGAAATGATCAGGTGCTGATTTCATTTTGCTGATGCTTGGCAAAAATATGAGCAGGGGCAATGACTGTTGGAGCTGTTTGTGGATTCTGGATGACAATACTACATAAAAGTTTACATTTTTAAAAGTTTCTTTGCAACTCTGAGGGCTAAAAGTAAGAAGAAAAGAACACATCATGTGATGGCTCAAGCTCCCCATGCTTCCCAGGGAAAGCTTTTTACTTACCGCTGGCAGATGTATTTTTTCAAGCCCTGATTAGAATAACAACAAATAAAATATCTTAAGAACTGGTATATACCACCTAAACCTAACCAAAGAGTGAACAGCCTGACGCCACAGGTAAAAAATACCCTTTGTCAGGCTGAGAAATGTGTCCCCACAGGTAACTGGGTATCCAACTACCTGTGGGGGAACATTTCCCACAAGAAAACCACTCTCTCCCCAGTCTCTCAGTTCTAATCCTCAAAGGGAATTTACAAAACACTTTTCACAGACAAGCCTATGCACTTCACCCTCCTGGATACCAAAAATCATGGACTAAATATAGACATTGGATTTATGACACATTATAACCTGCCCAACATCTGACTCCCCAGGTATCTCTCCACTATTTACCTGCTATATTCATTCCCCTTCCCCCCAGCCTCTCTCTCACCCACTGACTCCTAAATTTACATCGTAACTGACTGCCTTTCTTGCTTACATACCAGCGTCTGGCTTCTTTACTATTTATGCCATCCAGGAAGAGCAGACACCAACTGCAGATGCTTCCTCAGCCTGACGAAGGGTATTTATACCTGAAAGCTTGCTAAGAAGAATTTTTCCAACTATTTGAACTGGTCTTATAAAAGATATCAGATTTACCCAAAGAACCTTGTCTGCCCGTGTCCTTAGACTGGGGCGGGCAATTATTTTGGGCGGAGGGCTGCTTACTGAGTTTTGGCAAGCCATCGAGGGCTGCATGACAGGCAGCCAGGGGCAGATAAATATTAATTTTCTAAATTTTTTAGGGACCCCACGGGCCAGATATAATGGCCTGGCAGGCCGCATTTTGCCTGCCCCTGCCTTAGACCAACACAGGTACAACCTATACCCTTGTTATCATGAAAGAGAATTTAGGAAGACTACAACAAAGAATTCAGGTCCCTTCTCCAAGAAAAATCTAGCCACTGATCATAAACTGTGATTTATCTTTTAGGGGTGTACTTGGTACATGGGCCCAGAGGGAGAGACTTCCATCTTCAGCTCCCTCTGTGCAAAAATGTTTTATTTCCTATATATGGGGACTTTTTACCATCTTGTACCATCTATACTTTTCCCAGAGCCTGACGAAGGGACTTTGATCCCGAAAGCTTGCAGAAAAGGACAATTTTCTTGCCATTTTCCAGTTGGTCTAATAAAAGGTATCATTTTGGAACCAAGAGTTCTAGTTTTTTGTATGTCGATTTATCTTTTAAGAATTTTAACTAAAAAATCTATTTAGTTTCTTTGTGCTCATTTCTACAGGACTTGAGGTGAAAAGTGGCAGAATGAACTGAGCAGGGATCTAACTCCAAAGCTCTCAGTTTGATACTGCTTACCGTTAGGCAAGTCTTTTAACGCCTACTCAATTTTCTTATCTGTAACAACATGACCATGCCAACAAGTTTCCAACACCCTCAAGCTATGGTAAAGATTAAATGGATAAAAAGCACATTACAGAGCAGTGTGAATGTGCAAAACAGTCTATAATATGTTAAATACTTTTATCATCAATATAACTGAAATGTACTGTCATAAGGATGCTACATGATTTTGCCCTCTGTACATCCCACGTTCACAGTGTGCTGAAGTGGTCAGTTTTAATTCATATACTGTAGCCCATTGAGTTCACTGCTTGATTTAACACACTACAAAAGTTGTCACACAGAATACATTGTTCCAGCAGCTATTATGAGCTGACCTGCTAACTCTCATTGCTCCCTGTCACATCCTGTTCTCTCAAGAAGAGTTGTTCACATTGAACTCATTTGGGAGGAGAGTGAGCCTTGAAGACAGGGTGAAACTGCAATTGCGCAACTGGACGATCACTGAATGCAATTTGCAAATTAATTCTTAAATATGCTCTTTGGCTGCCAGCACTGCTTGGCAACCATCAGTCTTTGGATGAGTAGACATCAGTGTCCATCTGCCAATCTAAGGATATGGACAAACATACTCATTATACCAAGTTAAATGGAAGAAGGATGATATTTACCATGAGTCAGCTGCTCACAGTGATTTGTTTGTTGCGTCCATTCCTATACCAAAGCAACTATGTCCAAATGCAAGCCAGCTTACTTCAAATCAACCTCAATTACCAGTCAACTTCCACTTAGAGCAGAATAGAGTAGACAGATAAAAGTAACTAAACTTGATCCATGGTAAGTCTTTAACTCAGCATGATTTGTTCACTTCTTCAGAGTCTATGATATTTGCTTGGAGTTAGCAAATTGTGGGAAATGCAAAAGACCTGGGAACTCAGAACTCCATGTGCTGCATCCAAAGGTGCCATTTATCAAGGACAAAGACATAGGGACACTGTCTTCGTAACCTATTCATAATAATCTGAATGCAATTAAAAATACGTAGAATTATCTTGTAAAACTAACTGCCACTGTAAATATTAGACATTGATATGAATGACAGTAATCCTTTTATACGCTAGGGCAATTGAAAAGCATTGTCAAAGGCTAACTTGCAAACTCGTTAATGACAGATTATTACTGTAATTTATTTATTTATCTATAAGATTTATATGCCACCCTTCTCAAAAAGGTTCAAGGCAGCTTATAATGCAGGGGTCAGCAACCCTCGGCATGCGTGCCAAGCATGGCACGCAACACCATTTTGCTCGGCACACCACCACCAGCCCAGGCTCTAAGCAGCTGCTGCCAGCCCCAGAGGCCAGGCTGCTCCCAGCAGGCGGCTGGGAGGCTGCAAGCCCTGCTGCAAGGAGACCGGGCTCCGTGGGCCGGCTGCAGCCGGGAGGCTGCAAACAACTGCTCCGGGCTCTGGTATGTCGTTTTTTTTCGGCACTCCGGCCAAAAACCGTTGCCTAGCCCTGTTCTGAGAGAGAACATGACTTAGAAACAGAATAAAATATTAACATAAGAACAAACTCTTTCCCACTCAAACCAGTCAAATTTAGAAGCATATCACCCCACCCCAACCCCTCCCCTGCCTCTGACCAAGCAGTACAGCATCCCCCCCAGTCCAACCCAACCTTGCTTCCTAACTCACATGCAGTAAAAACAACAATTTCCTCTCACCCATACTGCCTGACATCTCTACCTACTCCCACTCTGCCTGCTTTTTTCAGACACTCTCTGAAGTATCTCTGGTTTTCACACTTTTTTTCTGAAACACTAAAGGTCACCACCAGAAACAGGATACCAGACTATGGTACCAGAATGGGAGTTCTTGTCTTCCCTCTGTCCCTTCTGCCAGCCCTTTAAGCATGACATACCACTCCATAGTCTTCAAGCATCTTTTTATATCTGTTGCTCTCAAAGTGCGCTTTAAGCGGCAGAGACTCCTTTTTGAGAGTGGTATTCTTATCCCCAGTTTACAGAAATCAATGTACAGATGTGAAATGAGTTTCCAAAGCACCAAAAGCAATAGCACAGCTGATGCAAAAATGAGGAATACTAACTCTTGATTAACAGCTTAAACCACCAAACTAAACCGCCTTGAGACAAAGCCCCCGGAAGACTGGGTTGGCACATGTGTGTGAAAGGACTGTATTTGCACACTGTTGGGTGGACAGGAATCAACAGTCCTCCCCATATAATGTTATTTGGGAAACAAAAGGACAGCCACAGTGATCCTCTCTCTGGATCACTGCTGGAAAACATTACAAAATGGCCTTTCAGCACACTGCAGTGAAGCAAGTACAAAAGCTGCAGTACAACCAGCCAAACCTGTAAATCTAGGTTAAATAATGAATTCCTTTGCTTTCTCAATGTCAGCTTAGAGAAGTTAAACAATAATAAATATAGAAGGGAGTAAGTTAATTTGTAACTAGAGCATTTTTATAAACAAAAAAACTTAAGGGAGACTGAAAAGATCAGGTAATAAAATGGATCTGTTGATTTGGCTCCTCCTTTCCTCCATAACCAAAGCCCAAGTATCAGTCATTGCCATATGATGGCTGTTTGGAGGCTTACATGAAAATAAATGATAGGTTGGCAACTGAATTTCCAGTGGGCAGCTGTCAAAGAAGAAACTCTCTCCTGGCACGCTCTGCAGAGAGGCCAAGTACTGAATCAGTCATGGGACTGCACTTCTCTCTCACTCCCAAAACAGATCCTTCTAGGTAAAGGGTGAGACACAGCATGTGCACATCGAAAGAGTAGTGTGCAAAGGAAACGTGCTCTGCCACTGCTCGACCTGTCCTGTGAGTAAACAAGGACCTTTGCTCCCTAAGGCTGTCTACAGTCACCTTTCACCAGCATGAAGTTCATGAGACAATACATTAAAAATGCAAATATATCAAAACTGTGGTGGCTGCCAGCCTAAACTGGCCTGACGGTTTTCTTCCCAATCCCAGTTTTGCTACAGAGGCTTTCTTATTGATCTCTGTGCAAATATTGGCTCAAATGTGGATGGCACCGAGGGCAAAAACCCAAGCAAACAGGTTGTTGGACTCTTCCCATCCTATACCTTGCAGCACCAGAAAAGCTGTTCTGCGACTGTTACTGTGGCCTCAAGTTTGTGGTCCCTGCACTTTCCTTGGCAACAACAGCAAATGGGTTTGTAATAACTGTGAATCCACAAGCTGCATTGCACATCCCTTCCCTCCGTGGGAGCCCATGACCACCACAGAGCAGCATGATATGGGGAATCAGGGCCTGCCTACAGCTGGACACCTTCCACCATCCTATTGCTTCTGTTCACGATGTGGTTTCATAGCTGTTAGGGGCTGAAAGGGACCATACAGATCAGTGGGTCTAGCCCTCCTGCACTTGGGCAGGCAAGACTGCTGGGATCAGATGGCCCCAGCAAGTTGGTGTGACAGGGCACTGTGGGTGCCTGCCACTTTAAGAGCTGAGCCAAGCAGCCAGCAGGTGCTTAATTGCGGCGGCCATTTTAGATCCACCGCTGCCTATATAAACAGGGCAGTTCCCTGCTGGCAGGGCAGGCAGAAACATTGTGTGGTTGTAAGACTGTACAAAATATCCTGGAGTTAAGGTCAGGAGCTGTAAGGGATGGTTTGGAGGCTCCTGGTCTTGGGCATGACCTAAAACTGTACCCTGCTGGGAGTGGGTGGCCTGGTGGGGCTCCCAGTGGCATGGGAGCCCCCAGGAAGTGCCAGACTAGTTACCACCCTGGTGAAAGGCGAGTAGGGGTGCCTTAACCCCAGCCCTCACCTTTGGGTGGGCCAGGTAAGCTTCTGGAGGCACCTGAGCCTGCTGGGGAAGTGACCCTGCAGGGCCAGGCATGTTTCTAGGAGCACCTGAGCTGGAAATGTGGGGCCCTAATCCCTAAATGCAGGCAGGAGGTGAAAACCCAGCTAGGGCCTCAACTGGTCAATGCTGGGGCCAGGACTGGAAGGGTTGAAAGGGCCAGGGGCCCATCGCGAGGGGTGCCCACGAAGAGCAAATTAGCTTGGGGTCCCGACCGACCTGAGATGGGGCCAGGGCTTACAGAAGCTGAAGGTCCCATGATTGGGGGCCACAACTAATGGGTGAAGGGGATGGTTGAGCCAACTGCCTGAGATGCCATCTGCGAGACTGGGGCTGTGGTGCAGGGGTGGAATGGAGCTGCAGATAGCCCCCCTCAATATCGGGGTGTATAATGGGCAGCCTCCTGCCTTAATTAACAACCTAATTAATTATAACAAGGGGTGGCAGGTGAGACAGGTGGGTGGCATGCCCAGAGGCAGGTGGGAAACAAGCTCTGTGGCTCACCAGGGAGTCCCACTTTGCCACAGATGGGCATTGAGATGCTTTCTGAAGATCGCCAGGGTGGATGACTACCACCTCTGAGGTACAGAGGCTTTCTGAAGCCTGCAAGCTTGGCTCAGATGATTGCAGATATTAGCAATAGTCAGTGAGCTACCTTTTCAACTCTGGCACCTTTCTGAAGAAGAACGGTGGTGCACCACTTATTCCGAGTTAAACGACCTGCCTTGCCCAGGAGGGTTGTTCCTTCTGTTGCTGGGAAAATACGCTCGGTAATAAACTTATCACGGGAATGATCTAATCGGGAGGAAAAGGTCTCCTCTGAATACAGCCAGTCTAATGAACTGTTTGGTGAAATGTTTAGGCAGGCAGAACTGGCTCTGAACTGGTTCCTGACAGAGCAGATTTTGCACAGCTCTTAACGCTCACGCTGCTGGCCTCTGTTTGTTTTGATAACACTTGCAAGCGAAATTGCGAGCTACAAAAGCTGATCTGTACCGTGCACTTCCTCAACCCTAATGTTGGCTGATCCAAGCACAATAGGAATTAAAGAGAACAATCCATCCCACTGAGAACCTCCCCTCCAAAAAAAAAAGGAGCGGGGGGGATAGCTCATGCCCCTCATATTGTGCTGAGCAGCTGTGTAAAACAAAGGGGAAGCTAAGCAAAAACTAAAATGAGAAATCCAGCACACACAAGGTCTAGAAAGCAGCTGAGCAAAGGGGTCAGCAGCAACTGAAAACCTTCATGAAGTAATTCCACACACTAAAAATGCTAATTACAAACACACAAGCAAGGGTTTGTTTTGTTGGGGCCTGTTTCTTTGAGGTGCTGTGCACCCCTTGGCCCCCCCCGCAGTGAATAGGAGTTCAGTGTCATTCCTGAGACCCCCTTGCAGGATTGTGCACTTTGCGAGAACATGATCTTCCTTGCATCACAGTAAATGAAAAAGGAAAACAAACCCCCAAGGAAATCAATGCAAACGAAATCGGGCTCTGAGTGAATGAGAACAGTCTTTTAAACGTGGCAGATAGCACGGTATGATAACAGGGATGTTACAATTCATTGTGCTTTGCTGTTTACTACGCTGAATATGGATTCAGTCGGGACCTCTGTTCATATTTCTTGCTAGGAAAATCGATGCAAGGTTCACGTTTGTGGACCGTCTTTCTTAAAAGAGAGAATGGTAAAAGTCTGTACACGATATGGAACCAGTCAGGCAAGCTTCAGTTACAAGTGCCAGGGAGCATTGGGGGTATCTTGTGGTTCGTTATAGTTGGCTAATCCTCCACGAGGCTGCCTGTATTTCCTGTACACTATATGGAACTACTCAGGCAAGCTTCAGTTACCCCAAGTGCCAGGGAGCACTGACGGTATCTTGTGGTTAACTTTAAGGTTGGCTAATCCTCCGTGAGGCTGACTGTATTTCCTGTTCTTAGTTTTGCACCCCCACCCCCATTGATATATATTTTAATTGTTGCTTTTATCTGTAAACCAATCCTGATCTCACACCTAGTGCTTGTTCCTATAACTCATGGGAACAGAAGGCGCTCAGTACTTCTTGGGGAATGCTCCGAACTTTGCATTAGGCCCTTAAAATACAGAAGATGATCTGGAGCATTTGGTTTCTCTTATTGGATCCGGATTCAAGGTGTGTCCTCAAATACTGGACAAACCAGCTTCTTGTAAGAAAGAAACCAGGGGTTAAAACAGATGAGGTAAAGGGCTTCTGTAAGTAGTTCTGGCACAACTTAAGACACCAGTGCTGGTCTGGAAGATTAGAAACCATTTTCAGGTTTGATTAGCTCATGAAGCTCTTGGAAAACAAATGCTTCCCTGCACAGGAACGCAGCTAAGAATCCTAGTTTTGCTTTGTGGTAACATTTATTTTTAGCCCAGGGGACAGGCGAGAGGTTAACCTTCAAAACGAATCATTTTTATAGGGAGAAGTTAATGCAAGTGGTTAATGCACTATGATTCTGTGCCCAACACAGCTCAGGATAGCTTCTAAAACTCAAACACTATTTTAAAGGGGATTTAAAATTAGCTAATCAACCACAACTGTACTCTGGAAGGAAATGAATCAGAAGTTCTCAAGAAAGAGACTTGTAGGCGTAAGAGTTCTGCTTTATAAGGCCTACCACAAATAGAAATGTGTGGTGCTGGACTTTTATTTGTCCAATGTTTTGGTATCAAGCCTAACACGATCCTGTTTTGCTGCTTTTCCCACTCAAACCATAACAGACTGTGGCTGGATGTTCAAGATAATGGGGGGGGAAGCAAAGAAAGTTAAGCTACAGGCAAGAAAGAAATGTATTGTGATAGGGTTTTTTTGTGTGAATGACATGAAACAATTTATATCTCAGGTAACAGCTTGAGATTCTTGAAGCACAGTCTCAAGTTAAATTTATTTATCTTAGGGCTTGGTTACATATATATTTAACTATTCAAATGCAAAGGCTTAAAAAAAAAATCTTCCTGGAATTAAAGCGAAAAAGCAAACTGGTAACGAGAACCATTCACATTTACAGCACAGCTGACGCAACATTTCTTAAAATGTTTTTTTCCCTGTTTTGTTACCAAGAGTGTAAAACTAGGCAAGAGTTTCACAATGTTTAAAGGCAATTAATATTTTCCTGTCTGCTGCGCTTCTCTAGCCAGCAAAATCAAGAGGTGGAGCAAGTCTCATGTCACAGCTCAGCATCATGAACATCTATTTCCACATTCAGGAGAAGCTATAGCAAGCTGACGGAAAACATGAGACATTATTTTTCCCATCTATGTCAAAGCATCATCAATTTTCCCTGCTTATCTTCATTACACTATTGTTGCTTCTCTCGAACTTGGGAACAGGAACCACTTACAATATTTGCAGCAGCCTGCAACTCGGACAGACTCCTTCACTGGAAATGGTGACCAAAGCCGAGGCACGGATATTAACTTTTTCTTACATTTTAATTAGTTGACAAGCATCACAACACTGTTTTTGTAGTAGCCTAAAAGACAGCCACGACATCAGGTGAAGTATTTCACAAGCTGTCAAGGCTAAACACGTTTTGGAACGCCAACAAAGATTTTCAGAGCTAGCGAATATTGCTAACACTGCCCATGTGCCTTGTTATCAAAAATGCTTTCCGGTAGAAACATCCAGTACAAACCCAGACACCGTGGGAAAGAGATGAAAAAATTACTTACCTTGCCCATCTCCCACCTTCTAACACAACCATCTCAGACTCAATAAATGTTTCTCTTCATATATCTATCAGTTTTCATCTAAGATCTATTTATCCCCTCTGCTGCCAAAACAAACTGCCTTCTGGAAGAACTTCTTCCCAATAAAGAGTCAAAATTACCTTTCTTGTTTGGAGGGAAAAAATATTTCTTAGGACCTGATGTTTCGTTTTTAGATGCTTGAAAACCAGACTGAAGTCATTTCAGTCCCTTTTGCTTCCTTCAGAGTAAATCTACTTTAACTCTTTGAGCCTGTCCTTACAAAAGAGTTTTCACACAATGAATCAACCCTGTCTCTTCTTCTATGCTTTCCTCAATATTAGGTCTAGCTCTTTGGTGACCCAGATGGTACACGATTTTCCAAGATATTTTTATACAGCCTAATTACTAATTACAGCCTGAGCAACAGCTCAGAGCTTTTGGGATTCTTTGGCCCTGGCCAGGGTCTCTGTGATCCAATTTACTTTATACTAACACTTAAATTCATACATGAATAGGGGGAAAAACCTTTTTATATTGTTTTCCCAGCTGGTGCATTAATGTAACAATGTGCTGCCACTTTTCAGTTATCCGCAGCAGGATTGCTATAATAGGATAGGACTGTACATGGTTTGCATATATCCCTTTTTTTTAAGGGGCCGCCTCAACTATCAGAATGTCAGCTAACTAATCCCACTAAGATGCAGCTAAAGAAGATCCCAAATAATATATTTATCTCTTTAATCTGGTCCCATCTTTCATTTTGACTGCATGCCTAGAGGTCCTCTAATGGTCACCTACAGAACAGGGGGTGGGGGGTATAATTTTGGTATCCTAAGCTTCATCCAAGGGTCCTCACTAGTGATCTCAACCCTGACATGGAGGGACAGCCCATCAGAGATTTACCATCCATATTCAATCCTTGGCACTGATGCCATAAAGGGGAGACAAGACCAGCAAGCAGGGACTAAATGGAGACAAGTAATTCATTTCACAAAAGCTTCTGAGCAGCCAACAGACGCACTGTCAATATGGGTTGTACCTCAAGATAGTGACTCGAAGGTGAAAGGCTCCACAATCTATTATCAATTCTGAGCTCTCCATCTGCCTCATTACCCCAACAGCAATGAGGAAATCTGATCAGGACATGGAACTGAAACGCCTTTAAGGGCGCTGATGGGTAATCTCCTGATGGACAGAGGGCAGACATCTGTTCACATCCTCCTGCAGCATTTGATGCTGTTGATCAGGAGCAATTGTTGCCTTGAATGAAAGAAGTGGCAAGCAGGGCTGTGCAAAGCTTTGGGTGCTGATTTGATTTGGAGGAGATTTGGCCCGATTCAGTGGCCGAATCTCCAAATCGAAATCGAATCGGGACCAGTAAAAAGGTCCGAATTGATTTGAAGCTTTCCGAATCGATTTGGAAAAGATTCGGCGAGCTTTGACTCTTAAAGAGCCAGAGCTGGGGCAGGCGGGGCAGCCATGGAGGGGGCTGGTGGAGCGGCTGGGGGTCGGGGGGCTTGTACAGAGCCCCCCACGCAGCATGGGGCAATGAGAGGCAGCAGAGATCACCCCCACACTGGGCAGCAGCCACTGAGTTGGGGCTTTTTTTTCTGAAGTGCTAGGAGCTGGGGCAGGCAGGACAGCCATTGCCAGGCTGGGAAAGTGGGCAGGGGATGGGCCTGTGAGATTCAGAGATTCGGCAGAATCAATTCAGGACAGTGATTGGAATCACTGTCTCCCAAATTGGCCAAATTCGAATCCAAAGCGAATACTAGCCACTTTGCACAGGCCTAGTGGCAAGGGTCCAGGAGAGTGTGTCAAAACCATTTGAAAATCCCTCTTGGAGGGCTGCACCAAAGGCACGGTGATGGGAAACTGCAGCTCCATTGCTACTCCCCTGACTTGTGGACTCTGACAGAGAGCAATTCTCTGGTCCTTTTCTACATCTGCCTGCAGCCATCAGATGTACTGCTCTGATAACACAGAGACACGCTTGCAGAGCTGCAAACACAGAGCTTTGCCTCTCCCCTTTACCACGTGTGATTTTTAATAAATTATGTGACACCCCCCGTCACCGAGATGATTCAGTGCTTGCACGTGTTTAGCTTCTGGATGAACTGTGCTCAAAGCTGAATCAAAAAAGCAAAAGAAAGTATTTTGAAGAGTATGGTCACAGTGCAGTTTCCCCCAGTCTGAGGCACGTGCTTACCTCCAGTCAGCTCAGTCCATATTTTAGCACAGGGTTCTCAACAGTTTTGGACTCAAGGAACCCCAGATTGGACTTGAGGCACCCCTCTCTAACTTCTGTGAACTGAGTGGTACCCAGTTTAAAAAAACTAATTTATATATTACTCACCTCCTCCCAGAGGGGCCAAGTAGCGGGAGCAGGGCATTGCCTAGACAAGGACAAGCCTAAGCCTGCACTTATATCCCTAGTTTATCTGTTTATCTCCCCACACCTCAGGACATCCTTCAAAGGATCTGGCAGCACCCCAGGGTGCCCTGGCATCTTGGCTAAGACTCACTGCTTTAGGCATTCTTTGACAACATAGCAGCATCTGTGAGCAATGCTTCTATCATCACCAATTGGCTAAGAGACACAACCCCACCCTGGCAGAGTGTGATATGACCTCAGCTATTCATGCCTTCCTTGCCTCTTGCCTGAAATATAGCAATACAAGATACATGGGTATAAAACATTCAGCACTTAGGAGACCTGAACTAGTTCAGGCTTGTCCAACACATGGCCCGCGGGCCACCAAGCCATTTTTTGAGGCCCAAGGTCCCTTGCTCAGGACAGGCGGGTGGGGGAGGGGAGCTGCTCACCCCTGCAGGGCCGGGCTCGTGTGACCAGTGGCCACCTTGCTCTGGCCCCACTTGGGCAGTGCCAGCTCATGGGGCTGCGCTGCTCGGGGGCAGCCTGGGCGGAGAGCGGGGATTGTTGCTCCCTGCGGCTTGGCCGGGCGCTGCTCTCCTGCCACAGCAGCTGCCTGCGCCCTCCCGGGGGCTGTTTGCCTTCGCTGCAGAGAAGCGCGGAGGAGCAGAGCGACCCGTGTTCCCCTGAGGCCTTCCCCCGCCAGAAGCCGCCTTGGGCAGGCCACACCTGAGACCCTGCCAGGCTGGGAACTGTCTTTGATCTCGCAGTTCCGCCGTCTCACGTTGGCTGGGCCTCAGCCGTGTCTGCCCGAGCACTGCCAAGACTTTGGGCAGCGGTGTTGCTGGTGTGGACAAGGCCTGGGGAAGCAGTGGCATAGGCAGCCCTTGGCCTGCGTGAGAGCACCAGCTACATCGGTTCGGTCACATATTCGGTCACATATTTTAACACAGCTGTCAAGTATCTTCTGGGGCTGCCTTCAAATGGTGGTCGTAGTAGGCAGAAGAGGGGCCCCAGCTGTTGGGATGGCTGGTCCAGGAAGTGGAGCACAGGTGGGGGTTTATGCCAGCTTTGCCTTATTTCAGGCTTGTCCAACATACATCCTGTGGGGTGATAAAATATGAATATGGCTCGCCCGCCCACTGGGTGATAAAAAAATCATGATCTGGCCCCACATTCAAAAAGGTTGGACACCCCTGAACTAGTACATAATGCTGCACTATACCTTCTCTGCAACACAGGCTGAGCACACACCACACTACCTTCTGCTTTCTACACTGGCCTCCCATAATAGATTTTCTAATCTAGTTAAAAGTCTAGGAACCAAATTGGGGCCCAGAATACCTAAACAAATACCTAAAGCTCTATAATGAAAACCATGATCAGTAATTTGCTCTGCTGTCACAATGGAGCTCTCAATAACTAGGACAACACTTATCTTTGCAAGACACAACTTTCTGGATGTCTCATCTGAGGCTGTTTTTGCCAGGAAACACCATCTCACTGCTCCAAGAGTTACTTGTTTCTTTGATCTTGACTTCTCTAGCAGAAAAATAAAGTGACATGTATAGTAAAAATAAGCCCTGTCCCAAAGCAACAGAACAAATCCCAGAAACCTGCTCCTTACCCCCACAAATAGAAAACAAATAATTCACTGTACATACTCCTCTCCCACAGAAAAGGATGGGAGACAGATGTAGTGCCAGTGCACTACTGGAAGGTGCTCAGATGCAACATGCAGGGTGGAAGAGCGTGTAGTGAACAGAGGGAAAGCTCTTTCTTGGGAACAAATCAAAGGTTAGCTCCAAGGCTCCCAAAACAGGGAGCCAGACAGGGACAGCTGCTTGTACAGTGGCTTGGGTTTCATCTTCCATCCTAGGAGCACAAGGTGTCACCTCTGAGATGTTCCCAGCACCCACTAGCTTTGGAAGCCAGGAGCATGCAAATACTTAGATCACATCTGTAGTTTAATTACTGGAAACTAACACAATTGTGCCAAAGTTATATTCTTTCGAAAGTGCACAATGGTGGCTACTACCTCAGCTCTTTAAAGAGGGGGAAAGCCATTTGACAGTTAATGACAAACCTTGGAAGACTTAGTCAAAGGCTTGATTGTGTATGGAGCAGTAGAGACAAAAGGATTTAATACTTATTGAAGATGAGCAGAATCTTTGCGTCTCAGGGCACTAAGATGCCTGCTCGTTTAAGGGCAGAAACTGCCTAGAGAGAGATCCCTAGTAGCCAGGTAGAAACCCCACAGGTGCAGGTTACCCTGGCAGCAGGCTAATGAGGGAATTAGCTTGCACCTGCACCCAGTCAGCTGACCAGAAGAAGGCAGGGCCCTGGACATATAAAGCCTAGGGCTGGGATTAGAGGGTTAGTTCTCTGGTAGCAGTCAAGGGGGAAGGAGCTTTCATAGAGGAGGTTACTTGGAGATGTTTAATTGCCTGTTCTGTTTGTGGTAGGATTAAGATGCTGTAGGAGCTCATAGTGCTTGTGGGGAGGAGGCCCATTAAATTGAGAGAAGCTTGCCTTCTCAAAAAGGGGTAGAGCGTGGGCCCTACGTTATTGTTGTGTTGTAGCCTAGGGGCTTGTGCTTTCTGTTGTTATTTAAACTGGTGGACTGGATTGAGGCTGTTGGAGAGGAGGAGGCCTCATTGGGGCACACTACTGTGTGGTAACCCCAGTGCCACAGGGGTTGTGGTGACAGGGGCTGCAGTGATCCAGAGGCCAAATTAAACTGAGACTTCAATGTGAGAAGGTAGCATCTGCAAGGCATACAGTATGATAAAGCGGTGGTTTTGGGGTTGTGCATCTAGCCCATAGGAGGTGCCTTATGATACCCTGAAGCCTTAAGTGTGGGACCCAGTAAGGGGTCCATCAACCCACAGGGTTTAGAGGAGGCTGTAAGGACTGCCTGAGCAGCAACTCCAGGGGAGCCTCCCAATTCACCTGTACTAGCAAACTAGTAGGTGCCCACAGGGCAGAACCGGCACGGTCACAGTGCCCTAGGGATATCATGGCCATCCCTGGGAGGCAGTATTGTGACACTTTCCATTAACTTCAATGGACTTTGAAACAGATGCAGGAAAAGACTGTAACATCTGGAAAATAACATTAACAAATATCTCTTGTACCCACACCCCCAACCCCCTAACACTGGAGGCTCCTCATGGCATATACTGAATCATCTCTCTGCCCCACATCATGGCTGGTACCTTCTCTTTTCAGGATTCTGTTGGGGGGAGGCTTCTTGTTGGTAGGGAGGCAATGGATATTTAATTGATGGGGGTTTAACATCAAAAAAGCCGGCACAAACCCTCAGACTGAACCTGACCCCTGCCTTAGCCAGGTGGCCAGCACCAGTGGTATCTCATCCCAAGTGCAACTGTAACTAATCCCACCTAATATTTTAAGTGGAAACAAGTAAAACATGGCAAGGACTCCTACAGAACTGCAATAGGGTCTCCAATAACTTTCATCTTTAATATAGAGGGGCAGTTGGCAGAGATGATGCATTTCTAAAAAGCGATGTTCTGCCTTATTTGCTATATGAAAGATGAAGGCAGCTACAGTATGTCCATTTCCAGATGCAGTGTATAGATTAATTATAATTATAAAAAGCTTTATCAAATCACAAAATAATATTGGCAATTAATGAACCCCATAAAAATGCCAACACTGTTCTGGAGTCAGTCCCACCCATGGGAAACTTTTCTCAAATAAAATACAAACCCAGATTTAGCAATTCTTATCTAGTGTTTCTCTTGGCCTCAAATTGCTGCCACTGACCTATTGTTTCAGGTTAGCTTTTGGATGACACGCTAATCTTCAGCAGCCTTCAGCTATATTAATCAGTGTCCAAATCTAGGGCAAGGGAAAAGATTAAGTGCTAGCGTTTCATTTGTTTTGCGCTCTAGAAATTATGAGTGGATACCTACAGCAGAGTGTTTTTTTCGTGTTTTTTGTTGTTTTTTTTTTACCCATGATGCCTTCAAGACAAGGAATTGGCTGGCCTGGGTAAATGTCATCTAAGCTGCAGTACAATGGGCGCTGTTCTCTTTCATCAACAGACTTGTTACACCACTGTCAATCAGGGTGGGTTGAGGACACAGAAGATCAGCGGGGATTAGGATGTTAATGAAAAAAAATACAAAGTGGAACCAGTCTTGCATATGTGCTCAGAGTTCCTGGCTGGGCACGCTTTAAAATAAATCAAAGTAAATGCACTATAAATAAAAGATGTGCCAAACACAGCTGTAGAGCACAAAGCTAATAAAATACTCTCTCCCTAGCCAGAGCTAGCTTAAGAAAAAACAAAACAAAACAAACACCAATCATCTACATATATTAGAAAACTGTGACCCTGAAAGATTATTTTGTAGTAATATAACGTCTTTGCCAATTCAGTTCTTTTTCCACATATACCTTTCTCCATTGGCTTTACAAAGCACACCTAACCTCAGTTTTCAGGCACAGTGATATGTGACATCCTTAAGCTCTTTCTTTGGATGTAGGAAAATAGCAGTTGGAGTTTTAGTTCACATCTACACAAGATGCTAACTGTGCAGTAGCTGAATAATACTGTGCAGTAGCATGTCACAACACCAGCTGTGCTAATATGCTACTGCGCAGTAGCGTCACTAAAAAGGCATTCACCGATGCTACTGCAAGTAACTCTGGTTACTGTGCATTTATTTAGTACTTGATTATACAAGTACTAACCAAATGCTCAGTAACCACTGTGCAGCAGCATCTCATGTAGATGCACCCACTAAATTTAGGCTCTCGGGCGGCTTTGAAAGATGACCCAAAATGTTGTGTATGAAAACATGGAAGTGGCTTAATCAGAGAGAACAGAACAGAATTCACTAGAACAGCCCATATCTGCATGTGTACCAAAGTCTTTTTTATCTTTTCATTTTTAAGGTCTCCGGTACAGACTATTTTGTCACTTCCCCCCAAGTGATTGTCCATGGTCACATAAGCAAGTCCAGAGCAGAAACAGTAAAACAGACTCCAGGTCTCCTGACTACCAAGGCTCATCCTCCCTCCTGGACCACATACTAATCATGATCATGAAGTGAGATCAAAGCACACAAAACCCTACACAGATGTATGGTAGCTGCGGGATCAAGACCTCAGATGTCCAAGATTCTTTTAAAAGCTTAACATATTTCTTTAATGATATAATGTGTATTTGTTTGCTTTAGGATTGGGGCGGGGAAATGTATTTCTGCGATGAAAGTGGCTGGCCTTTATTTTACTGCTGTATTTGAATCCAACACAGACGTGAGTTTTTCCATTTGAAAATAACAACCAACATGTTCCTCCCGTGTGGACAATCAGAAATGCCTTCCCTAGGGTTTATTGGGAACAGATAGCTCGCAGGGAGGACTGCAGTTACAGCCATGCCTAAAGCAAACAGGCAGAAAATTAACGTTTTAAACCTGTGTCCCACGCACGCATCTCAAAACCTGTCACAGCGAGAGTTTGCTCTTCCAGGAAGATGCATTGGGATTTTGGGGTGTCTTTTTTGCATTATATTTTTTAAACATCCCTCTCCTTCCTCCCCCGCAAATAAGTAAGCGAGGTGTGATATATGTGAGAACTACTATGAAGGGGAAATTCACCCCTTCCTAGATAGCCCTGCACGAGGCAGATGGACCACTCAAGCCTCCAAAATTACCCTCTTGAGGCTGCAATCCTGCAGATTCCTGCTCACTAGGCTCCATGCAAAGCGCAGCGATCGATCTGCACGGGCCCACTTGCGGGATCGGGGTCTCAGCGCATCTCTTTCAGGCAAACAAGGTCCTTTGCGTGGATCTGATCTCTTTTATTAGACCAACTTAAAGAGTTGGGAAAAAATTTTTAGGAAGCAAAAGCTTGCTCACTTTTTTTTTTTCCAACTCTTTAAGTTGGTTTAATAAAAGAGATCAGATTCACCCGTTTCGCTTGCTCAAATTTTTTTTTCAACTCTTGAAGTTGGTCTAATAAAAGAGATCGGTTTCACCCAAAGAACCTGGTCTGCCCGTGTGCTCAGACCAACATGCCTACAACCCTTGTATCTTCTGGTTATTTTCCTTCCTCCGCTTGTCTTCGCCAGCCAGCCACCAACCGAACCGAAGACCAACGTTGATGCAATCGGACGTCGAAATATAACACGGATGAGGAATACAAAATTCAGTCCCCCGCTGAGTCGGGGCACGCTGGATCTTCGGTGAGAACTGACTATCTCGGTGACGTTCCCAAGCCCGTGAGCACGTGCGAGGGAGAGACACGGTGGCACTTTTCGGGCCCGCGTCGTTTTCTACGCGCACCGAGGCACCATTGTGCAACTGTGCCCGCTGTCACGCCAGCTGGACGTATGCCGCTGGACGGACACGAGGACCGGACCCCGAATGGGGCCGACGGGCAACTGGGCGAGTGCCACGCGTCTTGCCGCACGTCCGTCTTCGCCGCTCCACGTTGGTTCTCGGCGGTCTCGCAGCATCCGTCAGGACGGAGCCGCTCGCCGAGGGCCTCGTCGAGGTGGATTTTGGATCCGCCGATTTAAAAAGGCCCAAAACAGCTTTCCGTCTCTTCCGAAAGGGTCTTTTCAGTTGGAAAGAAACCGGCGGTGTCAAGTGGCTGCGATGGACCCTCCTATTTGGGGCCTGGCCCGCTCCCTGGGGCAACTGGCTTGACACCAGCCCCACGAGGTGGAGAGCCCCTTGCAGTGGGGCAGGGCAGCCCCGGGGGGGGGAGGGGCACGCGTGGCAGTGGGACAAAGGGGCCGCCTCAGAGCCCCTCCCCCACATGCAACACCCCGTCTGCGCATGCGCACAGCCCGGCCCCGCCCACGCCGCCATTACCTCAGCCTGGAGGGGGCGCGGACGCCGCCGGCCGCACGTCCTGGGGGGAGTGCGCTGCAACGCCTCGAGAAGCTGAACAGAGGCCGGCGCGCGGCTCCGCCAATCAGAGTCCGCCCCCCTTTTTTTTTTTTGGCCAATAAGGAATCACTTCTAGACCCACCCCCTCCCTCCTTTCACCGCCCTCTCGATTAGCCAATAGAAAAGGCTGTACTCCCCCCTCCCCTCCTCGGCCAATAGGGAGCCGGTTCCTAAGGGTCGGTTGACCTCATTGGAACGGGGGCGTCGCTAACGGCAGGGGCGTGGCATATATAAAGGCGCGGCTGGGCGGCCGGCAGCCATTTTGTAAAGCGGGGGCTGGAGAGTAGCCGGCGGGGTGCGGCGGAGGGTTTCGGGGTTCGGACCAGAGCGGCCGGATGGTGAAATCCTCCCTGCAGCGGATACTCAACAGTCACTGCTTCGCCAGAGAGAAAGAGGGGAATAAAAGCACCGTCGCCGCCATGCCCGCCGTGCTGAGCCTCAGCGCCGGACAGAGCAGGTCAGGCCCAGGCCCGGGCTCGGGGGGCGGGTCTCCCCCTCCCCCTCCCCCTTGCAGCGCAGGACGGAGGGGTCTGGTCCTGCTGGTTACCCTCCCCCCCCCAATTCCCCAATAGCCCCCGCCGCAGACAAAAGCACCCGGGTGCGAGTGCAAAGGTGTCGGTGCAAACTTCCCCCAGCGGGCCCTAAAAGCACCGCCATCCCCCGCCGCGCAGAGCGAGCCGCCCTGGGACGCCGAATGAACGCGGCGCCGCCACCCAGGGCTGCCTTCACACGCGCTCCCTGCTCGGCCTCGTCGGCGCGGCTGCGCCCCGTAACCCCAGGAACAGCGTCTCTGGGAGTCGACCCCGGGCTCGTAATCACCTGTCTTTAATTAAGGCAGCCGGTTCTCGCTCTCCTCCGTCCGGTCTCCCAATTCTGGAGCCTCCTAGGGAGCCATTTTGGGGGACTCGAGACTTTTCGAGAAGGCTAACGCCGAATCTCGTCGAGGGCGGTGCAGCGCGGCGGCAGCTGGGAAACGGCTGCTGTAAAAGCCCGGAGGAAAACCGGCTTCGTGTCGTCCGCTTCGTAACTGTCGCGTACCAAGCGAAACGTTAGATCAACACGGTTTCTTTTAAAACAACCTGGTTCAAGGGTGAGAAGGTCGCTCTCGCCAGGGAGGCGGCAGGGCACGTGCCCCGTGCGGCACGCTTAACCTTGCAGAGGAAGGTTAAAGCAAATATTAGCTTTATCGGCTCCCTCTAATGTAAATAATAACACTCATGAATAAAATAGACCGTGGGGGGCGTCGGTACAGTTTAAATTCAAATTTAATTTTGAGCGATGCTTTCATATTACAGCCCCGACGTTGCTCGTTACCCGGTCAGGATCTAGCCGTTCCTGTGATTTATATTAGCAGTCATCTGGGTCGCCCGTTTTGGCCCATTTGGAAACCGTGCGCACAAATGCACCATGCAAAATGGTGGATTATTTTGTTCGTGTTTATGCTGTTTTGCAAATGGCTGCTGGCACTCGCAGGCAGGACGATTGTGAAAATTTCCCTAAGGGCCTTGATTGCTGCATCTGCTGAGATGACGCAACTAAGGAGTAAGCCTGCAGGGTGAAAGATGGTGCAGAGGGAGGGGCTAGCCAGCCTAGCATTTGCTCTTGGAAGGGTATAAAGCTCTTATTCAGGCGGGCAGGCTTACAGATGGGATGGAAGTTGTGAATGCTTCCAAAAAAAAAAAAAAGAAAAGGAAAAAGGGTGGAGCTTGTTTTAAGAGGATAGACTGCTTGTTTAGGAGGTCTGCAGTGCCGAACTCATTGTAACGGGTTTTTTTTGCATTCTGACTAGCTCAAGCAAAAGACATCCATGGTTTGACACTGTAAAATAGAATTTTATACTACTGGCATTGCCTTTAAAATACTGGGCTCCAATGGGTTATTATGCACTGCTTCCCTGTGACATTGGAATTGGAGAGTAGTCTGGATTAATTGAAACCCTTCAAGTGGAAAGAAGCTGTATTTATTTCCTTTGTGACTCCGGGTCCTTAGTTGGTGTACACCAAGCTGAATTATCTTAATCCCTTGGCAGTCAAGCTTGCATCTCCCGACGACCTTTTTACATAAATTATTATTTTTTTTTTTTAATTGGTTACTAAAACAATATTTAACCTTAGAGCTAAGAACAGTTTTAGTGCTCCCATGATCTAAGCATTCCCAAGTGTTTAAGGCAAGAATCAGTTCTCTTAAATGTCTTAACCACAAGCATTTGAGAGAAGCTTGTACAACACACCTGTTGGCTTTGGAGCCTACTAATTGCAGCTCAGAAGAGACTAACCAGACAGCTAGCATTTCTAGAGTAATAGCATCCAGTCTATCAAATATGGTTATTGTTCATAAGAATATTTGATTGAAAAGAAGTTTTAGCTTTAGAGGTCATCAAAATCCCGAGCTTTTTTTTTTTTTGTCACTTGAACTAAATACTTTGAACATCACAAGGAATTCTAATAATGTTTCTTGCTGATGAACATTGGACTAAGAAGCTTCCTTTATCCTATGCCAAGGTGGGAGGAACTCCTCTCTGCCTTTCCTTTTTAAATTCAGGAAGAAGCTTGATTTCCTTTTGTGCTAAGTCCTAGTTTAGCTTTTGAAAGTTCAGGCTGATTCTGAGGGGTGCATGTTTTCCCTTGATTTGCCTTTTTTAGGCTTTACATTTCACCTTTTTAATGTTTTTCCTTATTTTTAACAAATGTTTTCTTCAGTTCCAGGGTTCCCTTCAATTGCTGTAGTAACCTGGGTCCGGGGCCTCGGTGGTGCTCCTGATGTCCCTCACCCACCCCTGAAGATCCCAGGTGGGCGAGGGAATAGTCAGAGGGATCACAATCTTTCAGCTAATTTATTTTATTCTGTAAGTATGAACAATATCATGCTGAGAGATCTTTAATTAGTTTTTTTTTTGCGTGGTGATTAACTGTATGCAGAGGCACATAGTTGTGTTCAAGAAATGCATTCAGTGAGAGGTTTAATTATTTGAACTTCACGATAAACTGGAAACAACTCTTCTTTTTTTTTTTTTTTTTAACACCATAGGATAATCGGCTGAATGTAACAGAGGAACTAACATCTAATAACAGGACAAGAATTCTGAATGTCCAGTCCAGGCTTACAGATGCCAAACACATTAGTTGGAGAGCAGTGTTGAACAACAACAACCTCTATATTGAAATTCCCAGTGGTGCTCTGCCTGAAGGGAGCAAAGACAGGTAGGCACAGCAGTGCATTACGTAATGCTCTTTAATGAGCCTCTTTGGGAGGGAGTTCTGTTGCTGAAACATGCCTTGGCATTTGCAGCATCCCCTTGTTGCTGATGCCAGGTGTTCCGCAGTTTTCCACAGCAATAGAATTTCTGTGCCAACAGGACAAATCTATTTATTTGTGAAGTGCTGTTGTAGCACTAAGGATTATTTCCATCTTTGGTGTGTCCTGTTGATGTACATGCACCGGCACACCTGGTGCCAGGAAAATGCAGGATCTAGATGCAGTTATTCTGATGGAAGCTTCTGATTTGGGGAAGGGGGGTGGTTTTACAGAGAGAGAGAGAGAGAGACTTCTGGCGCATGCCAAATTTCCACTAGGGGCCTCTGCTGTCAAACTTAACCAGACGGCTATTGCAGCAGTTCTCTGATATTGGAAGCATTCATCTCAGTTGCTGGAGATGATGGCTAGCATCTAAACAATACAGACTATTGCCTACTGTTCCTTCCCCCCCCCATGGAAAGATGAGCCACTTTCCTATTGGGATGACTTTCCATAAAGGTCAATTTAATAGTAAAGCTGATGTGGCTTGTGTTGTGACAACTAAAGAGCAGTTAAAATTATTCCTGATCCCACAACTTCCTTTAAAAATGTAGTGGCCTAGTCCTAGTTATGTCACGACAGTTTTGAAGACGGAGGTGGACATTAAACTGCATTGAATGAATTGGGGGAGGGGGGATGACAGTCTGTGTTTAAATAGGGCTGAAGAATCTCTGTCAGTATGGCTCTGGTTAAGTGCATTGCCACTTGATTTGTACTGTCAAAATTTGCAGTTGCAAGTGCCCAGATATTCAAGGAATCCTGTGAGCACTTGAAAAGCTGTTGTGGATAATGACCATAGACCTTTTATCAAACATAGCTAAAACCTTCTCTCTTTTCATTTCAGTTTTGCAGTTCTTTTAGAATTTGCTGAAGAACAGCTTCAAGTTGATCATGTCTTCATATGTTTCCACAAGAATAGAGATGACAGAGGTGGGTGTAGACTGTACTTTTCTAAACTCATTCCCCAGCTAGTTCACAAACACTGTTTATGTAAACGTTAATGTGGTGTATCATTATAGAAACAGATCTTGTCATCAGATGGATTACACCCATCTTGGGGTTTGTCTGAGTTTTTCAAGCAACACATGAAACTTAATGTTTTTCTACTTTTACAGCTGCATTACTCCGAACTTTCAGCTTTTTGGGCTTTGAGATTGTGAGACCAGGGCATCCCCTTGTCCCCAAGAGACCAGATGCTTGCTTCATGGCCTACACGTTTGAGAGAGACTCTTCCGAAGAAGAATAGATTGCAATGTTTGCCTCTTTAGAGCTTTCCTGTTGTTTATGAAGATGAATATGTAGAAATTTTGTCAACATCTTTTACAATGCATAGAATTGTTTGTACAAAACGTTGTGACCAACTGCTTGGGTGGGGAGATGTTGAAAATTTCAGACTTGGTCATCTTTTCTGGATTTGTGCGCATGTTGTGATTGTGCAAATAAATGCTCACTCCAAATTAGCAGTATATTTCTTGAGGTTTAATATTGTGTTTGTGATACTGAAGTTATTTGCTTTTAATTCTAAATAAAAATTTATATTTTACTTTTTATTGCTGGTTTAAGATGTTTAAGATCTTCCCTCCTGTTCTGAGGAGCTCCCGCTTAACTAGGAAGCTGTGGTTTTTTTGGAAGGCAGACTCTACTGGTAGGTGTAGGTTGAAAGAACAACTCTATCTGCCCTCACTGCTGACAGTTAATAACCAATAATGTCTTGTCTGGATTGGATGAATCCCCTGATACCACATGACATGCATTCTGTTAGTGAGATGTGACTTTGCAGTGGTATTGAAAAGCCTGCTCCTACTGATCGGTTGATTCGGTTTTTGCCCTTTTTTTATAGGCAGTCAGTCATGAAGAAGAGTATTGGAACTGGCTGCAATGCCTCAGACTTGTTTGAACAGGTGTAAAGCCAGCTGGATCTAGCCTGCAGATAGCTGCTGTCTGGGCCCCTTGAAGTTTGGGGGTTTGGCTAGGGCAGGGGTGGAAGAAATAGCCTGCCACAGAATCTGGGGTCCTTGGGCCCTGATGAACAGTGAGGGCTGAGACACCCTCTGCTTTACCCACTGCCACAGCTGGTCCTTCCTGGCTGCTAGCTTTACTGTTGCCCCATGCTGGAGTGGCAGCAGCAGCAACATGGAACACTTCAATGAGAGCCAAAGCTGCTCCCTCTGCTGCCGCCACCACCACATACCCTGTGTTGCATCTGGCCTGCAAAGAGCTCTACTGGCTGGATCTGACCTGGGGCACAAGGTGCATTGATTCCTGTGACCTAAGGGAAACTACTTGGATAGAGAGTGACCTTTCACCAAAGACCTATACAAATAATTTGGTGTTTACTGCAACATCTTAATGTAGACATTGCAGACAAATGTCACTATTTGTGGTGTTCATTGTTACTAGCCTAGATAACCATAAGTATGATTTTAGTGTTTGAAGTGCCTTTAGCATAGCTAGGAAAGACTAGAGACACCAGGCCTGGCTGCACAGGACAGGAGCCCCATCATCTCTGTTCCGACACTCCCATCCCACCCCCTGAACTAGTGTTAGTTCACAGACTTGTGTAGAAATGGTAAGTAAGCAGTGACTTGCCCTTGTCACTGATCTGGTGATGAGGGGGAGGAGAAGGCTGACTTGAATTCTCTCCTTATCCTGGCTACTGGATACCTTTTCTTCCTGCTTCCTGCTAGTCCCATTCTTCTGGGGGGGGGGCGGGGCAGTGTCTTTGTATAATCCTGATGACTTTGCCACTCCTTTGCTTGCCCTGCTAGGTAGCACCTGTTTAAATACTGGAAGCTGCCTGCTGGTGACACTTAATGCATCACTGGTGAGCAGGAGTGGTGGGGAAACCGAATTCTAGTGAGGAAACCATGAGAGAGGGATTGGGGTGAGGAGGATGGATTCAGCTGAGGCAAAACTGCCTCTCCTTATCTCTAGGTGGGCTATTGGTCACCTGCCTGTGCATTGGGGCCATGCTGCTGTGCTACTATTGTCTGGCACTAAAAAAGCTGCAAGTGGGTAAAGTGACAGGAAAAAACATTGCTAATTTCACCAAAGCAACAATTAAGTTGACACTAAATAAGAACATCTATTCCAGACATCATCATGCATTTTCTCTTCCAGAGGTAAGGGCCCTGCGTTCCAATGAGAGGTTCCTTCAGGCTTGGTCAGCTTATCCTAAAATTTTAAGGCTTGTATTTTGTTTATAGATAATAATTTCCACCCCCCCCCCCCCCCCCCACGCGCGTGTGCACACATTTTATTTACTCTTGGTTCTGGATATTTTCACTTGCAGTCATTTCATTTAATCTTGCCAAGCTCTTGACTTTAATAAGAGCTGGCGATGGATTGTATACCAGATGAAAAAGTACTTTATCAGATTGGAATGCACCTTTTGTTCTTGTATTGCCAACAAGGGTAAATATGAGTACTACATGAATTTTTATCATTGACAATGACTCAACATCTGCCTTAAGTCTTGGCTTTGAGAACTGGTGTGGAGCTTGATTTATGGGTCTGCTTCGGCTGGTTTCCAACCTCATCTTTAGGTAATGTTCTCTGGGTTAAATGAGGTTGGAATATTGTCTATGACATTTAAGATGATCCTTTTGGATTTCAATCTTTTTTTTTTTTTTTTTTTTTTTAAAGGAAGCATTGAGCCCGAAGTAAACTGTTTTAACTTAACTGGTGTGGTAATGAAAAGGGAATGGGTCAGTACTGAAAGATGGATTACATCTCTAGCAGGCTTGAAGGGGGAAGTGCCACTATATTGAAATCTTGTTTAGTTTTGTGATGGGATGAATTCAGATTTGCACTTTGGGAGACGGGGACTCTTTGTGAAGGTGCTGTACAAGCAGGTGGTAATCGGATTCTAGTCTGACCAGTTCCTAGGTGCTACTCTGATCTTAATCCCTACAACAGTTCCTGCCCTCAACCTTCTGCCAAGTGTTTGTGGTTTTACAGCAGCATGTTCCTGTTCTCCGTGTTTCTCCCCCATGTTAACGGATGGGAGCAAAGTGAGAAAGTGGCTTTACAAAATGGGGCATATGATTTGTAAACTGATCTTCCACACCAATGTGATTTTTTTTTTTTTTTTTTTTTTTTTTTTCCCCCTGTGATCTTCTAAGCTGCAGGTAGTACAGACACCTTGCAGCTGGACATATTCATGAAATGCCTTCGTTTTGACCTAAAAAGACAAGTTGAGCTACTGCATGTGCTTAGGAGTGATTTAAACAGGCTGATGAACGAGGCACCTTACTGCTGGGAGGCAAGGTCAGAGCTTGCCTCTTGACTGATGATGAGCACACAGCAGCTGCTTACTGTGAAACACAGCGGTGCAGGATCCTACCTTTGCTACAGCTGCCTCATCGTGGGAGACTTGGCAGGGCGTGAGACCTATACACTTTAGAGACTTAGTTAAAGCCTCAGAAATAATCCTTATGGCGGTGACTGAGCCCCAGGCCTCTCCTCCCTTTAACCCAGGGGTGGGCAAAATGGTGGATCTGGCTGGTGGCCAGACTCTGTTTCCCAGCAGACCATGCCTGCATCACTATAGGTGGTTTCCATAGAAACCCCAGCAGCAGTGGTGCTGTGATGGCTGGGATCTTGCGGGCAGCAGATCGCAGCTCTGACCTGGCTCCGGACCACGTTGCCTCTGCTGCAAGATCCCACCCCTGGAGCCGTTCCCCTCCTAGCTGCGCACCCTGCCAGAGCTGCTGGGGCAGGTCTCCACGGAAACCCTGGCCCCATGCTGTCAGGGTACCCCTGCTCCTAGGGTCTCCATGGAAACTGGTACAGCAATACAAGCAGGGGCTGCTGGGAAATGGAGTCTGCTGTGGGTCTGATCTGACCCACGGGCTGCATTTTGCCCAGTCCAGACTTAAACCCCTTCCTAGTCCCTGCCCTGCTCTCTTAGCTATGCTTCCTATTGTACCAGCCACCCTAGGTATTCCTTCTGAGTCTCTTCCGTGTTGCAGCCTGTGGTTTACCTTTCTCAGACACCGGCCCCTACCCTGATGCAGCCTCTGTGGGCACAGATCTACACAGTGGCTGGCCCAGCAGCATTGTCAAGGGATAGTTTGTGGAGCTGGAGCCTTGGGAGGCCAAGGCAAAGCACATGAGTAAGCAAGACCTTCTCTCCTTTGGTTTCTGCACTACAGGTAGGATCTGCATGGGCCAGCCTGGGTGGTTGGAAGGGCAGAGCTGGGGGCAGCAGGGACTTGGCTGCAACCTCCCAGTGCAGATTGCTCAGGGTGCCAGAGATAAGTGGCACCTGCATCCTGGGAAAGTGCATGGGGGAGGCACAAGCATACAGTACCCATCCAGCTTAACATGAATGTTAGTCTTTATGCTGGGCAGGGGCAAAAGTGAACAATACCAATCAGCTGTAGTCCTATTTTAAAACCAGTCCATTTGTTGATTCAAGGTGGGAATCAGATCACAGCTGTGACACGCTGAAAAAGTCCCTGGTTTCACTAATTTTTCTGCTTGGCCACTGGGGACAGCACGTCCTAATTCAAAGCAGGAAGCAAGTTCACCAAAGCATACGGTTTTTGGAAGCAATGGCCTACCTGTCAGCAGCTGTGAGATACTGTGTCGTAGCATCTGATAAGGTAGGCCGTTGGCTTATGTCTTTCTTAACTGGTTAGTCTCTAAGATGCCATCCTGCGCTGCTTTCTGCTTGACTTCAGCCTAACACAGCAAGTGCTCTAGTTCAAAGCACTCTGGGAAAAGGCCTTTTTCCTTCTGGGCCAAGCTGGTGATCTGTGACTTGGGCTGCAGGGGTTGCTTTCCATCAAGAGATCACAGCTGCCAAGAGTTGAAATGAAGAAACGAGGTTTCCTTGGGAATAGCTTTAATTGGCCTAGGCACCCAGATGCCACAATCTTTTAGGCACAAGCTGTTCTTCCACAGGTCTGAGAAAAAACCAAGTGGAAAAATGACCTTTGCTTAACCCTTAAATAGTCATTTCAAAAAAAGGGAGGAGGGGGCAGTAAATCTGCGGAGTCGAGAGAAGTTATCAAGAATAGCTACAGACCAAGGAAAGGGCAGTTGAAGGAGAGCAACCTAGTTAGATAAAAGACCAAGAGCGCTGAAAAAGCAAAAGGGTCATTACCTGTGGCTGGCTCAGTGTCACTGTCAGACAGCTCTTGTTCTTCTGTTCCCTCGGTCCTCCTGGTTACAACAATGCAACTATGATGTTTGAAACCATCCCAAAGACGATTCTCAGGGTAAGACTACGCTGTCCAAAAAAAGGGTGTTCTTATCTTGAGTTGGTTTGGGTTGCGGGAGCAATGAGGACACACTTGCTTGAGTTAGCAGCTTGAATTCAAGTTGTAACAGAGCCTGCTTTGCACCAAATCAAGCCTGCTTTACACCCTCCTGGGCAGGCATGCATGTGTAGCCAGCTTTTATTTGATAGGTTTTCACGCTGGTTCTGTAACACTGTAGTTTTGCTTAAGCAGAGTGAAGTGCAGAATTGCCAACTCATGATTTTTGACATTGTTCTTAAAGACTACGCTTTAAGAATGTGAAAAATGTAGCTCTGTCTTTTATCTATATATATATATATATATATATATATATATATATATATATATACACGAATATATAGCTGTCCAGAACAGCTGCAAGAACAGGACATGCAGAGATGACATCTTTCTTTTATCTGTATAGATATAGATGGACAAAAGAGAGAGCTACATTTTTCACATTCCCAAAGTGTAGACTTCAAGAACACCAAAAATCATGAGAGTTAGCAACACTGGAAGTGGGCAATTCATTGAGAGCAGTTACTGGAGGGGCGGGGGGTAGATATGCAAGAAACCAAGTCTCCTGGGTGGTAACTTTACTGGCAGGACTAGCAAGTGGCTGGGGATCCGCCAAGGAGCTGGGAGACTTGATCCAGCTCTGCCACTGTCTTATGTGACCTCAGGCAAGTCCTTTATGCCTTGCCTGTAGCTTGATGGTCTTTGGTGTTTTAGGTCAGGGCTTGGCAGCCTATGACCTGGGAACAATTTTATCTGGCCCATGGAGTGTGGAAATTGGTGGTGGCTTGGTGGTGGTGGGGCTTCTGCAGCATTTTGGCAGTGGGGAACCGAGTGGCGGTAGCCCCTTTGCTTTCCACCCCAGATTCAGCTGCATTATTTTGGCCTGTGCTCCTTAACGGTCTCTACTATAGACTAAGCTGTTCTGGGCAGGGACAGTCCATCACCGTGCACCCACAGTGCTGGGATAAAGAAGCTGTACTTACAACTGGACTGCTAGGCACTCCTGGAATATGAGTGATAAGGAGGCTGCCTGCCCTTGCCTATAGCACGAAGAGCCCTCCCCGGGGTGCCTGCACAGGAGAGAGCAGCTGTGGGGAGCATCCCCAGCTGACAGCCGAATCTTTTGCACTGAACATGGTTAGCTGACAGCGTTTTACGTGCCAGCAGCCACAGGCCCGCTCTCCAGGCTAGTGTTTCTACTGTTCCTGTGGCTGTAACTAAACCAATGGCAATGTCAGTAGTGTGGAGGATCTTAGCAAGCACATCCCAGTGCAAGCATAGCCCCTGCCTCTTGATTTTGTCACCATCAAGTAATAGCTACAAGCAGATGAACAAGCACTCCCTCTAAAGGGACAAGGTACAGTCTTCTGCAGACCTTGCAATGGGCCAGGATGGCTACTGTGAAATCAGTGGGTGTCCAGACAGAAAGAGGGGTGCAAAGAGCTGCTGTCAGGTATCCAATCCCCTTGGTTTCCTGGGAGCTGCATGTGCCCAGGGCCTGACACGGTATTAGAGCAGATATGTAGCTCTGGGCCCAGTCTGCAACCAAGTCATTTTACAGGACTTTACTGGGCTGAGTCAGTCAGTATTTGCATATTTGACTGGGCAGTAAATCTTCCCAGTATTGTGAAAATTGATATAGGAGCCTAAATGGAGAGTATCAATACATTGCAGAGTACTGAGCTGTGGGGAGTAACCCACATGTCATTTGAGGGGCCATAGGTTCACCAACGACACTGGGTGGTATGGAGAAGGGAAAGAAAACTCCCTGAGTATAATAAACCCATGGTCATCTCCGATCACAGCATCCCTTGCTGACTGCCAGGGGATAAACAGGCCACTGAGGCTGTCGGCTCAGCCCTTTTCACCACCTCTAAATTAATCTAAAAATGGAGAATGAATATTGAGATTTCAGGCTGGCATAGTGCGTGATCCCAGGGATTTGGCCACCCCGACTGTAGCTGCTGCTGACTGCTTGGGAACCTGAGCTCTGCTTAATGTCTTACAAAGTTCAGCACCATAGAGGACAACACCTAGATCACCCTGCAGCCAACAGAGCCCAGGGAGTCCAAATACAGGTCTCTGGGGTCCTGGTTCAGTCTAGGATAGACCCCAGGTTGGGATGCAGAGGTTGATCTGCAAATGCTGTTGCTTTCTCAGCCCCATGGTACTTAATGAACACCCAGAGACCTGATTGCAGTGGTGAGCTCCATGTATACCAGCCATAAACTGACTCGCACTATTTATTGCACTCTCTTATCCATTATGACTAATCACTACAGAGCAGTGAAGCTTAGCTCTTTATTTCCCCCTGAACATATCTTCTGGCTTCATAACGCTGTAAAAAGAAAGATCATAAATGGGCAGTACTTAAGATTCAGCAGGATTCTGGGTTTATTGAAGCTGCTCAGCTACGTGACTACTGGTGCACTATTATTTATGTTAATGACTATGCAACAAATTGTTTTCAACAAGAATGGGTCTATCGGATGAATCGTATTTCTCCTTAATCATATAACCTGTCAGACACACGAATCTCTCTCTTTAGAAGAAAATTAAAAAACCAGTATGCAGGGGAATATTTTTTTCAAGGAAGTTTTTGTGTCTAAATGCAAAAAAACCCTTAGTTTGAGTTAGTAAGTGAGTAAGCACTTGAACACTTGGCTCAGGGGCAAAATATCTTCTCTAACTACAGTGAACTGGGTTCAGGCTCCTTTGTCCCAGACTGAAAATTGGCTGAAGGAGCTTACAGCAAGGGTAAAACTACAGTCAAGAGTCCTGAGCTGTGGGGAGCGGTTCACTAGAGAGCCACGGGAATGGGACCCGGAGTTGTAAACAACAGGGAGAAGAAATGCAGGCTGAAGATCCCAGTGCAGATATTAAAGATCTGGGCGTTCTCCGTTACAAGTCAACAGGAGTAGGACGGGACTCCTTAGGGAAGGGAGGCTGTGGGCGAGTTACCCGGGCAGCGCATTACATCTGTGGGCTAGGAACAGGCAGGCCAGTTGCTTCCTGGAGGGATGATACAGAGCGGGAGCCTGACCCAAGATACCTCTAGTCTTAGTTAAGGCATTGTAGAAACTTCACGGTAGGCAGCACTGTAGTCCCGTATGTCTAACGACCCCTTCTCCTCCCACCAGCTAATTGCTGCTCGGTGTTTCTTTGGAAGAATTGAAGGCCTGCGATATGCCTTTGAGCCCAGTAAATCCACGTATTTCATAACTGAGACGTAAGGTGTTAACCCTTTCCGTTGGTCTTGAGGGGTCTTGAAATGCTACCTGGCTTTATAATGCATACAGGATCCTGACCACTGGGTGTAGGGTATATGTGGTGATCTCTTTCAAGTACTGACAGCACAGCCACTCCTCCAGACTCAGCGTCACCTCTGCCTCTGTCAACTTTTCTGCAAACTTCAGCAGCAGCAGTGTCCTCTTAATGTCGATCCAGTTCTGGAGCAAGACATCTGTCATTGGGTTCCTGGCAAAGAGCTCCTGGCGTGGCCCCCACAGCAAGATCTGCAGAATGCTCTTCGCTTGCTGGAGAGACACTCTCCTGTGGCGGTCTGGATGGAGAAGCAGGGTGGCCAGCTGCTGGAGCCCTTGCGAATAGATGGACAAGGCTGGGATGGCGGGCAGGTCATCCCACCGGAGCCCTGAAGCCTTCTCCAAGGAGTCGGCTGCATGCAAGATCTCATAGATCAAGAGGACTACTTGGAACTCATCTGTATTTTGGACCCGATCTGATTCTTGGGTCTGAAGTGCGGGTCTTGTTTTTCGTACAGTTTTGGAGAAATTGCTGATGAGTAACCTTGGAAGTAGCAGCTCCGGGGTCAGATCTCTGTCCTGCTGGCCCTGGGGAGGAGATGGACAGTGCACCAAGAGCAGGTTCTCTGGGCAGATGTTGTAGTGAAGAACTTCTTGCTTCTTGAGATACTCAAGCCCAGTGCACAACTGCAGGAGGAGGAGGCAAGCCAGGCGTTCATAGTGACCAGGGCTAGAGCTGTGCAGATGTTGAGATTTCTTCACAAAATCAGCCAGTGTTTGGTAAGGAATCTCAGGAGAGATGACCACCTGGGCAAGATGAGGTGAGACCCTGGGGGAACTACTGGTACATACATCTTCCTCCTGTTCATTAGGACAGAACTGGCTCAGCTTCTGAGGGCTTTTTGGAGGCATGACATCCTTAGGGAGAGAATCGATGAAGTGGCCAAACACCTGCTGAATATTGAAGTGCGCTTCAAGGGAGGTCTGTACGGAGAGACTGCTGGGGTAGCATTTATGGACCTGTCAGGGAAGAAACATCAACATGCCATCAGTAGAGCAGGATGAAGAAAACAAAATCAGCTCTCTGCCTTTTCCTCTCTGACCTCTGCTGTTTAGCTGGGCCGATCTCATTGACCAAGTCCTGGGTGCTCTTGTTTCTGCAAGTTCGCCTTGCCTGTCATAGGCAGGGAGCAAGGTCTAGGGGACGTAGGACTGTGCAGGGTGACAGATGCTAGAAGTCTTACAGGGTCACACCGGCCAGTACAGTAGCACAATCATTTAACATCACTGTGTGACCCCCACTTTGCTGGATGTGGTGGGGGGAGCCTCATTGCAGAATTTAGGGCTAACATGCAGGGTGCCTTGATCAGCTTTTTTTCTCTAATCCAGGGGGAACTTGGTGCATTTACAGCCACTATCTTATTCTCTGAATCCATGGTTAAGCCTCACTGCTAGCTTGATGTATGCAGAACACTGTTAGTTAGTGGAGAGGCAGGTGGCAAGCTGAGATCACTGCTCCTGATCTGCTCATCCATTAGCCAACATACAAACCATTCACTGTGCACATCGCATCTACCAAAGCCTTGCTTTTTGCTACAGTCACTCCATCCATCCTCCCCGACCCCATAGATCTGCTTCCTCTCCCTGTTACATTTCACCTGGTTAAGCCTGAAAGCTCTTTGGAGCCTGAGCAGTGTCTCACTAGCAGTTCATAGAGCACCTGGCACACTTGAGATATTACTGCAATTATTAATAAAGGAAGACAAAGCCCTGGCTGGAACAATAGGTTCCAGAAACCCTGAAGATGGAGTGTGATAGAGACCACAATGCTGACTACAGTAATAGAGAGAGGGTTGGACTAGATGTGACTGCCTGAGGTCCTTTCAACCCTAATTTTCTATGATTCTAAGATAATATGGAAGATGATGCAGCACACGCCTTGCTGCAGCCCTTGCTAATAGCATGGAGATGGGAAGCAACTTTGCCTATAGTAGTCCATTGCTAGGTTTCCTGCCCCTTCCTCTGAAGCATCTGCTGTTGGCAACTCTTGGAGACAAGATGCAAGACCCACAAGATGGCCCACATGCAGAATCCAGTCCAGCAACTCCTACTCGCCAACCAGGCTACAGATCTGCAGAGCTCTCTGCCTTTTCCTCTCTGACCTCTCCTGTTGAGCTGGGCTGATCTCATTGACCAAGTCCTGGGCGCTCTTGTTTCTGCAAGTTCACCTTCCCTGTCACAGGCAGGGAGCACGGTCTAGGGGACGTGGGACTGTGCAGGGAGACGAGGCCTGGGATGAATCTCTTTCCCGTGCTCCACTTACCTTCAAGTGGACGCTAGAGAATAAGGGCACGTCCATGCCTTTAGAAAGTGCTTTGAAATCTGTGAGCCCTTCCTCTCCTTCACTCCCAAACTGCCACCAAGTACTGTTGCTCCAAGCTGCTACTACAGTTCTTCCCTCCAGACTGTGAGCGGTACTCAGTGCCCCAGGTACTATTGCACCAGGTTGCTAGTGGATGGAAGTACCACTGAGTACTCCTGCAACCCAGCAGGCTTGGAGGGGGGGCAGGTTATTATGCCCGATGCCCAGAAGTGGCCACAGATTTTTCCAGGGAGCTCTATGCCCTGAAACCTGGCTCATGGTCTGCAGGGTTCATATGATCTGCAGCATCTCTCAGCTCACCCCAGGGCCACTCAGCAAGCATAAGGCCCAGCCTTGGTGTTAATCTGTGCTCTGCCTTCGGGCGTCCCGGCTGATAATTGCTGAGGCTGGTACAGATCTGGGTGTTAGAGGTGGGAGGGGATTTTTCCAGAGCTGGATTAGCCTGTCTGCTGTGAAGCCCACAATTTTTACTCTTCAAGGACTGTCTTCATGGCCAAGAACAACAGGCTGTACTCACAGCACTGCTCCATGGTTGGCACTGCAGGGTTTGCCAACATGCGTGTGACCATCTTGCCCTCTAGCGGCTGTAGCCTGTAAGGCGTAAGGCAGTGAAAGAGCAGGTAGAAGAAGAGGGCAAGGATAAAAGGAGAGATGAAGGTGAGGGGGAGAGAGAAGAGGAGCTGGAAACAGGAAGATGAAGAAAGCAACAGGGTCTAAAACGGAGGATGGGGAAAGTTCCCGCTGATGCCCCACGCCTGTGATTGTTCCATGGGTCCCCGGTTTATTTGTAAAATGCCCATGTTTCTCTTTGCAAACAAGCTGGACAGCTGATGGGAGTGGGGCTGGTGGTACATGAATACCACCGGGACTACAACTTGGCTGCAGCAAGCGGAGAACTCTTGTTTTTAACCACACGTGGGCTCTATGGATGTAGCAGGGCTCTGCCCTGGCACAGAGGCACATCAACCAGGGGGACACTGGCATTTCACTGGGACTGCTTTGAATAAGAAGCCAAAAGTGCAGCGTTGGGAAAGGTTTGCAGGGACCTGGAGGACTCTGCAGTTTGGGAATTTGGCCATGGGCCTTTTCAGCACTGGTGCAGCAGGTCATCCCCACCCAAGGTCAAATCCCTGCAGGACCTGATCCTTCAGCTCCCACTGTCTAAGCACTCTGTGGGCTGCTGTGGAAATTCGGGGTCCTTTCCCTTGCTTTTGTACTTACCTTGGCAGCAAAGACCTGCTGGGCACAGCAGATGCGGTAATACCAAGCGTCTCCTGTTTCACAACATGGCTCCTTGTCCAGCAGCTTGAAATCTGCCCACTTCTTTCCCGCAAGTTGTGTTCCTACCAGCTGCTGCTCCTCCTCCTTCCCTACCAGGATCTCCTGTACCCGTGTGGTGAGATGGGTCAAAGACACAAGCTGGCGCCCCATCACTTTCTCGTAGACAGTTGCTTGGTTCTCCAGGTCCTTGAAGAAAGAGAGGAGCTCCCTATCGGGTGTAGTAAAGGTCAGGAGCTCTAGGTGACTATTCCTGTGAAAAGGGTCAGGGTGGGTTTTATTCAGCCTCCCCCAGAGCTGAGGTTCACCCATGCTTTGGGACTTGGACAAGTATCTTTTAGGATGACTTGGAGGTCTAGACTGGTTGGAGCTGAGAGGCTTCTCCTTGTTCAGGAGAGTGCTGGAGTAGCAATATCCCCCACTTCTGCTGGTCACGGCACTGCTGACGTACTGCAGAGTATGGGAGGAGGCACCTCTGCCTGGGCAGTTATGAGAGGGCACCCTCTCGGGCAACGAGCTGGTTCTGCTAAGCTTTTTTGGCAGGGGTGGAGGCAATGAGCCAGAGCTGGTGTCAGAAAGGAGCCTCCCAGGCGAGCTCCCTCGGCAGACTTTGTTTGGTACCAGGTGTGCTCGGATCTCTCCTGCAAGGGAAGGCAACAGAGATAACTGTGACACTTGTGCTAGGGACCCTTTGTCCTCCAGATGTTTGACAGGTGCCCCGAGAGTTGACGGGGACCTACTCTGTGCAGTTCCCAGCTGCATCTCCCTCCATCCCTACTCATCCCCATTGCCCCATCCAACCCCCTCCCCACTGCCTTCTCGTATGCACGCAGGGAATCGAGAGCTGGGACTGACTTCTCAGGGGAGGCAGTGGAACAAGGAGCCAGGAACAGGGGCATTTGCAGAGAGGACTGCGAGGCGGTGCACCCTGGGCAGACACTTCACTGGAGAGTGGAGACGAGCTCAGGGTGTCCTTGTTGATGTCCACTCAACTGGGCCTAGATGCAGTGGGGATGAGCCCTGTACACCCTGGGCTTAACTTTCCCCATGGCTGTCCCATTGACCGTGGACAGAAGCACCAATGCGTGGGCACAAGTTGGAACCACACCAGGCCTAAGCCTGAAGAACTACTCCTGCTTGATCACCACCCTCCGCTGTGTGCTCCCTTGGGAGGTTTTTCATTCAGATGGATAACTGATTCACTCTTGAGATCCCAAAGCTCATAGCACAAGGTGCTACACCTTGTAATACAGAAAAGGGAAAGAACCACAGCTGGATGGGGAGGACTGGCTTTCAAGTGCTCAGTGCCCAATGCTCTCAGCTGTGCTGAGGTCTCTTGGTAGTAGTCATTAGTTTCCCCAGCAATAAGGTGATGATTCAGTTGGCCAGGCCCCTTGCTCACCTATGTTGCTGTAGATGAGATCTCCTGGACTGCTGGGCTGGGAAGAGCTGCCAGCATCTGGGTCTTGCACTGAGGAGGATGCTTTATCAGAGCCAAGGGAGCTTGGATCAGCACTGCCGCTGCTAGAAACGGACCCAGCCGTTCTTCTGATGCTCGATCTGCAGGGAGGGAACTGAGAGGTGAGGGCCAGGTGCAGGCAGAGCATCCTACTCCTCGGGAAGCAAAGTGTGAGAGAAGGGGAATCGGTGGAGTCGGTGTTGCCTGGGGACCCTGTCAATGGGCATGCACCAGCCACGGAGGTGGGGAGTGGAAAGACTGGTTGTTTTCCTGTGGTCTGTGCAGCTTCTCTTCCCCCAGGTGGCAGCATTGCCCCTTGTTCCACGCTCCGTGGCCCCAGCCATGCAGCCCGCCTGGGGCAGTGGCTGGTTCCTGCTCACCTTCTCTTGCTCATGCTCCCCGGTAGGGTGCTGGGCCCCTGCACTGCGATCCCCACCTCGTTTCTCATGGGGCTGCAATAGTGTGTCAAGAGGGGTGTGCTTGTGTGACCGAGGACACGAGCAGAGGCGAGAAGGGTGGTGTCTCGCTTTCCCTGTCTGCCCCTTCGATGGGGCAGAGTCATGGTTGGGTATTGGAGGCTGCACTGAGGTTGGCAACAGGGAAGGTGGGGTTGGCCCTATATCTATTCTGCTTTGGGAGTGCAGAGGGTGGCCTTTGGTGATGCTGACTGCCAGCATGGATAGGCACTGACTCCTGCCAGGTGAAAGCCATGAACTTCTGGAGCCCTCACCCACATTGTGCGAGTGAAGCCAGTACACAATGGACAGTCCCTTGTCCTCATTCCTGTGCGTCACACTCATTATTAAATGGATGAAAGGAGGATGGGATTTGGGGCGCTTAGAGACATCCAGCCATAAAAAAGATCTGAAGTCGGATAAGGACCCACCTGAAAGAAATGAGGAGGAGGGCGCCGCAGGCCAGCGTAAGGTGAGAAGAGAGACAAGAAAGCCTTTAGGGGAGATTAAGAAGGTCGTTAAGGTGAGAAGCATGAAGGAGTCAGCACAGCCACCAGCCAGCTCCGAGTCTCAAAGTGCTTTCAGTTCCTGGTCGTGGTCTGGGTGTCTCATGTCCTGTTTTGTCTGCTTTTGTAACCGTGAGACTGAACGCTCTCAAGCCCTGCTGCTTTCTTTGAAATCAGTCGGCTCCTAAGTCCTGCAAATGCTCTTCAATGAGCTAGGCCAGAACTGCCCATGGGGTTACACCAGGGATATGTTTGCCCCGCGACGGTGTCTTTTTTTTAAAGCAGCCCATAACTTAAGAGGCCTTTAAATGAAGCTCCTTGGGCTCCAGGAGTGACCTGGAGCAGTTCCCTGGCAGGTTCAATAATTGACTCGCCACCAGCTGCTCCCTCCTTGCAAACTTCTGTGCAAGCAGCTCCCCTGGGGGATTGTTTAACAGGGATTCGAGGGAAAAAGATGCTTTGCTAAACCAGAGGAAGTGCAGCTAGGGCTGTTAGACCACAGGTGCCACAGGGGCTGTGAGCAGCTCCCTGGGGACCCAGCCTGGGGCTTCCCACTCATTAAATAGGGGCAGTTCTCCCAGGCCTCAGGCTTTCCACTTGTTAACCACCCCCTGGGTTCCCAGGCTTTCACCAGGCCAGGTGCTTCCAGGCCTCTAACTCTACACATTAACCCAGCTCGATTCATTGCCCTTTCAAAGAAAAGTATGCACCTGGGTAAACGGGCAGGTATCTCCAGGGATGCACACTTGGGGAAGGGTTGCTCCATGGGGAGAATATGTCCCTGGGGGACACTGACTGGCTGTATGACCATGGTCAAGTCTCTTGTCTCGGTGCTGCTTCCCGTCTGTGACATGGGGGTTAATGAGGAGGGCTGAGCACCGCAGGGCTTGTAGAGTGGTAGAAAAGTGCAAAGAGGTCTTCTCTGCACATGCGTGTGCTCATGCATGACCCAGCACAGTGCTCGGAGAGCTTTCTGTGCATGCGTGTGACTATCATGTGCAAACTCGCCCTGTGACTGACTATCCGACCTCTCCACGAATCCCTCCCGCCTGTCTTAGCTGCGAATGGCCCTCGGTGTCCTAGACCTTCACCTCCTTTATTTCATCCCGGCTATGTCATTTCTGGGTGCTGCTCAGTAGGAGACTCCAGGGTGCTGGGATAAGGGGAGGGTATTACCCTAGGGGTAAGACTAGCAATGCGACCCCCTGGGGTGGCAGGGTTGCAGAAGCAGACAGGCATCAAGGCTCAGCAGCTGAAAAATTGGCTGGAGACAGGAAGTTGCTCAGAGCTAATGAGGGTGGTTCTGCCACCCACCTCCTGAGCTGATGAAGAGGTCCCACAGATGCTTCCTTCCTTTATTTGCTGGAAGGTAAAAGTGTGAAGGGCAAAACACTGGTGCTATTTGAACCAGCCACCTTTTGCTTCTGAACCAAGGCACTGGGCTACTTTGATCTCGAGTCCTGGCTGAGCTGGCAGTGACCAAAGGTGGCCGCACTCCACCAAGTGAGTTTTATTGACTCCACATCCGCCTCCAGTGGGCATGTGTCCACTTCACAGCCCCTTCCCCTCCCACCCAAAATTGACTCTTGAGACAGATGGGCTTCAATCACAAAGTTTATATCCCAATCTGAGCTACCCAGTAGTGTCGGAGAGCACAGGTATACGGTTTCAGTACAACCCTAGCATAGAGATAGCTATACAATGCTATGATGGGGCATAATGTGCTATTTAAAACTCTCTAAGTACATCTGTGGCCATGTTGGAGTGATGTTGTAGCTGAGACGGTCCAGGAAATATGGAAGAGGCAAGGATTTTTGTGGATGATTATCTTTCATTGGACCAGCTGCACGGTTGTTGTACGTGCTTTTAGGCCATAGGAGGACAGCCAGAGACCTGGGGTCTGCTCCTGCCTCTGCTGCTGACTTGCTTAGTGACCCGCAGTGAATCACTAAACATTTTTATGCCTCAGCTCTCCCACGGCTCAGCAGAAAGAGTTGCTCCACAGAACAGACATGGAGCCAAGTTCACCAGCGTCTAGATACAGGGCTCAAACTCGGTCCTTTAAGAAGATTGGTTTATTCCTGGTCTTTTGGATAAAGGCTCGGGGATGGATTCTGACAACCCCAAAGTTTAGGGCTGTTTGGGTCACGTATGTAGGCAGACGCACATCTCTGATCTTTTCCTTCTTTTTTTCAAAGCTCATAGCAAGCCCCCATTGCAAATGCCTCTTCCTCCCTCCCCTCCACCTTTGTCTGCTGCTATCAATTCATGAAAGCATGGGGCTTACACTCTCCGGATTCAGGACACGCTTTGTCCAGGAGTTGGCAAGCCCCTGAAGCATGAGTAGAGTAGCAAAGCCTGTTACCTTTGTGTCTTCCCTGGGAGGGGTGGAGGGTCCGCTTGCTCAGGCTCGGCCATCTCCTTCTTTTCCAAAATGATCTGTGCTCTGTGCTCTGTGCTGTGCATCTCGTTGGCCAGAGCTTCGGTTTCTATTACATTCTCACTCCGAGATGGCTACTGACTGGGGAATTATATGCCAGTTTTCCAGGAGAAGGGCCCGGCGGGTATTAGACCTCGGGAGGGCTGTGCAGCTGTGGCAGAGTGCTGGATGCTGGGAGAGCTCGCGCCCATCTGTCAGGCGGAGGCTGCTATGGGGAACCGGCTTTCACAACACTTTGCATAACCACTTTGCTTACAAGAGGATGTTCTTTTGAACTAGGTTTCAAAACCTCTTACTGCATTAAAGGAAGCCAGGGGTTAAAGTCATCCTTGGCGTCACGCTCCTTGTTAATGGAGTTACTCCAGGGGTCACTCTGCCCACATAGGTTTGTGGTAACATTTATGCTGCTTGCACCATATCAAAAGATCAAAATGAAGAGTATTACAAATGTACTGTACGTTGCTGCAATTCGTGAAGGGCATGGAGTGGTTGGTTTTCTGTTCTGGTTTTCATGCAGTAGCTATTCCCAGTGTAGCAGGTGCAGGGGTCAAGTTTTTGTTTTTGTTTTAAATTACTATTATATATTGGAAATATTTCCAGGGAGATCTTTAGGAGGCTGGAGATCCGGAGCAGAAGTCAAGGAGGCCTGGTGAGTCTTTAACACAAACAGCCCTTCTCGCATGTGTTTTCAAGCATTTGAGTTAAATTGGCATCAATAAAAGCATATGACAAAAGCATTAGGGCAGGGGTGGGCAAAATGCGGCCCGCGGGCCAGATGCGACCCACCAGCCCGTGAGGCCCCTAAACAATTTAGAAAATTAAAATTAATCTGCCCTGGGCTGCCTGGCATGCGGCCCTTGATGGCTTACAAAACTCACTAAGCGGCCCTCCGCCCAAAATAATTGCCCGCCCCTGCATTAGGGGCTGTCTAAGCTAAGAGAAAGGATGCGTTTGCTTTAAAGCCCTGGTACAAATCGGACAAATTTGTGTCTTAACAGACATTTGCTGGTCCTACATGTTATCTCCTTTTGTCATGCAAGCTTTGACTTGCCAATAGCGGGGTCTGAGAGTGACATGCTGTGGCTGGATTTAATAAGGAGCCGGATAATGTTGGCCAAAGAGGTGACCTTTGCAGAGAGGCCTCAGGCTCCAGGGCACATACTGATCGCTTGCAGAGGTTTGGGCAAATAGCTGGAAAAAAAAACCTTGGGCAACATTCATATGTTCCCACGGGCAGATGCATTAATTTCCAGAAGAGGATTGTGGGATCTGCCTCACCAGATCAGACCAGGTGGTTTTTCTAACCCACTAGCCTGTTTCTGGCAGGGGCTAGTAACAGGGAGCTCAAAATAGGTTCTGGAAACCCTGAAGATGGAGTTTGATGCAGACTACAGAAATAGTTTCTTCCTGTCCCCTTAGTTAAGATTGGCTGGTGCCCTGAAGCACACGGATAGATGGTCCTTCCAAATGTAAAACATCCCTTCTGTATAAATGACTATCTGTATTTTCCAGATCCCAGTTCAATACTTTTCTGCTAAATGCTTGGCCTCGGTGACAGCTTGTGGTAATTAGTTCCACAGGCTTTGCACGCTGTGTGAAAACATTCTCTCTCTTTTGAGTTTAATTCAGTTCCCTTGTTGACTTCTCTGGTTCTTGTTCTGTGAAACCATAAATCCAACTCCCTTCTCAGTATTGCATTGTGAAGGCTTTCACCGTATCCCCTTTTACTCACAGGCTCCAATTCTCTCTCCATTCAGACTGTGCTCCTTGTCCAGCCCTGGCCAGTTGACCACGTGTGTTAGGAGGAGAGTTTTCTGCTGGTCTTGGAAACATCTGGCACTGGGTGGTGAAGGAGGTAGGACCAATTGGTCCTTCTAGTTTAGACCCGGGGTTCCCAAAGTATTGTACACATACCCCTGGGGGTTTGCAAGACATCACTGTGTAATGGCAGATATAATTTTCATTATGATAATTGGCATTTACGGGGTTAAAATAGAAAACATAGGCTGGTAGGGGTACGCAGGTAGCTGGTAAGTTTAGACATGGGCACACAATAAGGAAAAGTTTGGGAACCTCTGGTCTAGACTCATTGATGCAGTCACTTGGGCGATTCCCTCGAACCCTTCTGAACAGCAGATAGATGCCACATTGCTCTGTGCCAGCTGCTCTCCATAACCAAATTGAATGATAAGGAAGGGCCTTCAGCTGATGGCAGACAAGAAGGGATTGGCACACGGACACTAGTAGCTCAGCCAAATGTTAATGCTAATGCCTCCAGCAAAATCAATGGAGTTGCTGGAGAGGCCCATTCATTTTGCACTAGAAGCCAGTATGTCCCCGTACGCATGCTTGCTTTAGCATGGGCTCCCTTGCTAATAGCCGAAATGAGCTACATCCTGCCCTGTAGTCCACACAGCAGCTGTCTGGGCATCACCATCTTTCCTCCTTGCTCTAGTGATTAAGGCTAACCCTCTAATAAAATATTACCATCCCAAATTATAATTCCCAATCATCCTGCATGCTGTGTTTGGCTAGATTTCCACGATGGATGTAGTGAGATGAACAAAATTAATCACTCCGTGTAAATAATGAGGGGAACAGCATTTACTAAGCTGCGGCTTATTTGTAACCGCACTGGCACTGTGCACTGTACACTGGCAACCGCACTAATGGGAGAGCTGTGTAATATTTGTCATGCAGCAGTGTCCCTGTGCCACCCATCTCCCAGGGGGCTGTTGCCATGCCCCTGTCCTGTGGGCACCAGTGAGCCCCAGTGGTCATGAACACATTTGGGCTTTCACTATTTATAAAGCGCAGGGTTTCCAGGTGCAGACAGCCTGATCGGCATGAAATAACTAAATCCTGAACATTTTGCCCCAAGCACTTGCACCTTCTCTCCAGACTGTAACTCGGCCCTGAAAGCAAGGACACGCACAACCTTTGAAGTTTCAGTTTGAATCTCCCACTTCCTCCTGCAGCAATGCGTTTAATGCAGAAATGTCCTGATAAGAGGACGGATTGTATTGCCTGTCTCAGTTCACACGACATGAGTCGAGATTCCACATATAAATCCCGCTGCGGGTCGGGAAGTGTTCAGCATCTCAACAGGGAAGTGCAGAGTTTTGCAGGATTGGACCTCAAGGTTTATATATAAAATTGAGGATCTGTTTTAGACCAGAGAGACACACCAGGGCTGTGCAGTCCATCCAACCTTGAACATGAACACACACAGAAATGGGGTTCTCTGATGGTGCTTGGAAAAATGGTCTGAGGTTCTGCTAGTCGTCGTCCGAGTTTTAAATTAATAGATTCATAGATGTTAGGATCGGAAGGGACCTCAACAGATCATCAAGTCCTTGATCGCTAGCTTTGGGAAAAATCCAGATGCCTGCTTTTCTTGTAGGACTTTAGGGCACACATCGGATAAATTACACCAGGAAAGAAGCTGCTTAGGGCACTTGCACAGTGTCCATTAGATTCATTGATTCATAGATTGTAGAGTCGGAAGGGACCACAATGGATCATCATGTCCGACCCCCTGCCCCGGCAGGAAAGAGGACCGAGGTCAGATGACCCCAGCCAGGTGACTATCTAGCCTCCTTGTGAAGACCTCCAAGCTAGGTGATAGCACCACCTCTCTTGGAAGCCCATTCCAGATCCTGGCCACCCTTACTGTGAAAAATGTCTTCCTAATATCTAACCTAAATCCACTCTCAACTAGTTTACACCCGTTATTCCTAGTCATTCCCTGGGGCGCCTTAGCAAACAGCGCTTCCCCTATTCCCCGTTGACCTCCCCTAATACATTTATAGGTGGCCACAAGATCTCCCCTCAGCTGTCTCTTGTGAAGGCTGAAGAGATTCAGCTCTCTCAACCTCCCACCCGTAGGGTCTATCACGAAGGCCACTAATCACGCGAGTGGCCCTCCTCTGGACCCTCTCGAGATTCCCCGCGTCCCTCTTGAAGTGCAACGCCCAAAACTGGACACAGTACTCCAACTGCGGCCTGACCAGTGCCGCATAGAGGGGGAGCATCACCTCCTTTGATCTATTAGTCATGCACCTGCTAATGCACGACAAGGTGCGATTGGCCTTGTTGATGGCCTCGTTACACTGCCGGCTCATGTTCATCTTGGAGTCAATTATGGCCTGCACAAATGTGTTCTTTGATTATTTTCTCTAGCATTTTCCCAGTAATAGAGGTAAGATTGACTGGTCTAAAGTTACCTGGCTCATCCCTTCTCCCTTTCTTGAATATGGGCACCACATTGGCCCTCAGTCCTCAGGGACCTGGCTGGAGCACCACGAGTGCTCGAACAGTTGTGCCAGCAGCTCAGCTATGACACTGGCCAATTCTTTCAGCAGCCGTGGATGGAGGTTATCCAGGCCTGCTGACTTGTGCCCATCCAGCTCCTCCAGGAGCTCCTTAACTATTTCAGAACTAATTAGTGGAGTATCTATTCTAGCCTATATGCTAGGGCTGCTGTGGCTTACATGGGTAAGCTCAGGGCCATTTAAAATCCATCCTGCATTCAGAATACTTTTGTTTGAGAGGGCATAATCGGTGTTATTCATCCAAGACAGGTGCATATAACTGCTTTACATTGCTCTCAGTTGGTAACTCAATGCAGAGCCAAGGATAAGCAGGTCTGACACCAATAAAAGCAGAGCTCCACTTGGTCTCTCAGTGGTAGATGCAGTGTATTGGCATGATAATGGGTGATGGAGCTGGCATTACTGCTCTGTCTTCTGTCCCTGGCCAGGGGATAGAGTCCTGTCCTGAGAGCTGTCAGTTCAGCCCCTATCATCAGGACTTAATTCCTCAAAACAATGGAAAGCAGCAAATCAATGAGCTTTTCCGGCTGGACTTTGTGCACAAACCCAGAGCTTTGAGCCCTGTTGGTGTTACTTTCTGCCCACTGCTTGCTTAACCAGATTTCTACGTAATGCATTAGAATCGGAGTTGCAACAGGACTCACAGTCAATGCAATTTTGGGTATGTAATATGTCTGGCTAGTCAGATTCCCCAGCCCATGTAAGGGTTTGATCCTGCTCCCATTGGTGTGACTGGAACTGATTTCCCTTGCCTTTAATACTAATAGCAATTGGATGGGTCACCTACAGAGTAGCTTTGCAAGCTGTTTTGAATGCTGTTTCCTGGTTGCTTTTTGAAGTATTCCTCCCAGCTGTACTTGGGTCTTAGCTGCGGGTTTGACTCACGACCGTATTGTAATTAATCATCGCTGCAGAGTGGTGGAGCGTGGCTTTATATTTCTCCTTGGACACCTAATCTGGGGCTATAATGCTGTAAAAATAAAGAATATAAATGGGTAGTATTTAAGATTCAGCAGGATCCTGATCTTATTGATGGTCTTCAGCTAACAGGGTCAGTAAATTTCCCTCATTCGGATAAGTTATTTATATTAATGGCCGTACAGCAAACTGTTTTAAACAACAGTAAATTTATTACGTGCATCATATTTCTTAATGAATAATGTTACCGTCAAGGAAAAGTGGGGCCCGTGTAAAAAATTACAAGATTAGCATGGGAAGGGAATGTAGTCCCACAAAGATAGATTGGGAGGGAGCTTCAAAAAGCAGAAGAAAAGGAAAAGGATGGACTTGTGAAGAAATAGTGATGCCAAATATTGCTATTGTTTCTTTTATGATAATAAGAGATAATGCCGCGATTAAAAATAATGTAGGCATTTAAACAGCAAAGCACTTTTTTTTTCTATTTGTGCTTCACCGTTTAGGCAATAGAAATCGCGTGGTTAGCGGTAGTTAGTTGTAGATTCTCTGGTTCTGCACTAGCCCAATTCTGCTATAGTTTAGGTTTTTTGGTATTGCGGTGAGCTACTTTAATTTATTTGATTTGATTTGATTTTAGCAATATAATACGAAGACTCTAAGGAAACACTTCTATTCCTAGGAGGTTTTGTACATCGCTTCTTTTCTCCCCTCTCGACAAAACCTAAATTTAGGACCAGCATTCTTCAGTAACGTCCCATTCAATTCCAATGTCCCTGCTGACAACGGAGGCTCTGATTTCCGTGGAGCACTTCTGCACAGGCGTGTGTGTAAGATTAATTCAGGTCTTTCAGGGGGTGGGGTTGTACTCTGGCTATTTTTATGGTGGTTGAATGTTGCGAGAGTGAAGGAGCGGCGAAACGATGTGCTGAAGCTGAAGAATAATCTAATTGACCTACAAAATATAGAGAGCCTTGGGGCAGAGGCTTAGCTGATGTCAACCGTCATAGCTCCATTGCACCAGCTGAAATGTCTGCCCTTCATTAAAAAAAAACCACCCATAGACTTTAATAGCTTGTAGGCTAGTTGCAACAGTGACAGGAAAGGGAACATTCGCACAAGGATGAGGGCAGTGTTGAAACTCTTTCCTAAGTGCGTGGTGTGGTACATGTTTCTCTTGCATGCTTCTCCAGAGGGGCAGTGTGTGACTGGTGGCAAGAGAGGACAGTAGCAAAAGATGAGATTTTTCTAAAGATGGGATTTTCTTGTCCAAAAGATGGGATGTTCGTGTGTTGCTGGACACTTGTGGAAGAGCTTCCACTGGAAGCATCTGTTCTCGTGAGCATTTCCCCTAATCTTTGCATTGTTTCCAGGAACCTTCCTAGAGTCTCATATGCCTTTCTAGATTGATCTGTATTGAGGATCCTCAGAGCGTTATGGCCACAGTGATTCCTATTGGTCTGATAAAGAAAAATACCTGTGTCATTCCACGTGGTATTACAGTGTATTCGAGAAGCCATGTGTTCCCTGGACTAAAAGTGAAGTTGGAGTCCATCATCAGCTGCTGACAAAGAGATGGGACTAAAAGTGAAGTTGGAGTCTAACTTCACTTTTAGACCCATCTCTTTGTTAGCATCTGATGGAGTCCATCATCAGGTGCTAACAAAGAGATGGGACTAAAAGTGAAGCTCGAGTCCATCATCAGCTGCTAATTACTTTTAGTCCCATCTCGTTATTAGCGATGGACTCCAGCTTCACTTTTAGTCCCATCCCGTTAAGTTGGAGTCCAACTTCACTTTTAGTCCCATCTCTTTGTTAGCATCTAACAAAGATGCTAACAAAGAGATGGGATGTGAGATGGTGTTTAATGATAATCATAGAAAAGAAGGGCTGGAAGGGGCCTCTGGAGATCATCTGGGGCAGGTCACTGTTGTGAGATGGGGAGGAACATGGTAAGGTCCCTGCAAATGGAAGAATTAAAGTTGCATGATAAAGGCAAACGGGGCCGTGGTAGATGCATCTCTGCAGAGGGGGTTCATAGCAAGGGAAAAAAGGGAAATATTAGTGAGGCTGATATGGGGAGAGCTTCTATGAGGCCAGAGGGAAATAAATGGTGCCCGGAAATGGATCACAATAACGACTTGCTTTAGGACAGGTTTGTGGTAGTAACTGCTGAGCGTTGGTGAAGAATATATGGTTTAGAATGGAAGTGTCTCAGCTGATTTATTGTTTTTCCCCTCTCTGAGTCCTGGGCTAGCTACTCGTTGATTGATTCCTAAATCTGCTGTGCAGTTTCAAGTAAGAAAGCAGCCTGAATCTGCTCAAGACTGCATTAAATAAGAAGTCAGACTGATAGATAAGCAGCAAGATAATAACTGTCTGCCACCGAGGAGGCAACAAAACACAGCAGATTGGAAATATGTTGATACTACTCCCAGCTCTGCAGCTCTTCCTTATTAAGCTTGCAACGAAGTCATCACACACAGGAGGCATAGGTGAACGCGGGCAGAATAAAGCCTGGCTGGTGAAATTATTCAGCAACTTGCAGGATAAGCTCCCTCCATGCCCTCTTTTCCCCCCATGGCTTGAGCTGTCTTGTCTTCCTATCTAATAGCTTTGCTGAAGAAGCAAGTTGAAGTTGTGTCCCTGCCAGTGACAAGCTACAATGCATGAAGAAACTGGAACCAGTTTTCAAGATGAGCCCCTGGGGACTGCCATTGTGTGAAGCTGCTGTCATGAGCTCACAGGGAAGCCACCGTAAGTCTTGAAACTTGTGCGGTACTCCAAGGTTTTCCTAATAAAAGAGCTCCAGAGGACTTTGCTCGGGCAGAAGAGATGCCATGTGCACTAAGGGGACTTGTGAGAGAGAGATCTCCATGCTATCTGCCTAGAAAGGCTCCTTGCCAAGCACAGACACAGTCTTGGGTGCAACTTTTGCCCTTGACATCAGTGGAAGCAGGGACTTTTCACTTGGGCTTGGGAGAGCCCTTACAGCTCCACCGATCGGTGGTCCAGCCCTTGCATTTGCAGCTAATGCCAAACCAACCCTTTCTATCACATAGCTTAGCTTTAACTTCGTGCCCTTCCTGAGCAGTAGCTTCTGTTGTTTCATCACTCCTTAACTCAGGGCCGCTTAATCATTTTGTCATGAAATGTGTCTGGGATGTTCGTTAGCTTCAGTGACGTTTATGATTGCTCAGAGGTCAAAGAGGTGCTGACTAGCAGCCTCCTGAATTATGCTCCTTCAGGAGCGTGGAGCAGAGGGACTGGGGCATCAAGTCCAGTCCCCTCCTATTGCAGGCCCGATAGCATCTATATAAATTACATCTCTTATTCCAGAGGCCAGATCTGTCGGCCTATGCACAATTCATGGTGATATAATGATGAAGGGCTGTTCAGTCGACGCTTCGCTCAAGATGCACTGTTGTCTAGATACCAGGTATGGTGCATCTATGAACGTTTGTGATGTTGTTAAAGTGCCATGAGGGTCTCCAGGGAACTGTGAAAACGTCAGTCAAAGGGGCTCTGGTCTGGTCCTACAGGTTGAGGGTAGCGCGGGGGGTTGGTAGCTCACCTATGTCAAAAATTTCAGTAACGGTCTACAAGGGAAGACAGCAGATGGAAATGATGGTCTGAAAGCTTTTGAAGTTGGAACAGGCAATGATGCATAAACCATAAAGTGAAGATGATGATGATTATGACAAAAGGTTATAAAACATAAAACAATCAAATTAATCTTCTGCAGCGAGGCGTGGACTCACTAGTATATTCATATTTATCTCCATTGTCATCTCTCTGCCCAGCTATTCCTAGTGGAAGGTTGTTCCAGGACCTCATTGCTCTGAAGCATAAAGACGGTCTCTACATACCCCGGCTCTATGTATTTATGGCCAAATTAAACTACTTATTCTTGTGCCAGCAGTTCCCTTTGCTTAAAGAGCTTCTGCTCCCTCCTTTCCTCCTGTGTATTGCCCTGATGTATTTATGGAGAATGATGTGTCCCTGCTTGGCTGTAGTTGTGATGGTGACACTCAGATATCTCTGTATGCCTGGGAACAAAAGCACAAAAATCAAGGAATGCCAGTGTAAGTAACATATTAGTTTTGAGCACTTGTGTGACATCCCCCAATTAGTAATCCAAGATATTACAGAGCAATGAAGAAGCTTAATTTAATCAGATGACCATTCAATTATTGATGTTACAAAGTCGTTCAGGTGGGACTTCATTCATGGAATAGCAATTTAAGAGGCTTCAGAGATACTAGATGGCCCACAAAAGATTACGGCCGGCTATTTTTCCAAACCCTCAAGATAAAATGTGGCAAGAGAGGGATCACATTAGTGTTGTTTGTTTGCCCATCATTCAGGATTAGAAATGTTATGATTTTATACCTGAAAGCGTTTTTTTTTAATAGATGCAAGGTTTTTGTTGGAGGCGAGGTTTTCACGTCTGCATCTTGAACAGCAAATAGCTGCCTAAAATGTTTTGCAATAGTGGCTTCATGTTTAAACAAACTGTAACATTATCTGAAAGCAAAGACAGTGTACACTAGCACTTCAGATAATAGCTAAATTTCTTTCTAAATTGGTTCAATTTAAAGCATTTTGCAGAATTAACTCTCCAAATGGCAACTCCATGATAGCACTGTTGCTAAACGTAAACAGAATATTAAATACGATAGATCAACGGTTCTGGTTATAGAATAAAGAAGTGAAAGGGGCACCCACCACTTCAAATTCATATTTTGGAATTGCTTTAAAAAAGTAGCCTGCTGAAAAAAGGAGCACAATGAAGAAACACACTGTACCTTTTGAAATGTATCTGTAAAATAGTACAATGTCATGGTTGTAAAATGTAGTTTGTTTTTAGAGGGAAGCACTAGGAGATTATTACATGATAAATCTTCAAATGATGGATTATTCTGTAGTCAGTTTTTTTGTTTAATTGCAATGAAATAGGAGCTCTCCTTTTACTAACATCTTTTTCTCACTGTTTATTTGCTCTGGAATATGGCTTTATAAATTCATTTAAAAAATGAAATGCTCCACAGCCATTTCTCTTCATTTTCCTTTTCTTCCCCAATCTTTTGATTTGCAGCTAGAACAGAGCTAGACATGCAGGGGGGGGGTTACAATTATACCCGAGATAACAAAACCAGTTTAAGAAGAACATGATAATCCTAAAAGGTATTTTAAAAGGGATGAGCGTGTGGTTGGGGCTGGGTGGGCCAGAGCCTGCTATAGAAAACCATGTTTCATGTCAGTTCCCTTGGATGAAGTGGGACGCTGGATAATCTGAATCCAGTTATTAAGACCCTGCTGGAGAACATGGGGTCTGATCTTATGGGTCTATTCAAGCAGGGCAAAATAATTGCCAACACAGGAATCATCCGTGGGTGGTGTGAAGCACGCATGGCATCTTTACATCGCCCCACTGTAACGAGAATCACTCTGCTACCAGAACCAAGGAGCCCATGAAGTGGCATATGGCCAAGTTTCCCTCTCCCACAAAAGCTGTGCCGAGCTGAATTGAATGCACCTCATCACTGTGGCCAAACGTCTCACCAGTCGGCCTGACTCTCCCCACTGTCACGGGGACTGGAAGCTGGCAGAAAGACTGATCCACGAGTCATGTTAGAAGGCATTGTATTGGGCTATTGGTGTGTCTTATGGGGGACGAGGGGTCAATGTTAGGATCTCTTTGATCTCTTCATTCGAGACCTGGGGGAAGAGGGTATTGGTGTGTCTTATGGGGGAAGAGGGCTATTGGTGTGTCTTATGGGGGACGAGGGGTCAATGTTAGGATCTCTTTGATATCTTCATTCGAGACCTGGAGGAAGAGGGTATTGATGTGTCTTGTGAGGGAAGAGGGCTATGGGGGAAGAGGGCTATTGGTGTGTCTTATGGGGGACGAGGGGCCAATGTTAGGATCTCTTTGATATCTTCATTCGAGACCTGGAGGAAGAGGGTATTGGTGCGTCTTATGGGGGAAGAAGGGTCAATGTTAGGATCTCTTTGATATCTTCATTCGAGACCTGGAGGAAGAGGGTATTGGTGCGTCTTATGGGGGAAGAAGGGTCAATGTTAGGATCTCTTTGATATCTTCATTCGAGACTTGGGGGAAGAGGGTACACACAGCACTTTAACGGGACTTATGGGTGCTACTAAACTGGAGGGAGTTGCAAAACATAAGAAAGGGAGCTAAAATATAGGTAGAAATGGGCTGGTCTTTCCAGCCTCAAATGGCTGCAGGTGTGGATGGCCACTCACAATGCTAGTGCCACCTCACTATCTCTTCCGAGAAGTAGTAGCTGCTTCCAAGAAAGAAGACAGGGGTGCGAGCCAGCTGGTCACCCCAAAAAGCCTGCGAAGAGGTGGGGAGTGGACCAGCAGCCCTGTGCGAGACTGAGTGGGAGAGGGGGAGGACTGGTTGGAAGATGGGGCAGTGAGGAGTTGGTGGGAAGGGGGCTGTGGGGGGTTTCAAAGGATTTTTCTTTTTCTCCCCAGATCTTTGCTTAAACTTTCCCTCTTAGTTCCTCCCCTCACTCCCACCTGCCCGCCCCTGCACCAGGCTGAGCAGTTCTTCTCCTGCCTCGATGCCTGGCTGTAGACATTTCCAGGCTGTGGTCACATTGCCTGCTACATTTGTCATGAAGCCAACCCAGCTCTTGTTGTCTCTTTATGAATCGATGCCTCCAGCCCCAGCGCCATCTTGGCTTCTCAGTTCTGTCCAGCCTCCAGTTTCTCAAGGTGTCCCTTTGGCAGCGAGATGCCAAGAAGAGGGCACAGTGTGTCTGCGAGGGCTCCACCAGCTCCCTATGCAGTGGGGTTTCCATTGACTTCCCTTCTGTTACTCCTGATTTATTCCTGATTCAGGCTTTGGGCATCCATGAGTGTCGGTGCAGCTCTTCCCCTTCAGTAACGGCCAGACACTTGCATCAGAAGTAATACATCTGGAAAGCTGAGGTCATGAGAGAATGACAATGGACTCTAGCCATACTCCAGCAGCATAGTGGGGCCACAGAGGAGGCAAAATGGTCTCTAAGGGGACCTCTGCTAGCACAGAAGCTGATCAGGGTTGGCGTATATACAGCTGTTGGTATCGAGGTAGGTCTGAGCCCGGGATGGGGGCAAAAGAGAATCTGCTGCCCACAGGAGGAGGGAGGACTGGGGATTTCTGCTCCAGCAGCTATGGGCATTGGAGTAGCCCAAAGCCCCCAACCCCCTTGATCAGCCTATATCATGGTACACGCACACGTAGCATAAGCTATAGTGGCTCCCTTTTCTGGGCTGACCCTTCTGTGCCCCCCCACGAGATGTGTAAAGCAGCATGTGTCCCTTGGAGACCAGGTCCTGTTTGTATTAGTAGTGCTAACGCTGTGTCTACCTCAGCCAGAGAGGGGATGTGATGATGTGATATATCTGCGTGCAAGATTGTACCGAGCATAAATACCAGCGTCGGAGGAACAGCCCGCCATGAGCCAAGAGAAGATAACTGCAGTGGAAGGAAGGCAGTGAATGGGGGATGAACAACAGGAGGCCTCCACTTCCACCAGGGAGCTTCTCCAGGCAGTGGAGCTAGCTCCCAAGGGAAGTAGCGGGAACCCCAGTATTTGGGCATTTAAATGCACCTTTGGGAACAGCTCTGTAGTGGCCAGGCAGGTATGGGCCAGATGACTGAGTAGGGGCTGGGGACAGGAGGCCCTCTCCCCAGGGTGTCTTCCCGAAGCTGTTGTGCTCACTACCATAGTCTTCCTCAACGTCAAGGTAACTTGAAGGATGCTGTGCTCCTCAAGCCCTAAAATTGCCATGTTTTCCGCATGCAACATGTGCACAGAATAAAAAAATGCACCTTGTATTTGAAAGGAAGGAAAAGAGATCTTCCTTGTAGTAAATAAGTAGCAGCAGCAGCTAAGGAGGTGAATCTCGTGCAGATTTTGCATGCACTTTTGCTCAGTGAGGCAGAAACTGCTTTTGCCACCTTTCCATTTCCAGTAGCTGGTTTTGGAGGAAAAAGGAGCATGTTGTACATGTGCATGTATGTCAATATTGGATAGGCAGTGCAGGGATTTGCCTCAGCAGTTCAAGGGGGGTGAGGGCATCAACTTGGATGGGCTCAGGTCTCTTCCAAAATGTTTTCCCCTCCTTGCCTGGCTCTCCCCTGGCCCTGTCACCTCTTTGGTGACTTGTGGTCCAGCTAGTTTCTCCCTATGATTGCAAAGCATAGTGCTGTCCCATCAGCTTTGCTCATCAGGAGATGATGAATAATAGGCAGAGGGGTGCCGTGGGAGGTGGATTGTGCGAGAACCGGTGTGAGACAGCAGTCGCACGTCCCTTCACATCCATGCCTGCCTAGGCTCCAGCTCCCCAAGCTCCAGCTGATCAATGGGTTTGACAGTGACCTTTCAGACATCGCTTCCTCTCGCTCCCTTCCCACACGCCTGCCAGCTCAAGTTAGTTGTGCTCGGGTTGAGCTGCCTCCCCCTCTTCTTTAGAACAACGTGGGACTCCCGGCAGGCCAAGCAGCCTCTCCTGTTCCCTCGGGCAGGGATTTACGGCAAGTGTAGAGTCAGAGAAAATGAGGGTTGGAGGTCACATCTAGTCCAACCCCCTACTCAAAGCAGGACCATCCCCATCTAGATCATCCCAGCCAAGGCTTTGTCTAGCTGGGTCTTGGGTAGCCTGTTCCAGCACTGGTAACCTGTTGCAGCATGCTACAGGCGCTCTCCAAAGGCAGCGTTGTGCGGGTTGGAGCCCAGACCTGTGAACCAGGCAGCCTGTGCTCCCGTCCCAGCGGTTCCCCAAGAGTGTGAACGAGTTGTTGGCTCATTTAATGCCTCATATTCCCTGGCTATAAAATCTAGGCTATTCCCAAAAGCCCTGTAGACAGTAATGCTGTCACCCTTGCAGCCTCCCGTACGCAAGAGCATTATTACTTCTTCTTTCACAAAAGGGAAGATTAGAGCCTTACACTGATTTTCAACATCAGAGCTAAGCCTGGAGCAGGTCTCTGGAGTCCCAGTCCAGTCTCTGGAGTCCCAATCCAGTGCATGTCATCACAAGGTGACACTCAACTGCCTTTCTAAAGGGGCTTTGGGAGGTTGATGACCCTCGCTGGATTAAACATTAGCAGGAAAATTAGAAAAGAGCTGTCTATAGCTTGTAGCTGATAATGGGCTGTGATGCATTCTCTACCTCTGCCATTCTCCTTTTAATTCTTCATTTTCCCTTTCTCTGGTCTAATGCCTAGCAGCGCCCTTCCTAAAGGATTCCCCTTAAAACTGCCGAGGGGCATGGATGTCAGCCCTCCTGGGTGAGCAAGGAAAAGGGGTTGAGCACTGGTTTTGGCTTCCATGCAGGGAAAAGACTAAAGAAGGGCCCCTTAGTGTCCTGAGGCTCTAGGTTCAATGGAGACAGGTACAGGGCTGGAGGGAGGGTTACAACTCTCATCTTGTGCTACTCACCCGGGGTTCAGGGAGGACCTTTGGAGCTCAGATCCGGGCGCCAGCTGGTCCAGAACATATTGACAGTGGCCACTAGTATCAGATGAAGGCACAAGAAACTCCCCAGAGGACAATGATGCCAGAACTCTCCCAGATGGGGACGCGTTAGCGGGGAAACCGCTCAGGTTTCTTTCTTTGTTCCTTTTCCGAAGCAGCGGCGGTTTTGTTCCCATCCCCTTTCGGGATAAGGTTTCCTGCTGGAAAAAAAGGGATCTAAAGAAAGTTCCTTAAATAAAAAACCAACTATGGTCTGTTCCCAAGGAGCCCAGATGAGTTTTCCATCTATCGACTCCTCTGCGAAATCCTATGAAATATGAACCTTCATTTCTACCCAGGAGAACTTTTACAGTCTTTTCTCCAATGCCCGAGGAAGGGTGTTTGTGCCCAAAAACTTGCAATTAAAGATTTTTTTTTTTTTTGGGCAAAAATCTGGTTGGTTTAATAAAAGATATCATCTCTACTACGAGTCCTGCTTGCCTTTTCCTCTAGACCAATACGGCTGCAACCTGCATACCTGAACCAGTGATGAATTTCTTGGTGGGTTTATATAAAGACGGCCTGAGGGATTTTTCTGGCTTTTTTTTTTTTTTGCCTCGGAAATATCAGGGCTGTCATAATATATTTTCCCTGGCTTTGTCAAAAAAACTCGGCGGGTGACTCAAGTGTAGGCTGGGAGCTTTCTCAGCCATTAATTGAAGTTCAAGTTCATCCATGATTGAAATAGAAACCTACACACCAACTTTGTGACATACGGGCAGGAGCTACACCCTTCACCAGGGAACTGGGGATTGCCACAGCGATGGCTTTTCATATTTCGAGATGCAAACAGCAGCCCAGAAAGGACAGGCTTGAGAGCCACCAGCTTATTTTGCACCAGCCATCCTATGGTAAGAACCGCTCGTAGCCGCTGCTGAGCGGGGCTGGACTCTGACCAGTGATCAGACCAGAGGTGAAGGCTGCATGCAGGCTTTTGCAGCTTCCCTAACCCATCCATGGTGGGGATTTGGGGAACTGAAGCAGTAAACTTCCAGTGAGCTGAATTATTTTTAATTTATAAGGAAATTGGTTTGCCTCCCGGTGGGAGATAAGATCTTTAAATGCACCCGCTGGAAAATTGCATTTTCTAATTGTCTTATTTTTTTGGCTATTATTTTAATACTGTGCTGCTGGGAAGCCTCTTCATCACCTCGCCCTGTGCAGAATGGCGGGTTATCTATAGCATCGAGGCCCGTTATTGCTGTTTCTCTGAGTGATCTCATTGCTTTGAGTGGCTGATAAAAGTGCAGCGCTGGAAATGAAGGGCTGTTCAGGTCTGTGGGTCTCCATGATTCAAAGCACCCTGGATGCTCACTTATGTGGGTCAGCGTCTTGTGATGGCTGCTCCAGCCTCTTTGAGCAGGAGGAGATGGTGTTTGTGATCTAGCTCCTACCAAAACCTCATTGACTGGGGTGGTGCCGTCCAGGATCTACATGTAGACTGCGATGGTGATCAGCTTTCTGTTGCAACACAGCAGTAGTGAGGCCTGGGTTGTGGGGGGGGGAGAGAAGGAGATGTTAAGCATAGATAGTGCGCTGTTTGCAGAAGCCGTAGCAGTGTTGTCACTGGAGCTTTATGAGACATTGGTACATTTTTAGCAACACTTAGTGATGAGCTCAGCTAGACACCCAGGAGCTCAGAACCTCTCCTAGCTTTGTAGACATTCAGGTCTGGAAGGTTTTAGATCTGAGCATTAGGCAACAAGCACATTTGCCCCACTGCTGCCCTTTGCCCCCTGGCTGAGAGCTCTCGAGGGAGTGGAGTTAGAGCCGTTCCAATCCCAGGAGTCCTAGGAGCCTCCTGGATGAGGTGGGCTGACCCCATGGGGCTACGTGACACATCACTGATTCACAGTGCTGTCATGCTGTGATGATAGGAGGATGCAGGAAATGACCAAGTGCAGGGTAATGAAGCTGCCCCCTCTTTTTTGGCCAACAACTGCTCCCCCCTCTCCTTGACCCTCCTACCTCTCCCCGTTTGCTGAGCCATGTAGCTGGCTGTGTAGGTTTTCAACCCACGATGAAAGAACTTGTGAAGGCATTTGCAGTTTGGACTCTGCCTGTCTGAGAAGAAAGGCAAGGGCTGTTCAGTGCTATGGCTGAGGTTGCCAGGCCAGCACTGGGGGATAGTCAGGCTGCTACAATGGGGCTATGCACCGGCTTGAAATCCATAGGCCTTTCCAAGGCCAGAAGTGTGTGTGTGTGTGTGTGTGTGTGTGTGTGTGTGTGTGTTTGAACTCCATAGGCCTTTCCAAGGCCAGAAGTGTGTGTGTGTGCAATGAGGAATCTGCCCTTTCCAGTGGCATCAATCGCCTCTTCTTGGCCCTGTGGGGTCATGATGTATATGACTCTGCCCCTGACACAGCTCCAGGACTGAGTATTGCCCAGACTGGGCTTCAGACCAGAGATGTATGGGGACAGCACAGGGGGAATAGTAAAAAACCTTTGTAGTTTTGCTCTCATCGGTGCCTCTTCTTTCCGGCAGAGGGCAGCATTAACCACTCATTTTGCCTTTATTCCCTACCTGAAGGCTCTGCAGATGACTGGCTCTGTGTGAACGACCCAAATATTGCAGGGGGCTGAGGGGGCTGCCTTTCCCATCTTCTCTGACTCTCTCGAGGATGTGGTTTCAGCTGGCTGTGCTCTGCTTTACCCTCCTGCTTACGCCAGCACTTGATATGAGCTGGTGCTGCATGGAGAGGGGATGTGTGGGCTGGGATACAGGAATCCAGGACAGTAGAAGTGACTCCTCTTGTTCATCTCCCACATCTATTGGGTTGGGGCCGAGGAGGATACTGGAGGCTGGGGAACATGGAGAAAGCCCATGTCAGGGTGAAATATTAAGGATCCCCAAAAGATTTTAGTGCCCCTTATGTTGTTATGTAGACCCCGGGGTATGTGGGTGGGCGATGCTTTGTCCCCCAGTGCTTGGATGGGAAGCGTCTCTTGGCAAAGGTGACTGGGTGGGGAGAGCAGCTCATGGAGCAGCCTGTTGTTTCAGACTCCCTGCATCCCTGGGAGCTTGGGGAAGGGGTCAGTTCCCAGGTGCATCTATTTGGGGAATCAGATGACCCCCATCAGCCCTTACCTTTGAGCAGCCAGGAAGTCTCCTAGTTGGGATGGATGAGGCTGTATAATGGGGAAACATGTAGGGTTTCCTCTCGGAGGCTGGGGGAATAAGGGAGTCTGGCAGAGCCAAGAGACCTAACCAGGAGCTCAGACGTAGAGACAGTCAGTTCTGCAGCTGCCAGGACCTGCCCCTTGGGGGGGGGGGTGGGCAATGAGATGGGAGTGGGGGGAAAGGACAACACGATCCAAGACCTTGGCAGGCAGCTGCTTGGCAAACCAGACCTAGAGGCCCAGCAGCAGGCAGCTGTGCAAGTGGGGTGAGACAGAGGCTGGTGCCTGGAGCAGGGCAGGGGAGAGAGCTAATTAACTTCACATCCTTGGCTTGCTTTGGCATTGGAGATGCTCGAAATCCTGCAAACTCTGCTCTAAGTGCTGGGCCAAATAGCCCTGGGGGGGCTTATGGAGTTACGTGCCATGACGGCTCTGGCTTTTGACAGAGTCTTTTTCAAAGCATCTGATTAACCTAAGAGTCCCAATAGCTCAAGAGCCTTTTCAATGAGGCTCTGCTTGGCTCAGGGCTCCTGAAGTGGCCTCCAGTCTGTTCCCTGGGTAATTACCCAGTAATTACCTTTCCACCAGGTAATAATTGCTGCTCCCCCCAAACTCCTGTGCAAGCAGCTGCTCTGGAGGATGGCTTCAATGCGGGATTCAAGGGAGGACGTGCTTTGCTAAGCACAGGGCAGACCAGCCAGGGCTGTTAGACCACAGGGGCTCTCTGCAGGGCTGCGGCTCCCTGTATATTTCCCAGGCCCGTCACTCTTATCCTAGGCCGTCCTGCCCATTAACCAGGTCCAGCTTCCCTGGGCCTTGGGGTTCCCTGTGTATTAACTCATCCCAGTCTGAGGCTTTTCTAATGACGTGCAAGGGAGCAGGTCACACTAGCTATGAAGGTGAGGCAAGGCAGTGAGAACCAGGGACAGGGAGATGGGACCTTCTCTTCTCTGCCATTGCCTTGCTGTGTGGCTTTGGTCCCCCTTGTTTTGCCTTAGCTCCCCCATCTCCAAAGCGGCGACGGGGCTAGTTCCTTCATACCGGGCAGCGACGGCTCCCTGCAGCAAACACAGCAACAGGTCTCGACAGCTACCACTGCATTCCCAAACAGGGGGACTTGGCTAGAGCGATAACGCTTGGCGCTTGATGTGGCCTCTGTGCTGTCCTTCGGGACGCTCGGCAAAGACCCACCTGTGCCTCTGAATCAGGCAAACCTCCAGCCCAGCTTCATGACTATGCAGATGAGAGGAGAAGAACAGCTTGTGATCCTAGGATCAATAGGGAAGGGTGAAAAGGCTGTTTTTTCCAGTCTGCAGAATCAATAGGGCTTAACAGGAGTTGGCTGCTGTGAGCTACTCCAGCAACCTCCTCATGTACCACTGCAGGCTGATGAGGAGGTGGGATCGTTGGCGTTGGGGAGATCTACCCACTGCGTGGACGGGGATCCAGGGAGCTCAGCTCTGCTGGGAGGAATCAGCAGGTCACAGCTCTGCCAAGGACACCGACTTGGGAAGCAGTCATCTGGTGCCCTGCCACATACTGGGGGCCACTGGGGAGGGCTGGGATGAGGATGGGTCACTGGAGGAAGCTCAGGGTGGGGAAAGGTGGGATGTGAAGGGAGGTGGTGACTGCTGAGTGGGTGGTTCAGGGGCCTTACTGGTAGTAGTCCCAATCAGGTGGTCACATGGTAGCCTGACTGGTGTAGGGTTAGGTAGCCAGGGTACAAGACCAGACCCAAGGGAGCAGGGCTGCCAGTTGCAACTGGGGAGCCGAGGGGTGAACATCTCCCGGCTGGAGTTCTGCTGCTCCCAGAGCAGCCTGGAGGTCATGGGTAGGAACTATGGGGATGGAGGAGGTTCCCAGTCCCGGGGCATGACCTTCCAGTGGCCTGAGAAGACGGACTCGTATGGGAGAAAGGGCTAGCTGCTCGGAAAACTTGACTGGCCCATGCTGGGGCCAGGACCAGAACGGTCAAAAGGCAAGGATGCCAACCACGAGGCATGGCCAGAACCTAGAGGCCTGGAGTCCTGACTGGCTTCGATATGAGGCCCGGACTTGCGAGCCAAAGGTCCTGGAGGTGGCCACTGCTGAGAGGGAAAGGGCTCTAGGGAGTTTGCAGCCCAGGATGGTGGTAGAGGTTAGGCCACTTGAGTAGGAGGGATCCAGGTCGGGGTCCGAATGTTCAGTTGGTAATATAGTGGGGCCGGAGCCACATAGTGATGCCATCTGCGAGGCATGGGACATGGTGTCGGGGCGATACAGTGCTGTGTATTACGCCCTTGGCATCAGGGCATTAAATGGGCAGCCTTCTGCCTTGGAACAACTACTTCTGAGTTGCATCAAAGGCACGGCAGGTGAGTCAAGTGGGCGAATTGCCCTAGACAGGTGGGCAGGACAATGGTTGCACTGGCCTCAAAGTCCCCCTGTCACACGCAGGGTATAGTTCTCTTCTGAGGATCATCTGGGCAAATACCAGTTGAATAACTCTGCCATTGCAAGTGGTGGTGTGTTGGTAGCACCCTTGTCTTACTAGCTTTGGCCCTGTAGCATGGCATAGGGGATTCTTGGCTCTGTTTGCATATAAGGCTTTGAGGGCAGAAGCAGGGGGCATGAGGAGGATGCAGAGGGGCCATGGGTGCAAGCCCAGGCTCAGGTGCCCATATGCCATGGTCCATCCACTTGAAATTCAGGGAGCAAGCTACAAGGTGCTGACAGCTCTTCAATAAAGCCTTCCCTGTCCACCTTGGTGATGTTCAGTGAGAGGGGCAGGGGATGCAGAGGAGACCCAGAACCCTGTTTCCCATGCCATGGCCCTGCCTGGACCCTGCCTGCCCCAGCGAGCAGGATCTGCCTCTCCTTTCCCAGTTCCTGCTGCCCTCTTGGCCTTCCCCCATCCCTTGTCAGCTGTAGTGCTGGGTGCTCCTGGGCCTGGTTTTCTTCTGTCACGGAGAGATTGAGGCAGTCCCAGTGTGATGCTGAGCTGAGTTTGTGGAGTATCTGGTAGAGCCAGGTCTAATGCTGATAGAGCCTGATGGCTGCATTTCCAGCCAGCCGTGGCTGTTTCTTGGCTCCGAGTTGTGCTGCTCGAGGTTGGGGTTAGTTAGGACGTGAACTGCCAGAGGCTGGGTGCACCCAGGAAAAGAGATGGTTCCCACGATGTCCAGGAGCCAAAATAGGTTTGATGAAAAACATACATCCACCACAAATGGGGTACAGCAGCCGTCGAGCGCTGCCCACATACAAACACATGGATACGGGCTCACGGTATCTGCCCTTTGCTACCTCTCTGCTACCTGGGAACCCAGGAGACTTGTACAGCCCAGCTGTGGGGACTGCAATTGGGAAATGCTTTCTTCAGCTGCCCATCAGCATGGTCACCCTGGGCTCCCGCAGCCTGCCTGGGTTCACACACTGTCATGACTGGGAATGGGGACTTGGGGTGTGAATTCAGCAGGTTGGAGTCTGGCACACACATAGGAGCCTGCGCAGAGGGACTGGATGCTACAGCCTGCTGCAGGGAGGTACAGCATCTCCACTGTGGGGCTGGGGCCAGCTGGGATGCTGGTAAGCAGATGCATGGACCAGCTTAAGCAAACGGATGCTGGTAAACAGATGCATGGACCAGCTTAAGCAAACACTTGCATCCCAGAACGCATTGTGTGGACTGGCTGCCACTGGTTGGGACACTGCAGTGTACCCCAGGCAGGTGGGCTATTGCAATGGCAACATGCTGGCATGACGTGCCCCAAGGAGCTGGTACTCGGCTCCACTGGTCAAGGCAGAGTGGGTGATGGGCCCACGGACCAGGAGCTGACCAGCTCGGGTGCTGTTGTGGGAGTTTCTCTTCAATGGGGAACTTGTCAGATGGTTCCTAACTCGGATCGGCTTCCAGAAGAGGGAGATCTGCTCCTGTGGTGAAACTTAGGAGGCACCTTAAGACCTAAGCCCAGGCAGCATCTCTATGCTTGGACTGGATAAGGCTTGAGGTCTAGAAACAGGTGAAAGGGAGATGGCCACAGGGCAGGCATGCCAGGAAAATCAGCAAGGCAGCTAAGCAGGGGCCTGCCTGCAACCATGGCTCTCCCTCTACCTGGCCTACAGCTGGCAGCGTTGAAAAGCAAAAGCTGATAAGAGAAGGGTAGGATTGTGTATGTGGTTCACTCTTAATTGACCTCCCACTTTCCCTGGGGCTGAGAGGAAAAGCCTAAGCTTCGTGCTATTTATAAGGCCATATTTATAAATGCGGCATTAATAATTAATAATAGATTAATAGCAGTGGCAGTGTGTTAGCACACATGCATTCATCATTTATTAGTTATTAATCAGCAATTGATTCCTCTCCAGTGGTTGTTTTGTAGCAGACTCTATTAAGAATTTGAAAGTCGCCGGCAAGCAACTCCCCACCGCAATCGATAGCGATTCAGTAGCCCATCAACTCACGTTGGGAAGGGAGCAGAGCTGCAACCCTAATGTAAATTATGCCTATTAACTTGTCCTCATGCGCTCTCTAAAAGACTTGCACGCCCCAGGTAATGACAAACGGGCTAAGTTCTGAGCGCTCATTATTTCTTGTTCCTTTCCCATCAGCTAGGGTCAAAGTCAAGAGCCCTGCTCAGGGCTGGTCTGCAGGGGGTCCTCAGGAACGTTCATCTGAAGTGACTTTGAAAGTAGATTAGCTCACCATTATTAAGCCCCTGTGTGGACACTTATTAGCCATTAAAACAACCGTGATTCAATTTCTGTTCCTTCATCTCCAAGGAGAATTAACTTCAATTGAATTAAGGCTGCTTGACTTCTGAATAAGCATGTCTACACGGGGCTGATGAATCCACATTAAAATCTCTCTCTTCACATGGACTTCTCCCAGTGTCCCATGTTGACAGGCTCTTGGACGGGGCTGTCTGTAGGGGCAGGGTGCATACAGCATCATGCTGGGTTTGAACTCACTTTCATTTCTTAGCATTGCTTATTATGTTTCACTAGTGCACTGCAGAGCGCCGGTCCTGGAGCAGCGTGCTAGGTGCTGTACAGACACCGCTGTGTATGAGATGAGGCAGCAGGTGGCTGCAGATAGACGGGGGAGTGTGGGGAAGGTTTGCAGAAGCCTTTGCTACCTAACGCTGCCACGTAACTCAATCCTTAGCCTGGCCTGTTGCAGGGGTTGGACGGCTGTTTTGTTTTAGTGGGTGAATGCGTGGATGCCAGGCTGGCAGCCCTGCAGGGCAGGGGCTGCAGCAGATAGAGCAGGTGTGGCAAGTGTCTCGCCCTGTCCTCAATCCTAATGGTCGAAGAAGCCCCCTGGGGCATGAGGTTGAGACCACCGTGGAGAGCCCCCAAGCAGCAGGCTCTTTTCTCTTCCCCAACAAGGGGCTGTGTGACCTTGCCTGCTGCTGGCAGACGAACACCTCCTTGGTGGTGCAGACCCAAGGTGGTGCAGATTAAGAGTCTCCGCAGAGTCCTTGCGGCTGTTGCTCTCTTCCCTTGTGGCCTGGGGCAAAGCCGTGGAGCTCGTGACATTGCTCCTGATTAAGCAGGCCCAGCCCAGCCCTCCTCCATCGCCCCTGGGTCACATGAGCAGAGATGGGGTGGAGTGCAGCCCTCACTGGGGAGCATCCTCACCAGAAAGGGGCTCCCTCCATCCTCTGGGGATTGTAACCCCTGTGCTGCCCCGTCCCTCTTGTAGGGGGGAAGGAAATGACACAGGAGCCAGCGCTGGTTTTTCCCCCAGGTGTATTTCACATGCTTCTTACATATAAAAAATGCGCATGTTCTGGGCTGACGAACCCTTCCGCAGGAGCCGGCAGGAAATTCCCAGCTCCTCCATTTTCATGCCTCCCCCCTCCCCCCGAGAATTAAAGACAAAACCAGACACTGAACAAGGACTTGCTGTGCAGATGACACCGTAGGGACTCTGGACACAATGGCATGCATAGCTCAGAAGAAGGGTGGGGGCAGGATCAACTTAGCATGCTCAGGGGCATGGGTCCAAGGTAGAGGCAATGATGGGACAGGGTGAAAACAAAGGAAGAAGCTCCCAGGCTGGAAGTCCAAGGGCAGAAATGTTGGCATCTTCAGCAATGGTTAGAAATAAGCCCTGCTTCTTGCCAGATGGCAAGGGAGAGGAGAGGGATGGCGTGATATCAATGACCAGCTGAAGATGTGCAGCAGGGATGAGGACCAGGATCAGAGCCCCGAGCACAGGCCTGTTTTGCTCTGCCGTTCTCGCTGCTTGTCTCTTGGTTCAGCATCTGGCCTATGTGGATCTGAAGGTTAACGTACGAGTGGGAGTCAGACCCATGCCTGTTTGCTTCTAAGGCCCATGTCTCAGGGACATGGGCCTTAGAGAGATGCTGGGGCCTGGATGCTGGTGTCCAAGATTGGGCCGTTGGGGCTGTGTGTGTAGAGTTGCAGAACCACGTCGGAGGTGCAAGCAGGGGGAACTGGTCCAGGAGTCCCTTCACTGTCCCAGGTGATCTCTGCACCTGGCTAAAACGCTAGCCCATGGTTGGGCAGGTCTCAAGGCTCTGTCAAGGCAGGAAGAACCCACTTCATCAGGTACCACATCGTTGTGCTGACAGCCACGTATGACCTCTCCGTACTCCACGTGCTAAGGGGCACCAGGCCACTTGGGCTAAGGCCCATGCTGAGCAGAGCTGTGGGAACAGCCCAGTACAATGGCTGATGCCAGGGGCAGCCCCCAAGGGGAAGATGCCCACGTGCCAGTGCATTTCACAACTGATGGAGCTGGGATCTGTGGCCTCCCAGGGCTGAGCAATGGGCAGGATGGCGTGACAGTTGGTTGCTTGCTCCTTTGGGAGCATGATGCTCCTGCACCAGTCCCTGAGGCAGGCACCGGGGAAGGAGACCCCCCCTGCTGCTATCTGCATATGCAGCCTGTGCATCCAATTCTTTGCCCAGATATTTGCTTGAGGGCTGGCTCCCTTCCTGACTGCCAATCCCTTGCTGGGGCAGAAGTGACCACAGGGCTATTCAGGAAGGAAGAGAGGAAGCCCACAGCCTAGGGCACTGATATTTATGCTTCCAATTTCTCATGGGCTTTTTTAACACCATTTGTGGGGCCAAGCATCAGCATCATCATCACAATGACAAGTATCAGCTCAGGCCCTGCCTCAAGGAGACCTGCTCTGCTTTGCCACTGAACAGCCACGATCTTTGCTCATCTCCCACAGCCTCAAAGAAGAACTGTATCAGGAATTGGGCAAGAGATGCTTCTGCCTGTGGTCATCTTAAGAGGTGCTGCAGTTGTGTGGACACAGAGAGAGGGAAGGGGTCAAGGCTGCCAGCGAGACCCTAGGGCTCCTGACTCGGCTGTGCACGCTCGTACTGCTCGGCCGTATCCTTCCACATGGTCTACATGCTGCAAGTGCAGCAGCCAGGGGAACTGAGGGTATCCATGCAGTAAACTTGTCATGTCCAGCCATGGTGCCTTCTCACACTGGGCTACTCTGAGCGCAGGATAGCCCCACAGCAGGCTAATTAGCACAGGGCAGGCTAATTGGCTTGGTCACTGAGCTGTTTTAATTAGCTCGCCTGGATAACTGGGTTTAGGGCATGGCCTGCCCAGGGCAGTGCAGTGCATTTGAGGGTGCTGCTGCTAGGCATGGTAAACTTCCAGCTCCATTGCTATCCACAGCCTCTGTGGTCTTGGGGCTGCAGCACGTGTCTGCACTGTACGGCCTCAGGGAGAATAGCCCATTTTGGAAACCTGGCCTCTAAGAGCAAGATAAATAAGGGAAAAAAAAATACCAGGCTTTTAGAAACAGGCAAAGAGCCAGTGCCGCAGCTCCTCCGAGCGGTGAGGCAACGTTGGCCGTGCAGGGCAGGAGCCTGGGGGCCAGATCTGGTCTGGATGGGGATTGTGGACAGTGGCTGTTCTGCAGGGAGGAGCTGCCGAGTGTTACACAGGCAAGCGTCTTTCTGACCTGGACTCTGGGCACAAAGCGGCCTCCTCTCGACTCCAGTGGCTATCTAGCCCCATGCTCCTTGTTGTAATGGCATTTGCTGTGCATAGAAATGGGCCCTTTGCCTCCTGCCCCTGCTGCCCTGTGCCCTGGGGAAGCCTCAGCTCCACATGCACTATCACTCACTGTGCAGAACGTGGTGCTGCAGGCAGAGAAGGCCTGTACTTTCCCAAAACTGGTTAAGCAAAGACCCTGTTTCCATGCACTCCGCGCTGCCTGTTGTGGCCGCTGAGTCTAGGCAGTAGCAGAGAGACCCCGTTCATTCCTGCACCCTGCTGCTTAAGTTAAAGGTGACACTCACAGCAAGACAGGGCCTTGGACATGGTACAGCATTCACCTGAGGGCAGTGGTGGGCACGCTCGTCCAGAACGAGACCCCCGCACTATCCTGCCCCTCTTTCACACCCCGCTATCTCCTCCAGCGCTCCCAGCACCTTGCAAACAATAAACCACAAATTAAGCTTCACCTCCACGAAGCAGGGCAGTAAAATGCCTTTGCAGCTAGCGTGCCGAATAAATAATAGCAAGCAGGGATGACTGCATGTAAGGAGAGGGAGGCCCAGAGAGGAGAAATGGCTTGTTTTGGGGTTGGGGAGCGCCGCAAAGACAGAGCGGGCAAGAACGGCGGCATCCTGGCTCCTGTTCTTCACCGCTAGATGGCATTGCCTTCTCAACCCTCTTCAGAGCAGTGATGGCTTTTACTGGACCAGCTGATTAGCTGGGAGAACTGTTATTATTGAAGCTTCCAGCATCTTTCCGCAGGCCCGGAAAGGAAGCAGAGACAGCAGGGCGGAGGAAGGGTAGCTTGTACCTGAATCCTTGTCTAACATCTCTCCCACCTCATCAGCTGGCCCAATTAAAGATATCGCCCCCCCCCCCAAAAAAAACCCTCCCCGTCTGCGGCTTGCATATGTCCTGGCCCATCACGGCTACAACAACATGCCAATCCTACTTAACGAGAGGCACCCAAATAGCGTCGAATTCTGGGTGCGGGGTATGGGATCGGTGTGCTGCAGTGACGGAGGGCCTGCCAGCTCTGCTTAACACAAGGAACGGGGAGGCTAATGAGAAGACAGGTGGCAGAAGACTGCTCCTGATGGAAGGGACCTGACGAGCCAGCTGCACTGTACAGAAACACCGTCCCAGGGGCAGGAAGGAGCCGGTGCAGTCGTGACTAAATGCATGAGTGCCAACCTGGAGGGCTGGCAACCTGGAGTGCCAACCTCCACCGCACGGTCTGGCCCGAACCAGCGAGCCCAGTCACACCCACGCAGGAGGTTCGCTTGCTTCCCTGCCTGTCCTGCCCCGTCTTCCTCTTAGAAAAATAATCTCCCGCCATATGGACTGTCTTGGTCTGACACGATCAATGTTTTCACTTCAGCTCCACCAGACAGCTGCTTAATTTGTTAACAGAAAATGTTGTGGCACAAATGTATCATCAACAAGAGCTATTATTAGTTGCTGGGGATGTACAGGCGCGTGTGCGCACGCGCGCGCGCGCACACACACATGCACAGACACACGTACGTGTGCACGCACGCTCTCACACACACACACACATACATGCGCGCGCACACACACACACACACGTACCAGACCTCTGTTCCCTCGGTGACAGCGGGCAGCAGGGCTGATGGAGATGGCCAAAGCGGGGCGGACTTGCTGTGCTGAAGGGCTCTCTTCTTGTTCCTCTGCGGGGGCCTTGGGGGAGAGGAGGGCAGGAGCCTTTGCTTTGACATTGGCTAAGTATCTGTTTATTTTCCAACCTTATTACTGCCCCACAGGCACAAGACCATCTGGCCCTGTTTTTCCACTGTCTAGAGGGTCTCCACGGGCCCTGCAGACCTTGAAAAGCAAAGCACGGTGCTGGCTGGGCGAAGTAGAGACTGCCTCGATGCAAAGGACTCTGAGATGCCGAGTCAGGGGAAGGGACCGCTTTCTTTAGGGGTCAGGCTCTCTGTCCTGGCCAGGATCAGCCCTGCTTTTGCAACCTGCGCCACTCTATTGGCTTACAAGTGTTCCCTCTATGCTGGCCCGACTCTCCGGACTGCCCCCAAACTTTGCACGCACATTAGTGCAAGTGTAAATGCTCGCCTAATTTTGCAATTGCGATACGTGTGCAATCAGACGGACAGTTTGATTCACTGCCGAACACAACATTCCCTGTCATCTCGGGATGAGGGGGCTGTAGGCTTGGATCCACTCCGCATCTCTCCCTGCTTCACTGGCAGGAGCAGGAATGGGGATCCCATAACTCTTCCATTGCTGGTAGTGCAAACTTCCCCCCCTTCTGCTCAGCCACGGAAGCAGCCGATGGGGAGCAAAGCTGCAGCTCCTCCCTGCTCCATTGCTCCTTCCAGGCCCAGCCTAGCGGACTCTGCTCTCATGGCTTGGCTATAGGCAGCGTGAGATTTACTGAACCAGCTCCAGCCTCTTGCTTCACGTCATGAGGACCAACTCAGGCCAGGCAGGGTCTGCTCTGCTTAGCATGCCTTTGCTGAGCAGCCCTTGTGGGGAAGGAGGGGGAATGATGAGAGTGGGGAAAGCAAAGAGGCCAGCGGCCGTGAGACCTTCTCAATACCCAGCGATTGTTTGAAGCACCCCATTGAGACATAGGTTTGATCCACCCCTCCTTAACCTGTCCCAGCTGTGCCTGCACCTGTCAGGGGCCCGGCAGCTGGTAGCCCCTGCAAGGGCATGAGTGAGCCTGATGTAGCTTGGGGGACTGACTGTTAGGCCCATCTTGACAATACACGAGCGCTGGGTAAGCACGTGGTGGGGGCTTGGAGACCTGGCCATTACTGCCGGAGCCTGTTCCCCAGCTACATCTCTTCCTACTGACTCTAGACCCCATGGCTGTTGCCTCATTTCTTTTAACTTCTAGTGCCTGAACCCTCTCATGTAATGCAGGACAGAGCCACGTCATGGCACTGACATTTGCACAGAACCACGTGCCTGAGAGGAACTGCAGAGTCGGGCTATTATTGCTTGTATTCACAGATGCCCCTTATTAAAAATGCTAGAAAGAGCTCTTCCAAGGCACAGCAACTCCCCAGTGTGGCCCCGCGCTTGCTCTAGCTTCCCAGGCCAGTGCGTGGGCTGGCGTGGCAGCAGCCCTCTCCCCGCTGTGCCCATGTCCATGGTTGCACAGGAAGACTTCAGTTGGAAATTTGTTAAAAAAAACATTTAAAAATGAGCCATAAAACAACAACCGAGAAAGGGTCCGAGATTGTCTCTTAAAAAAAAGGGAAGCAGGTTCTCCAGGCCCAAACGCTGCTTGCCTTGCCGCTGGAGAAATGCATAGTTGATACAAAAAAAATGTCAGCTACATCAGGAGGCCTCCACAGCCACGGGGCTGGGGGGGGCACCTCCTCGAGCCCCTTCTGCCCTCACCGGTGTGGAGGTGTGGGGGTCCTAGAGCTCACGGAGAATGGGGTGCGCTCAGAAAAGACGCTAAGCTGCAGGAGCAGGCACCTGGACCTCCGGCGGTGCTCAATCCAGTTTTGTGGCAAGGCCGGGGAAGTGAATCACTTCCTCTTCCCATTTGCTTCTGAGCCCTTGTGTGGACCTGAGCCAGTGTCCCAGCAGAAGCGGGTCCCTCTGTGAGTCCTGCTGCCTCGGTCCTCAGGAGAAGGACCCGCCTGAGGAAATGAAGCCGTCACTGGAAAAGAAAGGATGCTCTGATGCCTCCCTCCCCCCTCCCCATCCTGGGTTGGCCACGTTGGTGGCTGGCAGCGGTGGACAAGCAATTACCCTCTCCCGGAGGCACTCAGATCATCTTCATGTTGAACTTCCTGGCACCTCCCTGCCCGGTGGTGGTGGTGGGACCATCCACTTTGCGGAAGGAGTACTCCACGGAGAAGTTGTTCTTGTGTTGCCCCCGACCCCGGCTCCAGACAAAGAGGAGCAGGAAGCAGAAGAGCACCACGCCCAGGAAGGTGATGCAGCCCATGGCAGTGGACACCAAGATGGTTTTGAGGTCCAGTGTAAACTTTAAGAAGACCTGCGTGTCGTTGTGGAAGGTGTCGTTGAACTCGCTGAGGTACAAAGTCCGGTTTGCATACAAAGAGCTGTCAGCTGGGTGCCCCTTCACCGTCAGGGTGGCAAAGTAGGTGTCGTTGCCCCCCGCATTGCTAGCGATGCATATGTATGTGCCGCTGTCTTGGACTTGGGCAAATCGGATTTCTAGTGTGCCCCCAGAGAGGACTGTTGCTCTCCCTGTGCTTTTGGTCGTGATCATCCTGTGCTGAGGAGAGACCCAGACGATGGAGGGGACGGGCTCTCCGTCGGCTCGGCAGAGGAAGGAGACGGACTGCCCCTCACGGGCTGTTATGTGCTGCAGCTTTCGGTCCCTTATTTTGGGCTTTTGGCAGGTGAAGTACTCGAACAGTATGGAGTCTGGGAAGTCACGCAGGGCATTGCCCTGGATCTCTGGCGGCGAGGAGCACATGGGCTGCTGCCCATCGAAGTTGAGTGTCTTTCGGCGCTGTAGTATCCAGAGGAGGCGGCAATCGCAGGCCAATGGGTTCCTGTCCACGCGCAGAGTCTCCAGGGTGTTCACAGAGTGGAAGGTGCTCTCCTCCAGGGTTGTGAGGAAATTGTTGGAGAGGTTGAGGAGGCGGATTTGCCTCAAGCCAGAGAACGCTTGAGGCTCCACTAAGACCAAGAGAGCACCCACGATGTGAAGCTCTTGAAGCCTAATGAGGTCCTTGAAGGAGCCCTTCAGCACCGTGTTGATGGGGTTGTAGGACAAGTTCAGGTACCTGAGGTACACAAGGTTCCTCAACGCAGCTGTGGGCACGGCCGTGATGTTGGTATATGTGATGGACAGAGATGTGAGATTCAGTCCTTGGAAGCTGGTGGGCGAGATGTCCTCCAGCAGTGGCCAGTTGTCAATCTCCAGCCGCAAGAGATTGTAGAGCTTCTTGAAGTTCTGGTCCTCCAGCGAAGCAATGTTGAGGTGTCGGAGCCGAAGGACCTCCAGGTTTTGGAGGTAGGAGAGGGATTCTGCAGAGATGGCTGTCAGGTTGCATTTCTCTATGGTCAGCTGCTCCAGTCCCAGTAGGCCAGAGAAAGCCCTTTGGGAGATGTACACCAAGTCATTGTCTCCCACCTCCAGGTTCTTCAGGTTCCTCAGGTCTTGAAACATGTAGTCCAGCAGGATGACAATTTTGTTTTCACTGATATCCAAGAGGGTGAGGTTGGCCAGCTTGGTGAAGACCCCAGGCGGGATCAGCTTGAGCTGGTTGCCTCGCAGCCGCAAGGTCTGTAGGTTGAAGAGGTTGCTGAAGGCTCCTGGCTCCACATTGGTGATGATGTTCTCGCTGAAATCGAGCTCCTCCAGCAAAGGGTAAGGGGACAGGTCCCCGGGGTTCAGGCAGCGGATCCGGTTCTTGTTGAGCTCCAGGATCTTAGTCTCGGTGGGGATCCCCTCAGGGATGGAGGTGAGACGCTTGCGATGACACACCACGGACTTGATCTGAGGGGCACACTCACAGCGTGCTGGGCAGGCGGCCACCCGGGCTGTGCTTAGGAGAATCAAATGGAGGCCCAGGACTGGAAGCCAACATGTCATTGTGTAGAGCATGATCTTACGGTCGCGCTACCATTCTCCCATGCACCTGCAAGAGCAAGACAGGGGCAATGTTAGTTGGCCAAACCCATGTGATACTAGCAAGCTTCTACACAGCTGCAAGCCCAGATGATGGAAAGCTGGTCCCGCCATCATGTTTTCACACTGCTCTGCTCAGCCTAACAACTTTGCTACAGGCTATCTCATGCTTAGTTATTAGCCTAGTGAGGGGTACATAGGAAATAAGAATTCTTAGCCCTCTCCAACTCCAGAGCTGTGTACAAGCTAAGTTTTACAACCCTCACATGAGATACCAGCACCACTTTAAAGACAGAGATACTGAGGCACAACCGGGGTAGAGCTGTCCCACAGCAAAGGCTAGATCAGAACTCCAGAGTGCCTGACTCAAACCTAGGTTTCAGACCATGCTAGCACTTCAGAGGCCTCTAACACTCAGGGATGCTGGAGTGCAAGTCAGAATAACTCTACTGATTTAATAGAACTAAGCTAGTTTCACACTGAAGGCAGAGTTGAGCCCTTAACAGGGATGGGCAATTATTTTGGGTGAAGGGCCGCTTACCGAGTTTTGGCCAGCCATCGAGGGCTGCATTTCCCTCTCCGGCACAGGGAAGCAGGAACAGCCCCACGGTCCCAGGCCAGAAGCCTCTGCTAGGCAGGAGCTTCTGGTTTGGGGGGAGGTGGGCTGGGTGGGCCTTGTGCTGAGTTCTGCCACTGGCTTCCCCTGGGTCCTACTGCCCCTGGCTCCTGTCATCTTTGACAGGCAGCCAGGAGTAAATAAATATTCATTTTCTAAATTTTTTAGGGGCTGGATAGAATGGCTTGGTGGGCCAGATTTTGCCCACCCCTGCCTTAGCAAAACACTAGCTATGCATGATCTTTCTCAGGGCACATCAGCTTTCAAGGCTCTGTTCCTGGGACACCCTTTTGAACATCAAGGTGCTGTATCTACAGGTGGTATGTTCAGCTAATTTAGTTACAGCACCTCTGCTTGGCGTGACTGTAGTACAGACTGGCCTTTGGTGAGCCTGGTGCAGTTGCTTTGAGCAGACCAGGCTGAAGTGTGTTGTGACAGATGCATGCAGAGGGAGAGAAGACGTGTGGGACTAGTGTACTAGGGCTGTGGCTGTACTGCAAAAGGAAGGGGTGATTGCTGCCTGGGTCTCCGGCAGGCTGGTACTCTGGTTGCTAGCCTACAGCATTACATCAGCATTGCCCCTAATCTGGGCTGGGTAGATTGACACTAAGGTGGATACGCCTGCCTGTATCACAGGCACATCTCATGGAGCCCAAGCCACTATATTCTCTCATCCCCTCATGGCCCCATGTGACCCCTTTTTGCCATGGCCCAGTCCCATGGGGTTTTTGTGGGGCCAGTGTAATATTGTGCAGGATGCCCGTCGCTGCATGTGTGCTGTCTCCATCCAGGGCACAGGCTATTGTACAGGGCAGATCAGAGAGATCCTAAAAAGTTTGCCGCAGCTTGCACAGTGCTTCCTTTGAAGATTAGGATTACTATCACTCTCCTCACTCTGGCCAAAAACACACAGGCCTTGACCAGGTCTGTCCTCCAGCTGATGAAACACTGTCCTCGTTCTGGAGGGATTAATATCTTTCCATCACCGTAGCTTTTCTCTGGGATCCCCCAATGCCATACATGCTTCTCTTCCCTCTGTTCCGGCCCATGCCTCATTGCTCTCTGTCCTTTTCTGGGCAGCCTGCAATGTTCCATCTCTGTTATGACCTTGAGCACCTGGGGAGGTACAGGGGGGACTGGTGGGGCACCAGGGATTCGGCTGTAGGGATCTGATGTGTAGCGTCATCAAATTACTGAGAAAAATGAGTTTGTCTGGTGGTGAGATGTTCGTGAGTGAAGTTGCACAAGGAATTTGGTGCCAATGAGTGTTATTTCACATCAATGGAGAAGTCACTGTTCGTATTTTTAGTAGCAGTAATAGGATTGTGGTAACATTTAGCAGTCCCCCATCCCCAAAAATGATCCCATTGTTAGGTGCTGTACAAACATAGATGTAAAGACAGTCCTTTCTCTCAGGAGCTTGTAATTCAATACTTGACCATCTAAGTATTATTTGTTTCAGCACAGCTGGGAGCCCAAGGCTGCGGATGTCAGAATAAATAGATAAATAGAAACCAAGGCAAGGCAGCCAAATCAGGGCTCAGGTCACTTCTCTGCCCATAGCAAACACCCTCAGGAGTGCCCAGCTGTCCAGGGCCTGAGGGGCTGTGCAAAAGCCTCCCAGTTCCCCAGACCAGAGGTAATCTTAATTCAAACCTTGTCCACTACCTTCTCTGGGGACGCCTGATGGCTCCCGTCACAGCATTCTGCCAGGATCCATCTTACGAGCCTGCCTGCCTTGCTTGTTCCTCCTATCTCTTCCAGTCATTTCCTATTACCAGACCCTCCTTCTGCAACTGGCTATCACTGCTCCAGCCGACAGTCCACTAATAAGCTGCCCCTTGCTAGCTTGTGGCACCGCAATGCTCGTATCCGCTGGAGCTGCATGGCTGTTGCCTGCACCATTGCTGCTTGGGGGGTGGTTAGCTCCTGCGGTTGATGTTCTTGAACGGCAGTAAATACCTGGTTGGGGGTCAGCAGCTGTGCTGACTTCTGCCCACTTTGCTAGCCACCACTGTGAGGGATGCAGGTCATCAGAAGAATTGGGCTGGCAGGGCCCTCAGGAGGCCACCCCGGTCCAGCCCCCTGCTTGAGGCAGGATCAGCCCTGTCTAGCATTCGTCTAACCTGCTCTTAAACCTTACGGTGATGAAGAGCCTATAACTGCAATGGGTAGAGCCTATAACTGCAATGGGTAGAGCCTATAACTGCAATGGGTAGAGGCTGATTACTTGCAAGTGGCTTGTGGAATCTGCAGACTGGAGACACTAGAGAAATGTGAACTGGCACCAGGGAGCCTTCAGGATGAGACTTTGCTACAGTAAAATGGAATCACCCTGCTGCAGGGCGGTAGGCATCCCCTTGTTCTCACAGATGCCGTTACTCTTGGGTGATGAAGTTCGGTGAAGAGGCAAACCTGGCAGGTTTCCATGCCCCCGGGGGTGGCATTGATATGGCACACCCTCCAGCCCAGAATACCCACTGCCTTCAGCAGCATTCACTTGTAATGGCAAAATCTGCCTTGCAACCTTACATCTAAGCACTTTATGGATATGAACAATTAAACCTCACACCTGCTCCACCCCTCTATATACCCATCCTGCAGAAGGGGAAAAATGAGGTGCAGTGAAGGAAGGTATTAACTTTCCAGGATCACACGGTGTCACAACCGAGAACATGCAGTGCCCAACTGGCCTGACATCCAAACTCACCTCCTCCATGCCCCTGTATCACAGTTGGGCTCAGCTGGTGAGGGAAAAATGAGGGACACGAGCTCTGAAATGCCTGACAAGCAACAGCAGACAGCAGAGGAGGGAGCTTGAAGTGGCCTGGCGCTCCTCTACAATCCTCCTGCCCACTCAGCAGTGCTGGTGACAACAACAGGTGGGAGCTGAGAATGGGCCATGTTCAGCTCGGGAGCTTTTGAAAATATGAAGCCGGTGCCATTCCTTATCCGCAGCTTTATGCTTCCAAATCCCTTTAAAAAAACCTGGACTTTGGCTCCTGAAACATGCTGGTGCCTTGATGATCTTCCCCCTTATTAAAACCATCTCTGTCACTGCCACTCTGGCCAGCCCCAGCAGAGAGGCCATGGTGGGCATGAGCTTTAGGGGCCTGACTCCCCATCCACCTGGGAGGTGGCTACTCTAAGGTACTGGGGAGTTGCATAAACATTGCTTTCCCTCACCCAGATGCAGAAGGAAGGTGAGTCTCTGGGGAGATCAGTCCGATGCCCTTGGAGAAGCTCCATCCATCCCCATCTAGTTATTCAGAAGCTTTACAGTTAAACCTCTTTGCTTCTCTTCATTGCCTGGAATCAGGACAGTTAAAGGGGAGAGACATGTGGGGTATGTGAGTGCTTGCAGGTTCGCCTGCGGAGGGGGCAATCAGAAAAGGGGCCTGCTTAGCTAGTGGTGTAACAGGTGGGTCTCCATCACTACCAGCGGGGCAGCAGGCGCTGGGGGCAATAAGGGGAGCTGATGCCCGCCGGGGTCACCAAGCCACAGTGTCTCCTGGCTGCTTATGGCCTGAGCTCAAGATGCCTTCACTTGGTCGTATGCTGTAGGACATCTCTATAGGCCTTCAGCGAACTTATGGGGATGCAGGCCAGGCTGGTCTTCTGAGCTGTCGAGTGGCATAGGCGGGAGAGGAAAGGAAGCTAGGTGGAGAGAGAAAGGCCCCAGGAGCTGCCCTCCTGCTGCAGACAAACAGGAGGAGGCGGAAGCAGGCAGCCACGGTGGCGGTAGCACTGAGCTGAGTGCACCATCCTGCCTGGGGTCAGAAACCCACTGGAGCTGAGAAAATTGGACCTAATATGCACTCAGGGAGCCTGATTCACTGAGCCATGAGCCGGCAAAAGGCTCCTCCACCGCCTTGCAAATGCTGCTGGCCACACTCCCTGGAGGCCCGCAGGCACGTGCACATGCTTGCCCATGCGTGCACAGGTATGAACACGCCCATGCATGAGTATGCACACGGGTCATGTTCAACCATGCCCTCTGGCACACGCGTGTCCATAACACGTGCTGTCAAATTGGGGATCCAAGAGTGTCAGGCCAGAGACCAACCCCTTCTGTGGACACAGCTGAGAAATGCTTCTTGCTCCAGGAGAATGCAGGATGCCACGTGCAAAGGCTCAGCTCCTTTGGGGCAGAACAGGTCCCCTTTCAGCACTGGAAGCACCAGTGGGAACCCAGGAGAAGGGGCAGCACCAAAGCACGATCCAAGAACCTGCCACTAAGTCAGGGAAGGTATCAAACACCAGGCCCCTGCCTGCCCTGGAAGATGACGCCATGCATGGTGCCAACCATGCAAGTGCAAAGAGCCAGGCCAGGGGCCCAGTGTGTGGTGTGCTTGGATCTGAGCTATCTGGGTGGGAGTCAGGACGGGTGCTCTGATGGAGACTTTTATCCCAACAGCTAGGAGCTGTTTCCAGAGGGAAAGGGGCTAATTGGTATTGCACCCACATAGACAGCCTCTGGGGGATGCTGGCCCGGGCAGGGGCGATGCAATGGGACTTGCACTTGGCGGGGCTCCCTCTGGCTATCAGGCGTGCTTTGGGGTAGGGAGTGGTGGGCTTTGAATGATCTGGGGAGGGGTGGGGTTGATCTGAACATCCAGGATTGCGTGTCCACCCTGGACAGCTCTCCAGCTCTTTGTCGCTGGAGTTACTGGGAAGTTCATAGATTCATAGATGTTAGGGCCAGAAGGGACCTCAATAGATCATCGAGTCCGACCCCCTGCATGGGCAGGAAAGAGTGCTGGGTCTAGATGACCCCAGCTAGATGCTTATCTAATCTCCTCTTGAAGACCCCCAGGGTAGGGGAGAGCACCACCTCCCTTGGGAGCCCGTTCCAGACCTTGGTGGCAAGAGGCAGGTTCGGACAGCAGGAGCGTTACACCCTGCTAGGTGGCACTGCACTTCTGGCACCCCAGAGCCCAGGCAAACCTGCAGGGAGGGGAGAGCAGTAAGAAGAGAGGGCTTTAGGTTCCAGCTAAACCTTACTGCCTCCTGTCTGGAGCTGCCTGGTGTCTCTAAGGCGGTGTTTAACACTGTGGTATCTTCCCGGTGACCAACGGGGCAAGAACATTTAGCAAAAAGCTTGCAGAAGAAGCAGTGCCTGCCTGCCACCTTGCACAGCAGCCAGTGGGCGATGACTGTCTGGAGAGGTGTCTCTGAGAGCCAGGCCTGGACCAGCCAGCAAGGGCAGGTGGGGCTTTGAAGTGATCATTAGACCAGGCTGAACTAATGCACTGTAAGGCAATAAGCTAACACAAGAGGCTCAGCTGCCTCTGGCTCTGAAGGACACGTTCCCTTGAGGGCAGCTCCGCAACCCAGCCACAAATGATCTCAGGTCAGTGACTGCCAGTCAGTGCCAGCAGGCGTGTGCTCCCACCCCGGATCCTGCTGGCAAGGACGGTTAGGACACAAGGAGATTATGGCTTCAATAATCTCTCCAAGAGGAATATTATCTGCCGGAACTGCTGCCTCCCTGCAGGCAGGGCGAGCAGGGGTCTGTCTACCCCAGTGGCTCGGTGCAGGGGACCCTGCCCTTCCTCCCATTTGCTCTTTACCCTCCTATTCATCTGGCTGATGCTCAGGTTGGACTAGGAGCCACACGCTTTGGCCCCGACGGTGGTGCACGTGGAGCCAATGACACCAGTGAGCGACAGAGATGGTGTTGCCCCCTTCCTCTCCTGTCTCTTGGCCCTTTCAGACCCATTGCTGCTGCAGGATTCCCAGGTGACAGAGGATGGTGCCCTCCCTCTCATTTGTTCCTCCTGTAAATCAACACCTGGACCGACTGTGCAAAGGGTCACGCACGGGGCTGCTACTGAAGACGACCAGAGCTGTCAGTGGGCTTGGATGGCAGCTGTTCTCTGCCGAGGGGAGCAGCATCTCTGTGTCCCAGCGCAAGTGGTGCCGAGGACACAGCAGACAGCGCTCCTCCTGCCGGGGCTGAGCACACCCGGGGCAGGGAGCAGTTTCTGGGGATGAGATAGGGGCTGGTGTTTAGTGGGGAGCTGGCTTGAGGGCCTGGTGCAGTTGCAGGCGCTTGGGTTTAGGCCAGGATTTAAGGTTGGTCCGGTTTGAGGTGCAGCCTTGGGGCTCCGGTTCTGATCTTATCCAAACCGGCTCCATTCCTGCTCCTGATCCCAGGCTCCTAGTTCCTTCCCTCGTGGAGTTTCTCTCCTCATCCTTGAACTGGTTTTTGGGGGAGAAGCGGGGAGGCATTTTCTCCCCTCTCTGCATCTTCCCTGGCTCCCCCCTGCCCCGGGGAGCCCTGCAGACACACCCAGGTCTCCAGCCCATCACATCTGTTCCCCTCTCTTGCTGTGACAAGGATTTTAACAAGAAGAGAAAATGGCAGGAGACAAATCCATAGTTATCAGAATCACCGGCCGGTTACAAGAGCCGAAAATGCCACCCAAGGAATTCGCTGACCACGTGGAGGCTGTAACAAGGATGGGAAACAGCAGAAACATCTGTTCTTTCTTGTTACCCTTCAGAGGCGCTGATGGGACCGGTGAATGATTTAACATGAACTCAGGTCAAGGAACTAGCTCCGGACTGACAGGTCCTGGCTTTACCCAACATGCCAGAGCTGGCTGAGGTGTGCACTGTGGGCAAAGTTTCCAAAGGACAATGACTGCGAGGAGATTGAAGAGAAAAAGGAGTGACTTCCACGCTCTGCTGCTTCCCTGCTTGCACAGCTACTCCGATCCTGGTCCTCCCATCGCCTAGGCACATGGGGCTCACAGCATTCAGTCCCCTGCAATGCAGGCAACCATGTAACGGATGCATTGTCCACCGGGTCCATCTGCACATGCACTCCAGCCCTTCCTGCACATCACAGCCCCCAAGCCCCCAGGACAAACAGCATCTTGGGACAAAACCTCCAGTAGAGAGGGACTGTGTGACACCCTCAGCCCGGAGCGGGACAATCCCCTGCTGTCCTGCGAGAGACGGCCCGTGCCACAGAGCTCAGTCAAACTTCCCAGAGTTCAGGGGTTTGGACCCGGAGGGAGAGGAGTGGGGCTGGTTTGGGAACCTCTGCTTCCTGGCAAGGCTGTCCTCTTCGGCTGGGTTCTCATCTGTATGTAGAGATGAGCTCAAGACTTAGACCAGGGATATCCAACTCCCCAAAGCATGCTGTTTTCTGCATCTCCACTCACTGTGCCATGGTGAGTCAGAAGGGTTTAGATATCCAATGCCAAACTGCTCGGGTAGGAAGTGACTATATTTTTCCTACTCAGCTTCTTCATACACAGGGTCTCTTTTCCATGTGGCCCCCCCTCCCATGAGTGTCGTCTAGTGATTAGAGCATGGCAGTGTGGGAGAGGTGGTGGGTCAGGGCTCCTGGGCTCCATTCCCAGCCTTGGCACTGGCTGGGTAAGTCCCTTCCTCTCTCTGTGCCTCACTCTACCTGCTCAAACTAAACCTGTCACTCCCAAATGGTGTGGGCCAGTGGCCCACGATCTGCACTAAGCATCAGACTCTTAATGGGGCCCTCCGGACCAGCTGTAGGTGCTAAACACCATTTTCATGGCTCCGAGGAGCACCCACGGTCCACAGACCATAGCATAGGGACCGCTGCTATAATCATCTGGGGGGAGCGTAACCACTGCTCTCTGCTGGCATGACCTGGAGCAGCTCCTGCGTGCATTGCACTCTGTCCGCACCGACCTCCACCTTGTGCAGAGTACCCAGGTTGTAGCCGTATTGGTCTAGAGGCAAAAGCAATCAGGACTCGTGGTAGAGGTGATATCTTTGATTAGACCAACTAGTTTTTTGCAAAAATCTAGTTGGTCTAATAAAAGATATCACCTCTGCCATGAGTCCTGATTGCTTTTACCTTGTGCAGACGTGCTGCTTATCCAGCCTGCACTGGAGCCTGTCTGCCGCCGCCACACCAGTGCTCCCAGCACCCAAGCTAGCTGGTTGAAGCAAGCCCACCAGCACCTCAGGACGCCTGCCTGAGCTGCAATCACACCTCTGGCCTGCGGCAGAGCCAACCCCATGGTGCGTCACCAGACGGTCTCCTCTGGCTCGCGCGGCAGGGTCTCAGATACCGGAGCAGAAGGATCTGAGGTCTTCCCCGCTGCCACCAGGAAGCCTGCTGTGTCCATGCTGTGCAGCCCAGAGGCAGTGAGGAGGTCTCTGTGGCCACAGGCATCTCCAGCCATCACTTCCCTCTCAGGGAGACTGGCAAGGTTAGTGTATTGTTGCCATCAGGACGCTGAGTGGGACCTAGTGGCAACAATGCAGGGGACCCTGCCCTTCCTCCCATTTGCTCTTTACGCTCCTATTCACCTGGCCCATGCTCAAGTTGGATAGGGGCCACACGCTGGCTGTTCAGCACCCTCTGCAGATGACTGACTCTGGGACGGACCCCCCGGATATGGCCAGATGGGTCTCCGAGAGCCAGGCCTGCACCAGTCAGCAAGGGCAGGTGGGGCTTTGAAGTGATCATTAGATCAGGCTGAACTAATGCACTGTAAGGCAATAAGCTAATACAAGAGGCTCAGCTGCCTCTGGCTCTGAAGGACACGTTTCCCCATCCCCAAAAGGCAGCTCTCCTAGAGAGGTGAGCCCTGCCTGGGACTCCAGGCCTCTATGGGCAACACAGAGGTCCACGAACAGAGCAGCAGTCTGCACAGGCGTGGGAAAGTAGCATCCGTTTGTCTCGTCCATGGACCATTCAAACACCACTTCTGCCAGCGGTGGGCAGGGGAAGGGGATGCTCTCAGAGATGTTCCCTCAACACCCCCCCGCTGCCATATACCTGCTTATCTGTCATTCCTGCTGCCACCAGCTAAGCTATCTCCATCCAGGGCCTTCTCATCCATGCAGTATTTATCTGCCTTGCTCTTTCTTGCTCATGCCCCTCTTTGTCTGGGTGTCTATCAGTCCCTATCAGTCAACAGCATCTCTGGCTCTATCTGCTGTCTATCTACAATATTTAGCTAAGCATCTTTCCCTCTGCTGTCCTCTCTCTCTGTGCCAGATTAGTTTCTCAGCAGACTGCCTATCTATTGTACATCTCTATCTGCACAGACTTGTAACAAATCCCTGGGCACATGGGACTTCATGGGGCACTTTGTGATGGCAATGGGGAAAGGGCTTCAGAGCCTTCTCCCCTGCAGGGGTAAAGGAGAATCTCCCATTAGCACAACGGGGCTCATGACACACACATGTGCATAAACACTAGGCAGTCCTCTACAACCTACGAGCTCCTTACAGCACCTTGCTTGTTATTGGAGCAGTTTTCAGGGGACAATATTCATTAGTTAGAAACAATCTGGGAAGTGATGATGAGGCATGGAGTCTTTCAGCTCTAGGCTTTCTAGTTCCCGCACAGACCCCGGTTTCTGGACAACACGGAAAGGAAACGACTTCAGAATCTCTTAATTGTTCCTAAAACTAAAAGGAAATCCTATCAGCCAGCTCTGTGGGTGTTGTTCCTTTGGTGAGATGAGTCTGAGGGTCCTCAGTCTAGTTCTCAGTGGCCAGATAGCAATAGAGAGACCAAGGATTGAATGGGTCATGGGGGCATATCTGAATGTCCTTCACAAGGCACACATGTCCTCCTCCTGCCCTAAATGCACTCGTTTGGAGGATAACGGACCTGTTCTGCCTTCAGGGCTGTCCAGCTCCCACATGGACTGTGGATGGCCAACTGCACTTGCTCCGGTCTTGGGACTGGTGTGCATTTCAGAGCTAGCTTTAAGTTGGTTTATCTTGACTCCTTGGACACCCTTTGGAAAGATCTTCCCGTGGGTTTCTCTCTGGCCCTCTGTATCTACAACTTCACTGTCTCTTCCCCCCACCAACCTCCCATGCCCTGACCCCATCGAAAGTGCTTCTCGCTGGGCTTGTCCTCCCTACGTGTTATTGTGTCACGACCAGCCCTACTGCTGAGGGGCACTCGGAGGCCAGCGCATACCAGGACAAACCCAGGCCGTCAAGGTGTCTGCACACTCAGTCACCTACTCTGGTGTGCAGATCCGCTAACGCACTGTAACACAGCCAAGACCATGAGCTTGTCCTGGAGACCCCTCTAGCCCCTAAAGCTCACTGCCTCTGAGCTGTGCTGGGATTTATAGATGTCGCAAAAGACCACTGGGTTCTTCTTGAACAAAGCCAGGCATTAAACCTTCTTCAGGCCCTGGCCAAAGAGACCCCTTCACTGACCCCAACCATTGCAAAGCCATGGCCATGCCATCCTGTGGCTGTACTCTAAGGGAAGGGGAAAGCGGCTTAGCTCACTGGCCACAAGCAGGCCCTGGCACTGGCCAGTCCCTGCTAGCCATCTCCTCCGCCTGCCCACTGCCACAGGCAGGCACCCAGCCTACCCTGACACACGCACCATCACAGATACACCCAGTGCTCTCCGGGTACAACACGTACACTCAGTTGTTCCTCCCTTACATACACACTCACTACCTCTCAATCTCTTGCTTGCACACACCGCGGGGTTTGCTGTTACATGCACACACACTAATACTCCTCCCACACACAACCTTGCTCAGTCCCCTTCCCTATTTATGCGCACACACATCCACACATACACACATGTACAGCTCCGTTTCCTTCCCCACATTTGAAGTAACAACCCAGTGTGTACAGGTGTTTCCTTGCACCCCCCGCTTCACCCAATCACATCCTCCCCAAATATTTCCACACTGCAGTCACAGGCACTCACACAAACGCACACGTCCTCACTCATGTACTCCCTCCCTCACCATCCACACACACACGCCAAGGCACAAGCCTGAGCACAGTGCTAACTTATACACTCCCCACCCCTGCAGGACCCCCGGACGCCTGCTCCCGGCCCCTGCCCGTGCTCGCATGCCCCCGTCCTCTATTTCGGAGCTGCATTCAGAGCTAAGAATATTTGCGAGTCCATTACCCCCGGGTCGGCGTTGTTGTGGCTGCTTTGTTCTCGGCTATGTGCGCTTCCCCCCCTCTCGGCGCGCTGCATCTGCCTCCAAAAAGCTTCTGAAAAGATGGAATTTAAAGCCTCTTTATGCTTGGTTAAAAGGGTAATGAAGGGAGAAAAAAGAGCCGTTTGCCACTCGCGTTTGTTCCCCAGATTGCTTCATTACTGGGAGCCGTGTGCGTGCGTGTGTGACTGCTTCTCGCCTCAAATGGAGAATCTCAGGGCTGGCAGGGACCTGTGGGAATGGCTGCTTCTCGGCCCCGTGGGGACGATTCTGTGCCACTGTATCAGGGGCAGAGTACTGGTGCTGCGATGAGGACTCCCTGGAGACTGTGCCCCTAGGAGATGAGGTGTCTTGTGACTCAGCCTGTGCCCGCGCCTGAAACCCAATCTGTAATCTATGGGGAGATGGGAACAGAGAAATATTTGGGAGGGAGCAGGTAGTGAGGCACTGCGCATCCTTCTGGGTCTAATGCGATGCCCTGCAGTGGCATAAGGGTGCTCGAGGCACCTCTCCTTGGTGACCCCCTACAGCTAAAACTTCAGCGTCCCGGCCAAATTGCAGCCCAGGTAATTGCACCCTGTCCCCAGATTCACCCTGCACGATGCAGAGCATAACGAAAGGCAGATTTGGACGCTGTATTCCCTCTTCACTTCCTGCCTGAAACTTCTGTACTGTTGCTGGGGGGGTTTAAGAGGGGAGATGTTCCACCCCAGATGTGGCTGCAATTCAGTGACAGGTGTACACAGTGTCTGTGAAGTGCTCTGAGCCTTTAGTCCTGCAATCTGTGAACTCCTGACCCCCACAGTGGGTATCCAAGCAGGCTGTATAGGCACATGATTAACCCAGCCCCGAATAGTGCTTCTCCTGACCTGGCAGCCCTGGAGAGCTCTAGGACAACGGCCTCCTAGGAGCTGAGACTTAGCAAAGTTATTGCAACTCTCCTGTCAATGGACCCAGCAGGTTTTGATCTTGTAAGGGATGTGGCGACGGCGTGTGTGGGTCACGTTGAACACTTTAATGTGTTAAATGCAGTGACAACGTGAGTGCCTGCACATTCAAGCAGTGAAACGTGCTAAGTGCTTCTGTATCGTAGCAATGTGACAACTTATTGCATGAGGAGTATCTCCAGATCATATTAAGTAACCCGTGTTCATTGTTGGACTGCTCCATGGAGATAATATGAGCAATATGCAGTCCTCACCCGGCCGTGACATCAGCCAGGGGCCTCCTTCTGCTGTCACAAGCCTCCAGGTAGGAAAGCCACGCGTGCCAGGAGGAAAGATCCTGGATCTTTCACTTGTCAGGTTCCTCCAGGATCAGGGCGAAGGCCAGGTGGCTGCAGCCCCAGAGGGTCCCAGGGCTGATTGCCAGTTCCAGCCTTGGCACTGCACTACAGCTGGTGCAAGATGCTGGTGTGGTGCCGGGGCTGGGACTTACAATCAGAGCTGTGCATGTTAGAGATAGTAGTAAAAATGGTTGTGTGATGGCTCAGAACATGTCCTAACCTTGATAGGGCACAGGTTTAACACATGCTAAGTGTCCCATGTGACAATGCCGTGTGTGTGTGTGCACACGTGCACCCCCATGCATGGTACTGTGCTGCATTGGGTAGAATCGGAGCTGCTGCGTGTCAGGCCCCTGTACTTCTGGCTCAGAGCAGGCTTTGCGTTTAATCTAAGTGCAGAGAAGTTGTTAGGCAGAAGTCAGGCAGAAGTGCCCATTGTGTGCAGCAAAATGATCATGCCACGGTCCTGCCACGCTCTCCAGGATGGAGCCAGTTGCTCCAGCAGCAGAGATTTCTGGAAACATTGAAATTCAAACATTAAAGTCTTCAAAAAGTCTTGGCAGGAGTGGAGGCCAGCTGGGCCTTTCCTCCTTAGCTTCGCTGTGGTTTGGCTGGCCTTCCTCCTGCTTGTGGGTGGACGGAGCCAAGCTCTCCATTGACAAAGCTTGCACCTGGTTTTGGTGGAGCTGCTTCTGCCTTGCAAAGGCCAAGAAGGGAGAATCGGGCCCTTTGGCATCACTCATGCACGTGTCTGGTGCTCACCAAGGCATGAAGGCCTCCTGAAGGGAGAGGACCATGCAAAGGGGAGGTGGGGGATGCATATATTGCCCTGGAACAACCACTCAGGGGTGGGACGGCAGGTCTCTCTCTTCACCATTTAGTTTTTGACTTATCTGTGACGGGCACCAGTAAGGAAAGGGGACGGGGGGCACCTATGTTGGCTTCTGTACAGACCAAAGACCCACAATTCGTCTCACACAATACAACAAGCATTTGCAGCTATTTCTGCTCTGGGCTGGATTCCACCCAGCTGCCTGACACGGAGGCAAAAGGCTCCTCCTCAATCCTTTGAGCCACCCAGTCCCTAAAATATTCCCCCGGGGCCCTTTTAGGTTAGATCTGAAATGGAGAGAGGAACCGTTTTCCTCCGTCTAGGACAAAACGTTCCACGGCTCATGTTACTCAGGGGCTAAATGGGGCAGGAGAACGAGCGCTGCTGGGACGCCGCCACCCTGGGATGGGGACTCAGAGTCCCCGGGGGATGTCATTAAGTCCCTGTTAGTGGAGAATGCATCTCCCTTAATTAAAAACCTAAAATAGTGGAAAATTCCACTTCTCCTTCCAAACTCGCTCCCTGGCCTGCCCTCCCTCCCTACGCTCCCTCGGCGACACTGGCTGGGCAAACTTCTTAGCAGGCCTGATGTGCATGCTGCCTCCGCTCTTATGCGCAGGCTGGGGAGAGCTGGGCCCCACCGGCAAGGCTGGCATCTGCAGCCACATGCCCACGGGGCTCAGAGCTAGGTTCTCCTTCAGCCCAACTCTCAGCACAGGCTGTGTCCTCTTTGGAGGTGAGATGCCAGCACCAAGCCCTGGCTACAGACCTGGGGTCACAATGGCACGTCACAGGGCACCCAGGAATGTGCTGGGAATTGCTCTCATGCTAAGGGCCCTATCTGCTGTTGCAGCAGGGCCAGCAAGGCTGGTAACAAGAGGCCGTGGGGCAGGCTGTGCTGGCTTTCCTGGGGATACCTGCAATGCAGGGTCCTGGATACCAGCTCTGTGCCGCCTCCCCAGAAGCCTGGGTGGACTGGAAGAGCAATTCTGCACCTGTGCTAAACCCCCAAAGAGATGCTCAGCTGAAGGGAGCTCCTGAACTGAGCTCAAGCTGCTAGAGCTAGGCCCTCTGTGCACGTCTGGCACGGGGGACGGGGTAGACGCTGGCTGTGAGTCTCACACCAACTCCCTTTGCTGCCTGTTTACCAGGAACAGTGATGCTGGTGCAGACAGCATCCCTACCGCCTCAGCCTGAACCAACGCGCTGAGCCCTCGCTACAGCAGAAGTAGACAATTGCCAATCCTTGGCCTCAAGTGAGCATCCAACAGGCTCCCAATTGCTCTTCCAAACATGAACCAAGCAGCCCAGCCCCAGCCTTCCCCTCACTCTCTCTCCTGCCTCACTGCTCCCAAAGCCCAGCACGGCCTGGACATGGCAGTGGCGGAAAACTCCTGAGACGCCCAGGGCCGGGGAGAGCAATCCAGCCTCAGAGCACGAACCCTCCTCTCTTTGTGAACAAGGTTTTGGGTCCAGTCCAAGTCAGGGGACAATCCCGCTCCTGAACTGATAATGCAGCCAAACTTTGCTCAAACTCACGGGGCGGCCCCAAAATCAGGTGCCGACCCTCACAGGACCAGAAGGTCCTGAGCTTGATCCCCGGTATCAGATAGCCACATCATAGAAATGCTTCACAAACTGATGGAGCTACAAGAGTCCCCACAAGGTCACCCCAACGGGAACCCCAGGGTCCTTGCTGAGTCCAGGGGTGGAGGCATCTGGCCGCTCTGGGACAGGACTCCTGGAGGGAGCATACCAGCACACAGAAAGGGGTATTGAAAGGATGAGAGGCACTGGCACGGGCCCTTTGTGGCCGGTGCTCCCTTCACCACCCAGCGAGACACTGGCAGACCCCCAGAAGCCTGCCCCCCTCCTCTCTGCTCCTCACCTTATCTCCTGGAGCGCCAGAGGCTCCCAGGTGACACCGGCATCCCACTCCTGCTGCCCATCAGTGCCTGCACCCAGGCCCCAAGCCGCGAGGTCACTTTGCCCCTGAGCTGCTGGGGCGCGGGGCTGGCCGGGGGAGGCTAGAAGTTGCCGTTCACCCACCAAGGCATTTTGAAGCGGGAGCCTTCCTCTGCCTAATACCTGCCTGATTGCTCCCTATCCCAGGCTTTAGCAGCGCGGCAGGCAGCTGCCTCATTGGCTACCAGCACATTAGCCTCAGCACGTGCACTCCCTCCCCTTCCCTTCTATTCCAAAAGGGAAAGATAAAATGCATCTGTCTGCGCGGTTTAATCTTCCCACATTTCCCGAAATCCTTGCCACAAATGCAGCGCGTCGGCAGCTGAGGAACGGAGCCAGTGCAGAGCCCCCCCCCAGCATTACGTATGCCGGTCCCATCCCTCCCGCACGGATTGTGGTCCTGCCCTACTTTGTTCCAGCTAATACCCGGCAGGCTGCAGCGGCTGCTGTCAGGGCCCCGTGCTCACTCGTGCCACCAGATTAAATCAACATCCAGGAGGGGAGAGCTGTGCAAGTGGGGGGGATTAGCAAAGATGCCACATGCTGGCGTGCGGGGTGGGAGACCCAGGGGAGCAGCTCCTACCGCTGCTGGACACCTCCTGAGCAGAGGGTGGATGGTGCTTTGTGGACACGCTGTTGCTGTCACCTTGCTCCGTCCTGACCGTGGCACAAGCTGCCCCGAGCTCCGTACTCAGCCCCCAAGGGGCACTCAACCCCCCATAGCCTTTGCACCTCTTCTAATCAATCTCCTGAGCTTCTCCCCCATGCGCAGAGGGACCTCAAGCCCTTGCCCCAGCATCGTGCTGCCCATCTTGGCCAAGCACGCGCAGGGTTGCCAGTCTGCGTCAGGCAAGGCCAAGGCAACCCAGTTTCCACAGCTAGTGGCACACAGGAGTGACGTGGCAGCATCACACCCAGCTGCCCACTACAGCCCACCCCAAATGACTGGAGACTCATTCACAGCTGAACCGACTGGGGTGACCCTCCCCTCCCTCTGCCATATGGCAGCTGCCATAACCATTCTGCTAACACCCCCCAACCTGCCCGCAAACACGAGGCTGGGCCCAAACCAAGCCCCTTTTCTGGGGCTGGTGGCATCCCCCTCTCCCTCCTGTCGGTTCCAGGACTCGCTGCTGCTGCTGCCCCTCCGGGCTTTGCATTTCCACCCCAGCAGAACCAGCAAGGGCCAAGATCCCTCCAGTTTGTCAGCCCATGAGACTCCTGGCTGCTCCTCTGTGAGGTGCTCAGCCCCATTGAGATGCTGGATCTGAACTCAAGAAGCAGGTGCTGCGGGAGGGAGGTATGAATTTTGCAGCAGTGGATCTGAGATGAGTCCCTGCTTCCAGGCTCCTGAAGTCAGGTGTGGCCTGGATCTTGATCTGACTTCTGACTGATGTCTGGCACTGAGGTCTTGATGGAGTGAATGAGAATCTCCTGCACCGCTGTGCAGAGCTGGCCCGTGCAAAGTGCCTGCTGCCCTGAAGAGATGCGGAGGGCAGCGTCCTGCTGTCAGAGACTCTGGCTCCAGCTTATGTCTCCACTGCCTAGCATCTGGCATGGCCATTTGCCTCCGTGCTGTGTGGCATAAATGGCTCCCATTCTGCCCAGGAAAAGGATGATACATGGGGAACAGCAGGGATCAGGTCTACAGGGGGGCAAGCTTTGCACCTGAATCTGACCCACAAAAGACTTTGCAGCTGAAGTCCAACAACAAGGCCCTTCAAGCCTTCCCATTTAACGGGATCCCCCAATGGGATCAGCAAGACCTTCCCCCATGCCCGCTATGAGAGCTCTGTGGTCCATAGATTAATTTTCCCTGGGAGGCACCAGGCATTGGCCACTGTCGCAGCAGGGCGAGGGATGCGATGGGCCTTTGGTCTGATCCGGCCTGGCAGCTCTGATGCCGCTGTGAGGTTCCCGAAATGCCATGTGCTGGGCACCTAACGTGCTGGGCACCTAACGTGCTGCCACTCTGCAGTGGCACTGCCAGGGAGGAGATTTGGAGGCTGCTTTGTTTGCAAGGGAGGCTGGCTGCAGGGTGCCGGCACAGCTGCTTGCATCTGGCTGAGGAGGAGACTTTCTTTCCCAGCGTAACCAGGCAGGAGCCACTCTTCTCTTACTTCTCTGCACTCTTCAGGGAGGGAATGCTCTGGGGTATCCCGAGACGTTGGCTAATGCTCCCGCAGAGTGGCAAGTCAGGTGTGGGCTATTCACTAGCTCCATTTCCCTGTGCCTTTCTCAGCAAACATTTGGCTAATTATACTCATTAAACCAAGTCCAGACAATGGCTTGCTCCCCATTACGCCTGGCTGAACCTCCTCACAGCGTGATGGCACCGCACAGAGCCGGGGCAGGAGGTAGACGGAAGAGCCCTGGGAAGCAATCTCAAGCCTAGGGATGGGTGTGGGGGTGGCAAGCTGAGAGACTAGGGGAATAGCTGTGTGTCCCCCAGTGCCATAGCCCCCCTCCATGGACATGGGGGGTGGAGAAGCAGTTTCCTTCTCCAGCCCCCCATGCTCTGGGTTTCAAGGCTGCTCCCTCGTAGCAGGAAGGTGTCCTGTCCTCGTTGCTCGATGACAGTATTATTCCCAGAATAACTGGCTTCATGCTTCTCCCTGTTCCCATCAGAAATGGTGGCAATGGAAATGCTGCCGGGGCGCTGGGGCTTGGGAGGCTCCACGGCTGCCCAGGCCAGGGCAGGACACCGACTCCCAGCACCGTGAAGCCCAGTGACTGTTTCTGGTCCCTGAATGGGGACCAACCCCAACTCCTGCTCCAAACCCTTCCAGATGTGGGTCTGGCAGCAGTCCAGCCTCAGACCTATGGTCTATGAAGTGGGCCCATAGCTACAAATGAGCTTGCGCTGCTAAATGAGACAGGAAGGCAGGGGACGATGCCATAAACCCTGCTGAGGGAAAGAGAATAAGAGGACAGACAGACAGACAGATGTATGCTAATGGTTTCAAAAACTGGCCTATTCCAGCGGAAGCAATCCTAGTGAACAATGGGCTCCTTTAAAAAGTGAGAGTGCATGTGTGTATATGAGTGTAGGAGAGAGACTCCAGCCCGACTTTGCCTTTGAACGACGGCACATGTTGCTCCCGAGCCCAACAAGAGCCGCACATGAGCATCTGTTGTGGCCTTGAGCCTTGAAGGGCCAGAAATGAATGACTGAGCAGCGCGCCGATGAACACAAATGTTTGTGGCTGTCTCTGTCCTTGGGGGGGAAAGCAGCTCTGGCAGATAATGTGCTGGCTTTTACCGGACCTATAAATGAGTCATTCCCCAGGCTCTTGAGCCTCTGAGGAGAGTCCCCTGCGTGTCGGCACTGTCAAAATGTTTATTAGGAGGAATAAAAGGTGCCTGTTGGTAACCCTGTCCTGCTGCCCCAGGCCAGAGCTCAGGTCCCAGACAAGAAACAAAGAGTTGGGTTTTCTATAGCTCCATTCACAGGCGGTGTCCCACAGGGCTTTGCAAAGCTGTGAGTGAAAGGGCAGCAGCGCCAGCCATGTCTGCCCATTGTGTGTCTGGGAATAATAGTTAATGCGGAGCCTGGAAGTGTCAGGCCTGTGCTACAGGGGTGTAGGCTGTAGCCGTGTTGCTCTAAGGACATAGGCAGGCAAGGTTCTTTGGGTGAATCTGATATCTTTGATTAGACCAACTTAAATAGTCGGAAAACAACTTTTAAGCAAGCTTTTGGGTTCAAAAACCCTTTGTCTGTGCTAGGGACGCTCCATCCCACCAGACGCTGTCAAGTGCTGTGAGTCTGACACCAGCCCCAGGCATTAGTGCTCATGGCTCAGGACACTACTTCTAACCCAATCCTAAACACAGCTTTGCCATATCAGGCATTGGAGATGAGCTCTAGGCACTGCAATAATTTAAGCCACACTCTTCTGTCTCTCCTGAGGATCTCTAAGTGGTTTCCTAGGAGGCTGGCAAGAGTTATCTGCCTTATATAGATGGGGAGCAGGGGCACCAAAAAGTTAAGGGGCACAGATGGGGAGCAGGGGTGCCAAAAGTGGCCGGGGAGCAAGTCAGAGGTCAAAGCAAAACTACACTGCCGATGCAGGATCTGAACCCATGGCTTCCCTTGTGTTGGCAGATGCATACAGCAAATGCGTGTGCATGCATGTGTACACCCCCACCCCTTCATCCCATTCCCTATGCAGCATCCTTCTGCCCGGAAGGCCCAGGGGTCCAGCTCGCTCACTCCTGTCCTCCTATTTTGTCTAGGCTGATAAAGGGAATGCCTTTAGCGGCAGTACTACACACAGCCATCCTTGTGAAGACAATCTGTGCGGAAGAATGCAGTCTCAGCGGGTATTTTCCATGTCTGAGCCTATTATAAAAGCCGAGTGATTCTCTTGCAATAAACTCTTTGCTCATTGCAATTTGGGAGCCGCAGGAGATTATCTTTTAAAGACTTTTTTATGTATCTTAATTTTGCTACGTTTCCCTTTCTGTTAACGAATCAAACTGAGAAGGAAGGTATTATCATTGTTCGTGCAGCTGCAGCCGACAGGGGATGGGCTAGCTGTCAGGCTTGGTGTCCAAGCGAGTCTCCTTCCATGTGGCCAGGCAGGTGGGAAGAGAGCCCCTCGGATCATCCTACAAAGGGGGAGTTAGTCTTTGGCAGGTGGTGCCTGGGAAGCCTCAGTATCATACAACCCTTCTTTCTCTCTAACCCCACAATCTTTACCCAACCCACTTCCCCTCCTTTTGGTTGTGAATTGAAACCTTTATCTGGGGCAAGGAAAGTGGCTGAGGCCAGGGTCTTTGAAGGACTGGGCAGAGGTGTGAGCTGCTGGCTGATGTGGAGTGGGACTGATTGAACTCCAACAAGAGGGGGGCAATGTGAAGTGGCTTCACTTTGTGGTGGTGTCAGGGTTAGGGGCAAGCATGGCTTGGGGTCTGATAGAGGCAGAAAGGCTGCAGGAGAAAAGCAGGGACAGGTGCGTGCTAAGGGCTAGTAAGAAAGGTCTGAGGGTTTTTTTGGCTGTGCTGTTCTCTGTAAATATGACTGGAATAGCTAGACAGCCCCTTGCTGCACACACCGAGGTCCACACTCCTTCCCTGGTGTATATATCACAGACGGCTGGGTTAGTGCGGGAAGGGACAGAGGGTTCAGTGTACAACTACTCGATGCTCAAACTGGCCCCTTAATGGGAAATGGTGATGTTAAGAACTTTGCTTCCATTCCTATGTTGCAAAGGAAGCGAGTATTTTCAAAATTTCCCCCCCAAAATCATGTTTGAAAAATATTTCATTTACATCTTTTTCTCCAGGGCACTTTAATTGAAACAGATATGAGCCGATCTTTTGCAAAACAGCTTTTTCCAGTACAGAACTGTTTTCATGACAATTTTCCAACTAGCTCGACGTGTACATAGACGGGCAGATGGACGGATGGTTTCTGATAGAAATGATGGACGGGCAGGCATAAATTCAGAGAGAAAAGGCTGAGATAGATAGATAGATAGATAGATAGATAGATAGATAGATAGATAGATAGATAGATAGATGGAAATGCTCTAAGAGCTGATAAATGGACTTGGCAAAGTTTGTGCTCTGAGCTGTATCAGCTTCCCACGGCTGGGTGGCATTTTCCCAATCGCCACCCAAAATATCTCCTGGCTTTGGCTGCATGGGGCAGGGGCCAATGCAAGAACCTGCAAGGAGCAGAAATTAGGGCCAGGCTGAGGATGCCACGTGGTTTCTAATTCCCTGTTTGTGCATCTGACCCGCTCTCTGCTGTGCTGTTAGCAGAGCTTGCCCAGCCACCATCACACTGCTCCTCAGGATGGTCCTACCGCTAGTAACCTCAGTGACAGGAGCCTTGTCCCTTGAGGGCACCTGCTTGTGGCCTGGCAAAAGACACTTTGATCCCTGGCTCATTCAGCCTCAAATCCCTGATCTCCATGTTCGTGCTTGCAGTAATGATTACAACCCATTTGCACTCACTGCTCATAGGTCCAATACCAAAGGGCAGAAGGCTGGGCTGGAGGGGGCTTCATCAGCATCACAGGCTGGGGGGAGACAAATAGGATCCTAGGAAAGCAGGACTAGGTAGGACCTCACAAGGTTATCTGGTCCAGCCCTCTGTTCAAGGCAGGCTTGAATTCCAGACAAATGTCTGTCCAGTCTTCTCTTAAAAACTTCCAAGGATGGAGATTTCACAGCTCCTCTAGGCATCCTGTTCCAATGCTTGACCACCCTCAGAGTCAGCACCTAACATGCCTCAATCCTTTCCAACAGGTACATGGCAACTCCCTGCTTTTAGGGGATTTACTCCTGCTTTATACCATCACTAGGGCTTGTCTAGAGGAGGCTGCTAGCATGCAGTAAGTGAGCGGGTGCATTGGCAGGGCACTGGCAGCTTGGCACTAAGTCCTGGTGTGGACACTCTGTGCACCAACAAGTGCAAGGCAATTGCACTGCTTGGATACTAGAGCAAGCACACTCGTGTGTGGAGCTCACCAAGTGTCCTCTCGGGGAGGCAGGTGGTGCAGAGCAGCTGTAAATTCACCACCCAGCTTGCAAGCTGCCTCTTGTGGGAGGAGAGCTCATCCCGTGGACAACAGCAGCAGCCAGCGGCCAGCGCAGGTAGCCTGACCTTGCTCTGCTTGGGGTGCGGAGTCAGCTGGCTCGCGTCACTGTGTCCCTTCCAAAGGGCAGAGGGCAAGAGGCCTTTGCTTTCTGCTGTCCTGCGGGACCTGTCGCTCTCTCTGTTGTGTGCATAATGAATGAGCACGTGGTAACCGCACTCCACTTTTGGTTACCGCTCTGACCAGGTGATCTCCCTGATAAAGGATTCAACACTGGGGGATGATTTTACTGGGCTACAGGAAGGATGAAGAGCAGGGGCCACAGGCTCACATGGTGCCTGGGAATCTTCTGCTTGATGGCAAGCAAGGGTCACAGCAGTGCCCTGAAGGAGGAGATGCTAAGCCAAAGTGCTGACCACAGGCAAGCACTGGGACCTGGCACCTGCCAGCAGGCGCTGGGCATTAACCCTGGCGTTTTGGTGAATTTTAGACTTCGGTCTACTGGTGTAGGCTTCCCCCAGCACTTTTAGCAGATGCAGGATTGGCTTTTGCTCTCCCCCAACTCAACCCACTGTTTTCAGAAGCTGCTGTGCCCTACCCTTTGCAGTCGTGACTACGGTGCTGGGGAGCCTAGCCCAGGATCCCAACCTAACTTCTGTTGGTGACGTGTGACCTCAGGCTAGTCATTCAAGGCCTCACTTTCCTCATCTGCAGACTGAGGATAATGGTGCTCAGCTGCCTTTGACAGCTCTGGATAAGACACAGAGTGCAGAGAGACGCCTTCTGAGTGAGAGGCATTACTGAAATGGCTTTAATTCTCCCAGGACCAAACCCCATGCCCCTTTCAGTATTAGAGGCTATGGGAGGGACAGGCTCCCTGTCCCTCTGTCCTTCTCACATACGCCTGGTCTCTCTTATAGATTCATAGATTCATAGATGTTAGGGTCGGAAGGGACCTCAATAGATCATCGAGTCCGACCCCCTGCATAGGCAGGAAAGAGTGCTGGGTCTACATGACCCCAGCTAGATACTCGTCTAACCTCCTCTTGAAGACCCCCAGGGTAGGGGAGAGCACCACCTCCCTTGGGAGCCCGTTCCAGACTCTTGGATGAGATCAGATCATGACCATAACCCAACTGCATCCCCCTCCAAGCCTGCTTGCCAGGGCTGGGCAGTGAATCCCCACTGCTGTTTTCTGCTCTAACTGTCTTTGTAGAGCTACTCTACTGCCAGGGACATCTCCTCTGAGTTCAGCTGGAGGATTCAGATTGGGGCATTCAGAAGGGGTGAAGCAGCTGGATATCTCCTGAGGTTTCTCTGAGCTGCAGAGACCCCCAGGCCCCTTCACTGTCATGAAGGTGGTGTGTGTGTGTGTGTGTGTGTGTGTGTGTGTGTGTGTGTGTGTGTGTGTGTGTGTGTGTAGGGGGGTGCAGATTGGAAGGGCTTTCAAGTTGGGCACATGCAGATCTAGAGGCATGACAGCAGGCCAATTTATTATTAGCTCATTACTCTCATACTATGGCATTCCCTATGGCTTGCTGGTCTCTGGAGATGGATGCTAATTAAGACTCTACTTGCAGGCCTAGATAAAGCTTTAAAGCTTCCCCCCCCCCAACCCCTTTGCATTTAATTTATTTTTAAAACTAACATCCTTGCTGTGCTGAAGGATGAGGAACAGAACTGGGAAGCTCCCAGGCTGGAGGGCTCTGGCAAGGCACAAACTGGGCGGTGTGCCGCGTTGAAGCCCAGATTCTTTTCCAGAGGCTCTGCTTCCCTGTCGGCAATGAAGCAAAGGGAATTCAGCTCGGCCATTTCATTGCCACACCTGATGGGAAGCATTAGATCTGTCTATCAGAGCCCTTTGCTCCCCTTATTAAACACAACCCTCAGCGCATCTCCATGCCATTGTTTTCTTTGAGCCATCAAGGTGTGCAATGGGCTCACTTAATGTTGCAGGACATGCCATCACTTTGGGAGTTTCTTGACTCACTCAGAAGGAGTTAACGTGAGCTTCAGGTGGGTTTAAATCCTCTTTAAAAAAAAAAAAAAGATAAAGGGATGGCTACATTGCTTTTAAGCTGCCTTCGTGCTGCTACAAGTGCTACAGAGGTCCTTCAGTATTGCTGAAGGCATCAAGTTAGCCCTGCACTGCTAGCTCATTGTGCCTTTGTTGCTCTCTATTGGCACCCTGCAAACTAGAGCTACTTTAATCCACATGTCCTTGCAGCATACTGCTTGCCCATGTATAATGCACCTGGCTGGCTCCTTCAGCCGGGAGGGCTCAGCACCAGGCTCGGGTCTGCTGCAGGACATAGCTTTCCTCTTTACTATGCACCTTAGACACAAGATCAAGGGACCATTTCTCTGCTCCCCCTTGGCCATCACTGCTGAAGTGAAGTGACCAGCCGTTCTGACTTTTCCGGGACAGTCCTGATTTTGCGGCTGTGTCCCAAGATCCCTAAAGTTTCCCTGTCCCCAAATTAGAGGAAATTGCTCCCAGACTAGCATCAAGCAGCACTCTGCACTGTCTGTTCAAAGATGGCTACATATCTGGTGCCATGTAAATGCGATTATACAGCTTCTAGTTTGGGACATAGCCTACGTGTGAGTAGTGTCCATAGCGGAGGAGTGCCTTAGCTGTACAGGCCCAGCATTTAAACCCCTCCAAGAGACAGGTCTCTTCTACTTTAATTGCTCTTCCTTCCTGAATCAGCACTTGAAACCAAGCCAAGTTTGACATTTCTAGGCTCTGTTGTTTTGACAGCGGAGCTACAAATATTTCAATCAAAACAATGTTTTCTCTTCCCTTTTGCTCACAGGATTCAGGATGGTTCTGCCTAAATTTCCTTGTAAAAACATGCTTTTTGGGGGGGCTGAGACAAACACAGATCCTTTCACCCTTGAAGGGCATTGGCAAAGTTTTGAACATCCAAAAAAAAAGGTGAGTTTCTTTTATCGGAGCTTTTGAGTGTCTCCTACCAATATGAATGGGTTATGTCCTCATGTATCACATTGGGCTTCCTAGAGAAAGGCTTCAGATGAAATAAGTAAGGTCTATGGGAAATGGAAGTAATTGGAGAGTGGAGAGATTCCCACAAGGGGAGAGACAAAAGTAGGATAGGAATGGGTTTCTAAACCTCTTGGACATTTTTGAAGGCAGGCTCTGATGAGGAGATGAATAAGGGGACACATGCTAGAAGTATAACAAAGCAAGAGGCATAGAGAAACCTTACTGCTTGCCCCTGCCAATAACACAAGGTCAAAGGAGATTTGGGGAACTCCTTGCCATGGATAGTCTGGGATAAGGAGCATGGCTGTGTACAGGAGAGGACTGGACATTTATATTGTCGATAATGGGAACATCCACCGAACATGACCAGGAAGGTTGTAAACTCCTAGGATTTAGGGAGTTGGAAGAGGCTTCGGCGATAGCAAAGTAATTGGACAATTTATCTATGATGAAGTTGCAAGCAGCTCCTCCGGAGCATCTGATACAGGCCACTCTCTGAGAGAGGGCTATGGACCATTAGTCTGATCCAGCCTGGCAGCTCCCCTGGTAAGTCAGTAATTACATAGCCGTCATTCCTTTTGTACAGAGGGATGAACTGAACTGCGGAGAATTCGTTCGGGGCCTCACAGGGAGTTTGCAGCAGGGCAGTGGAGAAGAACCCACGAATCCTGATGCTTGCCTTCTTGCCATAACCATGGGCAAACTCCTCCATTAAGTACCAATGAGCGTGCATCATATGCGACAGGCCTGTCTGCTGTGAGGCTCAGAGCCGGGCTCAGCCCGAGCGGGAGCAGTCACCTGCTTTCTGGGAATATGCAGTGGTACCAAGCACGGGGCTCCAACCAGAGTCAACGTGGCCTACTGGTTAAGACACATCCGTGTCTGCGGTCAGCAGCACTCAAGGGAGTGATATGCTCAACATCACATTTGGCCGCCTTTGACTTCCCCGCCAGAACGACCAAGTGCTCGCATAGACACAGCTGGCTCAGCTGGGACCGCAGTTGGTGCAAGTCCGACTCATGGGGAGAGACTTTCGCTGCTCTGCCGCTAGCTTCCCCCAGGCTTTAATTCACTGCTGCTGCCGCCACTTGGTCGACATCCCACCACCCCCTCCTATGACAGGTTCGCTGCTCAGCTGGGAGGGTGACGGCACTGGCAGGGGTGGGTCTCATGCTGGCCTTGTCCCCCTGCCAGGCCTGCTGCCCACGGGCAAAGGAGGGGAAGGCAGCAAGAGCGAGCAGCCCTGCTGTCCTCCCTCTGTGCCTTTGAATAACAGCACTCACGGCTGGACGTGGCACGTGGCTCTGTAGGGAACGCTGCTCTGTACCTGTTGTTAATGGCTGCACCGCTGCTTTGATGTCTTGCCCCGGGGGCAGCGCTCCAGGACGCAGTCGACAGCAGCGAGTGATGGCGATGTGAGGCAGCCGAAGCCCTCCAGAGAGGAGGTGCCTTGCTATGCTGCAGCAGGTCACACAGACTATGGCTGAACGGGGGGCTTGCAAGGATATGGGTGTGGGGGGGGCTGTCTTTTGGACCCTCTCTACCTCCAATAAAGGGCTATTTGCAATGAAGCTTGCAGGAAAGTAGGGACAGGACTTGGCTGGGAGGAGTATAGATGCTAAACAGAGACAGACCTCTGGCTCTCTTGGGCTCTAGTCTGAGCCCCACTAACCCGGGGGGGCTATGCATTATCACGCAGACTGTGCTAAGCACAGGGACCGCTCTGGAGCCCCCAAGCCACTATTCCCCTCTGTGCTTTGCACTCAGCTGCCCAGGAAGCCAGGCTCTCCTGGTCCTTGCAAGAGCCCACAGTTTAATCTATAAACGAGCTACTGCTCGCTGTCATGCTTCCCTCCTCTCGGGGAAGCTGAGCGCCAAGCTTCAATGGAGACAGGTGCCAACTGCTCCGTGGGAGGCGAGGACACCTCAGGGGACATGCAGACAAGTTGTTAAAGAGAAGACAGGGAAAAGCCATCTCCTCCCTGCTCAGGCAAGGATGGCAGAGCTCTGGCAGACTCCCTGGCTGTCTCAAGCCCTCTCACAAGAAGAGATGCTGGTATCCAGCCGATCCCTTTCCCCCAGGAACGGGTGCACAGTCGGGGGGCAGGGAGAAGGGGCATTAGTTTCCACTGGAGGGAACAAAGTTTGGATGTTCTGGGCAACACTGAACCTCTGGGCCAGGTACCCAGTATGAAGGCCCGGTGCAAGTACAAAGGGCCTGTAGGAATGGCTCATACTGGGCTTTCTGGGCCGATATGACTATCCTCCTGTCACCCAAGCCTGGATTGAAAAGTGGCCTTGCTTAGTGCTTACCTGGCACTTGTCTACAGGAGATCTCACTGTGTGTACAAAGGAATGGTGCAAAGTAGCATCATCCCCATTGCACTTCATCTTGGAGTGCAGCGAGGAGAAGTGGCACCCCATGAGCCATAAGCAGAGCAAACCCTGATCTCCAGGGCTGTGTGTGGCCACTGCTCCCAGCTTACTGGAGTCCCACCATTTCTTGTCCTTAAATGCCCTAAGCAAGACGACCTCCTCCTAGCAGATGAAGGGACAGCAGGCTGCGCAGGCTGTTTCTGCGTCTCCTGTCTCTACTAGGAAGCATTGCCAGAGATGGACACGGGAGCGTCCCCGCCCGATTCTCACACTTCTGCTCCAGTCCCGACAGCCTGAGAATAGGCAAGGCTATGTGGAAAGGATGGGGATGCCTCCGCTCTGACACAACGCACGGCTGCTTTTCTACCCTGTAATGCTGCAACGATGCATGGTGGCTCTGAGTCCCGGGGGAGGGCACAGTGCCATACAAACACCACGCCATCCCATGACCCCTTCCCCACTCGCAGTGACCAGGTATGCTCGCTCTGCAGGACTCCCAGCAGGGACCAGGCTATGCACTCTCCCCCCAGCACTGCAAAGGGGAGCACCAGCCTGCCTTTGCAGTGGGACCAGTAACACCAGCCATCCACCAAGGAGGTGCCTCAATTTGGCACTTCCCCTGGCTCACACAAGCCCCGCAAGCCTTCACTGTAGCTGAGATGAGCCCCCAGGTGCCAGGCAGCAGGTCTATCAGCTGTGATCTTGCTCCTCATGGCACAGCACGGTGCAATAACACCCCTGGTTGCAGCTTAGGCTCTTTGCTCAGGGCCTTTGAGTGCCAGCAAAGTAGAAGGGCACAGACTGGGCACTCCCAGCAAGGATGGAGCGGCTGTGACCATCTCGGGTTGTGCCTGGCACTGGCCTGCCCCTGAGACACACACAGCCCTCCTCTCCCCGCTTCTCCTCCCACGCGGCTCAATCGGCTGCGGCACTGTGTGGGGGGACAGCATGCTTAGCAGACAGTAAGTGACAGCTGTCAGGCTCCTCTTCTGCTCCGCTGCCTCCCTGAAGGCAGTCAAACACCCTGCTTCCTAGCCGGACTAGGTAGCTCAGCTCTACGTGCTCGGGTGCTGTTAGGACTCTCCCTACCCACTAGCTGCTAGGGCTCCATCTTCTCCTATATGACCCCTTCCCTGCAGCACTGGAGCCAGGGAGGTGATGATCCTGACTGCACATCTCAAGGAGCTCAGCAAGGAAACGACCTAGAAGGAATGCCTTACCAAAGGCTCTGAGCTGGAAATAAGTGTTGGGAAGCTTGCTGGAGGCTGGGAGCTAGAGAGGTCTGGGTACCAGGGCCTGACCACCCCTGGCCTGGCATATCATCAAGTTATTTTCTGCTCTGGAAGCAATCTAAGCCTGCTTGGCACTGGGTGGTGTCCTCATGTGAGGCAGGGAAAATCCACCCCAAACTCCTCAGGTCTGCTAGAGTTGGGGAGGCCGGGAGCCAGGATGCCAGGATTGGGACTTTGTCTTTTTTTGCTACTTTAGTCACGCTGTTGGAGTTACCTCTCTGCCTCTGTGTATCTGTATAATGGGCTTAATATGTCCTAAAGAGACCTCAGGGCCACCGTGAGGCTTTACTGACTGCAAGGCGGTGGCACAGGGGTACGTGGTACCCTGGAAGGACACAGTGCTGTGTGATGTGTTGGGTTCCCATGGGCGAAGGATCCCCTTCTCACCTGCCCTGGTCTGACACAAGTGCAACACTGGGCTCTTTCCTGCTCAGGCAGGGGGTTGGACTCGAGGATCTGCTGAGGTCCCTTCTGACCCAAACGTCTATGAATGACCAAGTCCCTGAGGCCACTCCTCTGCTATGATGGAGAACTCCCTCTTCTGGCTTTTCCATCGCTGTTGCCCACCATCCTGACAGACCTCCGGCTCCCTTTACTCGGCCTCAGCGCCCTTGGGCATAGATGGCCCGTTCCCTGGGGAGTGCTGCCAGTGCAAACTGGGCAGGTGGGTGCTGCTCCATTTCCTAGCAGACAAGTGTCCGTATGACAACCAGAGCTAGCTGGGTCCCCTGCTGGACTCACAGCAGAGCCAAGGGTGATAACAGGCAGGGAAGACCCAACTCCGCTCCGCTCTCTCTCGGCACAGCTTCCAGGAGAGGGCTGAGGCATGTTGCTGGTGCAGCCTGGAGGGAAAGCTTGCACTGGAGCTTGTCCCTGCTCTGGCCTCGTGCCAGGAGGCAAGGCTGCCAGCCTGGAGTATGCAGCATCCCGCACATGCTGGGCTCCAGCCCTGCCCTCCTCTCATGCTGCATGGGAACATAGAGGGTCACTGGCAGAATCGCTTGGGGTGGCAGACGTCTTTTGTCACACAGGAGGGAGACGTGGGGGGTCAGGGAGTCAAATGCTGCAGCTGGACTTAATAAAGAGTGGGGCAACTTTAGGCAGATGAAGATCTCAGGCTCCAAGGTTTGCAAAGCACTAGAACACGCTCTCTAGGGAACAACCCTTCACTGCCCCACGGACAGGGTCTGGGAGAGCCGACAAGTCCTTCCCACCTCCTCTGAGTGCCAGTGCTCCTTGTACCACACTGCTTACCTGGCCACAGCTGTCTGGAGGAGGGACACGTGCTGCACAGCTCCTCATCACCAAACTGGGCGATGGGGAAGGGCACTCAGCTGGCAGCAGAGGAGAGGACGGTGGCACCGAGACAACAGCATCGGGGCCGAATTCATGTCTTGGGCTAGTGCCTCTGGTGAAGGGAATAGAGTTACAATGCCGGGGTGCATTAGCACGTAGTCAGAAGTCTGCTCCAAGCCTAGATGGTGCATCAGGTGATGCTTCATTTGGCATACAAGGGGCTGACATGGCCAGCATCATGTTCAGGCCCCTCTGACTCCACAGCTCCAAAGCTCTGCCTCCATAGGTACCCAGTTATAACTGGGGGCAACCTTCAGTGGAGGCTCAGGTGATACTTGCACTCACACCTCTGTCTTTACATCTCTCCCACTCCGCACCCAGTGCTGATGCTTCCCAACTTGCACGCTTGTTTTTCCATCGGCTCCTTGGCTGATGGACAGCGTTTTAAACCATGAACTGCCCTTTAGCCCAAGCCGCGAGCGCACAGGGACCAGCCTCTTTCCTCCTCGCTCTGACAGTTAAGACTAACGCTCTAATCAAATATTACCATTGCAAATGACAATTCTTAATCAGCTTGCGTGGCGCACACTTGGCCAGGGATCCAGGATAGAGGGAGCAGGCGAGTAAAATGAATTGCTCTGCCCAAGTGATGAGGGAAACAGCATTTCCTCGGTGCAGCCCATTTGTAAGTTGGCAACAGCACTAATGGGAAATCTGTGTAATAATCTGTCACCAGAGGCTCTTCGCATTACCCAGCTCCAGGGTAACAGCTAGATGAGCTTCTGATTAATAAGAACAGGAAGATGTCTGCATTATAGGAATCCAAGGACTCCTCTGGGACTCCGGCTTCCTGAGACTGGCAGAGGATGAGCAAATGATGAAGATGCTGACTGCAATGCAACCTCTACCGCCGTGTCTCACCAAATCCTGCAAGTGTTACCAAACTCCCCAGTTCTCTCCAAGATCATGAATTCTCTCCCCAAACTGCTGCAAACATTTGCCCAAATTTCAGACCTAACCCTAGTGAGAACCTTGGAGGTTTGGTGCCAAGCATGCATGTTGCTCACGACCACCCATCCATGTTCCCATCCTGTGCCCTGAAGCTGTGAGTCTGGCTTCCAGCCCCTCTCTTGCCTTCTCCCTAACACACAAGCCAGAAAAGCACTGCCAGGAGTGATCCTGAGCCTTTGGGGAACCAATTCAAGTGATTTTTAGGGTACTTTCTTCTTAAGGGAGAAGCTCCATTCTTGCTGCCCCTTCCAGCTAGGTCAGGGGTGGGCAAAATATGGCCTGGGGGCCGGATCTGGCCCGCCAGGCCATTCTATCTGGCCCGCGGGGCCCCTAAAAAAGTTAGAAAATTCATATTTATTTGCTTAAAGATGACAGGAACCAGGGGCAGTAGGACCCAGAGGAAGCTAGCAGCAGGACCCAGCAGCAAGGTCTGCCCAGCCCTGGCCCCCAACCAGAAACCCCTGCTTAGCAGAGGCTTCTGGCCTGGGACCATGGGGCTGTTCCTGTTTCCCTGCGCCGGAAAGGGAAATGCGGCCCTCAACAGTTTGCCAAAACTCGGTAAGCGGCCCTTTGCCCGAAATAATTGCCCACCCCTGAGCTAGGTGGTGTGGGGAGAAAAACATTGCATGCACCCCGGATCCCAGAGCTAACACAGGACTGGCTCTAACCTTATGCAGAACATGCAACTATGTTTCTACCACATGCGTGCACAAGAGCACACACGGGTCTGCCAGGAAGCTCATTTTCTGGGGTTTCACTGCCTCATTTGCTGCAGAATAATCCCCGGTTTGCCCCTAGGCAGGAGGTGAGCAGAGAGAGACCTTCAGGTTTCCATTTCCATCTGTCGTGTTTAACAAATTGGTTCAGGCACAATCTGCATGTAAATATGCCCTCGCTGGGGAGCGAGCCGCGCTCCTTAGATCAAAGCATGTTCGAGCTGCGAGTCGCAGGGCAAGGCAACCTCTGGCAGAGCCTTTTTGTTTCCCAGCTGCTGGGCTCTTCTCTGGGGTTTCCTGCAGCGGATGAGGAGTCAGGACTCCTGGGTTCTGTCCCAGATTAGTTCACGGGCAACTCTCAAACACTCTGCCCGGTCACTGGTAAATACATCACGTCGTGGCATTTGCCGCTGATTTATAGCTAAGAGTAAAGCTAATGTCTTTCTGTAATGCTCTACTTCCATGCTTGTCCACCCCAGGGGGAAAGTGATCTTCTTGCATGGCAGCACCAGGTGCCGGGGTCCTTGTCTGTGGGGAACGGTTGGGGAAAGGAATACAAATCGGTCCGTCTTTCCCTTTGGAAAGAAGTTGTTTGCTGTTTTGGCTTTTTCTGTCTCCTAAGCACAGCGGTCAAGAGCCTCTTGGCTGGTTTTCATTCTTTTGAGAAGGGGGATTGACTGCGGTCTGGTGACGGATGCTGTGGGTGGGGAGGTGTATTTAGATCTTCACTGCAGCTGGCAGGTACATTATAGACTCTGCATGGAAGGGACGCAAGGACGCATCAGGGAGATGCTCCTCTAATAGTGCCACTTCCAGGAAGGACCCAGGAGCTGTGCTTCTACCCTTGGCGGGAGGGCTGCGATGGAGCTGGGGAGATGAAGCTCTGCAGCATCTCTCCTCCTCCATCCCTCCCCAGGAGCTCTGGGTCTCTTGCAGGGTGCCAAGACTCAGCCCTAGTGGCATGAGCTCAGCGGGAGAGGAATCTGCTCCATGCAGAGCACCCGAAAGCCTGGGCGTTGCGTGTTTGCACCTCCCAAACTCGAGGGAACTTCCTAAAATGTTTGTGACTGTGGAGGGATTCAATCTGTTGCAACCCTGGACTAACAGTCTTCTGCCAGGGACGATATATGGGGCCAACAGCAGCAGGGCTTAAAACATACCATTCTTGGGCTCCTCTGTCGTCATGCATCAGGCCCTATTTAAAGCCATCGCTCTGCCGTATGACTCATATTTCCATTTATCCTCGCCCTCGTCCCTCCGTTCTCTGTCCCCTGGCTTCATCGATGATCTCTGCGCTTTATGGGTGCCTAATGCTGTAGGCTCTCCATGCCAACAAACTAGCTTTTTTGGAAAGTAAGAGGTAAACCTTTGAGCAACCTTGTGGCACCAGAAGGGCGGGTACGAAGGATGCTATAAACCCTGTACAGCAAAGCACAAAGACAGCCAATACCAGCACAAAACGGTTGCTTTAGTATCCATCGCAGTCACGATGAGTCTTGGCTCTGACAACCCCGCATAGCCAACAGATCCCACCCCCCAAAAAAGAACAAGGGGAAAAGCCCCGCAACAAAGAGATCAACCACCTTGCAAAACAGAACTGCAAATACATTTTACCCCGTAACAGGAGAAAAGCCAGACAGCCCGCGAGGTCTACTCTCCTGTTGCTACTGATTTTATATCGGAGAGGCTCAGAGGGGTTAGAGATGAGCTTTGGCGTAAAGGCCTAAGATACACGGATAGTTACATATCTATCAGTGGGAGCTTTACAGCGCTTTTCCAGAGCTGGCAAAGCAGGCTGCTGAGCCTGAATACGGAAGCAAGGATTTGAAAGATGTTTTTTTCGGCTGACACCACGAACGGCTTTGTTGGTTGTTTCTTGTCCCTGAAGAGTTACAACCGAGCATGAATTATCATAAACACTGCCTAATGCTAATGGATATGCCTGGAATATTAAAGCAGAGGCCGAAGGTGGCCTGCGATAACTTGCCGTTTTGGAGGCTCTTGTGCCATCAAGCAGAAATAATACTCGTGACTCTGGATGCTTTATTTAAAACAACCAGGACAGATCTGTACTCCAATGAGAAGGACCTTGTGCAGGTCTCTTGTCCCTCCATTACCCAGTGCTGGAGATGCTCCAAACGTCCCCTTCCAGGAATGGCTCATTTAGCAGCTGTAATTGCCCGCTGGGAGAACGGTGCCAGTATGCTGCCCCCGGCCTGCCAAACCTGAAGGAAGCCGGGATTCAGAGCTCAGTTTATTTTTAGACTGCTCCTTAGTCCACACCTCGACACAGCCAGCAAAACCAAGAGGCTCCGCCGCAGCGCTCCTCTCCTGGTGCATTTACTCTGCCTGGGTGGTATGGGGTAAGGCTCCTGTTGTTGCCCAGGCACAAAGAGATGCCCCCGTGCCCTCTGCCTGCTCCTGCCTGCGTGCACGGCCTGCCTCGGAGCTGCTAGAAGCGCTCGGGTACGGCCAGACCGGTGACTTAGCAGTGGGGACCCTCTTCTGCCAGCTCTGCCGGCAGAGGTTGCTTCCTGGAAATTTGGCCTTAAGACAGAACAAACATCTCCTTCTGGGGACTCTTCTTTCCTTTTGTTGCTTGCCCCCGGCCACAGCGGGACACCCGACCACGCAGAGGCTGCCATACACATTTGTTCTCCCAGCTTTCCTTCACTGGGCCGTATAGAAATGTAGGGCTGGAAGGGGCTGGAAGAGGTCTTCTAGTCCGCTCTGCTCAAAGCAGGGTCACCCCCATCCACACCATCCCATGCAAGTCCTCATCCAACCTGTTCCTAAAACTATACCATCAACTCTGTTGCACAACTACAAGACACCCAAAGCAGGTAAAACAGAGGGACAAGGACTGTCAGTGTCCCACATGCTATTGAAATGCTCTTGAGAGATCCAAGGAAGACGGCAATGTCTCCCACTATAGAGGAAGGCAAAGCCCCCATAGCCTGCACGAAGCTGCTCTGGCGATGCATAGGGGTGCACACGGGTGCACGTGCACCCCCTGAGATTGTCCGTGCACCCCGGGAAGCTCCAGCTGCAAAACTGCAAATGCACGTCCGGTTTTGCTGCTCGTGGTTCTGTGCTCTTGGCGATTGGGGTCTGGTCTGCAATCGGGGTCCCCCCCAGACTCGGGAGGCACCAGTCGCCCATGCCAAGCTGACAATGGGTAAGTCCCTCCAGAGCCGGCTGAGCACAGGGCTGGCGGCTGTCTGGTGCTCAGCAGGGACCGGCAGAGCCGAGCTCAAGGGATCCTGGCTGCTGGGCAGACTGGGAGCAGCTGGGATCCCAGGGGTGCCCCCGCCAGAGCGTCCATCACGCAGCTGCAGCCTGTCGTCTCTATCCCAGCCCCCGCCACGGGCTGCGCCTGCTTCCCTCTTCCCATCTGCAGCTCCCAGGTCTCGCTCGGGGAAGAAACAAAGGCAGAGAGGAAATTCAATTATGGTGGCAGTGAAGGCCTAACTGCACCAATGCGGTGCAGGTTGCCTAGCAACCCGCCAGGAGCCTGCACGGCTGGGTTTAACACGCTGCGTTGCTAGCTCCCTTCTGCAGCTTGGGGGGCAACAGGGACGTGTCCCAGGCCCTGTCTGGAGAAAGCTCCGGCTCTTCTGCAAGGCTGACGGAGCAACAGGTGGTGGCCTGATGCCAGGGCTGACCCCTCAAGGAGCCTGGGGGTGATGATCTGTGCACACAGCATTGTAAAGGGTTATCTGGAAACACAGGAGCTTGCAGGCATTGGCTTCCAGGACCAGCTTCTTTAAAACACTCAGAGCCTTGGAGGCAGCATTTTGCTCCAGGATGCGAGGCCCTCGAGCACCAGAAGCTCCATCAGCTCCAGAGTCACGAGCCCCAAATCCCTGCATTTGCACCAGAGCATTGCACAGAGAAATTGTTAGGAATAAAGTCCAAGAAGTTCTTATTGCTGGATGCTGGCCGGACCCTGCAGCAGAGCTGGTCCCCCCGGGGCACTGGTGCTGTGCTGAGCGACAGTACAGAGCAAAGCCCTGGCACTTTGGGGGAAATTCAAAGGGGTCTTGGTGCTGCATCCCAAGGGTGGAAATGCTCCTGAGCTGACAGAGGAAATTCAAGGATCAACCGAAATATTGTTTCTCCTGTCCTCTGTACCTGCAAGTGCTTCACACGAGGAAGGGGTTTCACAAGGTCTTGCAACTCGTGCAATGGGAACAGCCTCTGCCATCTTGCGCCAGGGAGGCAGCTTCGTTCATCAAAGGATTGCAGCTGGAGAATCAAGAGACCTGGCTTCTACACCTTGATAGAAGATCTGCCTCTCTGCTGCTTCAATTTCCCCACCTCTAAAATGGGAGAAAACACTCCCCTAATAGGGCATGGGGAGCTCCTGCTGAAAGATGCTCCATACCTGTTGCAAGCTACTCACTCCTGCTCTAGTCCGGTCCTTTGCTGAATAAATGCTGCACCGTCACTTTTATAGTGCATCTCCTGGGATGCTTTCAGGGTTTCATTCTGCTCTTGGGAGCAGGGTTGGCTGTCCCTGGCAATACCCTACTACAGCTCTCCTCATCTGCTTTCCCACTAAGTGTGCTGGTGTAGTGGCAGTGGGCAGCTGGCAGTAGCTAAGGCCAGCCCGGAGCCAGACAGCTGGCCTAACTCTGCCTCCCTGGGACAGGGAAGCTTGGCAGCTGCCCAGCATCCGTGGGGCTGAAAGGGGTAGAGACATTTTCTGGTCAGCAAAGCCCTACAGCTAGTGCTGCAAAAGGAAAACCAGAATCATGCTACTGAATCCTCAGGCAAAGGGGTTGGAAGAGAGAGGGTGCGAAGCAGAAGACTTTGGCATCTCCTGCCGAGGATAAAAACCCCCGAACGGGAAAAGGCAAAATGCCCGAATTTGCTGTGAAAAGATCCGCTTAGCGCATGATGTGAAAAGACAGTTTCTAATAAGTTATCCCCTGACTTGCTTCGCTTCCCACAGACAGTCAGCCCATCGGGCACAAGCAAGGCTTGGCTCTCCCATGCCTTGTTCCCCGAGCATTTCCTTGTGCCACCACACTGCCAAGCGTGCACCACGTCAAGAGATGGGGGGGTCACCCCTTTGCCATCCAGATCCTAGGTCATGATGGCTTTGCCCCTAAGTCTGGATCCAAAAGTCTTCATCCCTCAGAAATAAAGGTTTGAAATCTGCTCCATTAAAGAAATCAAGCGGTCATGTTAAGTCCTACAGGCCTACTCCTGCTCCCTTATTTTGGACTGCTGGTCATTCCCTGAATCTGGAGTGAATTTGGTTTTCCATCTGCATAAAATGATTGCTCTGATTCTATTCAGTAACATGTTTCTCTCCCTCTCCCAACCCCCACACTCTTTACCAGTCCCTTGCCCTCTTCCTAGTCTCTCTCCCATTAAGCCGCAACTGGTTTAGCCAGGGCTACAGACTCAAATGCACTGCAACGTCACGCAGATGGGAGAGGTATTATTTGTGGGTCTCCTTTTAGGAGGCAAATGTTGAATCCTAAAGTGCTCCCGCAAGCCACGGTGGAGCAGATGTTCTGGCAAGAGGCTTGATCACACCCAGATATTCATATAAAATGTGAATGCATTTCAGATGGGGGGTGGGAGCCCATGCCTGTAAAGTGCCTGGGATTAGTGAAGCCAGGATGGGGAGCGCACGGCAGCTTGTGTGGAATTAGAGAGGCTCCAACGCAGGGCTCCCCAGATGGGTAGGGATGCCTGAGCAGCCTGCCTGCAGGCATAACCACGCTGTTTCTTTGTGGAAGGCAGCGGCTTTGCACGTAACCCCAACCAGCAGCATCTCACTCGCCTCCGAGCAGCTGGGAGGCAAGGGCTGACATGCAAAGGGGGTCTCAAGGAGTAGTCGGTAGGAGGGAAGGTTTGTTCCTCCCTGACGGTCCTCGCTACTGGAACTGGGAGCAATCCCAGGGAGAACTAATGGAAAACAGCAAACAGAGCACATGGCTTCAGAAAGGGGACAAAGCATTTTGACTTGAACCACCGGCTGGGCGGGCAGGGCACAGCTCAGGAGGGGCAGTGCAGACAATAATGTGTTTCATCAACTCCTTCACCCCAAGGGCTTTACAAACTCCATAGGGTGGGGATTTTGTACCGCTGGCCTGGCACCAATCCTTGAGAACAACCAAGGTAAGAGGCAGACTTGTACCCGATTATTAGCTGAACTCTATTTCCCAAACCACGTCATGCTTCGATCTACCCACCAGCTGGCAGGAGAGAAGGGGGTGCTACCTCCATCACTGGCTGCTGCTTCTGGGAGGGAGAGCATTTGCAGCAGCCAGCGAATCTCCCTGGGGCTCAGCAGCTCCCCATGGCTGCTGGCTGCATTGCAGGGGAAGGCAGAGAGCGTCTGTCCGTTCCTGGGCTTCCCTGATGGCCTTTGGGACCCCAGGCGAGATGCCCGATTAGCTAAGTCTGCTCCAGATGGGTCCTCTCTCCCTGAGCAGAGAGGTCGGTAGCTGTGTTAGTCAGAAATCAGGCAGAAGGCAGGGTAGATCCGCACCTTATAGACTCACTAAATCAGATAATAAATAGCTCTGCTTTAGTTCATCAAAAAGAATCGACCCTGCCTTCTCCACTGGCCCCACAACATCCACCAAGCCAGACTAGAAGAGAATGACTAGTAGATGCTAAGAACCAACAATTTTGTTAAAAATTAAAAAAATTGTTAAAATTTTGTTTAAAAATTTGTTAAAATTTGTTTAAAAAGTCTCTGATTCTCCATTTACAGGACCACAGATTAGCCAGGAAGAGCCAGTGCACCCATCCACTCTGCCCCAACACACCCAGACAGCCGTCATACCCAGGGGACTCTCCCCTACTGGGAAAATCCCCAGGCGGTCATTTCCCCATGTCCCCTCTGAGCAAAATAGCCACCCTGTAACACGGGCTGAGGCCGTGACTCATCTGAAGCGTGGTTTCTAAGGGCTGCAGGTGGTTCAGATAAAGCATGCCATATGTACCTAGGGAACCCACTGGGCTTTGCCTTCTGGCTCCGAAGGAACAGCTCAAGCACCGAGGCTGAGAGCAGGGTAAAGCAGGCCACCTCCCAGTCAAACTGGGCATCAGCAGAGCAGCTGTCACCCGAACCGCAGCCCACATCATTAGTAGGGCTATAGCCTTCCTATTTACAGGGCAGGCAGAAAATAAACCAAGGCCCAGCCTTTTCACTGGATCTTTCATTATTAAATGCAACAGCTGGAAAAGCAAGAGGGATTCAAACTAGGCCACGGCAAACATGGATCTGGTGAGCTGCCAAGGCAGGCTTGTGGCAAGCCTCATAGTCTCTGCATCCCTGTGACGGGGCACCACAGGCAGGAGCCTCGGACAGGGGAGTAGCTGCGAGGGCAGGGGCTCAGCAAACTGACTGCGGGTAAGAAACACAATAGAGTCAAACCAGAAAGTGGGACCACGCCGCCAGCCCCAGGTTTGCCTAGGTCTGCTCTGCCTGCAGCTTCACATGGACATGCCCACGTGTGAAATGTCCCCATCGAGGTGAGTGTGCAGCTCTGCTCTGCACGGGTGCAACAGTCCTGACAGCTGGCTGGACGAGATGACCTCTGGAGGTCCCATCCGGCCCGACTTCTCTATGATCCCCTGACTCCGTCACCTGTGTTAAACCAGATTGCCTAGTGCACGGCAGAGTTTTGTCCCTTGCTGGTTAACACAGGGGAAAACCATAACCCCTTTCCCTCGTGAGGTCCAGTGCCAGAGCCAGCAGCTTCATCATCACCCACATCCAGCTGTGCGCTCATGCTGAGATCTGCTGGCATCCTGTCCCAGCACGCCGAGGGGGCCAGCTAACAGCCAGGGAAGCCAGCAGGCCATGCGACTGGCTAGTGCATCGAATACAGCTCCCACCAGCGGCACAATCTCAGACCTTTACTTCATGCTCGATGTCTCAAAACCAAAATGGCCTGGCAGGAATCAAACAGAGACACCAGGTTGTGTGACCTGCAAAGGGAGTCTCCCTCGGGACCCTGCCTGCCTCGCAGGGCCGGCAGAGGCAGATGCAGCACTAGCAGCGGTGGGGCTGATGCTGGGCTATAGGCTATGGCTGTCCTTGCATGTAAGAGGGCTTGGGGTGGCCTTGAGCTCTGGTGGGCTGGCGTTCCCTTTTCTCCTGCCCAGTTGTAGGGCACCTTGAAGATGCTGTTGGTGCTTTTATGATATTGGTGATGCAACAGGCAATTAAGGAAATTTAGCACCAACTGGCACTCAAGGTGCAAAATCCAAGTCTGTTAAAGGACCAACCAGCTTGCCCTGTAAGTAGTCTCTGGCCAGGCAAGCATCTCCAACCTCTGGGATAAGCACAAAGGAGCTGGCCCAAGGCCAAGGCTCTGCACCCACGGGTTTTTTCTTCTCCTTTGTGGCTCTTGTACTCACTCAAGTTGTCTGTGCTCAGATTAAGCCTGCCTGGGAGTGGGAATGGGATGGGCATTGATAAATGGATTAAAAGGCTTCGCCGCTGCTTCTGCAAGTGCTGCCGCTCCTGCTGCTTTGTGGCAACATGGTGAAGCTCCCCCGTGGATCGCCACACATCACCCTTCCTTTCCTGCGAGCCCCAGCTTGCTTTTGCCACTCCTGAAAGACGGTGGCTTCTGTCCTGGGGAGGGCTCCAGGCCAGTGCCCAGCCCAGGTGTGACAAACCTTTAAAGCTGCTACTTGGGAATGGGAGCAGGGGCAAGGGGACTGTAGGAGCTGCATCACAGTGGCTGCTTTAGCTCTGTCCCTCCCCAATGCCCAAGGTCCCTGCCACTTCTTCAAATCCAGCCTTTTCCCCTTTATAAATAGCGGAGCAGCCCCAGCCCTTGCCCACTGGGGTCGGCTCAGACCTGGCCCAGGACACCTGAGCAACAAGGGAGCTCTGATGGGACCCAGATTTTGCAGTGGGCTTTCCTCTCCCGTGCACGGACGTGGAGCTCCGAGTCCTAGTTCGTACTGACTTCAGAGGAACCAGCCTCGGGGGAAGGCTGCTTTGACTACAAGCTGCTTGGGGCATCTTCTCCTGATACATATGTACAACAAGGTCTCAAGCCTGTGTTAAGGACCCCCAGGTGTTACGGCGATATAAATAATAATACTATGGGGAACATCATGGGTCATCCCTGAGGACAGACCCTGGGTTAAAAGCATAGACCTCTACCACTTGAGCCAAAATTCCTGCATGCACATGGATGAAGCCCTCTGCTGCCTTGGGCTAACCCAGCTTCAATGCACTGTTTGCAGATACCAGCTAACGTATTATTGCCCAGTTTAGGCAAAGGCTGAGTCTTTTCCCCTGACAACAAGACATCATTTCCCTCTGTGCTGTGCAACCGGCAGAGCTTTGAGTCGGAACAGATTTCTCTGCTTGATTAGGACAGCAAAGACACTAGGGTTTATGCTGGGGAGCAGGAGAAGAGATTAAATCTGCTCTTAGACAGCAGCAGAGAGACGGGAAACTCAGAGGGGCAGCAGAGGCCCAAGGTTTCCCTGCATGTCGTTCTCCAACAAGGGAACGCTGATCAGGCAATTAGCAATCCAAGCGTGGGAATAATCCAACTGACACAGACAGAGGGGACCCGAGGCTGGGGAAAAGCAAAAATGACTCACAACGTCTAGCAGAGAAATGATTCCTAATCCCATCAGCATCTCTGGCTGGGCAACAATCCTGTTTCTGGAAATGATTTTTCTAGGTCATTTTATTTCCAGACCCCTTTTTCTGAAACACGATAATGGGCTCAGGGCAGGGGGACGTCAGAGGGAGGGAGAGAGGGCGATGGGAAAACACAACGGAGCGCATGGAAGGCTTGCTGTGCAAGCAGCTCTCTGGAATAGGGACTGTCTTTGTTGTGTCGGTGTACAGCACCGCGCGCGGGAGGTCCGACTGTGGGACTGGGGCTCCTTGGTGCTGTAATTAAGGCTGACAGGTGCAATGGAGTGACTGGCAACACTCGTGCAGGTGTGTACTCCCAGACAGCTCCTTCAAGGCCTATTTAGGACATAGCCCACCACGCTACCAAGGGAGGGGCATTAGAAAGGCAACCCCAGATACTCTAAACTCTCCAAATCACGAAGGCAGAGAAGGAAAAAGCCTTCTGCAGCAGGTCAATGCTAGGTGGCTCCTCACTGCAGGTGTCTGAATACTGTCTACACTTAGTGGAAGAGGGAGGAAGGTTTCCTTGGGCAGACTGTGCCGTGCCCATCTTGGAGCTGGAAAGCTTTGGCTTGTGTGCTACCTCTCTTTTCCTTTTCTTAATTTTTAGTCTTGCACCTGTGTGGCTAGACAAGTGCTTAGCTCTCGTTACCAGCATCTCTGAGCTAGTCCCCGTGAACTGCCCGTGCTGGATCCCTCTGCACATTTGTGAACCGTGCTCATTCCTTCCCCGCTGCTCCGCTGAGCTGAATAGGGATATTTTACTCTTCTTGCACAACTTCTCCCTCCAGCCCACTGGCCATTTTTCCTGCTTCTTCCTTGACTTCCTTCCAACCCTTCTTTCCCGTTATGTGGCTCCAATACCCAATGCTAGATGCCAGCTGCAACTGCATTGAGGAGGGCCAGCCTTTCCATGCCACCATGGACTGCCCCCAAACATCTACAGCAGCACTGCCATGTAGAGGTGGTCTCTGCTGCTGCTCCTGCAAACTATTGCTGCAAGTTCCCGTTATTCTTCACATCCTCAGGCACTTCCTCTGTGCCGGAAAGGAGTGGAGCCAGGGTGGCTCTTCTGCTAGCTGGAGCCTCCCATTTTCAGCCTATTGTATTGTTCATTTTATAGATAAACACATTTAGGAGCCTCTTCCACCACGCTCGGTCTGCCCAAACCAACATGATGCTTGGTCTGTCTTCCAGCAGAGCTGGGAGTATTTTGAGCCATCCCGAGATCCAGCATACATCAGTGATGGCTCAGGGACTGTGCTGGTTCTCTGCAGCAGAGTCCTACTCGCTCCTCTGCACATCCTTCGAAACCAAACTCCCTCCCCATATCCAGCATCATCAGTGCCCGGGCCAGCGCTGCCTCCCCCCTCCACCTGTCCTTTCCTCCTTCTCCCTCTCTCTATCTCAGGAAGGATACATGCAGCTACCTTGGCTTTCGAGGTATTGCTATAATTGCAGTGAGGTTTGCTAACACCCACTCGGTCACATTCGCCTGCGTTTGATCACCGTTCCGCTTCTTTGTTCATGTTTTCTCGGCTCCTTTCCTTTGTGTACAGCAAACCTGCCAACACCCACTAACCAAAAACAATCAGCTGAACGTGTGTATATATTTACATAAATCGATGCACGGCATTGAAGACGTGCATGCCTCGGTTGTCTCTGCGGAGAGGCAATCTGAATTCAAAGGATGCAAATGAGGAGATCAGCCAGAGGACAGCAACTCTCCAACTGTTTAACCTGTTTTTTATAACCAACTTATAGGAAGCCCCCAGACCCTGGATGCCCATGCCAGGAGAGCTGTTGGTCAACCGTGTTTCCTAGAAGCAAGGTTCAAAAAGCAGAGAGCTGTTGGGAACAGCGGCACGCCGGGCAGCTCTGGCCCAAGGCCTTGTGCCCATTAACAGGGATGGGGATCTTTGCCCCTTATCCTGGAACAGCTTCAGAGTCCGCTTCGCACTGGGCATGGAGATGACTGGTGAAAAAGGTATATTGATGCCCACCCAGCAGCCTTCCCCACCCAAGGGCAGGGGGGCTGGACCCAGAGATTTTGTATGGTCCCTTCCAGCCCTTAATATCTATGAAAAGCCAACATTATTCTCTTCCTCAGCTTTTCTTGCCGTTTGGCAAGATGCACGTGCAGGACGGGAGCTGGGATTCTTGGGTTCTCCTCCTGATTGTGCCAGAGATCCCCTGCACAATCTGGACTTAGCCACAACCAGACATAAGGACACTTCACTTCCTCCCAGGGACACTGGGAGACTAAATTCAAGGGTTTGTGAAGGTCCCCGAGAGTGCTGGATGGAACAAGCCCCTGGAAAACAAGGCACAGTGTCTGAGGATAGCGTGGCTGCTACAGGACCACGGTTAGAAGACCCCGCTCCTATTTCAGTTCTGCTCTTCATCGAGTTTGCAATCGTCCTTGACCTGGTGTTCTTCTGTCCTCTTCCTAGATCCTGCCGGCAGCCTCATCTCATTCAGGGTCCTGAAAATACCTGCTCGTTCGGATCTGACTGCCTTCGCTCTGCCACCTAGCATCCATCCTCTGGAGCCTCTTCACTCCAGAGTACCGGCCAACTCAATCCATGCAAACTCCAGACAATTTCTTCTTAGCCCTTATGTCAGTCTTGAAAGGTTTTGAGGATTACACTTACTCCTGAGAAGCTGGAGACTGGCAGCCTGGCTCCATGAGGCTTTTAATGGCACTCTTGGAGGTAACCAGCACCCAACTAATACTGTCCATGATCTTCATTCTTAAACCCGGCCATGCAGTGGACACCTTTCTATCCTCTGGTGGGTACCTGCTGCCTATTTCAGCACAAGAACCCCTCCTTCCTATCTCCAGTCCGTTGTGCGGTGACCCTCCTGGACCAACTCCATTAATTCCCTCCGCCGATCATCAATATTAAACATTTCCAGCTCCACGCTGAACTGCCTTCTGCACCTTACTGCGCTCAGTGCCAGTCTTACTCACTGCTAGCCTGGCAGCCTAAGAGCTCAAGACAGCAACTCACTGACCGGTTTTCTGAAAGACCTTCCATACCTGCCTTTAGATAGAGCCCAAATAATTACCTTCTTCCACTCGCAAGCAGTCAATTGAGTTTAAATCGCTGAATCTTGGATAAATTGTTCAGCTAATGCTGCAAGCAAGGTTTTCCTCCTTGGGTTGAAAAGGGCACTGCCGTCTGATAAATGCATCCTGGTGATTAAAATCCCACCTCTTGTGCTGTAATACTGATGCCTCATCACCTTGCTGCCAAGGTGGGAACCCTGGATAAATTATGCTTTTGCCGATCAAGTAGTATTTAACATACAACCCTGAGCTGCCCCAAACCAACAGGATCGTGACTCGACTCAAATTGCTTAAATAGAAGCAGATTTTCTTGGCAAGTTACAGAAACAGCGAGGAAAGCATGAAATGAGAGCTGACATGCTCGTAGCGGGTCACTGCAGGGAACATCCCCGAGCATGCCCACCGCTTCGTCAGAGGAATCACTGAAGAAACACAGAAACCATATATAGCAGCAAGTTATTTTGGTGGCTCAAAGCTGCACTGCCCTATTGCTCTCTCCTATTTTCGGGTCCCAAAGACCGCGGGGCCAATTCTGCATTCGACCATAGCCCTTTCAAGATGTTAGCAGTAACAGCAGCAGCAGTGAATCCTCACTAGAAGATAACCCTCATCTTGGTGCTTCCTCAATGGTCATAAAGGAAGCAAGGGATAGCAAGTGATCCATACTGCTGCTATATTGCCCTGTTATATGCTTAGGAAGTAAAAAATCCATGGGTGATGTTTTCTGTGCTCAGCCGACTGAGTCCTTGGCCGCTATTGCAGTGGAGCGTGAATTAGAGCAGCTTTAAGGCTGCTCTAACACAAGGAACTCAACAGCTGTACAATACAGTTAAATGCCAGCACTTGAGTACGACCACCTTGGCTCTCCCTGCACGTCACCGCACTGCGAGTAGGTGGGTCAGGACAGATAAGGGAGGCCTGTGCATCTCAAGAAGACGCTTGGTTTCATATGTCCACCCACCACAATATTGGGAGAAAGCCTGGAAGAAGAGATCTTTCTGCTGATACAGAGAAGAGAGGCCTTGTGAACCCAATACACAGCCGTCAGGTGGCGTCGTTCTCAAGTTGGCATACAACACGCTTACATTTGTGTCCATGCCTACGTCAGCATTTACTTCCAGATACACAACCGAATATCATTCCTTGTACTGGTTTATGCCACTTCTTTACTCTGCATCTCATGGAAGGTCTTCCCAATTACTTCTTACATTTCCTAGGGCCCACAGGGTGAAACACTGATCCCACCAAACTAAGTATGGCTCCCTTAAACTCCAGTGAGGCCAGGGTTTTAAGCCTTTCAGCCGGCATAACTCGTGTTATCACTGCCTGCTGCAACAGCGTTGTCTACCCATGAATTATTCTGTGTCCTTAATGCCTCAACTCCTGGATTATACGGGAAACATGGCTTTCCTTCCAAAGGAAGAGTACATTTCTAGTCCTCAGAATGTGCAAATGTGAGCCCAAGACCTCCAAAGCTACCAGGGAAAGAATGGATTTTAAAGTCTTATTTTTTTTAAACTTGCCACCTGATTTTTGAGGCCTCGTTCATAAGTTTGGAGTGGCTGGGGCTGGCGGTGCAGTGTCGGTAGCTCCCAGCTAGGTGCAATCTGCTCTCCTCTTGATAGAGGCTGTATCTCAATCTCTACCTGCAGAAAAATGCTCCCCAGAGCGGAGACATTTAGATACGAACCACAGCTTACAACATTTCCAAAAGGTCAAGGCTTGTAATAGAGAATGAAGTGCAGAACACATTTACTGGCAGGAAGGACTCGTGAAGCGTTACTTAATATTCCATCAGCATGTCTACTTTTACCCAGTGTATAATTCACCCAAAGCCAGGCGCTCGGGGGACCTGGTGACTCAGGGGAACCGATATAAGGATGCAAAATGGAAAACTGGTTTCAACTAGCATTGCTGAAGAATAACCACTAGATTATATCAGGCATGAAAGGAAGGGGAACATGCAAATCCAGGTCCTCCATCATGATCCAATATAGACTTAGGTGTGGGGGACCCAGGTTCAAACCCACCTCTGCCTGTGTTAGGACTAAGCCAAGAGCCCTTCCTTTCAGGTGCCTGCCCGTGCCCTCAGGGCAATCTTGGGGCCTCCAGGAGCTAAGGAAGGACTTGTGCTTTTGTCTTCCACCTTGTGGGCTAGAGCTATTTTGGGGGGAGGGAGATGGGGGGAGTGGGGCATACAGAACAAAACCCTCCTCCTCTGATTTTGTGAATCCACCTGATATTTCAGTGGAAAAGCCAGCCAGCATCCAAAAGCATCTGACTTCTCTCCCGTCCTTATTCCCCAAGGAGGGTCACCTCCGTAGCTACAGGGCTGTCCTTGCAAATACAAGGTCAATAAGACTTTCCCCTGAAGTATCCTCTGGGATAGTTCACAAACAGGGGCACCCATCATTTCCAGTTTTTCCAGCCAAAACTGAGCTGGTTTGGAACTGCCTTGGGATGGTTAAGATGCCATTTAAGGGTGAATGTACTCTTCCCTGGGAAAACCATGCCTAGCTCCTCCCTGCCCAGGTCAGATTCTTGCCCTGCGTGGGAAGGGGGATGCCTGCGCTGTCATTGCTCTTCCTGCACTTGGGCCTCTGGTTAAAACAGAAGACAAGACACCGAGAGCCATCAAGGTAGCACCAAAAAGCACCATAGCTAGAGTCCAAATTTCTAAGACTCCTGGTACATCTGCTCAGCCTTGCGTGAGCTTTCAGTCTCCAGGAGTCACATTATCTGCTAAAGCCAGGTCCAGGGACAAATGCACTTTGGACAAGACATCTCGATCAACCTGCCAGCACAGGTCTCCTGTGGACTTGTTTGCCAACAGGCTGTACTTATCAGATCTCCATCACAGGTGCTGTCTTTTAATGGTATCTGTCTCTGGCATGTTGTGGCCTTGTCCATCTCTTAGTAGCAACTTGGAGGAGGAAACAAAGTGCTGTGCTAGAGAGATAGGGATGAACACAGGGCAGTCAAAGCCCAGGAAACAATTACTTTTGGAAAGCACGCTTTCTTCCTCTTCCCTCAATGAACCTAGCAGGACCCCTCAGATTCACACACCCTTCACCTTCCCCTCTTCTCCATCACCAAATGGTACCCCATGTTCAGGGCCCCCCAAGGCAGACCACTCTTAAAATGAATCCGCTCCTCAAGCCTCTGCAGCACGTTGCCCCTGCGCAGCGGAGGCGCGGGTGAGCCGCCTGGAGCATGCACTCCGGCATTGATCTCACGCTCTCCTTTTTCCAAGCCCCCCCTGCTACAAGGCTGAGAGATTTACAGAGAAACAACCAGCAACGGCCTGGGCTGTGACCCTATAGAAAAAACAATCACATGTGATAAAAAGGCCAGGGCTTTTATTCCAGCCAGGACGATGCCAAGAAATCAGAGCCACAGTCTGGACACTGGCTTCCACCCTGGAGATGCAATTCCTGCTTTCTCTCCCTAGTTCGGCTTTCCCCTCTTTCTCCCTGCTGCTTCCCTTTTGCTGACTTACCTCCCTGTTTCCCTCCACCTCCCCGCAGAGGCCTCCTGTTTGCCTGCACTGGCACCAGTGGTCTTCTCCAGCCACCCCAGTACGCCGCTGCTTTTCCCCCTTGCAGAATGCATGCCCTCTTTATACAAAGCTCCCTTAGCTCCGCTTGGGCTTCCAGACAAGGCTCCTGCCTGCCTCCATGGGTTACTCTTGTCCCAAGGTCTTAGAGGGCCTGCCTCCCATGGCAGGTTATATTACATGACCCATGGCCATGCCAGAAAAGAGGTGCATCTGCAGGGCAGCCTGGCTGCTGGCTTCTTGCCCTTGGAAATGGCCCGGTGCGCTCCAGGGGGTGGATGGCAGTATGTAACCACCCTTTGGTAGCCAATGTGTGGCCCAAGAGCCCAACAGAGGTCTAGAGGTGCACCTCGGGAAGCAGCCGTCTACCCAGCATGCACTGACGTGAGAAGAAGGGGATTGGGATCCAAATGGATCGCTGCCTGCCAGGCCCTGTAGCTTTTGCACCGACAGCTGTGCATCATGCTTATTAGGTGAAGCCTCATGCTGCCACCTGGGAAGCCCTAATTAACCCGACAGCGGTGCTTTAGAGGTTTCCAGGCGAGCGTCGGACCTCATATCACAGCAAATGCCATTTTTGCCCGTGGAAAGGCCTCTTGCCACACGTGTGCCGTGCTGCAGTTCCTATACGCTGGCACGAGGTGGGCCCTGCCCCTCCGCTCGCAGCCAAGGGAGCGCCGCTGATTATGAATCATCCCGTGACCACAACAGGGAAACACACACTGTAATTATCCGGCCTTCAGCAGGCTGATTAATGACAACACCCACTAGCGTGCAGAGGAGCCTGGTCTGTCACATGAAACAACTCATCCCTTCTTGACTTGAGCCAGACGGGCCCCTGTTCTGCTGCGGCTGGATGGCCACCCGCCCAGCACACGATGGGGGCACATCCTGCTCGCCGTGTCCAGGGCAGCCCCCCTAGGAGCCTCTGATCTGGATGCTGCAGCAATCTAATTAGAAGGCGTTTCCCAAGGAATCCATTCAACGTTTGCTGCACTAATTAGACTATTTGGATATCCAGGCCAGCGTTTTGTCTCCTGCTGAATTCGACTGTTCCACTGGCTCATTGAGTCCAGAGTCTGTATCGAATGCCACCTTGGATTTGACCCACGGCTCAGCGCACCCCTTAAAAGACCCATGCAGAAATGCACTCATGATCAATCCCTCCTGCATTCCTCCGGCTGCCTGGGCTGCGCCGTTAATAATACAGTTCTTGTATATGAATGCTAGTGCTTCTTTGTATTGCAGGAGAGCCCAGACAGTTGTCAGACCACAGCGGTAGGAGCTGCCCCTGCCCCAAAGAGCTCTCTGTGATCCCAGAGGCGCAGCGGTCTGGGGGTGCAACACAGCCAGCAGACTGACTCCTATTACTTGACACAAAATACATCAAAGCTACCGACCCGGTTAAATCTTCCTCCGAGTTACTGTATTTCAACCCAGTGGCAGGGGTAAAGGAACAATGAACGGGGAGGGGGAGACCTGATGTGCCCGCACCCTTCCTCCTCCATGCTCCTGGGTGCCAATGATGGAAGGAGGGGCTGCTGGACACAGAGAAGCCAATATCCCTGCTGGATGATGGGTTGCCCCTCACACTAGATTTAAAGAAGGAATACAAGAGGCAGGGAAAGAGGAGAAATTAGGGACAGGAAAAGAAGAGAAAGAGCTGGAGGGAAGGAACAGGCAGAGCATGGCAGGAGCGCAGGCAAGGAACGGACGGGGGAAGAGGAAAGGAACAGCCGGCAGCGCGCGGGAGAGTGATGGGGGCGCCCCGAGGAGGGGTCAGGAGGAAGCCGGCTGTCCTCCTGTCTAAATACTGACGGCTCACAGACGTCACATTGCTGAGAAGCACGAGTCAGGAGATGGCCGTCCTTCCAGAGGGTTTCATTTATCTGGATGGCAGGATTTATGGGAGAGAAGAACAGATTGACAGGCCAGACTGCAGGACAGATGCCCATTTCAGGGACAGATTGGGGGAGGCAGCAGTGAATCACGGCACGCTCTTGCTACCCCGGCACGGCTGCAGCCTGCCATCTCTGCTGGGGAAGATGCTGGCTTGGACATGCTGAGCTGAGCACATAGCTCCTGCAGGTCCCATCTGACCCCCGTGCCCCCCGCAATCCTTCCTGTGCCTCCAACACTGTCCCTATTCAGCACGACCGCAGGATGCAGTTTATCACTCCATGAACTCCTCTTTTGGATTTGGCTAGGTGCAGATGAAGGAAGTTTCCTCCTGGGCAGTGCCTGGGGTGCCCCTGTTTGTGAACTATCCCAGAGAATACTTCAGGGGAAAGTCTGCTTATTGCCCCTGCATTGCAAGGACAGCCCTGTAGCTATGGAGCTGACCCTCCTTGGGGAGCAAGGGCGGGAGAGGAGTCAGATGCTGTTGGATGCTGGCTGGCTTTTCTCCTACCTAATGTGCAGCGGGTGCTGGTGGCTTCTGGACTGAAATCTCCTGGAACAAAATGATTGGAGCGATCATCCTTGACGGAGGGAGCCTGGAACGACAGAGTTCCCAGGATGGCTCGCTTCTCAATGCATTTCAGCTTCAGTTAGCATCAATCCAGGGCAGAAATGCATTTTTTAATACCTGTCTACAGCTGCTGCAGCTGAAATGTTATGGCCGTCCCAATAACGATGGTGGCAGCAGATAGCGAGGACAGGAAAGTACTGTTACAGGTGGAACAAAGCTTGACAGTGCCTGATAAACCTTCTCTCCACCATTCAGGACCCAGACTAAATGATCACAGCTGGATCATTTTGGTTGTTCAGAGGTGGGGAGAGCAGAAGACATCTTCACAGACCATCTCCTAGGGGCCTGGAGAATGGATTGGTGCTCTATTGCAATCCCGGCAGCTATGGGGAACACGGCGTATGGGTGGGAAGAAAAGTGGACAGTGTTGGGATGTCTGACGTCTCAGACCCTGCTGGTTCACTTCCCGGGGAATTGAGGGGCTGTGAAGAGACCCTGGGCTTTGCCAACAAAGTGAGTTCTGCATCTTGTGACAGCTAACAGATAAAATATTTATTTTCCAGCTATTTAAGACTCCAAACACTTTTCACAAAATAGGGAGGGTGACTGGGGGTATTCGATCCATTGTCACGGTCAAGCTTTTACTTGAATGACAGCCTCTTGCTCTCTACACCCCTGTTCTACCTCCAGCTGTTCAGAGGCTGCATTTCCCCCGGTGACCAGAGACTTTTGTGAGCAACAGTATTCACAAGGGAGGACCACAATCAGGTCTCCAGCATCAGGGCACCAGCTGACAGCTGCAGGCTCGGGGAGGGTCTGTCCTTATTTTACAGTGTCACGGCGGAGTCCTATAGGAGGGCCGTGATCTCCTTAAGGCCCTCCTCCGTGCCAATTCGGCCCAAGGGCACCCTCTATTTCTCGCCCGCCACGTCTTTGATGTTCAGTAGGTTCGGGAGGCTGCCTTGTGTCTCCTTGGGCATGTAAACTCCTGGACCCCTCGTGGGTCTTACCCTGCACCCATGGGTGCCTTGAGGCACCCTAGCCTTATGGGCTACGCGTGGCTCCTACCACCCCTAATACCACGCCTCAAGCCTCGCAGATGTAATAGACGGTGGTGTGTCTGTACGCCCGCTTTCCGGGCCCTTCTTCTATAATCTAGCCCACTCTTGGGCCTTCCCCGTATGTGTCTACACTAGTGCCCCTTCCTGGGCTCTCTCTAGCACAATGTCCCTCACAGGGACTCTTGTCCACTCTGGGACTTCCTGTCGAGCCACCGGTCTTTTGGGCCCACCGCACCATTACCCTCTCTGGTACGGGCTCACCGTGCTGCTATCCCCTTTTGACGGGGACAACCGTAATGCCCTTGCTGGCATCTGCTGCGCCCGTCCTGGGCTTCCTAATATGACGCTCCCCCTCCTTGGGGCTCGCCGTGCCCACCTTGGGCTTCGCAATGCTGCCCCGCTCTGGGGCTGGGGTCTACGTACCCTGCACACAACCCGGGGTCTCTGTTCCCCGCTCGCAACCCACTGGTTGCACTCCTTACTGTAAGCTGCGCCTGCACTTGTTGCACAAACGGCTAGTTTCATGTCCCTGGAGGCTTTTCCAATATACTTCAAGAGAGAGTCATACACACTCAGGCTGGATCCATCTCAAGTTTATTAGTTTGCAAACAGATCGACAACGGAGCTCAAAGCTCAAAGCCGTGTCGACCCCTAGCCACGCCCGAAGATACATTTTTATACCTCTCATGAACAAGATCCCATTGTGGCAATCTGTGATTTGCTACAGTTTTCTGCAAAGTTTATGTGCCAAGCAGGCAGTAACTAATCTGTGTTCCCACAGGAGTCAGCCTTATCGTGAACCAAGCATTGCTTGGACTGTTCTCTCCCCGTAACAGGACCCCCCCCCCCTGGCTCCGCAGTGATGGGGGAGAGAGGAGAAGAAACAATTTGCAATTTACAGTTCTCAGCTGTGAAGCCTTTTGTGTAGTGAGATGAGACATTTTTGCAACACACTGGTGCTGCGCCCTCACTGGCGCTGGTGTCCCCATACCACTGGGGTCCCTACGAGGCCTCCTCCAACCCCTACAGCCTCACCCAAACCTCCGGTGTAATAAACAACCACAACACATACTGCAAGCCTCCTGGCTACAACTAAAACCTATGGCACCTAGCCACTACAAAGGAAGCCGCCTGGCTATAACTTAGCACCATTACTCCAACCTTCGGAGCTCTCATGAGCTGTACTGGCCATCGGGCTTCTACCCATCTCTCAGCCAAGGGAGCTCCTACCTCTCCAGCTGCTGGCCTCAGCCCTGGGCTTTATAAGGGCCAGGCCCTGTCCCCCTCTGGCCAGCTGATTCTTATCAGTTGCCCTGGCACCCTGCAGCTGTGCTCATTATCTCCGCTGGGGCTCCTTGTGTACTATCAGAGCTTCTCCTCTGGCAGCTTTCCCCTCTCTAGGAGCAGGAGCACGGAGGTGCCCTGCGACACACACATTTTGCTAGGAGCACCTAAAGGTCTGTCTGCACCAGCGGGTCTCATTCTCAACCTTTGCTCAGCTCCAGATCCACGCTATTCGCTGCTCTTTATAACCATCCCTCATTTGAGCTCCTCTTAGGTGTACTCCCTCTTCATTTAAACCAGTGGGTCCTAGTCCTGTTCTCTCCAGTGACACGCCTGAGATCACCAGGCTTAAAATGTCTACTAGCTGTGAGCTCAGCATCATTTCTTCAGTCAAATCACCTCTCCTTCTTTCATATCAGAGACTAGCCAGTGGGTAAGAGGTTTCTGAGCTATTAGGCAGAATAAAACTTGAGGTCCCAGACTCTCAAGCACTGCAGGATTAAAGCTGCCTATAGGACAGAGGAAGGAGTCAAGAGGAAACGACGCCAGGCAGCCGAGACAGCCCTGAGCTAAACATGTTGAGTTGTTGGGATCCAAGGTTTTGGTTTTGATACCTGGAGGCAAAGAGACAGAGATGCAAAATTCTTCCTGAGACCCAGTTTTATACCTGAAACCCTCACATCTGCAGGTGACAGCCATCACCTTCTGCAGAAGGCAAGACATTAGGGGCCGACAACACCATGCTGGATGCCTGCTGCCTGGTGGTGTGGACTGTTGCCTACCACCCATGGGGGCTACGCTAAAAAGATGCAGAAGTGGCACGTGGACAGACAAAACAATAATGCAGCATTAAAAGTGTGTGTCGGGGAGGGAAAGACATACAGCAAGTCTGTTTGCTCTATCCCATAATAGAAACTAAGTACACTATAGTCATTTTTTACCAGTTGTTTCATTCGGGGGTAGATGACCATAGTTTTGTTTCCTATTCCTAACGAATGAGCAGCTCCCACCGCATTTCAACCCAGGCTCTTCGCTATCACAAAGCTCCAAGTCTGCTGGGAGGAAAACAGATCTACTGGCCTCATCCGCTCCACATTCCCCCTCTGTTCTCCTAATGCACGGTCCTCTTTTCCCCTCCTCCACCCTGTAAAAGCCTTCTGAGGGCCAACGACTGGTATCAGGAGGACTTTATGTCACAACAACCACCAGACAACCTGCAGGAAGAGACTCCAGCATCCTCATGGATGGGTGGTTACCCCAAGCCTCCAGAGCATCTACATAGCATGGCGCAGTCCCCTAGTACCCACAGGCCCATCACATGGAGGACGCGCACCGCTCGGTCTTACTTAGCAGTGCCCATTGACACATGCTGTACATGTACACAGCATGCTGCAGCGTTTACAAACCAACAAAACCCCAGGGAGATCCGAATTTAGGTTGAAAAAGGGCCTCCTATAACCAACGCCCCTAAACCTCCATTGCGTTTTTGAGCCTGCAAGACCATGCCGACAGGACAACCTCCACCTGACACGAGTGCCGGCACATCAATGAACTCAGCAGCATCATGATGCATACAGAAAACCGGAGTAATCACAGGGATAGGTGCAGTCACTCTGTAGGTACCGCCAGGACAATGCCACCCCTAGCAATCACTTACCGCTCTGCAGGTCAGAGTCCGTATCAACATCTGGGTTCGTTGTGGCATGAGAGGCTGGGTAGCTTTAAATGGCAAAGATTTCTGCACAGCCGGTCAGCAGCCCTCTGGGTAAAACAGAAAGAGACAAAAAAAGTATTATGTACCAGCATGTCCACGGCAAGTGTTTTGAAGACCCTCTCTGATTGCTGGCAGCAAGGCTACTGCATGCAACCAGGGGAGGGCACGTCTCAAGTATCTGGCACATTGGCCCTGACTTGTGATCTGAACATCCCAGATTGACTAATGAGCCTAATTTCTGGCATGTGTACCCGGCAGGATCCCTGTACAAGCATTGGAGGCCCTGGGGCCCTCATGGAAAGGCTACCAGGTCTCGGGGAATGCAGCAGATGCTTAGCAGCATACAGCAATGCTATGCAAAAATTAAGGATGTGAAGCGAAGAAGAAAATTGAATCCATGGAGTCTGCAGAGCGGGTTGTTAAGGAGGCGGACTGTAAATGTCCACATTGGACTCCTGATCCGAGGGACACAATTAACCCCTGCTCTAACACAACATCACTTTTCCCTTCCCGCCTGAAGGATGGTGCTGTCTGCTAGCACCATGCTACCGCTTGGGCTCAATACTGACTTGCAAGGAAAACTGTTGCGTGCCGAATCAACTCACCGCTTCTGTAAAGGATGTGGCATAACCTTGCTTTTCGTATGGGGAAGAGATTAGACTACTTCTCCATTCAAAGTGCAGGCTTGAGGCTGCCGGCAGCCAAGACTCTTCATGTACCACATGGGCAAACATTTTGGAGCAGCTCTTCTGGGGTGTGATCTGTTCACTGTATCCAAACTCCAGTTTCATTTGTTTCTAACAAGAGGCTTTGGATATCGCCCCTCTCTGGATGGGGAGCCCAGCCAGAGGGGCTGTACATATTGCAAACTGCCCCAAACTAAGGCTTGGCCTAGGCTGCATCTGGATGAGGAGATTAGATCTATAAATAGGCAGCTGCTCTGAATTTGCAATGGCTTATCTGGCTCAGAACAAAAAAGCAGGGCTCTCCATTCGGTGCTGGGGAGCTGGACTCATACGCCCCTCCCTGGGCAGACCAGAGAAGCAAGGTGCCTCTCCTCCCATCCCTCCTTCCTGGTTTAGAGCATCACCATGAGGAATGTCAAAGAGGACAGAAATGTACAGGGCAGATAGAAAGGCAGGCTCGCTCTGGGATCATTCCCACAGCTGCTTCATCTGAGCCTCCTCTTTTAGTGGAGCTCATTCATCCGGGGATTATGAGCAGGACGGGAGATGCAGAGTGCCAAGAGCAGAAGATGCCGTCTGAACCCACCCGTATTCTATGTCTCTTGCTACGAACATGTTAAGTGCCAGACTAGCTGTCTTGGGCCCAAAGCCTCGGTGCACCCTTGGAGGCGGGTATGCCAGGCAGCGATGCGCATGACAAACCTCCTGCACAACTTCTCACTAACTTGGAGAAGCCACAGGGAAGGCTGAGAGTTCACCCGCTCAGGCCTTCCCACCTCTGTGGAGACCACCCCTAAGCAACCCCAGCTACATTGGAGGCTTAGAAGAGATCACATGGAGATCCACTGACTTTCCCAGCCCTGCTCGTGACTGCCCTCAGCAGAGCCGGCCTCGGGACCCATAGACAGCCACTCCCAAGTAGGCACTCGATCCAGAAGAGCTGTGTGCGTCTTGCTGCCCCACCGTTTTGACCTGCATGCTGATGGATGATTTGGAGCCGTCATATGATGAAAAAGGCCATGCAGCCAACAAGTCCTGGGCTGTGTTGCTATCTGAGTCTCCTGTCCAGCAATCAGCTTCCTCCTCCAGCGCAAGGTGGTATGAAGCGGCCTATGCCGACTGCCTGTTTCTGTTTTACGCATCAGCTACCCACCTGAAAACTGTCTCTCTCATCTCACTTTCTCCTGGAACAATGATCCGGAGGTGGAAGCCGGTGCCCACCCTGTAATCAGAGCTGCAGCCAGCTGCATTATACTCCCAGAGTTGTGACTTCCACTTTCTCCCCTTTTTCTCCCCTTTGTGGGCTGCGCTTTCAGCCACCACCTGGGAAACTTGCTTCCCCACATCCCATCGGCTGACTCAAAAAGAAAGAATGGCCTACGTGCTTGGCTAGAGGGAAGGAAAATAGCTGGGGCAGGAGAGGAGGGAGGGGAGCAAGGGAGCAAAGCACATTCACCACCTCATCCCTGCTTTTCAAGGGACCTGAGAGAACTCCCAAAGAGAGGAAGCCTGGTTTATAGGTCCACACAGTCAGCCACCTTGACAAGTCAGTCTTGCACAAGAGACATACTCCAGGCTCCCCAGCTTAGGAATAAGGACAAGAGAGCTTCTTCCCCAATGGTCTCTCCCCACTCACTGTCCCAAAGGAACAAGGAAAAGAGCCAGTGGGTGGCAGCTAGAAACTTAGAACGAGTTAAAACTAAAGGTCTTCACCCAGACAATACAGAATGACTTTTAACTTCTTCAACAAAAAACACTTTTAACTTCAGGTTAAGCATGTTCACTGACATCCAGAATCAAAAAAGCACACTGAGCATATTTTTGGAAGCCGAAGCATTCAACTGCATGACGACTAGTTTTGACAACTCCGAACCGATCCCAAGCCTTCGCGCTTGTGCAGTCTCTTAACAAGAAAGAAAAGACACTGCAAAAAAGGGCCATTTTATCTTCCACAAGCAACCTGAACTCTGATCCTTTTGACTTCATGCTTAGTTGTTGGGTGATGTACAAGAGGAATACGCTATAATTAGAACAATAAGACAATGTGAAATGGCATGGCTTTTCTAGGGAGAATGAATAAATCAAGTGTTGCTTAATTTGAGGTGTCACACACTTTACAGTGTAGGTGTGAGAATACACGTTTCAGTTACACATCATTGGTGGATACAAAGCAGGTGTGGTTTGCGCGGTGTCTAAATAATATGATAAGTGAATGTTAGTACTGCTTGATTAGAGCGCGTTTGTGGAAGATGCCTCACAGTCCGGTGACTACGTGCTTTGGCGCACCATCATAGTCAGGGATGTGGGGGATGCATCTTCCAACGGCGGGCTGAGCCTCTTTGATTTAAAAACTAAGTTGAACTGGAGAAGCGAGGGACAGTCTGTCGACTGAATGAGTCAGAATTACGGCCGTTTTGAAAACACCGGGTGCTAATTTTAATGGGAAACATTAGCAAATTGGACACCAGCATATATTTTTTACCATTCCCCTCCTGAAAAATGGAACAAAACCCAGAAGACTGTCAAAACCCGCTCATCCTTCACGGCATCCCCCTTTCCTGCCTGCATGTACGTGTTTTCTTTCTAGATTGCAATTTTGGGGCGACTGGCTTTCCACCCGCACGGGAGCAAACACATTGTTGAGGTGATGCTAACACCACAATTACAAGTTTTATAAGCAGAGCATAAAGGTATTTAGAGTCTTCTTATCTGTTACTTCAGCAGATCATTTCCATACATTTGAATGATTAGGGTCCCTGTAATGCTCTTGGTATGTATTTTTGGTAACTCTTATGTCACCTAGCAACCTCAACTTCACATGAACGAAGTTCATTGTCTGGAAATCTATTATCCTCTCAGCTGGCATTGGAAAGGCACCCGAGGCACAGAAAGACCAAGAGCCAGCTCCCAGATGGGACGTGGTGCTTAAACTGCAAAGTCGAACCTTTAGGGCGTCTGGTCTCCGAAGCAGGATGCAGAGCCCTGCTCCTTGTTCCCGAGAACGGAGCAGAACCCCGGGGCTAGGGACAGACGTTACACATGAACCAGTTCAAGTGGTCAGAAACTGGTTTAAAACTGTAACAGAACGCAGAAACCAGTTTGAACATGGTTCAAGATCAACCCGATTGAATGCAGCGTTCAATCCGGTTCATGCAATGCCTGGCGTGGACCCCTGTGCTTCTGTTCCATCCAAGCCACTTGTTCATGTGTCCTTGAACATGGGAAAACCTTTCCATGGGTCCTACAGCCACAGCTGAGATGCAGGAAAAACCTGTCTGGAGCTAAACTACACCGTGACAAGCTCAAGGCTCTCTAGCTGTACGGCGCGGCTGCATGTGGCTTTACAGGGGAAACATGACTTTCTCCAAACCACAGGCCCTTTATGAAGCAGAAGGAAAACCTGCTAGCTGCCAGCGGTTCAGGGCCTTTGATGCGTCGCTGGGCTGCTTTGGTTGAGGCCAGTAGGGAGCCGCGGTGACACATCCCCGGGAGCCAGTACAATGGTGTGTGCAGCGCAGGTCAGACACTGGTGTTTTTGAGTGCAATAATTACTTACTAGCTTGGTCCGGCTTCCGACTGACCTCTTCGAGAAGCCAGCGGTGTGTGCATGGATGTTAACACGCCGGGGACCTGCTATGGGAAGCTCATTTGTAACAACAGGCCCCAAACAGAAGGTTTCTGCACAAGCAATCCGCCCCGCTGAGCTGCAAAAACGCCTCTGCCCTGACCTTCCCGGCAAATCCCACTCCCATTTACCATTTCACTTGTCTAAGAGAGACTGGGAGGAGGTAGGAAATCTGGTAAGAACTATCTTTTACGCTAATGCCCTATTTGCCTCTGCAAAGGATAACCACTGGGAGCAGCTGGATGGGGGAGATGGGGAGGAGAAGGCATTAGGAAGCACCACGTCTGGAGCAGACGCCTGTGACAAGAAAGCCAGTGCAGAACAGCGTAGGCTGGGAAGAAGACAACAGGGCTAAATCAGGCTTTTGGGATCCCAAAACGTGGACCAACACAGGGGCCAAGCAATGGGAGATCTGTTGAGACATTACAACTGGCCACCTCTTAACAGCCTCTGGCCTACATTTTGCTTTTTAGATGCCCGGGCTCTGCAGAACTCAAGTCAGCTGAAGGAGGACAGAGCACATGTAGGGCCACGTTGGCAGCGAACGTTAGCGGATGCAGGTAAGACGCCATGGCGCCTGGGCCTCTCCTACAATCCCGTGTTGCTGCAGAGGCCAAGAATTAATTATCTCCCCTGCTTTTGCATCCTCCCCTGCAGAAAGTTTCTAGGCTAGAGGTTCCTTGGTCAACCTGAGTTTTCCAACTGAGTGCCAGTGATGCTTGGGGTAAAGTGGAGGCGACACAATGCTGGGGGGGATGATACTCACAACAAGGGAGCCCATGACCAAATTCAGGTTGAAGATGCATGGTCTGCTGGCCAGGAAGCAGCACATGCATAGACCAGGGTACTCGGAAAGTGCCGAGGAAAAGCGGAGTCACCACGTGGCTGGGGAATAGGTGGCCAGCAACACCTAGAACAGGGGTGGGCAATTATTTTGGGCGGAGAGCTGCTTATTGAGTTTTGGCAAGCCATCGAGAGCCACATGACAGGCAACCAGAGGGAGCTAAATATTAATTTTCTAAATTTTTAGGGGCCCCGTGGGCCGGATAGAATGGGCATTCGGCCCACGGGCCACATTTTGCCCACCCCTGACCTAGGATCTCCAGTGACACAGGTTGTCAATGGTTTCTTGAAAGCACCCCAAGCGTGCAACAATCCATCCAGCTTCATCGCCTTTTCTGTTGTTTGGCCAATTTCCCAGCAGGTCTTGCAAACAATGGCTCAGTGTCAAGACTGATTTGTGAGCAAAAATGCAATAATTAGGCAACCAGCAGAGAAGTGCTTTCACCAGCACGCTCCCTCCCACATACCGCAGCTCAAAGATCTGGCAACTCAGATCCCCTTGGAGGAAAGGAATTAATTCTTTCCTTGTAAATAAGGATGCAGTGATACGTCTCCCTGCCTAGCCTAACATGTGCCCCATAAATTACCTTATCTGATTAACGCAAGAGCCTGTCTACCATGCAGGGACTAAACAGAGAGCGCCGTGCTTTTCTGGGAATGAGGGGGAAACCAAAAGCTATGTCTGAGATGTCCACAGTGTGCATGAGCAGGAAAATTAATGAAGGCAGAGGGCTTTTCTGCCCCCTCCCTGCCATTTGTCACACATCGTTAATATTCCTGCTCATGAAAAAAGGTCATTGTTTAGATTGTGTTTAAGTCACTTAAAATCGCTAGCTCGCTAATGTGCGGCCCTGCTCTCCCTTCTCTTCCCTAATCAGTATTTGATTACTGGCCTTTCCCCTCCAGCTTGAATAGCAGCTAATTTTTGCGCAAAGGTCAATGGCCAAAATGCCTTCTGGAGTCATTGCGAGTCAACAGCTTTCAGGGTCAAGACTCGGTGGGTAGTTATAGCATTGGTGCAGAATGGGTCTATCAGCAAATGTCTCACGGAGAAGCCAGGCGGGGAGATCCAGCCTTGGCTGTAGGAAGACAGCTGCAGGAAGATGGGACAAGCAGGTTGATGCTTTCTTCCTTCCCATTAGGCAATTTCCCCCTGGGTCACCAATTGCAAGATCCATCATGTCAAACCAACCTGACCCAAAAGCAGATGAAAGGAAATGAGAGAGGAGCCAATGGACTTCAGTTCCAACCAAGACAAGAACTGAGCTGAGATCCAAGAGACAGCTTTGCTCCTACTATGAGATCCAGTGATCGGCTGCCCAAAGCATTTGACGAAATGATGAATTGATGCCCCTTTGGGTGGAGATGCAAGAACCACATGTTAAACTAACTGGCATATTGTCTCCCAGACTAACTAGCATATTGTGCGGACAGAGAAAAGAAGCTCCATCAGGATGACCCAAACTCCCCGAGGACCAACAGAAGGGTAACGTGTGTCCTGCAGATGACCTACTGGTCTGAGCAGAGACCTGGGAGCCACCAACAATGGGGCCCAAACCAGGTTCTCGTGCTGACTTGTTGCAGGGCAATGGCTGAATCCCATCAGCTCTGCATCTCAGCTCCCCCTCTCCTGCCTCCCTCTCCAAGCAGAAAACTGACGGTAATAATTGCCCCACCTCCGGGTATTATCTGTATTTTCTAATTATGTCCCTGTGATGACATGCTGCAAGTCCGGGCTGGTTTCACTGCCAAGGTGATTCTCAATTCAGAGCAAGTCTTATCCTTCCTGCTCAGCACATTGCTTGAGAACTTCGCTTCCCAGACACCTGCACTATTTACCGACTCTGTGGGGGGTCTGGTGGGGATTAATTGAATGCTCACAAAGCACTTTGAAGATGTGAAGTGCTAGAGAAATGTCGAAGGTAGGAGTGGGACTGAAAAAAGGGAAATCTGCATGGAGTGTTCTTGCTCAGGTACAGGACCGAGCAATCTTTTCCTCTACCTTACCCAGACATTGTCCCCCGTGCCTTCCCCGAGGCAGCTGAGTGGGAACGAAAAAATGCCAAGTGTCATCCAGTGCTGAGAGCCCTTTTCCAAGGCAAAGAAGTGCCATCGCTCTCATGCCACACACATAAAGTCAGACTTTTAGCCACTGATGCTTCCTACCATTGGACGCACCTTTTGTTTCGTGGGAAGTGCGCGTGTGCGTGTTTGTGCAAAGTCCCTCATCCCCACACAGACCCTACTATGCACATGACATGCTCTTTGAGTACTGGTCACGCAATGACATCTCTATACAGCTAAAAGCCCAGCACAGGAAAAGACAAGGCACAGTGGGTACATTGTCGCATGGACTTTTGGCAACTGTTAAAGTCCCTAAGGCATTTTCTGTACGAGAAGGGATGATTAGGAGCCATGGGATTAACCCAGAGGTCCAAACTTCCCAAGATGCCCAGATGGTTGAGACCTCATCTGGAACATCAGTGCACAGGCCTCAGCACAACCGTAGCCTGGGTAAATGTATGTGCTCTTTCATGCGGATGCAGAACATTTCATATCCGTTCCTAAATCACTGCAACATTGCCATGCGCTGCTGGAGAGCCACCATGCTCTGAGCCACCCATGCAGGTGGCTGGGGCATTTCCAGCAAAGGAGGCACCACAGACCTTTGGGAATGAAGAACACCGGGCAAACATCAGAGATTCGAGCCCTTTCTGCTCCCACAAGTGGCCGCGCAGCAGCCAGCAAGGCAACCCCTGACTCACCTTGCATTTCACGTCTGCTGAATCTCACGGGGGTGTCCAGAGCTTTCGAGGCCTTGAATTTATTTGCCTGCTCAATGCATGAAACCTTAGTTCTGCTTCAATTTATGTTACAGTACTTCTGAGCAGCCCTAGAGCCCCATTTTACACCAAAACATATTCTTTTTATAAGCATCCATTGGATATGGGTCCCTGGCCTGCCAGCTTACAGTCTATTAGCCTCTGCACTAAATTATTTTAGCCTGTGAATTTGTTGCCTTGTCTGCCCGGCTGTGTCTTAAGCTGTCAACTAGATTTCAGATGCAGTTTTTAATTTGGGGAGCTTGGGGGCTAAGTCTCAAATCCCCAGCTAGCCGAAGTCATGGCTGTCACCGTGCGGCACGCTGCGGCTACTCCAAACTCTGCAGTGACAGCAGGAATAGGACCTAAATGGGAGACCCTCCCTTGACGATGGCACACAGTTAAGCAGCTCTGAATGCTCGCAGTGGAGAAGAGCGATGTGCAAGCATGCCAAGAGATGCAAACCCATTTTCTCAACAAAAAGCCTTCATTTTGGTGATGGAAAATTCCAATAGCAAAAAAATAAAATAAAAAAAAATAGGCATCATCTCTGACAGCCGCTATACCCAAGGGGGCAGCTCTTTGAAGACTTTCTGTAGGAGCTCCCCTGTGGCAAGCTGGTGTGTGACTCGGGCTCCCAGAGAGACCCACAGCCCTGTTTCAGTGTTAAATTCTAGAAGGGTGCGCTGGAATCAGGCTAACAAGCTTTATAACTCGCTTTCAGCAAGTAAAAATGTTAGTGCTTAGGGATAGGGGGGGCTGGAAATGGAAAAGAAAGGGAAAAAACCCAAAGAACATGCCAGAGCAATGGCCCAGGGACCACAGACCTCTGCTATTCTCTAGGAAAGAGCAACAGCTCTGCAAATTTCTCTTACCCCATGAGCCTTTCCACTAGGTACAAGGGACTGTCTGTAAAATGGCAGTAGGGGTTTTTTTTGTTTTAAAGATGGGCACGCACCGAATGGAGACTGGGACCATTACTGTATTGCTACAGGTCAACGGGTAGATGGGAAACAACATAGGGGTACTATAAGCTGGATGGCAGCTTGCATTAATTGCAACAGGAACCTGTGGTGTGAAGGTGGCTTGCAGGCATCCGGGGATCAAGCCACAAAGGGCTCTCCGGACCAGTGCCAGTACCTCAAATGGCACCCAGTTGCAAGTCGGTGGGCAGCACAGTCTTTGGAAAACTGGCGCAGAGTGCCCCTGCATCACCCACCAAGCCTGGTTTGGATCAGCCCTCCACAGGGCTTGCGGCTGCGGTCACTGCTGGATTCCCGAGGCCTGGGATTACTGATGGGAAAGCAGTTGTTCGGCAAGGAGACGGCAATCCCAGGTGAGCTGGCAGGACACTTGGGAATACCAACTGGGAGGCGTTCACTAATCTGCATCCTACTGACCCAGCCGGGACTTAGCCAAGGGCCTCCTGGTAATTCTTCAGGACAGCAAATTCATTTACCTTTGAAATGGCCTCGATTGCAGCAGAGAGCTGGCATCTTCAAGAAGGCTTCCTAGGCAAATGGGGGAGACAGCTATTCCTTGGGCTCCCTAGAAGATCTACCGTACCCACCCTGCTCCAAACAAGCAAGCAAGAAGCACGACGCCGAACTATCAATATGCCATCAACAGGATTCTCGGGAACAGAGACGCATCGCGTACGCTTTGGCGTGGGCTTCTCGCTGGACTCCAAAGCCGGGCTGGGATTTGCTAGGTCTATTTGTAGTGTGCTGGTTTGACGTTTGCTCTGAAACTCCAAACGACAAAAAAGGAAAAGACAGACAATAAAAGAACAAAGTCTGGGAGAAAGAAGATGGGGCGGGGGGAAGATTTTGCTCAGAGGCTCATTGATGCTAAATATTAATGTGATCCTCTCCTCTTGCTACATGGGTTGGTATTAACCACGCACTGCATTCCCCCTGCATCACACTAAGAGACGCCGTGCTGCCGTCTTTCTGCTTAACTACCCTTTCCCCACTTCCCGTGCATATCTGTGGACATTTAGGATCCTATGGAGACTTCATCCCCACCCAGTGCCGGGTCAATCATCTCTGCTCCAGCCACATTTCTGTTATGATTAGCTACATTTTGCCTTCAAGTCAGTGCCCTCACCCAGAAATTACTGCAGTAAGGGATTCTTCTTCACTTTTTATCCTACAAATTGGTAGCTTTTCAACAACCAAGGCATGCTGCCCCCAGACGCAGCTGTGGTTTGGTGGCAGCAAGGGGCATAGACACCATGATCCCCGAGTTTAATATCCACAAGCCCAACATTGCACTGTGCAATAGGCATACAGCATTTGTTTAGGACTAATATTTTATTTCTTCCTTCACTGCATGTCATTCCTTTACATACAATCCTCTCCGCCTGCCTTGTTAAAAACGGCATCGCTTTCCAGGGGTGAAGGATCAAGCAAGAAGACATCAAGCCTTGACCGGCAATCTATTAAAAAAAAGAAATCCATCATAATGAAGCTGCATATAAAAAATTAACGTGGAGCTGATTCATTGCCCTCCAACACATGAGCTGCATCAGGCAAAACCCACCTACAGTGCTGTGTGTCCCCTTTCAGTACTGACGGTACATCCGAGAGAGAGACTGCAATGCAGGCCAGCAGAGAAGGGCAAGAAGGCAGGTGCTTCTCAGGGAAGAGCATGGACAGGGCTCAGCCATCACCAGCACCCCGAATTTGCTAGCGAACTTTGCTACAGCTTTTAAGTTCAGGTAGGCCAGAGGGGAAAAAAAACAGACCCGCACGGAAAATGGGTTCTTGCGGCTGTCGGTCTCCTTTCCACGTCACCCAGGAGGCTCTCATCCTCACGTCCCCCTCCTGAATTTTTCATGCTCACCGTAGTGCAGAGCTTGATGGCGGCTGCTGGCAGAAACGCCAGCCTGCCGCATGGCAGAGTGGGGAGAGAGGCACCACTCTCCAAAAAAGGAAAAAAGCGTGCGTGAAATCCAGAACGTGCACAAATACAGTGCAAATCTACACCCATGCACAAGGGAGGGGGTCAGAAAACAGAGTTAATGGAGCGACTGCTCATAGCCGCTGGCCCTCACCCCCACGGCTGAGTTTGCAGCACTGGCAGCTCTCCAGTCTGGATCCAAACGGGCCACGCTGGCCCAGCATTTATCTGAGTTTTGTGGGCTGAATTTCCATGCCTTTTACAAGTAGGTGCAGAAGCTGAGGGCACTCAGTAGTGTGTACTCCCAGCAGGGTTGTGCGGGTGGTGGTGATCACGTGGAACGAAGTTTTAAGCAATGAGCTTTGACTAGGAATTGGGGGCAGGGAAGGTTTGAAATGGCCGTGACACGTAGATGCCTCGTTGAGCAGCACCGCCTCACTATTCAGTCCGAATCCTCCACCCAGGGCAACTGAAGCCCTTAGTAATAACCCAGCCTGGAGTCTGGCCGAGCTGCCAGAACGGGATCCTTAATTTTGCAAAAAGGCCCAGTGCTCAACGCCTCGGTTTTAGGTCTCTTTTGAAGGAAGCCTCACTCAGCAGCACAGCTCTACTCCCAGCCATCAGGAAATACTGGAAGGCCGGCAGAAGGTAGCTACTTCACTTGGCAGACTGTTGTAGGAGCCTACCCCGAGGAGGGGGATTCAGTCCATGACTAGGTCTCCTTGGTACTATGGTTATATCACACTTCCTCCCTCCCTGCACTGCCTTCCTCTGAAGAAGGGCTGGGGGTGACAGGTGAAGGCATGGGTCTGGTTGTGAAGTTGTGTCCCTACCGTGCCCGCGCTGGGTGGTCTAGCAGTCATAAATGCCCAGGTCGCATCCTCCGAGCGGCTCCGTTTTCTCATCCGTACGACAGGGACAATGCGTGGGAGGGGCTGCGAGCTGGGTTTTGAATATCACTATGAAAACACTGTTTTGGGGCATTCATCTCCTTGCTGGATGGAGACCCAAGAGGCTAATGCTCCTTGCTTCCTGGGCTCATAGCATGACGGCTAGCGCCTATTTGTGAGTTTTGTTCCGACTCCCCGTGGTGCTCTCCTGTGCTTTCACACACAGCATCCTTAGATCCCAGCTACACTCTTTCCTTATGGCATCCAGCCACTTCTAGCACGGCCTCCCTCTCGGTATGTTATCTTTACCAGGCCAAAGAACATCACCTTGAGCAGGCCATCATCCTTCATCCAGAAGATGCACCCAAAAGCCAGACCTGAAGCACATGTTCCCATGTGGGTTGTAGGCCCTGTTAAGGCGGCTTTTGGGGACTGCCTATCCCCTCCACACTGGCCTGTCCTGGGGTGCTCATGCTCAAACTGGTTTGCTATTGCAGAGCGGCTGAGAAGAGCTTTAGGGGCCAGGGTGTTCACAAGGTCTGGCACGCAGGACTAGAGATATTCGCCAATGCTGGACGCTGGCATCAATTCTTTTTTGATGAGAGCACTTGAAGTCATTCGTTCATTTTAAACCTATCTAGAATTAGCTGGAGGACAAAACCTAAAAAAAGGGGAGAGCAGGTTTCATTTTCATCCTGCAAGTGATCCCTTTAAGAAAAGGCAGCTACCTACCTCTGCTACCTAATGAGAGGAGACAGCAGCAGGCAGCCAAATCCAAATCTGATCTCATTAGCAGAGCAAGAGTGATGAGCCCAAGAAGTGCAGTTTAGAAATGCGACTGCTGGCCTCTCTGGATACCTAATAGCCCAACCCAGGGAGACCTTTCACCGGCAGCTTCAGATACTGCCTGCATGTTTCAAGCCAGATAGAAAGTGCATACTTGTGTCTTCATTGCATTATCTGAAATGGGGTATAAGTGGCAAGCACCAAGTGATGCAAATCCGGAAGCGAGGCATGGCGCGAGCCACTTTCTCCAGTGAGGGCAATTGTCTACGATCAGCAGGAGACTCAGAAACAGAACCCGGGCAGTCAACCCTCCTGCTGCCACCCTGGATCTGACAGCTGCAGGAACCGAACACCCCTGAGCTAGAGCTACCAACCACAAGAAAGATCCCCAGCGAGGGCATCTCTGGTTCTGGGGAGCGTCCTCTTGGAAGCTGTCACTCCTAGTTAGGACTGTAGCATGCCAGGTTCAGCTCGGAGAGTGGCAGGGCCCACTTCGCCCACACCAGGCTGTGCCTAGCAAGGGGACTTTGATCGGCAGGCGTCTCACCAGCCAGGAGCAATGATTTCCACAAGTCCCCTGGGCTGTACAGTCATCCCCTCACCGTATTCAAAACCAACCAGCCATGCAGCAACCGAACACCAATCCTCTGACCACAAGAGGCAAAGGAGGATGGTCATTAGACCCCAAGAGAGGGGCTACATGACAGCAGCGGACAGGCCGAGAGGACCCAAGAGGCTCTTCCGGTCCTATGCAACAGCCTATGACGCACACACAGCTCAAGCAGCTCTCTCCATCCATCAGAGGACAAAGGTGGCATCTACCCTGCAGTACATTGATTGCACTCTTATTTTCCTACAATACTAGAAATATCCCAGAGCCCCACGTGTGCAGGGCACAGCATGCAGCAGCCACGGCCCGAAGACAGACGGGGGAGACTCCTCTCCCCGGGAAGGGCTCAGATCAGTGCAGCGTGCGCGGCTCCAACGCGGGGCAGCTAGAGCGGAGGTGAGGAGGATGGGAGCGCTGGGACGGGGTGGGCGGCTGCCTGAAATCATTTGCTGATGAGTGCTCGGAGTGACAGGCGCCAGACTCTCGGCTGGCAAGTCACAGCTGGGGAGCTCTTGGCCTGCACGACTGATGAGAGGCGCTTGCTGCAGACTGCGACTGTCATGAAAAATTCAGAGGCACAAAAAATAATAAAGGAAGAACTTGGGCAGAGAAAGGCCTGGGAAGAGCGAACGGGGACGGCTGCCCCCTGGATGCTCCTGCAGTCTAACAGCCCTTTTGAAAGCAGTGAGGGGCTCTTTGAATCAAACAGCAAGGCTGTTGCAAAGAGCTCGTTCAGGGAGTGCGGTGGAGATGTCTAATTAGGGAGGCCGACCTGGCTGAACTTGAGAAACAGCCTCAGATATGGAAATTGCACCGCTCTGTGTCTGAGCAGGCAGCAGGGAGCCAGCGGAGGCGAGGAGCAGGCTAGCCGCACAAGGGAACGGGGGCTTATTGTTATTTAGCTGCATGGAAAAGTACTGGCTAGATTAACAGAGAAATCTCTCACCTCCAAGCTGCCAGTCTTAGAGGAGCACCAGCGCCAGCTCGGAGGAACGGGAACTTGCCCTCTTGCACTAGCTAGTTGCCAACACCACGTTTGGTGCGGTACGAGCAAGAGAACAGCAGTCCAGGTACGGCGTATCCACCTGTCCATCCATCCACACTCTCCAACTGGGATCTGTAGTGATGCTAAACCCCAATCCTTACCGGTACTCAGCAAAGACTCTCTCAGCCCGGTTTTAGGTCAGGCTCTGCTTCCAGCAGTGTTAGTGCAAATCTGGAGCAGAGACATTAATGTTAATGGATTTGCTCCAACTTTGCATCAAGGCAGACACAAACAGAATTGGACTCCAATCTGTTCAGCCTGGAAAGCTAAGCAGTGGCAGAGAAAACAGCATAACCCATGTTGCCTCAGCAGCTGGAGGTGCAAGGGCTGCATGGATGGGTGTACCTGAGCTTGCTGCAATGAAGGGAGCTCTGGTTCCAGGAGCAGGGAACTTTTAGGGGTGCAGGACCAGTGACTTGGGGCAACATCTGGGCCACTGTGGCATCAGTGCAACCCGGACCAAAACTAGGTAGCGGGAAGCTCATGGGGGTATCCCCACATGTGCTGCCATCCTATCTGATAGCAGCACAATCCCAGGTAAGCAAATAGAGCAGCATATATGTATGGCCCAAGGATTCCTGGGTTTGATTCCTAGTCGTTCCAGTGTTTTGTTGCATTAGGAAAACAAGCTGTCTACCTAAATTTCTCCAGCTTTAAAACAAGAGGTATTATAATATCTGCCTGAGGATTTGCCGGTGTCTTTGATCTCCTTGCACAAAACATTCTATTGTAAACTTTTGCACACCAGGCACGTAAACCACACGAACTCCTTCCATGGATGAAGCCTCAAGATCTCTGGAGCCTCTTTCTCCCGTTCTGCCTTGGATCCTGCATGAGGACCCGAAAACCGGTACAGACTGTGCATTCAGGGGTTGACGCACTCAGGCATGGTGCATGCAGCCCCTGCTCCATTACCCAGAGCAACATTGCATTTAGGATGCTGAGACAAACAGTCATTGCCAACAGCTAAGAACGGAGACCCGATGCAATGCTTTAGGAGGTTCAGCTTCATCAGATCCTTGTTTCCATAAGCAGCTCAGGAGATGGAAGACACTTTTCTCAGGGACTTTGCCACACACAAACAAATGCACAGGCTGCCGAGTCTGGCAATTACTAAATAGATCATAAATGCAATAAAGCAGGACCAGAATCTCAGTCCTTCCACTCCCAAAGAGCACATGAGCTTCTGCCAGCTGAGCTAGGGGTGATCAACTACACCAGAGGTAGCAGTAAGTCTCTTCAATGGTCTGTTGGACTGCCAGGAGTGGGTGACATCACACCGATGATATATGTTATACCAGACACACGCAGGGTTTTGCTATAAGTGCAGACCCAGCCAGCTGGCATCAATGACACCCAACATGTTGCATTCCAAATGTGTAGATCTTCTGGGGGCATTTGCAATTATGAAGCACTTCTTTGGTCCACAAAGGTAAACTGTATAGAAACACTTTAAAAATAGCCTCCGATAAAACTCAAGAAGTCAAATCAATGTTCTCAACGCAGCCAGCCAGAGCCGGTTTTGTCCTTTTTTCCCAGAGCTGCTGTAAGTTTATTGCTACCCTTTATCTCTTCTCAAGCCCCAGCTTCAAGCATTTCTCTCTTGCCTGTTTGCTTCACTGTCCCTCCGGCACTACCGATCCAAACCCTTCATCACCTTACAAAGTCTTTGCACCTTGGCCGTCTGCAATTTTGTTCTCAATAATACACTGCACTTCGAGATGTGTACATGAAAGTCAGGACTGAAGAGCTTTGAAATGATTCATTCACTAAAACTCACAAGTCCCTGTGCAATAGGGAGCAGGGACCGATAGAGATTTTCTTGGCTGATATCGATAGCTGATTATTAACCATATTGATCCAATAACTGATTTACAGGAATGCAGCTGGGCAGCTTGGAGAGCAGCTCCCTGCAGGTAAGTGTGTGGAGGTGAAGGGGTGTGGGGGGGACAGATCAAGGCCCCCATGGTGAAGGAGGGAGTGGGGCAGGGGCTGGGGGCACTGCCCAGCCAGGATGGTCAATGAGACCCAGGGCCGGGGCGGGGAGTGGGACAGCTGTGGCCGGTTTGTCCAGGGGATCAGCATCCCGGTGCTTAAAAAATGGCGGTGGGAGTGCTTGAACTAAAGTTCATCAAAAGAGCTTTAGTTCAAGTGCTGCCACCACTATTTTTAAGTTCGGGGATGCTTTTAAGCAGAGCCGAGCAGGGTGAGGGAGGATGCAGGCTGCTTACTGCGGGCTTGGGGCTCTCTGCCCTGCTGCCTTTGCCCCCGGGGCCCTGTGCCGGCTGTGTGCCCCCTGCCCGCCTGACAGCAGGAGACACAACTCACTGCCCCCACCGCTGCCAGGCGGGCAGGGGGCATGTGGCTGGTGTGGGGCCCTAAGGGAAAGGCAGCAGGGCGGGGAGCCCCAAGCCTGCAAAGGGCAGCCCGCATCTGCGCCGTGCACATCTGGGGGCTCCCCCATGCCTCCCCGGGTGGTGCATGCAGCAGTGGGGAGCCACCCCCTGCCTCCACACCCTCCCCTGCAGCTCCATCCTGCTCTCCACCCCGACTCTGGGCCCCATTCACTGCCCTGGTTGGGCAGCACCCCCAGCCCCTGCCCCTGCTCTCCTGTGCCCTTTCATTCCAGACCACCACTGGGTTTGTCTGACTCAGTGACCCTCCCTGACGAGGGAGGGCAGGACTGCTAAGGTTAAAGAGTTCATTTCGGAGTCTCTGTGCGGATAGTCAAAGTCAACACTTGCTGGGCTGCTAGGCCAGAGCGTACATCTTATCCCTATAAGAGATGGGAAGGTTGCTACTTAAGCCCCTAAAAGAAAAAAGAAAAGTTGTTCCTTTGATTTAGCTTTTCCAGATTTACTGTCATTTAATTATTTGGTTACATACACACTACATACCAGTATATAATGACATTACAAACCTCTATCACAAAAGTGTTAAAATTGCATAGCCAAACACTCAAAAATTGGGAATTTGAGAATTAAGATAATCTGTGCAGCCACTGTAGGGTGAATGCATGATGATACAGCATGCATTCGGTTACATCATTGCATATTATTTTTTCCCCTTGCCTTATTCAGCAAGCCAATAGCTGTTTAATATTTCTACCCTCCCTCTTTGGTGGGCAGCCCTATGTCATGTTTAATTCTGGGTGTTTCTCTTGCCATAGCAACCCAAGTGCTTCGCTAACTTTAATGAATGTATTTTCACAATATGCTTAAGACACTGAATGGGGTTGTCATCTCCAATTTAAAGATGGAATAACCGAGACAGAGGTAAGAGGGCAAAGGTTTTTTGGGGAGGAGGAGAGTCATTACTCAGCCAAATTTGGGCGGATTTTTTTTACAGGGGTGGCAAAAGGCACATTAACTGCACTGCAATCTTTGAGGCCCCGATTCAAAGTGTGGGAGCAGTCCAGTTTCCCCAGTGAAACATTTGGAATTATATATATATATAATCCACGTTGGAGATTTGGTGACAAATCTGGCTTTTCCTGCATTTTATATATATATATATATATATATATATATATATATATATATATGTATGTGTGTCTGTGTGTATATGTATATATGTGTGTATATACATATACACACACACACACACACACACATATATATAATGCAGGAAAAGCCACATTTGTCACCAAAGCTCAACCGCAGAAACAGCCAAGCCGTTTTTTTGTGAAACTTCCCAAAAATACAGACACCCAGCATGGAAAATTTCAGTCTGACTGCTTATCATTTGGCAAAAATGAGAAGCTGTTGAAAAAACAGGGAATTATAATGAAAAGTCGTTGGGCAATTTGTGTCCTCGCTGCTCTAACAAGGTGCTGGCCGAGCTGCCTATAATATCTGCACACACAACCATTACCCCTGCCAGCTGGGGTGGGGGGGGGAGGAACAGAGAAAAGTGCAAGTTTTAAGTGAGCAAAAATTACAGTAACACTCAAATCCTAGCAGTGGGCAGGATATTAAAAAAACCCAGACGGAGAAAGGCAGTGGGGGAACAGATCGGCTTTGTTGCATTATTCCAGACTCATCACCAGGGTCTCTTGATTTTATCTGGTGCCTGCCTGGTCCAAACAAAGGCCTCCCTCAATAGAAGATGAGTACACTTCTCTGAGCAGCTCAATTGTCTTGGAGGACGTGCCAGCACCTCCTAACCACCGACTAGGGAGCACTGGGGCAATATACAGGCAAATGAGCAGATTAGGGGGGAAAAAAAAGGTGACATCAATTCCAATAGGATCAATTTGAAGTCTTCAAAACCAAGCACTAAAACACACATCCAGATGCCCTTGTCCTTCTGTGCAATCAGCTTCCAAAATTAAACCCTTCAAATTCAGGCCTGTATCTTTAGTTGGAGGGGAAATTGCAGACATTAATTATAAGGCCCTGGAGCAACAGATACATGTGTGATGATGCAAGATTTACATAGCTAATAAAAGCAGATATTTCTGAGTCGGCTTGAAGATTGCCCATCATCATTTCAGCACCTCCATAACCAAGACTGATGCGAGTGCTTTGCTAGACAAATGCCACCCTGCTCCTGGTATAACATCACCCCTCTTGCTGTGATGTGGGCTCCAGTTTTCTCAGGTCCTGAGCATCTCCTGAGAGGCGCCGAGCACCCAGGTCTTACGTACTTGGAGAGAAATTGTGGGTACCGTATCCCTTTTTGATGTTGTAAGGTGCGCAAAGCCCAAAGATAGAAATTCCTGAAGCAGCAACACAGCAAATGCTTTTCATTTCATTTTGCTCCCAGATTTTCAGGACAAATCCTGCTTCGTTGACAAAAGCCAGCTGGGCTGCACCAGCAGGCATGGAAGAAGGAAGGGGGGGGAGGCAAGAGAAGCAGTTAGCTGTGTTAGTCTGAAGGCAGGGTAGATGTAGATGAAATAAAATAAGATATACGGAGAAAATGCATAAGCTTTTCTGAACTTGAGCTTGCTTCATCAGATGCTGTGGAGGATTTGGTCCACTGACCTTGACTTATTCAGTACTGTAATCCTAAACAATAAAAATAAAATGACTCTGCCCATCTCCTCCCCTTCCCCACACCTCCTCAAACAGCAGGACTGACTTTGAATCATGAAGCTTTAAACATCCTTTACTTTGTACCCAGGGCTTTCAGCTGTTCAGGTCTCATCCACTCTACATTTTCCATACTTTTCACAACTAGGAGGACTAGAAACATGTTGAAATGAAACCAAAGATTCACATTGAATTGAACAAATCCAGTAGCTGGGGACTGAAGGCATTGGATGCTGTGAGATTTGGGTTAAAATCATGAGAGCTAGTAACACATGTGCACTGACACAGAGACAGGCCCTTCGTGGAGCACCAGCACCCGTTGCCTGCGTCCCCCCACCCAACCCTTTGGATCTAAAATCCAGCTATCCGTACCAACTCTCCTCCAAAGACAGGAGGCAGCTCCTTGCCTCCCCCACCTGTGCCCTTGGTTTTAACGAGCATCAAAGAAACTAAGTCAATTAGATTAAAATTAAACCGCATCAATCACCGGGCTGTCAAACTGGCAGCTCCCTATCAGATTGTTAATTTACCACGTTTAAAAGACATCTCTTACATTGCTTGTATTGATTTAACCCTCCTGCGCCTGCATTTTAGTCATCAGAGCAGCTTTTGCACCACACATCCCTTTCCATTACAGCCCGTAATTGCTGGGAATTTCAGTTCATGTAGTCCTGCCTGACAGAGGGCAAAGCGCGGCCCGGAGCGGGTGCCAGCATTGCAAGCTCTTTGGAGCAGGGGCTCCTGGAGCTGCGCGAATACAACAGGCAGGAGTTGGTTGCTTGGCGGCTCCACCGTCTACTTACTCCAGTATCACTGCCCTCATTTTACGCAGAGGCAACTGAGGCACAGAGGTTAATTAAACTGGCCCAAGTCCACATAGCGAGCTAGGGAGAGAGAATCCAGGCGCTCTGCATCCCAGCCCTGTGCACTGCCCTTCGGACCACAGCGCTGCAAGGTTAACAACCACCTGGCTATGCAAAGGCATGGGTTTTGCACTCTCAGAATGAGGCCCAATAAGTCACAAGCACAAGGAAAATAGTGTGTCAAGCCAGAGGTTAGCGAGAGGCCAGCAGACCTCATTTGTGGCTGACAACAAGAGCTGACACCTCAGCCTTGAAGGCGAGTTGGTGTCACGGGGAAGGAGAAAGCTTTCCTCCTCCGGGCTGCTCTCTGTTCTGGCTTGCTTTTCTTAGCCTTTTTTTCCCCCCTTCCCTTTGATTTTAATGAAAAGAGACAGTTGCATGACATGGGGGCACCTTTTCTTGGGTTTAATTTTTCCTGCCGTTTTATTTCTCTCCCAACTGAAATCTGAGCAGGGCGAGGCACAAATGGTTTACTTGGGAAGGACTCTCCCAGCCGGAGCAGACCGATGCCCCCGACAGCCTAGCTGCTGCTCTCCGGCCAATGAAAATGTCAGATTCTCCCCCGAAAAGGCGCATATTCACAACGGCCACCAAGCCACACATTTTGGAAAATCTGGACTCCGTTCTCAAGGCAAAGACAGCTTAGAGAGGGTCCGCAGTAATGCCCATTCCTTCACAATACTCACTATGCTGCGGTGTTCCTAACTCTAGTTGCTCACAGGTAATCGTGACAGCCGTGATCAGCCAGGAGGTTTCTTTCCGCCCCGCTGGAGATCAGCTTATCCCCTGAAGCCAAGTCATCCAGCCTGTGAAAGTTTCTCCTAGGCAATGCGCACCCGTTCCAGGGATGCTGCTTTTTTGAATCTCAGCGTTATCTGCCGTAATGGCACTTGATACAGCAGCAAATTCTGCAGCTAGATTCTGCATTGCCAGAAGAGCATCTGTTTGACAACTGCTCCCATTTTGTTTCACTAAGCGCCACCTTCATGCATGACAGCAGTGGGGGCCAACCTTTTCAGCAAGTGCCACAAATTAGCCTTGCACCCTCGCCGAGTGTCGCTCGGGTCCCCTTCCCCTGCCCAGTCTGCTGCTCTGCTTTGTCTCATGTGCCACTGTCCCACCTATCCCATCCCTGATGTCGCATGCCACTTGTGGCACACGTGCTGGAGGGTGGCCAGCCTTGCATTACAGGGTAAATAGGAGTCACTATCTGCCTCTTCTGCACCATTCCCCTACATCTCCTCTCATTCCTTTCCTGCCCAGACTGAGCAGTCTAGTGCATTAATGACACCTGCATACCCCTGTGGCAGCAGGCTCAGACTAATAAACTCTTGGCCATGTACGTGAGCTCTCCAGGCTGTCTTCTGCAAGGGCTTCCTCCCCACCTCCCCAAGCCTCTTGTCTCTAATCATCCCATCACCGTCCCTAGGCTACTGCCATGTCTGCTATTTCCATTTCTCTCCTTCTGTAAAAGGAGACAATGAAAAACCAGAATGCAGCAGGTCGAGGGGGGAAGGGAAGCAGGCAGTCTAGTGGTTAAACCCCGAGATTTCTCCTGGTTTCTACACCCAGCTCTGTCATGGCCCTTGTGAACCTGACCTTCCCTCTTGTGCCTCAGTTTCCTTCCTCCCACCTCTAAGAGTCTGGATTATAATAGCAGTCTACCCCACAGGGCCAGATTTTGTAACCCTCCCCCCTGCATCCACATGAACAAAGCCCAAGCCTGCTTGGGTCCGTGCCAAGGTCACCCCTCACTGTTTAGCCCCCTCTACAGCCATACAAGGGTGCCCGTGCATCCTGGGACCATTAACAGATAAAAACCCACACATCCTCATTAATTTCAAGATAGCCAAGCAGCAGTGACTGCAAAAGAAGGCTGCTGAAACCTATCAACTCTTTCCAGCCCCGAGGAATTATTTGTGGTGACTTCTTAATCAAAGCATTCAGCCCAGTGATTTCACTCCATGAATCTTGTTAATGCATACGTGGGTTGTGCATCCACTGAACCACACCGTGCACTTAACCCCTTCTCTAGGCTGGAAGCTGCAGCAAGAACTTCAGCGACAAGGATCCTGCAGAAATGTATTGCCAGGCGCAGGGCCAGTCCCTTCCTCTGTCCCGAGGGCCAGCGCACCTCATTCTTCCCCTCAAAGGCTGAATCAAACCAAAGCAGCGAGATGACCTCCAGCCCAAACCAACAGGAAGCTCCGAAGAAATAAGGCACTTGGGATCAGATCCTATTCCACTCAAGTCATCTTACATGCCCAAGTGCTATTCCTGTTCAAGGTGCTAAAAAAACACCATTCATGCATCTCCTTCTGTAACAAGCCATCATCTAACCCTTATGATCGAGTCACAAAAAGCACGAGGAAGTGGAAGACCCACCCACATTAACTTTTGCAGGGGTTTTCATAGATTTTTAGGGTCAGAAAGGGCCTCGGTAGATCAGAGTCCAACCCCCTGCCCCGGGCAGATGACCCCAGCCAGGTGCTTGTCCAGTCTCCTCTTAAAGACCGCCAAATTTGCGCATGGTGGAACAGCGTTGTACTTGGGCACCTAAGTTTATGCACATAGTGGAAGAGACTCTGGACTTTGGCCCTGCAGCAGCTGTGCCGGTACGGCAGCGCTTCCTAAAGGAGGAGATCAACGTATGGGAGCAGAAAGGGGTTTCTGCTGCCCTCCCTGAGTTGCCTCCTTGAACAACAGAAACAAAGCTGGCAAAACCCTGGAGCTGCATCCAGATGTAGGGTCTTGCCAATGCAGCTATGAAGCAGAATTTTCCCTACACTCCCCACTCCCCAAAGTGTATGTTGCAGGGTCATCCAGACCGTGGTAACAAGCTCTTTGCACCACCCCTTCATGTCCCTCACTAAACTCTTACAGGTAGCAGCCTCGAGATCGGCACACAGACCAGAGCGCCAGGGTGCCGGGCACTGCAGTGCCAGTCCCTGCCCCACGGAGCTGACAGTACACACAGACGGGAGAAGATTGCCGTCAGCATCTTAGCAGTGGAGATGAGCCAAGGGTGATGTCATCCAGGCACACCGCGCCGGGGCACTCTTTCAAAAGGCTCTTTCACGCCCCCTCTACTGTGCAGGTGTCCTCAGGGTCCCTCTCTTGCATCCGACTCTGATGCTCACTAACCAAGAGGATGAGTGCTCTGCACAGGTGGGGACCAGCTGGATGTCTATGACTCCCCCCTGAGCCCTCAGCTTCCTCCTCCCCTCCTATGGGCCACAGCCCCACACGGCAACCTTTGGAGCACATTCCCCAAAGCAGGGGCCAAGTGCTCAGCATAGATGCTTTGGGGGGTGGGGAACCTAAAAATCCCAGCCAGGTTCACCTAACACCAGTGTACTGCCCCCCAGATGGAGACCTGGACTCTGCCAGCTCCTCCTCATGGGCCATGACTTGTTAGAAGACGTGTCTCGCCTCCCAGGTACCTAGCTGAACAGCCCAGGAAAGAGTCTGGCTGCGGGTGGAGATTATAAGAGCATCATAGGATGAATTCAGGCTCCAATTCCTCCCTCTGCTCCCCACTGCCCAGGCCCTTTGCCCCCTCTCGCAGTTTCAGGCCTGGGCCAAGCTGCTGGCACCGGGGGGCAGAGACCACCGCCAACAAGACATGCCGGCTGGGCTGTGCACCGCACAAATCTTCAAGGCTATTTTCTGCGCTCACAAGTTTCAAAGGACTCTGCGGCATCCTTGAGTTACAACCCTCCGCCGTGCAACGTCGCATTGTGCATGCACACAAAGCCCTCAAGCACTCACTTGCATTTTTGTGCTTCCTACTGGAGTTAGGATCCCTCTCCCCAGTGGGTGCTAATGCCTTGGACCGTGCACGTGGCCATGTCTCCCTCTAGCGGCAAGCCCCAGAATCTATACCTGCCTGCTGGACCACGGCAAAGAGGTTTTTCACTCAGGTGACTGGGGCTTGTGCTTTAAGGAGCTGCTGAGCTTCAGCCCACGGTACCTGTGTGAATGCGGTGGTGTCCACGGGCACCCTGTGCTCATTGACCCAGCAGCGCTGCATTTTTCTCTGCAACCCATTTGCACTTTGCCGTGGTCATTTCATCCCCTCTGCACTCCCTCCTCCAGCCCGCCTCACCTCACCTCAGGACTTATCTATTCCAGAAGTTATTCCACAAGGCTGGAAAGGGAAAGGGCCAGAGCAAGGCTGGACCGGCTCCCAGTGCAGATGCTCTTATTTGGAAGACTGCTTTCCCCCCACCCCCCTTCCTGGGTGAACTGAATTCACTTTTAAAACAGACCTGAGTTAAACCAGGCTTTTTTTTTTTTTTTTCCGTTTGAAAGCATTCTTATTTTGGAAAAAGAGCATCCCTATAAAAAGCTACAGCAACAGTGCAACCGCTCACCCTCCGGCCACTCTCTCGTGTAGGCGAGCTCAGCAGAGAGCCTCCCAACGCCACCGGTGTTTCACCTGGACATTGAAGCAAGAAGCAGCAACTTATCCCCGCATCAAGGGGATGGAGATTTTTGAAAAGCGGTAGAAAGGAAGAGGGTTGAGAACAAGAGGAATGGATCGGGATGCCCAGAGAGGCTGCTCTCCAGTGCGTTAGTCTGGCCAAGAGAAGGGCAAGAGGGGTGGGCGCCTGGCACCTAGAGGGGGGCAGCGGAGACAGACAGGCTGGCACCAGCCGGGCTCCCCACGCCAAGGGGGGACGCGCACACAACTCACCCATCCAAAGCGTGCGGGGGCTGCTGCACCAGGCTGCCGGGCAGGTCCCTGAGGCCAGGCGGGGACGGGGGGAGAAGGGCAGAGGACCCGCCGCCCCCAGCGCTGCGGAGCGGGCAGCCGTGCGAACGCGCGCCGCGCTCACCTCCGCGTGGGTCCCCCGCGCGGGTCCGGGTGCGGGTGCGGGTGCGGGTCCCCGCCGCGCCCGCTCCATGGCTCCGCCAGCCCCACGTCGCGGGAGCCCGGCGGAGCACGCAGCCGCCGCGCCAGCCCGGGCGGGGCAGAGCCGCTCGCCGGAGCCACGGGCTGATTTAAAGCGGCGCGGCCCCCGGGAGGCGCCGGGCTCCCACGCGAGTCCGCAGCGGCGCGCCCGCAGCAGCGCTGTCCGGCTCCACAGCCTCACAAAGCCCCGCTGGAGGTGCCCGTGCTACAGGCTGAGCAGGGGGCATCACTGCGTCCAGCCCCCCAAATCCGGGCTGAGCCCGAGCGATGCCCAGCGGACACCCAGCCCCCGTGTATCCGAAAGGGGCTGGGGGCACCCAGAAGCGGAGCAGAGACTAAATCAGGGGCGGGCAAAACATCATTGCATCCAAACAATTTAGAAAATTCATATTGATCGTATCTGCCCCCGGCTGCCTGGCATGCGGCCCTCGATGGCTTGCAAAACTCTTTGCCCAAAATAATTGCCCGCCCCTAGCCTAGATGGTCCTGGATGGGGGGCTGTCCAACCTGTTCTTGAAAGCCCCCAGCCCAGCCGCGCACGCAGCGCTCGGGCTGTGCTCCTCCGATCTCACGGGGGCAACCAAGGAGGAGCACCATCTTTGTCTGAGGGATGGGGAAACTGAGGCACTGGTATGGGGCGATCTAGGATTTTGAAAAAAAAGGGGGGGCGGGAAGGTATGGATGTTGTGGTGCTTCATCCTTGTGACGCAACTTGTCATTTTCTCCGGTTAAAAAGAAGTGAGACGTGTAGGTTATGCTAAGCTATAGTGAAGCTAAGGCACTGCAAAGGAGCTTGGGCAGAGGTGGGCAATTATTTTGGGTGGAGGGCCACTTATTGAGTTTTGGCAAGACATTGAGGGCCGCATGACAGGCAGCCAGGGGCAGATAAATACTAATTTTCGAAATTTTGTAGGGGCCCCGCAGGCCGGATAGAATGACCTGGCGGGCCACATCCGTCCCCCAGGCTGCATTTTGCCCACCCCTGACCTTGGGGGTCACAGGCTTCGCTGACCACTGGATGACCTGATAAAAGATGTCATGAGCAAAAACGCTAATTCAAGTTAAGAAACAACAGCTGAACAAGGTGGGGAGTAAAAAGTTAGGACTTGCTAAAGCAGAGACCAGAGGCGCGCTGTACTCAGCCTGGGTAAGACGATACTCAAGTTCAATAAGGGAGTGAGCTCAAAAAGCCCAAACTCAGCAAGGAATGAGCTTTAGATGCCCATACTTGGAAGCGGGGAGCTACAGTTGGCAAGCTGGAGGTGTCTGGATTTGGCAAAGAGACAAATGAAAAGGGACATCTCGACAGAGAGAGAGAGAGGACAGTTGGCACAGAGTGTGCGCATCTTGGCTATACAAACCAGGGTTGTGAGAGTTGCCCTTTCGTAGCAACTTAGGGGGTGTCTGTGCACATAATGTGTCGTGCACCTTTGGGCAGTCTTGGTGATTCGGGCTATGCTGATCCCCAAGAGACCATAAATCTACCCAAGCTTTCCCCACCAAACACGAATTTGAGTTGCTCTTTCTGCATCACACCCGAGCTCCAGGAGGCAGGCTGCAGGTAACGGAGAGCACCCCGACCCAAGCACCTGAACACCAAGAGCGACAGCAGGCAGGAGGCTGGTTGGGAGCACCCCCAAGCCCCCGAGCACCTCAGAACAACAAGACACTGCACTAATAGGGGCTTAGGGTTATATTATTCCATTCAACATTGAAGGAAAACCAAATATAACTTTATTTGCTCTTGTATAAAAGACACAGCAAACGTAGGCAAACCATAATCAAAAACGGTTTCATTAGTCCGGTAGTCAGTAGAGTTAAATGTACGTCTCTTTTCCAGATTCAGAGTCTAGACTTCTTGAGCACCTTGTCAGGGCATCCCATGCTTCACTGAACATTATTTCCACACCTGAATTAAGGTTTTTAGCTCCAGTTAAAAAGCAGCCTGCAACACTGTTAAATAGGAGCTACACGACCAGGAGCAGCTCACAGACAGCGGACTTGCCAAAGAAAGGCTAGCTTGATTAGTGGACTATCAAGACTATTAAAAAGGAGAGAGGGCTGTTATGATGATTGCCCATCAAGGGGGCTGAGTCTCCTGCCTCTGCCTGAATAGAAATGCTGCTGCTGCTGTCAGGCAGTTGATTTTAAACCTTGGGTGGAGCAGGAATCGAAGTGGGGTGCAAGTGCACAAGTGTGCCCGTCCTGGATCTGCCTCTGGGCACAGAGACCTGGAGTGGATTCATGTAGTGCCAAGGACCAGGGTCTGATTCCCAGACTGGTGCTGAGTCCTGACTCACGGCAGTGCCACTGCACCTTTGCTGCCGAATGTTGCCACAGGAAACACGGAGCGATGCCCTCTGGTACTGCTGCCTGGTGTCTTTGTATTTCCACTCACAGTTCCCCCGCAGCCTCAGGCAGCCTTGATGGGGAATCATGTTTGGCTCACCCCTTTGTGTGATACAGAGGGATAATTGCATTGCAAAGAAACAGTCCAAAGCCCTTCTTTGGGTCGTCTTTCACTCCCCTTCCCAGCCAGCCGTGCTGTCTCTCACAGGAGTCTGGGATGCGTGTGTGCATTTGTTGGGCTGGCGGGTTAAAAATATATACTTAAAACAGAGAAAGACAAAGAGAGAGAGACCGAGAACTAATGTGAGACAGGGTTTCCAAGGGCCTCTGGCAGGACAGAGCCAGGCGAGCCGGCGGCTGCTAAAGAGAATCATGTTTCATTTTAATTCCCTAAGATGAAAAGAGGATGTTGACTAATTTGAATCTAGTCATTAAAGACCCTGTTTCAAAACACAGAGTCAATTAAGCAGTGTCCTCCTCCCTTCCTACTCCATGGGCCTCACTTTCTTGTTATTAATCAAGGGATGGGGGTGGGGGTTGCTTTTGCCATAAAACAGGCACTTTCTGGGCTGGGAGCAAATCACTGATCTGATTTTGTCTGATGGAAGAGGCTCTTGTGCCTGCTGGACTGGGAGATGGATGCAAAAGCCGGAGGGTCTCCTAAGGAAAAGCTGTTTAGCTCAGCTCTGATGGGCTTGGCAGATCACCAGCTAAATTTGGAGCACTCAGGTGTGCTTTAAAGGGGTCCTATTATTTGGGAAAGCAGTGGGCTGTGTAAGGCGATGACCCTGCAGGCAGCAATTCTGTCTTTGGAAGCTGCAGGTCGATACGGATTTCAGCGATGGGGAGGAGAGGCATGTTTAAGTCCCAGACAGATCTAATAACCCTGGCAGTGCAAGGTTGATCCCACGTGCTGTAGTGACTCAGCTCTGAACTCCAGTGCTACAGCCATTGCTCCAGAACCCCTCACTGGTTTCCATCTCCTAATCACCACTTTGGGGTGGGGAGGCACTTTCCCCCCCCCTGTTTAATTCCTCCATGGGCACCGCATGCAGGGAGAAACCACTCAGCTTTCCACTCCTCTAACACTTTTCATGGGAGATGCCCCCAAAACTGCACAAAGCGGTGAATTCTCTCTTACTACCCCTCGTTTCTATAAGGTGAAACTGAGGCACAGAATCACATTTGCTCAAGATCCTGAAGAAAGCCAACAGCACCTTTGGGACTAGACCCCCACCAACCCTTAGTCCCGCTCACTTGCTCTGACTCATTAGTCACGCTGCCTTCCTAATGCTGTTGCTTGATCCCCAAGTCTCTGGGATGGAGGAGCTGCCTCTCCCTTCTCTCCCTGCTAGGAGGGCCCGCTTCTTTCCCACTGACATTCATGATGAAACAGCCAGGATGTCGAAACTCTGCATGCTCTTGCTGCAGATATCAGTGGTTTAATGTACAGCTGAGTTCCTCTACTTCTCTCAGGTGCAGCCAGCACCACTTCCATTTTGGAGTAGATTGGTTTAACTTTGATCCTTAACAGAATAATGGGCCCAATATTAGGAGAAAACAATCTGCAGAATAGCCACGGATAACTGAACCATGAACAAAAAGCCCAGCTTTCTAAAGACTAGATCTTGCTAGACAAATCTGATTGCTTTTTCAGATGGAATTACAAAATTAGTGGGCGAGGGGAACAAAGTGGATGTTTTATATTTGGATTGTAGTGAAGCATGTGACACAGTGTCTCATAAAATCTTACTCTCCAATTAACTCAAATTGGCTTGCATATGAGCATTGCCATGTGGATTAGTAGCTGCCTGCAAACCTTAAATAAAGGCCAAACAGCCTTTTACATATTTTTTTTTTGCATAGAAGGGAAGCGTCTTGTAGGATATTGCTAAGACTGGGACTGGAGGCCAACACCTTCCCTAATGATGTGGATAAACAGCATATTAATGAACCACACATATGACTCCAAATTGAAATTACAAATACCACGGAAGGCAGAGAATTCATATAAAAGGATCCACCAGAGAGGGATTAAAAGGGAAGTGAAAAATAAAAACTGAAGACTCGGTATGGAAATGCTCAAGAGGAAAGCAAAATGGAGCATATTTATGAATTATGCCCAGAGCAATTCATAGATTTTCATAGATTCACAGATGTTAGGGTCGGAAGGGACCTCAATAGATCGAGTCCGACCCCCAAAGCCATCTGAAAGCCAGCAGTGGAAAATGGGTGGCAGTGGACAACCAGGTAATGTAGATAGGAGTTTGCAATGTGAAATGGTAGCAAAACAGACAACGCAGTTTTGGCCTGTATAATTAGGAGGCACCAGGCCAGGAGATGGAGGGGTAACGGCAATCATAAAGCTTGTGACATTGCACCTGAAATGCAGTGTTCAGTGCACCTTGCTACCAGCAGATGACCAGCAATTTGGAAGTGGGGTACAGAGCAGGAGCAAAACCCATCCAGGGCCTGGGGGAACTGATTGACAAGGAAAGACTAATTTTCTCTGATGTGCCTGCACATAGGATGCCTGCCAAAAGATGATGGAAGTATCTGAAGCCCCAGGTGGGGGTGGAGGATGTTTGCCGGTTGTAGGGTCGCTTCTGGTTCTGGACTGACTCATGGATTTGGACTTGATTTGGCTGATTTGGCTTGGAACGCGAAAAATGTCTTTAAAAAATCTGCAGAATATAGCTAAAGAATGACTCTGTGGTGTGGGGGAGCAGGGAGATGCTCAGAACAACAGCCTAGAAACATTTACGGCCAGATGGGAGATGTGCAGAGTACATGGAGGAATGAGGCGTGGAGGGAAGAAAGGGAAAGGAGGAAGTTTGAGGTGGACATGATGAAAAAGCCTGATGGTGAGATGCTTTGGGCATGGGAAGAGGGGGTCACTAAAAATTGGCTAAAAAGCCCTGTAAAGAGGATAGACTGGTCAGTCTGCAACGATGAGGCTTTCCCCATCTTGGCTTGTGGGCTCTCTTCCTTCTCAGGAGTTCACAAGCCCTGTCTGATGGCAAGACCTGACCATGTTAGCTAGGAACAGTGCCAGGGTGAAATCTAGGGGAGCATCTTTCTTGCCATCCGGGCTTGGGGTAAAAACACACTCCGCCAGCTCTCGGTCCCAGTACAGAGGGAGATACAATGTGCGCGCACGTGTGTGCATGTGCACATGGTGGGTGATCTGGTCTCCTTTTCAAATATCCCTAAAGATTAAAGAGTGAATGGGGGGAAGGAGGGGCGAGGAGCTGGATCTCAGCATGACCAGGCCTGGCCCTGCTCCAAGCAGTCTTCAAGGAGGGCTGCCTGCTCCTGCTCCCCGCTGGGAGTGTGATCACTATCTCGCTCTCCCCTTCCCTCCTGCTGCCAGCTCCCCACTTCCCTGGTAATCACACAGGGATGCTGTGCCAAGTTGAAAGCATGTGGCACTTGCATTGCAATCCTGCTGCCAGAGGAAGCCTGCTCCTCCACCCCTGCCCCCACAGAAACCTCCTTAGTGTGTCACAATAGGGCCCGTTCCCTGCTGCTCATGCTTGACAGGCTGATGCAGCCTGGAGTGACATGGCTTGTCCTCAAGGTTCCCATCAGTTCCTGTTGTGCATGGCCTCAGGGGCTGTGCCCACCCTTGCTCCCTTCCTCCATGCTTGCCTATATATGACCCAAAGAGAAGTCATAGCCAGATACAAGGAGCAGGCTGATGACAGCTGAGACCCTCCAGAAATAGGAAAAATGCACATAGAAGGGTGGGTGGGAAGGCCCAGGGGCACACCTTGAATTTAGATGCCTACATCCTCCATGGAGGTAGGGGCCCTGGCAATTTGGGAGGTCTCCAACTATGCGATTGGGGTTTAACGGCTCTGACATCTGCAGTATTCTCTCCTCCATGTGCCCTGCTTCCTCTGCATCCAGGACCCCATCGTTAGCACCCACAGGGCATAGCCACGAGCTTACCCAAGCAGCACCCCAATTTGGACCTGCATTAAACCATTTGCAATATAAATGATTCCTTCTAACATAGGGCTTTGGCCGTTGCTCGTCCTCTGTAAGCTGGGACCCACCCATATTTTCAGGGCTACCTCTGCCGCTAGCCAGCACTCTTGTGCCATGCAGCAGCGAGGTTTGTCTCATTGCAAAGCTGCACTGAAGAGGCTGCATCATCTTCCCATGATCGGGACACAACCTTGGAGCTTGCTGACATGGCAGAAATCATGAATGAGAGTCAGCTGTGCTGTGGGCTCTCACAAAGCAAAGGCAAGTGTGGTTGCCCCATCCCCTCCTTTTATCAGGGAAGTTGAAGAGAGAGAAAGCTGACTATATCAGCCCCTCCATCCCCGGCCTCCAGCCACATATCCTCAAGTGCCAGAGCGTGGGTGAAACCCAGCAGTGGCGCAGCAGGGGGTCAGGATCCCTGTGTGTTGAGGGTGGTGTGGGTGGGAAGCCTGTGCTTTGCATGCTTTGAGTCAGGGCTATCTGCTGCTTCCTCAACTCGAGGAGCCCTGACTTCATAGAAAAATCAAAGGGATGCATTGGGAGTGTGCGTCTCATGGGAGAGGGGGTTATTCTACTCCCAGGAGCATCCTGACAAGTTCTCTTTCTTCTCGGGTCCTTTTTACACAAGACTCAGCAAAAATCGACCCGTCCACTGAATATTCACAGCTCATCTGGCAAGCGATAAGTATTCGGAGCTGATTTCTGCTGAGCGCAACATGAAAAATCCCATTAGGAAGGAAGTGAAGCTTCCCTTTGTAGTTCATGCAACTTCTTGATTGATGCCCCTTGTTCCTGCTCCTGGAATAACACAGGACCCCCCTGGAGGGGCAGGGCTCTTGGCACCTGGATGTTCAGCGCTGTCCCTGGGGTCACTGCTTTGGGGGCCTCTCAGTCCTGGCTGCACAGGGCAGGCTGGGGCTGGGAGCACGGCAAGAAGAAAGCAGCAGAGCCCTTCTTGTGAGCGCCTGGTTGCTTCAGCCTGGCTGATTTGTGTGCAGTGCAGCAGTCTTGCCAGGTCTCATGCTATTGGGTATTTTCTTATAAAGCCCCAGTTTCTGGAGTCACATTATAGAAGAATTGTAGCTTCCATTATAGCAATGAATCCATCTACCGACCAGCGCCGAGAGAAGTTGAAAATGTGACCCTGATGGCTCAACTACCACAAAGCAAATGAAGAAGAACCCAACATCCGCACCACATGAGAGCTGACTCCTCATTTTCAGTTACTCGTTGCTGCACCATCTACATACTAGGCCCTATTCTTGAGGCTTTGCTCCATGCTACAATGTTGGATCCGCTCTGCTCCACTGAGCGATTACCACTGGATACTCGGTCCTCCCCTCCTGCGTGCTGGCTCGCAACCTTTTCTCTGCCCTGAGAATATGGTCAGTAGAAGCAGGAGTATCTCATTTTGGGTACTTAACCTACTTGCGTCCATGTAACAGCTCCTACCTCTCCACCATGTGTCCTACTCTCAGGCCACCCGATGCTGCTCTTTTCCCTGCCCTTGCTGCATGACTAGACATGGGGATGAAGACAAGAGCTCCCCTCACCGGGGTCTGTGCAGACACAGCCAGTTTTATCTGGTGTTTTGCAGACTATGCACCGTGCCTGTTGTTGCAAATCAAACGAGGCCAGGAGCACAGCACGTACCATGGGTCAGGACTGAGCACCTCCGGCAGTGCTCCAGGGGGGATTCTGCACCGGGTTACAGGGCTTGGCTCTGCCCTGCGGCACCGGGCTTTTTGTTTTTACAGCTGCCGAGTCAAAATTCATCCGATTCAATAAATACATACGACAAAAACCCGACTCGGCTTCTCCTGGGAGAGAGCAGGGGAAGATGCTGCTATAGCAGGTAGGAAGCTGGAAGGATAGACAGAGAAACAAGAATGAATGCATTGCATACATGTGTTACAGTCTTTCAGCATGTCTGCTCCCACACCCAGCTTTGTGTCAGCAGCACATTTACTAGGTAAGCACTTCATCCATCCCGTGGGTCAGGACCAGACCCAGGACAGACCTCTGAACACTTCCACTTTATATCTCCTCCCACTTAGACAATGAGCGATTGATGACTACTCTTTGAACACAACCATCCAACCAGGTATCCCCCATTTTACTGTAGTTTCCTCTAGACCACATGTCCTTAACTTTATAAGAATGTCATTGAGATCCTCTACCACCTTCCTGAAGTCAAGGTCTATCACATTCCCCGCTCTCCCCCCATCCACAGAGCCCATCACCTTGTCATAGAAGGAAGTTGGGTTGGTCAAGCATGACTTGCTCTTGATGTTGGCTGTTCCTTATCGCTTTGCTAGCCTCCAGGTACTTAGAAATAGATTCTTTGCTCTGGCATCTCCCCAGGGATTCAAGGTAAACCGGTTGTGGGTGGCATGAACAAGAAACCCCACCATTTGCTGTGGTTCAGGAGCATTCTACGTGGCCCTAAACGTGAGCAGAGCGACACCAAACGGCCAGAGGAGCTGCGTGTCCTGGGCATTCACTAGATTCATAGATGTTAGGGGTTGGATGGGACCTCGCGACATCATCCGGTCCAGGTCCCCTGCCCTAAGGCAGGAAAGACTGCTGGGGTTAGGTGACCCCAGCACGGTGTGTGTCCAGTCGTCTTTTGAAGATCTCCAGGGAAGGTGACTGCACCATGTCTGGGGGGGGTCTGTTCCAGACTCTAGACACTCGAACCATAAAGAAGTTTTTTCTTAGATCTAATCTGAAGCAATCTTTTAGCAGTTTATGTCTATTATTCCTAGTCTGGGGTGGACTGGTGAACAGATGCTCTCCCAGCCCCAGATGTTCGCCTTTTCTATACTTATAGGCTGCCACCAAGTCCCCCCTAAGTCTTCTCTTCTCCAGGCTGAACAGTCCCATGTCCTTCATCCTCTCCTCATTTGGCCTCTTCTCCAGACCTGTAATTATGCGCGTGGCCCTCCTTGGGGCTCTTTCAAGCTTCTCCACATCCTTTTTGAAATGCGTCGCCCAGAACTGGACGCAGCAGTCCAGCTACAGCCTCACCGAGAGAAGAGCAGAGCGGGAGGATGACATCCTTAGCCTTGCTTGTGATGCATTAGTTGATGCATGCCAGTATATTGTTTGCTCTGCCGGCTATAGCATCGCACTGGTGGCTCATGTTCATTTTGTGGTCAGTTGACCCCCAGGTCTCTTCCAGTTGTGCTGGATAGTGTAGCACCACCGAGCCTGTAAATATGTTGTGGATTATTTCTGTCCAGATGGAGCACTTTACATCTTTCAGTGTTAAACATCATCAGGGTTTGATCCGCCCACCTAACAAGCCTGTCCAGGTCAGCCTGTATCCGTAGCCTGTCCTCCAGCGTGACCAAGCTCCACCATAACTTGGTGTCATCCGTGAACTTTGCCAGTATGCTTTCCACACATTTTTCACACTAGATGCATGTCTGGGTGACCTTGGGAAAAGCCTGCAATGGCTGCATTTGCAGGAGTTTCTGCTATGCAGAAGCACCACAAAAGTGCCCCCCTAATACCAATTTCCAAATGGGGGGAGAAGGCAGGAAATGTCCTGCTCAAAGCAGTTTTACCTTCCTGTCACAGCCACCCCCCTTCTCATCACAGCCCTGCCAAGCCTCTTTTCACTGTCACAGGCAGTCCAGGGCTTAGCTTTGCCTTCTGGCCTTGGCTGGAGAAGATGGGTAAATACTGGGGAGAAGGAAGGGAACAATGTTGAGCCATAAGAAGCTGCATGTGAGACATGAGAGGAAGGGCTGCAAGCCTGGAGGTGGCTCTCTCCTCCTTCAGCATTCATTTCTGCCCTCCATCAGGTCCTAACTGCTCGCCCAAGATGCGCTTTAAACTGGTCCTTATGAAACAGAAGCGGGTGGGGATGGCAGGGCCTGTGAAATTCAAGGCACACAAGGATGGAAGCAGCTGCAGCATGTTCCTCTCCCTTTCATCCCTTACCAAGCCTTGAGCTGGTGAATGCAGAGCTGGAGCTGCTTCATTAGATGCTACCAGTAATACTACAGGACAGACACAGCCCCTATTGACCCTCTATCCTGCTGTCACTGGGATCCTGGTAGCGCTGGGCTCGGGTAGAGTCCCACACTGGCAACCTCTCCAGAGACGGGAAATAGCTTCATCTGGGCCATAGGGATGCTGCTCTCCTCCTGCAGATCTGGAGTCCAGGAAGAGGTCGTCTGCACCCAAGAGATGCAAAGCGTTAACTTCACTTAGGTGGAGAAACCGTTCAGCCAGACTGGTTCAAATGCCTGCGTGGGCACACGCACGTTGGTTTCAAACTGGTTGGGTCAGTTTGAGTCACCTCTCTACATGGCTAGGTGCAAACCAGACCCAAGGAACCCAGGTTTAAACCGATCGAAGAGCGTCCACACACAGCTGCACTGATCGAACAGTTAGTCCATCCAGGAGCACTGGTTTAATAAGGTGTTAGGGAAAGAAGGGATGAGAACAGAGGTGCCCAAGAGAGAGATGCTACCCTTTAATGGGGACCAGCAAGGACCTGGTTGTTTTGGGGGGGGGGTTTTGGCTGGATGAGGCCCTTTAGTGCCTGGCACTGGAGAGCGGCACAGAACTTGTGGGTTTATTCTGGATGAGTTCCTGGAGCTGCGAGTGCTTCTCAGTGGGTACCCACCACCAGGCAGCCGCCTCTCCTACCATCTGTGCTCCAGGGGGGAGCACCCGGCATGCCAGGCTGGGCTCGGGCTGCAGCACATACTGGTGCTGCACATGCTGTCACGTTATTAGCTCACGACACCAGGCGTGCCAACCGCTGACTCTCCGGATCTGAATCTGCCCTGATTTTCCCCATCCTATGCAACCCTAATGAAGTCTATGACCGCCCCGCCAGACCCATGTAAGCCAAGGCATGATTGACCTAGGGCAGTTTAGCAGACTTGGCTGCAGCTGGTTCTAAGCAGTTGGTACAAACCCAGACTCATCTCAGGCAGCAACATCCTTGGCAGAAACATTTGGTCTCTGCTGATCACCCTCCCCTTCATATGCTCTGTGCATGACTGACCTCCGTTTGCAGGTAACAGCAATGCTTTTACCCAGACCATTGTAGGAGGTGCATGGCTGGCTTCCTCTGAGGTCCCACAAGTGTCAAGACTGCCCTAATACTCAGCCTGACATGTGTGACAACTTCCAATGATGTCCTCTAGCAAACACTGAAGAAGAGAAGGACTTCCAAGGCTTCCCTGAAGCAGCAGTTTCCCCGTCTTTTTTGGGCTGTGACCCCACTTCTTATGACCACTCGCAACTCCACTTCTGGCCCACAGCCATCTGCAGTGAATGAATTTCTATGGGGCTCATGACCCCAACCTATAAGTGCTGTGCCCCCCAGTGGGTTATGACCCCCTTGCTTGGAAGCACGTGGAGATCGCTGCTCTAGAGGAAGGACGCTGGACAGGATGGGACTTCGGTCTCATCCAGCGCAGCAGGAGAGAGGAAATGGCAAAACTGCTTCTGGACTTCAGTCTGGAAAGCATTTGTCTCAGGAGACCACATCTGAATTCAAGTGCATTAAGTGGTGGCGAGGTATTTGCTGGAACAGATACAGGAGCCTGCATTAAGCTTAGTCTCAATGCACCTCTTCAAGACTGAAGTTATTTCAGTTTGCCGGTGCTGTTAAAATAAGAGGCAATATAAGCTGCAGTTAAGGCACAGCAGGGTTCAATAGGACCCAGGGAGGGGAGATGTAGGCAGGAAGTATTCAGCATTTATCTCCAAGGTGAGATCTGAAAAGAATCCAAAAATGCAGAGGGGCAATGGTTGCCATTATGATTTTTGCTCTACTTGCTATACAACAGGCAACAGGATACCTGGGAGTCAACCATGCTGAAGATGACCTTGGACCACAAATTAGCAACAAGCCGGCAAGGCAAGATGGGAGCTAAAGGGGCCTGCCAAATTTCTGGCTGCACTCACAGAGGCATCACGTCCCAGATTATGGATTCAACAATTCTTCTGTTTCTCTGGTTTAGATGAGATCATATCTGAGACGTTGCGTTCAGGTTTGGGCACCTTTATGGCGGAGCACTAGAGAAGATCTTCCAGCTCAAGCATGTGTAGAGCTGCTTGGAAAACGCTCTATTAAAATGGCCCCTGGAGCTTGGCATTTACTGTGCTACAGATTCCCGAGCAAATCAACTCGCTTCCCATGGAAGCGTGTGCATCTTCCCATCTGCCTCTCTGCAACCGGGGCTCCTTCTCACAGCTCATCAGGCACAACACTTCCAAACACCAAATCCTGCCCTCTTATCTCTGTGCATCCTCACCATCCTCCCCAGCACTGGCCAGCTGGGGTTCAGCTCTTGAGTGTCTGCCCTCCTTCCCCAGGGGCTTCCTTTGATGCTGGGCTCATGTAGCCTAGTGACACTCTGTGAGGTTGGCTTGTCCGGGGGTGACAAGTATTGGGCAGCGATGTGTCATGCGAGGGCGTGCGTGAGCCATTGCACATCCCCCTCCACATCGATACCTGCCTGGGCTCCAGATCCCCCAGCTCCAGCTGATAAACAAGATTGCAGCGACCTTTCCAGTGCTGCTTGCTCTCGCAGGCTGCCAGCACAAATCGGCTCTTTGTGCATCACTAACGCGGCACGTTGAGCTCCGGAAATGCTAGGGCCGTCCCTTCCCGGCGTGGAGCTTCACACGCAAACTGTCCTGCTGTCACCGGGGCTCCTCACCAGCCCCGTGGTCAAAGGCAGCTCCCTGCCCAGGACATGGCAATGTGCAGGGCAAGAAAGCCCTGCTCCATGGCTGCACACAGTGGTGTTTCTGCCCCGGGCTCCCAGCAGCAGAGCAGCTCCTTGAGCTCTGGGGTCTGTATTTCAGCCCCGTGCCACGGCCTGGCTAACACGTGCCTCATTTCCCGTCTCAGGCTTTGACTCCCTTCCAGGTCCCTAGGAAGATCTCTTGACTTCTGCATGAGCCCACAGGGGATGGACAGGTGATGGGGGTGGGCAAGGGCTAGTGGGGTGCAGATCCCTCCCCTCTGCAATGCTTTCTGCCAATAACTTGGCTTCCCCCAGCCTAGAAGACAGCCTTGCCCTTGTCATCTCCATGGCTGAGCCCTCATTTTTGTTCCCTGCTGGAGCCCCTTGACTTTATCCCTAGTAGATGTAACCTGCAGGCACTGATCAGCGGCGCTGTCTGCAGCCACTTGCTGCTCCTACCCGAGCACTTCTGACAAAGGAGCTCGGACCCCCTGGATTGAGGCTTTATGCACATCAGTACCAACCTGCCTGGATTATTCTTTGCAGGATGCTCTGGCCTGGGCCTGATGACTGGAAGCTGCAAGGATCTGCATCCTCTGCAAGCAATTTTTCATGCGGGCAATTTTTCATGCTTGGCCTTCGGCTCGTAGTTTCTACAGAGCAGCGGCCCTGCCAGCCTGGAGCCCCTCGGTGACGACGAGGCTGCTCCTTCCCGGGGGTCCCTGGAGCGCTCGCACACTCGCACCCAGGACAGAACGTTCCCTTCGTCTCTCTCCCCCACAGCCCTCTCGATGACGTCTTTTCCACGCTGCTCCTGATGCTCTGAATAGTCTCCCACTCTCCTCATTCAAATTCCTCCTTAAAAAACACACTTCGCCTTGGGCGCCCGCCCACAATGAGACTGAAGGCAGTTTGAAAGCAGTGGCATGTTCAGGTGTCTGCCGGAGTGAGTCCAGGAGTGAGCCTGGGGACACGGGGGTGGACCTCATCCCAGTACTGCTGCCCCAACTGGAGTGGCCTTGAGCAAAAAAAGGCAGTATGATCCCGAATGATTGAGATAAACCTTCTCTGCTCCGGGTCTCCGGGGATGGCCATTTCACAGCTGCACAAGGACCGTGTGACCCTCCTTCATAAAGTGTTTGGAGATTTGGGGTGACAAATCCTCCCTAGAGAAAAGCCTCTTGCTGTTATAAGAGGAGAGCCATGCATGGTGGGCTTGCTCATGGCAGACAGTCCGTGCTCCCCAAGGAGTTCTCCTTCCCCTTCAAAAGCTGTTGCCTCCCTGCCCCTTCTCCCATCTCGCCACCCCTCTCTGCCTGTGGTTTTGATCCAGTTTCGACGGTAAATGCCACAAGGAAAGACGCCTGTCCTTCTTGTTTGCCCACAAAGAGCTGTGTGCACGGCCGGGGCTTTGCAAACACTAATAGCCTGCCTTGTCAACAATTCTGCTTGCTCTCAATAACGATTTGGTCACTGAACAGCATCTCTTTCACCAGGCGCCCATCGTTGATGGAAGCAGGCCGTGACCTCAAGTGGGTATTGAAGATTTTTAAAACAAGCAATGAAGGGAAAGCAAATTGTGCCTCCAAGCAATTGCAGGGGCAGTTGAAAGCTGAAGCCAGGTTGTTTTTTTTTTTTTGTACAGCATTACCCACTGCAGGTGGTTTGCTCAAGCAAAAACATGGAGCAAGCTTTTGCTCCAAGCGTGCAGGAGCTGAGGGACAGACCCAGGATTGGCCGGACTTCCCCATAGGACCGAGTATTGCTCATATTGCTGAGAAATCAGGCCACTGGTTTAGCTGGTGAACCAGAGCTGACCTGACTCCTGGTCATCCTCCAACCATGGGCATGTTGCCCTTTGCCTTTGGGAGCTACCGACTGAGGATCTCTGTGAAACTCAGTGGGTCTCAGTCCAATCCCCCTTAGATCTTGCTGGCAGGCTCAGCAGCTTGGGCTGAACAGGCTCTGGAGCCTCAGCTCCCCTCTGACTCCAGGCTGCCCAGCTCTGATGCAGTCAGGATGGAGCAGGGCGGGGGGACTTGCCTTGCTGCACCCACCCTAGATAAGGGACTGACTTCCAGGGGTCAGGGTATCACAACTCCCAAAGCGAATAAGGCCTCCTCTGCATCCCACAGCAAGCAGCCTTGATATCCATGGGAGCAATGGTGCTGAGTGCAGCCAGCCTCTGTTTGCATTTCCCATCCAGCGAAGCGATCCAGAGCACCCATCACATCCAAACCCAAGGCTGCTCCGTAGCCCCCAGCCCAGCAGCCCATGCCCTGCACACTGGCAGGGCCATGCTGTTGAACCAGCTGCTGTTTTTCCCACTTTAAAAATGCTGCTCTAAATCATCAGCGCTTGGGTCTGAGGCTTTGGAGCCTTCTGGAAATGGCGTTGATTTACGCCGTCGGCTGCTGGCCTGGAACGCCACCGCGGGCTCGTGTTCGAGCCCAGCCTCCCCACACGCTTGTGCTAGGACTGGAGCGTCGAGAGCTTCGGGGAGATCAGCCGCAGTTTCCACGGTGGATGCTGCTGACTCTGCCACGGCTATTTCTGCCCATCAGCAACACATTCCCTGCCTGCAGCTGCAACGCTGTTGTCTGCATTCACCCGTGTCAGGGCCAAAGGGAGCAGGGTTTGCTGGAGAGCTGCCGCTTCATGGCCAAGCATCACTTTTGCCCCCCCGCCTACCCATAGTAGTATCCCCTGTTGCATTTCCTTTGTGGTCAGGCCCTTTCTCCATCCTGGGATCCTGCAAGCCAAGCAGGGTGGGGCCCAGCCGACATACGGCTTTCAGAGAAAGCCTGGGTGTTACAGAAGACTGCCTCTAGACTGACCCCCCCTCCCCCCCCAGCATGGCACTGTGCAGAGGAAGAGCACCCGCTTGGTTTGTGCACTAGGACTAAAGTGCCTTGCTCTGACACCGACTTCCTGGGGGACCTTGGGTTGCTCACTTAGCAAATGCCATTTTACAGGTGGGGATTGAAGGACAGAGGGTACAAAATACTGGTTAGGATGCAGCTTGGCGAGGTTATGAATGTGATTCTAAGAGAGGTCTCTTCTAGAGGAAAAACTTCTTAAGACCCTAAAATGCTTTAGTCATGGGGTGGAACATGTAAAAGGTCAGATGGATCATTCTTCCTCCCCCACCGCTCCCCCCAAAGGAGACTTAAAGCCAGGCTCTTGACTGCTGGCGAGCATCAGAGATCATTTTACATAAGAGCCGGGGAAGCAGCATGTCAGCTAATTGCATCTGCCTACCTACGCGCCACCCCCACCCGTGCTTTCAGCTGCACGTGGGAGCCTTCCCTGCCTGCCCTAGCCGGGTGAGCTGTGGTGCAGTTAAACAGGTGCTATGCTCTGCCCCAGCCTTGGCTGCATGTCAGCTGGAGGTGGCAGGGCTTCTGCCTGACTAACACTTTCCTGCAAAGTGTTTCGGGGTGCAAGGACACCGCTGCGTGCACTCTGTCATTGGGAAGCGAGTCCATTTTTGTTCCCTTCCATTTCTCATAGGGAAGCTCAGTACAGAGGGTAGTAGCCCCGTCATCCGACTCAGCGCGAGTGGAGTCTGGGGCCAGATTTGGGCTCTGCAAACCCATCCAACCAGGGGGCATCCGCAAACCCATCCAACCAGGGGGCATCTCGCTTGGCCCAGTCCTTGCAATGCTCAGATGAGCTAGTGGCACCAACTCCATGCCACTAGCTGTGGGTCAAGTGCAAAACAGAGTTGCAGGGAGGGAGCAGGCATAGACAGAAACCCACACCTGCTGCACGTGGCTCTCCCACAAATGCCTTCTGCCTAGTTTGCCTGAAAGGAAATCGGCACCTACCAAATTAGCTGGAGCAGTCGTCCCGCTCACCGGCTGTTTTCCTCTCCCCTGGCGACTCTCCAAGCTCGCGGTTTGTATTTCCTGTCCTTTGTTTTATTAAACAAAGCCTCACTCCTCAGCTGGCAGGAAAAAAAGAGTATCAGTGAAGCTTGCAAGGTTCACAGCTAAGCCCCGATGTCGCTCCTCGCGCTATCTGCCTCGCGCGGAAGCAAGCGCCTGTCAGTCTGAAATGGTAAATCCAAGGGACTCGGAGCCCAGGCAATCTGAAACATTTTGGAAAGGCAGGGGTGCAATCTGGTGGAGGAAATCCAGGGGCAGGGGATACTGCGGATGCCCAGAGGACAGGTGGAGGGGGCTGCTCCAGCCATTCATGGCCTAGCTTGGGACTTTAGACACCCAGATTCAGTTCTCTGCTCTGCCACAGATGTTCCGTGTGACCTTGGGCAAGTCACTTAGGCCCTTTAAATCTCAATCTTATTCTGTCCTGGTAGAAAGGGGATAATAGCACCGCTCTGCCTACCTCACCATGGTCATGCAAAGTGCTCCAGGGGTATTCAACGGTGGCCAATTAAGCGCATAAGTCAGTCCCAAAGCAGAGATGACAGCATGCTCCCCGCCCTCTAGCACGGAGGGATCAAGCCAACCGGATACTCGCTATGTCCATGACCTGCGCTGAGCACCAAAGCTGGGTCAACACCATGAAACACTGGCCGCGAGCGTCAGCCTGAATGTCTGAGCAGCAACACACTGTTTGCACTGCATTTGCATTTGCTTTCTTGGACAGCAGACTCCAGTGTTGCAGATACAAATATTAGCCAAGACCATATTTTTTAAATTTGTGCACAGAGCATGACTCATCTGCCCAATTACGACCAAGAGCCCAGCTTTAATGCTGATTACTTCTGATCAATCCAGTGAGTAAAAAACCTCCAAAGAGACACTTACTGCATAAATCTGAATAATAAAGGAGGAAGGAATTGCAATCTGCTGGCGGATATTCCACAAGCACAAAGAGACACTAAATCCACTGAATAACTTACTGGCTGCAAATTAAACCATTCAAGCCCTGAGTGCTATTGCAAAGGGGTTCAAGGGTGCGTTTATAGCCACTAGGTAGTCCAGGGAGGCACCCGCTCCACCACCATGAAGGTGGACTATAGAGCAAGGGTGCATGGGTTGCTCCTGAGTCAGGAACGCTCCCGTAGGATTAGCTGGAGTCAGACAGCGTGGGCAGATGCTGCAAGGAGCTGCCCTCGCTGCTCTGCTAAAGAGCCTGACTTCTATGGCAACAACCATCAGGAGGTATCCAGGAGCGCTCCACATATGCACGTCACCCCGAAGTTCAGCCGTCTCGGAGGTGGAGCGCAGCCACAGGCTAACCGTGCGTGGCAACATGCAGCGCTAGTTTACACAGGAGTTAGGAACAGACACTGCATTGCAAGTCTGCACCCTACTTGAATCCAGATTAACCATCAAAACGTGTGTCAGCACTTAGGCCAGGTAAACTGGATTTACCAGACCTCAGCGGAGGCCCCAGAGGAATAGTGGAAGCAAGCTGTCCTCCAAATTGGGCATGAAGTATAGCACACAGGGTCTTCTTTGAAGAGCAGCTATCATTTTGAGTGTTCATCTTGAGACACAATAAAGGACGGGATTTTCAGAGGGTGGTTTCTTCCCCCTCCATTCATCATCAGAGTGGTGCAGGGCCATGCAAACATCCCTAGTGACTTGTCATAATTCAGGCCTTGGCTGTCTGTCTAATGACCACAGCTGGCCTGGTTTGAAGGGGGGTGGTGTCCAGTGGCGAGGCCCTTCAAGCATCCTTTTGCAACATCAACACGGCTTATATAAGCACATTCCAGTCTTGACAGAGGTGATTCAGGGTCATTGGACTCAAGGGGAAAACCGGCACGGTGGAATGAATTTCCCTACTCGGGGCCATGTAGCGGCAACCAAACAAGCTGCTCGGGTTTACCACCTCCCCGCCTTTGCGGTGACAACAGGGGAGCTGTGTCCCCCATAATCCAAATAGAGCGGAGGTCACAAGAGGAGCTCCAGCATCGCCTGAGATGGCATTGCCAGCCTTTGGGCCTGTGGCCTGGCAGCCAGCCCTGCAGGAGGGTGCCTGTCACCTTGCAGAGGACACATACTGGGTTTGCAGAAGGAGCGAGCGCTGCCGTTACCCACACACTATTTTCTTGACGTTCCTCAGGCAGGGTCACTGCCCCACATTCGACTGGAGCACTTTGCCTTCCCACCTCCCCAGGGCACAGCACACCTTCCTTACGCTGCTCCAGGCTCTCAGAGAGGGGTAACAAGGATCATTACCCCCTTTACACAGAGAAGGTAACCAGGGTCAGCATTGAGACTTTCCCCAGGGACAGCAGCAGCAGCAGACACAGCACCCAGAAGCTCACAGGAAGGTGCGCTAACCACTCAGCCTTGCTCCCACAGGTATATTTGGACTGGGCTTGCCTTCTGCACCCTACTACAATGCTGGTAGAGGAGCTAAACCAAGAAGATGACTTTGCTGTGTCTCGACAGCTCTGCTTTCCCAGCAGCGGCCAGAGGGCTGTGCATTAGCAGCCCAGCAGGCCTCTGCAGCCACGTAGCCCACGCTGACCCCGAGTGCTGCGGAGGACGGAGGTAATGCAGCCTGACAGGGGTCTTCCAGACATGCTGCTTCGGAGGAGAGAAGCAGGGATGAAAATAGAAGCCGGCCCGGCTGCAGAAAGCAAGGCGCTGGCTGGGGAGCAGGCGTGACGGCAATCACTGCCACTGACCTCCACACCCACTGCTACCACCAAAGAGTGGGGTCACAGGGGGGTGGAGAAGGTGAAGGTGAAGACAGGTTAACCCTTTCAGCACAAGAAGCTGTGGGAGTTGCATCTGCTAGGGAGGATTTCCTAGTAACCAGTTATGTAGCAGCCTGCCCCAGCTTACTCCCTAATGGCACCAGTAGCTGGGGAGATGGGTAGTCTTGTAAGAGCAGGGCTGAATCTGGCCCTGTTCAGGTCTGGATACAGAGAGGCTATAGGGAGCCAAGAGCGGGGGGAAGGAGGGGGTTAGGGTGGGATGTAACTCATGGGTCAGGTTGTTAGGCCTCTGCTCCATACTGAACGTGGGTGTGACGGGTTGCCCCTCCTGTAGTCTGACCCAGGAGCCAGTTTGCTCATAAAGTCCAGCCAGCTCTCAGTTCCTGTCCATATATTTTGCAGGGGAACGCCTGTCACCAAACAAGGCAAGGAACAACATAAGCAGCAGGAAAAAAAATGAACAAAAGCAAAATCTCTGGTCTTTCTTCAGACCTCGGGAGAGAGGTAATCCAGGCTTGGTCCTTATCCCTCAGCATACCAGCCTCCTCTTTCCCTGGGAGCTTTTAACATCTCCTAGGGCCAATCAACCATCCCTGTCAGCTGACCCTGGGCTCCTAGGCAGGCAGGCTCCTCTCTCTAAGCCCCTGTAGCTAGGCTTCAGCCCCTAAGCCATGCACCTCATTACATTGGGCCTATTTTAGCCGCCAGTACAGGGCTCCAGGTCTTTGGGGTCCTTAGTTTAAGATCTTTGCATTGGTCAAGCTGGGGGTTGCTACACGGGCAGAGAATGGTTTGCTCTGTCTAGCCCCGTGATCCTTCTAGGCATCTTCCTGTCACGTGGCATTAGAGCAAGAGGTGACGTGGTACGGCAGGACTTTAAATGGCTTGTTTCAGGGCTCAAGTCTGCCCAGAGAGATTGCTGAGACGTGCCAGCATTTCCATACCATAGCGGGACGTTCGGCTGATTTTGTATCTGTCTGCTGGCTGGTTGTTCAGCCAGGCGCCGAGGGCCTGTGCAGGTGATGCCTCCAATGGGTTTTCTAGAGGGGGCTGTATATAGCCCGCTCCGTGGATGTGGGGCAGAGTAAGCACCAATTAATATTTTAGTCAAATGGTCCCTTGCGCTCTGTCCCCTTCCATCACATCTGTCCGACGAGCTCACCCGTCACTGCAGGGCTTGCAACCCAGAGGCAAAGTTTTGCGCAGTCCATCCCAGCAGGGCCAGTGCAGGACCCACCTCCACAGAGAACAAGAACCGGCCTGATGCAAACTCCCCCAGCAACAGGATAGTCGAGGTGGCAGATCTGCTGCCGGATGCGCTCCCCGCTAGGATATTATTCCCGATGCAATTCAGTCACTGTTTTGCATCGTCGGCTTCATGTCCAAACACCATCCCCTGCTCCCTGCATGAGCCTTGCCTGCCTTTATCTGAGCGTGGAATCAGGCCCCTGCAGGCAGCTCCCAGCTCATTTTCAAATATCATCAGAGGAGCTTTTCAGGGTGATTAGGATTCAAGGCACTGAGACAAGCCATTTGCACCTGCTAGTCTGAAGCTGTCCCAGGTGCCTTCCGTCTCCTGTGCCCCAAGGGACCCTGCTGCTGCCTCTGCGCTTAATCCAATTAAGCGGTTTTCTCCCCTTGGCAAGATTTTGGGAGCACTCTTTGGCAGCCTGGCTTTTGACCTTGACAGAGCAGAGAGGCTGAAGGCCTGCCCTTAATAAAAAGTCTCTAGAGCAGGGATGGAGGTTCACTTAGGGGGTTTTCATGAGCTATTGTGAGCTGGGTCAGCACCCCCCAGCCTGCAACAGCTCAACAAAACTCCCAAGTGGCTCTGCCTTGGGACCTGGCCCCATGCTGTCATTGCCCTGTGATCCTGGCCCCAGTCCTAGGGTCTCCACAGGGACTGGCTTGTGACCCTCATATGCAGGGAAGGAGCTGCTGCTTCTGGGAAGCAGAGTCTGGCCGCTGCACTACCCTAGCCCTGCTGCATGCCGGGGGTGGAGGGACCAGCCACATGGCACCAAGGCTTGGACAGCCCCTGTGCCCGGGCTGGGTGGGGCCGAGGGACCTGCTGTGGACCGGATAAAGTCCCTTGGTGGCCCGGATTCATCCAGCCCACCCCTGGTCAGCATGGGCCACAAGTTTCCTTCCATGCTTGGTCCACCGTGGGTCACAGACCCTGCTAGGCACCTCTGCTCCTTTAGCTCAAGCTGTAGCAGGGCTTGGTTTTACCAGTGAAGATCCCTGCTTCAGTCCTTTGATGCCAGTTAGCAAGGTGGCCATCATGCCCGTGGGAAGGAGTTCGCTTTTGGGGTCTGTCACGAGCCCTAGACTTCCCCTCTCTGCTCCTGGATTTCCCACTAGCTCCCTGGTTTGGGAAGACCCAGTCGGTGCACTGGGCCCAGGTTTCAGTCCTGCAGCATAGGAAATGGGGATTTTCAAACCTCTCCAAGTCCCTCAATGGCAGGCACATTCTGTCAGTGAGGGACGTTGCCTCCAGATTGTCTTTCCCAAAGCACGAGTGCTGCGATCCACCCACTCAGCCCCTCGCGGCTCTGCTGACAGCAGTGCTGTGCTGAGCTGACTACAGGGCACGTGGGAGGTGGTGGCACGGCTGGGACTGGAAACGGAGAGGAAGATGCAATGCCCCTGATAGCAGGCTCCACCGTTCACAGCAGGAGGAGCGGTGCCCTGAAACAGGACCTGTTGCTCTGCAGCATGCTGGCCGAGGGGCAGGTTGTGCAAAACTGGCACAGCATGTCTTGGGATAGTGCACGCATGTAGGTGTTGGGATGGGACCTTCCCGCTTCGCTTGCTCTGAAGCCCCTAAAGACATCTTGCAAAGAGGCTCGTGACACCTAAGCACCTTTTCAGACCAGGGCTCCATGCTTTTTAAGCTGAAATCCTGCTCCACCAGGGAAGAGGGGAAGCTTGGATTTGTGGAGCCTCCTTGGAGCTCTTCTCAGGGAGGAAGGGTGCTGGCCTGAATGGGGCTAGGGGCCAAATGCTTGACTTTTGCCACGGGGCCAGCTTAGTTTTAGAGCTGAAATCCCATTAACTAGACTGATTATTATAGCAGACACAGGAATGGCATTTGATAGAGGTAACCCATCTCACTGAGCTCGGGGAGCACGAGTCCGCTAGTTTTAGTGCCAGGCTCTCAGACCACCTTCTTCCTGGCTCAGTACTTCAAGCCAGGAGACTTGGTTATTTCTCACCCATCAAAACATTTAATTCATTTCACCCATAACCACATAGTCTATAGAACAGCCGCGGATATACCCAAACTCAAGTGGGAGGTGTTCTGGGAATGCACTGAACGCAGCCTACAGTCTTGCAAGCAGCCAGTATAAGCCAAAGGTGGGCCCTACAACAACCATCTTGATTGATCACACTTGAAATAATCAGCAAGGCAGTGATTCCCAAACTGTGCTCCACGAAGTTATGGCAAGCGGTTCATAATTACTCTGCAGACTGTATTAGTTAAGAGTCTGATGCTAGGGATGCACCTTGGTCTGTGCGCAATGTCGAGGCTTGACAGCGCTCCCGAAGTTTTGGAAGTACCAGACCAAAGAGCAAAAAATGCATTTCTGACACACTTGGTCCGTGCTCCTGCCAGGATTTGATTCACTAAATGGGTGTGAAGAATCAAAAACTGCTCCTTACAAGTCTTTCTTCCAGGTGGTGGCTTGGCCATCAAACGTGGCCTTAGCAAGCAGAAGGTCTCTTACCCCCGTCCATTCTCACTCTTTCTCTGGAGGGGTGTCTAGACCATCACAGCCTTGCTGGGAGGAGGCTGACCTGCCACTGGGAGAAGGCTGACTCCTGATGCAGGTCTCTTTTCTCCAAGGAGCCACCCCTTCCCACGGGGATCTAAGCGGCAGCCTCTCATTCACCGCTCAACAGACACCTCCACTTCTCAACCCTTGTCTTCTTCTGTCGCAGGCAGGGGCTCCACACCCAGTGTCCGGAAAACCTTGTGCTCCTAGCAGTTTCTTCTGCAGCACTGACCCCCGCCCCAGCATCACACAGGTACCTGGGAACAGGAGAGACGCGGGAGACCCACCTCCACCCCACCCTAGCTCGCTGCGTAGTTGCACCCTGCAGGTTGGACCCCCCTGCAACACACTATTAATGCCACGTCCATACCTTCTGCTCCTCAACACAGTCATTGCCTGCCCCGTGCTACAGATCTGATCTCCACCAGCGAGACTCACCTTTGGCGCCATTGCCTTCAGCCCTCAGCTTCATCGGTGTTGGATCACCCATCTAGCCTGCTGCTCCACAGCTTCCCTGGTTCCCCAGCATTGCCCTTGGAGCACCACGGGCCTTACAGGCATTGACCTTTCTGATTGCTCAGCCCTGGCTGCTTCTTATATATTGCCACTGTGGGCAGAGGCAGAAGTAGCCCTCTGCTGCCTTTAAAGGGCCAGGTACCAGCTGCCATCCTCCTAAGGCAGCGGTTTTCGACCTTTTTTTCATTTGCAGACCCCTAAAACATTTCAAATGGAGGCATGGACCCCTTTGAATTGCAAGTGTGGGTATTCGCATTCTTCTGATCGATCACAGTCACCTTTCCCAGCCCCCTTAGACATAGTTTGTGAACCCCCGGGGGTCCGCGGACAATAGGCTGAAAACCTCTGTCCTAAGGAGACCCCAATACAGACTTGCAGAGGAGACACAGGCACAGAGCATTGCTTGGTAAACTTCCAAAATGTAGTTCCTCACTAGGAAGCGTGCAGCCGCAACATGGGAACGTTGAATTCCTTCTGTTAAATAAAATATAAGGGGAAATGCAATCTCTGAAACAAAGCCATATCACTGCTATGTGGGGGCAAGGGGGCACTAGCACTCCTGGCTTCTACAGCTTCTCTTGCAGGTCCAGCAAAGTCTGAGGGGCTGCACACCAGCCTGCATCCAGGATTGACAGAGGGGGTGCCCCCCACGTTTCCAAACCAGTGTGTCTCTCATGTTTCTGCTCCCCCAGTTTCCCTACTACTTGTGTTGCTTTCCAGTAGACAATGCTGATGTGCAACTCCTTTCTTCCATCCTTTTCTTACTGGGGGCTTTTTATGTTTTATTTATTTCAGTTTTTGTGTGTCTGTATTAACTCAAACTATTAATTGGAATGCCCCCTTTGAAAGTGATTCTTTTAATATGTCAAGCTCATGGAGAGGCGAGGTGCTAATCCCTTTCAAACAGTCCTACGCCTTCCTCAGCCCTGCAAATCACACCGCTGCTAGATTGCAGCAATCAAACAGAAAAGGGGAAGGAAAGCAAAATCCTTTATATCTCCTCTAAATTGAGCAGGCAATGTCATACTTTCTTTGGTTACATCTAATACCTGTCACTTCACATCCTACAGGGCTTACAACAGAACATGAGACATCATGCTGAAAGACAAGAGCGATTACCCGCATATGGAGTGATGGCATATCGGATTCATAAGACAGACAAATGTACAGGTTTCTAAATTGGGGGGGAAAGAGAGTTTATGTGACATCTTTGGGAATCAGGAAGTTTGACCTATTTTTTACTTCCTTTTCTCCCTCCGCCCCCTTCCTCTCTTCCTTCCTTTACAGCAAGTTGCTTTTTCTTTCGTGGCCACCTCCACCACTGTGATTTGATTCATTTACAGGGCATGCAGGGCCCTTCTGTTTTGGAAAGCTGGCTGCTAGGCTTGCTCCATCTTTAATCTTGAGCTGCTTTCTTATGTAAATGTTTCGGAGACTCTTGCCTTGGTGGCCGGCAGCAGTTTGAAGATTATCTGTGAACCTCCTATTTCTAATTGCCTGGTCCATCATGCAGACTCTGCCTGTCCACACTAATAGTCCTCCCGTGGCATCAGACCCACTTTCTTCTGCCAGCAGAACAACACCAGGGCTGCGAGGAAATGTGGCTTCTGCTGCCACCTGGTAGCTGGCAGAAGGTGCAGGTAGATGCTCCCATGTCTTCTGCCGGCTGCCACGGCCCCTTTCATAGCAGCTGTCTCCCACACTGCCCTACCCGCTGCACCAGCACAGCTGCTGTAGGGTAGCTAGCCGCGTGGAGCTGCCAGAAGCGGTGTAGGTGGTGGATGATATACTCCAGTGGTTTCCCTTTGGAAACCTGGGACTTTTGCCAGCAGGGGCTTTGTCGTGGAGATATGCCCTGTTCTTGGGGAATTCCTGACCCAGGCTCCCACTTAGGCAGTGCATCTCACCGGCTGGGCTTGAAACAGTGCCTTGCCACTGTCGTTTGGGGTAGCTCCAAGGAGATTAGCGGCGGTGTCATTGAAAAATTCCAGTTTCATCCAATATCATTTCCAATTTCCAAGCCAGGTGGAACAACAGTTCTTAACCTTTTAGTCAAAATCCATCTGATATCTCACACGCGACTCCTCCAGCTAGCAGGGCCTTCCCCCAGCAAACCACTGGAAGGGCTCCTTCAGCAGCAGCAGCAGGGGCCAGCCTGCCCTGGGGGGTGTAGGAGCTCACAGACACCCATGAAGAAGGGACTTGCCCAGGCAGGTCAGCACCCTATTCCTCCTCCACTGCCCTAACCACTAGCTCCCGCTCCCTTCCCAGTGCCTGGCACTGGACCCGGTGCCTCTGCTCTGCCATTAGACAATGCAGGTGCAGTTTCTCATGGCTCGACAGCAGCCTTCGCTCGGCACTGCAGACCTGGCTCGGGCTGTGTTTAACCTCCCCAAATTTGTTCGACCTGCACTCTGTGGCTGACACTGTTCAATGCTCCCAAAAATGAAATCTGAACCATTACTTGCAGTGCTGAGCCATAGAGCTGGGCAGAGATGCCGGCGAGAGGGGGAAAACACTTTCCTGAGGCCTGTGGGGAGGTAGTTCATATTTAGGAGCGCAGGGTGGGACCGACGAAGCTTGCCTTCTGCACAGCAAAAAGGAAGGTGACCTTGGGATCAGGACTCCTGGGCTCTGTCTCCAGCTTGGTAAGGAGTGCCGTCTGGTGATCAGAAGAGAGGACTAGTGGTTAGGACTCCTGGTTTCCATTCAGAGCTTTACAAGGAGGATTCCTGTTGTGTAAAGTAGCAGAGTAGATGCTCAGGAGCTATTCCCAGCTCTGTGAGGGAGTGTGGTTTGGTGGTTAGAGCAGGAAGCCTTGGCCCCTGGGTTCCCCGCTCAACTTTGCCACCAACTTTGGACAGCACCTCCGTTTCTGTACCTGCAACCCGGGGTCTGTAAAATGCAGTCAGCCCCATTTTGCTGCAACAAGCAGCATGAAGAGCTTTGAGGCACTAAGGTCAAGCTCCTAAGGACTACATACTGTACGACTGTTGTAATCGCAGAGGATATTGTTGCTCATAAATTCTTCAGCCCTTTCCAAACTCAGCCACAGTAATTAACTTCCTGACCCACTAATACAGCAAATGCCACAGACAGTGATGGTAGCATAAATAAAAGCCTCCCTGTGCTGGAGGAGGACCTAGGGGCCAGCAGCTTGGAGTGGGGATGCATGGAAGCCCCTGGAACGACTGGGGTCCCACAATGCTTAGTGACTTGTGCGAAGGGCTGGTGCTGCCCCTGGCACGTATGGATGGGCCTGGAGTGACAGGACACATTGCAAATCTTCCCTTCTGGCCAGGGGAGGTCCAGCCTCAGCAGCAAGGAGCATCCTTCAACCCTGCCTCAGTGCCAGCAAGAGCCCCAGTGCTGGCCACTAACTGGCACTTGGGAAGAGCTGATGCAAGGACTACAGATACATCCTGGGAAGCTGCTCTGGGCATCAGGACTGAACCCCAAATTTGCTACAAGTGCCCACTGCTGCCCAGACATGATGGGGAACCTGGGCCCTGCTCCCTGTAACACAGCTGGGGCTTGTGTGCCAGGCACATGGGTGAAATGAGGGCAGGAAGAGCAGGGTGATGAACAGCAGGCCAGGGGAGGGGAGCAGGGCAGGTGGGGGAAGGAGGAGGGGAGGGTCAGGCTAGGGACCGGCATTATAATTCAGCAGGGAGGCTGGAGCCGTCCGCGGAGGGAGCTGACCAGATTGTCAATGCGGGAAATGGAGGCAGCGGAGCAGAAACTCCCTCCCCAGCCCTCACATCCGTGCTGGGTGCTGTCTGCTCAGGCCTGAGCCCTTCTCTCACTGATGGTGGGAATGCTCTGGGGGGTGGGGAAGGGCATTTCTCCTGTTAGCCAGGTGTTGGAAGTGGCCTTCCCCTAACCCCACAGCAGCCCAAGACCCTAGACTGAGCCCCAGCTTGGAGGAGCCAGCTCTCTGGGGCAGGACAGGAGTAATTCAGAAAATCATAGACGAGCAGGACTGGAAGGGACCTCAGGAGGTCATTTGGTCCTATGTGGTTCCAGAGGTGGGGACGCGCTAAGAGCCTGGTGAGCTGCCTCCTTGGGCCAAGATGCACAACATGCAGGGAGCAGCCAGGTGCCTCACTGGGCGTGGAGTGCATGGATGCCCACAAGCACATGCATCACCACACAGGTGGCTGTGTGCATGGGAGTGCATGTGCTCACGCTTGTAGATGTGCATACAAGCATGCATGTGCCTTGTTGGGATGCTTTCCGAGGCCTGGCTCCAGCAGTGTCCAATGGCTGCAGGAAAAGCATGGCAGGCGCTGTGCTCTGGGCTGCCCTGCCTGATGTAGCTCGCCTGGCCTCCCCAAAGGAGCTACTGTCATGCAGCGGCCACCTTTCCACTCCCTTCTCCGATAACACAGAGCACCCGCAAGGGCTGAGAATAGCTGGGCAGCAGGTGTGTGCATGTGGGCATAGAGGGAAGGTTGCATGTCACGCACAGGGGTGTGAGTGGGTGTGCACACGGCAGAAATACCTGCCAAGGTATGGAGAGCATTAGGTGTGTGTAAGCATGTGTGTGTGCACATGCAGGCAGAGAACCATGTGTGATTTCCAAGTGTCAGGAGACAAGTGAGAGGAGAAGAGGAGGAAGAAGGAGGAGGAAGAGGCAGGACATGGTGGAGGGCCGAGCTAGCTGCTTGTGGCCATGAAGGGAGGCGCCGAGTGCAGGGACCACCGCTTCAGGAGCTGCCATTAGCAGCCGATTTATTCGGCTGGAAAGACCTTGTTTCCAAACACTTTTTGTAATCTGAGTGTGTGGGTGGATTTGTTGCTTGTGAGAGCGAGAGACTAATAATGCTGGCACAGAGCCAGGCACAACGCCGCCGGCGCTTTCACCTGCGGGGCTAGTGCACCTCACTCCTGCCACGCAGTGCCCCGGGGCTTCCCCTGTACAGCCTTCGGGCCGACCCGAGCCCCAGCGCATAGATGATGGCCCCTTGGGAGCCGTGGAGAGCAGCTGCTTCTCCTGTCCTGTCCTGTCCCACCCCATCCCAGCCGGTACCATCACTTTTTCCAAAGAGACAGCAAAGCAGGGCTGCAGCATCCTCCTGGCTGGGTACAGGGACTTATGTACAGCCACCCCACCCCACCTGAAGGGCAGCCCTGCAGAGAGAACCAAACCCCCCAGTGCCTGATGGTGGCAGGGGAAATATCCTGATTAAGGTGATACAATTAAAATGGCACTGTGTAGTGGACGGTTGCACCCTTGTCCGTTTGCGGACAGGACTCCCTGTGAAAGCTTCATGGTTTGCTGCCCAGTGGAAGGATCTTGGCTACACGCTGATTTTATGGAAGTGGGAATTTCCTCCCTAGCTTGCACCTGCAGCCGTACGGCTGAGGGCAAGCGATACTAGGGGGCATCTAAACCTCAAGCCTCCGGGCTTGGGCCTGCATGTAGGATGCCTGCCGAAGGATTTGGAAGTATCTGAAGCCCCAGGCTGGGGTAGAGGATACTTGCAGGGCCACATATGGTTCTTGAATGACTCAAATTAATTTAGACCTGATTTGGCTAATTTGACCTGGGACACAAAAAATTTTCCTTTAAAAAAAACCCACAAAAGACCAGCAGAAGAGGAGGCTGCAGGTTCTTGTCCCACTCCTCGCTGCTCAGACTCTCAATCACAGCCCTGCTCACCTCGCGCTCAGCCTGGAAAGGGCCAAAAGGTTGCTCCGAGGGGAGGGACACATCTGCAATGCAAAGGGGAGATGATAATTCAGATCAAGGGGGCGTCGAGCAGGGAGCAGGTGCAGGCGTCTGCTCTCTGTTACGGTGATTAATCACCACCTGCCCTTCTTACCCTCCCTCTGCACCCGCTTCCAGCAGCCTGGCGCTGGGCTGTCTGCAAACCAGCTGTGCGGGACTGGATCTGCCAGGTGAGCTCAGCTCCCGCTGGGCACCTAAATAAGGGCCACGTTTCCGCACACAGTTCCAGTCCCATGGTGAAACTTAAGGCCAAATGTTCACGAGAGCACAGGCAGCAGAAGAAAGGTGCTGAGCACTGCTTGAAACCCACTCCCAATTGAGTGCAAAGACCCCGTCCTCTCACCACCCCCAGTTGAGCGGGGCCCAGTGCCCGTTCTCTCTTGTGGCCTGCATGGTGGGAATATTTCCCTCGCCCAACCGTGGCCCCACTGTACACGAGCACCCCAGGCTGGAGACTGCAAAGGTGGGATCTGGAGCTGCATCAAGAGCAAAAGGCTGATTTTAGAGACTCTCCTCTGCCCATCAGCTAACCCTAGACGTGCCCCATTCACCCACTCTGCCTCCTGGCAGTGCAAGCTGAAGACCACGGCGCTCTAGCACAATGGATTATGAATCCAGAGTTAATGCAGATGTAGTTACTAAATCTCTGCCTCACCCACAACACGTCACAGCCCGTGGACATGTCCCATGTTGTTGTGGCGGTGTGGATGCAATGCACGGGGCATGCAAACCATCATGGGTGCAATCTCACAGGATGCACCGTGCCACGTAGAAGAGCAGGGTCTGGGCCGTTCTCAGTGGGGTTTCGCAGTGATACAGCTCCCCCCTTCCCACCGAAGACTGTAGAGCAGCTCAGGTCTCATCCATGCACCTCTCCTTTCTGCTAACTGGCACTTAAAGATCCCATTCAAATAGGCCAGCTCCAAACAACAGGCCTCTGAGCCACGGGTGGCCTCCTCCGCCACAATCAGCATTTCCCGTCTGCGTTGCTCTGCTCTACCTTGCAATGCGAGTGACAGTTCGGCTCCTGCCGCAGCCGCCCCCGAGACACGCGCTAGCTCCTTTGTCTCCCCGTGTTTGCGTCCCACATGCCCAGCAGGCAGCGCAGGGCTGTGCGTGGATGGCCCATGCCGAGTGACAGCTGCCCCACTTGCACTGCCGCTCGTTTGGCGGGGAGAGAAGGAGGGCTCTGGGCAACTGCAAGCAACTGCTGACCCGCGCACTTTCCTGTCTGCTTGTGTCTTCTAAGTAGGTTAGCACAGTTTGCAGGATCCTTAGCAGGGCTGCTCAGAAGTCTGCTAAGGGCAGAACAAAGGAGAGGAGAATATCCTGCTGGAGCCCAGGAGACTGCATCTAAAACCCAGGTGCCTTTCACTCAGATAGGCTTAGAAACAAAGCCAGCGATGATGGGAGCTGTGCAGATCCAGGAAGGAGGCAGAGGTGGGTTGGATGAAGTGGAGAGACAGATGGATGGACATGCACGCACACATGGCAACCGAGAGCGGTGCGATGCAGGGCCTGGCCCACCCAGCGACGAGCAGGCAATGAGAGGAGATGCAGCCACGCAAGCCGGCCCTGGGGATGCTCCGTCCGACTCGTGCCACGCTCGTGCGGTCTCTAAAGGAACGTGGGAGACGGGTGTCAGCTCCCTGCTCACAGGGGCTGTGATGAACAGGCTGGCAGCGCAGGACCCCAAGCTGGAGAGGAGAACAAGGCTCACGCAAGACCTTGGAGGGATACTACTAAAGCAGCTGCTGGTTGACTCGAGAAGAAAGGTGCCAACCTGGATTATGCCAGGATCAGGGCTGGGCAATACTGTTACAGCAAAAAGGAAATCCACCCTAAACCAGGAGCTGTGTGGGGACTGATACAATTTGCAAAACCAGATTATTTCTGGAAGAGAATGGGGGAAAGGAAGGGCAGAAAAATGCTGAATTTGAACAAGAGTGTCAGTTGTAGCCTTTTTGATCTCAGGACAGGCCAGGGGCAGGCAATTATTTTGGGCGGAGGGCTGCTTACTGAGTTTTGCCAAGCCATCGAGGGCTGCATGGCAGGCAGCCAGGGGCAGATAAATATTAATTTTCTAAATGTTTTTATCCCGCAGGCTGGATAGAATGGCTTGCCAGCCCGCATCCAACCCCCAGGCTGCATTTTGCCCACCCCTGACATAGGCAGACAAGGTTATTTGGGGCCAGGTGATTATCTTTTATTAAACCAAATGAATAGTTGGAAAAAAATTGTTCTTTACAAACTTTTGGGCACAAGCACCCTTCTTCAGGCATAGCGAGAGTCTGCCTGTGCCTGAAGGGCACTTGTGCCCAAAAGCTTGTAAGAACAATTTGTCCAACTATTCAATTGGTCTAATAAAAGATCTCACATTTATCCAAATAACCTTGCCAAACTTAAAATAAATTGTTCCAGAAACAACAAAGCATTTTGGCCTTTTTGAGACATTTCCATGGATGCACCGGCCCCTCTGAGAACTAAGAAGGGTGCTAAAAGGGGCAAATAAAGCAGAAAGCAAGAGCTGACCATGCTGACCTGGCAGGACTTTGTGGCAGGTTTGTTTGCTTGGTTCACTGAAAAGTCTTTGGTTTTGGTTGGACCCAAACCAGTTTCTCAGTTCACTTTTCAAGCTACAGCACCCATTAGTCATGCAGCTTTAGGCAGTCTTAGCTCTAACCAGTGCACCTAAAACACCAGCTCCGTGAGCCTCCAGAAGTGGGAGGAGTGGGGGGGAAACAGGGATGGGAATGGTCTGGATCCGACTGCATTTTAGGGCTGCTCCTTTCCACCAGCTCACAGGCCGCAAGTCCCCTTCCCAAATCTCCAAGACATCGTGCCCACCCCTCAGACACCAGATGCCTGTAGACGTGCAGGGACGCCCTGCCCTGATGTGCGATAAATTATAGTACATCCGAGGAGACTCAATTCATCGGGTCTGCGGGAGCGCGTTCATTAGTGTGCTCCAGCAAAGTCCGCGTCTTGTGTATTCAGCAGCCCCGGGCTTCAAAAATGGCAGCAGGGACGCTTTCACTAAAGGGCATCGAACAAGCTTTAGTGAAACCACCCCTGCCACCATTTTGAAGCGTGGGACGCTGAATACACGTGCCGCTGCAGGTGCTTTAATTAGAAAGGCTCTTGCTGCAATATTTAAAGTGCCTCCCTGACCCCGAAATGTGTGTGAAGACACCCTGATGGTCCTGCATTTTCATCCCTTTTCCAGATGTGCTTTGCTGGCTGACTCCCTCCAGGATGTTAATCCTACTCGAACCTCCTCCTTTACCAAAAAGCTCCAAATATACATCTTATCATGAAAAATAAAGGAGAGGGGTATGCAAAAGGAAAGTTGTCCAGTGGTTAAAAGCAAGTGCATGGCACAGCCCGATTTCATCCTTTCCGGTGTCCGACAAAAACTGCTCAAGCTTTATTCAACTTTGGAGTTGCAATGCTCTGTCACGTTGCTGCCATCCTTAATTCTTTGTAATTGTTTCTATAATTAAAAGCCCCATTGTGTCTTGTCTCTAATATGATTTATCTGATAGGGAGCACTCTGGCGTGGATGATGTATCGCTGGTGGTAGGACATCTGCCTCACGGCTGCTGAGCATGGAGGGAAACGTATTTCTTCGTTCCCCCACCCGGCACAGACAGCCGTGTGCCTGCCGTATGCTGGAAGGGAACTGCTCCAAGGGAAGGCGGTCACCTGGGTCCACAGAAATCTTTTCCCTGTCTGAATAATACGTGAACTGCAAAGAGCCAGAGACAGCTGAGATCTCTCTCAGAAGGTTGCTTGAAGTTCCCGGCTCTGCGGTGCGACAGGGTGAGCTACAGCAAAGGATGGAGCTACTGGGGGAGAAAGCAGCAGCATTAGAGAAGATGCTATATGCGCTTTTCCAGATGCTGGGAGAGGTACGGAGCATCTCCCAAGCGAAGCCCAGCATGGCAACCAGCAACCTCACCATCAAGGTCATACTGGCAGGCTGCTGGACCTCATACTGGGTGATGGGCAGAAGGCAACCTGCAGTGTAAAATCAGCATGAAAAGCTTCTGAAATCCCAGGCGGTGGCTATTGAAGATCCAGAGATTGCCTTTCCCTCAGCTCTATCCGACATACGTTCTTCTCCGCTCTGCCCTGTTGCACGCATAGCAACTGAAGGTGCTGGCACAATTTCCCTTGGCTCCTACCCCTCAAGTCTGAGGCTTGGCAGGGCACTGGGTTTGTGCTACTATCCTCTTTCTCCTTGCAGATCCAAATCCTTCTGACCCATTTAAATCCCCTCAACAGCCTGTGCTCCCAGCTGGTTTTGAGGCATGAGTTACAGATCCTGGCACGGGGTGCTGTCCTTGGGCAATGCTTCCATGTTTAACTTCAGCGTGTCCGATTGTTCCTTCGGGGCCAGGGCACAGCCTTGTTCTTTCAGTCTACCAGGCCAACTCTGTCCCTGTTAAAGTCAAATAGGGAACAGAAGCAGCCTTATAAAGAGGTTACTAAACTTGCCAGCCATGCACAGGCTGGAGCAAGCTAGCAAATGATGCTCTAGCCCTTAGCAAGAGGATTCAAGGGGCTGAATTAGACTGAGCCATATCCTAGGTAGGTATCCTAGGCCATATCCTAAAGGATTTGCAGTTTGGACCCACATTGGAGCCCTCCCCTGGAACTTCCCAGGACCTTGGGTGTTTGAATGAATGCAAGAGGCCCTGATCTCCTTGAAATGTAGCTCTGACTTTGCAAACCCCCAATCCAGCCAATTACATTTTGCACAGCTAAGCCCGTCCTGTCCTCCTCTTTGCTCAGAGGCAGCCCAGCAGGCCTGAATCTGAATCAGCTGGAACAATATTCTAGCACAGCGTACAATCACTCCCCACTCATGGCTACAGAGAGCTAGTTTTGTTTGCAAGTCAGCCAGGCTCCTCAGAGTCACCTACAGCATGCATTTTGCACACATCTTGCTGGGCAGTTATGCGAGGTGGAGGTGTGCCGAGACCAGGTGGACATACGTTTTTTCCCCCTCTTCGCCCTCGGTGGCAGAACTGAGCTGCAAGCAGGAAGACCTACGGGGTAAGCTCAGGGTCAGGAGCCCAGACAGTTGCAACAAATGGTCCAGATACCAAACACATATAGTCAGGACTGGAACAAGCCAAAGTCAAGGAACTTCAACCAGAAATCACAGATCCTGTAGCCATGGATCATGCCAGGGTCAAGAGCAGAAAATGTTACAACCAGGACCAAACAAAGACTCAGAAGATAGACATGGACACCAGAAGCATAGGAGCAGAGAAAGAGGAGCAACCAGAAGCTACGATCAAATCAGTCTACCCACTTACCAGGAAACTTGCTGTGCAAGGAGCTCCTCGCTGTCCACGCTGCTGCAATGGGGCTGGGAGATGCAGTCAGCTTCCTCCCCGGGCAGCAGCCAAGGACTCTACCAGGCTTCACCCCTAGCTGAAAGGGCCTGACCAGGGACATCTGGGAGGTGTTTTGTGATGATACTAGGGAGGGCTCAGCTAGCAAGAAGAGGCTCAGGGCTGCTGTGGCAGGTCCCATGATGTTTTTATCGAGAGCACAGCTGTAAACCCTAGGGCTTCCCTCATTCCAGTCTGGATAAGCACCTCCTCAATGAGGTGCTTCATCTGGACTCCCCTTCTTGCCCTAAAATCTCCCCTTCTTCCCTTCTTGCCCTAAAATCTTGCTGTGCCCTGTCAAACAGCTGCCACGGTCCACTCCAGAAGGGGCTCCATTTCTGCAGCAGAGAAAGAGGTCTCTACAGATAATTTGTTAAACCTGGCACCGAGTCAGCTCAGAGCAAACACCTGTCCCGTGTAGGTGGGACTGCCTGGCCCATGTTCCAACTCAGAGGAGAAAGACATCGGTGAAGAAGTCACTTAGTATCTGGTACCTACTCAGTGGAGTCTAATGGGGAGGGATGCCAACACCTGGTATTGGGCAGTTTGAGATGCAAAATGCAGTGTTTCATCTTGCCACGATGCATTTGGTGCTGGCCAGTCTCAAAGATCCACTGAGCTGGCAGCAGATTTGAGATCCAGCCTGGATCCGATGCGCTGCAGCAATCCCCAAGAGCCCTCTCTATGTCCCCCTGCCCCATCACAACCACATGCTGCACCAGTCTCTGAGACCTGCAGTGCTGCCACTGACCCACCACCCTCGGCCCTTTGGGAGGAAGCCCACCCCCTGACTGGGCCTTGGCCAGATTAAAAGTTCAGCTCTGACCTGCAGGAGAACCTGGAAACAACTGACGCTGCATTTGGGGGACAGCAAGTCATCTGTGAGGCGAGAGGAGTGGAGCATGGAGTCCGCTGTGGATCACAGCAGCAGCCTGCAGCTTCTCAATCATTGATGCAGAGGCACGGTGCCCGCTTGTCTCCTGTGGGGGCAAAGGTCCTGGGCTGCGACAGAACGGGCCTGGCAGGGATACCTGCCAATGGTGCATGGTGGGGGGGGGTTCAATTAGCGAGGGAGATGTGGGCAGGGGGCAGGTGATGGAGCAGTCAGGGGAGGTGCCAGGTGGATGAGCGGCTCTGAGGAGGTCACAGTCTGTCGTCTGCATCTTGCCAGCACAAAATGTTTATGCAGAAGTCACAGGAGCTCAATCAGCTCTGGACTGTCAGAGTCTGACAGCAGCTCCTGGACGGTGAGCCGCATTTATTTTAGCTGGGCTTTGGTCTGGTTCTGGGCCTGTTAGCAAAGCAGTTTATTTTGCAATGGTCAGCAGAGGCAATGACTCAGTTTAGACACCAGGTACTTTCCGCCTAGGGCTCCTGACTCCCCACCCAGTGCCCTCGCCATTAGGGCACCTTAGCTATCCCCTCTCTCCTGGCAGTGGTGCACTGGGAACTACTAGCTGTACAAGGCAAGTCTGAACAGGGAAGTTGTTTGCTGCCAGTTCTGCAAAACTAAAACACAATTTAATGGGGTCAACTGAGAACACATGTAAAATATATATCTATTTTCAGCAGCCTAAAAGGTTGTAAACCATCCATGCCGAATGGAGCAAAATGGTTCATTTGCCCCATATTGATTCAAATTTTATTTTTAAATCAGGAAGGTGTCAGAATGAAGACTTGCTTTGGCTGGAAACTTTGAAATACTTTGAATTAGTTTGCACTTGTGTTTCTGACAAAAACCATTTCAGCAAAACTACGGTAATTTCTTGACACATTCTGGTGACGCCGAATGGGCTTTGTTCACTGCAAGGTCTCACCCAGCGGGCATGCTGACCCTTAGGGTTTTGTGGTTTGTTTCTGGAATTTATCAACAAGAACATCTTGCCCTTAAGTTGCCCAAAGTGGCTTGTGGGTCCTTTTAGCTGGGAAAGGGGCTCAACTCTGACGGCCTTCCCCAAGATAACAGAGAAAGTGGGTTGCAATCCTGCTTTCCCCAAGACAGTGCAGTTAAAGGTGCCGTTCCTGGTGGTGCGAGCAGGGGCAGGCTGAAGGGACCACAGACCTAGCTAGAGATGGGTCCTGGGCTCATCTAAGCCCTTCCTCTCACCTCCCATTTTTCTAAGCTAATATCTTGCAGTGTCTTAAATGAGATGTGAATAAATACAGAGTGTGCTTGGCTGAAGCTAATCGGACCTGAAGATTGCTCCTCTTTACCGCATGCCATGCATAATGTACGTGCATATTAACGCCCAAAGTAGCACACTCTTTCCCCCCGTCTTTGCTGCTTGAAGGATTCACTAAGACTTAGCTGGAGAAAGACAGCTACAGGTGCAGCTTTCATTCCTCCTCTGGCCTGAATGTGGAGATTACACCAGGAGACTAGGAGTCAGGACTTCGGGGTCCTTTTCCCAGGAGGTCCCACGTCCCTTCCTTGGTCCTTAGATCTCCCCCTTAAGTAAGGATTTTTATGTCCATTTGAGTCCCGGGGTGGCTGTTTTTACAGTGCTCCCAACTCTTTGGATGAGCATGCCAAGGGATATCCTGACTGAGGACCTAAGCCTGGCAAAGATGCACAGAGTCCGAGGCCAGAAGGGACCAGTAGGCCAACTGGTTTGACGTCTTAGTAAAGCACAGGCCATTACATCCACCCACTTGCCCCTATATTGAGCTCCACATCAGCTTAGATTATCAAATGCCAAGTTTCAGGAGATGAGATTACCTAGGGCACACAGCAGAGAACTGGAGAGACCAAGGAGCCGTGCTGCCTGACCCCCCAGCCCGGCCATAATAGTTTGGATGACCACCTCCGTATGCTATTCCACGCTGTCCTGGGACCCAAGAGAGAGGAAGTTAAAAAACCTCATGCGCCAAAAAACCAGCGTTGGTTTGAGACAACGGGTGCATCAGGGAAAGGAAATCGCTCCTGACCTGAAGCATGAGGTATGAGCAGGGTCATTGCTCTTTGCCAAGGAAGTGCATTGAGTGATAGGACCATGCTGAGGTCAATTCAGAGCTCTTTTCTCCCCCTGACCCAGGAAGGAGAGGACTGGGCAGAGGGATGAACAGATTATCAGACTCCAAAGCCAGAAGAAACCACAGCACCATGTACCCCCATCCCGAAACACAAGATTTCCTCCAGAATCTGGATTAAAAAAATAACAAACTCTCTAAACTCATCCTAAAGGGATGAGGAATGGTGAATCTGCCACCTCTCCTGGTAGTCCCATGTTGGATTATTGTCACTAATTGACATTTCTACTAACCTCAGCTTCCAGCCAGTGGCCTTTGAGAGCAGGGTGATTATAGAGAGGATTGGCCTAGGCAGAGTGGGCACAAGTAGGCAGGGTGTATTTCTCCGTGGCAGGCCTGGGTGTGGCAGGGAGGTGGCATGGGCATGACACAAGTCACTGGGCACAGTTTTGTCCCACGGTAATTGCACTGCATATGCCGGGCAACCAGGTGGAGCTCAGGAAGTGGGGGAATGACACGCGAGGGAAGGTCCAATAACGAGCATCAGGCGGAGTGAAGAAGAGCTCAGCTCCCACTGGGCTCCAGAACAACTGCCCAGGTTTGGTTGGTTTAAAAGCTCCCCGCATGGGATGCACAGCTCTTTGGACCGCTACCAAGAGGCTGTGGGGACGAAGCACTTGGGAACCTGGTCCTAAGCAGAGAGGGGCCCAGCGAATAGAAGGAGCTGCATGCTGTGTGGGGGTGAGCGCAAAGAGGCTGGACCGCAGAAAGGGATCTAGTCATCTCCTCTCTTCATGGTGAGGCGCTGGAAGCCCCTTTACTTGTGACATGGTGGCTTTTATTCTGCAAACTGTCTCTTTGAAGTAAAGCCCTTAACCATGAGCTTAAGGCCCATTGAACCACGTGCTTAAGGCCTCCCAGGGACTCACCTGAGCTGGGGTGGGCTGCATGGACCCTCCTACAGCTACCATTTGTGATTCCCTGCTCCAGAGTGTTAGCAGGATCCTGTGGCCTTTGGGAGAGCATCCCCAGCCCGACCAAGGTGTCCATGTCCTCCCCTCCCTCTTGGATGCAGAGGGCCTCCTCCTCCCTACACTGAAGCAGATTCGCCCGGACCTGCCGATGGGAAAGCATCAGCCTGATCAGACAGGAGCAGCTAGTGCCTGACAAAACTGCTGCCACCTCCCAGCAGCCCTGGCATGAAGCCCAGCCTCTGCCAGCCTGCATCATGCCCATTGCTTGCTCCTGGGATACCTGACTTGTGCCCCTTATAGAGCTGGAGGCCAGCAAATTAGATACATCTGGCCAAATTTACCCTGCATCACTGGGTGATGCTGCAATGGAGACATCCCCACAGCTGCATGGGGCCGGTGCCGCCTGCATAGGCAGGGCCTTCTCAGCGACGAGGGCAAGGGCACTGGTCTCCAGGATGAAATCCTATTCATCCCAGAGTCTGACGGGGTCTTGGCCGAGCGCACCAGAAAAGCAACTGTTCTCAAATTGACCTGAGTGAGGGAGCAGGTCGGGTGCGAGGGGCACCAGGCTGGGACGTGCAGAGGTGCTGTAGGTCTAAAACTCACATTTTGGCTTCCAGCTGCTGCGTGAGCTGTGCACGAGGCACCATCTTCTCCAGCTTTGTTGTACTATCCTCCCAACTGCCTGGTGCTTCTCCAAATCCTCTGCAGCCTCCTTGCCTTGCCTTTGTGCAGGGCAGGCACAAACCTCCCAGGACTTCCCGTGACAGCTGGCTCAACACAGAAAGATGCAGCACACAGGGGAGGGCCCTGCCGCTCGTGGCAGCCGGCCTGCCTGGATCAGGATGCTGCATCTGGCCTGCGGCAGATGGTTCGGTCAGGGTAACCGTCTCACCCGCCTAGAAAATATCCACCTTCCTTCTCAGCAGGATGCCTCTCTCTGGAATCACGGACACCGTTGTGGGTGCCAAGCCTTTCGTTCTTGCTGCGTGCCTTCAAGGACGGTTTGTCCTGCTGGCTCAACCTATGTAGGAACCAGTCCTTCTTCCCACATAGGGTGCAGAGGGGCTGCTCCTGGCACCAGTGCCATTGGAGTGGGCATCTCATAGGAATGAGGACTTCTCACAAGACCTCAGGAACTTCCTGCCTCTCCCAAGGTGGCACATGCATACCTTGGCTCTCACCAAGTGTGGTAATAACTGCTGAGTGCATAGGGGCTATGTCGAGGGACCGACTGAGGATGCCTTGGGCTGGCTTTCATGTTGCTTAGACCAGCACATCCCACATGCTGTCAGGAGCGACTGCCAGAGCAGTGCCAAGGGGCGAGGGGTTTGGTTCAGTGGCCAAACTGGAAAACAAATTGGTTCCCGGTCAACCTGAAAAGAAAGTTTCCATTTTATTAACAAACAAACCCCCCCCCCCCCCCCGGGGAGGTATATACCCAAGAGATGCCAGGCAGATGCCCCCCCAGTCTGTACCAATTTGACCATGGAATACAGTTCCTTCCTGACCCCAAATATAGGGTTGATCTGACCCTGAGTGGAGAAGGCAAGACCGTCCAGCCAGGAAACTCCAGCTTTGGTCCCAGCAAAATCCCCAGCCTTGGCTGTAGCCAACATCCAATACCTTTGAGGGAGGCATAAAAACACCCTGACCCATTGAACAGAAATGGGGAGTGGGGCAACCAGCAAAGCCCAGAAGCATGGGGACACCAGAAGGGGTGAAACTGTTCCAACTTCTTCAAAGTTTGTTTTTCACCCCCAACTATTTCCCCAATGCTGCAAATAGTCTCTCTCTCGCCTTCCAACTGCACTTTTTGGCACATCAACTATTTGTCCAGAAGGTTTCTCTGCTCTGGACGCTGTCTCTCTGGAACAGCAGCTGGAGCTGATGCATCCCAGCAGAGCCCACTCCTTCTGCATGGCCTGCCAGTGTGCAGAGCACCTGGCTATTTGCCACGAAGGCCCAGCACGAAGGGGCTGGCGAGCGGTAGCTGGTGCTCAGAAGCCTCTGGGGATGTTTTGTCCTTTGAGAGAAAATGGCAGCGATGGAGAAAGCCCAGGCTTCTGGCTGCAAAGGCTGAGGCTGGACTGAGTCTCGACCCAGACAAATCTGTTTCGTTGCCCTAATTAGGCGCTGGAATCAGGGCGACGAGCCCTGTCCGCCTGCCCCGAAGAGGGGGCGCTGCTAATGAAGGGCATCCCCCGGAGGGCAGGATGCATCCCGTGGCCCCGTTTCCCGCTGTTTCTAGGACGTGGGCCACAAGACAGCATTGTGCAGCACCCGTGCCGCCGCGCTCCCAATGACAGGCCCAAGGTAACCTGCTGGCAGCTCCTAATTGGATTTGCTCACGCTAATTACTATTATTTTCGCCTCAATTAAAGCATTTGTTTCCCATTTAGCTTCATAGCTAACTAGGAGCCTTTTGGGGACCTGTCTGCCCAACTGGTTGTGACGGCCTGGCCGCCTGGCAGCTTCTGTTGGGAGAGGGGGGTCGCCCTGCTGGGCTGCGGTCCCTCACTCTTCCCCAAAACCCATCCCACCTCCCAGCCTCCGCATCCTCCCGTAACCCATCCCTCCGCCACTCTCCTTCCCCAGCTTCTGTCTCTCTCAGGGGATGCTTCTCTTCTCCCACTGGAGGGGAGGAAACCCCCTACCTGCCTTCATATAGCTCAGGACCCACAAATCACTGTGGTTATAAGGGGGATGGGGAAGAAGGGCATCCTTTAGCATGAGCCCATGGCTGTGTGGTGGTGGAGGGGCCTCCTGGCAGCAGGCCTGGGAGAAGAGACCCTTCCACTCTTACCACTGGAGAGGGCTTGGCAAGATGAGGCAGCTTTCACCAGTGCCCTTGGCACAGCCAGCCCTGTGGGAGGATTTTCATAGGTTTCATAGACATTAGGGCTGGAAGGGACCTTGCAAGATCATCAGGTCCATCCCCCTGCCCAAGGGGCAGGAAGTCACCTGGGATCAAATGATCTCAAGGAGCTTCCAAGGGAGGTGGTGCTGTCCCCTACCTTGGGGTCTTCAAGAGGAGACTGGGCAAGCACCTAGCTGGGGTTGTCTGACTCCAGCGCTCTTTCTGGGGTTCGGACTCCATGACTTACTGAGGTCCCTTCCAACCCTAACATTGATGAATCTATGATCCCAGCAAAAGCCCTATCATAGGGATGTTGGTTTTCTAGAGGTCCTGGTTGTAACATAGTGGGGCTGGTACAAGGACCTGTGTGATCTCTGGTTCCAGGCGGGGGTGGGCAGGCAGTGGGGAAGCTGTATTTGGCCTAATTCCCGATTTTGCAGAAGGTGGGGTATGGCCAGTGATGGCATTTGCAGACCCTTGCCAGTAGAGATCCTTGTGACCTGCTCCAGTGGCACAAGGCTCCTTCAATACACTGCCCCAGCATCTGCAAAAATCAGGCAGCAAACTGTGAGCAGAGCCCCTGGGGCATTCTCCAGAAGCATGGGCAGGGGCAGACAAGGCAGGGTTACCCGGCTGCCCAAGGTCTGGGCAGGGATTCAGGCTGGTGCCAATAGGCACAGATAGATCCAATCGCAAACTGCATCAGAGCTGCTCTGCACATTCAAACCTTATCTGCACGTGGCTCAGAGAGACAACAAGATGCAAGCATATGACGCAGCAGGCTGCAGGTGCAGCCTCAGAGCCCGGGCTACACAAAGGCAGAAATGCAAGATGCTCTTGACCTGGAAGGAGTGGACTCCAGGACTTTGCATCCTCCGCTCTGCATGCTCCTTGCCGCCCCTGCAATGCCTGTGGCTAGGGGGGCCAGGGTGCAGAAATGTCACCCTCCTGGCAGCAGCCTTCTTCTACCTGATTTCTAAGGCGATGCTACCCTCTACTGATCCATACCAGAACAGCAAAGAAAAGGGCATGGGTTGGCTGGAGCCAGTACCAGTAGTCTGCAGGAGCATACAGCTGATCCAGGAGCACTGCTGGGGGAGGAGGAATGAGAAGGAGCAGAAAAGGAGCTGGGGAGGGCAGAGCGGAGAGGAGCTTTGCTTCTGGGGGTGCTGGAGCAGGTGCACAGTGCACACGGGCCAGGCTGTCTGCATAGGCGACTGTGCTGGGCGCACACCTCTGTCTCCATGAGTACGTGCAGTGCTGCGCTAACAAAAGCTGGGGGAAAAAAAAAAAGCTTTTAGATATGACAAGAATGGCTTCGTACCAGGCTGCTATGGTGACAACCCCCGGCTCATCCTTGTAGCTCACAGGGGCTCCCGATCCCTTGCCCTCCCTATAACACTCAGCGGCAGCTGCCACCGCTGTCCTACTCCAGCACAGAGCAGAGATACAATGAACCATCTCCCGCCGTGGTCATAACGTGGCACTGAAAGATGCTCTGACATGCCCGCAGCCTACAATGGGCCAAGCCAAACGAGCCACTTACCATTGCCTCCTGGTATCAATGAGACCCCTGGGAGTTTCTAGGGAGCAGCTGACTCAGGTTCAGACTTCTGCTCTGACACTGACTTCCCATACAACCTTGGACAAGTCACTTAACCTTTCCATTCCTCAGCTCCCCATCTGTATAAAGGGGGACAGTAGCCCTGCCCGCCCCCAGAGGGGTCAATACATTACAGACTATGGAGCTGCTCAGATATCTGGCTCCTCTCATCATGGAGAGTACCCAAAACTAATAAAGCCCTTGCGGTGCCAAGGGAAGACCCCCCCTCCACACCACTGACAAGGTAGGAGCACGATAGCATCAGAAACATCTTGTGGGAGACTTGATTTAATAGAAAAGCAGCTGAGTACTGAACAAACGCTGGGTAATTCTGACATCCTGGTGAGCCAGTCTGTGGCCAAATTACGGCGGTTCAATAAATAGCCTTTTAATGATGAGTTCGTAGGCCTGCGGTGTAGAAGCCGCATCCTATTACATCTAAATGAGAGCCACGGTTAAGTGCATATTTAGGACAGTCAGTTCAATAGTTTTGCAGGATTCTCTGCCCCAGGGAGAAATGCAAGGCCTCATTATCCCCTGCCTGCCCCTCCGGCAGGCCCAGCTGGCAGCCACTCCAGTACTTGTTTCGTGCCACTGCAGGAACCAGTGCAGCTCCAGGAAGAGAGACGGCCTGCTCAATGGGATAAAAGAGCCTTTCCTGGGCCCATGGCTCCAACCCCAGAGCCAGGGGCTGACCGTGGAGGGGGTTTCAATGCTCACTGCATAGACTTGCTGATTCCTCTTTGTTCCTGGAGACTTGCACTTGGATCGACTGGGTCTGAATGAACAAATTCCCTTCACCTTTAGTTGATATGGAAACCCCACTTTGTACGTAGACCCCTCCAAGGGCTTCACCCAGGAAGGTCAACATGCCAGAGACGGGGACCTGAGCCTGGGAAAGGGACTGGCTCAAGACCATGTAGATGCTGTTTGCGACTTGGATGCTACCTCATCTAGACCTGTTATCTCCCTGGTCAAAGCACAGTGCCAGGGTATAGGCAGCATGCCCTTTCCCCAGGCCAGCATCAAGCACATAGGCAAGAGGCTTGGACTCAGAGCACTTATTTTGCCCCCCCCCCCCCCCCCCCAACCCACATCCTGCCTAGCTCAGCAGATAACTGGACAGCACAAGTTTCCCCTATTTGGGTCATTTCAGGGAGGTGGATTCAAGGAAGAGGTTTAGCAGAGAACAGGCTCTGTATTCAGTGATTACTCCCCTGGGTCATTTACCCCCCCTCCACACAGCGGTGTGCGGCATGCTCTCATCTCCCTTTACCAAGAAGTCTTAAGAAGATTTGCCAGCATCCTAAAACAGCTGGATGAGCACAGGACTCAGAGAAGCCCAGCACCCCCAAGATCCTAAACACAGCACCTCATCTCTCTTGTATTCAATTTTGAAGCATAAGTCACCACTACACAGTCTAGAGCACAAACAATGAACAGGCAGCTTCCTCTTTAACAACGCTGGACTGAGACCAGGCCCAGAAGCAAGCACGGGAACCCTACCCAGCTTGCCAAAAGCTCTTTCACAGCTGTGCACTGCAAAGACATATATTATTAAGCCCCATTTTGAAAAAAGCCGGCTGCAAAGAGCAGGAGAGCCATTAAATGCAAACCAAGAGCAATTGAATTACTGCAGAGCTCAATATTATGTCCATGCCCTGCAATGTCAGCTCCTCCATCAACCAGAAGAAACATATTATTATTATTCAGAGGTAATGAAGTCATTGCTATTGTGCAGGCAGATAATGCTGTCTAGGAGGCATATTTATGTCTAGGAGGACACGGGGAAGGGTGCTAAAAAGGTCCATTGCTACATAGATTATGTGGCTGTTGACGGCAGGCCGTAAGTGCACAGAATTTATGGCCCCTGAGAAGGAACAGGAAGCAGCTCCGCTAATCCATAGCACAATCTTTGCTAAAGGAGAAGCTGCTGCAACTGCAGTGGTGCTGATCGGCGCTGCTGGCTGCACCCCTTACGTGGCAGCCCAGCTCTTTGCCAGAGGAACTGGTGCAACGCTGCAGCCAGGAGGGGCAGAGGTTCAGGTAAGCGGTGTTGCCTATTTGAAGGGTGTATCACAAAAAAGCCCAGAACCTAGATTCCTATTTTGCAAACAGCCCCTCTTCATACAGCCGAACCCCCCCCCCCATATCCTTTGGAGTTTTACAAGGCAGACCCAGCCCATCCAATTTAATTGGAGCTCCCTGCCCTGCCGAAGCATTCACTTACAAGGCAAGACATTTTCCGAAGCGCATCCCTGCTGGCCCTCCTTTACTTGGAAGCCAGCAGTCCCAAGCCTTTGGATAGCTGGAAGGCTTTGAGCAGCGAGGTCCAAGGGCTCAGCATCACAAAAAAAAATCTGTTTCATGCAAGACAATCCCATGCTCTCAGTCTGCTCCCATGTTCTCTCCAAGAGCACAGTAACACATCTCTCCTCACCAGACTTGCAGCAAGCACATACTAGTCCTTGCTGCACGGCTGGGCTTAACCCCAGACAGACAAAGTAGCTCCTGCGACATTGCTCTAGACCTCGAAGGACTCCTGCCCTGTGGGCCCTCCGCTCCGGGCTGCATTAGGGAAGCAGGCTCTACAAGCCAGCCGAGCAGATAGCCCAGCCCCAGGGAGCGGTAGGGATGGCTGCAGCGTCTGGGGGCACAAGGATTTGTTAGTCAGGCCACCAGGATTTACTGTCATTATTTTTATTTAAAGAATAATCAAGGAGGAACACAGCTGTTTTACAGCTGGCCAGAGTATTGTGGCTATAATTTCAGTCCTCTGCAGGGCTATTATGCCCAACAACAAGAGCTGCACTGAGAGGAATATTCCCTGAAGTTATTTCAAGAAGATGAAATGGCTTCACTAATTAGAAAGGGGCAAGACACCATGCTGAGCTTCACCTGGAGCAGCACTCAGCAGAGTCACCCAGGGCCAAGAGCAAGGGTCACTTGCATTCAATCACAGCTCTGCCACTGACCTTGCCCTGAGGTTTAGTCCGGTTACTCCACCCCCACGCCTGCTGCTCCAGGGATGAAGGGAGGGTATGAAAATAACTTGAAGCCATCATCACCTCTAAGCCTCATCTACATTTCAGTTTTGCCAACAGAGCTCTACTGGTAAAAGCTTTGGCAGACTCAGCTGGATTAGTTGAACAGGATTCATTGTAATAGAGCCTGGGCTGGCTGGAAGAGTGGGGCCAGCAGCATAAGAACCAGTATGTAGCTGCAAGTGTGCCCTGCTAGGGTCTGGCCTTCTCACTAGGGGCCAGGCCTAAGCCGAGTGCTTATCAAAGGATGCATTTCAAGGTCTGGAGGGACCACCACAGCCACCTAATCAATGCCGCTGCTCAAAAGCCAGAGAGCCTCACCACATAACCCCTGCATCAGTGCCCAGAACTGGAACTTAATGAGACCCACCAGCTTGGAGACTTCATGCAACACAGCATCTCTTTCTCTTGCTCCACCGAGACCTGCTGCTGCCCTGTTTCTCCCCTTAAAATCTTCCAAGGAGGTAGATGCAAATTTAAGAGCAGGTTGGACAGACCCTTGGCTGGAATGATTTAGTCCGGGATGATCCTGCCTTGACTTCATGAGGTCCCTTCCCACCCTGCTTTCAAATAACCATATATGCAAAGCCTTCACCATCCACTGGCCAGTTTCCAGGGCAGGCAAGGGAGGAAGTAGGCTATTCCACTGGGACTCAGAAAACAGCTTGCTATGCTCTTTTCAAACACTGAAGTGCTCAGCTCCTACAGCAAGGTTTTCCGAGGGGTACAACAGTAGTGCATTCATCATCTAGAGACCCTGGCATAAAGTTGCAAGAGGCCCAGCCGCACGCCCCGAGGACTTGGCCGCAACTCCATCATGCCACCTGCTGTATGACTGAGATAGCCAGGAACCAAGGACTTCTGGGTTCACATGAAAAATATTTTATTATAACAATTTCAAAATACGAACGTGGAGTTTGTCAGAAGGTTCATCCAGGACCGAGTGGGCAGAATTAGCCAGAAGAGCATTCAGCATCACAACCACAGCAGGGGACAGTGGTGTGGGCCGGGAGCAGTCATCCCATTTATCCTACAGAAGAAGGGAGAATAGTTATTCCAGTGCACCTGCTGGCTGCAATCAGTGCCAAGAGCTGTCCTGCAGGGTGCAACCAAGGATTTTTGTAGTAATTGCTCAAGTCAGATTCCAGGCCCTGCAGTATGAAATCGGGATGCTCTGGAAGTTTGGCTCTTCAGTTCCTAGTAATAGGTTGCATCTTCTGGAGCATGTCTATTGAGAGGAGGGAGCATTTAGGGAAGTAGCTGGATCCCATACAAGTTACCAGCAAGACACAGATCCATGTTTGGGGACTAGAGGGCACTTAAGTTTAATAAGCCAGCAGTGCTGTAGGTCTAGCCCTTTGGATCCAACCCAGGCAGGTGCAGGCAGCAGTAAGTGTGTGCCCGAGATCTGACAATCCTTTAAAGTCAGGCGTTTCCAAACGCCAGTGCAGGAGGAGTGTACCCGAAGGCCAGGGAGACCTCCGCTTCTGTTCTGGAGCTTGAGGTCCTTTCACATTAAGAAAGGCACCTATAAGCCATTGCTTTCCTGAAGAGAAAGCCCCTAGGTCTTAATGGCGTTAGTAGGCAGAAGAGGGAGGCCCCTGGGGGAAGCCACCTAACACCCCCATGTTTGCAAGACACACATGGTCTAGTAACTTTTTGGGGAGTCAAAGTCTGCAGGTGGCAGTTATATGCGCTGATAGGTTGCATCTAGTATCATGGATTCCCTCTTCTACTCAACAGGAAACCCTGGGGAGGGGGGAGGGCCAGGCCCATCTGCTGGGAAAAGCAGCTTTAGTGGTCTGGGAAGGAGAACCTGGAAGGTCAGAGTCTTCTGCAAGAAGAGGGTGGGCTACAGTTTTCCTGTTGTCCCTTCAAGGCCTGCTGGCCATGTATTTTGCATTAGCCTCTACTGGGATGGAGGTCAAATGTCTAAGGACCAGTATGAACCCAGGGGGGAAAGATGAGAGCAAGGAGGCAAAGGGAATTTATCAAGGTCAGAACTACTCAACTGCAGACTAGGATTAGGGAATTCCAGTTTGCCTCACTACAGCTTTGCTCCAATTACTCTTCCCACCCAATACCCATGTGGGCTCACACCACCCCCCTGGTCACTAGCAGCTTGGAGCCTGCCCACCCCGTCATTGCCCATGCATGTACCCATGCAGAGCAACCAAGAGCAAGGCTGGTAGAATAAACCTGCTGCCATGGGGCACTGCAGCCAGCTTCCCAGCAGCAGCTGCCTGGTCTCACTCTAGCAATGCAGTGGCTCAAGTAACCACAAGAACAGTTTCCACTGGTGGGAATCTAGGACCCAGAAAGAGTGCAGCCTGAAAGCACACACTTGCATTGACAGGCAGCCAGGGGAAGGGAGAAGGACGTGTCAGAGGCCTCAGGGTACTGGAACACCTGCTTCCTAGATGACATGCCAATGGCTGCACCCCTTGCGGGCAGACTGCCTGTTGCATCTCTTGTCCCAGGGAGCAGAGCGGATTCATTTTAGGGGGAAGTCATCCTTACCGCTCAGTTCAACCCACTGCTCTTGACTGTCACTGTAACCACTTGCGTGAGCCCACTGCTCTTGAGCACAGCTGCCACCACTGCTTGCTGCAGCCTGTTGCTCCTGGGCAACCTCATCACCACCATTAGCAACAGCCTGCTTCTCAGAGGCCTCCTCCCCATGGGTTGGCATAGCTGGCTTCTCTGGGACATCCCCACCGGTCGCTGTGGCCTGCACGTTCTCTCCTTTCCGATTCACCTGCAGAGTCAAGGACACACACTCAGGCTTCAGTTCGGTGCTGAGCTTGCCCAGAGAACCAGGCAACGCTATCTGCACTGGGCAGTGCTTCTGGGGTTGGACTAAATCCACCATAAAGTGTCAGTCAAAGGTTAGAAAGACAGCCCACCCACTGCAGAGACCCAAGCCGTTGCAGCCACCCAAGGCCCAGGACCCTCTTGCTGTGTTCATGTAGGGCAGCAGGTAATGACATTAGGGACCAGCCCCAATGAAGCCAAGGTCCATGCTTGGCTTCACATGCTCCCACAGTCACACAGGCAATGGCCGAGCTACAGCCGTGCCAAACCACCACTGGTTAACCTGGCAGCATGTGACGACTAGCTTGGGAGCAGCTGTGTGGCCCAATTGTATGTGCCCCGTGGCCTGGTTGTGCAGGCGCCACTACCTGTGGATTGGGAGATTCCTTCAGCACGACAACCCCATCCTGCTCCTCGAACTCCAGGTCCGTCTCCGTTTCGTTTTGGGACCTGTATTCCTCACTGTCAGTCTCAGATTTGCTTGGCTGGAAAAGGGAAGGCGGCCAGCTCTGGTGAGAAGACAAGCTCTGGTTCCAGCTACAGTGGGAAGCAAAGGGGACAGACTCCTCCAAGGGGCTAGGGGAGGCCTCCAAAAGGTACAGAGGGCAGCTGGACACCCAGGGCCCTTTGGCTTTGTGGGACTAGGGTGCTCGGTTGCCTTTTATGCCATCCAAAGGTCCCCTCCCTGGTGAAAGGCCATGGATTCATCACATCCTGGAGGTGCCCAGCAGCTCCATATCCATTGCCAAATGCAGCATTTTACAGATGTGCCATAAAGGCAGCAAGAGGCCATGCTGCCTGGTAGGATCCCAGCTTTGAAGGGGTCACCCCTCTTCTCATTTGTGGCACAAGGAGGACCACATTACCACATGAGGCTGCAAAGAGAGAAGGCAGAAGCCTTCAGCATTGAGGAGGCCATTTGCCATCCCAGGATGGATGGAGCAGGCTGATAAACCAAGTCCATCTGTTGACTCACTGGGGGATGGAAGGGACCTCGCAAGGATCTCAGTGGCAGCAGACCATTTTGGGGGGGTGGGGGGGGGGGGAAAGAAGGTGAAGGAGGAGGTCTCCGTGTTTAGGACACATCCAAGAGCTTCATGACCAAGCAGAGCCATGTTGCCACTGCACTGGGATTGTGCCATGGCTCTGGCTAACCTGGTATACAGGACTTTCTGCAAAGCAGTCAGTGCTTACCTCGTAGGTAGCATCGTTGGGGTCATCCTGCTCTGGCAGCTCTTCCTGTAACACCTCCACCCAGGACTGTTGGTCTTCTAGAGCTACATCGTCTTGTTTTCTCTTGCTTCCTTTGCCACATGGCTTGACTGGAGTTTTTCGGATTTCTGCAAAGACCACAGAAGGCAGGGTTCATATCCATGCAACCCCCCCCCCCCCCATGGCAACAACAGGTCCCACTGCATGCATCTCCTCTCCTTAAGGACAGGGACAAAACCCAGATGGCTTCCAGGGTAGAAACGATTTGCCAGATGGCTTGTAGGCCAGCTTGCTGCTGCCAGCTGCAGCTGCGTGATGATGGGAGGTCAAGACAATGGGTGACCGCTAAAGGCTTCGCCACCACTCGGTGGTCCTGATGGACTTAATGCAAGATGCTCAGACATCCCCAAACCCTGCTGGCCATTCAGCTTTAGCTTTCCTTGCTGTATTGGCATGTGGTCCAGCAGCAGACAGAACACATGCTCATGGCCCAGGACTGGGCCTGCGGTAGGACAAGGTCACGCTGACCTGCACTCAGGGTGGGGGCCCACCCACACCCCAGCCATAGACTGCAGGCAGATTTTACCCTCGGGAATATCGCTCTGACCCAAGCTGCCCGGGGGCAGGTAGCCAAGGGCGTTCTGGAGCCTGCAGGGCACGATGGCGAACAGGAAGCAGGCCAATCTCCCAAGACGCTTCTTGGCATGCCGCACTGGTCTGCTGGGAGAGGAGGCAGGAGGGTCTCCGCTCCCAATGGTCTCCACAGGGATCGAGAATCCAGCCCAGGCAAACATCTTCTGCAGGAGCTGGAGCTAAGAAGAGTCAGACGGGTCAGGAAGGTTTTGGACATCAAGCCATTTGCAATCCTTGAAGGAAACTTTACCTGTTCCTTCTCCAGCCTGGTAGAAATACAGCCACCAGGTCCAGCTCTAATCTTACTCACGCGAGATCCAAGCACTCGACGAAGAGAAAACCTGAACGTCCCAACTGCAAAGCCCCTTTCACAGCTGAGGAGCACTGTACAGGACACAGCGATCGACTTGCACCCAACAAGTGGCCGGGTTGGGAGTACAACAAGTGCCTTGGACTTTTCCCCTCTCGTCCCTTCATTATCACACTAAGGCACAATAGGGTCAGCGTGAGCAATCACCAGTGCTGACTTCATGAGACACTTGCTGCTAGAGGAGATCAGTTTGTGAAGTGCAATGGCTTCTGCAGTTTATCCTCCAAGAAAGGCTGGTTTCTCAAAGGATGAGGAAGTATCTATGTCTTCTGTCTACTTTAGACAAAATATACCCAAGAACAAATTCCCTCGTTCAGACCCTGGGGACAGCTTGCTGTTTTCTTGCCCTCTACCGGTTAGCACAAAACTGAACCTGCTCATTGGCCTCGTGGCAAGAAGTAAAGGACCAAGCACAGAGGACAGCACTTGGATGGGATTTCCAGAAATGCCCATGGTTTGATCTGTCCTAGGAAAATTCTGCTGCTGGGGTTACACCAGCCCAACCCACCTGGGACAGAGCAGCTTGTACCAGAATGAAGCTATTTCATCTGTGTAACTGCATCTTATAGGGCTTTTTTTTTTTTTTTTTTTTTTTTTAAAGCTAGCTCTGAAACAGCCATCTTTAGCTCATAGAGCTGCCCTGGCAACACTTCCTAGCACAGCTCTGCCCCAAGATGCATGCATCCCAGGGATGTTGGAGGGGTTTGTACTCTTAAACCACTTGGGCACCTTTAAAGGCCAACCCAGCATAGGTGGGACAGAGACCCTGCAAAGCAGGATCAAAGGCGGCAGCTCCAAGGGGCAGGGAGTCAGCTAGGGTCAGAGGATCCCAGCACAATAAATGTCCAAATGTTTCTTGAAAGTGTCCTTGTGGTTTCACTAGGGCACCCCCTTAGTGCCACCCCCAGCAGTGCCCTGCTTTCTACCCACTTGCTACTCAAGACCAGCCATTCCTCAGGGACTTGTTCCATCAAAGCCCATGCTGGTGCTTAATCCATTAGCAACTGCCCCCATGCACGCCAGGCAGCTGGAAACACTACAGAGGAGAGGGTAGAGCTGGTCACTGGGGGCTGATGGGCTCAGGCAACACTGACTCAAGTCCTGGCAGCAAGGGGATTTGGGGGGGGGGGGACCATCTATACGCCATGCACAATTCCTGGGGTGGCCCAGCCAGCAACCCTGTGGTCACACCGATGCCAGGTCCCGGTGCGTTCTGTACCACTGCTCCAGGCAGCATTTTTAGTCTAAAAGTAGCACAGGTGCTAGTAGATCTCAATGGGAGCACTGTTGTAACTGTTCCCTCCAAAGTACAGTTTGAACAGATTCAATGCAAGAGGTTATTTTTAAATCAGTCCAAGCGCATGATTTCTGGGCGTGTATGGAAGTGCAGTACATGCTGCTCAGAGCAGCAGGAACAGCACTGCCAGGCCAAGTAAAACAAAGCCCAAGGTGGGGGCTAGGCAATTGTGCCACACATCCCCTTTGCATAGCGTTCGTGCATTTGCTAGCCCAGATCGCAGCTAGATAAACACCACCAACAGACAAGCCACCGTCTCAGGGGGAAAGTGAGCTGGCTGGGAGCTAGGGGAGCACGCAACCTGGTCGTCACACCCAAGCCTCCCCATGCTACAGGATGCAGGGGTGTGTTTCAATGCAGTTCAGAGCTGGGAGTGGACCACTGGCTTCCAACATGCATCGGTCTCATCCACATGAACTTCAAGCACAGAGGTGACAAATCCACATGCCTGGCTGCCATACTTGTACCCCACTGGCCCACATTGGTCCCTGAGCCAAGAAGAGAACCCAGTAATCCTGATCCCCAACCCTCCAGAGCCAGTCCTCAGCAAATTGCATGAGCTTGTCCCCACTTTAAGTGCTTGCACTACAGAGGATAACAACCTACTGCTGCAACCAACTGTTCCTTTAGATCAGAAGAAGCTGGAGCTTGACATGTCTTGCATCCAAGCTCTACTGAACACCCACGCAGGAAAGAAGTGTAGGGGAGTCTTAAATTGCTGGCGACACACCAGGAGTGTATGCACAGGAATGTCACACTTGGCATTAGACTAGCCAACTAGCCAAGATGCCAGCTAAACAATGTGAAGCCCCTGGAATTGCTAGTGTCCTTCTGTCACAGGACATTTCATTGCTGCTGGCACCCAGGCTGGCTAGGTTAGAGCTAGATTAGTTATTATAGTTGCACTAATTACACTGCCTAGCAACCCCAATCCCCACCCCAGCAGTAAAGGGGGGTGCAGGAAGGATGGGATTTACTTACCAGGGACCTGCCAAGTCCCAGCTGAGCAGCCTGCTGGAAGAACCTCCCGAGCAAGCCTTCAGAGCCTGCCGGCTTGACTACCATCTCCTAAACACAAAGGGGAAGCACAGTCAGAGGGGCAGGCCTCACCTGTAGTGGGAAGATCCCACAGAGCCTCCCCCCATCACACAACAGACCCCTTTTGCCCCAGGGCTGGTACATGGGGCTACAGGACTGGCTTGCTGCTGCTCCATGGTGAAGAGCAGACTGGGCTGGACAGAAACCTGACTGAGCCCAACCCCAGCACTTTAGTTACTTATAGGCTCTGATCCAGCTGCTGCTCATTATGTTAAGGAGCTGCCAGACTTAATTAATCAGCGTGACCTTTTCTTGCAGCCTCATTCTGGTTGTAAAATAAGAGTTTCCCAGATTAGGATGCAATCCTAGAGCTGTTGCTTAGTGGGGAATAATTCAGTGTAGAGCTTGGCTCTCCTGGGGATGTGCTTTGGGCCGGACCGCTCGGCACTTGGGCAGCTGCCTTTACCAGAGTGCAGGTGGCATGTAGGGCTAGCCTGGGGCTGTGGGGGGCTTTTATCTCTCTTTATTGCTGGCATAAGGAACTGCAAAAGACCTTAAATGCCAGAGAACTGGGCCCAGATTTTCAGAAGTATTTGGATGCCTGAAGATGCAGCCAGGTCCCAAGTGGGATTTACAGTTTGCACCTTTGGGGGCCCAAATGTTTTTAGCAATGCAACCCCTGGTTCTTGCAGGCTGACTTGCTGCGGCAGCAGGGTGGCGGGGGATATGAATTCATGAGGCCCCTGCACGGTAGGACCTGAGCTCCATTCTGCCCCGGCTTCCTTGAGCATTTGCTTAGTGGCACCCGCCGAGGGATTGGGGCTGACCGATCCATGGCTGATATGAATAAGAGCCATGTCCTTGAGGAAGCCCAAGCCCTGTCCCAGCCTGCGTGGTGACAACGCAGAGGTCCCCCAGACGATCCGCCCCTCTCAATTCCCAGATCACTCTGTGATGCTGTAGTCCAGAGGCGGGCAAAGTCCCACGATAGGGATCATGGCAGACTCCATTTCCCAGGAGCCCCTGCCCACGTTGCTGTGGCTGGTTTTCATGGAGATCCCAGCAGCGGCAGGGCTGTGACAGTGCAAGGCAGGGGTTTCCAAGGAGACCGGCCCCAGCCGTGCTGGCAGGGTCAGAGGCTAGGCAGGGAGCTGCTCTGGGGCGTGGTCGAGATCTGCTGCTCACGTGCCCTGGGCAGCTCTGCCCCAGCTCCAGATCATGCTGTCACCACTGCAAAATCCCAGCCCCGACCCGGAGCAGCTCCTTGCCCAGCTGGGCGCCCTGCCAGTGCTGCTGGGGCTGGTCTCCATGGAAACCCGTGTGCCCCCCCCAGTCCCACTGCTGCTGGGGTATACATGGAAACCAGCTGCAGAAACGCAGGCAGGGGCTGCTGGGAAATGAAGTCCAGGCACCAACCTGGATCTGCCATTTTGCCCACCCCTGCTGCAGTGCCAGTGAGAGCAACCACAGCTGCAGGGAGGTGGGGCTGCTATTCATTATAGCCAGCACTGAGAACGGGAGAGGAGCCGCTCTGGTTCCCGGATGCCTCCGCTGTGCTCAGTTAGCCACCTCGACAGCCCAAGAGGCTCCTCTCAAATGCTGCCTGCAGCTCTCTGTTTCCCCAGCTCTTTGACGCCGGGGAGGGTTTATCCCTGCGCTGCATATGCCCCTTACATTTGGGTCCTGGGCTTCAGGCCGAGTCCTCCTCCCTCCCTGCAGTCCCGAGCTCTCAGGGCTGATCCTTTGCAATGATGCACAAGGCTCGCTGGCACCGTTTTGCAGCTGGCCTAAACCCAGAGATCAGGAGGAGGCCTGGGAATGGCTCTGTGGACTGGTGAACATAACATGGGCCATTTCGCCAGCCAACCCTGGTGCCGAGATCATGTCTCGGTTCCACTTCATTTAACATGGATTTCAAGCTGGGACTATTGAGAGAGCCCCAGGAGGGGATAAGAAGAGCACCTTTCCTTCCATTCATCCAAGAGAATGGCACCCCCAGGCTCTCTCCAGCCAGGCACCGCAGCCTGGGGGGTGAGGGGAGGAGGGGGTTGAGGGAAACTTGGAAAGGGTGAGGCCAATGCCCACGAGCCTGGCTGCTTGCTGGAGTTTGCCGTGCTGTGCAGCCGGCTCCGGCGCAGCACTTCAGAGACACAAGCGGCCAAGCTGCAAAGTGACCTGGGGACACCCCCGGTGACAACTGTCCCCACAGGATCATTTCTGCTGTCCTAGTGCCAGCTGGAGCTGGAGTGCATAGAAGGGAAGGGGCAGATTTTGCTCCATGGTCATTGAATTTACTCAGACTTCAAGCTGGTTCAGTGCTAACGTGCACATGAGCCAGCCACAGATTTGGGGCCTTTATTATTTCATCCCAAAAGGCCCAGGGCCCCAGACCAAGGCCTGCTTCTGCTCCTGTTCCCATTGAAATCAATGGCAAAACTCCCCCCACTCTATCAGTGCAGGATCAGGGCTTAAACCTGCTGGAAAGCACCAGCTGCCCTAGAGGGGAGAGGCTGGAAGGCGCATGAGCAGCAGGCAGGTCTGTCTACCACTGTGGGACCATGGGCCAGGGCTGCAGCAGGGGCTGAAGTCGAGATTGCCCTTTCTGCGCATTGTTTCCAGTGCAGGAACAGATGTAAAGCAGCCTTGAGGCACCTGCCATAAGTCCAGGCGTCAGGAGCAAACTCTCTCCATAGACACAGTCCAATTCTGTGTCTCTGTGCCTGCCTCGGTGTGGAGAGAGAAGAATAAAAGACAAAGCCCCTTTGATTTCCAGGTCTGTGCCGGGGCACGCTTGGTTTCTGCACCTGTGGGAGCACAAGGCTGTGACTGAGCGGCTGCCCCCCTGCCTCCCCCGGGCACTTTGTGGACATTGGCTCTGCTGGTTTCAGGGATGCTCAAGCCTGTTCCTTAGCCCTGCATGGAGGCACCGGACGCTGAACGGGAGGGAGAGAGAGACAAAGAGGTCTCAGAAAGAGCCATTTTAGAAAAATCCCTCCCCTAGCGTGCACGGCTCCTGCTCCCACAACACCCTGCACCTAAGGAGCAGTGACTCACCCCTGAAAGGCCACCGCTCGATCGATTCGTCCTTTCTCCCTCTTTGCAGGCGGCTGCAAAGTGCTCTCTGCCTGCCTGTGCTCCACAGCCCCAGGGACTGGCAGCCCCGCCAGCGCCTTGCTATTTCCCCGGCGGTGACGGGAGCCCATCTGCTCAAGTGGTCCTCGTCTGTGCTGCACACAGAAGAGGCAGGCAGCGCGGAGGCGTAGGGATGAGCTCCCCTCCTCTCCTGCCTGCTCCAGCTGCCTCCCCTTTGTACAGGCAGATGATGCATCATCTCGGGTCCGGAGAGAGCAGGTGCAGCCCTGGCTGTCTGGCAGGAGTCATCACAGAGCGTCACCGCGCGCAGAGCAATCGGGGCTGAGTGGAGAGTATAAATACGAGGCGGCTGCTCTGGAGAGCAGGAGGGGACCGGAGGGCCTGACTCCAGGGCACCGCAGAGGCAAGAAGCCAGCGCGCTGTCTGCCCGGAGATGTCACTCTGGGCGCACGTGAGACCCGGCTGCAACTCTCCCCCTGCCAAGGCTTCCCGAGACATCTTCAAGTACATGGTGACCCCCGACCGCATCCCGCAGTTCATCATCCCCTCGCTGGACATCCAGGAAGGCCACAGACTCTTCAGCAAGGTGAAGCCGCAGACGCAGGGGCAGCCCGAGAGGAAGGCCCGGAGAAGCAGCTCAGACCCCACGGGGAAGAAGGCTCATGCTCTGCCCTGCTCCCTCCTATCCTGCTCCAGCCTGGAGCTGGCTGTCAAGGTGGAGGAGATTTCAGACCCTGTCACCCGGGCAGCCCTATCCCTGCCCCACTTGCCCAAGATCACCACCCCGTATGGCTTCGTCACCCTGGGGGAAAGCCCCCAGGTCACCAATGAGGAGGCTTTGTTTTTCCACTTGGACTTTGCTTCTCCCAAGTGTCCTGGCATGAAACCTCCTGCCCCTGAGAAGCCGAGAAGCTGGAGAAACCCCAAGATGCCCACGGCCCCGACAGACGGTTGCTCTCGAGTGGCCAGCTGCTTAAGAGACTGGCAGCAGCACCATGCCCAGCAGACCAGCTGCAGAGGCAGCAACGGGAGCCAGGGCACTGACCACCCAGCCAGGCCCCTCTTACCACAAAGACGTTCCAGTCCCATAAGAAGCAAAGAGGCCATAGGTGTGTTGGGGAGCAGAGAGGCAGAGAGGGTGGAGGGTAAGAGGAAGCCCGCGTCCTTTGAGTCGGGCTGTCAGAGAAGCACCTCCAGTCCCGAGCTCCGGGGCAGAAAGCCCCAGAGGAACTTGCTCCAAAGGATCCTGAAGAAGCGCTTCGCCCAGCTCAAGCTGCTCAAGTCCATGCATTTCACCCTCCATTGATGCTGCAAAGCAGCTCCAGGGAAGAGGGCTTATCAAAAACTGGAGGTGCGGGGACGTTATTCCAAATGCTGTCAACTTCCATGTCACGGCCAGGCCTCCGGACTCTAATGCAAGTGCATTCAAGTGAGTGCTCCATTCAAATTCGCAACCACTATAATGAACTGGTTGGCATGTGTGCCCATTGCTGCCCCTGCTGAGAGATTAGAAAGGCTCAGCTGTGTGTCAAAGGCCACATGCGAATGAACCGTGCTGTGAATGGTGTGGCCTTGTGTAGCGGGGAATCGCACCTCTCCCCTTGGCGTTGCTGAGGCACAGGAAGGAAGACAGCCGCTCAGAAGCCCTGGGAGAAGCTGGTGTGTATTGTGGGGGCGGGCACCCTGCCTCCTTCACATGCACCTTTTCTCTTTGGTTGTCGGTCCTGGCATTTGTGTATCAATAAAATATTCTTTTCCAACTTGATCCCTTTGTATGTGAGGTCTGTGACGGGCAGCAGAGAGGAGGCTCCTTTGCAAATGGCTCTGGGGGGCTCTATAGAAACAAAGCAAGTTCCTTTTCCAAACCCAGTGGTCAAAGCAAACTGGTGGCCAAGGCAATCAGCACACACACTGACTGGCAAAGGGGCTGGATGTGTACCTTTGCGGGTAGGGGGTTACTGTCAAACCTGAAGTCATGCTGGGCATCCCTTGAACGCAGGACAAGACATTCCTCACCCTTAAGAAGAGACAATGTAAACTGAGTAGTAGAGAAGAATTGTTTTCATTTTCACTTTACAGGTGGGAAAACTGAGGCTCAGGGAGCTTAGGACACAGAGCTGGGAAAGCCCAGAGATGCCAAGGGATGCTCTGCACCCTGTTCCCAATGAGAGCCAGTGGGAATCACTCCCTGATACTCCTTAGTGGTTTAGGAAAGCCAATTCAGGCCAGTGCCATGTGTTTTCATTGGGTCTGGTAGGCAATAGTGGAGAAGGAATCGATTCACAGAATAGGTGCAGTGCAACAATTGCAGTGGGAGCTCCCCAGAAACACCCAGGGCCTTCAGGGCAGCTTCAAGGCTGAATCAAGGGAAGTGCAATCACTTTAAACAAGCATAACTCCTTTTTGCTCCCACCCACATCCCTCTCACACACTTTCTGCTGCAAGGGAGGTCTGGGACTCAGATGTTTATTATCAAGCCTTAGCTACATACAGTAGAAACTGTGCCTACTGTTCTGCCCCGATCCGGGTGTCTCCTGCTGCCAATAAACCTGTCTGTATCTCAAGGGAACAGAAGGCTATACTGGAAGCAAATTCTTCCCCCCACAGTCATAGGCTAGGGACAGATATTCAAAAAGCCTGAGCCTGAATTGATTCAATCTTTGCAGGTTAGTCTAACTTGGCTGGGCTTAATCATTTTGTAACCATACAGATATCTCCTCTGGACCAAAAAAATGCAGGCACATGCCTGCAGTGGCTCAGGCTAGAAGGTTGGGGGCACTAGAGCAGCCCCCCCTTCTCTACTACAGTGCTGAGCTGAGGGGGGGTGGGGAGCATGGCTAGGCCCTGGCAGGAGGCTCTGATTAGGGAGGGGTCCCCCCCTGCCCCAGGCTGATCAGTGAGGGAGCCAGGAGGGGTTCACACCGCATTTACCACCCCATCACCAAAACAAAAGGATCTCTCGTTAGTTCTAGCTCTTCTTAAACAACTTGCTCCAAGGAAGGACGGACATTACCAACTACCTGTTGATTAGCTCCAAAGAGCCCCCCTAAGCCTGTCCTGTCTCCCTTGACCGGGCTCCCACAGCATGGACTGTAGCCAGCATGTGGTCTGCTAGCTAATGTTGAGATGTGTCAGTGTAAGGCAGAGGGGATGGGAGATCCTTGCTTAGCAGGGAGTGGTGAGGGGAGGTAGGGAGCAGGGGGAAGCCAGGCAGATGCCTGCAGTCTCTGCCGAGCTCCAGCCAGGGAGCAGAGGGGAGGGGCCAGCTCTGCTGTGGAGCAGAGAGCCCTGCCCAGCTCAGAGAGCATGCCAGGATGCTGGGGGAGTCCAATTTAATTTAAACCAATAGGGGTCTGGGACAGACATTGCATAAAGTGGTTTGACCCAAATCAGTTAAGTCTGATAGTACATTCAACCAGGTTTATCTCAAACCGGTTTCAACCATTTTCAAACCAGTTTATGTGCACCGAACAACTGTTCTGTTACAGGTTTAAACCCGTTTCTGATCACTTAAAGCACTTTATATGTAATGTCTGTCCCTACCCATAGTGCTGCCCAGTCTGGAAGCTATAGGACAAAATGGCAGCAGCCTAGAGAGACAGTTTGCAGTCGGAGGTGACCCATGGAAACACAGACTTAGACCACAGATGGCTCACTTACCCCAGGGAGCCTGTCTCCACTGGCTCCACTCTGGAGAGGGCAAGGAAGGTGCAAGCATGGGATGCTGGTTGTTTCAACAGGAGCATTAAAGCTTGTTTTCTGGTTCTAGATGTCACCTCATACACTGCTGCGTAGTTTCTTTTAAAAGCAAAATCTTGTGATGTTAAAGGAAAAGCTTTTGCCATTAGCAATGTTTCGGGTTAATGTAGCAGCGCTTTCCGGGTCACCAGAGCAGGGCCCGGCGCCACCTCCATTACCGTGCTCAGGGCTTTTGTGCTCTTCCTAGGAATCTGCTGAGGGCCAGAGTCTGGGGAGTTGGCCCCTGTCCAGAGCACATCCGAAATACGCCCTGTATCCACGTGGCTTGAGCCAGTGTGGGGTTAGCCAAGGAGTTTCAGATAAGGGGTTTCCAATGCTGGAGAGGAGCGACGTGCCGGCGCCTAGTGACTGGGCTTTTGAATGGGCAATTAGGAACCCTGGATTGCATTTCTAACTCAGCATAGACCTCACATGTGCCTGTGGGTAAGTCACTTCCCTGTTCCCTGCCTCAGTTTCCTCTTCAGCCTTATGTGTCACGACTATCCCTGTGCCTCTCACAAAGGGTCACCACAGTCCCCAGGGCAGGGGCTGGTGGGTGCCTTACATGTACTATTCCAAAGTAAGCAATAATAAAGATAGCACCGTACCCCACCACCTTGCACGAGGACAAAGGAGTCCTGTGGACGCCAGAGCGTGCTGTTATGGAGTATGCAAATGGGGAACCCATTTCAGAGGAAAAATCTCCAGATCATCTAAGCATCAGCTCTGCTGTAAGTCTTGCCCCATAACCACCACTGAGTGCATTAAAAGGCACAGGGTGACAGGGGAGTGATTTCGGGTGAGTCTGTGCAGTTAGAAAGGAAACCAGAACCAGGCCTATAACACACAATTAGCCTTTGCTTTGGAGAGTCCAGTCACTGCCAGACCAGAGCCCAGGGTCTGAAGTGCTCACATGCTACTATGGAAGGACAGATGCAATGGGGACGGGGGCGAGGGCCCGTCACCCATGAATGCCCCTGTGGCGCTATGCAGCGCCGTGCTGAACACCCCATGCAGCACGGTCACGGCACTCAGGGACCTACTCTAACTCCCCCCGTCCCAGTGCAATGTCTGGATCCACCCGTTACTAAGGGCATCGCCATTGCATAGTCCACAAAAGCATCTTCCCATCAGACCACTCCTCTGCATTCCCCATGTTACAGTACTTCTCTCCCTCTTTTTCTTTGCTGCTGTAGGTTTCCAAGAGAGGTGCTGGGGCTAATTCTCCACTTGTTTTGGCTGGTGACACAGCAGTGAAAGCCTTAGTCCTTGGTCATTTGAAGTGAAAGCCAGAGCCTGGGCATTAGGACTGGGATCTGCCTCTCTCCCACCATGTGGCCTCGATCAAGTCACGAGAACTGGTTTTTTGTGTCTACAGACACCGGATAATATTTCCCTGCTTCGCAGGTGGGTTGGGGAGCTTAATTCATTCTTGTTCCTAAGACATTATGAGCTCCTTGAATGAAGGTCCTGAGCGAAGGACAAAGTATTACGCTTCTGATGATTATAGCAGGGCTTGGTACAAGGCTCAGCTCTTTCCCTGGGCTCGCCAGAGAGGGGATTATCAGTCTTGAGGGAATCGCAGAAAAAAGGGCTCATTTGAAATGGGAGCCAGGGGAATCCTCCCCTGACAGGCACAATGCATGTGTTAGAAAGCACGGGAACAGTCCCTGGCAGCAGAGCAGAGCAGAGCAAAGACTTTTTCACAGCTAAAATCTCCCTCTGTGTGTCTCGCCAGCCTGTCACATTACTGTCAGCATAGAAGTATGTGCAAAGGAAGCCTGTCACCCAAACCTAGAATGTGCCTCAATGATATATAGGAGCACACTCTCTTTTATCTTCTGCAAAAACCCAATCCTTTTGAAACAAAGGCAACAAGCTTCCTGGATGCAACAGTGATGGATACTACCGAAATGCCTAGATTAATAATAATAACAATAGGAATAATGAATGATTATTCATCGTGATCATAATATATCTTCCAAACCCTGTTTCCATCTGACTCATGTTTTGTCCTAATGGGTATAGACTGCAGAAAATCTCATAGCTAATTACCCGTATCCAGCTTCATATGCTTTGATCTTGGTGATTTTCCATCCATCCGTGGGCACAGCAAGGCATAGTTTGAGAAGTAAATGTGTAAGACCTGCAGTGCAATTTGCATGCAAGAGGCTGGGTTTTCCAACGCTCGGCAGCACTCAGCTGGGTGACACTTCTTCTCAGGTTGTCACAGCAGCTCAGCACCCCTGGTGCTGGGGTGTCTTGACCATCTAACTGCTGGTATAGGTGCCTTGCTGGGAGTTGGGCTCTGGAAAAACTGTCTGGGGGAGGTTAGGGAGGTTAGGGATTTGAAAATTCAGATTGCAGAGCTGTGTGTCGAAGGCTGGCGCAGCTCTTGATCTTGATGTTTCCTGCTAAAGCCAAGAAAGGAGTCAAAATAGAATCAGGGGCTTCAGGACCGGTCTCCCAGACACTGCAAAGTCCAGAAGTTTAATACGAAAAGGGATCTGTGTAATCAGTTCCTGCCATCTCCCACAGCATCCATCCAGGCTGATACTGTTAGGGGAGATATTTATTGCTTAGAGAATGCCAGACAAGCACATCTGTATACACTGATTAATGCATTAATACTGTGTAACAGGCCTCTGCGAAGTGGCTAGTATTCGCTTTGGATTCGACCAACTCGGGGGACAGCGATTTGATTCGGTGATTCGAATCACTGTTCCGAATTGATTTGTCTGAATCTGATTCGCAGGTTTGGCTGCTGCAGCTTCCTCCAGCTTCGGAGAGCTTCGAATCCATTCAGACCTCTTTATTGGTTCAATTTGGATTTGGAGATTCGGCCACCGACTCAGGCCAAATTTCCTCCGAATCGAATCACCACCTAAAGCTTCGCACAGCCCTACTGTGTAAGCATTAATTTATGTCGCCTATTACTGTGGTCACCTTATAGCTTGAAAAGTTTAAATGGGCTTCCCCTTGCAGCACCTCCATGAAAGAGGAAAGGGCTAAAAGCCTCACTTTACAGGGAAACCAAGGCACAGGAGGGTAAAGTAACTTGCCCAGGTTCATTCAGGAATTCGCAACATAGCCAGGATGTGAACCCAGGTTTCCCAATACTAAGGTCAGTGCTCTAGTCACTGGGGTCTCCTTCCTCTCAAATGAGAGAGGAAAAGACTTTCCATGTCCTGAGCAGGGTGGGGCTTCCCTGGACAGCTTGCAACCTTTTCCTTTATTTATTGCTAGTGATGCAAGAGGTTAGGAAGCTGCTGACCTCTGGGATAACTCCCCCAGGGGTGTGCAGAATCCCCTAGCACAGGGGTAGGCAATGTTATTTGGCCGGAGTGCCAAAAAACCCGTGATGTCTACCTTGGAAGGTGCTGGAGTGCTGACATGCCCAGAGCAGCTGTTTGCAGCCTCCCGGCTGCAGTCGGCCCATGGAGCAGCTTGCAGCCTTCCTGCCGCCTGCTGGGAGCAGCCTGAGCTCCGTGGCTGGCAGCAGCTGCTTAGAGCTTGGGCTGGTGGTGGTGTGCCGAGCAAAGTGGCCTTGCATGCCATGCTTGACACGCATGCCGGGGGTTGCTGACCCCTGCCCTAGCACTTCCAGTCTTTTTGTCACGTGTACAAGCGCCCTCGGTAGGTCATTCTAGTTCAAACAGAATGACTGGAAGAAGTTCAAGGCATGAGGTCAGACCCTTTTAGCCTTCAAAAGCAAGACTCCTCCTGTTGTGCCATGGGAAAAAAATCAGTGATGTGATAACTTAAGGCTTTCTTTTGCTCTCCCACCAGGATGAATCAAAAGTATTTCTGGTGATGATGCAGAACATCGGGTTATTATGAGAATCTAGGAGCTGAAAGTTGCCGGTAGCCAGCTGCAGGGTTTTTGAAAGCCCAGAGCTGCCTGATTTACATCGATTCAAACTGGCTGCTGAGGAAAGACAAAGAAAATATTAAAGAGCTTTAAGCTATTTAAATAAATCCCTTTCCCCTTGCAATTAGTTCAGTCTCACTTCCAGGCCTGTTATAATGCTATCTAGTTCCCAGTTTTTCTAGTGAAAATATAAGCAAAGGCAGAAAACCCCCTTTTCATTTAAAACAGTCAAATGACACAAATGTTGAGGCTTTCATCTTACACCCAGAAGAAGCAGAAGTGCACATGAGAAAACTCTCCAGGGCTATGTCTGTTCTAGGTCCCCCTTAAAGCAGCCTCGCTGGTGGGACACGTCTTTCAGGGACAGAAGTTTATGGTCATCAAGGGGACTGTTCCTGCCCCCATGCCAAGAGTCTCTGAGATGACATTGGGTGCCCAGCTCAACACCCTCAGCCTCCACAAAGGCTCGCAGCACTCGGCCTCTGAAATCCAGGCTCTTTAAGATATGTCAAACTGGGCCCCCAGCATCATTGGTAAGGTCAGAGAGTCTGGACGTGGGTTGGGGTAACTCCACCGTGTTATAAGTGTGGCACGAGGGGCTGTGATGGGGTGTACGGCCCAGCTGCACAGGCTGGGATGCGGGGAGGAGGTCTGCTTGGAGATGTGACTGAATTGGATAAGAATGAAAGTGCAAAGGGTGGGCTCACGTGTGCCTCCCCTCTCCCCTTTCAGCAACGGCCCCTTCTTTAAAGCCCAGGGAAATCGTATCTGGGAGCCCGAGGGGCAATGGAAGGGGCTGCTAACCTAACAGCCTTTTCTTCCTGCTGCCTCTCAATGTTTCCATGGAGAGCTTTGCCATACGGAGATCAATCCAGACCCTCTGTCTTTGCCAGCTCCTGAGCCTGCCGGGTGAGATTAGCCCCTGGGGTCCCTTCAGTTGCACAACCCCTCTTCCAGCTCGGTGGTGGTGGAAAGGTCACATTATGCCTATGAGACAAGCTGGAAAGTGCAGACATTGTAAGCAGGTATTGTTTGGGAGGCAACGCAGTCGGAGCTCTCATTGCTTCCCCAGTCTCTCCCGATGCAGCTCTCCTCTCCAGATTTGGCCTGGAAGATAAAAGCCTCCCCCCACCTACTCTCCATTTTGCTCTTCCTGCTGAGGACTTCAGCATCAGTCATACAGAGCTCTTGGGGGGTCACGGGACTTGTTCGGTCGAGCTCGGTAAAACTTTGCTATGATAAATGAATGAGGATCCAACGCCGTGTCGTGTACAAATGCCCATAAATACAAATATCTGGGTGGGGGGGGGGGTCGCTGTTTGGTTTGTTAATGTTTCCCCCTCTATCCTTGCCCACACCACATAGTGGGTGCAGGAGCAGCTGATGTGGCTGTATGGGGGTGGACAGCAGAAAGCTTGTTTCTCATGCCAGCCTGATATGGCTTAGCCAAGGCTACACCCCAAGTCCATGCCTTTGGTCACAGGGGACAAGTTAGGGACATGCAGACACATACAGTGGCGCTGACTGCATGCACGTAGCAAAATCCTGTGTTGTCTCTCTTCAACCAGGTTTCTTCAGCCCACATAAATAAGTTTGAGCTTCCTGATCCCTGAGCAAAGATCTCAGGGCAGGGTTTATCTCTGTGTTCAACAGCGATGCTGGGCCCATCGAACACATCCTCTCCCATCCTTGCAAAGCCATCGTGCACCAGCCACTGAGCTACTCAAGGCAGGCATGCAAGGTCCGAAACAAAGAAGAAGTCAACTTGTGCTGGATTGGCTCTTCCCCCAGAAGAGCAACAGATCCTCAGCGGACATCATCAGCTTTCCTAGGCCCCTCTGCTAGTTTCCACTAGCACTGCAAGTGGAAGCATCCACGTTACTGAGGTCTGAAATCATTAAAACCCACCTAGAAGCAGGAATCATCAGCTCTGGTGGGATCGCGGAGGTTAGGATGGCATGGGTGAGGTGTGGGAATGCAGGGGGCTTTGCAGAGCAGGCCCAACGCAGAAAGCCAGGAATAACATTCCTTCAGAGCGGCGCCTGCCCTCCCCTCGCCAGAGAGAGCAGTCATCTCTGCAAGCTATTATGTAACCTGTTGTGTACTTGGTACCTGCTATTGAATCCAGACCCTTATTATTATAGCATTAATGTTTCACAGTGCTTTCTAGGGCACTGGGGCAGGGCCAGCCTCCGCCTTTCTGCAGTGCCACAATTGGGCGTTATTGTTGTTCATGTAACAAGATCCTGGCTCCATTCTTCCTGACTCTCTTGATAGACTTTTCCAGCTGTCGACAATACAGGGTCTCCGTGTGCCCCTCACAGGATGTCTTGTTACAAGATGTTTCTGGCTGAGAGCTTGGCTTCCTTGGCCTCTGCATTATTCAGCCTCACTTGACTCTACTAATGAGGTGCTTGAGTATGGAGCACCCTCCGGCTGCTGCGCCTTGGGAGCTTGCGATCAGCGCTGACAAGGCTTTGGGAGGGGAAGATTAGGATCCACCACAATGTCTGGTGGATGTGACCTGGATTGAAGCAGAGAACCCTTTGGGCTTGAGGACGCTACTGTTCAGGGGTCCCTTGTCCCTGCAGAGGTCATCTCAGTGGGTCACCACCACACCACCTCTTTCCTTATAGCTAGCGCTCAGGCTGGTCCCAAAATTTACAGCAAGGGTGGAGTGGACATGTGTGCGTTAGGCTATCAGCATGGAAAAAAATTAAAAAACCCAACACAGTGGGTGCGTCTACACGAGACACTTACTGCGCATTAGTGTGCAGTAGCACATCACAGCACAAACCATGCTAACAGCCTACTGCGCAGTGTTATTAGGCTAATGCACAGTAAATCTCACTAAATAACCATGTGCTGGCACTACTGTGCAGTAACTCTAGGTACCGTGCATTTTGCTGGTATTTTATTAAGCAAGTACTAAGCAAATTGTGCAGTATCTAATGCGCATTAATAAACGTGTAGACGTGCCCTGTTTGATCTGGTCCAACCCTTGAGCTTCTCAAAGCAGGATCCCTGCAATATAACGGCACTTGGCTATTGCTCAGCCCCTTTTGTCAGGAGCTTTCAAACTCCTTTGCCAAAAGAGGGAAACCGGAGGCAAAGAGAAGTGAGGTGACTTGCCCAGGATCACAAAGCGAGGCATCTCCCAGCACAGAAGTGAATCCAGGTTGCCTGACTCCCATCCACTGTAGGTCGCTCATAAATATTTCACGGTATTCCTCAGTTACCTCCGTGCCAACTCCCATCGCGCCTGGGAGCGTTTTCAGCTGTTCCTGTTGAATGCTGTGGGTGGATCGTGAAGTCTGCAGGCTTCATTGGTCCCCTGATGCTTTCTACGATAATAATTTGAGGTGGATTCGATTTAATCTCCTTCTCTGCCGGCAGAATGTTTATGAGCCGATAGAAACTGCCTCATTTATTTGTTGTTCACATTTATTCAATTAAGGCTTTTTCCCTATTCTGGGGAGTGCTGGTAAATATTTGGACGTCCAGCTGTGACCCTCGGCTGCAATTGGTTTAGAGCAGTCACATAATATCTCCTGCCTGGCTGAGCCACGTGAGCCTTGGCAGGTCACGTGGTAGCAGGTGCTGTTGTGCACAGCTGCAATCTCCTAGAGAAAAAGCATCTACCTCCCCCCTCCTCCTCCGGTGAGCAGAGGCACCAGTTGGCAGCTGCGTCCCACAAAGGGCACATGCACGTGTACGCAGCATCTATCCTTCTGGCATTTAATTCAAAGGGAACCTAGATGCCAAACCTGGAGAATTTGCCCAGCTCAGCTGTAAAGGAAGAGTTTCAGGTGCATGCCATCCCCTCGTGGCTCGGGCTCTAGGGTGCTCTTACACAGGGCCTGACTGCTCTTCAGGAGGGAAGAGGAAGCTGACATTTCATTGCTTTTCAAGCAGTTCCTCTTCTTGAACTTTATTTGAATATGTCTGGAGATGCGGGGTAGAGGACACAGGTGGGAGGCCTGTGCTGGAGCCCTGCTGCTGTGAAACAGCCGGCGTGCAGGGGACCACCATGCTGCGAATGTGCATCTGAGCGCTATTGTGCAAGCCAGAGCTGATGAAAAGGTGATGCCACTTCTGTTCAATAAGGAAACAGGCTGAGCTGAGCTCAGGCCACAGCAATAGCTGGGTTGGGATGTTCTGCAAGCCGGAGCTGTATGGACCTGCAGCAAATAGTGCCTGCAACCAGGCAGGGGTATGGACAGGCCCAGACCCCAGGGCTGTTTTGAATCTGAACTGGCTGGCAGGGTCAGGACCCACACGGGGTGAGGAGACCAATACGATCCACCTGGAAACTAAGCTCCGTCTGAAGTCAGCTGTGGCTGCAGGCTGCAGACTACCGCTGTGGTTGTGCGTGGGCTCCTGCTCTGTAGCAATGCCATTCAGGTGACGTTGTATTGGGCTGGCTCTGCCCGTTGCTTGCTGGGTGATCCTCTCCATGCACCTAGGTCAGTGCGGCGGGCAGAAAGCTTGTGTGTGAATATGAGCACTGTGTCCCAGGACCCTTCTTCAGGTCCCCTGATGGGGAGGGAAAAGCAGGGCTTCTCTCTGAAGGGGATTTCTATGGAGGCTGTGGGAAACAGATAGCTGATGTGGTTCTCTCTGGCTCTCCGCCTCCAGGCTTGTCCTTCCAATAATCTTCACCCACCGTCTGTCCAAGTCCTGACCTAGAAAACGGCATGCTGAATATAACACTAGGTATACCTCTTTCAATGTGTCAGAAAACAATGTCTGACCACAACATCCTTCTGTCAGAGCAAATCCTCCTTCAAAGATATTGTTTTCGACCACGATCTCCATTCCCCCGAGTGCTTTCTGCCAGGGGCTGATTCTGATCCAGTTTACACCAGTGTATCGTCATTGGAGCCACTCTTGATTTCAGCCAGTGTGAGAGCGTCCCTGGAGCTTTGATCCCTAGTGCTGGGTGCATGCAGGCGAGGCCCCCCCCGTCCTTCTCCCACGCTCACCGAGCCGACAAACCAGAGCATCTTCAGCTCTCTTCCTAGCAGAACAGCTGCTACTGGCTGGAGTCAGAGCTGGTTTGAACAGTAATGAATCTGCTCCCATTGCCAAGGGCTGGAGTCTGCCCAGCTGGGGCTGTTGGCTTAATTAAAGGAAATGCACTGAGGCCGTTTGACAAGTGTAGCCCTGATTTAGGGTACGTGTGACACACAGGACAAAGTTGGGGAGCTGCAATTTTGTATTGGTGTGTCTTAATTGGCCAGACAGGTTTATCAAAATGATCAAGATGGTCAGACCCAAGCACCTAAGTCTGCTTAACCCACCTGCCTCTCTGAATTAGTTAGTCTGTAAGGTGCCACCCTTCCCTGACTTAAGGACCCTTGGTCTTGACTCTAGAGCAGGGGCGGGCAATTATTTTGGGCAGAGGGCAGCTTACTGAGTTTTGGCAAGCCATCAAGGGCCGCATGACAGGCAGCCAGAGGCAGATAATTATTCATTTTCTAATTTTTTAGGGGCCCCGCGGGCCGGATAGAATGGGCTGGCAGGCCACATCCGGCCCACGGGCCTTATTTTGCCCACCCCTGCTCTAGAGATATCATACCTCTGTTAGGAGCTGGTTTCCTGTTTGCTTTGCCCAGGAGCTTCCTTGTTCTCCATGCAATCAGGCAGGACACTCAAACAGGTAAATCGAGGTGCACAGGAGATTTAATGAAAAACTGTGCATATCTCCTTTGATCTCCACAGATGCATATGGGGATAGATACAATTCTCTGTCTGCTTAATGAATCACTTTAAGTCTGGGATGTCTAGCTTGTGTTCTGAAGAAGTCTCTTTCCTTAACCTATATAGAGTTAAATATGCCATTAAGGATGGGCAGCAGCAGAACTTCTTTTCTGGGGCTGTGCTATTCACTTGTCCCATTTTTTTGTCCTAAGTACCTTTAAAGACTGGGCTCAGTGAACCGTGGAAGGGGCTGGCTTGGCTGCTAAAACCCACGGCTTGAATCCCCTGCCTCATTCCTCACTCCCTAGCCATTTGTCATTGTCAGAAAGAATTTAGCCTGGACACATTGAGACTGATTTATTGTTCCCTTAAGAGGGAACTGGCAGCAGTGCATTAGGAGTAAGGTCCAGGGATCAATTCCTGTTTTGTGATGGGAGAGACAGTATCTGTCAGTGATTTGGTGAGAGACAGAAGGGTGGAGAGAAAGACTCACAGCTTAGGTCATAAGAAGGTGTTTGCCTACATGACTTGTCTCCTTTCCAAGTCAACATAACAGCACCAGTTCAGGGCAAGGACATGCCTTGGCAGCAGAAAGCATCCTTCCCTCCTATCACATGCAAAATAAGGAGCGGGGCTGTATAAACCTAGGTGCAGTGGGCTTTGCAAAGTAACGGACCTCTTCCAAGAGCACTGGGAGGCCCTGTTCCCTGGCTGTCCAAGAGAGGAGCAGTAGAATAGACCACGTAACCACGTGCACAGAGCTACGTGCCCTTCAAGGTCTGTGAGAGGGACATCTACATACCCGACAGCACTGCCACGGTCCAGAAACATCCAGTGCTTTGCTTTAACATGGCAAACCACGCTCCAGCAAGCCTGGCCTTTACAGTGTTGTATAGCTGCAGCTTGGTCCATTTATGCTGTTCGTGTGGAAGACCATATCCAAAACAGAGCCCTTCTTACAGACACCTCCCTGCCCAGTTTTGATCTTCACTGTCTACCTGTTGCTCTTGCAACGGTGAAGGGCGACCTTAGGATAGGATCAGTGAATCAAGGTGAGACAAAACTTGCTGCAATACAATGGCCTTGGCACTTGGGCCATGCCCTTGTGTAGGGTTGTCAACTCTTAGGTTCACAGATTCATAGATTCTAGGGTCGGCAGGGGCCCCAGTGGGCCATCTGGTCCGACCCCCTACCCTGGCAGGCAAGAAAAGGGTCACCAAACCTGGGGCCATGTAATCCCAGCCAGGCCCCTGTCCAAATCTATTCCAGGAAGTCTTATCACATGACCCAATGACATTAATGACTTTACATCGCGAAGGCAAATGCACATAACTATGGCAGGCAAGGTTCTTTGGGTAGATGTGATATCTTTAATTTGACCAACTGAGTAGTTGGAAAAAAGTTCTTGGCAAGCTCTTGGGTGCAGTCACCCTTCTTCAGGCCTAGAGAGTCTCTGCTGGTCTGCGACCTGAAGAAGGGCGACTGCACCCGAAACCTTGCCAAGAACTTTTTTTCCAACTACTTATCTGGTCTAATCAAAGATAACACATCTACACAAAGAGCCTCACCTGCCTATGCCCTTAGACCAACACGGCTACAACCAAAAACCCAATGCACATTACAACTACATTTTAAAAACCCATTGGACTACCGTCTAAATTGGATTCAACATTTAATATTTATTTTAATGAGCGCCCTATCACTTATCTCCTGGGTGACTCTCAGCAGTCTCCTGGAGATTTATAGCTAATTCCTGGAGATTGCATCCAGGGCAACCCTGAAGGGTTGGCAATGTGGGGTCCAGGTTTTTGTCCCCTTTGTGGGGAGGCAGCAAGCTCAATTCATTACCCCTTATAGTGCTTGCAGAGCCCAAAGCTCTGGCCTGGCATCATTATGGGCTGGGCTCTGGCTGTCTGTGCTTCCCCGCTGTCTAATTCTAGCATTCTGTGAAGTTTTCCTGACAAGGAAGGCCAGAAAGAAAAGGACAGTCAAGGTTTTGGGGTGTCTATAATGTCTTCTAAAGAATAAAAGGCCTCTGACAGTCCTTAAGAAAGCCCTAGACACAATGATAGCAAGGATGCAGGGCAATTGCTACCAAAAGAAGCACCACAGCAGAAGCAGCAACACAGCTGGAGTTTGCACCTGACCCTCTTGAAATTAATGGACGAGCTCCCAACGCTTTCAGCGGGTTGTGCATCCGACTCCTTTGAGAACCAGTTCTATGGCAGATGCGCCACACCACGAAGCCAGCTCCCCCCGTCCAAGGAAGAGCGCTGGATACAGATGTTGTTTCCAAAAACAACCTCAAATGCTAGCTGCAAAATAAATCTCAGCAAAAAAGGGAGGAAATTAAACTAATGAAAGTGAACTCTTCATCATCTGCTGCTATTTTTCTTGTATCCTCAAAATCAATAAATTCAAGTGGAGAAAAATACCAGCATTACTCTTTTCTTCTTCCAGTTTTGCACTTGCCCAAAAGCTTTGAATGCATAAGGAAGCAGAGGCTGATTGCTCCATGCACCTTGGTCCCTGCCATGGACCCAATTCACTGAAGCTATGATTGCAATGAAAAACACCTGGAATTTGAATCTAGCCAGGGCAGCAGAAATAATTTGGAGTGTACCAGGGATTCTGCCCTCGTCTTCTACAAGCCGAAGGGTAGAGAGCTTCTGTTCGGAGACAGGATGACATGGGGGTACAGTCAACAGCTGTGGCCTGACTCCAAAGAATCAACTGGGAAGATCTAGATCTGAGATAATGTCAGACTCTAGGACCCAGTGGGTTACTTTTCCCATTTGCGGAAGAGTATGTAGGCCTACGGGTTACAGCATCAGGGCTTAAGAAGAACAGGATATGACAATACCCCAAAACACACCGGCGCTAGTGAAAATGGTGTCAAGTGGGATTTCATTAGCTCTGAAAGACTATTCAATAAGACACCGTACCTAGGGAAAATAGAGAGAGAGAGAACTAAAGACATCAACATAAATGAACCGCTCCCTTGCATCTCTCTCTGAGCCAGGCAGAATGCACGCTCAAACACCACATGGTCCCTGTCGCTCTGACCTTGACCTGTAACTCCTCCTGGTAAAATAAAACCAGAAAACTTTATTATTGGGATAGTTGCCATCCCTCTTTGAGATCTTTAAAGAGAACTGAATATTATGAGAAGACGCATTTCACCCCTGACATGGACCTGAACATGTCTTTGGGATTGGGCTCTGGTGTGTGGGAGGGGAGCGCACAGGGTTGGCGACATCCAGACTGGGATAAGGACTTCTCTGAGTTGGGTCTGCTGTTCTAGAGGATGGAGATCAGCAGCGTTGAACACCACAGCTGTATCCTCCTACCTCGGGGCACATTTCTTATACCATCAGCTGCCAGGAAGCGTGGTTCTCTTCCTATTGACCCTCTCATTGAGTTGGGCAGAAGCAAAATGTAGCTGATGTCTAGTGCATTGGAAGGTTCCTCACTGGACGTCTTGTGTCCGTGATTTTCATAGAATCATAGAAAATTCAGGTTGGAAAGGACTTCAAGAAGTCATCTAATCCAACCCTCTGCTCAAAGCAGGACCAGCTCCAACTAGATCATCCCAGCCAAGGCTTTGTTGAGACGGGCATTAAAAACCTCCAGGGATAAAGATTCCACAACCTCTCTGAATACCCTGTTCCAGTGCTTTATTACCCTCGTGACAAAATGTTTCCTAATGTCTAACCTAAACTTCCCTTGCTGCAACTTCAGCCCACTGCTCCTTGTTCTGTCATCTGCCCCCACTGAGAACAGCCCAGCTCCATCCTCTTTTGAACCCCGCTTCAGGTAGGTGAAGGCTGCTATTAAAAATCCCCTCTCAGTCAACTTTTCTCCAGACTAAATCAGCCCAGTTCCCTCAGCCACTCCTCAGAAATCACGTCCCCCAACCCCGAACCATTTTCACTGACCTCTCCAGTTTTTCTGCATCCTTTCTGTAGTGGGGGCCCAAAACTGGACACAGGACTCCAGATGTGGCCTCACTAGTGCTGAACAGAGGAATAAAAACTTCCCTTGATCTGCTGGCAACACTCCTACTAATAACCCAGGATGCTATTAGCCTTCTTGGCAACAAGGGTGCACTGTTGGCTCATATTCAGCTTATTGTCCACTGTCCCACTCAGGTTCTTTTCTGCAGAGCTGCTGCCCAGCCAGTCACCCCCAGCCTGTCCCGGTGCATGGGATTGTTTTGTCCTAAGCGCAGGACTTTGCACTTGTCCTTATTGAACCTCATGAGATTTCTTTTGGTCCAATCTTCCAATTTCTCTAGGTCACTCTGAATGTTAGCTCTATCCTCCAGTATATCTAGTACACCACGCAGCTTGGTGCAAACTGCAGACCTGTTGAGGGTGCACCCCATCCTATTTTCCAGGTCACTGATGAGGACATAATCCAAACTGGCCCCAGGACTGACCTCTAGGGCACTTCACTTGATACCAGCTGCCAACTAGACATCGAGCCATTTATTTGAGTCCAAAGATCCAGCCAGTTTTCTGTCCACCTTACAGTCCATTCATCCAGCTCTCCTTAGCTTGCTTCATAGGTTTCATAGGCATTAGGGCTGGAAGGGACCTCGGAAGATCATCGAGTCCAGCCCCCCGCCCAAAGGGCAGGACGTCAGCTGGGGTCATAGGATCCCAGCAAGATAAGCATCCAGTTTCATCTTGAAGGTGTTCAATGAAGGCGCTTGAACCACCTCCGGCGGCAGGCTGTTCCAGACCTTGGGGGCTCGGACAGTAAAGAAATTCTTCCTTATGTCCAGCCTGAAACGATCTTGTAGTAGTTTGTGACCATTCGTCCTCGTCATCCCTTGGGGCGCTCTGGGGAACAAACGTTCCCCTAGATACTGGTGGTCACCCCTGATAAACTTGTAGGTGGCCATCAGATCACCCCTGAGCCTGCACTTTTCCAGGCTAAAGAGCCCCAGGGCTCTCAGCCTGTCGTCGTAGGGTCTGTTTCCCTGACCTCTGATCGTGCGCGTGGCTCTTCTCTGGACTCTCTCAAGCTTCTCCACATCCTTTTTGAATTGTGGAGCCCAAAACTGGACGCAGTACTCCAGCTGCGGCCTCACTAAGGCCGAGTACAGGGGGAGAATGACGTCCCGGGATTTGCTTGAGAAGCATCTATGGATGCAAGCCAGTGTTTTGGTCGCTTTACCAGCCACAGCATCGCATTGCAGGCTCATGTTCATCTTGTGGTCAATGATGACCCCCAAGTCTCTTTCTTCCATAGTGCTAACCAACATAGCACTGCTGAGCCTATAAGGATGCTGCGGGTTTTTTTCCCCAAGGTGGAGAACCTTGCATTTATCGGTGTTAAACACCATCAGATTCTCATCCGCCCACTTGCTGAGCCTGTCCAGGTCAGCCTGGATCACCCGCCTGTCTTCTGGTGTGGATGCTTTGCCCCAAAGTTTGGTGTCGTCGGCGAACTTGGCCAGTCCGCTTCTGACTCCAGTGTCCACATCATTAATGAAGATGTTGAACAGTATGGGTCCAAGGATAGAGCCCTGGGGGACCCCACTAGTTACAGGACACCACGATGAGTGACTTCCATCAATTACTACCCTCTGGGTCCAACCCCGGAGCCAATTTTCCAGCCAGTGGATCGTGGGGGACTCAAGGCGACAATTGGCCAGTTTCTCCAAGAGACGATCATGGGACACCAGATCGAAGGCTTTTTTGAAGTCAAGATATATGACATCAATCTCATCTCCCTTGTCCAGGTGATAGGTCACCTGGTCGTAGAAGGAAATGAGATTGGTCAAGCAAGACCTACCCGCAACAAACCCGTGCTGGCTATCCCTTAAGATGTTGGCGTCGGCCAGTCCATTAAGGATGGCCTCCTTAATAAACTTTCCTAAGATCTTCCCCGGGATAGAAGTCAGGCTGATGGGCCTATAGTTAGCTGGATCCACTTTCCTCCCTTTCTTGAAGATAGGCACCACGTTGGCCTTCTTCCAGTCTTTGGGCACTACACCAGAGCGCCAAGAGTTTTCAAAGATCCGCGCTAGAGGCTGGGCTATGATGCTCGCCAGCTCCTTGAGTACCCTGGGGTGAAGATTGTCAGGGCCGGCTGACTTGAAGGTATCCAGCTTCTCAAGATGTTCCTTCACAAAGTCAGCATTAATGGAGGGCAGGGGATCACCCTCACCCGGACTTCCCGGCCCTGTAGCAGGCACGGGCGTCCCATGGGGCTGCTTGCAAGACTGTTGTGGGAGGCGGTATCAAAAACCTTGATAAAGTCAAGGTATATCATGTCTAGTGCACTTCTCACATCCACAGAGCCAGTCATCTCATCATAAAGGCAATCGGGTTGATCAGGCATGACTTGCCCTTGGTGAATCCATGCTGACTGTTCCTAATGACCTTCTTCTCTCCCAAGTGCTTAGAAATGGATTCCTTAAGGACCTGCTCCATGATTTTTCCAGGGACTGAGGTGAGGCTGACAGGGCTGTAGTTCCCTGGATCCTCCTTCTTCCCTTTCTTAAAGATGGGCACTATATTTGCCCTTTTCCAGTTGTCTGGGACCACCCCCAATCATCACGAATGTTCAAAAATAGCGACCAGTGACTCTACAATCACATCAGCCAACTCCCTCAGCACCCCTGGGTGCATCCCATCCAGGTGCACTGCTGTATTGCCCTCCCAGCAGATATCAGGGTGATTGAAGTCCCCCATGAGAACCAGGGCCTGTGATCAGGAAACTTCCACCAGTTGTCTGAAGACAGCTTCATCCACCTCATCCTCCTGGTCTGGTGGACTATAGCACACAACCACCACAATGTCACCCCTGTTGCTCTCCCCTCTGACTTTAGCCCAGAGACTTTCACCAGGCCTATCTCCAGTTTCATACTGGAGCTCTGGGCAGTCATATGGCTCTTTTACATATAAGCACAACTCCTCCTCCTCTGCTCCCCTGTCTGTCCTTCCTGAACAGTTTAGAAACATTTTATTTTATAGAAGATTGCTGGGAGATTAGCACTGTGGGACTACGACGAGTTACTAGCCTGGCTTGATTTCTCGAACCTTTAAAGCAAGGAATTGTTTTCTGCACTACTAAACGGTTGCATGCGTTCATGACCATATATGCATTGGGTGTACATGTGCATACCTGCTAGTGATAGGGATGGTTAATGTGATTCATTCAAAGCAAATAAAAACCCTCCAAAGCTTTGACCAGTTCAGTGGTATTTGCAGAGCATGCGAATAAACAGTTCAGCTTTTTTTTCTGCCCCTCCCTTCATTATATTTTATTTCTATGCACCCAGTTAGTCCCCACAATGCCACCCTGCCCTCCCTTTTAAAACAGCTAACCACCTCTCTTCTATGCACCCTTACACTTCCAGTTTACAGCTGGGCAGGGCACTGGAGATACTGGTTGAAATGCTGAGAAAGAGGTTGCTCTAGTATGCTAAACACATGATTGTACTTTTTCAATCTAGCAGTTTCTGGGTTAAAGAGTTTTGGCGTGTTGTGTACGTAAGCCGGCCCGGAGTCTACGTGAGCCTTTGTTTGCCTACTGCAGGGGTTTTCAACCTTTTTAAATAAGTGTATCCCCAGGGGGCTGGATGTGGAGTGGAGAGGGGAGGAGGGGTAGGGGGTGGTGCTCAGTCGAACGTAGGGTGGTGGTGTGGGGTGGTGGATGGTGGTGGTGGTGGCAGCTGCTGCATACAAGCTTCCCCACCCACCTGTGTCCAGCCCGCTGCGTGGTGCCTATGTAGCCTGCAGAAGGGTGCTGCTGCCCCCGCCCCAGCCCTGCTCTTGGGAGGCGGCAGCACAGGGTGGTGGACGGTGGCACTCTGTCCATATGTACCCCCTAGAGCCTTCCCTAGTACCCCCGGCAGTACGCATACCCCCGGTTGACAACCCCTGGCCTAGAGACACCTAGGATCAAAGAGGCATCCTCACGGATGCTGCAACCTGCTTGCCTACCTGGGTTAGTCTAGTGTTATCTCCTGCTCTGTGTTGAAGAGATGCCAGAAACTTTGGCCAAGAAGGGCACGCACAGATGTTATCACAGCGGTACCTGGAGCTTCAGCCAAGACCAGGGCCCAGTGCACTAGGCCCTGCACAAAGACATCACAGGCGATGGGTGGAACAGATCTGCGAATGGAATCCCCATCACCAGGGTCACGGTTCAGTGCCTGCACCATAAGACCATATTTCTTCCAATCAACTTTGATGATGATCAGGTTCCACACATGGAAGTTACCAAAGAAAGGAAGAAGTTGAAGGAATGGGCATCCTTAGGAGATTCTAGCTGCTTCTAGGATGAAGAATCTCAGATAAAGCCAGTTAGGCCTGGGGGAACCAGAGAGGCTCAAGTTTCTGGTAAGCACATGCGTGCCTCCTGGATAGAACATGCCTCTGACATTTTGGACCTACACTCAAGCTCTGAACCCTTTCTGATCCACCCATCTCTAGATCTGCACTAAGGTTAGGTGCAGACGTTCAAAAAGCCTGAGGCAGAATCGATCTAAGTTATGCCGTTTTGTGTAAGCAGCATAGTTTAGATGTGCAATGTCTGTACCTAGCCCTAGCGCAGATCTAGAGATGGTTGGATCAGAAAGGGTTCAGAGCTTGAGTGCAGGTCCAAATTGTCAGAGGCATGTTCTATCCAGGAGGCATGTGTGTGGTTGTTCATGTGCTGATCTGCTGTCCTTTTTTCCTCCAAACTCCTGGCCCGCTAACCTCATGTGGATTCAGTGTTTCTCATATGTTCGTGTTACTGCAGCCAATAGAGTTGAGTAACACACATGGCCTTTATAAGGTTATTAATTAGAACCCTAAATGGATAAGGAAATTAATAAACCAGGCCCCAGTCTCTCCTGCCCTATCTGAGGTCCCTTCCTCAACTGGACAGCGGCATGTGAAATTGTGGGTCGGCGACTTGAACACTGATTCTCTTTTTCCCCTAGAAAGCCTGGGGTCCTGTTGTTTTTAAAAAGGCATCATGTTACCTTCTGCATCTGTTTCAGGCTACTTGAGAAAAGGAAAAAACAAATCAGGACTCGTTACATTTCTGTAAATTGTTATCAGGGCTGGGAGTATCGAGAGTCTGAATTTAATTTAGGAAGGGGGAAATTTTCATTAGGGAAAGACAGAAACCTTGCCAGTGCAATTCTGTCCTTTAACAAAACAATTATTTGTGCAAGCTCATTGGAAAGGCTGAGTAGGAGTAGACAATACGCCACAAATTGATCCGTGTAGTTTCTTAACTCAGGCTCTCAAGCCTGCTTCATCATGGGTGCGTCTACACGTGCCCCTGACTGCACAGTTGGTACTGCACAGTCCCAGTGGGGCATGGGTTGTTTTTGGCCCTACTGCACAGTAGCAACGAATTACTGTATTTTTCTAAAAAAAGATTATGACTTTTTCAATTCTTGTGACCCCTGTTTCTTCTGGCTGAAGTTATTCACCATTGAGTGCACATTTGCAAATAGTTTCTGTCAACCCCAACTGGCCTTTTTTGCCAGATAAGCTATTTATACAAAAAATGTCACCTCGGCATATAGTCAAGAAAACAACTTTAGGGCAGAAGATGCTACATGGACATGTAGGCCTTGGAACCAGCCACAATAGGGTTTTGTTGCAAGCTCCAGCCTGGTTCAGCAGGGCTTCACTGGGCTCTCACAGGCCTGGTTTTATGTCTAGACAAGAAGGCCACGTCCAGATGTGCGTGGACGTTTGGTTCCCTGGGGACAACTAGCGGCGATGCACCTTGTATTGCCGCTAGTTGTCCCTGGGGACTGCCTGTGCCACGTGTGCTCTGGCACACGGCAGGTTGTCCCGAGTGGGTCGGAAGCCCCAGCAGCCTTACCTGGGGTCTTGCAGCAGCAATGATCCTGCTGTGAGTTGCCTGGCTGGCAGTGAAGTGTGGATCCAGCCAGCCCGGTTCCAGCTTTGGTTGGTGCATGCTGCTGCCACGTGCACCACTCCTTCCCCCACCCCCCATGGGTTTTTTTGACCCCTGGAGGGGTCAAAACCCCCCTCCATGCTGCTCCCTGGCAATGCAGAGAACTGAACGTGTAATATGTGGTGCCACAGACGTGTCTGCGGTGCCACATACCGCACAGCCACGCTTGGTGGGTATGGTTGAAGAAGCATTGAAACCAGGGAGTTAAGAGTGGCAAGCTCAGAGAAGACTTGGTTGTATACTGCTTCAAGAGACTCCAGACGGAGGTGCGAATTGTGCTGTCTCCACCTCCTCAGCTCTCCGCCGCTGATTCATGCCTGGAGCTCCCAGCTCTGCTCCGCTGTGATGTGGTGTGGCAAGTTCTCCCTTCTCCCTGCAGTCCAGGGCTGTCTCGACAGCACTTCTCAGTGAAATCTTTTTGCATGAGAATACCTGCAGCAAGAATTGTGGATTGTTCCAACCAACGCTGGCAGGGAGCGACGGGGGAAGGAGAGGGACGTGACTCCATAACTTCCAGGCCAAAAATGCAGCCCGGAAGGTCACATTTGCACTAAGAATAATTGCAAGCAGGTAGCAAGATAGAGAGCCTGAGCACAGGGTTAGTGAGGGGAAACAGATGCAAAAATCGAACAGGCTGTGCCAGTTGCTCCAAAATATGGCATTACCCAAGGAGCAAGGAATGGTTTATTCTTATTTATTAAATGATTATAATACCTGGTGCCTTTCATGCAAAGACCTTAGACCATTTAGCCAATACATTAATTAATTGCATTAATTTCTGTTTCTACATGGATTCTATTGCAATACGAGGTGCTCTCCACATCTCCGAGGTAGGTTAGCACTGTTGTCTACATTTTCCTGAGAGGCAAACTGAGGCACAAAGAGGAAACATGGATTTGCCAATGGTCAGGCAGATATCGGAACAGTGGTCTGCCTGGATATGTGCTCTCACCGCTGAACAACACCACCTGCCATGTGGTGGCATTTACTAGCTGCCCTAACCAAACTAGGTTAGGGCAGTAAAGTTCTGCTCCTGACCAGCTCTGGCCGCAGAGCACCTGAGCCCGGATCAGGTCTCACTAGAACAATGGGAAATTTCTGAAGCACATTTTCCTCCTGGGGGATCTCACTTCACTTCAGGTTCAGACACAGAGGGACACCGAAACCAGGAAGTTAATTAAGAGATAATGCCTGTGAGAAAATAGAGCTGGTTGTACACTGCTTGACAAGCTTCCAGGCAGAGGGGAGATGTTTATTTTCTCTGTACTTCAACAGCTCGCCATCACCGCCCAGATCTCATCTAGAATACCATCATTTCTTCTGCTCCTTAGTGTCTTTGCTTTTCTCTTCCCCCTGCCCTTTTAGCGCTGCAATTTTGGGGAGACCATTTTTTAGGTAGACTAAAGAGCATGCTTGTACTGTGCCATTGTACTGTATCTTTAAAGTGGGAAGCACAGATCTCCTGATAACAGGGGTGACTGGTGTCTCCTGAGACTGGGGGGGCACAGTTTGTGCATGGCAGTGTGGCGAGCTGGGGGTGGCGAATGGTGACCACCCGCAGAAACTGGTGGCAGTGGCGAGCAGCGACCGCCTGCAGAAGCTGGCGTTGGTGGCAGCCAATCTCAGGGGGGGCACATGCCCCACCTGTACCCCTCTACCAGTCGCTTATGCTTGATAAGGTTATATTCTGGAACTGTATTTCATTTAGACCAATGGGCTGATGGAGATTTAATTATTCTGTACTTCAGAGAAGCCTGTGATAAGATGATAAAACCTGGGTATTTATGGTTTTACTATTGTTCTGATCCAAAAACTATGCATCAGAAACTAACTACCAACTATAAGTAGCAGAATTTGTTCTGCTCCCAAATACATGTTGCAAAGCAGAATTCTTGTGGTGGGAATAGGCAGAGTATGAATGGCCAAAAACAGTGCTTATGCTCAATAAAGCACGGAAAAAGGGTTCAAATTAGTTTTGACCCAACTTTTGATCTTTTGGGGTAAGCATTTGTGCAAATGGAACTTTGTTCACAAGGATGTTTACAGACAGCAAAGCACAGGGAATGCTTGTGCAAATCTGCTTTCATGTGAGCATTACTGGTATAAGGGTTGGCATTCATTATGGGTTTGAGAGACAGTCAGAAAACTGAAATGATATTGTCAATGTTGTGTGATCAAAGGAAACAAATAATATGAAATAACCCATCAAGAGCTATGGATGGGGTTATCCCCCTAAGGGAGAGCACCCAGGCCCAGACAATAAAAGCTCCAACACTGACAGCCAGCTCTGACAACCAGGAGCCTAGAGGCTTGGAACGAAGAGACTAGATAAAAACAGAGGGACAGAATGTAAAATGAAGGATGCTAGGGGCATAAAACATGTTGGACCGTTACTTTTGCACTGATGCTCCATGTCCTCTGTTTGATTTGGCCATACTAACTCAAGGACCTTGCAGACTGTACTAAAATGCTGGCTTGCTTGGGAAAACTTGCCTGTGTCACTGCAGCTATTTCCAGCAGCATTATATCACTTTGGCTAGGGACAGACATTCAAAAAGCCTGAGCCTGAATTGATTCAAGCTTTGCAGGTTAGTCTAACCTAGCTAGGCTGAACCAGTTTGTAACTGGACAGACATTCTCTCTGGACTGAGGAAATTCAGGCACATGCCTGCAATGGCTCAGACTAGAAGCCAGGGGGCACTGGAGCAGCCCTCCTTTCTCTTGTATGGCAGGGAGATGAGGGGGGCGTGGCCAGGCCTCCAATTAGGGAGGTCTATCTGCATGGTCCCAGGCTTTTCCCTGCTGGCTGCTCAAGGGGCAGGAGTGTTGCCAGACTCCAGGCCCTGGCTAGCGCTCTGAGGCAAGGCAGGGGAGGGGTGGAGGTGTAGTGCATGCATCTATTGATGATAAGGAGCTTTTCAGTCTCCCTCTCCCTGCTTCTTTATACTGTCTGCAGCAGACTGACAGGCAAGCAAACTAGCAGGGGGATGATAACAGTGATTATCAGCTCATCAGCGAAACAATAGGATGCTAGGCCACTCTCTAGGAAGGGTTTGAAGTAATAAACAGTTTACCAGCTGACCTGTTGATTAGCTCCAAATAGCCCTAAGCAGTCACTGTTCTGTCTGCCTGTCCCAATGAAATTGGAGAGAGAGACACACACATACACCTCTCAGTGTTAGCTAGCATACCACGTGCCTAGGATCCGTGGGCTGGGGTCCGTGCTGTGGGAGATGGGAGGGAGGGAGCTGGGGATTCCTGCTTAAGCAGCGAGCAATGAGGGGGAGAAGGTAGGGCAGGGGGAAGCCAGGCAGACCCTGCTGTGTCTGCAAATCTCTGCCGGAGCTCCAGCCAGGGAGCAGAGGGGAGGGGCTAGCTCTGCTGTGGAGCAGAGAGCCCTGCCCAGCCCAGACAGCATGCTGGGATGCTGGGGGTGTCTGGTTTATCTTACACCAGCAAGGGGTCTGAGACAGATGCCATAAACTAGTTTGAGCCAAATCAGTTAAGTCTGATACTGCATTCAACCAGGTTTATCTCAAACCGGTTTCAGCCATTTTCAAACTGGTTTATGTGCACTGAACATCTGCTCTGTTACAGGTTTAAACCAGTTTCCCATCACCGGTGTATGTGTAATGTCTGTCCCTAGCCTTTATGGGTAAATGCAGAAGCTTTAACCCAAAGGCCCAGTCTCAGAGTCGGGGTCATGGGACTTGCCCTGATAAATAAGCTATAGCTGAGGCTGGCTTCAGGAGGTACCCAGAGAGGCTATGTGGAGGCTGGGTGCTGGAGTAAACTCCTACAAATCCGAGAGCGTTTCTGCAACAATCTATGCGCAACTCATGAACCATGAGCAGTCCTACAACAACAAACTGTTCTGAATTCATATAGCCAAGCACGGACAACTGGTGCCTCCTGAGTCTGGGGGGGGGCACCAGATCACAGACCGGAAGCAGGGGAGTCCCCCAGCGGCTAATCGCCGACCGGGGGGAAGAAGGGGGGGTCCTCAGCGGCTGATTGCCGAGCTGGAAATCAAAATCACTAGCAGTGAAAAAGGAAGTGCACTTTGCCGGCACTTCCAGTTTTGCAGCTGGCATTTCCAGGGGGTGCACGGCCAATCTCAAGGGGTGTGTGTGCACCTGCGTGCGTCCCCGATGCGTCGCCGATGTAGCTGAGACCTCATCATTGGGGATCATTAGAACAAATCTTGCATAGTGCAGCATTCATAGGAAACTACTATTAAAAAAGGGGTTGGACAACCTTCAAGCGTGATCCCATAGCATGTATTCACATCGCCATGCTAAGCAGCTTCCAAACAACAAATCAGCATGTGCAGTCCTCACCCTCAGCCCTAGATTTTGAAGGCAGAAGTTGCTATAAAAAAGTGAGGAGCCCTACGCTCCCTCAAGATCTAACCAAATGTATTTTCAAACCCCAGTGAAGGTTTGAAGCAAGAGCCTGCTGTGTCAAAACATGTTCTTCTACCCCAAGGAACGACTATGCCCCCAACTTTGTTCATCTGTTCAGTCACTACAGTGTCACCGCTTCACTCACGGGTGTCATGCTTTCATACGTGCTCAGTGTACAGATCTCAGCTATCCTGGATATTTTATCTCCGCACAACACGCAAATCTCCAGTTGAGATTTGGAAAGGTCAGATCATCACAGAGGGGCTCCGAGCCTGCAGAATACATTGCACCCTGATCATATACTAATGAGGCAGCTGGCTCAGACTGACCAGGTTGCCCACCCTGAAGAGAAGAGCTCTCAATCTTATATGTAGGTTCAGTAGGTTGAACCAGGGGGGGAAAAAAATCTCATTACAGCAGCCAAGGAGAGGAGGCGACCTTTGGAAGAGCACTTCTTATCCAAGTCCTTGTGGGGTGCTGTGCTGCTCCTTACTTTAACCACCAGCTCCAGGCCAATGCAGCTAAGAATGGCGATGGCAGGGAATTTTCTTCTTTCCTCCCCTTTCATCCTCCTCCGCTCTCCCTGTCACTTTTTATGCAGCAGCACAGGCCGTAACCTTTTCAGAAAGGCAATTTCCTGCAGTCCCAGGGGAACTGCTAAGCCTGACAGCAAAGTAAGAACTGCTAGAGGCAACCAAGTTCATAATGGGCTTTGAGGATTACACTGTGTCAGATCAGCTACTCCGCTCACACCCCTCGCCTGTTAGACTTCTGCAACCCGCCTTGTAGCTTCATGCCTACAAATGACACATCTTGGGGAAAAAAAAGGTGATTTTAGTCACTTTTACTTAGTGTCTGCTTTTTTGACATTTTATTTTTAAATGTTTCTATAACAAAATTCTTTGTCTCGAAACAGGGCAAAAAGAGTCACTGCTGAATACAGATATTGATAGTGGATCTAGATTGAAAGACTGTGTCCCAACACAGGATGACTTTCAACCTGGCAAATTCCTTGCAAATTCAATTACTTAAATCATCACCCTGAAGTACCCAGTACCTTTTATCAGGACCCAAGTGGTACCAGGTCCTAGAACTGGTGGAAGCAAAAGTCCAGCCCAGTAACAGAAGCTGATAGTGAAGAGCTTGTGGGACTTGCAACAGGATGGAAGCCAGTTCATACTGATTCAAAAGGCCTTTGGATCAGTGGCAAAAAGAAAAGAAACTAATCTCACCCCCCAAATATCACACACAAACACATCATTGTAAACTTTGCTTGTCCAGGGAACCAGGACATTCCTGAAGAGGAAAGCCAAGGCAGTTCTGACCTTCAAGGACAAGTCACTTCAAGGACTTTGTTATTTCCATCAGTAGGCAAAGTCTCCAAAAAGCTGCATTAAAACAAAATCTTCCTTATTGCACCAACACCTTGACTTTTGAGGCTCATCCTGAGCTCCAGATAAAATATTGCCAGCTCAGACAGGGAGACCAGTCCATGAGACTCTGCTATGAATTAAATAATAAATGCTACCCCCAGGCTCTCTTGCAGCATTTTCAGCAGCAGATCTCAAAGCATTTACAAAGGTGGGCAGAACAGTTATCCCCCAAACCATTCAGAAGATAAAGCTAACATTTCTCGCGAGCCCAGGGGATGCTGGAATTGATACCTAACAATGCTCCAGGAAGACTAGCTCATTTTTAAGTTGTATTGTAGATACAACTCTGGGGTTTTAGCGCTGGATTGGTGGCTGTGAAAATGCCAAGTTTTTAGGTGCACAATTCATGGGCACTTTTAGAAAGCCGCATCTGGCCAAAGTTTTGGAAGGATCGGTGGTGTTGGCTGCTGCCTTTAAAAGCTACATCCCTGGCTTTGCAGCAGGAGATGTGGTCTTCAGAGGTCCTAAAAAAGCACTTGCTATTATTTGAGTAGCCACTGCTTGGGCCTTTATTCACCATCTGTGCCCAGCTGAAAACCCCAGCACAGGCCAAAGAAAGATGTGCTCAGCCTTCCAAGGAGCTGCCTCCTTCTCAATCTCAGGGCTGTTAAAAGGTGATGAATGCAGCCACTGAATTCTCCGGCTCTGCTTTGCCTGGTCCCTTCCTGTCTTTTGCTGCCCTCTGCCGACTGCTGCACTATTCAACTAAACGCAAGAGACTGGTTTTTCAAATGAAGCCCTTGCTACACAAAGAAATGCAAAAGTCTAGAAGTCTTGGTTCAGAAATGGTACCTTTTATTAGAGCAACTAAGAAATTGCAAAAAAAAAAAATATATATATATTTTTCAAGCTTTCTGGCTCAGGGAAAATTAAAGATGGCAAAAAGACCCCACAGGTAGGACATAAACTTCATTTTTGCACAGAGGAAGCTGGAGAGGGAAATCTGTTCCTCTGGGTCCCTGAGAGTGTCTTTGTGAGTTGTTCTGAGTTGCTCTTTGTTGTGCAGATCAGTTGGGATGCCTTCCCTGGCGGTGGTAGGTGGCAGGCAGGGAAGAGTAAAAATCTTTCTGGTTATTCAGCAATGAAGTTTCAAATCTAAAATCAGCTAAAATTCATCATCTTCCCCGTTTCAGAGATGTAGCCACATTGGTCTGAACCAAGTGTTCTGGATTTTTGCATTTCTTTTTGTCTCAGACCAACACAGCCACCAAATCCCATACTACACAACACGTTCTAGGTGCTCTTGATACTCACGGGAGTTGGAATTTCCCCACCTACATCAAGGGTCATTTTCTCGTGCCAATTTGCTACCTCCTAATGCCTCTTTTCCTTCCTTTCCCACATAAGAGACAGAGGAAAAAATATTTTCTGTAACTTTTCATCCACTTTAATATTTCTCTTCCTGCAAAACCTCTCTTCCCTCCCAGGTCATTTGTCATCTTCTGGCTTTTCTGCTGCAACAGATTTTGACCTTGTATTCTATATTTACCTTTCTTCTCCCCGTTTCACTTTCCTCCCATTACCGCTCTCTTCCCATTCTACTTCTGCCTCCCTTGAGTCAAGTGCTGAGCAGCATATTCAGCTCATCCACTGAGAGCAAGCACAGAACATTATGGAGAGTCGGTGAACTGTAAATAGCAGTTACTATCTAAAGCAGGGGTGCCAAATGTACAGTCCACAGAGCTGCATCATCTGGCCCATAGGGCTTGTAGAGGGGCCAGAAAATTAAGGGCAGAGTCTGCTGCTGAAATCCAGAGCATGGAGTCCTGCTGGGGATGCATGTTGTTGGTGGAGGGGTGTGAGCAATGGCTGCATTAGCCCTTGCAGTCACCCCTGGCCCCGTTGCCACATCTGGATCTAGCCTTTGAGACAGGGTGAGTTTGATGCCCCTGATCTCAACCATGCACAAAAATGGAGAGCAAAGGCCCAGAACTGTTGTGCCTCAACACCAAAGGCAGCCCTCAATGGTTATTTATAAGAAATGTTGCACCATTTGACAGTAGCTGCAAGTTCTTACTCTTTTCCTAGGTCAGCGGCTAGAGGGCAACATCATACTCACAGCATACATCTACATGTGTGCATTTATTGCGCAGTATGGGCACATATCTGCACTCGTGTGCCCATACTGTGCAGTAAATATGGTGACTTACACTGACTTGAGCATCAATTTGATACCCGCATCATGCAGGCATTAAATTTATACCTGATTAGTTATTGCACAGTAATGCATGTGTAGACATGCTACTGCGCAGTAACTCTGTGTGTGCGGACTGACTTGAGACCAACTTTAGTTCCAAATCAGTCCACACACAGCATTGATGCGCTTTAACCTCTGCACATATAGATGCCGGCCTATTCCCGCTTACTGAGCAGTAAATTTAAGCTGGTGTAAATGCACATGTAGACACGCCCACAGAGGAAAACAAAGGGCCGAGTTCTGCTATCTTCTCTGCACCTAACTGGCAGTTCTCCAACCCCATGTGAGCATTGTTGGCACTGATGCAGAGTTTCCAATTCTGTTACATCTGCAATGCATGCGTGCATAGAGTGGACACATAGGGCAGGTTATGAGTTGGCTATGTGCACCCATGGTGGATATGTATGAGTGTGTAAGTTGTGAAAATGAAAATGTAGCTGGAAAGACCCGCATGACTAATGTGTGTGTTAGGTGGAGAAGGGCCCTCCTATGTTTTAGCACCAGTAGCTGGGTAGTTAGGGCCCTTGCTCAGGAAGTAGCAGGCCCAGGTTTCAGGCCTCACTTCACCCAGAGCGGGTTTAAGCCTGTGCCTGTGACATCCCAGTATAGCCCTATAATGGCCATAACACAAGTGAGGCACAATACAGGCCCTTCTCCAGCTTTTTTTTTTGACGCTGGACCTTGAAGCTGGACCTTGGACCACAAGGGAGGACCATGTGGTAGGAGGACCATGAGGGAGGTATGTGCATGTGGAAGGAAGTTGGAATACAGACCAGGAACTAATTTTTGGCCATGGTAAGTGTAAATCAACCACAAGATATGTGTCAGAGAGACAGGGTGAGATATGGGATTTAACAGAAGGAGAGGTCAGAAGTTGAAGACTAGTCAGTCAGTCTTTGTGAGGACCACAGTTGAAGCTGTATGATGAGATGATGAGCACTGAAGAGAGGGTACCCACAGTAGTGAGACAGCTAAAGATGGAGAACAAAAGAGAGGAATTCCTGTTGAGTCACTGAAGGATGAGTGGAGAAATTACAACAGAACAAAGACCGAGATGGCCGTGACACCAGTTGGGACCAGATGTCAAAGTAGGAGCATGTGCCCAGAAGCAGCAAGCAGGCCAAGGAGGATGAAGACAGCGACCAGGCCCTGAGTTCTGGCTAGGAAAAAGTTGCTAGAGATTTTAGACAGAGTAGTTTCAGTGAATGGAAGAGGATGAAATCAGGTGGGAGGGACTCAGCAGAGAGAGTCAGAGGAGAGTGAAATGGTTTTAAGTGCCATTCACTCACTTCACAGGTGAAGGGACGGAGAAGACAGGAGAGTGGTCAGAAAAGCAGGTTCTGTCAGTCTTTTAAAGGACCTGACTTAGAGCGATCTATCGGGAAGCTCCCAGTGAACTGGGGCCTCAATCCTGGGTGCCACTGCAAGATAAAATTGAAATACAAAACAATGTACTATTCCTTAAAAGCTGGTGTGATGCCAGTTTCAGTTCTGCATATGGAAACTTGACTCTAGACCTGGATCCCAGCTTTCTCTAGTTACACCAGTAACAGTGTGCAGGTGCCACCCTGGACACTTCTGAATCTGCCAAACAGCATCGACTTGTTTAGAAAAGGTGCAGCAAGTCTTGTCAAGACAGGAAGGGAAGAGATCATACAAGATGGAACATGCTGTGGCACTAGACTTAAATCTGTTTGCTTATACTTATAGAAGATCTTTGAACTTTCTCCTTCAAGTGGCAACATTACACCCAAGCCATCCAATTCTTAATTATTACTAGCTTCCATGGATTTTGTAACTTGTTATTTTTGTGCTTTCCTCCAAGGTTGATCACGTCGTTCTGCTAAGATGATAAGGCTTGTTTTTTAGCCTGGGCTTTGAGTCAACCTGGAGGAGAGGTTGAGTTTGTCATCAGCACAGAGCAAAACTAGCTCTGTTTTTATATTGCTGCTCAGAGATCATGACAGTATGACCAGGCCAACGGCTATCCAGGATTACAAGTCCATCTGGGCCTTATGCACCTAAAGTAATTGAAGCACATATTTGTTCCTAAAAATAATTCCTGTTACCCCTTTATGTACGTAAGAACATTTCCCCAGCTAGCCTGAATTAGGAAGTTGTGTGTGGGGGTACAACTGATATCTATTACCCTGCTGATGAACATGGAGGATAGATATAGATACCAATACTCTTGACCTTTCACGGAAAGGAGATTGGAAAGTTAAAAAATCTAAAGGAAGTCTTTGCTTCAAACACCCGGGTATACATATGTATGTGTAACCTGGATGCGGTGTTGGCTGTAGCCGTGTTGGTCTAAGGACAGAGGCAGACAAGATTCGTTGGGTAAATCCAATATCTTTTATTAGACCAACTGAAATAGGTGGAAAAATGCTTCTTCATCTTCCTCTGCCTGAAGAAGGATGTTTGTACCCAAAAGCTTGCAAAGAAACATTTTTCCAATTATTTCAGTTGGTCTAATAAAGGCTATTGGATTTACCCAAAGAACCTTGTCTGCCTAATTTAGATGGGGTCTTTTGCTTGCTAATTCACCGACTGAAGAAGTATGTAGCCTGGGATCCTCTCAACAAGGTCTTGGTTGTGTTAAAAGCATGAGTACAACACCCCAGGAAAAAAAGGAGCTTTGGATGCTTATTAGCACACGACTGAATTGCCCATCAAGAATTAACTGGGGGGGGGGGGGGGAAGCTTGTTAACCTTAACCCAAACCTTAACCACCCCTGCAAGCCGCCACCGCCTCCCAGAAGCAGAGGTGGGGGGAAGCTTGCCCTGCCGTCCCCTCCGTCCCCCTCCGAAGGCACCCCATGCTGCCACCAACTCCAAGGGTGCTGGCCTCACCCCCTCCTCTCCATCCCCACCATCACAGAGGGGCTCCACCGCCTCCAGCCAGCAAGGCCAGGGGTGGGGAAGGGGGACAGACCATCTAGTTCACAATAAGCATGCTTTATTTACATGGGCATCGTAATAAATGGACCCAGCTGAACAGCAGTCCCCTACTCACTTATAACCGATACCAACCCTTCCAACATTTGGCGAGTTACTATGCATTAGAAATGGGTTTGAACACAAGACCCATATTTGATGCCCTGTAATTACTTGGAAGTTTGAATCCATTTCAGGAGTGAATCCTTGCATCCCCCGTTACAAAAAGTGACTACAACTGCCTGGTATGCAAGTGAAAATCTCAAGTGTGGAATGCACTTACACACACCAAGAGCATTTACAGTAATGCAGGTTACAATGAAGAGAGCAGAATCCTTGGTTCAGGGCATAAAATGGACATTGGCAGTGGGCAGGAAAAAAATGATTGCCCTCATTAGTATTTTACAACTGACCAGGTCTATTATAGACTCCTTCACTGCCTTTGTAGCCCCAGGTGCTGATTCCTGCCTGGATTTAAAATACTGGGCAAGGAAGACAAACAATGTGATGCTAAGTGCCAGGCTGTAGGACAACGGGCCGGCCTGCCTGCCCGAAAGTTTGATTCTATCTGGTAAATTGCTGTAAGCCATGAAATGAGTTGCACCTGAAGCTTGATCTGATACAGCATTTTTTTCCAGGCTAATCAGGTGCAGCTTGGTTCAGTTTGCACTGCCTTCTCAGGAGAGGCCTGAGGCTGGACTTGAAGGAATGTTGCAGGTCGGGATGGAAGTGCAGAACAACCCTAGGTGGAGGAGATGACTCTCTGCCTGTTCAAAGTAGGCTGGGTTCCAGCTTAAAGCTGTCAAAACACAACTGTAGACCTCTAGTTCATCAAAAAGCAACACAGCAACAAATCCAAAGCCTTGGACTTTATACTGTTAAGATCAATGTTAAACAACGACTACAGCATGCTCGATTCTTCACCTTGGAGCAAAATTTAGATAGGACTCACCTAAGATCCCTCTTGAAAACTATCATCTTGACTTTTCCCAGCCAAGATGGGCTTGATGCTGAAGCACATCTTGGTTGGGAAAGGTCAAGGTAGTAGGGATCTTAGGTGAGTCCTAGCTAAATTTACAACAAGCTACCCATTTTTGAAATGAGTCCTGCAGGCAACCCAGTTAGCATCTGCAGCAAACTTTGTTGATGCTCGCTAACGGCTTAAAGAAGAGGTGGGCAATTATTCCAAGCGGAGGGCCGCTTATTGAGTTTTAGCAAGCCATCAAGGTCTGCATGACAGGCAGCCAGGAGGAGATATATATTAATTTTCGAAATTTTTAGGGGCCCCGTTGGCCCGGCAGAATGGCATCTGGCCCGCGGGCCGCATTTTGCCCACCCCTGGCTTGGAGGTTAATGAAGCGGCGTTAGTCAATTCTGGGCAGATCCACAGCTAGTGTTACGGTAATTTATTCCAGCTGAGGAGTCTGGCACCGACCAAAAGTAGTTACTATCTAATGGCTGTTCAAAATTTATGTGAAATGAATAAGTCAATAATATTCTGTACAACTAGCAAGCTAAAAAAAAAATCAATGCAATATTTTGTATAAGTCATAAGTTAAGGAGACTCTGAGAAGGTTTCGTGACATTCAATCTAAATATTCTTCACTGACCTCATAGTACGAGCAAACTAAGTACACAAATCACATATATCTGTGCTTTCATTTGCTTCACTCAGCCCCAGTATAAAACTATGGAGAAAAAAGCTTTGTTTAAAATATACATAATTAAATTAGATCATCCACAGATGATCAAATCATATTAGGCTCACTTATCCAGACTCAGGCAAACTGAAATCCTTAATATTATCTTCAGCAAAAACCACTTGGGACTGCCAAATTCACTTCTGCTGTCAATTCTCTGATACATATGATTTTCCATCAAAAAAAAAAAAAAGAATTTGGCCTTTACTTTTATTTGTCATGATAAACAGCGGGCAATTTTGAAACAGAAAAATGTTAGCTTGGTGATCATTTTAAATGGCTTCAGCTGATCTACAGCTGGATATAAGGCAGGCATTGTGGTCATTTGGATCCATTCAGAGGCATGAACACACATCAGGTAGCCTGTTCATAGGAGGTTGCTGGCTTTGATTTACTTAAAGCCTTTGTTTGTTTTTTATAGTTTTTGAGCAGGGCTCTGTTTGCTGCAGTTCATGTTTTCAAGCCATCAGTCTTTTCACTTACTCCACTTAGGTCCTTCTCCTTGCCCTTTGTTTGCCTCATTTATTTCGCTCACAAGCCATTTGGGATCATAATCCATTCAGGGTACATGCTACTTGTTTGAACAGAAGCTAACCAGTTGGCTCTCAACAGTACCATAATGCAACTAAGGCATGCTCATCCTAACAATAATAAGGCCTGTTTTCCAGCTCAGGTTTTGTCACTGAGCTAGCCAATGTGTTTGCCGTCCAATGAACAATGTGATCTCCCACTATGTACAGGTCACAAACTTTGCTCTGTATAGATATGTGCACCGCTTAGTTCCAGTGTTTCTATGCATCTCTTGCATATGAAGTTTCTTTTGAAGCTGGATCTCATCCAACCACTAGTATGCATGGAAAATTTTGCAAAAATGCAATTTTCCACGGGTTATGCATGGGTGCGGGTTATATCCGTGTGTGGGCTATAGGTGCGAAAATATGGTAAATCCAAAAATGGTTTCTTTGATCCACTCTCATTTGGAAAGAGTCTAAGTAGCTGTAGTAGCTGTCCTCCATGTGGTGGGAAGCTCTTTTTGGACACTAACATGGTCACTAAGTGAGTATACCCAATTCCTCTTTACTCCTTCTACTGCATGTGCACTTCCAGGCAGATAGCAGGGAAAGAGCTGGGGTTGTGCTGCCCCAGTCCTCTTCCCGGCAATACTCCTGAGTCCAGTGCAGCTGTTTGCAGCCTCCCAGCTGCTTGCAACAGCAGGCCCGGGCTCTGGGCAGCTGCACCAGGGGCCGGGACTGTGGCACTGGCTCTGCCGTGGCAGCCTGGGGGTGCACGGTGGGAAGGGGGCTTGGGGCAATACAACCCCAACCCCTCCCCTGCTGTCCGCCCAGAGGTGCGCGTGCACCCGCTGCCAGCACCAAGGATTGGGCCCCTCCTGACTCCTCCACTATCTGCTTCAGGCACGCCAAGTCAAGCATGGGTGGAGGTTGGGGTGTCTTTGGCACTCCAGCCAAAAAAGTTGCTGAGCCCATTCCAGGAGGATCTGCAGTCCACTAGCAGCTGTTTTTTTTGTGGCCTGGAGCCCTTTTATGTCATGCAGTTGTTGGAAGCCTGTTTCCCTTGATACATTTGGAGGTTAGAAAGACTCATCTATGTTAAAAAAAAAAGGGGGGTGAGGTGCAAGTTGCATTGCATCCTAAGACCCGCTGTATGAGATCAGCCTACTCAGCATCCTCTCACAAAGACTGACCCGGACTCTCACTCGAGATAAAGGTGAAATACTGCCGTGAGCAATTATGGAATAACCTGCCCACTGGGCAAGTTTCCTCCAATCATGGAACTCGAGGGGGGAAAAACCAAGATTAAAATGTGGTTTTTGGCCTGTCTTCTGATTTATTTTTTTTTAACTTCCCTGCTTGCCTCCAGCATGTGTGTGAAAATTGCAGTGTTGCCATTTCATAAATTTATAACCGATCTTGGCCCCTGCTACAGAAACTCTTGCTAGAACCTAGGAATATCTTAAGATCGAAAAAGCCGATAACGTGGACAAGGGCCCTAAGGTGTTAAGCTAAATGAAGCAGTGTTAAAGTTGAAGCAGTTTTGCTACATCTGTGCTGTTCCTGGCTTGTCCACGCTAACCATTAAACCCTGGCATGCTTCCCTCCTGGGAGCTGTAAATGCTCTCGGAAGAGGAAGCAGGCTATGAATACAACAGCTTGCTGCAAGGAGGGGCCAGGTTGCTGATGGGCCAGAAGAAAAGGGCTCCCCCTCCTTGCATCTGGAAGGTGGGGAGGGAGGATTTTGATTTTTTTTTTGACTCTGCTTACATACTTCGGTTGTATCAAACTCTATCTGGACCCTGACAGTGAAGGGGAAGATGTCCTATAGGGAGTCTGGTGATATGCTAACAGGCAAAATCAGGTAGCTCTATATCAGTTAGCATCTCGGCTACTAGCCACAGGTTTACGCCAATGAAGGCATTAGGAACATTAATGCAATGCAAGCACTTCTTTGACAAAACTGGATTGCAGGGAGGTATAAACAGAGCACGATGGTTAGGGGGCCATTCTCACCCATTTCTGAGTGTGCAAGAGGCCAGGTCAGGAGTCCAAGGGGACTTTTCAGGCTAAAATGGAAGCACAAATGTAATCTGAATGTAAATGTAATCACAAACCGCTATGCAGGGTGAAACACAGCTTGTGCTTAGTAATTTAGACACTGAAAACCTGAGTAAGAGCAACTTACACATTTTAGGGGCAACATAGGCTTGGGGCCCACATTTCTATTGTTCAGATCTGCACACTCCCCAAAATGTATGCACTGAAGGGTGTAGAAGCACAAGTGCTTCCCCTCCACCTAAAACTGTAGCAGATTGAGGCTTGAAGAAGACACCTCCCACTCATCTTTAGCAAAACCATGAAAAGGGCACAAGGAAATACACATCGTCACCATCTTCATTCTACTCATGGCTATTCATTTTCAGGACACTTTTAGCTTGTCTTCTGAGAATTTAAGCAAGGCTCAGATGCATTGGGAAAAAAAAATCTGCTGAACCAAGGCTGTAATGACTGGTCTTTGCTACTTAACCATGTTGGCTGCGAACACATCCATCTTCAGCTAGGCAAATGTGTCTCTAAAAATTAGACACCACAAAAGTACTGAAAACTTGGGTTTAGAAAGTATTATGTTGTAGTGGATAGTTCCAATTACTTTAACCCTAACCCTAACCCAATCACAGACTGTCTTGTGTCACTGCACCTGTAATCATCTACCTCCTGACCTACAGCACCTTGTTATTCCAGCCCTGGTTCCCCACATAGTTTTGAAGGTGTGCATCATTCTGGACTGGAGCTTTTACCCCGTTCCCCACCATTTCAGCCTTGCGGCAATGATGCATGGTGGATGCCCCGTGTGCTACTGCTTTTTATGGCCTTTAAACATGGTATGCAGTTAATACATCCACCCTGAAAACAAAATACTGGAACAAATAGGTAGCTGCTATAAAAATGAGATCTGCTCCCTCAAGCCTCGCCCGTGAAGCCACCCTGAAGATACACGCAGGCTGCTATCAACTAAGCAAAACCTGCAAGCACAGCCCTGTCGTCAAAGAATGTGGCTACTGTTGGACAAGTCCAAACTGGACGCAGTCACCTCCCATGCTAAAGCTTAAAGCAGAACCTCAGCAGAATGCAAGCTATTCTGTTGTTCTGTTCACATTTTTTTGTTTGCTCATTTCAAGTTCAACTGCTCCAGGAGTCTCCTACTCCAATAAAATACATCAATTATAAACTCTTGGTGGATGACTCACCCTTGAGAAAACAGATGCATCAATTGAAAGGACTCTGGGCAGATTGTCATACTGCAAAGGTCACTTGAGGAACTTGCACAAGATGCTTATCAAGCCTGTCCCCAGTGATGCGTTACATACTACAAGCACGTTTGGTGTTTCTCCTTTATTGCATGAATGCCGGAGGCTGGGGTGGGGGGGCACGGCGAGCTCCCACAGGCGGCGGTGGTGCTGTTGGCAGTGGGAGCATGGTGGCAGCAAGCGGGGAGCTCCTGCAGGCAGATGCAGCACTGTTGCAGGTGGGGGGGGTGGCATGCGCCAACCAGTGGTCAGCGACCACCTGCAGACACCACCAGCAGTGTTGGCAGAGGCCAGCAGCAATCGCGGACCACCCGCAGATGCCAGCGGTGGTGTTGGCGGAGGCCAGCAGCAATCGCGGACCACCCGTAGATGCCAGCGGCGGTGTTGGCGGAGGCCAGCAGCAATTGTGGACCACCCGCAGATGCCAGCGGTGGTGTTGGCGGAGGCCAGCAGCAATCGCGGACCACCCGCAGATGCCAGGGGTGGTGTTGGCGGAGGCCAGCAGCAATTGTGGACCACCCGCAGATGCCAGCGGTGGTGTTGGCGGAGGCCAGCAGCAATCGTGGACCACCCGCAGATGCCAGCGGTGGTGTTGGCGGAGGCCAGCAGCAAACGCGGACCACCCGCAGATGCCAGCGGTGGTGTTGGCGGAGGCCAGGAGCGATCATAGACCACCCGCAGATGCCAGCGGCAGTGTTGGTGGCGAGTGGCGACTGCCCGCAGGTGCCACCAACAGTTTTAACAGCGCCTTTTTGCAGGGGATGCACCACCACGCTGTGGGGTTGCACAACCATGCTGAGGGGTTGCACATGCACCCACATGCACTCCCTATGCCTTGCCAATGCTTTATTTCCAGCTAAAATTGAAATAAGAAGGATGTGCTGAAGTTAAAGCAGCACAGCAAAAAGGTTATGGTGTGAGAGGTAAATGTCTGTCATGGTTGTTATGTGGTGAAAAGCAAAGAGTAGGACTAAAGGTTTCATTTTCAGCCTGGAGGAGATTAATAGCTGTGTGGCTCAATGACATATCCAAGAGCTGGGATTACTTAATATATTCAGTAATGATACTTCAAAATGTTAACTGTGGCTGGCATATTTTATTATTTAGGTTTGTTTAGACTTGAAAGGATTTTGAGGAGCTTCAGAAATACTGAAAAAACCCACACTACTGGGCAACAGGAGGACAGATGAAAGTCAGTAGGGCTGTGTGAAGCTTTGGGTGGCCATTCGATTCGGAGGAGATTTGGCCCAATTCGGTGGCTGAATCTCTGAATCTGAATTGAACCAGGGGACCAATTTAAAAGTCTGAATCGATTCAAAGCTCTCCAAAACTTTGGCAAAGATTTGGAGAGCTTTCATGACTTGGGCAGTCCCCAGTAGCTGCAACAGCGAGCTCTGAGCTGGTAAGTACTAGGGGCGGGGGAGAGGGGGCTGGGGGAAGGTGGAGAGGACCATGAGGACTATACTCAACTCTTTATGTATACATGGATGATTATACACAACTATGTATGCACACAATGTAACCAAGTGCTGTAGCAGCCCTGTGTAAAAGGGCAGTGGACATTAGACATTTGAAAATGAAGTTGCCCACATAGGCTAGGGACAGAAATTACACATAAACTGGTATAAGTGATCAGAAACCGACTCCAATTTGCGACACAACAAAAGTTCAGTGCACATAAACTGCTTTCAAAATGGCCAAAGCTGTTTTAAGATAAACCTGGATGGATGCAGTATCAGACTTAACTGATTTAGGTTAAGTCAGTTTATTGATTTTCTGTCCCAGATCCCCTCTAGTTTCAAGTTAACTCACAGTCCCCCAGCATCCCAGGATGCTTTGCACCTCCCCAGCAAACCCACCCTTGCAGGGTGGGCAGACTAGCCTTGGCCAAAGCTGTCTACTCCAGCTCAGCAGGGAGGCATGCTCTAGCACCCCTCGGCTTCTGGTCTCGACCACTGCAGGCATGTGGCTACATTTCTGGATTCAAAACTGAATGTCTGTTCACATACTTATCGGTTCAATCTATGCGGTTTGGACTAACCTGTGAAGACTGAATCAATTCAGCCTTAGGCTTTTTGATTGTCTGTAATTAGCCGTAGGGTACTGTGGGAGATTTTCATTTTCTAACTGATTGCATTAATGACTCACTTCAGTGACACTGCTTTAAAATATGCATTGCAAAGGAACTGAAGAAAATAATGAACCTATATTAGGAAATACTGTAAAGACCACAAATGGCAATACCAGTACCATTTTGCAGGTTTAAAATGACAAATTCATAAGTCTTACTTAAGGAAAGATGGGCACACGCAGTAGGTAAGCATATCCATAACAAATACAAAAGACTTAGCTTAACATAGAAACGCTCAGGACTTCATAAGCACAAGCACATAGCTGTGCCAATATGAATCATACATTAAATAAATACACATTAAAAAAACAACTAAAAGGTGACTAGAATGTGTAAGTACTTGACACCTGCTCTGGGGATGGTGGCAAAATATGCAAAATGTAAGCGAACTTTGCAGAATTATGGGAATTTTACCCAGATAATACACTCCTTGAAAGTTCCCAATACTTATATGGGCTATCAAAAGTGTATGGGACCTGCATGTCAATAAACAAGTTTGATAAAGAAAACCCACTTCCTCTGTTGAAAAGTAACTCCACATAACCCCATGAGAATTTCCTTTGTCACAAAGTAAATCAAAGCCAGTAAGATTTACAAAGAAATAGTGACACTTTGTTATTCTTGTAAAATCCCTAGAGATTTGTGCCAAAGATTTTAATCCCCAAATCCCCAAAGGTACCAGCCCCTCCCATTAGGAAAAAACAAAGCAACAGTATCAAAGCATTTCAAACACTACTTGAAGCTTCCCTCCCTTGGTTTGCTCTTTGCAAAAAAATAAAACTAAAAGGAAACATTATGCCCAAAAGCCAGGCCCTTCGGACGCTTGACAGTATTTATGCGCTTGTACAACCTGCACCCATTGCCAAGCCACTGGGCAAAGTGGCATCTTTAAAACCATGGTTGCATATTCAGGTTTTCAGTTTAACCAATGCAACAAATGTCAGTCACATCAGAGCATGCACACAGCAAGTCTCGACTCCCAGTAAGAGCCACGAGCATGTGGAATAATCTTACACATCTGGCAAATAAGAGGTTAAGAAAGCTCACATCTCCTCTGCCAAGGGTCGCCAGCTGCGACACAACCAGGACTGATAACAATTAATATTTTAAATTAATCATTTGAAAGTTTCTAAATGTGCACATTTTCATTTATTTGGGTTTTTCACACACAAAAATGTCTATTGGCAATGTTTCGGGGTTCCACAAGAATAATATGGCAATTTTGGAAATGGCAACTTGAAGCGAGCCCAGATATCTAGCTTAGTTATGATAAATGCTTGAGACTGTTTAGGCATGAAGGCTGGGACTGGAAAGTGGAGGAGGAAACAGCTTAGGGAGATCTGGGAGCCAAATGAGAGGAGATTGAGGGAAAATGATGTTTGATCCAATATGACTACAACATAATGCTCCTGCAAAGGACATTGAAGTTAATGTTGCGGAAATAATCTTAATACTAGCATTTCTTAGCTTTTGCATGCTGGATTTCACCATGTTAATAATGTTCTTTTATTATAGAGGTTTTGTGTGTGCTTGTGTGCACGCAAAACCATGTTGCTGTATGTGGCCTGGGACATCCTAATTAACAATGCAGCACGGTAGATGCCGTCTTAGTCCCAAAAGCTGAAGACCAAACAACTGGAAAGAAAGCAGTTAATCAAACTGCAGTTAAATAATGTGACAGACTAGGGGCTATGAATATAAATTTCACAGCTAGGATCGTGAAACAGTCCCTGACCAGAATCCTGCTATAAAGGCAAATACATGAGCTGGAAAAGAAGTAGTCAGAACATTTTCAAGGGCTTTGCACAGTTTGTTGGAGTGAATGTGACTGGTGTGCATACACACACACCTTGTTGGAGTGAATGTGACGGGGGGGAACTTGAAGTTGTCTGTAAAGATACAACAAATCTGATGGGGTCTGGTACGTACGTCTCTTGGAGCCACAAGAGAAAAGACACCCGGAAGAACTGTGATAAGGGGCATATGTTTTTTAAGGTCTGGAACTCAAGAGAGAGGATTTCTGCATATGAAAACTGAAAGCTTGGACAGGGTACAAGACAAGGGCTGGGGCAAGACTGGATTGCGGTAACAAGACTGCCACAAGAAAATCAAACTCCTCTAATGGCTTGCAACCCCTTAGGCATTGAGACAGGGGACTGCTTGCGGTACCCGATACCAGACCCATGCCATAAAATAATCGAAGTGACTCAAATTGTTGGCAGAGACCCAATCCGCTCATCACACATGCGTACCTAAGAAAGCAAGAAAAAGCTGAGGCAGTGAAGGCAAGGTAACTACATATGCATTTCAATTGACCTAGCAGTCAAAGAAAACAAAAGACAAAATATGCATTTCGAGAGAAACTGGTGAAAGACACAGGAAAGATGCCTGGTAGATACACCCTGCTCACATTTCTCCCACCAAGCATCCAATGTACAAGGTGTTAAAATGTCTGAACCATTCAAAGTGTGCCTGAAGTTTGGTTCATCCATACAAACTTCTGCAAATGTGCCCTGTTGATAAACCTATCCCCCAAAACTGTTTTGGTGATTAAGGATCCTGTTGGACCACTCAAGCCCATCACCTGTAAACTGAACTATAACTGCAGGGGCTGCAGAAGAAACAGCCTTCACACCTAGGCAAATCCAGAACAGGAGCCAGGCAATTAACAGTTGTGGTATGATAATCAACCTTTTCCTCCCTGGTTGTTTGGACTCTAATCGGCCAACCATCAAGGAAAAACGCTTTGAAGCTATACAATTAAACAGTATAAAAACTAAGCAGATGTGCAGGTGTGTGCAGTCCAGACCATGCCACCCAGCCAACATGTATGGATCCATCTGTAAGGCTGTACAAAAACTTCCTGCATTGGGTAAAGATCTGTGTGCAGCTAAGATAATAATACTAAGGACTAATAGCTTGTTTTATATTGGGAAGAAGTCTTTTTCTGTTATTTAGTTTTGTAGCTTGTTGGGAGTTATTAAAACAGGCCTTTCTGCTATTCATCAACCGAATGTTGTGTCAATTCTCAGCGTGCTAGGTTTAATAACCCGCTTTCTAAATGCAACAGGATGACTTCTCGCCTTATCTTTAGCCATCTGGAAGCAACAGCCTGCCTTTTCAGAGAGCTTGATGAGGGCACACAAGAGAGTCAAGCTTTGCATAACTCATGAAGCTAACATTCAGGATACCACTGGGGGCTGGACAACCTAAGTGTTTTTAAACTAAAGTTTCCTAGCTAGAAACAGCTCACTCTTGCTGACAGTGTCTGGCACTGTGTGCAGATAGCAGCTCAGCACCAGACCACGAAATGTGAATATTGTGGCCAACTGAGGTCTGACCAAGATTATTTCTGCAGTAGACCCATGCCTTGAACCATGACACATTTGGGGAATGACCGTGACAGCCCCCGATCATGATGAACATGGAAATACAGCTGAATTCAGTGGAACATGAAATCAATATTAGTTACTCAGACCTCAAGATGAGGCCTATTGCTTTACATCAGGCAAAAATGCCTGACAAATGATCCTGGCTCTGGTACATCACAAGCTATTGGCAGCAGTACACCCCAATGCATACTAATAAACAGGTGAACTATTGCAGGAAACTTGGGCCATGATGGAGTTAAATGTATGATACAAAGGAACTGAGGATGCTGTTGAGCAAATGCTCATTTGCCACATAGCTTACCGCAACTGGTCACAGAGGTCAGCTTATCCAGGAGGATAGGCAATACCTTGACTAGCACAACTCCTGTGCTATCACCTGAAGGTGGGCCTCCACACTACAACATAAGAGCTTATCCTATTCCACACATGCCAGCCAAGGCTGCAACTGATGAGCTGCACAACAGACAAAAATATTGGATGATTTTTTTTCCAACGTAGGCATTACTTTCAGAACAGGAGCAGTGTTCCCTCCATGCCTTGGACAGGTCAGGTATATATGTCTTTGCTCCAGACCACTGCCTAGGCAAGGTAGTCTTGCTCCTCTAGTTATCTGCCAGAGGCATCTCTCCTACTGTACACAGTATCCAGATTTTCACAGACAAGCCATTGGAAGATAGTAGGGTATTTGGCCCGTTTCATTATTGTCCTGCTTCTTGCACAGTCATTTATACCACCACAAAGTACATGTGCACTGGGGTTGCCGGGTCTGTATGTGTGAAGTGCTTCTGCTGAAGGGCATCCTCTTGCAGTGCCAATCTGACATCCCCTTCACCCACCCCAAAAATAATTTCCAAATGTAATAAAGGAAAAAAAAAACTTTGAATCTGTTTGCCCCTAGACCTATGCATTCATTTGCTAGTTAATGTCCACTGGTTTTTAATCGGAGCTGCAGGCTGTCACCGCTTCTGTTGATCAGGCACTTGATGAATTACTATTAGACAAGCTATTAACTGCCAAATAAGAGAACAAATATGGGCTCCTCCATGACAAAACCCCAGCTAAAGAATGAGGAAAGATGCAAACTTACTGCATGTTCAAGCATGTGGAGCTGGAATCAGTTTAATATCTCAGAAGTAAATAGTTCAAGAGGAACTCCTGGTTAATGACAAATCATTTGGGATGAATAATGCCATTTTGTGGCTTGATGGTCAACAGAATGGTTTCTTTCACTTCTCCCACTGGTTTCCATTAAAAAACCACAATGGTATCTCTGTAAGTGCAGGATAAATAACTCTTCTTAAATAATGGAAGTTAATTCCACAAACAAATGGTGGTGAATTTTACTTGCTAGTCACAAAAGAAAGTAAATTTCTAGAGCAGACAAAGCAAATCATGGTCTCCACCTTATCTATGTAAAACACACAGTGTTAGGTATTGTTTATAACCAGTCTGACATTAAGCCTGTCCACACCCATCGCTACAAGTGAGACAGAAGGTGTTTTGTCTAATGCTGCTGGTTATAGAAGACGGCTCGTGAGACGTTCAAAGAGTGCAATACATTAGGACGCGAGATTTTGCCTTAATGAAGACATGAATATAAAGCTCAGTGAAATCAAATCAGTGATTCTCAAGCTTCGTCGATTCAAGACGCACCCCCATATCTTTTCTGAATTTAGAGGAACTCCCATTGAGAATCGTTGTTGTACTGCCTGCCCCAGATTTCCTTAGCAGTTCTCAACAGGGTGCTGCGGCTGAAGCTGCAACTAGATGAGACCGTCCCATACACCTTAGAGCCTGCCAGGGACTGGTGATAGGAGGACTGGGCACTGGGCCTGAATTACATTTAGGAGAGATTTTACTGTGTAGGCTGCTGTGTCCTCCACCGGCTGCCACAGCTGCTTTCTGCTCAGGCTCCACACCTGGTCGTGGCTGTGGGGGCCTCAGCAGTGGGACAACCACCACAGCACCCTTGAAAGGGTTTCATAGTACCATGGTTGAGAACCACTGGTTAAGTGGCTTGAACCTTCATGGGACCCTGGCTGAGAACCACTGGTTAAGTGGTTTGAGCCTTCATGGTACCCTGGTTGAGAACTACTGGTTAAGTGGCTTGAACCTTCATGGTACCCTGGTTGAAAACCACTGGTTAAGTGGTTTGAGCCTTCATGGTACCCTGGTTGAGAACTACTGGTTAAGTGGCTTGAACCTTCATGGTACACTGGTTGAGAACCACTGGTTAAGTGGTTTGAACCTTCATGGTACACTGGTTGAGAACCACTGGTTAAGTGGCTTGAACCTTCATGGTACGCTGGTTGAGAACCACTGGTTAAGTGGCTTGAACCTTCATGGGACCCTTGTTGAGAACCACTGGTTAAGTGGTTTGAATCTTCATGTTATCCTGGTTGAGAACCACTGGTTAAGTGGCTTGAACCTTCATGGGACCCTTGTTGAGAACCACTGGTTAAGTGGTTTGAATCTTCATGTTATCCTGGTTGAGAACCACTGGTTAAGTGGCTTGAACCTTCATGGTACGCTGGTTGAGAACCACTGGTTAAGTGGCTTGAACCTTCATGGTACGCTGGTTGAGAACCACTGGTTAAGTGGCTTGAACCTTCATGGTACACTGGTTGAGAACCACTGGTTAAGTGGTTTGAACCTTCATGGGACCCTGGTTGAGAAGTACTGGTTAGGTGGCTTGAACCTTCATGGTACCCTGGTTGAGAACCACTGGTTAAGTGCTTTGAACTTTGTCCCTATCAAACGTCTATATAGGACAGACATAGGATGAACTTAGAATTAGCTAATGTTGGAGCAGCAACCCATTCAAAACAAATCACCAATATTTCAGAAAGGCGTGATGAAAGTACTATTGATCTGGGTCAGATTTCACCTAAAAGAGGAAGTCCCCAGAGCCAGCCAGTCCTCTCCATGACATCATTCTGAGTGGAAGCACTTTCTCTAGGAAAATGCAATTTCTGGTATGGAGCTTTCCACTGCTTTCCCTCCTACCGTCTTTTACCCTCTGTGACTATTTTGCGTGAAACATTTGGCATATTTTGCCAGCACCTGCTTTCCAGGTCACAGGAAACAATATAAAGGACTTTAAAAGCGCCCGTCATTCAGTAAACAGCCAGCTGCCAGCTGAAACACAGTAATGTGTGACTTGACACTTTAATTGAAGTCACCTAAAATATTACTAGCCTGCTGATTAACTGCTGTTTGCATGTCCTTAGCTGGCTGTTTTGAGGGACTCGCATTGTCCACAGTATGCGTGTGCTGTTTTTATGACTGATTTGTTCTGGTTTTGCTCTGATGTACAGCAAGAGGAGCTGAAAGAGAAGAGATTGGCCACTTATTGTGACTGACCATGCTAAGATCATAAAGTTAGGAAGAACCAGGATATATGCCCAACAAGGGAGGAAAAAAAGCCCTGCTGTATTGGAGAAGCTATAGCACCTAGGACATGAAGGAGATCCAGTCAAGCCCTCATTCCATCTGCTAAAACATAGCTCAGGTCACAAGAGCAATGCAAATGTTTCAGAATGAGAGCACACAGATTATTTTATTAATATAGAAAAATGATGCTGCAGTGATGGACTTATAACTAACTAGATAGAACTGTATTCACTTCTTCGGTGGCTTGTATGTAATTACCATTTTCTGCTGGCACAGGTGGCACCACACTGGCTTTTTCAGACAAGCCATAAACTGAACGGCCTTGCAGAATGAACTGCTCGCCTTCATCGGTAGGGTTTGAAACACATTGGTAGGGGGCTTTAACAGTTTCATTGATTCATAGATGTTAGGGGCTGGAAGGGACCTCGTGAGATCATCAAGTCCAGCCCCCCTGCTCTAAGGCAGGAAAGACTGCTGGGGTTAGATGACCTCAACAAGGTGCACGTCCAGTCGTCTTTTGAAGATCTCCAGGGAAGGTGACTGCACCATGTCTGGGGGCAGTCTGTTCCAGATTCTGGACACTCGAACCATAAAGAAGTTTTTTCCTTACATCTAGTCTGAAGCAATCTTCTAGCAGTTTATAACCATTGGTCCCAGTCTTCCCCTGGGGGACCTTGGTGAACAGATGCTCTCCCAGCCCCTGATGTTCACCCCTTATATACTTAAAGGCTGCCACCTAGTCTCCCCTGAGACTTCTCTTCTCCAGGCTGAACAGTCCCATGTCGTTCATCCTCTCCTCGTATGGCCTGTTCTCCAGACCTCTAATCATTTGTGTGGCCCTCCTTTGGACTCTTTCCAGCATCTCTACATCCCCCTTGAAGTGTGGCACGCAGTACTTCAGCTGTGGCCTCACCAATGCTGAGTAGAGCGGGAGGATGACATCCTTAGTCTTGCTTGTGATGCATCAGTTGATGCATGCCAGGGTGTTGTCTGCTTTGCCGGCTATAGCATCACATTGGTGGCTCATGTTCATTTTGTGGTCGATCGTGACCCCCAGGTCTCTTCCAGTTGTGGTGCTGGCTAGCGTAGCACCGCCAAGCCTGTAAGTATGTTGTGGATTATTTCTGCCCAGATGGAGCACTTTACATTTCTCGGTGTTAAACATCATCAGGTTTAGATCCTCCCACTTTCCAAGCCTGTCCAGGTCAGTCTGTATCTTCAATCTGTCTTCAACGTGACGGCACTCCCCCATAACTTGGTGTCGTCTGTGAACTCTGTCAGCACACCTTCCACGCCTGTATCCAAATCATTGATGAAAATGTTGAAAAGCACTCGTCCGAGTCCTGGGCCTTGAGGGACGCCACTGGTCACCTTTCACCATGTTAGCTCGGTCCCGTCTATTAACACCCTCTGGGTCTGACCTATTGATGAATGACTTAATTGTTAATGAATCACTTGTGGTTATGTGCATCTTTCCTGGAAGAAACCGAGACTTACTCCAGTGTTGCATTTTTCCCTGCTTAGATTGTTAGAGATACTTTTCTCTCCAGATCATTGATCAGCACGTAACCTTCACATAACAGGGTTTTGGTAGATGCTTGTGCTTAGTCACTGCTGCTCAGAACTGTTAGTATTTTAATCTTTTTTTCAGTTATCAAAGGCACTAACTGGTATTGTATTACACTTTCACTGAACCATACAGTTTGAGAACTCTTTGTATTAACGCTATGGTGACAGCAATGTACTCAGCTTGATTGTGCACAAACTGTACATCTAAATTCTAACGGGAAAAACAGCATAAATGTGCCAGAATATTACTAACTGGTTGTAAAAAACCCTCTCCTGCCCATGACTGCTAGCAGGTAAAACCAAAGTAGAGTTTTCTGAAGTCTTTCACATTCCCCTCTCTCTCTGCCTAAACATAAACGTACAAAGAAATAAAATAGTTTAAATCACCTCCAAATTCCTATACTAAAGCTATGGGCAGACATGCTGTTTGAAGTGCTCCAATATCTTTGAAACCCTCTAAATGGCGAGGGTACAGGTGTACATGGCTGGAGAGGCAATTTAAAAAAGGCCAAATGCTTTAAAAAATGACCTTTCAAGAACAGGAAGCATCTTTGGTGCTCTTCAGAAATGTCTTCTGAATGTTTCTATGGGCTTGCTGTCCTCCAGCATCCCACAAAGCTGTGCTTCCTGCTCATTGGCAGATAGCCAATGAGCACTCTCCTGTGCACTTGGTTGTCCTCAGGACTCCCTGGAGAAGGGATGCTGAGAGGCCAGCAGGGATCCCTAGCTGGAGAGCAATGGCACTGTATCACTTTATGGGCATGTCGAGGCACCCTGGGGGTAGCATGGAGTGGGGCCACACGTCTGCACGCTGCCCATGCTTCTGCTGGGCACTGAGGTTCCTGCCTAGAGGGTCTTGCCCCTCCACTCAGGGTCAGATTGACTGCCGCATTTGGAGTCAGGAATAAATTTTACCCCATAGATAGCTACAGATGGTGGTGGTGGTGGGGGAGAGGGGGTTGCCTTAATCTGTAAAGAGGGGTGGCATAGCCTTCTTGGGATCTCTTGAGCACTTTCTAACAATGTAGCAGGATACTGGCCACCATGGCCATCTTGCTTCACCTGTCGCAGATTAGGGCGTTGTTTCTTGTGGTTGCCTCAGGGTTGACTGTTTAGTTTTGCCAATGGGTTAGGTAATGGATTTCTATAAAATGGTTTGGAAATTTTCAATCTCACAAATGGGATTCAGTTCCTTTAGTGACACTGTAACCTATGTAGCCCATGAACCTTATGGGAAGCTTGTTAATTGGGAAAGGAATTGACCTGTGAACTCCTTATGAATGGAAACAATGGAAGTACGAAGTAAATGGCAGATGCCATAGATGTCGTATGGGAAAAAAAATACTGCTCCATAGAACAATCTGCCACCTGAGCTATGATATCGCACATCAAAACCCAAGCATATTTGGGAACCTGAAATGCAAGAAGAGATTTTTCCTTTTTTAGGTTTAATTTCTTAAAATCTGTCTAAAAAGTTTACTTTATCGGTGCATTTCTTAATGATTAGTTGTTTAGTTGAATGAAGAGGATTATTGATCTGGATAGAGCGACAAAAAGAAAACAAGGAGTATTTAGGCTGGATGTTAGGAAACCTTTAAACAGGAACAGTGCCCCTGTCAACAGCTAAGCTCTTCCCACGGTTCCCAGACATCAGGCCTCCTCTCTCAGCAGTGCCATGCGGACATATGCAAGCTACCTCCAAATGAGCTAGCTCAACTACTGGAAACTACATCAATGCAAGGCACCACCGGCGCTAATTTACTTTGCTTTTCAGGGTCCCCCGGTGGTGCTTCCCAGCATGGTAAATTGGTCTAGGTGCCATGCTACACTAACGGTATTATATTGTTCCTGGTATCCAAACTAGCTTGCTGAGCATTAGCTTAGGTATCTCTAAGCAGTACTGTGTTATACCATTCACCATCTGTGATTCACCCTCCCTGACCTCCATGCCAGCAACCACCACACCTTTCCTTTCTCAAGGCTCTCTTCTGCAGAAGGCATACAGAAGGCATGGTAGCCTGCAACGCGAGTGCCACGCTAGCACGGGCAGCCTCAGTGTATGGCATACAGTAGATTGGGGTGAAGACAGGCAGCACAGCAGCAGATAAGGCAGAAAGCAGAGCAGCAGATTGGATAGGGAGCAGAAAGGAGAGCAGCAGAACAGGCTGGGGAAAGGAAGGGTGCAGGGATAATTTGTGGCATGCCTGCCAAAAAGATTAGTTTCCCACTGGTCCAGACCAGGAACAGATTCACAGCAAGTCCATCAATTATATTGCCCTCTGCTGTCTTAGGGCTATTCAGCAGTTATCAGTCTATTTTTGGCTGTCTCTTTTTAGAATTCACTTTTTTCTAGGTTGTCTTAAAAAAAAAGAAAGGGAATTTGGGTTGAAATACAGTTTTCACTAGCATAGCACCAGGTGCAGGGTGCTGCTGGCGAGGCAGAGCTATGGGGGCAGAAAACGATGGTAAACTTATTTCTCTTGGGATCCTACGAAGAGATATCACAGGTTGAAAACTAGGCTGCCTGGCTCACGAACTATGAGGGCAGTCGTACAGATGTGGAGTCCACCTGCGGCTTCCGCAGCTCCCGAGTGCAAACTGAAACCGCTCCCTCCAGTAGAAAGCAAAATGGGAGGCTAGCTCATTTGATCTCCTTCAGCATGACTTCCCTCTACAGTGCGAGAAAACAGGCTGTTGCAGGGAGGTGTTATCGATACTGTCTTCCACTGGCAGAAATGAGTCTGATCTGATCTGTTTTGTTTCAGCTGAGCCAGCATGACTGCATTACGTATGCATGGCTCACATACATCTGTATTTTACTGGTGAATAAGTGGGGCACCTGCAAATCCGGAATAACCTGTATATTGCTCGTTTCTATATATACAATAAAAGATATGAGTTTCACTTGTAGCCCAAGCTGCTTTGCTTCTCTCCATCCTGTTAATGAGCATGTCATTCAGGGCAAAAATTGGAGGTTCGGGGAGGGGCTCCAGAGAAACCTTGTGATGACCGATACTGCCTTCAATACTATCAGAATCAAGATCCCCAGGAGTGTTGGAGATTGGCCATGTCTTCATTGCTATCACAGTTAGTTAATGGGTAACTAGAGTCTATTCTTGCTCAGCTGGGCTTCCTGACTGATCTTGGGCAAGTCACTTAGCTTCTCAGTGCTTCAGCTCCCCAGCTGTAAAACAGGAAGAGTGGCACACCTGTCTCTCAGAGCTGTTGTGAAGTGCTCACATATTACAAGGGTGGACACTATGGGCACAGAAAGAAGTTACGTTTTGCACGTGATTGGCCCCCTGAAAGAGCTCTACAGCCATTCTGTGACATGCGTGCATGGCTACAGAGTGCTTTTAAAGCGGCCGATTGCGTGACAAATTAATCCTCATCAAATGAGGTATCAGACGAAGGCGCTCCACTTTAGAGCACCTTTGGGAACTTATGTTCCTAGGGATAATTTGTAGCATGATCGAGTCTGGGCTGATGCAGCTCAGCCTCACCCCCGGGACTGTCAGCAGGAAGGGGGTGGGGAGGGGGAGCGAGCTGCCAGCTAGGGTTTGCCTGCCCTGAGCTGGGGGGGGGTGGGGGTGGATCAGAGTTCCCCTATCTCATGCCACCCTTGATTCCCCCCCAGCTCCCCTCCCTCCAGCTCAGGCTGGGGAAACCCCAGCTGGCAGCTCGATTCCCCTCCCCTCCCCTTCCTGCTGATATCCCCAGAGGTGGGGGGGGAGGTCTGAGGGAGAGGGGTGGTTTCTTGGCTGCAGGCAGGATTTTTGGGCTCCTGCAGGGAGGCTTAATTCCCCCTGCACCAACCCAACAGGCAAATATCTGTTGGGGGGGGGGGGAGGGGAAGAGGGAGAAACGGGACTTAAGTCACAGCGCTTTATGTAAAGTGCCATAAGTTAGAGTGGGGACCTGTATATCTATCAGTGCCCCAAGTAATTTTCTTAGATAGAAGAGTGTTAACAGATCATTGATCCTCCTTCTGTGAAACACCCAAGCAAGGCATCATTTGCATTCTTTTTAATTGTAAAGCAGGTGTTATTAAATGGAGATACCTTGGCTAATGAAGATTGTGGTACCATTTGCTATCACCTTATAGATTCAGGATTCATTTGCCACTTTTTCCTACACTGAAAATGAAAAATAGCTTTTCTACAGGAAAATTCTTCTGGAAATGCAGCTATAATGGATCCCATTTCAGGGTCTGAAAACACTTGACCTTCAAGTTAGTGCCCCACGGCACACCCAAGGAACGCAAGTATCCAGTATAACCTCATTCCTCTGATACCTACTTTTACGTCTTTACAATGAGCTGTGATGCCTCTCATTATCTACTGGATTATTTATTACTACTTCAAGAAGTATTTGGTGTATGGAGCAGTGCATGGCTCATGACTTGTCTGGTTCAGATGCAAGTTGAAGTGAATGCATCAGTTAAAGGATTCATTTCATTCTGATCATTTCTACCATTCATTTCTCATAAATGTCCTTGGGGCTGTTAATCAACTATAGGATTTAGTCTTGTTATTGGCAAATCAAGAGGAGAAAAGAAGGAAGAACCAAACAGGCACATAGTGGAACAATGTAAAGTCTCTCCTCCAGTAACACAGCTGTGTGATTATTTTCTTACTTGTGGTATTGTGGCATTTCCAACCTTTTGAAAGGATCTATTGCAAAGAAAAACACTACATGGATTAGGAATACCTGTTTTTGGCGGTCAATGATTCATAAATCAGATGGAGCAAATTGATACCCTTTATTTAGTGAGTGGTTTGTATCTCTCTCAAGTTCGCACACACTTCATATAGAAAAAGAACAGAAGGTACTTTACATGGGAAAAAAAATGGGCGTGAATGAATGTGCATCGAGAAGGCACGCAATACAAGTTCCTCCTGTCCCCTACCTTTGGTTCAAATGTTCCCTTTGCTGCTGTGTTGAAAAAGAAAAGCAAATACTGAGTGGAACTGGAGATTAAAATACCTCATGTTTCCTCCATGTACAGAATGTGAAGGCTGTCTGATAAATTTAGAAGAATGGCTTGGAAACATTTCTGGGAATAGAAGTACAGAATTTGGTACTCCCTATTTTGCAGGGCCATTATTCACGAGCGCTTTGACATCAAAGGGGTGCTTATGAACTTGTAGATCCTGAATTTCCAATCAACGTGTGAAAATGCGCAGTGCTTGTCATTTAAAGTGACTTGGAGCTAGTGTGACCAAGGCTGTAAGAAAAATAACAGGACGCTGTTTATTATAGGTCTGTCTGTGCGGTCATTATTTCCTGAATACGTTTTAGAAAAGAGCAAGGACAAATAGAGCTGGGAGGTCAAAATCAGCAAGAGCCTTTTTAATGGCAATTTAAGCCTCAAGGCACAGAGGAAGTAAGTGTGTGTGTGTGTGTGTGTGTGTGTGTGTGTGTGTGTGTTGAGGATGGAGAAGTGGGAAGAAGGAACATTGCACGGCATTAAGTAAAGATGATGCTGGAAGGGTGGAGCTGTGGGTATCAAAAGACTGGCAGAGATGGGCATTGAGTGGGTAAAGCCATTATGGGGGGAAGTGAAGCTGGCACTCAGTCAAGGATATCACAGAGAAGGGCCTTCCCCTGACTGGATCCATCAGGGGTGTTGCAGAGCTGTTGGTACAGGAATGGCAAATGAAGAAAAGGCTCTGAGAAAATATAACCCCAGGATCTTTGGTTTGCTGTCACAAAGCCACCCCTCAGTATTTGTTAACACGGTTACACTTGATAATGGCTAGGGACAGACACCCATTATTCATGAGTGCTTTGACATCAAAGGGGTGCTTACAAACATGTAGATCCTGAATTTCCATAACAATAATAATAATAATGGTATACATAAACCGGTTTAAGTGATCAGAAACTGTAACAGAAGTTCACTGCACATAAAGCAATTTCAAAATGGCCGAAACTGGTTTAAGATAAACCTGGTTGAATGTAGTATCAGACTTAACTGATTTGGGCCAAACCAGTTTATGCAATGTCTGTCCCAGACCAATGAGACTCTGTCTAAGCCTTTAGAGGTAAATCAATGATTTTTGCAAAAAGCTTACCACCTCCCTGACCTTTCTCATTGCCACTCACAGAAGATTCACTTCACCCCACTCCTGCCTCCTTTTGCTTGCCAAGTTAAAGTAGTGAGCTGGGAAATGGCTCATTTTGTTCCTATATTCAAATAAAAACCCATCTCTCTCAGAAGGTACTGGCATAGCTGCTTTACAGCCCTGCCATGACAGAGAAACTGGGAGAAGCATCAGCAAAATTCAGTATAATATTATTGTAATTTGGGCAATGTTGGTAATGTAATTCAGACCATGGAACAGGAAGGCACAGAGCCATGACTTGCTCTTGCATTGCTAGTACCAGGGCTGGACACAGGCATGGGCGAACTGGGTGGCCGCCCGGGGCCTGGAGAGAAAGGGGGCCCAAAAATGGTCAAAATAATAATTATTATCATTATCTCTGGCGCAGGGGGGCCTGATACTAAAAGTTTACCTGTGACTGCCAGGAGACTAGGTACAGTGCTGGCTATTACCTGCCTATCTTAAACTATATTCACACAGTAGATTTGCCATATAAAGCAACAGAGCCCTTAGGGATGCTGTACTGCTCCCTAGGGTGGCCATCATACAGGACATCCCGGTTTTCTGCTACGCTGCTACAGAAGAGGCATATCTTCAGATCATGATATCACATTGCTCTGGACAAACAGGGAGGAAAGTTCTCGAAGGGTCGGCCTCTTACCAGTATTTAGCAATAATCACCAGGTTCAGAGTCAGGAAAAGTAGGGCAGGCCGTGAAGAAGGAAAAACTGGTTAGTCATTAATGCCGCAGAATAAACCACTGACCGAGTGGCTTTAATTCTGATTTATGTAAGAACTAGCGATCTATTTACAAGAGGGTTCAAGTTTCTTATGCTTTCTTGGGTATAGCCATTTTCACAAAAACACTCTCCTTGACATCCTACACGGGGATTACACAGTTCCTCTACATTTCCTCTACCATTACTACCGATTAATAAGCATTAAAAATCAGGTTTGTCGAGAGGGGAAGCCTAGCAATTTTTATTAACATTCAAACCAGCCTGTGTATCTACAGGCTCCTTGGCAACATATTTTTCATTCAGCACATGCTCAGAGCCTTGACATATAGGCATTAGTATCGACACTCCCATAATGGAAACTGGATTCTCATCCTTTTTTCCTCTTTTTAACTACCTTAATTCTAGTAAAACATGACTCTGAACTTTGACATTATATATGACTAAACTGAAAAGTAGGCAATACATTTTAAAATCCTTCTCCAAGTTGCCTGCTGTTTATTGTAGCCCTTATGTATTTTCTAGAGACGTGGCTGCTATCATGCAGCTTACATAGCACTGCCATTTGGATTTGCAACATTTCCAACATTATATTTGTAATGATTTTGCATTTGATAACTCCGAGGGTGCTAGTGATTGTAATGATCCCCTCCCATTTGCCCGTGGACTAGTATTTCCTTACCTGCATTTGAAACAAGTTCGCTTTTTTTTTCTATCGAGTTTCTTTATCTGTAGTATCATCTGTCCTGGCCTGTATTGCTTTGTGATCCATTATCTAGTTGGGCAGAAGCAGACATAACTTTTTTAAAAGGGATCAGCTTTTATAGGCAATGGCCTACTTTATCAGATGCTATGCTTTCATAGCATCTGAAGGTTGTGGCCTATGAAACCTTATGCCTTCCTGAATGAGCTAGTCTCCCAGGGCACCTATGCACGTGCTGGACGTCTGCTCCGATGCGTGTTAATTAGCACGTGTTGGAGCAGACTCAATTAATTAGCATGCTCCAGCAGCCTCCATGTCACGTGTATTCAGTATCCTCACACATCCAAACAGAGCCACTCTAATTAATACTCCCCTTTGCCTCCCAGAGCATGTGTAAAGATGCCCTAAGGTGCCACCCTGCTCTGCCTTCCACTTGACTTCAGATTAACGCAGGTAACTACGTCTCTCTTTATTGAGTTTGAACAGTGGAAGTCTGTCATCCATATTTTGTCATCTTCATCAGTTTGAAGTCGTTTCTTCTGCAATCACTCCGCCTACACAGAGCACTGAGTTACTGATCTGAGAACACAATGACTCTGAGCTTTAATTATGTCACAAACATGTTAATAAATGGTTCTTTTCCTCTGGCATTTATGGCTTTCTTGTTTCCTTTCCTTCAATCACATCTGGTGAATAGGAATTCTCTCCCCCATTAAAACCCTTTTTATTTCTAGCTTCATTTTTATTTCCTTGATATCAAATTTTTATTGAAATGCTAAATAGACTATTTGCACATTCTCTACTGGGTCATTTTTATTCAAGAGCAGAATTTCAGTATTGTAAGCTCCACAAATATCTACAATGCACATTATTGCAAGGAAGCCTCTCGCAGCACTCTGCCTCTCACAGCATATTTTGCAATCAACATTTTTGCTTAATGTTATTAATTTCCCCAGCCACATATCACCAACTTTGTCAAAATTATCTCTCTTGTTCCCAATTTTGCATTCAGCAACACATTACTACTTATTCTGATGTTATTGCTGTGAATTTATCTAGAAGAATGACATTTTGGCAACCCTTCATAAACTTAAAAAAATACTTTGCTAACTGGCCAGTCTGATGCGATGATTAGGAGTTCGAGGCTGAGCTCTATGGAACTTAAAAATAATTTAAGCAATATAAAAAGATCACTTAAAAATAATAATGGTGGTGCTGGTGCCACCACCTGCTTTTTGCATTGTGGTCTTGTGCAGGGACAGGCGATTATTTCGGGCGGAGGGCCGTTTGCTGAGTTTTGGCAAGCCATCGAGGGCTGCATGACAGGCAGCCAGGGGCAGATAAATATTAATTTTCTAAAATTTTTAGGGACCCTGCAGGCTGGATAGAATGGCCTGGCAGGCTGCATCCGACCCGCATTTTGCCCGCCCCTGGTCTAGTGGACAACACTTGCCCAGGAAGGAGATTATAGGGCACCTCCAGACTAAAGGGATTCAAAACCACATCTCACTTCTTCAGAGAGTGCTCTAACCGCTAGGTTATAGTGTGGTCTGGGTAGGACACCCTGCACCTGTCTTGTTGAATCGGAGTCGGTGTGCAAAAAGTAATGTGTGCAAGTCATGGGACCAGAAACAACAAGCAAGAGGGAGCATGACTTTATTGCCCGGGGCAGTGCAACTTCCCTGAGGATGGAAGCAGAGACCAGAACTCATTGCGCTAAGTACAACACAAGCCCATTTTAAGAGACAGCTCTTGCTTACAGTCTAAATAGGTGAAAGAGAGAAAGATGTGAGAGAAAACGAGGGGCAGGAAGGCAGTGGCATAACTAGCCAAGTTTGCACACCCTGCAGGGGGGGCACATGATTCAGAGAGGGGGTGGGCACAGGGCATGGGAGGGGCGGAGGGCACATGGGTTCCAAGATTGGGGGGTGAGGGGTGCAGCAGCCTTCCCCACTCTTTGAACTTCTAGAGAGTCCTGGCTGAGCTACTGCCACCTTGCGTGCTTTGCCTGCCTTGGCTGTGTTGCTCTTAAAAGCAGCAGAGGGCAGGAACTATTCTGGAGTCCCAGCATGGGGCACAGACTCTGCAGGGTTGAGGGACAATTCTAGTGCCCTAATTAACGTGGCACCTCTTGCTCACCCCCTGTCATGCTACTGCAGGAAGGTGAAGCGATGTGCCAGGATCACACTGCCGGCCAGGGGCAACAAAGACCTCATGATGATCAGGTTGGGGCACAGGTCCCACAGTTGGCATGGGCAGGCTGGAGACAGGACAGGCAGCACAGGGGCAGATAGGTCAGGGAGCAGAAAGCTGAGCAGCAGGTCAAGTAAGGGAAAGGCATTCAAGTATCACTTGGAAGAGTGACACAGCTACCAAAAAATAGGCTGTCTCTGAAACCGAAAATGGTCTGAAGCCTACTGCCTCGCCTTGGAGAAATAATAAGATTAATTGCAAATATCAGCAGTCCCATTGCTGAAGACACTTAACATAATTCCTCAGAGGACCAATGTAGTAAGTAAAACATTTCTGTTTTCACTTAGACTTGGGTACACTGAGGGTTAGATTTGCACCAAAATCATGAAACAACTGGTAATGTCAATAAGACAACTTGGGAACCGCTACTCTGCATTGTGTGCTCTTCCCAGGAGCGACCAATACGGAGACTAAAATTGTAGTATATTTAACCTTCCACAATTGTAAAGAGATGCATTTTGTGGGACTAGATTAGTCCACAAGCTAACATTTTATATATATTTTTGGTAAACTGGGGTGGATCCTGTTGGCCAAAGCCTAGTAAAGACCGTGGTAATGTACACAGAAAAACTGGTGGGAATTACAAGTACTAATTTAATCTCTACTATTCAGAGCAATCATTTTTAGAAGTGTAATACCAGCTTGTTAAATTTCATAGTGCTGCAGATGAACGGATGGTGAAGGAATCATGCTCACTGCTTTAGTGAAAATCATATTTGTGTGTTATGAACCAATAATAATGACTAATGATTAAATAATGACTAATGATTAAATCAGGTGCTTGCTAAGTTTGAAGACCACTGGAGACTGTTTTGTTGCTCACTTTCCCCTTCTGGATCCACCCCATCTATTTGTCCTGCCCAGCCATCATCCTGCCCTGCACCACAAGCACCTTCTTTGTGTTATACTCATTTCAGCTGTCTTCCCAAGTACCCCCTTCTCTCTCAATAATCTGGAAGTCTCTTCTAGGCAAGAAAGAAAACAACGCATTCACTCCAAGCAGATTGACCACACTGCACTCTCCTGATGTATGACAATTCAACGGATTAATCATATTAGTGCAATTTTGAGCCATTTTATATTTATATCAGCATTCGACTTAATTATGTGTTTTGGAATACCACGATCATTGCTCAAGAGAGATCATTACTGCATGGGTGTTGCAAGCAAAAGGGTACATGCATAATTATAAACACATTTACACTTGAAAAGGCTCTCTGTGGATGTCTGCATTTACACGGGGGCATACCACGTAAGAGCTGCAGTCTGTGCCTCCAGCTAGATGGGCCTGTATGCTCCTTTTCGGTCAAACACCATTCATTATTTACATCACTCAGAAGAACAGAGTTATTAACTGACCGTGCGGACACAAACTCAGCGCTCCAACATGCACTTTCAAATCTGGGAGTGGCCACCACACATCTTTCCCCCCTGGGGACCAAATGCTTTGCTCCAAGGCTTTTGATTTCAGTTTTGCTACTGCCACTCACACTGTCGGCTGACTGCATATTTGCCACTACCGTGAGAGAGTCAAACAAAGCCAGAGGGTGTTCTTGGCTGCTGGTATCTAAAACATCCTGAACAACCGGCATTCTAGCCTCTGTTGTGACGAGACACCGTCTTGCACTTCCGAGTACCATTATAACGTGCTGTCAGTTCAAGCATGTTCTTAAAGCCCCCGTATTGAGAGCAGTTAGCCTAGGGGCAGGCAATTATTTTGGGTGGAGGGCAGCTTACTGAGTTTTGGCAAGCCATCAAGGGCTGCATGACAGGCAGCCCAGGGGAGATAAATAATAGTTTTCTAAGTTTTTTAGGGACCCCGCGGGCCGGATAGAATGACCACATCTGGCCCATGGGTCACATCTTGCCCACCCTTGAGTTAACAAGCAGGCTTATTTACCTGCTCAAGTCGCACAGAAAATCAAGGACATGTGTCACAACTGACCATATTTTTGTCTATCTCACTGCGATTGGCAAGTTTATTTGAAAACACAACTCAGACTTCTCTCATGAAAATGATTTATTTAGCCCTTTGAATCAGAATGGACTTAACTAGGAATTTCAATTAATTGGACTTTTTCTGCTGGGGCAACAATTTTTGCTCGATGATACTAAGCCAATAACAAGTGAAGTGAATGATACTAAGTGCCAATAACAAGTTTACTCTTGAGATCTCCATTATTATCACCCTTTGGCATGCTGAGTGATCTGTTAGAGGGAAAAGTGGCCTGTACAGTTGTATTGTCATAGATGGGGGAAGATTATCATTTTAAAACTCTTACTAGTTTCTAGAGACCATGGCGAAATCTATGGAGATGCCTCCAATCTAGTTTAATGGATACAAACGGGACTGACTATGTAATGAGGGAACCTGTAATGCTATCCCAAAGAAACAAGGCCTCTTGTATTATGGGTTCTTTAATAGTAGATCAAATAGAGGTGGCTGGTTTTGGCTGCCTCTTACCTAGCCATCTGGAAAAACAATAACGTTTTGTCCTTGGTTTTACCAATTTCCTTTACAAACATAAATATTCTCTGTTCCCAAATGTATGAAGCAGCAAACAATAGAAGTTTATCTTGCAGTTTCATGGAAGTCGGCACCAAAAAGACCTCATAATTACATCACCGAGTGACAGCAGCAACGAGTGACTAATGGTCAAACTTCAAAGAGCTCTAAAATTTCCAGATGCTTATCCAAACCTTTTTGGTTGAGGAATCAGGCTATAGGACAAAATGCATAAGCAGCCGTTGGAGAAGGGCCCAAAATCTGGGTCTCTCTCTGAAGCGTCCGAACCTCTAGGTTCCAGTTCTGATCCCTCTTAATCTTGACTGGTCCCAGGCAGATAGAGGAATTGTACCTTGGTCTCCTATATCCTGAGTGTATCTTAATCATGAGATTAAAAGTCTGTAAAAGGGGATTGGTGGAAGATGACAGTCATTTTTTTAAAAGAAAGTGGTGGCTGCCATGGTCTATTATATCACGCCTGATGTTTTAGCTCTTCTCTGAGAACATTTATCAGGTTAAGACCCTCAGGGCTCTTAGACAGAAAAAAAGATTTGGGTTAAAATCTGTTTCCCTTTGTGAGAGTGAATGGCAGATTTCTAGCTGCATAAATGACATTTTTGGCACTTATGCGTAGGCAGCTTCATCTGAAGTGTGAGTATGCAAGTATGTGTGTGCATTGACTGAACGTGTGCAGTATGCGACACGCTGGCTGATCAGGTCATCAGCTATCTACGCTTGCCCATTCTGGACACGTACTCACAAAAACAAAGGTAGCCAGAAACCCATGACTATAGCAGATATTAGATTTAGGAGAAGGAGGCACTCTTTAACCACCACACCACAGACTATGCATTTGACAAGCACCTCTCCAACACTCCTTTTTAAGTTGCCTCTCTGGACAGCCAAGAGAGGGGAATATGTGGGTCCAGAAGGAAGAAGCTAGAGTATGGCTCAGTGAAATGGATCCTGGCCTGGAAGGGAGCAGAGCCTGAGTACTAGCCCGGACCACTGCTTCCAGTGGGGGAGAAACTTCCCCACTGCACTGTTCTCCATCCAATTTTATCCAGTGACTAATACACACAAAGGGCAGCAGCTTAGCTTCAAAAGGAGCATTGGAAAAGGCTCTGAATATTGTCCCATCCATAGTACAGTGCTTAGAACAGTGCACAGGGAGCACATCCAGGAAGAGCACACACCAACCGCTGAAACTTCCTTAGCCTGATGAAGGGTTTTTGAACTCGAAAGCTTGCTTAATAACTATTCTCCAACTATTTGGGTTGATCTAATAAAAGATATCAAATTCACCCAAGGAACCTTGTCTGCCAGGGAAGTAAGATGCACTTTGGGTGAACAGGGCCTAGACCCCGCTTCGCGGGAGAATACCCTAATTACTCAGCAATTGGGAGTAGAAAAAAGGGACGACCCTTCTGCTCTTTTTCTGGCACGTGCACATATATGAAGCTGTCCATGTAGCCAACTGTGCATGCTCAGTCTAGACAGTCATGCTTGCGCATCCACACTGAAAGAAAAGTCAAATTGTTACCTGAGTCTAAGTGGCAAAACGCCCAGTGCGCTGCTGGAAGACTGCCAGTTAGATGCACCAAGGGAAATAAAATTCAACTTGTTCCTAGTTTGGGATTGGATTTAGGTGTGAGACAGTTTTGTGTAGCTCAGGGCTCACCAAGACTGATGAGGTTCTGAGCCCACAGCTCCCCACCCTGGCTCAGCGACTGGTGCCTCCTGGGTCTGGGGGGCACCCGGGCCAATTGGTGAGCAGGGGTGGTGCGGGCCCCCCCAGCATGCTCCCCGGCAGATCCAGACATGGACTGGAAGTATTTCTGGTCCACTTCCAGGTTTGCTGCCATGTGCACAGCTCCCCGCCTCCATGCTCCTGTGAGATGCCCCATCTACCCCAGCAATGCAGCGTTCACGAGCCATGCCTCGTACCTTGAGGTAAGTAGAAAAAATGTTTAAAGCTGTGTCTATGTCCGAATCGCTAATTCTCTGAATCAGCATCGAATCTTCAGATTCAGATTTGGCCGAATCGAATCAGGGACAGTGATCCGAATCAACGGATCAAATCACTGTCCCTGATTCGGGCCAAATCCGAATCCTTGCACACCCCTACAAGTCACTCTCCATCCTACAGCAGCAGTAGCATGCTGGCAACACTATGGATGAAGAAAGATATACTACCTACCCTCATGGAAGAAACGACCTCTACTGCGAATGGGGCAAGCATTACAAGAGAACAACTAAATACTGCAGTAAGTCATTCTCAAGAGTCAAGAACATCTCCGGGTACTTTGCAGTGAACTTAATTGGTATCTTCTTTAACGTGCCAGTCCAGGAGAGAGAGACAACTTCCACCTTGTCTCAGAACATTCCTCTTCTGTTGATGTTGTTACACAGATACCTTCTATAAGTGATGCTGTTATTATCTAGGAGACCTTTTCTACTATTTCCTTGACAACAAGTGTAAAGGCAGCAAATACGTGGAAATCACTAATTGACCTTATCCAAGTACAGTGGTAAAGGCAAATATTCAAACTGCTAGAATGAAAATACCCATTACCAGTGAAGTTTTGAAAGGGGAAGTAGGGACAATCTCTGGTATATCTGAGATACAAAGCAAAGATATGAAGTTCAGCAGCTCAATCCTCACTAATCACTCCACCAGCTAAAAAAAGAAAATGGTTGTCCCCCACCAACTTTATTCCTAGTTACCAAAAATGAGAAGATTCTGGACTTTTCTGTGTCTAAAAAGTGCAAAACCAACAAAGAGAAAATGGTCAGGATTGTAATTACAGACAGTTCAGAGAGTAACTTTCCTTTCCCGAGTCAAAGGGACACCACAGAAGAAATGAAAATCACTGTAGACCAGGGGCGGGCAATTATTTTGGGCGGAGGGCCACTTACTGAGTTTTGGCAAGCCATCAACAGCTGCATGACAGGCAGCCAGGGGCAGATTCATATTAATTTTCTAAATTTTTTAGGGACCCCGTGGGCTGGATAGAATGGCTTGGCAGGCTGCATCCGGCCCCCGGGCCGCATTTTGCTCACCCCTGCTGTAGACTCATTTGACTCCTAATCCAGGCATTTCAGAAGCCAGCAGCAACTGGAAAATATCAACTATGGAAGCAGAGACAGCGATTCAAAACAGATCAGATATCACCTCCAAAGGAGACTTAGGTTCATGTGTGATATTTATTCTCCATCAAATGATGAAACAAGCCTTTCAACAAGGTCTTATCCAGCTCCATTGTCAAGGAAAACGACCGTGTCAACCCAACTGTACCCAAAGGCAAGGGAATGTCTGATAAAACCATTTCCACTGCTCTTGTTGCCAGTGGGATCACCAGTAGGAAAGAAATATAAGCATTTCAGAAAAATATGCTACCAAAGCTTTTAGAATATATGCATCCTTCAGCTTTTATATAGTCCTCCTTCCTGCCTACCAGGGACAATGCCAAAAATTGGAACCGCTACAATCAGCACTTGCTCTTTCTTGGGGGGAAGTTTAGATCAAGGTGAGGAGTGAATCGGTATGATAGTCTCTCCAAATTCAGAAGATCTGACAACTGCGGCACAACAAAAATACATTGTTAGAGGAACGAGTCCATCATATAGTACAACAGGAGTTTCTAGTATGGCTGTTGCTTTAAAAAGAAAGAAAGAAGTCCTTCCTCCTCCCCTAAGGATTAAGCCACTCACACTGTTAAAAATAACTAGCACTGAGACTGGTAAGCGCATTGTATATAGTTTACTCGATATCAGTTATGATAAATATGATATATGGTACTCCGTTAAATATAACACTTTTTAAAACAATGTTTTTTTCTAAAAGTGGCCTGTCTCTTAAATTCTAGGAATAAAATAGTAAAAAATCTCTCCTACGCAAAACAGAGATTGTACACCTGTAAATGCATCTTCCTTTGATTTTTTTTTTTTTGAGTAAGACAATTTGTGCGTGTTTCAAACTTCAAAGGCACCTTATAGCATTATATTCTTCTGAATACATTTCTTGAACTTACAGGCACCAAAACCAGGAGCATAGCTTCTTTTGGCTGGAGGAGTAAAGGATCAGGGCAGTAATCGTAATGTGATTTATCCAACAGGGAGACTCAAGGCTCACGTTCTTGGTCTTCCCTTTGATTTCTAGGCTGACGAGAGGAGGAAGAGCTGTCTGTTATCTCTCTGTTAGGCTGGTGACCTGTGTGATTATGTAGAGGTATGTAAGGGAGGGTATGTAAGAGGATGGAGAATAAATAAAACCAGTAAACTGGAAAGCGAATGTCTCAGACACTCATAAGACTAACAGTCCTAGGGAACGCCAAAAGGCCCACCTTTGAGAGGACAAGACTCAAAAAGAAAACTGGGTATATACTGCAGGGTATGGAAAGCCTAGATATGGGGCTGTTCTTGCAAAAATTACACCAAAAAAGGTCTACAAAGCATATATATTTTTAAATTTCATCATTCATTTCATCTTTTTTCCTTCTTGAAGTTTTTCAAACATATGTTCTGGTCACTGAATGTATAATAAGCCTGATATGGCATCAATGCAATTATAGTGATGATATTATCATGACTATGATATTAAGTGATATTAGGATGCTATGATATTAATGTACCATCAGGAGACCCACCAAAGATACAACATAATACAGTTGCTTCTATTAGACCACTCCTCACATGATTTTTGTGGTATCTGGATAGGGAAGCTAAAGGATCGGTGTGACAAAGTACAGCGTCGCTGCAACTAGGCGCCTTTGTGAATCAAGGCCGTAACTTTTTGGCTGAGTGATGCAAATTAATGTGGTGGTATACCTGCAAGGACACCTGACAAACGAGTATCTTACATATTAGCCACTTCTGTGGCTTGAAAAAAATCTCTGCGGTTTCAATTAATGTTGTATTATTCTTTATTCCTTCATATGTATTCTAATACCTGTTTGTTCAATGAGATGTGGGATGGGCTTAGCTGGAAAGAGAAACAGGAAACCCTGTTTCATTTAGCCCTTTATACCCTGTCTATATATAGACAGCATCTAGAGCTCATTTTAAGGCTAGGTTGAAACATAAAAGGCAACAAAAGGAAATGGGCAGTCTTGATATCTGCCCGACTGACGTGCATGTTTTGTCCTGTGGTCTGAGCTGCCACGGAGGAATGCAGAGGGAAGAAGAGAAAGGAGCTACAAACCATCAGTGTATTGAACCCGCTTGCAGAATAACACGATGTACAGATGCTGGCTGCCAATGGTCCTAAAGGCTGCCAATGGAGCAGGTGATAGTGCCGGGGTAAAAGAAAGTCCTGGCGTGCCTCCTGCATGGTCTGCAAGGACCACGGGCCTGCTCTGCCTTATCAGGTTACTTTACTTCAGCGAATTAGGGTGATGCAGGCTCAACAGAAAATAAAATCTGAAATGTTTTTCATTCATAAAAATAAATGCGCCATCTTTTCTGGATTACCACCTTTACTGAAAGTTGTATGTAAAAAAACCACAACAGCTACTGAAACAGCAGCTCTACTTAGGGATGTAGCTTTTATTTCAATTCATGGCTATTTAAGGTTCTTGATCAAGGGGACTGACTTATTACAGGAGTTGTTATTCTAGTCTGTAGTGGACATTTCTATGCGTTTCCAACCTATTCTACAAAGCTGCCAACTTTTCCCAGATTGGCAGCCAGTAGTAATTCAAGGAAAGTGATTGGACTGGAGGTGCAAGTTTGTGCGGCTACCTCAATTCCAGCTGAAACACGCTAGTGGATTATTGTATGCTGTCCCCTCTGCTGACTGCAGAGACATCTGTAGAAATGTTATACTTTCTGTAGAATATTTGTCCAGTGTTATCCCTATGCTGCCAGTATAGGGCCAGACGTGCTTGCATCTCCCCTATTCAAAGGCTACAAGGCTGGTCCAGTTCCAGTTTGAGCAACTTTTGAGACATCCCTAAATTACACCCTGCTTCAAGAGTATGGGGCAAGGATGCCAAATATGCACAAAACCAGTGTAACAATTTTTTGGGGAAGCAGCATGGGCATTGGCAGTATGGCATGCAGCCTTATTGGAAGACAGCTTGTGAACCAACCTCTCTGCAACTGCTTCTGCAAATGCATCTCCCCGCTACATCCTGTGAAAGGTCATAGCTACTAGATCTATGCATTGCAATATGGGATTTAGGGACTATTCTTCTGTTCTTCCCCCAACATGCCTCCTGCTTCTCAATATGCAAAAATGTATATGGGATCAACACAGTCCCCACGTCCCTTCCATTTCCGAATCACTTTGTTAGCATTGCATTTGAGGGTGCATAAAGGTCACCTGTGCCAATAGGTGTTTTTCAGTCATAATAAACACACAGTTTGTGCTTGTACAGGTCTTTTATCAACGGTGTCTCAAATTGTATTTTCACGTACAAATATTTAGCACGATGAAATGTGTATGATTTGGTCCTTGCTGGAAGTTTCAAATAGGTGTGTATCACAGTATCTTTTGTAACCTGAAATCAAATCTGTTGGCCACGGGCTTCCTTCCCAGGTAAAGGCAATTTTCTTACGCTAGGCAGCACATTAAGGTGTGTCAGCCTCTCAGCTAACAGAGCAACGTGCTGGTATTACCTGCCTTCGCTCCACAACCTTTGGGACTTGCTTGTAGAAGTAGCAGAGTTACAAGGAGACTGCAGCAGGACCTCGTTAGAATAGTTTCCGTCAAGAAAAATGAATTGGAAACTTCACTCGGTGCAGTATTTTTTACGGAATATATTTATAATCTTGGCATTTTATTTCCACATCCATGCATCAGGTAGGAAACTCCCATTAGCTATTATTTCATTTTTAGACTGTTGAAAGGACAAAGTCTGTATAGTAACACTTGGAGGACTCTTTTAAGGAGGCTGCATATACAAATCACTAATGGGAAAACATATTATGATTGTTCAGGCGTTCCCAAATGCAAATGCATATATAATGCAAAGATATTAGATTAAGGTGCAAACTAATTGAGGCATTTTTGTAATGATCATTTATTATACTACGGACAAAGAAGGAGGGAGAAAAAGTCAGAAGGATTAAAGTTTGGGTGGGCTGTGGGCAGCACTTTGCAATTTCTCAATCAAGAGGGATATTATTCACATAATTCAGGAGTCACAGATCAAAGCATGAAAGCGTTGTTCACCCTCAATCCTAAATAATTAAAATGACAAATGTTCTGTTCTGTCCTAAATCAGAGCTTTGTTTGCATCCTACAAGATGTTAATATACCATGTCTGTTGTAACATTTTGTTAGTACAGATGTTCATACTAGTATCCACATAGAAACAGTCTGTTATCTTGCTAATACCTATTGCTGTGGGATGCATACTGTATATTCCTGAGGCCTTATGCTCAGAAAGAGGTGCTTTAGCCTCCCTGTTTGCATTCACGTGGATTATTACAGTTATGCAAAAATACCTTACGTGGTATTTTCTACTGAAAGATTAGATGGGCAATTTGGCGTATAGCATTTTCTACAAGATTCTCTACCTCCAAAATCCTACCGGAGAAGCACCACGCACACAATGAGGCACAATGGACCGTTTCAGCTCAGGATCCCAGAAGCGAAGTGAAGGGGATGGATGGCTGATACGATCACAGCATGGAGGGATTGGCAGAGCTGTGTGAAAGGATCAGGGCTGGGATTGTGATTTCTGCCAGAGCTACATGACAAACTTGATTGGATTAGCTGGTCAGGTTTGCAGAGCATGGGCAGCGCTGGCTCGAAAGCCCAATGCTGTAATAATAAGGGTTCCTCCTGGACCCAGCTGAGATGCATTGGCAGAAGCAGTGTGTAAGATTCAGAAAAGAAACAGTGAAAAGTGCTGACCATCTGAACTCGGGTGCATTGTGAATGGGAAGCTTGCACATCGTCTGCTTGCTTTGTATCTAGGCTCCCTATCCAATCTAACATTAAATGCACTGTACCAAACCGTGAGGGCACATTTGAGTTGTTTAATATGCATTTTCATAAATGATCATCTCAATTTTCACTTAGCTTTGGAATAGGCGTACGCTTGTGACCTGCTGCTAATTCATCAGCAGATGTATGTCAAGTAACTGTGACATGTTACTATTATTTATTGGGCAAAGGATGGATGATTGGCATCATTCACATTGTGGGGCTGGAGTGTTGTTGGCGTCATTGTGGTCCAGGGAATATTTTTTTGTGATATCTATAATTGGATCGAGTGTATGAAACTAGACATCCAAGCTCAAAAATGAACCATCACAGGAAACATGTAAAGGAGAGAGATGCATGCAGTCACCAGTAGGGTAACAATTTTCGCAGAACCACCATTCCCTCTCGGACCCCCCCGTTCTCTTATTCAAAGGGAATCGACACAACACCTGCAAATGGAACAAAAATTCATAGCCTTACTGGACACTAAAAACCACAGCCTAAAGATAGACAATGCTTTGACTCATTATACTATCTCTGCTAATCTCGCTCATCCCACAGGTAATAACAACCCTTCCCCCTTTTACATTATTCTTCCAAATTATTAGCCATCCTTCCCTTTGCACCTCCAAAAACAAGGATGTTAACAGAAAAATTATTGCACAAAACATTAGACAACACTATTAGTCATACACTAATTATTCTTTTTTTCCAGGGATAAATGGAGAAATAACGCCCAAACAACCTACAACAGCTACTCAAATGCCCTCAGTGTCAACTGGCACTGCCAGCACATCAGGCAGCACGGGAAGAGCTGGGGAGCCAGGCTCAGCAGCACAAAATACTCCCCTGGGGCAGAGCACTGCAAAGATGGGCAGCTCTACAGCAGCGGTGACTACTACAAGCCTTTTTGTCGCAAGCAACTCCACGGAGAGGGCCACGGAAATGGGTAGCGCACCTTCCAAGACAGCAGCTGCCCTGCAGGGTGTCACCACGATGGCGGTCACAGCAGGTGACTCGATCCTATCTGTCCTGGTCTTGCGTAGCCCGGCCCCTACGGCAAACACAACGGAGCCTGTCACAACTGCAGAAAGCATCTCCACTCTTGCACACACCGGGTCAGTTGATGGGACGGCCAGGAAAGAAGCCGGCACTCAACAAGCAGAGGCAAGCACAACTGCTTCCCATGCTACCGTGTCATTACAGTCTGCAAAGGAGCCGGTCACTCAATCTGCTGGTACCACTTATGCCCCTTTCCTTACTTCCTCTGCTGCGAGGACGTTAATGGGTGGCAGCAGTCCACCAGTCCACACGGCCATAATGAGCATGATGGAGAGCACTCCCGTGTCTGCCGTCCCGGAAACTGCGAGCAACTTGGGCGGCCCCGCTTCAGGAGACACTGGCACTCGCTCTCCTGCCAGGACTTCAGGCAGCTCCAAAGAAATGACCACAAGGACATCGATTTACACCCCGCCACTTGTCCCTCTGGCCACTACTCCACTTGGCAGCATACCCCCAGGAGGCCAGAGCCTGGCCCAGGAGTGGAGTCCTACTGCCTCTACCGCAGAGCAAACCCCCCACGCCACAGGCACCCGTGGAACAGCAACCCGCTCTTCTCCAGTCGAGCCAAACTCTCCGTTCGGGTCCACCCAGCCAGCCAAGACAATGACAAATCTTTCTTTCGGTGCAACAGGCATCTCTTCAGGGATGGGGAAAGGGGCCACTGTTCAAAGTACAGTGGCCTCTCTCTCCGCGACTCTGGTTTGGAGCACGTCAGTTGTTGCCACATCAAGGACAGCACCCCCCCAAAGCACTCAAGGGGCTGAGACTAGCCCTGCGTCACCCAGCTTGTTAACGGGAGACATACCTACCACAGCTGCAGCCCAGGCCAATACTCCTGGGCCCAGTACAACCATTGAGGGACATGACACTCCCAGCAAAACCCCAGCAGTCATCGTTCCCACAGCATCCGTGTCAACCACAGAGGAGCTCAGAAGCTCTCCATCTGCTCAAACCACAGCCGGCTTTGCCTCCACCCCCTACCCTGAAGCAGCATCCAGCCTTTCAAGGGCGACTACACGCCAGGTCACCAGAACCACACAAATGCCCTCCGTGTCTACTGACAATAGCAGAACGGGAAGGAGCACCGAAGAACCAGAGGCAACAGACTCGGCATCACAAAGTGCTGCCCTGGAGCATGCTGCCACAAAGGCAGGCAGCCCTGCAGCACTGGAGACCACCGCAAGCATCTTTGTCACAAGCACCTCCCGCACGCACATCCCTCGGGGCTTCGGTGTCACTGAGATCAGCACTGGAGATGACGGATCATCCCTAGCACCCCAAGAGCCTAGCTTACCAGGTACCAGTACTATTAAAAAGGTTTGCAGTTCTTGTGTGTATGTGTCCAGCACTGGAATATGAGCTGAAACCACAGAAGACATTGAGAATCCTCCTTCTGCTTCAGTCATCATTGTTGTAGCAGGGTTTTTTTAAATGATAGCCTTCTAATTTCCTGAGATTGCCTTACATTTTACAGGTCTGAATAACCAGTAAATGACATGCCTCGTGCTTGGTGTTTGGGCCAGTTCAGTATTTTGGAGGAGTGCACTGCATCTCTCCACTTGTACAGAGTGATGGGGGAATCGGTGTGAAGCTGGCTGTCCCTCTCCTATTGTGTGTTGCCACCTGTTTTCAGAATAGTCTACTGATGCTAGCTTATGCTATCCTTATACATCTCTAATTTAGTCTAGATAAGGTGCAAATCTCCCCTGCTTTCTAACACTGTTTTTGTCACTGTGCACGGCCCTGTAGAGTGGCTCACGGTATTGCCTCCGAGGAACTTGTAAAAGGAAAAAAAGTTGGACGTTTTGGATCTATTGAGATTTTCCAAGATCCAAATACTGATTACTGAATCTTTAGGACTTAAGGTCCAAATCCATAATTGCATTTTAGGGTGTGCTTCAGGAGGTGGGTAGAAAGGGTGGGGGGAAGACATGTTGATTAGAGCACCATTTTAATTAGAGCATAAAAATGGTGATGGGGGCACTTTAACTAAGGCTCATTTGACGAGCTTTAGTTAAAGCACCGCTGCTGCCTTTTTCCAGTGTGGGGACGCTGATACATGTGACACTCCGGGCACTCTAATTAAAGCTGATATATGCTGGAGTCTGCTGGAGCACAGTAATTGCCACGTTCCAGCAGACTCGATTAATCTCCACCCCCTAGCATCCCAGAACGTAGCATCTTCTGGGAAAGAGCATCTGCCATCTTTCCTCTGGAAGATAGGCCAATATATGTTCATGAACAGACTCGATTTATTAAGTAATTAAGTAATTACAGTGTGTTGGAACAGCCTCGGTGCATGTGTATAGGTGCCCTTCGGGCACATATCCCATGAATGTATCCCCAATGAACAAATGATCCAGAGCTAGGAGGAGGCCCTCCCTTCCAACGCAACTTTACCGCATCCCCGGGGAGTGCTCTAACCACTAGCCTATTATGTAAAAGGCAGGTATCCCCACCACCACCCATTCCTTTAAACAAAAGTTACCATGGCTGCTGTGCTTTGTACTGAACTCAATGCTCCGCTGTGACTCAGAAATGCCCAGAACGACCTGGGTTGTGAAAGAGCTTAGAAGGGAAGCGGGGCTTAGATTCAGTTAAAGCTTATCCACTTGAGTGACCTCATAGGTTATATTGTACTATATAATGTAAGTATATAATGTTGTGTTATGTATGATTCAGCTTGGTTTGCTTAAATGGTTAGGGGCTTGCAAAGTCCTATAGCTAGCTATTCTTTTTAGCACTGTGGTTAGGATGTAGCTCACCACCGGTAAGTACACTTAGCTAATGCACCAGCCAACAGCATTTGTCCAAGTCATTTTGGCATTTAGTAATGGGGCACTTGAGTGCATAAGCCACTTGACTGGCCTGTTAGCCTAGACACAAGGTGAGAACGCCTGTCTGGGCAATCTGCATCCTTACCGTCTTGAACAGCGTTTCCCACAATATCACTGGTTCCTTGCCATCAGCAGATCCGTGTTTATACAACTTACTTTGCTCCATCTCCATGGTGCTGCCGTGTGCCTCACGGTGCTCTTTGTGCTTGGAGTCTATGGGGGTGCATAGGGTGAATTTCTAAAGTCATTTCAAGCTGGTCATTTCTAGGAGGCTATTTTCTTAGATCTATGTAGAAATCCCATGAAAAGATATGTTTGGCTAATTTCTCTGGAGCTTTTTTCCATCTTCTGTTAAATGAACAAGTAAAGTACAATATTTACCCGAATCTAAGATGACTGAAATTAAGGTGACCCCCCCTGCTCCCCCAATTATATTCTATACGTAGGAAGTTATAAATTTGTTATACATTTTCTGTGTTTACAACCTCATTTTTGGCAGGTCATCTTAAATTTGTACCCCTGCTGCTGCTGGAAAGCAGGGGCAAGAGGGTAGGTGGTGGGGAGGTAAATGGCAGGAGGGCAGGGAACCTGACTGGCATCTTGCCCCACATGCACCTTGCCCTCCATCACTCCACACCCCCGGGCCAGGCCTCCCCACACCTTGGACCGCCACTTTCCCCTCTGTGCCTGCCCCCTGGGCACATGCCCTACCTGCTGCCTGCCACCTATATGACTTGCCCCCGCTCCCCACAGTACCTGCCCCCCATCACTATGTGGCTTGCTCCCCCCATCACTGCATGTTGTACTGCTGGGTGGAAATGGGCTGGGGCCCTTGCTGGTCCCTAGCTCTGCACTGATCCCCTTACCACTTCTTGGCTTACCATGGAGCTGAGGGACAAACACCTTGTCTTGCAATCAAGAAAATATGGTACTGTATTTTTCTCAGTTAGAAAAGAACAAATTAAAAGTATCATTTTAAAACAGAGCCCACCAGGCGTATATCATGGTTACCTTCTGAGGACAATCAGGTACCTTCCTTGTTCACATACTGCAATTAATATATAGGAACTTGGCTTTTTCTGGAGGTTAAAACCCTATATCACATTTCTTTTGGAGCTAGGAGGAGGGAATCGTTAAAAGGTGCGTAATATAATTAGTAAAGGTGAAATACCTCACAAGCTTGTGCACAGAATAAAATACAGCCACAAATAAACTAATGATAATGCTGGGAATCCCTACCAAAATGCACCTGTGTCTCTATTCAAGTTATGGAGACTCTGCTTTTCAAATTTGCTTAAGGGTCATGTGGCTAAATTTTAGGTGCGACAGTGCATAGCACACCCCCCAGTCAACAAGATTGGCCGTAGGGGGATCCCCCCACAACCCAGTCACAGACTGGTCGCTGGGGGGGGGGTACATACCCCCCCTGACTAAGGTGGCACCAATCACCCATGGAAGCACATATAGCAGTTTATGAGTGAATGACTTTCAAATGCTTTTCAATACACTAATTACACAAAGTATATTCAATAGTAATAATGAAATCCTGCAGTCTCAGGGACTGTTTCTGTCATGGTGTCAGGTGAGTATACCTTATTCCTGCGTGAAATGCCACTGAAACAACTGGGAGACTGTATTACCAGTCAGTCCCTTCTTAATCAGATAATTAAAATGCATAATCTTAATTATGCCAACTAAACCAGTTAACTCATTTGTGTAACAAAGTGCAATTCCTCATTAAAACCAGTAGAAGGGAGTATTTAGACATAAGCAACCAACTCAACTCCACCAAATAAATCATAGTAAATCAAAGGAAGCCTTTATATCCATGATTTATACCCATGACCAAGCCGCTCAGCAGTCAAGAAGCGTGAACACACTATGAATGATTTTCCAATTTATTTAAAGTGAACCATTTCCACTAAAGACCAGCCTCTGCCCCCCACTGAAAACTAGCAGACCCCCCCCCCCCATTCTCCACTCTATAACTTTTAAAAATATTATCAACTTTGGAAAAATTAAAGTGATGGGAAGGAAAAAAACCTTCAAAATGTGGAGTGAAAAAAATCCTAAATGTTATTTGTTTTATTGCAATCAGTATCAAAGAAGGAAAGATGATCAGAAAAAAAAATTGAAATGCTGAAAATTTGAATATTTAAAAAACTCATCTGGTCCCAGCAGTTTTTCCTGCTCAAGTGCAGGGGGGCTGGACCTGATGATCTATAAGGTCCCTTCCAGCCCCTAACAACTGGATAGGCATCTGGCTGGGGTCGTTGGACCCAGTACTCTTTTCTGCCTAGGCAGAGGGTCGGACTCGATGATCTGTTGAGATCCCTTCTGACCCTAGCATTTATGAATCTATGAAACTATTAAACCATGAAACTATGAAAACTCCCCATAAAAACAGAGAAAAAAGTAAAAAAGCCCGCACAAAAATAAAAATCTTGTTGAACCATACAACATTTCAAAACTCCAGGATATTTTGGATGTTCTTTTCCATTTTTGACATACACCAAGGAAGAATTTGTCCTCAGATACTCAAGGAAATTATGTGAATATTTGTCTCCCCAAAGAGTTCTAGAGTGGCATTTCCACACGTAGGACAGGTATGGTTCTTAGGTCTCCAAAACACCTCCAAGGTTTGGATTTCCTTTTCTCTGCCTGAACTTTCTCCCCCAACAATGAGACTTGCTTTCCCTGGTACTTTCCATCAATTCAAGAAGTGCTAGCTGAGACACCCTTCAGATTCGGTTGACTTCTCTTGATTCTGAGGGTGGATATGGGCAGGCTACATTAGATGGGCCACAGCAGCGGTGGCCACACTGCAATACGAGAATGCCACAAGTGACAGAAGAAGCCTGTGTATGTGGCACACAGCAGAGCAGGCAGCAGAGCAGCAGACAGGTTAGGAAACAGAAAGCAGAGCAGGGAATGACACAGAGAGCAACAAGTGCCTGCAGCGGGGGTTAGGATCTTGCCCAATGAGTGTAGTCCCATCAAATGCCTATGCCACTTATTAGGGCTGTGCAAAGCTTCAGTCCTTGATTTGATTCGGCGGAGATTCAGCCTGATTTGGTGGCCGAATCTCCAAATCCGAATCAAATCAGAGGACCCTTTAATCTTTCCGAATCGAATCGGAACCCTCCGAATCGATTTGGAGAGATTCGGAAAGATTTGGCGATTTGGACATAGAGACAACTTTAAATGTTTTTTCTACATACTTTTAGGTAGCAGGCAGCTCATGATCGCTGTGATGCTGGGGCATGTGGAGTGTCCCACAGGAGTGCGGGGGGCTCCCCAGCGATCTCAGCAGCAGACCTGGAAGTGGACCAGAAGCATGTCCAGTCCACTTCCAGGTTTGCTGGGGAGTGTGTGCCCCCCACTCCCCCCTCCCGGCACCCCCGTAGGCTTGGCAACTGGTGCCTCCTGGGTCTGGGGGGGCACCCAGGATCCCCCTGTAGCTGATCACCAAGCCAGGGAGGCACTGAGCATGTGGAGGGCTACCCCGCGCTTCTGTGGGACACTCCATGCGCCCCAGCCTTGCAGCGTTCACAAGCCACGCTGGTACCACAAGGTATGTAGAAAAAACTATTACATCTATGTCTATGTCTGAATTGCTGATTCTCCAAATCAGCATCGAATCTTCATTTGGATTTGGCCGAATTGAATCAGGGAAAGCGATCCAAATCAATTAATTGAATCACTGTCCCTGATTCGGGCCGAATCCGAATCAAATAGGGCCTACTTCGCACACCCCACTGCTTATTGACTTCTGAGCAAGTGTTTTCAATGAGGGTAATGGAGAAAGCAGAGCAACCTTCCTGACAATTATATCTGGATGGAACGGCATGTATGCCTATATTTTGGTAGGTGTGTAGATTGTAAATCATTCTGTCAAGATGTTCTAGCTTTTGTTTTCCTGGATGTTTTATTATGTACCATCTGTCAACACTCTCTACCCTTCTGGAATTTCTTTTTCTCTGTTTTTGGAAGTATTTGCTGAAAACTTAAGGAGTTTATCTTCTCCCGCTTGCTCATCCAGGTAAGCAGTAGGGCTGTGCAAAGCTTTAGTCCCCGATTCAATTAGGTGGAGATTTGGCCCTATTTGGTGGCTGAATCTCTGAATCCAAATCAGACGACCCTTTAATCTCTCTGAATTGATTTGGAGGTGGGCATGGAAGGAATGTTTCCCACTTCTACAAATAGGCTGGTGGGTGCAAGTCTTTAAAGAAAAGCTAGGATCAGACGATCTATAAATTCACCGTCTTGGATGAGAGAATCTGATTTCTGGAGGGAGGGAGAGAGAAAAAACAGGATTCTGGAGGCAGAGAGGGAGGGTGGCATATTTCTTTTTCTTTGGGTGCCTAAATAGTGCTTAGCCAGCTGGGTTAAGTGGTGTTTTGGGAATTTAAGCACAGTTTGCAATTCTATTACCCCTGCAATGTGAATATGCAAGTATTTGCGCATAGTTTTCTTCCTGCTCCAATGCACACATGTGTAGCTGTGCATCTCCCTGGCTGGTGTGTAGCCTACTACAATCACTTCATATATGTGCCTACACTTACCTGTCAACACTTGTGGGGGTATCAGAAATGCAAAATGCAGAAATGCCAAAAATGCCACGTGTGCAGCTGGGTATGTGCCATTTAGACACACAATGGTAAAACAGAGTTCTGCCCAGAGGGACAGAAGAGAAGAAATTCCAGTAAAATAAGGTCTGAGCTATAATTTATTTTCGTAGATGTTTGCACTTTAACAATTAATCATGCTAATATGATACATCTTGGAGAACACCTGCTACTGGAAAATAACAAGTATTATGACAGTCCTTCCTACTTGTGCAGAATGACCCTAGGGGTGCTAGATTGTGTTTTTTATGGTGACACATGCTCTATTAACATACCACAGACGTGTTTCTGACTTGCCCAAGTCCTCTACTTGAATCTTTAGGGCTGGATATTTAAATATGCAATAACTCTCTTCATCTGGCTACATGCACACCCACGCCATTTGCTCACCCTTCCATCCATTCTCTTCTTTCTCTTATAGTGGTCTGCATATCAGAGTGTAAAAATATTGTATTGCTCCTGTCCTCATAGTCCTACAAGTTTTTTTTCATTCATTCATTCCTCCGACTGCTGCACATTCACTTTTCTCCCTTATCTCCACACCTTCTTGTTAACTTCTGCCTTTTTCTCATTCTTACAATAGAGTCATGCCTGCATTATCCTGGTTGTTCCCTGCTTTTCATTCCACTTGCTCCTAATCCCTTACAAGCAATGTCTCATTCATCGCTAGAAAATAACCCCAAAAGTCAGACAGTAGGAATATTCCCATATTATCGCAGTTATACTGGGGGAGGAGAGGGGCTGGTGGGCAGAAGACCGTATTGTTGTACCACTGTCATTATGAGAGGGAATGTGACCAATGGCTTGCAAGCTAAAATCAGGTGGTCACTGCATAAAGGACCCTCAAATTGAGAAGGGGGAGTTCAGCAATGAAAGGTTAAACTATTTTTCTAATGATGCATATTTATTTTTCATTCCTCAATACACAATATTTTCATTGTGGCTCTCATCTAGGTAAACTTGCAAACACAGGAATTAATCAAACTACCCCACAGACTTAAAGTTAAGCACCTGCTTAGTGCACATACATTATTATTTTCTATAATAATATCCCTAAAAGCACACAAATTTTTTTATGAATCCTTAAAATAACGATATTGTTCAAACCTAATTTTTCACAAAACTTGACAACTAGAGATTTGTCTCTCTCAGGTTATAAACAGATGTTACATTTGTCCCGGAATATACCATTCTATCCTGAGATGGTCTCAGACTATGCAACACCTGCTGCAATGCTCGCTGCTCGAAGGCACAAGTGCAATGAAAGAGCTCTCAAAGTACAAGAAACGAGCACAAGCATGCATAACAAAATGATCAAATGCGGTGGAGAAAGAGAGACACAAAAAGAAGAAATCCTGAGACGAAGTGCAATCATTCAGACATCCATGTCTAAGATAAATCCTAAAAAGATTTATGGAACAAGAAGTATTAACAGTTTATCCCGAGATATTGCAAAGTGTGTCTGAACAGTTATCCCGAGCTTGCATCATTGAATTGATGGCAGAAAAATGGCAGTGCATTCAGCCACTCACTAAATCCTGATTAGAAATCTCATGATGCCAATCTCATGATATAGGTGCTCCAGGATGAACACAGGCTCATCTTGTCCAGGGACGAATGCAATGTCTGTTCCTAGCCTTAGTTACAAGACTGTGTGATTGTACCCTCCCCGGGGGTGTTGGTTAATCACTATTGTGCATAGCCGAATGCACAGAGTAATGCAGATTGACCTTTTCCAGGTAGATGTTGCTTATTTACCTCACCTGCAAGGAAAGGACAGTATTCTAATTTTAAAAATCCTGTAGTGTAAGGTGTAGCTAGGTGTGTCATCTCCCAAACCACGAACAAAAGTAGTGGCATTGTGTGAGGCACTTTAGTCTCAGTACACTTTATCTTGGGTGCTGGAGTCATCCTCTTCCCTTGCTGGTTCAAGTTAATCTCTATCATCAAGAAGTCAGCGTATAAGAAAGCAAATTGTGGACTAAGATTGCAAGATTATTATTTCATAAAAACAAAGATGGACTGGACAATAAATTTACCTCGACATAACCTGCAGAATATATGCATAATCCTGGCACTGTGCTATCTTTCAGGTAAGATTTATTTACTTAGTATTTTGAGGAGGGAAAGAATGTGGCTATATATATTTAAAGGCTTACTTTAAAAGAAAAAGAAATTATTATTGCCAAAAACTACAAAAAAGGACCACATTTTGTTTCACATCAGAGTAAATCCAGGGATAACTACTCTGTTTGAAGATGCTACTTTCAATTTACCCCAGAATAAAAGTGAAAAAAATGAATTGGCCTCAGGTTTTTCCTAATGGGCCTCATCAACTTGTCATATTCTACAGCATCCTAATTAAATTAACTTTTCATTAGATATTAAAGACAGGTAATGAGGAGGAGAGGAAAATATATTGTCTCTTCGCCACACTTTTTAAGGAAGTTATTTTGAAAACCCCCCAAACTTTATTTCATGTTGAACTAAATTAATTGAATTTAATTTAGCAAGTCGCATGACTGCTCTGTATATTGCCTTGTTACCATACGACTCAGTAATAATATGTAACTGGAATTCTCTTATATTTTATTAAGGACAAAGAAAAGGGAAAAGGTAGTATTAAAAGATTCCTTTACAAGATGATTTTTCTTGGTAAATCTTAACAATTTTAAATATAGCATACATTTCTCAATAAAATTGCCAGGAGAGAAATATTTCATTTGTTGGAGGTATTAAAAATTGATCTTTGCTTACACCAGTAGCAGAACTAAGGAAGGGCAATGGGGTGCTAGCTCTGGGTGTCGACATAAGGGGGTACAAAAACAGCAGCAGCCTCTGCCCCATGCATGCTCCCCCCCAAGGTTGCAGAGCTCCTCAGTTTTTACCTCTGCTTACACATTTTTGACCGTTGGTAAAAGTAATATTTTCAAAGGCACCAACTTGACTTAGGATCCCAAGGCTCTTAAGTGCCTAACTCACTTGAAATATGCTCTTCAGTCAATGGTAATTAGGTTTTTAAGTACTTAAGGGCCATATTTTTAAAGGTATTTAGGCACCTACTGGATTTGGAGTCTCAAGAAACATTTAAATCTCATTTTCCAAAGTAATTTCAGACTGCAAAGTACTCAACTTAATTTTGAAAATGAGACTTTGGCCCCCAAAGCTGCCTATACATGTGCCCAGAGGTAGAGGGGAGGTGAGTTTTAACTAGGGCTGTTCCTGGACGGCTGCTCTAATAAACACCTCAAGGTCACATGTATTAACCCCCCTGCACATTTAAAAATGGCTGCGGGATGCTTTATCTAAACCTCATCCAATGAAGTTTAGATAAAGTGTCCCGTGGCCATTTTAAAATGCATGGGGGCTTAACACAAGCGACGCTGTGGGGACACTGCAGCGTTTTAATCAGACCATGAACACGCATGTGTATAGGCAGCTTAAGTCATCTAGGAACATTTGAAGATAACATCCCATGTGCTTTATGTCCAGTCTTTTTTGGCAACCTCATTTTTATCCTTGGTAGATCATTTAAAAGGTTTGAGCTTGTACAGTGGTGATGTGCTGTTAGATTGACAACAGTGAGAGCTTAACCACCCCTTGTTTGAAGGCGGTGAACATGGAGTATAGACTCAGCAACAGGAGTTTTAGGCTTTGAGGACTAGCCTCTGGCTTTTTCTTCTGCTTCAGGCTTATAGTTGGGGTTTCAAAGGGGTTAAATCCCACTAAAATACAGTGGGGCGTGAGGATCTAACTTCTCTATTTTGCTGTAAAACCAATTTCCTTTCAACATAAATTCCTAACTTGGAAGTTATATAAACAGACCAAGGAAGATTTATACCTACGACATTGTAGGTCTTTATAAAAGTATCTTGTATTGAACTAGAGGTTTGTTTGCATGTAAAAGATCCTACCGTATTTTCTACTGTAAGACTAAAGCTCCAGATACTTCCATTGGTGGAAACCCAGAATAACCTGCTGAAATCACTCATGTTAGTCTAAATATTAACAGGTGTAAATGGGATCAGACTCTCACCTAGTATGTCAAGAACAATCGTCATCATGGGTGGATGAAAGGTGATCTTCAATAGGATCAAAGGTGCAGTGAACTGGAATGTGCATATAACTGCATACCACATTCACAAGGGTGTGTCTGGTGATGTGGCATCTACGCCAGGACAGATCACACCCACAGGGGAAAGGGAAATCATTGAGGTTCCCCTTGCCAAATGTCTTCTGCATTCTTCCATCAAAGGCAGGGCTTGCTTAACACCTCACCAGTTCAAGGTGGGAAGCAGGGTTCCCACTCAAACCCACAGGAACCATGTGTTGTTCTTAAAAGACCAAGCAGTTAAGCTTACAGAAGGATAAAGCGTGCTTTTTCAGAGAGCAGTTCCCTCCTGCAATCTGGGGGCAAATGTAACACCTTAAACATCTCCTATTAGACCAAGCAGATTTTGCAAAAAACCATATCTTTAATTGTAAGCTTTCAGGCCCAAACACCCCTTCATTAGGCATCAGCGTATAAGCTCTCCTGGGTAGAAACGAAAGTTCATATTTCATTGGAGAGTTGAACATGTGGTAAAATCTCCTCTTTGGAACAGTTCATTTTATATGTCGATTAGGCTCAGAGAACTTTTATGATCTTTTCTCCTATGATTGATGAAGGCTGTTTGTGCCCCAAAGTTTGCAATTAAAGATTTTTTTTTGCAAAAATCTAGTTGGCCTAATAAAAGAGATCACCTCTATCACCAGTCCTGATTGCTTGTGCCGCTAGACCAATACGGCTACAACCTGCGTACCTGACACCTTATACATAACACTCTTAATGGTATGCACAAGTCTTCCCCCTTTACATGTAACATATCCCCATATAATACTAACATTGGCAGTTTAGTTCAAACTATAGTTAAAGCACATTTTAACAGGTCTCTATTCTAGTCTTGCTTGTCATGTATTCTGTTTAACATGTCTTTCTTTAGCACTGCTGCAACAAGAAGTCATGAGCCTTTGAACAAAATGCCATCCCGTACTGAGAGTAGGGGCTAGGTATATGTTTTCCAGGCCATTCGGCACAAATAGCTGTTATCACATTTTGCAATGTGGCATCCTGAGCTGCTGCAATTAGTGCCCACATTTTATCTGCCAGGAATCACTCTTACTTAGATTGGATGCCTCTGCATGTCGCTATATGGTGACATGGCTATGGCGCTGTATTTTAGTACTTCCTTTTGAAAGTACTTAAGTACAACACAGTAACTGCTCATACTGCACTGTGTGGTGTACAGTTAGATTTCAGACAGCAGTGCCTTGCCTCAGTTCCCTCCTGCAATCTGGGGGCAAATGTAAAATAGGTGTGCTAAAATAGGGGAGTGTGCTGCTACAGCAACATAGCTGCCAATCGCCTGTAAACCCATGTGATCGCTACCTTGCTATAGCACGCCATATGGCAATGTAGGGCGATGTATAGATGTGCCCATTAATATGCACTATGTCCGAGTGTGGGAGTCTTGTCTTTTTCTGTTGCATCATATGCTCTGGACAGCATACCTGCAATAAATAGATGTTTTCCTGGTGTGTACTGTATGTCTAGATCAGCATTTCTCAACCCATGGGTTGCGACCCAAAAGTGGGTCACAAGAGTATATGAAAGGGTTGCAAACAAACTTCACAAATGGATTCTCCTTTAAAGGTGAAAAACACGGGAAACTTTCTCCCTTGCAGGCTGGCAGAGTTCCAGCCTGCAAGGGGCTGCATGGGTCCCCCATGCCCCACACATTGGAGGGTGGGGGACAGCAGGTCGGGAGTGAGGGACTGGCCATCAATGTTTATAAATGGGTCCTGGTACAAAAAAAGGTTGAGTAAGAGCTACCACTCCTGCAGTTGTGACCCCCCTGTATTGTAACACATAGATGTGACAGGAGTTTTGCTTTCAAGAATTTGGGGTGCTGTTCCCCCCAAACCCCATGCACCGATCTTCTTGAAGCTTGGCAGGCTTCATCCTCTCTGTAGAGTCTACCACCCCTGAAAATTTCATGCAAATTAAGCAAATTTGCAGATGCATCTCAAGCAGGTCCAAGGTGGTGATCCTCCCCCTCTATGCCACGCTGGTCAGGCCACAGTTGGGGTACTGAGTCCAGTTCTGAGTGCTGCACTTCAGGAGGGATGTGGACAGCATGGAGAGGGTCCAGAGGAGGGCCACTCACATGGTCAGGGGGCAGCAGGGTAGGCCCTGCAAGGAGAGGCTGAGGGACCTGAACCAGTTCAGCCTCCACAGGAGAAGGTTGAGGGGGGATCTAGTGGCCTGTTACAAACTAGTCAGAGGGGGCCAGCAGGCATTGGGGAAGTCCCTGTTCCCCTGAGCACTACCAGGAGTGACTAGAAATAAAGGTCACAAGCTGGCGGAGGGTAGATTCAGACGAGACATCAGGAGGCGCTACTTCACTGCCAGGGAGGTTAGGACCTGGAACCAACTTCCAAGAGAAGTGGTGCTGGCTCCTGCCCTGGGGGTCTTTAAGAAGAGGCTAGATGAACACCGTGCTGGGGTCGTTTGACCCCAGTACTGTTTCCTGCCATGGCAGGGGGTTGGACTTGATGATCTACTCAGGTCCCTTCCGACCCGACCAACTATGAAACTATGAAAAAACAACAAAGTTATAGATATTTTATTGTTTCCCCATTATACTCTATGGCTGGATCTCCAAGGCAGCTCCAAGGCTCTTCAGGAGCTCTGAACCGCTTCAGGAAGCCTAATGAGGCCAGCAGTTCAACCCAGATGTGCTGCTTTGGACCCTGAAGCGTCCAAAGCTTCTCCAGATCTGAAGCTCTATCTGAAGCCTTGCACAGCCCTAGCCAGTAGGTCAAGGGAAGTGATTATTCTCCTCTATTCAGTGCTGGTGAGGCCACATCTGGAGCACTGTGTCCAGTTTTGGGCCCCCCACTTCAGAAAGGATGTGGACAAATTGGAAAGAGTACAGCGGAAGGTGACAAAAATGGTGAGGGGGCTGTGGGACATAGTTTATGAAGAAAGACTAAGGGAACTGGGCTTATTTAGTTTATAGAAGAGGAGACTGAGAGGGGCCTAAATAGCAGCCTTCAAATACCTGAAGGGGGGTCTGAAAGAGGATAAAGCTGGACTGTTTTCAGTGGTGGCAGATGACAGAACAAGGAACAACAGTCTCAAGTTGTAGCAAGGGAAGTTTTGGTTAGATATTAGGAAGGATTTTCTCACTAGGAGGGTAGTAAAACACGGGGACAGGTTACCGAGAGAGGTGGTGGAAGCTCCATCCTTAGAGGTTTTCAAACCCTGGCTAGACAAAGCTTTGGCTGGGATGATCTAGTTGGGGATGTTCTTGCAGGGGAGTGGACTAGATGTGACCTCCTGCAGTCCCTTCCAACCCTAACTTTCTATGACTCTATGATCTATAGGGGGGTGGCATGTTTGTAATGGCTTTAACCCTTGCAGGATCAATTTGCACCCCTTTCTCAGAGAGCGTTTGTTCCTGATGTTATTTCTTCAATCCTGAATTTGCAAGTTTGTTTTTTCAGTTTCAAACCTGCTCTGCAAGCTCTTTCTAGGGCCTTTCTTAGCCTCAAGTCATGTTCTTCCACGGTATTTCCTCAGACTAATACAGCATCAACCTAAACCACAGTTCCATCAAGATCTTAAAAAATGTGTTGCTCCTTTCTGTGAAATACTTCAGATGCAGAACACAGTCCAAAAGAAAGTCTACAAAAGCAACACCTTCCAAAGGACTTATTGAAGGTACATAATCTAGTGCTATTCTTTTCTAGAGGAACTTGCCAAAACCCAGAAGAGACACTCAAAATGGAGAAATATTTAGCTTCTGCCATCTCACCAAAAACCTCTTCCCCTGTGGGAATGGGAAAATGCTCCCTTTTGATTGATCTATTCAGGTGCTTAGGATCCAGACACAACCTCAGGGATCCATCTTTTTTTTTGATGACCAGAGAATGAACTCAAGCAGTTGGTTGTTCTATTTCTTCTATTATATCCATGTTAACTAATCTATCTAATCTATCGAATTCCTTTTTCAGTTTCTCCCTTAGTACAAGGGGAACGAACAGTTGTTGGAGCATGTATGGTGGGAGTATTTAGTTATCTTGTACTCAGTTGACAGTTTCCCTATGCCTTGATGCAATATTTCAAAAAACATAGCAGAGAACTGAGCTTGTCCCAGGGATGAAAAAAAGCCCTTTAACATAGAACTGGTCAGACTTGATGCTTAACTTTGCTATAAATTGCAAAGTATTTTTCTCCTAATAGCTCATATTATTAAGCAAAAAGAACGCTTGCTACTTACATACCTGAGACTTGCATCTTGTTCCCTATTATTGCTATTTAAATCTTTTATGGTTTATTATTTAAACCATTATTATTGTTGCTGCCTGTGTTATTCTTAGGGTGATGACAGACATGGAGATCCATAGTTGAACTCGTGGTGCGTTACAAAAAGTGCCATGAGTTAGACCAACCCACCCAACCCAACAGATGTTCACTGTTGGGTTGGTAAGGTGTGGGATTGAGCTCCACTTTGTAGCTAATCCAGCAAGAGAGGCTGCATCTTCAGGCTCTCTGCTTTAGCCTCCCACCTGCCTTCTAGCTCTGGTCCTGCCTCAGGATGGGAGGAGGAGAAGCCATGGGATAGAGGTTTGTTCTGGAGTTTGCCTAGCCTGTGCCCGAGTGGAGAGGACCACTGGATTGGAGCCCCTCTACCTTGGGGGGGGGGAAAGGGGGGCTCCAATCCACCCACTCATCCTCCAGCACAGGCTGGCCAAACCCCAGATAGGACTCTCTCCCCTCTCTTCCCCACCTCCCATCCTGAAGATAGCACTGAGGACAGGGCTGGGCTGCTTCAGCCCAGCCCTGATCTGGGTGCACACTATGGGCATGTATACACGTGATGGTGGGGCCATATACCAGGGGTGTGTGAAGCCGGTCATCTTCAATTTGGCTTCTGCCCAAATTGGGGACAGCAATTTGATTAGTTGATTTGGATCACTGTCCCAATTTGATTCGGCTGAATCCGAATCTGAAGATTCAATGCTGATTTGGAGAATCAGTGATTCAGGCATAGACATAGCTTTAAATGTTTTTTCTACATACCTCAAGGTACCAGGCGTGGCGCATGAATGCTGAGATGGTGTGGTGAATGCAGCATCCCACAGGAGTGTGCCCCCACCCCGCGCCGTGTGCTTGGCAGTGGACTGAGAAGTGGACTGTAACTACTTCCAGTCCACTTCCGAGTGCATGGGGACCCCCCCCCGGCTCAGCAATCAGCTGCGGTGGGACCCCAGGTGTCTCCGCAGATCCAGGAGGCACCAGTCACTGAGCTGGGGGGCCCCTGCATGCTCTGTGGCAGGCTTGGAAGTGGACACAAGTGTATACGTGCATGTTTTTTTTTGTGTGTGTAAAAATTTGAGCATGACAATTTAGATCACCTCAAATGTATCTTAGTTTGAACAGGACAAATTGTCCTGTTGAGAATAAAACAATCATGCATGGCTGGTGGCTGGAGAAGGTGGAATGGTGCATTGGGAGCTGGAAATCCGGGTGGGCTCACAGAAACTTGGGGCTGGTGGGCTTCCAGCACTCCATCCATCCCTCCCTCCATCCATCACTCCATCCCTGCTGCCTTCTCCAGCCACCAGCACACCCAGCTGCCCTCCTGCCACCTTCCCGCACTGCCCCAGGGGCAAGCCATCCTGTTCCCGAGCAGTCCCAGGCAACCAGAGAAGGGGCTGGGATGGTGCACAGGGCACTGGAAGCCCACCAACCCTGAGATTCCCTGCACATGCTCTGGTTTTCAGTGCCCCATGCACTGTTAGATTGGGCTGGATGCTGCCTGTCTGTGAGCTAGGGCAGCACCCACCCACCTAGCAGCCTGCCTGGGCAGCCCCACGGGGTGGTGCCACCACTGTGGAGGGAAGCACCAGGCCCCTCCACAGTTCAGGGGCTGCTGGCAGCTCGCTCCCCGGCTGCAGGAAAGGTGGGCAGACTCACGCTGGAAAAAAAAGAGTGGGCTCCTCACTGCTATTTTTTTTCCCCCCAGCAAAGCCTGCGCACAGCAGGTTAGGGAGGGTGAGCTGATGGTGGGCCGTCCCTGTTCCATCACTGTGATGGAAGCCCCTACATTGAAATGGTGGATCACAATTCAAAACACACAAAATTAAAAACCCACCTGTTCAATTTAGGGGAACTAAACCACCCTCACATGTACAACACCCTAAGAGAAGTTAATGAAGGTGCTCCACTTTGGAGCATCTTCATCTGGACGCCCATGTAATGAGGCTTCCTTTGTCAAGCAATTTGGCACTTTGCAAAGGACTCTGCAGTCGTGTACTTCTGCAAGTGCACAGCTGTAGAGTGCTTTCAGTGGCCGATTGCATGACAAAATGTCACTTCTGTCAGCGCCCAAAGCCCTTGAAGCATCTTGGCCCTTTTCAAGCATACAGAATAAGACGCAGCTCTACCATAAAGAGTTTAGAATCCCATCCAAGTATAATGCACAGACGCCCTTAGACAAAACACTTCATCTCTGCATTTCAGCACCCCATCTGGGATATTGCAAGGATAAATGTGTGAAAGATTGTTAGGGTGCTTAGGCTACAGTGGGGAATGCCATGTTAAGACCCAACATCGGTAAGATTTTTCTAAAGCAACACAAAATGTAATGGCATCATAAGGAATAAAATCCAGGAACTCTCCTTCAACCTGTGGATGTAGTGCCTTCCTTTTAATGCTGTCTTCATATAATACCCTTTTTTTGGTTCCCCCCCGGCCTAATCTGCAATGATGTTTGTTGAACCACAAGGTCAGTTGTAACCTAGATGGTCCTGGTTGATTATATAAACACACCAGTATGTTCAACAAGGAAATAATCTTCTTAAGTGACTCAGCTCATGGGAATGTGAATGAATTGTGATGGGCAAAAGGTTTCAAGGGGTTATTAATGGAAGGGACTCCTCCTCAGGAACAGCTGATCGAGATCTGTTTGGACATTTTGGTCTCATTCTTTTCAGGTGACAAACAGGTAGGGCTATTGTGGTTTAATGAGTTCTGAGACGGGTGAATAATAGATTTGTCAGCTTGCTGGCAACACTGAGCAACCGAAAAAACTGAGGCTGAACTTGATTTAGGTTATGACCAGTTTTATGCACCTTGCATTTTATTCTTTAAAAAAAATTTAAAAAATTAAGGCCATTCTTAAAATTTCTCTCGCACTTGAAGAGAACATTAAAAAAGTGAAAAGGGATAATTTAAGAACAATGAAAAAGTTCTATCCTCTCATTTTTAACATTCCCTCTTTACCTCCAAAAGTTTCCGGTGGAATAAAAGTGAGAGTAAACATCTGAGAGAAGTTGGGCTTTTTCTCAGTCTTGAAATCCCTCCCCTCCCCCCAAAAAATACCAATATATTATCCTTTTTCACATTTTTATGTTTCTTTAAGTGACAGAAAATGACACAAAATAACATTAGACCATTTTCATACTTTGAACAAATAAAGAGGAAAAGTAAAGGTTTTATTCCATACACACTTGCTTCTTCTACTTCCTCTTTTGCCTCGCTAAGCAAAGAAGGGAGGGCTAAAAGAAGGTGGATTTACCTCCTCAAAATAAAGTTATATGGAATTCTACTGGAGTTGGGTTGGAATATTGGAAATTTTGGGGGGGAAAAAAGTAATTAAAACAAGTTTTGTAGAAAAATGTTTAATGGTAAAAAATTCTTCTGAGGAAAATAAGCATGTTTTGACTTGTTCTGGCTTTCAACTGAATGTGGGTCTAATGCACCAGATTATCTTGGCTCAAGATCATTCCCACAGAGGCACAACATTTCTATATATATATAAAATAGAAATGTTGTGCCTCTGTGTGTATATATACACACACATATATACACACACACACACACATACATATATACACACACACACGTGTGTGTGTGTGTGTGTGTGTGTATATATATATATATATATAATGTATTAATATAGTAATGTATATATACTATATTATTATAGTAATGTATTACTATATTAAATTATATCTAATATATAGTTCTATTTTATACACCCACTCATATACATTCACAAAACATTTAGGTTTTTTGGCTGAATATGTTCTTTTTCACTAAAAGAAAAGTAATTTTTCATAAGCTATTACTTTTCCACAACTAATTTTATTGAAAAATATTTTGAAAAATTAGTGTGCAAAACTTTCAACAGGTTTAAGTTGTTCTTATGAGAGAGAGGGGTGTTTTGCTGACTAGGAGCCTTCTTACGTTGCTTAATTTTGGTTGTTTGAAGCTTACTACCTGCTAAGTTGCACAAATGCAATGGTTCCTCCAGTGATTTTCTCTTGGTACCACAGTTACCTTACAAATTAGCTGGAAATGCTAACAACTGACTTAATTAGAGTTAACTCTTATGAACTACTCTAGTTACTCAGGTACAAGGCATGACGACTCAGTAGTAGGTAAACACTGTTTTTGGACCTTTAGTTTAGCTATTGATGTGTATTGGTTATTTATGTACAAGAAGACAGCGGCTATAAAAGTTTGATCTTGCACTTTCAAATATTCTGGTCTCAATCCACTGAATCATAGACACCCAACAAATAAGATAAGAAGATGCTTAATTTTAAACACGAACTATATAACTGACTTTCTAATTCTTGCCTTAAAAGGGTGCTTTTGTAACCTGCAGCAGATAACGCAAATTTTTATCTAAGTAGATGCCCACGTACCTGCTTCTGAATTCACAATAGCAGCACTTATTGGATGCCCTTTATGACAATGGCATGCCTGTTAAGAGTCACCCCTTGGAGAACATAGGTGCAGTGGAGCAGAAGTTTCAGTGACATAAGGAAGGGAAGTCCCCTCTGTTGATTTAAGCAAACTCACTGAATACACAACAAAAGGGAGGAAGATGAGATGAAGCATTCATGCAGCAAGAGGGAGGTGCGAGACGCAATTATCCCCTGTAAATGTCACATTTTTCTAGTGAGGGTAATTATATCACTACGTAGGAGGGAGAGGGCCACGCAGGGGAGGGAGCTGGACAAAGAACAGGTGCTTGTGACTCCAGAAACCGTTTCTACTTGTCCTCCATAACACAGAAGTGTTGTGGATAAGATCATCCTCATGGCAATACAAAGTGTTAGTATCTCTTCAAGGCCATTTGGAAGACTTAGGTGAAACCGAATTGATGCCTTGTCCCCAACACAGAATTATAGGGACAAGAAACTTCACTTTATTAAGCATAAGCAAGGCGTAAGCATGGCACTAGATCCACATTAATCTATGTGTAAGGAACCAACTACAGTGGGGCCCTGATCCTGATTTTAGCACAGCTTAAGCTACAGAGCTGGTGGAACAAATGTCTGTGCAAATTACATATGTAAATGAAAACAGGATATAAGAAACATTGTCAAGTAGGTGACAGACAGAAGAAATTCTGTAGAAAGTACAAACAGATCAGTGGAAGATGAAGAACAGTCAAGAGAGATCAGCAGGGATCAGACAGATCTGAAGGGGCCATGAAGTCAAAAGTCATGATTAAGTCACTGATTCTCACTGTCCAGTAACATAATGAATTTTTCTTTCTGCCTCCGCAGCTTCCCTGCAGACGACAACCACAGCACAAATGACCACAGGGTCTACCACCACTCTGCCACCGCAGGCGAGTACGTCTGCTCCTCCTGCGACGTCAGTCCCACAAAGTACAGCTGCCCCCAGCTCTTCTCTGACACAAACCTCAACACCTGTGCAAGAAACCCCAACCCCTGTGACTTCCTCCACAACGGGCAGTTCTTCTACGTACCTGATGACAACCACGCTTACCGTGCCCACCGCTTCCCTATCACAGACCACTGCTAACACCACCTCTACTGCAGCACAGACCTCCACGTCTGCTCCACAACCAACAACTGCTGTACAAACAACATCTTTCATGACTGCAGGCACCACGATTGGGCCAACAACAGCCACGTTAGCCAGCTCAACTCCTACCATGAAGACAACACAAGGCACATCATCACCACAGACAACAGTACTTCATACCACCACAACCTTGGTGACATCCACACTTGGTCCGCAAACACTGATGCTGGGTCCTTCCTCAAGCCCATCTGGAAGCACAGCTCAGCAGGGGACAAGCACAGCTCCGCTTTCGAGCACTTCCCCATCACTGAGCACACCACCTGCCAGCTCCACAGCTTCCCTGCAGACCACAACTGGACTCCAAACAACCACCCGGGCTAGCACCACTCTCTCGCTGCAGACGAGTACACCTGCTCCTTCTCCCACTTCAGGCCTACCAAGTACGGCTGCCCCCAGCTCTTCTGTGACACAAACCTCAACCCCTCTGCAACAAACCCCAACTCCTGTGACATCTTCCGCGAGAACCAGTTCTCCCATTAACCTGATGACAACCACTCCTCCCATCTCAACAACTTCCCTATCAGAGACTACAGCTGCCACAATCTCTACTGCAGCAGAAACATCCACTTCTCCTCCACAATCCACAACTCATACTCAAACCCCTTTTCCCACTGAACCAGAGACCTCCACATCGCCTCCACAGTCCACAACTCCTGCTCAAATGCCATCTCCCACTGCACCAGAGACCTCCACATCACCTCCACAATCCACAACTCCTGACCACACCCCATCTCCCACTGCACCAGAGACCTCCACATCTCCTCCACAATCCACAACTCCTGCTCAAACGCCATCTCCCACTGCACCAAGGACCTCCACATCTCCTCCACAATCCACAACTCTGGCTGAAACCACATCTCCCACTGCACCAGAGACGTCCACATCACCTCCACAATCCACAACTCCTGCTCAAACGCCATCTCCCACTGCACCAGAGACCTCCACATCTCCTCCACAATCCACAACTCCTGCTCAAACGCCATCTCCCACTGCACCAGAGACCGCCACATCTGCTCCACAATCCACAACTCCTGCTCAAACGCCATCTCCCACTGCACCAGAGACCTCCACATCTCCTCCAAAATCCACAACTCCGGATGAAACCCCATCTCCCACTGCACCAGAGACCTCCACATCTCCACCACAATCCACAGCTCCTGCTCAAACCCTATCTCCCACTGCACCAGAGACCTCCACATATCCACCACAATCCACAACTCCTGACCACACCTCATCCCACACAGCACCAGAGACCTCCACATCGCCTCCACAGTCCACAACTCCGGCTCAAACCCCATCTCCCACTGCATCAGAGACCTCCACATCACCTCCACAATCCACAACTCTGGTTCAAACCCCATCTCCCACTGCACCAGAGACCTCCACATCTCCACCACAATCCACAAGTCCTGCTCAAACCCCATCTCCCACTGGACCAGAGATGTCCACATCACCTCCACAATCCACAATTGTGGGTCAAACCCCATCTCCCACTGCACCGGAGACCTCAACTTCTCCTCCACAATCCACAACTCTGGCTGAAAACACATCTCCCATTTCACCAGAGAGCTCCACATCTCCTCCGGAGACCACAACGGGGCAAACCACAGCCACATTATCCAGCTCCACTTTGACACCACGCATGACCATGGAGACAATTGCAGGCACTTCAGTTCAACAGACAACAGAACTTCCAAACAACACCACCTTGATGACATCCACACGTGGTCCGGAAACATCCACTCCGGATCCTTCTTCCAGGCCAGCAAGTACCACAGTGCAGAAAGGAACAACCACGGATCTTCTTCCTTCCACAGCACAAACCTCGGCATCTCTCCCAGAATCCCCAACCACTGTGCGATCCTCCAGAACAACAAGTTCTTCTACACACATGATGACAACCAGTTTTGTCATCCCCACCACTTCCCCAACACAGAGCACAGTTTCCACCACCTCCACTGCACCAGAGACCTCCACATCTCCTCCACAATCCACAACTCCTGCACAACCCGCATCTCCCACTGCAAGAGAGACCTCCACGTCACCTCGACAATCCACAACTCCTGCTCAAACCCCATCTCCCACTGCACCAGTGACCTCCACGTCACCTCGACAATCCACAACTCCTGCTCACACCGAATCTCCCACTGCTCCAGAGACCTCCACATCTCCTCCACAATCCATAACTCTGGCTGAAACCACATCCCCCACTGCAACAGAGACCTCCACGTCACCTCGACAATCCACAACTCTGGCTCAAACCCCATCTCCCACTGCACCAGAGACCTCCACATCTCCTCCACAATCCACAACTCCGGCTGAAACCACATCATCCACTGTAACAGAGACCTCCACATCTTCTCCACAATCCACAACTCCTGCTCAAACCACGTCTCCCACTGCAACAGAGACCTCCACATCGCCTCCACCATCCACAACTCCGGCTGAAACCACATCTCCCATTGCACCAGAGATCTCCACGTCACCTCGACAATCCACAACTCCGGCTGAAACCACATCTCCCGCTGCACCAGAGACCTACACATCTAGTCCACAATCCACAACTCCTGCTCAAACCCCATCTCCCACTGCACTACAGACCACAACCGGGCCAACTACAGCCACGTTCTCCAGCTCCACTTTGACATCACACACCACCGTGGAGACAAGTCCAGACACCTCACCACTACAGACGACAGCATTTCCAACTGCCACAACCTTGGTGACATCTGCACGTGCTCCAGAAACATCCACGCTGGGTCCTGCCTCAAGCCCAGCTGGTACCAGAGCTCAGCAAGGGATAACTACGGCTCCTCTTCCTAGTACTTCCCCATCACAGAGCACAACATCTGCCACCTCCATCGCCTCCCAGGAGACAACAAGCGGAGTGCAAACCACTACAAGGGCTAGCACCACTTTGTCACCGCAGACAAGTACACCTGCTTTTTTGTCCACTTCAGCCTTGCACAGTACAGCCGTCCTCAGCCCTTCCACAGCACAAACCTCCGCATCTGTCCCAGAATCCCCAACCACTGTGCCATCCTCCACAACGACCAGCTCTTCTACACAAATGATGGCAACCACTTTTGTCATCCCCACCACTTCCCCAACACAGAGCACAGCTGCCACCACCTCCACTGCACCAGAGACCTCCACATCTCGCCCACAGTCCACAAGTCCTGCTCAAACCCCATCTCCCACTGCACCAGAGACCTCCACATCTTCTCCACAATCCACAAGTCCTGCTCAAACCCCATCTCCCACTGCACCAGAGAACTCCACGTCACCTCCACAATCCACAACACTGGCTCACACCCCATCTCCCACTGCACCAGAGACCTCCACATCACCTCCACAATCCACAAGTCCTCCTCAAACCCCATCTCCCACTGTTCCAGAGACCACAGACAGGCCAACCACAGCCGCATTATCCAGCTCCACTTTGACACCACACACGACCATGGAGACAACTCCAGGCACTTCAGTTCAACAGACAGCAGAACTTACAAGCACCACCACCTTGATGACATCCACACGTGGTCCGGAAACATCCACTCCAGGTCCTTCCTCCAGGCCAGCCAGTACCACAGTGCAGCAAGGAACAACCACGGCTCCTCTTCCTAGGACTTCCCCATCACTGAGCACAGTAACTGCCACCTCCCCACCTTCCCTGCAGACCACAACCGGACTGGAAACAACCACCCGGGCTAGCACCACCCTGTCACTGCAGTCTAGTACACCTGCTTCTTCTTCCACTTCAGCCCTGCCGAGTACAGCCATCCCCAGCGCTTCTCCCACTGCAACGGAGACCTCCACATCTCCTCCACAATCCACGACTCATGCTCAAACCCCACCTCCCAGTGCACCAGAGACCTCCACATCTCCTGCACTATCCACAAGTCCTGCTCAAACCCCATCTCCCACTGCACCAGAGACCTCCACATCTCCTCCACAATCCACAACTCCTGCTCAAACCCCATCTGCCACTGCACCAGAGACCTCCACATCTCCTCCACAATCCACAACTTCTGCTCAAACCCCATCTCCCACTGCACCAGAGACCTCCACATCACCTCCACAATCCACAACTCCTGCTCAAACCCCATCTCCCACTGCACCACAGACCACAACCGGGCCAACTACAGCCACATTCTCCAGCTCCACTTTGACATCACACACCACCATGGAGACAAGTCCAGACACCTCACCACCACAGGCGACAGCATTTCCAACCGCCACAACCTTGGTGACATCTGCACGTGCTCCAGAAACATCCACGCTTGGTCCTGCCTCAAGCCCAGCCGTTACCACAGCTCAGCAAGGGACAACCACGGCTCCTCTTCCTAGTACTTCCCCAACACAGAGCACAGCTGCCACCACGTCCACTGCAACAGAGACCTCCACATCTCTTCCAGAATCGACAACTCCTGCTCAAACCCCATCTCCCACTGCACCAGAGCCCACAACTGGCCCAACCACAGCAATGTTCTCGAGCTCCACTGTGACACCACACACCACCATGGAGACAAGCCCGAGCACTTCACCACCACCGACAACAGTACTTCCAACCGCCACAACCTTGGTGACATCTGCACGTGCTCCAGAAACATCAACGCTGGGTCCTTCCTCAAGCCCAGCTGGTACCACAGCTCAGCAAGGGACAACCACGGCTCCTCTTCCTAGTACTTCCCCATCACAGAGCACAGCACCTGCCACCTCCACCGCCTCCCTGGAGACCACAAGCGGAGTGCAAACCACCACACGGGCTAGCACCGCTTTGTCACCGCAGACAAGTACACCTGCTCCTTCTTCCACTTCAGTCCTGCCAAGTACAGCCGTCCCCAGCCCTTCCATGGCACAAACCTCCGCAACTGTCCAAGAACCCCCAACCACTGTGACATCCTCCGCAATGACCAGTTCTTCTACACACATGAGGACAACCACTTTTGTCATCCCCACCACTTCCCCAACACATAGCACAGCTGCCACAACCTCCACTGCACCAGAGACCTCCACATCTCCTCCACAATCCACATCTCCTGCTCAAACCCCATCTCCCACTGCACCAGAGACCTCCACATCTCCTCCACAATCCACAACTCTGGCTGAAACCACATCTCCCACTGAAACAGAGACCTCCACATCTTCTCCACCATCCACAACTCTGGCTCAAACCATGTCTCCCACTGCACGAGAGACCTCCACATCTCCTGGACAATCCACAACTCCGGCTGAAACCACATCTCCCACTGCAACAGAGACCTCCACGTCACCTCGACAATACACAACTCCAGCTCAAACCCCATCTCCCACTGCACCAGAGACCTCCACATCACTTCGACAATCCAGAACTCCTGCTCAAACCCCATCTCCCACTGCACCAGAGACCTCCACATCTCCTCCACAATCCACAACCCTGGCTGAAACCACATCATACACTGCAATAGAGACCTCCACATCTTCTCCACCATCCACAACTCTGGCTCAAACCCCATCTCCCACTGCACCAGAGACCTCCACATCTCGTCCACAATCCACAACTCCTGCTCAAACCCCATCTCCCACTGCACCAGTGAACTCCACGTCACCTCGACAATCCACAACTCCTGCTCACACCGAATCTCCCACTGCACCGGAGACCTCAACATCTCCACAATCCACAACTCTGGCTGAAACCACATCCCCCACTGCAACAGAGACCTCCACGTCACCTCGACAATCCACAACTCTGGCTCAAAACCCATCTCCCACTGCACCAGAGACATCCACATCTCCTCCACAATCCACAATTCCGTCTGAAACCACATCATCCACTGCAACAGAGACCTCCACATCTTCTCCACAATCCACAACTCCTGCTCAAACCACATCTCCCACTGCACCAGAGACCTCCACATCTCCTCCACCATCCACAACTCTGGCTGAAACCACATCTCCCACTGCAACAGAGACCTCCACATCTTCTCCACCATCCACAGCTCTGGCTCAAACCATGTCTCCCACTGCACAAGAGACCTCCACATCTCCTGGACAATCCACAACTCCGGCTGAAACCACATCTCCCACTGCAACAGAGACCTCCACGTCACCTCGACAATCCACAACTCCTGCTCAAACCATGACTCCCACTGCACCAGAGACCTCCACATCACCTCGACAATCCACAACTCCAGCTCAAACCCCATCTCCCACTGCTCCAGAGACCTCCACATCACCTCGACAATCCACAACTCCAGCTCAAACCCCATCTCCCACTGCACCAGAGACCTCCACATCTTCTCCACAATCCACAACTCCTGCTCAAACCCCATCTCCCACTACACCAGAGACCTCCACATCTCCTCCACAATCCACAACTCCTGCTCAAACCCCGTCTCCCACTGCACGAGGGACCTCCACATCACCTCGACAATCCACAACTCCTGCTCAAACCATGACTCCCACTGCACCAGAGACCTCCACATCACCTCGACAATCCATAACTCCGGCTCAAACCTCATCTCCAACTGCACCAGAGATCTCCACATCTCCTGCACAATCCACAACACTGGCTAAAACCCCATTTCCCACTGCAACAGAGACCTCCACATCTTCTCCACAATCCACAACTCCTGCTCAAACCACATCTCCCACTGCACCAGAAACCTCAACACCGCCTCCACCATCCACAACTCCGGCTGAAACCACATCTCCCATTGCACCAGAGATCTCCACATCTCCTCCACACTCCACAACTCCGGCTATAACCACATCTCCCGCTGCACCAGAGACCTCCACATCTCCTCCACAATCCACAACTCCTGCTCAAACCCCATCTCCCACTGCACGAGGGACCTCCACATCACCTCGACAATCCACAACTCCTGCTCAAACCATGATTCCCACTGCACCAGAGACCTCCACATCACCTCGACAATCCATAACTCCGGCTGCAACCCCATCTCACACTGCACCAGAGATCTCCACATCTCCTGCACAATCCACAACACTGGCTAAAACCCCATCTCCCACTGCAACAGAGACCTCCACATCACCTCGACAATCCACAACTCTGGCTCAAACCCCATCTCCCACTGCACCAGAGACCTCCACATCTCCTCCACAATCCACAACTCCGGCTGAAACCACATCATACACTGCAACAGAGACCTCCACATCTTCTCCACAATCCAGAACTCCTGCCCAAACACATTCTCCCACTGCACCAGAGACCTCCACATCGCATCCACCATCCACAACTCCGGCTCACACCCCATCTCCCACAGCACCAGAGACCTCCACATTTCCTGCAGAATACACAACTCCTGTTCACACTTCATCTCCCACTGCACCAGAGACCTCCACGTCACCTCGACAATCCACAACTCCTGGTCAAACCATGACTCCCACTGCCCCAGAGACCTCCACATCACCTCGACAATCCACAACTCCGGCTCAAACCCCATCTCCCACTGCAGCAGAGACCTCCACATCTCCCGCACAATCCACAACTCCGGCTGAAACCACATCATCCACTGCCCCAGAGACGTCCACGTCACCTCCACAATCCACAATTCCGGCTCAAACCCCATCTCCCACTACACCAGAGACCTCCACATCTCCTCCACAATCCACAACTCCGGCTGCAACCCCATCTCACACTGCACCAGAGATCTCCACATCTTATCCACAATCCACAACTTCTGCTCAAACCGAATCTCCCACTGCACCAGAGACCTCCACGTCACCTCCACAATCCACAACACTGGCTCACACCCCATCTCCCACTGCACCAGAGACGTCCACATCACCTCCACAATCCACAAGTCCTCCTCAAACCCCATCTCCCACTGTTCCAGAGACCACAGACAGGCCAACCACAGCCGCATTATCCAGCTCCACTTTGACACCACACACGACCATGGAGACAACTCCAGGCACTTCAGTTCAACAGACAGCAGAACTTACAAGCACCACCACCTTGATGACATCCACACGTGGTCCGGAAACATCCACTCCGGGTCCTTCCTCCAGGCCAGCCAGTACCACAGTGCAGCAAGGGACAACCACGGCTCCTCTTCCTAGGACTTCCCCATTACTGAGCACAGTAACTGCCACCTCCCCACCTTCCCTGCAGACCACAACCGGACTGGAAACAACCACCCGGGCTAGCACCACCCTGTCACTGCAGTCTAGTACACCTGCTTCTTCTTCCACTTCAGCCCTGCCGAGTACAGCCATCCCCAGCGCTTCTCCCACTGCAACGGAGACCTCCACATCTCCTCCACAATCCACGACTCATGCTCAAACCCCACCTCCCAGTGCACCAGAGACCTCCACATCTCCTGCACTATCCACAAGTCCTGCTCAAACCCCATCTCCCACTGCACCAGAGACCTCCACATCTCCTCCACAATCCACAACTCCTGCTAAAACCCCATCTGCCACTGTACCAGAGACCTCCACATCTCCTCCACAATCCACAACTTCTGCTCAAACCCCATCTCCCACTGCACCAGAGACCTCCACATCTCCTCCACAATCCACAACTCCTGCTCAAACCCCATCTCCCACTGCACTACAGACCACAACCGGGCCAACTACAGCCACGTTCTCCAGCTCCACTTTGAAATCACACACCACCATGGAGACAAGTCCAGACACCTCACCACTACAGACGACAGCATTTCCAACTGCCACAACCTTGGTGACATCTGCACGTGCTCCAGAAACATCCACGCTGGGTCCTGCCTCAAGCCCAGCTGGTACCAGAGCTCAGCAAGGGATAACTACGGCTCCTCTTCCTAGTACTTCCCCATCACAGAGCACAACATCTGCCACCTCCATCGCCTCCCAGGAGACAACAAGCGGAGTGCAAACCACTACAAGGGCTAGCACCACTTTGTCACCGCAGACAAGTACACCTGCTTTTTTGTCCACTTCAGCCCTGCACAGTACAGCCGTCCTCAGCCCTTCCACAGCACAAACCTCCGCATCTGTCCCAGAATCCCCAACCACTGTGCCATCCTCCACAACGACCAGCTCTTCTACACAAATGATGGCAACCACTTTTGTCATCCCCACCACTTCCCCAACACAGAGCACAGCTGCCACCACCTCCACTGCACCAGAGACCTCCACATCTCGCCCACAATCCACAAGTCCTGCTCAAAACCCATCTCCCACTGCACCAGAGACCTCCACATCTCCTCCACAATCCACAGCTCCGGCTCAAACCTCATCTCCCACTGCACCAGAGACCAGAACCGGGCCAACCACAGCCACGTTCCCCAGCTCCACTGTGACACTGCACACGACCATAAAGACAAGTCCAGGCACTTCAGCACCACAGACGACACCACTTCCAACCACCACAACCTTGGTGACATCCACACTTGCTCCAGAAAGATCCACGCTGGGTCCTTCCTCAAGCCCAGCCGGTACCACAGCTCAGCAGGGGACAACCATGGCTCCTCTTCCGAGTACTTCCCCTTCACAGAGCACAACACCTGCCACCTCCACCGCCTCCCTGGAGGCCACAAGCGCATTGCCAACCACCACACGGGCTAGCACCGCTTTGTCACTGCAGACAAGTACACCTCCTTCTTCCACTTCAGTCCTGCCACGTACAGCCGTCCCCAGCCCTTCCACGGCACAAACCTCCGCAATTGTCCAAGAACCCCCAACCACTGTGCAATCCTCCACAACGACCAGTTCTTCTACACACATCATGACAACCACTTCCGTCATCCCCACCACTTCCCCAACACATAGCACAGCTGCCACCACCTCCACTGCACCAGAGACCTCCACATCTCGTCCACAATCCACAACTCCTGCTCAAACCCCGTCTCCCACTGCACCACAGACCACAACCGGGACAACTAAAGCCACGTTCTCCAGCTCCACTTTGACATCACACACCACCATGGAGACAAGTCCAGACACCTCACCACCACAGGCGACAGCATTTCCAACCGCCACAACCTTGGTGACATCTGCACGTGCTCCAGAAACATCCACGCTTGGTCCTGCCTCAAGCCCAGCCGTTACCACAGCTCAGCAAGGGACAACCACGGCTCCTCTTCCTAGTACTTCCCCAACACAGAGCACAGCTGCCACCACGTCCACTGCAACAGAGACCTCCACATCTCTTCCAGAATCGACAACTCCTGCTCAAACCCCATCTCCCACTGCACCAGAGCCCACAACTGGCCCAACCACAGCAATGTTCTCCAGCTCCACTGTGACACCACACACCACCATGGAGACAAGCCCGAGCACTTCACCACCACCGACAACAGTACTTCCAACCGCCACAACCGTGGTGACATCTGCACGTGCTCCAGAAACATCAACGCTGGGTCCTTCCTCAAGCCCAGCTGGTACCACAGCTCAGCAAGGGACAACCACGGCTCCTCTTCCTAGTACTTCCCCATCACAGAGCACAGCACCTGCCACCTCCACCGCCTCCCTGGAGACCACAAGCGGAGTGCAAACCACCACACGGGCTAGCACCGTTTTGTCACCGCAGACAAGTACACCTGCTCCTTCTTCCACTTCAGTCCTGCCGAGTACAGCCGTTCCCAGCCCTTCCATAGCACAAACCTCCGCAACTGTCCAAGAACCCCCAACCACTGTGCCATCCTCCGCAATGACCAGTTCTTCTACACACATGAGGACAACCACTTTTGTCATCCCCACCACTTCCCCAACACATAGCACAGCTGCCACAACCTCCACTGCACCAGAGACCTCCACATCTCCTCCACAATCCACAACTCCTGCTCAAACCCCATCTCCCACTGCACCAGAGACCTCCACATCTCCTCCACAATCCACAACTCTGGCTGAAACCACATCTCCCACTGCAACAGAGACCTCCACATCTTCTCCACCATCCACAACTCCTGCTCAAACCATGACTCCCACTGCACCAGAGACCTCCACATCACCTCGACAATCCACAACTCCAGCTCAAACCCCATCTCCCACTGCTCCAGAGACCTCCACATCACCTCGACAATCCACAACTCCAGCTCAAACCCCATCTCCCACTGCACCAGAGACCTCCACATCTTCTCCACAATCCACAACTCCTGCTCAAACCCCATCTCCCACTGCACGAGGGACCTCCACATCACCTCGACAATCCACAACTCCTGCTCAAACCATGACTCCCACTGCACCAGAGACCTCCACATCACCTCGACAATCCATAACTCCGGCTCAAACCTCATCTCCAACTGCACCAGAGATCTCCACATCTCCTGCACAATCCACAACACTGGCTAAAACCCCATCTCCCACTGCAACAGAGACCTCCACATCTTCTCCACAATCCACAACTCCTGCTCAAACCACATCTCCCACTGCACCAGAAACCTCAACACCGCCTCCACCATCCACAACTCCGGCTGAAACCACATCTCCCATTGCACCAGAGATCTCCACATCTCCTCCACAATCCACAACTCCGGCTGAAACCACATCTCCCGCTGCACCAGAGACCTCCACATCTCCTCCACAATCCACAACTCCTGCTCAAACCCCATCTCCCACTGCACCAGAGACCTCCACATCTCCTCCACAATCCACAACTCTGGCTGAAACCACATCTCCCACTACAACAGAGACCTCCACATCTTCTCCACCATCCACAACTCTGGCTCAAACCATGTCTCCCACTGCACGAGAGACCTCCACATCTCCTGGACAATCCACAACTCCGGCTGAAACCACATCTCCCAATGCAACAGAGACCTCCACGTCACCTCGACAATCCAAAACTCCTGCTCAAACCATGACTCCCACTGCACCAGAGACCTCCACATCACCTCGACAATCCACAATTCCAGCTCAAACCCCATCTCCCACTGCACCAGAGACCTCCACATCTCCTGCACAATCCAGAAATCCTCCTCAAACCCCATCTCCCACTGCACCAGAGAACTCCACATCTCCTCCACAATCCACAACTCCTGCTCAAACCCCATTTCCCACTGCACCAGAGACCTCCACATCTCCTCCACAATACACAACTCCTGCTCAAACCCCATCTCCCACTGCACCAGTGACCTCCACGTCACCTCGACAATCCACAACTCCTGCTCACACCGAATCTCCCACTGCACCGGAGACCTCAACATCTCCACAATCCACAACTCTGGCTGAAACCACATCCCCCACTGCAACAGAGACCTCCACGTCACCTCGACAATCCACAACTGTGGCTCAAACCCCATCTCCCACTGCACCAGAGACCTCCACATCTTCTCCACAATCCACAACTCCTGCTCAAACCACATCTCCCACTGCAGCAGAGACCTCCACATCTCCTCCACAATCCACAACTCCGGCTGAAACCACATCTCCCGCTGCACCAGAGACCTCCACATCTAGTCCACAATCCACAACTCCTACTCAAACCCCATCTCCAACTGCACCAGAGACCTCCACATCTCCTCCACAATACACAACTCCTGCTCAAACCCCATCTCCCACTGCACCAGAGACCTCCACGTCACCTCGACAATCCACAACTCCTGCTCAAACCATGACTCCCACTGCACCAGAGACCTCCACATCACCTCGACAATCCATAATTCCGGCTCAAACCTCATCTCCAACTGCACCAGAGATCTCCACATCTCCTGCACAATCCACAACACTGGCTAAAACCCCATCTCCCACTGAAACAGAGACCTCCACGTCACCTCGACAATCCACAACTCTGGCTGAAACCCCATCTCCCACTGCACCAGAGACCTCCACATCTCCTCCACAATCCACAACTCCGGCTGAAACCACATCATACACTGCAACAGAGACCTCCACATCTTCTCCACAATCCAGAACTCCTGCACAAACACAATCTCCCACTGCACCAGAGACCTTCACATCGCCTCCACCATCCACAACTCCGGCTCAAACCCCATCTCCCAAAGCACCAGAGACCTCCACATTTCCTGCAGAATCCACAACTCCTGTTCACACCCCATCTCCCGCTGCACCGGAGACCTCCACATCTCCTGGACAATCCACAACTCCGGCTGAAACCACATCTCCCACTGCAACAGAGACCTCCACGTCACCTCGACAATCCACAACTCCTGGTCAAACCATGACTCCCACTGCCCCAGAGACCTCCACATCACCTCGACAATCCACAACTCCGGCTCAAACCCCATCTCACACTGCACCAGAGACCTCCACATCTCCTGCACAATCCACAACTCCGGCTGAAACCACATCATCCACTGCAACAGAGACGTCCACGTCACCTCCACAATTCACAACTCCGGCTCACACCCCATCTCCCACTGCACCAGAGACCTCCACATCTCCTCCACAATCTACAAGTCCTCCCCAAACCCCATCTCCCACTGTTTCAGAGACCACAGACAGGCCAACCACAGCCGCATTATCCAGCTCCACTTTGACACCACACACGACCATGGAGACAACTCCAGGCACTTCAGTTCAACAGACAGCAGAACTTACAAGCACCACCACCTTGATGACATCCACACGTGGTCCGGAAACATCCACTCCGGGTCCTTCCTCCAGGCCAGCCAGTACCACAGTGCAGCAAGGGACAACCACGGCTCCTCTTCCTAGGACTTCCCCATCACTGAGCACAGTAACTGCCACCTCCCCACCTTCCCTGCAGACCACAACCGGACTCGAAACAACCACCCGGGCTAGCACCACCCTGTCACTGCAGTCTAGTACACCTGCTTCTTCTTCCACTTTAGCCCTGCCGAGTACAGCCATCCCCAGCGCTTCTCCCACTGCAACGGAGACCTCTACATCTCCTCCACAATCCACAACTCCTGCTCAAACCCCACCTCCCAGTGCACCAGAGACCTCCACATCTCCTGCACTATCCACAACTCCTGCTCACACCCCATCTCCCACTGCACCAGAGACCTCCACATCTCCTCCACAATCCACAACTCCTGCTCAAACCCCATCTGCCACTGCACCAGAGACCTCCACATCTCCTCCACAATCCACAACTCCTGCTCAAACCCCATCTCCCACTGCACCAGAGACCTCCACATCACCTCCACAATACACAACTCCTGCTCAAACCCCATCTCCCACTGCACTACAGACCACAACCGGGCCAACTACAGCCACGTTCTCCAGCTCCACTTTGACATCACACACCACCATGGAGACAAGTCCAGACACCTCACCACTACAGACGACAGCATTTCCAACTGCCACAACCTTGGTGACATCTGCACGTGCTCCAGAAACATCCACGCTGGGTCCTGCCTCAAGCCCAGCTAGTACCAGAGCTCAGCAAGGGATAACTACGGCTCCTCTTCCTAGTACTTCCCCATCACAGAGCACAACATCTGCCACCTCCATCGCCTCCCAGGAGACAACAAGCGGAGTGCAAACCACTACAAGGGCTAGCACCACTTTGTCACCGCAGACAAGTACACCTGCTTTTTTGTCCACTTCAGCCTTGCACAGTATAGCCGTCCTCAGCCCTTCCACAGCACAAACCTCCGCATCTGTCCCAGAATCCCCGACCACTGTGCCATCCTCCACAACGACCAGCTCTTCTACACAAATGATGGCAACCACTTTTGTCATCCCCACCACTTCCCCAACACAGAGCACAGCTGCCACCACCTCCACTGCACCAGAGACCTCCACATCTCGCCCACAGTCCACAAGTCCTGCTCAAACCCCATCTCCCACTGCACCAGAGACCTCCACATCTTCTCCACAATCCACAACTCCTGCTCAAACCACATCTCCCACTTCACCAGAGACCTCCACATCTCCACAATCCACAACTCCTGCTCAAACCCCATCTGCCACTGCACCAGAGACCTCCACATCTCCTCCACAATCCACAACTCTGGATGAAACCACATCTCCCACTGCAACAGAGACCTCCACATCTCCTCCACAATCCACAACTCCTGCTCAAACCCCGTCTCCCACTGCACCAGAGACCTCCACATCTCCTCCACAATCCACAACTCTGGCTGAAACCACATCTCCCACTGCACCAGAGACCACCACATCTCCTCCACAATCCACAACTCTGGCTGAAACCACATCTCCCACAGCAACAGAGACCTCCACATCTCCTCCACAATCCACAACTCCTGCTCAAACCATGACTCCCACTGCACCAGAGACCTCGACATCACCTCGACAATCCACAACTCCTGCTCAAAACCCATCTGCCACTACACCAGAGACCTCCACGTCTCCTGCACAATCCACAACTTCTGCTCAAACCCCATCTCCCACTGCACCAGAGACATCCACATCTTCTCCACAATCCACAACTCTGGCTGAAACCACATCTCCCACTGCAACAGAGACCTCCACATCACCTCGACAATCCACAACTCCAGCTCAAACCCCATCTCCTACTGCACCAGAGACCTCCACATCTCTGGCTGAAACCACATCATCCACTGCACCACAGACCTCCACATCACCTCGACAATCCACAACTCCGGCTCTAACCCCATCTCCCACTACACCGGAGACCTCCACATCTCCTCCACAATCCACAACTCCGGCTGCAACCCCATCTCACACTGCACCAGAGATCTCCACATCTTCTCCACAATCCACAACTCCTGCTCAAACCCCATCTCCCACTGCACCAAGGACCTCCACATCTCCTCCACAATCCACAACTCTGGCTGAAACCACATCTCCCACTGCAACAGAGACCTCCACATCACCTCGACAATCCACAACTCCATCTCAAACCCCATCTCCTACTGCACCAGAGACCTCCACATCTCTGGCTGAAACCACATCATCCACTGCACCACAGACCTCCACATCACCTCGACAATCCACAACTCCGGCTCTAACCCCATCTCCCACTACACCGGAGACCTCCACATCTCCTCCACAATCCACAACTCCGGCTGCAACCCCATCTCACACTGCACCAGAGATCTCCACATCTTCTCCACAATCCACAACTCCTGCTCAAACCCCATCTCCCACTGCACCAGAGACCTCCACGTCACCTCCACAATCCACAACACTGGCTCACACCCCATCTCCCACTGCACCAGAGACCTCCACGTCACCTCCACAATCCACAACACTGGCTCACACCCCATCTCCCACTGCACCAGAGACCTCCATATCTCCTCCACAATCTACAAGTCCTCCTCAAACCCCATCTCCCACTACAACAGAGACGTCCACATCACCTCCACAATCCACAATTCCTACTCAAACCCCATCTCCCACTGTTCCACAGACCACAGACAGGCCAACCACAGCCGCATTATCCAGTTCCACTTTGACACCACACACGACCATGGAGACAACTCCAGGCACTTCAGTTCAACAGACAGCAGAACTTATAAGCACCACCACCTTGATGACATCCACACGTGGTCCGGAAACATCCACTCCGGGTCCTTCCTCCAGGCCAGCCAGTACCACAGTGCAGCAAGGGACAACCACGGCTCCTCTTCCTAGGACTTCCCCATCACTGAGCACAGTAACTGCCACCTCCCCAGCTTCCCTGCATAACACAACCGGACTCGAAACAACCACCCGGGCTAGCACCACCCTGTCACTGCAGTCTAGTACACCTGCTTCTTCTTCCACTTCAGCCCTGCCGAGAACAGCCGTGCCCAGCCCTCCTATGGCACTAAACTCTGCATCTCTCCAAGAATCCCCAACAACTGTGCCATCCTCCACAAAGACCAGTTCTTCTACACACATGATGACAACCACTTCTGTCATCACCACCAATTCCCCTACACATAGCACAGCTGCCACCACCTCCACTGCACCAGAGACCTCCACATCTCCTCCACAATCCACAACTCCGGCTGAAACATCAACTCCCACTGCACCAGAGACCTCCACATCTCCTGGACAATCCACAACTCCAGCTAAAACCACATCTCCTAGTGCACCAGAGACCTCCACATCTGCTCCACAATCCACAACCCTGGCTAAAACCCCATCTCCCACTGCACCAGAGACCTCCACATCTGCTCCACAATCCACAACCCCGGCTAAAACCCCATCTCCCACTGCACCAGAGACCTCCACGTCACCTCCACAATCCACAACCCTGGCTAAAACCTCATCTCCCACTGCACCAGAGACCTCCACGTCACCTCCACAATCCAGAACCCCGGCTAAAACCCCATCTCCCACTGCACCAGAGACCTCCACATCTCCTCCACAATCCACAAGTCCTCCTCAAACCCCATCTCCCACTACAACAGAGACGTCCACATCACCTCCACAATCCACAAGTCCTACTCAAACCCCATCTCCCACTGCTCCAGAGACCACAGCCAGGCCAACCACAGCCACATTATCCAGCTCCACTTTGACACCACACACGACCATGAAGACAACTGCAGGCACTTCAGTTCAACAGACAGCAGAACTTACAAGCACCACCACCTTGATGACATCCACACGTGGTCCGGAAACATCCACTCCGGGTCCTTCCTCCAGGCCAGCCAGTACCACAGTGCAGCAAGGGACAACCACGGCTCCTCTTCCTAGGACTTCCCCATCACTGAGCACAGTAACTGCCACCTCCCCACCTTCCCTGCAGACCACAACCGGACTTGAAACAACCACCCGGGCTAGCACCACCCTGTCACTGCAGTCTAGTACACCTGCTTCTTCTTCCACTTCAGCCCTGCCGAGTACAGCCATCCCCAGCGCTTCTCCCACTGCAACGGAGACCTCCACATCTCCTCCACAATCCACGACTCATGCTCAAACCCCACCTCCCACTGCACCAGAGACCTCCACATCTCCTCCACAATCCACAACTCCGGCTGAAACCCCATCTCCCAGGGCACCAGAGACCTACACATCTCCTCCACAATCCACAACTCCTGCTCAAACCCCATCTGCCACTGCACCAGAGACCTCCACATCTCCTCCACAATCCACAACTCCTGCTCAAACCCCATCTCCCACTGCACTACAGACCACAACCGGGCCAACTACAGCCACGTTCTCCAGCTCCACTTTGACATCACACACCACCATGGAGACAAGTCCAGACACCTCACCACTACAGATGACAGCATTCCCAACTGCCACAACCTTGGTGACATCTGCACGTGCTCCTGAAACATCCACGCTGGGTCCTGCCTCAAGCCCAGCTGGTACCAGAGCTCAGCAAGGGATAACTACGGCTCCTCTTCCTAGTACTTCCCCATCACAGAGCACAACATCTGCCACCTCCATCGCCTCCCAGGAGACAACAAGCGGAGTGCAAACCACTACAAGGGCTAGCACCACTTTGTCACCGCAGACAAGTACACCTGCTTTTTTGTCCACTTCAGCCCTGCACAGTACAGCCGTCCTCAGCCCTTCCACAGCACAAACCTCCGCATCTGTCCCAGAATCCCCAACCACTGTGCCATCCTCCACAACGACCAGTTCTTCTACACAAATGATGGCAACCACTTTTGTCATCCCCACCACTTCCCCAACACAGAGCACAGCTGCCACCACCTCCACTGCACCAGAGACCTCCACATCTCGCCCACAATCCACAAGTCCTGCTCAAACCTCATCTCCCACTGCACCAGAGACCAGAACCGGGCCAACCACAGCCACGTTCTCCAGCTCCACTGTGACACTGCACACGACCATAAAGACAAGTCCAGGCACTTCAGCACCACAGACGACACCACTTCCAACCACCACAACCTTGGTGACATCCACACTTGCTCCAGAAAGATCCACGCTGGGTCCTTCCTCAAGCCCAGCTGGTACCACAGCTCAGCAGGGGACAACCATGGCTCCTCTTCCGAGTACTTCCCCTTCACAGAGCACAACACCTGCCACCTCCACCGCCTCCCTGGAGGCCACAAGCGCACTGCAAACCACCACACGGGCTAGCACCGCTTTGTCACTGCAGACAAGTACACCTCCTTCTTCCACTTCAGTCCTGCCACGTACAGCCGTCCCCAGCCCTTCCATGGCACAAACCTCCGCAACTGTCCAAGAACCCCCAACCACTGTGCCATCCTTCACAACGACCAGTTCTTCTACACACATCATGACAACCACTTCTGTCATCCCCACCACTTCCCCAACACATAGCACAGCTGCCACAACCTCCACTGCACCAGAGACCTCCAAATCTCGTCCACAATCCACAACTCCTGCTCAAACCCCGTCTCCCACTGCACCACAGACCACAACCGGGACAACTAAAGCCACGTTCTCCAGCTCCACTTTGACATCACACACCACCATGGAGACAAGTCCAGACACCTCACCACCACAGGCGACAGCATTTCCAACCGCCACAACCTTGGTGACATCTGCACGTGCTCCAGAAACATCCACGCTTGGTCCTGCCTCAAGCCCAGCCGTTACCACAGCTCAGCAAGGGACAACCACGGCTCCTCTTCCTAGTACTTCCCCAACACAGAGCACAGCTGCCACCACGTCCACTGCAACAGAGACCTCCACATCTCTTCCAGAATCGACAACTCCTGCTCAAACCCCATCTCCCACTGCACCAGAGCCCACAACTGGCCCGACCACAACAATATTCTCCAGATCCACTGTGACACCACACACCAAGATGGAGACAAGCCCGAGCACTTCACCACCACAGGCAACAGTACTTCCAACCGCCACAACCTTGGTGACATCTGCACGTGCTCCAGAAACATCAACGCTGGGTCCTTCCTCAAGCCCAGCTGGTACCACAGCTCAGCAAGGGACAACCACGGCTCCTCTTCCTAGTACTTCCCCATCACAGAGCACAGCACCTGCCACCTCCACCGCCTCCCTGGAGACCACAAGCGGAGTGCAAACCACCACACGGGCTAGCACCGCTTTGTCACCGCAGACAAGTACACCTGCTCCTTCTTCCACTTCAGTCCTGCCGAGTACAGCCGTTCCCAGCCCTTCCATGGCAGAAACCTCCGCATCTGTGCAAGAATCCCGAACCACTGTGCCGTCCTCCACAACGACCAGTTCTTCTACACACATCATGACAACCACTTTTGTCATTCCCACCACTTCCCCTACACATAGCACAGCTGCCACCACCTCCACTGCACCAGAGACCTCCACATCTCCTCCACAATCCACAACTCTGGCTGAAACCACATCATACACTGCAACAGAGACCTCCACATCTTCTCCACCATCCACAACTCTGGCTCAAACGACGTCTCCCACTGCACGAGAGACCTCCACATCTTCTCCACCATCCACAACTCTGGCTCAAACCACGTCTCCCACTGCACCAGAGACCGCCACATCTTCTCCACCATCCACAACTCTGGCTCAAACCACATCTCCCACTGCACGAGAGACCTCCACATCTCATGGACAATCCACAACTCCGGCTAAAACCCCATCTCCCATTGCACCAGAGACCTCCACATTTCCTGCAGAATCCACAACTCCTGTTCACACCCCATCTCCCGCTGCACCGGAGACCTCCACATCTCCTGCACAATCCACAACTCTGGCTGAAACCACATCATCCACTGCAACAGAGACGTCCATGTCACCTCCACAATCCACAACTCCGGCTCAAACCCCATCTCCCACTGCCCCAGAGACCTCCACATCACCTCGACAATCCACAACTCCGGCTCAAACCACATCATCCACTGCAACAGAGACGTCCATGTCACCTCCACAATCCACAACTCCGGCTCAAACCCCATCTCCCACTGCACCAGAGACCTCCACATCTCCTCCACAATCCACAAGTCCTACTCAAACCCCATCTCCCACTGCTCCAGAGACCACAGCCAGGCCAACCACAGCCACATTATCCAGCTCCACTTTGACACCACACACGACCATGAAGACAACTGCAGGCACTTCAGTTCAACAGACAGCAGAACTTACAAGCACCACCACCTTGATGACATCCACACGTGGTCCGGAAACATCCACTCCGGGTCCTTCCTCCAGGCCAGCCAGTACCACAGTGCAGCAAGGGACAACCACGGCTCCTCTTCCTAGGACTTCCCCATCACTGAGCACAGTAACTGCCACCTCCCCACCTTCCCTGCAGACCACAACCGGACTCGAAACAACCACCCGGGCTAGCACCACCCTGTCACTGCAGTCTAGTACACCTGCTTCTTCTTCCACTTCAGCCCTGCCGAGTACAGCCATCCCCAGCGCTTCTCCCACTGCAACGGAGACCTCCACATCTCCTCCACAATCCACGACTCATGCTCAAACCCCACCTCACAGTGCACCAGAGACCTCCACATCTCCTGCACTATCCACAATTCCTGCTCACACCCCATCTGCCACTGCACCAGAGACCTCCACATCTCCTCCACAATCCACAACTCCTGCTCAAACCCCATCTCCCACTGCACTACAGACCACAACCAGGCCAACTACAGCCACGTTCTCCAGCTCCACTTTGACATCACACACCACCATGGAGACAAGTCCAGACACCTCACCACTACAGACGACAGCATTTCCAACTTCCACAACCTTGGTGACATCTGCACGTGCTCCGGAAACATCCACGCTGGGTCCTGCCTCAAGCCCAGCTGGTACCAGAGCTCAGCAAGGGATAACTACGGCTCCTCTTCCTAGTACTTCCCCATCACAGAGCACAACATCTGCCACCTCCATCGCCTCCCAGGAGACAACAAGCGGAGTGCAAACCACTACAAGGGCTAGCACCACTTTGTCACCGCAGTCAAGTACACCTGCTTTTTTGTCCACTTCAGCCCTGCACAGTACAGCCGTCCTCAGCCCTTCCACAGCACAAACCTCCGCATCTGTCCCAGAATCCCCGACCGCTGTGCCATCCTCCACAACGACCAGTTCTTCTACACAAATGATGGCAACCACTTTTGTCATCCCCACCACTTCCCCAACACAGAGCACAGCTGCCACCACCTCCACTGCACCAGAGACCTCCACATCTCGCCCACAATCCACAAGTCCTGCTCAAACCTCATCTCCCACTGCACCAGAGACCAGAACCGGGCCAACCACAGCCACGTTCTCCAGCTCCACTGTGACACTGCACACGACCATAAAGACAAGTCCAGGCACTTCAGCACCACAGACGACACCACTTCCAACCACCACAACCTTGGTGACATCCACACTTGCTCCAGAAAGATCCACGCTGGGTCCTTCCTCAAGCCCAACCGGTACCACAGCTCAGCAGGGGACAACCATGGCTCCTCTTCCGAGTACTTCCCCTTCACAGAGCACAACACCTGCCACCTCCACCGCCTCCCTGGAGGCCACAAGCGCATTGCCAACCACCACACGGGCTAGCACCGCTTTGTCACTGCAGACAAGTACACCTCCTTCTTCCACTTCAGTCCTGCCACGTACAGCCGTCCCCAGCCCTTCCACGGCACAAACCTCCGCAATTGTCCAAGAACCCCCAACCACTGTGCAATCCTCCACAACGACCAGTTCTTCTACACACATCATGACAACCACTTCTGTCATCCCCACCACTTCCCCAACACATAGCACAGCTACCACAACCTCCACTGCACCAGAGACCTCCACATCTCCTCAACAAAGCACAAGTCCTGCTCAAACCCCGTCTCCCACTGCACCACAGACCACAACCGGGCCAACTAAAGCCACGTTCTCCAGCTCCACTTTGACATCACACACCACCATGGAGACAAGTCCAGACGCCTCACCACCACAGGCGTCAGCATTTCCAACCGCCACAACCTTGGTGACATCTGCACGTGCTCCAGAAACATCCACGCTTGGTCCTGCCTCAAGCCCAGCCATTACCACAGCTCAGCAAGGGACAACCACGGCTCCTCTTCCCAGTACTTCCCCAACACAGAGCACAGCTGCCACCACGTCCACTGCAACAGAGACCTCCACATCTCTTCCAGAATCGACAACTCCTGCTCAAACCCCATCTCCCACTGCACCAGAGCCCACAACTGGCCCAACCACAGCAATGTTCTCCAGCTCCACTGTGACACCACACACTACCATGGAGACAAGCCCGAGCACTTCACCACCACAGACAACAGTACTTCCAACCGCCACAACCTTGGTGACATCTGCACGTGCTCCAGAAACATCAACGCTGGGTCCTTCCTCAAGCCCAGCTGGTACCACAGCTCAGCGAGGGACAACCACGGCTCCGCTTCCTAGTACTTCCCCATCACAGAGCACAGCACCTGCCACCTCCACCGCCTCCCTGGAGACCACAAGCGGAGTGCAAACCACCACACAGGCTAGCACCGCTTTGTCACCACAGACAAGTACACCTGCTCCTTCTTCCACTTCAGTCCTGCCGAGTACAGCCGTTCCCAGCCCTTCCATGGCAGAAACCTCCGCATCTGTGCAAGAATCCCGAACCACTGTGCCATCCTCCACAACGACCAGTTCTTCTACACACATCATGACAACCACTTTTGTCATTCCCACCACTTCCCCTACACATAGCACAGCTGCCACCACCTCCACTGCACCAGAGACCTCCACATCTCCTCAACAAAGCACAAGTCCTGCTCAAACCCCATCTCCCACTCCACCAGGGACCACAACCGGGCCAACCACAGCCACATTCTCCAGCTCCACTTTGACACCACACACGACCATGGAGACAAGTCCGGGCACTTCAGCACCACAGACGACACCACTTCCAACCACCACAACCTTGGTGACATCCACACGTGCTCCAGAAAGATCCACGCTGGGTCCTTCCTCAAGCCCAGCCCGTACCACAGCTCAGGAAGGGACAATCATGGCTCCTCTTCCGAGTACTTCCCCTTCACAGAGCACAACACCTGCCACCTCCACCGCCTCCCTGGAGACCACAAGCGGAGTGCAAACCACCACACGGGCTAGCACCGCTTTGTCACCGCAGACAAGTACACCTGCTTCTTTCACTTCAGTCCTGCCAAGTACAGCCGTCCCCAGCCCTTCCATGGCACAAACCTCCGCAACTGTCCAAGAACCCACAACCACTGTGCCATCCTCCGCAATTACCAGTTCTTCTACACACATGAGGACAACCACTTTTGTCATCCCCACCACTTCCCCAACACATAGCACAGCTGCCACAACCTCCACTGCACCAGAGACCTCCACATCTCCTCCACAATCCACAACTCCTGCTCAAACCCCATCTCCCACTGCACCAGAGACCTCCACATCTCCTCCACAATCCACAACTCTGGCTGAAACCACATCATACACTGCAACAGAGACCTCCACATCTCCTCCACAATCCACAACTCCTGCTGAAACCCCATCTCCCACTGTACCGGAGACCACAACCGGGCCAACCACAGCCATGTTCTCCAGTTCCACTTTGACACCACACATTACCATGGAAACAAGTCCGGGCGCTTCACCACCACAGACGACAGCACTTCCAACTACCACAACCTTGGTGACATCTGCACGTGCTCAAGAAACATCCACTCTGGGTCCTTCCTCAAGCCCAGCCAGTACCACAGTGCAGCAGGGGACAAGCATGGTTCCTCTTCCTAGCACTTCCTCATCACAGAGCTCAGCACCTGCCACCTCCCCAACTTCCCTGCAGACCACAACCGGAGCTCAAACAACCAGACAGGCTAGCACTACTCTGTCACTGCAGTCTAGTACACCTGTTCCTTCTCCCACTTCAGGCTTGCCAAGTACGGCTGCCTTCACCCCTTCTGTGGCACGAACGTCTGCATCTGTCCAAGAAACCCCAACCACTGTGCCATCCTCTACAATGACCAGTTCTGCTATGCACCTGAGGACAACCACTTTTGCCATCCCCACCACTTCCCCAACACATAGCACAACTTTTATTCCACAGAATACACCTTCACAGCCTTCTTCAATGGAGCATACTTCTAGTCCTGCCTTATACACCTTGACACATGGGTCATCCTCTACCCCAATAACTACAACAGCTGAAGAGAAGACCAGTGCAGCTGTAGTTACAGGTAGGAACATCATTTTTTTCTTATATATACTGTTACTAGAAAATGTTCTTTGCTACACTTAATGTTTTTTTTCTACTGTTGCCTGGCATTTTTTTTAATCCCAGATTTTAGGAAAATATTAAGGAATGTGTACTTACGTTTGCTCTTTCAACTCTCCATTTCTCTGTGTAGTAGTTAAAGAACTAACCAAACCAGTGTTTGCTCCATTATTTAACCAAGGATTTCTTAGGGTGATATCTTTTATTGGACCAACTGCATAGTTGGGATAGAGTTAGAGACACTTTCTTAACTATGTAGTTGGTTCAATAAAAGATATCATTCTTTGCCTCTTGCATAATTCCTGGCTACAACATTAAGACTACCTCATTTAAGAAAGAAGTTTTGATCATGACGGTTGGCTGCAATGCTTTTTATTGTTGTGTTCGTGTGACTGGGGCAAAATAGCTCATTATTTGAAGCAACTGGCCACTTCAAATGAATGTACTTTGTTGTTGATAAAGCCTCTAAGTCTCTTGGGGAAAATCAAGCAGGTAAGAAGTGTTACGATGACTTTGCAAACATAGTCCAGGAAAAGGTTGATGCAACACTTTTCCTTTAAAACACCAAAAGGATAGACTTCTAAGAAAAAAAAAAAGTAGATGCTATTCAAATGCTCTTGTTAGAAACAAACATTTGCTTTTTTTGAAGCATGCTCTGATCTAGCATCAGGCGTGTGCTCCAGAGCCTCAATGCAAGATATCTAATATGCTTTTGTACAGCAGTACGCTGGGACAGCTGATAGAGCGTGGATTCTTTGGACTCAGTGAAGCAGAAACAATTAAAAGATTCTTTAATTAAAATGGAGTAATTTAGTACTTTAAACGTGAAGTAATGAAGTACTTTAAACATGTGAAGCCCCGCAATGTGAGAGGGGCTTTAAGTTAATGAAAACTATGGATGCACTTTCATTTTGCTTACACAGAAGTCATGTATAAGAATACTGTTATCCTCGTGAGAGAAGAGAACACTGTTACACCAACAAAAACTACTCCCACAGCTACAGCCACTAAAAGTACAGTTGTGACGAGCACCACGAAAGTAGCCCCTCCTGTGATTCCAAACAACGAGGCAACCACAACATTAGCAGAGACCCCCACACGGGAGACCACTCCCCCCGCTGAAAGCACAACTACATCCACTTCTGCTTTAGCAGAGACATCCACTTCTCTTCTGTTCTCTTCTCTAACTGAGACCTCAGGACTAGTGAGTATTTCGACAGCAGAGAAAAACATAGTGTCCCCCCCTGTTATCTCACCATCAGAGATGACAGCTTTTGTCACCTCTACAAAAGCTGACATCTCTGAACCGACTGTTGCGATAACATCCACGGTTGAGACTGTTCTGGCTCCTACCACTGCAGGATCTATGGCCTCTTCCCCTGCTAAGACTACAGAAGCCTTGGTTGTGACAGTAGGGTCAGGGTCATACACAAATGCCACTCAGTCCAGTACAAAAATGGTCACCAGTAATGCAACAGAAAGAACCACGGTTCTTCCACAAACCAGTTCTCCAAAAGTAACCACCGGTATGGTTACATCCGCTTCCTCTCCTTTGACAAATTCTCCACTTGAGCATGTGGCAGCATTTACCACCAGGACTGCACAAGAGACAGACAAAACTGGCTTTCCCACCACATCACCATTTGAGAAAACAGCTGTAACCACCCCTACCATAGCTCAGACCACTACAGGTGCTCTTGTGACAACCTCACATTATACAGCTACAACTACAACTACTTCATCTACCACACAAGAGAAACCCACTACAACCACATATAGCCCAAAAGATAGATCCTCAAATGCACTGGGAACAATTTCAACAGAAAAGGCCACTCCATTAGCAAAGCAAGCCACTTGGCCTTTGGAGAACACGGCAACCACTTCTCCTCCAGCAGAGACAGCTGCAGCTTCTCTTGCAACCATGTCACTGTTTGAAACAACTGCCATCCTTCCTTCTCCAGGAAAGGCATCAACAGTGGCTCTTCTGAGCACTTCACCATTTGAAATGGCAACCAAACCCCCTCCTACAATACCAGAGGCATCCACCTCTCCCCTTAAAACCACTTCAACATTTGAGGGAACTGCTGTCACTTCCATGAAAACAGAAACAGCCGCACCACTGCTGACCACATGGACCAATGCAGAAACAACCGCACCTCCTAAGAGTGAGACGCCTAAAGCTGCTCTTATGACTGTGTCACCATTTGAAACAATCCCAGAGGTCACCTCTAGCTCTACAGGCATAACCAAAGCTGCTCTGGAGACCGTCTCCTCCTTTGGGACAACACCTTCAGGAATATCCAGCACAGCAGGGGAATACACAACTCATCTTAATCCCACTTCCCCATCGCAGTCAACTCTTGGAGCCGCTTTGAGAACACCAGGGACCTCTTCCACCACTCCTGTGGCCACCTTACCTTTCAACACCACTGTGGCCAAATCTACCCTAACAGAGACGACCGCTGCTTTCCTTGCAACCACTTCACTGTTTAAGACAACTGTTCTCTCACTCACGATAAAGGAGACGTTGACACCTACTATTCTGAATACTTCACTATTTAAGACACGAACTGAGCGTACCACACCCAGTACTGACCGAGAGATCACTGCATCCCATGAGGAAAGAGATGAATCCACTTCTGTGGTAAGACAGCCATCCCCATCTTCACCTCCCAACACAGCAGCATTTGGCACAATACCTCCAGCCACTGTGAGCACACCAGAGACATCCTCAGTTACTCCTGTGACCGCTGCACTTTTTGAAACAAGTCCTCAAACCACCTCCCACATAGCAAGGACATCCCCAGCTGCTTCTAGGCCCATGTCTCCATCTGAATCAACTTCTGTCCCCTCTTCTAGCATGTCAGGGACATTCCCAGCTGCTCCTTTGAGCACTTCACCCCTACAGAACATGGCAGCCACTTCTACAGAAATACAAGCATCCATCGCTTCCCTTGCAACCATGTCACCATTTGAAACAAGAACCCCAATCCCTCCTTCTGTAAGGCAGACATCAACGGGTGTTCTTCTGAACACTTCACCATTGGAGCAGGCAAGTAATATCCCTTCTACAATACCAGGGATGTCCACATCTCCACTTAAATCCACTGCAACATATAAGGTACCTGCTATGACTTTGATTAAAACAGAGGCCGTCACACCACCTCCAGCAACTTTGACCAACACAGAGGCACCCTCTGCTTCTCCAGAAACTATTTCTCCATGGGCAACAAAGCCTACATCCATCCTTATTACACAAGGCACATCCAGAATTGTGGCTGAGAGCACTTCAGAAGTTGCAGTCACATCTGCTGTCACCTCTCCTAAATATGAGACGTTTAAAGGTGCCCCTGTGACTACTTTACCATTTGAAACAAGAGCCGAGGCCACCTCCAGCACTTCAGGCATGACCAAAAACACTCCAGATATATCCATGCCTTTTGAGAAAACCACTACAGGGACCTCCAGCACAGCAGAGGCCTCCGTAACTGCTTCTACGCCTAAATCTCCATTTGAATCAACTTCTACCCCCACTTCCAACACTTCTGGGACCACCTCAACTGCTCTCCCAACCACGTCACCACTGGAGAACTCTGCAGCCACTTCTGTTATGACAGGGACAACCACAGAGTCCCTTGCAACCACCTCACGATTTGCAACAGTGACTTCCATCCCTCCTCTTGTAAGGGAGACATCAACAGCTGCTCCTTTTCAGACAGCCACTGAACTCCTTTCTACAATACCAGGGTCATCCACATCACCATTTAAAACCACTTCAGCATTTGAGGTATCTGCTGCCCCTTCAATCAAAACAGAAACAGCCGTACCACCTCTAGCTACTTCCACCAGGGCAGACACATCCACAGCTCCTCCAGAAACTACTTCTCCATTGACAACAGTAGCTACAACCACCCTAACTACAGCAGGCCCATCCAGAGCTAGGCCTGAGACTACTTCAGAAGTTGATGTCACACCTACTATCACTTCTCCTAATGGTGGGACACCTAATGGTGCTCTTGTGACTACTTCCCCCTTGGTGACGAGAGCTGAGGCTACCTCTCACCCTGGAAGCACGACCAAAGCTGCTCCTGGCACCACTACGCCCCATGAGACAATGGGTGCAGGAACCTCTAACACAACAGAGACATCCACAACTGCTACTATGCCCATTTCTCCATTGCAGTCAACTGCTGGAGCAACTACCAGCGCAGCAGGTTCCTCTAGGGCTATTCTTGGGACCACTTTACCACCAGAGACCACTGCTGCCACTTCTACAGTGGCAGACACAACCACAGCGATCCTTGCAGCCACCTCGCCATTTGAAGCAACAACTCCGATCCCTCCTCCTCTAAAGGAGACATCAACAGCTGCCCTTCTGAGCACTTCACCAGCTGGGACAAGATCTGAGGCCATCTCCCGCACAGAAGGGAAAGCCAGTACTGCCCCACAGGCCACATCACCACTTGAGGAAAGACCTGGACTCACTTCTGTGACAAGAGAGCCATCCACCATCTCCACCCTCCCAGCTCTTGGCACAACACCTGCAGCCACTGCTAGTCCACCGGAGACCGCCTCAGCTGCTCTTGTGACCACTTCTCCTTTCAGAACAAGCCCGCAGCCCACCTTGCCCCCAGCAGAGACATCCACTACTGCACAAGAGATCACTTCACCATTTGAGACTCCAGCTGCAGGAACCTCGAGCACAGCAGGGACATCCAGAGTTGCTTCGGCTCCCAGTCTCCCATTTGAATCAACTCCTGCAGCCTCTTCCAGCACAGCAGGCTCTGCAATGGCAACTGCTGTGACCACTTTATCCATGGCATCTACAGTGGCAGAGACATCCACAGTGTCTCCTACAACCACCCCAGCATTTCAAACATCTGCCGTCCGTCCTGATATAGGGAAGGCATCCACAGCTACTCTTCTCAACACTTCACCACTTGAGACAGCAACTGAACTCCCTTCTATAATACCAGGAATATCCACATCTACCCATGAAACCACTTCAGCATTTGAGGGAACTGCTGCCACTTTGAGTAAAAGAGAAACAACCACACCACTGCTCACCTTTTTGACCAATGCAGAAACATCCTCGGCTCCTAAGAGTGAGACACCTAAAGCTGCTTCTATGACTGCTTCACCATTTGAAACAATACCCGAGGTCACCCCCAGCTTTTCAGACATAACCAAAGCTGCTCCTGAGACAACCTCCCCCTTTAGGACCTCAGCTGTAGGAACCTCCAGCATGACAGGGGCATACACAACTCCTCCTAAGCCCACTTCCCCATCGCAGTTCACTCCTGCAGCCTCCTTGGGACCATGGACCGCACCATCCTCTCCTGTGGCAACTTCACCTTTAGAGACCACTGCGGCCACTTCTACTCCACCAGACCAAACTACTGCTTCCCTTGCAACCACTTCAACATTTAAGATGACAACTGTTCTCCCACCTACCATAAAGGAGGCATCGACCCCTGCTCTTCTGAATACGTCACTATTTGAGACAAGAACGGAGAACACCTCACCTGGTACTGCCCGAGAGACCACTGCACCACTTGAGGAAAGAGTTGAATTCACTTCTGTGGCAAGAGAGTCACCCCCATCTCTACCTCCCAACACCCCAGCATTTGCTACGACACTTTCAGTGACGGTTAGAGTGCCGGATATATCCTCAGCTACTCTTGTGACGACTACACTTTTTGAAACAAGCCCTCAAACCACCTCCCACACAATAGGTACATCCCCAGCTGCTTCAATGCCCATGTCTCCGCTTGAATCAACTCCTGCTTTTAGCACATCAGAGATGTTGTCAGCTGCTCCTCCACCCACGTCACCATTGCAGACCTCTGCAGCCACTTCTGCTACAACCGGGACAACCACAGAGTCCCTTGCAACCCCCTCACCATTGGAAACAACAACCACCATCCCTCCTCCTGTAATGCAGACATCAACAGCTACTCTTCTCAGCACTTCACCATTTGAATCAGCAAGCAGAAACCCCTCTACACTACCAGGGATGTTGACATCTCCACTGAAATCCACTGCATCATTTGCGGGAACTGCTGCCACTTCAATTAAAACAGAAAAAGCCACACCACCTCCAGCGACTTCGACCAACACAGAGGCACCCTCTGCTTCTCCAGAAACCACTTCTCCATGGGCAACAAAGCCCACATCCATCCTTATTGGAACAGGCACATTGAGAGCCGTGCCTAAGAGCACTTCACAAGTTGCAATCCCATCTGCTGTCACCTCTCCTAAATATGAGACCTCTAAAGCTGCTCTTGTGACTACTTTACCATTTAAGACAAGAGCTGGGGCCACCTCCAGCACTGCAGGCATGACCAAAAGTCCTCCTGATATATCCATGTCTTCTGAGACAACCAGTGCAGGAGTCTCCAGGACAGGGGAGGCCTCCACAACTGCTTCTGTGCCCAATTATCCATTTGCATCCAATTCTGCTGGCACTCCCAGCACTTTTGGGACCTCCTCAGCTGCTCCCCAAACAACTTCACCAGTGGAGAGCTCTGCAGTCACTTCTGCTATGACAGGGACAACCACAGAGTCCCCTGCAATAAGTTCACCATTTGAAACAGTGACTCCCAACCCTCCTTCTGTAAGGGAGACATCAACAGCTGCTCGTTTGAACACTTCACCATTTGCGACAGCCACCGAACTCCTTTCTACAATACCAGGGTCATCCTCATCACCACTTAAAACCACTTCAGCATTTGAGGTATCTGCTGCCCCTTCAATCAAAACAGAAACAGCCGTACCACCTCTAGCTACTCCCACCAGGGCAGACACATCCACAGCTCCTCCAGAAACTACTTCTCCATTGACAGCAGTAGCTACAACCACCCTAACTACAGCAGGCCCATCCAGAGCTAGGCCTGGGACTACTTCAGAAGTTGATGTCACACCTACTATCACTTCTCCTAATGGCGGGACACCTAATGCTGCTCTTGTGACTACTTCCCACTTGGTGACAAGAGCTGAGGCTACCTCTCACCCTGGAAGCACGACCAAAGCTGCTCCTGGCACCACTACGCCCCATGAGACAATGGGTGCAGGAACCTCTAACACAACAGAGACATCCGCAACTGCTACTATGCCCATTTCTCCATTGCAGTCAACTGCTGGAGCAACTACCAGCGCAGCAGGCTACTCTAGGGCTACTCTTGGGACCACTTTACTATCAGCGACCACTGCTGCCACTTCTACAGTGACAGACACAACCACAGCAATCCTTGCACTCACCTCGCCATTTGAAGCAACAACTCCGATCCCTCCTCCTCTAAAAGAGACATCAACAGCTGCCCTTCTGAGCACTTCACCAGCTGGGACCAGACCTGAGGCCATCTCCCGCACAGAAGGGAAAGCCAGTACTGCCACACAGGCCACATCACCACTTGAGGAAAGACCTGAACTCACTTCTGTGACAAGAGAGCCATCCACATCTCCACCTCTCCACACCCCAGCTCTTGGCACAACTCCTGCAGCCACTGCAAGCCTGCCGGAGACCGCCTCAGCTGCTCTTGTGACCACTTCTCCTTTTGGAACAAGCCCGCAGCCCGCCTTACCCCCAGCAGAGACATCCACTACTGCACAAGAGATCACAACACCATTTGAGACTCCAGCTGCGGGAACCTTGAGCACGGCAGGGACATCCGGAGTTGCTTCGGCTCCCATTCCCCCATTTGAATCAACTCCTGCAGCCTCTTCCAGCACAGCAGACTCTGCAATGGCAACTGCTGTGACCACTTTATCCATGGCATCTACAGTGGCAGAGACATCCACAGTGTCTCCTACAACCACCCCAGCATTTCAAACATCTGCCGTCCATCCTGATATAGGGAAGGCATCCACAGCTACTCTTCTCAACACTTCACCACTTGAGACAGCAGCCAAACTCTCTTCTGCAATAGCAAGGACATTCGCATCTCCACATGAAACCACTTCAACTTTTGATGTTGCCTTTTCAACTAAAAGTGAAGCGGCCACACCACTGCTAACCACTCTGACCAATGCAGAAACATCCATAGCTCCTAATAGCGAGGCACCCAAATCTACTCTTATGACTGCTTCACCATTTGAAACTATACCTGAGGTCACCTCTACCTCTGCAGGAATAGCCAAAGCTTCTCCTGAGACCACTTCTTCCTTTGGGACAACAGCTATAGGATCCTTCAGCACAATAGGGGGATATACATTTCCTCCTAAGCCTACTTCCCCATTGCAGTCAACACCTGCTGCCTCTTTGAGAACACCAGGTACGTTCTCCACCACTCCTGTGACCACTTCACCTTTAAAGACCACTGTGGCCACTTCTACTCTAACAGAGACAACCACTGCTTCCCTTCCAACCACTTCAGCATTTAAGACGACAACTGTCTTCCCACCTACACTAAAGGAGGCTTCGACATCTACTCTTCTGAATACTTCACTACTTAGGACAGGAACAGGGAACACCTCACCCAGTACTGCCCGAGAGACCACCACACCACTTGAGGAAAGAGTTAAATTCACATCTGTGGTGAGAGAGCCACCCACATCTCCACCATCCAATACCCCAACATTTGAGATGACACCTTTAGTCACTATGAGCACACCAGACACATCCTCAGCTACTCTTGTGACCACTACACTTTTTGAAACAAGCCCCCAAACCATCTCCCGCACAGCAGGGACATCCTCAGCTGCTTCTAGGCCCACGTCCCCATTTGATACAACTGCTGCCACTGCTTCTAGCATGTCAGGGATGTCCTCAGTTGTGCCTCCGACCAGTTCACCATTGCAGACCTCTGCAGCCACTTCTACAGTAACACAGACATCCATAGCTTCCCTTGCAACCACGTTACCACTTGAAATACCAACTGCCCTCCCTCCTCCTGTAAGGGAGACATCGACTGCTGCTCTTTTGAACACTTCACCATTTGAGTCAGCAAGCGAAATCCCTTCTACACTAGCAGGGATGTCCACATCTCTGCTTAAAGCAACATCAGCATTTGAGGCAACTGCTACCACTTTGATGAAAACAGAAACAGTCACACCACCTCCAGCTACATTGGCCAACACAGAGGTACCCTCTGCTTCTCCAGAAAATACTTCTTCTTGGGCAACAAAACCCACTTCCATCCTTACTACAATGGGCACATCTGTAGCTGTGCCTGAGAGCACTTCACAAGTTGCAATCACATCTGCTGTCACCTCTCCTAAGTATGAGACACCTAAAGCTGCTCTTGTGACTACTTTACCATTTGAGACAAGAGCTGAGGCCACCTCCAGCACTGCAGGCACGACCAAAAATGCTCCTAACATCTCTACACCCTTTGAGACAACCACTGCAGGAACCTCCAGCACAGCAGAGACCTCCGTAACTGCTTCTATGCCTAATCCTCCATTTGAATCAACTTCTGCCACCACTTCCAGCACTCCTGGGACCTCCTCAGCTGCTCCTCCAACCAGTTCACCACTGGAGAACGCTGCAGCCACTTCTGCTCTAACCGGGACATCCATAGAGTCCCTTGCAAACAGCTCACCATTTGCAACAGTGACTCCCAACCCTCCTCCTGTCAGGGAGACATCAACAGCTGCTCTTCTGAACACTTCACCATTTGGGACAGCAACTGAACTTCTGTCTACAATAACAGGGGCACCGTCATCTGCACTTAAAACCACTTCAGCTGTTGAAGTATCTGCTGCCACTTCATTCAAAACAGAAACAGCTGCACCACCTCTAGCTACTTCCACCAGGGCAGAGACATCCACAGCTCCTCCAGAAACTACTTCTCCATTGACAAGGGCTACAGCCACTCTAACTACAGCAGGCACGTCAGGGTCTGTGCATGAGACCACTTCAGAAGTTGAGTTTACGGCCACTTTTACTTCTCCTATTAGTGAGGCATCCAAAGCTGTTCTTGTGACTACTTCACCCTTTGAAACAAGAGCTGAGGCCACCTCTGCAGGCATGACCAAAACAGCTCTGGACACCACAACATCCTTTGCGACAAAGGGTGCGGGAACCCCTAGCACAACAGAGACATCCACAACTGCTACTATGCCCATTTCTCCATTGCAGTCAACTGCTGGAGCAACTACCAGCGCAGCAGGCTCCTCTAGGGCTACTCTTGGGACCACTTTACCACCAGAGACCACTGCTGCCACTTCTACAGTGGCAGACACAACCACAGCGATCCTTGCAGCCACCTCGCCATTTGAAGCAACAACTCCGATCCCTCCTTCTCTAAAGGAGACATCAACAGCTGCCCTTCTGAGCACTTCACCAGCTGGGACCAGACCTGAGGCCATCTCCCGCACAGAAGGGAAAGCCAGTACTGCCACACAGGCCACATCACCATTTGAGGAAAGACCTGAACTCACTTCTGTGACAAGAGAGCCATCCACATCTCCACCTCTCCACACCCCAGCTCTTGGCACAACACCTGCAGCCACTGCAAGCCTGCCGGAGACTGCCTCAGCTGCTCTTGTGACCACTTCTCCTTTTGAAACAAGCCCGCAGCCCGCCTTGCCCCCAGCAGAGACATCCACTACAGCACAAGAGATCACTTCACCATTTGAGACTCCAGCTGCAGCAACCTCGAGCACGGCAGGGACATCCGGAGTTGTTTCGGCTCCCGTTCCCCCATTTGAATCAACTCCTGCAGCCTCTTCCAGCACAGCAGGCTCTGCAATGGCAACTGCTGTGACCACTTTATCCATGGCATCTGCAGTGGCAGAGACATCCACAGCGTCTCCTACAACCACCCCAGCATTTCAAACGTCTGCCGTCCGTCCTGATATAGGGAAGGCATCCACAGCTACTCTTCTCAACACTTCACCACTTGAGACAGCAGCCAAACTCTCTTCTGCAATAGCAAGGACATTTTCATCTCCACATGAAACCACTTCAGCTTTTGATGTTGCCTTTTCAACTAAAAGTGAAGCAGCCACACCACTGCTAACCACTCTGACCAATGCAGAAACATCCATAGCTCCTAATAGCGAGGCACCCAAATCTACTCTTATGACTGCTTCACCATTTGAAACTATACCTGAGGTCACCTCTACCTCTGCAGGAATAGCCAAAGCTTCTCCTGAGACCACTTCTTCCTTTGGGACAACAGCTATAGGATCCTTCAGCACAATAGGGGGATATACATTTCCTCCTAAGCCCACTTCCCCATTGCAGTCAACACCTGCTGCCTCTTTGAGAACACCAGGTACGTTCTCCACCACTCCTGTGACCACTTCACCTTTAAAGACCACTGTGGCCACTTCTACTCTAACAGAGACAACCACTGCTTCCCTTCCAACCACTTCAGCATTTAAGATGACAACTGTCTTCCCACCTACACTAAAGGAGGCTTCGACATCTACTCTTCTGAATACTTCACTACTTAGGACAGGAACAGGGAACACCTCACCCAGTACTGCCCAAGAGACCACCACACCACTTGAGGAAAGAGTTAAATTCACATCTGTGGTGAGAGAGCCACCCACATCTCCACCAACCAATACCCCAACATTTGAGATGACACCTTTAGTCACTATGAGCACACCAGACACATCCTCAGCTACTCTTGTGACCACTACACTTTTTGAAACAAGCCCCCAAACCATCTCCCGCACAGCAGGGACATCCTCAGCTGCTTCTAGGCCCACGTCCCCATTTGATACAACTGCTGCCACTGCTTCTAGCATGTCAGGGATGTCCTCAGTTGTGCCTCCGACCAGTTCACCATTGCAGACCTCTGCAGCCACTTCTACAGTAACACAGACATCCATAGCTTCCCTTGCAACCACGTTACCACTTGAAATACCAACTGCCCTCCCTCCTCCTGTAAGGGAGACATCGACCTCTGCTCTTTTGAACACTTCACCATTTGAGTCAGCTAGCGAAATCCCTTCTACACTAGCAGGGATGTCCACATCTCTGCTTAAATCCACATCAGCATTTGAGACACCTGCTACCACTTTGATGAAAACAGAAACAGCCACGCCACCTCCAGCTACATTGGCCAACACAGAGGTACCCTCTGCTTCTCCAGAAAATACTTCTTCTTGGGCAACAAAACCCACTTCCATCCTTACTACAATGGGCACATCTGTAGCTGTGCCTGAGAGCACTTCACAAGTTGCAATCACATCTGCTGTCACCTCTCCTAAGTATGAGACACCTAAAGCTGCTCTTGTGACTACTTTACCATTTGAGACAAGAGCTGAGGCCACCTCCAGCACTGCAGGCACGACCAAAAATGCTCCTAACATCTCTACACCCTTTGAGACAACCACTGCAGGAACCTCCAGCACAGCAGAGACCTCCGTAACTGCTTCTATGCCTAATCCTCCATTTGAATCAACTTCTGCCACCACTTCCAGCACTTCTGGGACCTCCTCAGCTGCTCCTCCAACCAGTTCACCACTGGAGAACGCTGCAGCCACTTCTGCTCTAACCGGGACATCCATAGAGTCCCTTGCAAACAGCTCACCATTTGCAACAGTGACTCCCAACCCTCCTCCTGTCAGGGAGACATCAACAGCTGCTCTTCTGAACACTTCACCATTTGGGACAGCAACTGAACTTCTCTCTACAATAGCAGGGGCACCGTCATCTGCACTTAAAACCACTTCAGCTGTTGAAGTATCTGCTGCCACTTCATTCAAAACAGAAACAGCTGCACCACCTCTAGCTACTTCCACCAGGGCAGAGACATCCACAGCTCCTCCAGAAACTACTTCTCCATTGACAAGGGCTACAGCCACTCTAACTACAGCAGGCACGTCAGGGTCTGTGCATGAGACCACCTCAGAAGTTGAGTTTACGGCCACTTTTACTTCTCCTATGAGTGAGGCATCCAAAGCTGTTCTTGTGACTACTTCACCCTTTGAAACAAGAGCTGAGGCCACCTCTGCAGGCATGACCAAGACAGCTCTGGACACCACAACATCCTATGAGATAATGGGTACAGGAACCCCTAGCACAACAGAGACATCCACAACTGCTACTATGCCCATTTCTCCATTGCAGTCAACTGCTGGAGCAACTACCAGCGCAGCAGGCTACTCTAGGGCTACTCTTGGAACCACTTTACCACCAGAGACCACTGCTGCCACTTCTACAGTGGCAGACACAACCACAGCGATCCTTGCAGCCACCTCGCCATTTGAAGCAACAACTCCGATCCCTCCTCCTCTAAAGGAGACATCAACAGCTGCCCTTCTGAGCACTTCACCAGCTGGGACCAGACCTGAGGCCATCTCCCGCACAGAAGGGAAAGCCAGTACTGCCCCACAGGCCACATCACCACTTGAGGAAAGACCTGAACTCACTTCTGTGACAAGAGAGCCATCCACATCTCCACGTCTCCACACCCCAGCTCTTGGCACAACTCCTGCAGCCACTGCAAGCCCGCCGGAGACCGCCTCAGCTGCTCTTGTGACCACTTCTCCTTTTGGAACAAGTCCGCAGCCCGCCTTACCCCCAGCAGAGACATCCACTACTGCACAAGAGATCACTTCACCATCTGAGACTCCAGCTGTGGCAACCTCGAGCACAGCAGGGACATCCGGAGTTGCTTCGGCTCCCGTTCCCCCATTTGAATCAACTCCTGCAGCCTCTTCCAGCACAGCAGGCTCTGCAATGGCAACTGCTGTGACCACTTTATCCATGGCATCTGCAGTGGCAGAGACATCCACAGTGTCTCCTACAACCACCCCAGCATTTCAAAGAATATCTACGATCCGTCCTGATATAGGGAAGGCATCCACAGCTACTCTTCCTAACACTTCATCATTTGAGACAGCAACTGAACTCCCTTCTATAATACCAGGAACATCCACATCTCCCCATGAAACCACTTCAGCATTTGAGGGAACTGCTGCCACTTCAACTACAAGACAAACAGCCTCTCCACTGCCGACCACTTTGGCAAATCCTGAGGCACAATCAGCTCCTCCAGAAAGCACTTCTCCATTGTCAACAAAAGCTACCACCACCCTTACTACAGCAGGCACATCCAGAGCTACACCTGCAACCATTTTATCAGTTGACATTACATCTGCTGGCACATCTAAGAGCAAGACACCCAAAGCTGCTCTTATGACTACTTCACCCTTTGAGACAAGAGCCGAGGTCTCCTCTAGTTCTGCAGGCATAAGCAAAGCTGCTCTTGAATCCACTACACTTTTTGAGACAACCACTGCAGCAATCATTAGCCAAACGGGGACATCCAAAGTTGCCTCTATGCCCATATCTACATTTGAATCATCTGAAGACACAGTGAGCACTTCTGCGACTTCCTCAGCTGCCTTTGTGACCAGTTCACCTTTCAAGACAACTGCTGCCACTTCTACCACCAAAGGGACAGCAACAGTGACAGCTTCTCTTGCAACCACTTCACTCTTTCATCCAAAAACTGCTGTTTCTCCTACCATAACAGAGGGCTCAACAGCTGCTCTTATGACTATCTCACCATTTATGACTAGAACTGTAGCCACTTCTAGTATATCTGGGACATTGCAAAGTGCCCTAGAGGCCACGTCGTCACTTGGGATGACCATCGCTGATACCTCGAGGCCAGCAAAGATATCCACAACTACTTCTACACCTACTTTACCATTTCTGTCAACTCCTGTAGGCTCTTCTAGCACAGCAGAGACCTCCTCTACTGGTCCTAAGTCCACTTCAGTCCCTTCTATAACAAAGTTGTTGGGCTCCTCTGGGTCAACCACGTCATCCCCTCTGTCCCATATCACTGCTGAGAGCAAAAGTACTCTTTCTGCTATTACAACCACAGAGATTAATTTATCTGCCTCTCCCAGCTTTGGTCCAGTTAAGACTACAGCATTCATTTCCACTGCAGCAGCCCCTCTGTCAACCACCCTTCTAACAAACCCTGAGACAACTACTATGATGATCAAAACTGCCAGGTTTAGTACTTCTGCAGCTGCAGAGCTAACCACCTATTTGGTAAAAAGCAACCAATCTGAGATGACAACAGCATTAATCACAACTCAAAATTCAGAGAAAACCAGGACTGAACTTCATACTAGCAGCCTATTTGGGACCTCAGCACCATTGGATAATGCTTCAATAGATATGAGGAGCACCAAGACTCCTTTGACCACTGCTCAATCTGAGACTACAACCACACAACCCAGCACTGCAAATGTCCCTGAAACTACCACTGCAACCGAGACTACACCGTCCTCTGAAAGACCCACAACTGGGATTGCAGAGAGACCTCTTACCACCCCCATAAAGACACTGCTTACAACACCGCCAGTCACAAGTAAGCATTTCTGTGTGTTAGAGCCTCCCGAATGCATAGGCATTTTCTCACACCTGTCAAGATTTTCACCGCATGCAAAACTAAATTATCTTTTTCTCTGTGTGATTCAATACTGCAGATATTATTTTCTAAACACTGACAACACGCGCGGCTCAAATGAGATTGTTTGAGACATGCTTGCTTGGGAACGTGTGCGAAAGCTTGCTAGCCAAATCAACTTCACCATTAGGTGCCAAGTAAGGGTCTGAAAAGGTTTTAAGCAGCTCTTGGGTGTTTCAGGGCTACAGCATGTGCCAGACATAGCTATTAATTTAGTCTTTTTTAATGTAATGCTTCCTAGGGGAAAAAAATTAATTTTCAGTGTCTCACATTGAAAGTCTTCTTCAGATGTCTAAGATGTAGAAGTCAGGATCTGTTTTGCCCTGTTCTTTACTGTCACGTCTTTTGGCTGCATGTAAAACAGCCATATTTATGTTGCTACATTTACTTTCTCACCATTAACATTTACATAGAACTTTGGACGGCTCTAATTAAAGCTATTCCTATGCAGGTCAACGGGTCACTGAACCCACTATCAAGCCTGCCACAGCGGTCCCCGTCGACAGACCAGTTAGTGGTGACAACGTCACAACTCAGCAAACCAGCACCCAGCCCACACCGACGTTCAGCAGCTCCACAAGTAAGTGCTGTGACCACAAATGAATAGCGTCACAATAGTCTACCTGGAATCCAGAGCATTAAACCAAATGTACTCAGGTTCTCGGGAAAAAAAAGTCTAGCAACATTATCCCTTCTTTCAGGTGGGGTTGCACAGAGAGTTGGAGAGTGAAATGAATGCATAGATAAGAATACCCCTTCTCTATTTTTGTCAGCTATTTCTACTTTATTAGTGTTTTGCTATTATTGTTGTGGGAAATAAATGTCACAAATGTCAGGTAGTCAATATATGCATCCTCGAGACACCGTGCTCAAAAGCACTACCACCTACCCTAAATCTTTCATTTTCATTCCATTCCAAAAGCTAGAGATGCGAGTCAAATACTAAAAGAAATGAATTTATTCTCAATGATTTCCCTACCACAGGAGCTACAACCAAGTCTCCATTTGCCCCAGAGTTACCTTCTAAAACGGCACAGGTTCCTACAACAACCATGCCAGCAACAGCAACCCCTGTGTGGCAGAAGACAACTTCTTCCTTGCCAATGACCACATCCAAGCCAACAAGTAAGACGTTTTGCTGCATTTTTTTTTATACAACAGTGTTAACAATCAGGCTTTGGACTGTAAGAGCAACATTTTCAAAAGTACAGAAGTCATTTTGAGACTCTCAGTGGGACTTAGAATAAAATATATCTGTACATCTACTGCATGTACATAACCTGAACTGGAAGTAGCATAGCTGCTTTAGTGTAACGCTGCACACATAGCAATAAACTCTAAAACTAAAGAGGACTGGGGGTCATCCAAAAGGATTTAACCAAACGGAGGGACAGATTCTCATACCTTTCCTCATCCTGAAGACAATCTTAGTCAATGAATACTCTCACTGAAAGCAATAGGAATGCTTTTAGAGAACAGTACCATTATACACGCACTTTTATTATACATTACCATTATACACGTGTAACTGGCAGGTATGGAGCCTAAAAAGTTGCAAATATATGGTCAGATGAAACTAAATAATACATGTAAGAAATAATAACATAGATAAATTTGCAAGGTAAAGCTATTTAATGTCTTGTAGGGACAGCACAAAAAAGAGATGTTGATGAACATTAGCAACCAAGATCATCAAAGAAGATCATTTGAACTTAAGACTTGATCTGGTGCAATGTTATTTCTTATTAATATCAATCCCTATTTTCAGGGAAAAAATAGTGATATTAGAGAGGTATAACTTCCAAGAGATTGAGGGGAGAATCATATTAAGCTTTCACACATGTAAATGGCATGTATGTGGCTATCTAACTGGAATTACTGGCCGCTATGCAGGTTTGGATCCTGAATTTCCCATACCAGCCAAAGGAGCAAACTCAGTACAGCTGTAGTCCAGCCAACAAAATTCCCAAGAAAAACAGATTAATCAACTACACATCAACATTCAGAAAAGAAAAATAGCAAGTAGTGGTAGGGTGAGGAAAAGGCAGCAGAAGAACACCTTCTTAATTGCTGGCTAAACATCTGAGGAGTTAGGGAATTTCCCAGATAGGATTTGGCATTTTAATGAGATATGAACTTTTACTTATCACCTCCCACTTGCAGCTATTTCACTGATATCACTCCCTTATAAAAAAAAAATCCTTATATTTCCAGCTGGGATTCAAAGCACAACAAAATATCTTATGATTGAACAATTCACGGTGAACTTCACCATAACCAACCTCCAGTACTCCACAGCACTTGGGACTCCCGGTTCCAACACATTCAATGCTACGGAGAAAAACCTGGCCCATTTGGTAAGTTGACCCAGCTGCACCCTTCCCTAGGGGGCTCGGGGTTTTTCAGCCTACCTTGCAGAATGATTTACAAATGATGTTGTGAATCTGTGACTTGGCAGCTCAACCCCATCTTCAGGGAGAGCAGCATCGGCCCCGCTTACCTGGAATGCAAAGTGATGGCTTATCGGTAAGTGTCCTGGGCTTTGGAGGTCCCATTTTATGAGTGGTCTGGGTGCTTGCTCGCTGTCTTCTCCTTCGGCATTGCAGTGGGGCAAAACATGTCCTTAGCACAACACAACCTCTCCAAGCCTGCCACTCCCTCTCTAACTAGAATGGACACGTGTGAAATGTGGCAGGGAAGACTCGGCCCTATGGGTCAAAGGCCTTTCAGGGTCACAGTGCAGGGAGGCAGGGAGCAAATGTGCTTTACATTTCCAAAATGAAAGTTGAAAAGTTCATGCTGACACGAGGCAGAAAATGCTAGGAAACTAGGGAGAGTGGAAATCTGCTCTGGAGAGCTGTCTAAGCACATGAGATCACCTGGGCTCTTGGCTTTTGCAGACCCGTGAGGGACAGGGGCAACACCGGGGTGGATGCTGCCTGCACCTACCGAAACGACTCCACCAGGCCCCCATTTGACAGAGTGTGTGTTTACCATGAAGTGCGCAACAGGACAAATGGCGTCACCCAGCTGGGCCCCTACACCCTGGACAAGGGCAGCCTCTACATCAATGGTAGGCAGCACATTTTGCAGCACTGGGCTCGTGCCCTTCACAGGATTGCCTGCATAAATCCACAAACCGTTTCCCTACATGTCCCAAAACAAAGCCAGCGCAGAACAAAAGCTCACATTGCCTGCAGGGAGCACACTGCTGACACCTCTCCTGCAGCGCTTGGGGAAAGGAGAGGCAGCTCCCACTGCATGCAGGCACCCTTCCTAGACCTCCAAGCACACTTTGGGCAGCACACAATAGCTTTGCATGCCCCAGGCTCTGTACACCACAGTCCTGATCAGCTTTAGTCTGCAGGAGGACACTAGAGCCTACCCTTCCTGCAAGGACAAACAATGCTGAACCAAAGTGAGCCACAGCCACCACAATCCAACCTTCCCCCACATACCCCTAGCAGCTGATTGTGGGCCATAACTACCGTGTAGGTGGGAGGAGCAAGGGCTTCCACAGGCACCAGCCACCCCATGAGCCCCCTAAATGGACGAGATAAATCCACAAGCAACTCATTGGCAGGTCATGCCCCAGCCCTAGAAAAGCTCTTGTTCATAGCTCGGCCCACATCCTGAACTGCAGGCCCTCACTTGGAGAGCACTGCCACCACCCCAGCACGGGGCCGGACATTGGGCATCATTACAGTGGCAGGAAAAGTCGCCTACAGCTTATCAGAGTGGTTGTACTAAAGCAACACCCAAACATGTACCCTTATTCACTCTATGATCGAACATCCTTCACCCACCGAGAAGGACCCTCCAACAGCCCCATTGCTAATGAGGACACACTGCAAGGGGGAGTTGATGATGAGAGCTTGGGCAGCCGACCTTGCTCTTCCCTTGTGCTTCTTTAGATCCCGCTAACGATTTAATTTTCCCATTGCAGGCTATAACGAAGCACCAGCTCTGCCAAGTGAGTATATGTCATAATTAACTCTCCTTCAAACACAGACCCTGGGAAGCCACACAGCTCCACAAATGGGCCCCAAACAAGTGGGGAGAGGGGGGTATATGGATTTCAGGAAACCTCTGCAGTCCTGGTAACTGAGTGAACTGAGAAGGGGCTCCCAGCTCCTGATGTCAACACAAAAGCCCATTGCCCAAGACACATCCTTGATCCTGCAGAATGGGACATACCTTCCCATGACTGGGGGGCAAGGAGAGGGGATGCATCTCCTCCAGGGACAGACTGCATGTTACAATTGAATGGTTATTCACTTTTGCTTTCCAGCTACACTGCCAACTACAACGTTGGCTGCAGCGGTCGAACACTTCACGGTGAACTTCACCATAACCAACCTCCGGTACACTTCAACGCTCGGGACTCCCCATTCCCAAAAATTCAATGCTACGGAAATAATCCTGACCCATTTGGTAAGGGAAAGTAGCTGCAACCTTTCCTGGGACAAGCCCTGGGGGCCACAGTCATTATGGCCCACCTCACAGGACCCTCACTAATGCCATCCTCTTCTTGGCAGCTTGATCCCATCTTCCGGGAGAGCAGCATCGGCCCCGCTTACATGGGCTGTCGGGTGACAGCTTACAGGTGAGAGCTTGGGGCTGGGTAGGTGCCCTCTTCAGTGTGGTCCAGAGGCACACTCACTGTCTTCCTCTTTGGCACTGTGATGGGGCCAAAGTGCATCCTTTGTGCATCACAACCTCTACCCCAGCTTTGGGCAAATTACAGCTCATGGGCCAAATCCGGCCTGCCGGGCACTTTCATGAAGCCCGTGGTGCCAACCAATGAATTGTACCCCACCCAGGCCTTCTGCCTACTTGGGTGGGAGTGAGGCACTCATGCATACAGCCCCCACAACATACCCTATGGCACCTCGCCCCCACCCTCATGGGCGGAAGGGCCCTGCCCATTCAGCAGCAGCTGCTGCCAGTGCTTCAGGCTTCCCCCAACCCACTGGCTTCAGGGAGCAGGTAGGGAAACATTAGGGGTGGGAGTGGGGCTGCAGCTGGGTGGGAGCGTGGGACTGACGGCAGCTAGAGTCCACACCCAGGGGTGTGGCGGCAGTGTAGAGCCACGGTAGCTTGTGTGTGGGTGTGAGAGAGTTGGGGATGTGAGGAACCCCACCCCACACACTCTCCCCATGGTGTGCAACCCTAGTAGGGAGCGACAGCAGGGCTGCACACTGCAGAAAGCAGTGCAGCCCCTGCCGGCTGTCTGTATAGTGGGTGCTCCCCATGCTCGTGCTGCCGGGGAGGGAAGCCCCACGCTCTGGAGCCGGCTGCCTTCCCCACCCCAGCTGGCTCCAGTGCCTGGGGCTTCTCTCCTGTGTCTCACCAGTGTGGGGAGCGCTGGTGATACGGACAGCCGGCGCGGGTGCGCTCCTTGATGTGATGTGCTGCACTGGCCGGAGCCATGCCCCCGCCGTGCAACAGCCGCGGGGCTGGGCCCCCACACCCCTCCCACTTTCTCACACACCCTACAAATACAACACACCCACGCCCTGCCCCCACACATATACATAACCCCCAACATAGCCTATTCCCCACACACACCTAGCTACACACCCCACCATACACGCACACCAACCCCCACCATACACAGACACACTCACCATACACCCCCTATACGCCACCATACACACACAGCCACACCCCCCACACTATATACAAGACTAAGAATTAATCTTGAGTCGTTATGCAATTTCCTCTATAGACAGGACACTAACGCAATCCATGACAAAAATATTTTTTGTAATACAATTAAAATATGTTATAGTAGGCATTTGATTTTAGGGTATGGGTGTGTGGTACCGCACAAATGCCACATACCCACATCCTGCCCCCACAACCACCCACATGTACATAACCAACAACATACCCAACACATAGCCACACAGTCCCACATCCCACTATACACACCCACCCCAACTTCCAGCACACACACACACACACACACACTTCACGATACACTCACACACTCCCAGCCATACCCCCACCACACTATATACAAGACTAAGAATTTATTTTGAGTCCTTATGCAATCACCTCTATATACACTATACAAACACAAATGATGACAAAAATATTTTTTTTTTAGGAAAATTAGAATATGCTACAGTAGGTATTTGAATTTTAGTGTATGATTTTGTTTTTCTCTAGTTCTAAAATGGCAACCCCCCCCCTGCCAAAACAAGTATTTCTGGGGTCTAGGGTTAGGGGTGAGTCTTCAGGTCCCAAGATGGTGACCAGGGGGCAGGGTAACCATCAAGGGATGGGGCTACCCATGTGGCCCTTCAAAGCTCACCAAACCTTGTTAAGTGGCCCTCCCCCCAAAATAATTGCCTGCCCCTGCCCTACACCTTACTGCTCCCTCTGGGCCTAGGGTTAACACCTGTGAAACAGGGCCAAGTCTTTCAAATCGCATGGGTCAAGGGCCTTGCAGAGTTGGCTCATGCTCCCTTGGGACACACTGCAAGGAAGCAGGAAGCGAGTGCGGTTTACATTTCCAAAATGAAAGTTGGCATGTTCATGCCGATGTGATGCAGAAAATGCTAGGAAACTAGGGAGAGAAGGAATCTGTGCTGGAGAGCTGTCTGAGTGCAAAAATATCACCTGGGGTCTTGGCTTTTGCAGACTCGTGAGGGACGGGGCCAACACCGGGGTGGATGCTGCCTGCACCTACCGAAGCGACTCCACCAGGCCCCCGTTTGACAGAGTGCGTGTTTACCATGAAGTGCGCAACAGGACAAATGGCGTCACCCAGCTGGGCCCCTACACCCTGGACAAGGGCAGCCTCTACATCAATGGTAGGCAGCGCATTTTGCAGCACTGGGCTCGTGCCCTTCACAGGATTGCCTGCATAAATCCACAAACCGTTTCCCTGCATGTACCCAACGGGGCTATGAGCATCCAGAGAAAAGGAAGTCATCACAGAATAGAAGCTCACCTTGCAAGTCTTGCTCTTCACTTGTCCCTCTTTTGCTCCTGTGCCTCTCTAGACTCTTCTCATGATTTCCCTTTCCCATTGCAGGCTATAACGAAGCACCAGCTCTTCCAAGTGAGTATATGTTAACACTGACTGTTCATTCAAACACAGACTCTGGGAAGCCACACAGTCTCACAGCTGGCGCCCAAGCTGGTGGGGGATGTATGGGTTTGTCTGGACCTCTGCTGTCCGGATACCCAAGTAAATGGGCCTGCTCCTGAGAAGGGTCTCCCATCTCCTGATGTCAACACAAAAGCCCATTGCCCGCAGCACATCCTTGACCCTACAGAATGGGACACCTCTTCCCATGATGGGGCCATCTCCTCTGGGGACAGACTGCATGTTACAATTGAATGGTTATTCACTTTTGCTTTCCAGCTACGCTGCCTACTACAACGTTGGCTGCAGCGGTCGAACACTTCACGGTGAACTTCACCATAACCAACCTCCAGTACACCTCAACTCTCGGGACTCCCCATTCCCAAAAATTCAATGCTACGGAAATAATCCTGACTCATTTGGTAAGGGAAAGTAGCTGCAACCTTTCCTGGGACAAGCCCTGGGGGCCACAGTCATTATGGCCCACCTCGCAGGACCCTCACTAATGCCATCCTCTTCTTGGCAGCTTGATCCCATCTTCCGGGAGAGCAGCATCGGCCCCGCTTACATGGGCTGTCGGGTGACAGCTTACAGGTGAGAGCTTGGGGCTGGGTAGGTGCCCTCTTCAGTGTGGTCCAGAGGCACACTCACGGTCCTCCTCTTTGGCACTGTGATGGGGCCAAAGTGCATCCTTTGTGCATCACAACCTCTACCCCAGCTTTGGGCAAATTACAGCTCATGGGCCAAATCCGGCCTGCCGGGCACTTTCATGAAGCCCGTGGTGCCAACCAATGAATTGTACCCCACCCAGGCCTTCTGCCTACTTGGGTGGGAGTGAGGCACTCATGCATACAGCCCCCACAACATACCCTATGGCACCTCGCCCCCACCCTCATGGGCGGAAGGGCCCTGCCCATTCAGCAGCAGCTGCTGCCAGTGCTTCAGGCTTCCCCCAACCCACTGGCTTCAGGGAGCAGGTAGGGAAACATTAGGGGTGGGAGTGGGGCTGCAGCTGGGTGGGAGCGTGGGACTGACGGCAGCTAGAGTCCACACCCAGGGGTGTGGCGGCAGTGTAGAGCCACGGTAGCTTGTGTGTGGGTGTGAGAGAGTTGGGGATGTGAGGAACCCCACCCCACACACTCTCCCCATGGTGTGCAACCCTAGTAGGGAGCGACAGCAGGGCTGCACACTGCAGAAAGCAGTGCAGCCCCTGCCGGCTGTCTGTATAGTGGGTGCTCCCCATGCTCGTGCTGCCGGGGAGGGAAGCCCCACGCTCTGGAGCCGGCTGCCTTCCCCACCCCAGCTGGCTCCAGTGCCTGGGGCTTCTCTCCTGTGTCTCACCAGTGTGGGGAGCGCTGGTGATATGGACAGCCGGCGGGGGTGCGCTCCTTGATGTGATGTGCTGCACTGGCCGGAGCCACGCCCCCCGCCGTGCAACAGCCGCGGGGCTGGGCCCCCACACCCCTCCCACTTTCTCACACACCCTACAAATACAACACACCCACGCCCTGCCCCCACAACCACCCACATGTACATAACCAACAACATACCCAACACATAGCCACACAGTCCCACATCCCACTATACACACCCACCCCAACTTCCAGCACACACACACACACACACACACGCTTCACGATACACTCACACACTCCCAGCCATACCCCCACCACACTATATACAAGACTAAGAATTTATTTTGAGTCCTTATGCAATCACCTCTATATACACTATACAAACACAAATGATGACAAAAATATTTTTTTTTTAGGAAAATTAGAATATGCTACAGTAGGTATTTGAATTTTAGTGTATGATTTTGTTTTTCTCTAGTTCTAAAATGGCAACCCCCCCCCTGCCAAAACAAGTATTTCTGGGGTCTAGGGTTAGGGGTGAGTCTTCAGGTCCCAAGATGGTGACCAGGGGGCAGGGTAACCATCAAGGGATGGGGCTACCCATGTGGCCCTTCAAAGCTCACCAAACCTTGTTAAGTGGCCCTCCCCCCAAAATAATTGCCTGCCCCTGCCCTACACCTTACTGCTCCCTCTGGGCCTAGGGTTAACACCTGTGAAACAGGGCCAAGTCTTTCAAATCGCATGGGTCAAGGGCCTTGCAGAGTTGGCTCATGCTCCCTTGGGACACACTGCAAGGAAGCAGGAAGCGAGTGCGGTTTACATTTCCAAAATGAAAGTTGGCATGTTCATGCCGATGTGATGCAGAAAATGCTAGGAAACTAGGGAGAGAAGGAATCTGTGCTGGAGAGCTGTCTGAGTGCAAAAATATCACCTGGGGTCTTGGCTTTTGCAGACTCGTGAGGGACGGGGCCAACACCGGGGTGGATGCTGCCTGCACCTACCGAAGCGACTCCACCAGGCCCCCGTTTGACAGAGTGCGTGTTTACCATGAAGTGCGCAACAGGACAAATGGCGTCACCCAGCTGGGCCCCTACACCCTGGACAAGGGCAGCCTCTACATCAATGGTAGGCAGCGCATTTTGCAGCACTGGGCTCGTGCCCTTCACAGGATTGCCTGCATAAATCCACAAACCGTTTCCCTGCATGTACCCAACGGGGCTATGAGCATCCAGAGAAAAGGAAGTCATCACAGAATAGAAGCTCACCTTGCAAGTCTTGCTCTTCACTTGTCCCTCTTTTGCTCCTGTGCCTCTCTAGACTCTTCTCATGATTTCCCTTTCCCATTGCAGGCTATAACGAAGCACCAGCTCTTCCAAGTGAGTATATGTTAACACTGACTGTTCATTCAAACACAGACTCTGGGAAGCCACACAGTCTCACAGCTGGCGCCCAAGCTGGTGGGGGATGTATGGGTTTGTCTGGACCTCTGCTGTCCGGATACCCAAGTAAATGGGCCTGCTCCTGAGAAGGGTCTCCCATCTCCTGATGTCAACACAAAAGCCCATTGCCCGCAGCACATCCTTGACCCTACAGAATGGGACACCTCTTCCCATGATGGGGCCATCTCCTCTGGGGACAGACTGCATGTTACAATTGAATGGTTATTCACTTTTGCTTTCCAGCTACGCTGCCTACTACAACGTTGGCTGCAGCGGTCGAACACTTCACGGTGAACTTCACCATAACCAACCTCCAGTACACCTCAACTCTCGGGACTCCCCATTCCCAAAAATTCAATGCTACGGAAATAATCCTGACTCATTTGGTAAGGGAAAGTAGCTGCAACCTTTCCTGGGACAAGCCCTGGGGGCCACAGTCATTATGGCCCACCTCGCAGGACCCTCACTAATGCCATCCTCTTCTTGGCAGCTTGATCCCATCTTCCGGGAGAGCAGCATCGGCCCCGCTTACATGGGCTGTCGGGTGACAGCTTACAGGTGAGAGCTTGGGGCTGGGTAGGTGCCCTCTTCAGTGTGGTCCAGAGGCACACTCACGGTCCTCCTCTTTGGCACTGTGATGGGGCCAAAGTGCATCTTTTGTGCATCACAACCTCTACCCCAGCTTTGGGCAAATTACAGCTCATGGGCCAAATCCGGCCTGTCGGGCACTTTCATGAAGCCCGTGGTGCCAACCAATGAATTGTACCCCACCCAGGCCTTCTGCCTACTTGGGTGGGAGTGAGGCACTCATGCATACAGCCCCCACAACATACCCTATGGCACCTCGCCCCCACCCTCATGGGCGGAAGGGCCCTGCCCATTCAGCAGCAGCTGCTGCCAGTGCTTCAGGCTTCCCCCAACCCACTGGCTTCAGGGAGCAGGTAGGGAAACATTAGGGGTGGGAGTGGGGCTGCAGCTGGGTGGGAGCGTGGGACTGACGGCAGCTAGAGTCCACACCCAGGGGTGTGGCGGCAGTGTAGAGCCACGGTAGCTTGTGTGTGGGTGTGAGAGAGTTGGGGATGTGAGGAACCCCACCCCACACACTCTCCCCATGGTGTGCAACCCTAGTAGGGAGCGACAGCAGGGCTGCACACTGCAGAAAGCAGTGCAGCCCCTGCCGGCTGTCTGTATAGTGGGTGCTCCCCATGCTCGTGCTGCCGGGGAGGGAAGCCCCACACTCTGGAGCCGGCTGCCTTCCCCACCCCAGCTGGCTCCAGTGCCTGGGGCTTCTCTCCTGTGTCTCACCAGTGTGGGGAGCGCTGGTGATACGGACAGCCGGCGCGGGTGCGCTCCTTGATGTGATGTGCTGCACTGGCCAGAGCCATGCCCCCGCCGTGCAACAGCCGCGGGGCTGGGCCCCCACACCCCTCCCACTTTCTCACACACCCTACAAATACAACACACCCACGGCCTGCCCCCACAACCACCCACATGTACATAACCAACAACATACCCAACACATAGCCACACAGTCCCACATCCCACTATACACACCCACCCCAACTTCCAGCACACACACACACACACACACACACGCTTCACGATACACTCACACACTCCCAGCCATACCCCCACCACACTATATACAAGACTAAGAATTTATTTTGAGTCCTTATGCAATCACCTCTATATACACTATACAAACACAAATGATGACAAAAATATTTTTTTTTTAGGAAAATTAGAATATGCTACAGTAGGTATTTGAATTTTAGTGTATGATTTTGTTTTTCTCTAGTTCTAAAATGGCAACCCCCCCCCTGCCAAAACAAGTATTTCTGGGGTCTAGGGTTAGGGGTGAGTCTTCAGGTCCCAAGATGGTGACCAGGGGGCAGGGTAACCATCAAGGGATGGGGCTACCCATGTGGCCCTTCAAAGCTCACCAAACCTTGTTAAGTGGCCCTCCCCCCAAAATAATTGCCTGCCCCTGCCCTACACCTTACTGCTCCCTCTGGGCCTAGGGTTAACACCTGTGAAACAGGGCCAAGTCTTTCAAATCGCATGGGTCAAGGGCCTTGCAGAGTTGGCTCATGCTCCCTTGGGACACACTGCAAGGAAGCAGGAAGCGAGTGCGGTTTACATTTCCAAAATGAAAGTTGGCATGTTCATGCCGATGTGATGCAGAAAATGCTAGGAAACTAGGGAGAGAAGGAATCTGTGCTGGAGAGCTGTCTGAGTGCAAAAATATCACCTGGGGTCTTGGCTTTTGCAGACTCGTGAGGGACGGGGCCAACACCGGGGTGGATGCTGCCTGCACCTACCGAAGCGACTCCACCAGGCCCCCGTTTGACAGAGTGCGTGTTTACCATGAAGTGCGCAACAGGACAAATGGCGTCACCCAGCTGGGCCCCTACACCCTGGACAAGGGCAGCCTCTACATCAATGGTAGGCAGCGCATTTTGCAGCACTGGGCTCGTGCCCTTCACAGGATTGCCTGCATAAATCCACAAACCGTTTCCCTGCATGTACCCAACGGGGCTATGAGCATCCAGAGAAAAGGAAGTCATCACAGAATAGAAGCTCACCTTGCAAGTCTTGCTCTTCACTTGTCCCTCTTTTGCTCCTGTGCCTCTCTAGACTCTTCTCATGATTTCCCTTTCCCATTGCAGGCTATAACGAAGCACCAGCTCTTCCAAGTGAGTATATGTTAACACTGACTGTTCATTCAAACACAGACTCTGGGAAGCCACACAGTCTCACAGCTGGCGCCCAAGCTGGTGGGGGATGTATGGGTTTGTCTGGACCTCTGCTGTCCGGATACCCAAGTAAATGGGCCTGCTCCTGAGAAGGGTCTCCCATCTCCTGATGTCAACACAAAAGCCCATTGCCCGCAGCACATCCTTGACCCTACAGAATGGGACACCTCTTCCCATGATGGGGCCATCTCCTCTGGGGACAGACTGCATGTTACAATTGAATGGTTATTCACTTTTGCTTTCCAGCTACGCTGCCTACTACAACGTTGGCTGCAGCGGTCGAACACTTCACGGTGAACTTCACCATAACCAACCTCCAGTACACCTCAACTCTCGGGACTCCCCATTCCCAAAAATTCAATGCTACGGAAATAATCCTGACTCATTTGGTAAGGGAAAGTAGCTGCAACCTTTCCTGGGACAAGCCCTGGGGGCCACAGTCATTATGGCCCACCTCGCAGGACCCTCACTAATGCCATCCTCTTCTTGGCAGCTTGATCCCATCTTCCGGGAGAGCAGCATCGGCCCCGCTTACATGGGCTGTCGGGTGACAGCTTACAGGTGAGAGCTTGGGGCTGGGTAGGTGCCCTCTTCAGTGTGGTCCAGAGGCACACTCACGGTCCTCCTCTTTGGCACTGTGATGGGGCCAAAGTGCATCCTTTGTGCATCACAACCTCTACCCCAGCTTTGGGCAAATTACAGCTCATGGGCCAAATCCGGCCTGCCGGGCACTTTCATGAAGCCCGTGGTGCCAACCAATGAATTGTACCCCACCCAGGCCTTCTGCCTACTTGGGTGGGAGTGAGGCACTCATGCATACAGCCCCCACAACATACCCTATGGCACCTCGCCCCCACCCTCATGGGCGGAAGGGCCCTGCCCATTCAGCAGCAGCTGCTGCCAGTGCTTCAGGCTTCCCCCAACCCACTGGCTTCAGGGAGCAGGTAGGGAAACATTAGGGGTGGGAGTGGGGCTGCAGCTGGGTGGGAGCGTGGGACTGACGGCAGCTAGAGTCCACACCCAGGGGTGTGGCGGCAGTGTAGAGCCACGGTAGCTTGTGTGTGGGTGTGAGAGAGTTGGGGATGTGAGGAACCCCACCCCACACACTCTCCCCATGGTGTGCAACCCTAGTAGGGAGCGACAGCAGGGCTGCACACTGCAGAAAGCAGTGCAGCCCCTGCCGGCTGTCTGTATAGTGGGTGCTCCCCATGCTCGTGCTGCCGGGGAGGGAAGCCCCACGCTCTGGAGCCGGCTGCCTTCCCCACCCCAGCTGGCTCCAGTGCCTGGGGCTTCTCTCCTGTGTCTCACCAGTGTGGGGAGCGCTGGTGATATGGACAGCCGGCGGGGGTGCGCTCCTTGATGTGATGTGCTGCACTGGCCGGAGCCACGCCCCCCGCCGTGCAACAGCCGCGGGGCTGGGCCCCCACACCCCTCCCACTTTCTCACACACCCTACAAATACAACACACCCACGCCCTGCCCCCACAACCACCCACATGTACATAACCAACAACATACCCAACACATAGCCACACAGTCCCACATCCCACTATACACACCCACCCCAACTTCCAGCACACACACACACACACACACACGCTTCACGATACACTCACACACTCCCAGCCATACCCCCACCACACTATATACAAGACTAAGAATTTATTTTGAGTCCTTATGCAATCACCTCTATATACACTATACAAACACAAATGATGACAAAAATATTTTTTTTTTAGGAAAATTAGAATATGCTACAGTAGGTATTTGAATTTTAGTGTATGATTTTGTTTTTCTCTAGTTCTAAAATGGCAACCCCCCCCCTGCCAAAACAAGTATTTCTGGGGTCTAGGGTTAGGGGTGAGTCTTCAGGTCCCAAGATGGTGACCAGGGGGCAGGGTAACCATCAAGGGATGGGGCTACCCATGTGGCCCTTCAAAGCTCACCAAACCTTGTTAAGTGGCCCTCCCCCCAAAATAATTGCCTGCCCCTGCCCTACACCTTACTGCTCCCTCTGGGCCTAGGGTTAACACCTGTGAAACAGGGCCAAGTCTTTCAAATCGCATGGGTCAAGGGCCTTGCAGAGTTGGCTCATGCTCCCTTGGGACACACTGCAAGGAAGCAGGAAGCGAGTGCGGTTTACATTTCCAAAATGAAAGTTGGCATGTTCATGCCGATGTGATGCAGAAAATGCTAGGAAACTAGGGAGAGAAGGAATCTGTGCTGGAGAGCTGTCTGAGTGCAAAAATATCACCTGGGGTCTTGGCTTTTGCAGACTCGTGAGGGACGGGGCCAACACCGGGGTGGATGCTGCCTGCACCTACCGAAGCGACTCCACCAGGCCCCCGTTTGACAGAGTGCGTGTTTACCATGAAGTGCGCAACAGGACAAATGGCGTCACCCAGCTGGGCCCCTACACCCTGGACAAGGGCAGCCTCTACATCAATGGTAGGCAGCGCATTTTGCAGCACTGGGCTCGTGCCCTTCACAGGATTGCCTGCATAAATCCACAAACCGTTTCCCTGCATGTACCCAACGGGGCTATGAGCATCCAGAGAAAAGGAAGTCATCACAGAATAGAAGCTCACCTTGCAAGTCTTGCTCTTCACTTGTCCCTCTTTTGCTCCTGTGCCTCTCTAGACTCTTCTCATGATTTCCCTTTCCCATTGCAGGCTATAACGAAGCACCAGCTCTTCCAAGTGAGTATATGTTAACACTGACTGTTCATTCAAACACAGACTCTGGGAAGCCACACAGTCTCACAGCTGGCGCCCAAGCTGGTGGGGGATGTATGGGTTTGTCTGGACCTCTGCTGTCCGGATACCCAAGTAAATGGGCCTGCTCCTGAGAAGGGTCTCCCATCTCCTGATGTCAACACAAAAGCCCATTGCCCGCAGCACATCCTTGACCCTACAGAATGGGACACCTCTTCCCATGATGGGGCCATCTCCTCTGGGGACAGACTGCATGTTACAATTGAATGGTTATTCACTTTTGCTTTCCAGCTACGCTGCCTACTACAACGTTGGCTGCAGCGGTCGAACACTTCACGGTGAACTTCACCATAACCAACCTCCAGTACACCTCAACTCTCGGGACTCCCCATTCCCAAAAATTCAATGCTACGGAAATAATCCTGACTCATTTGGTAAGGGAAAGTAGCTGCAACCTTTCCTGGGACAAGCCCTGGGGGCCACAGTCATTATGGCCCACCTCGCAGGACCCTCACTAATGCCATCCTCTTCTTGGCAGCTTGATCCCATCTTCCGGGAGAGCAGCATCGGCCCCGCTTACATGGGCTGTCGGGTGACAGCTTACAGGTGAGAGCTTGGGGCTGGGTAGGTGCCCTCTTCAGTGTGGTCCAGAGGCACACTCACGGTCCTCCTCTTTGGCACTGTGATGGGGCCAAAGTGCATCCTTTGTGCATCACAACCTCTACCCCAGCTTTGGGCAAATTACAGCTCATGGGCCAAATCCGGCCTGCCGGGCACTTTCATGAAGCCCGTGGTGCCAACCAATGAATTGTACCCCACCCAGGCCTTCTGCCTACTTGGGTGGGAGTGAGGCACTCATGCATACAGCCCCCACAACATACCCTATGGCACCTCGCCCCCACCCTCATGGGCGGAAGGGCCCTGCCCATTCAGCAGCAGCTGCTGCCAGTGCTTCAGGCTTCCCCCAACCCACTGGCTTCAGGGAGCAGGTAGGGAAACATTAGGGGTGGGAGTGGGGCTGCAGCTGGGTGGGAGCGTGGGACTGACGGCAGCTAGAGTCCACACCCAGGGGTGTGGCGGCAGTGTAGAGCCACGGTAGCTTGTGTGTGGGTGTGAGAGAGTTGGGGATGTGAGGAACCCCACCCCACACACTCTCCCCATGGTGTGCAACCCTAGTAGGGAGCGACAGCAGGGCTGCACACTGCAGAAAGCAGTGCAGCCCCTGCCGGCTGTCTGTATAGTGGGTGCTCCCCATGCTCGTGCTGCCGGGGAGGGAAGCCCCACGCTCTGGAGCCGGCTGCCTTCCCCACCCCAGCTGGCTCCAGTGCCTGGGGCTTCTCTCCTGTGTCTCACCAGTGTGGGGAGCGCTGGTGATATGGACAGCCGGCGGGGGTGCGCTCCTTGATGTGATGTGCTGCACTGGCCGGAGCCACGCCCCCCGCCGTGCAACAGCCGCGGGGCTGGGCCCCCACACCCCTCCCACTTTCTCACACACCCTACAAATACAACACACCCACGCCCTGCCCCCACAACCACCCACATGTACATAACCAACAACATACCCAACACATAGCCACACAGTCCCACATCCCACTATACACACCCACCCCAACTTCCAGCACACACACACACACACACACACGCTTCACGATACACTCACACACTCCCAGCCATACCCCCACCACACTATATACAAGACTAAGAATTTATTTTGAGTCCTTATGCAATCACCTCTATATACACTATACAAACACAAATGATGACAAAAATATTTTTTTTTTAGGAAAATTAGAATATGCTACAGTAGGTATTTGAATTTTAGTGTATGATTTTGTTTTTCTCTAGTTCTAAAATGGCAACCCCCCCCCTGCCAAAACAAGTATTTCTGGGGTCTAGGGTTAGGGGTGAGTCTTCAGGTCCCAAGATGGTGACCAGGGGGCAGGGTAACCATCAAGGGATGGGGCTACCCATGTGGCCCTTCAAAGCTCACCAAACCTTGTTAAGTGGCCCTCCCCCCAAAATAATTGCCTGCCCCTGCCCTACACCTTACTGCTCCCTCTGGGCCTAGGGTTAACACCTGTGAAACAGGGCCAAGTCTTTCAAATCGCATGGGTCAAGGGCCTTGCAGAGTTGGCTCATGCTCCCTTGGGACACACTGCAAGGAAGCAGGAAGCGAGTGCGGTTTACATTTCCAAAATGAAAGTTGGCATGTTCATGCCGATGTGATGCAGAAAATGCTAGGAAACTAGGGAGAGAAGGAATCTGTGCTGGAGAGCTGTCTGAGTGCAAAAATATCACCTGGGGTCTTGGCTTTTGCAGACTCGTGAGGGACGGGGCCAACACCGGGGTGGATGCTGCCTGCACCTACCGAAGCGACTCCACCAGGCCCCCGTTTGACAGAGTGCGTGTTTACCATGAAGTGCGCAACAGGACAAATGGCGTCACCCAGCTGGGCCCCTACACCCTGGACAAGGGCAGCCTCTACATCAATGGTAGGCAGCGCATTTTGCAGCACTGGGCTCGTGCCCTTCACAGGATTGCCTGCATAAATCCACAAACCGTTTCCCTGCATGTACCCAACGGGGCTATGAGCATCCAGAGAAAAGGAAGTCAGCACAGAATAGAAGCTCACCTTGCAAGTCTTGCTCTTCACTTGTCCCTCTTTTGCTCCTGTGCCTCTCTAGACTCTTCTCATGATTTCCCTTTCCCATTGCAGGCTATAACGAAGCACCAGCTCTTCCAAGTGAGTATATGTTAACACTGACTGTTCATTCAAACACAGACTCTGGGAAGCCACACAGTCTCACAGCTGGCACCCAAGCTGGTGGGGGATGTATGGGTTTGTCTGGACCTCTGCTGTCCGGATACCCAAGTAAATGGGCCTGCTCCTGAGAAGGGTCTCCCATCTCCTGATGTCAACACAAAAGCCCATTGCCCGCAGCACATCCTTGACCCTACAGAATGGGACATCTCTTCCCATGATGGGGCCATCTCCTCTGGGGACAGACTGCATGTTACAATTGAATGGTTATTCACTTTTGCTTTCCAGCTACGCTGCCTACTACAACGTTGGCTGCAGCGGTCGAACACTTCACGGTGAACTTCACCATAACCAACCTCCGGTACACCTCAACGCTCGGAACTCCCCATTCCCAAAAATTCAATGCTACGGAAATAATCCTGACTCATTTGGTAAGGGAAAGTAGCTGCAACCTTTCCTGGGACAAGCCCTGGGGGCCACAGTCATTATGGCCCACCTCGCAGGACCCTCACTAATGCCATCCTCTTCTTGGCAGCTTGATCCCATCTTCCGGGAGAGCAGCATCGGCCCCGCTTACATGGGCTGTCGGGTGACAGCTTACAGGTGAGAGCTTGGGGCTGGGTAGGTGCCCTCTTCAGTGTGGTCCAGAGGCACACTCACGGTCCTCCTCTTTGGCACTGTGATGGGGCCAAAGTGCATCCTTTGTGCATCACAACCTCTACCCCAGCTTTGGGCAAATTACAGCTCATGGGCCAAATCCAGCCTGCCGGGCACTTTCATGAAGCCCGTGGTGCCAACCAATGAATTGTACCCCACCCAGGCCTTCTGCCTACTTGGGTGGGAGTGAGGCACTCATGCATACAGCCCCCACAACATACCCTATGGCACCTCGCCCCCACCCTCATGGGTGGAAGGGCCCTGCCCATTCAGCAGCAGCTGCTGCCAGTGCTTCAGGCTTCCCTCAACCCACTGGCTTCAGGGAGTAGGTAGGGAAACATTAGTGGTGGGAGTGGGGCTGCAGCTGGGTGGGAGCGTGGGACTGACGGCAGCTAGAGTCCACACCCAGGGGTGTGGCGGCAGCGCAGAGCCAGGGTAGCTAGAGTGTGGGTGTGAGAGAGAGTTGGGGATGTGGGGAACCCCACCCCACACACTCTCCCCATGGTGTGCAGCCCTAGTAGGGAGCGACAGCAGGGCTGCACACTGCAGCAAGCAATGCAGCCCCTGCCGGCTGTCTGTATAGTGGGTGCTCCCCACGCTCGTGCTGCCAGGGAGGGAAGCCCCACGCTCTGGAGCCGGCTGCCTTCCCCACCCCAGCTGGCTCCAGTGCCTGGGGCTTCTCTCCTGTGTCTCACCAGTGTGGGGAGCGCTGGTGATATGGACAGCCGGCGGGGGTGCGCTCCTTGATGTGATGTGCTGCACTGGCCGGAGCCATGCCCCCCGCTGTGACCCAGAGCCATGAGTGCCCCACCTGCTGCGCCCCCCACACCCCTCCCACTTTCCCACACACCCCACAAATACAACACACCCACACCCTACCCCCACACATATACATAACCCCCAACATAGCCTATTCCCCCCACACACCTAGCTACACACCCCACCATACACGCACACCAACCCGCACCATAAACAGACACACTCACCATACACCCCTTATACCCCACCATACACACACAGCCACGCCCCCACGCCCCCCACACTATATACAAGAGTAAGAATTAATCTTGAGTCGTTATACACTATACAAACACAAATGATGACAAAAATATTTTTTTTTTAGGAAAATTAGAATATGCTATAGTAGGTATTTGAATTTTAGTGTATGATTTTGTTTTTCTCTAGTTCTAAGATAGCAACCCCCCCCCCTGCCAAAGCAAGTATTTCTGGGGTCTAGGGTTAGGGGTGAGTCTTCAGGTCCCAAGATGGTGACCAGGGGGCAGGGCAACCATCAAGGGATGGGGCTACCCATGTGGCCCTTCAAAGCTCACCAAACCTTGTTAAGTGGCCCTCCCCCCAAAATAATTGCCTGCCCCTGCCCTACACCTTACTGCTCCCTCTGGGCCTAGGGTTAACACCTGTGAAACAGGGCCAAGCCTTCCAAATCGCATGGGTCAAGGGCCTTGCAGAGTCGGCTCATGCTTCCTTGGGACACACTGCGAGGAGGCAGGAAGCGAGTGCGGTTTACATTTCCAAAATGAAAGTTGGCATGTTCATGCCGATGTGATGCAGAAAATGCTAGGAAACTAGGGAGAGAAGGAATCTGTGCTGGAGAGCTGTCTGAGTGCAAAATATCATCTGGGCTCTTGGCTTTTGCAGACTCATGAGAGATGGGGGCAACACCGGGGTGGATGCTGCCTGCACCTACCGAAGCGACTCCACCAGGCCCCCGTTTGACAGAGTGCGTGTTTACCATGAAGTGCGCAACAGGACAAATGGCGTCACCCAGCTGGGCCCCTACACCCTGGACAAGGGCAGCCTCCACGTCAATGGTAGGCAGCACATTTTGTAGCACTGGGCTCATGCTCTTGGTAGGATCATCTGCATAAATCCACACACCGTTTCCCTGCATGTACCCAACGGGGCTATGAGCATCCAGAGAAAAGGAAGTCATCACAGAATAGCAGCTTACCTTGCAAGTCTTGCTCTTCACTTGTCCCTCTTTTGCTCCTGTGCCTCTCTAGACTCTTCTCATGATTTCCCTTTCCCATTGCAGGCTATAACGAAGCACCAGCTCTTCCAAGTGAGTATATGTTAACACTGACTGTCATTCAAACACAGACTCTGGGAAGCCACTCAGTCCCACAGCTGGCGCCCAAGCTGGTGGGGGATGTATGGGTTTGTCTGGACCTCTGCTGTCCGGGTACCCAAGTAAACGGGCCTGCTCCTGAGAAGGGTCTCCCATCTCCTGATGTCAACACAAAAGCCCATTGCCCGCAGCACATCCTTGACCCTACAGAATGGGACACCTCTTCCCATGATGGGGCCATCTCCTCTGGGGACAGACTGCATGTTACAATTGAATGGTTATTCACTTTTGCTTTCCAGCTACGCTGCCTACTACAACGTTGGCTGCAGCGGTCGAACACTTCACGGTGAACTTCACCATAACCAACCTCCAGTACACCTCAACTCTCGGGACTCCCCATTCCCAAAAATTCAATGCTACGGAGAGAATCCTGACCCATTTGGTAAGGGAAAGTAGCTGCACCCTTCCTCAGGACAAGCCCTGGGGGCCACAGTCATTTTGGCCCACCTCGCAGGACGCCTCACTAATACCATCCTCCTTTTGGCAGCTTGATCCCATCTTCCGGGAGAGCAGCATTGGCCCTGCTTACACGAGCTGTCGGGTGATGGCTTTCAGGCGAGACCTTGAGACTGGGTAGGTGCCCTCTTCAGTGTGGTCAAGGTGTGCTCGCTGAACTCCTTTTTGGCACTGTGATGGGGCCAAAGTGCGTCCTTTGCACATCAGAACCTGTACACCGTACCACTCTGTCTGTGCCAAGGATTAACTCTTGTCAGATTAAGCCAAGTCTTCGCAACTGTATGGGTCAAGGGCCTTGCAGAGTCAGCTCTTGCTGTCTTTGGACACAATGTAGGGAGGCACCGAGCCAGTTCAGTTTACATTTCCAAAATGAAAGTTGACAGGTTCATGCTGATGTGATGATGAGGGAAATGGTAGGGCACGAGGGACAAAGGGAATCTGTCCTGAACAGCTAGAGAGCACATAAGATTCGCTGGTCTCTCTGCTTTGGCAGACCCATGAAGGGCGGGGACAACAGTGGGGTGGATGCTGTCTGCACCTACCAGAATGACTCCACACCACCCCAGTTTGGCAGTGCGAGCTTACCATTAAGTGTGCAACCGGACACATGGCATCTTGCTGGGAGTCATTAGTGAGTTAATTATCATTACCATCAGTCATGTGTCTCTCACCAGTCACTTCCCCTACAGCTGAATCATTGAGATAGCAGTACTGCCCAAGTGGGCTGTGAGGATATATTCATTACTAATTGTGAGGCACTCTAACCATGTCACACCAAATGTGTCATGCAAGATAGATAACTGATGTATTATCAGTGTTTATGTTAGTTTGAGGGGGAATAAATATTTCTGTAGGTTATTATTTTTCTGAAAAGAGATGTGTATTTGCCCATTACTGATGTCTGATGGTTCCAGAAGTTAACTTCTGGTCTATGGAGTATTGAGGGTTAGACTGGGTGACTGGTCCGTGAGGGCATCTTTGTCCCTAAAAGTAGGCAGAGGAATGAAACAGAGATTGAGATATTTTTTATCATTTTCTAAGTTGACATTTCTGAGTTCATAAATGTGTAAGCACACATGCAGGTTTCTTAATTCAAGAACAAATATGCCGTTGTCTCCATTTTTCACAGGACTAGGAACGATATCCACGTAGATGCTGTCTGCACCTACAGACGTGACTCTACAAGCCTCAAGTTTGACAGAGTGAAGGTTTATCAGGAGCTGAGCAACAAGACAGAGGGCATCACCAGATTAGGTCCTTACAACCTGAACAACACCAGCCTCTATGTCAATGGTAATAATTAATGACCCACTGGTTTTTATTGCTGACATACATACAATATTAGGAACCGGAAACACAATTTAACACGTTGCAATATAAGCAATTTAAATTGAAGAGATACCATTCACATTATTCATGCAGCCCTTTCCTATCCTCTGTGCTCCCTGCTAATGTGTACCCTTGCCATCCAATTAACTTACACATCTGCCGGGGCTTTATCCCTTAGCTGTTATCCAGCAACTGTTAGCTTTCTGTATAACAAACCAGTTATCCAAGAGGCATGAGACAGTATTAGACTGAAAAGCAGTAAAATCTTCCTGGCCTGACTCTAATTAGAACTATTTTCAATGTTTTTGGTCAGTATTTTCAAAATGTGGCCTATATTTTTAACCAAAATACCTCTGGTAGAATATATGATAGAATAAATATCGAATACAGAGAGATGGGATTGAATAGAAACAGTATCTGAATATGCTGACATCTGGGCATGGTCTCAAGGGTGGACCATGGACTGAAGCCCTGTGGCTATGTGATAAACTTGTTGTTTTTAGCTCACTGATTTGAGAGAGGTTCAGCCACACCTCATTTCCAACACCACAGCTTCATTCTCCAGGTTCCTAGATGTCTTTATAAATTTTTATTCATTTATTTTCCAGGTTATAATGAACCACCCGTTGTGTCAAGTAAGTATCCTTATGCATCAAATCTTATTAAAGGCAGTAAAGGAGTGATGCTGTAGCCATGATGGACCATGAAATCTGTGAGAGGGAAGGATTTTTGTGGGTGATCATTTTGCCACAAAAATCCTTACCTCTCGCATAAAGGCAGTGAAAATGTTTAAACTTTAGAAAGTTCACATTTAGCGACAATCCTTGCTTGGGACCCAAGAAACCCTAATTTACAATGTGTTTAACATTCCCTTCTCTAGAGAAGTCCAACAGGAGGCTACAACATTTAAGTACCACTAAATCACTGCATTGGTGTTGCACTGCAATTCAATCTCCTTCGACACCAGCATTGCTAAATAAATGAATAAAGGGTCAAATGTCTATCCTGCTGTAAAGTGGAACATCAGGCCAGCGTGATAACAGCACATGAGCTTTTATGGCTAGCGATGCCGCTGGCTTCACATTTGGCTGACCTGGAATCCCTAGTCCAAATGCGCAGGTACCCATTCACAGCTGGATCAACTCGTAGCAGGTCTAAGCGCCAGTTTGGTTTGACGCTCAGATTCATATACCTGGATACATATGTCAGATGACTTCACTCTTCTGCTCCCTTGCCCTCCACCCCAGCAACATTCATAGCCATGAAAGACTACCATTCAATGTTGAGCATATCCATTCCAGTAGCGAAGTGCTATCTTAATGCATCATTGCTGTAGCAAGAATGTCATTATTTGCTTTCTAGTTATGACTGGCTTTATGCTTTTCCTTTTTGCAGCAGTCAGGCCGGCTACAATTCCAATTCCTGTAAAAGATGAACGTTTCACAGTGAACTTCACCATCACCAATCTCCTTTACAGTTCAGAATTTCAAAACCCCAGTTCTAGCAAATACAATGCTACTAGAAACACTCTGGCCCACATGGTAAGCCCTGGTGAATCACACCCCTCTATTTCATTACAGTATGTTCAGTATTTTGAGTTTGTTTTATTTCTTTTGACTTCTCTATCAAATCCTTGTTGGCAGCTTGACCTTCTGCTCAAAAACAGCAGTATTGGCCCTACCCACACTGGATGTACAGTAGTAGCATTAAGGTAGGCATCACTTGCTTAAGAATTCATTTTGTTACATAAGGCATTAGAGACTTGTTGGCTAACAGACATATGTAGAGCTATTTCCTTACTATTTAAATAATCCAACACTCTTGGCCGTGCTTTGTAAAATTCGTAGCAATTAATTTTGGCCACAAATAAATTTACGATGCATAGCAACCCCCAAAGTTGCTTTCCATACAGAGGATCTTCTTCTGATCTTGCTTACACTGAGTTTACCCTGCAATAATCCTACTTACTCTGAATTTATGTCCCATGAGACAAAGAGGAAAATCAGACCTTGTGTGCTTGAAAACAAATGCACATTGAACTTACTGGGCGCATCTACACGTGTCCCTGACTGCGCAGTAGTACTGCACAGTCCTGGTGGTGCATGTAGGGTGGCCATCATAGAGGACAATCCGGTTGTCTTCTATTGGTACGAAACCAGACGCCTTTATGTCCTCTCTTCAAGAGAAAAATAGAGGACGTAAAGGTGTCCAGTTTTGTATCTATAGAGGACAAAGTAGCAGAAAACCAGCATGTCCTCTATGATGGCCACCCTAGGTGCATGGGCCATTTTCCACCCTACCGTGCAGTAGCAATGAGTTACTGCGCAATAGTGGCGGTGTCCCAGTTAGTGCCCACCAATGCTACGAGCTACACAATGTAGCTTGTCGCTACAGCAACATAGTCTCGTGTAGATGGGCCCACTGAGTCTTCACCAATCCAAGCCTAGTCCTCATGACTTGGGTGAAACTCCACTAAAGTCAACAGAAGTTTGCACCATGATAAATGGGAGAAGAATCTGACTTTGACTTAAGTTTTAATGGAGATTAATCATGGGCCAGAAAATGATTGCCCTAGTTGCATATCATCGCATGAATGTTACATTACAGAAAGCAGATGATTTCATTAAGTACTTCTAACATTGCTTTACTACATTGTAAGGAAAATCCAATCACACAGTAGCTATAGTCTAAGTGAACTTGAATAAACTAATGACCATGATTGCCCTTCACATCTGCCAAGCTGTAAACAAGTATCTGATTTCTTAGATCCGTGAAGAATAGCGATGACACTGGCGTGGATGCTGTCTGTACCTACAGACACAATCCCACAGCTTCCCAGTTTGACACAGTAAAGATTTACCATGAGCTCAGCAACATGACAAGAGGCAGCACCAAGCTAGGACCCTACACACTGGATAACAATAGCCTCTACGTCAATGGTAAGTAGCACATCTGCTTTGAACTGCCATGAAACTTGCCCTCTACTCATGATTTGATACGAGTTGAGAGAGGGAATGAAGAAATTCTAAAAACATGACAGCAATTGCAAGAAAATCTGAACAGCAGCGTGACAGCAAGTGTCGGTCAATCAGAAGTAGCTTGATTTCCAAGGTTGTGATCTATGTAGTCTTTTACTTGTACTTTGGGCAGGGGGGGAGATTAATAAATGGTCAGAATCAAAACTAAGCCTGACTATGACCTTAGCCCAGAAATCTAGTATAGCTCCAAAACTCCAGATTACTAAAATGTATCACTGGTCAGAAGACCAATACGAGAATGAGGCACCACTGAGCACAAATCCCATTTATGCAATCAAAATAATGTAGGATGTAGGCCAGGGGTGGGCAAAATGCGGCCTGGGGGCCAGATGCGGCCTGCCAGGCCATTCTATACAGCCTGTGGGACCCCTAAAAAATTTAGAAAATTAATATTTATCTGCCCCTGGCTGCCTGTCACATGGCCCTCGATGGCTTGCCAAAACCCAGTAAGCGGCCCTCCGCCCAAAATAATTGCCTGCCCCTGCTTAATGTAAATTTATAGCAAGCCAGTTATCGAGTGAGTGCTCTTTTTTAACACGCCCACCCAATATTTCTCCCGTGACAGAGTAAAGTATTTTTGTGTTTTGGTGATAATATTCCTTGTCCTCTTTCTTTCTCAAATATTCTTTTTTTCCCCAGGTTATAATGAACTACATCCTGCACCACGTAAGTATCTTTAAAGTATCAATGCACATTAAAATGTTGGGGACTTCCTCTTGTTAAGTAACAGACTATGGAAAAGCTTGGAGATATATTGCAGCTTTTATAAAATAATGCTGACAGAAGCATCTGGCACACTTCTTAAGGGACTGTAATTTTTGTATTCTTGAAGGCACCTGACAAACCAGTATATGCCACTTCTATTCCATCCTTTAAGGAGGAAATTCAGGACTTACTTTTTCAAACAATAAATCTCCTTAAATTTCCTTCCAGCTGTGAACCCAGATAAAGAAACTCCATTACCAAGACCAGAACACTCAACATTAAACTTCACTTTAACCAACCTCCGATTTACTGTGGATCTGGGGAAGCTAAGTTCTCCCAAATTCAGTTCTACGGAAAAAATAATGTGCCATTATGTAAGTCAGACACACACATCCTGGCTTGACTCAGTTCATGTAATACATCTGATCTCTCTCTTTTGACATGACATACTCAATAAATATTGTTCTTCACCAGATTGGCCTTCTACTCCAAAAGAGCAGCATTGGCACAGACTATATTGGATGCAAAGTAGTGGCTTTCAGGTGAGAGGCATGTTACGGGAAGGTTTGGTTCCTTATTTTTCTAAAGAATTGCTTCCTCTTCCCGTTCTATACATTAATATTCAACACAGTCACTTCTCTAGGCTTTGAAACATTTGTCTTGTTGGAATGGATAACTTCATCAATGTGCCTTAATTGATGTCATTCAGAACGTTAATTTTAATTTCTGAGACCCTTCATCGTCTCTGATAATTTGTCTATTCCTACATTAGAGATTAGTACAGAGACATGAATGACGGATTCAAATGTAAATTTTCTGATTCCCCAGGTCAGTGAAGAATAGGGATAACACAGGAGTGGATGCCATCTTCAGCTACAGAAATGACCCCACAGCTCCCAGGTTTGACAGAATGAAGGTTTACCGTGAGCTAAGAAACATGACAGATGGCATCACCAAGTTAGGGTTCTACACCCTGGACCGCAAGAGCCTCTACGTCAATGGTAACGAGGCAGTTTTTATTCACTTTCATAGAAAATGTCAATGATGTCTCATTTTGATATTGATCATCTTGAAAATGGCATGAAAAGGTTTAATAGCCCCCAAACCCAATCCCCCCCCCCCCCACAATGATGGGGTCCATGCTGTATGAATAACTAAATTATTCCAGTAAAGAAGTCATATTTCTGATTTCTAAAGTGATAAAAAAGCATGTTATTATTAAATACATATTAAAACACATTGGCTACCTGCAGACATTTAAAAAAAAAAAAAAAAAAGAAAAAAGAAAAGTGCTTTACCAGCAGAAGCAGCATGTTACTTTGACCTGGCTCCATAGCTTCTATCTAGATCAGGCGCTTCAGTGGGGCTTTTGAGCACTTTTATCTAAAGCTGATTCAATCAGCTATTAGATACAAGTGCCAAAAAAGAACCATTAAAGCATCTGATTTATATAGATGTCAAGTGAGCCGAGCCCAACCAATGCACTGCCTGATCTGGGCATGTGCTGGGCTCGGCGCAGGGCACACAGAGTTTAAAGTAAAGTACCATTTTGGTTTGGTTTTTTTAATGTCTGCAAGCAGCCATTGTGTGGTAACCCTGCTAAATGTAGTGGAAGGATTCACTGACAGCATTCTTTCTTTCAGGTGAGAGCTATATGAAAACCCAGCTCTAAAAAGAATTCATCATAGCCTTAACCCCATTCCTGTCCAACACAGCACTCTAGGTGCCTGTACATGAGCTGGGAGACTACTTCAACATGCTGTAATTATAGCACATGCTAATTAGCATGCTCCAACCAGCCTTCACGTCTCATGTATCAGCATTCCTGAGCTTCAAAATGGTGGCAGGGGCACTTTAACTAAAGCTTGTTCAATGATTTAATAGATTTCATAGACATTAGGGCTGGAAGGGACCTTGGGAGATCATCAAGTCCAGCCCCCTGCCCCAAGGGCAGGAAGTCAGCTAGGATAAATATTTAAATTTATCTTTAGATAAAGTGCCCCTGCCTCCATTTTGAAGCACAGGGATGCCGATACACAGGATGCTCTGCGTGCTTTAATTAGGGCAGCTCTTGGAGCCACTCTAATTAAAGCACCCTTGGAGCACATGTAAAAATGCCCACTAGGCTCAAACAGAAGTGCAGCTCCCCAGTCCAGCTCACAGTGCTTTGCAGAAAGCGCCATGAGTTAGACTACTCTCCCCAAGCCACCACATGTTAGGAGGATAGAGGGTTAGCTCCAATTCAGAGTCAGTCCAGGGGGAGAGGCTGCATCTCTGTAGCTTCTCTCCCCCTAGCTCTGTCTCTGCCTCACAGATCCGATGCTGTCTCAAGATGGGTGGAGAAGGCAGGAGAGGGAGGTCTCTTCTGGGTGTTCATGCTAGAGGTGGGGATGGGTGGATTGAAGTCCTCAACCTTCAGAGGGGGGCTCCTATCTACCTCCCCCCCCACTCCAAAACATCTGGGGAACCCCCAGACCAGACCTCCCTCCTTTCCCTTTCCCTCCTTCCATTTTGAAAACAGCACCAGGAGCAGAGCTGGGCTGCATCAGCTGAGCCCTACTCCTGGTATGCGCAGACACAAACTAATGAAGGCGCTCCATTTTGGAGTGCCTTCATCTGAACCCTTGCAATAAGGGTTCAGATTGTTGCAGGATCGGGCCCTTTTAAAGTGGCCTGCAGCCAGGCACTTGTGTTTGGTCACAGCTGTAGACCACTTTCTGAAGCCAGATTGGACAAAAATAGTCAAGTCTGTCTGCTCCTCTAATTCTGACTTAACCTATTGCACGCACTTTGGACCTATTGAAGTCATTTGAACTTAAGCATCTCATCTTTAGGCATGTGCTATGTAGCTTACTAAAATAGAATGGATGCTGATAGCTGGAATTCAAAGAACTGGGCACATGAAAGGAGATCCTCAATACCCCACCACAGGCTGCAGGAAATCACATCTTTTAGATGAGAGATAAAAATCAAGGTCAGGGCTTTTTATGATAGAAAAGACACCTGTTTCTATGAGTAGGACCAAAATATAATATGGAAAGTTTGGTTTCCTTCAGATCCTTCAGTTTCTGTTCCTTCCCCATCATCCTTCTAGCTTAGTCTTAATAACTTTTCCTTTTCCTTTCCAGGTTACAATGAACTATCTACATCCCCACGTAAGTATTCTTTAAGAACAGATGCATGTAAAAACACCGAAAGGGCATTGATATCCAGGTGCTGGCAAAAACTGGTTGTGGTGAAAGTCAGATTAATCCAGACATCCTGATGGATCTGCAATACCTACAGAAAGCTCTGATGGAACCAGAATCTAGGGAGCCATATACTCTAAGTCATGCAATTTACTTTCTCCCTCCGCTGCATTCTTCTCATTTGTGTTTTATGGAGCTTTCCTTCTCATTTTCTATCTTGGGGATTTTCTGCTTATCTCTTCCAGCTGTCATACCACCCACTACAAAAAGCCCAACACCAACAACACAGCAGTTCACGTTGAACTTCACCATAACCAATCTCCGATTCACTCCAGATCTCGGGAGACCTGGTTCTCCCAAATTCAGTACCACAGAGAAGATAATGCGTCATTTTGTAAGTCTAAGTCACATTCTCCTCTTCCTCATGGTTTGGTTCTCTCTTGCTCGCAATGAGATGGCCTCATGAAATCTTTTCTTTGTCAGATTGAGCCCCTGCTCCAAAACAACAGTACTGGCCCCAACTACCTTGGCTGCAAAGTGGATGCATTTCGGTAAGAACGGTATCATTGGGAGGTGAACTGTAATACTAGGGGCTTACTCAAATCACAGAAATCCCCAAATCTGGCACTGCCCACAAAAATCGGGCACTACCTGCAAACTCTGTGAAAGAAAAACAAACTTACTGAAAACAAAGGCTGGATCCCCAGTGGGATTGGCTAAGAGGGCAGCCTATTGTGCAGCCCTACCCCTCCTCACCAATTGGCGGAACCAATCAGTGGTGAGAGGTGGGAGGGGGGGCAATGGAGCCTCTTGGCCAATCAGAGGTTGGGGGGACACCATGATAAACCCTAAAAAATGGCAGCTGGTCCAGAATCTGCCCACAAAATGGGCCACCTGCATCCACAGGTTGGGTTTGTTTGGCAACCATTGATCCTACTAGATTATGGTGTATGCATGAGAGGTCACCAGACCGTTGATCTGGATGCCTAGGCAGGAGTTTTGGAGGAGTGGAGGCTGCCCAGACTTTCCGTCCCAGCTTTAGGTCACTGAGACAGAATCCAGAGGTCAGACCAAGTCCAGGTGTTTGGTGCCTCCATCCTTGAGTTGGGTAGACCCCTATTTATTACACCCTAGTACAGAGATTTCATCTCAGTTGCCTGACATCTTAACATTTCCTCCTTTGTTTTTGTACGGCAGTATTCACAGATCCAGCTAGTGCCAACAGCGGCCTTGTATGCTGTATCACCCAAGTAGATAGGGGTCACTTTTAACAGACACTTCATTAACAGATTCTTCTGATTCCCCAGGCCGGTGAAGAATAGGGATAACACTGCTGTGGATGCCACCTGCAGCTACAGAAATGACCCCGCAGCTCGTCAGTTTGACAGAGTCAAAGTTTATCGTAAGCTGAGCAGCATGACAAAGGACATCACCAAATTAGGACACTACTCCTTGGATAACCGCAGCCTCTATGTCAATGGTAACCAAATGATTGTCTTCCACCTCCTTGTGGTGCTCTCCCAGCACTTTGCTTAGCATGTGTGAAATGACTACGGGTGAACCCCAAAGTACACGGGGGAGAATTGAGTTCATAGCGCAAGGAGATGGGCAATCTGAGCCACTTCCAAATACTATAATTGTGAGCTCCAAAGCCAGCAGATTTCTCTGCCCTCTCTGGAAACAATCCTAGAAGAAGGTGAATTCCCAGGAGGTGGAAGGGGGTATGAAATCCATGGACGTGCAAGAGACAACCTGCTTGGACCTTAGGCCCCAGGTCATAGGATTCTTAGACATATGCTTATCTCAGGCAAAGCTGCCATCCCATTGAGGTTCAAGACATAATGCATGTGCTTAAATGTAAGCATGCGCTGAAGCGCTTTGTCACTTTATAGCCCTATTTAGGGAAAGCGAATAAGATGACATAAAATCTAATCTACAATAAATACATTTATTTATAGCAAGTAATAAATTATTTAGGAACCCATTGATCTCTTTAGAGTTTGGCTTCTAAATTGCACGAGCACTTCTGAATATTTCACCATTTTTCAAAACTGATGTAGTCAGCGTTCCCAGTGGTTCACTCCTGTGCCATCTCTTTTGTTAGTCCCATTTTTCCTTCTCTTTGTGAAGAGCTCCGATTCTTAAGGATCATTTCTTTTTTTCTTTCTTTCTTTCCAGGTTACAATGAAGTGCCTGGATTATGTAAGTGTTTCTTTTTCCAAATTAATTCATACAAATAAATTGACAAATGGTGGAGGTTACTGGGGGACACATTCTCCAGAGCACTATTCTAGTCTTGAGATCTGATAGGACTCAGAGTGTTTTTGCGGGCAAAGATGACTTTTTAGATGCTTTGACTGTAATCTTCTCTCTCCTTGATCGCAGACCCGAGTCTAACTACCCGACAAAGTCCAATGGCTGGGCATTTCACGCTCAACCTCACTTTAACTAATCTCCGATACACTGCAGACCTGGGGGTACCAGGCACCCAGAAATTCAATTCCACGCAGAGCATGATGAAATATTATGTAAGTCTAACAGAGCTACGTCTAGCCTCGTTTGCTTGATTGGCTCCATTGGTGCTCCCCATCCCCGAGTGACAGACTCAAGAATTTTTTTCTTTGACAGATGGACTCTCTGCTCAGAGACAGCAGCATAGGCCCCATTTATACAGGATGCAAAGTGATGGCATTTAGGTAAGAGTCCTGACATGGAGGGCGTGCTCCTACTCCTTTCTTTGACATTGTAATTAGGCCAGCCTGCCAGCTGTTGCAAAGCAATGCATTATTTACTGAAACCAAGATACTCATCCCAGCTGTGAACCTGGCTACAAATTTGTATAATTTAGTTCTTCCTAGTTATCTTCTTTATTTATAAAGGTAATACTGAACTTGCAAAGCATGGCAAATAAGCCTCCAACGTTGTTAAACCGTAATGACTTCAACTTGCTCCTTGTTTTGTGAATTAAAAAGCCTTATAATACAGCAACTGTGACTGTTCAGCATCCTGTAAAATGAAGATTGAAGATCAATTGTGCCTAATGATTTCTAAATTTCCCTGTCCTTCATACTACCATAAATGATAGTTGATATTCTGCAATTTGTCATCATTGTCCTGAAGCCTCTTTGATTTTCTAGGTCTGTTAGAAACAGCGATGACACGGGTGTAGATACCCTCTGCAGCTACAAAAACAACCCTTCGGTTGCCAAGTTCAACAAAGTAGAAATTTATCATGAGCTGAAGAGCAAGACAAAGGGTGTCACCAAGTTAGGAATCTATACCCTGGAGAAGAATAGCCTCTATGTTGATGGTAAGCATATGCCAAGAACATCTGAAGTAGCGCATGGGTAATTTAGAGCCTATAATTTGATTTAATGAACCCTAGACTCAAGATTTCCAACAGCATGTGATGAACTTCCCCTTCAATCGATGGGTTCTAGTTTATGGGAGCTCCACAGACCCAGCATTAAGTCCAAGGGAGTCAGGCAGGTTGCTGCTATCTTGGGAGTCTCTTCATTGGCTTCCAGTGTCTTTTGTAGGACTCCAGACGGTTGAGTGTAATTACATGTCCCATTAGTTAAATTACGCTTGCCTCATTTCTCATATTTCTCTTTGGACTCTATACTTCAGTCACTGATGTCTCTTAAAAACTATAATATTTCCGTATTTAGTAAAATATTCACCGTGGGAGAAATTCTAATATCACCAGGCTCTCCTGGCCATCTTGGAAAGAACACGTGCTCAACAATTCGGCTCCTAGACATCCCCGGATCATTGTTACTTATGGACTTAACTATATTCAAAGAAATAGCCTAAGCGGGACCTTAACTGCTGTGTTTTTTCCTTCTTTAATACTTAATGTGATCTCACAATCTGTTGGATTGTACTGTACGCTCATTTTGTACATTCACCTTTGCGAGGCAAAAATGACCTCAATTTCCTTGGGTTCTTCATTTTAACTCTTCAATTAACTGTGACACACTTCTCCCCTGTGCCACTTGGCAGTCTTCTTGTTCAGATGCAACTCCATGTCACCCTACTTCTGCAACATAAATGCTAAAATATACGCATCATTCAAAGTCACAGCCATGCTTCTGTAAATATAGTGTGTGAGAAGTATAGTTATCATCCAAGGAGTTTGTCAATTAATGCACTTTATAAGTACTTTCGGTTGCAGAAAACACACAATAAATGTCCAATTTCCAACCGCACAGTTATGCTGGCTAAATGCCACCAGTTGTCTTTTAGGACAGTGCTTCTGCAACACAATAACAATAGAAGGGCCTTGGATGGTGCTTTGTTCTTCTGGTAGTCACTCATAACTGAAGTAGTCTCATCACACATATGAGAACAGATTCCCAAAAAATACCACAAGCAGAGACCTTCTAATTAAAAAATAAATGCTGGAGAAAGATTTGAAAATACCGAAGATTTTTAGCTAGTAGTCATGAAAAAAAGCTCACTGCTATATTCATCTGGAAAGAGAGTAGTTCGCCCCGTCTGCCTGAAGTCAGTCAGAAGGCTGGGTAGATATGCATCTCTATAGACCAACTAAATAAGATACATATATAGTGCGCACATGCTTTCATGAACCCAAATTCTCTTCATCAGATGCTGTGAAAGGACACGCAGAAAGCAGAGTATAAGAAGGAGAGAGCTATTACAATACAGAAGACAAATGAGGGGAGGGAGAGAGAGCAGGGAGGGGGACAGTGCTAGGAGAGAGAAGCAAATGAGCAGCAAACCTATAGAATAAAGGAGAGTCACAGAAGCTATTCCAGGTGATGAAATAAAAATCCAGGGGCCTTGTTTAAATCATACCTAACACTGTCCAGTTTGCAGAAGATTTCTTGTTTTGCAGTTTCCCATTCAAACTTTTTTTTTTTTAATTTTTTTGCCCCATCACAGCAACACTGAGGTCAGCAATGAAGTGTCCAGGGAGGTTGAAGTGTTCTGCAGCAGGCATTTGTGTCTTTCTTTGTGCATTAATACAAGCCAAAGTCATATTTCTTTTAGTTATTCATCTAAAACTGCTGTTCAAGACAAACATACTTGACCACCCCCTTTCCCCCTTTTTTATTTAGGTTTCCACCTCTCAGAAACAGCTACTAACAACAACCCGATGCCAGTCGCTGTGGGCTACCAGCTCGGTTTTAAAATAATCAACGAAAAGCTAACCAACCCAGACCCAGCTTCTTCAGAATACCAGAAGCTGCTGAGAGACATCCAACAGAAGGTGAGCGGTTGCATTTTAGAAGCGATGGTGGGTATTCTGATTAAATTTTCACAGCAATGTTCACAAAAACTCTTGACAAATTTCTATTGTTAAAATTGGAAAGATCAAAAATGGTGTGGGGGTTGTTGGGTTTTTTTTAATTATTTCTAATTTCACAAAAAGTTTGACCAGTTCTGCTGTTGCCACTCACCATAGCTCCCCTGTGTATCATAAAATAATACAAAAGGTCTTATGATTTGTTCAAATCCATGTGGTACCAAAGCTGTTGTAGTATTGTAAGCTCCTGCCGAAGCTATGGATTGTGTAGAGCCAATCCATTAAAGGCAGCTTTCTGTAAGGGGGCAAATTTAGGAGTAGATACAAATTGCTCCCAAACTCAAGAATACGGGGCAAATTTAACTCACTTGTAAAAGCGTGTACATTGATCCCTTGCCTTGCACTAGATCCAAAGAGGGTATAAATTTGGTTCTGACCCAACTAGGAAGCCTTTGTGGTTTAGCTTAAGCAGCAACATTTCATGTCTTTAGTGGCACAAGTTGCCTATACACAATACGGTGTACATTGGCCAAGATGGCCAATCATACAGTCAAATCAACTGATCTTCCACATTGGGCGAGGGCCGTACATGCAGTTAAGATGAGAGAAGCATGGAAAAGTAGGGCTGGAAGGATGCTTAGGAGGTCGTCTAACCCAGTGGTTCGCAACCTTTTTGTACCAGGACCCATTTGTAAACATAGATGACCAGTCCTGACCCGCTGCCCTTACCCCGCCAGTGTGTGGGGCATGGGCAAACAGCCCCTCGCAGGCTGAAACTCTGCCAGCCTGCAAGGGAAAAACCAGTTTCCCACATTTTTCTCCTATAAGGAGAAACCATTTTTTAAACTTAAAGTTCACGACCCTTTCATCTATTCTCCCAACCCATTTTTGGGTCACGACCCACTGGTTGAGTAACGTTGATCTAACCAACCCAGACAAGCGTTTGTCTAACCTGCTCTTAAAAATGTTCAAGGATGGAAATTCCCCAGACAATCTGATCCAGAAGATTACCTGGAGAAGCTGCTAAACTTAAAGTCAACTTCTTAGAATTCAAAGGGATTTTCAAAAACCAACCAAAAACCTCTTACAAGATCTAACTTTCAAATATAAAATCAGTTGCAACTTTCTACTACCCGCAAGCCTCAAGTACATGGTCATCCCTCATTAATGGTGATATCTACGGTGGGATTTTTATTTCAGGTTAACAACATGTACCATCAGAGCGCTGTCCAAGATAAATTCCAGTATTGCAATGTCACAGGCCTGAGGTTTGTATTACAATCCAATCTTGGTTATTAAACACCCCAGCTGCTCCCCCAACTCCCCAGTTCTCATGCTCCCTTGCTCAGGGCCAATTTCCTTTAGGATCTCGTGTTTGAAATTCTGTTCGATTCATGCCTTCTCTGAAAAAAAACTCAAGGCTTCCCCAAATCATGCCGTTACCTCTTCTCTCTCATAAATATGCCATGGGTTTAAAATAACTGGGAGTTAAATTGAGAAATAACTGGGAGTTAAACCCAGAAACCATCCTGTAAATGAACTCAGTTGGGTTGTCTGGACTCAAGTTGTGAGACCCATGGAGAAGGCAGAGGCTGAGCAGTCTCCAAGACCGGGCATGTACGCAGCGTGGTTCTGCTCACCCAGGTGCTGCTACTGCCAACAGTCTGGTTCAGGGGGTCTGTGCCTCTCTTACCTCTAGCTAACTGGTTTGAGGCTGCCCCAGTTTGGTGGGAACCAAAAATCATAAGTATGCCATGGCTGGATTAGGGGCTCCCATCTCCAATTCCCTGTACACAACTGGTTACTCCCAGCAGGCAATCTCGTTTGAGATTTTCTACAGGATTTAGGAGTCCAGCTCCCATTTTCAAAAGCTTTGGGCACCCGACTCCCTTAGGTTCCTGTGAACATCCCAGTCTTTGTTGTTGCTGACAATCTCAGCAAAGGACGGGATTGAATGGATCAAATACGTCATTACCCTCCATAGTTGGGCCATTCGCCGGGGGCTTGAGAAAGAGTCTTTGCAACCTTCAGGCAGATTTATTTGAGAGCCTTGATTTCTCTGCACACAGGATTGGATCCGTAGTGGTTGACTGTCATTGTTTCTTCAAACCGGCACCCAACATCAGCAACGCGGTTGTCGAAAGAGCATTTCAAGATGGAACTAGGAATGCAACTGCCAACTGGCTGGGAGCCAGCTACCAGCTGCAGGGCATCTCGGTGGATGGTACGTTAACACTAAGATCCCGAATGCCCACCCCCGTAATCCAGATCCTCTAAACAAATTCCAAAATCCCCACTTCCAAGTCCTTTTTATAACACAAATTCAATTCCATACTTCCTTGAATGGAGCCAATGAGTTTCCAGAATGGCTCTGTTAATTTATGGTGCACCAAGTTTGACTCGCTCTGCCACATCGGGTCAGCAATGACATATTCAGTCTTTAATTGTTAGACATGTCTTTACATTTATTTATTTTTTTTAATAAAATCCTTTTTATGGACACATTCTAAAATAAATGAGGGGATGGATTTTACTGATGTCAAGCTGGGGTTTTCCAAGGGGTTTAGCACCCAAATACTAATTAAACTCAAACTCAACTAATTCTATGGGGGTCTTTCAAGATCCCCAGCCTTAACCGACTTGTCCCACAAAGCAGTTCTGCTCTATTAGGTCTTCATCTAGTTTATATTAGACCTAGTTATATCAAGTTTTAATTAAACTTCTTCACAAGTTTATATTATGTTGCGTTACTGCATTGTGTTCCTGCTCTCTCCCCTCAGTTTTAGTCACCGACTCAATAACTGGTTCTTATAACTTGCCAAGCAAATATGAAAAGGAAAATTTCAAGCTGAACTTCAGCATCACCAACCTGCCCTACTCACCAGAAATGAATGATCCCAATTCACTGAGGCATCAGTCGAACAAGCAGCAGATTGAAAAAGAGGTAAAGGTCTACGTGTCCGTGATAAAGTTAATTCTGGTCCCACAGAGGTTTGCCATTGACTTTAAAGGCAGCGGGAACCAACTCCCTTGTCCTGTTTAAAGATAACCGGATAGATCCATCATTTTGTTCAGATTCCAATAATCTTTTTATTTCTTCCCTCAGCTTCAGGACATTTTCAGAAAAAGCACCCTGAAGAACTACTTCATTGGTTGTACAGTACAAAACTTTAGGTAGGTCCCCTCTTATGCATTGTATCATACAGAATAGCATTTCTGGTAATTCTTCTTAATTATTTACTGAAAACTGTATTCAGAAACCTATAGTTTTTTTGGGGGGGAACCCCATTGGTTTGTCTGCCAAAACCTCAGTGCACTAAAACAGGCAACTAGGAAAGTTTCATATGAGGCCCTAAAACCATCACATTTGTGCTCACTCGTTTGCTATCCTTCTGCAAAAGCAAAAGGTGCTCTTTTTTTCTGAGAAAAAAAAAATGATTTTCACTTGCAAATAACCCAAAAGCAAAAATAAATCACTTAATGTTGGCAATCAAATTCAAGTAGCTTCACAAAATCAGCATGAAAGCTGACCAGCCCCAGCCAAAAATATGCTCATTCATCCTTCTCTACGATCTTAGGGGATGATAAAAAAAAAAAAATTAAAAAAAATCAGGTGTTTGACTTGTCTATCAGGAAACTACCTTCTCCCAAGGTAAGTGAATGGCTGAAATAATGGAAGGCTAGAGTTAGGAGTTCCTTCCTCTTTGCCAGAAGCAGATGTTATGCGAATTGTGAGAACTGGCCAATGCTAATAAAACATTGCTCAGACATCTCAAAGCTGGCCTTTACATCACTCTTTCAATGACAGTCCTCCCCCAGTTTCATACTTCCCATCTGTCTTGCTCAGTGCATTCGCTCCCAACGGTCTCGGCTGTGCTCATCTCCCAACCATAGCGGTCCATGGTTTTTCTTTTCCAGACTCATCTCTGGGAAAAGTTACACGGGGGTCGATTCCACCTGCGTATTTACACTGGACCCTTACACGAGGGCCTTCAGAAAAGAAGATGTGTACGAGGAGTTCAAACAGCTGACCCATGGACTCACCGAGCTAGGATCTAGCTACAAACTAGACACGAACAGTTTGTTTGTTAACAGTGAGTAACATTGGACTGCATTGAGAGGGAGGTTATGCCTGAATTTTTTTTTTTCCTATTTCTTAATGTCTTCTCCTTTCATTTACAAGTTGCCATTTCCTTTCCAGATTATTCTCCTCTCAACACAATGGCAGGAGACGCTAACAACTCTGGTAAGTACTTTCAAGAAGGGATTTGCATTAAAGCTGCTGAATGTACTTAGAGCCAGGCAGAGTTAAATACACAACATACACAGAGATTGATTTGATGGCAAAGGTGTAGAAAACTGGGTCTCCCTGCAGACAACCAGTGCACAGCAATGGCAGGAAAGCCATTCTGCCTATAGGAGGTCACACATGAACATCAAACAATGAGGATACAACTCAAGAAAGTTTTTTCTAGACATCTTGTGCTAATACAACTTCAGCACTGCAATGTTTGCACAAAACATAAGAGGGTGGCGAGCCGGGCCACAGCATATCTGTACGAAAAGAGATGGGAAACTCTCACATCATTCACTGCAGTTCTACTGCTTATCTGTCAAACCAGGGGTGCTCAACCCTTGACTCACAGGCTAGATCTGGCCTCTGGTGCCCTGGCAGCCAGCCTACGGGGCTCCCATCCCCTGGGATTGTGAGGCACGTGAAAGCAGGGCTCCGGGAAGGCCCTGCACCAAGAACTCGCATGCATGCAGCCGAAGTGGGGTGCGACCGTGCCATCGGATCCATCCCTGGGTAGTAGAAGTACATGCTTCACCAATGCCACCATCCATCTCGCACTTCTAGAGAGGTCCAATTAGTGACAGAGTTTTCCAGGAGCTGTTCAATCTTTGGTCTGTTGGCTGCAATTTGCCAACACAGGAGCCAGTTGGCATCAGTTTGATGCTAGCATTTTTGCCCTAGAAACTTGGTTGGGATCCTGACCACATTTCCCACAGGCCCCTTGCGTATCAATCCAGTGCTAACAGCTCTTGTGATCGATCTAAACTGCAGTCAGAGAAGCCCAGATTTCCCCCCTTCCTTCATTTTCACAACTCCTCTGTGCTGAATAGCATCCTTTTAATGGAGCTGCAGATTTGGCTTGGCATCTTATGCCATGGACCAAAATGACTGCAGTCTCAGAGATCTGTAATGTGTCCTTTTGTCCTTCCAGAGTTATCATACTGGGAGATAATCCTCATCTGCCTTGCCGTACTGATTGGTTTTATCCTCCTCCTCTTCCTGGGCTTCTTGGTAAGTGGCTACTCTGCTGTGCTGGCTCCTCCCATTTACAAATACTCTTGTACCTCATTGGCTGGGGAAGTACAAGGGGGGGGGAAGACAAAATTGGACATTTGGATTGATGTGGACATAGCAATGGAAATTCCTACCGGTGAATTGGGAACAGGAGCAAAGAGTGAACTCAGAGTAGGTTGAAACATGGACTGGAAAACAGTCAAGGTTTGGGGGCAAATCCTCCCTGCGTCACATATGTGGCTTTCATGAATGACGTGCATTCGGCACCGGAGTAAGAGAAAAGTGCGACCCATAATTGGCTTACTGGGGGAGACGATGGAAGAATATCTCCATGGACATGGAGACATAGTTTTATAGTTTTTAGGGGCTAGAAGGGCCCTTACAGATCATCGGGCCCAGGCTCCCTGCACTCGGGCAGGAAAGACCGCTGGGATCAGATGACCCCAACAAGATGGGTGTGAAGACACGTCTTGAAGTTCGCCAAGGTGGATGACTACCACCTCTGGGGGGTAGATAGATAGATGGATATGGCAAAAGAAAGGAAAGTAGATGTGATGTTAGCCCCCAGAGGACAAGACAGCTGTATTTTGGGGGCTTCTTTTCCTTGCTCTTCTTAAAAATGTGTTTGCATGTGCCAGTAAATCCCTGCACAATGATTAGGACACAGAGGTAATGGGGTACAGAAGACAAGGAACAAACAGAAGATACCCCTAACTCTAGGGATTGCACCGAATTCTTCCCATTCACAGACTTTTATGAGCATCCATCAAGGACAGGCCTGTGCCTCTCTGCATCCCATACAGAATGGGAGCAGATCCTTTTTTAATCCTTCACTGAGGTTAATAGTAATAGTTTCAGGGTGGAGTGGAAAGCATCTTCTTTTTACTGTCCCGTCTGCTCAGCTCTACAGCTAGTTTTTGTATGATGCACTTAGATGAAGAAGTGCCGCTTAGAAAACATCGCACGATTGTAGTCAGATGTACAAGAAGCGGCCTGACAGCCGTTCAGACCAGCAAGCTGAGAAAAGGTCTCGGGGTTGCAACTGGGAAGCTCTGCCCGAGTCGTAAAGTGGGAATCAGGTTATCTATTCACATCGTGAAATGCTTGGCCTCAGATAAAAGGCAAGAGGAAGGATCGTGCTTTTCTCATTTGCGTTGCTCTTTCCACTAGATTGCCTTTTGCCTGCAAAGGAAGGGAAACATGTACGAGGTCCAACAGGGCATGTATGGAATCTACTTTCCACATCTGGACTGGAGGAAAATGCATTGAGGCAGCACAGAGATGAACTCCGGGTCATCAGAAGCATACTTCTCAATGAGGGAAGAAAAAAAATATATGTTTACAGCTTCTGGAGCATTTCTCCCTACTTGTCCCGTAGTAAATTATGAGTGGCCTGAGACAACACCTTTCTCTTTTATCTTAATGCAGTAGGTCTTTGCACTTCAGCAATTATTTTATACCGTGGACAACTGCCAGCAATGCAGTTGTATTAGGAAAAAGACATTTATTCATATTTTATGCACTGCGGTACTTCAAGCAAATATCTGAAAAATAAATAAATACAACGGTGAAGAACTGTAGGGCAATGCAGCCCAGAGGGCGGCTCAGTATTATGTTTTTTGGAAGGAGCTTAAAATGATACTAACTTATAGTATTTTAGGAAATGACTATCGGACATGAATGAAACCAAGATAAAGCACTTTAAATGTCACTCCTGGCATTAATTAAAATATAAAATTACTTTTCTCATTTGTTTTAAAATATATACAAATATATATTTTCAATTATAAAGCAAGAAAAAACACAGAATTAAAGATGCTTTGATAACTGTAATGCTTTGTGGATTTGTGAAACAGTTGCCCTATGTCTTTCAATCTGTGGTATAGCATCCATCCTGAAATTAATAAAGAAATAAATCGGGGATCATTCCAATGAGACTGGGAGTTTCTTTTATTTAGCACCTAAATATCACTTTGCGAAGCAGGCTTTTGGCTGGGTGCCACAGCTGCTCTGCTCAGTAGTCCTTTGGGCAGGCTTCCCATAAAAGAAAATGTTTAAATATGGCCCTAACTAGCCTTAGAAACCCTCTAGACCATAGTTTCTCAATCTGAGGCGGCACTTTAAATTCCCCAGTAATACTTTGGTGTACAGCACTGGGTTCAGCTCTCCTAGCTTTGGCCAACATCACCTCTAGCCCGGGTGTAAAAGGTGGCAACCCTACCCACACCAGATCAGACATCTGTCATATCACAACCTTATATACACAGCCCTTCTTCCAACATATGGCACACATTAGTCTGTAAATTTAAAATCCCCTGGAAAATTCAGAATTTATTAAAATTTTCAGAAGTTAGAGGGTACTTGCTACTTAAAAGATTAAGAAACACTGCCCGAGACGGTCCTGATTTAGAGCTATCTGAATTGCTTGGTAGGCTGAACCCAGTCCAAAGTGCATTTTAAGATAGCAAAAGCACCTTTCTTCATAGGCATCGCGTGAACTCCCCGGGGTATAGATTCTGTACATCTTGATGTCTTCAGATGTAGACTGAACATGCATCTGTAAGACATGCTTTAGGCAAATGACTGGGCTCCTTCCCTAGGTGACACAGTCTGTGCTATACAGAAGATCAGAGTAGGTAAAGTAATGATCTACTCCTAGCTTTAAGTTCTGTGAACCTATGAATTAAAAAAAGAGACATCTGCAAAATGGAAAAAGATGTGCAATAGATACTGTATGATGCACAGGGACAAGGAGTGCCAGATACTTTACACATACAGGTGCTTTGGAGGACTCCGTCTACCCTGGGCCTGTTGCAAAGGACGGACCACTATAGAAGGCAAGTTCTCCTGGTGCCTTTGGGCAGCTATGCAGCAAAGAGCTGGCTAGCTTGGAAAGGCCTTTGCTACCAGGCAAGCAATGACCTTGCCACTGGATGCAGCATCAGTATTTACAGGGTTAACAAAACAGCACAACAAAGAAGGGATTCTCCCAAGTTGATATTTGGATACTCTGCAGTCTCTCCCTTGGAGATGGTGCAGAGAGGCCAGAAGAGTCTTTTGGGTAGTGAGAACCAGCTTGTAAATGCCACTGGGCTGGGTCTGGTGATGTCAATGTGTCCGGTAAGAGTTAAAAAAATTGAGAGTCCTCAACTCAGATGGTAACAGCTCAGTCACTACCAGCTCAGGCTATATCTTCACTGCAAAACAGGTGGGTTTTTCTATAGAAGAATAACTAACATGCATTAGCCAGCTGCTGTCCTGCTACAGAGTCTTAGCAAAGATAAAACTCTGGTTCTTACCCTGATGCAGACAGGTAAGGTCAACAAGAGACAGGGGTATGGCATTCACCTCTCCTAGCTACATTGTGGTTACTACAGTCCTGCTTCCACTAGGATTTTATAGCAGAATAGCAAACGTATGCCACTGGTGGAGAGGGAAGACTGGCTTTTTTGCAGCAACAACACAACCCCAAATATTAGGACAGATTCCAGCCAGCCATGACAGGGCATCCAATTCATTTTCTACATAATTAAGTGCCTGTCTCATCAGCCACCTTCTCTCTCAAGCAGTTTGAGAGCTGTCTGGGTGCAGTGCAGTCTGGCATCGTTTCTCAGCAAACAGGTATATTTGCACTCTGCAGCATTTCAGTGCTGAGCAGCTCTATGCCGAGCCGGTAGACCTGATCAGATGGAGGATCTCCCAGCATCTTGTCTCCTCAAACTGGGCCCCTTCTTCTTACTGGCAGTAAGTAATTCAAGACAGTATTTACTAAAAAGGAGAGCCTTGGCTGACCTTTCAGAACAGCCATGGCTGTCACCCACACCAATGGTTTAAAACCCTATACTCACACAGCAACTGAAATTCAAGTGTATTATGGAGATGCAAGACTTCAGTGAAATGCCCAGGCCTGGCACTGGACCCTACTTCTCTTCTGTAGCACCAACCAATTCTACCGAAAACCCCAATCCTTTATTTCACAGACCAGGAAAGCCATGAAGGGTGTTGTGAGAGGTCTGCCTTGGCACCCTTAAGTGCGATAGCAGACTGAAATACTGTCTCTAACTTGACATCTTCATTCAAAGATCAACAACACGACTCAGGACAGAACGGACTCTTGCTTTAGGTGGTATCAGCCAACATCGAAAAGCAAGCGCTGGTCACTAAGCCCCCATGAACCTTTCTTGAAGGACATGAGCATTAACTGCCCTGTCCCAGACAGATTCGGAGTCACTGTGTCTTTCTTGCCTCCCCAAATCCCTGTGCAAGTCTAGTTGGATACAGCCTTCGCCATCTCTACTGCAGCTCGTTGGAAGTGCCAGCGGGCTCCATGTTCCATTGCATTAGTGCAGGGGTGGGCAAAATGCGGCCCAGGGGCCGGAGACGGCCTGCCAGGCCATTCTATCCGGCCCGTGGGGTCCCTAAGAAATTTAGAAAATTAATATTTATCTGCCCTGGGCTGCCTGTCATGTGGCCCTCGATGGCTTGCCAAAACACAGTAAGTGGCCCTCCGCCCAAAATAATTGCCCGCCCCTGCAATAGTGAGTCCGATTAGAAAGTACCAAGTAAAAGGTGAGGGAGAAGAGTTTGCTTCCGCACATCCCACTCCAAGTAGCACCGGGAGCTCCAAGGAGTCCTTCAGCCTTGCAGAAGGTTGAGCACGTTGACTTCTAGCCAAGGAAGCGCTCAATCTTTTGAAAGGCTGAAGGATCTTCTCATCCGCCAGTCACTCCCATGCCCGAGACAGGAACATAGGCCTGAAAGGCCTCCAGGTCACGGAGTCCACTTCCCTGCAACCACCAGCAATCCCATCACATAAGCCCTTCCGGAAACCAATCAAGCTCAAGAGGAGTGAAAAGCTCTTTGTTTTCACCTGCTCCAACAGCAACGTTCATCCCAAGCCATAAGGGATTTATTCAATGCCATGACCCTGCTGTTGAGATTTCTGATTGCTTGCCCCAAGCCAACCAAGATACCCCATAATAGCACCTGATACTATTTCACGAAGCCAGATCTGTTGCAATTGAATTGTCCAGTGGTACAACAACATGAAACAAATGGTCTTCCCTTTGCATTTTGTTCCATAGGACAGATTTCCCACAAAAGCTCCAGGCCAGGTCTTCAAGGGCTCAGCCCCCCCCCACCCTGGGGCCAGGTTTTCCAAAGAGCTGGACACGCTGGGTGCACGACGTGTATTTAGCTCTCATGGAAGTCTTGTGATACTGTCATATTGGAGCTGCTAGGACCCGAGTCTTTATTTCAGTGCCCAAATTGCATGCAGAGCTGAAATCTCTGGAGCAAATTCAATCCCCAAACAGGATGGAAAAGGGTTTCCCATGAAAAGGCAATGCTTTTCTAGGTGGGGCTTCCCAAGCTCTGTCAAGATGCTGTTGTTTCCAAAAAGTGGAAAACAATAGTCAATCCTGGAAACTACCAGGCATTTCTTTTCCTTTAGAAAGGACAGCTGCACTGGAGCGCAGTACCTTGCCACAGATGATGCTGCTCGTAGGAAAATGAATTAAGCCCGGGGCTCTGTAATGATGTGATGCTATAATTAAACGAACAATTCCAGTCACAGGACAGCGGAGAGTTCAAACGCACAGAACCGCAATTAGTCCGGGCGCTTGAATCTTTCCATTGCGGCTGACATTTTCACTTGGCCAGTCAAACTTCCTTTACACCTTTGGAGTGGAACAAACGGACAATAGCAGCTTGGCTCCCATCCATCGCCTGGGTCCAATTTCCAAGCACAGATTAAAACCTTACATCCAGAGGATTATTTATTCACCTGTTTATTGGCTCCACCACAAACAAACCAGGGGTTTCAAAACGCAGCACTGTCATTAAGGAAGGCCAAGAGGTGTTTGCAAAGGGACCTTCGCGCTTCGTGCACCTGGAAAGCCTTTTGCACTGTTCCAGTAACATCATTTTGGGCGATTTTCATGAAATGCCTTTTAAAAAAATTGAAGGCTGTCCCCCGCAGAGCAGAGCACAACAAGGATTGTGCATATCACTTGAGGGACCTAGCCCACTGAACAAGTCACCTCCAGGCCCACCCCTTGTTCCAGGAACACACACAAAAAAAAAAGTGCAAGCAGACTCAGGATCCTCAGTTCTCGTCCCTGGCTCCGATACTAGCCTGCCTCCAGCTCTGGCCCAATTGCTGTGGCATTGCTTCCTTTCCTCCCAGCTCTTGCCTTTTCAAGTCTACTTAGGCTGGAAGCTCTTTGGTGCAAAGTCTCTCCGCCAGTACATTTAAACATGCACGCACAATGGGTCCTAGTCTCAAGCTACTTGTATGCCACAATTCAGTCAATGCAGTGCTCTTGTAGAGAGTGCATAGCCCCAGCAAATTCAAGGGGGAGTGACTTTCTTGGTCAGCATGATGCAGGCATGATTTCTGGTGCATTGGGTGGAGAAGGCTTCTGGTTTTTTCCTAGAAGTTTTGATTTTTTTCTTTTTAAGCAAGAAGCACAGGCCTCCAGTGACAATAGAAAGAACGCAGACCCCTACATCACAACCCCTCCAGGGTGAACAGAGATGTGTTTGAATGCAAGTGTGTCACCTACGACACCAGGAGCCAGGCCTCAGATACCAGAGGGAGGTGTCCTCTACGTAAAACACTTCTCTAGAGACCTCCACATCACCCTCAGGAGGGACTGCAACATGCAGACCCTGACCCATGCTCTAGTCCAGACATTTCCAGTACCAAAGCAGCAAAGCCATGGCAGCATGACTTCCAATGCACCCCAAACCCTGGTGACTAGTACTTCTTCAACAGAAAGCCCACACTTGCATCTGTGCCTGCTCACCTTCACCACTACCCCTACCCAGGTCAGATGGGTCTGCAGTCACTCCCTGGATTATAGTGTGGACAGAGAAACAGATACACCAACAATGACCTTCCTCTGCTTTCTCCATTCAGGCCTTTCCACCTGCGTGACTTTGGGAATTAAGTACCACCGGTATCACCAAGAGTTTTACCAAGCAGCATTTCAGGATGCTTTTGGTGTCTTGAGGCAATAAGTCTTGTGGTTGTGCAGCAAGGTTGATAGTGTAGTTTTATGAATAGGTTAGACAAGGACTTGTATGGGATGGTGTGGAGGGGATGAGCCTATCTCAAGCAGGGATTGGACTGATGACTTCTGGGGGTCCCAAGTTCCACATCACCCAACACGGATGTTTGGAGGGGAAGAGGGATGTTCCAGCTGGCCGTGTGCGCAGTCTGCCAGGGAAGCCCTGCCCACAGTTACTTGATTTATTGACTTCGGACTCTCATAGATTGTAGAGTCGGAAGGGACCCTAAAGGATCATCGTGTCTGACCCCCCTGCCCTAGGCAGGAAAAGGACCAAGGTCAGACAACCCCAACCAGGTGCCCATCTAGTCTTCTCTTGAAGACCTCCAAGTTTGGTGATAGTATCACCTCTCTTGGCAGCCTGTTCCAGATTTTGGCCACTCTCCTGCTACTATAGACATTAGGTCCAAACACTAAAGGCAACTGGCTTCAAGGTAAAACCTCAAAACAGGGAGTGACCATGCTGAACATTAAAGCAGCAGCTCAGTTCTTGTGTTAATGTGCAAGAAGCACTTAGCAAAAGGGGGAGAGCCTGGCAGTGATTCCTTGTTTGGGAGGGGAATGAGGCCGTGATTGCAGAGCTTAAAACAACTGACAATACAACACCTGGAACAGGATCCAGGCATGCCACACACAAAGTTAAAGAAGCAGGCACAGGTGACTCTCCTTGGTGAAGGGCCAGGTGCTATGCTCCTTCCTTCTGCAGTCTCCCTCATAATTGGTGTCTGTCTCTGCTTGCTTGCTGCATTCAATCAACCCTGGTTATTGCATTGCTTCTCCAGGTAGATCCATTACCCTCATGCTCCCTGCCAGAGAGGGAACTCGCTGCATGCAAGGATCAGCTTGATTTGTGAAAGCACACTGCTGATCTTGGAAGGCAGCTCTGTTTGGCTAGCAACACCTAGCATTTGTCCTGCCAAGGACGCTCCCTTCTCCCCAGCCAGCCTGAAGCAAAAAATCGCTTGAACTTCCTCCTAGACCCACAGCTGGATTAGAGATGTTCTGATCCCTGCTTTCACCTCTTGGCAAGCAAGTCTTCCTGTGCACTGCCTCCTCCCAAAAGGGCAGGTGCCCGGGGCTCTTTCAGCAGCTGGTTCACAGGACACAACACAGGCCTTACTGGCCAGAGGAATGATGCCCTTGTAGCAACCTGAGATTGTGACACACTACAGTCACTTCCCCCCTTTACCATCCTTACTGTGACCTTCCCCCGTGGCATATACATCTAATCAATAGGCAAAAAAAATACAGCCCCCAGCACAGCACAGCAGGACTACAATTTTTCTTCTACCAGCCGATCACACAGAGTGGATGGGAGAAAAGACGTTATCTTACACAACACGGCAATCCGTGCAATGCTGGGCATAGCGCGATGACGCAAAAGCGTCTCCTGACCTGTAGGCACCTACAAGCATGTATCAGTGGACCGCGCTGACAACAGGTTGATGGGTCTTTTTAACCTTTCAGAAATGATTGCAAGACCTCTCCTTCCTGCCCATCAGGCTTCCCCACCCTCTCTGCACAGAGACCTTGAGAACAGCTGAGCTACCCCATGCAGAACTAGGACCCATGATGGAGCAAGGGGTGCTCTAGCGTTTCTGGGTGACTAAGTGCTGCCACAAAGGAGTCTGCCCTGGACACATGCTGGGGGGGCTTCTCTCTCGACTCAAGAAAGGGCATACAGCAGCATTGCCACCAGCCCCTTGGTTTGTACCACATCCAGGGCTCAGCTCCATCCTCGCTGACAAAGAGCAGACAGGGCTAATCAGGGAATTCAATTAGAAATAAGAATAGCCCCATTGGCTAACAGCTATCTCTTCGCAGGCTTGAAAGTAAACCAATGCATAGATCTCTCCCGCAACAGATGCAGCAGCCTAACTCCTGGATGGAGAAAAAGGTTATCACCGTGCACGTGGCATGGGCGCCTGCACTTCATAAGAGCTTATGCACATGCCTAATGTTACACCCGAGCAAAAGAACTGCTCACATCTTAAAGTTAGCCTGGCATCACGGGCTGCCTTTGTAAATAGTCTAAACCAGTGGTTTGCTACCTTTTTTCATTTGCAGACCTCTAAAAAATGTTAAAGGGAGGTGTGATCCCTTTGAATTGTAAGCAGGGCTGGATTAACCCTTTAGTGAGCCCCAGACAAACAAACTCATGGGCCCTTACTTAATGCATAGGATTAACATATAGGCAAACTAAGCACATGCCTGCCTAGGGCCTTAAGTGAGGAAGGGACCCAGTTGTGCATATTATAATTGAGTGAAAATAATAACATAAATATACAGTATTAAATAGGGGCCCAAGAAGTTGGCTAGAGGGCTCTGGGAGCAGGGCTCAGGGGCACAGGTGTTTTTTCCCCTCAATTCTTCCAGTTATGGGTCACGAGCAGAGGGGGGAGAGATGAATCAAGGTAGTAAATATAAGACTACTGTGCTGGTGCCACCGTGAAGGCTTTGGCTTCTACAACCACGGTCTGCTTTCCAGAGAGAGAGAGAGAGGCAGTGGTCTGTTGGGAAGGGATGACCTCCACCTCACTCCACTGGGGAAGCAGCTCTTCTCAGCCAGAACGGCTGACTTGCTTGACCGGACTCGTGGAAAAATTGGGCAGTTGAGGCCTCGACTACTCCACAGTCCGATGGCTGGGGAACATGAGCCACCAATGTGATACCACAGCTGGCTGGCATCTACTGCTGCATCTCGAGCAAGTCCCAGGATGTCATCCTCCTGTTGTACTCAGCCTTAGTGAGGCTGCAGCTGGAGTACGGCATCCAATTCTGGGCTGCACAATTTAGGAAGGACGTGGAGAAGCTTGAAAGAGTCCAGAGGGGAGTCACGCGCATGATCAGAAGACAGGAAAACAGGCCTTATGAAGACAGGCTGAGAGCTATGGGACTCTTCAGCCTGGAGAAGCGCAGGCTCCAGGGTGACCTGGTGGCAGCCTATAAGTACAGAAGGGGTGTGCATCAGGATCAGGGGGCCAGACCCAATTATCTTACGGGGTCCCTTCCAGCCCTAATGTCTATGAAATCTATTAAATTGGTTTGCCTAGGGCCCACTAAAGGGTTAATTCAGCCTTGGTCATCTTTCATAGATCACTTAGTCTGCCGACCCCAGCAGTCCACAGACCGCAGGTTGAAAACCACGGCTTTAAACTCATTGTTACCAGCTTTCTTGATTTTAGTGACAATTTTGCAATATTTGGCGTTATTCTAAAAGCCTCTGCTCCTAGACTTGGGCAAAGTGAAAAAATATCTATATTTATAGGGGGATAATTCTAGTGTTGTATTTGCAGGGGAAGCTGCCTCCCTGACAGTCACTACTATAGTTAGAAAGCCAATAAGGCGAATATAAAATACCTTATTTTTTTAATTAAAAAAAAATGCATAGGGTTTCGGGGTTCTTGACTTGTGCAGGTTGAACACTTGGGGTTACCAGCGCTGCATGAAGAAAGCTCCCATTATAAACTAAGCATAATCTGATTTCAAACCTCTTGGAGCAGGGACTGTCCATTTGCTCTGCTTTTGCACAGCCCCCAACACAATGGAGAACTGGGCCAGCACTAGGGCTCCTAGGAAATACTGCAGTATAGCTTGATTACTTTAATTACTTCTAAGTTAGCAAAAATGATTGGCCCCGAGTGAAGATGTCAAATGATGAAAGCTAAACTGGTTCCCAGTTATGTGTAAACAAGAAAGAATATTAAATGCGTCTTACAAAGGGTATTAAAAAACTCTCTCCATAGCCACCCCCCCTCCCCTGCCCCCTCAAGCTTTTATTATAATTAAAGCCCTCAATGGATTTCCACCAACCTCCTCAAAAGCAGATTTCCTTGCTTGGCTGAGATCCTACATGGAGAATTTTGGTCACAAAGGATTTTTCCCACTATTATTTGTGGGGTAGAGCTGCTTGTAACTTCCCGAATAACTAAAAAACAAGGGTTTAAAAATTTCCCTTGTGTCACATGCCTCCTCGGCAGACAGACAAGCTCCTTGGGGCCCAATGTTGGATGCATATTTAACTAAACTGAATTGCCAAGCTAGATTACAGGGATTTTATTCTATGCTCTTTACTTCCCTAAGGCGCAACATTTCAGAGAGCGAGTGGCATCTGAAGTGGGTGAAGCAATAAAGCAAGTTGGAGGCATTTATGCCTATAAAGCCATGAGACGGGACCCAGTTCTCTGCATTTCATAGTTGTTAGGGGCTGGAAGGGACCTTACAGGTCATCGGGTCCAACCCCCTGCACGTGGGCAAGAAAGACCGCTGGGGTTAGATTTGAGGCAGAGGCAAAAAAACAACAGAGACACCAAATGACGGGTCCTGAAGGAGCCTGCCCAGGCTCTGGTATCAACTAATGAAGGCTCAAAGCTGTTCTGCGATACAGATACAGCTACCATGGGGTCCAAGTGTCTCATTCCTCTAACTCCTCTTTGTTGGGAGGGAGGTGGATGGAGCTAAACTGCAATGAAACTGTGGGGGAAGGGGAATGGAAAAAGGGATGGCAGGAGAAGAGAGGAGAGAGAAACAGTTAACTTCCTTTGGGAAACAAGAGCAGCCTCTGTTCATGCAGGCACCAGCCACCGCCCAGGAGAAGGTTATGAATAGCAGGCCTGGAACTTGTTCTCCCGGGGTGAACGGCTTCACCGGGTATCATTTAAACAGAGGTGGGTCTGTGTAAAGGAGGCAGGAAAATGCCACAGAAGCCGCAGTGAAACCCGGCCCTTGAACGCCCTGGGAGGCTGCTGCTCATGGGGCATCGGCAGTGGCTGTGGCTCTTTTTGCACCCTCCCTCCCCCACCAAGTTGGCACCTGAGGGTGGTGTCCCACTTGCCCCCCTGCGTTTGTTGCACAGGAGGAGTGAAGGCAAGCCAAATGTGCAAAGGCAAGTGTGAACAAGTGCTAGGAACAGGGCCCAGAGGACAAGCCAAGAGCAGCATGCTTTTCTGAGCCAAAGGCTAGCTGGGCAAGGCCAAATTTCTCCTAGCAGAAACCACCAAAGCAGCCAAAAGTTTTTAGATACCCACTCAGAGGAATGCCCCCTTTTCACAACTAAGGGACCGAGCTGCAGATGGGAGTTAAGTGACTTGACCTGGGCATCCTGTGGCAGAATGGGGACAAGAGCCTCCCAAAACTCACATCCCTGATCCCACCTTCCTCCCTGGTTTGTGTCCTTTTTATTCACAGCTCTAACTTATAAGCTTCCATTCGAGCTTCAGCAAGCAATGCATAGTTCAGTCACACTTCTGCCTACCTCAGCCTGACCCTATGCCAGAAGCTGGGAACAAGAGTCAGCTCCTGCCCCATACAGCCAAAGAATAGCCTTGTTGGGGGTAGTGAGCAGTGGGAGTCCTAGGAGCCGGTTCCCAACCACGTGAAGGCCACTATGCATAGCCAGGATGGTTCAAAGGGCTTTAGGATAAACAGATTCAGGCCTGTTGTACCTTCTGCCATTTGATGAGTATCCTTGGGGCTCCAGGACATGGTTCAAAAAGGGTTATTATTGTAGTCATGTGTCCTGTCCCCTTTGTTGGTTGGAAACTAGGGGTGCACCGATAGAGATTTTGGGGGCCAATACCAATAGGAGGTTTTTAAAGGAGGCATATTGGCTGATACAATATGATTTCTGATACGCAGCCCGAAGCTTGAAGAGCTGCATGCAGCTGGTAAGTCTGTTGTGTTGGAAGGAGAGGGGGCAGATCAAGACCCCTGCGGTGAGGGAGGAGTGGGGCTGGGGAAAGGGCTGCCCAGCCAGGGTGGGGCAGGACACAGGACAGAGGCGCACCTCACCTGGAGGGTGCAGGGAGGGGGGGTGCCCAACTGCTGCATGCACCCCAGGAGGGCATGGGGGGTGGGGGGGATGTGCCCCTGAATCCATGTGGGGTGGAGCGGGGGTGCAGGCTGGAGTCAGGGCTGTGTCAGACTCTTCCCAGTGGGTACCGGGCTGGGCTGCACTCGGGGCAAGCAGCGGTGGTGCTGGAAGGGGGCTGCAGCCACCCCAATATTCACCATAGCCCCCCTTCCCAGCACCACTGCCATCTGCCCCAAGTGCAGCTCCGTCCCAACCCCCCCACTCCCCCATGCACTGGGAAGAGCTCGGCACAGTCCCAGCCCACAGCTGCACCCCACCCTGCCCCACGCAGATCTGAGGGCACACACCTCCCCCTCCATGCTGCCATGGCTGTCCCACACCCTGGCCCAGCTAGGCAGCACCTGCCCCAGCCCCACTCCCTCCCTCATCGCAATGGCACTGATCTGCCCCCCCTCCCCTTCTACCACAACAGACTTACCAGCTTCTCACAGCTCTTCAAGCTGCCGGGCTGTGCTCCTCGCTGTCTACGTGCTGCACTGCGGCTGCATGCATGCACGGGCATTTATCGGCTAAATTATTGCCCACATCAGGCCGATTTCTGATGCAGTCAATTCCCTTTATATCAGTGCTGATCCGATATTGGACCAATGTACCGGTGCACCTCTATTAGAAACACATTTCTGTAACATATCCCTCCTCTACGAATGAGGTTTCTACCCAGAGAGTAAAGGGAAGATGTGTTTGAGCACTGCGGTTATTCAGGATTCTGGACTCTCCTGGTCCCTTCTGTCTCCTCCTGTTTTTCAGGCATGCAGACATCTTTTGGCAGCACATCGTAGACCAGCTTCATCTAGGAGCTGAATGCAGAGAGCCTGAATTCAAGGGTTATCGCCAGCACTAATGAGTCAGAGCTATGGAGTATAGGGGAGAGACTCAACTGCCTTGAGAACCAGCCGTCCTCTCTAATGCACCTGGGACTGCCTTGAGCTGCAACTCTGCCCCAGGACCTAAACCACTTCATTCTCCTGTCTCTCACTTCATCCCTCTCGTGCACAGGTAGTGGAGCAAGGGGAACGTAGCACCGCACATGCAGCTCTGACTGCTAGTTTGACCTTCAGAGCATAGCACGATAGCTTGAAGCAGAAGTGGAACTGGGCAGTTCAGAGCCCTGGGTAGCAGCTGTCACTTGGCTGCTGGTGGCAGCAGTGGCTGGATGAGCTGTGCTGGTAGCTGCTTTTTTGGCACCCTCTTCTCCCGAGTCAGCACCTGGGGCTATATGCTCCTTGCTCCTTTAGTTATGCTACTAGTTTGAAGGGTGAGAAGGCATGTCCTCCAACCTCCATTTGCAGAGTGGCCCGACTACCCTGGTGCATTATAGGATTATTCTTGCTCTGAAGGACTAGCTACTGGGCCACAGCAAATAAAGGCATGGCCAGTCACACCTGTTTCTATACCACAAATCCTTCTGGCTGATCACAAACATCTTTTTATTTATTTTGTTAGCTGCCCCTCTAGTTTGAGCTGCTTTGTTTCATCCGAGGCCACCAGGCCCAGCTGAAGGCATCAGCCACACCTCAGCCCATAGGTTGTGCAATGTTGGAAGAAGCCGTAACTCTTCCTGTTCGCAGGTTGTGCTATCAAAGCACAACCCCTGGATGACTTCTTGTTCACAATGACATTTCTGCGTCCGTCACTCTAAGCTCTGCTCATAGCGCGCCAGACCAAACAACTAGCAGCATAGTAAAAATAATCAATACAATGAACAATGCTGAGAAAAGGGTAGCAGAGTGCCAGGCTGGGGCAAGTGCGGTGGCTTGCAAGTCAGAAATCCTGGGTGCTGACTCTAACCTACTTGATGACTCTATTGCTCTCTCCATAATCCCTTGCTTTAATTATAACCTCTTTGGGTAAAGATACATCATTGTGCATGTGCAGAACATAGATATTGCCATTGCTGCCTTAACCCCCAGAATGATGTTCATTTTCAGATCAAAAAGTAGTCCACAAAGGAGCTCAAAATCAGCATCTCCATTTTACAGATGGGGAAACAGAGGCAGGGAGATTCTCCCCATCTCAGTATACCAGTCAAGCTAGGCAGAAAACCCAGATCTCCTACACCACTGTCTAGTGCTTCACCCACTGGAAGAGCACACACCAACTGCTGAAACTTCAGCCTGATGAAGGGTTTTTGAACCCGAAAGCTTGCTTAATAACTATTCTCCAACCATTTGGGTTGGTCTAATGAAAGATATCAAATTCACCCAAGGAACCTTGTCACCCACTAGATCACACCAGTATCCAAAATAGGGCCCTTGCCTGAAGTGTTACCACATTACTACAAACACTTCCACAACACTGCAGGTGCTACATGCAAAGGCTTTTATACTAGGGCCCCCACTCAAGCAACCCACAGCCGTTGGAGAAGGTAAAGCCTTACTGTGTCATATTTTACTAATCTGCAGCTGGCTTTCACAACAAAAGCCCAAAATGTTTTACTGACTGCTAAGATTTTTTTCCCCCCTACCAAAATACAATTTTCCCCCCAGTTTTTTGGATTTTAGCCAGAATGAGGATTTGCTGGGGGAAAAAATTGTTTGCTATTTTTCATCAGCTACTACCTATTATTTGGATTAAACTCTCAGCCAGCTCCCACAAGGATGGAAGGAGGTGTACTTGCCTTAGATGGGCAACAAACCTAATCCCATTGGAGAGGAATCAAGTTGGAAGCAGCTTGGCTGGCATTGCTTTGCTTTGAACCTTTGAGTAAGGCTAGCAGACCCCAAGACCTGCGTGCTCTAGCCATTACTCTCAGCAAACCTGTCCTCTTGTCACCATGTATGCTGGGATAACAGGGGAGGCCAGTCACTGGTTGGAATTGCCGACAGTCTCCACTGTAGGGCTCATGTACACACCACAATTTTTTCCCTTGCATGTGCTGCAACTGCGTGTGTGCTTCCATGAGCGGGATTGCCCAATGCTTTCAAAGCATTTCTTGTGCATTAAACTAAAACTCCTCAGGCATAGTTTAGTTTGGCTTGCCAGGAATTAAAGTGGCGTGTCCATGGATTCATTGCATGCAAACCCACAGGCACTCAAAGACGTGTATTGAGCCTCTTTGTTCACCAGATGGCACTGCAACTTTTTTGCAGTTCACCCCTTTGAATTGCTTTCACTTTCAAATTGCTTCCACCTTTTTCATTTTCTCCTGTGGTTTGCTGGCTCCCTGTTTCCACAGCTGCGTGCCAGGGCATGGGCAGGCAGCGCCAGACCATCCTGCTTTCCTGTGGTGCTGGCCAGGGACCCGGCTTAATTCAGTTGAAAACCTAATGCGTGTAAACACAGATACAATGCTCCCAAATAAGCAAGTTTAAATTCGATAAACCTATTCAATTTAACGTGGATTAAAACCCGTGGTGTGTACAGGCGCCCATAGAGGGGTTGCTCCGGCATACAACCACGATACCTCGGACAGGACAGGTTGGGGGAGTTTGTGTGTCGTCTTGTTCCATGGCCAGGTCACGGAGGATGGAAGTGTGTTGTAGCTCCATAACGGGGGGCAGGGGAGGCATAGCAGTTCATGCCTGTAGACTGGTGGTCTCCAGTTTGATCTGCGGTGTGCCAGCCAAGACAACAGCTACTATGCTGGCACCAATACTTCTAATGGCGCGACTGCTTGCGGATCACAGGAAAACACCAGTCCCGAATCAGTGCTGAATCCAGCTATGTGCAACCCTCAGGTCTCTGGAGGAGAGAGACAAACAATGGCTCATCTTCATTTTGGTTAGAGGTGGCCGACTGCAAGAGATAATCCAGAGCCTTCTTCTGCCATCCTCCCAGGATGGAAGAAATTAGAAGAAAAAAAGGAAAATAAATGAGTATTGTGGCCAGGCAATGGTAAGACTTTTGCAGCTTTGGCATATAATCCTCTCTCTGTTTTGGTGCAGAAAATACGTCTCGTGTCGGCCAATTCCACACCACAAAGCCCACCTCTTTATCACCACATACAACAATATGGCAGAGGTCATGAGCTGCTGGAGAATTTCAGGTTTTCGAGGTATGGCACCCAATCCTAACAAGAGGGGATTGGAGAGTGGCCAACAACACAAGAGAAAGCAAAGAGGAGAGAGAAGTGCACTGTTTGCAATGGAGCAGAGAGGAGTGCACTATGATTTCATGTGCAGGCCACCCTTATCTAACATGTTGACTAAGGAACTGGATTTGAGGAAACTCATTCTAGCTGTATATTGGATCTGACCCTGGATAGCTATCACACAAGGAACATAAATCCTCAAGATTTAGAGCATAAACCAGCCTAGGGCAAATGGGGGTCTGGAAGAAAGTCCGTAAAGATGTGGACAACTGTGTGCCATAATTACGACATCAGGCCACCTTCCAAAGCATCGTGCATTTACCGCAGCTGGAGGCAGGATACCAGGCAGGAAAAGACAGTAGTCTCACCCAGCTGGGTAAATCCCATTGTTAGGAACGACCAACTCCCCTTGAATGGGAATGAGCCACTTTGTCCCTTTGGTGAGTGAAGGAGCAGGTGGAAGGAGAAATGCTCCTATTGGCTACATCTGTTTGAGAAGTTAAATCTGTCGCATTGATTTGCCTTCCCTTGTTCCCAGCACAGCTGCACCTTTTACTTGCCACTAGCAGGGGCAGAGTCAGGGAATAGGCCAGGCCCATGTCAAATAAGTCACTCATTCACACAGCCCAGACTGAAGTCACAGATGTGAAGCGATCCAGCTTCCAGATCCACAGCCCACCCAAGCCAGCCTGCAACACAGCAAAGAGATCCTGGAAGTACCTTTGCCACAGCAGAGATGCCCAAGATCTCCAAGGCTGCGTGCACAGACACGGAGCTCCAGCTCCTATCACTTCCACACCTTGCTGAGCACTGATGGCATCACTGCTGCACTCCTTTTCTATGGCAACACATCAAAACAGCTGCCAGCCCAAGCAGCAGCAACAAGTAAATTGGGTGAATTAGATGAAGAACACTGTTGAGCAGATTGCAAAATGCAACACCAGCTCTTACAGAGCAAACACGCACTTGATTATCTCAAAGCAGCGTTATCCCCACTTTGTAGATGGAGGCACAGAGAGGCAACAGGGGGTGCATCTATATATATGCTCTTTAGTGTGTGGAGTAGATTAATTAGCTCTGCAGTAGAGCATCACCATCTACACATGTGCTGGTATTAGGGTGCAGTAAGTTAATTAACTCTGCCATAGGGTATTAGGTACAGTACTATCTTACAGCAGAGTAATTACATGCACCAAAACACACATGTAGACAGTGACAGTGGCTGGCTGGAGCATGAGGATGCTAAAAAGCGTGGCAGGTTGCCTGCCACCTAGCCCTGCACTTTAACACCCTTGTGCCCCAACCAGCCTCTCTGCCACTTCGATCCCGGGGCTGACCCCTACAAGCCACCTGCCAGCCAGGGGCTGCTCCACCCCAGCTCAAAGTGCTGCGGTCCCAGGCGCACATGTAGATGGTACAGCTGGAAGCAGCTAATTCTGCCATAAACTGTGCCAGAGTTTATTGTGGCATGTTAATAGCAAATGTAGATACAGCCATGGTGATTCGAAGCCTGTATTTGCCCTTTTTTTGCAGGCCAGGTCTGATGTTAGACACAAAAAGCAATACAATGAAAGAATGGCAAATAGTCGCAGTGATGCTTTTGGGATCACAAATGCAAATCACACCCTCCCCACACCAGGTGCAATGACAAACTTAAGACAGAGTGGGGTCTGGCCACAAGAACTTGAGCTGGGGAGCACAATGACAGCGATGCCTTTGCTTTGCAACAGAGAGTTATGTAATTCTGGTTTCAACATGCTATGGGTTTTATTGCTGTAGAGTGACACCAAGGGCACCTGGGAGGCTAATGAGCTATGGCAGTCCTCACCCATCAATCACCAGTCCCAGCTTCACCAAGATTAATTTTGCCTGATGCAAACCACTGCCAACAGGGGCTGGGCTACAATCGATGACCTCCTGAGGTCCCGTCCAACCTTTAATTTCTAGGACTCTATGAACTAAGAAGGGCGAGAAGAGCTGTGGTTCCTCTGGCCATTCTGCAGATTTGGCACTGCTGCTCAGAGTCTGAGAGGCCCTTCAAAAAGACGGAGTCACAGGAGCCAACAGTCCCTCCCCACGCCTTAAACAGGGTCTCTCAGGTCAGGTATGAAGGCATGGAGGGAACTTGCAATGCTGCTGCCCACAAGAGACTTTGCTGTGGTTTAGTAGAAGAGCCTATGAAGGGCAGCAGTAGCCAGTAGACAGGACAATATGACATTTATTCAATTCCCCTTTCCGATCTACCATATGACCTTGGACAAGTCACTTTCTGTGGTGTCCCTCCCATGTTCATCCTGCTCCTTTAGATTATAAACTCTGAATAGAGATAAGCGCTTTCCACTTTCCCCCCCTGCATTTACAATGCAATGGCTTCTAGCTGCTACTTCAATAAATAACTTTACCTCCAGAGGTCTGGCTCTGGTGCACGTCACCGGTACAAAATTAGAGTGACATATTCACTCTTCTAGAACAACGAGAAGGCCAGTAGTGCTTTGTCCCCAAAATAATTCCATCTTTTCCGGCTACAGCTGCTGTTACTGGTGCTACAAGAGTGACACCTGGCGATCTATGCTATGAGCAGCAGGGCTGATGCAGCCCTTACAAGTGTCCCATTGATGCAATGCTAACTTCTGCTGAGGCTGCCGGCCCACATTAAAATTACTGCATGTTGGGATCTGACCCCTCATCCAAGCAATCGCATGTCTGGCCATGCCATGTGTGTATAGCAGGATACAGACACTTGGGACTGGGGACAGATCCCAATAACACTATGGCCAGAAGCCACGTGAGAGCTACTGGGTGCAGAAGAATTTGGGTATGGGAGCTTAAACTTCTTGGCGGGGTGGGGAAGGGAGAGGGGGAAACCTCCTCAGCTCCCCTTGCTAGAAGAGCCTGTAGGGCAGCCCCAGGCCTGGTTGGGACCCAGGACTGCCCTGGTCACTGGTGCCAAAAATCAGCTTATTGTCAGCACCGGCCCTGGGGCAGCCCCCATGGCCCACTGGAGACCCAGGCCTGCCCCAGCCAGACTGTCCAGGGCTGATGCCAACAATGTGGAACATCTGTATGGCTGGTTTGCCATTTTGTGGCACCTCAATGAAGGCTCACATGTGGCACGGTTGCCACTTATGGTGCAATTAAACACAATAATTGTGCCCGAATGTAACATGTTCCTGGGCCCTGAAGGACAAAGGCTGAACTAGAAAGCCAACATCTCCACATATAACCACAAAAAAGCTGACCAAAATGGGAACTCCTGGAAAGCTCACTGGAGATCTTGTTTTCTAGGATATTCCAGGTGTCTCCTTCCAGCCTCTGGGAGGTATCAGCTTTGCCCAGTAACAAGGATAGCTGTGGTTTATTCCTCATAAGTTTCCCATGAATGCAGAGCCTTGGATAACCATCTGATATTATGTTGCAAGGTCAGATAGAAGCCTAGTAATGATTTTCAAGAGGATCAAAAATATAAACCCCTCTAAAAATCTGGCTTCGAGACAATGGATTAAAGAAGCAGATACAATCAAGCCCTTGGAAAACTTGCTGTTAGCTCTCTGGTTGTGTGTCCTTTCTAGGGGTAGACTCCAAGTAGAAGGCCTCCCTCCCCTCTAACAACTTAGAAGAGCTTTCAGCTGACTTCAGCAGCAGAAACCCAAGTCTTTGGGCTGGGACTATCAGAAAAAAAAATAAAAATAAAAAATAAAATCAAAAGATAGGTACCTCCCTCCCCTTTGATAACACCAGACTTGGCACTGAAGGCCCTTGCTCAGTACCATAAAACGGTGGAGCATGTCTTTCACACGTAGCCATGGTCCCAATATAACATTAATGGGTCGCCACTTTGATTTATTACATTAAAATTTTGCTACCAAAGCAGACATTGATGCCAGTGCAAAGCGCCTCAAAGAATTGGAATGCCTTTCATGAGTTCCTTTTGTCCAAAGGCTAATTAATCCAATGTTCAGGTCTATCCTAAAGTACAACACTTGAACAGTTTAAGTTTTAGTAAGTACCGTGGGAGATGGAATAGGAATGGTTTGGGGTGGGAAGAGAAGCAAGAGAGGAACAAAATGCCACATTTCAGATTAGAGGGAGAGTTGAGAAGGAACAAGCCCAGAGAACAAAAAGGCAAAAAGGCATAACACTCGAGCCACTTGATCCTTCGGTGGAAAAATGCATCATCCATTGTGACCAAGGTACCCTGCGCAAACAGCAGCATCATGGCAGATGCTGGAGTGATGTCACAGTTCTCTCTACGACGACCATGAAGAGCCACAGACCTGGTCCCTCCTATATAAGCCACTGCCTCCAGAGACACGTTTTGTCTCCGCTGCAAGGTCTTTCTACAGCCCAAGAACAGGCTGGTCAAGACAGTCCAGTCCAATGCCAATAACCCCCAAACCAATGAGGATAGGAACAATGACTCCACAATCAATGAGTTCAAGACCAGGGAGTCTACAGACAAGAAGCCCTTCTTTACGATCTGAAGCGCGTTCTTCAGAGCACTATCAGAAGGGCAGAGGATTTTCAGAAGACAGAAGAGCCACTACAGGCAGGTTGAATTCCCCCGAGAGACACCCCACGGTTATGCAGAGAACAGGGGCAGTTGTGATAGATACAGGCACAGGATGCTGTAAAGCAGGGTTTGCCGGGCAGCAGAACCCCAAGTCTGTCCTTGGTTCGTGGGTGGGCCGCCCAACAGAGCGGTCATTCAAGTTGCGGGGGGCCAGACCAGACACTTTTGTAGGAGAGAGAGCCCGAACGCAGCCAGATGTTGAAGTTATTGAACCCGTGAGAAATGGCATCATCATAGACTGGGAGGCAGCAGAAGTCCTTTGGCGACACATGTTCTATCATGATCTGCAGGTCCGCCCAGAAGACCATGCCCTTTTGATGTCAGACCCACCACTCAGCCCTACTACCAACAGAGAGAAGATGGTCGAGGTGGTGTTTGAGTCTCTGAACTCTCCAGGCATGTACATCGCTTACCACTCCGTCTTGTCAGTTTATGCTCATGGTAAGATAAGTGGCTTGGTGGTAGATAGTGGCTATGCCGTGACCCACACTGTTCCAGTCCATCAGGGCTACAACTTACCGCATGCCATTGAGAGAATGGATATTGCTGGATCTCACATGACTTCCTTCCTGATGAAGCTTCTCAATGACTCGGGGCACGTGTTTACCGAGAGGATGACGCACATTGTGGAAGACATCAAGCATAAGTGCTGCTATGTCGCTGCGAACTTTGAGAGAGAATGTCATCTCCCCAGGAAGGACTACGTGGTAGACTTCCAGCTACCAGATGGCCACGTCATCAGCCTGGGGAAAGAGCGATTCCAATGCCCAGAAATGCTATTCACCCCTCCTAAGTTGCCTGGGATTTCTTTTGTGGGTGTCCATAACATGGCCCAGAGAAGCTTGAGTAAGGTCCCAGAAGAGGCCAGGGGAGACATGTACCAGAACATCTTTCTCTGTGGAGGGTCATCTCTCTTTAATGGGCTGGAGAAGAGGTTTACCAGCGAGCTCCTTCGGCATTTGCCATCTAGTGCCAAGGTTAGAGTCTCTGCTGTGCCCCTGAGGAAGTTTTCGGTCTGGACCGGAGGCTCCATCCTGGCTTCCCTGAAGAACTTCCAGGCCTGCTGGATTCAAAAGGAGCAGTACAATGACATTGGGCCGTACGTTGTCCATCGGAAGTGTTACTGAAGTAGGGAAACAGCCATGGGGAGAACTGCTGTTTCTCCTCCCATAGGATGAAAAGTGCTTGCATTGAACTGAAGTATATTTGTGATTATTGACTGAGCGATGGACCCTAATAAATGATTTTGCCTTACCCTGCCCCTTCCATTCAAGAAGCTTCGAGCACTCAAGGCTAGGATGATTTTCAGAGCAGCCTAAAATGCGTTAGGTGCCCAGACATCACTGAAGTGCAGTTGCAAACATGGCAGCGAGGGTAGGGTGGCTCTTTGACACACAGCTTCTGCCACCTCTGCTCTGAAGGTGGGAAAAGGGGAACTGTCTGTGGCCTCTATGATGAGGCTGCCAGTGGAGGCAAGTGCCCATTTTGCTAGGCTGAGACAGCAACTAGTTGTGCACAATAGCTATTGAACGGATGCCAGGCAAGAATGACTTTTAGGACTCGGGCAACCTTGTGGGGGGTGGGAAGGGGAGGAAGCAAGAGGTCTCAAATCCTGTTCTCCCTCCCCACCCCATAAAGACAGTCCTGATCAAGGATGAGATAGAAGCTGGTGCAAAAGTGGCTTTGTCTCTCCTTCTGCCAGTTCCCCTGTGCTCATCAGTCCCATCTCAGGGACAGACTGAAGCAGCCAGGCCCACAGGCAAACCCAGCCTTCTTCTACATGCTGTGCCCGATATCAGAACCCTTTCATTCTTGTTCTTGGGCATCCCTGTCATGCTGCTAGCTCCTGGCTGGGAAGTGGACCATGCACACCCGATGTAAGATTTCCTATCCCTGGCTGTCCCTTCTCCCCATGGAAGATAATGGTTGCAAAAATGAATTCTTGCATGGTGCCCATCTTCCCCTGCCCTTCCTGTTCCAACCTCCTCCGAGTGCAAACTCCACCCCAAAGGGGCACCAAAGGATTGCTGTAATCCTGGAAAGGACTCACTGCAGATCCAGGGCTGACAGGAACACCCAGGTGCTTAGCTTTGCAGCCTGAAAGTTTTTGCAGCATAGCTGTCACGTACAATACAGAAACGGAATAGATCTGTATACAGACAACACAGCCACAGGCACAGACTCAGACTACACCCTTTTATACTTATAACCCACATAAAGATGTACACAGATCCTATCCTCATAAACATGTGCATACAAACACTTATGCATATGCATGCAGTTTTCACAGCAAAGAGGTGGGGGGAAATACAGAAAAAAAAAAAAATCTCAAAGCGTTTCAAATGTGAAAACAGCTCCATTCGCATGAACTCTACCCCCAGCAATTCCGAGGATAAATCATGCCCAATTTACCAAGATCCTATGATGCTGAATGACCTTTGGGTGTTGTAATTTATTTTGGTGAGGGGGTTCCCAAGCTCTCCTGCCCCTTCTCCCACAACTGGGCCCACTGCACTCTCTTTAGTTGGTAGTTGCTGTATTCATGTGGGTCCAGACAGCAGCAGCAACTGGGAACAGGCATTTGAGTGGGTTGGAGAAGTGAGCTGCAGCAATCCCACAGGAAGCCTTCCCACAGCTCTCTGATGAGCAAGTGCATTCGTTACCTATGGGATTTGTGCCCTTGGGTTTTCAAATTGAGTCAAACTAGTATCTTAAATTTCCCCTGAAACTTTCCAGAGAAAACAAGTTCTTATCTCTCTAAGAAATCCCATACCCAAGGGACCAGGCTCCATGAGCAGAACTCAGGGAGGGTTTGAGAGCTCTTCTGAGAGTCCAGTGCCCATGGAGGCAGGCACGGCAGGCTTCTCTCGCCCTGCTCTCCCAAACACAACAGGGATCTGGGCTTACAGGTCAGCGACTGCACTAGAGGAACTCCTGCCAGCTTTGTATCTCAAGGGCCTTTGTACCCCACGCTTTTTGCCCTATCTTGCCCTACAACGGCTTGGCGGTTTGCACGAAGCATGTCACTTCTGAGTTAACTGAAGTCACCCACACGTACGGTACCCACACTCAAGAGAGAACAGCCAAACTGCCAAGTACCGCTGCCACCACTGTGTCTACACTGATAGCAGAGCCCTCGGCATCATGGCTTGTTTCTTAACCCTGCGGTAAAGAGAGCCCCTCTTTGAATTGCTCCCTGGGAAATGTGGGAGGACTTTTCTGTTCTTTCTGGACACGTGGAGGAAATCATCAGAAGGCCTAGCAGCAGCCAAGTGGCACAGGGCTGCACCCAGACTGCAGAACAGTAATGTTAGCAGCTGACAAGCTCCATTTGCTCAGGTTTCAGCCACACTCTAGGCCAGACCCAAAAACAGAAAAAAGGTACTTTAGGCACATAGATTCCTATTGAAATAAATAGAAGTTTAGATGCTTAAATATGTCCTAAGAGCTTGTACCCCAACTTGGGTCAACCAAATCAACTTAAAGACACTGCCATGTTTGAATTGGGGGTGGAGATCTAACTACAGCAACGTAAAGTGAAGACAAGGTCTCTGAACTGGATGCTGCAGCTCTCTTCAGCCAACAATATGCACAACGTGAAAAGTGTGGCCCCATGTGAACAGCAAATCCTGGATGCTCTTAAAGCAATAGACCCAGGTGACAGAGACCAAATAAAAAAAAATAAAAAAAAATAAATAAAAAAAATCAGGGTACCAAAATGTGTCTTAATTGTTTTTTTGTACCTTCCCGCACCCTAGCACTGAAGGTTATCTGTAGATGCTGGCAGTCTCCTGGACGATCTGCAATTCAACTGTCTAACATGCAGTTCCCTCTAGCGGACATTTTTGGTAGCCACTTCGGAAACTCTTTCACGCTAGCGTTCAAGTGATGCAGCTGTGATGGTCCAGGAAATAGGTAAGAGGCATAGATTTTTGTAGGCGATCTTTTATTGGACCACCTGCATGGTTGGGATGGACTCGGACAGGCTTTCAAATGCAATGCATTGAGACCTGAGGAAGAATGCCTTGTATTCAAAAGCTCTTCTTAGTTATTTTTGTTCTATTTGCTTACCATAAGCAGGTGCCCAAAGGCATCCCTGAAGCTTCGAGTCTGACAATTTGCCCCAGTTTGCTTTGAGAGCCTCTGCAGATGCTCACAATGTTCTGATAATCTCTGCAGCCCTGTCAGCACCCATGCACAAGTGTCTCTTCCTTGTTTTGAGGTTTTGGTTGTAGCCGTGTTGGTCTAAGGATATAGGCAGGCAAGGTTTTTTGGGTCAAATTTTGGTGCAAAAATGAAGCAAACAGCTCTCACAAGACAGAGGCAGTGTTTAAATCAGTTGGTTAGAGAGTGGTGCAACCAACACCAAAAAGTTGCAGGTTTAATCCCCAGTTGGAGTAGATAATCTCTTGAGGTCCCTTCCAGCCTTACTTCATTATGATTTGTATAAGTTAAACCACCCAGCAGCCAACAGAGCATCAGGCATTTCCATTCACATTTTAGGTGACAATGGATAGGTGCTTCTCCCATGCCAAAGGAAGCAGGTCAGAGGCAGATCCAGAAACATATAACCAGGCCTCCCATTTCCCTATGTATTACACACAGCAACCACAGGATCCTCATCCGGGATGAGCTGGATAGCATGCTCATGGTTTCATTACTTAAAGGCAATGAAACAATCCGACAGTCATGCTTATAAAGCTTACTCCATGTCACAAGATCACCGGGACTATATACGTTGCCTGTTATGCATGTCTAAGTGCAGTGCAGAAAACAGGGTGCGTGTCTCTCAAAGCAGCAAGAAGGACCAAGAAGCAAGAGCACAGCGACTTTGAGGTTAGTCAAAGCACTGTGGTAACTAGCGGAAAGTATTTCTCTACTGTACTCTTACTCTGATCCCATCCGTGATCAGCTTTTGAGGCCTAGGACAGAGGTGACAAACGTGGGAGGTGTGAACTAATGATGCTACATTGGAAAGGTGACACCCACTTGAGGTCTCACCCACTTGAGGAACATCAGTTCCTCAGCCTTCGTATTTAATATGGCGTAAGCAAGGAAAATGGAAAATATAAAGGATCATTAATCTTAAAAAAAAACCATAATATAAAACACGTCAGCAAATGTAGTTCAAAAGCAAAAGGCATTTACTGGATCTGCTCACTCTAAAAAACAAAAACCAGGAAGCAAGACTTTAACCTTCAGAAGTAACCCCATGGCACCGTGGCATGGTGCAGAGATGAAGGGGGGACTACCCATGCAGCACAGGTAGGTGCAGTGTGGGGGTCTGCAGTTCACACTGGTGTGGCCCCCAGGTTGTACAGTGACCACTAGCGTGGCCTGTGCTGCATGCAGTGCCTAGCCACTTTAAATTAGAGGTACTCAACTTCTGACTTATAACAACATCAGGATATCAACTGTCTTTTACTATGCACATGGAAAAGCACCAAGCACAACGAGCCCCTCCTGATTGTGGGTGTTTCGGTGCTACTGCAATAGAAAGAATAGCCGATATCACCCAGCAGAAGTGCTTTAAATGGCAAAAAGATGTCCCTAAAATTTGAACATGCCAACATTCAGGAGCGATTTTGACTCCACTGCTATTCAAAACAGGCCAGGGTTAAAAAAATCCAGGTCTCTTGACTCCTTGGCCTTCCTATTCAGGGAAAAGAGGGGACAAAAGACTCGATGGCAAGACAATCAGATCACAGTTGGTATCTGCCACCCTGCTTGCTAGCTTTTATTATGTTTTAGGCCTGCCTACTAACCCTACAGACACTCTGGGGCTCATCTCTAAGACACATAACAGCTCTAAAACATAAAACAAGAGAAGGTTCAGGCTGGATATCAGGAGGCATCACTTTACAGATAGGGCTGCCAGGTGAAGTGGTGCTCTCTCCTACCTTGGAGGTCTTCAAGAAGGCTGGACAGATTTTTGGCTGGGGTGATATGACCCCAGCACCCGTTCCTGCCCGGGGCAGGGGGTTGGACCCGATGATCTGTTTAGGTCCCTTCTGACCCTAAGTGCTATGATACTGTATCATCTCCAGGAGGAAATCCCAGGGTTTCTGCTGCTTCTGGACACTGGCTCCAGTGCAACTATATTCCCAGGACTGATAGCAGATGCCTCCGAAACTTGTGGTACCTCCTAGGCTTGGAGCTATAATATGATATTACAATCTCCATAGGACTTACCTCTTTTCTTTGAAGGACTCAGCTGCCTCCTCATTTTGGAAAGTTGGCTGTTGCCAATGCCAGGAATTCAGCTAGTTACGGGGACCCACCCGCCAACCACACTAAAATCCATTCGAGATGAAGGTGCATCTGGCACGAGGATGTTGTCTGACCAATTCTCAAGGTAAAAAACAAAATGAAAGTCTCCCATCTGTACTAATCATTTCCTGTGCTGTCCTGTCATGGGGAAGATAAAAATAACAGAACTAAGTTCTGTTAAGTCAGAGCCCTTGGTGAGAAGAGTCACTGTACATAAGGGGGACACTGCCATACACATTTTCCAAAGAGCAAACCAATTTAACCAACACCTCCATATCTGGCCCAGGCTATTAAAAACCACCTTGCCAAGTCAGGAGAGGCTGTAAATAGGGGCACTTGAGAGAGGAAAAGGACCGCTTAGTCCTGCGACTCGCTTCAACACCACAGAACTACGTCCAATACCCCTCACATCCATTCTAAAGTTCCCCCTAAATTTAAATTCAATAAACTTGACTGCCCATGGCCAGGCATTGCAGGTCAATATTCATACCACTGCCGCGTGGCGGAAGAGATCGTATCAAACTGGCACTACTGGGAACATAAGCCACCTACCCATAGAGCAGGAAAGAGCAGCCAGGTAGACTCCACTGCTGTACAGGGCGCAAAGAAGTCTTCAGACTCCTTGAACTCGCTACAGGCTTCTCCTAGCCACTATTATGGAGTCATAGAAAAACTAGGTCTGGAAGGGACCTCAGGAGGTCTAGTTTAGCCTTCTGTTCAAGACAGGTTAATTCTAGGGCCAATTCGATTTGGATGAGATTCGGCCCGATTCGGTGGCCAAATCTCCAAATCCAAATCCAATCATGGGACCAATAAAAAGGTCTGAATTGATCTGAAGCTCTCCAAATCTTTTCCAGTGAATCGGGCAGCCCCACCCACTGCAACAGGGAACTGGAGCTGGACTCAGAGCTGGTAAGTAGGATGTGGGAGTCGGGGGCTGGAGGAGAGGGGAGGGGACCATGGAGGGACCCCTGCCAGGCCCCATCCCCTGCTTGCTCCCCTATCCCTTCTGAGTGCCTTCCAACCCCCCAAAGTGCTGGGAGCTGGGGCGGGCGGGCAGTCATTGCTGGGCTGGGAGAGTGGGTGGGGGATGGCCTGGCTTGCAAGATTCAGAGATTCAGCCAATTTGGCAGCAGCCGAATCGATTCGGGACAGTGATTCGAATCACCAAATCGAATCGTTGTCCCCTGAATCGGCTGACTCCGAAGCTAAAACTAGCTGCTTCACATGGGCCTATTTCATTCCTGCCTAAACCATCCCAGCCACGTGTTTGTCTCACCTTAAACCAAGGTTAGACCAAGTATGTTCTGATGGAGACCGCACTACCCCTCCAGGTACTCTGCTGTGGCTCACCCTAATGTAAGCAAGTTCTTAACATCCAACCTTAATTTCCCTTGTTACTATTTAAAACCGTTTCATTTTGTCCCACCTCCTGTGGATATAGGGAATAGTCTATCACCAACTTTCATAAAAGAACCCTTCATGTATTCCAAGTCTCCGATCAGTTCTTTCATTAATCTTCTCTTTTGCAGACTAAAAATTCCCAGTTCTTCCAACCTTTCCTTGCATTTCATATTTTCTAGACTTCTAATAATTTTTGTTGTTCTCCACTGGACTCTTTCCAATCGGTCCAGTTTTTGGTTGTTTTTTTTTTTTTTTAATGTGGTGCCAAAAACTAGACACAATAATCCAGGCAAGGCCTCAACAGTGCCAAATAGAAGGGAAGAATCACTTCAGTGACTTGGATGTTTGATGGTCTTGTTATTACCCCCCAGGATGCTATGGGCTCTTTTTGCAACAATAGTACACTACTGACACATTCAGCTTGTGGTCCTCTATAACTCCTGGATCCTTTGCTGCAGCACGACAGCTTCACCAATTTGTTGCTGTGCATTTGATTCTTCTGTCCCAAGTCCAGTACTTTGCCTTTTTCCTTGCTGAATTTCAACCAATTCATTTTGGACTATTTTGCTAATTTATCAGGGTCATTTGGCATCCTAATTCTATGCTCCGTAGAAAGGCATTTTCTATCCCGCTATGCTTGGTGTGATCTGCCAATGGATTAAGTGTACACTCAACTCCATCCTCAAAATCATTAATGAAGATATATTTAACTGTCCCAGACCCAGGGACCCCACTTGATACCTTGTCCTGCTTTGACACTGAAGTTATCAATGGCTACTCTTCGGACATGATGATCCAACCAGTTATGCACCCAGCTTCCAGTAGTTTCCTCTAGATTTTATTTCCTTACTTTGCTTGTGAGAAAGCCATTGGAGACCATATCCAAACACTTGCTAAAGAAGTATATCACATCCACTTATCCCCTTATCCACAAAACCTGCAGATGTGATATACTGATTCACCTCAATTGTATCATAGTCCTAAGTCTGTTAGCAATGGGACTGGCATTAATTGGGGCATTTGTCCTTATTGTTCAGTTTTGATCTGTTATGTGGTGATGCAAGCTCCAATTATTTTGGCACAAGTTTCACAAAATTTGGCCATTTCAATAAATGCCTGGAGGGCTTGTTCTATGAGAATTGAATGAAAGACAGGAGTTACTTTCTAGCCCTCCCAGTTCCTGAAAAAAAAAAGCTTGGAAACAAGGAAAGGGACCCTGTGGAGAAGAAAAGCTGCTGTGAAAGATGCTCTCTCCTAGGGCTGTGCGAAACAGCACTATTTCATTTCAACTTCCATTTCAACACGACATTGTTTTGTTTCAAAAACACCGTCCTGTTTTGTTTTGCTGTTTCGCTCATAGGCTATAATGGGGAAGCACGAAACTGCCTATAAAACTTTGTCATTTCTTGCCTGATTAATCTTGCAGGGATGGTAGCCCCTTCTGAAGGCATGAAGCCTGCCAGTTTCCAAGGAGATAGGTGTAGGGGTTTCTGAGAAACTGCACTTCAAGCTGCAGACAAGCAAAACTCGTGACATGTGCAACCGTGTGCGTCTGTTAAGGCGCACCCTCACTGGTGCCTCTATATGACACTGAAGTGTGCCCCAATGAAGACTCCTCCTCCCCTATAGCCTCAGCCAGTCCACCACTTTAAATGACAACAGGTAATAACTTAGTAAGCAGCACAGTAGCACCCACAGCATCTCAGGCAGCCAAACCATCACAGTCGATGAGAGCAGTCCTTCCCTGCTCTTCCCGCTCCCTCTCCTTATTGTTTCCCTGCAGGCAAGCCCAGCTTCGGCTTTGAAACATTTCAACTGCCCTCGTTCCGTTTCAAGGCTGTTTTGAAACCCTTCGTTTCATTGAGCTTGAAACAGCATCAAAACGAAACAGCTGGCAAAATTGTGCACAGCCCTATGCTCTCCTCTTACGACCCAGCATCAGGAAGCCATTGGCACGACTGATTTAATTGAACTACTGGTTAGCTTGTGAACAATGGTCCCTGTGCCAGCAGATGGAGCTCTTTATATTAACGATCCTCACAAGCAAAGATGAAAATGGGCTGGGAAGATACAAATATTGTGGTTCAGGCCCTCCAAAAATGCGAGGGTATTTTTAATATTATTATTTTCATTTGTTCTCATTCTCATAATATCCTGGGATTGTTTTTTGGTCTGCCTTCTGATTCTTAACCCACCCCCCGCCTTCGCACACACAGGGAGACGCTTGTGCCCGTTCTCCCAAGCACATCTAGGCGATTCTGGGTTGTTGGTTGCAACCGTGTTGGTCTAAGGACATAGGCAGACAAAGCTCTTTGGGTAGAGGTGATGCCTTTTATTGGGCCAACTAAATAGCTTGCTAAGAACAATTTTTGCAGCTATGCTTATTAGACCATTTGGTTGGTCTAATAAAGAGATATCACCTCTACCCAAAGAGCTTTGTCTGTCTAGGTGATTCTGACCCCCACAGCAGGACTGTTGCTCCCCATCCCCATGCACAGAGATTAGTTCAGTCTGCCTTTAGTTATGACCCCCAACCTCACCTCTGGTCTTCCTCCAGCCCCTGGCGTTCTTCAGCCATTCTCCTAGGTGTGGATGGGGCTGAAATGGGGTCCTCACTCTCTCTTTTAAGCTACTCCCATTGCTCCTAAGGAGCTCCCAGGAGGTTCAGGGGATAGGGAGGTAGGTGGTTGTTCTTCAGGTACCCTCCAGCCCACAGCCCCAAGAGAAGGGGCCCAAGCATTGTCAGCTTTATGAGCTGGTCCTATTAGCCGCTTTTCCCCAGGAGGTAGGGTCCTGGGGAAGCCAGAGGGAATTTACCTTAAGCAAGCCTGGGTGGTCAAGGGAGTTGGCAAGACTAACTTACATATGTCACATCAAAAAAATTGGGGGGGGACAAACAACCAAAAAAAAAAAAAGCCATATATAAAAGCAAAAAACTAAACTAACAAAAAAAAAAAAAAGTCAGTCCAATTTGCTTGAAATTGTTGGTGAATTTTGGTTTCTCAATGAAAAAAAACAGTTCTAAATGAAATCCTTAAGATATTTTCAGGTTTACTGCAGGGAGCAATGTTTCTGTTGCTCTTTTATTTCCCTTTCTTCCTTCCACCCTCTTTCCAGGGTTGGGGGTGAAGCGGCAAGTGAGAAAAACAGGTGTCTTTTGCTTTCATGTAAAAATTTGGTTGATTTTTTTTTTTTTTTTTTTTTTTACACAAAAATATAAACACACCAAAAACCATACAAAAACACACAGCCCCCTTTTCTTTTTCTTTTTTTCTTTTGCAGAAGGTATTTTCCATTGCTTCTAACCACGAACTGTTTCACTTAAAAAGCCTGCCTGGCTCTTATCCCGAGCTCCCATTAAGAGCATCCTCACAACAGTCTGACTCTGTATTTAAATAGGAAATAAACCTCCGAGAGGCAGAGCAACACTATTACCGCATTTATAAGATGGGGAACCAAGATGAAAAAAAACCCAAGCAGTTTGCCCAATGTCACACAGGAAGTCAATCACCTTTCAATTGGTCACAGGCTGGTACGTCTGGCATCATCTCATCAGAGAGCAGAGGTTCAGCAACATGAATAGCACTCCCGAGCCTTGCAAAATTTAGACTGTGGGCGAGATGCAAAATTTAGTGTCCTTTAAAACACAATCAGTAATGGGAGAAGAGAGGCCAGGCATTTAAGAAGTACCGGGATCTTTAAGATGTGGAACAAAAAGTTGTATAACTTCTTACTCACAGCCCCACCAACACTTCCTGACAGGAAAACCAGTGGGTACCGACGGGGCTGAGACATCAGTGCAAAAACCTGTACCGTCTTGAGATAACACCGAGATTGTAGAACAATTTTATAAAGGACCGATTCAGAATTACCAATCCCATACAATGAAAAAAATCACGTCAGCCTCCTGCCTGCTTTCCCCCCGACAAATCGTGAGATTGACTAAAAAGCATCAAGCGTAAAAAGCATAATTTTTTTTTTTAATTGACTTGATTTATGAGCCTGAGGTTCGCATTTACAAAGTTTTCTCCACAACCCTGGAGGCTAGAAACATACTTTTGTTTTAATGGCAACAGAGATTCTTAAATAACACGATTCCAGGAGCTGGGGTTTTAAGGGGACACCCCCCCCCCCAAAAGAAAAAAAACCAACAACACTTAAAGGCATTTCAGATGAAGCATCTGGCAGTACTCCCAACTAAAGAATAATAATTTGCATCTCAGGTTTCAGCCATGGAGGCATGATGCCAATTCAAAGGCATTTAAGGAGGGCCTGGCTGGGCAGCTAAATCAACTTTGAGGATCCGGATCTAAAAGATTTTAGAAATAATAAAAAGGAGTTTCATCCCCACAACCCCTCAGGATTTTTAGATTCTCATTTTACAAATGTGGGGACAATGTGGCACTGAGGTTTTGACCCAAAATCTCTTTAAAGAAATATTAGTACCTCTTCTTCCCCCCTGCAGGGTGGTTTCTACATGCAGAGTAGGAGTGCCTCCCTTCTCAGCTCCATTGTTTTAGGCAACTTTTCTTCTGGAGTCTAAATGTTGTATGCAGCAACGCCCTTTGCTCCCCACCTCCACTACCATGAGTCATAAGCAGGGGTTGTTCAGCATCTGGAGCATGCATCTCTCTCAGCCAAGTTACAGACTTGCACAGCTGCCTTATCTGCTATATGCGGGAATCATTAGACGAGGGCATGAGATGCAGCTATCGGTGCCTGTGGCTGGTAACGGTGACTGCAGTTACCATAACATTATCAAAGTTATCTGGGGGAGAAGACAAAAATCATAGAGAAAGGATGGTTGGAAGGGACCTCAGGTCACATCTAGTCCAACCCCCTGCTCAAAGCAGGACCAACCTGAACTAGATCAGCCCACCCAAGGCTGCCAAGCTGGACCTTAAGAACCTCCAAGGATGGAGTCCACCACCTCTCTAGGTAACACGTTCCAGTGCTTCACCACCCTCCTAGTGAGAAAGCTTTTCCTAATATCCAACTTAAACTTCCCTTGCTGCAACTGGAGACCGTTGCTACTTGCTCGGTCATCTGCCCTCAGAGAACAGTGCAGCTCCATTCGCTTTCAAACCCCCCTTCAGGCAGCTGAAGGCTGCTATTAAATCCCCTCCCAGTCTTTTCTTCTCAAACCTAAGTAAGTCCAGTTCCTTCAGCCATGTCCCCCAGCCCCCTAACCATTCTTGTTGCCTTCTGCTGGACTGCCTCCAACTTGTCCACATCCTTTCTGTAGCGGGGGGCCCAAAACTGGACACAGTACTCCAGATGTGGCCTCGCCAGTGCAGAATAGAAGGGAAGAATCACTTCCCTCGAGCTGCTAACAATGCTCCTACATCCTGCGCTGTTGCCTTTATTCTATGCACCCACCTGGGTAAGTCAGGGCACTGGCAACCAATTCTTAGATGTTTCTCCTCTTGAACATTGGTTTGTGTCTGATTTTGCTGTTGCAGCTAAAAGCTGTCCTTGCCAGAGGCCCATTTGGAAAGTGTTGAAAAGCCTTACTCCCTGTCCAAATGGGTGAAAACCCATTTACAGAAAGTGACTATGCCAGTGGCATGAGGCAGTCTCTGCTCTAGTAGCTCTAAACTTCCCTCTTGCCCTGGCATCAAATTTGCTTCCAGTGCCAGCTGGACTGGTTAGGTAAGTTGGCCTCATTCACCTGGATGGAGCAGAGCTGGCTGACTCGCACATCCCAGAGAGCAGCATGCTGGTTGGAGGTGTAAGAGATGCAAGGTCAAATCCCTGCTCAATCTTGTCAAGTCATTTAGCACCAGATCCTCAAAAGTATTCATGTGCCCAACTTCCCATTGCTTCCGGTGGGAGTTAGGCATGCTTTGGAGGACCGCACGTCTTTGTGCCTCCATTCCCCATCTGTAGGAAGGAGTTAGCATTTAGCAACACACCCCTAGGCCCACGAAGGCATTAATAATGACTGAGGCACTCCTCAGGTGGCACAGCAGTGCGGGCCACACAAACGCCCATGACAACTCCAGTTCCAAGTGGTGAATCTTTTCCTCGTGTCCCAGTCCCTTTTTATTCACTATTTGTGAACTTTGATGCAAGCGAGTTTGCATTGCATGCATGCTTGGCAGTGGCTGGTCTCTACTGGAAACCCTGCATTTGCCACCCACTTTCATTTTTAACCCCTCTTCACCAAGTCAGTCTTTGGGAAGCTGAGCCCAAGTGATTTACCCAACACCACCCAATGATGGACTCATTGTTGGCAAGGCCAACAGGGTGAGTCGGGAGTACTGTCTCCCTGTTGTAGTTACTACATCAAACTGGCACTCGCCTCAGTAGTGTAGACAATAGTAGTATGGTCATCTCAATGTGTTATTCTCTCAGCACCCAATGTAGTATTCCTGACTTTTTTTAAATAGTCTTTTTCTTTTTAATATATTGAAACAGAGAAGTGTTTGGACAACTGTTTACAGAAAGCACTCCTATTCCTGGGCTAAGCAGCCTTTAGCACAGGGGGAACCAGACCTCAGTTGACAATCCTAGGTGCCATCATAGCATAAATAACTATAATAAGAATTGAATGCAATTTAATAACCAAAATAGCATGCTTTTAACCTCAGAATGGAGGTGCGCTGATGGAACCGAATGCAAAGAACAATCCCTGCTTCTCCTTTTCCTTCCCATGGTGCATTCACACCAAAGCATTAAACTAAGTTAAGCAGTTTTCAATTAAAATTACACAAACTTTACTCAGAGTAGAAGCGGTATCTTTTATTAGACCAAGTAGATTTTTGCAAAAAAAGTCTTTACTAACTTTGTAGGGAGAGTCCCCAGCATTGCATAGACTGGGACTCTGAAGCCTTGAAGCAAAGTGGATTTTTCCTGTGGTTGTACTTTGGGTCATTAATCATTTAGTAACAAATCTGAGGGTATTTGGGACTTCACAACTGTTTTTATATCGCACTGCATGGTTATTCAGAATTTCAGGGGGCAAAAATTCAGGTTCCAGCTTTATGGCACCCACACCATATGGTGATGACAACTTTTAATTAGTTATTAAGCTAAAGTTTTACCAGCTCTACGTTCATAAAAAAGCTCCTAGGAAAAACACTTTCTTAAAAAAAAAAATTGAATGAAAGAGGATATTTTTTATTTAAAAAGGGTCATCAAAAATAATTGTTCTACATTTTTTGTTGATTTAGGCTTTCCCCCGTTCCTTCACTTTTTTAGTTTCTGCAAATATCCCCCCTTCTTCCGATTGCAGAAAAGCAGCAACAATCAAAAAACAAAACAGAGACTATGCTGGCAAAGCATTTTTTTTTTAAATCAAGAAACAGAATGAAAATTATAATTTTCATTCTGAAAAAATCTCATTGCAAAATTTAATTGAAAGTGCACTAGTTAAGAACGTCTGATTTTTGCAACTGAGTCATAACGTAATGAACAGTAGCGTGTTGAGCATTTCCTAAAGCTAGTGATAATCTTTTCCTTTTGTAAGAAAGAACTAAGAAATCCAAACCCTTTTGTTAAGAGAGAGTCCTGATAAGATCTTGCTGCTGCTTACTCAGTCTTGCACAGGAAAAGATTAGACGCTTCTAAAGCCCGGGTTTAATTTCATAATGGAATATTATAAAATTGGCAGAATTACAGGGAATGCGAAAGAAAACCGAATTCTGTTCCAGAAGAGCAATGAGCAGCAGTGGCCATTATGGATGGACAATCTGGCTTCTAAAAATGTACCCATTTCTAAGACTTCAAATTATTTCCTTTAAAGACTCTGCCACTGCAGAAGCATTATTTATATTATACAGGAACCAGGAGACCCAGACAGATGACCTCCATATATATACATATATACATACACATATATGTATACACACACACACACACACACGCTTTGCCAGCACACGCACTTGCATCAGTTTAGTTAAGTCCATTTAGTTAAACCAATGCAAAGAACCGTGTGGATGCTCTGATTTCCCCTTGAAGTGCAGCTACTTTCCCACGTAGGCAAGACCTTAGCAGGATACAAACCCTGGTGCAAATGGCTTACAATAAGCAGACAAAGGAAAGCGAGATCAAAGACCCAAACTCAATGAGGGATCAGATCCAGATTGGCAAACAGGACTTGCACAGCATTTAGGTGCCTGAAACACAAGATGCAACCCTGAATACTTCCACTCCAGCAGCCCCAGAACTCTTGACTTGCTTAAATTCATTGGGGACCTACATTTTGCATTGGTAAAGTGCCTAAACATAAGCGGCCCTGCAAGCCCCCCTGTCCGAGCAACCAGACTCCTAGCTGAGATGCGACAATCAAGACATGAGGTGCAGAAGCACCTGCCTATGTCCCCAGATTAGTCCAAACCACTAGGCGCTCTCCCAACACTTAAATCATTGCCTGGGAAGCAGGAGACCTGGATTTTAGGCCCTCTTCCTCTTGGAGGGATTCAAAACCACATGCATGACCTGCCCAGGTGAGGACCCTAACCACCTGGCTGCAGAACAGAGTGGGGCCGGCACCATGCTCCAATGCTTTGCACACAGCCAGGGTTTTCCTTTCCCAACCAGGTTTAATGATAGGTGCTCTGCAGAACGCATACATAGCATCACCTCAAAAGCAGCTTGCAGCATCCACGTTAGATGCGACACCACGACTCACCATAGCAGGGAGCAAAGGCGCCTCATTTGAGGCATATGGAGGTTTTGCTGATTATTGTAATAACTGGACATCTTCCAGGGGAACAAGAGACAGAGGGAGCGGAAAAAATGAAGAGTCCGAGGGAGGAAATGTCAAAGGAGAGAGGATAAGTTTATACAGCCCCCACGGCAGTGGTTCTCCACTGGGGATGCCACAGTGCCCTGGGGTCCCATGAGATCCCATTAGGGGTGCTGTGCCACTTGGCCAGCTAGTCTGGCAGCACTTATGGCTGCTTATTCCTCTCATACTCCCCAGGCTGGCAGGAAGGACCACAAGGGTGGTCCCCAGCATGCAAAATCCCACAGGGGCAGCCTCAGCCACAGGTATCCTCATCCCCCCCGAGGTACAGACCAGGGCTGAGGAGGGGAAAGACAGTGGAAAGACTAGGGTATGGCAAGGCAAGGTCCTGCCCCTGCCACCCTTTCGTGTCACCAACTAGATTAGCGATTATCAACTTTTTTAGCCTCAAGGTGCTCCTCTGTATCTTTTTTGAATATTTGCAAAAAACTCAGAAAAGTTCTGGAGGGGGTGCCTTGAGGCTAAAAAAAAGTGAGAATCACTGCCCTAGGGTAACTGGGCCTGCCTTGGCTGCAGTCCTCAGGTGCCAGCAAATATAAAAAGCTAAAATCAAATCAACATCATCATCATATGGCATTGTCCAGGCACCATCAGGAAGATGCTAAGCAGGGACTCTAGCTTCACTGCAAAAAGTGAAGACAACCAGGTGCTACAAAGTGAGTGGCGTCTCTTGAGTGCCGACTGCGAGGCAGCAAAATTGGCCGTGCAGCTGTGGAAGCCTTAAGAGCGCTAGACAGGGAATGAGTCATCCCATACCTTCAAGAAGTTGCACTCGTGGATGGTGAGGATTACCAAAAAAGTCTTGTGAACAAACAGAGCCTGTCGTGTACTATACACATGCTGGCACATAATGCACTCGGGATGTCAGTGCTATTTAGTTTTAAAAGACAAGAAAAAAATAGAAGGTGGGCCCTCCTGTGTGAAGAGTACAGCTTATGGAGTCACGAGTCAAGGACAAGTTTAATCTGTGGCAATGGGCTTCATGGACAAGAGTGGGATTTGGAGACTGGAGCCATATGGTTGGGCTGTTTAGCAAGGAAGCCCATGTTGGACACCGAAATGATACTGGGATGACAGAAGTCGTAGCAGTAGAGGTCATGCAAAGTAATCAGGGCATGGAAAAGTGTTGTGTCTGTCAAAATGGAGATGACACACTCTTGAGGAAAAGGGGTAAGATTTGCACACAGCTTTGCTGGGTAAATTAAAGGGTACGGTATAACTGAAGATATCCTGACGCTCCGAGTCTGGGTGATAGGGAAGATGCTGGCTGTGGTCACGCAAGCAGGGTGCAGAGAGTGGAGAAAATTTGAGTGGAAATGTGTAGCTCAGCTTTGGCCGGTTGAAGTTGCGAGTGCAAGAGATTTCAAGACGAAGTGAGAAAGGCAGCAAGGGGAGGCTGAGCAAGAGTACGGCAGAGACTCATAAACCTACCTCCCCAGAGGTAACAGCTCACTGCAACTGTGGCACCCCTTTTCAAACTTTGAATCGCATCATCTCCGAATGCCCTCTCCGTGCACGCAATGAAACGCTATTGGATTTGTGCAATACAACACCCGAGGCTGCAAAACGTGGACAGTTTGTGCTCTGTGATCACTGTATCATATGCAAAATAAAAATAACCAGAGGTAGCAAGGAAGTGTAGTGAGGAGACAGGGTGTTAGAGGGAGAAGAAAGGGAGCCAAATCTGTCCTGTTGGATGCACCTAGGAGATCGGGAGTGGAAAGGAGAGGGTACCACCAAGAAAGGCACTGTAGGGAGCAGATCGGGAGGCAGGAGAGCTGGCAAGGGACAGTCCCCAAGGGCCAGGGAGAACAGACAGCTAAGGAGGGAAGAGGAGCCAAGACAATCAAATGCAGCCAAGAGCTCTCAGACCCCGAATGAATGGCAGCCTCCCTATTTGTCCCATCTTTCCTTACTATGGGTTTCTGCTGCCACCACTGCTGCAGCTCCTCCATGCAAGCCGGGGCAGGGCTCCAGCAGCTCCCAGCTTTTATCCAGCCTGCCATCTATGCTAAGGGATAAATGAGACAGTGCTTTAAAATGCCACCAGCTTCCTAAGCCCAAGCACTCAGGACACTGCTGCTACTAAGGGCAGCATTGCAAGCAAACATCACCCCAACCAGCGACCACATCTGCACCCAGCACAGCTCTGGACCAACCACGCCAGGAGCAGTGCCTTTCATTCTGCACACTTTGCTAGGAAAGGGCCGGATGGTCCGAGGGCCTTTCCACCCCATCTCTCCTTTCTTTATTTCAATGATCCTAACTACCCCTGGGACTAACCTCCAGCAACCACGCATAACCACTTCCTTTCTTCACCTGTCACCACAAGCTATATTGGGTTACAGATGTGAAAACTCAAGGTGTTAAACTCAAGAGAGTTTCATTAAAGCATAACAGGAGGCCTACATCTTGTTCAGCCGTTTGAGACCTTGTGTCGTTTGGGGGGTTGGGAGGACGAGGGGGGCGGCCTGTCTTGGTCCAGCTTAACTGGCGTGACAGGAAGCAAGCCCAGAGCAGTGCGAACTTGAAAAAAGTGGTGCCCCCCCTCCCCGTTAACACAAATGACGCCTTTTGCCTTGTGCTCAGCAAGGCTCCCTCTATGTTCTTGTGTCGCAGTGTGGTTAACATGCATTTGTTTCCTCTCTCTCAGGCCGGGGAGGGGGGGCTGTGATAAGTCACTTGGACACACACAACCAACCACAGCACCTCTCACACCACTTGTCGCTTGGTGAGCTTTCCATTTGCAAGCAAGAAAATCTCCTTCAGACTTCTCTGTGGCTTTGAGTGGCTCTTTCTTCTCTTTTGGCAGCCAGGAGATAGTATTATGGGCTCTGCCAAGACAATGCAAATGGCTTTGCTGCGGTCTCCTGGTGCCTGAAAGGAACTGTTTTGCTTCCCCAGGGAGGTCGGCTTTTTAATTCAATGAGCTCTCTAAACCTCCAGCTCCGGGCGCTGCAGATTAAACGCGGCCTCTAGCCCAGTTTCTCACCAGGCTCCGTACATACATCTCATTCACATCACTTCTGCCCTAAGCACGGGGCCACAAGTGACACCTCCACCATACCATATTCTCCGTCTTTTATCAACGGAGCCCAAAGCCATTTAACAAAGGTTAATGAAGTCTCTCAAATCCAAAGCACAGAGAGAAAACAAAATAACTGTACAAGCCCATGCCATGGATGGGTGGCAAGACTCAAATAGAAGCCAGCTCTGGTTTGATCATGCTGTCATTCATTGTCACGGCAGGACTTGTGTCCATCTCATCAACACACCTGCTCCCCATGTGCCCGTAAGCAAAGCTTTGCTAGCCGGGCGCCTAGACGGTTCACAAGTTTGGCCTTTTGTGGACCAAAATGCGGAGCAACCTTTAAAGATGAACCTTCACAGGGAGTGCTGTGCAAACCACATCCTCATAACCCAAGTCAAGTGCACTGGCAGCACTCCAGGATTTACTAAGATCCTGATCTGAGCCTTACTAAAGTGACCAGGAGTCCTCCCACTCCCAAATAACTCCATTACCCTTTGCAAGCATTGGGGGAGTGCCTGAAGACCCCTAAATTTGGGGATGTATTTGCTGTGGCAGCAGCTTGTTCTTTACCTAGAGCCATTGGGCCCACATCTGGTTAAGTCAGCAGGTCCCTGTTGACTTGAAGCTCCCCCACTTCATAGACAGTGAAGATCTGGGGCCAACGTCTTATTTGTAGCATCTCAGTCACTTCCATAGGATTTAATTGTGATAGGACTTAGAGGTGCCCATCACCAGAGTTTCTGGGGGCTCAACTTGAGACAGCTTAAAAGGGGCTTGATTTTGCCCCCATTAGTCAGGGGCTCAGCATTTGGGTACACGAGAGTTGGCATGCTCATGCACTGCCCCAAGATTGTGTGCACACAGTCTCAAAAGTAATAGATGAGTTTGGATCATATACTGGGCGTCCAGCTTGAAAATGTTTTTGATTTCTACGGTACCGAGAACCTGCCTTCCCATAGCCAGGCTCGGTGCCTGGATCTCAGATCTGGCACCAAAACATGGGAGATACCCAAACCTCTAGTCACTTTAAAATGCCTTTTTTAGGAGGAAGCATTAAGGCATGATGCCAGAGGTGGAGAGAGGGAAGAAGGCCCTCCCCTGGGAGGAGCGGGTCCTGGCTTTCTGTCCCTATTTTCTGGCTTACTTCTGTTACTCAGCGACTTTCTAATGTACAGTGTATAAACAGTCTTGGTGGCAGAAACTAAAACCCATTTCCCCCATCTCTCAGGTTAAGACTCTAACCTCTAGACTATACAACCAGGCTCCCTTTGGCCGACTATGAATCTGGTATTCCTGGCACTATACATGTGTAACTTCCCCAGGAAACTAGAGGGTGCTTTCCCAATGCAAGGCTGGCGATTAGGACATATGGCCAGAAAGGTCATGGTTGTGGGTTTGAATCTTTGCAGGCTGAGCAGAGCATAGCATCCAGATCTCCCACTTCCTGGGTTGGTGTTTTAAAATCACTAGGAAGTCGTGCAAAAGTCCGGCATCGCCTCTTCTTCCTGCTGCACTGTTTGAATGACAGCTGCCGGGGATGCTATGCCTTGAGCTGAACTCAATGCTGGTGTGGGGTATAAAGACGCCCAACAGATCCAGTCTCTTTGGGGAGCATCGATGTCCCCCCAATTCCATTCTGAATCACTACGGATCAAAGGCAGGAGTCAAATACCAAGTTGGCCAGATAGGGGTGCTTCTGCTTCCACACATATCCCGAGACGTTTTGGCCTGAAAAGCAGCACTGAATGAATTCAGGTGCTATAAAGGGGCTTGGTGGCTACTGGAACAGTACATTGTACAACATTTCATTGTACCTAAGCTCCATCTAGTCATCCTATCCAGACATGGCCTTTAGCGAGTAGATACCAGCACTGCCCTTCCTCACATAGGTTTTGGGAGGACAAATATGCCAGAGAGCGAGGTGCTCAGACCCCAGGGCAGTGAGGTCCAGGGAAGCACCAAAAAAAAAATGGCTTGCCAAGTTTTAGGATCAAAGGTTTGGGAGCGTTCTTATTTTAGCCACGCTCATTCGCCCCACCCAAATATAGTGTATGTGGAAAGAGGGTTTAACATTAAAAAAAAAAAAAAAATCAAAGATAAGCTTTATTTTATTCTACAGTTACTGCCATCTCAACATGTTTGCTTGAGGTCTGCAAGTTGTCAAACCTCCCCTCCTCCTCCTCCTGTTTAGCCCACTTGAAAAAAAAAAAAAAATGTACAAAGTATGAGTAAAGCTACATGCGAGAAATGAAAGATTGTGGTCTTCAGAAGAACTGATATCATAAAACCAACTCAATGATGAACTGTTTAGTGTATGTAACACTTCGCGTACTGTGTTTAGTAGATCATATTTGCAGGAGAAAGTAGCATCTCTCTCTTTCTTTTTTACACATAAACCTAAAAAAAAAAGGGGGGGGGGGGAGTTTGAAAGACATTACAGAAATTAAGACACAGTTAAATAAAACATATAATTGTAACTACGCGTCTAAAGCATAGTTTATTCCTATGAAGTATAAATACATATATATAGTCAGTAGCCTAACTGGGTTAGGCAATAACTCCTTTTCATTTCACAATTTGGTGAGAGTTAGGTATTTAGCTTGCATTTGGCCTCTTTTTTGAAAACCTTGGATTTAAGTGTGCGGAGATCCAACTCTGCCTTGAATAAGCACATCCAAGCCTGAGGGATGTTAGTGGGCATTTCTCAGGGCAGACTTCTGCTGTCCTCCATCACCAAGGCACAAATGGACGAGCCTCACTATTATTCATGAATTTCCCCTCCCAGCACTTTATTGGGAAAGCCTGCACAAAGGTCCCCTGGCTTCTCCACTATCCAGCACTTATGGTCCTGCTCCTGGGAAGCTGTATTCAAGGTGTTTTTTTTACCTCCAACTCATTTAACCTCCTTCCAAGTGGGGTTACCAGCAGTATATGCCTGCACATGGTCTGAACTCCCAAGTCCTGCTAGCAATGGAAGGGCTACAAGGGTGCAGCAAAGTGAGACCGGGTGCTGCAAATAGGATTTTCAGAGCATTCAGCCTCTCTGTAATGCCGTTCCCACAGATTAGGTGTTTCACATGCCTCCTCTGTTTACACAGACAGAGCTTAAACAGGAAGATGGTAACCAAGAAGAGAGTGCCCAGACCAAACTGCAAAGGGGAATCCCTGCATTCAGAGAGCAAGCAGGGTTTTAGGCTAAACTGGCAGAAACGTATGTGGAGCCCAGCACTGGGCCAGCAAGGGAAGGAGGGAGGGGGGCTGTAATTTAGCAGAACTGTACACAAGGGCAGCCTGCAGGGAAAGCTGTCTGTGCATCAGCACGAAAGTCAATGCCACCTTGAACATGTATTTTTTTTTAGAGAGAAATAGAAAAGCACAGCCAGCTTGGAATAGTAAGAGGTGCTCACAAAAGTAGCAGTCATCTCGTATCTCTGATAAGAAAGTTAGCAAGAAATAAAGATCAGCTCGGTCTTGCTGCCTGTGGCTGATTGATCTAGCCCCGTACTTTCTGACTAGGAAGCAGGCAAGACCTGCCCTGAGCGCTAGTGCCTTGTACTCACAGCACCTGTGACTTGTCACGCTGGGGAAAGAGCATTGCTATAAGTTCAGAGAAAATGAGGTCACCTAACCAAACATGCTCTCCACCCCACCAAACCCTTCGTTCCTATCTGCCTTCTTTTAGGCTGAACCCAGTCAATTTGCCCTCCTTAGATGACCTCCCATGCAGTGTGAATTGAATTCCCCGTCTTAGTCACATTCTAAGGAAAGCAAAGTCCCCATGTCTCAGCCCTGGAGGGGCGGGTTGTGAAGTCAGTGGTATGAGTGCCTGTGTGGATTTAATGGCATTTGCACCCATGAAGTCATTCTGCGTTCACGCTGATGTCAGAGTAAGAACTGGAATTTATTACAAATGTTTCTGTGCCTGTAAATAGCCTTGCCCTCTCCCGGGGAAGCTGGCTGGGGATTAAATAAACACCGACACGAGATCCTATTAACGCCTGCATAAAATGGATATGATTGCACCATCGGCAGAGCCACTTTGTGCACAGGTGTAAGCATCAACCCTAGGTGAGAGGTAGGGCGGACTCGGAGCCACAGACTTTGCCATGGAGTGAGCTGCAAAGTTTGAACCAACTCTATTTAGACCGAGTACTCTCTAGGGGAAAGACGGCTGAACCCCAATTTGAGAAGCAAATGCCACATTACTCAGCGCAGCCCTGAAATGAGTTGGTATTTGCAGTCCCTACTGTAAAAACAACTCAAGGGCTCTCGGTGCTTCCACCGCCGGGCTGTCCGCTTTCTCTCCCCATGCTTAACCCCAGTGTTAAACTACTCAGAGGGCTGGGGGTAAATTTTGAGCCAAGGTTTTGAGGTTATTTCAAGTGTACAACAGTCTGCTACCTCACCCTGGTAGTTCAGAGATGTAGAGATGTCCCGTATGCAGGACATACATACACACACACATATACATATATGGGGGGGACAAGGCTGAACTCCTCAACGAGTTCTTTGCCTCAGTGTTCCTAAGCGAGGGGCACGACAAGTCTCTCACTGGGGTTGTAGAGAGGCAGCAGCAAGGCGCCAGACTGCCACGCGTAGATCCTGAGGTGGTGCAGAGTCACTTGGAAGAACTGGATGCCTTTAAATCGGCAGGCCCGGATGGGCTCCATCCGAGGGTGCTGAAGGCACTGGCCGACGTCATTGCAGAGCCACTGGCGGGAATATTCGAACGCTCGTGGCGCACGGGCCAAGTCCCGGAGGACTGGAAAAGGGCCAATGTGGTCCCCATTTTCAAAAAGGGGAGGAAGGAGGACCCGGGCAACTATAGGCCAGTCAGTCTCACCTCCATCCTTGGTAAAGTCTTTGAAAAAATTATCAAGGCTCACATTTGCGAGAGCCCGGCAGGACAAATTATGCTGAGGGGAAACCAGCACGGGTTTGTGGCGGGCAGATCGTGCCTGACCAACCTAGTCTCTTTCTATGACCAGGTTACAAAACACCTGGACACAGGAGGAGGGGTGGATGTCGTATACTTAGACTTCAGGAAGGCCTTCGATACGGTATCCCACTCCATACTGGTGAACAAGTTAAGAGGCTGTGACTTGGATGACTGCACAGTCCAGTGGGTGGCGAATTGCTAGAGGGTCGCACCCAAAGAGTCGTGGTAGATGGGTCGGTCTCGACCTGGAAGGGTGTGGGCAGTGGGGTCCCGCAGGGCTCGGTCCTTGGAACGATACTCTTTAATGTCTTCATCAGTGACTTGGACGAGGGAGTGAAATGTACTCTGTCCAAGTTTGCGGATGACACAAAGCTATGGGGAGAAGTGGACACGCCGGAGGGCAGGGAACAGCTGCAGGCAGACCTGGACAGGCTGGACAAGTGGGCAGAAAACAACAGGATGCAGTTCAACAAGGAGAAATGCAAAGTGCTGCACCTAGGGAGGAAAAATGTCCAGCACACCTACAGCCTAGGGAATGACCTGCTGGGTGGCACAGAGGTGGAAAGGGATCTTGGAGTCCTAGTGGACTCCAAGATGAACATGAGCCGGCAGTGTGACGAAGCCATCAGAAAAGCCAGTGGCACTTTATCGTGCATCAGCAGATGCATGACGAATAGGTCCAGGGAGGTGATACTTCCCCTCTATCGGGCGCTGGTCAGACCGCAGTTGGAGTACTGCGTGCAATTCTGGGCGCCACACTTCAAGAGGGATGCGGATAACCTGGAGAGGGTCCAGAGAAGGGCAACTCGTATGGTCAAGGGCCTGCAGACCAAGCCCTACGAGGAGAGACTAGAGAAACTGGACCTTTTCAGCCTCCGCAAGAGAAGGTTGAGAGGCGACCTTGTAGCTGCCTATAAGTTCATCACGGGGGCACAGAAGGGAATTGGTGAGGCTTTATTCACCAAGGCGCCCCCGGGGGTTACAAGAAACAATGGCCACAAGCTAGCAGAGAGCAGATTTAGATTGGACATTAGGAAGAACTTCTTCACAGTTCGAGTGGCCAAGGTCTGGAACGGGCTCCCAAGGGAGGTGGTGCTCTCCCCTACCCTGGGGGTCTTCAAGAGGAGGTTAGACGAGTATCTAGCTGGGGTCATCTAGACCCAGCACTCTTTCCTGCTTATGCAGGGGGTCGGACTCGATGATCTACTGAGGTCCCTTCCGACCCTAACATCTATGAATATATATGGACCCTGACACTACAAATGGCTCCACGTGGCAAAACCCTGACACCATGCAGAGTTATATTACAGGTCATCATCTTTTACAAAAATAAATAAATAAATAAATTAATTAATTAATTAATAAAAATCCAGGTCTTTCAGTCACACTGGCAGAGGAAAAAATTAGGATTATTGTGCCTTTCCACTGCAGGAATGAGAGATGGGCTGTAGGTGTCAGAAACTTCACGGAAAGTGGAGATGGGGGGGAAAACTACCGTATTTTATGGTATGCAAGTCAAGGTTTGGCACCCAAATATTGACCCTTAAATTTCCACCTTGACTTATACACCATATCCAGGGCCTAGTCTGGCAGCTTCCAGACTGCTGCAGCCATGCAGCTTCCCTGGTGTCCAGTGGCTCCTTGTCTCTGTTGCAGCGCTTGGGGCATCAGGTAGGGAAGAGGCAGGGATGGGGGGAGCTGCAGCACAGAGCATGGGGCTGAGGCTGGTGGGTGCATGAAGCCCACACTCAAGGTGGCAGTGGAAATGTAGAGCTCGGGTGGGCAGGGTATGGGTGTGGGGGGTGTAAGGGAAGGTCATGGCATGTGGGGACCCCCCCCACATGGTGCACAGCAGCTGGCAGGTGGCAGGCACTCATGGCCTGCACTGGCACTGCTGCTCCGCGGCACGTGGTTCTGCCAGCAACATCATCTGCTGCAACGCCCGCTACTTGAAGGCACACGTACAACAAAAGATCTTGCAAAGTACCATCAACAAACACAAGCACGTGTAACAAAATGGTCCAACGTGGTGTTGAGATAGAAGAACCTGGTTTGCACTTAATGCCAGCCTAGTGTGTCCGCAACTAGCAGGTGCTGCATATTAGGAAGTGGTTGCCATCTCAGATTAGTAATATTGATAGTTTGTCTGGTTTGGTATTTCCCCTAGTGTTTATTTAATAACAGTTGAAATACATTTGAAAAAGAAGTTTTCAGTAATGGCACTGACCTTCACATATGGGGCTGTACTTTTAAGCTACTACACGACAAGTCACACAGTGGGCTATTGTGGACACAGTATCTGTTTCCAGAAATCACTGCTAAACTTTCCTAACCCATTCATGATTCAATTTTGCTCCCCATCTGAGTTAAAGGTCATTAATAACTCATATCAATAAATGAAGCATCCAGTCATCTCTCTCTAAAGATGAAAGGGGAGAGAAAAATTGTGTAACAAAAAATATCAGAACTACTTGGTGTTTGGAGACAAAATAATTTCCAAAGTCTTGCTCTAACCACTCATAAAAGCCATACCTCTTGACATTTGAGGGGAGGGATGCTCCATTTTGGGGAGGAGATGACATAACATTTCACTTGAAATTGGTTGCATTTGAGTTAGGATTCAGGGTTTGGGGGAGGGTTGTTGTTTTTTTTCCTCCTTCAAATTTTGACTTTCAAATTTCATTTAGGGTAAAAGTGCATTCACATTTGTACCATGGTGTATTAGACACACACATAAACACTGAACGTGGAGATTTTAATTTTGCACACATTTGGATAAGAAAACAGCCATTTCATTGGGTTTTTGGCTTTTGAGTTGCAGTGCAGCGTGTGGCAGTCTCTCCAAGGCATTTCTTTATTTGGCCTCTAGTACTGCCGTGTATCCAGGGCCCAAATCCTCAGTTAGGTACTTGTACATAAATACATCTGAGGATCTGGGCCTGGATGCTGTATGGACTTGTATGTATTTATCTACAGAAGACCCTTGTAAGGGAAGCTTTGTTATTCCCATTTCACAGATGAGAAACTGAGGTCCACAGAGGCTGAGGATCCATTTTCCAAAGTGCGTGAGTGACCGAGGAGCCAAAGTCCCATTTTCATTACACATATAGATGCCCAAGAAACCAAGCCATTGAGAATAGACCTCTGCAGACCTTTAGGAATCTGGCCTCTACATGCTTAGATCACTTTTGAAAATTGGGACGCTCATTGATTTAGTCCTAAACTCTAGTTTTCATTTACATATTACTCCCCACAGGACTCCAAGACACCTTAGGCAGGATACAAACCCAGGCCCCCTGCCAGACCTATCATTATACTCACAGCATACAATAGTGGAGCAGCAACTTTTGAACAAAACGCACACAAAGCATTTCACCATTTGTATGCCGTTCTGAGCAACACGCACTTGTGCAAAAGCTCATCCATTCACTATATGGCCCTACAGAGGCACAAGGGCAGAGAAGACAACAGTAACATCAACAGGCAAGAGAGAGATGCCTTTGAAATACCAGAGATCTAGGATGGTTAGTGAGGACCAAACTGTTAATATGGCTCTATAGCAGTTTGCATCAATGCTCCCAGTAAAGAGTAAAATAAGTCAAGACTGTACAGGTGAGCAAGAGTCCCACAGTGTGGCCCTGAGTGCTGCTGGCTCCATTAAAATTGTAAATTGGGCCCAGCCACCGGCCTCAACACTGGGGCTCACGTCATCCCAACCCAAAAGCTCCACGTGGCTACAGAACCGCTCAGTGCATCCAAAGCAAGACTGACCCCCTGGACGGAGCGGCATACAGAACAGCGAGCTGGAAAGAGGAATTACTGCCATTTCTCATGTTTCTGTGACGCTGGGATTCCCCAAGACTAGATGGTGAGCCTGCAGTGTTAACTTGAGTGCCCATAGGAGTCTCTCCCCAGCCCCCTGCTCTACATAGAGCAACCCCAAAAGGTGGGCTTACTTGTGCTTCCAGCTCCTGCATCCTTGCTTGCATGACTAAGTCCAGGACCCCACAGACCTTGCACAAGCAAGATTTTGGGGTGGTGACAGTCCTCCACTGTGCCACAACTCCCCTGAGAGGGATAAATAACCTCTTTGAGAATTACTGAGAGGAAGATCCTAGAGTTTCTTGGCACAAAAAGTTATGATCCCAGAAACACATGGGTGAATGCAGGAATATTAAGCATGGCAGAAATACATACCTCTGGACTAGATTAACCCAGCCATCAGTGGTACTAAAATCACTGCTTGATAGCAATGCTCTTAAATCTGCTTCCCTGCACTGGAAAGGCTGCCTCTTAAATCAGAAGCAGTATAACCAGGTGCACACAGCACCAGGAGCAGGATAATTAGCTCCAGCTGAGGCTGAGTAGCACGGTCACTCAGGACGAATTAGCTCAATCAAGCCAGATGTGGATATGCTGGGTTTAAAGGCAGCCTACAAATTGCACTGCAATGTGCTCGATCTGTGTAGAATAGCTGCATTTTATGCAGTGAACAGCCAGTTTCTGTGACTGAACTGGAGCACTCAAATAAAGGAGTCCGTTTGCAGGGCTCCTCTTGCCCCCCTAAAAATCACTCAAATGGATTGAGAACTTGCTTCACCGACTTCAGAGCGGCTACTCTGCATTTCACAGCGGTGCACAGATCAGAACCTGCTGTGGGATTTACACTGAGATATTGGTAGAGGCTTCCCTCCAAACATCTGAATTAAATGAGTAACTTCCTTTGAAGTGGAGATGCAGCTGATGGTTATGGTATGTCAATCTGCTTCATGCAGAGCTGGTGAAACCCTATGACTCAGATTCATGTGGACTCCAGCACCTGCAACTTGCAGAAACTCGTTGGATGAAAGACCAAATTCCAGCAAAGAAAGTCGGATCGCACAAGGCACAGACAAAGTTTCTCCGCTGGGCACCCCTAGGAGTACAGCTGGCTGAAATTGCCCATCAGAATGGGTTTCTGTCCCAGATTGGTGATTTTGCAGAAAGTGCTGCTTTTTTTCAGGATTGTCAGAGGGCTTGGTGTCACCTTTGCCATGTTCACTTTTATGCGGTACAACAAAATAGCTGGAATGGTGACGCTGGAACAACTGGGCTATTGTGTAACCGTGGGTTTTGGAGTGAAGACACCCAGGGCTGCTAGTCTGCATCCTGAACTCAGTGCTGTCGATGTGCACTTAGGTGTTTTCAGAGCATTTCCTTGGGCACCTGTAGAGCATTTAGGTGCCATCCCACCTCCCTTCTGGATCACAATGCAGCATCGGTAGGAGTTAGCTCTTTGAGAATGACTGTGAGGAAGGTCCTAGAGTTTGTTGGCACAAAAAGTTATGATCCCAAAAACACATGGGTGAATGCAGGAATATTAAGAGCAGTGGCAGGAGTTAGGCTCCTAGCCGCCCAGGGCAGAGTGCTCCTAGCCATGCATGAAGGCTAAGTTTAGGGCACTTGTACATGTGATGTCATTAGCACATACATGTGATGAACATGTCACTTTGTGTGGCTTAATGATGTCACACTGCCCACATTCAAGAGTTTGGGCAGGTTTTAAATGAGTTTGCAGCATTGCAAACTAAACTATATCTGGATGCGGTTTAGCATTGCAGTTTAGCATTAGCACTGGATGCCAGCGTTGCAGCTGGCAGCTCACCCTCTGGCCACGGAAGAGGTGGACAGCAGGCACTGCAGAAAAAAAAGGTCAGGCCCCTCGCTGCTTCTGCCTTCAGCCGGCGCCTGCTAAAGACAGAAGCAGTGAGGGGCTTGCAATGGAGCCAGCCCACCTCTCCCGCAGCTAGGGACTGCGACCACTGAGCTGGGGGAGCCCTGATCCTTCCCCCTGCAGTGGCGGTGCCCCCTGGGGCCACCCAGGCGGGCTGCTAGCGGGCTGGGTGCTGCCCCAGCTCAGAGACAGCACCCAGGGGCACCGCCACCGCAGAGGGAAGGACCAGGGGCCGCACGGCCCACCCGCAGCTCATCCCTGGCTGCAGGCAGGCTCTGACCAAAAAAATAAAGGATCATGCCCCTTGCCATGAAGCGATGGAAAAAATAAAACTGGTTTCACTTAAAACCCCACCGTTTCAATTTAGGGGGCATAGACTGCAGCCTTGGGGATTAAACCCCTGTCACGTGTACAAGCGCCCCTCGAGGTTTTTAGGGCTCAAAATGTAAGGCAATGAATAAATGTAATCATTTAGGACGGGGGCTAAAAAGCAGACGGGCCTTTTTCCTCCTCTTCCTTTTTGACTTCTCCTTCAAAGTGAGCTGGACCTTTTTTGGAGGTCCCTAGAGTTTTTGAAATAAATACGAGCTAGGTGAAACAAGTTTACAAAAAAAAGAAGTTCCCCATGTTTCAAAGAATAATCGCTGTATTTTAGGCCTGGAGCAGAGCCAGTCTGAATGTATTTCTGTCTTTCTTTCCTTTCTCCTCGTTGGGATCAGAAAAGGGTTTGATGTCAAATCTTACTGTGAGATTTCTGTTTGCAAGAAAACAGGTTCTGGAGAGTCTGAATCAGCTTTTGTGCTTTGGAAACCAACAGGAAGTGGAATGAACCTCCCAGGCTTGTGTCCCAAGAATCAGTTTTCAAAATCGAAACTTTTGGAGGAGTATGAAAGAAACCATCTTGTCTCTGCCTACATATCTTCCATATAGCCCTGCTTGCCCTTCACCCACACCTTCACCATCTGCTTGTCCTTCTACATTTACTTAGTCCTGCAATCACACTCACAATCACTCCTCATCTCTTGGGAGATCCTAAATATTGTGCTTACCATTGATTGCTTCTTGCAGGATGACATATTACACCATGCCCTTCCCTGCAATCTAATCTCTGGGACGCTGAAAGCAAATGAAATAACTTAGCTGTGGAGTTGGATTTGAATCAGAACGCCAGATCAGACCCCCTCCAAGTCAGCCCATCTCCAGTTTCACTCATCTAAGATAATTAATACGAGAACCGATCTCATTCTCGAATATAATTTCTTTTAAATATAAATGGGGGGGAAATAATAAGAGGTATTTAGAACAGAAGCTGCCCCTTCCTCAAGTACAGGAAGGAGCAACACAGGTGGACCGATGGAGTTATATTGTAGTAGTAGGTGGGCACATCTACACGTCACCCTACGGCGATGTAGCAACACGCTACATCACCATACGGCGCGTTACGGTGATGTAGTGATCACACGGGAGACGAGAGAAGTCCCCAGGGGCAGCGGACAAACAATGAACAGAAGAAAAAATCGTGCGTTTAGCGGAAGATCAAGACCTTCCAAAAGGGAAGAGGGTCATGATCATCATCACCCATGGAGCGAAGGAAGAATTTCAGGAATCAGATAGATTATAGTATGCCATAAAGAAAAAGTAAGTGGACACGGTCCTTGGTTCTTACTGTGTCCAGCCAGCTTATGAATGTTTGTTCCCACGCTCACACCGTCTTGCAGAGAGAAAGTTGTGCGGGGTGGGGGGTCCCTCTTTGCACTCCATGGTGCATGCGTGGTGATGACGGCTCATGCAGTGTGCACCCTCCTTGGCACTGACTGGACGGGGTGGCAGTGGAGGTTGTGATTGTGGCTTTACATCCTCTACACCAGGGTGGGCAAAATGCGGTCCGGGGGCCGGATGTGGCCATTCTATCTGGTCCACGGGACCCCTAAAAAATGTAGAAAATTAATATTAATCTGCCCTGGGCTGCCTGTCATGCGGCCCTCGATGGCTTTCACTCAGTAAGCGGCCTTCTGCCCGCAATAATTGCCCGCCCCTGCTTTACACCCTGCCCCGAACTGAGCTGGATCCTCAAAGGGGCATGCAAAGAAGAGAAGAGATCGTGCCTATGCTTGGCTCTGGCTTGGAGATCCAGGAAGAGGCAGCCTGGATCTGGAAAGACACCTTGCGCTATTTCCCCTTATACACTGGACGGATCGGGTGGTTTCAGGCCCCAAGAGCAATGAAGTGAACCTGGAGTAGGGCTCAAAGGGAGGTGTAGCGAGATGTGAGATAAAGCAGGTGTGGGCAGGGGTCCGCCTTATCTCACACCTTCGCACGTTCTCTTCTTTGCTTTCCCTGCTGCTGTCCCACTCTTCCGCCCCCTTGCACTTGCACCGCCATTCACCACCGTGCCTCTAGCTTGGCCCCCAGCTCACGTGACAGCAGGGAAAGAACAAACAGGAAGCGTTACTCATTTCTCGATCCTCTGAAGATGTATGGTATCAGCCCAGGGCTCCCCCTAAGGAGTCCAGGTGTTTGGCACCCAGAGCTGGGCATGGTACCCTACACAGGTTGCATAAACCCCATTAAGAAAAAGGGAGAGCTAACCAGGCCACCCCACCTCCCTTGCTACTGTAACTAGGTAGTTGAGTTCAAGCTAATCACCTACAGTACACTGTACTCAGCGCCGTGACTGCAGTGCCAACATATCCAGAGAGACCTCACCGGTAACAATAGAGCAATTATCATCGAGGGTGGGGGGAGGAAGGGCTAGAGGCGATGGTGTGCGTGGGGGTAGGCATTTCCTCCAACAAAGCAATTTCTAAACACTCTCATTGCCCTGAGTTGCCTCTACCTGCTCTGGGGCATGCAGGAAATAGAGATACTTGTGGTTCCTTTTAATCTTTAAAGCATCACTGTGTCAAGTTTCACACCTGAAGAGCAAATGCAGCATTTTGGTTTCCCTTCATTCCCATGAATACAGTATGCTTCTTTTACTGTGCTATATCAAGCCATCAGATACCACTCTCTGGGCGGTCCCCACGGGGATTTCAGCCCGATGACCACAAGGCTTAAGATGTGCTAGCACATGTGCCGTCTCCTGGCTGGGAGGAGTGTTGTTGTTGATGCAGGTACTAAACGGACAACAGCAGGGACCGGGATCAGCTGCCCGCAAAAGGCAGTTGTCACTAATAGCACAACAGCAACAGGATGAGCTTCCTCCAGCCAGCTCTGCAGCTCTGTGCCTCCCCCCTGACCACCTCCACTACACTGTTATCACTCTTTGCATTGCAGCAGCAGCCAGAGACTCCGCGGGGAGCCCACAGCCACTTTGTGCCTGGTATAGTAAGCACCCACGTGGGCGCCAAGTAGGCCTGTTGTGCTTACAGCTGAAAAAACTGGGGGAGAATATGCCAGCCTCTACCCACCCCTCCTCGCTGCTGGTGCAAATGCTGCAGATAGATACCCACTGTGATCTAAATAAGACACGTGACCTCTAGAAAGGGACAGTGAGATCCTCCAAGTTTCATGCAACGGCCAACGCAAGTCCTGGGTCCCATTCACTCTTCTGTCACTGATCCCCTCCTCTAATCTGCATGGGAAAGGGAGATAGCACCACGTGTGGTACCCCCTAAGCAGGATGCAGCAGATGACAGTGCTTCAAGGGAGTGTCCCCAAGTCACACTGCCTGCCGGCGCTTCAGAGCTCCTCTTCTGCACTATGCTGACGGCTTTGCCGTACGGCACAATCCACCCCTGCAGAAAAAGCCAGCACTTCAGGGGCAGCCCAGGAGACAAGCCATGGCTATTGATTATTAATAGCAAGGGGAAGTCAAATGCAGGCTGTGTCTTCTCACTTCTGCTGATGTGACTCACTGAAGCCAATGCAGATTTACATTGTTTTTATCAAGAGAAGAATAAGTCTCTTAATAAGTCTCCCTGCAGGAATAGGTCATCCTGATTATTCTCCAGCCCAGAAGCATTACAGGACAGGGGTGGGTAGGACAGGTTTGTCATTGATCCTTGACCTCACCTGTTGCAAGCGGCTCTACCTAAAGGGCCAACACAAAACCCATAGCTTTGAGAGCATCTGAAGCCCAAGTCGGAATTTGGAGTCATTTCGAGAATGAAACCCAGTTGCAAACAGTTGCTGATGTGCAGCCACGGAGTGCAAGTGGAATTACTCATGAATACCCAACAGCATAGACATCTCAGTGGACATATGTATGCCTCCAGCCATTTCCGACTTCAAAAGCTGGGAAAGAGAAAACCTCTGACATCAAATACCCTTACTCCCTTTTTTGGTAAAAAATACTGCTTTTATTAGGCACAATATGTCAATATGACCTTACAGAATAGATATTTGTATAAACAGTTCACATTAATGGCATTTTTTTTCCCCTGATGTCACTCAAGGAGGAGATGTACGGTATATCTCAAATCAGGTAGCGTTCTTGTCTTTAGCATTTGGCTGTTGATGTCTAAAGCACCCACATCACTTCAGGTGCTAGGTCGGGGCGGGCAATTATTTTGGGCAGAGGGCCCACTTACTGAGTTTTGGCAAGCTATCGAGGGCTGCATGACAGGCAGCCCAAGGCAGATAAATATTAATTTTCTAAATTTTTTAGGGGCCCCGCGGGGCAGACAGAATCCGCATCCGGCCCCCGGGCCGCATTTTGCCCACCCCTGTGCTAGGTAGACAAATAAGCCAGATACAATCCTTGCCTTAATGAGCCTGCACTTTAAATGAAAATAATGCAACAAGAAAAAACAACAAAGGAAGAGGTGGGGAAGACAACTGAGGATCAAAAGGTCCAGGGGTTCCAGATAAGAAACACTTTGGGCCACTACTTTATAATGCTAATGGCCCGCAAGGCTGCTGTTGTGGTAAGTCCTAAAGGGTTTGGGTTATGAAGCAGCAAGGAATAGCAGACTGCATTTGGCAGGCAGGTAAAAGGCAGCAGGAAATCAAGCAAAGCTAAGGAATTGAGCCCTGGATGCAAATGCTCCGACCTGTTAATTGGGATCCGCTCAGGGTTCAGGTTTTTAAGCTTTGCAAACGACCTCCCTGGAGCCAGACAGACATCCCCCACGTCTTGGAGTGTGTCACGTTTGGATTCAGCACCATGATTTGTGGCTTGAGCAGGGGCCTGATTTTGAATGCACAGAGCAGAGATAGGTAGGTAGATAGACAGATATAAGCAGCAGTTGGGCAGCTCCACTAACAACTGCTGTGAAAGCAGTGCACATACACCCGAGCTGAGTAAAACCTAGGCAGTGAGCTTGGGTGGAGCTCCAGGATGCCACAGACACATTTCTAGCTGATTTTAAGGTCTCTTGGGTGCATCCTCATCATTCTGCAGTCACAGAGAAGATGGATGAGGAAGGCTGAGCATCACTACATCCACCCTAAAAACATTACCAGACCTAAGTGCACAATCTCTTTGTGGGGAGGAACACTTTCCAGCCCCCAGTTAATGCTGACCAGCCCTTAAAACTAGAGGAAGAGGTATAAGGTGCTGAAGTTATTTTTCCTGTATACATTTGCAAGTGCTCAGCGGTAGCTGTTAGCCTCTGCCCTGCGCTCGGGAAGCTGTCCCACGCCAGCAGAGGTACCATAAGGCAAAGAGATCAGGATCAGTGCATGAAGAGCATGGGAGGAAATTCAAAGATACCATTCACAGTGACCAGCTTTGATCCACTCTGTCATCAGAAATCTTAGCCGGCTGCAAGTTATAAAGACGTTTAGCTACATAGGACCCCCTGATGTTCAATTCAGAGTGCCAAGGGATGGAAAATCCCAGTGCAGGATTTTTCAGAGCATCTGTGCAGCCTTTGCTTTTTGGAAAGACCCGTGTTGTTTTGTATTTACTGTGCCTTTGCAACGTCCCATTCTGCTGGGGAACAGACCCAGAGGTCCCTGCCATGTCCTTCGTTATTTCTGAGTGCTCCAAAGGGTGCTGGGCGTTGCATCTTGAAAAAAAGATCCTTTTTGCCAGGTTTCAAGCCCAGTCTCCTGGACTAGAGTGGTTTGACCAGTGCAGAAAAATCAGAGCATGCATCTAAACCACGGCCCCATCCGAGGTTCACCCAGGACTAGCACGTAACAGTGGCATAGTGGCTGTGATAACCATTGGGCTGAGAGCAAGACATGCTCATCTGCACCAGCGTACGAAGGACAAAACAGGAAGCCTCTTGTGTTGTCTTCTACCCCTGCAGCCCTGAGCAGTTGCACGGGGCTCAGCCAGAATCTATAAGTAGCATTTCCTGAGGGTAGGCTGACAACGGCTCAGCCTGCCCCTCTACTGAGTCGGGTTGAAGAGCAGTCTGATGACTTTGGTCTTTTCACCCTCTCCACTCTACCTTTTCTGAATCATGCATGACCCCAGCCCACACTGCTTGCCTGTGTCTGTCTACAAATCACCCTTGTATTAGGAATACAGAGGGTCCGGATGCATGACCCTCCAACCCTATTTGCAGCCCCTTGCAAAAACAGACCAAAATACACTTGACCATAACTAAAGAATCTGCCCCCAGAAGTTACCCACATTTCAGCCCACTTTGATCATTTGGTTTGCAACTGAAAAGGGAAAAGTTAAGCAATGGAGACATCCCAAAAGTAGCTAGGGGGGCACCTTCAGGGTAGCCATTTGTCCTGCATTGTAACTGCAGCAGGTCAGAATATTTTCAATATTTTTGGACTATTTGGTGAGTGTTGGATATCTTACAAACTTTAAATGTAACATAAATAAGCTGATCTGGGATCAACAAAGCTGCCGAAGAGATCTGGACGCCTGCAGGATGCGTGCCAAGACATTTAGATCAGTAGATCTAGGGCTGGTTGAAATTTTTTGTCAAAATATTTTTTGAAATATTTCTGGTTTTTCACTAAACGAACAAATTACTCTGTAAAAGAAAAAAAAAAACCAACTCCAAATGTTTCTTTCCTCAAAACTCATTTAGGTAAAACTCCATTTTTCCTCTGACAACCTGTTGTGGTGGAAAATTTTACAAACAATAATGTCATAACAGCCATTTTATTCCATCTTCTATCATTGTCATCATAAAACTCAAGGATGTTTAAATCCCCTTAATGATCCCAGCCAATTTAAAACTGTACAAAAAATGTAAAAAAAATAAAAATAAAAAAGGTGAAAATCATTTTCATAGTTGGCCGGGTCGGAAGGGACCTGAGCAGATCGTCAAGTCCGACCCCCTGCCATGGCAGGAAAAGATTTTGATTTATTGAAATGTAAGTAAAGATCTTTAATTGATGTTTTTATGTATTATTCATTGTTTTCCATTTTTTTTAAACAAAATTAAGTCTTTTATAATAAGGACATTTTAGTCAGCATAGTCACTATGTGGGATTTTTTCTTTTTTTTGGTATTTGACAATTTGTAATTTTTAAATAAATTCTTATTTACAAAAAAAAAAATACAGGAAGCAAAACAAAAGCTACTGAATTTTCACTTTAAAAATAAAAGTTATTCACAAAATAATACCAATTAAAACTACTTCAGACCTGATTCTATTTTACACTCGTGGGAACCCAGAGCCATGCAACTGATACGACTGCAGCTTTACCCCAGAGCAACTGAGATCAGAAACTGGGCTCTGCAAATGAGCAGAAGGAATGTGGTACGAATCATCGGCAGACAAGGTTCTTTGGGTAAATGTGTGTGGTTTATCAGACAAACTAAATAGTTGGAAAAATTGTTCTTTGCAAGCTTTCGGGCACAAACAGCCTTCTTCAGGCAGAGGGAGAGCGTGCTGCTGTTTTGCGTCCTCCTGGGTGGAAAAGAAGCCAATATGCAAAAGGCAGGTCTGTGAAAATGCAAATGCGTGGCAGTGAGGATCAGAGGGGATGGGAGACCATAGGTGTGAGACAGGAAGGTGGCGGGGAAGCGGGGAATGTTGACCTGGTGGCAGAGTGTAGCTGGTAATATGTAGAGAGGTTACATGAGATTATTGGATGGTGGGCAGGATATAACATGCCATAAATCCAATGTGTATATTTAATATAAATATATTTATATTTACGAATCATTAGCACTTAGAGATATTCAAGGTGATAGAAGTCGCTAGGCCTGTGTGAAGTGACCAGCGTTCACTTTGGATTCGGATTCGGCCGATTTGGGGGACAATGATTCGATTTGGTGATTCAAATCACTGTCCCGAATTGATTCAGTCGAATCTGATTCGGAGGTTCGACCACTGCCAAATCAGCCAAATCTTCTAAATGGACAGGCCCCATCCCCCACCTGCTCTCCCAGCTCCCCCCACCCTTGGCTGCCCATCTGGCCCCAGCTCCCGACTTAAAAAAAAAAAAAAGCCCCAAACTCACTGGCTCCTGCCAGGTGGGGGGCAATCCCATTGCCCCCCACTGCCCTGCGCTGTGTGGGGGGCTCTGTCATGAGCACCCAGAAGCCCTAATGGCCTCTGCAGAGTGAGTGAATGGGGGCTTTTTTTTTTTAAAGAGGCAGGATCTGGGCCAGGCGGGACAGCCATGGGGGGAGGGCTGGGAGAGTGGGCGGGTATCTGGGGGCACTCAGGCAGGGGATGGGGCCTGGAAGGGGTCCCCCCATGATCCCCTCCCACCTCCTCCAGCCTCCACTCCCCCATCCCCTACTTACCAGCATGGAGTCTGGGTCCAGCTCCCTGCGGCAGTGAGTGCGGACTGCTCGAATCTCTGAAGCTCTCCAAATCTTTTCTGAATCAATTCAGAGACCTTCAAATTGATTCAGACCTTTTTTACTGGTCTCCTGATTTGGTCTGGATTTGAAGATTCGGCCACCGAATTGGGCCACATCTCCTCCAAGTCAAATCAGCATCTGAAGCTTCATATAGCCCTAGAAGGCACTGGATACTAGGAACAGCTTAAATACGAGTTAAGTCCTGTCAACTACAGGTCCAGGTAAGTCATCCTGCTGGAGAACCTCTCTCGACTGAATGACTATAGTCCCAGTTCCCATGCTGACCCGTCCACACACACACAAATAATCCCACTGATTAGAGGAAAGCCAGGGGAATGCAGATCAGATGAAATCTAATTGAAAATCAGGAAGTTTAGATTAAGTCTGCTACTTCACTCCAATTCTCCCTGATTCCCCTTCTTCCTGTTCTGGGCAGCAGAAGGGCAAAGCTGAAGCTGTCTTTATTCATTTGCCAGGTCAAGCAGGAAATGTGAAAAAGGCTATAGGGCACTTGTACATGTGATAGGGGTTTAGTCCTCAGGGTTTTATTCTATGCCCCCTAAATTGAAATGGTGGGGCATAGAATAAAATCCTGAGGACTAAGCAGTTTGGGTTTTTCCATCACGTTATGGCGAGGAGCCTGGTCCTCTTTTTTTTTTTTTTGTCAAAGCAAGAGCCTTCAGCGGGCTGGGGGATGTGAGCTGTTGGCAGGCTGAGTGGCCCTGGAGTTGCAGGGGGCCCTGGTTCTTCCCTCTGTGGTGGCAGTGCCTCCTGGGGCTCCTCAGGTGGGTTGCTAGTGAGCCAGAGCAGCACCCGGCTCAATCCAACTCTTCCTGTACCCTGAGCTGGGGCAGTACCCGACCCCCTAGCAGCCTGCCCGGGTGGCCACGGGGGCACTGCTGCTGCAGAGGAAGGACTGGGACCCCCCAAATTTCAGGGGCCATTTGGCCCACTGGCAGCTCACCCCCCGGCCACAGGAGAGGCAGACAGGCTTCGCCAGAAAAAAAAAGGCCCCTCGCTGCTTGTGTCTTCAGCAGGGGCTGCCTGGGAATGGGCTGGCTTGCCCCTGGGGCAGCTTGAGGAGGCGGCAGGAGGGCAGTTGGATTTTCTAGAGGCTGGAGAAGGTGGCAGGGATGGTGCACAGGGTGTGGGGCCACCCAGGCAGGCTGCTAGCTAGCTGGGTACTGCCCCAGCTCAGAGGCACCTGATTCAACACTTTGCCAAGCCTTCCTGGTGGGCTTGGGGAAGTGTTGAATTGGGAGCCTCTGAGCTGGGGCGGCACCCAGCCAGCTAGTAGCCCACCTGGGTTTCCAGTGTTGTCCCCACCAGCTTCTCTGGCCACCAGCAAACCCAGCCACCCTCCTGTTGCCTTCCTGTGCTGCCCCCAGGGGCAAGCCAGCCCATTCCTAGGTGGCCCCAGGTATCCTGCCAGCCTGCTGAAAGGCAGAAGCAGTGAGGGGCCTGATGTTTTTTTTTCTGAGAAGCTTTTCCACCTCTCCTGTGGCCAGGGGGAGAGCAGACAGGTGCACCGTTGCAATTTGCAACATTGCAAACTCAGCTACATCCGGATGTAGTTTATTTTGCAACAATGCAAACTCATTTAAAACCTCCAAAACTCTTGCACATGTACAGTGTGACTCCATTAAGCCACACAAAGTGATGCTTTTGTCATGTGTACATGGTAATGGTGTCACATGTACAAGCACCCTTAGTCTCTTTGTCAGGTGAAGGGAGTGACAATGAAGCAAGATGAATGAAACCAGCTGCCATACTGGGGAGCTGTAGCAGTGGGGGTGCTACCACTGTAATGCCATGCTCCTAGATTATGGGTAGGGGGTGAGCTGCCTTCCCCATCTCAGGCCCTTTCCCAACATACCTATAATTTGCTTCTTTTAGCAATATGTGTGAACAGAGCAACACAGTGAAACCTTAAGGCCTAATGTACCCAGGCTGATTCTGAGAGCTGGCAAGCCTCACTGGAGCACACTGGGTAAAGGACTTAAAGGCAGGGGCGAAGGTTCATCATGCTGTGCTAACACATACTAGCTCCCCCCAAGCCCTTGCTTATGCCCCTCTCCCACATTTACAAAACAAAGAACATTACAATTCCTCTTTCACGCAGAATAGATTGAGTCTTCATTCCCTCCCACCCAGCCCTCTCAGTCTCTGGAAGGTGTTGTGCTGCTGTATGAACCTCCCATGGCAGGCCTTTCCAGGGCAATCTCAACGAGAGTCAGGGCCACTCTCCTCCCAGGTGCTGAGGGCTTTGGTCTTAATCCTGAGTTTATGAGGCAGGGCAGAGCAGCTTCGGTCCTTGGAATGGTCTTCTGCAGAGCACGGCAGGCCATATGTGGGCAGAGGAGAAATTTTGGGTACTTGTTGCTCATCATCTTCATCAAAGGCACTTTTGGTGTCCTCTTTGCCCACCTCAGCCACACTGGGTGAAGTGGCCAAAAAACATGCATTATCCAGTGAAGGGAAATGGTAGGTGTGCTTGTTTGAGAAGTGGTGATTGATGTAGGGGGGACAAAAGGTGGATTTGAAGGCTGAATCAAACTTCTTTGGCTGGTGAGGGCTCAAATTATACTGAGTGCCCAGAGGGATCTGCTTTGGGTCACAGTTCAGGAGATTTTTGGTTGGGATGAGGGCTTTGTAAGGAAAATCAGATGGCTCTACCACCCTGGGCACATGGTTGTTTGTCCTGAAGAAGCAACTGTCTCGCATGAGGGGCTCGGCCTCAGGGAAAGGGGAGGCTGCCTTGTGCCCTCTGAAGCAAATCCCCAGGAGGTCCTGGACAGAGCGAGCCTGGTGAGCATAGGCATCTGGGCTGATGAGCCCAAAGCGGAGCTTTAAGGCCAGCAGCTCAGCTCTAAGAAAGGTGTTTTCCTCCCGGAGAACGGCCAGCTGGCTCTCCATGGCAAAATCATTCAGGCGCCTCTTCTCTCGGGAGCGCTTGGCAGCTTCATTATTTTTGCGTCTCTTCTCCCAGTACGTGGTGTCCTTCTTCTCGTCCGGCATGAACTCTCGCTTGCGACGAGAGGTACTGCTCACCTTGGCGTGGAGGAACTTACTTTTGTTGTGCTGCAGCCCCAGCTCGCTGATCGTGCTCAGCGGTGCCAGGAAGTTTTCCATGGTCTCAGGCTCCACCACTGTATTCGGTCACTGGGAACCTTAGATGGTGGAATTAAGATATCCATTATAAAACCATTACTACTGAAAGTGCTGTTAATTAATCAGTGTGTTTACTGATATGGCAGTAGCGCTTCAGATCCCCCCAAATTCACCAGAGCCCCACTGTGCCAGGTCTAGTACAAATGCATAACGAAACAATGGTCCCTGCTTTCAATGACTCTGATTTTCCTACCAAGTTATGAATCCAGACTCTATACCGCGCCAACACAATGCAGTGTGCACAGTCCTCATTTTTGTCTCCCAAATGGGCAACTTTATGTGCAAACACATACGGGTTTGAGTGGGGAAAACTGGCAGATTTTGTTGGCTAAGCAAATGACTCAAATTGCTTTGGCAACTTTCATAAGGATAACAAAAGGTAGCTTTCATAGAGTGCCTAGCACCCACGCATCTCAAAGTGCAGTGCAAAGGAGATAAATATCATTACCCCAGTTTTATAGATAAGGAAGAAGTAGGGAGGAGAAATGATTTACTCTCAGGTCACACAGCAGGTTAGAAACGGGAACAGGAGCCCAAATCTCCACCTAGCGGCCAATCCCTTAAACCACACTCTCCTATTTAAGAAGCTGGTTTTGAAATCCTGGCTCTGACAGCCCCAAGTATGGCTTGCTACAAATATGCCTGAGTGCTGAGTGACTGTTTTACTTATAATCAGTTTTCACGTGGTATGTTATAGAGCCTATTTTAGTGTGCTGTATAACACACTCAACAGCATGGCTTGGCCTGACATGTCTATTAGCATGCCAGCACCCACCATGGTGTGTCCTCTATTATAACAATGAACACAAGTATTTTTAATTGCAATTACTGTGGTTGTCATTATTTCATTTACAATTAACGCTTAAACTAGTAGTAGCGGTAGTTGTTATTGTTGCATGGGGATGCACTGGGACGTCATAATGTGGGTTTCCCAACTGCCCGGTGTAAACTGGAAGCTGGCTGTTATAAGGCCCTGGTTCCTGCAGAAAGCAACGTGGACGGGAACATCTAAAATACAGAGGAAGGCGATAGCATTTGAAACTCACTGGTATAAATTAGACCCACATTAGCAACCATATCACATGAGCAACTGTATTCACCCAGGTGATGGAGGGTAAAGTAGAGATGAAGATGAAGATCATGATGATGATCATCCCTTAAATAACAGGATTTGAGAACCATTCGTTAATAATACCCGAATCTTTGAAATGTCCTCTAGATCCATGAAAGTAACATGTTTTAAAGCATTTGGAAACTTCTTTCCCTGCCTTATCCCTGTGATGAATCAGGGAAACAGAGACGTATCACTCCCACCCACTCCCTCCCACAACCAGTCTACAACCCTCCAGTGTTATTCAGGCACAGCCTTTCCCCTGGCCATAGCAATTGTATTGGTAGCAGTGTCCAAAGTGGGCACTGGGGTTGGTCAAGCCAGTGTCCAAAGTGGGCACTGGGGTTGGTCAAGCCAGACCCAGCAGAATTAACCTTTCTATGCAACATTGTGGGCCACCAAGCTGGATTTTCTTGGCTTGCTGTTCTATGGCCAAGCCCACAAAGTGTTCGAAGGACTGAAACGTGGTACTCAAGGAGAAAGATGCCCCACACCATTGACTCGGAGTGGAACGGAGCAGGCGTTAACCATCAGAGACAAGAAAGAGAAAAACCTGCTGTCAATCTGGGGCTTGATCCCAGCTGCCTAATCACCAAGAATTTCTTGGATTATGAGATGTGAGAAATATGAAATGTATGCGATTTACTAGCCAGGGACCAATTTGTGACCCATGTGGCTAGGACAGGGGTGGGCAAAATGCAGCCCACGGGCCAGATGCGGCTCACCAGGCCATTCTATCTGGCCTGCGGGTTCCCTCAAAAATTTAGAAAATTAGTATTTATCTGCCCGTCATGCAGCCCTCGATGGCTTGCCAAAACTCAGTAAGTAGCCCTCCGCCCAAAATAATTGCCTGCCCCTGGGCTAGGATTACAATCCAGATAGCGCTTCATAAGGAGAAACTTAAGTCCAAGAAGAGGCTATCAGGACTACCCTAGCACCAGGATTTACCATAGGAGTTGCAAAAGTGAGTCCAGCCCCCCAGACATGGGTTCCTGAGGCTAACATGGATGCTACAGGAATGACATAAGGCTCAAACCTCCAAGAACTGATTGAGGGCATGGCAGTGAGGGAGCATTATATGAACTAGAAAAGGAGTCCTAAAATCCCGAATGAACAGCGGGAGAAAGAAGACACAGGAGATTTGATTAACTGGAATCAAACTGAAATTTGATTAACAGGAATCCCGTGGGAGAGACTTGGAAGATCTGCGGTGTCAAAGGTGTGGGGGCCACAGGTGCTGGAATGAGTTCCCAAAGGCAGGGATGCCGCCAAGATCTAGGCCTGAAGAGCAGTACATCCAAAATAAGAAATGAAAGGCTCAACTATTATATCACAGGGGAGATCAACAGACATCCTTGCACAATTCTGACATACTCGAGGGCAGATGTTTTCATTGCACACTGCTGCCTACAAGAAGCAGCCACCAAGGAGCTCTGGTGGGAGTAGAGATCTTTCAATGTGGTGTTCCAGGTTGCAAAGGAAACTTTGAGTTCATAAGAACAGCCCAAACAGTGAAGTGTTTCCTTAGACAGTGTACGGCTGACATAAGTTTCAAGAGATGTCCCTCTGCCGTGAACAAAAGCCCATGAAGCTGTGGTCTGAAGAGGGATGCCAACCTGACAAATCAATCCCCAAATTCTGCATCAGGGCATGACTGGAGGTACCTTTCATCCAGAAGTGACTGTATATAAAGAATTGGAACCTGAGGGCATTTATAGATGTGCTCCGGGGGGCAGGGGGGGGTGCTTTAATTAGCGAGCTGTGCTAATTAAAAGCACCCCAGTGTCACATGTATCAGCATCCCTGCACTGAAGAATGGTGGCAAGGTGCTTTGAACTAAAGCTCATCAAATGAGCTTTAGTTTAAAGTGCCCTGCTCCCATTTTTCAGCAGGGGGACGCTGATACACATGACGCTGCTGGAGCATGCTAAATTTCCACTCTCCAGCAGACTCAATTAATCAAATCTGCTCTGACACACTGGATTTATAGCATGTTGGAGCAGCCTCGATGCACATCTATAGGAGCCCTGATATTTTAGCAATATAGCAAGGCAAAAGAGGGAGTTACCAAGACAGACTGAACTTGGGAAGGAAATAGCGTGGGTCGGTGACCTGGGCGACTGTGAGCAGCTGTGGGGATTTCTTCTGATGTGCTTTCTTCAATGCTTTTTTTCCACCGGGGGTGACAAATTGGGATTGACACAGTTGTAGGTTCAGACTGACGATGTCAGACCTGTAATACTAGGACCACAGAGAGTTCAGCATACCGCTAGGCAAAATTTATCGAGCAACATCATACAGACCTCTGCAAGCCCTACACTTCTTGCATTGCTAAGGAAAGATGGAAGACGACAGAGGTGCATTGGCAGCTGAGAGCCAGTCCTGAGAAAGAGGCGCGTCTCCTCCTTAGCACTGACAATAGTCTAGTCTTTTCAGATACCATACAGTGGGCAAGCAGTAGCATTTCTTGATGGCCAGTAGGCCATCAAGAAGCTCTCACCAGTAGCTCTCACCCACAGACCAAGCTTTCTTAATGCCACACCTGTGGGGCGCCATACTTCATTCCAAAGATGGACAGATGTCAAACTGGCCAGCCAGAAGGGCACTTCCTTAGGACTGTGTCTCTGGGAGGCTATGACATGGCCTATTGGAAGGAAGACAGCTGTAGAGGATCGCCCCCCAAGCCAGTGGTCTACAACCATGGCTGGTCCAGTGCCAAGACCCAAGAGGACCCAGGGACAATGCAGCCCCCATTGAGACCAAGAGCTCTGCATGGACTAGGGCTGCGTGCAAGGGTACGCCTTTCCCCGAGAAGACAGCCCTGGGCAATGTCTGCTGAGCAGGAAGCTTCCATTCCTAGGGACTTATGACTTACTAGTATCATGTGGGAACAATCCCAAGGGGAAAGGCAGAAACTGGAAACAAAAACAGAAAAAGTCTGAGCGGGAAGTAACCTGGACTTGGCTAAGCTGTGGCCAAATAACAAGCTGGAAGCAGTGGAGAAGCTGCATGTGGGAGGTGGAGAGAGGAACGGGGGGAGAAACCTCAAAGACCTAGATACAAGAAGAGGTCTATGAGTGCAATGGGGCATGACTCAGACACCGCAGCCAAGTGGGACATGTAGAGAGCAGACTGGGCAGGCGGGATACAAAAGGGGACCTTAAAGAAACACCCCACTAAGCATCCAGGAAAGCACACCTGCAACCTCCTGTCCACCATAAATAGGCAGCTGGGCTGGGGGGGGGTACCCAGGTTCGCCTTGAAGAGCCTGAAAACTCAAGCAAAGTCCAAGGGCACCAGGAACAAACACCCAGAGCTGTTTCAGTTGAATGACAACCATTTAAGCCACTGAACCCCAGTGCAACCTTTCCCATCCTTGCCATCTCAAGTAAAATGCCCTTCAAACTTTAGCTGCATATCTGAGGGGTTACTGTGACTCAACAGGAGCGGTACCTACAAGGCTCAAGCGCCTTCAGTACTTTCTTCCAAGTTGCACAACATTCAAGTACCTTTACATCTGTTTACTGAATTGTAAACTGCTCTTATGAGTCACGGGCAGAGCTATGAAACGGCTCTCTAAGGGTTCCTGGTAGAACTGGTCAGCAAATGCAGTAAGGGTAGCTCGGTCTACGTTTTTCAGCTAAAAATTGCCGGGTTGTATTTTTATAAGCAAGAAACAAAGCAAACCTGCTTTAGCTCCAAACTGCTGAAAATGAGAATATTCTGACTAACGGTAGGGGAAAAAAAATGTTTTTGGCTGAACAGTTTCAGGTTGGGGCTTTTGGTTGGATAGTCAAACAAGACTGAATGTTTTAAGTATAAGGTTTGCAAACTGTGCCCAGGCACACGGCAGGATAGAGATGCAGCTATAGATCAACTGGATCAGAGGGCTCCTTTTCTAGTGCATCGGCTTGGGATTTTAGGGCTTCTTTTCTCGTGCATCAGCTTTTCTGAGCCAGAACCAACTTCATCAGATGCTATGATGCTATGAAAGGACATGCATGAAATTTCACCCCGTTACAATTTGGTTCCCTGTTTTGAAAAATGTGTAGGAACATTTGTCCCCAGTAATTGCTCACTTCCAGTTTTTATGCAAAAAAAAACCCACGTTGCATTTACTAAGAACAAATCATGTCGAACTTTATCTCCTTCTTTGACAAAGTAACTGCTCATGCGGATGAAGGGAATGCTACGGATAAAGTGTATCTGGACTTCAGCAAGTCTTCTGACAAGGTCCTGCATGACCTCCTCCTAAACAAATTGGAGAAATGTGGGCTGGACAAAAGTACTACGAGGTGGACATACAACTGTCTGAATAACCACAAGTAATGGGTAATTATAGGTGGATCCATGTCAAAATGGCAGGAGGTTTGGAGTGGGGTCCCACAGGGGTCTGTCCTGAGCCTAGTGCAGTCCCGTGTGTTATGGTTTGGATGCTGGCATAGAAAGCTTCTTTGAGCAAGTTTGCAGACAACGTAAAACTGGGAAGATTTCATAGATTTAATAGACATTAGGGCTGGAAGGGACCTCGGAAGTGGGAAGGATTGTGAACACGCTGGAGAGCGGGCGTGCAATTCAGAAGGATCTTGAAAGAGTGAAAATCTGGGCCGAGGCTTGAAGTTCAGTGCTGAGAAATGCAAAGTAGTACATCCCAAGAAGAATAACCAAAGACACAAATATCAAATGCGTGCTACCCAGCTGGATGGCAGCACTATGGAGAAGGATCTAGGAGTGCTCGTATAGATAGCAGACTCATTATGAGTATGAGGATGAATGTACAACATGAGTTGTACAACAACTCAACATGAGTATGAATGTACAACAGCTGCACAGAAGGCACACACGGTTTTCAGATGTTTTGATAGAAGCAGTACGTGCAAGACCCGGGAGGTGATAGTGCCTCTTTACTATGCACTGGGTAGACCTCATCTAGTGTATAGTGTACAGTTTTGGGCTCCACATTTTAAAAAAGGGCATGGAGAAGTTGGAGAGGGTCCAGAGGTGGGTAGCAAAGATGATAAAATGCTTAGAAAGCAAGTCATGCAAGGAGAGACCGAAGGAGCTCGGTATGTTCAGCTTGCAGAAAATTGGAGACGTGAGCTCTCTTGAGCATATATTAACAAGCTTTACAGAAGCAGGAACGTGGCTGCCGTTGCCCCCCATTGCTGTAGCTGTGGCAGATTAGGATGTTATGTCATGGGTTGGATCAGGGTGGACTGTGTCTTTTGCTAAGAGGTTAGACAACAGCTTTATAGAGGATGGTTTGGATAGGGCTGATCCTGCCTCATGCAGGAGGTTGGACTGGATGACCTATGGAGGTCCCACCCAGCCCTAATTCTCTGTGATTTTTATGGCATGATTTTCAAAAGTGGCTAATAATTTTTGTGTGCCCACAGACTCCTTGTCAGGGGTTAATTTTCAGAAGGCAGGTTCTCAGCTGTTTCTAAAAATCATGCTCTTTTTAAAGGTTGCATAACTGAGCACGTCCAAAAAAATAAAATACAAAAATCAGTAGTCACTTTTGAATACCATGCAGTAGTCGTACTGTAGGCACAAATGGGTTCACATCAGTGTGTTGCATGTGAAATGCGGCCAATGGAAGCAGACAGTACTGGCTTTGCTTAAAAAAATCACGGAGCTTGCATGCAAGACATCTGCTATTTGCTTTCCCAAACGTGGACTCGCCGGGTGTAATTGGCTGTAGGTTATACCTGAACACCAGTTTGCACAATGCATTTCAGCCACACCAAACTGACAGCTATAGGATCTATTTGCAAGCCATGTACTGAGCACAGCCCTGCTTTTAATCTAGAATCACAGAAAAATGAAGTTGGACAAGACCTTGAAAGGTCATTTAGTTCAACCCTAACTGCTCAGGATAGGATCACCCCTGCCTAAACCATCCAGACAAATGTTTGTCTAATTTCCACTTAAATGCTTCCATCGATGGAGATTTCCCCCAGCCACCTGGTCTGGTGTACATCTGGAATAGCTCCATTGAAGTAATCTCAGTCGAAGCAAGGGGATGTCAGGATCTTACTGGAAAACGTATATAAGGATGTAAGTCTTTATGCAAGTTTTTGGTCATTAAAAAGCAATGCAAGGGAACCCACTTGACTCTGAGTCGGGCTGGGGTAATTCCAAATTCCACTGCATCTTGATCAGAGCTGCTTCTGATTGCAAAGCATCAAAGGGAGAGTTTTACCGAGGATACCTGTGGTTTCTGACAACGTCAGGAGGCAAAAAAACCACTCTATTGTTTCAGGGTTTAATCACTTACCAGGAATTTTTCAGGTCTGTATTTGACGTGCCTCCTTTTGTGGAATGAGTCAAAGATCACCAGGTGCCATTCTCACTGTGCAAACCCCTCGCCCACAGTGAAGAGAGGAGTTTGCTTTCTCCCCGTCTCTCTCTGGATCTCGTTGCCTGGCATAAGTGCACCCTGTGGAAAGAAGTCGGGAGGTTATTGCGGGAAAAGCCCATCGTCCCCTGAAGCTCGGAGGACTGGAGACAGCCTGATCCAAGGTAGGTACCAGGAGACAGGCCAACGGGAATAACAAATCGGTACTCACCTGGATCACCCTCCCTCCTCCTCTCTCCCCCTGCACCAGAATTGCAACCTGGTGTGAAAGTTTAAGCAAATCTGTTTAACCCTTTCAGTCCTGGATTCATTTGCACCGAAGCAGACATTTGCTTAGACATCCATCCTGTGTGCTGTTTGAAATGAGGCAAGTGGCAGGTGTAATGAGAAAAAGAAAAAGAGACTTTGTGGGTAGCGTTAGGTACGGAGAAGGGAAAGGTAGGAGTCGGACCAGAGACAGAGGATATGACAGAGGCAGCTCGGAGGTGGGAAAGGTTGGGTGTAACGAGAAGAGGGTGGCCGGTGGAGTGCTTATCTGAGGCTAGATCTGGCCTTTTAAGTGAAAGGGATGAAATCTTTGCCAGGTCAAACATATGAGCCTTGTTTCAGCTTGTGGCCACAGAGCCCAAGCGACATTTGTTATTTATATTTGCAGCCCATGAAGTCTCAAATGTACCCACGCAACATGTGTCTCTGGTGGTATCTGCGTCTCAGCAGCGCCGATGCCAGACACGAACAAAGCGCTAGCTAGCCACCATGTGACCGGTTCCCACAAAAGCAAATGGAAAGAGCTTAATATCTGCAAGCCCTATAGAGATCGGTCTGGAAGGTCCACATTAAGCAATCAGCATTTTCCAACGTGCGCTGGCGTTGATGGGCAAAGGCAGATGCCGATCAGATACCGCTGAGTATCAGATTCACCGTATCATCTCTGAGCGCGGGCCCATCTCGTCTGCACCGCATCTCTGCCGAAGCAGCTCCGGCAGCTTTGTGGGGGAAATGACCCCGCTCTCTCCGCCCCTCTCCTTGCACTCATGCTCATTTTCTTTCTACTGCACCCTCCTGAAACTGTTCCCTTCTGGACACAGCGACTTTCCTTGCGTAGCTCATCATTTGGAGGTAGAGGGATGGGGTGGGGAAGCAGCATTAGGACTTAATGCTTCCTAGCGCTGTCTACAGAAGCCATCCCAAACGATGCATTCGGCTACTTGCGCTGCATATGCCTGAAACAAAATTACCGACCGCTCAGAAAATTTGACTCCGGATCCAAATAGTCAAACTATCACCAGGAGTCTGCAAGCCCTAGTGCGACTATCTTTGAGGGCAGAAGATTGAGGAGCCTTATTCTCAGTCAAGCTCACTGTATCAGCTCCTAAAGTGAGTGTAAATTATATTTCGACTCACTCTGCATCCACTTGACATTACCAGAAAATCTCTTTTCCACTCAGATCTCTTTCCATCTCCCTAACAATAGGAAGTGGATAGAGTTCAGAGGTCTGGGGTCTTCGAGTTCATGGCTTTAGTTGTCTCCAGCTGGAAGAGCAGCTCAGAGCAGGCTCTCATCGACCGTACTTTCCAGCAGGCTGCATGAAGCCTCATACTAGCATACACTTGTATCTAACAGGAACTGATTCACTACAGATCTACAAAGGTGATATTTTTTTTCTGAGCAGCACATGCTGTCTGATAAACTAGCTGATGAATTTTATTTTTCTGCCACCAACAGTCAAGTCCTCTGCTGCCGATTTCTTTGCTTCTTTCTTTTGCCAAGGGAATGGGCGGCTTCTGCATGGGTATTGCAGCACGGTGCCTTTCTCCACCAGGTCAACGGTACGAATCAGGCCAGTGGAGTCCGTGCAAATTATGCCACTGATTTCAAGGGGAGATCAATAGTGCATTAAAGATGATGCCAAATGGGTGGATTATATACATACACACTGCGTGCTCTCTCTTTTACCGATGATGTACAAGGTGCAGGTATAAAATTCTTCCCTGAATTGGAGCCTGGGAAGGCAAAACTAGGTAGAGTTCAGTTTTTATACCTATATTTATACCTTACCCATTTCAGCATATTAAATGCTAATTATTTAATGGGGATTCTCTACTATTACTTACAATGCCCTGACTTTTCACTTGTTCTTAATTGTTGAGCTTCCCTTACTTATTGAGCCCCTTTAAGTCATTGAATACCAACGTATGACTACGACTCCGGTTTAAGCCAACATCGTGGGTCAGGAATTCGCCTATTCGGGGGACAAAGCCTTTCCTAATGAACAGGGGATAAAATAGAGGAATCAAACCCTAACTTTGCATAAATCTACTAATTTTGTGTGGAGGATCAGCGTAAGGCAGAACGGTCTCAAAGCACATAGTGCATCCGGATTTCTTTTTAGCATCAAGAGAGGTTTATTGTTTTCTTCTGAAACTAAAATCTGATAATAAAAAAAAAGCTAAGCTCAGGGTAGCTTAAAGGTCACGTGTTGCCATGTTGTTTAACCTCCTCTCCCTCATGACATGCATAAATAAAGCTCTGCAAAATTTGATCCCAGGACATCTGCTTACTTTCTGATCTCTGTTACTGATGCTAGGCCGCATTTTGCTTTCATGTACATGAGTATCGACCCATAAGTATCCCACTGAAATCTCTGAAGTTATGCCAATTTTACAGCCGTGAAACTGAGGACAGAGCTTGGGCTGCTGGGATGTACATGGTCTAAATCAGCCCAGAATTTGGTCCACTGATTTTACAAGAGTGACTTCTGACTTGCACCACTATATCTGAGATTGACTCTGCCTAGATTTACACCAGACTTAACGGTGATCTGAATTCTCACAGCTGGAGCTACACTGGTATATCTGGCCCTGTGGAGTCACCGTGGATGGTAACAGGTGATGATAATCTGGATTATAATGAGCATGATGTGTGTTCACAATAAATACCCGCGGTAAAACTTCCGCTGATATTATGAGATATACGTTGCTGCCCAGGTACCATGTTATAATTGTGTCTCTAGTCAACACAGTTGCATTCTCCCCTGCAATTTATTAACCATAGTAATAATAAGAAAAAAAAACAACCCAATCTGTGGTTTGGCAGCATGTGAAATCACTCTCTAAAACTTTTGACCTATTTAAGATAGACAAAAAAGGGTGCATTACTCATATTCCTGAGAATCATGCATTCAGATTAAAGCAGTAGTTACTGGATGCTAGTAAGGAACAGGAATTCGTGAAATTTGGAGGGGGGGTGGGGAGAAAGCTTGGTCTTCAGGTAAGAGGAGCGGGGCTGGGGACAGAGCAGAGTAAAATTGAGCAGTCTGCATTCAGGAAGGTGTTTTTTCTTTTGTTTCTATTTCTGAAACAGCCTATTCGGCCTCAAGGCAGAGTGCCACCTCGAGGCTCCAATAAATCCCACATCCAAAGCAAAATTTACCCGTAAGCTACTGGAACACATCAATGCCGTGAATTTGCACCGTTTCTGTTAGGAAAGCACACACTGACTGTCAGCCTCCAACACTTGGCATGGCCACCAGCTGTTCAGTGACTTCCATTTACACCCGGAGTTTCAAAAGGACTCGGTGCTCACACACAGCCCCAGATTTTCCAAAGAGTCAAGTGCCCATTACAGTTGGACTCCATGAACTTTTGCAAATCTGCCCCACTCGGTGCAGTTTTAAAGATGCTGCTCCTGTTAGCTGGTTTGAGCTTTCTGGGATGCTGAAAATAATAGACTGTGATAAAAGTAAGTATCTGGGGTCTTTTGAGGGTTTGCAGACTTCGGATAGAACAAGAGTGCATCTATACTGCACTACAGAAATGGGATTTCAGCTCATGTAGATATACCTGAATGCCCTTTCGACTATCCAGCCCCAGGACCAACACTAAAGGAGGCAATGGTGTCTACAACGTGAGACACACACATCCATATAGTATCAGGAACGACAGAAGCCCATGCTGCTTGGGAAATAATACAGCAGTGCAAGCTAACTGGAGGACAGCATATTTTTCCATGCAATTATGAGAGGGGAGGGAGTACCCCCCTCCACTTTCAGTTGAAATTTTCTGCAGGAAACATTGCCTTTCCAGCAAAATTCAAAACCTGAAATATTTTGGCTGAATCTTGAAATATATTCACTGGAAACCAAAATACTTGGGCTGGAAACTAAACCCTTCCGGTTCCCAGGTACTTGTTTTTTCTGAGAAATGCTGACGTTGTCCAGGGCACACAGACACAAAACATTTTGTGCAACTCCAACCGGGTTGGATCCAAATGTCTCTTTTCTTTTTGAAACAAAGACTGGGCATAAGCGTGTGGTTTTTAATTTTTTGTTAATTGAAATGAGTGTCCGGGACCCGAGCCCTGCGTAGACGCCAGCTGTCTCAGGGACACGCGTGGTGCGAGTGACTGCAACTTCTGCCACTTTAAGTTCCATTTGCGCTCGTCTCCGTTGCATAATGCAGCGGAGCAGAGAGATCCCCGAGACAGCTCTAAATGTACAGAAAGCAAGCTAACCACAACAGCATGAGCTCTTCGCAGATTAATTCACCCGTTTCTTGCGAAAGTACAGTATCTCACCTAGAGTCCCATGTGACCCGACTGTGTCCAAGCTACCTCCTGGCTCCATTCTCTCTGCCTTGGCCCATGGCCTATTGTAGATATACCATCAAAGGTGAATTAAAGGGCCAGAGTCTAAATAAGAGTTCAGACACGGGCAGCTCAGATATAACTTGATAGAAAATCTATTCAAATCCACTTGCTTCTGAGTTTCTGTGGCTATTAGCACTATGCTGACCTTAAAGCCTGTTTTGTAATCCTGACACTTGGGAGGAATCGTGTGTGCCTATGAATAAGGCCTATTTGTGCATGCAAGGGATTTATAGGTTATACCATATCTATGTCCAGAGAGAAGCAACAAACAGAAGATTAAAACCAGCCCCTAGGCTACATCACAGAAGACGGGGAGATGGGGAGGGGGGCACATTCTTCTTTTGCACATGTTATAGGTATAGAGATTAGTCTCGTTTGCACTCCAAAAAACTGGTAAGCCATAGGCAATCTTTATGGTAGTTGAAAGCACAAGTTAGTCACTGATGTGAGTAGGATTATAGGAGCTTAATAATGAGGGGAGAAAAGAATCGGGCCCCTAAATGAAATATTCTTGCCCGCAGCCAAGTAAATTGATGCCCGTTTTTGTGCTGCCACATCAAGACATGTCAAATTGCAAACGCTATGTCCGTCCCTTCCTACCTAGTGGGATGGAAAATTCCATCCGCTTCATAGTGAATCTGGTCAAATCTGCTGTGCTGGCAGCTTCTTCAAAAGTGAAGATTGGCGCACAAAGATAAGCAGTTAAAAGCTGGGACAGCCATCAGGCCTAAACTGACTCCTAGCTTGGTGAAGAAATGAAAGGAAATCTGTACACACGAAAGAAGCCCTTTTCTATTCACATTATACTACAGCCAGACTTTGAGTCAGCAGCATATTTAAGCTTATGCTTCTGCACCTGTCTAGTAAGTCCATGGTACTTAAGCACATGCTTGAAGCTAAGTGTGCAATTCAGCACTTGGTTGAACCGGGACCCAAAATGCCTCCCCATGCAGGCAAAGAAGGGACGGCACTGCTGTCAAAACTCACAACCCTGCGAAAACAGATTTGATGAAGCCACTCTTTGGTTTTCCTTATAGGCTGCATTCCCCCCGTTAAAATCCCACCTATACACTCAAAGGCAGAGCAGGGTGATGTCCTCCACGCTCGGGATGCTGCTGCCAGGGTGCGTCTACACAGTTTTGAAAAGGGCAAACAATGAATCCCGTTGGGAAGCACACAGCTTTGACTTTTGAGATGCCGCACGTTGGAAAAGAAGCATATGCTTTTCACGCCACCTTTCCACAAAACACACAGCCCGAGTATTCAGACGCTTGGGGCCAATTCCTGCTCCTGCGGGCATTTACCCCACGGCAAAGTGGTTGCATAAGGCAACTGATTCTGACATGTTAAATAGGCCCCAATTTCTATTTTTGGCCCCAAATAAGCAAGTGTCTTATGAGTGCAGCGCCGTGAGGGGTGGCTGGCTTGGTGGTGACGCCTTCCCCCCTGGTTCTGATGAAAAGCAATGATTTCTCCTTGCATAGGAAGGTGGGTAAGCAGATCCGCCACTCCCAACTGTAGCGCCCACCCACACCATCCATAGGATCTAGCACAGCATCCCTGCTTTAGAGCCCTTGCAACACACAGTGCTGCTTAGCTCATTGCTCAGACTGTAAAACAGGGGCACATAAAGGTGGAAGTGGTTTTCCCTGAGTCACACAGCAAGTGGAAGAGCTGAGAATAGAACCTAGATACCCAAAACCCAACGTCTCTCTCATTGCAAGCCATCTCAGAGACTCCCAGGCTTGCATGCCTTTGCAGACGTCTTGCCGCAGCCACATAGGGCCTTTAAACCCCAAGCGACCAAAAGTGGCTTGGCACAAGAAGCTTGCTTGGCCTCCCTCGTTTTTATGCAGATATAAAGAGTGTGGCCAGGAGGGTACGATCTCATCTCCCATTCATCAATTGTTAATATCAAGATTTTCTGTCAGAGGTTTCCCTTTCACTTAGTTATCACAGGAAATAAATGAAACTTTTGAAGATTTTGTAAGACAGAGTCATGTATCGGCCACTTTCTGCCTGAGCTTATACAACACACCAAAGGGACAACAGACTCCAAGTGCAATTCATCATTTAAGCCCGAGGCTCATCTAGTTTCGCCGGTCCGCTTGGGTCCTGAGTGCTAGTACAGCACAGTGATAGTGCACAGTATGTGTCCTAAATGAAAATGCACTTGCAGGCTCGCACAATGCAGCCTCAGAGCACTCTCTCCCGTCTAGCACCGATGTTATCAGTTTCTTTGCAAAACTATTGGCACAGAAGACGAAACTCTCCATGAGGAGCAAACTCTGACCTCAGAGCCACCGGTTCAAAATCCAGAGTTACTTCCACTGAACTTTGCAAATCGTTCCAGATTTCCACCAGTGCGACCGAAATCAGAAAGCAGCCCTTCACTGATTTGCAGAGCAATCCGCTAAGGCTAAATAAACCCCAATTACCTATTGCACTTCTTGGCTTGTTCTCTGCAGTGCCGTCTCCAGTTTTACAAGACACACAAACCAGGCTTTTATATTTAAACGGTACGGCTGCCCACAAAGAGAGACAGGCGGACAGACAGAGACTACGTAGCATCACCATCTCCTAGCTCAGCATAGGAAGCCAGATTCTGCTCTTATTTACATCCAAAAAGCACTGTAACACAGCTATGACTAAGGGGTGAGTTGTAACCCTATGCAGTCTGGAAAAGGATACGCGTCTCTAGCTGCTTAACTCACCAGTTCTTTCTTCTTGCCAACAGCTGTTTGTAAGATACTTATGGTGAGGATCTTCAGCTCTCCACCCAGAGATGCACAGACCCCGGCAGAACACCACTCACTTCTGACTCCTGAAACACATGAAACACTCGACTCACCACTGAGTTGCAGCCACTTTGGTGGTGAAGCCTGGCAGTAGTTTAAAAGCACACGTCAAACCAGTACTACACTACAGTCTAGACCAGGAAGTGGAAAAGAACATTTTAACCAATGGAAACTGCAAGGGAAATTTCAAGGAGTGAGAAAGAAGAAACAATGCAAACTGGATTTTGCACCAGATGCTCACACCCAGCACAAGGGCTCCGTGGGCGCTGCAAAGAGGACAAGTAGCCAGATCTTCGGGGCCAAAGCTCTTTGGGGAGTTGCATTAGAGTAACAGCTCAAATCCCAGTGCTCAGCATTGCCAACTCCTATAGTTATCATGAGTTTTATAAGAGTCACTGTTTCCACTGAGATCACCTGAATCTCAGCTTTTGTTTCAAAAAAGAGACGCCAGAAAAAAGCTTTAAAATGAGATCCCCTAAAGGCTGGGGGGGGGGGAATCCATGCGGCAAATATCTAGAACCCCCAATTTTTAAGCCCCGTTAAAATCCCACCTATAGGCTCATAGACTCTGGAGTGGGCAATACTGCATACTGCATCCCCCCGTTAAAATACCACCTATAGACTCATAGACTCCGGAGTGGGCAATACTGCATACTGCATCCCCCCGTTAAAATCCCACCTATAGACTCATAGACTCTGGAGTGGGCAATACTGCATACTGCATCCCCCCGTTAAAATACCACCTATAGACTCATAGACTCCGGAGTGGGCAATACTGCATACTGCATCCCCCCGTTAAAATCCCACCTATAGACTCATAGACTCTGGAGTGGGCAATACTGCATACTGCATCCCCCCGTTAAAATACCACCTATAGACTCATAGACTTCGGAGTGGGCAATACTGCATACTGCATCCCCCCGTTAAAATCCCACCTATAGACTCATAGACTCTGGAGTGGGCAATACTGCATACTGCATCCCCCCGTTAAAATACCACCTATAGACTCATAGACTCCGGAGTGGGCAATACTGCATACTGCATCCCCCCGTTAAAATCCCACCTATAGACTCATAGACTCCAAAGTGGGCAATACTGCATACTGCATCCCCCCGTTAAAATCCCACCTATAGACTCATAGACTCTGGAGTGGGCAATACTGCATACTGCATCCCCCCGTTAAAATCCCACCTATAGACTCATAGACTCCGGAGTGGGCAATACTGCATACTGCATCCCCCCGTTAAAATCCCACCTATAGACTCATAGACTCCAGAGTGGGCAATACTGCATACTGCCTGGACAAGGTTCCTCACAAAGTAAGATCATTTATTTTCTTTAAAAAAGCCTTCTCTCTCCAGTACAGGGTTACCCGCATCCGTCAACAGGCTTTGGTTATAGTCTCTGAAAATCAGGACCTAAAAAGTTTCTCGAGGGTGGCACCCAGATAGGAAGCTGTCTAGAAACTGTTCAGTCTCTGCAGCGCATTATACAACCATTGGTAAGGTGACGCAAGATAATTATCTTTGTTTCTTCTCCGTTGCCTGGGAAGTGGGTGACAATTCGGATGGAGGTCTAATTTACATGGCATCAGTGAGTTTTGAATGCTCTCTTTCCACAGTATTTCGCCAGTGCTGTGCACCAGTTTACCCAACCGCAGTCTTATAATAGAGCCATTTACCAATTTACACGCTATTTTTGTGACACTCTGGCATGAGATCCCAACGCACCACAAATCAACCAAGTATTGGTATTACACTTGTGCTTCTCATGTCCCCGATCTTCAAAGCCATGACACATCATACCTAACCATATTTTCTCGCGTTTTCAATTCATCGTTCATATTAAATGGAAAAAAAAAAATCCATGATGAGGCATTCTCCCTCCTCCTTTTCTGGTAACCAGGACACCTGGTCTTCTAGCCTATATTTCTCATGAACGGCAATGATTGAAAAATCCCGTACTATTTCTACAGCCTTATTCTCTGCCATGGCGTGGAGCTCGTGGTGGTCATACTCCCCCTCACTTGTGGTCCATAATTCCTGCTGAGCAAAGTAAAATCATCCACCCCTTTTCATGACGTGCTTTATTTTCATCTCCAGCCGCACCAGTGCATTATACAATGGAGAGCCTTCGAGGCCTGGCCACACGTCCTACTTTCTGGAGTCATCTTTTGCTACCATTGATTTTTGCTTTAATATATCTCATGTGAATAACCTGCTCTTGTTGGGCTGTGATTAAACTCTCGGTTTGTTTTTTCAATCCTCCTTGGAGAAGTCATTTATAACATGCCATCTCTCAGGAGTTCTTTCAAATAAAACACATTTCCAGTGATTTTTTTCCCCTCCGTTTCTCTTGTTGTCTGCCTAATGATGTCCTCTCCCTAGAAGGATATGCCTCGTTTCATTTTGGGACTTGATATAAATGTTATAGGGACTTGAACTTAACCTTATTCGACATGTATGGATATGCTTGATACAGAACAATTTGCAGAACTGTATAACAAATCGACTTAACGTCATCGTTTTGAGTATCGTACCCGTTTGCGTCTGTCTCCTAGGAGTGGTCCAAGCTCCAGAGCAGCTTCAAACATATGCCATTTTGTTTTAAAACTGGTTGCATGGAGTGTGTCTTTCCCTCAAAACACACCATGCCTTGTATAATCAAGCCTGCCTTAAGGTCCAGGTTTGGCAGGATCCAGCGTGCAGTGGTGACAGCTTTTCTTTGCTTAACAAATTGCTTTCCTTGAAAGGGCAATACCTCAAAAGACAAGAAATGGGAGGTTCATTTCAGCAGAAACATAGGAAATAGGATGGGAAGTGGCTTTGTGGGCCACTGAGTCTTGGTCCCTGTGTCTAGTGGTGACCGTTTCCCCGAAAGAGTCCGTAAGACTGTCCACGTTAGCCTCTCATGCACCATGCCTGTTAAGCACCCTATTAAAAAAATCCCTATAAGGTACTACAGGTAAAACAGAGATAAAACTGTCAGCCTGTCATGGTGGTGACCGGAAAAAAATATGTTCTGGAGATCCTAGAATAGGAAGTTTGCTACAGAGAAAGGCAAAAAACCCCTCCTTGATGGTCCTTTCCAAATTAACCTGGGGGAAATTGCCCTGCTAACCCTAAATCTGGTGACTGGTTTGACACTGAGAGCATGTGCAAGACTCTACAGTCATGTACCTGAAAGTCCCTTGGCACCGGCAGAAATGCCAGCAGGCACCAGCCAAACTCTCTCCTCTAGCCACAGTCAGTGTTAGGTGCTTCAGAGGTAAAAAAAGTGCCCCATAAACCAACAGTTCATCATAAGGGTAAAAAAATTGTCCCCCTCCTCTACAAGCAACTGGCAGAAGCCTGGAAAATAAGAGATCAAGTTTCCTTCCAACGCTTTGCTGGAGATACCAAACGTTCAAACCCATGTATGACACTCAAATTAGAAATATTAGTACACCAAGAACAACCCTATCCTACCACCATAATATCCTACCTTACATAATTTATCAAACTCCATCTGGAAGCGATTCAGGTTCTTCGTCCCCACTGCTTAATTCAGATGATGATTCCCAAACTTTGTTCCTCTGGTGGTTAAAAACCTTCCTCTAATTTCCAGTCTAGTTTTGCCCATGGCTAAGCCATGGCCATCAGATCTTCAACTTAAACGGCTCTTTTCCTGCCCTGCTAGTGAATGTGTCACACCAAATTCATTAACTAATTCATTCATTTATTAAAGAGGTGACATGGAATGGATTGATCGACTGGGGAAGCTCTCCTGGCTTCAGAAAACAGATTTATTAAATGTAAAAAACACCAAGCACAACCAGACGCTACACAGAGGATTTTTACATCTGCCTTCCACTCCTTGCAGAGATTCCCCAAGCCAGGCAGCCTCAAAATGACACCAATCATGTTCAGACTTTCAAGATGGACATTGGGGTCTACAAATGTATCTGCAAGGAGTGATGACCCCTCTCAACCTTCATTTTGTTAAGCAAGTCAAGCTCTTTTAACCTCCACGTGCAGGAAAGGTTTCCACTCCCACAGCTATATTAATGGCTCTTCTATGTATCTATTCCAGTTCAGATTTTTTCCCCACATCTATATTAATGGCTCCTCTATGTACTCCCACATCCATATTAATGGCTCCCACATCTATATTAATGGCTCTTCTATGTGCTCCCACATCTATATTAATGGCTCCCACATCTATAATAATGGCTCTTCTATGCATCTATTCCAGTTCAGATTTTTTTTTAACATAGGCAACCAAAACATGCATTTTTTTCTAAATGGGATCTTTCCACTGTCTTGTACAGTGACATATTAATACTAAAAGTACCCTGCCTAATATACCCCAAGACTGGGATAGCCTTTTTCACTGGCAGATCACACTGGCAACTCATGGTCATCCTACAATCGAACAGTACATCCAGCTCCCTCCCTTCCTCCGTTGCCTCCAGTCTTGGGGTCCCCATCTTACAGCAAAAGGTTTGATATTTGTCCTGAAGTGCATGACTTTGCTCTGCTACATTTCATGCCATTTCTATTGCTAGACTCCGCAAGGTTATCTAATTCTTCCTGACCAATAATCAGATCCTCCTTCCTATTAGCAGTATCTCCTAGCTTTGTGTCATAAGCAGATTTCCGATGCACGTGCCATGGAGTCCCTAATGAAATGTTGAACCAGATGGGACCCACGTCCGATCCCCGAGGAACACTCTAGTAATAACTGTTTTCAATCTGAAAACGCCCCCTTCAAAATATCTCATTCTAGTCTTCCCTTTCAGACAACTCCAAATTAGCATTATAATTCTGGCGTGAATCCCCATTTTCTATGGTTTAGTTTAAATCTTCAGAAATAGATTTAAGATAGATACTTCTTCTAAATAGAAGTAACATAGATTCTGACTTCCTAAGGTGACCCACCGTGCCTACCGCTAGCACTGGAAGGACCAAAGAAAACACAAAATAAATCGGTGATGGTTTTCGATATAGAAAAATTATTGTCTGTCATTTGATATGGGTTCTCATTCCCTCTGGACATTGAGCAGTTGAACATGCCACACGGTATCCCTGATGGACAAAGAATCCCAATAAATATTTTAAAATGTCACCTACCACGATTAACACACACAGTTTGTACAGTCTAATGTGGTGGGAAGTGGGACAGTATAAAGGTTTTAACAGTGTTGGTGTGAAAAGATCAAGAGCATTATTCCCCAACTCCACCCCTTGTGGAAAATCATGCAAACAATCTGTAGTGACCTCTTGGTACAATGAGCACAGGCGTATGCGGATGAGATGAACTAAAAAGCAAATTTTATTTGTGGAGCAGTAGGTCAGCCTCTGCAGCCTTTCCGTTTCTCTAACCAACTAAACAGCTGGCGCCAAGCTTTCGAACTCGAGGTGCCAGCTCCCAATTCCCAACCCCCTCCCTCTCCTGTTGGGGAGCATCTCTAAAGCAAAACTTCAATCCACATACGCGAGCATAGGCATGCATGTCATTGCTGCTGTAATAACGGGTATGAAGACTTGAGGTGGAAAAGTGACCGAAGATACTGCCATTGATCTTCAATAGGAGATAGATGCAATTCTCTCGGGTCAGAATGTGGCTATTCGCTACAGACGGGCAGGGGCAGCACTAAGATACCATCTTTATGAGAACCTTAAAAATGTCAAATTTGTCTTTCTGTGGGTATTACTAATCTTGGTTTTTGTCACCACTGCATAGAGCAGGGGCAGGCAATTATTTTGAGCAGAGGGCTGCTTACTGAGTTTTGGCAAGCCATTGGGGGCCGCATGCCAGGCAGCAGATATATATTCATTTTCTAAATTTTTTAGGGACCCCGCGGGCCAGATAGAATGGGCTGGCGGGCCGCATCCGGCCCCCGGGCTGCATTTTGCCCACCCCTGCTCTAGAGGTACCTTCTTATGTACTTTCCTTCTATACAGTTAGCCGTACGCCAACATTTTGAGCTGCAAATTCATTACTCACGCAGAAGCCGTCTGAAACAGAACTGCGCGTCTAACTACTTTTCAGTGGAAAGGCCTAAACCAAAAGCTCGTAAAATGTTCATTTTCCATTGACCCAAAATGACATGGTTTACCATCAGGTGATTGAACTCAAATGCCTTTACTTTCTTTTAAGGACTACATAGGTTTCTAAAAACAACACTAGTTTCCAAAAGACAAGGCTTTTTAGAAAGAAAAGTGGAAAGTTTTTGCTTAGGTCCAAATTGGACACGGTGCATTTTCTGAATGTTTACCCAAATTCTATATTTTTAAATGAATGAAACTCTTTGATAGATTTGACCCAAATATTGCTCCTCAATATCTATATGACATTACTATTTGCTGGAAAAAAAATGCGACTGGGTCTAATCTGAATGCAACGAGGATGTCCAAGGGCAGGATTCCAGCCCGTGTCTTTGGCAATCTTTAGGATAGCAGTGGGGTACTCATTATCACGTGCGTTCATTTAAAATATTTGGAAATAAAATATGCTCAAAGAAGTAGTGACTTCTTATGAAGCCTATATTGACAAGAAGAAAAAATGTCAAAAGCAGCTAATTGACCTAGAAATCTCACTCCCATTTTCAAAAGTGATCAAGGTATTTAAAAGCCGCCAAATGGTATCTTTGAATGTCAGCAAGAGTCGGTGCCTGGGAATAACATTTTCAAATTTGTCTAGGGGGTTTAGGAGCTTATCCCCCATTTTTAAAGCAAGGAAGTGCCATAGAAACCAGCAACCAATTTTTAAGAGGGATTTGTAGAAGCCTTACGGCTCACTGGACATGAATTGAGCTTAGATACCTATCATTTGAAAATAGGATGCAGGTTCCCTAAGTCCGAGAGGCACTTTTATAACTCCGACTACATGCCTATCTGCACTAGACACTGGAACGCTTTTGGAAATAAAGCCCAAAACACCCAGTTGTACCCTCACAACTCAAAATGGATTTGCAGGTTTGACTTTAAGAGAAAAAAGCTGATTTTTTTACTCACAACTTGTGCATGCTGGAATTCAAGTCACTGGAAATCAGTACACCTGAGACCCAGGGTTTTGTACTTCTATTTTTAATAGAAAACTTTTCCAGAGCAGAACCACACATTAGGTCTTGGGCAAAATGTTTTGAAAAAACATGATTTTTATTTACTGTTACTATTAGCTAAATGCAAAATGCACTTTTATGCTGCGTGCATAAAAAAACTCGTATAACTATGAAAGATATACTGAGGTTTATCATATATGAACATCCAGTTAGAGAGGCATCTCTGTCACATAAGAGCTGCTAACCATTTTCTGTGTGCACACAGCTTTCATTAACCTGCATTGCAAAAATCTGCTTTATTGCTGTTTATGTCCAGAGGAAATTTTGCAAATTTGAACAGAATCAAGCAAAGCAACTTACTTTCTTCCTGCATTTCAGCTCTGTCCAACAGTGAATAGCTCCCTTTTCTACATAGTGCCTAGGCTGATGGTAAAGCAAAAACAGAGTATGTCTTTCTAAAGCTGGAGAAACAGCTGAGAAATATCTATGCCCGTTTTTGAGGGAAATGAAGGGTTACATGCTGTCCTGATCTGTGAGACGTGGAAAATATAAGATACCCCATTAACAGGACCCAATGCATAGAAAGGCAGATGCACACAATTGCAAAAAGGTAGGGCTGGAAGGGACCTCAGCAGGTTATCTCGTTCAACCTCTGGCTCGGGCAGGATCATCCCTAAGCCATTTCAGACAAGTGTTTGCCAAACTCTTTTACACAACTACCAAGCATAATGCCCAATAAACATCAAAAACCATCCTTTAGGTAATATGGGGCAGGGGATGAGGGCAATGTCCACGTCCTGGCATTGCAAGTACAGGAGGAGCAGTTTGTTAAACTGTGCTCAAGAGATCCCAAGAAGAGGAGCACATCCACTCCAGAGGAAAGCGGCTGAAAATAGCCGGCATAGCTATAGGAGTTGACTGAACGCTGCAAAAATGATTCAGTGAATAAATGATTTGCCAAACAGCTGCACTATTCATTGTTAGTCTCTCCCTGCATCACAAACTCATGTCAGCTCCCAGGCTCACAATGCTAGAGCAAAACTGGGGTGATGAGCGCCTTGCTGCAAACCTCAACGATAAACTCACATAAATGTAACACCTTCCTCCTAATGAGATCAACTAGGGGATGCCTGGTGCCTGGACAGGGCACAAATCCTGGATGGGTGGCTGTCTACATCATTCTCCCACAGACAAACTTTCTTTCAGGGGGGAAAAATGATACAACAAAAGACACGCTGCAAAGGCATTTTCAAAGAAAGAGCAGGAGCTTCTCTGGCCAGGTAACACAGGAAAGACTGATCAACAAGACAAGGGAAACTTAATTTCTAAAGACAAATCCAAGATACTTTTCATGCTAACTTACTTACTCTGCCAAGGTGTTTCTAGCATACTGGCAACCCAGACAGAGGTAACTATATTAATGTCTTCATCGGATAATGAAGAGCACACACCAACTGCAGAGGCTTCCTCAGCCTGACGAAGGGTTTTTAAACCTGAAAGCTTGCTAAAAAAACTTTTTTCCCCCCAACTATTTAAGTTGGTCTAATAAAAGAGATCAGATTCACCCAAAGAACCTGGTCTTCATTTGATGGAGGCATTTTCAGATCTCAGCTCCAAGCTGGCTATTGAAATAGAGGCCCAGAGTTTCAAAAGGACTCATCACAGTGGGTGATCGGGATTGTTGTACGTTCTGGCTATAGGTGACACGCTGGGAAGAGTAACCCAGACAGGGTTGTTGTGAAAATCCACCCCATGTTGATACAGCTAAAAGATGTTGGGATATCTTGGCCCTGAGCGATTGGCCCCAAAGCCACGACAGAAGTTGCTGTTGGAGCTGGAGTTAGTCCTTGGCTCCCAGACCAGCTCTTCGACCCCAAGGCAAGCCCCCATGATTTTAGGAATATACACAACGGATGCAAAATAGGAATTTCTTGCCATAACAAAACCAGACTGCTTTCCCAGCTATGCCAGTGCAAGCCCCACTCTCCTCGGCACTTTTCCCTTGCCTAAACTGTGAAGAGCAGCAAATGGTAGTACTATCCGGTGTCCTCCGTGACCTGAAACGGGTACGCGACGTACCAGCGTAAGTGGAACTCACTCCCAAACCCGACCCTCTCGGCAGACAGGCTGAGGAATGAGTGCACCAAGGCATATAAATCCCCCCCACTTGCCATATAAACACGGGGCGGATTTTCAAGACAGCCCTGGTTACACTTCCCAACATGGCACCTCTTGCCCGAATTTACAAAATTCCCGAGCACCCAACGTGACAAGGTGGGGGGGGTGACGGGCAAGAGGAGACCCACACTCCTGCTATGCCTATCCTGCACCGACACACTGAACCCTTCCCTCCAGAGCTGCAAATCCAGCACCTGGCAGCAGCCCTAGATTTGCTGAATTTTTATCAGCCCGTGTCCCTGCAACAAGTGTTCCCAGAGAGCTGCTGGAGATGCCCTGGAAACAACAGGAGAGAAACACCTCCCTCGTCCTGTGACATGTCAAGGGATTAAGACACATGAAGGCTGGCAGCGCCGTTTGGAAGGGACCCTTGCACTCGAGAAGCAAGGTTGGGACAGGTAGGAAAGCACAGGCCATAAAACAGTCTGACTGCTACAGCCGTGCAAACACGGAAGCCACCAAAAACCAGTAAAATGTCCACCCCGGTGAGAGGGAGTGGGGGCGTCGGAGTGAACCACCCAGAGATTCGGGAAGGAAGGAGGCTGGAGAATGGGACAGATTGGGGACAGCTTGTAAGGAGTGATGGGGAGACAAGGAGAGGGGGAATGAAAGAGAGGGGGGAAAGGAAAGGGGGAAGAGCAGAGAGAAGAACGAGAAAGAAGAAGGGAATGAGTTTGAAAGCAGAAGGGGCAGATAAAACAGAACGAGAGAGACAAGAGGGGAAGGAATAAAAGGGTGAAAGAAAGGGCGTGCAAGAGGAGAGAAAAGCTAGGAAGGAAAAGAGAGTTCATTCATCCTCAGGGAAGCTTCCTGCCCCTACCCGCACCCTCACCCCTGCCCCGCTGTGCTAGAAAGCTGCTAAAGGGCTAGGGCTGGATGCAGAGAAGTTATTTCCTGCAGCACTGCTGACAGCTCAACCCCCCCAGACAAGCAAGCAGAAAAACCACACGCCGCTCACAACGGCTCTGCGTGGTCCATCCCCGCCGGAGCGGTGCCGACTTACCTGCTGGGCATAAGGCACTCGGGGACCAGCAGGCAGCAAGCCCTCGCCCGGGACGACCCAGGGGAAGACGGTGAAGTCCTCTGCTGTCACGCTGCAGGACAGCCTGCCGCGCCGCTCTCTCCCTTGTGACAGTGCTGCTCTGAGAAATATGTTAGTGGGTCAGTAAGCCTTGCTTTTTCTCTCTCTCTCTTTTTGCATAACCGGGTCTTAGGAAAGCTGGAGTCAGGTCATGGTTACGTAAAGGCAGGCAGCGTTGCTAGAGGGTCAGGTGGGTCTCTAGCGACACAGCTGCTTTCTAGCTTTCTCAGAGCTTCCCGTTAGCAGTTACTTCAAAACCGATCATCAGGCAGGGAGGAAGGCCTCCCCTCAAAGCTCCAAGTTTATCATCAACACACAAAAAAAAAAAAGCCTTGACAAGGGGGTGAGTCACGTAGAAACTAGAGCCATGCACACATCGCGTACACACACAGATGGGGCTGGAGATTGATGCCAGATAAAGGAACAGGTAGACTGTAGTGCCTCCTGAAGACAGATAGACAGAGATGTGGCAGGGACAGACAGGGACAGTGCTTACAGGAATGAAGAGACTGGGAGATTGGCAGCAGATAGACAGCGGGACAGATCCAGAGGATGCACTACCTGACTTCTTCAAAGCCCTTTACCGGCATTAACTAATGCAACTCCCCAAGGACTCTGTTGAGACGGGGAGGGAGGAAAGCATCTCGCTGAGCAGGAGATTCAGCCTGCTGCAAAATGACAGAGCCTGGTTGTAGGTAGGCAGGTGCTGAGCTCAAGGGGCGGGTATATCCGAAGTTGGGAGGAGGCAGGGCCTGGCTGGGCTCCACCCTTCATGTCTAGCCCGGGGAAAAGGTGGTCCATTTGCCTGCTTGGGGAGCGAGGTTGATGTGGGAACAGCACTGATGCTGGCTAGGGGAGCAAGGGACCCTGCCCCTGGGGAGGGTGGTGGTAAGGGGTGCCCTGCAGGCCGGGAACCTGGACGGGAGAAATACTGAGCTGCCTCCACCCCTCACTGGCCTTTCTACTTGCCAGGCTTGTTTCCCAGGATCCAGCCGGCCCCATCTAAAACCCCAAACCCTAGAGAAGGCTTCTGAGCATGGGGGGCCTCATTCTGCACACCGAGATGGATAGCTGTGCCTGCTGGCGGCAATAACAGGCCTATGACATTGTCAGGGTTATACAATGTTAGTGCCAAAATTAGCACTGCCACCTCCCCAGCCTGTGCTCCAGTGCCCTCAGTGCCATGCCTAGAGGCCAGATCCAGGCCTTTCTGAAGTCTTGAGCAGGCTGGAGTGGGCAGCATTGCCTTCCTCAGATGGCAATCTGTGGTCTCAGGACTGCAAGGGCATCTCCTCTGAGCCTGCTCCTGCTTGGTTAAGCATCATTCAGCAGCCTAGATGGAGCCCAGGGAGGTCCCGTATCCTGACTCCGAGCAAATAGTATTCTGCCGGCCTTGCATGTCCGACACAGGGAAATGCGGGAAGGAATTTCCCCCTAAATGCACAGACCCAGGAAGACAAGGTACTTTGGGGTAGATGCGACATCTTTTATGAGACCAACTAAATTGTTCGAAAAATTGTTCTTTGCAAGCTTTGGGGTGCAAACACCCAGCCGAAGAAGGGCGCTTGTGCCTGAAAGCTTGCAAAGAACAATTTTTCCAACTATTTAGTTGGTCTCAAAAAAGATATCACCTCTGCCCAAAGAACCTTGTCTGCCTACGTCCCAAGACCAACACGGCTATGCCTCCCAGGCCTAGGAAAGCAGTCTTCAACTCATGCACGGGAGGTGTCGATGGACGGCTTTGATCGGAGAGGTCCCTCTGGCAGCCCAGGGGCTGCTTGCATGACTCGTGGTGCCATCTGCAACCAACCCAGTCTACTTCCCTGTGTAGCTGAGGCTGTACTTTCCATCTTGAGTCATTCCCACCTGCCTATCTGCAAAAAGAGGACTGCCCCAGGAGCTGCTGGTAGAGAAAGCCACTTCCTCCTCACCTGCTGCTTACTTCTCATGTAATGTTGCTGCAGTGCTTTGCCCCAGCGGTAGCTGGAATCACACGGTACGAGTGACCCTTACGTACAGTGGGGTAATTCCCCATCCCCTCTATCACCGGTGCAACAGCAACATTTCCCTTCCTATTAAGACAGCACCTAGAGCGGCTCACTAAACAAATGCATAGGAAGAGACAATCTCTAAAGGCAAAAGCTCTTATTGTCTGAAAAAAGAGGTGAAGTGACTTGCCCAAGGTCACACAACAGGGCAGTAGCAGAGCGAAGACTAAATCCGGGTGCTATCGACATACTTGTTCACGCTCTAATTAGAGTACTTACCGTCACGTGTATTAAGACCCCCATGCATTTCCAAATGGCTGCGGGGGTGCTTTATCGAAATCTCATAGTCCTGTGGTCATTTTCCAATGCACGTGATGGTGCAGCATTTTAATTACAGCCGCTCTCTGGGACCTGCTCTAACGAAAACGGCCTCCCCCACACACCCCCGAGCACTTGTATAGGCAGCCCATGCCTCCTGAACCCAAGGCAAGGGTCCCTGCTGCTGAGCCTTTCATGAAGTCAGGTACATTTTGGGGGCCTAACAAGGTGATGGTTGTGAGTGGCCAAAATGGTTCGATGCTTTGAAGCATCTGAAAAGCACACACTGCAGCTCAAAAAGTCCCAGGGAACTTGGGGAGCTGTGGGTGTAGGTGTGATCTTGCTCTCGTCAATGGGAAGCTTGTAGGAGGGCCAAACAGACTCTCACTTTCTCTGTTGTGCGTGAAAGCAAGTCTTGGCACCCAAGCCGAAGCCGCCAGGGTTCCCCAGGCTGAGTTTAGTCACTGGGTGATGCAGCCACTCATGCAATGTTCACAGCTTAGCGGGGGCCAAGAGGGGCAGAAGAGCCCACCAAGGCCGAGCCCTCCACTTGCTGCTCCAGATTCATAGATTCATACAGTCGGAAGGGACCCAGTGGGCCATCTAGTCCGACCCCCTGCCCCGGCAGGCAAGAAAAGGGTCACCAAACCTGGGATCGTGTGATCCCAGCCAGGTGCCTGTCCAGTCTCCTCTTGAAGACCCCCAAGGATGGGGCGAGCACCACCTCCCTTGGGAGCCCATTCCAGATCCTGGCAACCCTGACCGTGAAGAAATTTTTTCTAATGTCCAGCCTAAACACACTCTCCAGTAACTTATGGCCATTGCTCCTTGTTACTCCAGGGGTGCCCTGGTGAACAGCTCATTGCCTACTTCGTGCTGCTCCATTATGAATTTGTACGCCACCACAAGTTCCCCTCTCAGCCTTCTCTTGGAGAGGCTGAAGAGGTTGAGGCCCCTTAGCCTTTCCTCATAGGGCCTTCCCTGCAGGTGTCTAATCAGGCAAGTGGCTCTTCTTTGGACCCTCTCCAGGTTGATCACATCCCGCTTGAACTGTGGCGTCCAGAACCGGACACAGTACTCCAGCTGCGGTCTGACCAGTGCCGCATAGAGAGGGAGAATCACCCCCCTGGACCTGTCTGTGAAGCACCTACGGATACACAACAAGGTGCGATTGGCTCTGACGACTACTTCATCACATTGGCAACTCGTTCATCCTGGAGTCGACCGTGACTCCAAGACCTCTTTCTGCCTCAGTGGTGCTGAGGTCACCCCCCAGCCTATAGGTCTGCTGGCAGGTTTTCCTCCCTAGATGCAACACCTTGCACTTGTCCTTATTGAATTGCATCCTGTTGCTCTCTGCCCACTTCCCCAGCCTGTCGAGGTCAGCCTGGATCTGGTTCCTCCTCTCCAGGGTGTTAGCTTCAAACTCACAGCTGACATTAAAATATGGGGTGGACAGGGTGCTTCCCACCCCCTTGTCCAGATCACTGATGAAGATGTTGAACGGCACCGGCCCCCGAACTGAGCCGAGGGACTTCACTGCACGCATCTTTCCAGGCTGACACCAACCCATCCACCTACCCCCTCTGAGTGCAACCGCTGAGCTAGTTTGCTACCCAGTCTACCATATAATCATCCATGGCAAATCCCATCAGTTTATTAATAAGGATGGTATGGGAAACCGTATCAAAGTCCTTCTTGAAGTCCAGATAGATAACATCCACCTCGACTCCTGCATCTAAACATTTGGCGGCCTTGTCGTAAAAAGAAACTAGGTTAGTCAGGCAGGACCTGCCCCCTATAAACCCATGTTGGTTGCCCCTCTGCATCACATTAGCCAGCAGGCCCCCACAGATGTGTTCCTTGATCATTTTTTCTAGGATTTTCCTCGGAATAAAGGTAAAGCTGACTGGTCTATAGTTCCCTGGATTCTCCTTCCTCCCCTTCTTAAAGATTGGGACAACATTGGCCCTCTTCCAGTCCACCGGGACCTGACCCAAGCACCACGAGTGCTCATATATCCTTGCCAGTGGTTCGGCTATGACCCACGCTAATTCCTTCATTGCCCACGGGTTCAGATGCTGTTCAGATGCAGCAGCAGGGAGCATCCTTCCCATTTCAGTCTGAACTGCGATCTCGGGTGTCTGCTGGGAGCTCTGTGGTAGCAGCACGGGATTCGGGCCAAGTTCTAGCCCTTGCTTGGGCATCTTGCAAGAGCTGAGGCTTGGTGGGCCTTTCTGCACCTTAGCTTCCCTGGCTGCAAAAGTATAACGATAAAGGGATGGAGGTAGTATTGCATAGTGGTCAGAGCACTGGCTAGCAATGGGCTCTGTTCCTGCTCTTGGTTGACTGGGTGACCTTGAGCAAGTCACTTCACTGCCTCATGCCTCCGTTTCCTCCTCTGCAAAGTCGGTGTCATCATTCCCATTTGAGAAAGTGCTTTAAAATCTACCGGTGATGGCTTGGAAGTTGAATTCAACCATCTTTGTCAAGTGGTTTGAGATGATTAGGGTTGGTGCCATGTATATGGCTGCTAGCATCTTCTTCTAAGCTGCATCCTGCGTCAGTGCTGAAGTCGGGGTGCAGTGTGACACTAAAGGTGCTGTGTCTCAGATGGGACGCAGTACTGATTTCCTGACTCCTTCGAGCGCTGATAAAGTCCCATGGCCCCTTTTACATCATTATTTATTAACAGGATTCTTCATGAATTAATAATGCATTAACACAGTACAGCACATTGTGGTGGGGACGTGGCCTTGGTGTCATGGCAGAAGTCCAGCGCTGTCCTTCAGGAATATTTCTGGCACAGTTTTACACAACTTCGGCATCACAGACTCTCTAGCTAGTCCCAGCCTGAAGTAGATGAGACAGTCCCAGTAGAACGCTATGAAATCCTAGGTGACAAGCCTTATAGAATGAGGATTATTTGTAGTAAAGTAGAGGGATTATTTCCTCCAAGATATCACAGCTCGGCAAAACTAAGCTCAGTGCAAACACAGAGCTTGCACCGCACGCCAACCTGGGGAAGGAGAGTTGAGGCAGGCAGATGAGCACAGAGATACAAAGCATTGGTGGGGAAAATATGAACTTGTGGCAAAGGCCGGGGACTGGGTTCTCCTCCTAGCTCAGCGGTAGGCTCCTTCTGTGGCAATTTGCTGCATCCCTCTGGGTTTAAATTCCCAGCCTGTGAAATGAGGATGATCGCTGTTGAGATTATGAGTGATACCTGGTGAAGACCATCTCTTACTTGGTGCAGGTACAGCACCTACCACAATGAAGCTCTGGTCTTAGCTTGGTGTCTATGCTACCGGGACACAAGAAGGGACATTATGCTGTTACAAGGGAAGCTTGGCAGCTCGTCTAGGGGCCGCAGGGAGGGGGGAGCACCCACCCCGGGAGGGCACGGTGGGGCATGTGCCCCCAGATCTGCATGCTGGCCAGGCCAGCTGCTGCTGCAGGTGGGACCAGGGTGTGCCAGAGCTTGTATCACCCGCACGAGGGTAAAAATACACCAAACAGCACGTTCTGTTGGAGGCTGTGACCCGCTGCAGAAGGAAAAACTCATCTCTTCCATCCCACCTACCAGTTCCCTTCCCCAGGACTTATCATAGTGGCTTGTCACCTGCCCGAGAGCATGCCTAGGTGCTAGTGCCCCCTCCTGGAGACTGGTGCTAAAAAATGGTGACTTGGATTTGCCGTAGGCTGGGATGGGTGACTCAGTCCATTTGTTGTGAACAGCTCAAATAATAGGACTGGCTGCTGCCCCCACCCCACAACATGGACCAGCCTCCTGGGTATTGTACAGCACAGGGTTCTGGGCCCCTGAGAGGTAGAGGGGTATAAGCAGAGACAAATATCTGAAATCCTTCATTGCACACACACATGCACATGTGGCCGCACGCACTATAGCCGTGGAAGTCAATTCGCCAGCTGCCCCCTGAAGATCAAGGAAGAAAGAGGGAGGGTAGTCAGAAAAACTGCAAGGCACAATCTCAACTGCAGAGGAAGCCATGCGTCGCTTCAGTTCTGTTCGTGGTCGCGTTTGTCAGCTTTTAAAGAAGGGATTTGCTGTTTCACCCAGCTCTAGAAAACAAACCTCACTGCTAGCCCACAGGCCACACTGCAGCGCCTTGGTATTGTTTTTGACGGAGATGGGGTAAAATTTTCACAAGCACATCAGTGACGTAACAGCCGAAGTGGCAGGTTCCTAAATGCCAGGCAGCGCCACATCACTTAGGTACTTCTGAGCATTGTACCCACATATACCCTTTTTTCTTGCTACCAGGCTTTTACTGGCTGTCAGCAACTCAGCTCGTGGATCCTGAATGTGTGAACATTTGGGGTCCAAACCTCCCATTTAGTGGCTTTCATTTCTAAAGGGGAGCTTGAGGTTGTTTCTCTGATGAGACTAAACCGCATGCCCAAGGAACGGCAAGCCTCTCCTCCCTGCTGCGTGAACTCAGGGGAGAATCCGTAGCTTTAGCAGTCATTCGTGCTTTCATGGTTCCCAAGAGGATCTCTTTTTCATGGCGTACAGTAGGAAGAAGGCAGGAAAGACTCCCTTTGATAGCAGCGGGTGTTGGAGCCTGCTACAGATTTGCAGTCTGCTGCCTTAACGACTCGCTCTCTTCACCCCGGCAGTGCCCTCGCAACCCATCTCTGGGCTTTGCACGTTAACACAGCAGATTGGAGAGAGACATTTGAAAGACTTCAGAAAGGGTCTCTATGAAGGCATTACAGTGTCCCTTTTCCCGAGCCACTTGCAACAAACTTTACTTTCAGGGATGGCATGGAAAAGATGCAGGAGACATCCTAGAAAGGGAAGCCGTCGGTTCGGCGCTGCAGCCACCCAAGGGCTCTTTGATTGCAAAATATCCCAGTGTGATTCCCTGAGCTGACGTTACGTTCTCCCTTTTTTTGCTGCATCCGTTCTTAGCATATGGCTACACTTCACTCGCTGGCTTTGATTGAGCTAGCTGGATTAAAACTAGCAAGGAATATCCTACACCACGAGCATCAGTACAGGCTAACAACCTGGGTGTGCATCCCAGATCCCTGGCGGACTCCTATAAGCTGGGCTGAAGTCTGTGTTGCTGTATTTTCATTTTTTTTTAATTCAGATGAGGACAGGTACGCTTACCCCGGTGGCCCACTTTTGATGGCAACATAGACAACCAACAGAACAGGGTTTTGATGGAAGGCAACAGGAGAGGTTTGTAACGTGTAGGTGAAAGCTGAGGGAAAGGATGAAAAGACCTGGGCAGTTTATTACGGAAAGGGGGAGAGCAATGCGGAGAAATGCAGAAATGGGTGAAAACTGGAATTTGGAAAATTGGAATTGGTCCCTCGGGACTTGAGAGAACGCTGCATCAGGGAAGACTAGTTTGGTTCAGCAAGCCAAAAAGATTTCATTTCAGTTCAGCCTAATGCAGAAGAAACTAGTCGGTCTCACTATCGTTCTCAACGGGAAGTGAAAAAATGATGGCAAAATGTCCTGTAGAAAAATTGATTTGGCAAAAGCTGCCTTTTGCGGCACGGGGGTCAGGTGGATAATGATTTGCAGGAAATTTCTTGAAACGCTCAAGCTAAACCCCTCCACTGCACCAGTAGATAGGACTGCAATACTTTTTTTTCCTCCTTTTTTTAATGCAATGCTTAATGTACATGTGGTTTTCACTGGTACAGGATAGGTTGTGGCAGGGGTGGAGGGCATGGCCAAATGCTAGCCCATGACTTCTGGCAATGAGAGCAGATACTATCGTTTTTATTGGTGTCATAGATTTCCTAGATTTTAAGTCCTTCTGCGTAACAGAAATGAATTTGCCCAGTGATTCCTGCATCACACCAATATTTTGCTGTTGAATCTGGGCACAAAGACAGCTGGTGGGCATATTTTTAAGGAAAAGTATATTTGGGGGTTTGGGTTTTTTTGGTTAAATAGGACATTTCCATGAAGAAACCCATCCATTTAAAAAAAAAAATTAATTTCCCTTTAAAACAAAAAACAAAAAAAACAAATCCCCCAAACTGAACATTTTTGCAAACTGCAAAAAAAACCCCAAATAGTTTTCATTTCCCCACCCCCCCCCGAGATCTCCACCGCTTCCTGGGAAATTGTAAAGGTAAATGAATTGATGGGAGTTCTTTGATTGCATCATATTTATATTAGGTACCAAAAAGATCATTTCTGAGCCGCTCCGAGGTTATAGTGCGAGCCTGGGGCCGTGAAAAGCGGTCTCTTCCCAGCGGCTCTTATGTGCCATCGCTTTGTCTTCCAGACGTGAGGTTTCCTACTCATTTCTCTTGCTGCCTAGAGTTGACACAAGCCCTTGCACCACTGCTACCAGAGCAGCAGGAAGCCTGCTAACTTGTAAAGTATCACCTTTCCCAGTGAGATATAGTATCTGAACCTCATCTTCAAAACCTCACCTCGCCCTTTTCCCCCCCACATATGGCTCCTCCTTTGTACTAGAGGACTGTGGGCTCATGTCCTTCTTTGCTTTTTTATAGCTAGCCTCTAAACTCCAGCAGACAAAAATCGCTGGGCTTTGCTGCAACCCTAATCGCAGCTGAACTGGGATAACCATCAGATGAGTTACTTGTCCTCGATAGCCCAAGACGGACCTCTTTGCCTATCCCCTGTAGAGAGGATTTGGAGAATTCGGCTGCCCTACTTAGCACTGGCTGCCATGGTATTAGTATTCAGGACTTGTATTACAGTAGCAGCTTTGGCTTGACTGAGACCTGGGTTCCAGGTGCTGGGTGCCACGCAGGCATGCCACGGGAGTGAGTACGGCTACCAAGCACCTGCAGCCTAACAGGGAAAACTCAGAAGCTGACACACACTGTGCTTCGGGGTAGGTTTTCAAGGGTACAAATGGCACAAAGGTGCTTAAATCCCATTGACTTGGGAGCTAGTTGCCAACTCCCACTTGCACTTGTGAAAGTCACCCCATGGAGCCAGACGACAATGGTCCAGCATCTCCATACAAGCATGAGCACAGCTCCTCCTGTGTGGTACATCACTGTCACTTGTGCACATGCTCACTGCAGGGAGTGCGAGTGCTGCTGTGTTTTGTGCACAAGTGATGGCTCTCTGAAAAGGGGGCCCATCAGGGCTGTGGGTCTGGGGTTTTTACATCCCAATCCAAGTGCTCCAGCCATGCAGGGTTGTGGCATGTCTTACCAGGTCCTCCCCAAGACCCGGTTCCCACTGTGCTAGCGCAGACCAGTGCCCCAAAGAGCTCACAGTCTAAATACACAAAGGGCGAAGCAAAGAGAGATGAAGCGACTGTCCCAGATCACCAAGCAGGTCAGTCAAAAAGCTTGCAACAGTCTCCCAAAAGCCAGCTTGAGCCCCTTCTTCCTCTCCATTGGCTCAGCTTGTCCGCTAGGCTCCATCAAGTTGCCGTTAGTTGGCAAGAGCTTGCTGTGACTCGGGTGTTCGTTCTGGTACAACCTTGGCAAAAAATGTGACTTTCAAAGTGTGTGTGGCAGGAGTCTGATAAAAGGCCTGGTGCGCTCACATGTGAGGCGTGGTCATATGCCAGGCTTGAGATGAGACCCTGCTTCTGGCAAGAGTGTGTCTCTAGGACTGAGATCCTTTCTAGCGTGACTATTGATGATGAGCATCGGGGGGATTATAAGTACAAGGGGGCAAGCCAGAACAGAGTAAAACCATCTCAATATCAGGGATAAAGGCCAGTACGTGCCGTGCGGTCAAGGGCAGACCTGTGTTTATACAACCTACTAGTTAACTTGTTTCAGAGACATCGTTCAGCCCAATCCACAGATTATGTGAGTCTGGCACACCAACAACTGTGACTTTGGCTCAAGCTGAGGCAGCCATGCCTTCAGCTCTGGAGGTTTCCAGTTTGTCCCTAGTTTAGCTCTGGCTCCACCAGATCGAGAACGGGCGGTGGTCAGCAATATATGGCATCACATGCCCTGAACTCATCACAAACCGGCTTTGATCCAGCCCTGTAATGTCCTAAAAGCAGCTGCCACACAGCCATCAGGGAAAAGAGCTGAGTTCAAATGATCTCGGTGCATTAGGCACAGCTTTAGAAAGCCTGAGCCTTATTTCGCCGACTACAGTGGGTCTTTGTTCTGAAAAAAAAAATCGAGCTCTAGCGGTGGGGCACTGAGTGCTTGGAAATCTAGCCCTGCACTCAAAAGAGAAAATGCCTGGCTTTGCAGGAAGGATGCTTTGTGGTTAAAGTACTAGATTTGGACTTGTGACATCTGGGTGACACAGAGCACCACAGACTTTCTGGGTGGTCTTAAATGTGTAACTTCATCATTGTTTGACTCTATCGCCCTCCTTTTTTGGTATGTTCAAGCTCTCTTCCTAGAATACCCGCCCTTTGTTACCTCCGCCATAAGCTCTTCTGAACACAATACCTAGCCCAGTAAAGCCACATGACAGGGTGAGGCCCCTTGGTACTGCTGAGAGCGATAGTAAAAATTTCAGGGAATAATAAAAGTACGTCCGAGCGCTCAAGTCCCTGAGAAGGATGACTTCCTTAATCATCTGTCCAGGCCCCAGATACTACGGTAACTGATACTGTCTTTACACATGGGTGGAGAGACAAGCAGTTAGATAGGCCTCTCAGGATTTTAGATTTGGAAAGGAAAGAACAAACCTAAGTAGATTCACTTAATTGGGTCTCCCTCGTTGTTCATTCACAACTGCCTTGTACAGCCCCTTATGCCTAGAGAGTCTTTAGCTAATTTTGTTTCTGGGTTATTAGCATCCTGCATTACTGACATGTTAATAACCCAGCCCGCGGGCCAAATTCAGCCGGCCGTTGTACAAAGGCAAATCTAAAGCACGACTGTTCTGCTTCCGCAGAGCTAGCCTGGATTTAGATCTAGACCCTAAGGCTAAGGACAGCCATGACATACAAACCGGTAGAAGTGATCAGAAACCGATTCCAAACTGTAACAACAGAAGTTCAGTGCAAAACAGCTGAAACTGGTTGAAGATGAACCTGGATGGATGTAGTATCAGGCTTAACTGAGTTAAGTTAAATCAGTTTATTGAACCTCTGTCCCAGATCCCATGCAGAGTCAAGTTAACTCACAGTCCCCCAGCATCCCAGGATGCTTTTTACCTCCCCACAACCCCCCTCTCCCCCCTGCTTGGCCCAAGCTGTCTGCTGCAGCTGAGCAGGGAAGTGTGCTTTAACTTGCCCCCCACCCCCTCACGCTACTGCAGGCATGTGGCTTCATTTCCAGAATCAAAAGTGAATGCCCATTCAGTTGCTTATTGGTTCAATCTACGCAGCTTAGATTAACCTGTGAAGATTGAATCCATCCAGCCTTGAGCTTTTTGATTGTCTGTAGTTCACCCTGATGTAGAAGGGGAAAAGCACTTTGGCAGGGCAAAAGCAGTATCTTTCCAAGTGTTTAGATCCACAAAGTTGTGTGTTTTCCCTACTATTTGGATAAGGGCCTGTTTGAGTACTGCACTGTAGCTAAGAGCATCTCACTTTGCATTTTAACCTTTAACTTTTAATTTCTGGCCATAACAGTAGTATAGCAAAGCCCTTTGCAACATCAAACTAAGTCTCAAAGCACAGTGCATTATTAAGGAAGCAGAGCTGGTCAAATCAGGTGTCACAAATGATATTTAATGCTAATTTTGGTGGATTTTGCATCAACCAAGAATTGGTAAGTAATTGTTTCATTTATGGCACGGGCCCTGCAGATCATTATTGTTGACATCCCCATTGTACAGAGGGAGGAAGCTGACACCTAAGACAGGCTGAGCAACGTGCCCAAAGTTACTTTTAGCTTAGTGGGAGAGCAGAGGGCAGTACCAAACCCAGCAGCTACTTTCCTTTGGATGCCTGTCTTGGATATAGCCCCAGGATGGAGGGAGAGGGGGAGGAAATATTCCTCCCTCATGTGCCTGTATGGTCACATTTTACATATGCCACTTTGCTCTAGATAGTTAATGAGTTAAAACCTCCAGGCAAACAATACAAAACACGATTGCTTTATTACTCACAAAGCAGTTTCATGGCCGTTGATTAATTACTTCAAGTAGCTTGGTAAAAAAAGCAGAGGTATGGAAAAAAAAAAAAAATAAAAAAAAATGAGTAGGCTAAAGAGGGGGAAGCCATGAGTAGTCTTTCTCCTGAAGTTTCAATTGCAGACCCTGAAGAAAACCCTAGGTGTACAGATTCGGTGTGGTTAATGTGAGGGTGAAAGGGCCGGAGGTTTCTCCTTTGTGTATCTGATGACTAATCTATCACGAATAATGAAAACTTAAATGCGGCTTTTGGTATTGTGTGTTGAATCACTGAATACACACACACAGATGTGCAGCCACACGTGCACTCTCACGTGTATGTAGGAGCGCTCGTAGATGTGCACACAAACGCACATGCATGCTTGCACACACATCCCAGTTGCATTCACACACGTGCCAGTGCCCTGGACATTTTACTCTGCATCCTGAAGGGAGTTTTTTAATCTGCCATCTCCTCTTCTGCTCTGGAAATCTCTCAGAAATCCACCAGGGAAACTAAATAGCAACTACCCAGACTTGAAAAGGTGTCTTCCTGCTGTTCAGTAGAGCAAAGGAAAGAGAGGCAAAGGCTGAGGTTTGGTTGCACATCTTGGAAAGGTGCAGCCAGCGGAGGATGGAGCTGAAGTCACCTTAAATCATCACTGTACATGTATGTGGCCTCCTGAATCTGAACTGCTCTGGGCTCTGGAAGTCTCTGCCCTAATTTTGGACCCCCCTGGGCTTTTTGCATAGCATATAGGTTTTAGTTGGAGCACAAAAAATTTTCCTTAAACCCCCCCAAGTCAAGTCAGCCAAATCAATTCTAAATCTGTGAGTCATTCAAGAACCATATACAGCCCTACGACCAGCAACCATCCTTCATCCCCACCCGGGGCTTCAGATGCTTCCAAATCGTTTGGCAGGCATCCTATGTGCATAAAGATGCTGGAGAGGGTATGTGCAAGGCTCTTACCCAGAGGTCCCAGAGCCACATTGACTAAGACAGGAGAGGAAATTTGACTTGTAAAAAGTGGAGGATAAAGCATTGTAAGGGATTTGCTAATGCCATTGAGGGGCCGTCTCCACAGCTCATGCTCCACAGCTCTTTGCCTTTTCCTTCCACATTGCAGGGCCAGATTGCCCTGCACTGCCCCTATATCACCGCACAAACTTGTTCGCACTTCGCTCTCTATCTTTGGATTTTCCAACCATTCCTGCTTTTTTTCCACTTTTGCCCCTCCCATTGTCTGGGTGATTTTCAGACTTGTATCAGCTGAAATTTTCTTTGTCAAAGCTCCTGTTGTTCTTTTCTGCCTGGCCTCTTAACTCCTCCTGTAGGTCCCTTTCCCTGTCCCAGCTCATACAGAAGGCAGGACAGGGTGGTATCTTAGGGCATGTGTAGATGAAACAGGGGCCCTAAATTGAAGCGGTGGGTTTTTAAAAGCACTGCTTCGATTTGGGGCAAAGTAAACCCATGTGTCATGTACACACCCGTGCATTTACCTGCCTCTCCGGCAGTTGGGAGGGGGTGGTGAGCTGCCCTGGGCTGTGGGGGGGGATGTTGCTTCCCTCTGCAGCACTGGCACCCCCTCCATGGTGGCACCCACCCACAGGCACCTGGCTCAGGTGGTCCCAGGGGGCACCGCAGCTGCGGAGGGAAGCACCAGGCCCCCCACACACCTCAGGCAGGTAGACAGGCTCCAGAAGCCAAAAAAAAAAAAATCAGGCCTGTGGCTTTTTTTAAATCTTGGGCAGAGCCTGCCTTCCCAGGGTGCTGCCAGGCTGCCTGCACAGGCTTCCTGCAAAGCCCCTGAGCTGCCTGAAGCCCGGTGCTTCGCTCCACAGCTGTAGGGCAGCCAACTAAAACTCCTCGGAGGAGTTTTAGTTTGCTGCCCCCCCCGCCCCAAGTCATTTAAGGTGCATTACGCTGTCAAACTTGCTACAGCAGCTGGAATTACTGTGCAATACACCGCCGACCCATGCAAACACCAACGCCATTAAAGTGGTGCAAAAGGATCTAACCCACTTTAAAGTGCCATGCACACATGCCCCCTCGTTTCATCTATACACAGCCTTAGAGCTCATTCAAAAGGGCATGAGCTTTCGTAGGCGATAGCCTACTTTGTCAGAGGCTGTAGAGTCATCCAGTGAACTCCACGTACATGCATACTGGAAGTATGTATTTAGTGCATAATTCCTTTATACCGCATAACACGAGCCTCATGCTTACATAATAACAAACACTGGCTATCTACGTAACCCGGAAGGGCATAAACCACTTAAATACATTGGTACGCTTCAGCCTTTCTGCCTACTTAGTAGTGTAATCGCACTTTGTTTAAATTGCATAATTGGTGAAACTGAGTAGGAGGCAACCATTTCAAAGCTGCTAGAGCAGCTCTCAACTATCTAGGTCCGCGGTTCTCAGCCTTTTGAGTCAGGGCAGCTGTCCCCGACTTTTCTAATTGCAGCAGTAACTCTGGTTGAGAACCACTGCTGTGCTCAACTTCACTGCTTCTCATGTGGGCATTGCTGCCTTCCCCCCTGTGTCTTGTGCACAGCGAGACCAGGAGGGGCTGTGGCCTGTGCTCATGCTCCTCCTGCATTAGGGTGCTCTGATCATTAAAGCAGGCAGAAGAGCTGGTGCATGCTGCAGCCTCTCATTGGGACTCTCGGCGAGCCCACTCTGGGCCTTCTCTAAATAATCTAGCCCGCTCCGGGACTTCCTACCGAGTCTCTGGTCCCTTTAGGCCCACCGCACTGCTACCCTCTCTTATCTAGGCTCACCGCACTGCTATCCCCTTTTACCGGGGACCACCGCAGCACCTTGCCTTTCTCCTGGGGTGTTGTACTGCTAACCCCTTTCATCAGGGTCCACCGCAGCACCCTGCCCCTATCTGAGGGCTATTGCCGTACTAGCCTACGGCCAGGCTCGCTACACCCATCTCCGGCTTCTCAATAGTCCCCCTTCTCTGGGACTTTACATGCCCGCGCCGGGGCATCCTGATACTATTGCCCTAATAATGCCACCCCTTCTCTGGGGCTGGGGTCTACACACCCCACAAGTTGCACCCTTACTGGCACCAGGGTCCCCTCGCCACTGGGGTTGCCCTTGAGAATACTGCACCTTCTCGGGCGCTAGGGCCCCACACCCTGTGGGCCCCTATGAGGATGCTGCACCCTCCTCAGGCACTGGGGCCCCCACCCCTCTGGGGGTCCCCATGAGGCCTCCTCCAACCCCTTATAGCCTCACCCTAGCCACTGGTGTAATACAAACACTAACAAAACAAAACACAAGCTTCCTGGCTATAACTTAACTTAAGGCCACCTGGCTGTAACGACATAGCTCCTGCATCCCAGAGCCACCATCCTTCAGTCTGCTTGAGCAGTACTCACATCCTAGCTCCAGCTCCTCTGGCTGCTAGCAGGGAGCTTCTAGCCTGGCCTTGGTTCTAGGCTTTATAGGAGCCAGGCCCTGCCCTACATTACCAGCTGACGCCGTCAGGTGTGAGTCAATCCATCTGGAGTGGCCCTGGCAACTCACAGCTGCGCTCATTGTCCCGGCTAGGGCTTTTCCCCAGTAGTTTGCCCCTCTCTAGGAGCGGGGTAGTGAGGTGCCCTGTGACACAGTCCAACCCTGAACTATGTCTCCTGGAAAGAGAGGTATGTGGGACCGGTGGATTTGTCCCAGACACCCTTGCTTCCAAGAGGAGCACGGGGGGTTGGAGTGCACCGGGAAGGGCTACAACACGAGGAAGGGCGACAGCAGTGTTCACTGCTGCAACTCTGGACTGTCGCCACTCTCCCGCTCCCAAATTTCCAGACCTGTAGAGAGCTCCACAGGCCAGATGACATGGCTGTACGTGTTTGGATCAGGGCACAAGACCAGTATGTGGCCAAACCAAGTGTGCAGGGTCAGATCCAGAGCATGATCCTAGACCTAGCACATAGAGTCAGGCACAGCACGAAGGGCCATCTGTGGGACCCCAGCCAGTGCTTAGGGCTGGCCTCGTGCACTGACTCCATAAACCAGATCCAACCTATGGAACAGCTGTTCTCACCTGGCCTGCAGGCCACCCGTGCCCCACTCTTCCAGTCCACACGAGTGAAAGGTTGAGCACCACTGCTCTAGTAGGTACCTCTATTCATTTTGATGCGCTGCTGTTCACCGTTACACGTTGGAATCAGGATAGTCAACTAAATCTCTGGTCAGATCTAGTCTGGCATTTTGTACCTTCTTGTGTTTATAACATTTAGTCCCTTTTCAGGCCACATGAGTTTTGTCCGCCTTGTCAGAGGAAATTTATATATTTGTTGCTAACTGCAGTTTTCCCCAATGTTGACATAGGTTTTTTTTTAAACCTCACACATTTGAATTTTTTTACCAGAAAAGTAGCATATTAACCAGGTCAGGGCAAATAGATAGGTTTTTTCACACTCGTGTCTCTCATCATAAATACATTCAAGTTTGGAAAGTTAAGACTTGCCTATAAACAAATTTGCCATTGCTTAAACTATTCCTGGCTAGTTGCAGCATAGTAGCATCAGCAAAGAAAGGGAAATAGGATATACAGGTTTAAGGCTAGCATCTTTATACCCGTGGAACTGTGTCCGTGCCAAGAGTTGTGCTGACAATCATGCTTCCAACCGAAATAGCCACAACGGGACAAAAAATACATATTGACTGGGCCGAAGTTTCCACTAAAGACTGAGTTTGTAAAACCTTTGCCCCAAATCACTACATCACCATAGTCGTAAGGTGTTGATTGTTCTTTCGTGTCTGAGAAGCAGCAATGTAGAAGAAAGGAGACTTTTTAATCCTGAACTTGGAGCCAGTTCCTGCAAACAGTCATGGCCATGTGCAGTGCTTACAAAAGTGAGTTGAATCATTAGGTTCATTAAGAGCCCCCATAATAGGATGGATTGTGCCTGCTGAGTGAGTGAGCAAATACTGTTTTGAGCCCGTCATCGCTACTGTGCAGTGCATTAGGTGAGTCAAGCAAAAGGGTCAGGTTAGAGCGGTGATTCTCAGCCAGGGTGTCATGGAGTTGGCACTGTTAGGTGTGCAAACATCTACACGGGAGTCACAAGACAACAGAGATTTCAAATAGGAACCTGCCGCGTCACAAAATGTTCTGATCTGCTGTGGGCTCTCTGAGCTCTTTGCAACAGAAGAAAGGCTCTGTAATTTTTCCATAGTCTAGAACTACCTTTTTTTCAGGGGAGCCTTTGAGGCTAACCAGGTTGAGAACCACTGAGTTAGAGTTTTAATTTTACTCAGATGGATTTTCTGGAAACAAATTGATAGATAATTGCACCCCGCCTCCCACACACACATACACACCCTCTTTTTCATGGTCATTTTTAAGTCCAGCTCATAATGGGTTCTTTAGACTGGCCTGCCTTCATCTGTGACTCTCCGCCATGCAATCCTATGTGTTTTGCACTGAGCAGGGGGCTGCATGGGGACAGAGGGCCTAGGTTTCCTCTTGCCTGCCTTCCCATATAGTCATTTACACCACTGCATGAGACAAGGGATGTATCAGATGCTACAATTCTGACGTGTTCAGGCTTCACACTCACATTTTCCCCTGGAATAAATGACACCTTGAGCAGGCTGGAGATTTTCCAGCGGAAGAGCTTTCTACCGGAAAATGCTGATGCGGCAGAATCAGTGTGTCCTTCTTGCAGGTGGGTTGCCCAGGCAGGGAGGTGGGCACCTGGCACCCCATGCCCCCAGCTCCAAGAGCTTCTTGGGAAACCACAGCAGCTCCTCTACCCTCCCACCTCCCCCTCCCTTGCACGCTGCCGGGCTCACTAGACCAGTTTTGAAAATTGTTCTTTGTTTCCTCCCGAAAATAATTTTTTAAAAGCAATTTTCCATCTCACAAAAAAAGAGTTTCCTTCTGGTTAAAAAGTGCCCTCCCTCCCTGCCCCGGCCCTCCCACACCTCTCTCAGACCAGGGCTATTTTTCCACAGGAAGAAAACTCCAGGGGCCCCCAGCATTTCCGACCACACAAAGGCAGGGTCCGGGGACTGAGCAAGAAAGAGGTGCTGGGTTTCCTACTGCTGCTCTTCCAAGGCTGCCCACTACAATGCATTTTCTAAGGCTTAGTCCAGTTTAATTGGTATGAATGAAAACACTCCCTTCCCTTCCTCCTACCTACCAGTCTCACTGGGCCAATATGAGCCAGTAAAGCAGCTGAATTTCCTGTCTCAGTCTCTAGCCATTAGATTCCTCGTGTGCCCTCCTGAGCTATTCCCCTCTCTCCTTGGCTCACAGACGTTAATGCCTGTGGGCAATTGTCCCGCTGCCTAGGCCCCTCATTGCCCAGCAAGCGACACAGATCTGAAGTCACAACAGAATTGCAAGTTAGGCCACGTTCCCTAGCGAGAGGCAGACCTTGCAACCCCAAATGTAACTTGCCTTTCCTTGAAAGGCAACCCAAAGCACGCTCCAGGATGACCTAAACCTTTCAACCTCACTGGTCAGTGGCTATGTACGATTAGACCATTATAGCTTCTTTTCCCCTCTCTCACACACAGACAGAGGTTAAATGGTTAGTGGCAGAAATGGGCCGGCTGCAATTGTTATTCTGCAATGGTCCAAACACTGAACGCTTCCCTAAAGTACACTGTTGTAGATGCAGAGTGGGTCTGTGGCAATCACATTGATTATAGATGTGCCTCCAGGTCTTTATCTGTCTGTCCACCCTTCTTCTTCCAACCACCAACTGAAACCCCTGCTTCTGGACAGTGCTGAATGCTTACAAGGCAGAAACACAGGTGTTCAATGCTTCTGAAAATCCAAATCCCATTTAACATGAGCTAGGGGTGCACCCAGAGTGCAAGACCAGCCCTGAAACACCCAGTGAGAGCTTTTTTTTTTTTATATAGCAATGCTGGCAAGTAAAATAAAGCTAGAGTTAATCTCATTTCCAAACTGATTCAGAGAGAAGCCCTGGGAGCGAAGCGAGAATAAAATGTAGTATTGTCTTTACCTGCAGTCTGAGGATTAATCTCGGTGGTGGGTATGGGCATTTGAAAGGTGGGGTTTTTTTCATCCCATCTGGACATAAGGTTGAAAAACAAATATATATTAGAAGGAAAGAAAGAAAACACAGAAACCCACCTGCCAACCCATGCGGGGAAAAAAAGCATGACAGCCAATGAGAGAGGATGGTTGGGAAGCGAGTGTTAGTTCTGTGGTTTACATTGCAGAAATATTTCAGGTTTCTTTGTAACTGGTTGTGAAGGTGTCAGTAATTGTAATTATGGGGCTGATAAGCCTTATCGCATGCCAGTCCCTGGAATTTAAACCCAGCTGCTCAAACTGTGGCCACTTAGTTAAACTATATGTGTATGTGTGTATATATGTGTATGTGTATATATACATACACATACACACCAACCCCCAACTCCTGGCCTGAAAAAAAACTGATCCCCCTTCTTGCCACCCATCATCTGAGCTCTGAACCATTTGGGCCCACGTTTGCAGCCTAGCAATGGGGCTCTGGCAGCTACAGATCTGCCTTCAGGTCTTCTCACCCGTTTGCCTACACTTCTTCCCCCAGTAATCCAAACAAATATTGATCCTGATCCTGCATTTCAAGTGAAGAGCCCTGTCCCGAATGGTGCTGAGTGCCAATACGTGTATGCAGAGCACATTTTGGTGCACTGTTATGGCATGTCATATAATCTGTCATTCTGGAAGCCCCGTGCTGCTTCGATGCAAGTGCATAAGTGTCACCGCAGCCCTACAGTGGTCAAACGGGGCCTGTCGATGTAAATGTATGGTATAGAAAGACGTGCTTTTCTCTGTGGGTAATAATAGTCTAGAAAATACAATCTTCTCTCACCCAGCCCCCCAAAGGATCCTGTTTGCCTCTACAGCTGTGATCTCTTCCACGCTGGCAGCATAAAGTGCTTGCTCAAATCCGTCTCCTTATTACCCCTCTGGGCAAATGACTTTCCCAGGGGCACACAGCCTGGACTTTCTATCCCAGTGGCTTTCAACCTGTGGCCTGTGGACCCCTGGGGGTCTGTAGACTACGTCTAAGGGGTCTGCGGAAGATGACAAGGATCAATTAAAAATCTGTGAATACCCACTTTACCATTCAAAGGGGTCCGCACCTCCATTTGAAGTTGCCAAAGGGGTCTGCACCTCCATTTGAACGTTTTTAGGGGTCCGCAAATGAAAAAAGTTGATTCTAGCCGACTCCTTGAGGCAGAGTCCACCTTCAGCAGAACCCCAGAAGTATATATTCTTTTTCAGGCCAGAGACCCCAACTCGGATTCACAGCAGCCCAATGCTCCTCATCCTTTAGCCACACGCCAGGGCCTGCTGAGCCGTGCAGACTGCAGAGCACAGGGTCCTGCAAAGGGCGCAGGTGCTGGATGTGTTTGTTCCCCTTGTGTTTCACTGTATCATGCGTGGCTGAATTAACCCGAGCAGAGTGTGCTCCTTGCAGATAGGGAGGTATGTGGGAGAATACAAATGATCTTCCTGAGAAGTTTCTTAGAAGCCTGTGAGTAATAGCAATATCTCAGCAGCTGAATCGATAGTGGGTGTCACTCGGGTTTCATTCTGGAGAAAGAGCAGCTTGGCTTCATCAGACAAGGTGCAGATGGCCCAGAGGAAGGGATCGCTGAAAGCAGGGGGGAAATGGGAGGACTTCTCTGCCTGCCTCTGTAAGTCCCAGACACAAGACTTCCCTTGGCCACAGCTAGGTTCACTTTCGCCGCGCTTGGCAGGTGGAGGGGCAAGCAGCACCACGCCATGCCAGCCCTTGTGACACGTCCCTGGTTTCTAGGAGGCCCGTGGGTGAATGGCAGAGGGGTTGGCAAGCAGTGAGGGCACGCTAAGAAGACACGATCCCAAGGGAATGAACGGGAGCGAGAGCAACTCCAGGAGGGAAGGTGGGGGATGCCGGGAAGCAGGAGGGCAGGATGTTAACTGGACCTTTGATTGACTGCCAAATATCTCAGGATCCACAAGCCTCCTGGCCAGCTTTTGCAGTGCCCTTTGCAGGCCAGGACCTGAATCGGTCATCTTATCAGAGCAGGAGCCTCAGAGAGGCTGCTCCGTTGGCAGTGGAAACATCACCTGCTTGGAGCCCGGTTAGTGTCCAAAAATAAAATGCAGCAACACGTTGAACTGACCAGAGCTGATCACACGAGGCCACAGGTTTGAAACAAGTGCGTGTCGGGCGAGTTGCTGAAACCGCCGCTGCTGACTCTGCCTGCTGGCTCACAGAGACAAAAATAGCCACCCTCCCTGACATCGTGTGCACGTTCGCAGGAGCTGCCTCTCTCTCTTACTGTACCTCCTTTCATACTGTACCAGATCAGTCATGCAATGAAGTCTGCTTGGTTCAGCAGGCAGGACTCCTGGGCTCTGTGCACAGCTCTGCCGCAGATTTGCAATCCCCCAGCCTTATCTTAGACTGGCAGGAGGGGACCTCCGGGGTCAGCAAGTGCAGCCCCCTGCAAGAATGCAGGAATGCTCCTCCTGCTCATATGTATCGGCCTTTGGTGGATGTGATCTGATCTGATCACTTAAATAGCGACCATAATCTATCTTAGCACCTACCATTCTAGGGCTTGGGAGAGCTTTACAGCAACCGAGGGAGCAGAAAGTGTATCAGACACACCGGGCCAAATCCTGATGTCATCCTCTAGTCTGGGCTCCATTTTTATTCTTTGCTCAGTCAGACTCCAGGCCAAGATCAGAGCTGACGCAGCAGCCGGTGCTTCATCATTCGAGCTGCCAGGCAGTGAGGATGGAGCAGGGACTGGGGATGTCTGCTAAGGAAGCGGACTGATAAATGACACACGGACCTGGAAAAGTGAGTCACGAGGCCCCGTGACATCAGTCCCTCGTTGCTCACTTCCCTCCTTCCCCCCACGATGTCTGACATTTGGTGAAGCCCCCAGGGAGCCCGGTGCAAAGGGCAGCTCTGCATTTGATGGCTCTCTCGACTTGGGAGCTCAAGTGGGGCTGTGTCTCCCACCTCGCATTTGAGTCACTTTTTGCTTCCACTGTTTAAGTGTGTGTGTTCACACTTGCAGCTATTTTCAGAGACGAAGCCAGCAGCCCCAACCCTGGTGCTACTCATCAGTACAAGCTGGCCCCTCATCACCGTGCTTTAGTGGCCACCCATTCCTTTTCCCAGTGACAGGTCGTCTCTCCTGGACTCCCCACCATGAAGTACCATCAAGGTCCTGTCTTGGTTCTCCCCACAGCCATCTCCAGAAATCCTGTGCCTTGCACAGCATCTCAGGTGCCCCAACAGACCTGATTCATCATGGGGCACTTGCCCAAGGTAAGGGGGGCATATTTCCAAACAGGCTTGAGCCATAGCTCTTAAGCTGATGGGACAGGAAGAGGACACAGGGCCTTTTGTTCATTAGGGGATGAAATATTGAGACTCTGCAATGGGTATGATCATAGTAGATGCCCTAGGCTGGGGTAATAAGATAGGTAATTGTGCCTTAAAATGTCAATGGCTTTCACTCCTATAACACACACCACATAATTCATGGCTGTAAGGTAAAGAGAAGGGCAGGACGTGGCTTTCTCATCCTAGGACAGTTTTTGCAATATTGAAAAATTGTCCTGGCCCCAATCAGGGTGACTTGAAAGCTCAAAAATAGTCACAAACTGAAAATTCAAAGTCCACTTCTAGTTTGAGCCAGTCCCATCATTTTGGTGTCAATACCTTTGAAAGCCACACAAAGCATTTCAAGCCTTCTTTATGTGTCGGCCACACAGAGCATAAAATTCATATTGAGAAGTGATGTCGCACTGGAAACCCGGTCCGTCTTCCCAAAAACGTTAAAACAAAATGTTTGGACAATGTCAAAACTTCCCCCCCCCCCCCCCCCCCCAAATATGTTTAAGTAAAAATATGCATAGGGGCCGACTCTTCCCTGTAAAGTTTCAGGTTTGATGAATTGGCATTTTGCAGTGAAAAACTTGTGCAAAATTCGTAACCAGTTGATGTAGGGAACAGTCTGTCCAAACGGGGAGGTTGAGTTTAGTGGTTACGGGACTAGGAGTCAGGTTCTCTATCCAGGGTGGGGGGCGAAGTACAGTCTAGACCAGTGGTTTTCAAGCTTTTTTCTTTTGCAGACCCCTAAAAAATTTTGAATGGAGGTGCAGACCCCTTTGAATTGTACGTGTGGGTATCCATAGACTTGTGATTGATCATAGACATCTTTCGCGGACCCCTTAGACATAGTCTGCGGCCCCCCAAGGGTCTGCAGACCACAGGTTGAAAACCACTGGTCTAGAAGCTCAGAGAAGTGGACGGTTGAGCCACGTGGGTCCAATTCCCAACTCTGCCACTGAGTCATAGCGCAGGGCTGAGGAAGTCATTTCCTCGCTCGCTGCCTCAGTTTACCCTTCCGTAGGGTACCAGCTCCCTATTTCCCAAGGGTGTTGTGAGAGCTAATGGACGGGCTCTGAGATAGAAGGGGCGGCACTTGGTAAGTACTGCTGCGAGCAAGGCCAGGGGGACGCTCGGTGCGCACGTGCTCCTCCTGACCTGGTAAATGCTTGGGGATCCCGTGAGGTTGATTTTTTAACCGAGGATGTCCCTGGAACTGCGGCCGTCCGAGCAGACCCGACTCTGGCCAGGGTCTCGGACAAAACCCGTGCCTCGGGTGGGCTGTAGTCGCTGCTCCCCCCGCCTGGACAGAGCGAACTGCGCGAGCTACTGCTCGCCTGTCGGGTGCCAGGCGATGGTGAGAGATAAGCTTCCCTTTTCACTGTATCGCAGAGCTCTGCTTCCTTTGCTCCACCAGCCCCCTACGCCCACTCTGCGCGAGCGCACACCTCCATCGCTCGCCTGTCTGCGTAGCAAACTGTACTCCCGGGACAGGGCAAGGTCACGCCGCTGCCTTTTCAACTCTCTTGCAAGTCTGGGGTGGCAAAGGGGAGGGGTGGGGGTACGTCTAAGGGCAGGCTGGTGTCTCCTCCTCCTTTTCACACCATCGAGCTCTCTCCTTTCTGGTGAGGATGCTGGCACCGTTTCAACCATTTCCTGACGTGTCCTGCAGAGGGGCTGTGGTTAGTGCAGCAGCGTTTCTCACCCTCTGCCCAAGCTCTCCAGCTGGGGGGGACTGTCACCTCTGCCCGGGGCACTTCAGACTGTGCTATGGGGAGTGGAAAGCGGGACTGTTCATTTTTTCCTGTTTCATTGTTTGCCTGCAAGACTAAGGGCTTGCCTGCCATCACGCTGATGCCCAACCAGCCGGACCACGTGTGAATGCTGGCCTCTGCATGGACGATTCTGGGGGACTCAACTTGAGACATCCTGGCAGGGCCCAGAGGAGACATCTAGGATCTAGGAGATTCAGGACCCTTTAAAGGGCTCCGATTTCCCGGGGCAGGACATGCAGCACCTGCCTCTGGAAATCAGAGCCCTTTAAAGGTCCTGACCTGGGCATCCTAAATCTCTAGCTACTTTTGGAAACTAAGAGACCAGTCCAGGTCGCAGTTCATTGAGCCCCCGCTGGTCACCTCCTGCTCAGCAAAGTTTAAATCAGTATGAGGTCAAGGCAAGGTCCTGGTGAGGAGAGATTTGGAGGCACGGTGTGAGGATGGGGTGACCCTGGATCAGTGCAGGGGTCTTATGATTAGATGTTTTTAAAGTCGTGAGTGAAGGGATTGCTCTGTCTGCATTTCCACTGCTCCCCAGTGGCCTCGCTGATAGACTGGTCCCTGCAGGTCCGTACTGATGCCCAGAAGAGCTAACTCTCCCCCGACTCACCAGCTGGACCTGGGCGGGCAGCGTATAAGCCCTCTTCACCATTGATAGACAGCAAAAAATTGTTTGGCAGACTTGACCCAAACCTCTGGCACTGCTGCAGTGCTGGCAAAGAGACACCAAAAGCTTGGTCTGTCCTTGTTGGCGAGGGAGAGGCTGTCAAGGAGAGCAGCAAAGTGCAGCTGAAATGGCACAGGTGAGACCTGCTGCTGGCATCAGAAGCAGCGGGCGGCAGTGGGCCCCACTCCTGTTGTGCTCCCGAAACACGAACGGAGCCAGACAGACATCAAGGGTCGAAAGGGCCGGAGACCCAGCTCACGGGCCGTAGGAGTGAGACACTGATAGGAGCATTTGAAGCGAAGCAATGAGATGCTGCAATGCCTGCACAGGAGGAGCGGGCCTTAATAGTCTGAGACGCATGTGTGGTAACAAAATAAGACTGGTTTATTTGTAGGGTCAATGGATTTTTAAACCAGAGAGAGAGGTGCCCAGCCCAGGACAGGGTGCAAGGGCACAGGGCAATTCCAGGAGGGACCCAGGAGGTGAGCAAAGGCGGCTAGGGGCTTGCAGCTTAGCTGGTGCAAAAAAGTCCATGGGTTTGGTGAGTGATGCCATGGCCAGTCACAGCAGAGCATTTCCTTTCAGAGGGCTGCAGCAAGCAGCATGCCCCTCGCAGTGCTGGGAGGCATGGACTAGAGCAACCACCGCTGTCCTTCCCCCAGGGTATGGTGTGCATTCCCCAAAGCATCACCAGCACAAGCGGGTGTGGAAGGCCACTCACCCAGCGTGCCCGGCCCTGCGCCCTTGGGAACCAGAGCAGCGAGCAGGGTGCCGTATGCCAGCTGCTTCCTGGAAGGGCAAATTTAGCTGCCCATCAGGTGCAAAGCTTTCCCCGGGGAAGCTTGGAGACATCTAACGTGCTGCGGAGCTGGGAGCCAGCATGGTGGACCTTCGGGAAGGACGCTGTGGGGCAAAGTGCCACGATGGGGTGGGGGGGTGTCTGGCAGCTTGTAGGAACAGGCTGCAACACTGTTCTGTGCAGTCCCTCAGGCATGCCAGCCTGGAAATCCCGGCTGCTGTTTGTGGCCTAAGACGCGAGCTGTGTTTGAGTTCCCTCGGGGGCCTCGTCTCCCGTGACATCGCAGCTGGCCGGAGAATTTCCAAAGAATCAGCAAGAGAAACAAACCAGTAGCTCCAGCGCCCGTCCAGAAAGACCAGTACAAGAGGGAGCATGTGCTGAGGGGCAGAGGGAGGAGGCTCAAGGGAAGGCTGCGCTTGTCTTGTCCTCCACGTTGGGCCCTTTTTCCGTCTTGGCGGCAACGCTGTAGTAGTAGGAGCGGATTAGGGTTTCTACAGTCACGAACCCTGGGCGATCTTCCCACCTGGAAGGACAAGGAGGCACCAAAGATCAGCACAAAGGTCTAGACCAAAGCCAACAGCAGAGGACAGACCTGCAGCACAGGTGTGGAGGGTGCATGGGGGACATGGGCAGGGGGGAACAGCCAGATGTGTCAAGGGGTCCTTGCGTCACCCCGGAGGTGGGTCAGCACCTTTGGTCCACTGAATTGCTGGAGGCCCAGCTGGGTCTGCACCAGTTGTGCTGGTGGTTTTAAGTTGTGGGTCCCTATCTAACGGGAGCTGGGTAGAGACAACCACTGTGGTCTCTGAGCAAATGACTTTCTGTCCCTGTGTGCCCGGTGCTGGCCTCCTCTCAGGCTCTGCCTCCTGTTAACAGGTTCATGGACCAGCCCAGGCTGCAAAGTTCAGCTCTGGGGGAGTCATAAAAGGCACCGACTGCTTTGGCTACAGCTGTGAACCTCGCAAAGAGACCCAGCTTGGCAAGTCAGTGGCCCAACGGGTTTCCTTTGAATTGCTTGCGAAGTCCCAGGGATCGTGCAGAGAGGTTAGCCTCTTATCCCTCATGAGATGCTGTGAAATCAAGAAGCCTCTACTGTTTTGTGCTGTCATACCCCCTGAGTGATGAGACCCAGCAGGGAGCAGGGAGGTTAGCTAGGAAAGCCTTACTTGAAGGTCCAGCACTGCTGCATCAGTGAGTACATCTCCGGTGGGCACTCCGCTGGGCTCTCCATGCGCTTCCCCTGCTCAATGAAGCTCATCACCTCTGGGCCTTTCATTTTCTGCAGGAAGACCATCAAGCAGATTAATGACCCTGACCCCCAAGCTGGCAGGCAGGCTGAAAGGAGGCAAATTAGAATAACTCACATGAGGAATTGTCTGTAACGGAGTAAAAGCGGTGGCTATGGCATGCATGCTGGTATACAGGTATGGTATACCATACATATATGGTATACGTGCTGGACTGCATTCCTCCGTCTCTCCTGCTGATGCCGCTCCGTTACATAAATTATTAAATATTCATAGCGGCAGAGAGAGCACGAGGATGCTCCTGCATCGCAGGTGCGGGGCGGAGGGCGGTCCAAACCTGAGCGCACACCCCATTTATGAGCTTTCTCCTCTTTCTAATGGAGGAACCAGTAGTACAGACCTGGACACCCCCCATTTTGGGACTGTTTGACCCCGTCCGCATGGGCACTCATGCGACGAGCAGGCTGAACAACATCAGCAGGGGAGCCTGAGAGCCACCTGTGCAAAAGTCCCCTCAAGCCTGGTGGTGAGGACACAGGCTAGGAGGTGGAGGATGCGGGGGGACATTTCCTCCAACAGAAGAGGGCACCCAGCCCACATCCTGGGTGAGTGCCTTACCCTAGGGCTACTGACCAATGCCGGGAAACCAGCTTGTCCTTGCTTATTTTATTAATCTTATTTTTCAATTCTTCAGTGGGTTCAGCCTCAAGTCATGAACAGCTTCCAGGAAACCAAAATCACATTTTTCAGCAAGTCAACTATTCACCCAGCTCTACTTGGGTAACTAATAATTCGGCTGGCTACTTGCTTCCTGCTCTGGGTGCAGGGGCTTCCCAGAGCTCCCTGTCTCAGGTACTACTTACATGGCTTGTGCATGCTTGTCCTCCGGGTATTCCAGCACCGAACTGGGAATAACCATACCTGGGCTTTCCCAGTATGCAGTGACAGATGTGGTTAGGACATGCGGTTGGTGTGGATGCACAGCTCTACCGAGACGGAAGAGACGCTGCTGTGTGGCCCTGATGCTCATGACCCAGCGGAAAGTCTTTGCCTTGCTTACCTTGTACGGTTTCTGCCCGTAGCTGAAAGCCTCCCACATGGTCACGCCGTAACTCCACACGTCACTCTTGCTGGAAAATTTGTGGTAAAGGATACATTCTGGTGCATACCATTTCAGCGGCCACTTTCCAGCTGTCCTGGCCTGCAGCAGAGTGACAAAGAAAGGAGGGGACCTCTTACTTTGGGACAGCTGGATAAGCACTAATGCCCTGTGCCCGCCCACAGATCCAGTTTGCTGTACACCTTTTTTTTCTTTTCAGGGAAATTTTTCCTGTTCCAAACCAAATCAGCCAACTCGATTGCAAATCTGGGAGTCATTCAATCATGTGTGGCCCTACGACCAGCAAACATCCTCCACCCCCACCTGGGGCTTCAGATGCTTCCAGATCCATTGGCGGGTTTGCTATACACATGCATCGAGTGTGATCACACACTCCTCCGGGGAGGTAACTGGTAAACAAGGTTTCAAAGGGCCAGCTCTGAAAGCTTGCTTAATAACTATTCTCCAACTGTTTGGGTTGGTCTAATAAAAGATATCAAATTCACCCAAGGAACCTTGTCTGCCTATGTCCTTAGACCAACACGGCTACAACCTACACCCCTACCCTGTACCCAGGCACTTGCAGGTTGGCGGAGGACAGAGGGGGTAACGTGCTGCTCCAAACATGAATTGTTTCTCCATTGATGGAGAGATCGAAAGCCCGGGTCTGAGCAAACACGGCGTGTCTGCAAGTAGAGCAGGTCAGACACCAACGGATGAAACACGTTTCCCACGGAGCAGGAACCCTGCCTGTCTGCCAGCTCCGGTTTGGGGAGATCACTGAGCCAAGGGCGTCCTCTGGTGGCAACCCTGCCTCGTGCCTGGGCAATTACCGTTGCAGTGTTTGCCGTCTCTATCTCGGTACTGCCTTGCCTCCCCGGTGGATCAAGATCGAGGCCTCGTTGCACTAGGCATGGTGCAAACAGGTAACAAAAGGATGTTCACGGCCCACAGAGCGTACGACTCATTCACCACCTCTCCTTCACCTGTCTTGCCTGATTCTTCCCTTCCTACTCTCATATCTCCAACTGGCTGCAGTAAATATTCTTCGTCTCCTGCTACTCCACCTTATCACACCCCATCGCTTCTTCTCTTTGCTGCCTTGTTCTCTTTGCCCATGTACATTCCCAGCTCCTCTATTTCCACTGTGCAGCATTATGCCTGTCTATATTAAACCAGTCCCTTGAGATAGGGACCAACTCCTGAGCATGCAAGCATTTAGTGTAGTCACTTGTCAGGCAGCCTGGGAAGGATCTTGATGTGCTACCCTGCATCTCAGCACAAGACTAGAAAGGTTATAGGTCATTGGGTTTAATGGCATGTGTGCAAGAGGCATGCATAGCTCCTGTTAAGAAATGAAGGTAAGGGCATGGGCTCCTGCTGGGGTGACTAGATGTGCCCCTTTCAGCAGTCCTCTGCCATGCTTACGCTCACCTTGTAGTAGCTGTCATCAGCACCCAGAGCCTTGGAGAGTCCAAAATCACTGATCTTGGCATAGTGGTGGTTGACTAGCAGGACATTTCTGGCTGCCAGGTCTCTGTGGACAAAATTTTTCTCCTCCAGATACTTCATCCCGATGGCCACCTGGTGCATCAGCTCCACAATGTTGCTCATTGGAATCTCATCTCTGGGGAGGAAGAGGGAACCGCAGGGTAACAAATCCACAGACTAATAGAAGCCGTCAGTACAGTGGAAACCCAGCCCCTGGGAAAGTCACAGCTGCAGTGAGCAGATCATTTGAACTCTCCTGCTCCAGAAGCCTCATCCCCTCTAAAAGAGAATTTCCATTTGCTATTATCAATATAGAAAATACTTTGGTTAAAGACAAGAGAAACCCTTCACCTTTCATACACCTTTCCAGCCAAGAAATCCTTCACCTTTCTTACAAGTGGTCCCTAGGATGACATGATCCTTTTACCTTCATGGTGGATCACAGCTATATTGTCACCTCATGCTATGCCTATGCTGGGAACCTGAGAAACTGGTTAGCTGCAGAGGACGTTGGCTCTTGAGAGAAGAGCCCACCTGAAGAGTTCAGGCAGGGGTATTTCTTTGATATTATTTGCATTTAGATTAGACTAGATGAGAACAGATGATCGATATACAGGGTGCATCTACACATGCACTTTAATGTGCAGTAGCCTATTTTATTGTACACTAAAGCACCACGTAAAAAAGCGCGATTGCGGTGATGCGCAGTAAAATAGGCTATAGCGCATTAAGTGTCACTTAAAAACCATGCACATTTGTTACTGTGCATTAAGGCAGCCTAATGCAAATCTTTAGTAACTCACCTTGGAGGTACTATGTTTAATGCACATTAGAAAAAGCACTTTAATGCACTTTAATGCCCACAAACACATAGGTAGAGCATGGGTCTTGGATGCCTGCATTACTCTGGAGAGGCAAAGCCCAAATGTGGGCCCTTTGTCTCACACTACAGCATGCATAAATTCAGTACCAGTGCATGCTAGAGACAATATATTCCAGGAATGTTTCAGAGAGTTATATTTCCCATATCCCTCCACCTGCAAAGCCAGGACCCTTGAGTTACTTTGAGTTTTTCAATAGTGTGCTTGGAAAGAGAGAAGAATCAGCGAGCTCTATTTTATCCATGACCCCTGGAAACACTCACTTCTTGGAAGACAGGAACTTGTTGAGTGGCCCACCTGAGGCCATCTCCATAATCAGCATCAGGGACTCCGCCTCGCAGACCCCGATCATGCGGACGATATATGGGTTGTCCAGCTGGTGCATGATCTCTGCCTCCTTCATCATTTCATCCTTCACGGCTTTCTCGTTGTTGCTCTTGAGGACTTTGATGGCCACGTCAATCTGCTTCCTAGCCAGGAAGAAGAGCAGGAGCACACACGAAGAGTTAAGAAAGCAGCTGATCTACTGGATCCTATCCTGTTGAAGCTTGGCCGCTCAGGAGGCTGAGTCCTATATAATAATGATATCCCAGGACTGCTCCAAGAAGGGAAGCAAGGCCTTTGGGGAACTAGACTAGAAGGCAGCGAGATAGGAGAGAAGAGCTAAAGAGAAGATGACGCCAGCTGAGAAAAGCAGATTAGAGGAGCTGGAGCAGTCGGCCTCTCCCCGCACTGCCTTAGCGCAGCATCGCCGTTATCTGTGGATCTCGAGGCACTTACTTCCTCATTTTGTAAACTCCCTTCTTGACGCAGCCAAAGTTTCCTGACCCCAGCTCCACTTCATCAATCATCAGGTGGTCCCTCTTCAGGAACAGCTTTTTGTTTTTCAGGTCCTCGGGGTCGCTGTAGGGACTCTCATAGACGCTGGTGTCCATGGGCAGGACGCGTGATTTCCCAGCGCCTTCCACAAGGGAAGAAGATCAGGTTGTTAACCGCCCGTTTGTTCCCTCCCTTCCTCTGGTGACGGCGTATAGGTTGCAGCCAGGTTGTATATAATGATGTAAGGAGGCATGGGTCTTTGGGTAAATCCAGTATCTTTTAATAGACCAAAATTAAAAAATTCCTCGTTGCAAGCTTTCGGGTACAAACTCCCTTCATCGGGCTGAGGACACTTCCTCAGCCTGACAAAGGGTGCTTGTACCCCCCAAAATATTTCCAACTATTTTAGTTGATCTAATAAAAGAGATCAGATTTACCCACAGAAACGTGCCTTCCTCTACTGAGGTCTTTGAGCCTCCCTCCCCATCCTTTCTCTTCCATTTTCTGGCCTTCCCACCTGGACATCTCCCTTCATTTTCAAGCCTGTGCTGTCTTCCAGGATGATCCCATTGCCACAGGCCTTGGTTTTGCAACATTAAATAATGTGCATGGCTTCCTTCATGGCAGTCCCACTGCAGCCTACATATAACATGCCAAACTGTTTGCGTGGTCGGGCCTATTGGCAGTGCTGCAGAGGGGGAATGGGCCAGGCTTGATTTACTTCTGGATTTAGGATGCCTTTAAATAGCTTAAAAATATTATTACAAGTGATACGGAGACCCGTGGAGCAAACCGGACCTTTGTACATCAGCTACAGTTGCCACAGTGAGAAATAAGCCTTGCAATATTTCTCTTTGACCCGAAGGTGGCAATAGTGTGCTAGGCAGCCTATTTGTGCCCAAAAGCTTGCAATTAAAGAATTTTTTTTTGCAAAAATCTTGTTGGTCTAATAAAAGATATCACCTCTGTCCATGAGCCCTGATTGATTTTTTTCCTCTAGACCAATACAGCTACAACCTGGGTACCTGACACATGGAAGATGTCGAATTTTAGCTGATTTTTTAAATGCAATCTTCATATTTTCCCAAGCAGCCAACAACTTTGACCACCTGAAACCTGAGATCTTGCTCCCGCCTTTGTTTAAGGTAATTTGCACCATCGCAGCCTCACAGGAGAGCTGAGACTCTGCCCAGAGGGTGTTTCCATCTATTGAGCCCTCTGCCAAATCCTATGAAATGTGAACTTTCATTTTTACCCAGGAGAAAGCTTGCAATTCATTTTTTTGTTGGTTTTTTTTTGCAAAAATCTTGTTAGCCTCATAAAAGATAGCACCTCTGTCCACGAGCCCTGATGGCTAGGCAGCCTATGCCATATGCCGGTGCATGAAAACGCAGCATCACCAGCTTGCATCCAGCAAGGGGCCTATCAAGTGTCCACCCCACTCCCAATCTGGACTCAGAGAAAGACAGGCCTGTGCGGGGATGCTCACCTATGGGCTCTGGTGTGTATCCATCTGCATTGAGGCTTGAAAACTGCCTCTGGACCTGGCAGAGAAATAGCGATAAAGTATATAAGGTGATGCAGGGAAACAGTAGGGTCACTCGTGGAAGGGTGCTGGGACCTTCCAAAATGCCCTGATGTCTCAGCAAGGACCAGGGACTTCCCGGGATCTCTGTGGCTTTCTGAGAGTGAGAGCAGTACTCCGGCTGTGGCCTGTCCAGTGCTGCATAGAGGAGGAGCATCCCCTCCCTGGACCTGGTTGTGATGCACCTACTAATGCACGACAAACTGCGGTTACCTCTGCTCATTGCTTCATCACATTGGCAACTCGTGTTCATCTTGGAGTCGACAACAACTCTGAGATCTCTTTCTGCCGCTGTGCTGCTGAGGTCATTCCCAGCCTATAGGCGTGCTGGTGATGCCTTCTCCCTAGGTGCAGCACCTTGCACTTGTCCTTGCTGAGCTGCATCCTATTGTTCTCTGCCCTCTTCTCTAACCTGTCCAGGTCTGCTCGGATTCGGTTTCTTCCCATCAATGTGTTTGCTTTGCCCCATAGTCTGGTGTCATTTGTGAACTGGAACAGGGTGCTTTGCACTCTGTGGGAATTGCAAGTGCATGAACACTGCTTCCCAACCACCCAGTCCTGTCCGTCACACTCAGAAACCAAAGAAGGGGAGGTGCGTGGGGACGTGGGACCCCGCAGTAGGACGCCCCCCATCAGAAGTCCAGTGCTGCCGGAGGATGTGCGATATGCTGTCTCCATCTTACCTTATAGCCCAGCTACATCCCTTCTCCCACCTTCCTCCCCCAGGCCTTGCAGCTGCCCTTAGTTCAGGGAAGGGCAGGTTTTACTCACAAGGCCCGAAAGGTAACAACATTCAAAAGCACTTGGAAAAAATAGACCCAATACTTACGCTCATGGAGGGGTGGGCTGGTAGGACCGGTGCTACAATGCCTGGAAGTCAGGAAAGGGATGCTATTGTTAGCTCTCTGTCTGGGCTGGGCTGGGTAATACAGCAGGAGGATCTGGAAAAATACTGGGGCTTGCATCCTCTCCCCCCCACACGGCCCCCTCCATACCTCCAGCCTCATGGGGGCCTTTAAGTGGATGCAGATGTCATTAGTTGTTAAGGCAAAGTTAATGTAAATGAGAATCAGGCGCTGCCTCTAGAGCTCATGAAAGATGCCAGCTCACCGGGGGCGCAGGATCCTCTGTCCAACGGCAGAGCAAGGACAGGATGACCCCAGCCCATGAAAAGCAATGCAGTGCCGTGGATAGGGCTCTGGACTGAGCCTAACAGGAGCATTAACTCTTAACCCCTGGGCTGAGATAAACTGCAGTGTTTCTGGAGAGTTTAGGTGTTGGGGCAGTGACCAAAGTGGGTTGTTTCTACTCTTCTGGCTGGAAGAATCAACCCACCTGATGGGGTGCTGGGATTAGGGCAGCATTCCTTCAGGTTATATATCAGTCCATCTGCTTTGAGTTTCAAGTACTCCACGAGCTGGGGCAGGAATCAGAAGAAAAGGAAATTAGTGTACAGAGGAAAACCGCCTCCTTGCCTTATGGGCAACATCTGTGGCTTATGGTAGCTCTTTCCCACAGACTTCTAACAGAGTCACAGCGAGCCCATTCGCTCCCCGCTGCACGTGGGACCCTCTTGCGCTCTAGGAGAGCCAAGGAGAGGGATTTGGGGTATAGGATTAGGAGCAAGGAGAAGAAGGAGGGAAGAGAAGCCTCCAGGGGTAGAGAGGGTCAAAACGCGCTTGATGCCTTTTGGCCGCGTCAAAGCTGGAACGATTCGCAGAGGTTTGATGGTTCTACGAGAAAAGGATCCTGGGGTTGGGTGTGGTGCCCTGGAAGATGGGAAACCCAGACCCAAGGCTCCTGTGGTCATCTGTAATCACGTCGGAGAAGGCAGAGCAGGGGCATAGGCCACGGGTTCGAGTCAGTGCTCCACCCTCCATCTCCCTTCCTTTCCCCCACACCTCATTCATCACTCTGACAACAGATGTTTGGGGACAACTTCATTTTAGTTCATGGGGCCATCTCAAGGCTCCCAGCCTTGGAATCACAGCGACAAGGATGTTGGAAATCAAGGGCATTGTCCTAAAGGACCTCCATAGAAAGATATGGCAATGGGGCCTTTCAGTGAGAGGTGCAGGGGGCATCATGAGGCCAGGACTATTTCAGAAAGGCTGGTATCTGTCTAGTACAGGGGTAGGCAACATTTTTTTGGCTGGAGCACTGAAAAAACCCACCATGTCTACCTTGGAAGGTGCCGGAGTGCCGACATGCCAGACCCGGAGCAGCTGTTTGCAGCCTCCTGGCTGCACCGAGAGGCCAGTCTGCTTGCAGCAGGGCTTGCAGCCTCCTAGCTGCGTGCTGGGAGCAGCCTGGGCTCCGGGGCTGGCAGCAGCTGCTTGGAGTCCGGGCTGGCGGTGGTGTGCCGAGCAAAATGGCCATGCTCGGCACGCATGCCAGGGGTTGGTAACCTCGATCTAGTATCTGTTACTAGCGTTATTGCAGAGGCCTGACTGCCAGCTAGGCAACTATGATGGGGTACTGCTATCTCTAGATGGAGCCCCCCTCTCCAGCTCCTAAAACTCAGGCAAAAGTTTCCTACCCTCTCCAGGTGCATATGGCAGGAGAAGGGGTGCCAGCTGCAGAGAGTGCCCCACGGTACCTTACCTGCCAGAGCGTGTCAAACTTGGTTCCCTCGGGGATGGAGTACTTGCCGGACTTGTCCTGATCGATGCGGTAGTGGTACACCGTTTTCCCATAGACCAGGGACAAAGCGTAGGTGCCATTTTCTTTCCTTTGTCGCAGTCTGTGTGAGACGGTGGGGGGTTATTAATAGCTGGCTTTGGGGCTCACCTTGTGAAAAAGCAGTGCTTCTGCACTGAGAGGCTGCAACTAGGGAGCCCCAGCAGTGTAGGGACATGCCCAGGCATCTGGGGCAAAGAGTAATATAGTGCCTTCTGGTTGCTGCTGCTATCATGAATGCATGGCTGCTGGAGGCAGCTGCCTTCTTTTGTGCTCCCCCCAATTCAGCACCCAGAGCTCTTGCCTCTATCATTCCCCCTCCAGTTGTGCCACGGAGAGCTCTCAACATTTGGGGCACCCTGGACATCATCCTTCCAGCTGGTCTCCAAACCCCAGGGCTCTCCCATTCCCTGTGTGTGCCCAGATCCCAAGGCATCCACGTGAAGCTGGAGTGCCCCATGCACAGCCCCAGTACACCTCACTAACCCTGATATTCCCTATGCAAACTCCACAGTGGCCAAGTGCATTCATTTCTTCCTGGATGCACACACGCCGAGCGGTGACGGGTTTTTACTGCTTTGCTGCCAGAGCCCCACAAGGTTCATTCCTTTCCTTTGCTTCTTCAAACATCTACATGTGAATTTACTTGGGGGAGTGCAAGATCCCCTGGACTCAGCTGCACACTGATGGTCCCCGGCTCTATACCCTGCCCGGGAAGGGGTAGCAGTCACAAGAGCATGGCATACCGCATCTCCCAGTAATTTGGGTACTCACAGGAATTTCCCATCAGGTTGTGCCCCAGAGTAGAGCCTGCGCTCAGCTTCCTCCCGGGAGATGTTGCCGTGGTACCAGGCCATGCTTTCGTGGGCAGTGGTAGCAATGAGTTTCTCTACCTGCGGGGCCTGGCTTATGATGGCTTGTTCAAGGGCATCCCCCTGCAAGAAAGTGAGAGGTGAGACCATTCTGCCAGGGCATCCCCCTTGCAAGAAAGTGAGAGATGAGACTTGTTGTGTAGCTACATCGGTTTCCTTTGATTTTTGCATCTTCTCAGGCAGGGGAGGGTAAAATCACAGAGCACCTCCGAAATCTGCCTGATGTGGCTGCTAAAGAACTAGCCAAGCGTCACCGCGATGGTGACACCAGGCTGAATTCTGCCCCAGGGTAACTCTGCTAGCAAATTGAGCCTGTCCCTCATATCCTTTGCCCACCAGTTGTGAGGAAGGGTGGAGGACTCACTGGCTTGCAGTCAAGGGAAGAGGAAGGTCATGGTGGCCATGCGGGGGGTCAGCCCTGATAAGCACAGCACGGGACTCGGTGACTCAAGACACCCCTTCCAGACCTGTGCCCTGTGCTCCTGGAGAAATATTGTCGGAGCTGCTCACACAGCCCTAGTTTCAGCGTTATCTTTGCAGCATAGATCTTGGATGCTGTCTTCCCTTGTCAAACCCAAGCCTTTCCCTGCTCTGTCCTGCCCTCCTGGTTGCTCCCTGTCCCTTCACAGTCTTCCCCAGGCCGTCAGGATCAATGTAATCTGGAAGTCATCTGCACTGCACAACTGCTCACAGACCTCACAGATTTATTGACAATTATTTTCTATTGCCAGTAGATGGCATCAATCTTTATCTTTGGAGTCTGCATGTCCCTACTTGAGGCCACCCATATGTCTCCGTTATGAATAATTTCCCATAACGGTCCCTTTCTTGCAGTTGATGGCCATCCCGCTGAGCCACGCTGACTCCTTGCTGCTTGTTTCCATCCAGGCATTACTCTGCGGAGCCCTGTTGCAATAAGGTTTGAAAGCTTAAGCCACCCTCCACATTTATTCATTTCTTATGGGAAATGGAGATCCACATTCCTTGGGCGGCTTGAAACTCCCACTCGCAGGATAGCACGGACAAGGCACAGTGCTGAGTCAAAAGACTTATTCTCATTATAGCAAAAATGATGGGGACTATCTTAATTCTGGTCTCACACCACTGCCGATTTCTGCATTGAAGTCTAGACACTCGTCCCAGTGGGTGCCAGTGAGGATCTGCTGAAAAATTAATCAAACCAAGCCAGGCCAATGGCCAGCGCTGTAGCAGTTCAAATGCAATGTCGACAAAAGCAAAGTTTGGAGTTTACTTTGGAGGGAATAATATGTGCTCCTCACACTGGGATCTAAATGAACTGCATTGCTTATGGAAAAAGACCTCAGTGTTATTTTGGGCAGCCCGATGAGTGCCTTCACTCAATGGGTAGCAGAGGTTAAAAAAAAAAAAGCAAACATTTTAGGGTCCAGAAGAAGGGGGGCAGAGAGGGACAGCGGCATAATGGCATGATAGAAACCCCCGCTGCGCTTCCTCCTGTGCAGCTCTGATTGTCACAGGAAAAAAATGCATTTTCCAGAATTATGTGAGGTTCAAAATCGAGCAACGAGACTATGTAGGGGCCTGGAATACCTTTAATACAACCTGAGATGATAAAGATTGGGACCATTCACTTCACAGAAGAGATGAATCATCATTGTTAATAAATGCAGCAGTTAAAGAGCGTAGTACAGGTAGAGAGGAAACTTCCAGTCACCCTGTGCGCTCATATAAGAGAAAGGGGCCATGCAACAGCACCCAAAGGTGGCAAAGAGAGGCAGCGCTTATCAGTGCAATGTCATCTAAGGACCTGGCATGAAGGGCTGCAGGGGCCTGCTGGATCCTCGTGTCCTGGGCAGGCTTGTGTGGCCCACGCTGATACCCGGGCTGCCATGCCACAACTGACTTAGTACATGATAGGTGTGCACTGATAGAGGTGCACGACAGGACATAAGCTAACCAATATGCTTGGACCCTGGAAGAAACTTTGCACATTAGCCAGGTTTTTTTAAGAGGACTTTGTGTCTGCTCTTTTGCACTGTCTAATACCAGTCACTGTTTGAATAAGGACCCTGGAGCAAATGGATCCTAATACCTAGCTCTTGCTTAGCATAGTTCCTCCCTAGATCCCAAAGTACATCACATTGGAAAATGGGAGTCATGGCACCGACCAGACGGGGAAACTGAGACAGCCAGAGGGGAAAGGCACATCTGGCAGCGCCGTCTCTGCGAGGGCTGCTGGCACCCACTTTACCCCTTTGTCCAAAATAGTCTGAACGTGGCGACCGTGAGAACAAGCCGCCTGTTTGAAAGGGATTGGGAACCGTCTTATGGGCAGACAGTTAAGGTAGCCGGGCTGAGCTCTTGCTGGCTAAATGCCGCTGAGTGTTGAACTGTCTGTATGTTATGGTGACTGGAGAGCAGGACAGGTGCCTCTCTACTTACTGCCAAATATAGTCAGATCCTGCATGACAGTTCCTAGGTTCACCATCAAAATGCCTATGGACTTGAGGAAAAGCTAAGAGAGTTTCCATATCTGGCTTGCTGAGCCACCTCCAAGCACAGCCACCTCGGACTAACAGCAATGGTCCATGCACAACAGATGCCCGCCATACGGTTGAGAGACTAAAGGCATTGGGAGAACCCCTAGGTGCCGCAGGGGTTTAGGAGCTCAGCCTCTGAGACTGAGCGGAGAGAAGGAGGAATTCAAACATCCAGGCCACCGAGCAGAGCAATTTCTCCGGACAGAACTGGAAAAGGGAGGGTGATTTGGGCAGGAGCCTGAGCCACTTGCCCTCATGGTGAAGGGCTTGGGTGGAGGAAAAGGGAAGCGCTGGCGTTAGGGAGACCAAGAAGGTCAGTGCAGCCAGCAAGGCTCTGAGCACAACCGTGGACAGCGCGTGCATGGGAAGTGCCGGTACCTCCAGTTTCCAGGTCTGCCGGATGTACTCGCGCACCATGTTGTCCCTCATGTTGTCAAAGATGCCGGACTCGGGCTCCACACCGCTGGGGCGGGTGCAGGGCTTGCGGAGGGTGCAGCAGAGCCCGTCGGCATCCTTGGAGTAGAATTCGCAGAGCTCCTCGGGCCCGCAGTGCGCCTTGCCCCCTGAGATGGCGTAGGTGCCGTTCATCTGCCGCTCGATGGGGTAGTGGTAGAACTGTAGGTTGAACACCATGGAGAGGACGTAGCCCCCCAGGCTGCGCAGGCACTGGCGCAGCAAGAAGAGGCCATCCCCCATGCCAGCCAGCTTGAGGTGCTCCTCGGCCTCCGACCGGGAGATGCTGCCGAAGAAGAAGGGCAGGTGGGCGGCTGCATCGGGCATCTCAGAGGCTTACTGGGACTCCGGGCACCGGCTCATACACTGCTTGGTCTGGATCTAGGAAAAAGAAGCAGAAGTCTTCAGCAAGACTTTGCACTGCAGTGCTGACACATGTAAAGGGAGGATGTCGTCTGCAAACCCCTGTGGAAGTCAGGGCCCTGATCCGTGTACCCATCCACCCACCTTGGCGAAGCAGGTTTGTCTGCAAATCTCAATCTGTTGTAAATCAGATGTTATAGAAGAAGTCCCAGACCTGTTTCAACAAGAGGGATTTCTGATCCAAATCAAAGAGAGTCACTGTAGCTCAGTGATTAGGGCCCTCACCCTAAGAAACCAGAGCTTTTAAATCCATGTTTTGCTGAAACAAGATGTGTGAGATGAGATATCTGAATATCAGTCTATCCCACTCCAAGTTAGTGCCCTAATAAGCATGCTTTTGGCCTTCCTGGGTTGGCCTTCCTCAGGGTCTCCAACTGGAGCTCTTCTGCTCTGTATGCATAATTATCTAGTCATTAGATGAGGGACATCAACCTTGGTCTCATCCATCCCGGGTGAGTGCCATAGCTACTAAGTTATGGAGTCACTTTCTCCGGCTCAATTAATATTTAATTGAGTATGCAAAATAGAACAGGAGAACTCGAGCGAGACCCACCCCACGATGAGCTGGTGGGTTGGAGACATTCCTGAAATGCAAGAGACTCAGATGCAAGCGCTTGTCTGAATCATCAGGGCAGACGCTGAAAGCTGGACGCTGGACTTCTGTAAGCCCAGGTCCGTGTGCAAGCCAGTGCACTATTCTGAGTCCCTGGCTTTTCACTTTGAAAAGCTTTGGGTTTGTGTTGGTATGTGATGAGAACATTTTTGAAGTCACAACAACCCCTACAGGATGGGAAACCTGCTTCCTGCCCAACTCTATTTATAATTTTTTTTTTTTTTTTTGCTTTTTTAATGAAAAGATTAATTAGCTCTGCCACAAGATACTGCTCAAGCCAAGAGCTTGGGGGACGTGAAAAACCATTAGACATTTCCATCGGGAGTCAGAACATTCTTAGTTAATGGGGATATAAAGGAATATAGGTCCATTATAAGCCGACCCCTATGTGACTGATGTTAGGAGGAATTTTCTTCTAATTTTCTGTTGCTAAATGTTTTGAATCGTCCTCTGAAGCATTTGTCTATGACCATTGCTAAAGATGGGCCGTGACATCTGCCAGCGATCTGATCCCGTTTGGCAATTCCTACGTATTCCTGAGTACGGACATGAGTCACAGCTCCTATAACTCAGAGAAACTGTTGACTCATCCTTGGAGCTCCGATTTCATAAATGTCCACGGTTGCTTTTGAAACGGACTCTGCAAATGTCACTTGAAACCCCGAGGTTAAACAAAGGGGAAGAACAGAAATGGACCTACCGTCTGCTCCAGTACAGTCCCCTCTTAGTAAGAGCCCAAAAGGAAATGTTGCTTTGCCTTCTGAGTCAATGCAGAATCCCTCCTGGCAATGAGTAGCTGGTATTTGAATCAAATTGTCTAAATCCCACCCACAAACTGAAACCTGTTTCCGGTGATTAATGGAAATACAAACAAATTCAAGGGGGCTCATTGGGTCCCGGGAGTTTGAACTTTGATGATAAAAAGTAGATGTTGCCCCCAATAAGAGCGGAGCGTGCTCTTCTCTTACGCTCTTTCCGCAAACGCGTAATGGAAACACAACTTTCTGGGTTGCTTTGGCAGGTCCTGCTTGTCATCAGTTCGGCAGCGTACAGGGCTTTGAACTCTCCTTCACCTCCAGACATAGTGATGACCCATCAGGCTGACCCCACTGTGTTGCTCTGGCAACTTTCTGTCTATCGGTCATTTTAAATGGCAAAAATGGCCAGACTTCTTGGTTGACCAAGGGGCAGGCCTGTTCCCTATTAAAGGGCAGACCAGAAGAAACCCACCATTCAAAATGGGGCTACCTATGTCTTCTTTGCCTGAGGTCCTACTTAGCATGCGGGAGGGTGTACAGTGCGAGGAAAGGGGTGGTTTTGTGTCTGGTACGCCAGTACAAGTGGCCTAGGGTAAATTGCCCAGGGAAACCATTCTGCTGTCTCCCCTGCTTTGCTCCACAGTACAGGAGTGAGGTGCCTCTACAAAGGTCTGGATTTATGGCCATCAGGTCTTTTTTTCTACCTATTTGCTTGTTATCTACATCAAGCCCAGAAATGGCCTTCTGATGAGAACAGGAAGGGAAAGCAGGCCGAGCAGAGGAGGCATTTTACTAAGGCAGGAAACCACAGCAGGAAACAGTCAGTAGGGTTTGTGACTTGGGTATAGGCCTGAGAGTAAACTGTTTCAGGCACAGCAAAATTAAGCCTGAGCTGTGAAGCCCCTTTCAAGCAAGCGCACAAAATGGGGCGATCCTGGGGTCAGCTGGATCCGCAGGCAGGGAAACCTAGAGGGCAAAGCAGCACCTCCAGTGTGTCCGGCACTAAACTGCGATCGGTGCCCAGGATGAAAGGAAATGGCCTGAAAGCCAGTCTCTTGCAGAGAACAAGCATTTTCTATAATGTTAAAGCCACAAAGCAAATGCCCAAAGAGCAAGACCGCTGCATTCAACTCTTGTCCCATTGACTATGGCAAGGAGGAGTCAATCAACGTGTTGGGTTTTTTTAAACGCAAGACAAACACAGAACCGGTTGCAGAGAGCAGTTTGAAGGAGACAAGAGAATTTCAGCTCGCTCGACTTCACTTTCTCATTGCAGTCGCGAGCATCTGAAGCAAACTAGATGAGCACCAAGAGCAGCGTGTCAAGCGGAAAAGCAAGCAGGTGCGTGCTTGACGGCACTTGCAGCCTGGGTGTGAGAGCTCGGTATGCTACCAAGACACCTTGGCTCCCTGTGCAAATCCTGTGAGAAGCCCAACATTTCAAAACAAAGAGAGAAAAAGGAAACCAAGACCTTTTTGAAAATGCTGAAGTCTCTGAAAACTAGATTGCACAAGCCACCGCTCATTTCCAGAGCCCCAGGGAGGTGCCTGTTTTTAGCCAGCTACATTATAGGCAGGATGGGCTTGTCCAAGCACAGGGTTGGGAGACAGGAGACCTCAGTGACATAGGAATTGCCAGATTGACCTGGACCATGCGGTCCCGTTCGTCCAATGTCCTGTTGCCACCGGTGCCCAATACCAGCTACTTTCAAGGAAGAGCAAGAAACCCTGCGTGGCAGTCCTTGGACAATCTGCCATCAGGAAGCGTTACCTCCTGGCCCCAAATAGTTTGGGGTTGGTTTCTGCCCCGAAGCAGTGGATTTATATCCCTTCCCAAATGCTGGTGTTTATTATCTGTACTGTGATAACTGTGGGTATGTCTCTTATTTTCAGCATGCTCAATCCTTTTCTAAATCTTGGGCCTTAATGAGATTTTCCAGTGATTCCCACCCCTTACTGTTTGCCTCGCTGTGTAACCCTGAGCAAACTTGTGACCCCCTCTATACCTCAGCTTCCCTCTCCCATAATGCAGGTACCAGCATCTTGGCAATGCTTCGAGGAATCATTTATTAGGATTCATCAGTAAAGGACCAGTCTGTGAGGAGCTGGGCCCTCTCAACTCCCACTAATTGCAAAGACCCAGGGACTAATTTGCCCAGGTGTCTAACCTAAGACACCTTGGGCCTGACTTTAGAAAGGCTGAGTATTTCCACTGCCTTCACGTGGAAGTAGGCATCTTTGGCCCAGCCCTGGAGTCTCTTGGGTCCAGCCTCCAAAAATCAGAGGCTCCTAAAATCAGTGCCCACTTTTGAAAACATTTTGCTAAGCTGCATAGAAAAAGCCACTGGCCCTGTTGATTAGGCATGGCCAAACTGTGTATCATCTTCAATAGAGCAAACCAGCCCGGAAGACACTTGATGCGACTGTCATGTGTAGCTATATATAGCCTTCCACACATGTGGGCTAAGATTAGGACAAAACCACTACTGACAGATTTTCATTTCATAACATTGAAACATAATCAGAGGCAAACTCTAGTCTCTTATAGCGGAGCAAATCCATCAGAGTTGGGGAGGGGGGTTACTGGTCAAGTACTGAAAAATGTTTGGCCTCTGATCTGCTCTTCCCATCACTCTAGTATTATGATGTGCCCGTAAGCCCCAGCCGTGCAGCTGTCGGGGAATGCGCTGGCCCTTTAAGAGAGAGGGGCCAGCTGCACCTGTCTCAGGTGTAACTCAGCCTTCCCGGTTAGGAAAAAAGTGGAAGGGGTGTCGTGTGATGGGATCATGTGACGAAGCGCCGTCCCCAGCGTGCTCCAGACTTGGATGCTAGGCGCTCCCCTGACTGTAAAAGGTGCTAATTCCCCAATTGAATTGGTCTAATAAAAGCTACCAGATTTACCCAAAGAACCTTGTCTGCCTAATTCCCCAGCGCCTTCATCCAGAGCTGCCTGTTCTCGTCCCCGGGAACAAGGCAGAAGCAAGCGTGTTGGTTTGACCTGGAGAAAAACTCTCCTTTTACACTCTCGCCCATGCCCAGCGTCGTCTCCTTGGCCGGTCAGGAGAATCTGGGTGGTGCCTCATCTTCAGGGCTGTTTCTGCCACCACTTGCAGAATAGCTCCCTAAAGTCAGGATGGAGCTTGCACGAAAGGAGATGTAGCAAAGGTGTCACTGTGCCATTGATTGCAATGGCAGCACTCTGGTCTGCCACCAGTAGGGATGATGATGACCTGAGGTCAAGGAGAGAGTTACGAGGACAGCGGTTGAGATGGATGGGCGGGTTGAAGGAGTTTGTCTGGAGGCAGGATGCAAAGAAGGAGAAAGAAGCCAAGCAGTAAGAGCAGGGAGGGATGGGAGCGTGGTGGAAGGCACGTAGCTGGGAGCAGGAGGGCTTGGAGTGAGGCCTGAGGACCTTGTCTTTATGCATGCCCTTACAGCTGCCCCCGAGCCCCTGCCTTCCTATTCCTGCCCATTTGACAGGTGGAGGCTGCACCTTTGCAAGCTTTACACAGACACCGCAGGAACAGGCTCCAACCAGGTTTGCTGTAGTGGAGTCTCCCGGCAGTGGTGACTGTAGGGCGAGCTAATCACAGCTACACATCGCCCCCAAACCTGTCTTTTAAACCTCTAAGAACGACTGGTTTCCAAACTGCCCTCCTGGTTCCCAGCTAACGAGCTGCTTACAACTGCCGTGGAACGCCCCCAGCCCCGGGGAGTAACTGCCTTGTTCACTGCCCTTTTGCATTGCTCCCTGGGAGCTGCAGGATTTGCACGGATGTGTGTGCAACAGTTATTAGGTCTCTCTCAAGAAGGTGTAGCTCCGAGGTGCAAATTCTGGGGTGGGCATTGGATATTTCTGTAAGCCTTGCATCTTCTGACCCAGGAACCAGGGTTTGTGGTTTTTAAAATTGGAGGCTCCATCCACACTGGATAAATTGCCCAGAGGTCTGTGAGACTGGAGCAAAACTGGGTCTCTGAAGTTTGGGATGAGCGTCCCCCACCAGGGAAAGTGAGTTTCTGTCCTATAAGACATATATAAGCTGCTGTGCCTGTCAGAGCCCTGGCTATCTTCTAGTTTAAGCAGCAGAGACTTGTACTTTAGAGCCGGGGTCCCTGATTTAGATGGTTTATGACCCAGATTTAATGCACAAACGTGTCGCCCAGAGCCCTTTGAGGGACAGGAGCAGTTAAGACTCGACAACAGGTCCATGCATTATATAAGCAGGGTAACACCCATGGTAGACAACCCAAAAAACAGGAAGGACACCGCTTTGCTTCCGTGTTAACTATGTAACCTCTGTCTCTTAATAGCAGTAACACATCAAATAAATCCCTGTCTACACACTTGCACTCTACTAGTATTGCTGTATGGCTGTACCAGGTACAGGGCAACCGCAAATCCGACCCAGCATCATAAACTGCTTGCAGTTCCAGTTCTATTTTATATTAAAGTGGATAAAGATCACTATAGGAAACATTATTAAGGATACTGGCTCTTATGCACTGTATTTCATCAGCACCTTTCAATGCGCTAGGTTAGGTAGGCCAGTACTGTAGTCCATTTTACTGGTGGAGAAGTTGAAACCTGAATGATTTATGGCTATGATAAACCTATTACAAACATGCACAATGTGTTATAGGTGGTTCTAGGTACAGCTGGGCGATTTTTTTTTCAGTGAATCATAAATTCACTCAAAATAATGGGGTCGGTTCTGCCAGGGCTGCTTACAAATTCAATGCATCATTTTAGCTAAAATAAAAGGGGGTGAAATCATTCTGAAAAGTGTGAAGGTGGCGGTTAGATATTTTGCAAACAAAACCTTTTGAGTTCTCATTTTGGAACGAGGTTTTTGTTTCAAAACTAACCTAATTTTTTTTTAAATGTACCCAAGAATGAACTAGAGCAAATGCACTGTTTCAGTTCCTCCATAATCATTACTTTTGATTGCTGCTTTGCTTTTGCTGGAAAAAAAATAGCCTTTTTTTTGTTTTGCTAGGCTACTGAACTGAAAATATCCATTGCTCACACAGCTCTGTTCATAAACCTTTCCCTGGAAGCTGTTATAAGCAGGTGCAGAAGCGCAGTTGAGTGCAGCCTGTTGATGTATTGCATTTTGCAATAATTGATGAGCCACTTAATAAATGATGAGCTGATGTTTTAGTAACACTTTAGCGGCTACTTCAAAATGCAGCTGTAATACAGAGTGCAATCCTAGTCACCATGGCTTGTGTTTTTGCACTCACAAGTCAAATACAGGCAAAAGCTCTTCCGAGACTTGTCTCTAAGCAAAAAGACTGTATTTGCATTCGCAAAAAACTACAAAAAGGATTTACTTTTGGAAACTTGCCCCTTCCTGACTTCACTTGGGGACCCTTGTCTTCTCTCTCCTTGAATATGAGCTGATCAGGTCGCACTCCACTGCAAGATATATCATCTGTCTGTGTGCTTGAGTTAAACAATAGGAAGTAGAAATCTGTGGGTGATTTCAAATCTACAGATCCCAGACTGGATCTTTCATCCTCCCACGGAAATGCTGCCACCTCTGTTGTGGAGAACGTTAATCATTTTTACCTTGGTAGTGAGACACAATATTTTCAAGGAAAGTGAAGAATATTTTCTCTAGCTGATGTGATTGTGGTGGGAGGTAGGCGAGCAGTGCCTCTTGTAGGAAAATCGGGGGCAAAAATCTGAGTCTTCTCTGTTCTTTGAGACCACAAAGGGCCAGGGCAGGCAGTTGTCCTGCTGCCCCATGTGACTGCTCGAAAGCAGCAAGACGTCTCAGATGCCACAGCAAAGCGCTAAGGAGCCCTCCCACAAGGACCTGTATCGTGGGTGTGAGTCGCTGGGTGCAATCATGCAACCCCAACTAATCCTTTGACCACGTCCCAGATTCAGCCCAGATCGCTAAGAAATGACTCATAACCCAGTATAAGTGATTGAAAACTGGTTCAAATCAAATGCAACAGAAGTTCAGTGCGCATAAAGCACTTTCAAAATGGCCCCAAACCAGTTTAAGATAAACCTGGATGGATGTAGTATCAGACTTAACTGGTTTAGGTTCAATCAGTTTCTTGAACTTCTGTCCCAGATCTAACTGCCTGGGTTTTACGTTGAGCTCCGAAAAGCGTTTCCCAAAATGCGGACAGCTTTGGGTCATTGCAGATAGAGGTGCTGCCTGACTACCCCACTAAGGGCCCTCCATCCTTGACCTGGTGGACTGGCTAACATGATGCTTTGTCCACGTTCCCCTCTTTGCTTAGCTCGTGGGCTCACTCCCCAGCAAGGCTCCCTTGCAGCTGGGTGGCAGAGGGGAAGCTCCCCCCTCCCCATGAAGAACGGTGCTTGTGGCCCTTCATGCACAGCCCCCCTAGGCCTGCCAGGAGCTGCCACCTGCACGCTTTGCTCCCAGCCTGCCCCTCTCATAATGCTACATTGCCCCTGCTTGGGCTTCACCAGCCTGAACCTGCTACAGGAACAGCTTGTTGATTCTGCTCTGAAGGGGTGGGTGAGATCGGGTGATAAAGCACGGAAAATTAATGACACGCTCTTGATTGGTAGAGTCAGGTGGCAGTAAGCAAAGGCCGAAGTTCACTCATATCCTGCCAAGGACTTTTTTTCTCTCTGTGGTTATTTGTCAAACGCTAATGAGCGGAAGCAATTGGCTCTCTTTGCCGTATGAGAGCTGGAGGCTGGGGAAGGGAGGGGGGACCACCTGCACAGAGGAGGGGAGCAGTGGGCTGGCGGCTACTGCTCAGTCAGCATTGGAAAGCATAGCTCAGGTTTCCAATCTGAGTAGGCTTTAACTGATGCTTTAACACTAAGACATGCCTGCAGTCTGCAGGAGGTTAGGACAGGTGCCAGGTAAGTCTGCAAGGCAGAACGAAATTGCCTGGTTGGCAAATCCTGTGCAAAGTGCCAGGGAGATCTTTACAGACCATCAAGACTTTATCTAGGAAACAGCATCTCCAGCCACACAGGAGGCCCCTAGAGCCGTGGGCGGGGGACCACGTACTAGTTCGTTAGCACTGCTTAGAAAGTGGTTGAAGGTGGCCCTTCCTGTTGCTGAGCCACGGTGAACCTCCTCACCCCACCAGAGCTGCTCGGCATATCGTGGCTTTTCTAGCTACCTCTCCAGGTCCCTATATGGTCACGTCAGGGCAACATCTGAGAAGCAATGTAGCAGAGGTGGCATTGTTCCTCCCAGCAACATTTCATCCACGAGTCGGCCTCTGACACGAGCACAGCTGCACCCAGCCTCCCCCGCCGCGTCTGCAGAGCGCCGCCTGAAGCAGAGGGAGTGGAGGTCATGAGGTTTCTTTTGGACAGTCCTGCTCTGCAGCAATCAATGCCTGACCACAAACCACGCGGCTGACCCTGACGGTTTTTAATTAGGTCCTGTCTCTTATGAAGGGTGTCGGGGCTCAAAAAATCCTGCCTCGGCGTGGCCCTGCAAAGCCTCTGTCCTGCAAGCGGACCCTATAGAGAGGACGATGGGATCTCTTCACTGTCAGGGTCATGATCCTTCTGTCTCCTGAGGGCCATATACTTCGAGGAGGATTTGAGCATGGGTGATGCTTTGTCTGAATCTCATCTTGAGTCTGATCTTAGATTTTTCAAATTTCCAGTGAACCTGACTGGGGAAAGGGCTTGGGACCCATTTAAACCTGTACCACTGAAGTGAATGGGAGCTTTGGCTGTGTGTAGATGAAACGAGGCGTACGTGTGCACGACACTTTAAAGTGGGCTAAATGCATTTGCACCGCTTTAATGGTGTTTGCACGCCTCGGCAGCATAATTCCAGCTGCTGTGGGAAATTTGGCAGCGTAATGCACCTTAAATGACTTAGGGTGCAGCAAACTAAAACTTGCCCGAGGAGTTTTAGTTTGCTGCCCCTACAGCCACGGAGCAGACAACCGGGCTCCGTGCAGCTCCGCAGCTCTGCAGGCAGCCTGGCAGCAGCCTGGGAAGGCAGGCTCCGCTCAAGAAAAGCGACAAGCCTGATTGCCCCCGCCTGCCTGGAGCCCACCACTTTTAGACCCATCGCTTCAATTTAGGGCCCCCGTTTCGTCTACACACGCCCTTCACTGCAAGCTGGATCAGGCCACCTGCTAAGAATCGGAGTCGCGGAGTCTGTCAGCCATACTCAACGCCGCCTCTGCATTGAGGTGACTCTTAGCTTCATCTTCTGCACGACCAAGCTTCTCACTGGTCATAGTTTTCCATTTGGGACAGAGTCCTTGCCTGTAAGTAAGTGGCTGGAGTGCTGTGGTTCCTTATCTATATGGGGTATCTCTATATGTATATGGGCATTATCTATACAGGGTAGTGTGAGGTCATTGCACGGCAAGAGAAACAACCTCTTGCCGTCTCAGGAAGTTTGCCTTGTGACCTGGCGCAGACGTGCTCCAGCCAACTCTGGGGGTGTATAATTGTGTTGCAATGCGAGTACAATACACTGCTCCTGCCTGCAAGGGAATGCCGTTCCCTTTGACTTGCAGTCAGATAAGGGGGCCAGTCTCTGCTTCTTGTGTGAGTCACTTGTTTGTCCGCCGCGTGGGTCTGCTGCACAGGGATTTGATTGCCAGGATGGGGGACAGACTTGTATAAAAAAACCCCACTCTTCTTTTGTCCGACCACTAAACAGACTTAATGGCTCTGAACCTATGGGTCCTGCACAGCATTTAATTAGAGCGCTGTAATCCTAGAGTGCACCAGACAGTTCCCAGCCCCATGTCCCCAGCTACTCTCGTGGCTCTGCCCGCCCTGCCACAAGGGCATTGTCTTTTACAAGTAATGCTAAGTTTTCCAGCCCAGTAATTAGTAGGTCACAGAGCCAGGCCCAGCACCCACAAGCCAGCTAAGCAGAGCTTTCCTGAGGACAATAGCTGCAATGTAATAACACGGCTTTTACGTCTTCCCTGGGACTGACTAGCAAACAGGAAAAAGGGGCCGTGGGCCAGCAGAGAGAGCCATCATTCACCTAGCAAGGAGGGTGCTGTAAAGCAGGGGGTCTGTTACCTGCTTCCCTTATATCGCCTGCAGCTCTCCCTCTCCGCAGCAGTCTGCGACAAGAGCCTCATACAGAGCAGTCAGCTTCCCGGAAATGGCTAGTTCCAGCATGAAGTGTGTGGGGGGCTAAGATTGAGTGTAGTCATTTCACTGCTCTGTTGCCCAGACTGAGATGGATTTGAATGGCATTGTGTAGTGGAGGGTGCTCCCCCGACCAATGCACTGCGGACAGGACGCCCTATGAGAGCCTTGCAATTAGCTTCCCAGTGGACAGCTTCCAGCGGGAGGATCTCGGCCGCACGCCGACTTTATGGAAACGTGGGACTCCTCCCTGGCTTGCTCCTGCGGCCATTGGCTATGAGCAAGTGAGATTCGGGGGCATCTGAACTCCAAGTCTCCAGGCTTGGGCCTGCACATAGGATGCCCACCAATGGATTTGGGAGTATCTGAAGCCCTGGGCTGAAAAGTCTGGGGTGGAGGATAGTTGTCGGTTGTATTGCCACATATGGTGTTTGAACGATTGAGTTCTGCTTAAACAAGAGGATTCGGAATCGGTTCGGCTAATTTGACCTGGAATGCAAAAAATTTCCAAAAAAAATTTTTTTAAGTGCAAAGCAGGGAGAAGCCTGAGAAGGTAGAAAGTCTGGTCCTGGCCTTAGGGAGCAGACTGAGACTTGGGAAATGAATGGGTCTCCTTGCTTTGCTACAGATCCCTTTGCAGCCTTCAGCAAGTCCCCAGTCCCCAGCCGTATAATAGAGCTAACAGCACTGCCCTGCCTCCCAGGATCAATTCTTTGCCTATGAAGTACTCGTGCACTATGGTGCTGCAAGGCATGTAAGAACCTAAGCCACACGAGCATTCAGGACTCATTAGACCAACTAGATTTTTGCAAGCTTTCAATTAAAGAAAAAACATTTTTTCTTGCAAAAATTGAGGCGGTCTAATAAAAGAGATCACCTCTACCACAAGTCCTGAATGCTTTTTCCTCTAGACCAATATGGGCATGATCTGGATATAAGATACAGGAGAGGTTTTCTCATTTTCCACTCTGATCTGAGTTTTTCTGGCCATGCAACGCATATGCATCTTCTGTACCACAGCTGAACCCTAGGTGAGCACAGATGAGGCATGCACTTGATAAAGAGGCACTTCTCACCTCAGCCCCTCACTCACGCTGCACCGTACGCTACAGCAAAAACGAGAAAATTATATTTCCAACCACAGAATGACCTAGCCAGAGACCCAACCGATTTCCTACGGGTCAGAAGCCTTGCAGCATGATTGATTTTTTATTTAATGGAACAATTTTAACATCTCCATGTTGCAGAGTTCATCTGCACACTTCTCTCTGTCCGCGTTTGAGAGTTCAGCTTTTCATTATTGTTTGTATTATTCTTGCGCCTTGTCTACTTGTTGCAGCCCCTGGGACGGTCTGTCTTTCTCAGTAGTGCCTTGATCTCAATTTATATTGTACTGCAAATAATTAGGCATGTTGCTAAGGCTGCTTTCATTAGTGAAGTTGCATACAACCATTCTACTTTTCTTTAAAGATGGGAATGAGACTCAACTCCACCTTGGCTGCCATCCACAGCTGCCTCTATCACCCTGCAACACGGCTTAGCCATCATCTCTGCTAACCCCGACTGGTTCATCAACCTCTACTTGATCAGACAGAAGTGATAATTTTCACCCACTTTGGCCACATAAAGCAGATGATAGCCGTGACCAAACCCAAGTGCACAGCTGCAGACCACTTAAAAAATGGCCGGGGGGGGAGGCGAAAAATCTCACCCCCTCATTGCATGAGGGCTCACGTGACAACTTCAAAACGGCGTCTTCTGTAACTTGTGTCTGCACTGTGGGTGTATCTGAGTGCAATCCTGAGCTGTGCAGGAATGGTGGTTTCCATCCAGCAAACAGTTCCAGGTTCCCAAAATCCCTTTGATTCTCAGCTGGGGCGGTAGTCATCGCTGGCAAATGGTCTGCAGAAATATTTTGGAAAATGCTGCCTGGCAAGCTAGCCAGGCACGGCAGCCCACTACTCAGGCTTGTGTGGAGCCAGACAGCCTGGGGCAGTGCATCGGCCTCCAGGAAAATAGGCAGGTAGGCTACTCAATCAGTCTGCCTGCCTGCAGCTTGTGTTTTGGTCAAAGGTTTCAAAGTATTCTGCAGAAAGGTTTGATTCCATGAACGCAGTAAGTTTTCAACCCAAACCAGTTCCCTTGGAAAATATTTGACAAGATCTGATGACAGCCCTGAGCTGGTTTCAAAAGTTGAATAGTGTCACAAATTATCTCCCTTTGAAACGATTTTTTTTTTCCAATCCACACCCTCACCTAGGCTGAAAACTTCCATTCTTGTAATCATGCTATTTGCTTTATGTTGAACTGTTTTTTTCCCCCAATTTAACTGTATCTTCCAAGCAGGGGAGTAAAAGTGGAGATTTTAGCCCAAATGTCATCTGAGCAGAGGGTTTCTGAGTGATAGCACAATATCCCTGTGTTTTTATTTTATGCTCTTTCATAATAGAAGCCGGCTATCAGGTTTTTGTACTGCTGGCGCATCTAAAGGTAGGATTTATTAGTACATCCTGGCTTTATGTCTGTCCTTCGGTGTATTAACGCCTGTAACCAAAGTTAACATCTCTGCTGTTGCAGAGAATATCAGAGTATGTCTCACAAGATTTTTCCAAGGCCAGGCATGTCTGCTCAACAGCAGAACCAGCTGGGCTAAAAAGTTCTTTAGAAGCCTCGCTTTTCTCATTGGAGCCATAGCTATTCATGTCCATGAACCAGAAGTTTGTGGGTGGATTGAATGGAAGCCATCCAGGTTGGGGACAGACTATTGGGGAATGAGTATGTATATCAAGGGGTTTTAAGCATCCAAAACTGCACCCCCTTCACAGGGAATATCGAGTTGAGTTTCAGTTGGCAACTTGGTACCAGAAAAATGTCAACAACTAAGCAAAAATGCAGAGAAAAGTAATAAAAATCAGGACCTTATGAATCGCTTTTCAAGAGCTAACTGTGCATGTATTGCACTTGCCAAACATGACTAGGAGGAAAATGTGATAACCATCTACAAGTAGCTGAAGAGGGTTGTCACCAAGGAGAGGAAGAGGAGTTGTTTAGGATGCTCCAAGGGGATATTAGGAGGAGGAATAAGATGATATTAAGATATGGAAAATGTAAGCTGGGTATCAAGAAACATTTCCTACCAGCAAGATCCATTAGTGTGCGGAACAGTCTCCCCGAGGGAAGCAGTGGAAGCCCCGTTGCCTGAGTCATTTAAAGCTGGACAGAAAATGTGCTGTAGAAAACAATCCTGCATTGGCAGGGAACAGGCAAGATGAGCTAACAGGACTTTCCCATATCTAATTTCTGCAATTCTAGGAGTTCCACTTGGGGAAAATAATTCTCCTGATTTCTAATCTTGGCCAGAGTGTTAACGTCAGACTCGGCTAGTGCTCCATGGAAAACTCTGCAAAACATTTGATGTTGAAACATTCTGCGCCCATATGTTGGGATTCTTGGGCTGATTTTCTGCCGGGTGTTGGGAGCTTATATGGACAGCCCCAGAGGATGAAGGCTGGCGTCCACCAAAGACGGGGAACTACACGGGCAGCAACAGATACAAGCTTCTGCCACCCTGATAGCTTCCACCTCTGTGCTTGCCACTGGGTGAAAAACCAGTTCCACTTGCATGACCTGGTCACCCCTTAGCTTTCATCCTTTCTACACCGCTGGTCCTGGCTTCCCATGCTTTTTGCATTAATCAAAGCCTGTCCTTGCTAAGAAGTTTTTTACCAGGATGGGACTCGGCCCCATTCTACTGCTGAATATTTGAACGATGTGGCTGAGAGCAGCAGCAAAGAGCCCTCCGACAACTGTTGTTTCCTGTCTCCTCCTACTGCAGTGTCCAGCTAACGAGTCGATGTGCAAGCCGTTCCTTGTGTTGAGCAATAATAACCAGTTCAAATTCACCCTCAGGAGGGGATAGCATAGCTCAAGGAATTAGGTTTATACTATAAAGCCATTCACCTCGAGGTTACTGGATCACATCCAGCCATGGAAATAGATTGCTTGATATTCCCATTTACAGCTTTGCAGAAATGTCTTCCTTCCTTCCAGCAGAAAGGCTCGATTCCCATCCCATTCTCCAACCAACCTATGAATTACACTGATGTAATTCATAGGTTGGTTGGAGAATGGGATGGGAAACGAGCCTTTTCTGCTGCCTTTCTGTTTCTCTGCGTAGCCGGAAGGGAGGGTCTTGCAAAAGTTTCCAGTGTGATTTAACTCACCCAGTGAAGGTGACAGCAAAACCCCTGCTAACTTGACTGAGAGCATGCTACCGTATTGAGAGCATCCCTGGTGCCCATCAGTCCAGGAGACGGATGCGGGATAGACAGTTTTCTGGCTGTAGAGTTTTCTCTGATCCCTTGTCCATTCATGCAACTGGACAGTGTTGTTTGGCAGCACCCTTTGAAGCGATGACCTTTAGGACACCCTGCACCCTTTGGAGCAATGACCTTAAGGCAGGATGAGGGACACCAGTGATCCTTCTGAATCCTTTGCTTGGCTCTGGTCTCTGCCCCCATTCCTGTTTCTATATCCTTTGCCCCTCCTGATCTATGGACCCTGTTGTCTGACTTTTAACCAAGGAGGCAGGACTGACTTCTTCCAACTCAGGGTAAAATGCGTGGGTGCCTTTTATCTGTGCTAAATTCATTAAAAAACAAAAAACAAACCCAAGTCCGAGTTTTGAAATGATTAATAATAATCATACAGCCACGCAGATTTTCTTACCTCCGCTGCCAGCTTTCCCAGGGTGTAGATCGCAATCATCTCAGATAAGCATACATATATGTTTACACCCTTAATCTTTAACATCTCGACATTTTCCATTCAAGCATCATTTTGGGGGAGGTAGTTGCTTGCACAGCATAGGGGCATAACATTCACAGAAGCAATTCTCCTTCGTTTTCCACTTGCCCTGCAGATCTCGAGCCGTGCTGCTGCTTTGATTTCATTAGGGTTTCCTCCTGGGAGTTTTTTAAACTGGAGCATAGGCAGCAGGAGGCAAGTTGGGAAAGCAACATAGGGGTGGGGGGGGACCTGATGAATCTGTTAATCTTTTTCAAATTGACACAGCGACGGTGAGGTTCAGCTTGAAGGGCTTTGTCAAAAGCTTTTTGAAAGTCCGAATAAAATAGTCAGACATAGACATGAAGGGACCATAATGATCATCTTGTTTCATCTGCTTAACACAAGTCCACCAGTCATGATCTGGACCTGCTCAACCCTTGAGCCAGCGACCCACAGGTGAAGGGCCTCGGATCCCATTTGCCACTCCATGAGCCATTGTCTTTGCCCCTAGCATGTGGCAAAGCTATTGTGCAAACTGTATTCATCCACTGTTTTGCTGAAATAATTGTAAATGCTTCAAGTTATGAATGGTGGACTACTCATCTGTGCTAATTCTTGTAAAAACATCAAGATTGGTGCCGTATTGTGCCGCCGTCTGAATGCCCACGGCTTGCACAGAGCCAAGGAGCAGCAAAGTTTGCGGCTTTACTGTTCAGCCGGCTCCGCTCGCAACCTCTGGAGGTTTGCTCTCCCCCTGAATCCTGCCTGAACTTGAATTGTTCCAGGAGCCCCTGGAGCAATCCAGCACGTCCTGAGAAATTCGTCTCGTTGCTGTGACTTGAGGAATCGCGTGAGCGGCATCGCCAAGTCTGGCTGCGGATGAACTGGAAAGGCCCAATGTTCTCCTTTGGTTTTAACCCTTCTCAAGGAGAGCTCTTAACCTCTTGGTGAAATGTCAGCTTTTCTGCACGCAGCTGGAGATCCAGAAGGAGGGGGTGGCGGAGAGCTGTCCTTCAGTGCCGTGAGTCTTTCTCATCAGTATACAGAATTATTCTAGCTTTTGCCCAATACACTGAGAAGTCTGTAAGCTGGAAACATTCACAGGGGATTTTCTTGATATCAGAAACACTTTGCATTTACAAAGCGCCCTTCAACTTGGCATCCCCTTGCAAAGGTGAGAAAGGCACCTCCATCTTGCACTTGGCAAGCAGAGATTAAATGCCTGGGCTGCAGTAACTCCAGCACTTGGGGAAGTCAGACACCTTCCAGACCCACGGTCTACTTTTGGATCATAATGACCTACAAAGGGCATTCAAAATATGGTGGGATTTCTTTTAGCTTTGTGTGTTTTATTGGTGCAAATAAGACTTGAACCTGTCACGCTCCTTGGAGACCCCATGGTGGGGTTTTTATGAGTATGGGAGCTAGGATCAGTGTCCCACCTACTTTGTGCTCCCTCCCTGATTTTTCTGTGCAGTTTCAATAGGAGTTAGTATTTTTCTTTATTTGCTGCCTAATATTCTGCATTGTGACTTGTATGTGGGGATGCAACTGCCGCCTACAGATGCAGAAGCAGCTGAAATGGTTGCTTACTTTGTAAAGTACTGCGGGAACCTTCAGGGGGAAAAAATGGCATATTTTTGTACAAGAGGATAATAAGTATGGATAAAACACTGGGATTCAAAATGCAGCTTTGCCTGTAGGTGCTGTGCTTGCAGCATCCATACTACCCAAAGCCCAATACATCACTGCACCCGCTAAATAAGCCCTGTAATAGTGTTCAATAACCAGCAAACTGCCACCTCTTCCCTTGAGATCCAGGTTAAACACAGGGTTTCAACAGCTCCATCAAGTCCTGTGATGGTGTTTGATGCACATGCACAAATCATGTCACAGGAGGGAAGCCACTTATTGCCTCCAACCAATTCTGCACCTTCTCAGTACACGGGACGTTACTTATGCTCTGGTTGTAGAGTGGGAATGGCCCGCAGAGTCCGGTCGAAGCTGGTGGTGCTCTCACTAAGCACAGCAATCCATCCAGGGACTATCCTTTGTGGGATGAGGGTCTCGGGGTTCACCGGCACTACATGGTTTCCCCAGGGAAACTTTCCTGTTGCCTCAAAAATCTTGCATTTACCCACACTTACATTTTCAGCCCTGTTCAAAACCCTGGTATTGGCAGGTATTGTATCAGTACCGAACATCCAGAAGAGTCCTATCTAAATCACTGCTGCTGCTTCTCCCTGCCACTCAGCTCTGGCACAGCCCTAGGAGCTCCCAGCAGCTGGCTATGAAGCCACCTTTCAAATGCCTCTGAAGCCCCTGGCTCTGGCCTATAGTCCACAGGTTGCTGCCCTCTACCTTATGCATGGATTTGTTCCAGCTTGAATTTTGTTCCAGAAAAGGGGATCTGTTTCATGACAGAATAGTCTGCAACACCAGAAAGTATGGAGCACACCGGTTCCCATACTCGAGCTAGTGCAGCCACTGTTGCACAGTGGTATGTGTGTGCCTCTGCCACTGCTGCATGTAAAAGGAGCCATGAAGCCAGATGAACTACTTATTTGGGGAGGGAACATGCAGGGAGCAGAGGCAGCACGTCTGAGCATGGCACTGCCCAGCACCCAGCTGGGGTGGTAGAGATTTGAACCTCTGAGAATATGGTGGCTTTAAATCAGGGGTGGGCAAAATACAGCCCATTTGTCTTCCAACAAATTGGATCTGACCCGTGAGTAGGTGGCTGCCAATTGATTGGATCCAGCCTGCAGCTGCCTCATGGGACCAAGCCCTGCCCACTCCCACCCAGGGCAGCTTGTGCTACACTCCTGCCCATGCCCACCAGTCCTGGCCCTGGCCAGCACACAGCTTCCCAGGAGGGCTATTCCCAGTGTGGCTGCAGCTGCCCGGGTACCACCCGAGTACCACTCGGGTCCCCCTGCCTCCAGTAGCTCCTCCTCCTCCTGCCTTTGTGCCATGGGGAAGGATGGTGGCCATGGGGATGCACGCTGGGTACCACATGCCCAGCCAGGCAGGGGGGAAGCTGCAACCAGGTGGCTCCTGCCCCAGCGCCTGCCATCCCTGCCTGGCAGGATGAGCAGCCACCTGCGGGAGGCTGAGTGGGTGGAAGGTGGCCAGGAGCTGGAGCTGGAGCCCCACGCACTGGGGCAGGAGCCACCCGGCTGCAGCTTACTCCACAAGACTGCTCAGCACGTCTCCCCATGGCCGCCATTGCTTCCCCATGCTACCTGCTTCCCAGAGCAGCAAAGAAGGGGCAGGAGGAGAAGGAGGAGCCGCCAAGCCATACCCAGGCATCTGCAGCCACACTGGGAGCAGCCCCGCTGGGAAGCTGTGTGCACTGGTCAGGCATCAGGGCTGGTAGGAGAGAATGGGAGCTTTGCACTGGCTGCCCTGGGCTGGAGCTGGAGGGACTCAGCCCCATGAGGAGTGCTGCAGGGGCAACCGTAGGCCGGATGCGGGGGCGATTTGCACATGCACCTGCACCGCCCAGGCGAGCTCTGCTGCACGCACCCCCCACCCATCCCCACCCCTGGCTGGCTCCCGGGACCTAGCACACAGGCAGAGCCCTCCCCCTCACCCCCATCACACACTCACCCACCCACCCGCACACTCATCCTCCCACACACACAATGTACAAAAGTAATACTTTATTTTGAGCTATCATGCAAATGCCTCTATATACACTACTAAAAAATAACAAACCATAGATCAGGACAAACATATTTTTTTAAATAAAATTAAAATATGTTCAAGTAGATGTTTGATTTTTTTAGTATATGAGTTGTTTTTATCTATAACTTGTTCAAATTCATATCTTTTGAAAGATTTTATGTGTGCAGCCCTCAGCAGATCACCAGAACTCATTACGTGGCTCTCCAGCCAAAAGAACTGCCCACCCCTGCTTTAGATTGTTCCCACTCCCCTTAGCGCTGTCAGCCGTCTACCAGGTTAGCTCTCGATGCAATGTCCGAGTTGATACCAGGGCTGGTATTGGCACATGCAGTCCTCCAATAATGAGCCAACGGCACTGCTGTCCTTCAACAGTGACCTGCCTGCTAGTCTTCAGACTAAGCTATACTGGGCTCGCAGTGAGCAGATGTCCGCATCTCCCATTTGAAGAGTGCAGGGTGTTGTTGGTAGCCAGCTCAGTGCCTATTACCGACTGCCTTTCCCAGTGCTACAAGCATAGCTCCGATTTACCATGTTATGCCCCATGGACCAAGAGAAAGGTTCTGGATTTTCTTTGGAAGCATAGCCAAGTCATTTCCATAGCAATTACATAAGGCCTGAGCTTAACTGTGTAGGGACTGATGCCAGTGGGAGATGTAGCTGCTTAACAACTCTGGGATCGGGCATGTAGGAAGTGATTTTGAAGTGCCTAATGCTTTCCACACCTATTGACTTCAGAAGGTGAAGGGAGCACTCAGCCCCTTGCAGAAGATCCCCAGAACCTCCTGGGATGTGAGAGCTCCGGAGTCCCTAAATTCAGTACAGTGGATGGAGCTTGATGAATAAGCTACTTCTCAGGTAAGGATAAGAGCAAAGTTTTACAATAAGACTCCTGTGCAGAGTTTGGCCTTATGCACCTTCAGTCTCTAAGGACAGGCAGAACTCTCTAGCCCAGGGGTGGGCAAAATATGGCCCGGGGGCCAGATCCGGTCTGCCAGGCCATTCTATCCAGCCCACAGGGCCCCTAAAAAATTTAGAAAAGTAATATTTATTTGCTTCTAGCTGCCTGTCAAAGATGACAGGACCCAGGGGCAGTAGGGCCTAGAGGAAATTGGTGGCAGGACTCAGCAGCAAGGCCTGGCCAGCTCTGCCCCTGCAACCAGAAACCCCTGCCTAGCAGAGGCTTCTGGCCTGAATCATTACAGGCCAAAAACTGCTCTTTGGGATCTGCGAGTCTGGTGCTTGAACAATAATAGCCAGGTTATTTATTAAAGCCTCCAACAGACAAATCGATATTTGGCACATCGAGGAAGATTTTCACTGGAGACTTCGAAAAAACTCTTACATGACTACCACTGAGTTTTTCAAAGGGCCCTAAGGATATTAGGCACCTGAATCCAAAGGAAAGCCAACCCTCAGGCTCCTATGAAAATCCCAGCCCAGGGGAGTTGAGTTCTTAACAACTTTGAAAACCCGGTCATCACTTAAGGTGTCTTAATCGGAATTCAGGGCCAGTGTTCTTGGAAAGCCTGTGGGGGTGAGATCTGTAGCTTCCTATAGACTCACTCCTTAGGCTGATTTGAAAATCCTGATTTAAGTGACTATTTTTAGGCAGCCAGCTTTGCAAACATTGAAGTCAGTGATTATGAACGGTGAAAGGCAACAGCAAGAAGAAAGAGCTTGATTCTCATTTTCCCTAAGCTCTTGTAGCCCCAAGAGCCCCTATCCTGCCATAGCAGTGGAAAGAAGTTTGTTCATAAGTAAGGATTGAGCTATTTTGAAATATTAGCTGTAAGTGAAGAAGTCATGGGAATTGGGTATTACACTAAAGAGAATGCCCAATTTTCCCTAGAAATCATTGGACTGAAGAGCACAGGAAGGTTCATTTGATTATACAATACCACTCATTTGAGAGCTTTAAAGTTACAAGATTAATTTATAATTGATGTGAAACCGGCAGCCAGTGGAGGTTTGGCAAGAGCTGATACTAGATGGCACCCACAGCAAGCAGTAGGCTTAAGATGCCTTCTGGATATGGTACAGGCTGTATTGTCATGCAAGGGATGTGCGTTTCCCACATCAGCGTTGTTCTGCTCTGCCTTGTGGAAGAAAATGCAGGACGGCAAGTTTCTGAGCAGAAAGGATAGTCATCCTTTCATGAATAATCAAAGACACGCCTGCAAATTTCACACGAATGTGCACGTTTCAGAGACAGCTACATAAAACCTCTCCATCTTGGAGAGTAACATTATCAATGCAGCGGGGGATGAAGGTCCAACCGGTACCAGCTCAGCTGCCCTTGCAGTGTCGCAGGCTTTGCAGGACAAGCAGCAGTTCCCCGTCACCAGCCGGCACCTGGGCAAAGTCCATGAGTGCCCAAAGTAACGGATGTTTATGTACCCATGCAGCGATTTCCTCTGTGAAATGGTCTGTTCTGAGTGTGAAAATGCACTAGTAATCGTGCAGGCAGCACAAACCCTTTGGGGAGGCAGGTTAAGTCCAGAGTTTTGAAAGACCAAGCTCTTCACTTCCGTGCCCGAGGGCCATCGCAAGGGGGGCGGTGAGCGGGGTGACCGCCCCAGGTGCCGAAGCAAAGGAGCGCCAACAGGCACTGCCCAGCTGGGGCAGGGTGCAGGACGGAGCCACGAGCCGCTCGTTCGGGGTCGTACGGGGATGGGGTGTGCACTCCCAGGCAAGCATGGGGGGGAACATGTGCCCCCGGATCTGTGCATGGGGTGAGGGTGGGTTGCCATTGCAGGCTTTGCCCCAGGCGCCAAACTTCCTTGCCATGGTACCGCTGTGCCGGCACAAACATTTTGGCTCCATTTCAGGACATCATTTAAGCATGTGCTGTTTCCTTTTGCATCAGCGTATGCTTGAGCCACAAAGGGACTTAAGTGTTGTAGGGCTGTCTCTCACAACCCCAAATGTTTAGGTGCGAGATGCTTAAAGGCTTTCAGGCATGCAACTCCCACTGATTTCAACAGGAGTTAGGGGCTGGAAACCCCCAAGAAAGGTCCACAGCCCTGCATTAGGTTGCAATGCACGGGCAGAGTGACATGGGAGAGTCCCTAATCTGGCTGTCTGCACCAGTTAGAAATCAGTGTGTCTTCAGTGCCTGGCTCCAGCTGCAGACAGGCACTTCCCTGCACTCGGGACGCAGGGTCCACAACCTCCTTTTGGAGCTCACACCTTTCTTATGAGACCAAAGAAGAGGTTACTCCTTTCTTTCAAACCACGGCCTGAGATGGCAGGGCCTGCACCACTTCCTCAGCCCACGCCTTTTACATAATAGCCTAGTGGGCGGAGCACTCCCGCAGGATGTGGGGCAGCCATGTACAGTTTCCGTCTCTGCCCGAGGGATTTGACACCCACCTGCCCCATCCCCTCGGACAGCACCGGGTTAGAGGCTTTCCTGGGACAGAGATGATCCCCACCCGCTCTCTTGAACTAGTGAATACAGGAAGGCAGGACCCGCTGGGCCGGAGACAGCGAGCAGGGGCAGGAACGTGACTGCAGCCTAGTGGGCAGAGCACTCACAGGGCTCCAGCCCCTGCTCCTAATGCTGTTTATGGATTTTTATCTAACGATTTTTTCATGGGAAAGACAGAAACAGCCCTGGGAGCCATAGGCACCAACTTTTCTTTTTGCCAGGGGGGCCTAAGTTGATGGACACATGGGAAGTTTTATGCATTTCAGGTGACAGCCCTCTTGCCAAGGAGCCCACAGGCTCCCATGTACTCAGCACCTCCACTGGGAGCAGGGAGCAGACCCAAGCTCCTCTTTCCCCCTGACCACTAGGCTAGATGCATCCCGCCTTATAGTCTGTCTTTCTCCCTATATGATCTTCTGTCCAGTGGGACCGCCGCAGCAGGAAGAGTCAGGGGCGCCCCGACCCAGCCTAGCTTCTAGCCGGGGAGGTGGGAGCTGTGCGGCTTAGCGTGTGAGTCCTGACAGAGCTTAAAAAGGCACGAACGAGACTGAAACAATGCTGAGCATGAACAGAAGCAGAACCTGAGGCATGGAGGGAATTTTTCTGATGAAACCTCAGGCCCCGGCACAGTTAGCTGGGGGTGGAGGAATGCACTTGCATGCCCAAAGTTTGCCTGCTCACAGCGCTGTGCAGAGATACGGTGAGCTTATGGTGAAGCTCCTGCCCCAGTCACCCCACCCCTGACCCCTCCTGTCTCCATTAGGCTGGCATCCACAGCAATGTGGCCCCCCAGACTGGCATCCCACAACACACATCAGGTTTACCTCCATGAGTTGAGGCAACAAATGCAAGCTACTCTTACCCTTCCTGGGAGAGCGGCTCAAATGTGACCTACACAACCTCAATGGCGTGGAAAATAGTGCTGTCTCAATGTGGGTGGCTTCTCTGCTTTCTCTGCTGCTGGCTCCAGGTGTTAAGGGTTTGTGGTAGATAAGGCCCATCCTTGCTAAAGTGTGTGTGTATATATATATATGTACGTGTGTGTGTGTGTGTGTGTGTGTGTGTGTATTGCCATGTCAGTCTCCCAACTCTTCACAACTTGAAGAACCTGGTACCCTGGTTAAAACACACCAGTGCCTTATCTGTGTTCAAAGACCATCACACTTAAGGCTGCCTATACATGTGATTGGGGGGGGAGGGTGCATTTTAATTAGAGCAATTCCCAAACAGCCGCTCTAATTAAAATGGGTCACCTTCACGTGTATCGTCTCCCCCCTCTCCTCCACCCCCACACACATGTCAAAATGGCCATGGGGGCGTTTTAACTAAAGCTCATTTGACAAGGTTTACTTAAGGTGCTCCCGTGGCCGCGGGGGGCTGAATACACATGACAGTGAAGCGATGCTGGAGTGTTTTAATTAGATCACAAACAAGCACATCTATAGGCAGCCCAAGAGTCTAGCTTTCTAGTGAAGCATCTGCTCATACAGAGCATACTTGCTTGTAGTGCTGCACAAAGAGCAAAGAAAAGATGGACAGCCAAGCTTTAATGCTCTTCCCAGAAAGCCTTCTGACCACAAATTAATTTCTCATGCATTGTCTGATTAAAGGACAGATATGCCCAGGTGACTTTCATTTCTTCTTCCTTCTAATTGTGGTCTTGGTGGAAAATGACGTTGAGACAAATGTCATTAAAAACCACATGTGTGTTGCAGGCTGGCACTGCAAGCTATTGTGGCTTTGTTCCTATTTGTCTGTGAAACTGTGTATATCTCAGTATTGGTGCCAAGGCATTTTCCAAGAATATCAGCAGGTTTTGCAGGAAGTTGGGCCAGTCCTCAGCTCAAGGCAGGAAGAGTAATGAATTGTTGAAATGAGGGGCAGGGGAGAAAAAAAAACCCCAAATGCTCTTAGATCATTGAGACCACCTCCCTGCCGGGGCTCAAGCCTTCCCTCTGATCCCTGCCACCGTTCTTGGTCCAGTTCTGCCCATGTGATGGGGTTTCCACCCCTTCCCTTGGGAGCTTATTCCACAGCCCAATAGATCTGACCATTAGGAAATGTTTTCTGAGATTAATCTCAATTTTCCTTTGTTCCACTTCATTCCATAACCCCTTAGACTGCTTAAATCAATGGGTTCTTGGAATATTGCCTGGGTTCGTGGAAAACTGCAGAGCAATAGCAGATGAGAGAACAAAGGAATGAAAGGAAATGGATGAGAATTTGACAGCGGCCTTCCTTTGAGGGCATGTTATCTGTCGGCATTTTTATGCGGGGAACCTTTGAAGCTCTTTTTTTGGGGGGTGTGGGGGGAGTGTAGATGAAGGTGTCAGGGAGTCACAGGCATGCTCCCCCTCCCGTCCTGTTAGACGGGACTTGGGGGCTCTGGAGCGATCCCAGTAAAGGAGAAGGAGGTGGGGTCTCGATATTGAGACACAGAGAGGTTAGTGAAGGATTGGCTTAAAGGACATCAGGCCATGTGTTTCACCATCATTTCATTGTATCCCAACCCGTCTGCTTCTCCCTCTGTTCAGAAAAGAAAGCACATGGGCCCGACGCGCTCTGTCACGACTCCACTTTTATTCTAGAGTAACGTCTGAACCCCACAAGGAAACTGGGAGCAATCGAGTTGGGCTCAGTGTATTAGCAGTGACCTCTAACAAGATCCCTAGTCCCCCGGAGGCATAAAGACAGACAGACGGCAAGGGACAAAAGCAGCACCCTTGCATCACAAGAGCCGAATAACCAAGGAGCCGAAGCCCATCTCTTACCTGGTCTCACCGCCGTCGGAAGGGTCTCGTCTGGGCTTCTTCACATCAAATGTGTTTAAAAAAAAGCAAAGCCAAAATATATTCCTCTGCGTTAGTGAATTTTGGAAGAGAGGCGAAGAGGGGAGCAGGCCACGTAGCATCCACCGTGCTGACTGACATTCACAAAGCCTCGTTCACGGGTTTCTTTGAAATGTGACCTATTTCCTCGTTGCAAAGACAGGAAGGGAAAGAAGAGAAAATAAAAGCTCTTCAGCTCTAACAGGGGAGCGAGCTCTCAACACCTGCTCGGTACCATGGCAGAGCTAAGTCTTTTAGTGGGGGCAACAAAATCGAATGAGGATGCTGAAGCAACTGTGTTCATCTCCTGTAGCGCTGGGGGAAGATCTCGCCCTTCCTGGACAGCAAGTCCACGGAAGAAATGGGACTCAAACCCTCTCACATAAATGCACCACACTAGCAGGCCACTACACTTGACTTGGAAGTTACTAGGGGCGAGAAGAGTGTTTAGTCTCCAGGGAAGATTGTAGATTTGGTCGCTCCATCGAGATTACCAAGAAAGGACACGGCCACCGTTATATAAAAGAAATTACACGATGCAATGCCTCGGATAGAATGGGATTATATTTGATAGTGCAGGAGGTACCCACCAGTGCTATGGCTCTGTGTGTATTGCTCTGCCAGCAGCTTTTTGTGCAGATGATGTTCAAGTAGCAACTGGACTGAGGTCTGCCACCCGCATTTCACAGCAACCCGTGCCCACAACGGAAGGACTCGTAGTTCCTGTTGACCCGGGTGTCAGCTCCCACCTACGAGAAGAGAGGTGCTGCACCCCAGTGCCAGTTCTGTACTCTATTTGCTGAGCAGCAGAGACCTCGCTATCTTACGAGATCAGCGTGACATGCATTTTACCAGGCAATCAGGACAATGATAACAATATGCTGATGACAGTTCACTGTGAACAGGCTGCAGCATACCAGACAACTCTCTCTGCTTTGGTGTCCCTGTCCCTGTCCCTGTCTCCAAGGACTCAGAACTGTGGCCAAGGTATGGTTCAGCTGGTTTTTGGTTTTTCCCATCTTTTGTGATGGTGCATGAACAAGACCCACAGTAAAGGTCACAGCTCACGTGGCCTCTGTCATCGGTCTCACTTATCCTCCTACAGGTCTCTCACATGCTGTTTCCAGCACAGGCTAGAAGAGTGGGTAGCGTTGCTTTGAAAACCTTGGTCCCCTGACTGCATTTCCTTGTCACACTCTTCCTTTGTCCTGGTGTTGGTTGATCCTTCTGGGGAAAAAAGTGTGACACAACCCAACTTATACCACCATCGTATCATGGTGCACCAAGCTCCCCATCTTTGGGGACACAGGACAATCTCCGTTAGCTTTTAATTGCATTCAGACTTTGGATTCTGTCATTTCATTTATGCAGAATGGTCTGCATAAGGATTGCCTACCTCTTTCTGGTGTGTCTTTGTGGATCTTTTGGGAGGCTTTGGCCAATAGATCTCATGCTCAGGAAGTTTGCTCTGATACTTGACCTAAATATTTCCTCACTGTATTTCACACCAATCCCCTTGTTTCAATCCCATCTTGTTATGTCAAATAAGTCCTTGGAGGCAGTTCTTGGGCATCTTTGTAAATAAAGAGGGACCCCACCTGGAGTCTTAGTACCTGGAACCCCTAATCGTTAGCTTTAAACCCCATAGATGCTCTTTTTTACACATTTTCATAGACCTCCTGTCAGGAGAGGGCAGCACAAGCATATGAATGGGTCTGATTCAAGCAGAAGAGAGAGGACTGAGTTGCTCCAGCCATAGACAAACCAACCTAGACCTCCCAAGGTCTGGCATGGCCAGACCCTGGGCTGGATTCCTGTTCACGGAAAGGGTGGAGTTGAGATACTTAGCACAGTGGTTTCACGCCTGACATTTATAACCCTAGAGGGGTTCATTGCAGACTGTAGGATGTCCTGATCATCCTGCCCCTCCTGAGAGCAGTAAATAGAGAAGGGGAACTAATAACAGTGGACTGGTTGAGAACCACCAGCCTAGAGACGAGAGGTTTAGATCACTAATTGATGTAAAATGCTTTCAGATACTGAGATGAGTGAAAAGTGCAACAGAAGAAGAAAGTCCCTGCCTTTGAAAGCTGCTCCATTCATTCATCCTGGGATTTCTTGTCTTATATTTCAATGTGCAGCAGCCTTAGATTTTTTCCTCTTCCATTTGTAGTAAAAGTTTCATGCTAAACACGGGATACAGTAAGGTGTAAAAGCTTGGTACGAACGCTACAGGTGTGGCTATGCTGCACACCATCACGACCCAAAATTTCACAGCCTTGTTCATGCACTACTGTCCCCACCAGTAGGGACCCAAGCTCGCTCTCTCCGGAGGTGTCACTAGTATTTGTCTGCATATTTGTCCCTCACTGCTGACCCTCCTCCATCTGGGCAGGAAGCCATTTCCTTGTGGATTGTCCCGTTCCAGTTATACTTTCTTGCCATCTGTCTTCTTGTAACACTGTCAAATGCGGGGTTTGCTTTCCGTTATGACGCCTAATGCACCTTTAGAGAGATGCAGGTGAAAGTGCCACTACGCACATTGTAGCCGTGCTGCAGCTAACACCTGGGATGAGTGAAACGGTTGCAGTTTTTCTCTTACTGTGCATGCTGTTAGTTGACTTCCTGTTTGCATTTCTCTCAGCTCAGACTATGATTAAGGACAATCATTTCACTACTGTTTATAGCCAGCTTCACTTGCAGGTTTTCAGCCCAGCAATATTTGGGCTACAAGTAAAGCAGGAGAAATAATAGTAATAATAATAACTATAAAAATAAGAATAATATATCCCATGGCTCCATCCTGCTCCCTACCCCAGCTCTGGGGTCCCATTCACCGCCCTGGCTGGGCAGTGCCCCCACCCATCTCCTGCCCCACTCCCACCCTCACTATGGGGCTTTGATCTGCTCCCACCATGCCCCTTCCCTCCCCCACGTCCCTTCCCCTCCGCAGACTTATCTTCAGGGCACTGCTCTCCACGCTGCCCAGCTGCATTCCTCGCCACGTGCATGTATTCGGCTGAATGCATGCATGCAGCGTCCAGGAGCCCCGGCCAGAAGGCATATTATATTTATCAGTGCGTTATTGGCTACGCCGGCCAAAAAAGCCAATAGCCGATAATGTTAATTTTCCTTTTATCCGTGCCAATCTGATATAGCACCAATATATCAATGCAACTCTTCCAATAATAATAATAACACTAATAATAATTATTGTTGTTCTTTGGTCCTGGGTATGACCGTAAGCTGCATCTGACTTGAGGGCCTGGTGGTAATGTGGGATTCACTCAGCCTCAAGTGGCTGGTCTCATCCCAAACGGCGTGAAGTCACCCGTGTCCTGCTGCAGCCTCCCACCGGAAGACCTGTTGCGATGATGATGTGTTGCAATGCAGCCTCACCAGGCCTGAAATGGCTTTGGGAAATCCTTGATTAACCTGCAAGCTCCAGCTGTCACCTCTCCAGTGGGTGATGCTTGCGCTGTGCCTCAAAATGTCCCTCTTTGCAGTGTTTGTAGAGGGACAGTCAGAACCAGCATGGCAGCCCTGTGAGATCTGTGCCAGTCTAGTGACTGGTGATACTGGTCTAATGACTGGTGACACTACGATCTAGTGACTAGTATATCTAGTGATATACAAGCGCTCTGGAGCTTACAGTGAAAGTTACTGTTCAGGCTCCTATGCCAGGGGGAATATAGGAAATACTGAAACACTTCAAATCTGAATCCAGATGTGACTGCTGCCAGTGGCGGCCACGGGAGAGCACGGTGTAACTGGGCATCTGGGCACGTGGTGTTTCTAAGGGTTCTCTGCCAAACGGACGAGAGCGCGGTGAAGCCGGGTGTTTGCATGCTGTGCATCTGCTGGAAACGGGACCACGAGTCCTCCTTGCTGTAGAGATTGTGAAAAAAAACACCGGCCGGGAGGTTTGGAGTCTTAATTACAGCCTGGGTCCTGTGTCACCTGCACCCTCTGCTGGAGGGAAGCAAGACAGCTCAGAGAATCAGGACAGTCGGACCCTCCAGACCAGACTTTTTGGCAAGCGTGCCACAATTTAGCCCTGCACCCAGCCCAAGTGCTGCTTTGCTCTCCTTCCCCTGCCTGATCTGCGGCTCCACTTTCTGCTCTCAGCCCTGTGCTCCCTGCCCAATCCCCCTCTTTTCTGCTTCCTGCCCTGCGTTCCCTGCCTGGCCTGCTGCTTTGTTTCCCTCTCCGTCTGCCACTGTGCTGCCTGTCCCCTCCCTGTGCTGCCGCATGCCGACCCTGCTGTAGACTGGACACAGCTGCTGGACGTTGCCTTTTTTGCTCTAGTGACAGAGGCTTGTGCATTGGAAGCAGGAGGACCTGAACTCTGTTCCTCCTGCTGCTGCACATTTCTAATGATCACATCATAAAGTAGACAGACAATAGCTCTAGGGTCAGTCATGCCCAGCTGGCCACTTCTCAGGGTCAGGATAAGAGTCTCTGTCGGGATGTGAGTGGGACTAGTAAACAGATCCAGCTGGGGCTCTTGTCCCTCCTGTGCCAGGTTCATTTCTGTGAGTACCCTGCTCCTCTTGAAATCTGGTCTTCAACTTTTTTTTTGCAATTATATATATACATCTACATATACACATCTACATATACAAATACACGCACACACATATACATACATACACACACATATGCATACATACATATACATACGTGCATATGCATATATATACATGCATATACATGTGTATATATACATATATATGCACGTACATATATACATACATACATATACATACATACATACATGCATACATACATCTCTCTCTCTATATATATATAACTCCACCTCCAACAACTGTGCCCAAAACCCAGGCCTTGCCACCTTAGCCAGGCTGCCCACAGCAATGCAGAGCAGGCAGAGGAGAGAATCCCCATGTGCGGGGGGAGGCAGCTTTGAGCTGGAGGCAGGAGAGCAGACTTTAACCTTGCTTCCTTGTTTGTAAGAAGTCTCCAGCATCCTTCCTACGGGCTCCACAAATGCCAGAGTCTGACTGCAAGAAGAAGCTCTGCCCTAAGGGAAAGAGCAGGCAGCTGAGGGGATGGGGCCAGTGGGGCAGCGAATTCCCCAAGGAGAAAGTTGTACGTTTGCAACCTCGCTTCTTCTTAATTACACACTGAACCACTCCATCACAACCTTAGCAGGGAGAAGTCGATCAAAAGTTCCTTGCCTTGGCCTTGGGCCACAGTCAATACAATTAGTGAGCTTTCTCCCGGCCGGAAGCACTTCCATTCAACAGTTAAGCCCCGAGTACTTTGTTTAACTGCTCTTTTAATGTCTGCACTTTGGGGGCTCACACAATGGCTAAAACAGCATGAATGGTATGAAGAGGAAGGAAGCCACTCTTCCCACCCAACGAGGGAGCTGGCCAAGAATCCAGCAGTCACCTCCTCTTTGAAATGCGCTTTATAATGGAGACCTGATCCCATTTGGTTTTCAGTGCCAGTAATGAAAGGGTATTTCCTTGCCTGGTATGTTCTGTTCTCTGGTGTCACCTCCCGCAGAGGCACCAGGGGCTCGGCCCTCTGCTCTCATTGTCATGCTTCCAAAGTGCCCATGGATGTCACCCACCCATCCGTCATCGCAGAATGTGAGCCTCTTGCTGAAGCTTTGTATCCCAGCAGGGGAGCTTTAACTTTCCAAATGAATTTATTGCCACGTAGCATACAGATGTCATGATGCAGATTCAGGAATGGGAACCCAGTGCTTCGCACTCCCACCACCAGGCATCTCTCTTCTTACACCTGTATGGCTTCTCCTTTCTATGGGCTACTGAGGCCGACACATGCAGTCCTGGCCCACGCTAGACCCAATGGCTCCTTTCTCCTCAAACCCTCCAAGCCTGTTTCCAAGCTCAGTATGGGACATATTGAGACAGATTGCAGAGGTAAGGCAGTCGGGAAATAGAAGGATGCTCAGAAGGTAGTAGCGTAGTCACTAGGTGCAGAGGAGACGGTCTGTCCTGGGTCAGTACTGGCAGGGGAGTCTTGACTTGTGGGCAAAAGCCAAGCTGCAAGAGTGACAGCCATCACAGGCCATTGATGGAAGCTGAACCCAGGAGCTGATCCAAGAGCATAAGCTTAAATGAAAGCCTGGTTGCCCAGATGTAATAGCAGCCTCCTGAAAGTCTACCCTTCCTCTAGCCATTAGATTGTGACGGCCCCATTACACTAGCTTGAGTTACACACTCAGACTAGTGCCTCCAAGCTGCCATGGTGCAAAGCCTTCTCTTGAGGGTTAGACTATGCTGGCTATATAACTGCTCTTACCAAGGAATGGTCTGCATAAGGATTGCCTACCTCTTTCTGGTGTGTCTTTGTGGATCTTTTGGGAGGCTTTGGCCAATAGATCTCATGCTCAGGAAGTTTGCTCTGATACTTGACCTAAATATTTCCTCACTGTATTTCACACCAATCCCCTTGTTTCAATCCCATCTTGTTATGTCAAATAAGTCCTTGGAGGCAGTTCTTGGGCATCTTTGTAAATAAAGAGGGACCCCACCTGGAGTCTTAGTACCTGGAACCCCTAATCGTTAGCTTTAAACCCCATAGATGCTCTTTTTTACACATTTTTTTTAGACATTTAGGTCTAGTCCAGGGGTTTTTAACCTTTTTGGATCAGTGTACCTCAGCTGCAGAGCAGTGTAGCCCCGGCAGCCAAATGCGGAGCAGCTTACCCCCAGCGGTTGGATGCAGAAGGGGTGGGGGGTGGCGCACGGCCAAATGCGGAGTGGCGGCAACCACCATGTGCAAGCTCCCCCCACGTCCAGCGCCTGCGCAGCGCTGCAGGATAGTCCGTGGTGACGCTCTGTCCCCACACACCCATGCATACCCCCGAGGGCCTTCTCAAGTACCCCTGGGGGTATGCATACCCCCGGTTGACAACCCCTGGTCTAGTCTACCCAGGAAGATGCTATGATGATTTCAGAAGAAGGGAAACTGCAACCTCACAAGAGCCAAAAGAAAGAAAGTGGACTAATTGAGAAGGGAAAAACTATTTTAGATGGTATTAAGTCCCCTTTTTTTCTTATTTAATGCTAATATTGAATACCATGCTGGGAAAAAGCTGTCCTTGTTCACCAAAATTCTCCGTTCCTTCCATCCAAGGCGCAAGAATAGTTAAAAATGCACGTGGGGGATGTTGGTGTTCATGAACCAAAGTCTGGCTTTCTTTTATCTATTGCCAAGAAAAGAAAGCCGCCCAATTTCTTAGACATCGAGTGCTCATTTATCACCGTCAGATGATCCCGCAAATTCCCTGATCATTTATGATCCCTGATTCTTTGCACCGGGGCGGCATGTGGGAGCTCGCTTGCATCTGGTGCTGGACACACACCGAATGGAAAGACGGTCCACCTACGTCGGGGGTGGCTGTTCTCTTGCAGCCGAAAAGATGATTTTTTTTTTCTGTAACAGAAAAGATCTGCCTTCTGCAATGACATCATCAGTCTGGGGAGGGACTTTTATAGCCTGGTGAGTTTTTTGACTTTTTTTTTTTGGTATAATCCTGGCAAAATTCCTAAACAAAGGGGTTGGGTTTTTTTTTTTCCTTTTTTTTTTCCCCGGTTTTTTTTTTTGAGCAGCCCCTGTCCATGCTGCCTCCAAGCTGCTCTCTTATTACTGCTCACTTCCTGAAAGGAGACCTTTTAGCAAAGCCTCCAGCTCTCGAGCTGCCTGAGTCTGACAGAAGAAGGCTATTCTACCGTGACTTGAAGACAGGCAACGCACACCCTCAGCCTGGAAAATTTCTGACACACACAAGACCGAGGGAGAGGGAGCGAGAGAGAGAGAGGAGCTCTTGGCAGCTGCTGGGAAAAAAAGAAGAGAAGCTTAAAGAATAAAAGAGAGAAAGGAGGAGGAGGAAACATCTAGCAAAGGTAAAACATTTTCTTTAAAAAAGAAAAAAAATCTTGGCAGAGAAAAGGCGGAGCGGGTGGGATTGGGGTGGCTTGGAGCAGGGGCTTATGCAAATGTTCGTCGAACTGAAAGCTGTCTCAGTCTATTGAAGGAATGAGGCTGAGGGATCCTGCACGCTGGAAAAAACATTTATGAGAATGAAAACCATGTTCGCCCTTCTCCAACGATCAGACTTTCCATAAAAACGCAGGGTTGTGTTTCAAAGCGTCTGCAGGCAGCAGGACTCAGGCTCAGTTTTGCTCGCTTTCTCCCTTCCTCCCTCCACCTCCTCCTCTCCCCCACACCGGTCCACTTCTTTTATTGTGTTGAGCCATCCGATGGCATGGCTGGGAGTCTAAAACGGGCTCGTCTTTTGAAAAGCAGCTCTTCATTACGACGAGCCAGCGCTATAATCCCTGCTGCAGAATTATATGTTCTTTGCTGCCCTCATTCCTGTGAATAAACACACGTTGCACTCCCTCACGATTTCTTCGCCTTCTCATAGCCTTCACGAGCTGCCAATGCTTTCTTTCCCTCCTGCGCTATGTGGTCAGCGGCTTAGAAATGGTCTGCCCTGCGAACGGGACAATGTCATGAATTTTGTGAGCAGCAGCGGGCACTTGGCCGTTTTGCACCGGTCAGATGGCTCCTAGCCTCGATCATATCTTTTCAAAGTTTTTTTTTGGTAATAAATGCCCTGGAACATGTTATTTTAAACATCAAAGTAAATATTAGTAATGGTGAAATGCCAGCAGATTATCTCACTACAGCTGATGAAGCTGCACTATAAATAGAAAGGAGTCTATAAAATAACCTTGGCCATCTATTTCCAAATTCAGGGGGGTGGGCAATGAAAATCAAGAGAGGAGCTTAATGCAGCGCCGGTCTGAGCCCTGTGGATGGCTGGTGCTCGCTCCCTGGGCGCCAACTAGGGGGATGCGGCAAGATTTAAATTTTCAAATCGGGGTCACTGTTTGGAGGCTTTGCTCAGCAGCGATTTGGTCAAATATACAAGTGGCTGTAAGTCTTGCAGGGGGGTGGTTTTCCCTCCCACCTAATTGCAGGCTGTACCGCTGCCTGCCGCAACGGGAGAAAACCCCCTCCCGCAGCCCGCCACACCGACCGGATCGGGTTTCCGTCCCACTTCTCTCCACTTCTCTCAGCAGAGTTTAGCTTGTGACAGCTCAGGATCCACCGTAAGGTGTCGGCAGCAGAAAGAGTCCGTCCGTCCGTCGGGAGCCCTCGCTGGCCGGCTGTCTCGTTTCCCGCGTAGAAGCTAGGACAGGCAATCTAGGCCATTTTGCCAGTCAATACAGGATTGTTCCCTGTGGCCCATTAGGCTTTGCCTAATCTAGTCCCCCCTAGTCCACTGAATGATTGATGTCTCTGTGAAGACTCTCTATAGGAATATCTATCAAGCATAAAGAGGTTTGGGGGTTTTTTTGGTGTTTCTTCCCCTTGTTCTTACATATACCCATTTCCAACATCTCCTGCCTTTATATTTGCACATGGAAGATCCTTGCCAAGATATATCTACTTTTTTTTCAGTTGCCATTAAGTCCAGAAATACAGATTTTGCTGCTGGGATCGTCTTAGGAAAGCCAATCCCTTTCCCAGTTCAAAAGGACAAGCCATTTCACAGACTTCATCGACGTTAGGGCTGGAAGGGACCTCGGAAGATCAAGTCCAGCCCCCTGCCCCAGGGGCAGCAAGTCAGCTAGGGTCAAAGGATCCCAGCAAGATAGGCATCCAAATGTTTCTTGAAAGAGTCCAGAGTAGGTGCTTGAACCACCTCTGGGTGGGGTCTGTCCTAGGCCTTGGGGGCTCGGACAGTCAAGAAGTTTTTCCTTACGTCCAGCCCCCAACGGTCTTCCAGCAGTTTGTGACCATTAGACCTTGTCATCCCTTGGGGCGCTCTGATGAACATTGATGGCAAAAACATCCCATTTTGGAGCAGAATGGATCAAACAAGCTATTTTTATAGAGACGGAAAGAGATTCAGGAAGGGAGGGCTATTGTCTTCCACAAGTTTCTGCCGTCCGTACTAGGAAGCTGTGTCCTTTAAGCGGTGCTGCAGAGCACCTAGTGATCCTTGCTCTCCGGCATGAGAGCAGAATAAGATGCTTTGCCACCACTGGTGGCTGGAGATGATCCAGAGCAGGGAGGTATCCATGGGATAAGTGAGCATGTAAGGTCCCCATTGCTTGTGCCTGCCTACCAATGCAAGAGGTCAGGGGTGCTGTGCTGTTCAGAAGGGACCTGATCCAATGAGTCTCCTCATTGACTTCAATGAGTTGCCTGGCCTTCATTGATCCGGATGCCTATCTAAAGCACAGTTGAACCCCTCTAGAAAACCAGTTTGCTTCCCAGACTTCCAGCAGTTAGTTCATGCCATGAGAGATACACCGTGAAGCACTTCTCTCAGCTGCTTAACCCTTCCTGTGCAAGCTGAATCCCAGCACAGATGGGTATCAAACAGACAGAAAGGGGAACAAACTTTCTGCATGCCCAGGAAAGCTCAAGGGTGTTGGTTGTAGCCGTGTTGGTCTAAGGATATGGGCAGATGAGGTTATTTGAGCCCGGGTGATATCAGAAAGGCAGATCAGAAAGGTAAATTTGGAGTTGGAAGTGAAGTTGGAGCCCCACTTGGCTAGCGCATCTCAAACCAGAAGGTACCCAGCCCAAGCCCCAGACTCTGGGCAAGGTTGGGAGGGCTGGCAATGAAGAGAACGCTCTTTGGATGTATCAGCCGATCCGCTCTGACGTGAAATGATTACAGTGGAGTCAAGAAACGTGGAAGCCCACCGGGTTGCTTTCAGTGCTAAGCCATGTATAAAAGGGCACCATCGAGGTATTGCTCATATTAGTCACTATTAACATTCAGATTAAGTTAGAAAGCAACTTTGGTACCAAACCACATCTTTGCATAACCCACATACAGCCAGTAGCTCTTTATCAGCCGACCCCTGCTGAAGGTCGGCCCATCGCTCTGCCTTCCCTGAGATGCTCTTTGTTTTCTTTGGGGATTCGGCCAGCTTGGCTAGTGAAAACCAAGTGCTCAGCAGCGCTGCTGCTGGCCACTTTCATTTTCTGTTCATCATCCAGACCCAATGCTGTTATATTTGGGTTTCCAACACTTCTATTTTAACTCATTTTTAAGAGGAAAAAAAACAACCCACTCAATTCTGTTCCTAATGCTTCTCCAAACCCTTTTGATGCAAAACCTACACAAATACTGGTCCTAACCTGAGCTGAACTTACCGAGTGAAATTCTGGCCTGACTCGAGCCTGTGGGAGTTTTGCCATTGACTTCAATGGGGCCAGGATTTCACCCAGAAGTGGCTTCGGCTGAAACCACAGCAAAAATAACTGGTTGAATCCACTTTTGGGCAAACAGCCCTTTCTTTCAAAGCCATGAACCAAGGCACCTCCTCTGTGGCTGGACGGAGGCAGTGACTTTGTGACCTTTGAGCTGCAGCTTCCTCATTAGAAACCCACACATGCTGGCAAGTCAAGGGAGCTTTTTTTTTTCCTCCCCTTTACCATATCCCATCAGATCTAAGCAAGCTGGGCCACTTGCTTCCTTCTGGGGGACAGCCTGAAGGAAGGAAAAGTAGGACCGCCACATTTTTGGCAAGTTAGATGGGCTGGAGCAATCCCCATGCTGCCTTTGGGGTGCAGGATTTGGAGGCCAGGCCAAGAGGAGCAGGGGACATGATGTGTAAATGATCTGGATCTTCACTACCATAGATTTGAGACCAACAATAAACCCCCCAGAGCTAGGGTAAGGGAGCCAGGCCCTCTGCAGCACTCCTTATCTCCATCTGCCCCCAGGGCAGAGCTCTTCCCTAGGGACCATGTTGTGATTGATTTTCCCCTGCCTTACCCCAGCCCCCTACCCAAGGGGAGAAGGAGCTGCAGAGGAGAGCTAGTGTTGCTTGGCCAACATCATCTCTGGGCTGTATTTTGGCTCAGCAGTTTGCAGGGCATTGGAGGCGAAGGTGCTGCAGAGAACGGATGCTCCTTCCCGGCCTTCTGTCCCTCTCGCCCCAGTCTGTCTGCAAACACACTTCTCCTACGAAGCCTTTCGGACGGGATCTCTCAGCTGGGCTTCAGGGCTGACCCATCCTGTGTTTCAGCTGGATTGCCTGTGTCGACATAGACTGTGTGTTCTTGGGGACCGGGGACTCCTACCCCTTTAAAGAGCTTCTCAGTGACCCCCAGCAGTCCCAGCCGCTGTGTCCTACTTCAATCTTCACAGTATGGTAGGGAACAAGCATTCCTCTCCAGCATTCACAGTCCAAACATTGCAGTGCTGCCCTGTCAAAGCTGGAGCTAAGCCTTTACAACGGGTTCATTCCCATTGTCTGTTTGGGCCGAATTGTGACCGCACAGTCCCAGGTCCACAGGGTGATACGGTGACGTGACAGCACAGTATTGGAGAGCGATGTGACATTGCACTGCCCATTCCTAGGATGAGGCAGCATGCGGGACCAGTGCTGGGTTGGGACTGATGAGATAAAATACTGGTAGAGAACATATTACTGTAGTGCCTAGAGGCCCTAATGAGGTTAGAGACATGCTGGGTGCTGGTCATGCTCCTGGTGCTGCCAGGGGGACCCACTTTCAAGCACACCTTGTCTACTCATTCTTGGTCAGGGGTGACACGCCATGGGTGAGGTGGCAAACTAGCTCCAGGGTGCCCCTCAGTCGCTGTCTCTAGTGACCTTGAGAGTGGCAGCAGGGACCGTCCCCTGGAGCAGCAGCACTGCTGCATTGTGGATTTGGTATATGTGGACAGGAGTGGGTGGGCTGGGTGCACTCAGGAGCAATACTTGCCAGAAACACCAGGGATGCGGTGGAGGTTTTTCATAGATCGTTATTCATAAATTGTTAGGGGCTGGAAGGGACTTTGCAGATCATCAGGGCCAGCCCCCATCATCGGGTCCAGGTGACATGGTGAGAAACAGCCCTTCCCCAGAGATGAAGATGGGAGGGGAAAAGAGGTATTAAATGGGAACCACCACTCGGTCCCTGCATTCCTTTCCAGTGTCCTCCTGCACCACTGCCAGTACTACCGTGCGGTATCAATTTGCCCTGGAGACCCATCCTAGAAAGGCTTGATCTTGGCCCCTTTGCCAGCACTCACTTCAGGCTTCTACTCCGGCATTTTTAAAACCCAGCCTTGCTGCAGCATTTCACTACATGTGACACCGCGGCATGGGGTGGATCTAGGATTATGAAAATGGCATGAAAATGGATTATGAAAATGGCATGAAAATGAAAATGGCACGGGGTGGCATGAAAATGAATTATGAAATGGGGTGGCATGGGGTGGCATGAAATGGATTATGCCAATGAAAATGGCATGGGGTGGCATGAAAATGAATTATGAAACGGGGTGGCATGGGGTGGCATGAAATGGATTATGCCAATGAAAATGGCATGGGGTGGATCTATGATTATGTGCAGATGAGATGACACAACATGTTTTTCTCCATTTAAAAAGAAACTAGATGCTTTAGTAATACGGCAGGGGGACTGGCACTATGCAAGTAGAACTATTGGACCGTGCGCTAATTTGCTAGATTATATATAAAGTTGAAAAAACTGACACCAAACAAGACCAAAAATAGTCAAAAGATATTGTTGCATTAGTCCGGTTGTCGTTATAGTTAAATGTACATCTCATTCAGATTCATAAAACAACATCTAGCCTTCCTGAGCATCTTGACAGTGCCTCCAGTAGTGCACTTGTAGTCTACACCTGAGTTAATATGACCACACCTGGTCACTGCACATCCCATGGCACGTTTCACAGACACTGAGATGTTACCTGGGAAAGATCAGGAGAAAAAACACCATGGGATAAGGTACACCGGCCTTGTGGGTCCACTTTTATCCCAGATTAGCTGTTTATTCAATCCCAACAGGCTGTAGCCAGCTCCTGATCGCTCACTCATGTGGTGCAATAATAGCATCTATTGCTGCATCTATCTACACCAGGGCAGTTGGTCACCTCCTACCTCTGGACACCAGTCGACAAAGCCGAGCTAAGTGACACCAGTAATGATGCATGCTGTATGTATGCCCACAGGTCTGCACACCTGATTTTCAATGCTCCTAGATGTTGGGCAAGGGGTTACTATGCTAGCATCGTTTGTAGAGGGGTAAAAGGCTGCACAAGGAGGAAGGCAGTAGAGAATGAAGCTGCCCATGTCTCTCTTTCCAGATAGAGCAGAGGTGCACTCTTGCACCTCTTCCAGATAGGGCTCACTTGTGCAGGCAGAACCACGAGTGCACCTTGGTACAATAAGCAAAGCACAGCAAGGCTGCCTATAGAGGGTGAGAGGGCAGTAGGAGGAGTGGGAGGGGAGCGGACTTCACTGACGCCTGCAAAGGTGGCGAGTCCATATTTCCTGACCACACTAAACCCATAAACGGAGTGGAGCATAGTGGGGCCATTCATGATTGCACACAATGCAGCTTATGTGTCTGGGGACTGCGGGGCAGGGGCTGCAGGCCCTCACAACTGCTAACTGGAAAGCAATAAATGGTCCAGTTTAGGAAGGGAGGGTTGCAGGGCTCGTGTGGAAGGCCAGGGTGTAAAATGATCGGGCAGCACTGGACAAGGTTGCCTAGCAGGTGTCCGGGGCTCTGGATCCCCTGGAAACAGGGTTGGTTGTGTTGTATGGTTGTGCACTGAAGATCCCTGTACTAAATGCACACGTACACTCCTCTTGCAGTCACGTTCAGTCTGCCCCGTGGTTTCTCAGATGCATCCATTGCAGGCCATACAGAGACAGAAACAAGCATATCAGTGATAAATACATATCGTATACCCATGCCCACTTGTGCACATGTTTTACACACAATTTAAGGCCAGATCTTGAAAGAGCTCAGGGCTAGGGCTCATTCTGCACACACACTCAGAGCAGATGGCAACCACGTAAATAGGTTGAGAGAAGATCCATGTCAATCGGTGGAAGACAAACCTGGTGCCATGCAAAGCTGGAAAGGGCAGATGTGCAAACATGTGTAGCTAGAATCCACACAGAGAAATGGGCTTATATGTCTTCATACATAAATAGATTACACATATGAATGTAGTGACATGCATATGGATGCATAATGGACATGTATGTAGAGTGTGTGCACATATCCATAGTTGCTATGCTCCTGAACATATGTGGATGGCACAAACACACATGCATGCATAGATCGCATGCATGCGTGCACACATATATATATAACACATGTATGGGTATGTCACACATGTAAATGCATAGATGGCACACACGTGTGTGTGGTATGTACATATGCCCATATATAATGAGAGTACGTCTGCATGCAGATAGCATACACATTCTTTCAGTGACTGCTTGCTCTTTTTTTTTTATATAATCTGCTGTGTTGTAATGTGTTCGTGCCAATGAGGAGAGTGGTGGCTTGAGGCCAGGAAGTCTGGATCACGTGGAACCGCTCCAAAACATTGCATAAGTCCTGTCTGAGAGGGGACCTGCATGGGAATGCTCAGATTTCACTCCTTAAAGAAAACGAAGTGCCAGGGCCATCGCTTCCATCCAAGTCAGGGCAGGAGCTTCATGTGGATGTCTGTAGTCATCTCCTGGCTTAGGAGATCAACTTGTATGGTATGGAGATGGTTTCAGCCCTTGTGCTCCACAGCTGAGGGGGTGACAACGGAGGTGCTTCCCTCTTAGAGCTTCTCTCTTCAGTAATAACAAGGTTTTTCTCTTCCGTAGCACCTGCCATCAAAGGGTTTTGCAGAGCAGGACTGGAGGAATGAAATGATCCTAGTTTTATGGAGCAGGAAAGTGAGGCACAGAGAAGTTAGGTGATTTTTCCCAAGACCCCCAAGGCAGGCAGTAGTGGAACAGGGAAGGGACCTCAGGTGCTGCGCTCCCCAGTCCTCAGCTTGGATACCCCTGTTCTAATGAGGCTCCTTCTGGTCCATACCTGGTGACATTAAACACCCTACAATGCTGTTGGAAGAGAGCAGGGAGCAATCCAGTCTCCTGGAGGGCTGCCTACACTGCTTTCAGACCATGCAGAGGAGTGCCGGTAAAGCCTGGCATGCTCATTCAGTGCACACTGCATCCAGAAACAGATGTGCCCGAGTTGCATTAAAGCAATGCTGGGCATGTGCCAGTTCGTTAGCTCTCACATGTGCTCCTTGGCGTGCAGACCACACTGCCCTGCTTCCTTGAGCAGGTGCTCAAGGGTGAGGCTACATAATGAGGAATTCAAGATACATAGTGAGACACTTTGAATCCCAATTTAGGCATCAGATTTGGTGTGTGATTTCAGGAGGAGCTGGGTGTCTAATTGGAGTTATATGCCTCAGTGGTTCTTAGCACAGGATGTGTGCGAGGGAGCAGGAAGTGACGTCAGGTCTTGCCAGCACCTCTAAACCACCAGGCCATCCTTCTCTGCGCTGTGCTCCTGTCCTGATTAGGATAACCATCACTGATGCATTGAGGAGGCGTTGACAGAGGTCAGGTCTTCTCGTTCATTCATTGACTCTAGGCAATAGAGCAACACAGGAATAGTCTTCTCTTTGGAAAGCGTATGTATGGCCAGAGCTTTCCGTTCTCATTGCTTTCCGCAGCTGACGCTGCACAATGCACATCATGAAAGATGAGCTTAGCCATAGGGGGTGGGGTGGGGATTGGGGGGAGGTGGATTGCAAGTATTTCCTCCCGCTGGGGAATGTTGGAAAGCGAATACGCTGTTTGTATTTATTTCTCTTTCAAAAAGGGAAAGGGACACCTGAGCTCCTAATTTGCAAAAGTTGGATGAGAAACCTGGAACCAGCAAACTGCTGCATCTTTAAAAGCATTTAAGTTCCTCCCCTCTGCACTAGGAGGCACCTTGAACCTTTCTCTTGGGCCAAATCACAGTCCATCTGCTTCCTATTACCTTCCCATACAGCTGCCTCCTGAGCCAAAAAGCCAAGCTTTCAGGGAATTCTGTCTGCAGACCCGATGTTGAAATTAGTAACAGTTGTCATCTGTTTTCTTTCTTTCTTTCTTTCTCTTTCCTCTCAACTCCGAAATTCCAACTTGACTTTTGCAAACCCCGCTAAACTCCTCCATGTTCTCAGTGTTGGGAAAGGCCAACTTGAATCCAGCCGGCGATTCAAGCGCACCCCTCTCGAGTCTGGGTTTCTGGGGTGGTTGTTGCCTTTGTAGTTGCAGCAGAGCCGGGGATCCAGATAGCCTCCTTGTCCTCGCTCCTCAACCCAAAAGTTCACACAGCAAAAGCCACCTTGGCACACGCAGCAGGGAGTGTTAGCAGCTCTCCGGCAGCGCCTGCCAAGTACAATGAATTCCTCGGAAAGAAGCAAATCGGAACCGGCCCAAGTGAGGCAGGCACGAGACTGCGAGAGGTCACGCTGTACCCTGGCCCTCGTCGCAGATGGACATGGTCCACCTCATGAGATTCAAATGAACACCCCTGCCCCCGTGCACAAATTCAGGGTCCTCGCATTCATTGTGCCTGTGAATTATTGACATCCTGAAAGCAAAACCTGAAAACTGAGGTTATGGAAAACTTTATACATATTAAAGGAACTGAGAAGCCCTTCGTCTTCCAGCTTCTCTCCTCCTCTGCTCCTTGTCGTCCTTGTTTTGGGTCCTTCCTTCACATGATAAAGGCTCGCTGGGGTCTGGGAAGCTGAGTGCCGTTGGGGAAAGGATGCCTTTGCACCACTCGGCCCTTCCCCCACCTTACTTCACAAGAATTTCACAGCCCTAATTCCCAACATGTGGTGTTGAAAACATACCTACCTCCCCTTACAGCCAAGGGATTGAGGGACTCTCCCGCCCCCGAAAACCTGCATAGATTTTCCCTTTGGCTATCAGATCCACTGACAAAATGTGGATTTTGCCCACTGGGGAGAAGGGGAGGGGGATGTGAGGGAGGTCATAAGTCAGGACCACTGCAGTTCAGGGGCCTGGAGATACGGAAGAGCGACAGGAAATCATAATAGCTTGGAGGAAGCTCGTTCAACAAGAAAAACAAGACAAATTAGAAGGGTAAAGCTCAGGGGAAAATGTACTTCAACTGAGAGGCTTTCTGTCCAGAAACCTTGGAAGTGTGACAGAGTTCAAGAGCTGGAATCTCTAAGCTTAACAGACGCTGAAAAATGCTGACTTAGAAGAGAGTCGCTCCATGCTGGGCTTCTGTTTCCCTTGTACCTTTTTCAGTTTGATTCACACCGCCATAAATGCAACAGGGATGCATAGGCCCTCCACTTTTGCAGAGGTTTGACTGCTGTCTTAAATGTATTGTGTGCAGACCACAACATCTAGGGGGGGTGTAGATGAAATGAGGGATATGTATGCATGACGTTTTAAAGCAGGCTCAATGCTTTTGCACTTAAAGCGGGTTCAGTGCTCAATGGTGTCGGTGTTTGCACGCAGAGGCAGCGTATTGCATGTTAATTCTAGCCACTTTAGCACATGCAGTGGTGTAATGTGCCTTAAATGACTTTGGGGCTCAGCAAACTAAAACACCTCCGAGGAGTTTTAGTTCGCTGCCCCTACAACTACGGAGTGAAGCACTGGACTCTGTGTGGCTCAGGGACTGTGCAGGCAGCCCATGCATGCAGCCTGGCAGCAGCCCGGGAAGGCAGGCTCCACCGAAGAAAAATTAAAAAATTGGCGAGCCTCATCTTTTATTTTTTTTCCCCTGGACCCTGCCTGCCTGCATGAGCTGTGCAGGGGCCCGGTCCTTCCCTCTGTGGCTGCGGGGTCCCCTGGGACCACCCAACCTGGGTGCCTGTGGGTGGGTGCTGCCAGGGGGGGTGCTGCTGGCACTTTGGAGGGAAGCACCAGCCCTTGCCGCAGCCCAGGGACCGCTCCACCTGCCAGCAGCTCTCCCTCCCCTACCCGCCGCCGGAGAGGCAGGTAAGACACAGGTGTACACGACATGGGGGTTTGCTTCTCCCTAAGTTGAAGCGGTGTTTTTAAAAACCCACCGCTTCAATTTACGGCCCCCGTTTTGTCTCCACACGCCCCTAGAGGTCAAATTGCAATGAAGCAGTATAGGCAGGATGCCAACTGCTATGTCATTGCCTCGTCATCCCCCATGACTAACCCTCACATCATCATACCCACACTGCCATCTGGTAGGATGGGAATAGTCCTGCAAGTGTCCCCCCATCTTTCTCTGTTCTTCATGACAGGAGGCTGAAGTTCAACCAGCCGTTCTTCAGCCAGACATTTATTTCACTGGGATAGTTGTGAACTGAGTGTGACGTGACTTAAGGAAGGGTATGGACAGCTGTGTGCTATCTGCATAGTACTGGAATTTGGATCCAGGATTTCTCATAGTTTCCTTTAGTATTTTTAAATGGATGGAGAATAGGATGTGTGAGAAGATAAAACTTTGTGGGGACTCCTTCACTGAAGCCCAAGAGGCAGGAATGAGGATGGCCAGTGGGTTTGTTCTGGGAGGGGGCACTGGAGCCATGAATATGTCATCTCCTCAAGAGCATTATCCAAATGACTAAGGCCATGTCTCAACTGTATCCTGGCCTAATATTTAAAGGGGTACAGAGTGCTGATGCAGTGCAGGTATTGTAGGAATTAGCCCTTTGTTAGCTTCTCATTCACCTCATTTAGAAATGGGAAGTTAAGACACCAGGCAGTAGTTAGCCATGTTGGATGATTGGCCAATTTTATGTCAAGTGCTGGTTTCATAATTACTGCCTGAAGTCTGTGGATTCTTGAGAGCGAAGACATCTACATTCTTCCAAAGAAACATAAATTATTGCATTTCTGCAACTGGAGACTCCAAGATTTCCTGGCTGTTCTTCACCAGCCAAAATGGGTATGGGATAGGACTGCACGCAGTAGCTTCTAGCTCTTGTGGCTCTTCCAGGGCTTTACATTGTGTGAATGTCCAGAAGCCTACAGAGAAAGAAATGAAACTATAGGTTTTATGCATGTGCATCAGTTTTTTTCATCTTTAATAGACCATCTTGGAATGACTTGACCCTACAAAAAAACCTCCTTATACTTTTGTTCATGGCTGTTCATGCTCTGTTACTGACCTTCCAGCTTCATCCTCTAAAGGTCCTCTAACACCATGGCCCTCTAAAGGCATGGGCATCTATGGGACAAGCAGAAACGGAAGGGGGAATATTGCTAAAGAGTCAATGGCAATGGGAAGTATGTGGTGTTATAATACCTGATTGGTTTTCCATGCCTTGGTCATTTCTTTGAGTAATGAGTTCTTTTTTAAAAGCCTTGCAAGTTGGCTGAGTCTTCATGGTCAGACTATCTTGACTAGAGGAGGCAATACCTCACTTTACCCTGGATGAGCTGACAATCTGGCCAGGGCACTCATGAGCTACATAACAATGCCTGTGTCCAAATAAAAGTCGTAAGTGTGGCAGGATAAGTAGATAGGACTAGAGGCTACCAGGGGAAAGTCCAAGGAGGAGAGGTATGAGATGGAGCTCCATGCTGGTTTCTCAGCAGAGCTGTTGGTCCATGCATTGAAATCTTTGTGACCCCTAAGAACTGTGACCCATAGAAAGCAGTGACCCATAATAACGCCGCTGCCACCCTGGAGAGTATTTCTCACTTTCAGTTCTACTGGGAAATCCTTCATTTTTGGAAGTCTGTGAATTCGAAGGACGTGGATGAGGACATTGGGTTTGCAGAACTCCTGGCACATTCATTGCTCGAAAGGAAGCCTCTTGCATGGAAGAAGGTTGGGAAGAAGACGGCCACCCTAACCTTGGGTTTTCTCTTTCTTAGATGGCAACAGGCATTGTAACGTGAGAGGATAGCATCAGCCATGATAGGGCTTGTGGTTACCAAGCCAGGCTTAGGTGATGCAGACCATTACGGAGGTCCCCAAGAAACTCCCAAATGACCTTGCTGTCTCTCATTTTTCATTCCAGATTTCTTCTCCGGGATCCCTCTAGCGTTCTTGAGTATGCGGTACAGTTAATCACTCCAGCTGTCCAATTAGTATTTGATGTAATACAGTGCTACATTTATTTATATCACTTTGTTTACTGACTTTTCAATGCTTCAAGGAAACATTGGTATGAGACTAAATAGAAGGTCACGCTATTTAAATTCTTGGATGGTAGAAGTACCCAGAAAGAGACTTTACCCTTGGTTTTCGCTCCTTAAACATAGGTCCATAAAGCAAATTTAACCCACAGAGCTTATAAGCACAAGGACAAATACAGTTGTCCAGGGTCCTTTGGCTTGCTGCAGAATTGACAATTTGCTGTAAGCTGAAAGTTGTTCGCTTTGACTGTCACCTGCTGTCCTCCCACTAGCTTGCAAAGTCTTGCTGGACTCTTCTCTGCATTCTTCCATGTAGCCCAGTGTCTGCAACCTTTTGCTAAAGTGGTTTCATGCTCTGCCTGTGGTTTTGAAAGTCCTGCGAGTAACATCCCCAAAGCAGCATCATGATCCTGCTGCAGGATCTTGAAAGGCCCTTGGGGAAGATTTTCCATTATGATGTGGGTGCAAACGAGCAGAGAATCACACGGTCTAAAATGTGCTCAAATATCTAAGGGAACAGTTAAGACCGCTAGCCCCAGTGTGAGGAAGGGACCTGATTGTAAGCTCCTTGGCACATCTTTTTGTTCTTGCTACAGTGCCCAGCACTGGCGGGCCCTGCTCCCAAACTGGAGATCCTAGGTGCTGCCACCATACAAGGATTAACTACAACGCACAGATGGGGAATTTGATGCTCAGAGAGACCATGGATGAGTCTGAGGTCACAGAGTGAGTCAGCCTGCGACAGAGCTAGGGGAATACTCAGAAGGCCTGACCTGAAGTCTAGCTACTAGACTACATGGCCCTCCTTTACTAGTTAGACACAAGAAGAATCAAATCTATGAAATCTGGACAAGGCAATGATTTAATGATTCAAAATACTCTATTATTCAACACATTTCTTCAGCAGGATAAGTTGAGTTGGATCGTTCTGGATAACGTAGAAACCACTTCCATTCTCAATTCTTGAGCCAAAACACACACACACACACACACACACACATACCTCAAGTAGATCTTATCGTGAGGTTCAAAAAATGCCCCCTCCACACTTTTTCCCTCCAGGACTGGAAGCAGAAACGGGCAATACCGGACCTGAGCAAATCCCGTGAAACAATGTCGCTGACTGTTCAGACTTGAAATCAAGGTTCAGTTTGTGCCTGTCACCTTTGCTGTGTTTGCATTTCCAATTTGCACTTGGTTATTTGTGCATGAGGATATCCACAAATCGGGCATTTTTATCTCAAATCCTGGCAGGAAATGACTTTGAGATTCTGTATCCATAAGTTAAATATAGGATACATTGGATATTTGTAGAAGTTGTCCAATCGATGAACAGAAACAAAATCACGTGACCTTTTTTTGCAGCTATCCAACACTATGAAAATTGCTTCTAATTGCCATAGACTGGCCAAAAGTGAACTGCAAGCCAGACACCTTTCACTGGAGCAATTCACAAATCATTTCGAATAACAAATGCAAACAAGAATCTCATCATCTGTAGAGTGAAGGGCAAAATTCAGTGACTACTTTGGTTTGAATTCTTTGGGTAACTCTAGCCAAGAGGCTGAGCAAAGGGGTCAGAAGCGGGGATGGTGGGATCTGTTAAAAAGCTGGGTTTTCTACCCAATACCATTTATTTATTGCATCTATTTTTTGTTTTAAGTAACACCAATGATGACGTTGTCTCAGTTATACATTGCAATGCCTGGTATCTAGCAATGGTTTAATGGAGGCAAGTGGTGCTACCGCTTGGGAGAGCGTGCCAAAATGTGCAGCCCAGTTTGGGAATCTAACATAGTCCAATAAACATCATAGCGGGAGATTCGTTCTTGGCTCCAACTGCCCATAGACAGATACAATTCCCCTCCAGGCAGAAAACACGTGGCACTGGAAGGGGAGACTTTTGTGGAAGACTTCCACTATACCACGGCCCTCCGTGCCACTTTTGCTGCTCTTTCTTTTTCACCTCTGCTCTGCTGCCAGCTCCTCCAACATTTTGCAGAGGAAATTCTTTAAGGGAGAGCTTCCCAATTGCAGTCCTAAAGTCTCCTAAAATGGTTCAGCAGGGACAGCAGTCTGGGTTTATGGTTCAGTTTTGAGAGATCAGGTAGCTCTTGATGGTGTCCGTCACTGGCCAACATCTTCCCATTTCTCCTAAGGCCCCTTTACACCCCTCTAGCAGTGTACAATATATTACCAGACCTCAGAGGCCCCTTTGCATTGAGAATGTAAGTCAATGTGTGCATGTGGGAACTATAGCGTTACTGAACCTGACCGGGTGTCAATGATGGCACAAGATGCAGGTGGCAGAGAATCAGGTCCCTGGCAGGCTTATCAGTGCACTAGAATAATGTGACTTGAAAATGCTGTGACTTGACTTGTTTGATTTAATTTGCTCTCTTTTCCCCACTTGCCTTCTTTTTCCCTCTCTCTCACTTTTCCCTTCTTTCTCAGTCTACTTTCTTTAGCTTATTTTTCTTTTTTCCTTTTACTCTCCCCCCTCCTCCCCTTTTCTCCAGTCCTTTTCTCCCCCTCCTCATCCTCTCTTCTACAGGGGCAATGCCGCCGAGAGCCTTTGATTCTAATTAGCACATGCTGAAGCCATTACGCCAGCCTGGGTACAGTACAATATAACGGCTCTATCAGCCTCGCTGCTTTGGGGAGAGCACGGAGTGGCTGAGGATGTCTGCGAAGCAACTGAGGACTCCTGTCTCTACATAAGCAGTGGCCCAAAGAGAGACATGTTGGGACAGAGCTCTTTAGGCTGGTACAATACTCCCTGCACTGAGACAAGCATCGCAAACTATGGCAATAGCTTGGAGGCTTCTGACGTGGACTGTCATCTTCGCCACGGCCATGTGCAACTTTCCTGGTTACACATTCCAGTCACAAGGTAGGGGTTTGCCATGGGGAAGGGGAAGGTGGGCTGGACTGTTGTGTCTCAGCAGACAGTTCCCAACGCTGGCGTGCACATGGGGAACCTCCTGTGCGAGTCCTGTTATGCTGAGCGAGTGCGACTACCGCACTCCACCCTGCTTGACCGGCTGTGTCTGCGGCAAAGGAATACCTGCCCTCCCACCAATGAAAAAGAAATCATTTTGGTCTGGGATTTTAAGGTCCTTGTAGCCAGGAGCTGTATAAAATGATAGCTAGAGTGCTGGGCTGCTTGCCTTCTTGAAAGCAAAAAGGGTCTGCGGGCCTGATAGTAATAGAGAGAGAGCTGCCCTTGCATTTCAGATGAATGAAGCATCCTAACGTGAAGACGAACTTTATAGTGAAGAGCCTTCCAAATACGAAGACAGTTGGGTGGGCACGTGTGCTTGCGAGCATCTGTGTGTGCGTGGTTACAGGTCTCCACTTCGGTGCTTGCAGGGGTGTTTTCTGCGGGTGTGCAGATAAGCGTGGGTGCTTGCATGTGTGCATGTCCCCTTTCCATGGACACGTGCACATGCTACCTGGCAGTGAATGTCCATATGTGTTTGCCTCTGGCTATGGATATATGGACTGGATGCTTGTTGTGCGTGCCTGCATACGTGTTGAGCGTGTGTGTTTAACTGTGTTTGTCCAGATGCTGGATTAACTGCGAGACGCTGTGTGCAGTTGAGGCTGTGCAGCTAATTGCAGCAGGGCTACACTCCATGATGTATTAAGGCCCCCTGCATACATCTGAAGTTATCCGCCTGCAGTTAATGCCGAGTGGGGTTGAACAAAGACAAAATGAAAAGCCACAAAACACACTGGGGTTGCAATGCTTTATCAGTGCCAAATGTGTAGAACTGTCCCATTGCCGCATACGCTGGTGTGAGCAAGAGGTGACCGGAGACAGGACAATTGCAGACGCGGCGCAGTTCACAGCTTTGTAAAGGCAGAAGACAAACTTCATCTGAAATAAGCCTGGTGGTGTTCGCCAAAGACTCTGGCAATTCCCGTTTTGAATGTTCTGGGTTTCCTGCAGCAGTCGGTTCACACTTCCCTCCGTCTGCATCGCCTTATTCGCCCCACCAAATACATCTGAATGACCACTTGACTCCCCCCGTGCAGTCCTGCCAAATCACCGCAATGCTAACCTAGAGCACCCCCTCCAATTCTTAGCCCCGCTCGATCTGCTAGTTCATCTCAATCCAAATGTGGAGCGCCCCTTGCCTTCCAGTCTCGGGCCGCTTTGCAGGACATTCGATGCGCTTGGGTCCTGACGCAATGTACCTTTACTATTCTAGCCTTGGGCTTCTGCTAAGTAAAGGCAGTCTTAGTTTACTCTGTCAAACTCTGGAGTAGTTTGGTGATATGCGGAAGCAGGAGATGCGCTGAGGCTGCCAAACACCCTTGCACATTTGACTCAAGTCAGGATTAGGACCCAAGTCTCCAGACTTGACCGTTTCTGTTGAGTAAATGTATTTATGACCAACCCCTTGGGCACTGGCCCCAGCGTTGATGATTTTAATTCAGTTTATTTTAGTTGCCAGCTGGTAGCAGGGCCCTAAATTCTGGGGAGTCTTAAAGATAAAAATGAGGATTAAGAACCTGCCGTGAGAAGCAACAAGGTGACAAAGGAGGAGCATGGCCATAAAGTTGGTTAACTGAGATGGTTTATGGTTGAGCGGAGGTGAATGAGGTGGGAGGCATGATGGGTGGAGATGGAGGGCCTGCGATAATCAAGTGGAAATGATATGGTAGGAATGAGAAGGAGGAAGGAACAGCAGTTCAGGAGGAGGAGAGAGCAGTAGGAATGGACGTCAGATCTGGCCAAGCCAATGCTGTGTATGGAAGTAGGTTGTCCTAATTTAGTCCTAGAGCCTTTGAGGACCAGAGGTGATTTTAATGAGTGAATGGGCTATTGCCAGGGTTCATCTCTTTTCAGGTAATGAGGTCAGGGGAAGCTACAGCTTCCTTCTCATTTGCTAACCAGATCCTTGATTCAAGAGGCAACTAGGAAGGAGCGCGGGGTGAAGAAACAGCCGCTCTTCATTATTTTTGTTCCCCCTAGATCAAAGCTGCCTGTGCTGGGAATCACACCTTCATTAAACCCACAGAGATTCTAGCTTTCTTAGGCACATCTTGAGCAGGAGGCTGGACCAGATGACCTCAAAGGGTCCTTTCCAGTCCCACTTGCCTATGATCCTGTGATCTCTGACAGCACTGCTGCACATCCAGGTTGGGGGTGCATCAACAGGCAAGTACTTCAGACCAGCATCACAGAAGTAGCATAGACCTACCCTGTGTGACTTACCCAGTGTCTCAGGACATTTATGGCACTGCAGGGACCCGAACCCAAGTTTCTCACATTCCAGGCTAATTTCCTACCTGCTCTACCAGCCTTCCTGGCTATACCATGATGAGCAGAAGGTCATTATCAGAGAGCCCAACCCCTGGTTCCCCACTGGCACAGCCACTATTCCTAGCTACTGTTGTGTATGACCAGGTGGTGGACTGGAGAAGAAAAAGAAAAAAGAAAATGCTTCCAATAGTTGCAAATTTTTCCAGGCCTGAAGTCATGACTTGTGGAAATAGCTGTGTTCGTTTGCCCGGCTTCATTACACACGATGTGGGATGGTGCGGAGGAAGCCGAAGCATGGGGAATAAAAAAAAAATCATTACTTCTGGTTGGTCAGGCCAGAGAATAGGTGCCAGAGGTGTTTATGGTTTGGAAGGTCAGGAGCTAACCCCTAAACCCAGCCAGCGGGAAGGACCGTTCCATTAGCGGTGGCCGAGGAAACCACGGTCAGATCCCACACTGGAAAACACACTAGAAGGAAAGCAAACTTTCCAGAGCCGGGCATGTGGTGAGAGTGCAATTTGGAGTCCAAATTTATGATGGCTAGGAAGGCTTTGAAGATGGGTGGCGTGGAGTCAGGCAAAATGCAGCCACTGCAAGGCAGCCCGACCTCTCCCTGTTTGCTTAGAAAACAATGGTTAAAAAAAAAAAGATGCAGAAAGTACAGCAAGTCCCTTCCAGTTTGAGGGCAGGGTAGAGACATCCACACCATGAATCATTCCTGCTTCACAGCATAGACCCATGCCAAACTGTTGGGAGTTAGGTGGAGAGCGCCCTGGAGGAAGGTTACCCCAGAGCTGCCAAATGCGGGTTACCCCATAAACTGCCAAAGGACTCATTGTACCTTCCTCCGAAGCATCTGGATGCAGCCACCGTCAGAGACAGATCTAGACAGGCTTGCTCTGGCAGCTCTTGTGACAGTTTGCTGGTCATTCGAGACATGTTTCTAGACGCTGCAAAGAGCCAATTTCTTTGACAGGGAAAGGTGTTATGTTACTATGCAAGCACAGGCATACACTGCGGACTGCGACCTTGTCAAATCATATTTGCTCCGCGGTGTGAGGCTGACTCAGGGACTGACGTGTCCATAGAGAGCGTGGTAGAACAAACCGGTGTGTCAAAAAGCAATGCGAGCGGGTGAGTTGAAAAGGCAAGATGGCCTAGTGGTTAGCGGACCCGCCAATGAATCATAGGCCTGGCTTCCAGTCTTGGCTTGGGCCTGCTGTGTGTTCTCCGACTCTGATTTACCACCTTTATTTTTCTTGTAAGCTTTTTAATGCAGGAACTTTCCTACCATGGGTCTGAACCAGGCCTACCATTGGAGCGTTAGTGGTTGATGATACCGCTATAATATAAATAACCATCTTTACAGCAACAAATTCTCTATAGATTGCTCTGCAGTCTATATTTTCATTTGCTAAATACATTCTCATGTCCTCGGTGTATGGTTCTGGGTACATTTTTCTGTGATTAAAATGAAACACCACTAGATAGATAGATAGATAGATAGATAGATAGATAGATAGATAGATAGATCTATATACCTATATCTATATCTATAGATAGATATAGCTATAGCTCTATAGATATAGATATCTATATCTATATCTATCTATAGCTATATCTATCTATCTATAGATAGATATAGCTATAGCTCTATAGATATATATCTATCTATATATGTATCTATTTATCTATCTCTATATATATATGTATCTATCTACATATGTATCTATTTATCTATCTATAGATATATATCTATTTATATATGTATCTATCTATTTATCTATCTATAAATAGATCTATCTATTTATCTGTAGATATATATCTATCTATATATGTATCTATTTAACTATATATAGATACATCTATTTATCTATAGATAGATAAATAGATACATATATAGATAGATAGATATCTATAGATCTATAGCTATATATAGCTATATATAGATAGCTAGATAGATATAGATCTTTATATTAGTGGTGTTTCATTTTAATCATGGAAAAATGTGGATTTTGGGTAACTTTTTCTAATCCCAAAATTGGGGATTTTTTTTTTTAAGCGGAGAAAACCAGGATCGCTGGTGATCACTTTAGCAATGTCCCCAAATTGCTGTGTGAAAGGGAGTCCCCAGCTGGAGAGAAGAGGAATACCAGGGAGGGAGTCTAAGGAGAGAAACTGGTTCCATTGTGGAAAACGTTGAACATCTATCCCAGAGAGCGTGCCGTATTCTTGCTGCAGCCTTAATCTGGAGAAAGAGCCGGTGTCCTTCTTTCTTCATGACATGGCAAAGCAGCTGAGAATTGCACTGACTTTTCATTGGTGGAGTCATTACCCATTGTTGCCCACTATGACCCTACGTCATTGTGTCTGTTGGCCAAATTGCGTAGCTAGCTAGTCACTGCTGTTGTGTTTGTTTTGCCCGCCAGAGGAGTTCCTCTCCAGCCTCGATCACTATGAAATCGCTTTTCCCATCCAAGTGGACCAAAACGGGGACTTCCTCACCTTTGACATGAGAAGCCAGCTGAAACAACGCCCCCGGCGCAGCCTGGGCTCCCTGTCCTATGAGCCATCTGAGCAACAGGTCTTCTACAAGGTCTCTGCCCACCGGACCCAGTTCCTCCTCAACCTGACGCTGCATTCGAACCTGCTGGCTGAGCACTTCACGGTGGAGTACTGGAAACGAGACGGGATGGACTGGCAGCACGACTTCCATGAGGACTGCCACTATGCAGGCCACTTACAAGATCGATACCTGAACTCGAAAGTCGCCATCAGCAACTGCAACGGACTGGTGAGCCTCCATGTTTGCCCAGCCGAGGCCATTATTACTCACTATGGCCTCCTATAAAGCAAAGCAGATCCCCTAATCTTTATCACAGAATTGTACCTTGCAAAGTTGATGGGTCCCAACATGCACTTCTCCACTGGAATATGAATGATCAAATGGAGATGGAACAGTGCATGCTAGGATCTGTGCTCTCCAGAAGCCATATCCCTTGGTTAAAGTTGCGGGTAGCCATAAGCCCTACTTGGATACAAGTCAAATTCCCATTCAGATCTATGGGAGTCTCTCTGCTGACTTTAATTGGAATGAGCTGGGCAGATTTATAGCCTGCATTCAGATTATTTAATCTCTAAGAGATCCCACACTGAGCTCCCTTGCCTCTTTCCAACAACAACAACAACAACAACAGAGGCATTCTGCATGTACAAAGGAGGAATGTATTGTGGAAGGGTGGAGGTTTCTCAGAGAAGGAACATTCATAAGTCAAGTGCTTATCCAGGCCTCTGTAATTAAGACAGCTTCCTTAGGGACTACCATCTGTCTGCATTTAAACTGCAGACAAAAAAAACCCAACCAAACAACCAAAAAACCCACCATCTTGCAATGCCAAAATGCTTGCATGTCTTTGCTTTGATGATATCTTAGCCAGAAATGGGGAAGTGTGGTCACACTGTGATGTAAACCTTGCTGTGCTGTGATGCAATGGGTTTTCTGCAAGCAGTCACGGACAGGGTGAACTGTGCTTATGTTGACGAACTGTCCAGCATCCCCCCATGCAATCTCCAGAGCAAAGGCAGACAAGAGCACCTATACCTTCTGTCACCTTCCACTTCCCCTGGATGGATGTGGCAATTGCTCTAGAGCTTCCTTAACACATGGGAGTTGGTGCTGCCTCCAAAACAGCCTCTATCCCTAGCCTCTCTATCTAGACCCCTCTCCTCTACACCAAGCAGAGGGGTTGGTGCAAACATAGTCCTTGAGCAAACCATGAGAAATATCCTAGGATCGTAGCAGAGCTGGAAGGGACCTCCTGAGGCCATCTAGTCCAGCTCCCTGCTCGTGGCAGGATGGTTTCCTTGTGGGGTAAAACTAGAGAAATAGACTTTATGGATTAGACTCATCTTTAGAGTAAAGCCCCCATATACCACTACGGCACTGACTGAGAGTGTAAGAGGGCTCTGATTTGGGAATGAATTCACAGCCAGTTTACAGTCAGAGCAGCCTAAAGGGGCCTTACTATATACAATACCTCTGTATGTCCTGTTTCCAGTCTGCCCCACAACCAGTGGGTAACATAGATCTTTCTTTCTTAATTTACTGATAGTCCCCCTGGGGTTTGCTGGAGGGTACATTTTGCACTATGAGGGATCTAACCATTAATTTTCCCCTCCTACCATGGATATCAAATCCTCAGATAAGGTGTGGCCAGACAATACTTTGTCCAAGACCAGATAGTCCCATACAACAGGAGGGGCATTGGGAGATCCCAGTGGCAGACTAATCTCCAGTCCCTCCCCCAGGAGAGCACAGCAGGGCAGCAAGCATATTTTCTTTGCCTTCTGCTGGTACAGTAGCCCAGCAATGGCCTTGTTATCTGAGTTTACAAAATCGGTTGGGGGGCTCTTCTGTTTTAATGAGAAAAGTGGATTCAGCTGCTTTAATGATAAACAAAGCTCTTGGATCGGAGGCAATATTTTTTATTAGACCAACTAAATAGCAGCAAAAAAAAATCTTTCTTTGCACGCTTTTGGATCCAAACACCCTTCTTCAGGCTGAGGAGAATTCCTCATCCTGTAGAGGCTGGAAGTTTATTCCTCTGAGAGAGAGTTGCTCTGTGATGTGCAGATTAGGTAGGCTTCTTCCTTGGAGGTGTCCAATGTCCATCAGAGAGGTGAAAATGTCTTCTGTCTTGGTTAGCAATGAAGTTTACATTTTTCAGCTGCTTTGGCATGGGGGACTGGCATAGGCGACTGGTGGGAGGGGGGGCATGTGCCCCCCCTGATACAGCCATCCCCCCTGCCGTCACCACCAGCAGTTTCTTTGGTTGCTTGCCAGGCCCATCCCCACCCACAATGGCAATGCCAGCTTCTGAAGGTGCCCCTCAAGACTCAGGAGGCACCAGTTGCCCATGGGGACTGGTGTTATCCAACCCAGTAGTGTGGATGCTGTCCAGCCCCCCAGAATGCCAGCCCACATTTTTGTCACCCCCTCACTCTGCCATAGCACTTCCTCCTCTTGTCCCTTGAATGGAGGTGACTAAGTCTTCTCTAGGGATAAAAGAGGATAGCAGGGACCAGAACCCGACCCACGTGCTACTTTCTTTTTCCTCCTTCTTCCTGCCAGAACTATTCAACTCTCACCCTTGGCTGTTGCAGAGCCTTCAACATCCCATCCTGTAGCCCAACAGCGCCTCCCCTTTTAAAACCTTTTTGGCCAGCAGTGGAAGGAGAACCCCGGCAGTCTCCTCGTCCTGTTTCTTTTTCTTCTCTCAGCTCTTTCCTCTCACAGTCTGTCTCATGTGCCTGGGGGAATCCAACGCGGGGTGTGTCTCTGCAAATGGGGAACCCCTGGTTTTCCCCAGTTGCAGAGGTGTGCCTAGAAATCCCCCAATCATCCCTCTGCTAGTGGAGAAACCCAAGGTTCCCCCATTGGCAGAGGTGTGCCCAAGGGTTGTCCCGCAGGATCAGGCCCCAGCTGTCCCCAGAAGTGTCAGGGGCCCAACCCTGCAGGACAGCGGGCAACATCTGTTTTGCCCAATGAAGTAGATCAGCTGGGATGTGTCCCAGTTTGGCTGATCCACCTTCTCGGACAACGTCTGTTTATAACCCCTGTGTCCAGTCAAGTAGAAATGGAAAAGATCCGTCTAGTTCCTCTAGTCCCTGTCCCAAGGAAGAGTGCTGGACAGACCAGTCCCTGTTGTTGCTTGCACCGTGACAGGATGGCATGATATTTTCCTGCACGTGACATGCAGAGCTGATATTAAGGGGGTGTTGGTTATATGCTGCAGTTAGTATATGCTAATATAATCTGTAGGCTAAGGAGGCAGAAGGTGCTAGACATCAAAGACCAAGCAACCGAGAGAATGGGTAGCAGAACTCAAGGCTGTCCCAGGTTCCCTGAATGTCCTGCCCTGTCCCCTCACACAATGCACTCACTTCTGCTTCAATGGGTAAGTTAAACCATCTGAATTCGCAGCAAGGGAAGTTTCGGTTAGATATTAGGAAGGATTTTCTCACTAGGAGGGTAGTAAAGCACTGGAACTGGTTGCCCAGAGAGGCGGTGGAAGCTCCATCCTTGGAGGTTTTCAAAACCCGGCTAGAGAAAGCTTTGGCTGGGATGATCTAGTTGGGGATGGACCTGCTTTGAGCAGGAGGTTGGACTGGATGTGACCTCCTGTGGTCCCTTCCAACCCACATTTTCTATGAGTCTATGTCAACTCCCTCCCCGCTCTCTTTTTGCTATCTACTCACACCTTATGTCACCTCTGAGTTTGGCCTACGTACCTGCATACATCCACCCGACTCACACTGACATCTGTTGTGCTATATGCCTCAGACGCCTCAACCTAATCCCAGCGATCGAAACACGTGCACAGTCACCTGGACGCACAGACAATCCCGATACACACACGCACCCATCCATGCTGGCATCCCGCACGCCCTGATGCACACCAACCCATCACATCCCAACACGTAACATGCATGATGCTCCACTTCATTTTGAACAGAATAAAAGTCACTGCGGCTTAAGTTGTCGGAAGCAAAGGGCAGGATGGTCGCAGTTCCAAAACACGCGCCGGCCGTTGGCTGCCAGCAAGGCAAGGCCGCCAGCGAGCCTGCAACAAAAAGCAGCTGGAATCGACAGGAAGCAGGCCTAGAAGCGTTTGCTGTCTGGGCTGTACAGGGGAACTGAAAAGCTTGTATTCAACAGAGAACTATTTCAATCCACGGGCTGTTTGGGATCCCAGAGACCCATGTGCCTGGGAGCGCCATAAATTTGCACACCTCAGGTGGAAAGAGTCAAAAGTGACATTGTCCTGTATTTGCCTCTGAAGACCTGAGTTCAAAAGGCAGCATTCCTCCTGTAACCAGGATGTCGAAGGAGCCACAAGATCTAGTACATGGGAAGGGGGGTGACTTGTAAATCTGCAAACCTGTGTCTTTCTCCCACCACTTCTGTTACCAAATGCGTGTGCTCTTCGGCGTATCGCTGCTCTTCTGTGCCTCTATTTCTTCCTCTGTAAAATGGGGAGAATGCTGCTTACTCTCCTTTGTAGAGGAATTCAAGTCCTGCAAATGAAAAGGGCTGAGTAAATTTTAGGTATTGCTATTCACCTGGGTAGAGAGTCTCTGGAAAGCTGATCCTAAGGTTAAAAAACATGTCTGCTCCTCGTCTATTCTGCTTAATAAGAGATTTGTAAAATCATTTGATTTTAGCTGGTAAAGTATTATTACTATTATTATTTATTTTTTGCCTTAGAGTAGGACCTACAGCAGTGTTCCCAACCTTTTTTTGCCTGGACCCGCTGCTGGGAGCGGAGTGCAGTGGCGGTGGCCCGGGGGCGGGGGAGCTCCTGGCACGGCTCATCCTTCGTGCGTGGCACTGCCAGCATTGCCCCCGCAACCCTCATTTGGGTTGCGACCCAACCGCGGACCTAGAGGCTGCCAGTTGAACTCAGAATCTCATGGTGCCAAAGCTGTACAAACCCAGAAGAAAGGTGATTTGTCCTTGCTCCCAAGAGCAGCATTGTTCTCTCCCCTGAAAATAGTTCCACGGTTAATAGTCAAACTGTAGAGACAGGACTGATACAATGACATGATACGCCAGTAGACAGGCAAACACCTACATGTCAGGTCTTTGGTGTTCTGTTTTAGTACAACACCCGGCACACTGGGATCCTGCTTAATGACTGGAGCAGCTTAGATCACAGCTTCACACTCCACTACTGGGAATGAGACGTTTGGATCCAGAGCCTAAGCAAATCTAAGTTTTGTGGATCAAGTCTTCATTGAGCACCAGCTCCATAAAAATGAAATCCCATGGGCCAGTCCTGCAAAGGCAAACACATGCACTCCTGTAAATTGTCCTCCTGAAGTTAATAAGACCACTCGGGTGCTCGAGGTCAACTCATACCACTAAACCCAAACTCTTACCTCTCTCTCTCTTTTCCTCAGTAGAATTCAGTGTGTTTTACGGGGGGCACCAGCATGTGTAAGGGTTTGCAGTTTCATATGCAAGAGTTTGCAGGATTTGGGCCCTTATCCTCCCCAGCTTGGTTATAGGCAGGGATCCTGATTTTCTCTGATTTAAAAAAATCCCCAATTTTCGGTTAAAAAAAAGTAACTCCAAATCCACATTTTTTGGTGATTTAAATTAAACACCATAGATAGATAGATAGATAGATAGATAGATAGATAGATAGATAGATAGATAGATAGATTTACCTATCTATTTATATCTATATATAGTGGCGTTTCATTTTCCTGTGATTTAAATGAAACTCCACTAATATATAGATATATACAGATATAGATAGATATATCTAGCTATATATCTATAGCTAGATATCTATATCTAGATATATAGATATATATCTGTATCTATATATCTATATAGATCTAGATATATATCTATATCTAGATATATAGATATATATCTGTATCTATATATCTATATAGATCTAGATATATATCTATATCTAGATATCTATATCTATGTATATAGATCTATATCTGTATCTATATAGCTAGATATATCTAGATATATATCTAGCTCTATATAGATATATTAATATCTATATCTGTCTATAGATATCGATTAAAATGAAACACCATTATCTATCTATATCTATAGATAGATAGATAGATAGATAGATAGATAGATAGATAGATAGTGGTGTTTCATGTTAATCATGGAAAAATGTGGATTTGGGGTTACTTTTTTTAAACCAAGAATTGGGGATTTTTTTAAGTCAGAGAAAACCAGGATCCCTGGTTAGAAGCTAATAGGACAAACCATTCAGCATTCGTCTCTGCTCTGCAGGTGACTTGAGTGCATTGCAGACAGGATGTCCAGTTCAGCTCCCACACAAACCACAGCTCTATCCCGGCGGACTCCACGTGGCCCCCCTTCAGCCGGCTCTGGCCTGTTGGAGAACAGTAAGAGGTAGTGTTCGGCTCGTCCTTGTAACAGGGGTAGTGGCAGGGCATAGGGATGCCCCCTGCCCATAAACAGCTCTGCAAAGAGTCAGAGAGGAGTCCCTAGACAGAAGGAACGACCTGTCTCTAGCAGCATGGCTATGCTCTCCTTTCCTGCTGCTCTGCCATAAGCCGGCGGTGACCTCCTTCTCCCCGTCCCACAAAGCCGGCAGCCAGCTGGCTTCGCAGGCCGACACTCGGCTTTCCGTCGGAGTCCTTGCCAGGCTAACCTCACACTACCTCGCTTGTGTTTGAAACAGTGGAGCTGGGCCAAGAGCAACAGAGCTTGGTGCAGAAGGAAATCCCCCGGCACTCTGTGGAGATGGGGACTTCACAGTGCACACACTGCCCTGATTCAGCTTTCATAGTGGGGCGGGATGGGGGGAAGGAGACAGAGAAAGACCTATTAAGGAGGCAGCTTTGACCCCTAAAAAATGCTCACCCCACTCGCTCAGCAACTGCACTTTTAGTGAGCTTGCACCTTCCAAACAAGCATTGCAGGATGTTTTCGAGGCATCTTCATTTCCCTGCATCTTCCAAGCAGGTCAGTATTGTTATTCCCCTTTTAAAGAGGAGAAAGCTTAGGGACAAAGGGGTGAAGCACCTTGCTGAAGGCCAAGCCATGGCAGAGCTTGTAACGGATGCCTCTGTTCTCAGGGCTGTGCTTCAGTGTCTAGGCTGGAGAGGAAGGATGGTCCAATGGTTAGGGTGTTACCCTGGTATTTAGAGTACCCAGTTCTTGTTCTCTTCCCCGTCCTTGTGACCAAGTCACTTTGTCTCACTGTCACTCCACTACCCAGCTGTAAAATGGGAGGAATAGCGCTGCCTTACCTCTCTGGGTTGTATGAGAATAAATTCAATAAGAGTGTTGAGGTGCTCAGTATTACAATAATATGGGGCAGGTAGGTATGTACCTTTGATAGGGTTTCTCCTACAGACCTTGGAGGACCCTGTTAGATCACCTGGCTCATTAAACAGAATGAGAGCTTAGTGTTATGTAGGGAAAAGTATTTGCAAACGTCTCCTGGTTCGGAGGCAGATTTTGATTAGGCCCAGGTCTCTCCACTCTTTTGCTAAGAGCAGTGTTTCACATGCACAGCCATTTCTAGCAAGTTAACTCAATCCACAGCTGAGAGATGTTCAGCCAAAGGGGAAAAAAACACACAAAAGGAAGCAGGGGTGGAGGTTGTAGCCGTGTTGGTCTGAGGACACAGGCAGACAAGGTTCTTTGGGTAAATCTGATATCTTTTATTAGACCAACTCAAAGTCTTTTGGACTAACTCAGTCTTTTACTAGACCAACTCAAAGTCTTTTGGACCAACTCACAGTCTTTTATTAGACCAACTCAACTAAGTAGGTGATACAGGCTATGACAACCACTTAATGTAGTAAATTGTGGCAGCAGAGCTAAGCAGTTAAAGCAGTGGCCTTAGATTTGGGTTATAATCCCATCTCTTCCATTGGATGACTGAATGAAACTGGGCTGGATTTTTAAAGCTGAGTGGGTGTATAAAGCTGCTGATAGGTGCCTGCCTTGTGGGATTTTCAAAGTTCCTATGCATATTACCTGGTGTATTTAAATGAATGTAAAAATGCTGTATCACACCTAGGAGTGATAATTGAATGGTACTGAACATAATGCTCACAGCAAATACACATAATCCAGGGGTGGGCAAAATGCGGCCCGCGGGCCGGATGCGGCCCACCAGGCCATTCTATCCGGCCCGTGGGCCCCTAAAAATTTATAAAATTAATATTAATTTGCCCCGACTGCCTGTCATGCAGCCCTTGATGCCTTGCCAAAACTCAGTAAGCGGCCCTCAGCCCAAAATAATTGCCCACCCTGACATAATCCCACAGTCACCTTGAGCCTCCACTTGTGAGCAGAGCTGATTGACTAGGAAATTGCACATGGATAAGTTTGCAAATAAAGGCTGGGATTGTCAAAGGATGATGTGGCGTGCCCACGATGTTGAGTGTCCTATTGGCGTTGAGTGTCCACGACAATCACAAGCACCAGGTTCAGCTCGCTCTGACCTATGTGATCTTATGTCCATTTGCGCATGAAGGATCACTGCACATTCACAGAAATGCTCATTAATCCCCAGAATTTCATGTCATTGATTGGGAATGATTAGGTGTCTGAAAATTCATTATGAAAGGTCATTGCATGTCACTCATTATGCTCCCGTTCTAAAGCATTCAGTTATGGCATTAGGATGCTCTGCAGAAGTAACTACCATGCCGCTTAGGGGACTGATCACACAATGGGCATAACGAAGGAGCAAAGAGAATGCCTAATGAGCAATCAGCTGGCTGGATTTGGTCAAACCCACTGTGTGAGCGCTGTTGAATAAACGCATTCATGGGGTTTGGGGTGGGAATGATTTGCTAATCAAAAATGGGACCAACTTCTGAAAAAAAAATCTCCTTTATGTGAAGCTGTTCAACCCGCTCAGCTAACAAGTAGTCCTGGGATGAAATTTGTTCACCCAACCCATTTCTCATACAATTAGGAATAACAAAGTGTAAAAATCAAAGCAATAGGGTCCCCATTGCCCTGCTCCTTCTCTTGCCCTCTACCAGTGCAGCATGTGTGTAAAATGCTAACAAATCTCAGTGATAATATTTTACAGCTGCTGTTTTGCAAATGACTGCTCGCAGATCACCAGAGAGTCTCCCCAGCTCTGTTCACCGATCGTTCAGAGAGCACTGAGGGAGCTAAATTCACCAAATTGATTTTTTTATGTTAATTCTGCACCCAGCTCTGGTCCCTCTGGTCCGTTCATTCTACTAATGTGCATGTGTGCGTGTGCTTGCACGTGCATGCATGTGTACCCCTGTGTGCATGCAGGCATGCATGTGTGCACATGCATAAAACTCATCTGTGTCGTGTCTAATTAGAATTAGTACTTTCAAGGCCCAGTTCTCATTTACACTAAGGCCCTTTAAAAACCTTTTGCAGTATATAGAGGGCTTAATATGAATTAATCATGTGCATTGTTACATGTCTGCCGGAGTGGCGTGAAAACAGGATGGTGAGAATCAAATGTAGTGCTCATGTAGGGGACAGCATCAGCATAAAGGGAATCTAGCGTCGGCAAAATGCCTTGTGGTTACAGCTAGTGAAGACTGACATCATCTTCACCATCATTTCATGAAAATGTTATATGTGAAACTGTATTTTTTGCATTAACAATTGTAAAGCATTTGGGTACAACAGTGCTGGGGCCAGTTATGGACAGCTGGATCGTAATGAAGAGAAATACTGTCCATGGAAGGATGGAAGCAGTCAAATATTTGATGTAGGGGGCTGGATCTGAGCTTGAAGGGAGGGTTTGGGGAGGGCTAGATGCACGTGGAAGATGAGGTTTGTTGAAATTTGAGTCTCAGTTTAGTTGAGTCCAGGTTTAGGGGAAGGATATGAGGGACTGGGCTTGAGATTGGGGTGAAAATGTAGAGATAGGTCAAATATTGGGTGACAGTGTGAGTTTGTGGTGAATGCTTGGGAGTTTGTGCACAGCCCTTTGGTCAGCTGGGCTCTCATTTCACCCATGGCAGCAGACCCTTCTTGCCTAGTTTATCTAATGCGGGGAAGGGAACCAGCAAGGAATTTGACACATGGGACATATCACCTTACTTCTCTCTTCTTTTCCTTTTATTCCCTCAACCTTTCCTTTTGCAGCATGGAGTGATAGTCGCAGATGAAGAGGAGTATTTCATTGAGCCACTGAGCCCAGGAGCCAACGTCAGCGCAGGGAACGAGGGCGAGGGAAGCCCGCACGTCGTGTACAAGCGATCGTCTCTCCAGTACCCACACATGGATGCAGCCTGTGGCGTGTTAGGTATTTGTGCCAGTGACTCCAATTCTCTCCAGTGCAAGCTGGGAATTCAGCTCCATGTAGACCCTCATCCTCAGCTCTTTGCTGCCCCTTGTAGCAAGAAGCAGCTCTGCATTCGAGCCAAATTTGTATCCTAACTATGAGAACATGGCATTGCCCAGATTGTTCAAGGGTATAAATCAAAGAAGTCAAGAATGCTGCTTCTGGAAACCTTTTTAACCCAGGCTAAGACACTATAGCATTTTGTCCCCATCTATTGATTAGAACATATCCCAAAGGTAATATCTTGCTAGGAGGTGCTCCAATAGCTCAAGCAGCACAGGTCTGTGGGTGGATCTAACAGTTTTGGTCTTGCTAGTGACTTGTGGGGTGGCAGTAGTATGCCACTATATATGAATTATGTTCCAGCCTTTAATTACATGATCACGTGCTGTTTTTCCCAGAGAACCCCTGTCTCATTCAGTGCAGAGGAGTTGGGTAGTGAAAGCGATAGAGGTTGCCAAAAGAGAAAGGAGAATGAATGGTTAGGGTGGTTGAATGCTGCCCTGGAGAACTGGATTCGATCCCTGCCTCTGCCACAGAGCTCCCATTCGATGCTGGGCAAGTCACTTAAAGCTTTTCATGGTTGATTACTAATTGTGCTTTCCGCATGTCTGGGGTACCCGACTTAAGATCCTGGTGGCTAATTTGCAGAAGAGCCGAGCACTCAAGCTAATGAGTGGTCTGAACATAGATAGTGCTGCATAATGCTATGTGCTCTGAGAAGTCAGGTTCTTATCACATCAAGTCTAAGGTCCTCCTGCGCCTAACAGCCCGTTGTGGTTAACCTTATCAAGGGTGGGAGGGATTTTGAGATCGTCTCGGACTGGGTGTTGCGGGATGGAATTAAGAGCACCCTTGTCAACAACCTAGTCTCAATTGAGAAGGTCTTCAAAATGCTCCTTCTAACGGGGTTGATGGGTCCCCTGTCCTTGATCAGGTCTCCTCCATCCTTAGGTCTCAAGAGGGTTGATCCCTGAGAGGTCGGACCATAGATGGCTTTGTTGACACTGAAAAAAAACCCATGCATAGCGTGGATGTTAGCAAGATGTTGCATCTCCTTCACTTTGTCTTCCCACCAGCTATTCTTCATATTGCAGGTCCTCCTTTGGACCTCTGCCTTGGCTTGTTGGGAGTTGATGTCCTTCTGCCAAGCACAAAAGGCCTTGCACTTGTAGCTGATTAACGCTTGGGTCTTCCATTCATTCTCATCAAACCAGTCTTGATGTTTCCCAGTAGAGAATCCAAGCATCTCTTCATGGACACTGGTGACAATAGACTTCAAAGCACCTCGAGTGCTGCCAACAGTCTCCCACTGTCTGGATGTCTGACACCCATCCACACGTCTGACTCCAGATTCCTAAAGCAAGGTTTATTCTCACAGCTCAATTAAAGAGTACGCTTGAGAGGAGGGCAGAGAAAATGCTTCAAGGATGTCCTCAAGGCCAGCTTGGAAAAAATGCAACATCAATCACATGGGAGGCTATCAGCCTGGACCACCCCAAATGAGAAAGAGCCTGCTGCAAGGATCTCAGGACTTTGAGACCTTACAATGACAGCAGGAGACGGAAAAACAGGAGTGACAGAAACAGCACATCACAGCCCAAATCAAAAACCCAGGGCTTCCAACCCCACACAGAAACATGTGCCCAAGTTGCAGCAGAGTCTGCCAAGCCCAGATGAGCCTCGCCAGCCATCTTCAGACCCACAGATAACGCAATCATGGAAAGCAATCATCCTCAATGGCGAGGGACTGCTGAAGATTGTGGTTAATGCATACCAGTTTTTGTAGCCTACAGCACACAAAGGTGTGATGTGGCCAGCATTACATCCAGCTGCCTTTGATGCTCCAGCCCAAAGGAGCAAGTGGTACTGATTTACAGCTGGGTCATTTGGCACAAGTCCAGGGCAGGACTTAAAGTCACATCTCCAGAGCTGTAGCAAGCTGCCTTACCCCATTCTGTCACTACGCCCCTTAGGTGTCCCACGTTGGCACCCCAAATCAGTGACCATTTAGAGTCGAGTGTTTTTGTGCCTCAATTCTCCATCTGCAAAATGAGGACAATGGACTCTTCATATCGCTATGAAAATAAATTAATTTGTGTCTGCAAGGCTCTGGGATACTCTAGTTATGAGCATCACTGCAAAACTAATAATTCGGAAGAAATGAATAATGCTCCTTTTGGAGCAGGGTTGGACTAGTGTGCAGGAAACGAGGCCTGGGGACACATGCTGAGTGAGGAAGATGCAATATGGAACAGCTGTTCATTAATTGAGCACTGAATGAAACAATGGTCGTGCAGAACACATAGTACGTGATCAAAGGCAATCAAAGACTGTAGCATAACCTGCACACACAAAAGGGGCAAATTTAAGATTGCATGGGTTTTCTTAATCCTGACATCTCCCAGGTTTGAGAGCTTGACTTTGCAATGTTAATAATGTTCTTTTAACGTACTGTTTGTGCATGTGATTAATATATCTATATATCTCTCTCTATATATAGAGATATAGATATAGATAACTATATATAGATAGATATATAGATAGATGTGTCCCCATAGATATCTATGTCTATATATATAGAGATCTATATCTATATCTATAGATATAGATAGATATCTATCTATATCTATATATATAGATCTATCTATATATCTATATCTATATAGATATCTATATATATATCTATATCTATATATAGATAGATATAGATATATAGATATCTATCTATAGATATAGATAGATATCTGTCTATATCTATATCTATCTATATATATAGTTAGCGGTAAAGGAACAGATACCATTTCCTCTTCTTTCTCTCCAGAAAGACGGAGAAAAATGTTGTCTCGGTGAATGTGAAAATCTGTTTATAACCCGTGTACTCCCAAACTTTGTGTCCAAGCACCCCGTTCAATGTGTGCCTTATACATGGGTCTTGATGGATAGAGATGGGAGCTTGTGGATCTGTCAGTCCTGTACATGCCAGGACTGTGCTGGAGTCTTTCTGTGCCTGGACTGTGTCCATCTGCATTTGGTAAAAGTTGGTATGGGGCTGGATACTGTATAGCGGGGCTGTCTTTATTCTACAGTGATTTTTGGTGAACACGTACGGGGCTGAGAGGTATCTCGGGACAAAGGTTGTGTGTGTGTGTTTGTGTATGAGTTCCTATGGGTGGGTGGTGTGGGGGGGGGGTACGGCTGAGCGATGCGTCAGAACGGGAGGCTCTGTGTTAGGCAAGTCTCTGCGGGTGGAGGTTGCATGGGAGGGAGGAGTACACGGAGGAAGGTATTGTACGTACGTAGGTGAGAAGCTGTGGGCAGGGTGCCTTATTGAATGGGGTGGGAGCCCCAGGGGAATTACTGTTCGTGAGTGCACCCCTCTGGCCTGGACTGAGCCTTGGTAGCTGTGTGCCTAGGGTGATGTGTTTGCCCTGTCTTTTGGTAGCAGCACACCGTGTAAAGGGGAACACGGGCACGCGTGCAGATGATGCATGCATGCCCTATCTCCCCCATCTCTTGCTCAGCGGGCAGGGAATGATGATTTTGCCCTCTGTTCCCCAAGTGGGATGACCCCGAGGCCCGGCACACGTTTGGGCTGGAGATTTACGCTTCATTCTGGATTTCCTGCCCATGGATGGTTGAGTCGCGGCCGCCAGGCTCTGCGGTGGATGCCCGGGTGGAAAGCATGTTGCTGGCGGGTTACAATGTGGGAGACATTCATGTGAGACAACAGCAGTTTCTTTTGAGGAATCGCTGTGAGCTGCCAGAGATATTTCGAGTAGCAAAACAATGATGTCTTTGCCTTCCCCCTTATCCTTCCACTTGGAAGCGTCTGTTCTCCCCTTCTATTTTCTCTCATCCATCTCCTCCCCCTCACCTACTTATCATCCTTGTCCTAGAAGAAGTTCAGTCTAGGCTCCCCCAGAAGCTTTGCCCCCCCACCCTCTGCATGACCCAGCGGGTGCCAGGAAAAGTGTCCTTGCCATATGCAGGGCCTTCAGTCCTTGCTGGATTGCCGAACAGGGTCATCTCCTTTGTTTTTTGAGATGGTGCTTGGGCTACACGTCTAGCCCCATCCCATGCACAGTAGCAGAGGCAGGAGACACATCCTTGCTACAAAGTGCTTGCAAACTCTCTGTCTCACAAGGGTGCTGTGAGGAAATAGCTATCGCAGGTTGTCAGACGGCGTGGTAAATAGTTAAGAAAAATATAGTAAACAATGCACGCGTGCGTGCGTGTGTGCACACTGGAAGGAATTATTGCTCAGGTGTTTTAATGTCCCTGTGCGGACAGTAGAAAATCTTCACCCACGTGGAAGCAGGCAGAGCTGCTGTCTGTAGCATGTAGCACGATGGCAGTCCAGGGCCTGAGATGGCTTGTGTGTCTGTAGGATTTCTGACCTCTTTTCCATGAGTAAAATCTCCCCATCTAGCAAGTTGCACTGGCAAAGCATGTCACTTCCTAGATGCGTGTCTATACACATGCCCCAGGGTAGAGACGTTTTAATTAGAGCAGCTCCCTGATAGCCGCTCTAATTAAAACGTTGCAGCGGCACGTGTATCAACCACCCCACATGGCAAAATGGCATTTTAACTAAAGCTCATCTGACAAGTACCCCTGCTGTCACGTGAAAACACGGGATGCTTAATACACGTGATGGTGAGGCACAATGAATCGAGTCTGTGCCGATGTGTTGTAATTAGAGCATGTCAGAGCATGTGTATAGGCACCCAAAGGCTCCCACCGACCTCTGTAAAGGAAGCTGGTAAAGGAAAGGAGGAGGCTGGTGTTTTGCAGTCAGGATCAGAGGATGCAGAGGGGAGGGTGCTCCCAACTGCCCCGAGTCTTTGGCTGGTGTGTGTCCCCCCGCAGGATGCATTTGATCCTGAGGATGTCAAGCTGAGATCCCCCTCCCGTGACACGTGAGCCAACGTAGAAGCACGGCTGTAAGGGATGGTGCTTCTAGGAACAGCATCACCTTTGTGGCAGCGCCGCCGGGGAGTGAGGAGGGCTGCATCCCTCCTGCTCCCGCCAGAGCGTCAGGAGACGACCTGGATTTTCCTGGCCCCGCTCCTCCCATCGTGGCTCCCAAAGTCATGTTACGCAAGGCAGCCAGCAGACTCCCCTTGTGCTGACTCCTTGCCACATTCCCCAGCTTCCAGACGAAAGCGAGTCTGTTCCCAATTGTTTCTTGGAAAGCAAAGACCACGGAGTAGGAGCCACAGGCCAAATACAGTTCAGAACAACCACAGCGCAACTGGCCTCGGCAGTGACATCCCCTCCTGTCGCCCCACAGTCTTGACCTGTCCTGACCTCCCCAAAAATCCCCCTTCTCTGCGGGCAGCAGACCACAAGCTCTCCCCAGTCAAGCCAAGTGGCCTTGTCTGAGCTCCGTGAGGTCGGATTCAATCACGTTCCTAGATCCCCAAATTAACCCCACCTCCCCCATCCTGCCCAGGAGGATGTTTCAGTTTTATCACTGCTCCAAAGTAGAGGGGCATGGATTCATTTCTGCCTCTGGTTTCCTACCAAGATAGCTTCAGTGGGACCCCTAGCAATGGGCACTACAATTCCCGGCATTCAGGATGCTCCTCCCGCAGTGCCGCTGTGCTGGGCAAAGTACGGCAGTAGGGAAGGAGTATGCTCAGCGGGGCCAACTCTCTTTGGAGACAGGCACTTGAGCCAAAGCAGCTCGGTTTATCAGTCAAGGCTGAAGCAAAGTCCTCCATCTACTGTGAGTTTAGGGCAGGGGTAAGCAACCCCTGGCACAGGTGCCAGAGTGTGGCATTGAATGCATTTTGCTTGGCACGTGTGCCTCGGGGTGGACGGCAGGGAAGGGGCCAGGGCTGCACTGCCACTACAAGGATCGGGCCCCTTGTGGCTCCCCCACCATCTGCCCCTGGCACTCCAAATCGAGGTCACGGGTGTTTTTGGCAACTCCGCCCAAAATATTGCTGACCCCTGGTTTAGAGGTTGCAACCACTGCTGAAGCCAAAACCTGTATTTAGGGCTGGAAGATGAAGAAAGGAGGGGGATGATTTGCAATGGCTTTGCTTTCATGGTATGTTTGCATATTTTCTAAGTGGCAGAGCCATAGGGGAGGGTGGAGATGGCTGGAACAGCAAAAGATGCCACAGGTAAGGACTCAGCTGTGTTGTGGGAGTTGTGTGGGGGATCCCAGAGATAGCAAAGGGGCTGTAGGCTGGCGTGAAGGAGAAGGGGTGGCCCTGAGCTTGGGGTTGGGGTGCCAATGGGGACTGGGGGTCAGCACGGGGAGCTTTTTACAGGTGTTATGCACCTTGTACCTGACTGCAGCCAGTGCCCTTGCACGTCACATTCCTAACACTAAAAATCACTCTCAATGTGGTATTTCGGGGCAGTATATACGCCTTAAAGTCCCTTTCTTTTCCCAGATGAGAAGCCCTGGAAAGGAAGACATTGGTGGCTGAGAACACTAAAGCCCTCCCCCCTGAAGCCATCAAGCAACCACAGCCAGCGAGGCCAGCTGCCCCTAAAGAGATCTGTCAGCACCGAGCGCTACGTGGAGACCCTAGTGGTGGCTGATAAAATGATGGTGGGGTACCACGGGCGGCGGGACATAGAGCAGTATATCCTGGCCATCATGAATATTGTAAGTGTTATACCCACATCACAGCCCGGCTTGAGGTGTATAGCATGGGAGCCTCTAGGTGATTCCTGCAGCATGGCGGGTGGGGAAGTTTGCTTTCTTCAAGGGAAAAGGAGGACGAGCAGGGGACGGTGCAGAGCACCGTGCATATAGAGCAGCCCATGCTGGCCATGCCCTGAAGAAACAATGGCAGATCAAGGCAGGTTACGTGCCTTCTTGGCCGGTTTGATTTGGAGCAGGGCCCAAACTGACCTAAACATAAACCCCCCAAACCCGCTTGCTTATTTTCTGGGGAGGGAGAATCGCAGTGGGCTGGAGTGTGGAGTCGGGTGCCAATGCACTCAAGTAAGAGTGGCAGAATCTGGCCTCAGATGGCCATACTACGGGCCAGATCTGCTACGAGAGGAGATAGCCTTTGAACAGCCTTGCAAATGATCTCTTATGATCAGCATTGCAAATTGGGCAGGAAAACAGATAAACGTAGCATCATAGTCATAGAAAATGAGGGTTGGGAGAGACCTCAGGAGGTCACATCTAGTCCACCCCCCTGCTCAACGCAGGACCAGCCCCAACCACATCATCCCAGACAAGGCTTTGTCTAGCCGGGTCTTAGAAACCTCCAAGGATGGAGAGCCCACACCCTCTCTGGGTAGCCTGTTCCAGTGTTTTACTACCCTCCTCATGAGAGAGTTTTTCCTAATATCCAACCTAAACCTCCCCTGCTGCAACTTGAGCCCACTGCTCCTTGCTCTGTCATCTGCCCCCACTGAGAACAGCCCAGCTCCATCCTCTTTGCAACCCCGCTGCAGGGAGTTGAAGGCCGCTATTAAATCCCCCCTCGGTCTTCTCTTCTCCAGAATAAATAAGTCCAGTTCCTTCAGCCTCTCCCCATAAGTCATGTCCCCCAGTGCCCTAAGCATTTTGATTGCCCTCCATTGGACTCTCCAATTTGTCCACATCCTTTCTGTAGTGGGGGGCACAAAACTGGACACAGTGCTCCAGATGTGGCCTCACCAATACCGAATAGAGGGGAAGAATCACTGCCCTCGATCTGCTGGCAACGCTCCTACTGATGCAGCCCAGGATGCTGTTAGCCTTCTTTACAACAAGAACACACTGCTGGCTCCTGTTCAGCTTATTGTCCATTTTAACCCCCAGCATCTTTTCTGCCAAGCTGCTGCTTAGCCACTTGGTCTCCATATGGTAAAATGCAATAGCAATCTGCTGTCATGATTCAGGGTACAAATTGATCACCATAAAAATTAGGAAACCAGTCTGTGTGTGCCTAACTTCTGTTCTGTTATGGGTCTGGACCAGTTTCCGATCACTTATACGGGTAAAAGTGTAATGTCTACCTGGCCTAAGAGACTGTGGCATTTCCTGCCCACGTACATAGTCATCTGCAAAGCTCAGACCCAACGTTTTAAGCATCTGAACAACTTACCAGCAGATAGATGGGTGTGGAGCTTTACCGTTGTGCTAGTGTATGCCCTTGCTTTGCGGCAACTGGAAGCTGAGGCACCGTTTTTCACTTCTTTTTCACTTTCATACTGTTTAACTTCCTCAAACAGGCTGATAAAGGCAGCTGTGATGGAGCTGCCAATGCATGGCAAAGTCCTGCCCGCTTTGGCTCCACAGCTGACATATAGTGCAGCTCCAAAGCCAAAAGCCTTTGCCCCCTGCATTAGCGCTTTCTGTTAGAGTCAGGCCGAAAGCAGGACCCCAACTGAATGCTCCTTGCTTTTGGAAAGATCTGAAATCCAAATCCAGACCCCATTTTTGGACAGTGTTTATCTTTGTGGTCAACTCTTCCAACACAATGAGGCCAAGACCCCTAAAAACCAATGCCCATGGATTTCCTCCAGCAAAGGGCAGCAGTGTGCACCCACCCAGGCGCTCCCCACCCGCCGCTGCATTGTCTCAGTAACAGCGAGCTCATTTTTAAGACTCGTCTTTTCTTGTTTCTTGGAGGTCAGGTTGCCAAACTTTTCCAGGACTCGAGTCTGGGCAATATTGTCAATATTCTCGTGACCCGACTAATTCTTCTCACCGAGGATCAGGTAACATTTGGGGGGGGGCTTCTGGGTCTTTGCCAGCCCGGCACACCTGAACAGCATGGCGGTTCTTCCATCACACTGCTGAGCTTGTTGTATCCCTGCATGTTAAAGCACGAAGCCACGGCTGAGCAGCCCAGGCATAACCAAGTCGAGCATCTAGGTAAAGCAGGTTCTCCCGGATGCAAAATGCTTGCCGACTTGCTAAATGTACCAAGTCCCGTTAGAGAAAAGGGACCTGCTGTGTTAAGAAGCAACCCAGGATTCACCAGCCACAGTTGAATGCACCACGGTATCTCTGTGGTCTTGAATCCTCCCACACCACCTCGCTCAATGGGAGAGGGAAGGGGATCTCCGGTTGTTCTGGGAGAAGGTATTCCCGGTTCACCGCGTCATGGTCTCTTTGGGGACATAACAGGACTGCTTCCCTTCCAGCCCACTTTGGAGATTAACCACCATGCCGGGAAGTCCCTGGACAGCTTCTGCAAGTGGCAGAAATCCATCGTGAACCGGAACGGCAATGGAAACGCTATCCCTGAGAACGGCATCGCCAGCCATGACACGGCAGTGCTGATCACCAGGTAAGGCCCACACCGCTCTCTGAGCATGCATTTGCTGAAGGGTTGCTGAAGAGATAACTGGGGCTCTTACATAGGTGTTTCCCCCAAGTCCCCCCACCCTACATCCCCATTCACGCACAAAACCATCTCACTCAGGTATGGCGGTGCTTTAAATTCACACGAGTCAGTCCAGCTGGGGCTGTGGGCTGCAGCCTGCGTGAGGTTTGCCCCCAGGCTGGTAACTCAGCCACACACTTTGCAGTGAGGACGCGGACTAAAATACCTCCAGTGCTTTCTCACAGCTCCCCTTGGATGCCCAGAAAGACAAATGCATTCTCCTGCATGTTACTGGAAAAGACTCATAAACTGGTTCAGTTTATTGTTACACCAGCAAACACACAACAAATCCTCCTGAAGTCCTTGGGGATGCCCAGGAGGAAACAGGAACTCAAGCGTGGTTTGCACTCCAGGACTTGGCTACCCTGGGTGTCAATGGTCTGAGTTAACTCTGCATTGAATACCGAACCCAGACTTGCAAACGCATGTGCCATCAGCGCTAGACTCTTGAAAGGAGGCAAATGAGGGCGGCTTGCGTGATGGTGAGTGCCGTGCCCTGCCCAAAGGAGGGAACCACTGTAATTAAGTTGCAGCAACAGATAGAGAGAGTCGGGTGGAGAATAGGCGCCGTACATCATGCAATTCTTTGAGCATCAGCACATCCCTATTTATCAAAACCAGGTGGTTCAAGCACCTGCATTGAACGCCTTCAAGAGTAAATTGGATGCTCATCTTGCTGGGATCCTATGACCCCAGCTGACTTGCTGCCTTTCAGGCGGAGGGCTGATATTCTGAGGTCCCTTCCAGCCCGAATGTCTATGAAATCTATAAAATCTATGAAAATCAGTGGGATATAAGCACATGCTCAAGTGCATTACTGAACTGGGGCCATGCTGGCCTGCCTGTGCAAGTATGCTGACAGTGCGGATGTGGGACTTATACAGGATGCAAACAGCAAAGTGCATTGGACGGCGTCACACGAAGGTTTCTCCGTGCTCAGGACAGATGGGAACTGGAAGAACTGTTTGGGGCCCGAGACTGGAATGACCCTGGTGCTGGCGGGGAGATTTAAAGGGCGCTGGCACAGCTGCACGAGGCCGGCCCTCGGCCAGATTGAGCCTTTCACTGCGCACGCGAGCACGCCGTTGTAACGGAGGCACGGAGGCCTCCGGGAGTTGTCAGCTTGGCTATGATTTGCACCTTTTTTTGCCCCCTCAAGGCAAAGGGGAAGGTTGTAAAATGCAAGCAGCAGACGAGGGAGTCTCCAAGTGGGAGCTGACTCCCTTTGGCTTCCCCGCACACTGCTCTCGCTCCAGTTCCCTTCGGCTGCAGGAGCTGCACGGAGCCTGGCTCATGTCAGAAGAGCTTGTGAAATTTTTACAGGGTGGAAGGAGGAGCCAGCGAAAGGCCCCGTCGGCCTCAGCTTCACCCTTCCAGGACTGCAGCGTCTGTTTTCCTTCCCTCGCCCTGCACGTGTGGCGTACAAACGCTGACTCCGAATTCCTCGGCTTCCCACCAGATGTTTGAGCTAACCCTAAGCAACTCCTCGGCCCCGCGTTCCTGGGGCCAGCTCCTGCGCCAGGCCTTGGAAGGGGCACATCCGGCCCTGTCTCTAATAAATTCCCCGTCTCCCGATAACATCTTGCTGAGCTGTGGGCTTTTTGCTCTTTCAGAGACGTGTCAGATCAGAACCTCAGACGGGTTTCGCGGAGTCGGCTCGAAACAAAGCAACAAAAGTTTTTCACTCGCTTGGCGAGGGGGTGAGGGGTTTGCAGTGAGCAAGAGGCCAAGAGACATTTTCGAGGAACATTTGCTCTTAACCCATTGCATGGCTATAAGCTTCACGGGGTAAGAGAAGCAGCCATGCTTAATGACGGGACCTGGGCCTGTTCACAGTCCCCATTGCACAAACTTCTTCCGCGGCGCTCAGTCCCTGCTAATGATCTTCAGCAATCCTTGTTAATTATCTGTGCACCTTTCATATGCATCTAAGCCCTGACCAGCACCACACCTGCTTTTGTATACCACACAGCTTGTGCATCTCAACCCAGCCCCATCCTTGCACTCACTCCTGGTACCCTGCTGATAGCTGACGGCACCCTGGACTATACCACACAGCTTGTGCATCTCAACCCAGCCCCATCCTTGCACTCACTCCTGGTACCCTGCTGATAGCTGACGGCACCCTGGACTATTCAAGCTAGAGATGCACTGCTCGTGTGATCTATAGCATCTGATGGTATAGATAGTATAGATCATAATGGCAAAGAAACAAATGTTTGGGTGAGTGTGACAGGGAAGGGACAAAGAAAGGGACGCGGGTGTTGAGGGCAAGTATTCGGATTTGCCCGAGTGAATCCGAACTTCGCTCTGCGGCTTTAGCTGTTGCCGAGTGAGACTGAAACAGCTGCTGCATCCCACTGTAGAGAGGGCTGCATCTCATTTAGGGACTGGAGTTTCCTTGATTGCTGTCCTTTAATCTTTATGTGCCAGGAACTAAAGCTGTGTAAATAACCGCTATTTTGGCTGAACTGGGAAACTGGGAGGAAAAAAAACCTTATTTTGGGTCAACCCAGGGCTCGATCTTGTGAAATTTTTCATTGCCTAGCAAAGTCAAAGAAACTCCATTTTGCTTTTTGTTATGCTTTTCACTCAAGCTTTTTAAATAATGTTAAAGTGCATTTCAATATGAAACACCCTTTAGAGCTGCAATGTTTCCTTCCAACTTTTTTTTTTTATTTAATTCTTTTTTCTTTCCTTTTTTTTTTTTTTTCGGATTGAAAATAATTCACACAAATGGATGGGAGTTTGCTTTGTGTTTTAGTTGATCCCAGTCTGCATTGTCCAGTGAAAATGGTCTCATGCAAAAAATGTCACCGGCTTCAATAATGGTAGCAGGTGGAAGGGGACGGTCAGGGCACCGTTGTACCAGGCCCGGTCCAGATGCATAGTAGTGGCTGCCACTGCCCCACAAAGACTTGTTGCTGTTTAGGACACGGGCTATGGGCGTGTGTAGACGAAACAAAATTTCCCATTTACGTCGATGCAACTGCATTTGTGTTTGTTCATCCAGCGCCTGGAACCGGTGCTGCATAACTGCAAATAAATTGCTATAGGGAGCATCTGGCGGGTTATTTGCCCCTGCTGACATAGGGATGTTGACTGGGTAAGTCAGAGAAATGGGTAGAGCAGTTTGGGTCTATGTGAGAGGAGCTGAGTTATCTGTTCAAACTCAACCATATTTCAGGTTTGAGTAATTGAGTCCGTCCCCCATCCCCATTCCCCCTTTCTTCCCTGCACCCTGCCCCATTACTGCATTGCACGGGACCTGCCATACCTCTTAATCCCACCAATGATACACATACTCTTTTGTCCCACAACACACCGGAGATCCACCACTTCGGAGCAGACTCGATTAATCGAGCTGATGCAGACCGCGTGGCACCACGTGCAGTTGTATAAGCAGCAAGATGCGCGTCAGCAGGCAAAAAATGCACCTTGTATAAGTGTTTTAGTTCAAAAGCGCGCCACTGCCATTTTCTCAGCGCTGACACGCACTTGGCCACTTATACGACTGTAAGCGTCACAACGCCCGGCGCTTTTCAAAGCGCCCGACGCTGCGGTGCTTGCATGTGTAAAAATGCCCATTCTCTGGATGTGGCACCCCCACACCACATATCTTGAGTCCTCAGCTGCGGCTTAGATGAGCTTCTGGGGGTTAGTTGATCCAAACCATTATGGCCCACTGTGAAAAACACACAGTGGATCTCAGCTGGGCATAACTGGGGCAACGCAAGGGCATCTACCGCCTTGCCCCTGGCATTGTGTGCGGGATGCTCCCAAGCACACCCCCCAGCCAGCCCTATTTGCACACACTAAACCCCAAAAAAGGCAGCAGTGAAGCTGCTTGGAGATAGCCCCTGCAGTCACTCTTAAGCACACCAAGGAGAGGAGACGTGGTGTAGACATGCTCTAAGTGACCCAAAAAATGCAGTCTCTTGGCAGGACTTCTGTTGTTCTGTAGACAAGCCCTTAATTAAGCAAGGGCCCAAGTCACAAATTTTAGATTTGGAGCCAACACGCATGTGTCTTCCTGTCTGCGGTTTCACTTGAGGGCTCTCTTTGATATCTCTCTGTATCGCCCTGTGCCTCAAGTAAGAAAATCCTCAGAGAAGATTTATTCCCTCCCATTCAAGCCACGTGAATAGCTTGGGCCAGCTTTGAAAAATAAAAAGAAATTGGTGCAGAGCCGCTGAAAACAAAGCATTTTTACTATTTGCAGCAAGGTGGGAAATCAAATAAAGTTCCCTCCCAGGTCAAAGGAAATGCTGTGTTTCATAGTCAAATGATGTTAATGGCTCTTTTTTTAAAATAAAAATGGAAGGGAAGTTCAAAACAAAAGGTCATTTTTAAACAGAAAATTGAAAAATGTCATTTTGACTGTGTTGAAATGAAACGTTTTAACTTCATTGTGGTTTTTGGATTCTAGGGGTTTTTTAGTCTTTTACTGGAATATTTTTGTTGAAGCCAAATTGGACTCCTGAACATCTTTGGTGTCATCAAATCTGCATCTCTTTTGTCAGAAAAAAGTTGTGGCTAATACATGTCTCCCGTTTTTACTCACCGTGCCTTGATGATCTCTGGATTTGAGCTCAGCCTGACTAATGTGGGGAGCAGACTAGACAACCAGGGCAAACACGCTGCTCCCTGCTGCCATCGCTGCCAACTCCTCTGGTACTGCAAGGGTTAAGTCAGGCATCTCAGCAGATCTTAGCTGGTGTAAAATGGTCAAAAGTAGCCATGATTTTAGATATCTCCTTTGTCAAGTGGCCCACCAAAACCTGGTTAACTGAGACAATGATTTTTAAAGTGTCAGCCTTGCATCAGTTTTCCCATCTGTAAAATGGGGCACATGGAAAAGTAAAAAAGATAAAGCCGTTAATGTATGTGAGGCTCTTGGACTCTGATATGATGGGGGCTATTCAGAAGGCTGATAGGGAGAGGCATAGGCTGGGGAGCAAAGTACCGTGGGCAATATGTGGTATAGCTGGAGTGAGGCATTGTTGGAGAGGCATTGCGGTTGACCAGCTACATCACTGACTGGTTGGTAGCTTCTTTCTTTCTTTCCATCTCCGCATTGCTTTGTTGTTTCTGATGGAGTGAAACAAGAAGGGACTGTTCCTTCTGGAGGCACCTGGCTGGTATGTGGCTCCCATGATCTCCTGCCCACTCAAAGCCCCACGCTATGAATCCTGGGATGACCAAAAATCCTTTGCTAATACTGGTACAGTACTTACAGCTGCACAACTATAAATATATCTGAAAAACCTGCACCCACCAGCCCCAGGCAAAAACTCCATGGAGGTTAAGATACTTTTTCAGTTATCAAATAACGATTCTTTCCTTTGGGAGGAAACCAAACCATCTAACGAAAGGGCGCTACACTGGCTTTTGGGGTTGCTGATGCCTCTTCTTTCTTTTCTTTCTCTTTTCTTTCAGATATGATATTTGCATCTACAAGAATAAGCCGTGTGGCACTTTAGGTACGTGGTCATCCTGCTCCAGAATCTGTGGTGGTCATCATACGTTGCTCCCATATAGCTCAAGCAGCGATCTGAACATCAGTAGATCCCAAGGCCAGTTTCAGAGGTTAGGTGTCTAGCAAGGTGGTCCAGAATTGCATGGGCTGTGGCTGGTGGTCTCCTGCCTCATCACTAGAATATTTTCTGCCATGGTGGCATGATGGCAGGTTGTTGGGTAGTGTGTTGGAGAAGCTTCCCCTCCTGGTTCCCATGCTGTGCTTGCCCTGCAGATACATGAAGAATTTAGTGTTCTCAATATAGCAATGAATCAGGTCACTTAAAATACCATCTGAGCCTTGCCTGCTTTTTTGTTGTTGCTTGAACCCTAATACTGAGAGTGCACTGTCTGTGCAGAGGGCTTGAAGAATTTGCTGTCATGAGCTCAGGGATGTTTCTGGGTTGTTGAACAAGATAAATGGAGGCAGGGTTGATTCTGAGTAGTGCTGGCACCAACCAAAGCCCCTGGGCCAAACTCTAGGATCGGCACTTTGTATCACAGCAGCAAGCTGGATAGGACCTCAGTGCTGGCCCTTTGTAGGCAGTTCTTCAAGCCAGGCTTTGGATCCAAGGTTTTGGTGTGGGCCTTTCTCAAGTTCCAGGAAGAGCCAACCCCATCCCGGGAATGTCAGCACTTGTGTGACCAGAACCATTTCCTCTCTGTGGAGACAATCTGGGATTAAGATGAGACTTGGCATTTCCAAGCCTTCCTCCAGCTGCCAGTCATCTTGCTGCAAGTACTTTCACTGGCGGCACTGAGGGTAATGGGAGGCTCAGATGCCAAAGCCCATAAAACCACTGTCCCATCCTGCTCTGAGGCCTGATTCAAAGCCCGCTGAGATCAGGGGGCAAAGTCAGGACATTTCCTGACCTAGTCAGACACTAGTCAGACACTAGGTTAAGGCTCACAACTAATATTGAGCTTTAAGCCCATTGCTGAGCCCTTGTCTGTGCATCATTGCACACATGTGCAACCTCTCCAAGCCAGCCTCCCGTGCTAATGGCAGCTGCCTTTCCTAGGGCTGGCCCCGGTCGGAGGAATGTGCGAGCGAGAGAGAAGCTGCAGCATCAACGAGGACATTGGCCTGGCCACGGCCTTCACCATTGCCCATGAGATTGGCCACACGTGAGTTTTGCTCCCTGAAGAGTCCTTTTAGGTATCCCTTAAAGCAAAAAGCATGCCTATTTTGGCTATGCTTATTGGTAATGAGCTCTACAATCCTAGTTAAAAAAGAGCATTATATCATCATAAAGATCCAGAAACTGCCGTGCCAGATTGGACCAGTGGTGTGTCCAGTCCGATATTCCCCATCCTTGCCCAACCAAGTCACATCCAAGTCCAGCTGGTCCCAGAGCCCTGCTCTGCCAGATCCCGTCACCGATGCTTGTGGTCTGATGTCTTGCTTCCTTGCACATACTGGCCAGAAAATGGACCATCCAGTCCAATGTCCTGTTTCCAGTGCTTGGAGCTGCGGAGTAAGACAAAAAGCCTAATGTAGCTGAACAAACTATAGCGCATGGAAGGGAAATTTCTCCTTGACCTTCATTGATAATTGTCCTATGCCCTGACGCCTGAGGAGCAATAGTACCCTGACATTTTAGCCTTCTTTGGGACAAAAGCTTGTACTGATTTTGTTTGTACAGCACCTAGCACAACAGTTCCAGTTAAGACCAGTAGCTCCACATGCAGTATGCCTCAACCTAAATATTAAGTAATAATAATTCATACATGTCTTCAAACCAGTAGGTCCTCATTTGTAATCCTGCTCAGCTGTGCACCTCAATAAGAAAAATAAAAAAGCGGGATCATGTGTATTTAGGTAGGCTAAGCTAAAAACAGTCCGGCCTTGTGCTCTGGGTTTTTAGCTGCCACTTCCATAGATCAGAAAGGAATTTTTGCCCGACACACAACATCGTATGGTTGGCATGAACATCGGGAAGGAAATGGAAGTGAGGTGGGAGGTTGGGAACTACTGGGGGGCAGGTCAGAAGAAAAGGAGGTTCCCAGAAGGGGCAGCAACATCTGAATCGTGACACCCTAAAGTCTTCCCCTCGCTGAGCCAGAGTTCCTCCATCACCACCGTACCCCTTGGGGTGCATCTGAGCCGTAGGAGACTGGCCAGACCCAATATCCCAGCACACGCTGGCCTCCCCGGTTGCAGTCTGAGGACACCCAGGAGGGACATCAAGTGCAGCTCATGTCTTTGTTGTCTTTGTGATGTTCTCTAGATTCGGCATGAACCACGATGGGGTCGGCAACAGCTGTGGCTCTCGCGGGCAGGAAACAGCCAAGCTCATGGCTGCTCACATCACCATGAAGACCAACCCATTTGTATGGTCTACGTGCAGCAGGGATTATATTACCAGCTTCCTGGAGTAAGAAACCCCTCTAGTTATGCTCCCTTTCCCCTACAGCTGAGATCCTTCTCCAGCCTCTAATGATTTACAAGGAAGGGAAAGCCAAGGGGATTGCCCCACATGCACACACCCCATGCACAATGTGTTCCCTGGCTCCCAGCATCCAAATCCTCCCTGCTTTCCTTCCTCCTTCTCCCTTTTTCCACTGCTTGCATTATCATCTGCTAAAGACACTAACCTCCTGATTTACCCTGCCCCACAGCTTGGAGACCCTAGCAGCGCTTCCAGTGGCTCCTTGGGACGTCTGAAAGGAGTCTAGGGCAGGCAGGAAGCAGAGAAAGGAGTATATGTAGTGGCCCCAGTGTTGGAGCCCAGTTGGAAAAGAGCTAATTCAGCCCCTTGCCCTGTAATTGTTGAGGAGTGTTACAAATGCAAACCTTATTCGTGGATCCCGAGGCCTTGAGCTTTCCCTCCGTTCCAGCAAGCTTGGCCGGGACCTGGGGCTTGCCGTGAAATTCCAGGTCTGGCAGCTCATGTTTGGCTGCAGCAGAAATCTCTCCTTTTGACCCCCGCACCCACAACATAGCAAAGCGCATTCCTCCTGCAGCACTGGGAGACTGTTGCAGCAACTTCTGTTGTCCTCACGTAACCCTGCAAGGTCTCAGCTGGGTTGGCAGAGAGCGGTGAATTTACAGCGCGCTCCTTTACCATACGTTCTCTCCACCCTCGCTTAACTCCGTAAGCTTGAGATGCTCTCCTGTGCCAACGATCTCACTTGCTGCAAGGCTTTGGGACCCAGGGCTCTGAGAGTGATGGCAGGGGCTTTAATTTAAGGAAAGGGTATGGCTGCAAGGGGGGGATCGAGGAGGGGGCAGGGGAGGAATTGTTCTTGCAAAACTTGGATGATCCAATTAAGACCTGGCAAATAGGAGAGGCCTGGAAGAGTGAGGGGTTTCCACCAGCTATCATTCATCATTACACTTATGTGGTCCTACAGTCAGTCTGGACAAAGAGCTTTGCAAAGGCAGCTGCTTCTTTTCCCTCCAGGCACGTGAGGAAGAGGTCTACAAGTTCTCAGTGCCCTCAGACCGGCTCCATCCAGCCATGCATTGTCCAATAATCCCAGTATCCAAAGGACTTCTTTACTGGTGGACAGTGCTGGCAATAGGACACAAACCCTTTAGGCCGGTGCTTCAGGTCTTGTGGGCATTGGGACCACTTGTGTACCTGAAATGAAGCCTATGGTCCAAGTGCTGTGCTATATCTGGACCATAATACTTAGATCTTATATCTGAGGATCTCAGAACACTATAATAAGATGGATCAAACCCCAGAAGCAGTCCTGTGTGGTGGACAGTGTAATCTCCATTGTACAGACAGAGGAAAAGAATCCCAAAAGGGTCTTTGGGAAGGGGCACCTAACTCCCTTAGGCATTTGAAAATCCCTTCCAGAGTTTTAGATCAGTGTTGCCGGACTTGGGTTCCTAAACATACACGATGGGTATGTGCACCCCCTGTGATTGATGAAGGCTCAGCACTGTACCATGGACTTCAGGCTGAAATGTGGAGTTAGGTGCCCAGCTTTAGGTCCCCAGTTAGCAGGTATTGCCCAATGTGGATTTGGCCACGATCATCTGGGATGTCACAGAGAGACAGATCCCTTTCTCCAAGACACGGCCTTATATTTTGGACCCCAAACTAACCTCCCTGACTCTTTCTCCTACCTTTTCCCTGCTACCTGGGGGCCCATGTGAAGTGAGCTCATCCGTTCAGCCTGTATAATGCATAGAACTGCAAGCCCAGAATCACACCGCTCCAGAGCTAAGCGGGAGCCTGCAAGGCAGGTCCAGAGTTTGACCTATCCCTAGTGTCAGTCAGGTAAGAAGAAAGTTGAATCCCTCGCTCCCTCTCTCTAAGCCCCATCACTGAAAACTCAAAGGGAGCCCTTTCCCAAGTCCAGAAAGGCACCGTTCATTTGCTCCCCCCGTTTTATTTCATTTTCATGGCAGGACTGGCATTTCCCAGCTGCCATGGGGCATGGAGGTAATGAGAGACCTCAGGAAAGCATATCCCACTGACATCCCTTGCTCCAAATATAGCAAGGCTTCTCAATGCTTAGCTCCGGGTTGCTAGCAGTTCAGCCCCCAGCCCCTGGTCACAACCCTCCTGTTCATCGACAAGAGTTTCCCGTTAGTGACTCTTTGTCTCTTCCCCCTTCCAGCTCAGGGATGGGATTATGCCTGAACAATGCACCTCCCAAGCAAGACTTCATCTACCCAACCGTGGCTCCAGGGCAGGCCTACGATGCGGATGAGCAGTGCCGTTTCCAGTACGGAGTTAAATCTCGCCAGTGTAAATACGGGGTAGAGAGCCTTCCTGCTTTACTATTGGTTCCAAGGGAGTGGAGGGCAGGGCTGTGCCGGGCGAAGGGCTTGGGCCACTGGTGCGTTTCTTCTGCCACCCACGATGCTTTGCTGTCTTGCTTAAAATGAAAGGCACTCGCACCGCCCCTGTGAGCTTTGCCTTGCTCATCGAGGGCCAGGCCAGATCTGCAGATCCACTCGGCTCGGTTTCCATCGGCTCCGCCTGATGGGAGGCGTTTAATTAATTCCCATAACATCCCAGCTCCCTGGGGATCAAAGTGCTGTAGAGGGAAACCAGGCTGCAATCTACTCATCCAATGCCCTCTTCAGTCGATGGGTGGAGGCAGGGAGGTGTTACAGAGATCGTTTCTATTATCACTGCCAGGGGTCGCCTATATAAATTCCCAGCTCATGCATGATCCTAAGGAAAACCTCTCCAGTGGGCATGCTACCTCGGTGAGGCAGGCAGGGCCGTTTCCAAATATCTGCCTGGCTCAGGTGAGACTGTCCCAAGGGACGTGCTCTTGAGCCCCTTCTTCCCATATGGGGAGTTAAATGTAGCCAAATTAGGAGCTCTGCTCACCACCGGTGGGTCTGTGGAGCAGCAAAGCCAGGGTTCGAAAAGGCGACCCACCAGGAGGAAGAGATGGATGGGCCCCACACATGGATTTCCAGTGCAAATCCAAAGTCCACTGAAGCCAATGAAGTTGCTCTTAGTTTACACCCGCATAACTAGGACCAGCCTGGCCCTTCGCCCAGAGAGCCCCGTAGGTGCGGTTCCCTTGCAGCAATTACCATCCCGAGAGTGATTTGCTACTAATGGCTTCTGAGTTCACCCACAACTCCCGCAAGTTCATTCTGCTTAAAAGTCAGAGCGAGGCTGTTTTCCCTGGCAGCGCTTCCAGCTTGCCCTGGAGCTCGGACACCCCGCTGGATTCTTTCTGCTTCTCACGTCATCGGCAACAGAAGAGAGTCTGAAACCTGAATTTTATTGGTCACTTTATCAAATGCCTGAGGCAGAACCGTTTCCTGCTCATGCTCTTAAAGCTATGTTGGATCTGTCAGTTTGGTAGGGCTGCAAGACAATATCATCCATTCTCTGGGACCCATCAGGAGGTAGCCTTGGCCTCTTTAACCCAGCAAGAGCAGAGCAACACCCGGAAGCTGAAGCCAGGAGCATTCAAGTTAGAAAATGCATGCTAGTGAGAGCATTTAACCATTAAAACAAACTACTTGGACAATAGGAGCCCAGATGCTGCAGTGTATACAAGAATAAGTTGCATGGAAAGATCACCTTTGTGGTATGCCCTGAGTGATTCCTGTGAAATCCCATGCCCCTCTATGAGCTGCTGCACACGGGGAGCTGGTTAGCAATTTGGTCTGTGTTGAGCATGAAGTGTTAGCTCGACACGGCTAATAGGAAGGAAGAAGGGAAGACACCCATTTCAATAGGCAAAGATGATGTCCTTCTGCCAATCTAAGCTCCAGTCGTGTGGATTTGCCAAGGGAGGTTGGTGCTCGCATCCCACTGAAAAGCAGCCAGAATCGAGTGCCCTGCTCCTTCCCACCTGTTAGATAACACCAGCGGGGAGGGGGGCTCCTGAATCACACTACGGACTCCTTTTTTTAATCAGAGCATCCTCTCCTTGCACCTCATTATGGTAACTACAGTAATAATGCAGTATTGGGCACACACCTTGGCTCCCTTTTGATACTAGCCCAGAGGATTCCCAGTCACTGAGTCAGAGTGTTTCACGCAAGGCTCAGTGGCTATTTAGGACAAGGCTTCAGAGGGGCCAAAGAATCCCACCCCGAAAAGCTAAAGCAAGTCAGCAAGGGATGCTGAACAGCCTGCTACCTGATGGAGGGTAGGTTGCCTGCAAGGCCCTGTAGTGAAGCTCACACTGCTTTGGGCTCTAAGGGCAGGATAGAGCTAGAAGACAGAAAGTTGCTGCCTTGTTGTATATCAGCAGTGCTGGGCCATGTTACCTGGCTGAACTTATAGCTCTCTTGCTAGGATCATGGCCAGCCTGCCTAAGCACGTGATCCACATAGCAGGAGTCCGTAATCCTCTTAGGCCGCGTGTCTCTGGAGAAGCCCTAACTGTAGTGTCACGAGACTAGATCCTACAGCCCGTGTCCCCTGTATGTGTGCACTGCTTTTGATTCTTCCTATTGCTCCTCAGCGCCTGATCATCTTGGTAGCTGCAAGAACTGCCCGAGCTGCTGTCCCTCACTGTGCAGTGGGACAATGCAGAAAGATCCTGCTTTGATAAGGCTGTGATGTAGAGATGAAAGCAAAGACCCATTTTGTAGAAGGGATCTTTTCAAGGTGTCTTACAAGCTATGCTCTATAGCCCTGCATATTAGATGTCTCTGACAAGCCTCAGCTGAGTTCACAGAGGGCTGCAGCCCTCCAGAGCCTGTTCCCCCATCTCAACATTTCTTCCATAGGAAAAAAAAAACCCTATCTTTCTATTTTTAATACCCAGTTTAACTCCCAGGGAGTCATTTTCTGAGTAAGAATTCAGGATTCAAACAGGCTTGCTCTAATAACAATAGGATCGTGATGACGATCTGGCAGCCGGCTCAGCCATGGATGCTAGACACTGCCTTGCAGTTTGCAGGTGATGAAATCTGGACTTTAGATGATTTAGGGGATGAGCAGGCTCCAAGGCTCTGCATGTTCTGATTTAGCATCTGCAATGGATTTGCAGCGGCTCTGTGATGAGGCTGGCTCTTGGGTGCGTTTTAAATTGCCTGGGAGAAGAAAAGGCACAGCTGAGGGAAATTGTTGTTGCCTGGAGCTCATTAGAGGTCAGGGTGGGATTGTGCTGCAGGACCTGGAACTCAGATAGAGCCTCTTGGAAGGAGGAGAGGAATTTCAGGGCTCTTTCTGGCCAAAAGGCACTCGATGCAGCACTCAGTGAGAGATGAAGAAGCAAGACATCTTCCCTCTTCCCCAGTCTTGGAGCTGGCTGGTTGATGGCAAGTCCAGCAGCTAGCATAATTTTGAGCATCCTAAAAGCAGCTCTAAATGCAACCACTGATAATGTGTCCTTCAGGACTATGTTGCCAGCTGGTGATTGCTGTAGTGCAAGGACTCTTTGTTGGGTCTCTTCCATCCCAATGCATCTCCTAAATGTGTGGGTGAGGCCAGAGGGAGAGGGCATAAAGCTGCTGCCTGTGCCAGCTTTTGTCCTCCAGCATGCTGCTGCCTCTTTGGGGGTCACCAGTTGCTCTGGAAAAACCCAGCTTGACCTGAGTGACACAAAGGGGCTGAAGGTAGGAGCTGTGATCAGATCTCCGTATTTATCATTCCTAACTACAACCCAAAGAAGGAGACCGTCCCCTGACTGTAAGGGCAAGATTGGGTTGCCCTTGGACTTATGCAGATCTCCTGGGATATGTGTTCTCTGGTAAAAATGGGGATCTGGGGTGCAGGAAGCCAGTTTTGATGCACTCATGGCAGTTTGGTACTTTGAAGGCAGGGGTAAATTTGGGGAAACTCTGCCCTTGGCCCACCTCCTCATCTGAATGCCTGATCAATGCAGAATCAGTCCTACTCTTGGGCTGGATGCCAGGAGATGCTGAGCTCTTATTGATAAGTAGGCTGCGAGAGCTAAGCATCTCTCGGGATGTGGGCTCATCTTTGTGTTCCTTCCCTGCCTAAAATGTGACAGGTCCTAGACTGGGGGTGGGCAAAATGTGGCCCGTGGGCCGAATGCGGCCCATCAGGCCCTTCTATCTGGCCCACGGGGCCCCTAAAAATGTAGAAAATGACTATTTAGCTGCCCCTGGCTGCCTGTCATGCAGCCCTCGATGGCTTGCCAAAATTCAGTAAGTGGTCCTCCTCCCAAAATAATTGCCTGCCCCTATCCTAGACTGTCCCAAGCCAGCTAGGACTTCTCGTGATCACCAGAGCATCGCTTCACCGCCCCGGCTGCTGCAACCGCAAGTGATTCCTAATCTTGGCTCTATCTGTTTCTTTTTTTCCCCTCCCTACCCCCTGCCAACATCTCTCTTTACAGGAAGTCTGCAGTGAGCTGTGGTGTCTGAGCAAAAGCAACCGCTGCATTACCAACAGCATACCTGCAGCCGAGGGGACCATTTGCCAAACCAATACCATTGAAAAGGGGGTAAGGAAGCCAAGGGCACCAGTGAGTTGGCAATGAATGGTCCTCCCAATGACGAGCATGTTGTTTGCTTGCATGAGTGCGGGGCTAATTCAAGATCACGGTTCGCCGCCCACCCCTGGCTCTGGCATCCGGTGCTCAGGAGTAGTGCTTGGCGAGGAAGGCTGGAAGTTGGAGCTTCCCAAAGAGCCTGCATGCCCAGATCTCACTGTGTTTCAGCTCATCTCTGACTTCTTTGGTGATCCCAGCATGAAGTCCTGGAGAACTCACCACAATGTCTGTTCAGGGCAAAATCATCCATAGCACAGGCCAGAAGCGGGGTGGAGAGCAGAAGGAGGGGTGTTGTGATTGTGACTCAAGCCCTAGGCTGAAACTTGATTCAATGCCAACCTTTGAAAGTAATTTTCCCTTTCTGTGCCTTAGTTTCCCATCTGTAAAACTGGGGCAATTATTGGCTGAAGCACTTCGAGATCCGCTCATGAACAGTGCCCTGTAAGCGCTAGGTATTAGTAGTATCCCTCATTTTTCATGTGCAGCTGAATGTGGCCTTTTTTCCAAGACTATTCATTTTGAAAGTGAATTTTGATTTAATGCTGCTCACACCCCTTCTGTGTTTGCTCAGAATTTCCTGTGCCAACATTCAAGTAAGGAGATTTTTTTTTTTTAAGCTTGAATATTTGCTGAAAGCAAATGTCAGCCTGTGCAATGGGCTGTCACCATCCGTTCCAGACGTGGTCAGCTGCATGCCATCCAGTGAAGGGCAGCAACAGACACCACAGGACTACCTGGCCCAGCAGGGATTTCCCGGTTTAAATGTTAAGGGTCTGATTCCCAGTTTGCCAGCTTCTTGTGCAGCCGTTTACACCGGTGCATATCAAGCGTGAAGCACAGCTACATCCAAGTGTTAATGACCTGCTCTGCCTTGGCTAGCTGCAAGTGGTGTCTAGGGCAACAGAGAACGAGGTCTGGAGCATTCCTAGTGCAACAGAGGTGTGTTTTTCCTAGGGGGGAAAACCCATTGCAACAGGAGTCAAGAATGAACTTCAAACTCTTAAAAGCTTATGAGTTTCACATGCAGGAAAAGAGGCAGAGTCTGAAAACGCATCACTCTGTCTTTTCCCTATTGGCCATCTTTCCATCTAACAAGCAGCCCACTTCCAAAGAGAAGCAATATGTCTAGTTATTGCAGCACTTTGGGCTCTTGGGGTCCAGTCCCACCTCTGACACTGGCTCCCTGTGTAACCCTAAGCACGTGACTTCACCTCTCTACTGCAGGTTCCCCTTCCTTTATCGTGGAGACTGTGGGCACTTGTACACATCACGGTTTTTGCATGACTGTTTGCACAAAAGGGTTTTCCGGATGAGATGAGGCTCAACCCATTAGTGGTTATGAAGTGATTTGAGAGCCTTGTATGAGACGCTACTGGCCAGTATTAATTATTTGAATCCCTATTAGTCAGAGCTCCTGGTTAGCAAGAGCTTGGCTATTTCCCCCCATTGGTTTTCCTGCTGGGCGAGCCCCCAGACTGGAAGAGTTTGCTAAAGCTGCTGCTTCAGCTCAATGCTGGCACTTTCCCCGTTGGCTGGTGGGGGAGAAAAGGATCTAGTGATCAGAGCAAAGAAGAGAGGAGCTGCTATGTTATAGGTGGCACATAAAGACTTCTCTCCTGTGATCTACCAGCCCTCCGGGCTAAGGCATCTCTAAGATATCTAGGCAACCCAGGTCTGACTCTGCTGTGGTACCTCCAGGGTGAAGCTCTTATTTAAATGAAAACAGTGATTTTTGTCTTTGGGGATCTTTCTGAGCACTCCCCAGGGGTGTTTCTTACCCATCTTGTGCTGAGCAGAGCAGGCCTGAATTCTCAGGGCTCTGCACCTGGTGCCACTGCTGCAACAGAGCAGTGGTATTTCACACACGCTGCACTTAAGCTTATGCTGACCCAATGTACCAGGCTGGTGGCAAGAGTGAGGGTGGTCATTCAGCCAGTCAGATGGACCCCCAAGGAAGCAATCGCATTTCTTCAGCCATTGGGAGCCTGGAAATCCACGACCACATGTGGATTGACATGCAGATTTCTCAAAAGCAAATGTGACTCCAAACACACCTCCCCGTCCATCCAGTGAAATCAGGGTCTGGGCATGGTGCAGCTTGAACCCATCTCTGAGAACCAAAATGTTTTCCAAATGAATCGGTTTTCCAAATGAAGAGTCAGACCTACCCCTGAGTGACTTGGAAACCCCACATCCTTGGATGGCCTCCATGTGTGATGTAAGCAGGATAAGACCCAGCACTTCACCTTACTCTCTTCATGTCCATGAATGGTCCTAACCCCCTTGCATTGCCACAGCCTGACTCAGCTGCCCTGGCCCAGGGGTGGGGACCTCTCTGGGAGGAGGTTGCGTGTTCTTGGTCTTTAAGGCTCTTTGTTTCCCCAGTGGTGCTACAAGAGGGAGTGTGTGCCCTTTGGCACACGGCCGGAGGGAGTGGACGGCGCCTGGGGGACCTGGTCATCCTGGGGGGAGTGCAGCAGGACGTGTGGGGGAGGAGTGTCATCCTCCCTCCGCCAGTGCGACAGCCCAAGGTAGGTGAACTGTTCATGCTGCTGAGCTGTCTTCTTGCCTTGTAGGCACCCTGTCTTATTCCCCACCCTGCCATGACTGGCTGGGTTATGGGTCCAACTGGCAGGGAATGAAGCAGCAATGTACCCAAGCAGCAAAGGGCAGCACTGTATTTACCAGCCTGATCTGGAGAGCCAGGCTCCAGTCCTCTGTCTGGAGAGATGAGTTTTCTGGAAGTCAGCTCCTGAACACACCTCAGCCCCCGCAGATCACCAGGAGCTAGAATCAGTCTGTGCTCGGCAGAGGTCTTGGCGCGGGCTTCTAGAGAGATCATTGCAGGCAGAGCGCCTGGTCTGAACTGCAGGACACAAGTGGGTGTGCGGAGGGTAGAGTGAAAGCACAGTCACTGCTGCACTCGTGCTACATTGTAGACATGCCCAGCTCCAAGTTGGCTTGCTCAAGGTGGGCTTGCAAAACTCATTGCAAAACCCATCTAAGTGAAAAAAAAACCCACCTAAGTAGCTGTAATTCATTGCAAAACCCATCTAAGTGAAAAAAAAACCCACCTAAGTAGCTGTAATTCATTGCAAAACCCATCTAAGTGAAAAAAAAACCCACCTAAGTAGCTGTAATTCATTGCAAAACCCATCTAAGTGAAAAAAAAAACCACCTAAGTAGTTGCAATTCATTGCAAAACCCATCTAAGTAAAAAAAACCCACCTAAGTAGTCGCAATTCATTGTAAAACCCATCTAAGTTAAAAACCCCACCTAAGTACAGGCTCTGTGTTGCCCTGGCTCTGTGGCTGGCACTCCCTGAGCAGCCTAGTTTAAACCTAGTAGAGGCACGTCTCCCATGCGCTGCAATACTACTGCAGCCGCAATGTAGATGTACCATCAGGTTCATGGGACAATGCATTGACACCTATTGCATATCTGAAGTACGCTGGGTTTCCCGTAAGATTGCACTTCCGAGATGAGCCCTACAACAGGAGGATCTCTCCTACCTGGGACAGTGCTGCAGCAAAGGCTGAAAGCTATGGGAAAAACAATAGCACTACCACGTGGCAGGCTGGTGGAAGGGGTGCACATAGCAGCTTATGGTAGTAAGTATTCACAGTATGGCCCGCCGCACTGAGCCGCCCTCTTTTTCCCTACTTGAAGGCCGACCATTGGAGGGAAATATTGCCTGGGCGAACGGAAGCGCTACCGGTCGTGCAACACCGATGTAAGTGGGCTTGGGGCTCTGAGGGGGACCGTGGGCAGTGGGGCATGGCCTTGCAGTGTGCGAGGGCTGTTGCCCAGGCCTAGGCAGGTGCAGACACAAGGCAGCGTGCCACAAAGCAGGCAGGTGATGATTCCTCTTGCAAGAGCATTGTGCGCAGGGTTGGGATTCGCAGAAAGGTATCGACGGGCTGGAGGCAGAATGGAGAGCAGCCACAAAGCAATCGGAGAGACCACGTTCAGAGAGGCTTAAGGAGCCCCATGCTCCTGCACTGGGTGGTTAAAGGAGGGTGGCATGTGCGAACTGCTTACGCGTGCCAGAAAGGAGAGGGACTATGTAGCACAGCCCAGAAAGGTATTAACAAGGGAAGGAGAGAAGGCAATAGTGCTTAGACTAAAGCTAAGTTGAACACAGCTCCGGGAGGTGTCCTGTGGGTTCTGGGGTCTTTGCCATTAACCTCCCTGGGCGTTGCGCCCCGCAGGACTGCCCTCCTGGTTCCCAGGACTTCCGCGAGCTGCAGTGCTCCGAGTTCGATAACGTTCCCTTCCGAGGAAAATACTACACGTGGAAGACGTACCGGGGAGGTGAGTGGCGCGGGGCACTGGGCTCTTTCCTGCATACTGCTGCCTCTTGCCCTCAGAAGCTCTGGCAGCCAGAGCTGGGGTGAAGCCTTATCAGGAAGCCATTTCCCCCTTCTCTCCCCCCACTTTCTGCAAAGATTTGCAATTCGCCCAAGCAGTGAAACGTCTCTGTTCCTACCAGCGCTCCTCGGTTTCCCGCACATGACTTCCCTATGTGTTTCCCACCTGCATTAGTTCATATTGCACAAGCCAGTCCTACCCATGCGGCTTTCAGGGCAGCCCCATTCCTTTAGCATCCCATTCCTATCCTGTGCTTGGCAATAGCCAACACCTGATAGGGTAGGAAAGGAGGTGAGAAGCTCCCATAATGCACCCAGCCACATGGTGCTGCACACCTTTTTGCATAGTTCAGGTCCTATATGCAGCCACCTGGGAAGGGACCTAAGATGCCTGAGTAGCAGCAGTGCCCCTCTCTTCCCTTAGAGCCATTCGAATGTGTCCTGCAGACACGTGGCTAGAAGCAAGTGGTGGGAGGAGGGCTGTGTGGCAGCAATCTTTTAATAATGAGAAAGAACAGTGTGTCTCCTTCATGTAGTTAATGAACTTGAGGGGGGAAATCCTTTGCAGCTGTGTAAATAAGCCTGCCTCCCAGCAGAGACCCAGCATCAGGAACAGATGTGCTGAGGCTGCAGGGGATAGATCAATAAAAATGTAATAAAATTGCAAAGCAGTAAGTCAGGCAGACAAAGACCCCGATGGATTCTGGGTTGGGGGATGGAGCTGAATTATGGATTTGCCTTTGCTTGGGCTTGTCAGAGACTCCCAACTCAGAGACAGGCTTGGTCTCATGGTGTGAACATAGGACTGAGTATAATGAACAATTAGACCCGTGCACCTGGGCCCTTGCCTGCTCACACAGCCCTGACACATCTGTGACCTACAGCTAAGTCCTTGCCTCTCTGTGACTCACTTTCCCCATTTCTACAGCTCATCTTCCTCCCAGGTGGTTAGGAGTCTTCCCGAGTTAATATCCGGAAGGCATTTGGGACTTTTCAGGTCCAAGTTTGCTGTGGTCAATGATGAATAATAATAATAATAATCATGTTTAGCTCTTGTAGCGTGTTCATCCATGAGCCTGAAAGCACTGTATGGAGGTCAGTGTCATTATGCCCATGAACAGATGGGGAAACTGTGACACTGGGAAGGGAAATGAATTGCCTGTAGGACTAAATTCGAAGTCTCCTGCGTCCTAGTCTAGTATCTGGGATGCTGACTACTTGTTGCTGTTCTGTGTCCTAGACCTCAGGGATGCCTTGGGGATATTGTGCAACCTCCAGTCAGGCTTTCCAGTTAGCAGAGACCGAGAACGTATCGGATGGTGATGGCTGTCAGACCTACTCCTCACTAGCTAGGTGTAAGAAAGGAAAAGATGTGAGGCTCAGGGTGGTAAGGGCAGACAGGGACCCAGAGGACGTCCCCAGCACTCAGTGGTGATGCTGACACTAGTAGGACACTTAGGCCAAGGATACTCCCAAGTGGAAAATAACTCTAAGTGCAGTGTGGCCTTGCTAGCAGCAGCACCTGGGCATGCAAACCCTGGGTACCGGTGTGGCATGACGTCCTCAGGATAATCTACGCTGCGCCCAAATTCACCTCTGATGCAAGCCCATTCATGACCAGAGAAGAGACAGGGAGAAGGTCCCCAAACAGGAGACCAGGAGGCTCTCGAGGTGCCCACACCATCCTGCCTTTTTCTCCCGTTGTTCCCGTGTTGTTTTGCCCACCCCCAAATTTTAGCAGCACCCCAAAGCCTTTGCTCCAGGTCCCCTCACCCTGCACAGGTGTCACCAGCTCTCAGAGCATCAGAGGGTCCCGGAGCGGGGTGGCTCCTCTTTTCCTTCCTCTCTCCTGGCTGCTTGACCAGGTCCACCCCATCTCTACCTTCCTTCTGGCTCCTGCGAGGGAGGGGAATCAAGTCCCCTTCTCTCCCATGGGCATACAGTAAGCCTGTGAGCAGAGATCAGTAGGATGTTGGCCATCTAACCCTGCCACCCAAGGGGAGCCTTGCTGGTAGGCCTGGAGCACCCATAGGAAGAACACATTTTGCTCCATGCTAGATCTCTCCTGAGCACCCTCTGCCCCTTCAGGGATGCTGTCTTGGAGCTGTTCCTCATACCCTGGGGGAGTCCAGTCCTCAAAGCCTGATGCCACCGGCACACTGCCCTTTCCTCCTCCCTCTTCAGCAAGGCTCCTGTCAGCTCTTAGCTTCGTGCACACTCCCCCAGCAAGATCAGCCTGTGTGACCGCCGTGCTCGTCTTTGCACCTCCATGCTGCCGCTCTGCCCACATGAGTGCCATGCCGAGGGGTCGGCACGGGGTCCAAATGGGTCAGGACTCGCCCTAAGGCCAGCCCGAGCAGCACAATCACCGCTGTTGTGACTGCCCTGGCTAACGGAGGAGCCGTCCCCTGCACGGGGAATCGGCAGCTTGACAAGCGCGTGGTTCGCACTGGGAAGGGGCGGCGATTCTGCCGAAGACTCGGGAGAGCAGGAGCGGGCCGCTGAAAGCTGCCAGGTCGCTGGCGAGCGGAGCTCGGGTTTTGCACGGGGCCGGTACGGCGTGTTTTCCTGGCGGTGATTTATAGCGGTCCCGGAGCCCAGACCCCAGGAGCGTAGGATGCACGGGCCCAGCGAGAAGTGCTGAGCTCAGCCGTTCAGACTTTAACAGTCAGCAGATACCTCGTGGAATGCGGCTTTAATTGTTTGTGTATTTAATTTTATTCGCTTAGTTATTCATTTTGCTCTTGGCCACGGCCCGAGCCAAGGGCGAGTGGAACGGCACTCGGGGTCAGGAGGGGGGTGGCGAGGACGGGGGCCTGCTGCAAACAGGAGGGATTGCTCATCATAAATAGCAACGCGCTTTAATTCCTTATGGCATAGGATGAGTAGGAGGCACAAACACACATCCTCCGTGCAAAGCATTGTGGGCAAATGCCGATATCCAGCCTGCTTCTTTTTCTTATTGATTTTGGACACGGCGGAGCAAAGCAAAGGAGCCCAGGGTTTTGATCCTGATTCATGTTTTCTGGACAAGCCTTTCTTTTGTTTGGAATTGGTGTGCCATTTCCTGGCAATTCTCCTCTTTTGGGGCACTGCCGCCTTTTTATTTCCTCTCTGCTTGTAAAAGGATGCCGAATTGGAACGATTTGCTGGAGAATCAGCTGTCCAGGATGGTTCTGCCCTAGGAAGGACCATGTAAAAACGTCCTTTTCCCGCACAGCAGGCCCATCCCTGCGTGTAGTCACAGCCGCGTCTGTCCGTATTACTAATACGCGTAAGGCTTCCACCCTGCTACACCTGCAGGGCCAATGCAGGTAGGAAAGGGGCAGCAGGCTCTCTCCTGGCTCTTACATCACCACATTAACTGAGCTTGGGATGGGTTTCATTTATGCCTGTGCAACCACGTCGATGCCAAAAGATTGCACCGTAGGAGAGGACAGTGGGGTTATAAAGCATCTGCCCCAACCAGGGCTATTAGGTACCACCATATACAGATCATCCTCATCTCCATCTTCCTCTTGAGATTCAGCTTTTATCGATACTAGTTTCCTGCTAGGATAACTATTTTCAGTGCACCTGATGAAGCAGGATTTTGCTCATGAAAGCTTGCGCACCTCTGATTCAGTTGGCCCGCTGGTGTCAAACTCATCCAACCCACAGAGAGGGATGCGGGGCTGGTCTGCAGACCAGATCGGAGCAGCCCCATGCACCAGAGCCAACACGCAGCCCGAGCAGCTCATGCTTCCCTTAGCTCTGCGTGCCAAGTGCAAACTGGGCACACGTGCAGATCCCGCACGGGGCACACATCGCGTGCAGTGCACGGGGAAGAAAACCCCATTTCCCACTGGAAACTGCTGAGCAGAAATGACCAGTTGCAGAGTCTGAGCTGCCCTCCCCGTTCCTGTGCTCCAAAGGATGATGGTGAGAGTCAGTCTCCAGCCCTGCCTGGGCACCTCCAGTCTAGCTGGAGAGGATAAGGCACAGAATTAATACCACTGTTATACTGTTAATTTGGAAAGTCATCTGAGGATCACAAAAGCCTGTTACAAACATGGATTAAGACCCGTAGTGCCATGATGAGAAACGTAACGCATCCGTCTCTGAAGTGCTGCCAGCCAGGTGGAATGAGCCAATGCCAGGGGCAGGACCCTGGACCACCCCCAGCCGGTGTGAACGCCAAGATACAGTATATATGTTCGTTGTACTTCTTTATTTGTTTCAGCCATGCACCCTGGAGGCAGGAGCTCGCTGCCTTTCAGTGCTTCGGTTCGTTTGCCACGTCAGTGCTTTGCTGTGACATTGGTGCACGTCTGTCCCAGACTGGCGCCCACCCAAATTTGGGTTCCTAGCTCTGCCACGGGGCAGCTCCAGGAAGGAAGGAGGGGTGCTGCAGCCGAGGGACGCTGCAAGTGGAAATCAATGAAACAGAATGAAGCAAATCTTGCCCTGGCTCCCTCGAGGATCACACTGTCATCTAAATGCTGACCTTAATCATGCTGTTAAAGCCGTGGCTTAGCAGGTGTAGGTGATGCCACGCTCACCACAGTGGGATTGCAGAAGGTATAAACCAGGGCAGAATTTGACTTGGTCGTATAACCCTCGTTGGAGCACAAGGACCCCCGGGTTAACACTCCCGGGGGACTTTGAGCCTCCATCCTGTCTGTCCCCTGGATGAAGGTAACTACGGCAGGCCAGCACCACTGGAGCCACGTCGAGCTATTACTTGAGAGCAGACTTGGAACAAAGTGCCACCTCCTTTAACTGCAGCATCGAGCTGTTTCCCCATCCAGACATGACCAGGGCTTGACCCTGCTGAGCTGACGAGATCCTAGCAAAATGCAGCCTGGCTGCATCCAACAAGGGAGCCCCGGGGAGACAAGTTCATTGTGTAACTTGCTGGGCGTCTTCATTTCCATTTTCTTTCTGATGAACCAAACACGCAAAACACTCAGAAAAGTGACACTGTTGGACCCTTCGCCCGGGTGCAGCAGCCACTCCCCCAGACACGGTCCCCAGATGAGATCAGAGCCACGTCTCCAGGGCTGGTGTCTTTTGCCAGCCCTGAGTCATTCCCCAGTGCATAGCAAGCCCTTTCACACTGTCTCTATGTAAAGGGCATGCAGCGCCGCTGTCGGTGCATCCCAAGCTTGCAGGTGCCATCGCTGCAAATGCTACAAATAGAGGCATTCAAGGAAGGCATTGGTTTTCCATGGGCCTGAGGACAGTGGAGGAGCAAAGGGACAAAGCAGGGCAAACAGGATGCCCGTGGCCGGAGCCAAGAACAAGGAGTCTCTAGCAAGCAACTTGTCTCGTGCCTCGGGACAGAGCTGAGTAGCTTTGTTTCGAGGCCTGTTTATTAATTTCTCTTGGCCCCGGAGCAGGGATAGCAGCCTGTGCTGCCACTGGTCTGTGGGAGTGCAGCCGGCTTGCCATGCTCCTCCTCGGATACACGCGGCTTGGAAGGCTTCACGAGGCAGCGCCCATCCAGGCCTGGCCAACACGCATGCAATCAGTGGAAAGACTCCCGCTGACTTCAGTGGGCTTTGAACTGGGCCCTTAAGGAGCAATGCTGAGAAGGGGCAGGAGGATGTTTCTTCCCCCCCACCCTCCTCCCCCATTTTCTTTCTCTCGGAAAGCAATATTTTGGTTGTTTCAAAGGAAAGAGGAACTCTCCCAGCCAAACAGCCGGCCAAGGGATGGGTCCTGTAAACCACCTTCTGCTTCCAGAGATTTCCCAGACTGGACCACGCTGGGCTGTGCCTGGGAGGAGGCTGTGAGAGCCCCCTGAGATGTGCTCGCTATCAGCACAGCCGTGGACATGTAAGGCAGGTGCCTTCCCCATGCACGCAGGTGACAGCCCTGTGATGCGAGGGGTATGATGGTCACTGGGAGGCAACGTGGCCCCGGAGTGAAATGTTGGTTTAATTCTGCATTCGCTGCGCATACCCGGAGCAAAAAATGTTCCCTGACCCTAATTAGGCAGAGACACGAAGGGGAACCAGAGACTCGCAGAAACTTGTCCGGAGATAGAAAGAGAGCCTCGGCTCTCAGATCCCAGTCCCGTTGCATGTCCGCTCCACCAGGATTCTGCAATGTGGCACGGGAGGCTTGGCATTTGCATGTCACCGTAGGTCACAGCCGGTGCCCGCAGCGAGAGCGAGGGGACAGAACCTGCTCTCGATTCTTCTGTCCCATTTCGTCCTGAGCGATTCACCCTTGGGAGCAAATCTCCCCTTCTCTGCCACCCGGAGTCCAAGCTGCCATGCCCCTCTCATCTCACCCATTGAGCAGGGGGATGATTTGCCTCGCCAGCTGTGGCTCAGTAGAGCTGAACAAACAGTTTGGTTCTGCATTTAGCAGCCAGCCAGGCAGTCCAGGAAGCATCAGGATCCCTACTCACCTACCCAGGGAGCTTGCCTGTCTGCTAGCTGGGCTCCCTTTATGCACAGACCCAGAGCCAAGACCTGAGGCAGGATGCTGGTGTGCCATAGGAAGACAGGAGCCAGGCTGAGCTGGCTACAGCTGGAAGTCTCTTTCTTTCTCTCTCTCTTGATTGCATTTAGAGAGAAGGTCAAGTTTGCAAGGATTTAAGCAAAATCCCACCCGAAAAAAAAAATCTTCTTGGCTGTAAGACACCAAAGGCAATGAGGAAATCACAGAGAGCATCTCCATTGCAGGACGAGATCCTAGCAAAATGTAGCCTGGCTGCATCCAGTGTGAGAAATGTATGTCAGCGTTTCCTTTGCTCCCCATTTCTCACGCTGTGCCCCATGTTTGCAGGCGCTGTAACAAAGCTGGGGCACGTAAGGCAAAGGAAAGAATTCAGCCTTCACGCCGCCAGGCCCAGGTCCCTTGTTTTTTTCTTCTTTTTTTCTCTCCCTCTTGTTATTTTTTTTCATTCCAGTTTTCCCTGCTGGCTCCTCTTTCCAGCCCGTGACGATTATACTCTGGGTTGGTTGCTGCTGCAGGAGTCTGGGCTGCTGTACGTTGATCGGGGGGTCTGGGCGAGCAACAATCGGAGGAGTATTATAGGAAAGAGAGGGAGCGGACCCTGCCGCTGTTTAGAAACTGCAGCGGTGGAGGACGTACAGAAACAGAGAGGAAATATGGTTGTGTCATGGTTGAGCTGCTTAACGGGGAGCTGGAGTGAGGTGCCAACATTTGGTCTCGTTTCTCCTACAGGGTAGGCAGAGACCAGAAAGGAGGAGAAACTGTGAGTGTATGTGTGAGTGTGTGTGTGTGTGTAACAGTTTAAAAAAACATTTGAGAGTCCTGAAATGAACCCCTGTGTCTGGCTGTTTCCCTGCTCCACTTTGTTGTGTAATCAATCCTGTAGGCGAGTGGTGGAAGAAAGGCTGCTTTAAAGAAGTCATAGACACAAAAGGAAAAGCGAGGGGCCTCTTCTGGGGCCAACGGACCCTGGGTTGCATTTAACCTCCCTGGACAAACTGATGGGCTTTTCTGAATCGTTGCTAGGTGCCATCACTGTCCAGCCCAGTGAAGCCATCTGCTTAGGGCCCAGTAGCACCGGGCAGAAATGCCCCATCAGGTGTTAGTCTGGATGGACGAGAGAGGACACGATGCATATGCCATTGCCATTGTACATCTCAATGGCGAGTCCTTCCAGGGAGCAGGGAAAGGGCACTCAGTCGCTCCAAGGCTCCTCATCGGAGAGAAAGCCTCCCAGGACAGGACAGCTGGAATGGGTGGTCTCGCGGGCGAGAGGCGAGTCAGAAGAAACTGCCAAGGTTGAGGCAGTTTTGCTTTCAAGGTGAAGAGTAAGAGAAATTAGAGAAGAGCACGACATGAATTTGAGAAGGTCAAGTTGGGTGATCCTTTGGCCATGTCTACTCAAGTGGAATAGGCTGCACCAACAGGCCGGCAACTGAGCCCTTGCATCAGACCAAGTGACTGACGGCTCTCGCTGCCAGGCTCCCTCCTGGGCACCTCCCAACATACACTTACAGGATGCAGCTGTGCTTTTCATTCTTCCAGTTCTGATTGGAAAAAGACAGACTTGGGATATCGTGGCCAAGAAAATGAAAATAGCAGCAGAGGACCAGCAGGCTTGAGGGACTGGTGGTGGGACATTGAGCCTCCAGCTTTCAAACCATGAGTCCGAATGCATCCAAGGTTAATAGTGACCTAATATCCCAATATCACTAGCCAGCAGTAATGGTTTAGTGGCTTCCATGAAACACAGCGGTGATCTCACTTGCGTTCTAGCGGATGGGCGTCTTTGCGATGGGATCTGGATGAGCCCAGGTCTGTAGATTAGCAAGCAAAGGAAACCATGGTGGTCATCGTGTCTGTTTTCCTGCAGAGAAGAGGCTGTAATTTCTCCCTGAGTTAATTCCTGTCGGAGCTGGAACGTAACTTCTATAGAAACACCGATCCTTGATTTAAAAATATCTAGTATTGGAGTGAGGGGTCCGGTATTTAATGTCTGAATTTGCCAAACTTCAAATGAGAAGCTGAAGACCGAGTGGGCCATGGAGACTCGCTTTCAAGGGGATCCCCTGGTCCGGATTAAGTGGCGATCCCGAAAAAGAAAGCTTTCTTGGCTCTATCTGGCTTGTGAGTCCTCTCTAGCGCAGTCCATCCAGAAACTCTCAGGAACTTGGTTTTCTCCGGAAATGTAGAAAGTTGGAGGAGAAATGGTTTTAATAGGCCCCGATTCTGCTTTGGAAGAGGTGGACTCCCAGAGGAGCCTTTCCCCAAGTGACCAGCCCAGTGATCATTCCCAACTGCTAGCTAACCTCTGAGCCAGCTGAGTTCCCCTCAACCATCTCCTCCCACCCCCAGCGTGACTCTTTCTTCCCCCTCCTCTGCTGTCACTGAACTCGCAGGCTTTGAGATGCAGCTGGGCCCCCCTTCCCCGCATCTGCCCCTTTGAAGTTCAGCAACGACTTGCAGATGTCAGTTGAATGTGTCCTCACCCAACCAGGTAGCATCACTGATGCCAGGGGAGAAAAATAGCCAGAGGTTGCATTTACACGAGTAGCAGACTATGCAGTTGTTACCGTGCGGTCATTTCATACTTGCTTAACCAAGTAGTAAATGCCTGTGCAGTAACCGGCAGTATTGCACGGTACTGTCACTGCACGGATTTTCTGAGATGCTTCTGCACAGTAGCAATGAGTTACTGCACAGTAGTTGCCATCACGGTTCATGCCTGGCGATGCTACGGTGTTGTAGCATCTCGTGGCGATGCACCCTACAGAGCTGGCTTTAGGGGATGCCGCTCAATGCAAGCATCCTGCACACTGCTGAATCCCTTTGGGGTGAGGTATCAGGTGCCATGAGCACTGGAACAGATGCCGAGTCTGGACCCATTTGCAGCCTCTTTTTATCACTGCAGGTTCACTGAATTGATCCTCCCCCCACTTTTCTGCTATGCTGTGTCAGGGGTGACACAGGTCACTGCCCTGTGTCAAATCTGGACCTTGTCCTGCCATCCCTGGCCGCAGTGAGAGCTGAATTGGGTTCATAAATGGGGTTACCTACTTCACCCCACAACCCTCTGCTTTGCCGTTTCCGCTGCTGCACCCCACAGGCATCTCCCCTTCCCCTTAACTATCCACATTTCCTTCCCATTGCCCTACCCATGAGGCCAGGGGTGGCCTTTGCCATGTGCTTTGAGCTCTGGGGATGAATAGGCAAGAGCAAGGTATTCTTCTGGTTACAATCATCATTGCCCTCACCTGGGCATCAGTGGGTGCATCTACCCTGTAGGTCAGCTTCTCTCTATCCTCATCAGAAGCTGGACTACAAATGCGGATGGGGGAATCCAGGCTCAAATGCCAAGGGTGGGGTGGGCAGGTAGTGGCCCCTCTCCTCCCCATGCCAAGCTCCCAACAGGATGGGAGGCAGGAGTCCGAGCGTGCTGCAACCCTGATTAAAGGCTGTAGTTCATACAAAGGCACCAGTTCCTCAGGAGGCCTAACACATTCCTCCAGGAATTAGCACAGGTCACGTGGCTCCCGATTGTGAGCTGTGTGTGCCAGGCAGCAAGGCTGCCACGTTCAGGCCCCCCTCCCCAAGACTCCCTTTCTGGCTCTTATCCTCGTGGGGGGTTGGGACCTACAGTGATAATAACCTATAGACAGGCTCTCGGATGGCGCTGCTGCCCTTCGGGGGTTTGTGTAGGCACAGCATAGGGTCTGCGGCAGATGCTGTGTGTCTGCCCGCATCCCCTCCAGAGGCTGCAGGATCCAGAGACTGGGAAGTGTGGGAAGCTCCATGCTCGTCTCGGGGGACCTGCCTGAGACGAAACATCTGCTGCTGTCAGCTGCGTCTGTTCTGCGGCACCGTCCCGGAAGACCTGCCTGCTCCCGGGGTCTGTGTGTACCCTCCATCTGCCTGTCTGTATGCATGGGCTTGCTCAGCAAGCGCTGTCTGTGCCACCTCCATCTCCTGGGCCCAGGTCACACGCAAGCTACAGTCTCCGCTTCACCTTACCCTAGGCCATGCATCCAGGGGACCACTTGGCAGCTTGACCCGTTCCTTCCCACAGCAATGGGGATAGGAGAGAACTGCCTCTGGGTTTGGGCTTCCAGTCCCCAGTGTGAGCAGCAGAGAGCAGCAGAGGCACGGGAAGCGAGCTCCCTCGTTAGCAACTGCAGATAGGACCTCTGTAATGTCCCCGAAGCGAAGGGCTGAGTCTTGAACTCAGACTTCTCCTTCCCATCCATGCCTTTTTACTGGCCTAATCCTAGCAGAGGGGCAGCTTCAGCTCTTAGACACCTGAGCCTAGCTTGGTCATGCATGAAATAGGATAACAGGAGGGGAGACAGGGGTGAAGGTGGCAGCTCCCCAGTGATGAACTTGTGATCCTTTCTGCCCTCTGTGCTCTGAGACAGAAGTTTCATCCACCGCTTTGACCCAAATCAGTTAGGTCTGATCTGACATTCAGCCAGGTTTATCTTCAACCAGTCTCAGCCATCTTGAAACTGGTTTATGCGCACTGATCTTCTGTTCTGTTACAGGTTTAAACCAGTTTCTGATGACTTATGTGTAACTTCTGCCCTTAGCCTGTGTGTTTGTGGAGCAAGCCCCTTGGGTCTAGAATGATTTGAATGGTCTTCCTCTTCTTTTCTAGGGGGTGTGAAAGCCTGTTCCCTCAACTGCTTGGCCGAGGGCTTCAATTTCTACACGGAGAGGGCTGCGGCGGTGGTGGACGGGACCCCCTGCCGGCAGGACTCCAATGACATCTGCGTGAATGGGGAGTGCAAGGTACCTTCTGGTTGCTGGAGAAGGACCAAGGGCGGGTTGAGGATCCCTGGAAGGTGCTTCCCTCCTGGAGTCTCCACATCCCAACGCTGTCCGTGGAAAATACAGCAGTGGCCGCCCTGAACCCTAGACGTATGCAGTGGGGCCTGACGTTCAGCAGTGATGTCAGTCAGGCTTGAGACCACTAAAGGCTGCTTCTAGGCTGGGTCCACACAGCCCTCCCATCCCCGCAGCTCAAGGAGGGTGACCACGGTCCTGCATTTGGGACACCCTGTCTCCTTTCTCCTTCTGCTCCATTCGCTCCTTGGCTGCCATGGCTTTCTTAGCGCGCTCTTTCTTACCTCACTGCTTCTCTTGAAGCCCCCATGCCAAATATGCTACCATCATTGGTCGTTGACATGATTCAACCAGTGGTGCAACAAAGGGGGTGTGGAGCAGGTGCAAACGTGGCAGCAGCTGCACTATTGCCAGTGCACCAGTGATGCTGGCCCACGTGTGACTGCCACCCGCAGCACTCAAGTGCCCAGTTGCACCACCTCCTTTTGGCAGCTACTCGACACCTTCCTGAACCAGAGGGGCACAGATGGGGACAGGTGCAGGGTGCCTGCTTGACAGACAGAAGGAGGGAGGGAGAGGGATAGACAGATTAAAGGTAGGGGAAAGAAAGGCTCCTTCCCTTGCTTGATCTTATATTTTGCAATCAGCAGCTGATGGAGAGGAAAGCCAAGAGTTTCTTTTCCTGGGGTCCCGGCTTTCCCGTCACTACTCAGAGCACCTGGCTCACCTGTGGGACATGCCCTGCGGAGCAAGAGCACAGACGTTTCTTTGTTTCTTATGTTGCTCCAGGCTCTGGAACAGGCGTTGCTCTTTGTTCTGTTCTCCAAGGGCAAAGTGAGGTCCTCGGCTGTGTTAACGATCAGCCTCCTGATACTTCCTCCCTCTGGGTGCTTTGAAATGGTATCTGGAGGTTTATAAATGCTTCTTTCTGAAGGATAAGAGCTGCAGGAGCTGGGAACCTCCCCCAGCAGCAGGCCCCTCTGCCTTTGCTTGTCTCCCTCCCTGTGCCTCTGAAATCTGTCTTTCTCTGTAGATATGTGTGTACAGCAAAATGAAGGCACGGGTGTAGCACAGACGCCCACGCCAGTTCGAATCCAGCCAGCTCAGGGACAAATAGCAGTGGAGACAGGGAGGCAGAGGCATCGGCTTGGGTCAGCCCCCCGAGTACAAACCTGCCAGCAGCTTGATGGGCGTTATCCTTGCCACCCCTATGGGTTGGTGGCTCTGGGACAGCAGCTTACACCCGTGACTTGCATTTCTGCTGTGCCTGGTGCTCCACTTCAGTGCCTGCATTGGACATAGGCTACATCGGATGAGAACCCACGTTCCAGCAGTTAAAGTGGGGCTCCCTCTCTATACTGACACCCCCAGGGACTTAATGGACAGGAACCAGTCATCCTGCTGAACAGCCATCCTACCTGAGGGCACAGGCTGGACTCTAGCGTGTCTTCTGGGCTCTAAGCCCAGCTCTGCCCTAGACAGGTGTGAAGAAACTCACTTCACCCAGCTGCATCTCCATGCTCCCCTCTACACGGGCAGTAGCACTAACTAACACGTCTATATGTGCCATTAATGTGAAGCGATAAACTCTGGAATTTATTGCCATTTGAACATGCACCTGGGACCGCAGTTGAAGCAGCCGCAGTGGGCCCCGGGGGTCCGCCTGCCAGCCCGGGGCTGCTCCCCCCAGCTCAGTGTGCTGCGGAGGGGCTGGCTGGGGCAGGAAGGTGCTTCAGTAAGGGACTAGCTGGCAGGCAGTCCCTGCACTGAAACATCCCCATGCCCCAGCCAACTGGGGCAGCGTCTACATGTGCACTGCTGCAGAGTTTTTGGCTGACTAGTCTACTGTGCAGTAAACTTCTCAGGTAGATATGCCCTTTGAGTGTGAGAGTGATGTATCCAACTCTTGAATACTTTCCTCAAGGAGGGTGAGCCTGAGCCCGCTACTCCCCTCTTTTGATAGGTCTTGATATCCCACTGCTCAGCTTCTTTTCTTTTGCTAATTGTGTCGGCTACGCGTGAGAATTCCTCCGTCCCTTCCCCTACGCTGTGCTTGACTTGCTGCGCCTAGCTCCCTACAACCGGAGACCTGAGGAAGAAGGTCTTGCATTCAAAATCTTGTCTAATTTTGTCCCCACTTGGTCCGATAAAAGCTATCACCCTAAGAAATCGTAGCTTCTCTCCACTGCGAGGGCTCTTAAATGTGCCGCGCTCCATGAGTGCTCATGCAGAGCATACCAAGGCCTTCCCTACAGCCAGGGGACAAGTGGGCAGCCATGAAAGCATTGCCTCAAGTGGAGCTGCTGGGTTGGGATAAGGGAATCCACTGTCACATCCCACCAGCAGTTTGTCCAAGGCCTGTTCATTCAGGGTTGAGTGGCTTTCAACCTTGGTCCCTGCACTGCTTCCCTCTCTTGCCCCTTTTCTCCTATTGCCCCTTAGCTGTGTCCTGGAACAGGGGTGGCAGAAGGAAGGGGGAGCCATGCTGAACGAACCCCCGCTGGTGTGTGATGTAGATGAGAAGGAGGAATAAAATCAAGGCAGATTGGGATCCCTGAGAGCCCCACACACTTCCTCTCCACTTCCTCCAGTCTGGAGGTTTATCCCACGGGGGATGGGGGGACATGAGTACCTAATGCCTGCTGCTCTTCCCTTCTAGCACGTGGGCTGTGACCGCATCCTGGGCTCTGACTTGAAGGAGGACAAGTGCCGCGTGTGTGGTGGCGACGGGAGTACCTGCGAGACCATCGAAGGCATTTTCAACCAGTCCCTGCCTGAAGGGGGTAAGGAGCAGCCAGGGAGGCAGCCTTGTGGTTCCTTTATATCGGCTGGTTTTATCCTGGGAGAATCTAGTGGCTTGGTCCTTAGCTTGGTGGGAGGTAAAAGGCTCGCTGTGCTCACCGGGGTCATACTTCTGCCAAAGCCACCTGGAAAGGCAAATGCTCCAGAGGTACATCCTCGAGTAGGGTTCAAGCGCACCTTGGGGCTCTGCTGAGATCCTCGATTGAGCCCCACTTGCTCACATAAGGTCTCCCGGCACTTGGCTTCCCACCGGTAGAGTTGGGCACCTCACAGCTGTGGTGGCGCCCACAAATCCCTCAGGCTCAGGCTTTCCTCCGCAGCCTGATCCCAGCAGGGCAAGGTCTCCCTGCTGACCCTGGGCACTGGGGTGTCTTCCAGGTTATGAGGAGGTCATCTGGATTCCCAAGGGCTCGGTGCACATTGATATCCGGGAGCTGAACCTCTCCATCAACTACCTAGGTGAGAAAGCGGCGGGCTTGGGAATCGGGGGGTGTAAAGCTGGGAGGGTCACACTGCAACAGCAGGGAAATCCAAATCAGAAGTTGTTTCCATGCCCTTACCCCTTCCTCTCTGTGGCCAGCATGGCATGGGTGAGAGCCAGCATGGCAGATCTCTCCCCGGAGGGGTGTTGAGGCCTGCAGGGGTAGGGGAAGGTAAGCTATTCTTTACGCTAGACATCCTGGGGCACTGAGTGGAGCAGTTCCCCCTTTACGGGGGATGGCACCTGCTGAAAAGGCCTGCCGCTTGCTGACGGCTGAGTCAGGACCGGGATGTATCCGTGCGCGGTGCGGACAGCCCGTCCCACTGTAGCTCTGCCCTGCACGTACTGTTCAGCAACCAACGCGGTAACCCTAAGCATGCCGCACACCCCCCTCGGCACCGCCCTCTAAGCCAACATGTCGGGCTGGGGTTTAAAAATAGACTGCCTCCCGTTTTCCTTGGCCTCGATTTTCCAGCCAGGCTCGAGCATCTTGTTTTTCCAAAGGGCTTTTCAATTAATCAGCGACAACTGCAGGGGGGCAGGGCAGGAGCGTGGCTTTCCACACCTCGCCCAGCAGCTCACCTGCGGCGCTCCCAGGGAAGCGACACCGACACCGGAGCCTGCCCTGAGGTCACCGCGGGAAGGGAGCTCCCTCTTTCCTTGCAGCTGTCCTGGGAGAGCCGCATTCACTCACGCAGCCCACGCTGCTGCTATACAAGGCAGGCAGGCTCCCAAGGGGCAGTGTCAGCTACCGGAGCCTGCTGCAATGCTCCCTTAGCCTTCCTTGTTCATCAGGAATTAACTTGTTCACCTGGGCCGATGCCAGCTATGAGGGAGGCTGGGATTGTGTCCCCCTCTGCATTCCCTCCACTGTTCATAGTGAAAGGTAAGGTATGACCCATGCCTGGTGCTAGCACTGAAGCGCCTTGCATTGTCCAGCACATACTACTCTGTGCCATGCCCTCGACATGCCCAGTCTCAAGGGAAGAAAGTCTTCCCCATCCTTCTCACAACCACAAGAACATCCTCCCTGACCCAGAGCGCTGCAGAGAAGGACATGTTCAAAGCGTTGACAGCAGCGGCAGGCAGGTAGTAGAAACCTCATGAAGGACCTAGGTGTAATGGGCTTGCGTGTGTGTATGTAGGAGAGGGAGACAGAGAGAGAGTAGGTCCCCTCTAGTGACTGCCATCAGCAACAGCAACCGGCTGCACACTCCCAGCTATTGAGGTCCTTCTTCAGCCCAAGCAGTAGACTGTAGAGGCCCATGTTTCCAGCATCATAGATTTCAAATCTGATATGAGCTGAAGCCCTGTGTTGTCTGTATGCAGGGCTTTATGGCCACAGTTCATTCTGCTACCAGGATTTGAAAAGACCTTTGGCAAGTGCCGGCCTATGCGCTATCCCAAGATAGTCATCTCCCCAGAATTGGCCGCCAGGTCCTCGACCTCGGCAGTATGAGTGGCCCGGTGGCAAGTTTGCTAGCCTGGGAGTTGAATCTGGAACAGGCTTCCAAGGGAGGTGATGCTCTCCCCTACCTTGGAGGTCTTTAAGAGGAGGTTGGACATGCACCTGGCTGGGTCATCTAACCCCAGCGCTCTTTCCTGCCCAGGCAGGGGGTCCGACTCAATGATCTACTGAGGCCCAAACATCTATGAATCTATGAGATATGAGATTAGTTTTCGAACCCATCTCAGTCACTGACTTCAGATGTGGCCTTGAGCAAGTTGCATCAGTTCTCTGCAGCTCAGTTTCTTTCCTGCAAAAATGGGGATAACAGATTCTCCTCCTTTGTCACAATGCCGAGTCCTAAGGATGAAGCACACGGTGTCACGGCTCAACACTGTGTTACGCAGTTGGAGGTGAAAGCAGTCGTAGCAGCTAGGTACTACAGCAGTGCGAGTATTAGACGTGTCGTCGAAACTGTGTGCCCCAGGGCTGCCGCGAGGGAGCCCGTGGCCTCTCAGCAAGGACGCCCTTTATGCGGGGGGCAGCTCATGGAGAAAACTGCCTCCACGCTCAACACTCTTTCCCCTCCTTGTCCTTCCAGCACTGAAAGGGGAGAACGGCGAGTACTACATCAATGGCAAGCTCTCCATCGACCCACCGAGGCGCTTTGACGTAGCTGGGACGACGTTCCACTACAGGAGATCTCAGGATGAACCCGAATCGCTGGAGGCCTTAGGACCTACCAATGCCACTCTCATTGTCATGGTAGTATAGCTTTCCTTCCCCACATTCCCACCAGGCTTAGTCTTGGCTGAACGGCCACTTCCAGTTTTCCTCTCTCCCCACGCTTGCCCTAGACATAGCACCAGCCAGTCTGCAACACACTCCCTGTTCAGGATTGCCCTTGTCATAAGGCCAAACTCTCAGCTTTGCCTTCCCCTGCATGGGGGCACTCTTAGATGTACAAGGCCCAGCCTCGGCTGTAACCGCACGGGCTCCCGTTCCCTCCCGATCGCTTCTCAACCCACTGCTCCGGCTTCATGCCTCTCATGCTACCCTGCTGCACCAGCATGAGGCTTAATGGATATCAAGTCAAAAATAGTTGCAGGGCTAGAGGAGGGACAGGCGAGGACCCCACCGCACACACCTGTGTTCACGTCCAGCTCTGAGAGCGCATTGGCACCGATGCACTGACAACACCTCTTTCCACAGGTTCTCGTACGGACAGAGCAGCCAGGGATTCGGTACAAGTTCAATGCACCCATCACCCGGGACACCTTAAACCAGTACTCTTGGCACTACACCCCATGGACCAAATGCTCAGCTGTATGCGCAGGGGGTGAGAGGTTTGACTGTGCTTCAGCAGGGGAGAGGCGTATGTATCTGCAACCCCTGTGACTCCCGAGCGCCGGGCCTTGGCCACGCAAGACAGCCCACGGCGAGATTTGGTTTGGCAGCCTTTTTAGTCAAATGGGGCTCTCCAGCATTTTCATGCAATGACCTCACACTCAGGCACTTGCAACTCGGTGTCAGTCAACATGGTTTTGTGGGCCACGTGTCTGGTCAAACCAGCTGAGTTTCATTCTTTAGCTAGACTACAAGAGTAGTTGGTAAAGGGAACTGTGTTGACATGTTGACCTAATCCACTTGAAATTCGATGGCTTGTGTTATGCAGGTCAGACTTAGATGATCATAATGGTCCCTTCTGGTCTTCAGATCTACACATCTGTGAACTGATGCACCTCAGATGCTTCCCAGAGTCCCTTGGACTAGTTCCTGTGGGAATTGAAGCAGTGGTTTATATGATGTGTCTGGTGTCTCTGGAGAACGTGGCTGCAAGTGACTGAGCAAATGTTGAGAAGAAGGGAGAGGCAGTTTCAAACACAAGGTCTAATAATGTTTCATATTTGAAGTTAGGGACCTCCTTCCTGGCCTGCGTGCTAGGCCTCAGCAAGGGGAGTGAAGGAAAACAATGTTCACGTCGTTTCTTCCCACTGTTTTCCCCCCCCGTAATTTTGCTCAAAAACTGGTCAAACCAGCTGAGAGTAGCTTTGTTGCAGGGAGCTGTTATCGCAGGTATCGCTGAACCAAATATCCTCAGATTTGCTGTAAAAACTCTTACTTGTGGCCTGAGCTGGCCTATCGAGTCTCAGTGCAATCTGTCTGATTGGGTAGATTTTAGAGACCAGGAAGGGCTTGGCTGTAAATAGAAATGTAGGTCTGACCCTAAGTAGCTCTGTGATGTAGCCTCAGGAGGAACCAAGCAGCGGTGTACTGTACCCGGAGGGGCATGTTGAGCAGTTCAGCAACCTGCACTCACATTCAGGCTACATCACTCTTTCTCCCGTTTCTCGTCTCCTTGGCAGGCAGTCAGGCCCAGTCCATCGTATGCAGGAAACTGTCTGACAGCTCGACAGTCTTCAGCCATTTCTGTAACCCTGAAGCCAAACTACCTGAGAGGCAGAGGCCGTGCAACACTGAGCCATGTCCACCGGCGTGAGTACAACGGCCTCTGTGTGATGGGCTGTCTCTGCTGATGGAGCATGGGGTGATGGGGCTGGCAGGATGGCTGATGGGGGTCTTAGGTGGAGAGCCAGGCTGGATCAGAGACTTATACCCCCTTGGGGTCTTCGTGCCAACCCAGACTGTAGCTACGGCAAAACGCACGCCATGTCGCATATTGTCGACGACTGCCCGCTGAGTAAGTTCAGAGGTGGGCTATAGGAACTGCACGTGGCCACTGAGGACACTTCGGTGATTATGCACGTCCTGACTGACTCACTGATGCTTTGTGCCATAATACCCAGCAATGCACTAATACAGATTTCATAGGTTTTAGGGTCAGAAGGGACCTCTGTAGGTCATCGAGTCCAACCTCCTGCGCTGGGCAGGAAAGAGCGCTGGGGTCAGATGAGCCCAGCCAGGTGCTTATTTAGTCTCCTCTTAAAGACCTCCAAGGTAGGGGAGAGTACCACCTCCCTTGGAAGCCTATTCCAGTTTTTGGCAACCCTCACCGTAAAGAAATTTTAATATGTGTATAGCACAGTTGGGTTCCCTGGAAAAAGGGGGCTAAAATAATTGTTAGCACTAATAAAACAGCATCAACTTGACATGAAAGTAAAATGGAGCCAGAGGCAAGATCTAGCAGCAGAAGCAGTGGGAATAGGAAGTTAGCAGATAAATGACGACGTCGATAGCTTTGCTCTATGGCGCTCAGTCCTGCCTGACTCAGCAGCCACGTGTGTCGTTAGTGTTAACCAAAGAGCCGCGACAGCACACGCACACCTAGGCAAACCAGAGGGAACGACCTTCAGTTCACAAGTCAAAACTACAGGACCTGAATGCCTGCCAACAAAGAGCCAAGTGTTACTACCACACTTCGGTCGAGCTCACACATCGCATCGCACGAACCCTGAATGCCGTCTTTGAAAACATCTTCTGCGAAGAGCTAGGGGTAATAAGTTGAATTGCTGCTTGCGGCTTGGGAACCGTGGTCTGGCTTAGGGAGATGAGAATAGAGTAGCTATGCAGAAGTAATGTGAAATGCTAGCGTAGGCCCATAGAGAAGGTGTGAGCTGCAAACATCCTGTATGAGAATTCAGTTAGCCAACGACAACCACAAGCGTGCTCTTGGCTGGGTTGAGACAGAGGAGGTAACAGTCTTGTCTAAAAGCTTTGCATAAAAAAGGGAAACGGCTTTCGACAGGTCCCGGCAGAGCCAATATGAGACCGTGTGCCCTCGTCTTAACCCTGCTGGAAGTACATTTGGCCACTTCTTGCAGAAGCTTGTGCTGGGAGGTGTAGGCTGTCGAAGTGCACGGTGCCGAGTGCAGCTTGCTTTTGGACTCAACCAGAGCTTGGCAGAAGAACGGGAACCACCGGTTGCATCTCTGACGTCCGGATACTTGTTCCTGGTATCCCAGGTGAACTGAGGCACACGAGGTATAGGAAGAAGAGCTGAATCCTCGGCATTGTAGGGACTGGAGAAGAGGACTTGAGAACGAAAAGCGTGCTCTCGGGGAAAGAGTTGAAAGCAGCCCAGAAGCAAGCTCAGGAAAATGGTTGGCTGTGAACACATATAAACAGTGCTCAGATTGAGGCTCTGGAGTTCACAGGAGCCCTCAGAGAGACAGTCTGGCTAGCAAACCAGCCAGGACCTCATACCTAACTGCTAATAAAACTGTTGCAAACCCAGTGGAGTTAGAGTGCCTGAGCATTCGCCAGAGAAGGAGATGTGGCAGCGCAAGGGTGACAACGCCTGGGAATCGCGCTGGGAAAACCTGCAATCGCCACTAAAATCCAGGGAGCAAGTGAATCAATCGAAATCCCACTTAGAATAAAGGCAGGCCGCACTATGTTGCAGGAGCTGGGAGCTTTTTTCTGTGATGGAGTAGGGAGGCTTACTAATTGGCTAACCGTCCTACCTTGGGGGTCTTCAAGAGGAGGTTGGATAGATATCTGGCTGGGGTATTATAATCCCAGCACTCGTTCCAGCCCAGGGCAGGGGGTCGGACTTGATGATCTGCTCAGGTCCCTTCCTACCCTAAAACGTATGAAACATTGCAATTGCCCGTGAATCTCAATGGCCTAACCCTTGTGATGTAAGAAGGGCATTGGGGAAAGCTGAGGAGAGAGCCCCACGGGCTTGTGCACCAAAAGAAACTCTTAAATATCACAGGCCTGTGGGTAGTTCTCCGCCATAAATAGCTTCCAGCAAGCACCGATAATATCATGAGTTGAATTAGATTGTCTAGGGAATCTCCTTTCAAGCATTGAGCAAAATAGTTGGCTTATTCAAGCCAGACCCAGACTCTGATATGGCTAAGACGTGGGTTTGGGAGGTAAACAAGGAAAGGAAGACTGAGCCCCCGGCCACCCCCGATGAGCTCGGGCCAAATCGGCAAGCAGCGAGTGCAGAGCTTCTCTTCCCCGCGGCGAATGCTGGAGTTGAGGGTATTTGAATGATGGGAACCGTTGGGCACACAGGCATCTATTGCAATCACGTGTAAAGGTGCAAGCGAACCCCGGGAAGGAGACGCAGTCTCTCTTTTGGGAATCCTTGGTCTTGCACTCTTAGTGAAGCAGACCCAACCCCTCCATGTTCAACAGGGAGTTGGGAGGGGAAATAGCTTTTGCAATCATGCCTCATACTCGGGGAATCTTGGCAAGTGATTGAGCTCCTAACAATGTAGCTGCTATCCATTTGGCAAATCAGTCGGGGATGGAATTCAACTGAAAGTAGATGAAAGAAGGAGCCAGTAATTGTGTCAGAAGCAAACACAGTGCAAATGGTAAAGGCAGCGTGGGGGGGGATGATTCTCTCGCTATCGGCAATGCTCAGGCGAACGTGGGACCCCACTGAGTGAAGCTGGAAAGAGCAAATTCAGTAAGTCATAATAACTCAATGGGGGGTGACTCCAGTCTGAAACACCCTCAGCAGGTGACCGGGCCCAGTAACGTATGAGGACAAGGGCTCCAAAGGTGCTCTCTGCCCCCAGCATGCAGCCTCACTCCTAACCGCTGGCATTTGCCTCTTTCCCCAGCTGGGCAATCGGGAATTGGTCCGAATGCAGCCGGAGCTGCAATGAGGGCGTCCGCACGCGCGGCGTCATCTGCAAGCGCAAGATCTCCACCACCGAGGAGAAGACGCTGGATGATGCCTCCTGCGCCCAGCCACGGCCCAAGATGCTCGAGCCCTGCAACAATCAAACATGTCCCCCAGAATGGGTTGCTCTGGACTGGTCAGAGGTAAGGGCCCCTTCTCCAGCACACGGAGATGGTAGTTGGCATTCAGTTGGCAGAGGTGCCAGCAGGTGCCATTCACTGAGGGAGGTAAAGACTATCCAGAGCTACTGGAGCGGGTGCCATCGCGTACTGGAGAGGCGATGCTGTGTTGACCCAGGGGATAGAGTAGATGGGGGTCTATTGGGACTTGCTCATAGGGAACTCCCCGGGGTCTGCCCTGCCAAGACAGCAGAGCTGCATTAGGTCCTCTGCTCTGACGTAAGGATAAGCCGAGGTTTCATTAGCTACTGTGTCAAATACAGCAACGTGCCTGTGATTGCCGAGGGAGCGCCACGGGGCCACGTGCGGCCCCTAGTCTGTTATGAACACGACAGAGTTTGGTGCTCCAGCCCAGGTGCAGAGGTGGTTGCAAAGGATGAGAGCCTGCTGGCTGAGTAGCTGGCACACAGGAACAGTGTAGGGAACAGTCAGGGCTCTTGAGCAGCTCAGGCAAATGGGTGCCCAGTCCAGGCAGGCTCCATTTGGGGCATAGGTCTTTGGGAGAGGGCACTGTGCAAGACTAGAAAGATGCTGCAGCTGCTTGACCATGCCGGGACCAGATCCAGATCCTCCACTGCCGAAAATAAGAGCATCTACACGACAGCTGAAGGTGCCCCCGCTCCATATGGCTCCGTTCTGCTGCAGGGCTCCAAGCACGTTAGCAAGGTCCCGCTCACAGCGGGGCACACGAAGCTAGAGAGAGAATGAATGACTCCTCAGTCACCCAGTGGACTCGGTGGCAGAAGGGGAAATAGATGTGCCATTGTTCCCCCGCCATCCTCCACCTTAATCACTAGAGCAGGGCGCCTCACACCTGCCTGGAGGCACCTTGTGGTGAAGGAGAGACTGACCCAACGGGGATTACTTAGCTTGTAGAGGAACCGATTGAAGTGTTAAGATGAGTTCTTGGGTTCAGCTGGCCCTCAGAGGTTATTGGAGAAACCAGAGATCAGGGCACTGAGGACGGACGGAAAAGGGATAGGAAAGGGGATGTGGTATTTTCGGAGGAGCGGCAGTCAGCTGGACAAGGCAGCAGAATGACTCAGAAGTACATCAGCTCCACATCCCACCCATTACATTTAATGAAATACTCCCGAGGCTTGACCCACCCCTTGCAACACCCTGCAAGGGTGGCAGAGAGCCTGCTGTGGCTCTCGCCCAACTGCAGTGCTCCCTGACTGCACCGTGTCTCTCTTTGCAGTGCACCCCAAGCTGCGGGCCGGGTTTCCGCCACCGCATCGTGCTTTGCAAAAGCGGTGACCACAGCTCGACCCTGCCGACCTCGCAGTGCCCCGAGACCTCCAAGCCCCCTACCAGCATGAGGTGCAACCTCCGGCGCTGCCCGCCCCCGCGCTGGGTGACTGGCGAATGGGGAGAGGTACTGAATGACCTACTGCCACTTACTATTTGGGGGGCCCAGAAGTTCCTAACCCATGCCCCAGAACCCCAAATCCCTTTGCAGTCACATATTTCTTTAGCCTTAGAGCCGAAGTTGGCCTTAGCTACAGCAAGCAGCTCCGCTGTGTCACAGATGCTGGGAGAAGCTGGGCTTTGCACTGCAGTGCTCACTGCCCAGGCTGGTGGGGTGAGGGAGAAGGGCTGCACTAGCTAGTGTCATGACTGGTTAGGGGCATGGAGGGGCCAGGCATGGACTCTCTAGCCCATGGTGGCATGAGGGTGATCGAGCCTGGAGTCTGTCAGCTGCAGAAGCAGGGACGCCAGTGGTCACACTGGTCTTGAGCATCTCTTCTTCCTGGGTATTCGGGGTGTTCTGGCTTAGATCCCCAACTGGCCTGTCTGTAACCCACTGAGATCCTGCGCTCATCTGTCTGCAGCCAGAGGAGCCCGTGGGACAGAGGGGCAGCAGGGTAGCCCACCTGCCCAAGACTGTAAAGCAGCTGGATGCAGAGCTGGGGGCTTTGCTTCCTGCATTGGGGATCGGTATTGTAACTAAAGCGAGGCGACCGGGGCAGCAGCAGCCCCAGGTGCCAACTAAGGGAGCTGGGGTGGGTGGGAAAGAACAGCCACTGCTGCTGTCACCTGGCCACATACCACTAGCACCAGCACCCAGGAGCTGCCCTGTTGCACCTCTGATGGGGATGTCCCACAGTGCCCTGCTCTCTCTGCAGGTTGGCACATGGCATCTGTCGCTCTCTCCAGCACCCTGTGCATGCCCCTACTGACCCCTTGCACAAGTAAAGCACGTCCTGGGCTGTAAGAAGCCTGGGCACAGTATAGGATTTAGGGCTGGAGGGACTTACTGGAGCCAATGGAATGATTCCCACTGAGCTCCCTTGGGTTAGATCAGGCTGGACTGCAGGATAATTGTTTGCATGTGAGGTCCCTGTGGCCAGCTGGCATTCGGAAGTCACCAAGGGGCACTTAAATCCTTTGGTCTGGTTACAACCTGGGGAGGAAGGAGGAAATCAGGGGGTGAGGGGGTGACCAGCCCAAGTCCCTGTTACTGCATGCTGTTTGACAAGGCGTGAAGGGCAGCTGCAGCTCTGGATCGTGTCCCTGCAGTGCTCCGCGCAGTGCGGCCTCGGCCAGCAGAGGCGCTCCGTCCAGTGCTTGGCCCACACAGGGCAGCCGTCCAGCGACTGCGTGGAGTCCCTGCAGCCGCCGGCCATGCAGCAGTGTGAGACCAAGTGTGAATCGGGACCTACGGACAACCCCGAAGGTACCGGCCGACGGGAGCACAGGAGCCGCGGCTGAACCCCGAAACCCTGCGCATTGCTAGCTTTGCTGCAGGTTAAAAATCTGCCCCCAGGGCTCCTGTGGGTTGGTACCGGGGAGCTGTGCTGCGGGGAGTGAGGCACGGGGCACAATAAGATCTGACGTCTGCTTTGAATCGGTGCTGAACCAGCCGCCCGCCTGCGGGGAAGTGGATCAGTGTACTGATCTTGCTGTTTGTCTACACTGTAGAGTCTGCCGTGACAGCAAGGCTCCCAGGGGAGGATATGGCATGTGCCTGGCAGTGGCATAGCTCTGCCACCTTCCCTAATGACATACCTAGGCTTTGTACTGGTGTCGTTACCTCGGCTGGGGGCATCGTCCTTCCACATGCCTGGCCAGCGTAGCAAACTTTGTAGTACAGATCCAGCACCGGCACTTGGGGACATTTGGGAAAAGACGCCTAGTCTCTTCCCTCGTTCAGCTCATCACCCATCACTTGCCCGGTGCTCATTCCTTTAGCTCCTGGCCAGCCTGTGCAAGGAAGCTGGGCATTGGGAAGCTACACTTTCCAGGAGCTTGGGGGGTCGGGGCTCGGTTTGAAGCCCTTCTTGACATCAGGTGCAGAGGCAGCTGCCATGGGGGGGCACATTTAATCCCTCCGTCTTTTTGTCCAGAGTGCAAGGACGTGAACAAGGTGGCCTACTGCCCCCTGGTGCTGAAGTTCAAGTTCTGCAGCCGGACCTACTTCCGACAGATGTGCTGTAAAACGTGCCAGGGGCATTAACGGAGCGAGGCCGCCCCTGTGGGAAAACTGGAAGGCGAGAGCTACGCCGAAGGGCAGCCGAGCCGTGCCGTTCCCCTCCGCCCCCTGGGAAGCTCCAGAGGATTCAAAGCAAACACTGGTCGCGCTCCTGGTGGGAGCCGGCGACCCCCAACCCCTCCTGCACGACCCCCCCAGAGCCCCGACGGCGGGTTAAACCACTGCTGATGCCCGTGCCACTCCGGAGACCACCAGCGCCACGCACGAGGGGAGCGGGGCAGTGCCCACGGCCACGGCAGAGCCGGTCACCACGGTGGGAGGCGGGGAGCGGGGCAGAGCTCGGCAACAAGGACATTACTTGAAACAGACATTGTTATTTATTTCGTAGCGCAAATGGGTCCCGTGGGTGCCAGCCGGTGGCCACTGGACGGTATCATCAGCCCTGTTAGCCCCGCCCACCGTGGCAGGGGAACCTGAGGTGGCTCGTGATGTCACAGGGGGAGGAGATTTTAAGTCGCTGGCAGCGAATCAGCATTCTCCACTCCCTGCCCCGAAGGGCACCTCTGTCCACCACTGGGAAGCTGAGCACGCTCCGTGGCTGCTGCCACAACAGGACACCGGCCTGGGTTAGGTGTGGGGGTGGGAACAAATCGATGGAGAAAATGGGAAGGAGGAGGAGAGGGGCAGCCTACCCAGGACAGTCAGCACCACGCATGCCTTTGGGCTGCTTTCTGGTGGAAGAGGACTTGCTGCTGCAAAGGGGAGAGGTGGGGGAGGTTGCTTGGAAGATCGCCTGGATGACCAGAGAGCCGCTCGGTCCTGAGCACCGCCAAGATAGTGACTTGAGATGAACTGGGGGTGGAAGGGGGCTATGCATTGTTTACAGGCGGGGTTGATTTCGTTTCCAGGTTTTGCAAAACTTTGCACGGCTGCTGTGGTCTTTGTTGCAGAGGCGCCTGGCAGGCCCGACCAAGATCAGGCCCCGGCGCGCTGGGTGCTGTACGTGTATGTTGTAGGAGACAGGAATGCTTCTGGTCTAAGTATAGACGATTAAGAAAGGCTGGAAGGAGGAGGGAAAATGACTTGTTCAAAAAATCACTTGGCAGCACAGCTGGGGTTCAAGTCCCTAGACTGGGGACTGTCCACTGCCCAGCTGGCCTCTTTAATTCACCCACTACGCAGTCAGTCCCCTTTCAAAAATCAGAGCCTCCCCACTTCCTTCCAGGCTGAGAGAGCTCCCAGTGCGCTCCTCCAGCTCTGCCCAGGAGGACACCAGCCACCCTGAGAAAAGAGTGACCTTGCAGCTCCCCCACGGCGTGCTCCATCAGGGTTCACTTCCTTAGCATCTGTGATGTAGCAACCTGCCAGTTCCCTTGCCATCCAAAGTCTTCCAGGGCAAGCAGATCTGGGCAAGACCTGGATTTCCAATGCAAAAAGCAAGTGGGTTTTATTTTTTTTTTTTATTTTTTTTTAAGTTTCAGGCCTTTTGCATCATAAAGATGGAAAATTCAGCACAGCCCCATGTTCGGTTCCCTTGGCAGGGAAGATCCAGGAACGCTGAGAGGGCTTGTCTGGCCCTTTCTCCCCTGCCCCAGTCCTTATCTAGTCATGTACCTTCTACAGTATTATCTGTTCACCAGCCAATCACAGCCTCTCAAGTAGTGCGCAGTTCCTGATTGGCTGGCGAGCGGGCATCAATAGCTTTCTTCCCGGTGGAATGTTCCATTCTGATATTTTCACTGGGGGGGGGGGTGGTGCGGGGGTTGTTTTCACCATTTTATATAAATATATATAATAAAAAGTGTTTAAAATACTAACTCTGAGAAGGAGGAGCAAAATAACGGCATGATTTATAATAAAGGAGTAGCTACCATCCTGGGTGCAGCGTCTGGTCTGAGTGGCATTCCTCAGCTCGCATTCGCCCCAGGTGGATGTTCGTGTGGGGCTCAGGTCGTGTGCTCGGTGGCCCGTCGCTGTCCCTGTCTCAGGCTCCTCCATCACACACTGAAGCTTGCCCTGCACCCCAAACAGGGGTGGCAAAAAAAATGCACCCAAAACAAGTGGGGTGGCACATGTGGCTACAGCATGCACCACCAGAAATCAGAGCCCGGCCAGCCAGAGCTATGCTCCAGCTGCTGGCCAGGGTCTGCACACCTGGATCACCACCACTGCAAACCTGGGAGGCCCATTTTTTTTTACATGAAAATGGAGATTCCAACAAAACCGCGAGTCCAGGAGGTGGGGCCTTAAGAAAAGGGCCCAGATCGGGGCCCACACAAGATACGGCAAGGTGAGACTCATGAAAGTTAGCTGCACGGCTGTTGCCTCGCCCTGGACTGCAGGTGCTTCTGGATCTGGTCTTATTCGTCCAACAGCTGCTGCAGAAAGTATTGTCGTCGGTCTCTCACTGTGCCCAGGTCATCTCAAGTCTTGTCCACCGCCCAGAGCTTCTGCTGCTTTAGCGATGCCAGCAAAGCCCTCCAGTCCGGATACAGCGTAGGCTGGCAGGCGTTGTCCAGCTGGCACAGTTAGGAGGTAGGTGGTCCAGTGAAAGGTAGTACCAAGAAATCCCTGAATGCCATCAGCCAAGCCTTCACCGGGCTCTGGCTGGCTGGCATCAGCACCTGGGGTGCAATCTGTCCCATCCCGGGTAAAACTTTGTCTTGCAAGCCAAGCCCCGGGCAGGCCACAGTCATCCACTAGATGTCCTCCCAGCCCCGGCGGATCAGCACCCAACCCTGCACATGCCGTCCGTCTGCTATTTTTGAAGCTAGAGCTTCTGCTGTCTCATCGGTCCCTACCACAAACAGCACAAAGGCATCAGGCCTGCCAGCCCCGTGGGTCAGGCCCCGCGTGACCGGATCCAGCCTCGCACCACCCAGATTGGATCCCACACCCCTGGATCTGCCTTGCAGCACCCAGATGGGGCCTCATGCATCCTGATCCAGGTCCTCGTGCCGTGCCGATAGGGCCCTGCACCTGGCTGTAGCACTCCCCACAAGTCCAGGAACTTGGCAGCAGGGGAGCAGCATTTAATGCTGCCACGACTGCCCCGCAGCCAGGTTTTCAGGCCCATGAGGAGCCCTGTGAGCTGCATGATATGGCTCCATAAGCCAGATCTAGCTTACAAGCCAGGGTGCAGCACCCCTGAGCTACGCTGTGCCATGCCAAGGACCCCCTCTGTGACATATGACAGATGCTGGAAATGAGGGTGCGGGGCTGCCGGAGAGCAGCTTGGGGCACACACCAGTGAGCACCCAAGAGTCTCACGGCAGGGTGCACCCAGAAGCAGAGCAACCCTCCCCTCCATGACCCTGTAGTGAACCACAAGGCAAAGGCTTTGGGTTTGCTTTTATCACTTCTTGTTCCAGCCCTCACCTCCTCCTCCTTTATGGCTTTATGTGTCATACAGACTTAGCTCCATCACCCCTCGGGCTGCAACCAAAACCCCAGCCCCCAGCACTGCACCAAAGGTCTGCGTGCTCACCTTCTGCACGATGTGATTGTGCATGTGTGTGTGTGTGTGTGTGTGTGGGATGGGTCCTGGTGTAAGTCAAGGTCTGTCTGTACTGCAGATGTGTCGGCTACACCTCTGTATCCTCTCCATGCAGATGCCCTACCAGCATATCACGTGGCTCCCATGCCTGTATGGCTTGCTCTGGTCTGCAGCCACAATTCAGCCACACCAGTGCCCAGAAGGTGTTGCCAGCTCTCAGAGTCCTCCTAGCAGTAATGGGATGCCGTGGAGCCCACAAGCCTCAGACCTCTCGGATACCCTCAGGAAACTCCCTCTGCTCGACCTCCTGCTCCGCTGTATGTATGCAAGGTAAGGACAGAATTCACCTGGGGCCGGTGGGCAGAGTTAACATGGGGCCGGGATAAATTAAAAGGCATGTTTCAAAATCAGGCCCTAATGAAGAGGCAGTGACCTGCTCAGTTCCCACCTCCGGGCATCACACCAAAGGGATGCAGAAGAGCACCTGCCACCACTGCCATTTCAGAGCCGGGAACCTCAGCAAACCCCATGCGTGTGTAAATGGAGTCTCCTCTGAAAGCACGCCTCCAGGCCCGTTGCTGGCCTCGATAAGATCTATCTGACATGACCTGTGGTTTTTCAGGGCATCACAGTTACAATCCTCTACCATGGCCATTTTTCTGTTCTTTTTTTTCTTTTTGTCCTGTTTCCATAAATTATCCCTAGTTAGTGCTGCACCCAGGCCACGATACCGGGCTATTCAGGGTGCACACAGGCCCACCGTGCGACTCACACGCCACGGGTAGGTGCCCCGCTGCCTCCAGCTCACATCGGTGCCCTGCTCAAGTTGTGCAACTTTAACCTAGTTTTATTCATCTCCACCCATACTTGTGGCTGATCAGTACCTGCCTCCAGGCTGCCTTTCTCAGCCTTTCACCTCGGGCTGTCAAGAGTTGTGAGTCAGGCTCCAGGAATGGTGAGTTTGGCTTTGAATAATTAGGGCATTTTTAAACAGTAAAGTATGTTGGAGGCTTTCTTATTTGCCTTCTGATTTCAGAGTCTTTCAATGGCCCTTGCTTCATGTTTTCAAGCCTTTCCCTCCAACCATGGGGGCTAAATAGATAATCTTAGAAAAGGAAAGTAAAGACACTTGAGTTTCTTCTGAAGTCTCCTCATTCCAGGACTGGTGGCTTTAAGGACTACATTAAAGATCACAATACAGATCCCTGGGGATACATCCGGTGCTCCCACTCCCCAGCTGGCACTCACAGGGGAGGCCTGCCTGACCTCCCTGCCCATCGCCTAAGTGGGGAGCACGGCCAGTCAGGGGGTGCACCGGCGCTCTCGTGGGTACACGTGTACCCCCATGCACTCCCTACGCATCGCCACAGCTGGGGAGCTGGTAACGTGGCCTGATAGATAACTGCCTGTCTCTAGATCAAAGCCACGTTTGCACCCATTGAGCCTGGAGCATTTTGATGTTGAGTTGCTCGGCAAAAGGCCAAACACCAGCAAGTCTGCAAAAATATCTGTAAGCTACCTGCAAGGGGCTGGTGAAACCCTGCTCACAGGCACCAGCCCTCCTGCGTGGGCAGGCAGCAGCAGCAGTCTAGGAGCACCAGCACGTCCCCAGTGCTGACTCCTATCCCGCAGTCAGGGGAGCTCTCATCAGCTCGGGGGGTGCTCGGAGTTTGCTCCCTGGTGCCGACTGGGCGAACGTCAGCCCCTGGCTCTTTTTGCCTCCAGGTAATCATCGCAGAAGAGCTTGCATTGAGCTGCAGTGAGCTTTTCTGAAGAACCACTTCCCCAACACATCACTGATCGCAGGTACCAGCTACAAATGTGTCTGACATCGCTGGCTTCCTGCGACGGTAGTGGGGTGTAGGCAGTTGTCAGCCAGCCCTTCCCCTGCCTGTGGTCAGTCCAGCTCAGAGCAACTGCATCAGGAGTGGGTGTCTGGGGGCTGGGCTTTTCCATGAGGACTTGGCTACCCAGGCCGGGATCCACACTTAACCAACCCCAGACAAGCACTGTGTGTGCCTGCCTTGCTTCTCTCCACATCAAAGGGAGGTTCAGGCTATGCAGATGTCTTGCCCATAATGCTCCCAGTTCTCGGATGATCTCTCTGGATCAGCTCTGGTAGTTAAAAAACCTTTGAACTGTCAACCCCTTCCCAGGTTTGGCACCTTGGAAATCAATGAGGGTTTTTGCATGAGAAGGCATCTCATCCCTGGGGTCATTTGATTTGCCTGGGGTTGCTTGGTTGCAGGTCACAGAGTAAGCACTTCCTTGGCCCTCTTACCACCCCATCTCCCCAGTGCCCCGTTTGCCATCTCTTGCAGAAAGACTGGGGCTGTGAGAGTGATTAGGGGAAGTGGGGAAGCAGAGAAGATAGAAATGGGTGGGAAAGAGGAGATTCGCTCTACCCCCACCCCCTTCTTGACTGCAGAGGTCTGTGGGATGGAGGCAGGGGTGCCTGTTTCTGGTGGAAGGAGGCAGCATGGATGAAGCACGGGCAGAGAGGAGCTATGGGGAGCTCTGCATATTGGGGACACAAGGCTCCAACGAGAATTTGGCCCATACAGCTCCTCCTAGGATCCCCAGCCCTGCACCACAACCCCCTTGTGCTGGCCTGGGTGGAGATCACTTGTCTGGATGTGTTGTCAGGAAGACAGCAGGGCTTCTCCGGTCCTACTGAAAAACCAACATTAGCAGTTCCTGCCTGGGCAGGCTTAGACCATTGTTCGGAGCTGGTACTCATGCCAGGGCCTTCCCCCATCCACCCTGCCTAAACGTTGAAGGCCTCGATCTCTGAGCCTGCAGTCGAGCTCAGGTGCCTCAGTGTTCTTACTGCAGTCTGTGTGAGCAGGGACCCCGAGCATCTTAAAAAGCCTCTGGTCCCTCATTTATGTTGTTTCCCCAGCTTCAGCCAGGAGCATTGCAGCACTCAGAGACTAAAGAGACCTATTCAGTATAGAAAAGAGATGCTGGGGGGGGATGAGAAGGGTTAACAACCAACTGAATGGCCGTGAGAAAGTAAATAGGGATTTATTATTTACTGTCTCTCACAAGACAAGAATGAGGGGTCACAAAAATGAAACTAGGAGGCAGCCAATTTAAAATTAACACAAGGCAGTGCTTTTTCACATGGCGGGTCATGGAAAGTGTGACATTCGTTGTCACCAGATTTGGTGCAGGCTGATGGTGTAGCCAGATTCAAAAAGGAATTGGACGTGTCCTTGGAGGAAAGGGGTCTCAGGAGCTATTGAGCACAGGAGTTAGGGAATCAGGATTTCGCAGTCCTTAAATGCTGGAGGCTGCAAGTGGGAGAGGAGCAGTGGAAAAACCCTGATCAGACCCAATTCACTCTCCCTTTCAGCATCCGCTCTCTGCCACCATGCAACACAGGAGGCTGGGCAAGATGGACCAAGGGCCTGACCCCATAAATGGCAGTTCTTATGTTTTTATATAGGAACCCGTGGGCTCCTTCCATTCTTAGCCAAGTCGTCTTATAATGAGTGGTCCCAGCAGCAGCCGAACTCCTGGGTGCAATTCTCTGTGTAGGCTGGCATCACAGTGCTGCTGGCTGGGATGATCTCTGCGGCCCATGTGGACCCTCCACTGTCGAAGCAGACAGGAAGGAGAGAGCTGGATGGGGAGAGGGATGTGTGGTTGGGCCTTTTGTGACTCAAAAACACTCAGAAGCTTTTGCTCCAAGGTTGCAGAGAGAAAGCCATTCAAAGGACCCAAAAGAAATCACTTTGGTGCGTTGCTCCCATGCAAGTTCCCAGCTCCGTGCAGCCCCAGGGTCCAGGAAAGATTGCAGAAGAAACTGCTTTGCAACCTTAAAGGTAGCAGAGGCTGCAGGTGATCCATGCGGCCTCCCCACCTGCAGCCCAGCTCCCCAGCAGGTGTCTCCCAAATGACAGATGCCTGGCGGAGACGCTAGTAGAGTTACCCCTGCCCTCATCTCATAGATGGGCAGCATGTGGGGGAGTTTCCCCGCCTCCGCAGCAGGTTGCAATAGGTAGACAAAGCCAGCTACCCCCTCCCCGCCTCTCCCAGCCCTGAATGAGGAAGTAGCGGGCTGAAAAGGAAATTAACTTGCAGATTTCTTGCTGCCGGCAAACCAGCCAGCGAGAGTCGGGGTCTGGGAGGGCCTATGTCCCCTGAGCTGTAGTGACAGGGGTCTGGCACCCCCTCGCAGACAGCTCAGCCCCACCCCACCTAAGGGTCTGCAGCCAGACGAGCAGGACTCCGAGTCTGCAGGGACACCATGGTAAGTGCAGCAGCTCAGATGACGAGGTGCTGCTCCCTGCCCCTGCTATGTGCCCGCTGGCTGTCCCTGCCCCCAGCCCTGACCTCCTCTGGGTTCGTCACTCCTTGTCCTGTGCCCACCAGTATCACCACACCCTCTCCTAAGCTGCTCCCTAAACCATCAGGGTCTCGTTTCCTCGTCCCTGCTCCCCTCGGGCAGTCGCCGGCTTCTGCACAGCGCTGCACCCACCGCTTTTCCTGGCGGCCTGCAGTCCTCTGGGTTTGTGAGAAAGGCAAGGTGCCAAGACCCCTGCCCCAGGGACGGGGAAGCTGCAAGTCTCCCTATGCACAGGGGGAGGCAGGGGCTGCATAAACCTGTCCTGCAGGAGGCTAAGAAGGAACGAGAAAGGTCTAGTCCTGAGCCAGCTGGGAAGCCCAGGGTTGCTTTGATGGGAGGCTGAGAGCTACACGGTCTGTGCTGTTTCAGGCCTGCCATCGCCCCGTCAGCTCCCCGCAGGACCTTGCCCCTCCAGGCAGGACTGTAGAGCTGGCTGTATTTGTGCTGGCCTGGGGCTGACGTGATGGAGGAAAGGTGGTGAGATTGTCTGGGTGCTTTGGATACCTTGGAGCTGCACAGCAAGGCCTACAGAGGAGCTTGGGGTGGAGGGAGCCGATGTCTCTGGTTCCTGCTTGCCCAGCTTCCCCGAAATGCTTCTGCTTCCTCTACCTGCTGCTGTCCAGCTGCAGTCAGCCCAGCGCAGACAGAGAAGGAGCAGGTTAGCAAGCTCCATCCCACCCCAGGGCAGTGGGTGCCTCCAGGAGCTGAGGTGTCTGCATCCAAATAGCAAAGCTCACGGTTGCCAAAGCGTCTGGTTGAGATGGAACAGGCAGGGGCGGGCGCCTTTTCTGGAAGCTGGATAATGCAGGAACACTTTGACTCACTAACACCCCTTAGTCAGGCCCCATGGCATCCCCTCCCGTGGTTGAGCCATAAGGCACAGGCCAGCCGTGGTCCCCAAGGAGCCCGTGACCCATGCTGGAGGCAGAATTGCCCCATCGATGATCTCAGCCTCACTCATCCTCTTTGGCAAGGATGCTCACCAGGGCTGCAGGCAAAAGAGAGGTTGAAGGAGGCGAATACGAATGAGAGCTGAGTGGACTCGGCAGGGAAGAAGCCAGAGAGGCTCCCGACCCGAGCGAGGTTTCCTGGGGCCCGGAGCGCAGAAGTGGGGTGGCCGGGGGGGGGGTCAAGGCACTGAGGACTGAAAACTCATGGGAAGGAAAAGGTGGCAGGGGGACAACGGAGAGCAGGAAAGATAGCAGGGGTCCAGCCGATTCCTCAAGACAAGGCATAGGGAGAGCTGTGAACAAGGAAAAAAGTATGACCAGGGGAGGGGGGCACAGGAAGCGGACTGGTCCCCCGATTGCTTTGCTCCCCTAGGAACTACTGAAGCAGGGGCAACATTTAAAGCCACCTCCCCGGGGGCTACCCTAACCTGTGCCAGGCTGCTCAGCAGCCCTTGGATGTGTAAAATGCCAGCTGCTTCCACCCCTGCCCCACAGCCAAAATACCCCCTGACCTGCACGGAGCTGGCTAAGGACGGTGCACTCCTGCTGTGAAAGAGTAGCGTGACGAGCAGAAACAGAAGTGTCGCAAGGCAGCAGAGCCGGGGACAGAGGGCTGACACCTGCCTGCGTGCCCGAGCCCACTCGGTGCCCAGCCTCACCAGAGGCAGAGCTCAGCTGAACTCCCAGCTCATAGGAGACCCATGGGTAGAGCTAGACTTTGCAAAAGAGTCTGCAGACTTTGAGGTGCATCACATTTAAAAAACACGTGTTTTTCTCCGGTTAAAAAGAAACTAGAAGCTTTACTTATACGCTCAGAGCCTCGGGTTGTAGCGTGCAGTTTAAGAGTGAAGCAGTAAGGCATGCATTTCATTGGAATGAATTTAAAAAAGCAATCTGCAGGGCTGTGAAATAGCAGCTTCGTTAGCAAGAGCAGGATCCGCCCCTGGGAGGAGCATCTGGAGTCTGGCAGGTAGACCCCCCCCCAATTCTCACTTGAACGTGAGGTTGGTTTGGTTTTGCTGCTGTGGCAGCACTGTATGCACTTCTGCACCTTTTAAGTCTTTCCGGTAGTGATGGGGTGTTGGGTGCAGGCCGTGTTTGCTGCTCCTTTCAAAGGTGCCGCTTTGCCAGGCCTTGCGCAGTGTTTCTTCCCCTCCTTCCCAGGGCTGCGCAGAGTGTCGTGCTCTGATTACAGCCATGCTTTGAAGGGGGCCCAGATTGTTTTGAAGATCGTGCAGCGAGAGGTCCGCTACTTCCCATTTCTCAGATCTTATTTGGGCAAGACGGCTGTGCTCTCGGCTGGCAGCGTAGCAGCGATGCGGAGTGGCAGTGCCAGCCAGAGGTGGGCTGTGCTGGGGCACTTCTGCATCTTCTCTCACCCTCTACCCCAGTAACCTGGTAGGGAGTTACACCTTATGTGGGCTGTGTGAGGCTATAGAGTTAGACTTCTGATTTTAATCCTTGTATCAGCTCATCTAAGGCACCAGAAAGCCGGCAATCCCTGCCCTGAGGCTCGCTGCTTGTGCCCCTTTCTCAGGGAGGAAAGCTGAGGGACAGCTGGAACTTAAAGCCAGGCAAATTCAAAGGGGAAGTAAAGCATTTGCAGCTCTGAGAGTGATGAACTGAAGGCAAACAGTCCCCAGGGAAGTGGTGGAGGATTTCCTGTCTCTCCAAGTCTTCAAGACAGCTTGCCTCTCTGCACCGTATGCGTTTAGCCGATCGCAGTCACTGGGTTCAGGGCTGGGGGAAGTGGAAGAAATCCTACGGCCTGTTGGATACAGGTGCGCACCGTCAAGCAACCAGGTCACAACCCAGACGAGCCATATTGCTCCCAGAGTGAAGGATGCTAGAGACAGGTAGCAAGAGCAGAGAGAGAAATGAAGAGGAAAGTGAAGCTAAGAAAGACCCTTGATTCCTCCCCAGCTGAGATCAGCACAGGAAAGAGGAGTCAGAGAGGAAGCAGAACCTGGTGTGAACGCAGTTGTGGTTTGAGTGGTTGTTCATCGTTTTCATTGCACGCATTGAAGAAGCGCCAGTGCGGGGGGCCGGCCCCAACCGTGCAAGGCGCTGCGCACACAGACACTGCACAAAGGTCCCTGCCCCAGAGACAGTACACTCGTGGCCTTTAAGTCAGGTCCAGCCCACCGAAAAGGTCCCCCAGCTGTTGAAATCTTTGAGGTAGAGGAAGGACTTGTGTGTATCCCCTGCGCGGAGGGCTCACCCCCACAGGGCATGTGCCTGCGACTGTCCCCCGAAAAGGGGCACGGGGACAAAACCATCCGAAAGGCTGCAGACACCATTGTCACGCCCTCGCTCTTTAATTCTGGGGTTTTGCAAACAGCTGGACCCACGGTTGCTGCTGTGACCACAGCCCGAGCAGAGGGAAAGGGGAACTGGGGCTATGCATTGTGAAAGTGGCCTACCTAGTTGCTCCCTTAGTTACTTAAAAGCTGCCAGTAAGGAGGAGCTAGACGCCCAGACCCAGGGCAAGGTGCTAGGCATGGTGGACTTTGAGCTGCGCTCCAGTGACTCAGAGGGGTCCTGGCAGGAGTGAGGGACACGGCTCATTTTGAGAGGGTGGATCCTGGAAAAGCAAACAACAGTCACGGAGATCTCGAGAGGCCTTTCTCGGTAGCGTGGCTTCACTGTGGAGACTCACTAACTCGTATCCGCACTTTCCATGCACATGGGCAGTATGTGACAGGGAGGAAGTGCGTGTAGTTGTCACAGCTGCGGGCAGAGAGGTGGAGGAGTCCCCAAGTTCCTGAGTCTCTTCCTAATACTGTTGCTGACATGCTGTGGGAAAGGGGTTGATGCCACGGTTTCTCCACCTGTAAAATGGGTATAAGGATCTTGCCCTGCCTCACAGAGGCCAGTGGCACCCGGTGCTCTAGTTTGTGTAGGGGACTTTGAGATCTTCAGTTCCTGGTTCTTCTGGAGCCGATTATAAAGCTCCTGTTGGATTCAAGGGGACTTGTGTTTGTCCTACGGCCCCAGTTATCAAGGTTCATTAAGTAAGTCAGGAAAACACCCACACCTACGAACCAGGAAGGTAAAAGCTGAGTGTGGTGTTGGCTTGGACAGAAAGGAGTGAGCGGTCTGTGTTGAAGGTGTGTGTTTCATGCACATAGCTCTGTGCAGTAATAAAGGGACTCCCCTTGGACTGAGGTGCTTTGCACGCTCAGGGGTGTTGTACAATTCCTCAACGGCATGGAGGCTTCCCGGTCTCACCCTCCAAACCGTTCCCCCTACAACTCCTCTTCCAACCTGCTTCCCTGCCGGTTGTTAAAGTAAGGGCCAGCCATCTACAGGGCATCCCCAAAGGGAAGGGCATGGCCTAAAGCATGCAGGGGAGAAGGCTATGCACCCAACAACCGGCACCTATGATGCAGGAAATGGAAATATCAGCTTTGATTCCTTCGAAAGCCACAAGCTCAGGCTGCCCTACACCGCGTGACAGCGAGACTGAAGAGGAAGGCCCCCAAACCCTATAATGCATCTGGCTCTTTGTGGAACGCAGCATATGGGAGGCCTCCTCTTCCTGACCCCTTCCTGACCCCAGTAATGACTTGCTGCCCGTGCCCTGAAGCCTGCCGCTTAGCAAGCCCCCGTTGCCTTGCACAGTGCTGAGCGCTGTCACACACCAGCCTGATGACTCTGAGCTTACAATCCCATTTCCAGAGAATTTCTTTCATCGCCCACTAGAAAGGAAGAAAGAGCTGGAGGAAAGGCAAGCAAAGTACCCAAACCAGGAACTAACAGAAGAGAGAAGGAGCTGAGATCTGGCAAGAGCTGTGTAAGCAGCCCCCTGCCCCGGCCTGCAAATGCACCTGCTTAGTCACTGCAGCCTGACAGCAGTTCCTCCTGGTGAAGCTTTGCCTCCCCCATTCCCAGGCCCTGGGGGTAGATTTATGCCTATTTGACATAACGGCCCTACTTGTCATTTTTGCATCATGTTTCCTGTTGCATGATTCAGCTTTGTCCCTGGTGTTCGAGCCCGACAGTCAGTTAAGATGAGATATGGCTGTAGTTGGCTGGGTCCGGGCATCTGGGCAGGACCTGAGGACGGCGTCGGGCTGCCCCCCTCCCAGCCTTATGAGACTCAGGTCTGAGGACAGGCAGCATGTTGGGGGCAGAGCTCCCCCATCAGCTGCAGCATACTTACACCCGGTTTGGCCCAGGAAGTCCGATGCGGTCTGTGATCTCGTTGGGGAGCCCTCAAGGCATATGACATAGAGGAATGGCAAGGACTGGAGCAGACGTGACTCACACAGGGAATGTGAAACGGCCCCAATGAGGCTTGTTTGCAGGGTCCAGCCACTGGAGAGAGGGGCTTGCAATGCAAAGGAGGGATGGGAAAAGCTGGAGAGGGGTGGGATGCACCAGGCTTTCTGGAAGGACGCCTGAGTCCTGTTGAATAGCCTGAACCCCTGGCTGGGAGCCTTGCAAGCAATAGAAGGAAAACATATGAAAAGAGGAAGAGAAAAAAAAAGGGAAAGGGAAGAAGCAAGAGACACGGGGCCTGGGGGAGGGTGGGGGAAGAGGGGAAGTGAAAGCCAGCACTTTGTTCACTTTAAAGGGTAAAAGAGGAAATTAAGGAATGGCAGCAGCAAGCCGGACAGGCTCAGACAGGAGGGCAGGGCCTGGGGGGATGGCTCCAGCTGCTCTGAGACTGTGGTGGAGTCATGGCCCCGAAACAGGCTGGAAAAGGAAAGCAAAGCCAGGCCAGCGTGGGGGGCAGCTGTGAGATAAAGAAGTGGTGGGGTTTTCCCAAGTGCCACTCACAGCCCCAGCTCTGCCCACACAGCAAGCGCAAGCCATGTCGAATGGATGTCAGGGCAGGATGCTGCGTGCAGTCACCCGTGCAGCGCTTCGGGCTGCACCGACCTGCACTCGTGTGTGCTTTGCTCAGAAAACGAGTGATAAGTACAGCTGATACCTCCAGGGTTAACACCCTGCTAAAGAGTCCTGGGCTCTCTGCCGCTCCAGCCCTTTACTCTGGGAACATTGCCTTTATGGGCGTGAAGGCTAGAGGCCTCTCTTTCAAACGAAAGCTGCACCCAGCGTGGCGTTTCCCAACTCAGTTGACATGGCCCAGCTCAGCGTGATCCCGGTGCACGGCCTGTAAATCCGAACCCGCAGCCCACAGCTTCCCTCCCAGCTAGCCACCGTGGGAGGACACAGCTGGGCGACTTCAGGGTATGTCTCGTCAGTGCACTGAAAATGGATGTGAGCTATTTCTATCCAGCTGCTGGGGCAGAGGAAATTCTCCACTGTTACGTATATCTGTGCTTTGAGGCAGCTGCCTGAAAGCCAGGGCCCCCGGTACTCGGTCTTCATGTAACATCTGGCATGAAGATGGTCCTTGCCTCGAAGGCCTTACAGTCTGAAGTGAGAGACAATAGACAGGCAGGAAGGACAGGGAGAGGACGGACAGACAGGAATAGAGTAGAGGTAACTGTGCTGTGTAGGCTGCTTGAGTTTAGGTTTTGCTCATACAGTAGTTGAGATTTTGAGTACCAATGGGTGACTCATAGGCCAGAGGCGAAGGCATCAGGAGCAGTTACTTCCTCCTGTCCAAGCTGGCTACAGTAGCCAAAAATGGCACATCCATTCCCCCTCATTCCTCTTCGTGATGGTGTGCATGCCCAGCTGGCTTCAAACCCACCGGTGATTCACACAAGGGGAAGGAAGACTTTTGTGGAGGAACTTCATAGGGTGCTGGATGCTGCCAAACATGGCAAAAAGTTGGACCAAAAGCAGGAGTCTCTTAGTTCCTCTTGCCCCACAGTCACTCACTTCACCAGAAAAGCCCCTTGACCTCAGGACAGGGCCTTGCAAGCCCTAACTATCTCCCGAGTACCCAACGAGTGCTTCTTACAGGACTTCAGATGGTTAATCCTAACAGAGCCGGAGAGGGGGGCTCACTCCCTGATTGAAATGAAGGGTGAATGCTCTGCTGTTGTAAACTGGCAGCGTCCCAAAGATTTGGTTCCACTAGCGGAGCCCATTGACTTTACAAAATTGTCAATGACTTGAACCCAAAAAATTATGGTGGTATATTGCTCCTTGGATCTGAAAGCACCTGGGTATTGTTATCCTCATGCTCCCGAGGAGAAGTGATTTCTTGAAATCTTGAAACTCCCGTCACGAGTCAGAGCTGCATTTGGAATAGGGGCGCTTGTACACGATGCATCTGGATGCAGAGTCCTATGCCCATTCCACGGTGACGTGCTGCTTTCTCTGAAGTGCTTTTGTTGGCTTCAAAGCACCAACTCACGGGATCATAATACATTCTAGTTTATTGGACGGGATGTGAAGTCACCAATAAAATCATAAATGCAACCTTTGAGTTACAGGTGGTACTGGTCACCTTAGCCCATGCGCACACACAGGCACTCGCTCATTCAGACCCATGTGGTATAGTGTATGGTAGCTGCTGCAGTGATTGTGAGAGCACTGGTGTCAGTATATCTACCTATCCGAGACCCTGGAGTCTGCTGTTGGTGGTCAGCTTCCTTCAAGGCGATGCCTTCTCCAGAAGGGGGTCGCCTGCTCGTCCTTCTGTCTCGGTAGGCCAGGTGCTGGATGAGAGGGCACCACTGAGAGTCACGCTTCAGTGCCTTTTGTCCCTTTCTGGCAGATTTGCATGACCTCCCAGCATCATCTTGGCTACCCAGTCCAGAGATCACTGTCCCACGTGGGTTTTGAGCAGTACATTACAGCTGTTAGTCACAGGGGTCTCTGCCTTCTGGTGCCTCAAGTTTCGGGAGTCCACCCGTGACTTATTGACTTAATGACTGTATTGTCATGGGTTACAGGAATAGCCCATAGGATGAGTGTTCAGTTCCAGGAATCAGTTCCTTGGCTTGATTAGTTTAAAATGGCTTGTTAAGAGCCTTTGGCTAGGCTATTGTCACTTACTTACGTTACGTACTGATCACTATACACTCCCATTCATTCAAGGGACCGCCCAATATAGCAGATTTTATCACTTTACCATTACAATTTCAATGCAGTTTTTAACAGTGGTCCAGGGTGTAACTGTATTCTACAGGGTACATTCCTTCAGGGCTTAAAAGTAGAAAATATAAAATACAAAATGCCATGGTAAAGATGAGAAGGATGAAATGCACTGTGAGACATATATCGAAATGCAATGTGAGTTAGTGAGAAACAAAGGCTATTGGGGACAGTAAGTGAGTTGGGTTAGCACAGGATATATTTACACTTTTTGCAGGGGATATTTTAGTTCTTTTGGTTTTTTTAGTGACACTGAGTTTAATTGATATGTAGGTGTAGTTTCTAGGTTTCCCCTACAGAAAGCCACTTCAGCTTTCTGGCTTGCTCTGAGCCTTGCCATACCCATGCAATGAGTGTGCTAGGTCTCTGCCAATACTGAGAAGGAAAAGAAATGCAGAAAATGGGGTGGAGGGGTGTTGCAGGCAAGAAGGGGCTTCTGTTATATCAGCGTCCAGAAGAGAAATGTGCAAAAGGGGCTTTCTGCTACATCTTCTTGGACTTGCTATGGACCGTCATTCTTTCTCTCTCCCATCCCTCCCCCCAGGGCAGCAAAGAGCGGTTTCACTGGCAGAGCCACAATGTTAAGCAGAGCGGAGTGGACGACATGGTTCTTCTCTCCAAGATCTCGGAGGACTCCATCGTGGAAAACCTTAAAAAGCGCTTCATGGATGACTACATCTTTGTATCCTTTCCAGGGGCTGTGCCGGGGCACTGGGGCAGAAACCAAGAGAGGCCAGATCAGGAGCACTGCTGAGCCTTTCAATGAAACAGCTTAAGCTGGGGCCTGCTCTGGCCACCCCAGGGATGTCCTCTCCAATAGTCCCTGGTTGTCCTCTTGTCATAGAAGGTGTCAGGATATTTCCGGTGATGCACTGAGCACAGCTGTGGAAGACTGCACTGTCCTCAGCAAAGGATTCAGGCACTGGCAGACACTGCAGTGAAAGCAGATGTCTCAGACTTGACCGCGGATGCTTTTCCCATTGGAAGGCCTGAGAAGTGACCACCCTGGGTATCTAAAAGGCTGAATCAGGAGGTACAAAGTCTTCCTGGGACACCAAGAGCAGGATTTTCAGACCTCAGCTCCCCTTTGGGCAGCAAAACCAGCAGCTGGATTATTGCCCAGCCGGGATGCTGAGCTCTTCTGAAAATCTGACCCTTAGGCTCAGGGATCAGGCCATGTACCACCAGAAAAGTCATGTGCCCCAGGGCCATGATAATCTGGCCCTTTGTAACTCTCCTTCTGCTCCAGCAGCACCTCTGCTTGGGAGAACAACGATCATCCGCAGCCAGGGTATTTTAGGACCATTTATTATCCGTGTTGCTCTTGATCGGTCCTTACCCCATAAGAGGCCTCCTTACTGTAGGGAACAGAAACACTGATCTCATCGAAAAGCAGAGTTCATTCTCAAGGAACTCTCTGATTTTCTGGCAAAACAGGTTGGCACAAATGCAAAACAGGATTATTTAAATTAGGGTTTCAATGCCCCCCTTCTCAAATCCTTTGTAGCCCCCTTCTCTTCCTTGTGCATTCGCTGGTTGGCCTGTATCTGCCACGATGCATCACTTTCTAACCTGGAGTATTGTAGGTACACCTGGCTGTGGTGCGTCTTGGGAGATATAGTCTGGCCACAGAGCTTGGCTTACAGGGAATGGGAACATGGGACACCTGAACTACAGCCCCCAGCAGACACGGGGGTGGCAAGTTGATTCAAACTCCTCCATTTTTGTGATAAAATTCCAATTTTTCCAGCGGCAAGCAGACTTGTCACCAAACCCTGCTTTATCAAATGCCTGTTTTTACATCTGAAAAATAGTTGTGTCGGAAAATTGTGGCCAGTCCTGGTGACAGCCTCTAGCTTTTGGTCTAACCAACCAGCCTCAGGATGTTTTTCATGTGATAAAGGGAAAAACAGACATTAGTTCTCCCTGGGCATTTTGGAGGCTGACTTTGAGGCCTGGCTGGTTTCCAGCTGGGGTTGCTTTGCTGCAGGAAGTAGTGGCACTTCAAAAGGAGAAAGGCCGAGGGACAGGAGAATCCAAAACCTGCAACCAAAAGCCTGGATTCATGCAACTTCTGGAAAAGGATTTGGATGCAGTCCTTCTGGAAGTGAGCTCCAGAGGCAAGGTCTGGTTCCCGCTTTCCAGGTACTCCTTCCTCCCCATAGAGAGAAGCAGCATAACCCCTGAAACAGAGCACATGAGAGAGTGGTCTTCTGAGATCCCAGGGCATAGACCCTCAAGGCCTGCGCAGTGATCTGCCCCGGGAATTGCCACCTGGATGGGAATATGGAGCAGGCCAGTACGTGCTCCCACGTCCCTTAGTGGATGCTCACCAGCTGCATTTTACCTTATTCAGATACTGAAACTACACTGGGCAGTTTCGCTTCCTGGATCTCAGGCAGTTATCTGGGGTTTTTCTGGGTTTGAGTGTAACACAGGAAGAGTGACAGCTTTCCATCGAGGGCCTCTTTAAATTTGTGCCAGCATTCGGCTGTGAGCCCTGTTGTGGGCTGTCTTGCAACCGGGCAAGTATTCACCCCTGTTTCGAGTGGGTGTAAAGTGTCTCACCCTCCCTTGACGGGATGAACAACTGCACAAAGTGAAGCCGGGACAAAGCATGTCCTTCCACTGTTGATCTGTGAAGCCTTTTCTTTGGTTATACGGGATCTGCATTTTGGGCCCCTGGTGCACCAGGGCAGATAGGCTGCAGGGATCAGCCAGTGCCTCCGCAGGGTGATCACTGCGGGGTGGGGGGAATGGAAATGCAGGGTTAAGGCATATGACTGCTGTGTCTAGTGCCCTAGGGACAGAGTGGAGAAGCCTTGCCTGGAATGAAGGAATAGCAAGCGAACCTCAAACGGAGTGACAGCTGCTCCCATTGACCTGGCACATAAGGCTGGCAGCCAGCTCTGGGGCAGAGAGTGTGCGGCGTGCGAACCACAAGAGAAAGACAGGACTTGGCAAGGTTGTGGGTCATCTGGGTGCAGGTCTGCCAGAGCAGCCTGCCCCGCTGCCAGTCCCAGCCCTGAGTCCTTACAGCAGCCCAGGCTCTGCCCTTTAGCATCCTTTGCTTTCTAGTCCTTCCACCGAGCTGCTTCTGCGGTGCCCCCAGTAATGCTCATGTGCTCTTCCCGCCTGCCCTGCAGCACTCCCAGCTAGGCCAGCCCAGGTCCCCACTGCACCCCAACACTTGACCTGCCTTGGTCCAGTCGGGTCCCTGCCTCCTGCAGCAGAGGCATGTGGGTTTTTTGAGGACATCTGCACCAAAAGCCCATGCTGCAGCACCAAAGTGATTCCGGGTTCTTAGTACAGAAGTGATCCTGTTTACCCCTGTTCATTGTGATTCGAGTCTCACGCGCTTCCCTCGCTCTGCTCCATGCCGGGGCAAGGAGAAGGCGTCTGGGCAGAGCGCACCATGCACTCCCCTGGCAGTTCCCTGTGAGAGGCTGCATGCCGAAGCCACTTGCTATGGGGCTGCAGCCCGGACATGGGTGTGAGTCCTGCTGGTATCAGGGGCTATGCTGCTGGGAGCTTGCTGACGTTGCAGGTGGAGAAGACAGTCAGCGCAACGCTGCGGCTTCACCTGCTCACCAGACCGAGAAGCTAAATAAACCTCCTGTGACCTTGCACTGTACTTTTCACTGACCGTGGCCACAGAAGCGTGACAGAGAGGAAAGCCAGCACACGGACAAGGGTCCATAGCATCCTACGGGCTCTCCAGACATCGCCTGCTCCCTGATCCCTTCCTGCCGGGAGGTGGCCGGCTGGGAGCAGAGAGAGCTTGCTGGGCACAGGGTTCCCTGGCTGGGGATGATGCTGGCCTGAAAGCTGGTGGTGAGAACACAAGCCACCGCCAGTCCCAAGGAAGATGAGGACGGTGGAGACTAGAGCAGCCATTCGCACGGCTGTGGTGCACTGTGGTTTGCACGGAAGGCAAAGCTGTGTCCTTACAAGGCGAGGCAGTGACACAGACTCCTCCTGCTTCATGCATCCTGCGGCCTTGTCGCCTCTCTGGGGCTGCGGGGGGTGTTTTTTTGAACAGGAAAAAACACAAAAATAGAAACCTGCATCTTCCCTTTTCTTCTGCTGCTGTGCGAAGGGGCCCTGAGTCCGGCAGAGCATGTATGCATGCAGCAAGAAGTACCCCACCCCTGCTAGCCTGTCCTCCCATACTGTTGCCAGATGGATCCCCCGGCTGGCAGGGGAGTGCCGCCCCACCTTCCTGCTCCAGGGACCCGCTTGCTTCTGCAGGCTCAATTGGACACCAAGGGCCACCTGCTTTGTCGGCAGGGAAGTCCAGCTCAGAAAGTGCAGCGACCTGGAGCTTTGCAGACACCTTCCCGTCCCCCATCCCCTTCCTCTCTCCCAGTTCCCCCCATAATCTTTGGCATATCCTGCATCCGCCCTTTCATCTCGTCCTGGATCTGACTGGGGCGCTGCTGGAGAAGACTGGAGCTCTCCCCGCAGCCGTGCCCTTGGCTTACTGAAGAAGGGAGTCACTGCATCAAAAGGAGACGACTCAAGACCTATGGATACACAGAGCAGAGCTTGCTGGTGCTGTGTCTTCCGTGTATCAGGCCCTGGTTGGTGTAAGCAAGCTAGCTCTGCAGCCCTGCTGATTTATACCAGGCCAGGTATAAAGTCACTTAAAGGTGTCTTCAGGTTTATCCCTGATACATGCCCGGATGCTGAGCAATTGGGCTCGGGCAGGCAGTGCTCCTGCGGATGGGTCTGCCTGGAACAGGAGGAGATTGCAGCTTGCTGTCAGAGAGGCAGGTCAAGAAGAGCACTTCAGAGACATCAGGAAGCTATGGTGAAAAGTGTGAAGAGCAGAGTACACCGACCAGCATGGAGATGACCTGCCGCTTCAGCTGCTAGCGCCGGCCCCCGGGACTCCTGCAACACCGGAGCGGCCCCACGTCGAGGGGAAGGGGGAGACGATGACAGCTTATAGCAAGCTGTGGAGCGTCAGTCTCCGAGCATCCAGGTTGCAATCATGAAGCCGTGCTCCTTTTTGCAGAGCTGTTTTGAGGACTGGGGAGCACGGCTGATCCGCCACATCAAAGCCATGCTGGCAACACCCAGCAGAAGCAGTTGCAATTTCCTGATCTCCACCACCAAGCCCTCAAGCTAAGAGCGGCGAGGTGAACAGCTTGTTTCTCTTGCCACGTACTCTGCCACGCAGGGAGGGGCCTGGCTAGGAGGGCATCTTGGGTATGTGCGAGCGGGGTCGCCCCTGCCCCAGGGTGCAGAGGGCAGTCCTGGTTCTCCAGGGTGCATTTTGCAATGTCCAAGGCTGGGGCTCTCACATTTGTCTTCGGTCAAAGAAAAACCTTGCGATGCATCATCAAGAGAGGATGTGGGGAGAGAGGAGCCGACGTACCCTGGAATACACCACCGGCTGATGGTAGGCTGTGCCCAGCCTCCTGTTGCATCCTCCAGTCGGTCCGTCCAGTCGTTTCTTCCTCCCATCCAGAATCAGAGCCACGGTCTGGCCCCTGGACGTGAGAAGCTCACAACGTAGCACGTCCATGGAGTGACAGCGTGTGACTGCAGCATGGTGCAGGATCACAACATGACTTCCCTGTTTGCAGGACCTGGCTTTGAACCTGCCGGGACAGCCACAGCACGTGCCCATCCGAGGCCACAAAATGCCAAATTTGCAGCAGTGTTTGGTGTCGGCAAGCATCACGGCAGCTGGATTTAGAGAGTTCAGTTGCTGAGTACGGCTTGAGGTCTGGCCCTTAGGACATGCCACCCTGGGAGCTGAACATTTGAGAATTTGGCCCATAGGTCTGAATTTCCTTCTGTGTTTTGAAACCATCCCAAATGAAAGTTACATTTCCCCAAACTTCCTTCAGCTTCCGTAAAGCCAGTAAGCCCCCTCCATAACCCAGTATCACCCTCGCAGGAGAGTTGTGCCCTCCGATATCCCCAGCTCAGTGCTTCAGTTGTGAGCCATTGGCAAGGGGGCAAAACTGTGTGTTATACCTGCTTTTGCCTCTCGGCTTCTCAAAGTCCATCTGCGCTATGTCTTGACTGGCCCCTTCCTGTGAGATGAGGCCAGTCATGATAGATTCGGGGAAGCAGAGAGCCTAGAAAAGTCCCAATAGCCACCTACGCCGCTCTTCCTGGGCTTGACTGCACCACTGGGGTCAATGGGGATCTCGTGCATTCAGCCACTCTCTAAGCTGCTGAGTTCTGGTCCAGATCCCCAAACCCTAGATGCTCCAAGGGTGAGATTTAACCCTTGTCCATCTCTTGCATCAAACTCCTCTGCCCGGAGCTGACATGGCCCCTATCACCGGCTCCAGCAGCTGTGCCATGTCCGTGGTGCAGGGGGATGTGAGGGAAGGGAATTGAGAGACGCACATTCAGAACAGATGGGCCTTAACCAGCTGCTCAGACTTACATCGGGCCAGTCCTCATCTCAGTCAACCCCTTCAAGCAGATGCCCTACTTCACTGACCGGGAGATCGAGCTGTACCAGGGGGCGGTAAGTGGACCTGGTCACAAGCCAGTTGGCCATTGGGCTTAGAGATGGGGGTCGGGGTGTTTGATTTTACCCTCATTGCTGCTGCTGTGTTCTCCACCTCTGGATAAAATGCAAGTCAAGGATTCATGCATGGGGGGAACCTAGACCAGAGGTGGGATGTGTGGACCACTGGGTCAGGCCCTGGCCTGGGAATCAAGAGACCTGTTTTAGTCCCAGTTCCATCATTGACCTCCTGCCAGACTAGGGCAGGCCACTTGGACTCTTTCCATCCCGGTTGTAGTCAGCTTGGATATAAGTATGTTGAGGCAGGGTCTGCCATTCACAGTGATGAGGTTGCCATCGTGGCTGGGGCCTTTGGGCACGCTTGGAAATGCACATTTCCAAACAGACACTCTGTTTAGTCTGAGAGGACGTATCAGGAACTGAGGGTCAGATACACTACTGAGACATTATAATTATCCCAGAAATAGACTTGGCGAGGCCAAGAAATTCAGCCTCACAGTAACAATTGCAATCCAGGTCCAAACATATTAACCCATGACCCCAGCTCCTTTAAATCTGTTTTACAACGACACCCAGAAAGGTAAAAATAATCTGAATTGTTGTCTCTAAAACCAATACAATGTCACTGGGGGGCTAAGTGCTGGTATGAATGTACAGCTACTATAGGGTGGAGTTTAGGTGACTTAGGAACTGTCTGTATCTTCTCTGTGGGAAGTGCTGCTCACTCAGGGGCCCTGCTCCGTTTGGTAACTATTATTCTTGTCCCTGTTTGTAGGCTCAGTACGAAAATCCACCCCACATCTATGCTCTGAGCGACAACATGTACCGAAACATGCTGATTGACGGCGAGAACCAGTGTGTCATTATCAGGTAGCGAGGACTCAACCTCCCAGGGCAAGGAGACGTGGGGCGAGGGAGGAATTGGGGTGCGCTAGTAAAGATGCGGTGTGTTCACCAGTTCAGTGGAAACCTCCAGGGAATCCCTATGTACTGGAGAAAGGAAATTTGTGGTTCAAGATGGGGCTTTGACTGGTGAGCAAGTACGGGTGCAGTACTCTGGGGGTTGCCACTCATGGAGGGACCAGCAACTCAGTGTTTGTACAGCACCTAGCGCCACGGCATGCATCCCTGCGGCTCCAAGGCCCTACAATAATATTTTAAAAAACGGAGAAGCTGGGTCAGGTCCTGTCCTTTGCAGGCATTAAAAATCCCAGAACGTTTCACAGGAGTAGGGTTGTTAGTCCTCAGTCCATCTCTGGGCTAAGTCCCAGCTCTGCCACCGCCTCTTCCACTTTCAGTAGGACGCAGCATGCTTCACTTCCTCCCCTGAGCCGCTGCACAGGGCTGCTTTGGGTTTAGGAGCTGCTGTCCTGGCTGGGGCGATTCCTCTGCATGTGGAAGCATGAAGGGGAAAGCCCCTCTAAAACCCCCTCTAAACCCAGAGAAAGGTGGTTGCAAAAGGCATTGGCAGGTCTACACCTACAAGCTGGTTGGAGGTGGAGGAGCTCTCTGGCAGGGAGCACACCAGTGTGGTGCTCTATGAACCTCTAGGCTAGCAAGGGTGTATAATGTGACACCATTTTACTGATGGGGAAACACTGAGGCCAGAGTGGCAAGGTGCCCTGCAGTCCAGGGCAATGCTGGAGGTAGACCCCAGGACTGCTGAGCCCCAATCTGGGGCTATAATCACTGCTCCACCAACTGCATTGTGCTCGTGTCTGTCAGACACAATCCATCTGCCCTCCATCTGGTTTGCAGACACTAGTCACCACCAGTAGAAGGCAGGCCTTTGTACTGTTCCCAGTTACTACCCACTTCAGAGCAGGCTAACTTGTCTCCAGTAACCCATTACTTGAATAAGATCAGGCCCCGCTGGGCTTGATGCTACCCATACACAGAGAACAGGACAGTCCCTGCCTTCACGCTCATACACCCTAGATGGACAAGCCCGACAGAGGATGGGAGAGGGGACGGAGGCAGCGGTAGCCAGTGACTCAACCCAGGTCCCACAGCAGGTTGGTGGCAGAGCCAGGAACAGGCTCCAAGTGTCAGGAGCCTGCATGCAGTGCTCCGTCCGCTTGGCCGTGCTGCTAAGGGAATGATGGCTGGCAGGAGATGAAGCAGGCACTTTGCACAAGAAGCAATCTTTGCACAAGTCCCTCATCCGGCTGCCTATTGCAAAGGAGCAGCCAGGATGTGAAGCAAGCCCAGAGACTTCCGTTTTACATAGGAGCCACCAACATGCCACACAAGCAAGAGCCTGGGGTGCTAGGAATGCAGCCCTGGGCAGCTCACTGCCACGGCAAAGCCCTGCTACATTTGTATGTCACCACATCTCCGGGTCCCTTTGACTGCATGCTCCTTTTGCAATAGCAGGGAGTTAGACAAAGGACGGGAGGAGAAAGAAGGAATAGAGCCCTCCTTTCCTGACAGGCTCGGGGTCCGCGCTGCTAGATCAGGCTGCCCCTTCTCACGGCTGGTTGGGTAACAGGGTGCTCCAGGCTTGCGGAGCAGGTCTCGGGTTGATCAGTCCTTGTTGGACAGCTGCGTGTTAAATAAGCCGCTCTCTGCACCCCCTCATTAGAGCAGGACTGAAGGGGATTCACCAGTGGGCAACGGGGGATACGCCTGGCTGTGATCCCAGTGGGCAAGGGCTGGGATCCCAGTGGGCAAGGGCTGCGTTCTCTGGAAATGCATGGGCCTGGGCTGGGCTGGGCTGTTTCACTTCCTCCTTGTTTCTTTAAATGTCTCTGCAGTGGAGAAAGCGGAGCTGGAAAAACTGTGGCAGCCAAATACATCATGGGCTACATTTCCAAAGTGTCCGGAGGTGGAGAGAAAGTGCAAGTACGGCTCCCTCCTGCACCCCCTGAGCCCACCTTGTCCCTTGTCTCTGTTCCTTTTCACTCCCTCCAGCACCTCCATCCCTCTCTCCTGTTTTCTTTGGACACATCCTTCTTCCACCCGCAGAGCACCTGTCCCCAGTAGCAGGGGGCCCTGGCTTCTCCAAGGAAAGGGGTTAGCAAACCAGGCACCAGGCCAGGCTTCCTCCTAAAACTAAGTGCATCCTCCCTGCTAACACCTGGCATCTGCTGCCCTGCTCCACACTGAGAGTGGGCACTTCCATGCCAAGGGCTCCAAAGGTCCCCTCTCACCAGCTGGCAGTGCCCACCCAGCACCAGCCCAGCATCTGGCAATGCCCCCCTCTCCACACGCTGGTAATTGCAGCCCTGCTTCAAGCTGGTGGCTAGCAATGACTGCCTGCCCCAAAGCCTCGAAATGGATGCACCTGCCTTTCCATCAGCCCCCTGCCATCACCTCTCCCGAGCAGCAGCTCTTCCCCCTGCGTCACTGTGCCCACCCCATGACCTCCGACTTGACCGTTCCTCTCATTCCCAGCACGTCAAAGACATCATCCTGCAGTCCAATCCGCTGCTGGAGGCCTTTGGCAACGCCAAAACTGTCAGGAACAACAACTCCAGCCGATTTGTAAGTCTCCAGGGCTGGCCAGGCCCATGCCATACCTGGGCAGTGAGGGATGGGGCTGGAGAGCCTAGTGGGAGTATTCATTGTCCCGGCCCATCCAGGTGTCAGGGATGCTGCAGCGCGGGCTGGACAGAGCTGAGCCAAAGCTTTCACATGCAATGCTCCAAGCAGCCGTTTGCTTTCCTGGGACCGCTGCTCCTTTCAGCTGCTTGTGAAAGCTGGGGAGCCCACAAGCTGGCTACGTATCCATCTGCTTCCCTGGGACTCAGCTTCAGCCCGCTCCTCTTCCTCCCACCTGGTCTGGCTCCCTGCTGGGCGCGAACCTGCCCGTGGGTTCACAACAGCCCCTGGCCAGGGGAAGGATGAAGGTCTTGGAGCCAGGAGAGGGAGCAGGGCAGTGGGAGTAGGAAGGCTACAGGGTCATTCCCCCTGCAGATGGAAAACCCAACTCGGATATGAGACAACTCGGGTCCCATATGGTACTTTTATCTGGATTGTGGTATCAATGAAGAGGTCTTGGGTTTGAGGTCTCAATCAGGAGCCAAACTCCATGGTGCTCCATACTCTGCATGGTGCTACATAGTCTTTGCCTGTGAGAAGGGGCAGCGGATGGGGGACAGGGAGGAGAATAGTGCGAAGGCTGCGAGACAAAGGGTTTGGGAAAAACCAAGAGAGAGTTCAAGGATGAGGGACCCTCGTATCAAGACAGCCGGACTCTGGCCGATTCACGGGGAGCCCCAGTCCTGGAGCCCCAAGGCTGAGAGGTCTCCCCTCGGCAGGGAAAATACTTTGAAATCCAGTTCAGCCGAGGCGGTGAACCGGATGGAGGGAAGATCTCCAACTTCCTGCTGGAGAAGTCCAGGGTGGTGAGCCAGAATGAGGACGAGAGGAACTTCCACATCTACTACCAGGTACCCGACAGAGCACAGCACCCCGGGATCTGGGGCTGCACAGCACCCCTGCACCCTCGGGAGGGAGAGGGAAGGGAGCGTAGGAGAATCCGAATGGGTGTGAGTGTGACTGCATGGATATTCGTGTGTGTGTGTGTGCGTGCAGATGGATATACGTTTGCTTGTGCATAAGAGTGTCTCTGCAAGGGTCCAGGAGTGTGCAGGGAAGCGAGCACAGGGACATCCATGCCTGTGCCGCACAGCATGCCATTTCTGGAGCAGACCGGCTCTCTAGACTTGCTGCCAATCCATAGAGGATGGCAGTGCCGGGGGAATGATCAGTTCCAGGTGCCAAGCAGGGAATCGCTCTCAGGAGATCCCTGGCCCCTTCATTTCCATGCGGGATACAGAGCTGACCCCAGACCTGCATTTGCTTTTCCTCCTTTCCCGGCAGCTCATCGAAGGCTCCTCCAAAGAGCAGCAGCAGAACCTGGGGGTAATGACCCCAGATTATTACTACTACTTGAACCAGTCGGAGACCTACAAGGTGGATGGCACTGATGATCGGAGTGATTTCCACGAGACCATGGTGAGTAGCTCAGTGGGGGTGCAATATAGGGCACATCATTGTGACTCTTACTGTGACTATCCAGATGAGCGGCTAAGACATAACTCAGCTTGGGGAATGAAACAGACCCTTATCCCACAAGGACAGCTCCTGCAGCTCCCGAGGCCTCTATATCCCATATTCTAGAGCAATGGTTTGGATCTGACAGAGTGGCCTGGACATTTAGATATGACAGCCTGGCTCCAGCCAACTGCCAATTAATGTCCAATTAACAGGGCTGCATGGTTCCTTCCCCACTGCCCTGCGGGTCCCAAGCCCAGACCCAGTAGTGCTGCCATAACCACTCTCGTGGCAGTCGTGCCATAGCAGACACAGCCTCTCCAAGGTCCATCAGGCCCCATATCTGCCCAAGGCAGATGCACTGAGTCCTAAGCAGCCTAGACAGGAGGCTGATCCTATCTCCTCTGTGCGGCCAGGAAAAATCCAGCAGCATATTTTCTCCAAGTCACAGTGAACCTTCCTGTCACTGTTGTGCGAAGGCCTTATGCCACCTGGTTGCTGTCTTCCCATCACAAAAGTGCCTGCATTTCAGTGTTGCTATGCGTCTGGCATTAAAAACATTGTCCGACAAGTTGATGCGGCTTTATCACCAAGAGAAATAAATGACAAAAGAAATTTCCAAGAAAAAAGCATTTGCTATTTGGCAACGGATTCTAACAGCTTTATGACAATACCTTTTGCCGAAAGTTCACAATGGATGTAATTTTTGTAGTGATTTTTGTTTCCGAGTCTGTCCAAAACAAGCTTGCAGCCAAGATACCGAGTCCAATGGCCCTTCGGCCCAGGATGCGGGCTGACCAGCTGCTTTCTCTGCCCCCAGAACGCCATGCAGGTGATAGGCATCTCCGGCGAGCACCAGCAGCTCGTGCTGCAGATCGTGGCTGGGATCCTCCATCTGGGCAACATCAGCTTCAGAGAGCAGGGCAACTATGCCCAGGTGGAGAGCTCTGACCGTGAGTATGACAGCCTGAGCCCACCTCCAGGGACAAGCTGATGGAGGAGGCAAGGAAGCTCCCCCCGGGGTTAGATTTCCACCCAGAGACAAGGAGGAGAGAAACACATCCCTCTGGGATCTAAAGATGGCAAAGGAACTGGAGTCCTCAGGCCAACCTCTTCAGCTAGCGGGAGCCAGTAGAGAACCTTTTCAACAGCTTACATGCAGACTCTCCACATCAGAGACCTCACGATGCAGAGAGCGCTGCTCTCCCCATTTTAGAGAAGGGCAAACTGAGGCACAGAGAGGGGAAAGGACTTGACCAAGGGCACTTCAGCAAGCCATTGGCAGAGCCAGGCCTAGAACCCAGGCATCCTGCCTGTCAGTTCCCTTCTATGAAAAGCTAAGCCACGTGCCCTGCCATGATGAGGAAGAGAAAACCCAGGCATCTGGATGCCTCAGTGCCCATTTTAACCACCAGACCAGCTCTGCCCTCTATCAGCGTGCGGTGGGCCAACCTGGGGACCAACAGTCCGGCTGGCTAATACCCCAGGGAGGGAGCTGTGTGGCTGGCGGGAGTATTCCTCTCTGCAGACACTGAGCTTGCACTCCCTGTGTCCAGAGCTGGCCTTCCCCGCCTACCTCCTGGGGATCGACAAGGACCGGCTCAATGAGAAGCTCACCAGCAGGAAGATGGACAGCAAGTGGGGGGGCCGTTCAGAGTCCATCAACGTGACCCTCAACGTGGAGCAGGCATCCTACACCCGCGACGCCCTTGCCAAGGGCCTCTATTCCCGGGTCTTCGACTTCCTCGTGGAGGTGAGCTGAGCACCGTGCCTGGGTTCCAGATTCTGGCCACTCTTTCACTACCCAGGCCCTGATGACCATGGAGGGAGGAGGGATGGGTAGGCAATGGTAGGGGCAGATCTCAGGGAGAACGGGGCTGAGCACACCCCACCTTTCCCTTCCCACCTGAATCCGCAGACATGCTCCAGAGCTGGAATTTCCTTTGGGACGCTGCTCTGGACTTGTCCCCAACACCTGCTCCAGAGCCTGCCGGCTGCAGCAGGCACCGAGGCTGAGCCCAAAGCACCCCCACAATCAAACCTGTGTCTTGGGAGCACATCGCATGATTCAGGCAGGGTGTGAGTCCTGCCACTGGCAAGCCCAGACAGACACACTCCCACTTGGCATCAGCAGCTGCTACTGGCATATCCCCCATATACAACTGTGGCACACTGGGTCTCCCCCTGGCCTGAAGCAGCCTTTTCGGCTGGCTCTTTTTGCAGGCTTGTAGTGAATAAGGGACAAGAATTGGGTTTTTGTTGAGTCCTGCCCTGACAGATAGTGCCAGGGCCAACCCTGCTGTGAATGGAGACACCAGAAAGATGCAATGGAATAAACTAGAGGAAAAAAGGGCATCATGGCAATGAATCTCTCCCTTGGCTCTGACCCTTTTCTCTCTTTCTCTCTGCAGTCTGTGAACAGGGCCATGCAGAAGCCCCATGAGGAGTACAGTATCGGGGTGCTGGACATTTATGGCTTTGAGATATTTCAGGTACTTGTCACTGCTCAAGGGCAGCACTGGTAAGGGGGGTAGGAGCTCCAAGGCATCAACATTTATACTGGAGCAGCCAAAGGGGGCGATGACATTCCCTCTCAGCAGTCTGGATATCTGAAGGGGTCCCCCAGATGCTGACCCCAACATCTCCGCCGTTCCAGGGTCACTGTCTCCCCAACCAAGCTCTTTTCCTCTGCAAGCCTCACCCTAACACAGGCTCCATGGCAGCCTCCAATACCAGACTCATCCTTGCAAGTCTGTTGCTTCCCTGGGAACGAAACCACGAGTGAAAGGGCACCGTGCTCAGGGCGGCCGCGTACAGACACTTTCACACAGACCTGTCTGCCAGCTGCCCCTGCTGGTGCCCACTTACCAGCCGTGGGTGCCAGCACTTATCAGCCTAAAACTTGGTGCCAGTGTCCACCCTGCCAGGCTAGCTATACAGCCAGCATCCATGCCCTGCTGAGCCCATGGTGCCCTGGACCTGCACCAGCAAGGAAGTGAAAAGCAGACCTGGCTGTATTGCTAGACCTGCCTATCCTCCGACCCAGGGAGCAGGCAGGGCCCAAGGCGGGCTGTGGAGAGTGGGATGAGCCAGTGTCATGAACCACGATCTCACCTCCTCTCTCATTTCTCATGCTGCAGAGAAATGGCTTTGAGCAGTTCTGCATTAACTTTGTCAACGAGAAGCTGCAGCAGATCTTCATAGAGCTGACCCTTAAAGCAGAGCAGGTACCGTAGGGATGAGATGCGAGCAGCTCACGGGAGGGAAGGAGCAGGGGGAAAAAATACTGCAATCAGGAAGTGCCATGCAGATCTCATGGTCTGATTTGCGTAGCTATAAATAAGCATTTGCATGCCATGCAGATTTTCTTTTCGAGAAAGCTGGCCCATTTTTGGCCCCGCTTGTGACAATCTCAGCTGAAAGCTGCTTCATGCCCCTGCCTGAGGAGGCCCAGCGGTCTCTGGGACCAGGAAATTTTCCCGAGGGACTTGCTGCATGTGCTCAATGGGCCTGAAAGGGAGATCGGCAACTGGTTCCCCCTGGGAGGAGTCTGCCCCGTCTCCACGTGCCTGTGCCCCTCATGGCAGGGCCGTGCCTCACCAGCCAGGTCACCTGGATCTCTGTTGTGTTCTCTAGGAGGAGTATGTGCAGGAGGGGATCAAGTGGACCCCTATCCAGTATTTCAACAACAAAGTGGTGTGTGACCTGATAGAGAACAAGCTGGTAAGAGAGGAGGGTCCCGCTCTTGGGGGAGTGGGGCTGTGGGACCTGCATTCAGCACTGACCCAGGCTTTCCTGGGCACTGGTGGTTCATCCAGTTGGCACTGAATGGGACTTGAGCCTTTGGGCCCTGCCCAAGCTCAACAGCAAAACAGCTGTGCTTCCCAGGGAGCATCATCCCTGGGCGGGATGTTTTGAGGAGGTGCTTTAAGATTGTCAGGCTGGAAAGAGCTTGCCGGGCCTGAGTCCAGGCCACAGCAGAGGTGACCATTTACCCAGAGAGAGCAAAAATTGTCCCAACTCAGGCACTGAACCCCACGCACTTTGCACATAGTTCACAAGTGGTCCCACCAGCTCAACCTGAGCGGAGACTGACCTGTACCAGCACAGGGCTGATGCTGCGCTGTGCCCTCCCTGCCACCTTTAGGAAGCCCTGTCCATGCCCTGCAGAGGTCAGCAGCTGGACCCCGCTTCTTTCTGAGGGCCCCGTTCTTCCTTGGTTTCACTCCTACCCTTCCTCCCAGAATCCTCCTGGGATCATGAGTGTCCTGGACGACGTCTGTGCCACGATGCATGCCACCGGCGAAGGGGTAGACCAGACGTTGCGGCAGAAGCTGCAGGCAGCGGTGGGAACGCACGAGCACTTCAACAGCTGGAACTCGGGCTTCGTCATCCACCACTATGCAGGCAAGGTATATTGCATAGACACGCTTCCTAGGGCCGCTGCACACGTGCATGAGTATACATACGCTCACACTGCACACATGGGCACTGCGCACGCTGCCCGGGGAGGTGTGTGCACTTCTTGTCTGGGGCTGCGTGAATACACACACCCCAGGCACACACACGCAGCCTGGAAACCTGGGCATATGCTGTGAATGGGAAGGAAAGCCGGTCTGGTGTAGTGGTTTCCAGACCACTGTGGGATGTGGATGATGCCATGTGAGGTCGTAGTAAGTGAGCCCTGGGTTGCCTGTCTTCAATTAATAGTTTGATGCTGAGGGTACAGGGTGGCATGCCAGAGTGGCTTGGTCATCCAAAGATTTGACAGTGATCTGCTGGGAACAACTGGTCTAGTGGAGAGAGCACTGGGGCAGGACTCACTAGCTTCCCTTCCTGGCTCAGCTACATGCTTCTTCTGTGTGAGTCCCTCAGCCTACCCAGTTCTCCATCAGCAGAGTGGGGATAGCCCTGTCCTACCTCTCAAGGGCCTTGTGAGGCCTAATTCCATGAATGACTGTGAGATGTACCAGTGCCATGGTGACAAGGGGACCAGGTTGCTACCCTGATAAGTAGAACGATGCTAATTAAAGTGTGCTGCATGGGTGATGTGGCCCTGCGCACACACTGAATGCATGCACATGCGTGCCACGTGGGCGCACACACTTCTTCCTGCCATGAGTCCCTGGGCAGAGGATGTGCAGACCTCAAGGTGGAGCAGCCGCCGTTTGGGATCCAGTAGAGAAGTCAGGGACATGAGCACCAAGATCCTTGTTCTGTGGGCGATGCTTCCCCCGCCGGACGTGCTCCCCACCAGCAGGACTCTAATGTGCTGCAGCCCCAGAACAGCCTGGGGGGTCCCCTTGGGCACTTGCAAGAAAACAGTGACCCGCTCCCGTGCTGTCCAAGAGCAATGGTGTCATCGGTGGGTCGTTAAGGGCATTTGTTGAGCTGAAGACCGGACCCTCCCCCACTGATTTCCTCCCCTGCCTCTCGGCCCTCCCAGGTCTCCTACGATGTGAGCGGCTTTTGTGAGCGGAATCGGGATGTGCTGTTCACCGACCTGATTGAGCTCATGCAGAGCAGTGAATAGTGAGTCCTGCGCCGGCTGCCCAGTGTCCCAGTACAGGGGCTTCTGTGCGTCTGTGCCCTGAGGTTCGCTCTCAGTGCAGTATCAGGGGGTGCAAACCCAAGGGAAGAGCTTCAGAAACCAACCTGGCTTGGGTAGGGTGGGCTGCCCACTGGGGCAGGAGCGTAAAACAGCAGGGACTAACCCGCTGTGACACCCGCAGCCTACAGATGCAGTTGGACCTTCCCAACGGCACTGGCCCCTGTACAACCCTTCCTGCACGCCATGGCGCAGGTGCATTATGAGGGAGGGTGCACCAGGATAAGGAGACTGGTGGAAACCATGGATTCAGCCCTTGTTTCAACAGGTGCATCTCACATTCACTTCAATGGGAGCTGCACCTGATGGAGCCAGAGCCGAGACTAGTACACTGAGCTGGCCAGAGCTTCAAGGGGTGGAGACCACAGCCCGAGCAAGCCTGTTCTGGGCTCGCACCGGTGACCATTTTCTGTCTTCTAGTGGGTTCATCCGGACGCTTTTCCCAGAGAAGCTCGATTCAGACAAGAAGAGCCGACCGACCACAGCTAGTTCCAAAATCAAGGTAGGGCCCTGAGGCTGCCAGAGGGTGTGGGCCAGGATGGGCTCATGTTGGAGGCTGTTAATGATATATAAACGCTCTTCTTTGCAACAGAAACAGGCCAATGACCTAGTGAACACGTTAATGAAGTGCACCCCACACTACATCCGCTGCATCAAACCCAATGAGACCAAGAGACCCAGGGACTGGGAGGAGAGCAGGTAAGACCTGCCTTTGCTGCTTATTATTTGGATTATTCGGATCCAGAGTCCCCTCGGGTGCTAGGAGCTGTACACACACATAGCAAGGTACAGCCCCTGCTTCAAAGAGCTTGCAAAGAAATTGCTAGCACAGACAAGGGGTTGGAGGAGACATGACCTGCCCATGGTTACACAGGTGATTCAGTAGCAGAACTGGGAAGAGAACTCAGGATTTCTGAAGCCCAGTTCAGTATCTTCCCCTCTGGGCAGCAGCAAGAATCCAACATTTGATAACCTAGAATTAATCATTAGGTAGCTCAACCGGATGGTGAGTAGGTCTGGGCTGTGGCTTAAAGCAGGGGAAGGGTGTTGATATACAAGCAAGATCCTATTTACATGTAAGCAAACCTGCTTCAGCACAAATGTAAACCCCCACAGGGCGCTGACCTTCATCCTTACGCACCTGCCCCGCTTCATAGATCATAGCTGTGCCAGTGCAGTAATACAAACGGGCCCTACAGCACGTAACCAGTTTGAAAACGGTACACGTGACGTGCCGTGTTTGATTTCTGTGATTTAGTACAGGGGTAAGCATACCAGACATGCACATGCACACGTACGTGCACACGTTCGTACTCATCTGCTTGCACACACATGCCAGTACACATACACGCTGCCAAAAGGACTCAGGCATAGTCGAGTGGTGCCTGCCCCTGAAGCTGAGGCCTCGGGGCTGGTCAGCCTCCTGTGATGCATGTTCCTCTGTTCCTCATTGCTGCGTAGGGTGAAGCACCAAGTGGAGTATCTGGGGCTGAAAGAGAACATCCGAGTGCGCAGGGCAGGGTTTGCCTATCGCCGTATCTTCCACAAGTTCCTACAGAGGTAAGGCCATCGCTGTGATTGCCTGGGGACTGGCAGACCCATGCTAGCTCCCTGGAAGGGGTCTACCCATGAAGCCAAGAACCGCTGCATCTAGGGCAGGGGTGGGCAAAATGCAGCCCGGGGGCCGGATGCAGCCCGCCAGGCCATTCTACCCGGTCCTCGGGGCCCCTAAAAAATTTAGAAAATTAATATTTATCTGCCCCAGCTGCCTGTCATGCAACCCACGATGGCTTGCCGAAACTCAGTAAGCGGCCCTCCGCCCAAAATAATTGCCCGCCCCGATCTAGGGCATGGTCTATGTTTCCCTGGAAGAAGGCCTCTTGTTTCTGAAGGAGTTCGAGATGCAGTCCCCGAAAGCTCATTGCTAATGTACAGACTGGGGGGGAATAAAGGGGTTTTCAGTTCAGCCAAACTGAAAAATTTTGGGAGGAGAACAGGGGGCAAGGGGAGCTGGGGTTTGGAAACAAATAAAAAGTTGTTTGGGATCAACCTGAAACATCGACATAAACCTCGATGGCTTGTTCACTTTTTCAGCTTATTAAAGCCCAGTGTTTAATTATTCTTAATTTCCCTGCTAATATCACACAGAAACCAGTATCTCAAACCGAACAGTCAAAAGGCTTTGGTTTGAACGTGGCAAAACAGAAAATGGTGGCATTTCCAACCCAAAACATTTTGGGAATGCCCTTAAAATGCCTCAACGTTTTCAAAAGCTTCTGCCCCCTGCCATATTTTTTCAGCCCAAACTATTTTGCTGCAATTGTCCCTAACTGGTGATTAGTTCTGGGTCCCCTTGCAAGACCTTTTATCAGCCAGTTTATTCATCACTGAAAAAACTTTGCGCTCAAGCCCCCTCTCCCGGCAGGTATGCCATCTTGACTCCTGAAACATGGCCACGCTGGCGGGGCGACGAGCGCCAGGGTGTGCAGCACTTGCTGAGGTCCGTTAACATGGACACGGACCAGTATCAGATGGGCCGAAGCAAGATTTTTGTCAAGAACCCGGAGTCGGTACGTGTGCCTTTTCCTGGGTGCTGCCTGCTGCCGTGGGGGTTCGCCTCTTGCCCCCAAAGATTATCTAGGATTTCAAGGGAGTCACTGGACATGAACCCCAGTGTAAATGTGGGAATGCTTTCGCCAACTTTCCCCTGCCCTTTGGCACTTGGGGGTCTGGGTGATGAAGAGGAGGGAGCTGGCTGGGATTCAACAGGCAGCAGTGCGGGTTCCCAAATACCTTGAAGAATGAGAATAGATGACAGCCCCCTTAAAGCCACTGGGGATTTTCATCCAGGAAAGCCTCAATGGGGTCCTGACAGAGATTTAGATCTGATGGAAAACTGTCCTTTTGTCTGCCCGTCCCATCTGCCTTCTATTAATTCCCCTTCCCTATGAGCCTTCCCCCCCTGCGCAGTCCTCATGGAGTACCCTCTCCCTTCCTACTTGTTTTTTCGGGGGATCTCATGGTTTTTCCACCATCAGCTCTTCCTGCTGGAGGAAATGCGGGAGAGGAAGTTTGATGGGTTTGCCCGGATCATCCAGAAAGCCTGGAGGCGGCACATTGCCATCCGGAAGTACGAGCAGATGCGGGAAGAGGGTAAGGGAGCTGCAAGCTGTGCCACTCATCAGTAGGAGCTGATGGGGGGTCGTTCCAGACCAGGAGGGAATAAGCAGGAAGGGTATGGTTCAGGCCTGGCCAACTTCTAACAATGGTCCTTTAAACATGCATAATTCAAACCTGCAGCCTGTGCGGGACTAGGAGACAGGGCTGAAGTTCTGTTCCTTGCTCTGGGAGAAATCATTTTTCTCATGGTAAAATAGAGGGGACTGAGAGGCACAACTCCTGGTCGGAGCTGAGTCTAGTGATTAGAGCAGGGAGGAGAGGAAGGTTGTATTTGTGGGTCCTACTCTCAGCCACCACCGGGAATTTGGGACGGGAGTTAGAGCCGTGGAGATTGGGATGCAGGACGGCTCTTTAAGACATCAGGGCAATTTCCAGGAAGTCACTTTGCTTCTCTGGGCCTCTATTTCACCGGGACTGTTATGAGGCTGAACTGATGACTTAAATATGTACAACGCAATCTGAAAATAGAGAGTTTTCCTGCAGGCTCTAATATGTTGCTAATGCTCTCAAACGTTAACAATACGAAAAGCCAGCAGAAATACACAGGCACAGAAATAGCCCTGTAGAGAAGCCAGACATGCTCCCATCGCCCTGTCCCGCAGCACAAATGCAAGAGGACAACCGGGGCAGAGAAAACCTTCAAAGAGACAACAGGAGAAACATCTCCTGTGATGCACAGTTAGCCTGCAGGACTTGCTGTGGCAGAGGATGAAGGAAAGAGGCAGCTCGGGGCGATTGGGGCATTTGTCTGGGGAAGAACGCCTTTGTACTTAGGATGAGGATGGTCAAATTATGGCAACTGTAAATGCCCAGGCTTCAGGGCATAAGTTATTGGTAGCTCGGGGTCTGGAGGGGATAGGACTTCATATGCCAGGGTGCTTTAACACTGTCCTCCCAGAGCATCAAAACTGGGGACGTCCCACCAGGCCGGACGGGTCCTTGGTCCACTCGGGGACTGACTCGTGTGGATACGTGTCTTTGCTCAGCTTCCAACATCTTGTGCGGCTTCAAGGAGAGGCGGAGGAACAGCATCAACCGCAACTTCGTGGGCGACTACCTGGGCATGGAGGACAGACCCGAGCTGCGCCAATTCCTGGCCAAGAGGGAGCGGATCGATTTTGCCGACTCCGTCACTAAGTACGACCGGAGGTTTAAGGTAAATGGGCTCATCCCAGGCTCCTCCTTCCCCAGGGCTGTGCCGAAAGGTTTGTTGGAGAAGGAGAGAGGTCAGTCCCAGGTGACACAGGGCCAGGAATGAGGTGCTAACATGTGGGGATCAGGCCCTAAATGCCTCGTGTACTAGCTGCCTTTGCCCAGGGTCTCCCTAGGGTCCTGGTGCTGTCCCACGTGAGACATGGCCCTAGCCCCTGCCCCTGGGCTTCTTCTGCTGGTTCAGCACCCCCATCCTCTCCTCTCTCTCCCTCAGGCCATCAAGCGTGACCTCATCCTGACTCCTAAGTATTTCTACTTGATCGGCCGCGAGAAGGTCAAAAAAGGCCCGGAGAAGGGTCAGATCAAGGAGGTGCTGAAGAAGAAGGTGGAGGTCCAGGCTGTCCGTGCAGTCTCGCTCAGGTGAGTTCTCCGCTAGCCCTCATCACGCCTGCCACCCCCCACAAGGCTGCCCCGGCCCTGGCAGGGTGCTTCCAACACATGTGAGAGCCTGGTTGCATTTGAAGTAGCAGCTCCTTCCCTCAGGCTTCTGTAGAGAAGCCACCCTCACCCCTGGCAGCAGGAGACCCCACTTCCACCCACTCACCCTATGGGGTCCCTTGATGCCACCAATGCACTGGGTTAACCATACAGGTGCTCCCCTAGTGCCAATTCCAGCACCAGCCAGGCTCTTGCCCCACCTTGGAGGCCACCCCTGATTCCCTGACTCTTTCTCCATTGCCAGAGATATCCCAGACAAGGCTGGTGATGGGGGGCTGTGTAGGGGTAGCATCCAGGAAGAGAGCTCGGTCCTTTGCATACACGACAGTGAGAGACACCCCCCTGCTTGACTAACTCCATAGTTTCCTGAGCACGTGTGACCTTTGCGGGGTCTCTGTGGCCTCTAACCAGCCCTGCCTCCAGGCTCACTGGACCCAGCAGGTCCCTCCTGGGGCTTTATGGTCCCTGATGGGGCCTGCAGGCATGTGACGCACTCTCCTCTGGTGGTTTCTCCGGCCAGCACGAGGCAGGATGATTTCTTCATCCTCCACGACAGCGAATCCGACAGCTTCTTGGAGTCCATCTTCAAGACGGAGTTCATCAGCCTCCTGTGCAAGCGCTACGAGGAGGTCACCCGGAGCAAGCTGCAGCTCAGCTTCCACGACACGTGAGGAGTGGCAGGGAGGGTGGCACAGCTGGGGCCATTTCACCAGCAGACGAGCACCCTGCTCCCAGCTCTGGGCGGGGTGTGTGGTCTAGTGGTTAGAACAAGGGTAGCAGGGCAGCAGGGCTCCTGGGCTCTATCCCAGGGTCCGGAAGGGGAGGGGGCTCTAGTGGTTAGCATGGACAGGCTGAGAAGCAAGACTCTTGGGTGCTCTATGCTGACCAAAGAGGAAAGTGGGTTGTAGCCTGGCTGGGGGGCAGGTCACCGTTGTGGTCTAGGGGGTATTGTGGGAGAAGGGGAAGTTCAGGAGGAAGCCACACCTGATTTTTCAGGGCTGTCTCCTCAATGACACATGAGGCTTTTCAAAGAAAGACTAGTCAGGACAGGGACCCCAGTCCTCTGCGCTCACAGCCCCTCTCCCCACTTGCCCAGACTACAGTTCCGGGTGAAGAAGGAAGGCTGGGGCGGAGGCGGCACCCGCAGCGTGACCTTCACGAGGGGACAAGGTGACGTGGCCATCCTGAAGGCATCGAGCAAAGCCCTGACAGTCAGCATCGGGGACGGGCTCCCCAAGAACTCCAGTGAGTGCCTGCGGCGGGTCCTCGCGCCCTGGGCTGGGGGCAGCGGGAGGCTGGTCTGTGACTAGGATGGCCTGAGGAATTGCACCCGAAGGATGGTGCCCCTGGGGACCTGGCTCCCACCACTCCTGTGTCCCAGGCCAGCTGGGAGTCCTGCACTCTCCTGGCTGGAGCGGGAGGTTGCACAGTTTGGTTTTGGGGGCCCGGTCCCCTGGGGAATGGGAAGAGGATGTGCCTCCACGGGGCGGCAGCAGAGATGGGTGCGCTGAGAAGCAATGGGAAGGTGGAGGTTTGCAGCGAGCCAGGTAAGCGCCAAAGCCCTGATGAAACTGGGCCTCAGCTCCAGCTAACTGCTTTGTCCCAACAGAGCCCACTCGGAAAGGGATCCAGCAGAGCAGAGGCCACCACAGGCAACCGGCACCCACAAGAAGCACTCCCCATGCTCCCAGAGGTGAGGAGAACGGGGCCTTAGGGGCAGCAGCCAAAATCAAAAGAGCTACCATGCTGGGGAACCTGCCCAGGCAAGGAAGACCCCAGACCTCCCCGAGACAGGGGCCCATCAATCGGGTCCGTTTCAGCCATGGTGTCAGACCTCGTGGGGCTCTGGGAGATCCCTCCCTGCTTAGCATCATGGCCCTGGGGCCCACCAGCAGCTCTCGAGCATTTGGACTTGACAGTATAGTCTAATAGCTACAGCTCGCTGCCTTGGGAATTGGGACAGCTGGGGTGTGCTTCTGGCTCTGTCCCTTACTCAGTTTCCCTGTCTGCCGAATGGGGATAATGAGGCCGAACTCCCCGGATCAGTGCTTCCCAAACGTTTCCTCAGCATGACCCCATTTCCTCAGCATGGCCCCCCACCCCCATGACCCCACATCCACTGATGTTGCGACCCCATTTGGGGTCGCGGTGCACAGGTTTGGGAGCCGCTGCCCTAGAGCCGTGGCTGGGGAGTGCCCAGTACAGCCGTCACTGGGGCTGTCTAACGCACCCTCTTCTCGTGGCCCTTTCAGGGAGCTGCCAGAACGGAGCTCCCCAGTTCCCCCGTAACAACATGAGGCAGCGGGACCCGACAAACGCCGTACCGCAGAAGCAGCAGCGGGGGCCGCCCAACGCGGCACTGCCCAAGCAGGGCGCCAGCCGCAAGGTCAGGACAAGACCCCCCTCGGACCACAACCTGGAGTTCCTGAACGTGCCCGACCAGGGAGTGGCAGGGTATGTGTTGCTACTGTCCCATGCGCCAGATCCCTGGCGCCCTCACCCAGCCACAGGGGAGCTATTGTCCCCTTTGCCATCAGCCCCCTCCTGCTGCCTGACACGGTTCAATCCACCCGTGGATCCCCACCGCGGGGATCAGCACATGCTCACCAGCACTGGCCTGAATGAGTGACTTGCTCAGGGAAGCCAAGAACAGCTGAGGCTGACTAGAGAGCATCCTCATGCCTGGGCTGAGCTCCTCTTAGCACCTATGCAGCCCTCAACAGCCCAGCAAGCAGTGATGAGGAATGAGCAAAGCTGCTCTGCCTCCTGTGTCCGTCCTGAACCACAGATTCGTTCTGGGGGGAGCTGGGGACCCACACGAGGTTTTGGGGTCGGCTGTCACCAACGGGAAGATGTAGCCTGAGAGCTGTACCCGTCCCCACCACCTGCTCCTGAGACTCCCCTCCGTGCTGGGCACTGCATAGTCCCCACCGCTGACCTCTTTGGGTGCCTTTTGCAGCATGCAGAGGAAGAAAAGCATAAGCCAGCCCCCTCCTGCAAGACGGCCCAAGCCCCAGCCCAAGGTCACGGTCCCACGCTGCCGGGCCCTGTATCAGTACACCGGGCAGGACGTGGATGAGATCAGCTTCAATGTGGGAGACGTCATAGACATCCTGATGGAAGGTGCGTATTCTGCATCAGCTGCATCAATGTGGGCCAACCTCAGCGGGGGCAGGAAAAGCAGCCCCGTGGCAGGGGCCCCAGTGCCGGGGAGGTGGTGAGGATGGACCCACCAAAGGAGGAGCGTGAGGGCAGAGCAGCCCCACTTGCTGTAGTCTCCTTCCTCCTCTGTGAGTCGGGGATGCAAAAGCTCTGCTGTGGGTGAGTCTGAGCAGATGTCTCCTGCTGGGGGGTTCACCGTTACACCCACAGCACACACACAGACTCATGCAAAACATGGGCACGCAGCTCCTATCAGCAGCAGCAGCTGGTCTTGAGTAGCCTGTGAGTGCAGTGACCCCGTGGGCCCTTAGAGGACCCAAGGCACCAATGCGGTGTCTGAAGTGTGGGGTCCTGCTGTTCGGTGCCCTTTTCTGTAGCTGCCGAGTTCCTTATTGATGAGTCCTAAAGGATGTGCCTATCTCCACAGTCCTCCACCACCACTGCCCTCCTTCCCTGTGTGCACTACGCACGCCCTTGTCAGAACAGCCTGTGCCATAGGCAGATGAGACACCCCCACTGCTCGGGCTGAAACCCTGGGGTGACAAAGCCTGCCTCCTTAGGCTAGACTGCTAGCTGGGGATTAGCTGCTTCACTCCCCGATCAGCAGATGCATCCTTGGCAAGGATGCTGCCTAGCAAAAGAACCCAGCCATGGTGCCCAACAGACTAGCATTAAATTGGGTCTTGGTAGAGAGCCTGGGGCATCTGCCAGAGGTTAGCTCAGAGGCCTATTAAGACTAGAGAACCTAAGAGCATAGAGCCTGTTCACAGAGACTGGAAAATGCAACCCTTCACTTGGGATGCAGCCAGCAGCAGCAGGTGTCATAGGACTCTCGTTGGTATTCATGCCAGCTGATGGCAACAATGGCTAAGGTACTTTCTCCCTGTTCCAGACCGGCTACCGATTCACTTGCCCTGGTCAGGAGTGTTTCATGCACAGAGCTCTGTGCAGTAATAAAGGGACTCAGTTAGACTATAGCAACTGGATCTTTATTTTAAGCACGCCGCATTAGCACATGTGAATGTGGCACCTTGTTTGCTCAGAGCTGCTGTGCAATCCCCAAGCACATGGAGCTTCCTGGTTTCACCCTCCAAATTGTCCCTCCTACAACTCCTGTTCCAACCTGCAATTTTCCTGCAGCTTGTTACAAGGATTCCTCAAGCAAAGGGCGGCCTGTGCACCTGTAGCTCGTGGAAATGCACCTGCTGCACTATTAAGTATCATCTTTTCCACATTGTGTGACATCTGCAAAGTGTAAGCAGCTGGGGACAATCAGACAATCCTGGGGTCCCACAGTCTAAGGCCGTGATTCTCAGTCAGGGTGTCGCAGCACCCTGAAGTGCTGTGGGTTGTCACCCAATATGAGCACTGCTGGGTGTGCAAACGCCTACGCATAATTCACAGATAAACCCAGAGATTTCAAATAGCAATCCATAATGTTAAAAGCATCCTGCCTTGTTACGATCTTTCCGAGTTCTTTGCAGCAGAAGAATTGCTGTGTCATTTTTCCCTAGTCAAAAATCGAGCGAAAACAAAAGAGCTAGCCTTTTCCAGGGGGGATATGAGTTGTAACAAGAGGTTCCTTGGGTCTCAAAAGGTTAGCAACCACAGGGCTACAGTCTGTCTGCTCCCTGAAGCCAGCCTGGGGTGCGGAGATGTCTTCTGACCATGAAAACTGTTAGCGGGAGGAATATTTTGGTCTTATTCTGTGGCCAGAAGGGACCCTGTGAGCATCTAATCTGAGCCCCTCCTGTAGGATTTCAACCCCAGGCAATGGGCTTTTGTTGAATGGGTCTGTCCAGTGTAGGGTATTGCCAGTTAAACCTGAATAGGACCAGGATTAGGGTATCTTGTTGACTCATTTATTAAGAAGGGGTAAGTAATAGTGCAGCCAGCTCCCCCAGCTGGGAGACGACTGGGCCGTGGCCAGAGTCATGCTAAAGGCGTGCGGGTTCCCTACACTCAGATACAGACACACCTTCATAGGAGCCAGTCCGCACACCCAGCTGCACGTGCACGCGTACCCAGCTCTCGAGCTCTACGGCAGCGGGAGGGATTCACTGAGATGGAGCTTGCAGGGCACAAAGAGCCTGCAAACAGCATTGCTCACTCCCCGCGCCTAATACTAAGCACCGTTTCCCTCTTCCAGATTCCTCGGGGTGGTGGAAAGGTCGGCTACACGGGCGAGAAGGGCTCTTCCCTGGGAATTACGTGCAGAAGATCTGAGCCTTGGGCCGAGGGTGCGTGGACAGGTGCTTTGGGACAGACATGGCTGAGCCTTCCAACCTCATCTTCTGATAAAGACTGTGTGGCCAATGTGAAAACAGGCTCCTCCCACACAGGCGAAACAGGCTCCTCCCACTCTGCCTCCCGAGGCGGGGTAGGCTGGATGCGTGGCGGACAGATCGGGATGGGGAAATGGCGACACAACCGTTGTTTGGATTCCCGGGCGCACGCTTCATCGGCGGCATGTGTTTAAAGCTCGCTCCCGTACGGCTGCTGAGCAGCTGCTTGGTGTGGCTTTCTGCTGACGCTGGCATTTTAACGGGTGCTTTCCTTTCCGGCTGCCCGCCCTACAGGCCCCCTGCTCCATCTCTGTTGCCCAGCTCCCGTCCTGCTCTCCTGCTGCTAAGTGATCTGGAGCTTTGTTCATTGCTGGTCCAAGCCACCTTTGCAGTAGCTGGCTCACGTGAAAAACCTTTTGCAGCAAGGACAGCCCATTAGACGTCTGTACGATACCTAGCACAATGGGACTAGGACTTTTAGGTGGCTATGAGGTCCCAATAATATATTATCATAACGTTGCACTCGGCGTTGACTTCAGCGCTGTGACCCGGCACCCAGAACTCCTGCACTGTTTCTGTTGCACACTGAATCTTGAATCAAGATCAGCAGAGAACATAGGGATGAGGAGCCGGCATCGCCAGCGGCTTGGCAGGGGATGAATCCCACCTCTGCAGCACGACTGGATTCCTCACTGCTCCCCCCCACAGCAAGACATGCAGTCTCTTGTCCGAGATGGTGTTTACAGCCAGGCAGCACAGCCCCCTGGTCCTTATGCAATGAATGTTGAGTTTGCTCCTCTGGACGGTTACCTCAGAGAAGAAGATTCTTCTTTATCTACACTCAGAAGGTGCAAGGATAAACCACGTGGGACTGGGATGAGACTGAGAATGGTCATTCCAGCACAACGTGAGACTGTGCAACGCGGGAAGCCCTAGCACAGCGTGGGTGCTGCCATCACCTGACTACCTGGGAAGAGAGCCACAAGCAACAGGTGATGGAAGTGCCAGGAGTTAACGAGGCTGGCTGGAAATGAGTTCCAGGCAGGGCAGGTCATACTGCCCCTGCTAACCCCAGTGCTCCAAAGTGGCTGACTCAACAGGTGTAGCAATTTGTCATCATTACTGAAGAGCTTGCCCTTTTCAAACCAGCAGGTCAGCAAAGGGTGACCGTGGTTATGTGCCAAGGTGACTGTGACTCTTGTATCAGCACCAGAGTTGCAGTGAGCAGCAGATTTGGTTTATCTTCCTGACCCACACCCCGTCTGCAGGAGGAGATGGACCAAAGTCAGTGCAAAATGTTCTGAATTGGGTGTTCGTATTCCCTCTTAAAATACCAGTTAAGTGGGAGCTGGTATTCCTCAGTAATGACCCGACAAAGCGTCTCAGCTGGAGGGGAAAGTTTCTGACTCAACTGTTGATTCTCTTTTTGTTGAGTAAGAAGGCAGCAAAACTATCCCTGTGGGTTAAATAAACCTTTCTCTCCTGATTCCCACCTGGCAGCTGCATCACTTGCAGAAGGGCCCATTGAGGGAGACCATCAAAGACTGTCCTGCTCTGTTTGTCCCTGTTAGTACTTGGACAAATGAATTGCACTTTCTCCCACCACTCCTGTTCCCAGGCCCTTCTTTAAGATAACGATGTGGGTAGATAACATCACACCATGCAGAAGAGGGATACCATCCACCAGCTGTGTATGGGGAAGGCAGCTTGCCCAAAGCCATTCAGCTGCAGAGGCAGGAATAGATCCCAGGTCTCCTGGGTCCTAGCCCAGTGCTCTGTCCGCTAGGCCTCTCCTGCTGTCATTGCAATCACTTTAGGGTAGAAATGGGCATGGAAGCAGGGATGTAGGAGTAGGAAGGAAAACAACATACCTATCCCTACCTAATTGTGCAGCCCCCACCTACATGCTCTCTGCTCGCAGGACCTCCCAGATCCCCCTGCCCAAACCCGCGCCCACAGGACCCCAACCCCAGCAAACTCTTCTCTCACACATCCCTTACAGCACTGACAGGCTGGGTGATAGGGAGGTTTGGAGGGGGTAAAGCTGAGATGGGGGGTGTTTGAAGAAGCAGGGGAGCCATGTAGGGGGTATAGGTTAGCCCAGGGGTGGGCAAAATGCAGTCTGTGGACCAGATGCAGACCACCAGCCCATTCTATCCAGCCCACGGGGCTCCTAAAAAATTTAGAAAATTAATATTTAGCTGCCCCTAGCTGCCTGTCATGCGGCCCTCGATGGCTTGCCAAAACTCAGTAAGTGGCCCTCTGCCCAAAATAATTGCCCACCCCGGGTTAGCCCCTCTGTGCTAGCACACCAGTGCCTGTGCCTCATCTGGCCCCTGGCAGAAATCCCTGGGCAAATGAACTGAGGTGCCAGTGCCTCGGGGGAGGAAACGGGACATGTATATGTACAAGTGTGTGCACACATGCATGCATGTGTGTTCACATGAACCCAAGCTGTCAGGGGAATTAGGATACAAATCACTTTGGGGCTGTCTTCCCCTAAGTTTGTCCCAAACATGCCTGTCCACACTCTGAACTCTCCATGCAACTTGGGTAGCTGGCTTGGCTGGAGATGTATTTACAGCCAGGGTGCTGCTTTCCCTCTATTTGATAACCCACCCAGTTCAGAGTGTTAATCAGGCTAAGCCCAGTCCTAATGGTCTTCCAGTGCCTTCCCACAACTCTTCTAGTGTGCTTAGCAGGACAAACGAGTTCTCCCACCACTCCCTGGGAAAGGATCGTAGCACAGCTCCAGCCCCTGCTCTACACACATTTGTGGGTTGGGTCCAGAAGTGCTAATGCCACACGCAGGGGAGGAACCAGTGAGTAGGGCAGGATGGTGCAGTGGGACTGCTCGCACCCAGCCCAAGCTCAAACCCAAGCTGCTACCCATGACTCCCTTCCAGCCAGAGGCACTCATCACAGCCACCGCCTGCAACGGCCCCCACCCTAAGGTTACCAGCCAGTCAGCACCCATGCTGGGCTACCCTCAAGCTCCCCTTTTAACCAGCCCCTGCACCTGTCAACCAGATTGAGACTGGAGACGAGGCAGAAACATGCCCAGGGGCTGCTGGCTGATGTAGTTGTCTCCAGGGCCTCTTGGTACCTTTGTAGAAGGGAAGGAGAGAGATGGAAATGGGGAGGGGAGTGATGGAGGAGGAAGAGCAGGGGGGAAGCAGGGGCAGAAGGTCTGCAGCTATAAATGGGTCTGCAGCCCAGCAGAGGCTGCCACCCCCCCACACCCCTCCTAGGCACTAGAAAAGCAGCCCCAAAGGAATGAAGATGGGAGGATATGAAGAAGCAGCTCTTAAATGGCCGCTCCTTTGTTGCAGGTCCCACTAGATGGCACCATGCACCCAGGATACAGGTGCTGGGCCCATGGGCGGGTCCTCAGGCCCTGAGAAAGGAAGAGGTTTGGAGGCCTGGCGCAGGCCAGAACAAGCCTTGCGGGAAGGCGCCTGGGGCCTTGGCCGGCTGGTCAGCAGTGGCAGCCCTGTGCGAGGGAGACGCTAGGACCTTCCTTGTCCACGGGGGCTGCCAGGACCTGTTCAGCCAGGTGGCACCTTGTCCTGGCCGTACGGCCACACCGCTGCACCTGGGCCCGTCGCTCACCCCCTGCCCAGAGGGACTGGGGTGCCAGGGTGTGCTCCACCCAGAGCAGCGGGTAGCACAGAGCTCCAGCTCCCAGTCATGTAGGAGGCAGGGCGTGGGGCTGCGGGTGCCATGCCGTAGGCAGGTTGCTGACGGCAAAGGGCTATATGTCTAGGGTTCCTGCTAGGGAGGGATTTGCTAGGACCAGAACGAGACAGGGGTGGTTGCATCACAAGGTGGCTAGCTCAGGGGACCTCCCAGCAAGGGCCCCTTGCTTTGCAGCTCTCACGCAGGATCAGTGCCAGTCACAGACTATGGGTTTGTCTCCACTGCAAAAGTAACTCAGCTGTTGCCCCCAACCTCAGTCCTGTCCCCACACAAGCCCTTCAGCTCAAGCATTGTGGAAGCTTCATAAAACCCCTAAAACCTCTGGCTGAGTCTTCAGCTCTGAGTGAGGTGCTGGGGCCCAGCCAGTTTGGGAGCAGGTGGGCAGAAGCTACCCTAATTGCTAATGGACCCAAACCAGGGACAGAAGAACACTGATACAGGGGTCCTGGCCGGCTCCAGACCCAGGTGCTATCAATGAAAAGTGCAGGCAGCTGTGAAAAGCAGGCTTCTGTCTCAAATCCTGGCACCCAGCTTCCAACCTGGAGACCGCATCACTTCGCATTATTCTACGCCATCACCTGGGGCAGAGTTAAGGCTGTGCCGGGGTCCTCACGACACATTTCTTCTCTTAATGCCTTTGGGTTTCTTTCAGTGACCTTAAAAGAAAAATGCCTAGCTTGGGAATAATTACAGCAGCCTGGTTATTCATTTACCAGCACAACTGGTATAGTCTAAGCATGACGGATCACTGGTGGATTTCCAGGCATTTCTGGAAAAGAGGTCACTGTCCTGATCACACCACAGACAGGGAAAATGAGGCAGGGAGGTATGCAGTGACAGGCCTGGGGTCACCTGGCAGGTGGGTGGCAGAGCTTAGGGTAGAACCCAGATCTTCAAGGCTGGTGGGGCAGGTGCAAGGATCCCCCTAAAAGGACCCTCCTACCAAAAGCATAATGGGGGCTGGTCTCAGGGAAACGTGTGGCAGATCGCTTAGAGCCAAATGCGACCTGGAGGCTTCTTTTGTGTCTGAGAGGCCTCAGGACATAAGGGTTGGCACTTGTCTCCTTCCTTCCAGCCGTGCTGCTCAGACCGTTCAAAACTTGGTGGGACCCAGCACTGGAGACCTGCTGGGACCTCTCATCACCCAGCAAACGGGGCCAGACACAGGCACGGATGAACTGAGCGGCTGCCCAGGGCCCAGACACAAAGGGGGCCTGAAAATGGTAATTTTCAGGGGGCCGATACTAAAAGTTCATCCAGGGCCACCAGGACTAAGTACAGTGCTGCCAGCAAACCTTCCCTGGGACACATGCTAGGCTCTGCACGATTGTCTGGCTTCCTCATTTCTGGGGGGTGGAGCGAGGCTCCCCCATCTTTCCAACAAAGAGCAAGGGAAGCCTGCGGGCACGGACACGCAGTAACCCTCGGAGCGCTTCGGCTTAAACACGAGGGGACAGATGAGCTCAAGCCGCGGAATGGGTCCAAAGCTCCTGGAAGGGTTGAAAAAAGGTGCTGGGAAAATCTAGTGCTATTGCGAGCCGGTTTAGGGTCAGGGGAAGCACTCCTGGCAGGGGTCGGGCCCTCCGTGGGCAGCTGCCCAGCCAGAAGTCCCCTGGGCGCTTTGGCACGGGGCCCTGCTCGGCTGGGTCCATCCAGCTGCGTCCGGGCTCCCTGCCCCTCATCCCGGGCCGGCCGCCCCCAGGCGTGCGGGGAAGGGGAAGGGAGGGACCCCCGGGGCGGGCGGGGGGCGCTGTGTGCGAATGTTCCACGGCAGTGACGTTTTGGAACGTTCCCATTGTGACGTGTCCGGCCCGCACCCCCGGGGATCCCCCGGGCGCGGGGCAGCGGGACACGTGCGGGGGGCTCCCGGGGGAACCCCGCCGCGCCGCGCCGCGCCGAGCCGAGCCGTGCTAGGGGAGCCCTGCCCGCAACGCCCCCGCCCCGCTGCCTCCCCGCTCTCGCGACAGCTGCTAAGCAGAAAATGGCTCCGCGCTGAGGCCGCCCCGCGGATGCTGCTCCGGCCTGACCCGGCGCCCGCAGGCAGGACGCGGCCCAGCCCCCCGGCACCCGCCGCAGCCATGGTACGTGGGCGCCGGGCCCTTCTCTCCCCTTCCCTGGCCCGCTGCCCTGAGTAAAGGGGGCTGGGGGCTTCCCCCCCTTCAGATCCTCCCTAAAAAGGGCCGGGGTCTGCCCCCCTCCCGGCACTGCTGCAGGGCCACATGATGCAACCCCCACCTGGGGGGACGGAGGGGCTCCCTCCAGCCTGCACCCCCAGGTGATAGGAAGGGGGCCGTGGGAGAAAGGGAGGCCGGCTGGCGCTGCAGGCAGGGGTCAGGGCGCAGGCCGCGGCCTCTGGACCAGTCCGGGGGTGGGTCGGTCCCCGCTGGGCAAGGAGCGGAGGCGTTGCAGGGTGGCTCATGGCTGCTGGCGCTGCCCTGCTTGAGGCTGCCTGGCGCACGGCCCTGTCCCGCAGGGCTGGGGGCCGCCCGCCTCCTTTGCACCACCCTGGCACCCTCGTCTGGGCTTCTCCTTGTGCCCGTGGGTCCCGTCTGCGAAGCTGTCCCCCTTCCTCCCGTTGAAACCTCCATTTTTCCCGGCCCTCCGTCAGCTGCACGGGTCGGCGGTCCGACGTCTCGGGGCCGTCTGCCCCGGCTTGGCCGCTGTCACGGTTGCTATCCGATGCGCTGGGATGCTGCTTGGTTGTCCAAGCAAGGGGGCTATAGGCAGGCCCGGCTGGGGGGTGAGGGTCAGCAAAGTGTTTAGACGTTGCTTTGATTTGGGGTCTTGGCTGGAGGTGGTGGCTTTGTAAGGGAAATCTGGAGATGCGGCTTTTGTTTCGGATGACGTACTCCACCCCAAAGCCGTGCCTGGCCGTTGCCGTAGGGGGCAGGGTGACACCGTCCCTGGCTCTGGAAAGATGCACCCGACAGCCCCGCGCCGGCCTGCTGGCATGGCTTCGTTGCAGCTCTGCGCACAAAGGGCCTGGTGCCCTGAGCAGTTTGCAGGCTTAGGGCTGCGGTGGCCAGATAACTCTTGCAGTCGTCATCCCCCCACCCCACCCCGGCGGGGGAAGCCAGCTGTGAGAAAGGCACTCGGGGTGGGGGCGGCGCGTGTAATCTGTTCGGTTTCATTGTGCTCCTTGCTCGACTGATCGAAACAATAAGACGTGTGCAGAGATCAGGGGTGGAAAGTCCCAAGCTAGGGGAGGTCTGGCACCCGGGCTGGCAGAAGAAGCATTTCCAATGGGGTCTTTCAAGGCTGCGTAGGGCACATTGCCTCCCTGGGGTGGCAGGGGGAAGAGGCCTGTTTCCACAGGGGGAATGGTAAAGGCCTAGAAAATGAGGAAGAAGCTCAGATCTCGGGGAAAGGGCACGAGCTGGTGCCAGGACCGTGTTTATCCAAGCGCAGAGGCCTGAAGCAAAGGCTGCTGTCGTTGTGGCTCAGCACAGGGGGATGGAGTCAGCTGTGCGCTCCTGTCTGCCTGGCAAAAGTCAGGCGCTGCACAGCAATCTCTGCCAGCAAGGCATTTTTCATCATGTGCACGATTCTCTTGTTGTGGGAGAAGAGACACCTATGTTAAGGTTGAAATGTTAACTTAACATGGGGGAACATCTGAATCGGTGCCTGCTGCTCTGCTACACGTTGGTCTCGGTGTTTACCATCAGCTTTAAATCATCATCCATCCCTGTGGGTTTCATGGTGGCAGGTTAGGGAGGTTTGGTTTTAAAAAAAAAAAAAAAAAAAGCAGCCCAACTTGTCCAGCCCCAGCACAAATCGCCGGCTGTAATGTCCTTTGAATGCAGTGTTTTATTTAAGACCTGTGTATTTAACTCTGCAATCCCTGGTCTGAATGTGCCCACTGCAAAGGGTACGTGCGACTTCCCTGCCTGGCAGATGGAGCATAAAACACCGAATGGCAGGCAGCGGGGCGGGTGGAAAGCTCAGCAGAGCGATCAGCAAAGGGCCTTTCCGCTGGCGTCGCATTTATTTCCTGTATCTCTCGTTCCTTCCTGTTATTACACAGCGAGCGATCACATGAGTCCCCTGTTCTGAAGCCTTTGTCTCTTGTCTCTGCACGTTATGATCTGTGTTTCGGGGACTGTTAAGCCTGTGGTGTAGATTCTCCAGCAAAATTACATGCCCCACTGCTGTAGCCAGTATGTGCAAGCCCTCCGGTTTGGACCAGCCAGCTTGAGCCTTGGAAATTATTAACTGGGTCAGCACTGGTGACTTCTATTCTGCGTATTAAGTCTGGGAGGTTCCTATAAACGCTCTTTTCCTGAGAGTACCTGTTTCGATTCATGAACGAACCAGCTTGGGCTGCTTTATTCCCTGCGTGTGTTATGCCTAAGGAGTATTTAGAGAAACCGAGTTTTCAGCAACAATGCAGAATATTTGTGAACGGTGAAGTTTGACTGGGCAGTTGGCACTGCCAGAGGCCAAGGGTTACCTCCGCCCTCTGACTGATGTCCTTTGGCGTGGGCAGGCTTCCCCAAGCACGTATAGACCTCACTAGCTCGGGCATTACCAGCAGCAAAGAGCTACTGCGCAAGCTGTAAGGCCCAATGGGGTCCCTCGGTACTTTATGGAGTTGCTGGCCCATGCTGAAGCCCAAGCTAGCTAGATTAAAGCCAGCAGGGTGGAGTGATCTGTGTTTTAATGGCACTGCCATCTGTAACATGGACCTGCCCTAGTTATGGGAGCCCGCTGCAGCTCCCTCTGCACCTGGGCACTTCAGGTCACATATGCTGCCTCCCCCTCCCTGCCCCAATGAAGGCAGACACCCCCTGCTCCCTCCCAGCATCTCGGGGAGCTTAGCTTTTGGGGAAGGGTTGGGGCTGGGTGGGTGCACCTTTGTCCCTCCTGGAGCTGAGGCCAGGTTACATGGCTGTAAAGACCTCTGCAAGGGACCGATCCAGGTTGTCCTAGGGAAAGGCCTATTTTGGAGACCGTTTGTGATGGGCAAGTCCCTGCAACAGGGCTGTCCCTGGTCCTCCTGCGCTGATGCATGCATTTCACTGGGGATATTGCCTTCTCTCTCATTTCATGCACGTGGGTCTGAATGAAATGAATCAGAACACCCTCGGGGATGCTTCGGTGGACCCCAGTGTAGTAGATGTCCCTCACCATTTCCTCTGCTGATGCTTCAGCGAATTGATGTGGTTTGGAACCACTTCCCTGCCCCCCAATCTGAATTTCCCAGAGACTGGAAACCCCAGTTTCTGACCAGTTCTAGCTGTTCCTGGTGCTATGGCTTGGCACAGCCCACTGAGACACCTATTGACTTTGCCAGGCTTTAGGCCAGGGCTTGAGTGATTAAGGAGCCCTTGCATCCCTCGCTCAGGAGTTCTTGCCTCCTTTTTAAACTAGAAAATTCCCCCACAAAGCCCCCCCTCCCCGGGTAGGTTTGACCAAAAACACCTAAGTGGCTTGCAAAAGGATTTGTGCTCCCAAATCACTTGGGTGGCAGTGAAAAGCCCATTTCTCACATCAAGGTGGCATGGATAAACCTGAAGATGCCACCTTCCTTCTTTCTGTCCCTTTGTGTGCACTCATCACAATAGAGTCTTTAATTACTTGGTCACGTGCTCTTCCTAAACTATCATGCCATTTTTTTCCCCCTATGCAAGCCAGGGAGATGCCTCTTGAATGAGAATGAATCAGGGTGTCTGGTTTAGTCTAGCACAGGCTAGACATCAGCATAATTTGAAAGCACTCTCATTCGACACATCCTCTCTCGCCACCCTCTTGCTTGTCTTATGACTTGCCCCAAGCATTTCGAGCTGTTTAGGGCCAAAGCTGCGACTAGACCCGTACGACTAGACCCGTACAGCACCAAGCACAGCTGTGCTTCAGTGGCATCGAGGTTGCTGGATGCTACTCTGCACAAAATGAGCTCAGGCACTTCGCTGACCCGAGAGAGCCTGGTGGTGGCCTGGTCCTGGTGCAGCCTTATACAAGTGATGGACACTTCTAGGGAGTGAGGCTGATGCTCTAGACTCATCTTTGCATCCCGTGTGTCTGAGTCCCAGCCGGAGGGGCACGAGGCTGAGCCTGACATGCTCTCGGGATTGTCTAGTGAGGCCTGCACTGGAGGTCTCCACACCACCTAGCCCCTGCGTGCACGCACTTCTGTTTCCTCCAGTCTGGAGGGGAATTTGTCGCAGACGTGGAGGGTGGCCAGCTCGCCCAGGAACCGGGCACGTCCCTTTCCTTTGCTTCTGCAAAGGGCAGGTCATATCACAAAGGAACAGATTTTCAGGTGCTTTGAGCAAATGCCCAGCCTTTCCAGAGGCTGCTTCCATGTCTGGCTGTGGACATGGGGTGGGGTGGAGCAGGGCTGGGAGCACCCTCCGAGTGGTCCCAGCTTATGCCTGGTTCTGGGTTGCATTTAGCCTGGGCAGGCGTGTTCTCCCAGCACAGCCCCAGCCCGCTCCCTGCGGGAGAGCCCTGATGCTCCAGTGCAAAGCCTCCCCATCCAGGCAGTGCCTCCAGGGCCTAATTCTCAACTTCTCCCTTCTGATGCTGCTGGAGAAGGTGCAGGCCAGGCAGAGCGTTACCTGTGCAGCTGGAGGTTGCAGCCCTCAGCACCCCGTGGCCGCGCTGTGATCCCATTCTCCAGCAAAGTCGGCATCTCATGGCCCTCCTTAGCTCAGGGTTGCGGGGTTGGCCTCCGAGGCTCGGCCTTGCGCTGTGATCATGCTCCCACTCTTCATGCCTGTCTTGTCCAGGAGCTCTCAGGGTCTCTCTGCTAGCCACGGGGCTCCAGCACTGGTCCTGGGCCAGTACATGCTCCCCCTGGTCCCTAGTGTGGGACTGCTGTGCCGGCCACGTGGAAGGGTTCCTGCTTCCACGCTGCTCTGTGCTTTGTCCTCTGTGTCCTTTATGGGTGTGTATCCCCCTCGGGTGCTATGTGCTGGGCCTGCCCACCCCTCCGGATGGCACACAGCTCTGGGGAGGAGCAGTGGACCTAGTTCTTTCGGCCACTCAGACTCCTGCCATCCCTTGCGTTCCTTCTTGGCCATGCAGTTGTGCCAGGCCTGGGGCTTTAGGGAGGGGAGTGAACCGGACCGTGGCAGGGGCAGTCGCTGGCATGATCTGTCAGCCTTTGGCACTGGCTGGGCTACTTGGAGGCTTGTCAGCCTGTGACGGGAGTAGGTTGGGGGGGCCTTGGCTCATGCTGTACGGGCACGTTCAGCTCCAGCCACCAGCCAACTCCACCCCCAGGAATGTGCAGCGTCAGGTCTGAGATGCAGAGCGGCACCATGTCCATACAGCCATGCTGCCCCAGCTTGGCCTGTGGTCAGGTGCCCATTTCGCGACCCCCCAAGCCCTAATTTCAAGCCTGCTGCAGCACGGCCAGCATCCTGGACGGAAGGGGAACAGGCTTCTCTTTGTGCACCCCGTAGGCCTGGCGCTGAGCGAGCCCCAGGCTCGGCTGGGAATGAAAGAGCCACTGAGCACCACGGGGCTCTGCCTGGCCACGGAGTCTCCGGCATCCCCTGTGAGCCTTGCCCTGAGTAGCAAGGAGCCCCTCTCGTCCCAGCCCCAACCACAGGACAAGCATAGCCTTGTCTGCATTATCCACGCAGGCAAGTGCCAGCAAAGTGCAAGCACTGGTGCATCGGTGTCCCCAAGCAGCCCCCGGGCTGCCCCACGGCAGGGCTGCCCGGGCACGCGCAGCAGCTGGGGTTCTGCTCCAGCCCCCGGGTCCTGCTGCCTCCTGGTGAATGCTGAGGACCCGCTTGGTTCCTGGCATGAGAGAGGAGTCGTTGCCACAAGCTTCCTCATCTTGTGCCTCCACCAGGTCTGGGCTGAGGCTGTCGGTGCTGCAGTCAGAGCAGGTTACAGCCCAGCCAGGCAGAACGCAGCTGGTTTAACCTGCCTGGCCCCAGTGCCCTGCTGCAGCAGCTCTGCAGCTCTCTGTGTACTAAGCAAGCCTGGGTAGGTCCGGGCCAGCTGCAGTCCATCCCACTGGCAGCAAGAGCTGTGCCCAGAGGTGGGCCCGGGGTCTCGGCTGCCGTGGCAGGAAGCAGCTGGGTGCAGGAAGCGAGTAACCTCCTGCCGCGGGAGCCTCTCTGGGCAAGGGCTGTGCCCACGTCTTCTCGGTACCCAGCAGGATCAGCAGCCCCGCAGCAGCCTGGGTCTATTCCCTGCCCTGCGCAGGCCTGTGCAGCGTCTGCTTCTCCGTCCTCGCTGCAGCGAAAGGATCTTACAATGACTTTTCAAGATGGCCCGTTTCTAATAGGCTTAGACTGGAAAGGCCTGTTCTCCTGCCTGTGTGTGTGTGTGTGTGTGTGCACGAGCACACGCGCATGCGAGATAGCAAGGAGAGTAAGGGAGGCACCGCTCCCACAAAGCACTGCTTCATCCTCATCCGTGCTGGCAGGCAGGCAACCGAGCCCTCGGCTGGGTGTCCCCGGCTAACCCGAGTTTCCTGCTGCTGAGCAATGTGGGGGGAGGAGGGAGGGGGTAGCAGCAGACGTGGTGAAGCCCCAACCAGGGGCATGTGGGACCCTGAGTCGAGGGACCTTTGAGCGCTGTCCCCAGGAAGGACTGTACCGCCAGGATCCCGGTGCTGGCCCGTGCCCCTGGGATGCCGAGGCTGTTTTCCTGGCTCATGTGCTGTAGGCTTGCTTGCAGGCAGTGAAGGCAGGGCCTGGCGTGGGAGCACCGTAGATGGGCTGGGGGCTGCAAGAGAGGGGACGGGCTCGAAGGAGGAGAACGTCCCCGAGAGAAATGACAGCGAGGGCTGGGAAGCCTTTGGCTTTGGGGCACAGGTCCCTTCTGCCTGCCAGGGACTCGCATTAGCAGGGTGCGTGGGTTATGCCATAGCTGCCCATAGCTTCTCGCCTCCTCTGAGATGGGGCTGCCAGCCAGAAGGCCCCTGTCCTGATCCCCCTCTTCCTACGCGGAGGGGCCTGCTCCCTGCTGCCTGGCGTGCAGCTTGCCCAAGCTGTTGGGGCGACGGGGCCCAGCCCCACGAGGCTCTGCTGAGCCCTGCTCATCCGTCCGATCGCTGGAGCTGCTGCACTGCCCAGTCCTCTGAGACCCCAGCCTTCTGGGACCTGGCTCAGCTCCTGGGCCCAATGGACCCACGCCCAGGTTTAGCCCCACGTCCAGGCTGCACAGAGCCCTGTGAGCGCTGCCTGCCTCTGCTCCATCCCCAGCCACATCCTCTTTTCATACCCCCCCTTCCCACTTTGCTCCCCGCTTCACCTAGCCCCAGCCCCTCCTGGTTCCTCTCCAGCCATGCCAACCTCTCCCCCTGCCTCTTCCTCAGATCCCAGGGACATGTGAAGGGGTCTGGGGGGAAAGGGGTTGGAAAATTGTCCTCTGTGCTCCCCTGTGGTCCCACATAAAGGCCTCCCAATTTGACAGATGTGGTGTCTTTACCCCATGAGTGTTGTCCCCACACGGCTCTTGGGGAGGAGGACTGTGGCCAGGGGACATCCCAGTGACCTCCCACCCTGCCGCACAGCCAAAGGTCATTGCACTCCTAGGCCTTTCCCCGTGCTGCATGTGGAGCAGGCAACACTGAAGTGCAGCGGTGGCTTTGGGAGGGCAGGGTCCCCTCTCGGTGGGGTGGGGGTCCTGTGGTTGATCCTTCCTCCCCCTGCACAGCTGACCTTGCACCCTTGTGTCTGCCTCTAGCATCACCAGGAGAAGACCTCCTCACCGGTGCCCAGCATGCCCGCCCGCTCCACCACCGCCCTCGCTTACCCTGAGCTCTACCCCAGCCCCATCAAGAGCAAGGTTTTGAAGACCGAGAAGGAGAGAGCATCGCCCACGTTCTCCTTGGGTGGTAAATACCCTTCTGGGGGACCAAGGAAGGGAGGGAGGCTGGAGGCAGCTGGCTTTTTGGGAAGGGGGCTTGGGCCAGGAGCTGAGGGCAGGGGTGGTGCTCTTGGTTCTCACAGAGCCCCTTTCACAAGAGCACAATGTGCCACCTGTGTTCGCCCACCAGGCGAGGCAAAATGGGGGGCATCGTTGCCTGGATCTGTGCCCAGAATGGTGCTGCTGGGGCAGCTCTGCTCCGCTCTCTTCTAAAGTGAACCAGATCTTGGGCCTCAGACCTCACGACAGCCCCTGCCTGAGTGGAGGTAGCAGGCACCCAACCTTGCTTCCTTGTACCGCCTGGCACTGTGCAGCTGCTTCCTGCCCCACGGATGTGTGCAAAGCCACCCTGGGCCATGCCACCCCATCTGCCCGTGCTGGTCACCGTCTGGAGCGTTCCTCTCCTCTCCTTGCTCCGACTGTCCCCAAGTGCTTTAATGGACCAGGCTGTGAAGACTGACAGGTGGCTCCAGCCTCCCACGGAGCCCACGCTGGCCAGAACCTCACAGCCAGGCACCACCTCAGGTCTGGACCTTGGCATGGCCTCTGAGCTGGGGTTGTCTGCCTTGGGCTCAGGAGGGAGATTGTCAGGAGCTCCAGTTTACAACTGGCTGCCCCCCAGCCCGGATCCCTGTGCAGGTAGCGAGTCTCTGCCTGCAATGGGTAGGTTTGAACATGCAGAGGTCCTGGCTGAGACTGTAGCCCTGCTGTGCTGTTGAGAGGACTCAGCCCTTTGACCCCTTGGGCGGCCCTGGATGATCTCATCTATCCACCCCTCGCAAGGCAAAACCTCTGCCAGAGCCAAAACAAGCAAACAGTGGGAGGGGAAACCGAGGCACAGAAAGGGAAAGAGACTTGCTATTGGTAGCAGCAAATCGGTGGTGGATATAGGACTTGGATCTCCGGTCGCCTGACTTTTTCAGTCCAGTGCCCTAACTATTAAGCTGTGCTGCCTCCCAGTACTACTTTCTTCTAAGCCCCTGGAGGTTTAAGCTGAGCTCAGATGGGCACTGGGTTCTCTGTACGACGACAACAGGAGATGGAAAAGCGGGAGCAGCAGAAACAGTGCATCATGGACCAAATAAAAAATCCAGCGCCACCCACCCCACGTGGATACAGGTGCCTGAGTTGCAAAAGAGTCTGTTGATCCTGGATCGTCCTGGTTGGCCATCTTCGGACCCCCAGATAAGACAGTCATCCTCGACTGCAGGGGATTGCCAAAGCAGGATTCTCTGCAGCTCTCTCTAAAATAATAGAGATCTTGGGTTGTTTTTTTTTTTAACCTGCAACGAGAGGGGAGTGGACATCACTGCAGGCAGTGCTAAGGTGATTAAGAGCCTGCTCCGAGGCATTTACACTGTGAGGCTTCAGGTCCCCTCCAGTTTGACTGCCCGTGTGTCTCCTCTGTGCCCTTGTGCTATGTAAGCTGAACAGTAGCTGGGTCTTTGGCCAAGCCAAACCCTGTCTGGGAACATGCTGTTACCCCAGGCTGGGATATGAAATCCATCCCTACTTTGTTGAACCCCTCCATGCGCCCCCCATGACCTCATCCCAGAGTGACAGACCTGCCCCCCTAGCACTGGTGCCTGTGTGTGTGTATTCACTCTCTTCATCACAGCCTCTCCCCATCAGGGTGCAGCGACCCGGCCCTCTTGGGCAGCCAGGCACAGCCAACGGCAAGTGGAGGCGGTGCGGCTCAAGCGCAGGAACTGCGGCTCTCCAAGCGCAGACCTCTCCCAGGTAAGGTCCCTGGAGCACCTTCTGGCAGCCTTGCTCCCAGCAGGGTGGGGCCGTGATCCTAGCAAGGCCAGGCAGGGTACACTCGGGTTTTGGGTCGGACTTGCTGGGCAGAACTCTGGGCCATCTCGAACTTGGGACCCTCATGGGTCTGGTGTTGTCTCCCTTTCAGCCACAGATGGTGACTGCAGCTGCAAGACAGTAGCCTGGGAAAGAGGGAAGGGTTAGGGGAGTTGGTGAGATGCAGAGGGAAAGCTGTGCCTGTCTGGTGCAGGGGAGGGAGACTGGGCCGTGGCAAGAAAGAAGCAGAGGTTAAAAGAAAAAAAGAAGCGAAGGAGTGAAATGGCTGTGGTGGGATATATCTAAAGGAGAAATGGGGTACCAAAGTTATCAGAGCCCCTGGTACAGACAGGGAGCATCTGCCTTCTGGCTGCTCATCAAGCCTTGTGACGCGAGTATGCTGCGTCTCAGCTGTGAAGCTGATGATGTCTTTTCCAAGGGGCCATCTCTGACGAGGGAGAACAGGTCATGGGGAAGTCTCTAAGCCAGGTTGGAGGTGCACTCCAGGGGCCAGAAAGGTGCTGCCACTTTCCATACCCATTTACTGGGCAAACCACATCTGCAGGAGCTCTAGCTCCCAACCATGGGTCCTGTGAGGACTGGCTGGCCATGCTTGTGTGGCGGGGGTGGTCTCTAAATTGGGTGTGACAGCCCAGGTCAGCTTCAGTACATCAGTGCCAGCAAAAGAGGACCTGCCTGGGGAAAAGCAGTTCCCCAACAGGGCTGCGTGGAAGCCCCTACTTTCAGTCAGTCAGTCGGAGGTGGTGAAAGCCAGGAAGCTGTCAGAGCCAGGGACAGTAATGACTCCAGGGGCTGTCTTCTTCCAGGGAAGCACCACCAGTGCTCAAGCTACGGCTGCAAGCTGGCCTTCCACAGCATGCAGGAGCTGATGGACCACTTGAAAGTCCACTACCGACCCACGCAGTCACTGGAGGGTAAGGCAGGGGGCACATCCTGATGAGGGGCGCTGCTGCTGAGATGAGGCCCATCAGGATAGCACATGCAAGAGGAGCATGGCAGTTATCATAGGGGCAGAGGATTCTACTTAAGGAGGCCTCATTCACCCCTTCCTGGTGCTTCGGCTCAGCAGATGGGCGCCAGTGGGTTATCGTATCATTACAGTGTTCATTTGGTGAACAAATTGCGGCCCACGGGCTGCTTGCAAATAACCAGCTGCGAGCACTTGTCCGAGGTGTGATTGGTCACTGAAGTCACCTGGCGTTTCTACCGGTGCACAGGTGGTCATGGCTCTTGTACCGGAGTACACAGACTGCCATGCCAAGGGCCAGTCTTCCAAGTGTTCAGCAGTCATGGTTGGGGCATGGAAGATGCTGTTCACTCTGAGAAATCTGGACCTTGCTTCTTATGCCATCATGTGTCAACATGACACCCACGTGCGCGTATGCATTGCGCTGTTTTCCTGGCTCTGCCGATGAGCTAGATGAGCTCTTCATCTTGTGTCTTAAAAGAGGAGACCGATTTGATTTATTAACACCCAAGTTCTCCCCTCCCTGCTGTGCCCTGAGCATCTTCTTTTATTGGTAGGTCTCTACCAAACTTATCACCCACTTCAGTAAATGATCAGTAGCTCTTCTGTACTTAGACCAGTGCAGTGCATGCCATGGGTGGGGAGAAGTGTATGAGGAGAACGTACAGGTGGTCCTCAGTCTTCTGCTGGACTCTGTAACCGTTGAGTCACTGGTTTTTGGAGGTCCCCTGGGTACAGGGGGAGGCTGCCATGGCTGACGCTATCCTTGCTATGGGTGCTGCTCTAACAGCTAGGACACTGCCGACCTCTGTGCCCTTCTTCTAGGGAAAACCTTCCGCTGTCCCACGCCGGGCTGCACGGAGACCTTCCCCAGCATGCAGGACCTCATGACCCACATGAAGGTGCACTACAAGCCAAACCGCTACTTCAAGTAAGTCCCCTTCATTGCACTGCAGGCACAAGGCTCCTGCCTTTCTCCACCTACTTCTTCCTTTGCTCGCTCCTTGCCTGGGCAGGATTGTGTCCCGTGGTCTGTTCCCCGGTGGCTGTTCTGCCTCCTCTCAAACGTCCCCATGCAACGTGCTCTCACCATTCAGCCTGGGAGATAGCATAAGAGCCAGTGTCCCTTCCCTTTGGACCCCCAAATGTTCTGCAGCCCCTGGCTTCGTGCCATGGGGTCACGGGGGCTAATCCCCACCCCCCACATTAGCTCTGTCCCCTTTGATTGTGTGCACAGGAAGGCCTTTCTGCCTGTGGCCCGCTTGGCATTTGGTCTCTTTGGGCCTGGCGGCGGGCGCCAATGCCAGGGGTGGCTTCCATCCTTGCTGGGCCGTTGCCAACTCTCTCTTCTTCCAGGTGTGAGAACTGCATGCTGCGCTTCCGAACGTACCGCTCCCTCTTCAAGCACCTGCACGTCTGCTCCGACAGCTCCAGCACTTCATCTCCGGCTCCAAATGCCGAGAAGCCCATCCTACCTGCTACCTCTGGCCTGGAGAAGGACCCCCTGGCCAAGCCGCTGGAGGGGCTGCCCAAGCTCCAGGGCGTCATCCGGCACATGGAGAAAGAAGCCATTCTCCCTAGCATGGACACAGTCTCTGCCACGGCGCCAGCCTCCCTCCCCGCCAGCCTCTCTGGTCTGCATGGCTCCCTGGAGTCCATGCCTCTGGTCTCCCCGACCTCCCACCCCTTCCCTCTGCTGGAGCCCTCACTCTTCGGGGCGCCCTCCTTGACTCGGTTCTCAGGCCCGCCCCATTCCTCGGTGCCAGGGCCTTTCCTGTCCTATATGCCCCCCTCGCCCTACAGCTTACCTCAGGCTTCAGTCCAGCATCGTCTCAGGCCATACCTGCCCAGCCAAGGTCTTCCTGTCTCCAACGCCGTGTGGAAGAAGAGTCAAGGTGAGACAGCAGGGCCGTTCAGTACAGCTAGAGCCTTCTGCTGGGGCTTGCCCATGGCACAACGTGGCTCCCTCGGGGCTCGGCTAGCAGCTTCTGCTCAAGACCCACTGGCCCAGGGTATTACTGGGCCCTTTCCCTCCAGGAAGGATCCGGCACTCCTCAGCTCCTTCTCTGCCTGGTGGGTCTGGGTGGCTGTTTCTCTTCCCCCCCCCAGCCCATGCCCAGACTCTCACCCCAACTAGCAAGCAGCTCCTTGGGAAGATGTTAAATCAAGTCCCACCTCTTTGCCTGGAGATCACAGCCTGGGGTCGCGGGAGGATCCTGGTCCAGCCTTTCCCAACCGCCGGAGCTGTCGCCACCCCACAGAGTCCTGTTGATCAGGCAATGTCCGACCATGCCAGGCCTTGCCTGCATGAATTGCTGGCATCTCAGCCAGGGCTTTCCCCCCACCCCCCGCACCCTGCCCTGGGAAGGGAAGGCCTAATGCTCCTCTTGCCCCTCAGTTCCCTTCGCAGATGTGTGTGTCAGCCCCCTCCTCCCAGGCTTCGGCTGGGGAGTGACTCCAGGTTAGTCCGGCGTGGGGCTGCTTTCTGGACACGAGAGGGAAGTTCAGCCTCGCGGGGTGGATGCTGCCGTGCAGAAGTGGGAGGGGAGGCGGTGCCCTGGCTGGAGGCTGAAGGAAAACCAGGGAGGCTGCTTGGAACAGCGATGTGACGAGGGGCTGGGGGTCCTTGGAACCTGGCTGAGGAGTTCCCGGAGCTTCCCTAGGGGGTGAAACAGCAACGCATGGGGCTGGAGGCTTGCTCTTACTCTGCTGCTTGTGGTTGCTGGGCATCGCGGGCCCTGGTCTCATCACAGCTTGTAAGCTCGGCTGGTTCAGGTGTGCTCAGGAACTGGACGGGAGACTCCAGGGCATAAGGGGCACAACCCAACAGTCGTACCCTGTAGCCACTCGTGGAGGGAGGGCACTGCAAGCTGGGAAGCTGGGGGCTTCCTGCAGGTCTCTAGTCCAGGACCAGGTGGGTCTTGGCTGGGGGTGGTAGCTGCAGTGGTACCCAGCTGATACTGGGGCCTGTTTTGGTACTAGGTGGGGGCTGGCTCTGTCCTCTCCAGCCTGCCCCTGCGTGCAGCAGTCTGCGTCCTGCCTCTGCATGGGGCCAGGCCAGCTGGAGTTCAGAACCTGGGTTCCCTGCAGCTCAGCGTGCGGCTCTGGCCCTGGGGTGGGTGTGTGACAGCAAACACCGTGGCCAGACAAATTCCCCATAAACTGAAGTGCCCTGGGCCCCTCCTTTTCTTGCCAGAGGTAGCACCCAGACACCAGGCCCCAGCAGGAGGCAGCCCCTGCCCCAAGGAGCCTCAGTCTTACTTTGGTTCTCACTTGGGCTGTTGTGGCACCCTGGGGTACCATGAGATGCTTTCGGGGATGCCATACTTGCCCTTCCCCACCTGGGCCCTCTTGCAAGGAGGTAAGTGCAGGCTGTATGCAGGGTAAGCTCCTGCTTCTCCCTGCTAGCCCCTGTGCAAGCAGCTAAGTGCTTGAACCTCCCCCCAGCGCCCTCTGCCCTCTCCCTGTGCCAGGAGGTATGTGCTGTGCCAGGAGTAAATGCCTGTGGTATTGAAATGGGGTGTCACAGAAGGATGCCGGGGGCCTCCGGAGTTTGAGACCCACCGGTCTAATGAGACGAGGCAGACGGGGTGACCTTGCCCGCAGTCGTCGCAGGGTGGCATGTTGCAGGGTGTTGGTGGCAAAGCTGGGAACTGAACGCAGGCATCCTTAGCTCCTGTCAGAGGGGCCATGCTTCATCCATTGCCCTCTTGATCCCTCGCCCCACCCCTTGTGCCATCAGCTTCATGCTGCTCCTTGCATAGCAGGGGGCCATGGCTGAGGGCCATTGCTGACCCAACGGCAGTTACGGCTTCGCATGCCTGTCCTGGCCGTGGGTCCCTGGGGGCTGCACGAGTTGTGCCCCGTGCCCAGGCGCTGGCGAGTCAGTGCATTGCTTCCTGCCCCCCCCCTGTGCTGCAGGCCACTCCTCCAACAGCCGCATCGTGTGGGAGCACACGCGAGGGCGCTACACCTGCATGCAGTGCCCCTACTCCACCGCCTCGCGGGAGGAGATGACGCTGCATATCGAGGATCACCGCAAGAACCCGCCCCCGCCCAGCCGGCTGGATGGCGAGATGGGTATGTGCCAGTGGGCAGCTGGGGTGTCGTGGGGAGGTGGGCAGCATACCCTGGCCTGCTGCTGGGGGTGCCGTGGCTCCCATCATGAGTCCAGGGATGCTGGCCTTCAGCTGCTTGCTCCCAAAGTGCAAAGGCGGTCACAAGCCTTGGCTGTGGGTGGGCACTGTGCCCCCAGCTGTCACATATACCCTTCCCCAGCCTCTCACTGCTGGGCTTTGCCTTCCTACGTGGAGAGGCAGGGAGGAAGAAGGACTCCTGCAGCATGACCATGCCCAGGGAGAGGAGAGGTGGGTACTGGCACTGAGGATCAGGCTAAGCTGCCAGAGACCTTCCCACGACACTAACCCCCATCCACGTGCGACCTGCACCATCACCTTCCTCCCCCGAGGCTGGGAAAACTCCCCTTGCCTGGGTGCCTCTCCCTGAGGTCCCCTGTGAGTGCCCAGTAGAGCTTGGGCCTTGCACCGTGATCCTGCCAGCCTGGGGCACCGACTGGCAGAGTTGACAGGCAAGTGAGGCACCAGGGGTGGCTGCAGCCATAAAGTCTCCACTATGGCAGGGCCAGTCTGTGCCCCAGATGGGGCTTTTGCAAAACCCTGGGAGAGGGCTGGGGTGGCAGCGCCATCTTAATCCAAGTCAAGCCAGGCTGTCCTGCCCCTGGGAGCTGGGAGACGTGCACCGCTCAGAGCAGCCCCTGGGGAGCTGGCAGGTGCTTTGGCACTGACTCTTCTCCACCCCCCTGTCTCTTTCTCCTTCAGATTTCGGGGTGGGCCTTGCCTCCTTCCACTCGAAGCTCACGCCGGAGATGGAGAACTCCCTGTACTCACAGCTCTGATCCTTCTGCTCCTGCTTAGTCAAGTGATTTTTTTTTTCCCTCCCCCGCTCCCCAAGGTGGGCAGGGAGCTGTGCACGGGACTCCAACAGGAGCTGGGAGTGGGGGGAACTGTGGCAGGACCCCCCCGCCCTCCACCCTGGGACTCTGGCATGGCTCCTTCACCTCCGCCCCCTCCCAGCTGTGTTCACGGCCCTTCCCGCTCCAGCCCGGACTGCGTGCAGGCCCCTTGGTCCCCCACCGCAGCATCTGGGGTGGAGGGGGGGGAAGGTCTGAGTTTGCTTTTCTTTGGAAGTTTGATTCAAGGCCCCGAAGCCAGCGCGCCTCTCGCTCTCCGACAGGTCTCACTACTTCAGACACAGCTCTGCCAAGCCTGCGCGGGCTGCTCAGGAGTTAGCAGACTTCTTCTCCGGAAGGAGGTCTCTAAATAATAAATGGGAACTGTACAGGAGCCATCATGGGGCCGTCTGCTCTGCTCTGTGTCCCGGGGCTGGGGGGCTCCAGGGCAGGTGGGAGAAAGGGATGAGAGCGGCTTGCACGGGGTGGGTGGAGGGGTGCTGGGCCTGCCAGCCAGCATGGCTGGTCCCTCTCTGGAGGGCAGCAGGGGTTCAGGCATTTTGGTGGTAGCTGCTTCAGGCCCTAAACCGGAGAAGGAGAAGACCTATGGTGCTAGAGGGAGACCCTCCTCCTCCATGGCTGGTGTTATCCTGCAGCCCACAGTGGTGCTGTCTCCCAGTCGGGATCTCACAAGTCCTAGGCTTTTCTCTCTTGGCTTCACCAGGCAGCTGATAAACCAGGCCTCTCGGCCCTAGGGAAGGGGGAAGGGGGCTTGTGGTCCAGGCCCTGCACCAGCCCAGACTTGCTCTTCCCATGGAGATGCATCACCCCCTAGCAGCACTAGTGTGGGCCCAGCTGTAGTGAGGCAGTGCCAAGCTGGACGGCAGGGCAAGCCCCTCCCTGGCATGGCACTGTTGGCACAGACAGCAGTGGGAGTTCAACCACAGCAGTTGTGCTCTCTCCAGCTGCACTGGCCAAGCCCACCTTGCCTTTCCCCAGCTGGAAAAGCCTCCCCCCCGAGCCCAGGCAGAGCTAGGGGAGAGGGGGGGATGGAATCCAGTCTGCCATATTAACCATTTGTATCGCAGGATTAGAGCCCCTGTATTGTACTTATCAGAGCAAGGCGATCCTGGCCTCCGCCAAAGACCAAAGCGGGGAGACAAAACCTGGTGTCTTATCTGAGGTCACAAGGACCAGTACTGCAAGTTCCCAGCTCAGGGCCAACTCCCGCAGCCCACACTTCACATCTGCTTTGCCTGGGCTTGCACATCTGGGTGGCCCTGTTAAGCCCTTATGCCCAGGGGGCCAGTTTATACACACCACTGAGATGCAACCCAGAGCCATGACCCCCAAAGTGATGCTTCTGCCTTAGGGGTCAAGTACTGAAAAGGGTCAGTGCAGCACCAGCCCCTCCCCACCCCCTAGCCTGCCCAAGCGGCTGGGATGGTGCATGAGCTCCAGCGATGCTGCTTGCTTTGCTCACGGTAGCATAGCAGCCTCCACCCATGGACCCCGCGCCTGTGCGTCCCTGGCATGCCCAGGGCCCCACCGTGCTGGGCATGGCAGATAAGAGCCCCTGCCCTGTTGCACACTAGAGACAAGTCGGGCTGGGGAGCTACAGCAAGAGAGGAGGGGTGAGCAGGGAGACTTATCCAGGGCCCAGCTGCGGGCACGCCCTGGGGTTCAGTGAGGACATGGGCTGATACAGAGGAGCAGCCTAGCACTGCCAGGACCCCCCACCCCTGATGCCACTGTTCTCTGAGATAAACCACTGCTTCAGTACCTTGGACTCCTTCAGTAGAGCAACAAGCAGAGCTGCAAGGAGTGGGGGCGGGCGGTGTGCCAGCTCAGCTCAACCTGCACATCCGATAGCTGCGCTGTACCCACCAACCCAGCCCGCTTCAGACAAGCCGCCTAGAGCCGAGCATGAAAGGGGAGGGGGCAGAACAGCGGCACACTCTGAAGGGTTCACAGCCACGGGCCAGTGTGGCCATGGACGGGGGCCTGGCAGCCATTGGTGGTGCCCAGCAGGCGTGCACCATAGCTGGTGCATCCCCAAGTACCAGAAGGGTACAAAGCTCCAGGCCTGCTCCTGATGCAGCGACACCGCAGTAAGGGCAGAGCGTCCACACAGGCTGGTGCCTCCGCATGGAGCGTACGGGCAGGTGCCAGGACCCGGATGAGCTTCCTCACCCTCTGCTCCCAGGGCTGCGCCCGGTGCCCACAACACAACCAGCTCACGCCAAGCAAGCCCCTGCCCTCCCCAGGCAGCTGCCTCCCTCTGCACTAGCAGGAAGGGCTCCACTGCTACAGCCTGCAGCCCTTCGTTCATACGTGGCAGGAGCAGCCCCTTGCCCACGGGGCAGGTGCAAGGAGGGGGAGGACGGCGGCTGTGCTCCATCACGTAGGCAATGCATTAGCCCTTTCTCCCCGAGCACAGGGAGTTAATCCCAACCCCACCCAGCACCAGCCATTTGTGCCAGCAGCTTTCTTTGGACTTGCTTGCATGACTACGCCCTCCGTGAGTCAGCGGGCAGAAGATCCAGCTTTCTTTGCAGCAACACAGAGCGCGGCCTCAACCCCCGCCCCAAGGGAGGGAGCAGACGCCATGGCTGGAAGGAAAGGCAATGCAGCCACAGGCTGGCCAGGCGATAACAGGCCTCTGTGCTAAGCTCCAGTGCAGATCCCAAGGCAGAGGGTGTCCCAAGGCGGCCGGAGGCTGGGCCGTGGGAAAAAACCCAGTAATTAGGTTGTGGAAACCTCCCTGCTGCTTCTTGAACCATGCTCACACGGCAGCAGGAGGGGGAGGGATGGGTGTTGAGGGCAAATCCAGAGCTAAACAGGCCGCAGACAAGGACGAGGTTCCTGCCAGCCAGGCAGCGGGAAGCAGGAACCCCTCAAAGCAGCTGCGTTTGACCACGGCATGGGCACCCAGGAGAGATGCATCCGACGGGCAAGGCAGCTCCCCTCGGCGGCCCTGCTCCCCTTTGTCCCGCTGCGTCCATCGCTGCTGGAGCACAATGCAGTCCTGCTCCCCCCAAGCACTCCTGTCCTGTCCACGGGGTGCCGCATCGCAGCCTCCCCCTCCTCTCCAGGAAACGGCCTGGGCCTCCGCTGATAACAAAGGGCAGAGGCTGACCTCACAGCCAAAGCATTTTCACTCTGCAAGCTGAGCGGAGAAGCCTACCAAAGCAGGCACCCACCCCCAGGCCCGGCAGGGACCGTCTTCTCACATCACCCCCATCCCAGACAGGGCATCCTCTCTCCATGGGGGGCCAAACCGGCCCAGAGAGGACAGCAGGGACCCACAAGCAGAGCCTGGGAGCCATGCAGCCCCCTTGATCTCTGAAGGGCCAGATAGTCCAGCGTCTTCCCAAGAAGTAGGGAAAGTTTCCCCCATTTCCCAGCCCTAGGTGAGCAACCCCTGGGGAAGGGAGCCCAGGTCCAAGATCGGCACAAGCAGGCAGTGCAGAACATGCTGCCCTTCCCTCCCAGGCTGCCATCGCGTCCTGGGGTGCCTGCTGCTCTCCCAAGAGATGCTCTAGTCTCCTGTGCTGGGCTTTAGCAAGCTGAGTGCTAGCAGCTAGAGCACCATCCAGGTGCCAGCTGTCTGCAGCAGCTGCAAGGCTCTGCCCCCCCACCACCCCGACTCCTCCCTACCTAGGATTTCCAAGAAGTCAGCCTGCAGCTTCCTCCGTCCACCTCCACTCAGGGCCACGGAGAAGGGGGAAGAAATCAAACGCTTCTGCTTTCAAAGAGGCAAGCATGGCTTCCTCCGCAGCACCCCAGCTCTGCAAGCAGGCCGAGTCAGTGGGGGTGCAAGATCCCCCTCCACCCCCCATTCTGTGCAGGTGCTTGGTTAGCATTTCAGTGACCCACACAGGTGCTAGGAATTCAGCTTCCCTCTGGCATGTCTCCCTCTGCCTCTCCTTCCCACATGCCAGAAAAGCCAGCCCTGCCCTATGGAGATCAGGCTTGTTCTAAAAACCCAGCGCTTCCCAATTCTGCATTCCCCTCCCCAGTGAAGAACTTGCACCGAACTTGGCAGCCCTGCCTGGCCCACTACCCAGGTCCTCCAGAAGGCTATAGGGCTCTACACTTCTTTGACATTTCTTCTTTTTCAGCCTAGCCTGAGGTCTTTTGAACATATTAGGGCAGCGAAGCACATGCACTCCCATTGTCTGGGGCTTAAACAACAAACTAATCCTGGCAGTTTCAAGACCCTGGCCAAAAGCAGCTTTGCATCTTGCTTTGGACCGAGCGCCCTGCTCCAAGCCATGGGGGAAAGGACCAAGATACCCCCTTATCTCGCGCTTCCCAGGGACGAAAGGGAACAGTGAGAGAGCACCGATACAAGAGGTTTGTAAAAACCGACATCTTTATTAAAACTTTTTCTCCAAATTTTGTAACCAAAAAAAAAAAAAAAAAAAAAAATTTACAAAAAGAAGGCTGGAGAGTCTCATTTCTGGGGCTATTCTGACCAATCGAAACCTGATGGCGATTAGGCTAATATAAAATCCTTATGATTTGCTTTAAAAAAAAAAAAATGTAGGGAAATTAAAAAATACCAACTGCTGCTCTGATTTCATTTAACGAAAAAAATTCATTAACATTTATAAGTTATTCAGTTTGCATTTTACAGGAGGAGTTTTTCTTTGAATGGTTATAGCTACTGTACAATGCAAGAGACAAGGGCAAAGCCACACCAGGCGACAGAGCAGAGATCTACGGGGGCTGCGGTATTCAACACTCCTCCACGAGAACTGCCTCAGGAAGGGGCGAGTCGACTCGCTGCAGTCAGCTGCAGGGCACCGATAGGTATTTGCCCATAGCGGCCAAGCACCCTGCTAAGTGCCAATGCATCTGCCTTCAGGATGACCCAACTCCCCTATCACTAACCTGTCTGAGCAGATATCACTGGGCACCAAATAAGCCAACAACTGCAGTGCCATGATGCCACAAGGCTAGGACAGAGTCCAGGAGCAAACAAACACCCCGACGAGGAGGAATGGAAACCAAGGAGTCAGAAATGCCATGCTGGGTAGCTCCATCTGGTTAGGTCCCACCCACTCCTTGCTCTAAAATCATTATTAAAAAAAAAAAAAATCCATAAAAAGGGCCCCAAAATACTGACTGGAGAGGCGCGTCGGTTCTACTGCTCTGAGCAGGGGAGAGGAAAGAGGCACCTGGTGAAAATGTTGCAGCACAGCCCGAGGTCTAGTAGTGCATGAAACAGTGGAGATGGGGAACAGCTGGAGTTCCCAATGCACTTCTCTGCACTCTGGAAAGGAAAGAGGGGATGCATACGCCAGGCTAGCAACTGAGCCTATCATCAAGAGCTGTTACTGGCTAGCAGAAGGACCCTGAGAATATTTAGGCTAACACGGTCTCCGGAGATCGCCGAGTTAGGTGTCACAGTGATAATGGCGGAGTGAAAAATGGAGTGTGGTGGTGGTAATGCAGCATCCCCTGGCCAGCTGCTTTCTGCCCCTTCCTAGATGTATAGGTTGGGCTGGGGATAGGGAAGCCTCATCACAGCAAGATGTTCACAGCAGCCAGGCAGAACTACTTTGCTGACAGCCACAAGTTATGATGTGGCTAACAGGTCACAAAATTCCAGTTTATAAAACAAACTAGGAAGCAAAGAAAGCAAGTGGCAGGACTGCTGCAAGGTGCAGCCTCCGAGGTACGAGACCCAGCAAGGAGCTTGTTCCTCCTAGAGACCCAAGCGCTTTGCACCCCCCAGCGCTGACAATCTTCCAGCATCTCCAGAGGTCCCACCACCATTGCTGTTCCTGATGGGACAATACCTCAGGTGGCTTTGCTTTCAGAGTCCGTCTGGATGAGCAGATTGCACGCACTGCTTTGGGAGGCTGGCATCTCCTCTGGAGTGTGTGCATGGGGGTGGGTGGCCAACTTGCATCTCCTTGTGGGGATGTGGGGTGGAGAGGGGCTGCTGGAGCTCTGGGTCCCAGGTGGTGAGACCAATTTCAGACAAAAAGATGCTCTAGGAGGATTTTTTTGTTTGTTTTTTTGCAAAATGCAGCACAAACCACAGAACGGAGGAAGCCTTTGGTCATGAGATGTTTGTGAGAAAGTGAGCTTGTATGGAAGGATTCCCCTGAATGCCTAGGGTATTCTACATCTTAAAAAAATATATTGTGGATGCTGCAGTCAGACAGAGGGGAGGGGCTGGGAGACGGGGATTTACAGTCTCACGTGGATACAACAGGGAGGTTAGGACAAGCACAGTCATAGTCCGTAAAACTGATTGGCTCGCTAGGATTATCAGTCGTCCTCCTCGTCGTCGTCATCTTCCAGATCTTCCTCTCCCTCATCCTCTAGCTCTCGTTTTCTCTTCTCTCCCTGCGGAAGCTCTGCTGGGAAGGAAAGAGATGAACTAAGCAGGTGGCCTGGCCAAGACCCTGCAAAGCGCATTATCTCAGCGCACCTTGAAGGGGCCTGGTTTCAGGAAAGACAAGGCACCTCAAACTCAGTCCCCTCTTGCAGGTTTCTGAGCATGCAGAAGTTACTGGCTGCTTTGGGCCTCCTGACCAAGCTGATTAATCAAGTGATTTAACATTCTAAGTCCATGCCAGCCCTCATGCTGCTGCACATATCCTCTCTCAAGCTTTAGTCTCCTTTATATAATAAACCCACTGAGATCGAGATCCACTAGCCAGAGAATTTCAACACAAGTTGAGAGGCTCAGTCCCCTTTTTCCTGGAGGGAAGAGGCTAAGTAAACTGCACTTCCAGGAGCAAATGCTTCCTTGATGTTAACATACAGATCAAGTTTCCACTGGAGACTCCTGTACAACTGCAGAAGGCTCCTACAATGAGAAATGGGCTATTTTGTCAGTCCACTTTAACGTTTCACTAGATTGACAGCCAGCTGCTAACTTTTTTTTTTTTAAAGCTCCTGGAAGAGCATAGATTTGGTTAGTGTTAATGGGAAGTGAATGTCTGGTAAACCAGTATCGCTCCTCTGGGCTTAGTCCAAGTCCAAAGTTGCATTTTGTAAGCACATAAAGCTGATCAGGCCACTTCCCCAGCGCTTCCAAGAAATCATCTTGCTCACATAACACGCATCTGAAGCTTCGAGTGCGGCCTGTTCCAAAAGCCTCAGTCAGAAAGGAAGATGAATTCCATTGCGAAGGCAATGGATGCTTTGTCAGCAAGTTTGCATGAGCCCATTTGGAGATTTCACTGCCTCCATTAGGGGTTTGGACAATTTGCACCTGCAGTTAAACACTCTGCATGGCTTTATTGTGTGCGCACATGTACACGCACCACAATGCAAGTCAACACACCATTGAGGACAGGAATGCTGCACCGTAAAGGAACTCAAGCATCAACACACAGCAATACAGCAAAAACGCTGCATGGCAATGACATTAACTGCAGGTAGGTGTACCCAGGCTATGCAGAGTAACAGTTTGTACTAGGCCAAACTTCTTGGTTTCAATTACCTCACTCGTGTGCTGAGTTTCACTGCTTGTACTCTCTCAAAGTGCCCAGGTTCAGAAAAAATGGGGCAAGACGTGTTCAACACGGAACTGCCCAGTTGCTGCTCATATCCCAGAGCAACTGTGTCCACCAAAGCTGTGCAGTAATGGCCAGGATGGCATTAGCCATGCGGTCTAGTTAGGAGAATTAGAGTTTTATACTCACCCTCATCACCTTCATCCTCCTCTTCATCCTCCCCATCCTCATCATCCTCTTCCTCCTTGAATGAAATGAGAGGCTATTTGTAGCAAGGACCAAGATCCATGGGACAAATCTAATGACCTTTGTAGGGAAGCGTTCCCCCCCAACCCCTGCCCACTGGAGCAGCTGCGGCAATAATGATCCTCAAAGGCATAAAACCATGAAAAAGTAAGGCTGGAAGGGATCTCTGCTCAGACCAGCCCCCTGCTCAAGATGGGATCATCCGCAATTAAACCATCCCATCCATGCCTTAGTCTGAATTATCCCTAAAACTACACCATCAGCCCTGTCGCAAGCCAGCATGCAATGTGCTGTTTCTTTCAGTCACCGAGCCAATCCATTTACTCTGGGAAAGGCTTCAAGAGGACGTGGCTGCTGGCAGCATCGTGCCAACAAGAGTTCCTGCAATATCCAGCTCTCTTTGCACCTAGACAGCTGCTCCCTTCTCATCCTACTCCATCCTGTTCACTTTGTAACAAGCGAGAGAAAAAACACAACTCAGAGATGCACAGAAAGATGCTCTCAAGGCCACAAGACACTGTTCTGAGAGCAGCCAGCTACCACAAAGGCTCTTTTCCTGATTAATAGTACCCGCGGGCCAGAATACAAACAGTTGGCTACATTACCAAACAGGATTAGAGGGGATCATTCATGCAAAGGACACACGCTGGGAGCCAGCCAAAATGTACACAGGCATCAGACAAAAGCCAGTCTCACCTCATCGTCTACACCATCCTCCTCTTCTTCAGCATCCAAGTCATCGTCATCCTCCTCTTCATCATCAATCACTTCTTCATCTAATTCATCTTCCTCGTCGTCGTCATCTTCCTCGCCTTCTAGCACAAGAAAAGTTGAAAGAACTGGGTTCTGCTTGGCACCAACGGGAAAGCCGGGAACCCGTGACACTTCCAACTCCCGGCACAGCCACGCTATTTATGTCTCTGCAACGTACCTGTGACAGGGGACTAAAAAATCCTGCAGAGCAGACCTAGGCACATGGGATGTGTCAGGTGACAAGCCCAGATTTCTAAATTAGGCCTGGGAAGGACGAGATTATACAAGACTCATCCTACTCAGAGTTCAAAGCCTGAAGGTGGGTCTTTGGGAAGCCTGGCTCCTGAGAGTGAAATGTGTAGGCAGTTCTAGAAAACCAAAAAGACTCTTACCATCGCCATTCTCCTCATACTCATCATCCAGCCCGTCACCATCTGCTTCAGGGTCCGAGTCAGGGGCCTCCTGGTCATCCACATCAAACCCATCCAAGTAGGTGAGCTGGGGCAGAAGGGCAAACACGCTCTCCCGATAGTTGATCAGCATTGTCACTTCGCAGTTGAAGAGGTCCAGGCTATGCAGGTTCGGCAATTTTTTCTGCAAAGATTAATTTGTTGCGCTGTCAGGAGGTTGCTTATGGCAGGTGAACATCAAGTTATTTCCCAAAGGACTGGTTTCCTCTCTACCAAAAGCAACCGTCTTGCATGCAATAACTGTATTGAGCTTTGTCAAAACTTGATAAGCTTTGGCATAAGGAAGGAGCTATCCCAGACTCAATGACGATAATCCTAGCATAGCTGCTTCCATTCTAGCTCTGTTGCTCTGCATTTTTCTCCTCCCAGAGCTTAGAGACAAGTCAAGGAGGGACCTAAGCCCCATGGAAGGGGAAGCTACACCAATGCTTAGTTCTGGCCTGAAGCGTGTTGCATGAACTGGCCTTCACATATACATATCCTTTCCTGCCCCAGAGTCAAGACACCACAAGGCACAAGTCTGATGCTAAATGGCTGCACGGACAGATCATGCAACAAGGCTACAGGCCATGTACTTTCGGTGCCCGGGAAGTGCTGTTCTCACTGCCCCACCTTTTCCACAGTCGTGCTGCTTCAATTTGGACTGCAGAACTGGGCTGAGGGAGGAAGGGAGAAGAACAGCAAAGAGCTTTGAACTACTGGGCAAAAGATGCTGAGAACAAACTGCACCTACCAGCCACACAGTGGGTGCCACAGGGGCAAGAACCTTCTTCTGGGAGCAATGTTAACAGAGCGGGGGAAAGGGGCTTTGAGTGTGCACCAAGGCCACATGATCTGCAGTCATAGCACCAAGGGTGACATGGGGTCATGACACGGGAGGCGAGTGTCCCAGGACTGATGTGACTGACACCCCCTCCGGTGTCCAAGCAAATCACAGCTCCATGACACACCCAGGTGCCACCTACCTCAAACCGCATCCGACCCCTTAATGGTCCTGTCTCACAGATAGACACTGCGCACTGCGTCCACAGTTTACTCATCCAGCCCAGTGTCAGGCTTCCTTTAGCAACTGGCTGCTGGTTTTCCAGACAGAGGAGCCATTAACTAATAGCCCAGCCACAAATTGGGCGACTCATCTGTTCACATCAGAACCACGAAGTGCTGTTGGAACAGTTACCAAAAGGTTGGACGTCTGCCGCACAGACAGCTCCCAAAGGAAAGAGTGCCAATGGCTCGGATCCCCGTGCTGGACCTTCCACTCACCAGTGGCTCCAGGGTGTTGATGTCCTTGATCTTGTTGCCGCTCAAGTTCAAGTGCGTCAGATTAGGGGTCCTCTCTGCTAGCACTTCCAGGCCTCCAGAGATCCGGTTATCACTCAGCTCCAGCTGCCAGGAGAAATATTATGAGGCCAGGCTCTAAGACGTGGCAGCACTTGGGGTGGAATCTCACCTCCACCTGGGAGGTCATAGAGCATAACAGAGCAGCCCGGACTCCTCGTACAGCTGGGATACCCCAATACCACCCCCCCACAACCTCAAATAAGAAATGGTCATAACTAGAGCGCCTGCTGCACTCCAAGCAGTGCCCCACAGGAAATGTCAGCAAGTTATAAGAGCCCCAAAAATCCAAATGACAAGCAACAGCATGAAACATCCTCTCACCGCCAACCCATGCAGGGGCTCCACTGCTCTAGCAACCGTCAGCATATTTTAGTTTGTCAAAGCACACAGGTAGCGATACAAATGGAGCAAGGTGGAAACACTGGTGGTGCTAATCCTGCCCGTAAGGAGTTTTGTATCCCCGCTAACGGTAGGGCTATGCAGAAAGCTTTGTCAAGGGCTTCCAGTATTTTAACCAGCTACAGATGCCTGGACCAACATGGCACAGCTCCAGTGCCCACAGCAACTCAGAGCACTGCTTACACCTACAAATGCTGCACGTGTACTTGCAGCACTGGACTTTTTCGAAGACTCGTGCAGAAAGAACCAGCAGTTCTCATCCCCAGTAAGGCTGGCCACAGACAATGGTGTCGAGGCATTCAACAGGAGCACAGCGTTTCAGCAGCGAACAGGCCTGCTTCCACCATCGAACGTAGCACTTGCAAGCCGCCCCCGAAGCGGTTAACCTCATTAAGCATTTCACCAAAACGCGGCCATTCTGCGGGGTCACTGCTCTACATGCCCGTTTCATTAAGCCCCACGTAAAGATTAGGTGTGTATAATGCAGCGGCTCCCAAGGGAGGCCCAAAGGTGCTGGCCCCTGCCCCTCCATGCATCACCGAGTGACACGAGGCAGCAGATGTGGAGGGAGGGGATGGCAGAGATGTGGAGGGAGGGGATGGCAGCACCACCCCACCCCAGACTGCACGCGATGCATTACCCGCTGCCGACACCACGAGTGGTACTAGCACGGATGGCAGTCCCTGCTGCTAAGGACATTCGCCAGCCACGGTTTCCCAGTGGACAGCTGTTGCAGGACTGCCAGGCACCAGCCCTCGCTTACCTTGCGAAGTTTGTTGAGCTTGGGGAGGTTGGAGACCGACAGCAGGTTGATGTTGATCATGCTAAGGAACTCCAGGTTCTCAAAATCGGAGGAAAGGCCGACGATCTTCCCATCGTCAGAACGGCAGTTATCCAGCACCAGCTCCTTCACCTAGCGAGAGGGGAAGGCACAAGAAAACCATCATCATTTAAGCTTCCTGCAGTGTCATCTCTAGAGTCGATTTGCACAAACCCCACAGGCTCACCTCACTCATCCGAGCCCAATGACTGAGCATCGCGCATACCTGCAAACATCCCCCTCCCACTCGACCACAAAAGGGAAGGCGAGTTCCCCGCTGCCTTGCAACCAAATGTGCTCCGGAGGCAAGCAGATCAGCAGCACCTGCTATGGAGTCTATCCAGTTAGGGTACGGACAGTGCGCTTCGGTGACAAGGGAGACATTGCAACGGGACAGGGACTAAAAACCACGCACCCCTCGGGACAGCTACTCCTTAGCTCCGTGGCTAAAAGTTGTCGAACTTGCATCGTTTCACCCTGGCACCGAAGAAAGCTCGGAGGACAAGCGCTTTCAGACTGCATCCGATCCCAACCGGCCTCCTTTTATCCAGTTACCGCTCCCTTTCACCACCACCCCCTGGTCTCCCTCTTACAGATGGGAATATTTCCCTACTAGACCTTTTCACCGCAAACCAGCGCATCCAACAACACCCATTAAGCCGTGCCTCTGCCTACTTCGCACACCACCACAAACTAATTTTTCGGGTCCTAAACATTTCCCGGCCTGTAAAAGCTCGGCTCCAGACACAGCCCAGATGGACGCAGACCTCACCTATTTGCTCCAGTAAAGAAGCTGCTGCCTGTTACCAACTCGAGGGCGCTGCAAAGGTTATTTTATTCGGCAGGGACGCCGGGAACAACCCAAAACAGAGCAAGGCGGTTCTTTGCCTTCCTCGCCGCCAAAGCGCTTAAAAACCCAGCCTTTCCCATTAGACAAACCAGAGGCTTTGATCCCACGTGCTGTGGCACAGCAGGACGTTGGACGTCACCCTTGCTAGAAAGCGAGGGATGCTCTCCCAAGCCACCCTCGACCTCCCTCCTGCCGCCGCCAACGCCGCTTCCTGGTTCCCTCCGCGTGCGGCCACGCGCTAGGAAGTTGCTTCGCCCGGTCCACGCGGCCACCGCTCCCCGGGGCTCGCCCGTCCCTCCCCGCCGCCCCACGCGGGTGTAGGACGGGACGGGGTCCCCGCCGCACCCCGAGCGGGGGTCTTTGGGCCAAGCAGAGACTTGAATGGTGAATTAAGGAGGAAGGGTGGGTTTTTTTCCCCCCTTCAGTGCTGCAGGGAGCCCGAGGGAAGGGGAGCTCGCCCTTGAACCGAGAAGGGGGGTTTCTTTTGGCGTTTGCAAGGAGGGAGGGAGGGGAGGGAAGGGGAGGGGAGGGGCGGCTCGCCCGGCGCTCGGGAGGGTTTCTTCCCCGTTGCATTGGGCAGCGGCCCGCGGGCAGGGGCGGCTCGCCCCGACAACAGGAGGGAGGGGCTTTTACTCCGCTCGCGGGGCAGATCCCGCCGGCCCGGCCCGGCCCGGCCCGGCTCGGCTCGGCTCGGCACAGGCGGCCGCGTGGCAGCGCCGGGGCCCTTCCTTCCTTCCTTCCTTCCCTTCCCCGGCCCGGCCCAGCCCCGCCGAGCACCCCCGCGCGGCGGCCACGTGTCGGGGGGGCCCGGGCCCACGTGCGCGCCCACCTCGGCCGGCTTCTTGTTGCGCAGCTCCAGCGTGAGCCGCTTCTTCATCTCCATCCTCCGCGCGCCACGAGCCGCCGCCGCCGCCGAGCCAGGGACACGCCGCCGCCGCCCGCGCCGCTTATATAGAGGAAGGCGCCAAAGGCAACAAAGGGGCGCGGGCAGCGCCTCTGCCGGAGCTTCCGCGCCCTGCGCCGCCTCCCGCCCGCCCGCCACAGACACTCTCCCAGCTTGCCGGGTTGCCCAATTCCCCAAGAGCGGCTGTCCGACCTCACAGTGTCACCGCCGCCCTCCACAGCCACTGTCCTGACTTACAAGCTCGCCCGGCGCCCTCCAGAGCGGCTGTCCGACCTTATGAGGTTGCCCATCGCCCTCGAGAGCCACTGTCCTGACTTACAAGGTCGCCCGTCGCCATCAAGAGAGGCTGTCCGACCTTATGAGGTTGCCCACTGCCCTCAAGAGCGACTATCCTGACTTACAAGGTTGCCCGTCGCCCTCGAGAGCGGCCGTCTGAGCTTGCAAGGTCGCCCATCGCCCTCGAGAGTGACTATCCTGACTTACAAGGTCGCCCGTCGCCCTCGAGAGCGGCCGTCTGAGCTTGCGAGGTCGCCCATCGCCCTCGAGAGCGACTATCCTGACTTACAAGGTCGCCCGTCGCCCTCGAGAGCGGCCGTTTGAGCTTGCGAGGTCGCCCATCGCCCTCGAGAGCGACTATCCTGACTTACAAGGTCGCCCATCGCCCTCGAGAGCGGCCGTCTGAGCTTGCGAGGTCGCCCATCGCCCTCGAGAGCGACTATCCTGACTTACAAGGTCGCCCGTCGCCCTCGAGAGCGGCCGTTTGAGCTTGCGAGGTCGCCCATCGCCCTCGAGAGCGACTATCCTGACTTACAAGGTCGCCCATCGCCCTCGAGAGCGGCCGTCTGAGCTTGCGAGGTCGCCCATCGCCCTCGAGAGTGACTATCCTAATTTACGAGGTTGCCCATCACCCTCAAGAGCAGCTGTTCGACCTTATGAGGTTGCCCATCGCCCTCGAGAGCGGCTTTCTGAGCTTGCGAGGTCGCCCATCGCCCTCAAGAGCGGCCGTGCAAACTTGTGAGGTCGCCCATCGCCCTCGAGAGCGGCTTTCTGAACTTACAAGGTCGCCCGTCGCCCTCGAGAGCGGCCGTCTGAGCTTGCGAGGTCGCCCATCGCCCTCGAGAGTGACTATCCTAATTTACGAGGTTGCCCATCACCCTCAAGAGCGGTTGTCCAACCTTACAAGGTTGCCCATCTCCCTCGAGAGCGGCTGTCCGAGCTTGCGAGGTCGCCTGTCACCCTCGAGAGTGGCAGTCTGAACTTACACGGTCGTGGCGTGGCGTCGCCCGTCTCCCTGGAGAGCGGCTGTCCAAACTTGCTTGGGCACTTCCTTTGAGAAAGCGGACGGGGCACCGAAAAGCCCCGCAGACGAGGCTCCTGAGAAGATGCCAGCCAAGAGCCCTATAAAAGGTTTAACCAGGAGGCCTTCCAAAAGTGCAGCAAAGTCGCCTTGAAAAAGTCCTTCCAAATCAATACAATTGCTATTTACAAGATAAATACATTAATGCAGTGATATTTCTCATCTATAATTGACTGAGTACAAAATTCTGGGTTATTTTTGGTGAAGACAGAGGGTCGGGCCTTGGTTCAGGAACCAATCCCCCATTTATAACAGTGGTTCCTATGGGAAAATCAGTTCCGAGTTAAGATGTTTCAACTTAAGACGCAGTTTTCAGGAACCAATCGTGTCCTAAATCCTGCCTGTCCTTAGTCCTGCCAGTTGTGTCTGTATCCCTAACCGTGACTGCTTGACCCCAGCTCGGACTGACCCAGCACTGACCCCTTTGCAGTGAGGTTTGGAGTTTTTTTTAATGTTCCATATTCCAAGCCAAACGAGTCAAAACCAATTCCAAATCCATGAGTCAGTCCAGAACCATGTGTGGCCCTACTACCGGCAAACATCCTCCACCCCCACCTGGGGCTTCAGATGTTTCCAAAGTCTTTGGCAGGCGTCCTACATGCAGGCCCAAGCCCGGAGGCTGGGGGTTCGGATGCCCCCCAGTTGCGCTTGCCCCCAGCCAAAGGCCACGGCGGCAAGCCAGGGAGGAGCCTCCCCTTAGATGTTAGATGTTAGGGTTGGAAGGGACCTCAATAGATCATCGAGTCCGACCCCCTGCATAAGCAGGAAAGAGTGCTGGGTCTAGATGATCCCAGCTAGATACTCGTCTAACCTCCTCTTGAAGACCCCCAGGGTAGGGGAGAGCACCACCTCCCTTGGGAGCCCGTTCCAGACCTTGGCCACTCGAACTGTGAAGAAGTTCTTCCTAATGTCCAGTCTAAATCTGCTCTCTGCTAGCTTGTGGCCATTGTTTCTTGTAACCCCCGGGGGCCCCTTGGTGAATAAATCCTCACCAATTCCCTTCTGTGCCCCCGTGATGAACTTAAAGGCAGCCACAAGGTCGCCTCTCAACCTTCTCTTGCGGAGGCTGAAAAGGTCCAGTTTCTCTAGTCTCTCCTCGTAGGGAGAGGTCTGCAGGCCCTTGACCATACGAGTTGCCCTTCTCTGGACCCTCTCCAGGTTATCCGCATCCTTCTTGAAGTGTGGCACCCAGAATTGCACGCAGTACTCCAACTGCGGTCTGACCAGCGCCCTATAGAGGGGAAGTATCACCTCCTTGGACCTATTTGTCATGCATCTGCTGATGCACGATAAAATGCCATTGGCTTTTCTGATGGCTTCGTCACACTGCCGGCTCATGTTCATCTTGGAGTCCACTAGGACTCCAAGATCCCTTTCCACCTCTGTGCCATAAAGTGGACTTAAAGCCAAGACCTTCCCACTACAGCAGCTCAGTGGGAGGTTTCCTATACACCACTTGGCAGGTGCTATCCCCGTGCCAGGTGAGCAGTCTTCCCCGGTGCGACTAGGAAGACCATCCCTGGTCACGGTGTTTCCCTTGCCAGGCAAGCATAAGGCTACGCTTGATCTCAGCCTGCAAGAGGCTAAGAAGCGCGTTTACTCATCCAACCCAGCGTCCGGCTTCCTTTAGCAACTGGCTGCTGGTTTTCCAGACAGAGGAGCCATTAGCTATTAGCCCGGCCGCATATTGAGCAACTCATCCGTTCACATCAAACTACCAAGTGCTGTTGGAGCAGCTACCAAAAGGTTGGACATCTGCCGCGCAGACAGCTCCGAAGGGGTCAGTGATAGCCCCTGTTGCCCACATCCTGGTCGGACATTCAGTCCGTACGGCCCCATCCGTGCCTGCAGCTGCACCGAATGAGAGCGTCGGTCTTCAGGGATGAATCTAGGACCGGAAAATCTCACATCTCCTGCAAAGACAGAAATTTCCCCGTGCTCAGGCCGACAGCACAGAGCTGTGCCCTCAAGTACTGGCGGGCAGGGGCTAGAGCCGCACAGAACCGGGATCCAGCCCTGGGAAAGAGGGCCCAGAAAATGGGGTGGTGACCAGCGGGAGAAAGGAAAAGGCAGGTCAGCTCAACTGAACAGAGAGGCTGCCCAGGACATGCACCAATACCCTACAGAAGACGGTAAATGAATCAATGGATTTTCATATTCTTCGAAATTTCTTGTGGGTTTTTATCATATGAACCGAATATTTGAAGACTTCCCTGGTTTATTTTCCCTCCCCCACCCCCTTTAGTTTCAGTAGAGGAAAAATGAAGACGAAAGGTATTGGGAACAAAACAAGCCGGTTCTTTGGCTTTCTCGCTGCAAAATGGGGAGAAAAAAAATCCCGTTAAAATGAGTCTCATTAGACAAATGCCTTTGGGTGGAAAAAATATTTTTTCATTTGGAAAAAAAAAAAGGCTGCACAAATATGTTAAGCACCTTCGCAGCTGGGCTCCTTAGAGACGTGCTCAGCAATCAGCTCCTGAAGTGTTGAAGGGTCAGTGTCGGGCGGGCTCCAGCTCGAATTCCAGGGGGAATTTTAACAAACTCCCCATAAGGACCCTTGCACCTGGAGCAGCATGAACGGCATGTCCAGCCCTTTGTCTGAGCAAAGGAAGGACGACGCAACAACAGGCCCCGTGGTGGCATCCGTCTAAGCCGGGGTGGGCAAAATGCGGCCCAGGGGCCAGATGTGGCCCGCCAGGCCATTCTATCTGGCCCACAGGGCCCCTAAAAATGTAGAAAATTAATATTTATCTGCCCTGGGCTGCCTGTCATATGGCCCTTGATGGCTCGCCAAAACTCAGTAAGCGGCCCTCCACTCAAAATAATCGCCCACCCCTGATCTAAGCTCTCCGGGTGCTGGGAGCCTTCCAGAAGTGGTTTTAGAAAGCAAGACCCACTTTCCAACCATGGCGGGTCAGGGCAGTGGGCTCTGCTAGGCTCTCCTGATGCTTCAGGCATTAAAAAAAAAGACCCGGGTTTGAAACGTAGAGATCCCTAACGCCACGTGCAGTCCGGGTGCATGTGGGGGATTGTAGTTTTATATGGGTGCACAGGGGGATCCAGGTGAAACAACCGCCTGTCCCACCTACATCTGGACATTAACCGCTACGTGCTTAGAAACAGCCTTGTCCTGCACATGGACCTAGTCTTTGTAGGGGGGGAGGTTCAGGGACTTGGTCCTCCCTTGGTCACCTCTTTCCTCCCATGCTCTTGGCCAAGTCTCTCAGCAGCTGTTGAAGTCGTCTTCTCTCAAGGACACTGATAAAGGCAGGCCCAGAGTTTGAGTTACAGCATAAGTGGAAAGGACCGGATAACTGATATAAAAAAATTCCCCTTCAAAGACCTGGTAAAGGGTTAGGCTCCTTTCTAGACAGCTTGCTAGGGGGCTGCTGAGCGGCTGCAGGAAAGGGGCATTGCATGGGGTTGTTATAGGCCTATAACCACAAGAGGAGAAATGCTAGCGGACGGGGTCGCCCTAGCTTCTCTGCTGCCGCAGCCAGTGCAATGCAGTGCAGCAGGGCACGGGAAGGAACAGAGCCACCGTTTTTCAGAGACTGCCCCTGAGGATAGAAGGTACATCTCTGTCCCCCACACATCTGTGCCCGGTGTGTGTAAAATCCTGCCAAGTCAGTGCATTTCTGACACAGTCCCACAGGTGGCTGCACCTTATCAAAGATGTGTCAGCGTGGCTCATCGGACCTGGTCTGGGGCTCAGGACAACTGCACTCTATCCCTGGTTCTGGGTGACACCAGCTCAGTCACTTCCCATCTGTATAATGGGAGCAAGTACACTCTCCTTTGCAAGAGTTTTAAGATCCAGGACAGTATGGAGCAAAGTTCTGGGCTTTATAAAATGATGTCCTATTGGTAAGGAAAGTTGGCCTGACCTCCCCCTCCACCATGACCTTCACCGGCAGAAGTAGAGGTTTCTGTGGCCCTGGTCCCTCCCCAGGAGGGATGCTGAGAGATGTCTTCAATGCTCCCCTCCTCCTACCGATCCCTATTTGTCCTGAGGTCCCATTCATGTATTCTTTTAACAGTTGTTTCCTGCTCTTTTGTAGAAGACAACTGTGTCTTTCTGCTCCCCCTCCCTCTTTCTCCACCCATCATCTTGGCCTGAAAAGGCTCACCCAGACTAGTTAGCCTTGTTAGTCTGACTCAAGTAGGAGGCAGGGTAGTTTTGTACCTTAAGCTAAAAATAGACAACTTAGCTTGATTCAAACCACAGCCTGACAAGCCCATTCCTCCACACTAAGTACCTGTGAATTATTCAAATTAACTTTGCCTTAGGACAGTCAATTGCTATTTAAGCCTAGTGTGTAAACAGCTGTGTGTCTGTTTTGAAGCCAGGCCTAATCAGGGCAGCATTAAAGAAGTGGTCTGTTTTTAGCCTTATAGACTAACCAAAGCAGATAGATATTTATAGCACAAGCTTTCTTGAGCCGAAGCTCACTTCATCAGATGCTGTGAAAGGATATGAAGAAAGGAGAGAAAAATCAGAATACAAAAGACAAGAGAAGGGGGGAGAAAGAGAGAGAGCGATAGGGGAGCCAGAAGGGGACAGGACTGAGAAAGACTAGTGAAAAAGCAATAAACCCAGAGCAACAAAGGTGCCTATCCCCAGAGCAAAACCAGAATTTAGATATTACAGTGCTTACCTTTTTGCAGAAGGGCCAGGCAGGGGAGTGGGAGATCAGCCAGACACGGATGAGTCTGAGCCTCTGCTTAACTGCTTATCTCCCCGCACCCATCTGCACCCTTCAAAGGATCTTACTGCACCCCTGGGGTACCTCTGGCTGAGAACCATGGCTGTATAGGCACTTAACCACCTAAGCTCTCTTTCTGTAAGCTTATCTTCACTTAGCAACTTCCCCCTACAAATGACATCGGTTGAAGGGCTGGGCTACATAGGACCCAAGTAATGACCTTGATCATGGTTCCCATCTGCAGCTGTTCCATGCAAGCAGGCCTGAGGACACATTTGTCATGACATTACCTATCCTGTTTTATTAATGTAGTTATTTCACACCCAGTTTTCATACAGGCGAGTCCTGAGATCCAATTTAACACCTACCAACCCTGAATCCTCACCCATACATCTGTCACTAGCCACTCTCCATCTACCAGGATTGCTTTGGGATCCAGTCCAGGAGCCTGTCTCTGACAATGGCTGGTACCAGATGCTTGGGAGGGGAATGATAGGAAATCGTAAAGCGGGTCATTGTAGAACAGCACCAGGAAAGTCTCCTCCTGCTGCCCAGGGCTGGCTTGTGCCCTGAACCCACTTTCCTTCCTCTCTGTCCTTCCTGAGACATGTGGGCTAGTTTCCACCTGGACAGCGGAGGTCAGATTAAACTTGATTCCACTGGACAGTGAACAACTATCCCTGAGCCGTTTGCAGCATGATGCGTGATGATACAGCCCAAACCCCTGATGCCTTCCTAGGCATTCATGTAACTGCACAGATGTGCTGTGGCCAGCAAGGGGAGCCATTCCCAAAGCAATGTGAGGAGGAGCGTGCCCTGCAATGGAGCCGAATAAATCCTTCCCTTGTGCATGGAGAAGTCATGGGCATGGCAGAGCCCAGAAGGGACTAGTATTGGGAATAGATCCCAGTGACATGATAGGAGGGATAACCAGGTTGCAAGCTCTTCTGTAGGCAAGATCCTGCTCTTAGCATACACAGTGAGACAGACACAGAAGGTGACCAGGTGCGTAGTAGATGTTGCAGCCACTGAGTCATTACCAGGGATCCTGGTTTTCTCTGATTTAAAAAAAATCCCCAATTTTCAGTTTGAAAAAAGTAACCCCAAATCCACATTTCCCATGATTTAAATGAAACACCAATAATGTGTGTGTGTGTGTGTGTGTGTGTATATATATACACACACACACACACACACACACACACACACACACAGGAAAATGTCACAATCGCAGGAAAATGTAGATTTGCGGTTACTTTGCTAACTGAAACTTGGGGATTTTTTAAAATCAGAGTAAAGCAGGATCCCTGGTCATTGCCAAGGCTGGGGTGAGCTATGGGCAGGAACACCCCCAGCTATGCAGACATGAGAAATGCCTTTGCCAGCCAGACCCATAATAAGGTAGTCCTGAGGTTGCCTCCCCCTTCTAGTGAGCTTATACATCCTCTCCCAAAACCTGAGCCATGTGGGCATTTTGGGCTACAGATTGACTGGGCTACACCCAGAATAGGTATAAACCCACTGATTCTGCAAAAGATTAGGTAACACCCCTTGCTCTTTGCTTACCAGCACAAGAATACACAAAAACCTGCCTCATTTCTGCACCTATTTTTTCCACCCCTCTCTGGAATATTATTTGGGCTGGGGACAGGTAGTCAGGGCTGATCCAGGATCCTTCTGTGCAGCTCCATGCTTGTGTAATGATGAACAATGAAGTCCTTCCAGCTCCACTCATCTTAGTTGGTTCCAGAGCTGTATCAGTCCCTCCCATCCACCCCACACCCCTGCTACAAAAGCATGGTCATCAATCATTTCTGCCCCAGTATGTCCCTGCAAAACCTCCCTTTTTTAACTATCCCCTTGTCTACTCTGCCCTTCATCTCAGCTGGGGAATTGCCACTCCCAGATCCACCTCTTGAGATGTAAGATAAAGCTGGCTCCCCCAGTTACAGTCTGATCTTACCCAACCCATTGCTGGTCCAAGCACAGCTGTAGAAGTTGGGTCTTTTGCGCTGTCCCTAGTTTGATGGGTACACGCTAAACGCCTTGGCAGCACAAGTGGATACACATTGACATAAAGGCATGTCATGATATAGCCACTGTCATGGGATCAGCTTCGTAATGAACCCCTGCTAAACCAAATGAGAGGACTAACAACCGACACCCAGGAAAAAGCCAACCAACTTAATGGGTATATTGCGTCAGTTTTTCACAAACTCAAAGGGACCACCCTGCTTACCATGGTGCGAGAAGGCCAGGGTGAGGGTGAATTTATACTCTACATCGCTGTAGACCATGTAAAGGAACACCTTGAGAGGCTGAACACCTTCAAGTCAGCTGGTCTGGACAGTTTGCACCCCAGGGTACTTAAGGAGCTGGCAGGCATCATAGCTCAGCCCCTGGCAAGGATCTTCAAAAACTGGTGGCACTATGGTGAAGTGCCCGAAGATTGGAAGAAGGCCAATGTGGTGCCTATCTTCAAGAAAGGGAGGAAAATAGATCCAGGGAACTGCAGGCCTATCAGCCTGACCTCTATCCCTGGGAAGATCTTGGAAAAAATTATCAAAGAGACCAGGCCTGGAATAAGCTGCCTCCAGAGGTGGTGCAGGCGCCTATTCTGGACTCTTTTAAGAAATGTTTGGATGCTTATCTTGCTGGGAACCTTTGACCCCAGCTGACTTCCTGCCCCTGGGGCAGGGGCTGGGCTTGATGATTTTCCAAGGTCCCTTCCAGCCCTAACGTCGATGAAATCTAATGTTAGTGGGCATGTATACGCTATGCCTGGCCAGTCCCCAGGTTGTTACAGCGGTGCACCCTGTTTGCTCTGTTCCGCTGCCTGAGCAGCATTGTGCAGAGGAAACCTTGGGAGGCAAAAGGAGACTTTCTCCTCTAGTTCTTGGGAAACATTTTGCAGTGGAGCCCTAAGGACGGGCACGGGTACTTCTGTTTGCCAGTTCTTATCATGGCTTGAAAACCCGTTCTCATAAAATTATGTTCCAGGTCTGTGTAAAGGTCTAGCCCAAAGGCCTAGTTCCCAGAGCAGTCCCTCCCCACCACACGCGTTAGCCCCAGATCATATCTATTGTGTAACCCCTTAACACTCACTGCGAAGGGCGTGGGAAGAATGAGAGTGAAGCCAGGCATTTTAATAATTACCACAGAAGGCGGGGGAGATTTGTGCCTTATAGACCTCGTATATGCAGAATAAGCTTTTAGACCTCGTATATACAGAATAAGCCCAGGTTTACTTCACCAGATGCTGTGAAAGGACATGCACAGAGCAATTACTACAGATAGCAGATTAGGGTGCAAAGGAGCTTGCCCCAAACTGTCCTGAGTGAGCTTGAAGAAACGAGTTTTTGTTGTCCAAACCAGGGCAAGGAGCCTTGGATCTGCTCACCTCCTTCTTTGGGCCAAGCTCAAGCAAACCCAGCTCTCATAAAGCCAATCAAGTTACCCAGACCTGGGCTGATTTTTGGCCTGTGGGCTTTGGCCCATAAAATTCACCCAGGGAATCACCTGCAGAGTTAAAAACATTGCTTATTAGTTGCTTCTCTTTAGAGGGCTTTGTAGTATTTTACTTCCAGAAAACAGGAGGCAATGAAAGCATCTGAGGATCAGCAAGCTATTGCAATAAAAATGAGCTTGAATTTATATGACCGGGTGGGCGAGAGACAGGTGGGTATTCAATTAAGTCATATTTGGGGCCAGATTCTCCAAAGAGCTCAGCACGTTGGTGCACGGGGCTCATAGCAGACCATTAGTGGTACAGTGACAACTGTCGGGTGCTGAGCCCTTTGGGAAGCGAGTCCACGCAGCCCCAGGGAGCGTGGTCACCTGCTAATCAACACCGAGCTTCCCACAGCAGAGTTGCACACCTGGTGCACCAGGAAGAGTTTAGCCTTGGCAGTCCATGCATTCAATGACTTTCTCATTAAAACTGCCAGCTGTGGGACTGACAACTGAGAACGGTGGCAGCTACAGGGTGGCTGTTTTGTCAGGGGAACCACGGGGCTCACGATGAATGCCACACGGGTACAAACCACTAACACGTCTTCTGATAGCAACAACCTTTGGTGTCTACTAGTCTGGGCTGAGATCCAACGGGTGGCCCAGGGGTAAAAGAAGCTGCAAGCTATTAGCAGCTCCTCCAATGGCTAATCTGCTTTTGAAAATAATTTGATGGTAATTATCAACCTGCTACAAGTCCACTGGGTAGCACTGTTGCTTCTTCCTGCTCTTGGCTGAGCACTAGGCTGAGAGCTGGGTAGCCTGTTTTGCCTTTCACAGGTTTATTTAGATGCTAAATCCTTCCAAGCAGGGCTACCCACAGTTGGACTCTCTAGATACGACCGTGAGATAAGTTTAATGTGATGGGTTCAGAGGGCAAATGCAACCGTGCAGGCAGGTGACCATTTTGCATGGTATAATGATAAAAGCTTGCTGTCTGATGGGTGTATAAGCTGGTTAGTGAACCTGCAGCCTGGCTTTGCCCCTCGGGGCTCTTCAGCTAGTTCTTTTAAATGCAAACACAGACCTTACACAAACTAAGAGATCAGCAAACAAAATCTGATAGCCCTTCTCCAGTCCTTTTGCTCCGGCCACTCTGTAGCATTGAGCTTGTCTAGATTCCAGCTAGTCTCCTGCTCCTGGACTTTGCTTTCCCTTAGCTCAGGCTCCCTGCTCTCACCCTTGGGTTTTTAACTGACCACCAGCAGCTGAGTTTCTACCAAAATGCTCCCACTTGAAGAACCAGCCCACCTTGTTACAGCCTGGCTTCCTGCAGGATGGCACTTCAACTCTCCAGGCCATGGCCTGGGACAGTTGAAATATGAGGCAAGGCAGAGAGTAGAGGGAAGTGGTTCAGATAAGAATTCCTCCAGGGTATGAATCTCTCTCCATCCTTGAAAGCCTCAGGTGATGGTCAGACAAGTCAAACAGGGGCAATTTGTCATTGAGGCAATAGTCAGACAATGCCTGATGGGTATTAGGATTTAGGACTTCTGCTGCCACTCATGCACTTGAGTCTCTGGGTTAACCACTTCATTGCCCTGTGCTACAGCTTCCTCAGCTTTATAACAGGAGACTGGCAATCCTTATATAAGTGCTTTTATATACATTTATAAAGTTTTTTTCATGTATAACTTCAAGTTCCAGGCTCAAACGTCCTTTTATTTCCATCTCTTTATAGCTCTGGTTAAATGCAATATCTGCTGTTCCAAAGAAAAGAAGGATCATCATCCATTTCACAGCTACATATAAAGGCTATGGGGCTGCATAAGGTATCTTTCCACTCTCTGCAGATCTTGTCTATTTAGAACTGAACTGTCCTGGATGGTGACTCTCTCACTATGTCTCTGTCCAGCACTGAGGACCATGGATGTTTCCAAGTGCAAGTACAATATTAATAGGGCCATTTTAACCCTTTAGTGGGCCCTAGGCAAACAAACGTGTGGGCCCCAGGCCGGTTGAGACCCCCTCGTCACCCCAGGGCTGCTGGAAGGGAAGGGACAGGGCCATTCGAGCCACCACTGTGAAGGGAAGGACCAGGGCCCCACACAGCTCAGGGCCCTACACACGTGCCTAGTTTGCCTATGCATTCATCCGGCCCTGAATATTACTAATACCATGATTATTTCCCCATTCTCATTTAGACATTTTCAGCCATCAAATGAATGTGCCCATTCTTCTAGAGAAAGGGAGACAAGTATTCCTGGTTAGAACTATAGCTAATATCTAATCCCTGAGGATACAGAAGCAGAAGTATCCATGATGTTTGCTTTCTTGCATTGTGATTGGGCAACCCAATGACAAATGCCCAATATTAGATGCCAGAGCACAGGGAGAATCTCCCTCCCAAGCTCCAATACTCATTAGAGTATTTGGCCTGAAATCTTCACCAACATAAAGAAAATGAGGTTTGTCGGAGTAAATTAGGCTACAGGTATAACTTACAAAGAATGTAGCCAATTATGTAACACAGCTGATGGTATTTGGCTCAGTGGGAAATTGCTGTTAGACCCCAGCAGCAATGAAATACTGGCTTGAGAAAGTTCTGAGGAGCTGTAATTTAGTTTGCATAACTACAGTTACAATTATATTGTAAAAGGCAAGAGGGTCGGTGATTACTGATTAGGTACAGAAGCCACACCTTGCCCAGGGTGTGATCTGCATTGTTTGTCTTTTCTGGAGCTTTCCAACTGCCCTTACCCTGTGCCGAGCAGCAGATTTTAAAGCCCTCCTTAAATGAACACTAAGAGTTGAAGCTGGTTCTTGGTGATCCCGACAGAACGGAGATGATAAGAAAGCTTTTTCTGGTGCTGTAAAGTCTTTTGTGATCGGTTGTTGCTGTCCATTTATGGGCAACTAGCGCCTCCTGAGTCTGGGGGGGCACCCACAGGCACCGCCGGTGGCAGCAGGGGCAGAGCTGGTGAGCTCCCTGTCGGGTAGGGGTATGTGCCCCCCCATGTACCTGCTATGTGTCGCCTATGCTGTTATTACTACTTCCAGGCAGCACACAGTGTGATTCCTATCTGACACAGCATGATCCCTTCCCAGGGCAGATGAGGGATAAGAAATATTTTTTAACTTCTAAATATATGCAAGTTGAGGTACCAACTCCTGTAGAGCAGGTCATCTGCAGAGACTAAACCCAGACTATTTGCATCTGAAAGCATGAGCTTGCATGCCTTGAGCTAAGGCAACATGCCAAGGAGGTAGGAGTAAGTACAAAAATAGATTAGACTGCTAACGGGGGCCACCATCATGACTATATTCAGATAGCATCTAATGGTTTCAGGCAAGCATTGAGAGATAGGACTTGTGGATTCCAGTCCACAATCTGCCACTGACTTGCTATGACAGTTTGGCCCAAATCCTTCTCTGACTGCAACATTCCCCTAGCTTCTTACAGAGAAATGCAGTCTTCAAATGAAAGGCTACGTATTGCAAAAATCATTGCAATTGTGACCCATAGCTACTTTGCCTCTTCACAAAAAAAAAATTAAGCTGCCAGACACCTAATAGGGATTATCTGGATAAAGAAGGGGGCCAGCTGAGGGAGGAGATAACAGATTTTCCAGAGAGCTTTTGTTGGGTCTGAATGAATTCAAGTCGGCAAGGCAGAATGAGCTTCGTCCCAGGGTCCCGAAGGAACTAGCAGAGGGGATCTTGGAGCAATGATCTTGATAAAGTCATAAGGACTGGAAAAGGGCCAACGTAGTGCACCTCTTTAAAAACAGCAGGAAGGAGGACCTGGGGAGCTACAGACCAGTTAACCTCACCTCAATACCTGGGAAGTTACTGGACCAGATCCTAAAGAAGGCCATTTGCAAGCATCTGGGGAGGAAAGACTGATCACAAGCAGCTAGCATGCATTTATGAAGAATATTGTGTCAAGCAAACCTGATCCCCTTTTGACAAAGTAACTGCTTGGATGAATGAAGGAGAACCTGTAGATATCTGAACTTCAGCAAGGCTTTTGATAATGTCCTGCATGACCTTCTCATAAACAAATGAGAGAAATGTGGGCTGGATAAAACTACTACAAGGTGGATAGATAACTGGCTCAAAAGCCATAAGCAAAGGGGAATTTTTTAATGGGTCCATGTCAGAAAGGCAGGAGGTTTTGAGTGGAGTCCCACTGGGGTCTGTTCTGGGCCCAGTGCTGTTCAATGCATTTATTAATTATTTGGATGCTGGCATAGAAAGTTTCTTGAGCAAGTACGGGGATGTCAAGGAGGATTTGAACATGTTGGAGGATGCGAGCGCAATTCAGAAGGATCCTGACAGATTGGAAAGTTGGGCTAGAGCTAAGAGGATGACGTTCGATGCAGACAAGTGCAAGGTGGTACGCCTTGGGAGGAATAATCCAAAGCATAAATACAAAACGGGGGACACCTAGCTGGATGGCAGCTCTATAGAAAAGGACTGGGGACTTCAACTGAGGGGTGGCTATTCTGCTAGGAGCAAAGCCAGAGGTTCCTGGCTAGAAAGTCTTGCCCCTCCATTCAGGGTCAGACCAGTAGCCATCTTTGGGGTCAGATTGGCCTGGCCTGGAGGGGTTTTGCCTTCCTCTATAGCAGGGTCTGTGGGGCCCTCTACCCAAGACCTCTTTAGAGTATATTGACAACATTTTATAGACACAGGACATGGGCTGCCGTGGTTCCCCTGCTTTACCTGTGGCAGGTTAGGGTGTTAGGTCTGTGCTGTGTCAGGGTTGAGGATAGTCTTATGTAGAGTTTAGATTACGGTTGTATGGGCTGGTTTAGATAGCGATGATCCTGCTTCAGGCAGGGGGTTGGACTCGATGACTCTAGATTTCCTAGTTTTTAGGGTCAGAAGGGACTTAGATCATCGAGTCCGACCCCCTGTCTTGGGCAGGAAAGAGCGCTGGGGTCAGATGAGCCCAGCCAGGTGTTTGTCCAATCTCCTCTTAAATACCTCCAAGGAAGGGGACAGCACCACCTCCCTTGGAAGCCCATTCCACATTTTGGCAACCATCACTGTAAAGATTTTTTTCCTGATGTCCAATCTAAATTTGCTCTCCTTCAGTTTGTGGCCATTGTTTCTAGTGACCCCAAGGGGCGTCCTGTTAGACATTGTATCCCCTGTTTCTTGCTGTCCCCCCGATGGGTTTGTAGATGGCCACAAGATCATCTCTCAGCCTTCTCTTGTAGAGGCTGAAGAGATTCAGGTCCCTCAATCGGTCCTCTTAGGGTTTTTTCTGTAGGCCTTTAACCAGATGGGTGGTCGTCCTCTGAACCTTTTCCAGGTTATCTACATCCCTCCTGAAGTGCGGCATCCAAAACTAGACGCAGTACTCCAGCTGTGGCCTGACCAATGCCGCATAGAGGGGAAGGATCCCCTCCCTGGACCTGTTTGTGATGTACCTACTTATGCAAGAAAGAGTGCAGCTAGCTGTACTTGTGACTTATTCATATTGGGGACTCATGTTCATTTTGGAGTTGACCACGACTCCGAGATCCCTCTCCGCTGTTGTGCTGCTTAGACTGGTACCTCCCAAGCTATAGGTGCGTTGATTATTTTTCCTCCCCAGGTGCAGCACATGACACTTATCTTTGTTAAACGGCATCCTATTCTGTTCCACCCACTTCCCCAGCCTGTCCAAATCCACCTGGATTTGCTCCCTGCCCTCTAATTAGTTTACCTCTCCCCATAGCTTGGTGTCATCTGGAAACTGGGACAGGGTGGTTTCTACTTCCTCATCCAAGTCACTAATGAAGATATTGAACAGTCCCGGTCCCAGGACAGAGCCTTGGGGGACTCTGCTGCCTACATTTCTCCAGGTAGAAGCCAACCCATTCAGCACCACTCTCAGGGTGCGTCCCGTAAGCCAATTTTCCACCCACCAGACTCTGTAATAATCTACATTGCAATTGTTTAATTTACTTATAAGAATTGGGTGTGACGCTGTGTCAAATACCTTTTTAAAATCCAAGTAAATAACATCTACTTCTATTCCTTTGTCCAAGCATTTTGTGACCCAGTTGTAAAAAGAAACCAGGTTAGTCAGGCAGGATCTGTCTGCTATGAACCCATGCTGGTTGCCCCTGAGGTCCCTTGCCCTTGCAGGTCCCTTCCAGCCCTACTTCTCCATGACATCTATGACATGGCTCCAATGACGTGAAAGGCTGCAGGGATCTTTATCCTTTTTTCCCCCCTCTCATTTTACTCCTCTTTTCACATCTGTTTAAATTTAAGATCTCTGCAGCTCAGGAGGAAAGAGAGATCATCGTTTATCTCAGCTCTATATGTACAGGACAGGGGGCTGGCCCTTCTTTAATGTTTCCAAAATCAAGGATTTTAAAGACTGCGGCGGTTCAGGCACTAAATTGGGGGGTTTGCTAATGAGACCAAGCATTTTTTCTGAGTGGGTTCTTCACCATGAAAACCAAGTGCAGTAGGACCGGGAAGGCGCGTATAGGTGGCTAGTGAGATAGTGGAGCATAAAGACTGCCTGGGGAATAGCATCCGTCAGATAATGTCTCAATGGCTCATAAAAGAGTGTATAAACCAGGTTTTTCTTCCCAGATCTTTTCTCCCTCTGACATTTGGCTGCCACGTATCATGTCTTGGCTTGGTTGGGTAGAAATGAAGCCATAACAAAATGGACCAAGTCATATTGGTATGACTCCATTGGAGCACTTGGCAGAGGGCAGGATTGGGCAGCTTCCAGTGGTTTCTTAAGGTTTCTTCCAGTGGTTTCCTGTGCATGCGCTGCCCACCCGCTCCTTCCCCATGCCTATCAAGAGGAAATGAGGCTGCCACTCTCGAGACCTCTGTCCCCCACATGCAGGAGTGGTGGGAGGGGATACCTCATTTCCAGGCCCAGCGGGCGCGAGCGGTGGCGGGTGATCACGTGGGGCTTTACTCCGGGTTGGGTATTCAGACAAGAGGTGGGTGCCACGCTTCTCATGCACTTTTGTGCATGCTCAAAAGTGCAAGTTCAGGCTTTGAAGAACTTTATAGGCCAAAACGTACGTGTTCTCCTGACCCCTTCTTGCAGCGATAAGAGAGAAGGGGGCATTTAGGGAAAGCAAAAGGTGACAAATTTGCGACTGATGAAGAGAGAGACTTCCCTGCACAATACACAGCTGGCCTCTGGGACTAATTGCTAGAGGGTCTCGGGGAGACCGGGTGCATCTGGGGCCATTTCTCTAGAAGTAACGCACACCTCCAGAGTGGGAGCAATAACACAGAACCAAAGAGGTTTAGCAGGGATCTAAACTCCCCAGTGGCAGGACATGAGCCAAATTCGAACAGGGATATCCTTTACCCGCACTCTGCAGGATTTTGAAATCTTATTTTCGAGCAGCTGGTTCTGACCATGGTTTAGAAAGAAAATGCTGGACTAACAGGTGTAATGCAGTCTGGCAATACCTGTGTTACTACGGCAGGTAGGCATTGTACATGCTTCAGTACATACAGCTGGACACAACATTCCCAGCATCCTTCTTTTGTTGCTCAAAACTGATTTTTAATTTTTTTTAGATTTTTTTGCGTGTGAAAAATTGCCGACTTCAGGGAGCACTTTTTTTGCCGCATACAATATTTTAAACATTTTTAAAAGGCAGCATTGATTTTAGCACAGATGGTTTCAAAGCCATTATCAGAAAGGCCCCATGTTCCCAAATCTAGGTTTTTTTGGTAAATGGGAAAAAAATGCAAATTGCTGAAAAAACCATGGGGACAGGGTTCATGAAAATACCCAAGGAAATGAATAAAAAAATGCCTCGAAAAATTTGAGCTCTGCAAATGAATGAAGCAACTTGAACATTTTTAATCTTTTTGGTGAACATTACTATCATTTGTCAACCAGCTGTACCAGGATGTGTGCACATTTTGGGGAAATGCAAAGTGCTAATGTTTGTGCTTGGACATGCTGAAGTCATTTCTGGTTGTATTTGCAGCTGCTTTTCCGCTTCCCAGCTCCACGGGTCCTGCCCCTGCCTCGGCGAGGCTCAGTAATTCAAAGCCTCTCACTCGCCCGGTTCTATAGTACTTGGAAAGTCTCATGGGAGGTGCTGCTCGTGTCTCATCTGGAAAGTGTCTCATCTAGAGACAGAGCAAAAGTGATTTGGTGCTTCCTGCCGACGGCTCCCCGTGACCTCATGCTGTAGGCGCTCCTTTAAAACCGGAGTGGCAGAGCAGGTTGCAGTAACTTCGGCAGTCAGAAATACCTTGGAGCTCTTGGCAGCTTGCTACTCTGTGCGAAAGCAGCCGTGGGTTGAGAGAGGGAGCACAGGTAAGCTAGACCCAGATGAGACAAACACCAGATTTGCTTAGAGTCTTTCCTCTTTTATTTCTCTGACTTCTGTGATATTTTCGCCTGGGCTTCCTCCGCATCTCTTATCCAATTCTTGCTGGGGGCTATTTTCTGCAGGATATGAGATCTCCTTACTGAAGCCCTGCTTCTGTCTTGCCTCCCACCTTATGTCATCATTTCCAGCAGTGCAGAAGTGAGTGCAATATAGATGCAAAATGCTGAGGGATCAGGATGATGCTGATATACGTGCACTTTGCTGGGATACAAATGGCCTCATCAAAGTGCTGGGCCAGAAGGCATCAGGCCCCGTTGTTTTAATCTGTTTCTATTTTCTTTATTTTTCTATCATGATGTCCCCACTCGTGCTGAGGAACTAGACGAGTGTCTTAAATGTAGTCCCTTAACGACTATGATGAGGGATGGCTCAGTTTGCTTGTGCATTGTGTACAGTACATTTGCTTTAATGTGGCTTTCCCCATTTCTCTCCCTTTCACATTCCTTTAGAAAATGCAAAGAAAGGAAACTGGTCTCATTGGCACCATTGTATATCTGGAATAAGTCCATTATCTCAGATTGACACTGGTATAACTGGGAATAAAACTGACTTTCTGCACTCGCTTTTGGAAAGGAGCACTTATAAAGTACAAGTTGTAAACGTGGAGCAATAAGCTTTTCTTAGATCAGCATTTTTCACCCGCTAGGCTATTGCCTTTCGGTGCTTTAAAAATGTAAGGCACAATGCGGTTAGTATTATCATGCCATATTTTAGACTTCACAGATACGGAGAAGTGTAAGTACAACACTCGTTATCTTTGTATTGTGTCGAAAGAATTCAGGTGCCCAAATCTTGTTGGTTTTCTGTGGCTATCAGGTACTTGAGTCTAAGGTGGCATTTTCAGTAGTGTCTAAGTGACTTAGGAGCAACAGCCAAAATTGTAGAAAGTGATCAGTGATCTGGGGTATTGGGATTGAAATGCCTGATATTGGACAACCGCCTGCTGAAAAATTAGGTTTTTTATTGCATCTCAGATTGCCCCCCCTCAACTATCAATCCCTGTTGAAGTTTCATCAAAAGGCAGTGGAAGTTACATTCCTAAGACTTAGCTCTACTAAAAAGCCCAAACTTTATCATAAAGATGTTACAATTGCTAAAACACTGTGATGAAACACTCATTTCACAAGTAAGTTTTTGAAGTGGCAGTTCACACAGAGGGCAGGAAGCTCCACCTTCAACCCCAGAGTTGAGCTGGGGTTGAAAAATCCTTTTTGGTGTGCCAGTCCAAAATACAGAATAATGGACCTGTTTAAAAAAAAAAAATGAGAAGAACACTGAAGATGAGGTCTGTTTTGGGACAGGGACAACTTTTGGCTTTCAAGAGAAAGCAGGAGAGGAGACAAAGCATTCCACTTTCTACTGCCTGCCCTTTCAAAATGCAGTCTTCTGCTGTCGGTCATCATCATGATGTTCTGGGATCTCCAAAGGCATGAAAGATCAGCACCCACCGAAGCTGCACGTCACTGCTGTCTATGCAGCCACATGGCCTGTGTTTCAACCCAGCCCCATTTCTGTTTCTTCCCCCTTCATTTCTTCGGTATTTACCCAGAGGAGTTTCTTATCTGTTGGCAAGCTCACTTCCCTGAGCTGTGCACTAAAGGTGGAGTTCACCTGGTGTAGAGGAGCAGCACAATCCCCTTGCTGCACTCAGACCAAGAGGTGAGTGCAGCCTAGGAGCTGTGCCAGTTTTCTGCCCAGGGATGAAATTCATCCCTGGAGAAATTGTGGAGGAACGGCTGATTTACAAGAATAAACCCAGGGAGCAGAGCTCAGCCATTCCTGGGAGGGACTTTACTCCCGTTTCCCAAATGAGAAGCTCTTCTGCATAACCATGAAAATGAACTTAAGGGAGAAGAAACAGAAACAGAGCTGGGTTGAAACACAGGACCTCCAGCAGCAGAGGTGGCCGCTGGGGATGGACAACAGGGCTGAGAGAGGTCCTGGCGGCAGGTCCAGGGAAGCGTTTCTGGAGCGATGATGAGCATTTCCGGAGTCGTGGAGGGAGGTGAATGAACATGCTGCCTGTCCACATGCAGCAGGAAGCCCAAGAGGCTGGGCTAGCGGGGAGGACATTGCAATTGTGCTTGAACAGATTGGAGACGCAGGACAGGCAGAGCTGGTTAGTCCCCCTCCTCTGTGGCACAGACTCACCAGCTTCTCTCCCTATGCAAAGACAGCCCAGGAATGCCAAGCATATTTTCCTACCTCAGCGCAGAAGTGGACTGGTGCGAAGGCAACTTTGAGCACTCGCGGTCCATTGCGGAGTACTACAACACGGTGAGTGTGCAGCTGCTTCCTCGCACATGGGGGGCGTGGGGCAAATGCTGCTGACTGCGTCTGTCGGGGGAACCAGCTCACGGAGCTGGGATAGACCAAGCCTTCTCAGAAGTGGGCTTGTGTTTTTGCCATCTCCAAGGACCCTTGAATTTTGTTGCCTGGCTGCGGGTCCCTTGCTGGGTGGGAGGTTTCTTGCCTATAAAAGTAAATTGGTAATAGCCTTGGCTGCTGTCAACAGGTGTGGGACAGGTTCCCTGTGAGCTCTGTCGATGCTCCTTTACCCAGAGTGGTAAAAATCCTGATATTCCAGTCCTGCAGCTTTCCTGCCATGTACGGTGTATCCACAGCAAGGCTTATACAGCAGATATATGCACAGGAAAGGCAAAGCTCAGAGCTGAAACGCCTCACTCTGTGCTTGCTGTATGCCAGGATTTGAACCCAGCACTAAGAAAGAGTGAGAAAGCAGTGATAGAGTAACCTTTCTCTCAAAATGCTTCCTCCTTGTCCCAGTGGTTTGGAGCTGGATTAGACACAGTGGGTGCACCTTACTACGGAGCTAATTAGCTCCACAGTAAAGCATCACTGTCTACATGTGCGCCCATACTAGGGCACAGTAAATTAATTAACTCCGCTATAAGATAGTACTGTCCTGGACAACAAATCCTACAGCGGAGTAGTTACCTACACCAAAACGTATGTGAAGATGGTGACCAGAGCTGGCGGGGGCACAAGGGTGCTACAACTGCTGGCTAGCCCCGCACTGCATCACCCTCGTGCTCCAGCCAGCCCCTCCGCAACATGTTGAGCCAGGGCAGAGCAGCCCCAGGCCGGCAGGCTGATGCCATGGGCCTCCTGCCAGCCGAGGCCACTCCGTCCTGGCTCAATGTGCTGTGATCCTGGGCACACAAGTAAATACTGCACCCAGGAGCAATAAACTCTTGTGCGAACTGTGCCAAAGTTTATTGTTACATGCTAACTGCACATGTAGATGCACCTAATGCATGTGGATTTATGTCCCTTCAACAGCTCTCACTCCTGAACTTCTCAACACCCATAAAAGTGCCTCCTTGGTTTTTTATACTGCCTGGTTTTAAGAATTGCCTTTTAGTTGCCTCAGCACAGTACAGGGGAACCTGCAGGACCAAATGCCTATCAGCGTCTCTTCTGCTGCTAGGCCTATTCAGTTAGGGCACTAACTCAAAACATGCCAGCCTCGGTGGGGAGAAGATCCCGCACTACAGCAAGCAGGCACAGGTGCTACTGACAGCAAAGGGCATTGCACCAAGGCTGAATTCAGTCCAGGCAGAGCTCCAGATTGGTGCAAATTGCATCCCTTTTATACACTCAACCCCAAAAAACTGTCGCAACTGCTGCAAGTTATGCTAAATGATGCAGCCACTTGGGACCCCTTCCGATCACGAAGTCCCTGAGTGTGTAACCTGCCCTGCCATTCTCAGTGCATTGCTGCTGGATGGATCTCATGAGAACAGACTGGGAGATGTTGGGGCAGATACTAACATCTGCACACGCAGACCTGCTTTTTAAAATGTGACTAGTTACTTTGGGACGTCAGTCTTTAGGAGCCCAGCCAGAGACGCTCCACAATGGCTAGAGTTCCTGAAAGCGCAGAGGAATCCACTGTCTGTAACTCAGGTGGGCATCTCCAGGTGGGCACAAGTCCTCCTGAAAAGCCTTGGCCCTAAATCCATACTTAAGCACCTAAATAAATGGAAAGGTGACATTTTCAGAAGCCATTTTTCAAAGAACGTGGGTCTTTAAGGGAAGATTTTCAAGGATATTCAGGCTCCTAAAATGAAAATAGGAGCCTGAGGACCTCACTCCACTTAGACCCATTCAAAAATCTTACATATCTTTGAAAGTCAGACTTATAGGAGCTCACATCCCTTTAGCTTTCAAGGGGACATGCTCATGAGTGCCCAAATCACTTTTGGAAATGTAACTAAGGTTTCTAGATTAGGAGTTTTGGACAATTCTGCTAACTATCAATTTAGCGTCAAAGGATTAGCACCTGTACTTTTAGATTATAGCCAGCATTATGAAGCTAACTAGGTTGAGTACAATTCCTTCTAGCCAGGACTCCTGCACCAACTTACCCCTTGCAGGAGAGGAGAACAACTGAAATGAAGAGTGAAACCAGATTACGCCGACGGGTAAACGGCATGGAGTTCCTTTGGGGGATTAAGTGATTGTTTCTCTCTAACTGAACACAACGCACTTGCTCCCAGTGAGGGAAAGGGCTTTTTTTTCTGGTTCTGTCACTGATCTCACTCACTCCAGTTTTTCTGCAGTTGAGTCACTCTGGACCTAGGTGATTTTGATCTAAATCATCCCAGGCCAAGAAAAGTTCCCTGAGGCATGTGTTTAAGGGTGAATTTAATCCCTATGAAAGGTGAATTTAATCCCTCCAGATTAAAGTACATCTGCAAGCACTGTCCTGTCTGGGAATAGATTTAGATCATTTCAGACCTGCTCATCTGTATTTGATCCTCCCACCCAGGCATATAGGCTGGCTCCTGGCCGCTGGGCATTTACAGCTAATCCATGGAAGTCAATGGGAGTGAGACTATTCAGGCCTGTGGCCAGAGGAGAATCAAGTCCATTCTTTTCATTTCTACACGTCCGTCCGTCCGTCCCCCCCGGGTAAACTGCCCGTATTTTCACTTTTAAAACCACCCCCTATGCCCGTCCCTAAGAGCTCCTTTCTACTGGGCCCTGAAATCAAGATATAACACTTCCAGACCTTGTCCCAGCAAACATCCCCACACCCACACACTCCTGCTCTCTCCGAGGAGAATGCGATTACAGCACTCGCTCATGCGATGCACCATTCAGCAAACTGCATCATTTATCTCATGCTCTCCAACGGGCAAACCTAGGAGTCACTGCTACGGGTGGCTGCTGCCAGGCCACTAGTGGCAAATACTGCACTGACTGTGGTTGCAGCACCTTCCTGAGATGCAAATCCTTTTGCTTGTGGATCAGACACTGCCGTTTACAGTCCTCTGAGAAGCAAACTGTGGTCTCAGACCGGTTCAGCTGGGCCCTAGTGAGAGGCATTGCTTTCTATGGAAGCAGTGTCTGGATCATGCTGAAATGCATTCCCCATGCAGAGCGCATTGCGCTCCTCTGCTCCTGAGATGACAAATACCTGTATCGCTGGGGTGCAGCCTGCCTCCAAAAGAAGCAGTGGCATTCAACTAGCCGGGCAAACTTTCCTAGAAACTGCTATGTCTAAGTGCCCAGAGACTGCACTCGAGTAACCAAGGGTGGGGATCGGTTAAAGGGGCAAACACAGTCCTCAAGATCAACTGCTGTCACCATTCTCCCATCGGTACCCAAGTCTTATGCAGGTGCAGTTTTCACTTCCTGAGCCCTCTTCTGTGTCAAATGCAAAGGGCTGGACTGGCCCCGGGAACAAGCTCAGGGCATGGGGCCCAGGCTGAGACTCACAGAAATCCCTGCTTCCCCTCTCCTCCATACAGGACATCAGCAGCACCAGCTCTTGCCATGGCACAGCTGAATTGCCCTTCCCTTCTGGCCATTGCACTGGAGATTGGGACCAGATCCAGGGAACCACCCATGGGAGGGACAGTAACATCTGCGACCTGTAATGGGAGTCAGCCCCACAAGGAAGTTAACCATGTTTTACATCCCTATACTTACTTATTAGAGCTATGCACCACCTTTCCTGATGAAGACTTACAGAAGAAAACAAATAGCTTGTAAAACAAAAGGGAGCAGAGAACAAAACAACTTCTACAAGCCGACAGTCTTCAAATAAATTATAAGCCAAACCGCCTAAACAGCATGCTAGCTCAGCCTTGCCTGCTAAATGCCTGCCCAAATAGGAAGGTCGTACAAAACTTCTGGACCATGTCCAGGTCTGGGGCCCAATGGGCCTAAAAGGGAAAGGATTTCCAGAGCTTAGGGGTGGCTACCCAGGACAACCTCCCACATATCTTTCCCAGGTGAACTGGATGCACTGATGGCACTTGCAAGAGTTTGCTCTTGAGATTCACCATTGAGGAAGGCAGAAATCCAGGCTACAGAAGCAGTGTCCCGGAGTTGTCTGTGGTAGCATTCATTCACTGCATTTCTTACCCTGGGACAGTAGTATTCAGCACACACAGGCCTAATCCACAGCTTGTGGGTGTCAGTGGGAATCTTCCTATTGACTTCTACAGACTTTGGCTCAGGTCCTGCATGATTCATTTAAACTAGAGGATTAGTCTGTTCCAGCTCACGGCTAGCGAGCTCTGCATGCTTGTCATTCAGTCGCTGGTTGGACAAGATGCTGGATGTTTTGCTGAATCCTTTGGGCGTGTGCGCACAATAGAAACAGCGAACAATAGTCCCTGGTGATGCATTCATAGATTGTGACTATTAATGGTGTCCTAACCAGTGCTGGTAACCTGATGAGGTGCTGAAGTTACAGAAGGTGTTGTGGCGGGGTAGAGGAAGGGGAGCAAGGCATATCTTTGGGCTCCAACACAAAAGTTGCTAGCATCAGGCTCTAAGGGGAACTTCAAGGATTCTCTCCCCACTGCAGAGCCCTTTATAGCCTATTTTTTGCAGCTTATTCTGTGTCTTGAACTTTTCATAGTGTTCCTATCTCCCCAACTCCCTCCGCCAAATCATCTGGGATAACCTTAGTTAGATCCTAGTATAACTAGCTTGGGTGTTGACATGACTGTGGCTGGCCCAGATGACCTTGCAGGCTCCTTTCAACCCAGTGATTCTGTGACTTAGTCCCCTGTGGAATAGATAACCTCCTCATCCTCCCCAGAGTTAGCTTGCTTTGTCCTTCACAAAGATCATCAGCCTGGCCCCCTACACGCTGTGCCATCATTTATGTCGGTACAGAGTGAATGTAAACTGCCCTTAAATCAGCAAGGCAGCAATTTATGCCTGCTTTGCACTTGTGTAAATGAGGGCAGCAGCGAATCAGGCCTTTTCTCTTTATTTCTCTGCTTTCTATTGCAATTGGCTCCATGAAGATTGAGGATGTTTTCTATTAAGCTTTCCCCCGCCGCATCTGGTTCCCTGCCATTGTGGTTTGGAGCTGATCATTCAGGATTTTAGCAGCATTTTTGCTGCTAAAAGGTTTTGCTTTGTCTTCTTATCAACCAGTGCAGTTATGTCTACTTCAGATACACCACTTGTGCCTTATTCTTGTGTTTAAGAGACATCATAAACCAGGGGTGGCTAAAATGCAGCTTGCAAGCCCCACATGGTTTAAAGGCAGCCCTGAAGAAAGTAGTAGTAGCAGCAAAACATTCCTTTTCTCCTCTGCATTTATTACTTTGTATTTCTGATTTTCTTCCTTTCTTGCTTATTATTTGTTCTAAGAAGTTGCTTAACAACAAATTCTTCTCTGCACTGGGGCCCTGTGCACACATCATTGACTCTGGGGCATGCACATCTCAAAAGTGCTGTGCCCTATGGCTCTTGGCCATGTTTAGCTGCAAACCAAAATCTTGACTGGTTAGGAAGTTTGGCCACCCCTGCCACAGAGCAAGGCAGTGACAGTTTTCTCTTTTAAGGCAGTGGTTTTCAAGCTTTTTTTGTACCAGGACCCATTTGTAAACATCAATGGCCAGTCCCAACCCAGTGCCCCGCATGCCTGACCCACGGCCCCCTGCCCCCAGGCCCCAGCCCCTCCCTGTGGGGGGCAGAGGAGGCCCAAGCAATTCCTTGCAGGCTGGAGCTCTACTTTTGGGTGTTTTAAGCCATTTTCCTTCATGCCACCTTTGTTCTCTATTTTGCAAGTACCCATAAAAATAATCTCTCTAAGCAGTCTTAATCTCGTCCACAATTAAACTCAAAGCAAGAACATTTATGATTACGAGTAACCCAACAAGTGCACTTCTCTCGAGACCCAAATTTGTTGCCTTGATCTTGTCGTGTGTTAAGTCACGGAGGAGTCTCTGTTCTCACAGGTCTGAGCTCTGCCCACCAAAGCACATCACTGCCTATTATTATAAACACGATCCACGATCCTATTATTATAAACACGAATTAATCACAATCAGTCGCTACTCTTAATTGCAGTACCACAGTGCATCATCATCCTACCGGCAAATCAGTATATCCAAAGGGACAACTGTAAGGTTGTGTAGGTGGATACGTGGAAAACAAAGTGAAAGGGCAGTAGAAAAACCAATCAGAGGTTGGTGACTGATGAGTCACTTGGGTGTGTACATGTATATACACACATATAGAGAGCAGTATTTGGAAGGTTTGTAATTGGTTTCAGTGGGAGAGAAACTGGGACAAAACCCATGCAAAATTCAAGGCGAGGAACCTTGGCACCGGTTGTTCTGGTCTCAATCATAGTGGTAGATAGAGTTAGAGGGATTTTCAAATGGTGCCTTGTTTCCAAGCCTCTCCGACAGCACTAAGTACATTGCCAATCTAGCAAAGCGCTTTAAGCAGATGCCAATCAGTCCATTAGGCGGGTCTGCCCCCTGCCTCAGTGCCCACCCATCGGTCCCATCAGTGAGGAGGGAATCAGCAGAGAGCCTGGCAGATCCCATGCTGTAGTCCCTGTAATCTTTCACCCAACTCCCAGATATCTCAGCTGCAGTGGAGCTGCCTGGCTGTTTCTGGGACTGGGATTTGCAGTCCAGGGTGGACAGGGGCACAGAAAGATGACCGGGCCGGTGGAGGTGTTATTTTGTCAATGGATTCTCCTTTGGGCTCGTGTGGGGGGGATGCCTGTGTTGCTTTTTGCACTTGATCCATTCAAACAGGCAAATTGATTTGGATCAAAATTTAATTGTCTCTGGTTCAGCCCCAGCATGGAAAATTTCAGCACAAAAGGAACTTGTTTGGGAAGTATGAGCAGCTGAAAAGGGGAGTTAGGCCTGGAATTGGAGCTTGACCGCAGAGCAGGGATCTCCCATGCCAGCCAGTATACTCAGAGCCTGAAGCAACTGGCCTTGCAGCTGTCAGTGGGTTATCTCCCAAGGACAGCCGGCTAGCAGGGCCACTGGACTACTAAGTCTGCACTCAGAGAAGAAGACGCCACTGTGATTGCAGATCTGCTAAGGTCCAGGACCTGACTGGAATCACACAGGTATAATCATCACCAGCAACACAGTGGAGCCAAAAAACCTATGTCCACCTACTGAACTTCTTTCCATGCATGGTGCGTTCATCCATGGCTGCAGCTGCATGTCTCTCTAGGTGCCTTTTCTATTAGCAGACTTCATGAGCAATGACCTGGCTTCTGTTCCTGACCCTGCCACTGATCCTAGGCAGGCCCCTTCCCTCCCACCCCTCATCTGTCTGGACTGTAAGCCCTCGGCAACACAGATCATCTCGCTATGCATCTGGTCTGTGCAGTTCTAGTTGTAGTTAGGGCTCGTAGGTGCTAGTGTGACGATAATGAGACTACACACCCAACCATCACACTGTGGAGTAGCAACTTGTAGGGAATTGCAAGAGGGCTTTATCAAGTCCAAGGGCACTGAGGGAGGAGAGGGCCTCCCTCCCTGAGAATCGCCCCCTTTCCATCACACGTTCTCACAATGCAGGCCTGGGTGCATGGCCCCATCATGTGTGTCTCTCAGCTGAACAAAGTCATCAGATGACATCTGAACTAGTTCGGCCATCTGTTCAGTCCCAGTACCTCTACTCAGCTTGGAAATCTCTGGCTGTGGCTTATTCTTAGTACCCAGAATACCATGCATCTAGATGGGTGCTATAACAGACCTAATCAGGACTCATGGTAGAGGTGAGATCTTTTATTAGACCAACTAGATTTTTGCACACACAAAAAAAAAAGTTCTTTAATTGCAAGCTTTTGGGCACAAACACCCTTCATCAGACATAGGAGAAAAGATGGTAACCTGGATACATGGCAAGCCAAAAGCTCATACACCAGGTCTAGTCTCTTGTTACACCAAACTGTCTTCCAGGAACTTGGTATTCTGGTCTGGGCAGCCTCTCTGGTGTCTGCTCCTGTGGTTAGCTGCCAAGGCTCTGTAGGCTCCAATGTCAGGCAAGTCTGGTTCCCAGCCCAATAGGACCTAGCAAGTGAACATCTTATTCCCAAACTTGAGGAGCCTCCATAAATCCCCACATTAAGCTAACTATGCCTAAGCTGCTATTGTGACAGAATTGTTCTGTGACTTTGGAGTACACAGTAGCCAAAAAGAAAAAAAAAATCCCCCATCTGCCTTCTGGACAAAGGCTATATTCTGTACTTATCACCAATTTAGAAACCTGTTCAGTTTGCCACCAAGTCAAGTCCTGCTCTGAGTTCCAGCCTGAAAAAACTAGCAATGAACTGAAACGCATATGGTAGCAAGATTTCCAAAGCACCCGAGGAAGTTAAATACTCTGCTTCCACTAATTTCCAATGGGCGCTTTTCAAAACTTCACCCAAAGCAATTAATCTTCATGCTATTAGATAGCCATAAAAGTAAACCCTCTGTGGGCCATTGCTGTTGTAGCAACAGGGATATCGAATGATTGTGAATGGGGAGAGAGATGCTCAGGAGAGAGCCTCACGAGGGAAATGTGGTGCCCGCTGTGAAGTCAGAGGCATCCTGTGAGAACAGAAAAATGTGTCAAGGCAACCAGTAATGCCTATGAAACCCAATAGCGATTTGCCAGAGAAACAGAGCCTCCTTTTGCAATGCGTGTTGGGTTCAGAGGATGCCAGCTGAAACAGCCACCGGCAAAAAACAAGCCATGGGTATGCCGAACAGTGGGACGCAGGCATCACTTGGATGCATCTTCCGGTTCCTCTGAATGCAACTATAGCAAAAGATGGATTCAAAGGATGGGCTTAACAACTGTAGTCTGAGTCCAGCATCGCAGAGCCTGGCTGGGGCCTAATGCTAAGCATTGCCTGGTAGTTCTCCCTGCTGCTTCTAATATTTTCACCGGATGACAATCTCATGCAAAATGAATTCAGGGTCAGTAAACAGCCATGGCCAAAGCCACGTAGGTTGCCAGGTCTTTGCAAGACTCCCCATAACCACGTCTGTACTCCAACCTTCAGTGTGCCCTTATACTTCAGTCCCAGGCCCTCCTCAGATAGCTTTCCTCATGCATAAAGCTCTGCAAACGCAGCATACTTTACTAACCCAGTCCAAGTTCTCACCTAAATAGAAACAGAGAAGCCTGTCAAATAATGTGACATGGACAAGACCTAAAACTCACTCATTGTCCCCTGGGAGCTGGGCCTTTGTGTGAACTGCAGAGCTAGAAAGCCAATGAGATGGTTCACTCTTACACGTGAATTCCTGTTGCCATCTGTGCACAGACTATATCACTGATTTCTACTGTCCTAAGAGTTCAGAGGAGATGGTTGCAAGCTGGTATCTCGACCTGCTTAAACTGGCCATGATTAAGTTGAGGCTGGAAATTAGAAGGAGGTTCCCAAGTATTTGAGCAAAGAGGTTCTGAAACAGCCTGCCAATTGGAGCAATAGGGGGGAAAATTAACAGCTTTTGATGGCACTCAATAAATTTATGGAAGGAATGGTATGACGTGGTACCTGCAATTAGAGGGGACTGGGCTAGGAGACTGGAGAGATTTTTCCAGTTCTCGCTCTTTATGTTCCTACTAGATGCAATGTTATGGAGTCCCAGCATTTAGCCATCAAGCTTCAGTGCCCTGGAGTCACTTACAGTTTCCTAAAATCGCTTGAATTTAATCATCGCATTTTCCAGTCTGGCATACTGCACCTCATTATACCTCTTCTTTAATATCTGAATTGTTGTACTCCATCTACTGTACTAATTAAATGCTAATGTTGAAATCAAGTCAGTAAAAGATGCTGATGCAATGCACATAGCAGCAAGGGTTACACCTGTGTGTGAAATCTCTAGCATCTGCTTTTCCTAACTCTGGTTTGCTGAGCTGTTAATTGAGCAACCAGCGATGCCATAAGATCATTCTTGCAATTTGCATTTTGCTGCACTTTCTATGTGCATTTTTGCTCTGTTGCTCCTTTGTGTTCTCCAAGAGCCTCTTAACTCAATTTTGAGGCATTTTTATTCACAGCCTATTTGGAATTTTATAGCTCTGGTTTGTTTTCTCCCTCTCTTTTGAGCTGTCTATCACTGATCACGGCAGCAGGACCAGAACTTCCCTTTGGTGGATGTGTCTGAACCTAAAAACTGAGTGATGGATAAGATTGCTCTGATTCTAGCCTTGGCTAAATTCCCAGGCAAGAGTGGAAATACAGCTGGATTGGGCAATAAATATACCAAGAACAGGCATCTCTTCTTGGCCTGAAAGATGCTATGAAGAAAAGCATTAGCTTGTCTCCCCACAGGCTTGATGAGGTTCAAGACCAACCCGCTGCAATTAAGAGAGCAGCCTCGGTTGTGTATCATGTGGCTGATGTGTAAGCTGAACATATTAGGGTGTGTAGCATACATATAACTACTTAAGTGTAGACTCAAGCCTTCTTATTTTCCACTTAGGGCCCTTTGGACCTCACAAGTCAAACAACGTTTGCACACGAGGGCCCAGATGGTGCAAGGAGTTGCTTAATACAGACCTGATCATAGGAACTGAGCCCAAGGTAGCACCTACATGGGGACAAAAGGAAGGACCATGGTGGTGAGGTTACAAGTAATCTCAGAGCGTAAGGGATGCTAGATTCAAAACTAAGCTGTGCTCCCCACTTCCCCTCCCCTGCAAAATAAGTGCTACTTTTCAGATGAGGTCCACTTGTACTCAGGGTATTTGTTCTTGCCTCCTCGCTCATCCTAACATCCTCCCTCCCCTAGCAGCTTCAGGTGGACCCCGATTCCTTTTGCTCTAAAAGAGTGGTTCTCAACTGTTTTAGACTCAAGACACCCTTCAATAAATGCCCATTTTTAGCTTTCACATTTTTTTTTTTAATAGAAAAAATAATTGAGAAATCCTTCTCTTGTGAAGTATCCTGAAAGACCACAATAGGCCAGAATGTTTTAGACACTATGGATTCCTATTTGAAATCTCTAGGTTTAGCTAAACAAGGTTCTTTGGGTAAATCCAATATCTTTTTGATACTATTTGAGTTGGTGTAATAATAGTGGCGAAATGCACATCAGGGCTGAGAAAATGGCAACAGCACGCTTTTGAACTATGGGTTTAGCTACTGAATCTTATGTAAGTGTTTGCATACCAAACAGTGCTAATAGCTGCACCCCAGGGCAGTGCTGTCATCATCGAGCCTGGATCTTGCACCTGCACCTCCGGAGGTATGGTACATCTTGTGCAGTGCGCTGGATGCCCTCGTGGAGGGTGTGGGGAGGTTAGGTGGCAGCTGCATGCTGGGATGGGTGCACGCCGAGCATCTGTCGCGGACGGGAGTGCCTGGTTGCTCGTGGGTTCACGCTTCTCACTGGGTGGCTACTCTCTCTCCAGTCTCTTGGTTCTGATCCTCGGGGGGAGTTTGCAGGGCACCTTTCCTGCACAGGCCTGCGGACTTCACTTTGTGGATCTGCTGGATGCAAGAAACCATGGATTAAATATAGATATTGGATTTATGGCACATTATAACCTACCTGCCATCAGATAACCCGTCTGCATTTCACCAGCTACATTTTACCACCTTCTCCCCCTTCCCTACCCGCCATGCCTTTTCACACCTATTGTCTCCCATTCCTTTTGAACCTTACTGACATGCATTTGCATGTTCACAGACCTGTATTTTGCATTTTGGCTTCTATTCTACCTAGGAAAGCACGTAAACACCAACAGACTTTCCTTACGCCTGAAGAAGGGTGTTTGTGCCCCAAAGTTGGCAAAGAACGATTTTTCCATGGGTTTAGTTGGTCTAATAAAAGACAGCACGTCTACCCGAAGAACCTTATCTGCAATATAGTGCAACTCCTTTAAGAGGATCTCATGGCACCCCAGGGTGCCATGGCTGGTTAGGAATCAGTTTGCTAAACCATTGTGGGACACTCCTGCATGTTCTTAAAGAGCTAAAATGTTTCACCCTAGAGGAGACAGCATTTCATTGGTAAGCTTCTGCAATGTGTTTAGGCTTGGGACGAAAAAGGCCAAGTCGAAATTCAGACAGACAGTGCACATATGAGCATTTCCAGTTGGCATTTAGCGCTCTTTGGCTTAACTCAACAACAGTCCTGACTGGCTCTGGGACCACGTGAGGCAGTGTTAACCAAAGGGCCATGATGTTAAACCAAGTCTTGTTTGAGCCACTCCTGGCATAGATTGGGTTTCACTTTTGCAGGGGTTAAATAGATGCTGTTAAGAGCACTGGGCTGTAATTTCCAAATCTGACTAAGGGCCCCTCTACAGCTAACATTTAGGCTGCAATTAATGTGTTAATCACAGCACAGATGGCAAGGGTGCTATATATGCCCCCAATTTAAAAGTGCCATAAAATGGAAAACCAGCCATAAAAGTGTTCCACTTATGATGTAGAACATTTTTATGGCTGGTTTGTATAGTGCCTTAAATCGAATGTGAAGCACATCCAGGGCTGGTGCTGACAATCAGCTCGTTGCTGGCCCTGGCCCCAGGACCACACCAGGTTACATCAGGCTGCAATGCGTTTGTACACACACTTGCACCGCAGCACAGGGCACTTTTAAAAGATGTGCATCAGTGTGGAGAAAATGGCGGCACACTTTTGAACTAAAACACCTTGAAGGTACTTTAGTTCAAAAGCACGCCGCTGCCATTTTCTGCATGCTGACGCACATTTTGCCACTCATACAACTGCACACGATGCAGCGCAGTGCGCATCAGCTCACATGTGGATTGCCGGATCTCCAGCATGTCGCGGGATGAAAAGGTAGGTGTATAAATGCCCTGGCTCTTGACTTGGTGGTGCAGAGAGACCCTGGGATCATGATCCTGGGCTTTCCCTTTACTAACAAAAGAAAGGGATCTAATCCCTTATCCCAAAATTGCAAATGTAGCATGGAAGGGGTTGCACTTGTTGGGAACAGGGCTCAGATCCTCTGGCACCTTTAAAGAAACATGTGCCAGGGGCCAAAGGGATACAGACATTATTGCTGGGAAGAGATGTGAATCAATATTCCTTGGCTGGCTTTCACACTGGTCCAGCTCCTTTGCTGATAAAAGCTATTTCCAAACCTAATTTACCTTTTACCATTTGGGGATTTTTTTGGACCTTCTCTAGAAGGAGCTGACCTCTCAGACGCATCCTGATCCTTTCTTGCTCTTTGTATGGTCACCCTTACTGCCATGTCAAAGATAGGAAATTGAGGTCACAAGAGGGAAAGCAAGTTACCCAAAACCATTGCCTTGGGAATAGGACCCAGTATTTCTTCACTGCTTCCCCTGGATAGCTACAGCCTTGCTTGACATGAATCACATGAAGAGATCTTGATTAAACGCTGTTAGCAGAGTGCCTTGAAGGTACAGAATAATCCTGTTACGTAAATTTTAAGAGCGTTAATAAAAAGTGCATCTTTCATCACGCAGTTTTGACTCCCTGACTCTTGTGATACGTCAGTGCACCGGCTAATCCTACCTGTCTCCCTTCTTGCCTGGCTCCACAGCACTGCACCCTCAGCAAATGCCCGCTCCCCAGCAGGTTTACCAGCTGATTCACCTATTCAAGTAAAACTCCTTAGTCCTCACCTCCCTGCCAATATGAACTGAATGCTACAGATGATACCAGGGGCATTGAAGGAGGAAGTCCAGGGATGAGGAGGGAGACAGAGATGGTCCGGGGCTGATGAGCTCTGGCCTTTCTGTTCATTTGCCCAGGTACAGGATCCAGTTGAAGTAAACTGGGCCAGACTCTGTCCTGCCACAGCCCCGCTGACTCCCTCCCTCTGCCCCAAAGACTGCTTCAGGCAGAGCGAAGGCAGCAGTCCTTACCTGCCACTGCCTCACAAGGGTAATTCTCCTGCCAGCTTCAGTCCTATTTGCTGCATGACACCTTTGCCTCCCGAATTTAAATCGAAAGTAATATAGATTGGGTGACACCTATGGTTCAACAAAGGTAGGTACCCATTTTTCAGATGGGGAACCTGAGGCACAGAGCAGTGATCTGGCTTGTCCATTGACACCCAGGCCCCTTTTCCCTGGAAACTGAATGTGTTTGCTGTTTGTTTTTCAGATCAGCAATGTGAGTTTCTTCATCATTTCTCCTGTCCTGCTGTACCTGAATAACCAATATGTCCAGGAGCACAGAAAGCCTGTGTACTATCTCTCTGGCATGCTCTTATTAGTAGGTACGTGGCAGGGTTATGGCAAGGCTCAACATAACCCAATTGCCTGCAGGTTTCAGTGGGATGAGAATGGACCTGCCGAGGAGGCAGACTCGACGCTGGGCTAAGCACAGCACAGAAGGCGCAGCGTAGGGCAGGCAAAAGACAGGATTTGTGGCATCTCCACTGGGGCCAGTGGCGCCAGGCAAAAGCTAAAGCAGACCTTTAGTACTTCCTTCGCTGAGCTGCTGCTTTGCACTGGGAATCCTGGTAAGGAGAGTGCCACAAACACTGCCTATGCCTAAGCCAGTGGTTTTCAAGCTTTTTTGGACTTGAGGCACCCGTTGCTTGGGCTCGAGGCACCTTCCATAACTTTTGTGAATTGAGTGGCATCCAATTTCAGAAATCGATTTATGTATTACAATGCTTACCTCCTACCTGGGCCATGGAGGTGTGAGATCATCCAGGCAGGGACAGGCCTGAGCCTGGCTTATCCGCTTAGTTTATTTGCTTATCTCCTCACATCTCATGGCATCCTTCAAAGGATTTGGCTGTACCCAGCGTGCCCTGACACCATGGGTGAGAATCACTGGCTTAAGCTAAGCCTACGTTGATCCCAGGGTAAAGTCTCCTCCAGCCTCTGGCCACCCCTTTACGTGCTCAAAAGGGCAGCCAGAACCCAGCCCAGGACATTATTCGCGAGTGCTAAATCTTCTCAGTAAAACTCTGGGAACCTGTCTGAATTGAGCCACTTTATTATTGACAACCACCTTCCGCCCCCAAGGGAGGCTTGAGGAGGAGTCTCAGGTTGTTGGACTGGTTCAGGGACACAACCTACAGTTTCGGGATCTCTGATTATGGAGCAGAGATGTCTCCATCAGCTGCTCCATTCTGGTTCCCACTGACTCTTGGATTCAAGAAGGCTCACAAGCAGGTGGGTAACTTGAAAGATCACTTCAATGGGATGGAGCCAGACTAATCACATACTCCGAGACCTACTTGAACCAGAGTCTAAATGTATATAAGAGTGAGCCCTCACCAGTAAATTGAAATTAGCTGCACATCAGGCTCGTCTGCCTTGCAGGCATCCATGCTGCCGTTCATGTAGGAGTTGCTGTATCCAGAGCCCAACCTCTTGGCTGCTCCTCACTGAGGACTGGGGTGGGAGGGAAAAAAGGGGTGGGGGGTGCAGGTTATTCTAGGAAAAAAGGAAAATATACCTACACAGCTAGCTTAGCATGTTAGGCCGCGGCATCCTCAAAACAGGCTCGCGGCTCCACCCAAGCTGCCTTTCAAACTGGAAGCAGTGTGGTTACACCCAGGCCTCATTGCTGACCAGCTAATTAGCACTGGGCTACTTGGCCCAGTCACCCATCCGTGGCAAATGCACACCCAAAGCACGGTGTAGATGCACCTGCACTGTTCTGGTTTAGGAGGCAGAGTGCATGAAGCAGTGCAGTGCGCTTGAGGCCGCCGCGGCTGTCTGACACGGCAAGTTTGCTGGGTCTATCTGGAAATGGAAGTGACCCCCTCTATCCCATGCTGAGGCCAACTCACAAGCCTGCCTGGGTGGCGTGAACAGAGTTTAGTGCAAATGAGAATCAGGCTCAAAGGTACCATCTACTACAGCAGAGTGCCCTATGGAAAGGATACATCCAGCTGTCTGGTAGATGGGTGGTGCTGAACCCTGCCCTCCCTTACATGTCTGGCTGCTGCATCCACTGGAGCTCAGCAGGAATTGGGCAGGATTTGACCTTGTGCAAAGGCTGAAAGGCAGAGAAGGGGCTTGTAGCATGTGTGCTGTGGCTATCTTCTGTCCCAGCCCCCATTAGAAACTTCAAAATCAGTCTCCCCACAAGGTCTGTACTGCTGAAAGGTGGAGGGGGATTGGGAGGAGCAGGATTATTAATCCAACCAGCTTCACTCACTGCAGGTATCTTCTCTGTATACTTTCACATGACCTTGAGCTATGTGGGGCAGCTGCTGGATGAGCTCTCCATCCTTTGGACGCTGGCTATATCCTACACCTTTTGGTTCCCAAAGAATCGCTTCCCAAAATTTATCAAGAACAGGTGAGAAAGGTGCAGATACTATGTACCCTGCAGGCTCCAGCAGCTGCCTTGTCAAACATAACATCTCAGCTTTCCCTTGTGCGGGTCCATCAAATCCCCCATTCAGCAGCTGACCTTGCTGAGAGGGGACACACTACCGAAGTGGCTCTCAACCTTAGACTCAAGGCACCTCTCCATAACTGTTGTGGATTTAGGGGCACCTTCTGCTGATACAGGCAGGAGCCCCACCTTTTCCCTGAACAAGGGAGACATACCCTCTGCCTTTGCCTCAATGCATCAAGCCCAGGGGACACCCTTGCCTGCCAGGTAGGGACAACACTTACTATATCCTGTCCACAGTGGTGTTGCTGGTCTGCTACTGGTCTGCCTGAGAGCCCAACAGGCTCCTGACAGCCGCTCCTATCAGGCCAGGCTGCAGCAGGGTACCCCCTCCTCTATCAGCCACTTCTTGGTCTGGCCCCACGTGGCATTTTCCAGAAACAGAGATGCAGCAGGGCAGCTGTACTTGGCAATAGCAGCATAACATCCTTAAAAGGATCTTACATCCTCCCCGGTTGAGAATCATTGTCTTCCAGGTTACTGCAGCACATGCTGGCACCACTGTTCGCTGGCAGCAGCTTGGTCAGTGCAACTGTGAAGGATACTCCTAGCAAAGCTTGCAGGAGTTGTGCTAAACTCGAGTCAGCTGGAGCGGGTACAACCAGGGCATGGGCAATCAGGGCTTAACCCAGAAGGTCACAACTCAGGGGATCAGGAACAGGCAAGGTCAGAAAGCAGGGGTCCCAGCTAGAGTCTGGAGGCCAAGGTCTGCAAGAGACCAAAATATAGGCAGTCCTGGGTACAGTCACAGAAAAGGACGGGGATCCAGGCTGAAATTGCTAGCCAGTAACTGTAAGGGACTGGGGCACAGGAGATAGAAACAGGTAGCCAGTACCACACCCATGCAAGCAATGGGTCAGCTGGAAGTAGTTTGGCCACTGGCAACCAGGCTCATTCGGGTAACCAGGGCAGTTTAACCTGCCTGCTGTGCTGACTCCTAACAGCTGCCTTTGCAAAGCTAGCAGGAAGCCAAACATGACTTCTCTCAAATGCATCCATTCGGCCCTTGCAAGCCGCACGGCCAAGTAGATGCGACGCGGGTTTGCCAAGTCATTTCTCAATGGGGCCGGAGGTCTTGCTTGTTTATGAGGCTTAGGAAGGGCAAAAAAGTTATCAGCACTAGGCAGCAGCACAAAAGAGTGATCCGATTCCCAGCCCGGAGATATTCGGGGATATTTTGAGGGAGGAAAGCATAGGGATGACGGTGATGTGTCTGTTCTGTCACAAGCGGTGGGGGTGCACTAACACAGGCAGGGGAAGCTCTCACCTAGACCTGCTAGCCTAGGCTAACAGTTGCAGTGAAAACCTCCCCTTAGAGTCAGCTATTCCCATGCAAAAAAGGAGGTCACTGGGAGTTCACTGCAGGAACAGGGCTGGAGGAGGAAGGAGAAGGGGGAACTTGGAAGGGATTTGCATGTGAATGCCCCATGTGGGAGCCCTATTGTTGTTCAGCAACTCAAACTCTAAAGGGGTTTGCAGGAAAAACCGTGACTGGTGCTAGCGAGAGGAATTCCAGCCCCTGGCCTCAGTCCTGCAGTCTTTACTCGTGCAACATTTACCTCCGTCCTGCCCGCCTAGCTTACTGCCCACCGATGTGACAAAGGAGATGGGTCATGCTGACCGCATCTTGCCCTTGTTCCAGCTTGCTTTTCCTTTGGGAATCCTGCAAGCATGACATAACATGCCTTCAAATGAGGCTTTTGGCAAGCAAACCAGGCTTTGGGAGAGACTTCCTGCGGAGGACAGGTATCCAGGGAAGAGTCTTGTCCCTGTTTTCCTGCCTTTCACAGTCTAGCTGCTGGTCGGTTACTCATGCTTTCAGCCAGGTGCAACTCTGAGGCTTTTCCTGCTGGACTTTGGGCTCCAGGCTGGGACACCGCAAGGCCCTGAAAGGCAGGAGCTGGGTACCAAGTTAGTGCGGTGACCCCCTTTGCTCACATCTCAGCTACGGGATGAAACGTGCCCACCTCCTGCGTGATGCTCACCCATCTCTGTTTGCCCTTTCCCACTAGGACTCAGTTTAGATGGCTGGTTGCCATCATCACCGCCGTCATCACCCTGCTATCGTTCATCAAGCCATCCGTCAATGCTTATCTGCTGAACAGCTTTGCCTTTTACCTGCTGTACATGATATGGAGTTTTCTGAGGAAGTAAGAAGTGGTTTCCTCTGCTGGGAAGTCTGTTTGCACTTCATCCCATGCTCACGGCTGGAGGGAAGAGTGCAGGGGTAGGGAGGCACTCCCATGAACACACACACACACATACCCACTGGGACTTGGGAGACTTGAGTTCAGTTTTCTAATGCACCACCTACTTCTTATGTGACTGAGAGACCTGTTGGTCTCTCTGGTCCAAATCCTCAAAGACAATTTGGTGAACTCCCATTACAATCAGGGTGAGTTGTGACAGGTTAGTCTAAGTGGCTTCTTTTAAGCTTTACTTTACACCTTGAAGCAGCTTTGGTTACACCCTTCAACTGAGCTGGTCACTGAGGGCATTTGTACACATGCGTATGTATGCGCCGCAGCGCCGGGCACTTTTAAAAGCGCCCGGCACTGCAGCACACATTTGTATAAACGGTGAAACGTGCAACAGCGCTGCAAAAATGGCAGTCAAAGGTGTTTTAGTTCAAACATCAAAGGTGCTTTAGTTCAAAAGCCATATTCTGCACACTGCTGCACATTTAACCAGTTATACAATGCATGCGATGCAGCGCCGGGCGCATCAGCTTGCATGCTCCGCAGACTCGATTCATCGAGTCTGCTCCGATGCGCTGGATTTTTGGTGTGTCGGTGCAGATAAAGATACGTGTATAAATGCCCTTAGGCCTCAATTAAGATGTTACGTTAGGACTCCAGTCCCGCCAAGCATTTAAGCACGTGTTTCAGCACCTCACTAGCCAGGAAGGTAGTTGAGCATATACGTAAGCAGATCCGCAATAAGGTCGGGCTGCCGGGCTGAACGGAGGCGCAAACGATAAGTTAAGTTTGGGTCCACCTTAGACGAGAGCCGTGACTAAATAAGCTTCCTGGCATGGTGTGCAGGTGACAAGGAGCTGTCAAAGAGTCGACACTTAGCTGCGTGGCCAGCCGAGGAGACAGCTCGAACACAGAGACTGACATTTTGGGTTGCCAGCCTATCTCAGAGTGGCATGGTAAAGGCTGAAAGTTAGGAGCCGAAATCAGCTCAAGGTGATTTGGTGCCCGACTCCCTTTGGCTCTTTTGAAAATCCCACCTAAATGTCTTTCTTTTTGAAGGGTGACTCCACAGGTGTCCGCAGCACTGAACGCACTCCCACTTGCAGGAGTAGTTATAGTGCCAGAACCGCAGGGAAAGGGGGGCTGGCCCCCTCCAAGGGTACGGGCACACGTCTTGCTCTGACACAGCGAGCTAGAATTGATGACTGTTTTTTAAAAAGCATGCTCTACCAAAATGCAAACTCTTCTAACTCCACGATCCAACCTCTACCCCCCTCCTCCCAAACTGCCTTCCAGGTGCGAGGACGGCCGTGTCCACCGGCTAGCTGCTGCCATGGTTGTGTGGTGGGCATTAGCCATTGGCTGCTGGATAACCGACAAGTGGTTCTGCGGATTTTGTCAGAGGATCAATTTTTGTTATTTTCACAGCTTCTGGTAAGAACAGTCATTTCCTCTCACTTTGACAAAGGAGCTAAACCACTGTGGGGTGTTGCATCCTAACCAGGACATCCGTCCGCCTGGTTTCAGGCCATAGCCCGAGGGCTCAGGAATCATTTGGGGGCTGGGGTTCAACAACAAGGCAATGTTAGGTTCATAGCTGATAATGACAGTTGAATTTTTTCTGAAGGGAACATTGTCCACTGCAAAAATGCCGATGTGATAAAACGGACACGTTCCAAGAAAACGTGCTGATTCCACCGAGACTTGATGGAAACCAGACAGCCTGGCTAGTGCCCTGCCACCTGGACCATTGGCTTCCCAGCCTGGGCATCTTGCTATAAAGCTGGGCAGCTGGGACCTGGTTTGCTAGCCTAGATTTTTTTTTAATCCATTATAGATGTTCATAGATGTTTAGGGTCAGAAGGGACCTTAGTAGATCGAGTCCGACCCCCTGCCCTGGGCATTATGTTTCTTTCAGACTGGAGGGGCTTTGTTCAGTTTTTGTTTTTAAATTTCCATTCCACAGAAAACTTTGCATTTTTGATTTTGCATTCCTATTCACAATTCTTTGGAAATTATTATTTTTTTTTTTTTTACACAAAGCAAATTCTGGTTTCCACCCATCTCTGTTTGTTTGACAATTTCTGCATTGAGCCTACACCCTGAAGTCCTTACTCAGCTCTTGCTGGGCACGTCTACATGAGACGCTAAATGCACAGTAGACTAATTCTACTGCGCATTAGCACAGCAGGCATAAAGCATGCTAATGTGCAGCAGAATTAGTCTACTGCACATTAGCATCACAAAGCGTGCGCTGGTGCTACTCTGCAGTAACACCAATTACGACGCAGTAAATTAGTACTGTTATTACAGGTACTAAACGCACCATAACTACGGCACATTAATGAACATAGACATGGCCACTCAGTCCTTAAATATGAAAAATGCAGTGCACACTCTGCACTTCTCAAGATCTGGCCTTCATAACAGACTAAGCACTGCTTAGCTCCTTGGTACCAGCCAAGGACTTTCTCCTTATTTCTTCAGCATCAAAAAATACACAATTCTTCTGTTGCAAAGAACTCAGACCCCAACTGATCACAATGTTTCTGACACTATGAATTCCTATTTGAAATCACTGCATTTTTCTTGTGAATTATGCATGGGTGTTTGTTTGCACACCTAACAGTGCTAATATTTGTGCAGTACCCTGTGGCACCCTAAAAAGGCTCTTATAGCCCGATCCCTGGTTGAGGATCACTGCTATAGCCTCATTTCCCAGTGGAATATATCTTCTCCTGGTTATATATACATATATAACCAGGAGAAGATATCTATCTATCTATCTATCTATCTATCTATATGCAAATCTCTCTCTCTATATATAGATAGATATAGATATATATAACCAGGAGAAGATATATATATCTACAGCTGTCTTCTCCTGGTTATATATATAACCAGGAGAAGGTATTAGGCCAGATCCTCAGGTGTTATGCATTGGGCAAAGTCATTTGTGGAGCTATACAGATTTATATGTGCTGGGAATCTGGCCTGCTATATCTGGACCTCATAAAAATCCCACACCGTGCTGTGCTGGCAATAAACTTGCAGCTAGAATATTTTTCACCTTCATGAGGATAGGGCCTGTGTCACTGCAGAGAACAGTGTGCACCGGCTGTGATGTCCCGTGCTTCTTACACGTGCATTCTTTGTTTCTTTGCTAGGCATATACTGATCGCCATCAGCCTTCTGTACTGCTGCCCCTTGTTTATCTACTTTTATGTCTTATATGAGATGCCTTCCTTTCAACCCCAGATACAGTACTGGCCATGCGACTCCTGGGTAGTTGCCTTGCCCTATCTTGCCCTAAGGAAGACTCACAAACAGTGTTAGAGACCAATTCTAAGATTCAGCTGCTCAGGGGCCATGCGTCTGAGCACAGATATTGTCTGCTAATCCTTAAGTGGTGGTTTTGGTTTTCTGAATGGCTGTTTGGATACCACCAGCAGCATAACTAGGGCAGGGCAACCAGGGCAGCCACCCTGGTTTCTAACTTGGGGGGTGGGAGGGTGGGGGCAAACTCTGCCACTGCAATGGTAGCGGACAGCAACTGGAAGTCACTGCTGCCCCTGTGTGTCACAGGTGCCCCGGATGCTCGGCTGCATTGTTATCCAGGTTGTAGCTGTATTGGTCTAGAGGAAAAGGCAATCAGGACTCACAGTAGAGATGATATCTTTTATTAGACCATCATTATTGCTCTAATTATTATTATTCATTATTATTGGTTTAATAAAAGTTATCGTCTCTACTGTGAGTCCTGATTGTTACGCCTCTGGTTGCCACCCTGGTGATCGGGATAGAAGTGTTGATAGCTTGCTCTTGCATGGCGTGAGAGCTGTGTGAGAGCTCACGAACTGCCAGAAGTACCACAACCCGGTGTCTTCCGTTACACAGCTCCCCGGGGAGCGGGGAGAGGCTGCCTCTTTTGCACCTGGGTGTATTTCATGATCCTTGCTGGAAGGATCACAGCTGATAACAAACCAGAGAGATGGCATCTGGCTTTAGGACTGCTATTATTATTGTCATTGTTATTTATTGATGCCTGCGGTACGTTTTGCGGGTGTGTATTAAAGCTATGGACACTGACTTTGGCTGGAACACATCTCTCTAGCCTCACTTCGTACCATTTGTCTGCCACTCACTCAAAGATGGCCACCAAAGCTCCCGTCTGTCCTTGGATCCTTTGAGGGCTATTTTTAAAGGCACGGGCTATGTCTGGTCACTTGTTTGGATGCATAAAAGGGGAGAAAAGCTAAGGAGCAATCTCTCCCTTGCAGCCCCCGTGTAAGCACTAGATGCACCTCCCACACCAGCAGCTCTTCTGAGCAGCAGGACTCACTGCTCGCTTCCAGTGGTACCTGCAGCTCTGGGGAAGAGGCGATTCTTCTAGAGAGAGCTGGCCAAGAGCACGTGCAAGGGGAGACTTGCAGTACTCCTCAAACGTGTTCTCTTGGCATGCCAAGTTTCTGCGGGGAAGCATGCAGATGCCATCTCTTGCATTCCCCTTGGGGTGATGTGGGGGGATATGGCACACCAGCAACAGCCATAAAGTGCTCTGCAGAATGACAAAGTATGCACAGGGAGACAAAGTGCTCTTCCCTGGCTGCAGAAATGCAGCCATCTCTAAGGGTAGGGTGCTATGGTAGTGCTGCCCAGTAGTTAGGACCAGAAGGAAAGACACTGCATCCAGTCAACGCAGCAAGAGGAATTTGAAAAGCAGATGCTCGGTAACCAAACCTGACATGCTGCCTGGATATCGAGCAATGGAGATGGGTTTGAATGCTCTCAGATGTGTGGCTGAACTGCAGTTTCATCTTGCAGTGTGAACAAAACCACCGATTCCAGCTTTGAATGAATCCCTGAACCTCTGTGTGGCCCAGTTTCTGTCTCTCTAATGGTGATATTGTAAAATTACCAGCCTGCGCCCCCAGCTCCAGGTTAATCAATGTGTGTAAAGTGCTGCTGCATAAGCAGTTAGGATGCTAATCAAACTCCAGGTTCTTGGAAAGTCAGATTCACAAACCAACCTGTGTTTGATCTAATGAAGAAAAGCATTATAGAAGAGAGAAATGGTATAATTATTGTCCCATGCCCGGGAAGCCTGAGTGATGATCATTGTCCTCTTCTCTATTGCCCAATCTGCCACGTGGAAACGTTTAGCAGTTGCCAAACTCACTTGCACCCCTTGGACCAAGGGTGGATCAAACACAACCAGCTAAAGCTGTTTTGAATATGAGCTATTTCCTAGTGCAGACAGCAACTTTATTAGATTTTAGGCATCAGCATTTTAAGCTACACAATCCATCTCCTTTTGCTCCCTACCCTTTACCGTGCACAAAACAATTGTCCTCTCTGACACAAGGTCTATCCCCCTCCCCGCACTCCTCTCTGACACAAGGTTGTCCCTCTCCAACCCTTTTCTGACACAAGGTCTTCCCACTCTGCAGCCTACCGTAGCCCACATCCAAGTGAAAGCCAAGGCACTGGCAGCCCCAGTGGCATCATAAGCAAGCCTTGCCACCGTGGCCAGATCCCCAGGTCTAGCCAGGGTGGTGGGGCTTCCTGTGGCAGCAGTCAGAGCTCACCCTTGCTTGCACACCCTTGCACAGCTTGAGTGGAGGTGCAAGCAGTTCCAGCAGCACCGTGGTCAAAAGCTCCATCACTAAGTCCAGAGCTTGCTGAGCCAGGTCTTTTGTCCTGGCTGCAGTGGCAGGGTTTGTGCCCACACTTCTGCTCGATGCTGCTTTCCCAGGGATGCTGGCTGCTGCTGCAGGAAGCCCCCCCACTGCAGCCAGAGCTGAGGAAAAGTCCATGGGCCAAAGGCCCCTGTCATCAAGCTGGATCTGGCCCGTGAGCCATAGGTTTGACACCCTGATCTAGAGCAAGGACTCCACCCCATCTCTGAAAGGAACCTCATGCACATCCACTGAGCCTCACGCCCATCTCTGTGAGAGTCTGTGTCATTATCTCCAGTTTGCAAATGAGGAAACCGAGGTGCTGAGTGAGAACAAGATGTGACGGCTGGCTTGCCTGGCACCTGGCCCATTGCTGTAACCCCCAAACCACCCACCCTGGCCACCTGAACAAGTACAAACACTCGCACCCATGCCTCTGTGGCTCTGCCCACCAGCTCCTAACTGGAAAGGAAGGGCCAGTCCTCCATGACTAGATTTCGTAGAGGGACAAGGTCGTGTTTCTTCCCTGCCAGCCCTTCCTGAGGCAAGGAGCAGCCTGGCTTTGCTGGGCCACTCGAGGCCGTGTGTGTTGTGGCAGGATTCTCCCTCCAGGATGACAACATGCCGGTGTGGCAGAGAGGCAGTGCAGAAACAGCAGGACCCTCCGCGGCTCACTTGTCTGCCCGTATGCAGCACCACTGGCGGGGTTACAAAGCAGCAGGAGGAAGGGAAGGACAGCCGGGGTTGCTGACCAGTGCTGATAAGAAATGCAAGCGGAGTGAATACAAGAACCATGGAGGCAGGAGCACAAGAGAGAGCCACCTCTCCGTGCTCAGACAGCGCTAGCAGCAGAAGCAGAGGCTATGCTCGACCTAGGGATGCTCTGAATTCAGCCTTGTGAGCTGTCCAGGATCTGATTTTACGCTTCTCTTGCCTCCCCCTGCACACTTCACTTTCCTTTCTCCTTCAGTTTGTTCACTGCCTATCCCTCTTTCTCGCCATCCCCAACTGGCCCAGCTGGAAACTCCCTTACAGTCTCACACTGAGCGCCAGGACAGACTGGGGCGAACCTGCACTGACTGAGAAAAATTCTCTGCTCAGAGAAAGTGACTTCTGGGAGGGAAATAGGGATGTACGTTGTAGCCATGTTGGTCTAAGGACACAGGCAGACAAGGTTCGTTGGGTAAATCTGCTATCTTTTATTAGACCAACTCAAATAGATTAAAAAAATCTTCTTTGCAAGCTTTCAAGTATAAATACCCTTCGTCAGACTGAGGAAGCAGCTGCAGTTGGTGTCTGCTCTTCCTGGATGGAAGGAGTAGTAAAGAGGCCCGAGGCTGGTATGCATCCAAGAAAGGCAGCCAGTCAGTGAAGATGTAAATTGAGGAGCCAGTGGGTGACAGACAGGCCAGGGGGGAAGGGGAATTAATGTAGCTGGTAAATAGTGGAGAGGTACCTGGGGAGTCAGATGCTGGGCAGGTTATAATGTGTCATAAATCCAGTGTCTATCTTTAGTCCATGATTTTTTTGTGTCATGAAGGTTGATGAAGTGAAGTTCATAGGCTCGTCTGTGAAAGGTGTTTTGTAAAATGGGAGGGAAGTAGGATGCTGAGCTGATATGCACTTGTAAAGCACTTTGGGATCCAGATAGAGAAGAAGCTGTCACCTGCATGAAGCATGTCCTGCTAGGCCACCACCACAGAGTAGTCCCTTCTGGGTTCCCAGCCAGCTATGATGACATATGACCTTTCTGAGTCCATTGCCTTTCTAGGCTACAATGATACTGGTTGCAGAAAGACATACCAGCTGCCAGAGTAGTTAGCCTCATGATCTCCTGCCTCAGTCCAGAGGTATTACCCAAGTACAGAAACACAGATACTGTGGGGCAGCTCATCCAGTCTAGGAGGACATGGTTTTTGACTCTGCTTCTCCATGGGCTGAAAACTGCTTGGGAAATTCATGCTCCTGCAAAAGCAGTTCAAGAGGCTGCTTAGGAGTGGGAAGTGACTGCTGCAGCTGCCTACTCTCTGCAGCATTATGCGCACTCAGGGCACATTTACACATGCATATTTACTGCACAGTAACTGAAATTACTGGGCAGTATGGGTGTGGGTCTACACATGCATGTCCATACTGCACAGTAAATATGGTGACTTATGCTAGCTTGTGCATCAGTTTGATACCTGTATCATGCAGGTTTCAAATTTACACCCAATTAGTTACTGCACAGTAACACATGTGTAGACGTTTTACTGTGCAGTAACACTATGAGTGTAGACTGACTTGGGACTAACTTTAGTCCCAAGTCAGACCACACACAGCATTAATGTGCTTTAATACCTGCACATGTAGACGCAGGCCTATTCCTGCTGACTGTGCAGTAAGGTACTGCGCAGTAAATTTAAGCCAGCGTAAATGCATGTGTAGACACGCCCCCCCAGAAAGGTAACTCTGACCTGGAAAACGTTTGCACTTTCTTCATCTTTAGGCTCACACAACTGAAGCAACAGCACAAACGCTGTTGCTGCCAGGGTGAGATGGGGCATCTATGTGTACCCTACCAAGTCACTGAAGTATGCCTTGAAGAGGGTTAGGTAACAGGGCTGGAAAAACACCAGTGCCCTGGCACTGCTCATGCTCCCGCATCAATGATGGTATTGGTGCTAGAGCAAGCAGCTGGACGTGCAAGGAGATCACCGATGAATGCCAGGTCAGGCCCTGCTGTTCGCCTCCACAACACAACGCTCCACTGTCACTAGATGGCAGCACTGCCTATAAAATCAGGGACAGATTTGTTCTTTCTAGAGAAACAAATGCACCAGAAATGAACCCCAGGGGGACTGAATCCTCTGCTGCCCCGCGCTTTGGGCACCCAGGAGGAATGCCACCACGCCGCTGGTTTTGCCCTGGCAAATGATGGCACAAGGTGCAAGACAAGGGAGAATCAGATCCCTTGGCTTTGTCTGCCCGTCTTCTCTTCCCCTTCCCCATCCTCGGAGCCTGCCATGCTGTCTTTGTCTCTCCCGCATGCCATCGCTCTACCTCTCCCTCTGTCACACTCCCCCTTTCACTTTCCCTCTCCGTTTGCTTCTCTCCCTGTGTCACTCTCCCCCCTCCCCTGCATTCTTCTGCAGCCTATTAATAACTTCTGGGCCATTTCACAGGTTCCCCGCTGGGCGCCTTCCCTGCGACTGGAGCCGCCTTGCCCCAGCCACTGAGCGGGCTGGCAGCAAGTTCAAAAGTGCAGCGCTGCTTTCATTCCCTTTCTCCTCTTCAGGGGGTGGGGGAAGCAAGGGCTCCAAGAAATGACCTTGTTGCCAGGTAACCTTGCACTGGAAGTGCTGGTCACCTACGTCCTCCTGGGGCTGCCTAGAAACTACGGAGATGGGCATGGTCCAAGGGCCTACAAAATCAGGTGGATGGGCAGATGCAGCTCCACGGGCAGCTGCTGAAAGGAGGGCACGCACCGGTTTTCAGAACAGCGTCGCCACTATGCAGCTTTCACTGCAGAGAGACCCAGAGGCCATACCCCTCCTTCCCTGCCCTGTTGTAAAAGGGATGTGTTCAAAACACATCTCCATTAAATACAATGTGACTGCACTTGAGTGACTGCAACAGGCCTCAGTGACAGCAAAGGGCATGTTAGAAATGCCTAGTCAAGCAGATCAATGCATTCAGAAGCTGCGCAGGATCTCCAATCTTCATGGGTTTTTGAAGGAAGGCAGAAGCTGTTGCAAAGGCTGTGCGCCGACTCCCCAGTCCTAGCTTGCAAAGGTTTGCAGGATGTGCCCCCATCACCATCCTCCTGCAGGCTAACAGGGGCTACGCTGGGAAATGGGTGTGTCGGACAAGCACAAGGTGAGGAGACAGTGGGGTGCGGATCAAGCTGCAGTGCTCGCAAACACTTTATTAGAAAATCGATGGGGCTGTCACAGGCACCGTTCAAGACACTTTTCTCTGAATCTGAATGGAGTCCTGTTTTGGACCATGCCTGGGGAGCAGTGTGCATGGGCAGGACAGCAGGGTGCCGCATACTGCATGCTGACCACAAACAATGGGCCAATGTCAAAGGCATGCAAGGCGAACAATGCCACGAGACGCTGCAGAGAGGCTTCTGTGGCCATACAGTCCCCCGCTCCCTCAAAACTTGGAGCTTTCAAGATATTTATGTCTCTGCCTAGCATGGACCGGCAAGCTTATTTCTCAGGGGAATATTCAGGGACAGGCAGGGTGGGTGGGTGGGGACTGCAGGCTCCAGCAAGGAAACATGTAACAAGATACACAGAAGTTCCCTAAGTCTGTACGCTACACTGGGGGCTCTGGTTTTAGACAGAGCCACAGGATGCAATGGTCATACAAATAAAAATCGTATCAAATATAACATAAACTCTCCCCAAAGATCCAGAGGACTTGACAGGTATCTGGCCTACCACATTGGACCACATTCGGCTCTTACCATCCTCCAGATCTCCAGGGATGTGAGAAATGACAAAAATAATATGTCCGTAACCCAAAGAAGCCATGACACAGCTGCTACACCGACTCTGATCATTGCTCCTGCTGCACTTGATACTGGATGCTTCAAAAGAAGTTGAACCTTTCTTCTAGCTGGAGATTTAAGAGTGGTTTATAATGGTTAGGCTTCAGTGTTACCATCTAGTTGGGCATACCAGGGCTGTATCACTTTCCTCTGGGCCTTGATTTAGCTATCCATCCCTCTTTGGCAAAATACTTGAGCGTGTACTCAATATTGAGGTCAAGTGCTTTATTTAGCATTTTGCTTAAGAATGACAGTGTGACAGGCCACCCAGTACCAGTTCAAATTTGTAATTCCTCCACAATGCTTGCATGACACACTGAAGTAACCACAAAGGGCACGACCGGTTGAGGATGCACGTGTGATTTCCCGGGGACAAACAGCAGCCATGTATAGTTGTGCTGCTGCTACTTGTCTCCGGGGAATACCCCTGCATGCGTGCTCCTGCACGCAGCAGGTTGCCCCAGGTGGGGTAGGGGAGCCTGGGACCAGCCCAGGTGCTGGCCCCAGCAGCCTTGCTTGGGGTCCTCCCGGGGCTCCAGCAGCAGCGATCCAGGTGGGCAGATCCTGGCCCGTAGCCAGAGTGTGACTTTGACCAGCCAGGCTCCAATTTTGGGCAGCACATACTGCCACCATGTGCACTGCCCTGTTTTTATATGCTGCATCTCAGTGTCAAAAAAACCTGCCACGCTGCAAATTAGCAGCGCAGCAAATGCATGCATGCGCAGCGCCTGCAGTTTGCGGTACTGTAAGCCGCACATGTGCGCTCTTCTGGACGCACCCATGATGTCTATCCTGTATGCCTTTCCCTGTATCTCCCAGCATGGTTTCAATTTCTCATCAGATTATATCTTAATTTAAACCAAAGGCAGAGTAGAGATGCACCTTACAGACTGAATTAGAGATACATAGTTTAAGTGAGAGAGGGCTCACTTCATGAAAGGACATGCACAGAGCAGGCATCAGACAGAGACATTTGAATACAAAAGACAGGGAAGGCGGGGAGGCAGGGCTAGGAGAGGCAAACAAGTAATTTGTCTGGACAAAGAATAGACAAGTAATACCCATGGGGACACAGGGGTCAAAAAGGCTAATCCATGGAATGGCATAAGAATCTGTAGTCCCTGTTTAAATCATACTTAACACGATCCAGTCTGTGGATGATTTCTTGTTCTGCAATTTCACATTCAATTTGGTCTTTACAGTTTCACTGTTTAAGAACAGCTACTCTGAGGTCATCGATGAAATATCTGGGAAGATTAAAGTGTATTCCCACAGGCTTTTGTGTGTTTTTTAGACTTGATGTTGTATCAATGTCCCCTCATTCTTTCCCAGAAGGACTGCCCCGTCTCTCCAGTGTAGACAGCGAAGTGGCAATGTCAGCAGGGGATGACACTGGTGGAGCTGCAGGTGAATTAAACTCAGGTGCTATAATCTGTATTATTTGGTCCAGCAATTGTGCAGTCTCTGTTGATGATAGGGCACATCTTGCATCTGGGTCCATTAGAAGGTCTGCTGTCTTAATAAGAATAGGAGTTAGCCCAAGGGTGGGCAATTATTTGGGCAGGAGGGCTACTTGTGCAGTTTTGGTGAGCTGTCACAGGCCGGATCAGCCCCATCCCAGCCGAGTACACCCTCCTGCATGGGTCCCGGGCCAGTCTTTATGGAGACTCCGCCTGCCTGCTCCATCCAGCGGCCCTGGCAGTGGGTGCAAGGCAAACAGGCCAGGGTGCCCGGGCGGCGGGGACAGGTCTGGCAGCGGCAGGTGGAAGGAGACTCCACTGCGGGGACTGCTAGGAAGCAAGTCCGCACCTCAGCTCCACTGCGTGCCAGGGGGGTGGAACCGGCCACACGTGCCATGGCCTCGGCTGCCCCCTGTTCCTGGGACAGGTAGAGCTGAGGGACCCACTGCCAACCAATTAAGATCCCCTGGTGGGCCGGATCCGGCCCATGGGCCATATTTGCCCATCCCTGAGTTAGCCTGTTGCTTGAGAGATGCTGTTTGGAGGTTGAGAGGCTGTGTATAAGCCATGAGAGGTTGGTCCCCCCTGCCTACTTTGACATGGTTGTCATTTTCCAGAAGGGGCTGGAGGTCATCAGTGACGTGCTCAAGGCGTTCAAGCCAGGGCTGTAGGTGACAAACGGAGGACAAACCTTTAATCATGCAAATAAGTCCTTCACAGGGGCTACTTCTACTAGAGATCTGTAGGAATACAACCCTAGGCTCTGATCTTGCCATGTTCGGCAAGCAGGCAAATTTACACCCTGCAACACCCGGGTGAAGTCTGAAGGGCGGGCACAGCAGCCCACCCACCTGGGATACATCGGAGGATTCACATCTCAGTCTGGAAGCTTTTCAACACAGGCATTGTGGTTTATTTGTCTATAAACCCCCATGCACATTGCTTATACAGCATAAATAATTCAGATTTAATTAATAACAACCAACCTCTGCCCTAAATGATGCCAAGAAGAGAAAGTGCTTCACTAGAGACAGGGACTCTTTTGTCTCTTGAAAAATTAGTTTAATTGTTAGCATCTCAAACCAAAAGACACGCATTATAAAACATGGGATCTCTGTTGCCGAGCTGCTGAGATTTTGTGTCTCTTGTTATTTTGATATTTTCCTGAAAGCCTCAATTCCCAGTGTCATGTTACTACAAGTGAACTTTTTTTCTTTTTTTAAGTTTCTATCCCTCACGTTTGTGGAGAAAAGTATGAAAGGTGAAATGAAAAGCGGCAAAAAAAACCCCCAAAAGCAATAGTTGATATATGTTTGTTTGGGGGTTTTTTAATCTTTATTTGAGGCATCATTTTTTGAGGACTGACTTGTGGTTTTTGAAAACTTGGCAGCTGGTGATACAGTTAAATGCACCTTGCAGCTATGAGGAAAGGCCACCTTTAATTTTCCCATAGTTTCTCTTATGACTTTCTGTGTTCTTCTTTCACACAAGGCAAACTTGGCTCTTATGTTGCAAACATCTGCCAACAACTCCCAGATGTTAATGATTGTCTTTGTTGTTGCTGTTTTTCAGACTACAATATTTCAATAAACAACTTTTGATGATTTTTTTTAAAGACCAAATTATTTAGCAAGGAAAAAACCCACTAGGGCTCCTTGCCTACGCATACTAGAATCCCTGATGAAATACTAATTAATTAAAACACTCTTTTTGAGCATTTGTACATAAACAATTTAATTATTTTGTTCCCACTGGTAACAATTTTTTCTACTTACTAGGAAAAAAACAAGCAGTTAACATATGTTTACCAGAGTGGGTCAAATAACTCTCAGATACTCGCACGTGTAGTAATAGCTCTTAGATATAGTAACAGTCTTAAACACAGACTTAATAATAGCTGCTGTAGAACTACATGCAAAAGATAGATTTATTTTTTCCAATAATAGCCTTTATAACTCAAAACACAATTTCAGTTTGACTGTGTTCATTACCTGGTTCGGCTGATTTTTCTGTGAACATGCAAGCACTTAAGCCCCAAATCCTGAGAGCCCTTAAACACATGCTTTACAAGTTTGTTTAAGTACTGAACTGAATAGGGTTATTTTGCTGAACTGGTGTGTTTAAGCTTTACTAGCACAAATATTTAGCTCAAATGCTGAAGTGCTCAGCAAATACAAAATTCAAATTGCACGTTCCATTGCAAAATTAATGAGTTGTAGTAGATTAGCTGTATAAATCGTTCCGTAAAAGAACTCAGTAAAATACTTATGTACATGCTTAATTTTAAGTATAAAATTAGCTCCATTGAAATCAAAAGCAAGAGCTTCAATTTAAACGTTGCTGTTTGGTCCAAAAATGCTGTCATGTAGCATCTCTACCTGCCAAATAAAAGCAGAATTGCAACCTTTCTCTACATACTTTCTATGAAAAATTTGCAGCATTAACTGGTGGAGAAATGCACAAATAATATAGAATATTAGACTCATAGAATCATGGAAAAGTGGGGCCTGAAGGGAACTGTAGAGGTCATCTAGTCCAATCTAGTCCAGGGAATACCTCTGAGAATCTGTTTTTGCACAATTATCCTATCTTAGAGTTTTAAATGACTGCGATCACCGTGGCATCTGATCACCTTCCGAGTGACATCAACAGAAAATTTGGAAACAGAAATAAAAATGATGAGATGAATGAACAAATTACTCATTCTGAAGTACTCCGTCAGAGCCAACACTTACTAATATAAACAGTAATGACCATTTTGCCACAAAGCTAGACTGGGAAATTAAGAATGGGTACAGATGGTATTTACATCAGCATGTACCTGCCTGGCATATGCTCATTCAGACCACAAGTGCAGTGTAATTCCACATTGTTATAAATGCCCCTTAACATTTAATTTCAGAGCCTTCAGACTAGGAATTGCCTACTTTTAGAGGAAGTTAACTTCTTACAGTTAATATTTTATAGAGTCACAAAAGCAATATATCATAAAAGGGATCCTTACTCTTGGCTTTTCTTCTGCTCACCTACAGACCATGTCTAGACACCTAGAACTACAGTTCAGTGAGGAACCAACAGTAAAAAAAGGAGAGAGCATAATGTGCAAACACTAAATAATTAGTTGCTAAAATTGCTTTAAAAATCATTGCCTAATTGATGCTATTGCTTGCAACCATCATAGGACATGGGGACATATACCTTTATTCTCCTACTATGGAATCATTATGTTGCAGTACACACATATCCATATGCAAATACTCGTCATCACTCTCAAGCTGTTCTCAAGTGATTCAATGTACTGCCCATACGGTACAGGAACATGTTTTCCACATTATGTCAGATGTTTTGTGGCACATTTCATGCATCTATTTAAGTTACATTTCACAGGATCTATACACGAGCCACACAACGAAACTGGTCACCATTTGTGATATTGACACAGTGCATTTTGAAACTGCTTGAAACCTGGCCAAATTAATCATATTTTTCATAGATAAAATGTAGATGGTGCATAAAATATATGCATAATGCACCGATGAAAATGAGCTACAAGTCTCTGCCTATGCTTCATCCACAGAGAAAGAGAGACTCGAACAGTGCTGAGTAAGATGTGTGATTCTGTAGCTCAAACTGCAGCCATTCACCTGGTTAGCTTCAGAGTTCAGTGGTTTAATCTGCTGCATTTTAGGCAAGCTGCTGCCTGCTGGCAATCACACATGTACCATACTGTGGGTGCATCACACATATACCATACTGTGGGTGCATCTATACATGCGCTTTACTGCGGAGTAAATGAATTAGCTGTGCTGTAAAGCGTCACCATCTATGTGTGCACCGGTAATAGGGTGCAGTAAACTAATTAACTCTGCCGTAAGATAGTACTGTTGGGGACAATACTATCTTATGTGGGGTTAAATTACTTCACTGAAATGCACATGTGGATGCTGACCATGGGTGTAAACTGCACCCTGTCAGTCCAGCCAGCCAGGGGCCTGCTCCGCCCTGGCTCAAATTGCTGCTGTCTTGGGTGCACATGTAGACGTTGCACCCAGAAACAGTTTACTCCAGCTCAAACTGCTCCAGAATGTATCGCTTCCCATTAATTGCACATGTAGATGCACCCTGTATGTCCTAACCTAAGCAACCAAAAACTGTGAGGCTGAGGCATTAGGCAGTTGCATTGGGCTCCCGAGCACCTGAGATGTCAGTCACTCTTGAAGTATGTCTAATAGGCTGATGTATGATTGCAGTATATATGTGTATAGTTTTAATCCTTAGCTTGGGTTGCAAGAATAATGAAGTAGCAATGGCATGGACTAGCTACCCATAGATTTACATCCCAAGCAGTCTTATACAGCCCTCACTGCTGTGCCAATATAGCTACACTCTATTGTTACCCATGTGAGATTAAGTCAAGCTAACTAGCATATGTTTATGCCCATTGCAATCACATAATATCAGACAGCAGTGCAAACATAGTGCACAGAACCGTGCACATCACTGCACAGAACCATAAACATTAAGATCCTGTATTTGGGTCCACCATGAGAGCTGCCCTAGGGTCCGGCACATCAGAAAATCTGATCATCCAAGTGCTGTGGGACTGCACTGTTGCACTGAGCCTTGGGAGCCTGATCAACACAGGCTGCCAGAGGAGAATCAAAGTCACATCGCCTCCAAACAAGCCAGAAATCACAGTCATCATGAGGACCCCAAAAATGATGCACCAGGGCTGAGGGCATCAGAGGCACCAGCCACAGGAAGGATCACCTGCACCAAACTGTCTGAACCAGGGATCAGGTCATTCGGAGACACAGAAAGAATGTGTATCACTGCAAGATTGCAGGCAGGGCATTGGGAATCCGAAGCCATCATGAGTGCAATGGCCACAGGGATGCTAACACCCTCTAGCAAGGCATTTTTGCATTTGCTTTTTTTCAGCAGATGATTCAAAAGTGGTGGAACAACCTCCCTTTCCCCCCCCCCCCCAGGTGACAATTCAAAATGGACAGAGTTTTTGGAGCTGGTCTGACTTTCTTGCCCACCTGCTGGTCACTTCTCCCCAGAACTAGAATGATATGCTCAAAAAAGAAAATAATATCCAATTTCTTTTCACTGAGTTTTAGTGTTAGGATTTCTGCTTTTGGCTTAGAAGTTACCAGGATAATGTATTCTTGGGTGAGCTGTCAGTAGTGAAGATAGAGCTTAAATATTGCATCCATCTGATAGTGCAGTTGGGCAGCTTGGCTTGCCCATTAATCAGCCAGAAGGAAACACATGTAGAGCAGATGGCTGTTTTTCCAATGAACTTATCACATTCCCAGTGCACTAGAATAGCATTGGTTGCAAAAGGGCAAGTTGTATAATGAACCTGCCTCCTCGCAGAACCTGCTGGACATCTTGCAATACTGCCAACAGCTCACATTCAGTATTGGACGTGGACCACACCAAGAATGTTTGCTGGTTCAAAAGCTTGACAGTAGCCTAACCCTTTCTACCACTTTCAAATCCAGCTTAAAAAACAAAGCATGGCTAAAAATTATTACCATCTCATGGGCCTTTACTAGTCTGTACAAAATGGGGTGGTAGGTCTTAATTTAAATGGGCAATTGGACACATTGAAAATGCAACCTCACCATTTATATTAATAGCCCCCCTTATAGATGTCAAGAGCAAGCACTAGATGGAGATGCAAACTGAGAGAATTCCTTTCTTACCCAAAACGTTGGTCCCTCTAATTCAGAAATGAAGCACATCAGCAGGACTGTCAGGGAAGCTAACATTGCCCATCCTGTATCTGCTAGGGACATGATGCATCTGATCCTTTTCACTGGGACTAAATTCACTGAAAACAAAATAAAACTCTCATTGTGTTCCTGCTTTCTAAGAAAAAAATCTCTTTTCCTTCCAACTAGAAGGGGCACTGCATTTTAAAGTATTTTGCATTTTTTCAGTAAATAAGCTACACTATAATTTAGGATATTCTCTGTCACAAAATAACTTAGTTAAGCTAAACTATATAAAAATGTCTTTTTTTCTATTGAGTCCTTCATTAATACAGGGACTAGAAAAAATGTCAAGCTGTCAGTAACTTTTCAAAGATGAAGCTAGTAGTTTGCTAGCCATCCAAGTCCTTGGCTAATAACAATCTGGACCTTCAATGTAGTATGTGCCAGATTTAACTATGTGCTGGGAATCCTGGGAGGTGACCGATAGACATAGCACTTGATTTGAAACAATGATTTGAGAGAACTAAGACAATACTGCTGGGTATAAACAGCTGATCTGGACTAGCATGCATTGTCAGGTTTGCAACATTCAAGCCAAAAGCCCTGGAGTACCTGTACCAGAAGGATCTACGGTTGCAAACAAATTTCTCATTCCTATCAGCTGCTTTTTCTCTCTCTTTTATTACCCATTCTTCTACTTTCTCTCTGGCAATCAACCTGGAACTGTCCCTTGAGAACAAAGTCTTCTGCTGAGACTGTGGCATGAAGTAATGATGAGTCGGGGTGCAAAGGATGATGAATGAACAAAAGCAGTTCACAGCCTCTCTTCAGTAACCAAATCATTCCATAAAATGAGGTTGAAAGCATTTGCAAAGTGTGCACATGGGGGTTGTAACACTACTACTGGTAATACCACCCAACCATGGTATCTGCAAGGAGAAGAATGTCGAGTCTTTGGTCATGAGTATGTTTGGGAAAGCCAATATAAAAACATGGATTCCCCCTTTCAATTGCAATTCGGTTAATTTGGAAACACTTTTATAACACTACCCACCATTTATAGAGGACTTTTAATCAACAAACTTTACAAGGGAAATCAGTATCATTAGTCTTGTTTTATAGATGGGGAAACTGAGGCACAGAGCAAGGAAATGAACTATCCAGGGGCAAAGGCAGGAACAGAAACTATGACTTCTGAGTCTCAGATCAGTGCTCTATCCAGTAGACTTGCACTGCATGTGTTGGGACAAAGGAACACAATAACTTCCAAGTGAGTTTTAAGTCATGAGAGAAGTGATCATCATTGTGTATTTGGAGAAGGCTCCTTGTTTTAGTGTCTTTGCCTAAACACTCTGAGTTCTCCCTCTATATCCCAGCTCTTTGTTAGCTATATTTTTCCTTATTCCACCTCTTTTTTTCTGTATTCCTTTAGTTCCATGTTCCAGTCTCCTTATCCAACAAGTCTCAGTCCCCTCTCTTCTTCCCATCTCTGTACAGTCCCGGTATTTCCACCTCCTCTCAAATGGGTTCAGACCTCTCTCATAACTCCTGTCCAGTTTATCTCTTCTCCCTCTGGTCCTGGACTCGCCAAGCTGCTGTCACTACTGCTTTTCTTCTCCCCTATTCTGTGTATTGCTACATCTTCATTGGAATCAGGTCCCTTTTTCCTCCATGCTGCCAGGGACTGACTGAGCAGAGCCAGGCTCCATGATCTCAGTTCTGGTGCTTGGCCACACCTCAGCCCATGCAGGTGACAGCGCATTTGGTTACTCTGCGAAGATGGTCCCTATGCTATCTGCTCAGCGCTAGGAGTCTTGAAGGGCCACAGCATGCCCAGTGAGGATGGCATGTTTGGAGATTTTAGCTGCTAAGCTCTAAATCTCTCTAGAGCAATGGAGAGTTTTCAAAGAGGTCTTTGGACAAGTTTTTTCACAAAAGGCACATCCCTGACGTAAAAGCCCTGCTGCCACCACATCTCAAATTCCTGCTCCAAGGAAGAGCATTAGAAAAGATCACCAGAATTTTATGAACATCACAAAACGCTACATTCTTCCTGCAGCATCATTCTTGGAAATGGGAAAAGCATTTCCAACCACTGTCTTTTGGCTGAAGTGTGCCCAAAATATTCAGGCCAACTGGCTAGCTTGGCAAAGAAACAAATCGTTTAAAAGGGGGCTTTATGGGGGAAGTGTTGGGTCAATATAACAACAGGCAATGCTACCAGCCGCACCTACAGTAAAGAGTTTGGGGTTATAAAAATAAGCTGTTGGGATGGCTTTGGAGTGGTGTGTAGGCCCAGTTCAGGGGAGTGTTTGGAGGGAGCTTTTGGGTATAATATTGGGCATGAGGGTTTCATGGGGATAACAGTTGGGGGCTAGCACCAAACATTCCCAGTGAGAGAGAAGAAATAGCTGAGAAGAAATAGGGTGGCCTAGGGTTGGGAGGGACAGGAAGATGATACTTGGTTCAGCTGTAGCTTCTCCTACCTGTTTGCTCTTTCGGGTAGATTCAGGTGCACACAGGTGAAGTAGGTGCGGGAAGGTCTGCTCCTGCTGGCTGCTCAGCTGCCTAGACGGGGGATTTTGTGGGGTGGCGGAGCCTGGCTTGCACTCTGTCAACTTGCATGTTGCTAAACTCCCTGGCAAAGCAGCTAGACTTATCTTGACAGTAGAGTTTTTTCCCCTCGTGGACACCTGCTGTCCCTTGTAAGCTACCTGGGATAGCATTACTCAGTTCAGGATATTTTGGGGTTAGGCATGTGCATCTGCAGGGTAAGATAGGGGTTTTTTGCTCTTTTTTTTTTGGTGGTCCTGTTATACCCTCCCCTGGAGGGGCTAGAGATTAGCTTGATATTGGTACAGTGTCTTTCCTCCAAAAAGATCTGACAGGTCTTATCCCTCCCATTTCCCAGGACTCTTTCTCTCTCTTACTTGTGGACATTGAAGCAGTACATGAGTAGATTTTCCAAAAAATATTTCTATCAGTTGCAACATCAGTTTATCTGAGTGAAGCCGGTGAGAGCCGTAGCGTGGGCAGATTGTTTGGCTCCACTCCATTTCCCACCACTTCTAATACAGCAGGTGGAACTAGTGGGAATTCTTTTGTGAAGTACTTTCCTATGGGTAAGGCCTTGGGAAGATGCACACATTTCAGACTCAAGACAAGGATTTCAGAAAGAAAGCGCCTGAAAAGAAAATCCAGACAAAAATTAAAGAGATCTACCACACTGAATCTGCATAATTAAATATGCAAATCACCCAATGTTTCTTATCCATTGGCAGTGGACCTACTGTACATGGCAGTAAAACAGCAGATCTCTGCCAGAACACAGCATCATAAAGAAAGAAGCTAATTGGATTTGCAGGCACCCATTGCTAAACCTTGAAGTTGCTGGAATGAATATAAAGAAACAGGAGCTCAGCTCACAGCTGTCTTGGGCTCTGAGATACTCAACTGACAGCTCGTTAGTTTGTGACGTCCCCATAAAATTAGAGCTTTGGAGATGCCTGATTTATCTGCTGGCTATGCCCTCCCCAAAGCTACATGACATTGCTTGTATATTCCCATACACACACACGAAACCATTACACTTGTAGTTGTACACTTTTCAAATCTCATAAAGCAAACAGGGAAAAAGCCAGGTTGGTATTTGGGTAAGAGACTCCCCCGAAACAGGTATGTATTGGATGAAGTGATTTTGGTATGATTTTTTTTTTTGAAGGATGCCATCTACGCTGAAAACCGTGGTGTAGTGAAGACATTCCTAGGCTAGCTTCAAATGATATAACCTGGGTACTAGGTGCAGTTGTAATAAGGTACAGGGAGCTCTCCATGCATTAAATTACCCTGAGGAAAAACAGAGTAATTAGCCTTCACAAGGTTCTGTGCTGTTGTGGCTAGATTGTTTCTGGTTCCTGAGCTAGCATGTTTAAAGTGTCACTAGATAGAAGGCTGCAGTGTAGAACTAATGCTCCAGTACAGCGTGAAGCTGGTTCTGACTTTCAGGGCAACTAGTCTGTTTTTAATTGCATCAGCCTTATCTTTATTAGAAAAATAAATGCGCTTAATTTCAATCACGTGAGAACAAACAACATGTGCCAGATGTTAGTCACGGTGTGTAACGTACTCCTGAAAGGCGTTCAGATACTATGGTGATGAGTGGAGTAAAATAGTTAACCTGACAGCTTAGGCTCAAATGAATGTTTCCTTTGTCAATGGTTCACTGATTGAAGTTAACATGCAGCTTTACTCTCTTTGTTCACACTAAGACTGTACTGTCTTGTTTATGATACGTTGCCCTTTGGGCATGTTCACCAGATTCCTGGCACTGCGTGGTGAATTCTGGAAAATGTTGTTCAGCATTGTGCGATATACCCAAGCTGCCCAAAAACTAAGTGCAGAGGAATTGTGATATTTCAGGCAATTCTTGCTGCTCTGAATTTAGAAGTCATTCACAGGGACTGTGGCTCAAATGGACAGCAGCATGCTGTGCTATGTGTATGAGTAGGTGACTTCCAGACAAATTGATCTCTGGACAGTGGAATGCAGAAAGGTATCCAGAAAAGACATGTCTGCAGTAACTGGTGCATCGTGGGACACCAGTGGGAAGACAATTTGCATTGACTGTGTCAGAACAGGACTGAGAGAGACCCATGGAGGCAACTGATTGACTGAGCTAATTCCAATTGAGGTTAATCTTGCAAGAAATCAGGGTAATTTATACAGATTGGTAAATAGTGAAAAATTGATTGCAGCAAATTTGTACCAGTGTAGCAAGGGCACTTCTCAGTGAGTTAAGGACAATCCAATCAATTAAATCTCTAGGCTAGACAATGCCTAGGGAGGAGACAGATTCACTTGAGGCAATCCAGCTACGGGATGAAATCTTCAAATTACAGAGGAGCACAGAATGAAACTAGTGTCCGAATACCTTTAGGATTTGCTGGAAAACCTTCCTGTTTGACCACGTTTTTCTGTCATAACCCGAATGACGTTCATAACATCAAATCACACCCCCGCCCCTCAAATTTCCATATTCTCTTTCCCCAGACAGAAAGATGCCTATAATCCAGAGTACATCCAAAAAAGTACAATGTGGAATTTGCTCTTCCCCATCCACCTTACAGGACTGGTACTTGTATACTGCAGTGGTGACCAGTGGTTTAATTGCTGGATTTTCAATTCATCCTAGCTATATATTTTGCTAATCTATAGTACTGAGAGTGAATGCACCTCAAAAGCCTAGTAGACACCATTTCCATTAGTCAGAAGAAATGTCCACAGACTCTGTGGAAAATATCTGCAAAATCCCCACCATTTTCTCTATATTTTGCATTCCCCCCTTGTCCCTGGTCATAAATCATTTTGTTCCTGCAATCGTGTGGTGCAGCAGAAGCACAGCTAAGATACTGCTTTGAGACTGAACCTCAGGCTCTGCAGCTTCTGTTGTGGGAAAGGGGAGACTCTGCCCAGTAATTACACCGGAATAAAAAGCAAATCGTGGACCTGTAGACAATGTCCTTTTAGATAAAACTGCAGGGAAAACACTGTGTTCCCACTGTAAAGCTGGTATTATGTTAGACATTTTACACAAATAATTTGGGTTGCTTGTTACTTATCTTTCATATAACTAACTCTGGCTTTTATTTATCTTTTGCCTTCCTCAGCCCATTTCGCCATTCCCATAATGTGAACATTATATCACTTGTCACCTGATGTCAGATCACTCTGCCTCTTCTTAAGAGACACCTCTTTTTCTTCTGGCACATTTACTTTTTTTGGGTTGAGCCCGTTTAAGGATTGCTTGGTATGTCATTGCCTTTCCTTTTACCCACTGCTTACAAGAGGCCCGATCAAAATCTCCCAAGTAAAAGGAATGATGATTAAATTAATTTCAATGGAGTTTGGATCAGGGCCCTGGAGAGAAGGGCTTCTCATATCTTGCTCAGAGCTACAGTTATCAAAATATTCCTATATTTTCCTGATTTAACGTTTTTAGTAACAGGCAAGATTTTTAGATAGCATTATATTAATACAGTTGCACAGAATTCAAAACTGCACCATGAATATTCCCCCCAAAAGACTCACCTTTTATTAAGGCTTTCTCTACCATGTAATTCTACTCTGAGACATGACTGTAAAAGCGGGATCATAGGATTCCTTGACTCAGTTCAAATGTGCTCGGTTCACAAGAAACGATCCAGATCTAAACTAGGGGAAAAGGTGTACTTTGAACATGTTTTGGCTAACGTGAATTAATGTCTCTTGAAACCTAATATAGATAAAACAGCTATAATTTTAAGGTGTTAGCTAATCAAGGTAAATTTAGGAGGCATCTAGGTTTCACATCCACCGGTTTAGGCACGTTAAAAGTACAACTTGCTTTGTATGCATTGGTATTGTAACCTGCTAATTAACATGTGTTAAGTAATATGTTTTAAAATAAACCAAGTCATAGCTATATTAATTCTGTAGGGCTAACAGGAATAACAATTTAACTATTACAAGCAAAAAATATGCATCTGAGATGTACGTAACCTGGGCCAGGCTGGGCCAGGGGAATAAAGAGGTGGCATTTTTGCATAATTACTTGTTGGACTACTTTAAGAGGGAAGTATCTTTTGCAAAAGCTGACCCTGCTGTGCAAGTTCCTGACGTTAGCCTGCACATTCTGGTATGAATCTAGTTTCAGACACCATCATAATACATTACTACACTGATGCAATTTGTCACTCCAGACCTGACTCTGAAGCAGATACACCTGAGATGTACAGGAGCAGAGCCTCTGAGTGTTTCAAAAATCCCACTGCTCATTAATCTAACGTTGTCTTAGGACTCATTTCAGATAAAGCGATGTTGTACAGACTACATCCCTGCTCAGACTACTAGGAAAAGGCAGGGTAGCACTTTACTACCTGGTTCAGAGAAGCATGAGCATTCATAGGTAAGAGCCCACTGTCAGAATCTGTCAGAACCCACAAGTTGAGCCCGCTTGGTTCTGTGTTGACCCCTGGATAGATGAACCTGGGATATCGCATAGGAACAACTTCAAAAACTTGATGCCAGAGACCATACATAGAAAGCGGCAGTTAGCTGTGTTCGTCTGATGTCAGGGTAGATTTGGCCAGAGAAGAAAGGTTCTCCTTTGCAGTGAGTGTTGGATCCATCGAACAATTAACAGCCAGAAAGGCAACTCTGATTCAAACCAATGCAGGCGATGAAGGCTGAGATGAATATAAACCTACATCCTAAAGAAGAAAAGTAGCTTGGCTTCTGGGTGTAGGACTCTCTGAAGTTTGAGTAGTAATTTGAAGTGTACAAAAAAAGAAAAGAGCTGTAACAAGAAAAAAGAAAAAAACAAAAGCGGGTAAAAGCTTTAGGCCAGCAATGTCAAACTCGTATTGGATGGAGGACTACATTCCCTCCTTCTCAGGTGCCTGCGGGCCACATCCTGATACTCGAGCCGGCAGCCCCAGCGGTTCAACGGGCAGAAGCTCTGACTCTGGTGCTGTGGCTTCCTGTGATCGCAGCCATGGTTGCTGGGTTTCCTGTGGTGACAGACAGAGCCCTGGTGACAGCTGGAGTGCTAGCAGCCTGAGAAGCCCCTTCACCGCAGCCACAGTGGCCAGAGCTCTAGCTGCAGTGGTGGGGCTTCCCATGGCAGCAGTCGGTGCCCCAGTGAGAGCTGGATGCTAGCAACCCGAGCAGCACCGTAGGTTCCCACGGGAACAGCCCACATCCCAGCGAGAGCCAGAGTGCTGGCAGCACCAGCAACACCACAGGGAAAAGCCCTGCTACCACGGCCAGAGCCAGGGCTCTGGTCAAGGCAGTGGGGCAACCGGTGCTTCGGTGAGAGCCCAAGCACAAAGAGCTCCGGCAGCAGCATGGTCACGAGGGCTCTGCCATCGTGGCCAGAGTCCACTGAGCCAGGCCATTTGTCCTGGCTCTGGCTGCGGTGGCAGGGTTCCTGCCCGGGGGGCTTCTTGGTGCTGTACTTCCATGGGTAACGGCTGCTGCCACGGGAAGCCCCACCACCACAGCCAAGCTGGGGCCAAAGTCCATGGGCTAAATGACCCGGGTTAGTGGGCTGCATCTGACCCACAGGCTGTATGTGCCACGCCCCTGGTTTAGGCTGAGGTAGATTCAAAGAAAGGGAAAATCCTAATAATATTCCAGAGAAGCTGACAAATAAGCTACAGAGAATAGAGCTATGGCACAGAGAAGCTTGGGGTCCTGGGCAGCTCTCAAATTTCTTGTCTTGGGAGCAATGTTTAATAAAATAACAACAAAGTCTGAGACAAAAGAAGGAGAACACTTTTTTTTCCAAGGAGGATTTCACTTCTTGCAGAACAGAAACACCTGGGTGAGGCGAAGGACTAGCCCTCAGGATAGGATATGAGTAAGAAGTAATGCCCACAATCACAGTGATCAGTCACAACTCGGAGGGAGAGGTTCACAGATTCATATATTGTAAGGCCGGAAGGGACCTCGGAAGATCGTCGGGTCCAGCTCCCTGCGCCAAGCAGGAAAGATAACTGGGCGTCAGGGGACCCCAGCGAGGTGACTGTCTAGTCTCCTCTTGAAGATTTCCAGATCGCACCACCTCTGGAGGGAGGGGGCTTATTCCACAGTCTGGACACCCTGCCTGAGACGTTTTTCCTAATGTTGAGCCTGAATCTCTGGAGAAGAAGAAACAGAGCCTTAAGGCCCCTCCGTACCAGCAGGAAACCTAGAAAAGGAAGAAGCTTTCCCGCAAGAGAGAAGTTGAGAACTCTTCTCCATGTCCACTGGGGATAAGACAAGAAGTAATGCAATTAAACTGTGGCAAGGGAGACTTAGATTAAACATTTGGGGAAAAAAAACCCAACTAAGAATAAAGATAGTTAAGCACAGAAAGAGATTACCTAGGGAGGTTTTGGAATCTTCATTATTGGAAGTTTTTAAGAGCAGGTTCGACAAATATGTCAGAAACTGGTTTACATGGACCATGACTCCTAAAGGGTCTTCCACCCGCATTTTCAATGATTCACACAACAGCAAGTAGCAGAATTCAAACTGGAGGGGCACGGCAGGACACGGCATGCACTTTTTCAGTTGAGACTGAACATGTTGAGTCTTTCTTGCTTTGCTAACATCTGCCACAATGAAATAAAGTTTCTGCCTCCTGCATAATTTGGGCTCTTGGTTAATTGTCTGTAGACGTCACAAATCTCCCTCTCATTTCCACCTCTGCCTCTTGCTTGTGGGTTAGCATCGCACCATCACGCAGGCTGTTAGGTGTTTTTCGGAGTTCCCTCACACCATTCAACCAGCTGGTCAGAAGGACAAACGCCCGCCGCCTAAGGAACCGTATGCACTTGGCCTAACTTCTCCTGAAGCCGGTTTGCACGGGAAGAGGCACAAACGGCATCGCTGAGGCTAAGATCAAGGGAGAAAGGGGGCATCCGAACCTTGCATGTAAACCTATCAGGAATGTGGGCATAGTCCACCACGCAACATAGTAGCCCCTGCTAATTGGGGGAGCTAGGGAGCACAGGAACAACTAAATTCACGGGACAAAAAATACAAAGACAGGCCAGGAGAGCAGGTCACTGGTTCAAAAAGAGCGCACCAGGGACAGGGCTTGCACGTAGGATACCCGCTTGGGTGTGGGGAGTATCCAAAGCCCCAGACGGACGGTCTGGGAGGGAGGACAGAGAGAGCAGCACAGGCTGGACCATAGGGCGGCCATCGAGGGACGTCAAACATGGAGGCCGGTTGCATTGAGCGCGCAGCGATCACGTTCTTTCGACCCCTCTGAGCTGGAGGACATCTTTCGCTTGGGCGTTTTGAACGAAGGGCGATGTCGAACCGATTTTGAAGACCAGCGTTTAACGGCGGCAAGCAACCGCCGTAACGTAAGGACGTCATTAGGACGCACGACAAATAGGATCGCTGTCGGCATTGCAACGTGCTGGGCACGTGACCCACGTGCACGTGCGGGAGCTCCCCTTTTGCGGCCGCCCGTGGGCAGTCGCCGTGGCCCCCCCAGTCCGGGGGCACGCGGCGTTCGCGTTGGTTGGCATTCGCAGCACCCAGACCAACACGGGATGAATTAATCGAGCTATTAAAGTATGACGGCGGGCGCCTCACGCGAAAAGCAGAGGACCTAAAGGCGGCGATGGAAGGCAGAGCAGCCAGCGACCACCCCGCAGCTCTGCGCGGGCACGGTTCGGGCCTCGGCTCTTGCGCAAATGACTTCAGAATGGGTTTGGCCCTGACAAAGGTGTTACAATAAAAAGCAGCTGCAGCTTGGAGGCCATTGCATTGGGGAGCGTGGGGACTTTATGGGGCTCCCGCAGGGGAGCTAGGGGCCTGCTTCCCGCCCCCTCACAACCAGACTGGGACCAGGCGGCCCCGCCCCCTTCCGCCCCGGCCCCGCCCCCCGCGGCTGGCGCCGAACTTCACCTCCAGCCTCACCCCCCGCCCCCCCGTCTCCGATTGGCCGCCGCGCCCGCCACTCAGCGCGCGGCGGGTCTCCGGAGGCCCGCGGGAAGCTCCGCCTCCCCACCGCAGCCGCGGCTCCCATTGGCGGTGGAGGCTGCCCCTCAGGGGGGGAGCCCGTTTCCGGTTCCGCGGGGGGCGGCAGCGGTTGTGCCTGTGAGTGACACACAATGAGGCGAGCGGCCGCCGCGGGGCCGTGAGGGGCCGGGGCCGGGGCCGCGGCCGGGCCGAGCCGTGGGGAAGGGGGGAAAGCGCTGAGCCCAGCCATGGACAATCAGGTGAGGGGGGCGGGGGGGGCGCACGTGGCAGCGCGGGGCCCGCCGCGGGGGGAGGGGCGGCCGTGGTGCCCCCATCCCCTTCATGGCCGGGGGGAGGGGCCCCGCACGCGCCGTGGCTCCGCCCCCCCGGCATGGGGGGAGGGGCAGGGTATGGGGCCGTGGCCCCCCCCCACCCCTCCCTTCGGGGGCGGGGCAGCACCCGCACCCACCTCGTGTGGGGGCTGGGGTAAGAGGGGCTTACTGTCCTTGCCCCATCCTGGGGGTGGGGGAGGGGGTCCCCCCCAAAAAACTACCCACCGTGGTGGCGGGCGGGGGAGGGGTGGGGGTTTGCCCCCGTCCACAAGGGGGTAGCACGACTTTCTGCCCCCAGCATCCAGCTCTGCAGCATCTCCCGGCTTGGTCAGAAATGGCATCGTGATGGTCTGCCGCCCCAGTTTTAAGGGCCGGGCATCATCCGCAGCGGTGCTGGTGGGGAAGGGGGGAGCAGCGTGTAGCCTCAGTGCTGGCGCCGGGGTCCTGTCCTGCAAAACGGGGTGTTACCCCGCTCCCCCCGCATCCCTGCTGCAAGTTGGTCTTGCCAGGATCGCAGGCGGGCTGCGCCTCTCTCTTCCGAGCCGTATTTTTTTCCCATTTGCACACAATGTAATGTTGAAGCCTGAGTCTCTACAGGCCCATAAATTTACACGGGGAAGCTCAGCTAAGCTCTGGTGATTAATCCAGAAGTGACAGTGAACGGATCTAATTGTTGGTTTGGAAGCGGTTGGTGTTATCAAGCGGAGAAACCGGAGGTGAGAGTTCAAGGCCTTCGGTGAGAAGTCGCAGGACGTAGTCATTTGTGTCAACGAATAGGTTTAAATTTCATTTTATTGTAGGCAGCTGGGCAAAAATCGGATTCCCTGTATTTCCCAATGGAGCAAATTGAAATGTTTTGGGGGGGGGCATTTCATTATAGGGATCTTTTCAGCTATTGGTTTAAATCGGAGCTGCTCGACCCCTGACCTGAGAGCCGGATATGGCCTTCAGGGCTGCGTCATCCGGCGCTCTGTGTGGGTCTGGAAATTTGACATTGGGGTACTAGCGTCAGTTAACCCTGTCACTGCTTCCATGCATCTGGATCAGATCTGGGCCTTGCACAGCTGGATCGAGCCCATGGGTCAGATCCAGCCCACAAACTGAGTTGGTATCACTCATCTGGTCCTCGGAGCAAAAAGGTTGGGCACTCTTGATTTAAATCCTGATGATGGCTAATCAGACTTTTACCTAAAGAGAAGGTCAAGTACGATTTCCACTTTAAACTCCACTGTTGTTTTACATTTCACTTAGCTCTTCCTAACCTGATTTTAACTAAGAAATATATGGGATTTTTCAGTCATTTCAGCTATTATGAGAAACCTTTATAAATTGCAATTACCCTTCTCTGGAGTGGGGAGGTAATTGGATGCAGTAGCAAAATTTAAGGCAGGGTTACAGCTATTTAGTGCATGAAGCTATAGAATAGAATGGATCTGTTGGAAAGAATTCTTACTTGAATACCATGGGAATGATGTCAAGAGGTTTTGCCCACCGAGGTCAGGGTTTAGGCAGACTCTCGCTACTTGCATTATCTCATGCAAGGTTCCTTTGTTTTGAGTAAAACACGGTTTGTCTTTTTGTTGGAATCTCAAGATTTGTAAGCCTAGGCAAAGGGCACCTTTTTTGGGAGACAGACAGAGGGGACCTTAGTCTTTCATGCTGAGTTGTAGCCCATGGAGGTGACAGGACCAATGTGCAAAAGAACAAAATGATCTACTGAGAGAACTTAAAGACAACTCAGAAAAATGGTGGTTAAATGAGAGAGAGGGCCCCTGGCTTAGACTTGAGGGATCAACAGATATATGAAGATGTTTTATGTTGGAGCTGGTAGCCTAAATCAATACTCTTAAAATCATTTGACCCTTAATGAGTTGGTTTTTTTCAGTTAAGGAGCTGGATGAGAGCTTAGAAAATCATTGTTCAGTTCCTGGCTCTGCCATGGACTTCCTGTGTAATCTTCAGCAAGAAGCTTAGGCCAAGATTTTGAAAGGTGACCTGTGATTTTTCAAAAAGTGCTGAGCATGCACCCTTTGAAAATCACACTACTGTAAGCTATACTAAATTGGATGCTCAAAATCACTATTAACTATCTGTGCCTTAATCTCTGGTGTTGTTCTTTATAGGTAAAATGGGGATAATCTCTTTTCTGCTTCCTTTATTTGCTAGAATATCAGCATTTCAGGGCAGGGACTATCTCTAGCTACATATGTATTCAGTGCCTAGCATAGTGGGGACCCTGATCTAATTTTGGGGCCATGCATGCATGTGTAAAACAAATAGTGAGGAATAATTTTCCCGTTCAGAATGCCAGCTGACAGTTGACTGGGTCACACCTCCATTTTGAAATTGAAAACAAATACATTTTCCCTGTAAATCTTAGTTAAGTGGAAATAAAAATCAGAAGCTGTCCTTCCTTCATGTGAGTTTGAAGTTCCAGTCTCTAGCTTTGGGCATTTAAGTGCACTCTGAGATGATCATGGCTGCTGCTTTAGTTTGTATAATGTTCACACTTCTGGTCTAGTAAGTACATAGATAAGACTCTCAGGCGAGTTGTTTCTTCTGAACTCGTACTAAAAGTCTTTCAGTTTTCTGTGTGGTTAATTACACTGACCTGTCCTCTGCAGCATACATCTATCTCCTATAGTCTCCTAGGTGAAACAGATCTGCAGTAATATGTGCATCATCTTAATAAATTTCACCTGTTTCTTCCATGCTATATGTAGTAGCATTTTTGTTCCTTGAATAGAGCATTTGACTCACCTATGTCTATTGTTATCTGTTTAATATTAATTGGTTTAGCAGTTGCAGGTGCAGTTCAGCTGCCTCAAGTGTGGGAGGCTGCACAAACACACATGAAAGCATAGTTCCTGCCCTTAAGGAGTTTGATTTTTTTTTTTTCCTCAAAAGTATTTATGAAATATGTAGTAAATACTGTGGAACATCAGAGTTTTACTTTCTTGGAAATTACATGATTCTTTTGCTAGAAAATAGACACAATATTGCATTCATATAATTCCACATGAGCACAGTCCATGAAAATCAATCGGTGTATGAAACTTACAATGCAGCTAAACTGTCTTTAGTTCCTACGAGAACTTTAAAAACGGTAAATCAAGTGCTGTTGTAGTAAAAAAAAATGGCAACTTTAAAAATTGATGTGCACATAATCTAACCTAGTGATTCACAATCTAATATCTTTTTTTTTTTTTCTGCCAATGCTGAAAATTCTACCTGGGATCTGAAAATCAGATTGCTGTGGTCTGACATACCTATGATAAAGATTTTGTAATAAAAACTTAGCTGGTGATGCATGAGACAGAAAAGCCCATCTCTCTCCTATAACTGCATTGACTCTGCAGTGTTAGTTTCATCAAACTAAGTAGGTATGACTTGGAGACAGAATAGATTTATGGTGGTAGGAGCCATTTTTAAAATCACTTTTCTGACCGACTACAGCGTCGTTTTAGAGAATTTGTCTGGGTGTCATAGACATCTAATTTTCTTTAACAACTTACAGCTATGGATCTCAAAGCTGTGTAAAAGTGTCATCACTACTACATTAATCGTTATTCTGCACCTCTCTTCCCCTTCCAGTGCACAGTACAAGTGAAGCTGGAGTTAGGGCATCGAGCCCAGCTGCGGAAAAAGCCCACCACTGAAGGGTTTACTCATGACTGGATGGTATTTGTCCGTGGCCCAGAACAATGCGACATCCAGCATTTTGTGGAGAGGGTGGTCTTTCGGCTACATGAGAGCTTCCCAAAGCCGAAACGTGGTGAGTATATTTTGGGGAGTGTCTGGTTAACCAGCATTCAGTCTCCTTTGTATGGCTGGTCACTGTGCAGTCTAGATTTTCCCTTGCACTGTTAGGTTTCTGTAAAATATTTTCTTAAGGAGGAGCAAAACATAAATTGCATACACGCAAGCCTTGACCTTTGCAGGTGACTAAAATCCTTAAAATATTGGGTGAGAATGGGCCTAGGGACTCCTCTGTCTTTGTCACTGAGTAGCTTTCAGAATTTCTGCAAGTCCTGCCCTTTCACAAATGCCATTTTCAGCTCAGTACTTAGTATTGTAGTAACATAGTATTTAGCATCAGGATTGGTGACAGGCCTCATTTTCCTAAAATTCAATATATTTTGAAGTACCAGGTCAGGAAGACTTGGTCATGTAGGTATCTTATGGATACTGCCTTACAATGGTCATTTGAAGAGTCAATGCTGTGAAAAGTAACCTAAAAGGTTACAGGTTTTTTTTTTTTCTAATCCTGTACATCTTCTACACATGTTGACTGTATTTACTGCAAGTTAGTGCAATAAAATTGATATATGGTAAGCAACTGGGTTGCTGAACTGGAAGTTAATTTATCAGAAGCCTTGAGTAAAACTAACGATCTGTTGTGCTGGAATCCTTGTCAGCCAATGTAATTACTTTATAACAAACATCTATATTAGGATTGTATATCCTCTTTGCTAAGCAGATTGCTGTATTACCCTGCTCTAAAAACAGCAGTTTATTTCCCTTCTTGCTTCTCACTTGCCTGGTTAAGGTTCCTCATCTCCCAGCCTGCTTTTGACCAGAGAGAGGCTGGGTTATAGATTAATTCTGCAGCCCATCAATACTATGCCTAAGTTGGCCTGCAAGGTTGTGGAAAGTCACTTGCAATAACTTGGAGCAAGGGACTGCTGGCAAGGTTGTGCAGCGCAGTGAACACATGAGAATTATCGGAGAAAAAATTGTAAAAACAGTGTAGCAGAAGAACAAAAGCTGCCTGCTAAATAGTCTAAACCCTTCTTCTGAGATCATATGGGCACTGTTTGTTTTTTTTATGGTACGATTTTAAAGTGAAAACAGTTAAAATAGTCAAGCAGTTCTTATTTCAGGCATGCACTTCCCTGTTGTCGGAGCTTTTGTATCTGTTGGTATGTTTAGGACTGAGAATGACTTTTCCTATATTAGGGGAAATTAACTTGGTAGATGCTAAGTTTTAAGGGAAATATCACTTCCTAATCAAACCAATTCTTTGAAATACTTTAGAAATAAACAGTATAAAAGTATTTCAGTAATTTTCTCTAGTGATTTAACCGACTATTTACATTTACTGTAATGCATTAACTACGTTCAAGCATAAAAGTATCCTCCTTTCCTGAGATGAGAGTGGTCTGTTCCTGTTACGTCTCCAGTGGGACCACTTATGTACAAAATAGCACTGACTCCCTTCAAAGAGAGCTACACCCATCATGCCTCTGTTAATGGGACTTGCAGTGAAATGAGACTTTTGAGAGAATGAGAATAATTAAAAGTATTGGCCACAAAGGTGGCCTTAAGAATACATTTGAGGAGTATTATAAGTCGAATAGGACACATTTTATAAAACGCATCCCAGTATGCAGTAAGATTGGTTTCACCTTGCAGTTTGTGTCTGTGTGTGTCGTGTTGTCTGGGACTGAAATAACATACATGCTCTTTTGCTGCATACAGGCTGTGTTTTAATTCCTTCCATGTACATGCCACATACATAAAGCATTTCCTACTTGGTATGTTTCATTCTGGTGATGCGAGTTCTGCAGACTGCAGTTCTCAGTACATTTAACAGATCTACATTTTTCGAAGCAGACAACAGCCTAGATTCCCTAAAGAGGATCTACTGTCTCCAAACCGTTGCCATCATGGGCAAATGGTTCTAGAATCCTCTGAGTCAGATGCTAGTGTATACAAAGTGCAATGGCAAATAGCACAAAAGATTCCAGGTCCTAAAGATACAGAGATGGAAATAGGACAAGGGACTGGGGCCACGAGCAACAGATCCTTACTTAGCCAGGGAATCTTCATCCTGTTTGCTCAGGTTCCGTGTTGGTGGTGTGTAGTTTACTCCGTGTCAGAGTTGACATTTGGTATCATGAGCTCTGATGTTGTGTACTTTGGGGGCAGGTTGTTTAACCGCTTATTTCTTCAGGTGTAAAATGCATGCAGCATTTACCTGCAGGCTTGCTGTGAGATTTGATTGCACTGACTAGAGGAACTGCTAAATTTTCTTTTTCTTGTGAGAGGAGTCAGGGAGAGGTTTTCCTTTCTCTTGTTAAACACCTGACCGTCTGGTTCGGTTTATCATAAAGGTCAGTGTTTTGAATGATCTCTGCATTGTAAGAGGCCCACTTCTTATCCTTGTAATTATTTTGGTCTCAATTAATTAATGTTATGTTATACTTGAAGCTAATGTTTTTGCTTTTTTTTCAGTGTGCAAGGAGCCCCCTTACAAAGTGGAGGAGTCTGGCTACGCTGGCTTCATTATGCCCATTGAAGTATATTTCAAAAATAAGGTAGAGTCCAAGGTCTTGTCTAATTGTCTTGAGCTGTTGCCAGACAGCTCCACTATCTGGTAAAAACGGACCTGAATTCTCCGACTCTTTTACATGTATTTGTTTATTACACTAATAAATAGAACTTGACTGTGAGAGTTGGAAGTGGCAGCAAACTTTCTGCCACTTGAGAAAGAAAACTTAGTGTCCGATAACAGGGTGGAGTTCATTTAAATCAAATAGATTGAAATCACTGTTTAGGAAGCCTTGATTTAATCATTGTTTCTACAAAAAGTGCGTTTGTGTTGTTTGATATCCTCTGTTCCAGGGGTTCCCAACCGTTTTATGCTGAGGGCTTGCAAACCATGGACCGGCAAACTGCGGACCAGAAGTGACTGGCATACTGTGGGCAGGCAGCCAACCCTTTTTTACGCTCAGTATAAAAAAAGGTTGGCTGTCGGTCTGCAGTATGCCGGTCACTTCCAGTTTGTGGTTTGCCAGTCCACGGTCACTTACAGTCTGCAGCAGCCAACCCTGTGGCCCGGGGGGGTTGGGAACCCCTGCTCTATTCGTTTAACTTCTTGAAACTTTGCACTTTTAGAGAGAGGCAAGGCCTTGACTCTATGCACACAAACTTGCAGAGAGACAAGAGGGCTGATCAGTAGGCCTGTGCGAAGCAGCTAGTATTTGCTTCGGGTTCAGCCGATTCGGGGGACAGCAGTTTGATTCGGTGATTTGAATCGCTGTCCTGATTCGATTCGGCTGAATCTGATTTGGAGATTCAGCAACAGCCGAATCTCCGAATCGGCCAGATCAGGCCCATCCCCCACCCCTCTCCCAGCCTGGCAATGGCCACCCTGTCTGCCCCAGTTCGTGGCAGTTGGGGGGGGGGGGGGGGGAGCCCTGGCTCAGCAGGTGCTGTTGGGCAGGGGGTGATCCCCGCTGACCCCCACTGCCCCCTGCTGCATGGGGGGCTCTGCGTGAGCCCCTGAATTCCCCCGCCCACGTGCCCCTCATGAGCCAGCGCTGGCCCTTTAAGGGGGAAAAAAAAAAAAGACCTGAAGAAATCCCAGGGCTCGCCACTCCTGCCAGCTGGGGGCAATCCCTGCTGCCCCCCACCACCTGGGGGCTCTGAGCCCCCTGAAGCCCCAAGGCAGCACCAGGAGCGGTGAATCTTAAGATTTTTCTTGGCTTTTTTTTTTTCTCTTAAAGGGCTGGAGCCCTGGCAGGTGGGGCACCTGTGGGGGGGCTGGGAGAGTGGGGGGGGTCTGGGAGGCTTGTGCAAAGCCCCCCATGCAGTGTGGGGCAATGGGGATCGCCCCCCACCCAGCAGCACCTGGTGAGCACTGGGACTTTTTTTTTTTTTTAAGTACTGGGAGCTGGGGTGGGCGGGGGTAGCCATGGGGGGACTGGGGGCATGGGGGGGGCTGGGGGAGCGGGCGGGGGTCAGGGTGGTGGCAGGGGTCCCCCCATGGTCTCTTCTCCCATCCCCTGCCCCTAGTACTTATCAGCTCTGAGTGGCTGCAGCTCCCTGCTGCACCAGGGACTGTCCGAATCATCAAAGCTCTCCGAATCTTTGCCAAAGATTTGGGGATCTTTGCATTGATTTGGACCTTTTAATTGGTCCCCTGATTCAATTCGGATTGGGAGATTTGGCCCCTGAATAGGGCCAAATCTCCTCTGAATCAAATCACCATCCAAAGCTTTGCACAGCCCTACTGCTCAGGCCTGTTATTTCTCATCTCCATATACTGCTGTCAACAAGGATGTTATCTCTGGAGACAAATCCAGAGTTTGAGAACTGAAACTAAGCATCACAGAGATGCTTAATGGGATCTTCTAGACTGATCACCGATTCCTGTTGGGTACAGTGGTTTTCTTTGATCTTTACTAATCAGTAGAGGAGCCTCTGGGAACCCCATACACTTGGGCCCGTGATACAGTTCATGGCCTGTTGTGACCTATTTATAAAACTTTTCTAAAAAGGTTACATGAATATAGTGTCTCAAGCAGTATATGATTAGAAGTTATAATCCCTATTCCATGATGATATGTTTGAACTTTAACGTATCTGAAGTGAAAACTATCTTTATATAGGCTTATTTAAAAAGAAAATGCATCTTAAAAATGCAATTAAATAAAATAAAATCTGATTTTTTTTTTTTTGATTTTTTTTTTTTAATAATTGTTGAGTTTTGTCCATCCTGTCCAATAATAGTGCAATATGGAAAAGTAACATAAGGATAGCCTGGCAGGTTGAGGGCTTGTCTACACCCAGGTTTAGTACAGTTAAAGTGATACAGTTCCTTTAGTCAGAAGAATAGCTACAAAAATCTATAAAACTGCTTATATCAATATTTTCATGCTATACAAGAGTAAGCTATGCCAATGTTGGGCACCACTGTTTTACTTGTGTGAATGCATCCATGCTTTGGGATATGCCAGCATAATTGTGTTGGTTAAAAATTAAACCTAACCTAAATATCTGTCAGTATTTAGGTCCAAATCTAAGATTTGTGGACCTGTGGTATAGAAATTCAGCCTGTAATAGATGCTGTCAATCTGATTTCATGTTTATTCCAAAAAAAATTCTAAGGATCTTAAATCTTAAAACTGTTAACAAAATATGAGAATTAAAACATGGTATTAAGAGCACATGGTAAAGATAAATGTTAGGTTTGCCTCAAAAGTCATGGAAGATCCCAGAAACTAGCAATTTGTCAAACTATTTTGTATTATGTGCACAATTTTAAATTAACTGCTTTGTTGAGATTTGAATTGGAAGCTTTCTTCTTCCTTTTTCTTGCCATGAAAAAGAAAGTGTGACAGTTACTTTATTATAGATATAACTGGTACAACCCCAGAAAAGCTAGAAAAAAGAAAAGTTAAGTTACTGAACAGGTTACACTGTCTATTTTGTTGCCCAGAAGCAGAGGTCTTACCTTACGTAAGACTTGCCTTAAGTCTACCTAACCTACCTTGCAGGATCTCGTTAACTAAAATGCCTCTCCTCCCCAGACTTATCAGGTTACCTCTACTTTCTTCCTACTTCACCACAATATCTCATCACAATGCTATTAGTTGTGAACACTTTTGAAGTAGTTTGATGCTTGTCTATTAGTTTCCCTTTAACTCTGTAGCCTTTGGAGCACAAACCTTTGTTTCTGAGCCAGTAATAAGCCGGTTAAGGATTCTGACACACTTCCCGTTGTGCACCGCAGGGGACCTCCTTTGTTGGACTGTGGAGGATTTTGTGTGTGTGTGTCAGCCAGAGGCAGACTGTTCTAAGGCTAAAAGAAGCAGTCTGTGGGGTGAAAAGAAAAGTGGGCAGTAGAAGTGGGTAAAGAACGAGGGTTGGTGATAGAAGCAATTTTGCTAAACATAAGTACTGAAAAATTAAAGCAATGAAACTTAGCAGGCTTTTAAAATGTTGAGAGTACCCATGTGACATTTGGTGTTTTACAGTGGGAATACCCCCACCCCCTGTTTTATGTCCTACCTTCTGAATCAGTGTTCACCTTTTAAAGGTCTAGACAAAAATGTGCTCTGCAAGATGGCTTCCAACTTTTGGCATGGATGAGCTGTCATTCATTTTCTCTTCTCCTTTGTGGCCTATGTTTTCTTTGCTTCTGTTGATCCTTGTTCTACTCAGTCTTCTGCTCCACTTGCATTCTTCCTTGACTTTCCATGTAGCCCCTGGTCTTCCATGCTTCTATTCTCTACTTTCTCGTGCTATGATTATCTGTATTCTCCTATGTGCCCCCTCCCCCCATGGCTCTTCTCCATATTCCTTTATGTTCCCTGTCTCTATCTGATTCACTTTCATATTCACCTGCTCCGCATAGCCTATGGGACTGCCACTTTCCTTAAAGGTAGCTTGGTTTCTCCTTTTTTGAGAACAGTGAGAGATGGTGGCCGTCTTTGCCACGGACTATTTTAGTTCCTTCGTTTAGGTATGTGGGGCACAGTGGCCATCTTAACTGAGGGAAGCAGGTTGCGCTGTCCTATCAAAAGCAGTAGGAACTGGAAATCATTTTAGGAGACAGCATTTCTTTGAGATTATTTTTCTCTCTCATCCCAAGAAAGTACATTTTCATTTAATAACAATGGCAAGGGGGAGGGGGGAAACCCACCTTTAATTCTACGAGTGTCTTTACTAAAGCTACCCATTGTATCAGATCTACTATTTACCTCTCTTAGTTTTTGTTCACATACATGTGTTTTAAGACAATCACAACTCTAGCCTGTCACAAATTTTAACAACGCATCAATTTCAGATGTTTTTTGTTTAAAAAAAAATTAGTAAAAGAAAGTAAGAAAACTACTGAAAAGTCAAATGTCATTTCAAGTAACTTTCTATGAAGTTTCATACCAAAGGATTGCTTATATGGAGAGAGAGAGGAACAGAACAAGAAATTTTAATCGTTATATGGAAAGAAGAGAAACAGGAAGCAGAAATAGTAGTGGCTTAAAGAAGAGAATGTTTTCTTGCTGACATATTAAGGTACAAACTAAAATATTTGCTACTTAAGGGCTCTTTTCTTGCTTTGATCACTAGGCTAACCTATTAATGCTGATGGCTGGCCAGCTGCATCTTGTGGACCATGTGTAGTCCTGAATTCATACCGTAGCCTATGGCTCATAATTATACATGAAATTTGGCACTTGTCTCTTCTTTGGCAACCCTGTTTTAGCTGAATCAGAAGTTAAGGGTTTGAATTGAGAGTTGGTGGTTGTGGCTGATGTTTTTCTGGAGGTGAGAGTAGCTGGTCACAATAGTTGCTTCTCAACTTAAAATCATCTGTTAATTTTAGAAAGTCCTCGTGGTTGAAAGGTTTTCTTCTGGTGACTGAGAGACGGTCTTCAGCTTTGGCCTGTGTACTGCGTTCCTGTGGTGAACAAAGGGTTTGGCCTACTTAACAATAAACTTTTAAAATGAGGGGAAAACTGTGAAGAGGTGATGAATTCCTCATCTGTATATGGTGGTCATCTTTTTCATGTTTGCCAAAATGGTTTAGTTCCAAATCTTTTAATTTTCCCATTATCTTTACCCTTCCTCATTTGGCCGCTAAGATGGTAGGTAGTGGTGGTTGAAGCCAGCATGTTCTTTGACATGGCTAATGAAACATGCCATATGTTGCTGGAGCATCTTTTTCTTTGAAAATATCTTTAATGAGCTTCTTCAGGGACTTTGGCTGTGCTGATGGAAGTGTGCCTGTCAGTCCTCCTCCTTTGTGCATGAAATGCTTTATTTTTTCATTGGCCCTGTGAAATGGGAGAGCCAGCACCAGCGCCAGAACGTGTGCCCTTTTGGTGCCTTTCTGTCTGAGACAGCCGAGCCTGCAGAGTATTAAAGTGATATGGGAGCTTTTTCATCTGCTCTTGTGCACTGCCTTGACAGTGAATATGCTCACCTTCCCCCCAAACTCTGATTCGGCTCATCTCTTGTGAGTAGGTGCAGGTTTTTTACTGTTATCCATTTGTCTTCCATAAAAACCCTTGCTCATTTGAAGCTAAGGGGTACGTAATCTTGAGCTGTCTTCAGTGTAAGATTAGCCCCTCTGTGGGCAATAAGCCTTCCATTCCATAAAGGGTCCTTTCATTTGACAATCTCATACTGGGGGTCAGTTAGAGCTCTTGCCGTTACAGCCCAGTCCAAAAAAAAGAACTGGGGGATCCGAGCAGGTTACATGAGAGCGTCCTGTGAAGGCACAGTTGACGTATAGTGCTAAATCATTTGAGATTGTTGTACTGAAATTGTTAGCTTGCCCATTTCTATTTTTAAACCCTTTGTGTTTCTTCCTGTAATGAGGGCTGCCGTTGGTAGTTTCTAGGGGTTGGATCAGTGTGAGCTGGGTTCAGTGAATACTTTGCAGTCTTTCCAATCTCTTTCCCTAAAAATTTGGCAGTATTAAAATATCTCACAGCCTCTTTGTTGTCTCCAAACGCATCTCTCAGAACAGAACACACTAAAATCTTGAGCATAAATTATGAGTCTGAGTTAGTTTTTCAACTTCTGTTACGCTGTGGGTCCTGACCAAATCTGATTACAAAAATAAAAGCTAAAGAGTGAAGCATGGTTTCATGTTATGCCAAAATCAGATAGAGGATCTTAGTATGACAGGGGTAATAAACCATTCCATTAAAGAAGTATGCAAAGTTTACCATCTCTTTTTATTTTTAAACCCTGCAATTGAGAGAGAAGACTTCCAATATTTACATAATGCATATATACACAATTAGTTTTTCCCCTGTTAATAGAGAAGAGACACGGATGGGGGAAAAGCAATACAGTACCAATTGAGTTCTTTATCAAATGTTGTTTGTTTAAATGATCAGTTTTTATTTTGACTCCAACATTTGTTCTAAAAAAAAAATAAATCTTGGATTAGCCAGTCTCCTTTAAAATTGCATCGGGTGATCAAACGGTGGCATTAAGGGGGAGAAAAGAATGAAGCTGAGCCAAGAAAAACTCAAGCTAAGTATTGGGAATCTTCTTGTCAGTAAAATGTATTAGCTTGTGGTTCAGTGTCTTGGGGGAAGCTGTTGGACATCCTATTTTATTGCAGCATTGTACTGAACAAAACATTTTGATATGTCATGGGGAGCACTTTTACACAGGCCAGGGTGCAAAGGGATAGATGTGACCTCTTTTCTCAGTCGCTTCATCATAGCACAGGGGAAAAATGTGAAAGGAGTTTAATTTATCATCTCCTCTGTGCTCGAGACTCATGCATGTTGTGATGTTGTTTTTTATCACGGTTGCTGTTTTTTGTCAGCCCTGCGGCATTTATAGTGTGTTACTGATCAGGCAAGCGGTATATTTTTTCCTTTTGTTCTCATCTTAAATCCATACTTATTGGTTATTTTCTCTCTTTTTCTTGTTGAATGATCTGGGTTTTGTTCAATACCTTTCTTAAAAACAAAAATGGCCTCAGTGAATGTACTTCCTTGCACACTCCTCATTCTGCCTGACAGAGGCACACTATCAAATTCAGTTGCTTCCCTAGCTGGGGCAGCATCTTCCTTGGCTTTTGTAAATTAGCAGCTAATTAGATGCCTGCCTTGGTTTGAAGACTATACTACAAAAGTGTACTTGCTCCTCCATGAAGGTAATTGACCCCAAACTAGACTTGCTAATACTGTCATCTTTAATTTTTTTATTTTTATAGAACTGTCCCGAAAACAATTGCATATATGCAAAATATGATTTTAAAAATTAAAAAAAAAATTAAAAATTACTTAAAGCTGTAAAGTAAACTTAAGAGAGAAGCTAATAGTAACACCTTATTGCTTTTTAAAAGAAAGACAAGAAAAGTTAGAAGAAAAGGGTTATAGGCTTTCAATACTTTGAAACTCATTTTACAGACAAAGTATGGTTCCCACCTGTGGAGCTGTGTAAGTATAGTCTGAGTGACGAAGAAAAAATCAAGTATTTGTCTGTTGGCTGGTGAGAGATTATCCCTTTGCTGTAATATACTGTAGGGAATGTAGCTAGGAGCAATGGCCTCGAACTGAAGAGGAAATTTAGGTTGGAGATTAGAGGAACTTTCTGACTATAAGGGTGGTTAATCATTGGAACAGGCTGCCTAGAAAAGTTTTATTTCCATACATCCCTGGGTTTTTTCAAGAGCAACAGGCACTTGGCTGGGATGGTTTAGTTGGGGATTATCCTGCCTTGAACAGGGGTCTGGATGAGATGATCTCATGAGTAGAGCCTGGTTTAAATTGTGGGCCCAGCTCGCGGCATGGCAGCTTCTTTAATCTTGCTGTCCCCCCTGTCACTGGTTGGCGGAGGGGCTCTGTTGCCTTCGCTGCTTGCTCCTGATGGCTCAGGGGCAAAAACCACAGTTTTAAATATGCCATCGTTTTTGCCCCCTGCCACTTGCTGCTGACTGGGTGGGAGGCAGAAACTGCGGCATATTTAAAACTGCTATTTTTTGCCTCCCAACCATTGGGAGCAAGAAGTGAGTGGCGGGGCCCCCCTCCACCAGTCAGAAGTAGGGGGTGTATAGGGGGAAGGTCAAGATTAAAGAACCTGACGTGCTGCAAGGTAGGCCTGTGATTTAAATCCAGCCCTACTCATGAGGTCCTTTCCAGCCCTACCTCCCTATGATCCTATACCTGCTCTTCTTTGAATGATGCTTTGCATTTCTAATTCTGTCTTGGATCAGCTCTTCTCTTAATAGAGATCTTGGTTTTCCTGCACTAGAAATCCTATCCCTGGAATATTTTAAAACAACAATACAATGTCTGTTCTGTGATTTATACTGCTTTGTGTTGTATGGTTTTGTGATTATTAAGTCACTAGCTCTGTGTTTATCAATATTCTGGGGAAATGGGAATAATCCAGTAGTGCCTCGAGAGGGTAAGAGTGCTTTTTGAGGTCCCCAGACACTATCAGCATGCTGGGCTGTGAACAGTAAAATGTCCTATTACTCGCATCTGGGTGGGGAGCAGGCCAAACGAATTCCCCAGGTGTGGATGGAGAGGTTCCATCTATGTGGCAAAGTTGCAATAAATGACCAAGTGAAGTACTACTAGATACCATTATTGAGTATCCCAGTGCTCCTTCCTTATCGCTTGCATTTCAGTAGATTTCTCAAATCATTTTTGAACTCTGTGCACACACATCCTGCAAAGTTCTTCTTCTCTTGATTGGTGTGTGGGACTAAGCACTCGCATGGACCAATGTGGAACGGAAGAGGGGATTTTGACCAAGGGCAGTGTTGAATCCTGGCCCGTATGAAAAGTGCCCACAGAGAGCCTTAGCCCTTTTACTTCCAGACATCTTAAAATGTCAGCAGTGAGAAATGGGTGGTAATAATTGGCAGGATGCACATGGAGGCTAGAACAGTAGGGAATGAAGCCTAAGTTGACTGAATAGTTGACAGGTGGAGAGATCAGTTGGGTGGGGGAGAGAAGCAGTTATAAATTGTTTGGGACAGTTTCAGTTTTGTAGTGTATGTGCTGGCCTGTTCCTCTGATAGCGTATCCAAATTAAAGAGCTCAGTCCATGTGGAAGAGACAGAAGTGATTTGCCCAAAGTCAGAGAGAATGGTAGAGGTGGGAATTGAGTGCTACCCTGCTATATTCAGTGCCTGTATGGTGCAGGTTTTGCTTCAGTTCTTTGTAATAGGTGGGAACTTTTATCCATAGCTTTTAGCTTATTTATCCTAACATGGGTTAGGATAGATACCTGGTAGAGGCCTTTGGATGCCCGAAGGGTGTTATAAGTACTGACTCCTGCAAGTTTACGTATACTAATTTTGAAAACAGACAGGATAACTTTGGTTCCTCATTTGCCGTGCATCACGGGATAACGGTCCTGAGTTGCCAGCAGCTTCTGCTGTATTCTGGGCCCGCTGATTCCTTGTGGCAAAGGTTGCAAAGCATTTCTGAAGCAATTCCACAGAGGTTGCGTTGTCTGAGTTTCTCTTCATTGTCTACTTAAGTGACATGAGGCAGTTGCATACCCATGGGATCTTTTATTCCAGAATTAACAAGTCTACCCATATATTTTTATATATGAAGTTTATCAGACCTCAGGGTACCCTCTCAGCAGCTAGGGTTACCCAGCAAGCAGGAAGCAGGGTGTGCAGTGTTTCTTAAAGGCTCTGATACAGAACACGTCTCTTGACACCAACAAGAAAAAATTGCATCCTTCACTGCACCATCCTCACTGAACATATTTTTTCATTTTCCTGTTACTGCTTTTTTGTATAGCTCTGAAACACTAACTGTAAACTGCTCTTCCAAACTTAACTCCAGGGCCTTCTGTAATAAAACCCTGCCTTATGCAGGGTTTTGACATTTTTCTTTTACCTGAGATCCTTGTGCCATATTTGTTTGCCTATATGTCTGCCCATGTGAGCTGGGGACCAATAATTTGACTCTCATGTTGGCTTATGGATACCATTTAAAAAAAAAAAAAAAAAAAGCCAGCTGTGATTACAGATGTTGGTTCTCAGGTTGACAGTGGTTTAATTTTTAAAGGAAATGGCTTCTTCAGACACTCCTAACCCTCTAGCAAGCTGCAAGAATCAGCGTGGTTTGATGGGAGCTGACACTTCATTAGGTTGCCTGAGAATACATCAACTTGGAGTGTAAAGGCCCAGAGAGTCTATTCTCCTGTAACAGCTGTGAGTGCAGTGGGAAATGAAGCTGTTGTGTGAGGCTGTTGTGAACTATGGAAAATGAGGCATCTCTGAAGCTGCTAAATGTTATGCACGGAACAAGATGTGCATGGGGGTACTTGTGCACTGTTGAAAGTGCACATAACCTCAGAAGGATTCTCTTTGCTTTGCTCACTAGCATTTCACAAAGCACTCAGGAACTGAACTATGCCTGTCCAGGGTGAGAAGCATGTGCAAAGTTTGAGGCATTAGGAGGCGATATAAGGATTGCTGCTGTGCTAATGAGCACAAGAGGGAAGGCAAAGCATATGGCACAGCCATTAATGAGATCTGGTACCATAGAAATGAAGTTTTCAGCTATACTGAGAGCACCTTGAGCAGAGCTGCCCCTAGGGATGTGCGGGGCCCAGGCATATCAGCCTGTGTGGGGCTTGTGCGGAGGGAAGTGGTGGGTAGCCAGCAGCCAGGGGGGTAGGGGGTTGGTGGTGAGCATCCAGCATGGATTGGGGGTGTAGGAGGGGGAGCGACGAGCAGCCAGAGTGCAAGGCCAGTGGTGCGCAGCAGCCACACAGAGTGGTGGTGCCCTCAGGGCCCATACAGCACTGTCCATGGGCCCCCCCAAAGTGCGAGGCCTGTGGTGGTTGCCCCAATTTGCCCCACCAAGGGACAGCTCTGCCCTTGAGGCTTGTGAGAATTCATTGCCACATGGAAGAACACACAGTTTATCAATGAATTCCTTACATCAGGAGGTTGGAGCTTGCCTGTGACACTTGCTTGGTCAGTTTTTGTAGCATCTGTTTTGGAAAGCTCTGAAAGTTGAAGTACGAAAAAGAATTCAGCATGGTGATGGTAGCTTTTCCCTGTAAGTACCTAATCAAACCACGAGCATGGAGTGGGGAACCTAAACTTGAATGCTGAGATTGCTGAAACTTTCTCTCCCTACCCCTGCAAAATGGGAGTGAGATACTGGTCTGGAGCAGACCCCTGTTGAAAGAAAGATGATATACTTGTTCACCTGGATCCTTAAGGCTTTGGACTGCCATAGTGAATAGGACATATACAGATGGTTGCTACATGTTGCTGTAGGGACCTGGTCAGCAAATTCAGTGCCTGTGGCAGTACTAGGGAGTAGAAAAGCATTTGAAATTGCGGTATCAAAGGTATGGCCTTAAGGCAGTAGAGGAAGGTTTCCCCTCTTCCCAGAGACCACTGCCTTTGCAATAAGATGACAGAATCCTTTCTTGTTGCTATTATTACTGCCAGGCCTACATATATGGCTTGTTGGACATTCCTCCTTACTTCTTTATCCATAGAGCAGTGTAAAGACCACAGCAAATAGCGGTATAGGTGCTCTGTTGGTGAACTACCTTTGTTAGGAGGACACCCCTTGCAATTTAGAATTGTCTTTGGGATGCTGTCTGTGCAGCCCATTGAATCCTTTCACTACCGATAGAGCTACACTCTGCACTGCTGTGTGCTTAGAAACTGAAAGCATCACAGTGTCTAAAATTCCCTTGTCTTAATGGCTGCACTTTCGTTGTACAGCCAGAAATGGTGGCCGGTGATGATACACAGGGAGGACACTATCGGCTTAAAATTGTATCCTTGCACCCATTTACCTTTGTTAGACCCATTGCAAACTATTAACCCTGTTCCATATATCTGGTTGATTTTATTTAACTTAGCATTTGCTCTCTACACACTGTGTTCCTTTCATTTATCAGAGAGTGCCTTCGCTTCTTGATTCTTCTGCCCTAGCATATGGTTTCTTCATTTTATAACACTGTAGGAGACGGTTTAATCTTCCATAGCGTGAAAAAAGACTAGTAGCATTCATATCAGCTTTGGTAAACCTGGGGCAGAAATCTCAAGTGCATGTTGTCTTACTAACCTAGTATGCAGATACTAGTAGAAAATATTACTTTTTCTGAAGAAGATAAAGACTGTTAAGGAAATCTGTACGTGTGCAGAAGGAATTGCAGTAGCATTCTGCTGTCTGCTGGGAGGCTGTTTTAAACACTGATGCTTTAAGTGAAAGTGAACTATTTGGCTGCAAATACTAAAAAGGCTCCCTGGGACTTGCATACAAACCCCATATTTCAGCTGCTAAAGACTGCCCATTAATAGATCCTAGAAAGCTTAAAGGAGGAGGGCAACATCCACTCAGCTCATGCAGTCAGCAGATCCAAAGGAATTTTGCAAATCTAATAAACTTCCCCTTTCTTCAGCTAATCTCCCTAGTACCTTTGCCCCTTTGAATCGAGAAATTGTCCTTTCCCTAAATACTAAAGCAATATGTATTTCTTACGCTCTTTGCTATAGCTCCGTTATTTCCTGAAGGGGATCAGTAGACATGTTCTGTGTTTATCTAGTGGTGTTAAAGAGCGAGATGCACACTTCGCACATTTGCTTTCTTGAACCTTATGTCCTGCCTGGGAGCCCTGTAAACAGTAGGTTCTGGCAGGTGTCAGTGAATGTCCTTGTATATGACTCCTTACTGCAGGGGAAATCCATGTCTGAATTTCTGGTGTGCGTATTAGATATGGTTTTCAGTACAGGCATGTTAGAAAGTGAAGTATTTGTGCCTAGGTTTGAAAAGCTTTCTGTGATCTTGGGATGAAAACTCTTATGAATGTGACATTCATTAAGGGTTTATTCAGTATTCCTGGGGCTGACCGCTTGAAACCTCTAACTGAGCGTACTTGCCAAGATCCTTCACGAGTCTTCTGCTTTCTTGGTTTTAGGAGGAACCGAAGAAAGTTTGCTTTACATACGACCTGTTCCTGAATCTGGAGGGAAACCCACCCGTGAACCACCTTCGCTGCGAGAAACTGACTTTCAACAACCCCACTAAGGAGTTCCGCCGCAAACTTATTAGGGCTGGAGGGGTGAGTGCCAGAAGAACCAGAGATGTGAAGAGGCTTGTTAAAAGGTGTAGCTTGCTCATTTTTGTTGTGAGAGTTTTCTCTCTACTTTAGACAATCTCTTTTTCTGATCAACTTAGCTCTGGTAAATGGTCATATGGCCATTCATTGCATTTATCCTGGGGTTATCCCAGATTTGGGTTCTGGTGACTTAACAGCAATGCTAGAAGCTGCAAAATGCTATTCTTCGGCTCCCAGATGCAGTTTGAGAGACCACATGCCGTTTCAAGGTCGTAAGAACGCCATGGTTGCAGGTATTCTGTGAATGCCTCTGGATGGTGACGTTTTCTTGTCCAGCTGGTTGTTGCTGTTTCCATTGTGTGAGCTCCCTTTATGATCTGCTTGGTGCCATTAAGTGCAGCCAGTCATGTCAACACGGGTTGAAAAAAGGGGGAAGGCTGTTGAGGTGTCTCTTCATTTTTCCCCACAAACAAGCTACTTGCTATTCCTTAAGTGTGGAGGCAATGGTCTACCTCATGGGAAGCAGAACTAGAGAGAAATATTAAAATATGTTTTTCACGTCAAGCTATTTACACCAGTCCGAGAAGAAAGCCTGTCCCTGCCTGTGGAAGTACATCTTTTTCATGCACATAGAGATGATGGCCACCAGTTGTTAATGAGCATTGAATAATTTTGAAGTTGATTGTGTCATGCAAGGCGAGGAGATATATTACTTATGCCACTTAATTCTCCCCATATGTAAATTAGAGTGAAGGAAAAATGATAGAGCTAGAATAACTGCCTGGGAAACAGAAAGAAGGAAAACTGAATGAAAGGAAAACGAGGAACATGGAAGATCAAGATTGTAGTCAATGGATTACAAGTGTTAGTTTTGGCACCTGCTAAAAAGAAATGAAAAAAGGCAAGAAAAAGAATAGGAGCTGGAGGGAAGAAATTAGCAAAGTAAAGTTGTTTGAAAAAACAAAATTAAACATAGATAATGCCTTTTAAGCTGCAGTAAGGGCAAAGCAGGCACAATGGATCATCTGTGCCACTGTTGTGGAAATTGGTACAGAGGACTTAATTGGTGAAATGTCAGGTAGTTTTGTACAGGTTGTCATCAAGCTCCGTGTGAGGTTAATCAGTTAGCAGCCAGTGTTCTGACACTTTAACCAGTCTTTTTCTAGTCTCTTGTCTGAGTTTGTTTTGAGATAGTTTTAGGCCACCCTGAATATATAATTTCATCCCAGTTTGCATCATATTATTTGAGGTATTCTTGAGTTAATTGCCAGATGGGTTGCGTACTATCTTCCTTTCTTGAACAGTAAAATATATTTCTTTGTTAGGAAGTTTGTCTACAAGCAGGTGATCTCTGGAGAGGAAGTATTAGTTACTCAACCAAATACAAGGTCAGTTTGTCCAGGACTTTTTCAGAAGTGAGAAACAAGAAGCAGCAGCTTATTTCAGCTGCAGTTTTTTCTTTTTAACATTTTGTATGTTTTAGCTTTTGTCATGCATTATTGCTCTCATGTAGGCTTGGATATTAAAGTTGAGTACATCCTCAGATGTAGGCAGAAGCTTAGAAATAGGATGGATTCCCTGCAAATTGCTTATATGACATGACACTTCTAAAACCTTCGTGACCCTTTAGCTCATGAGCAAGGCCTGGTTTAGATCGCAGGCCCAACTCACTAATAGGGGTGTGCAAAACGGCACTGTTCCATTCTGACTTCAGTTTCGAGGTCTGGATAGAACAGTGTTTTTTGTATCGAATATAATTTTGAGCCTTAACAGCCTCACTGTTTCGCTTCGTCAAAACAGTAAGGCTGTTTTGACGCTGTTTCAACCATTTTGCTGGACCATGGGGCTGGGGAAAGGAACTCAGCCCAGCGGGGTGGGGAGTCGGCCCAGCTGGGCTGACTCTAGATCATGCCAGGGGTGGGGCTCTCCATCATCCCTGCTAGATCATGTGGGGGGCAGGGAAGCAGCCCAACTGGGCTGCTGCCCTGCCGCCACGCAATCTAGCGGGGGTGATGGAGAGGCAGCCCAACTGGGCTGCCTTCCCATCCCCTGTCGGATCTTGTGCCGGGGATGGGAGGTCAAACTAGCTGGACTGACTTCCCATCCCCAGTGCTATGGTCGAAACGTTTCGACTAGCCTCGTTTTGTTTTGAAGCTATTTCGATGGCCTTTGTTTCGTTTTTGCTGTTTTGATTTGGCAGGTTTAGGGTCAGGTGGGTGGGGAGGGTTCCAGGCTACAGCTCCAGGCCTAGGGGCTGAGAGGATAGCCCCTAGAGAGGAGAGGGGAGCACTTGGAGAGGAGTGCCTCTGAGGCAGTGTTAAGCGGGGGCAGCAGCCGCATCAGCCAGGAGAGAGTGGGATCCCAGCACCAGGTGCCCAGCTTTGCACTGCCATGCCAGAAAGAGGTATGCCACAGCTTGCCCCAACCCTTCCCAGGACAACTCCTGGTCCATGGAAAGCAACAGGAACACCTTGGCCCAGGGCACTGCCCTGCTTGCAGACTGGGAGCTCCTCTGAGCAGGGCCTGGCACTGCGCCCCGGGGGCTCTGTACCCAGCCCTGCCCCACAGATCCCAGCGTGCCAGGCTGCCTTGCAAGGTGAGGCAAGAGCTCCCCGGGCCCCTGGCTACAGGCAGCCAGTCCTGGGGGATGGTGGGCTGGGGGGCAGATAAGCCCCCACTGTGCTGGGGGAGGACCCATGTGGTTCATCCCCCTGCTACAGCTGCCCTGCGCCTGTAGATTGGTGCCACAGGGGAGTGCTGGCCTCTGGGGGATGGCTTCCCCCTCCTGGGCCAGGCTCATTGGCTAGGCGCTGCTGTGGCAGGAAGGGAACAGAGGCCGTGTGGGCCCCATTTTTCATTTTGTTACAGTGAAATGCAATGATAAGGCCCCTTGCTGGGGAACTCTTCAGCAAGTGGCCATATCATGGGATTTTGTTGCAAATTGCATTTTTCATGAAAATCACTTAGTTTTGTAGTCTTCACAACAACAAAAAAAAGCAAAATCACAAGTTAAACCAGGCCCTGCTCATGAGCAAAACATGTGAAAGAGGTTTTTTGTTTCCTCCTCCGAGCCTCAGCTTCACAGTTGAATCACTTTGACTGAAGACAGTGGAATCAAGAGACATTTTGGCCTCTTGTGGCTCTCCTCATGTTGTACTTCTGATCTTGCTGATAAATTGGTTTCCACGGCAATTTCTGGTTGCAAAAATTCACCAAGTCCTGTGAACATAAGAGAATGGGCTTGAATTTGAATGTTTTCTGTTTCAGGTGTTATCGTAGTGTTGGGAATCTTAAATGGTAATCTAGCAGGAGATGCTCCTTACAGAGGAAAAAGACTTAAATAAAAATGGCCATTCATTAAGTGACTAAGCCCAAGAATAATCATGTTAATGCAGTACTTCTTTACTCGCAGATAATTTTGTCTTTTGTTTTATTACTAGGTGATGGTAATGCCAGAAGGAGCAGAAACTGTGTCCAGGCCAAGTCCTGACTATCCTATGTTACCCACAATACCACTCTCGGCCTTCTCTGATCCCAAGAAGACCAAACCATCCCATGGGTCAAAGGTCAGTGAGGCATGTTATGCAGTCATTTTGGTTATTTGGAATTCTACTTCTGGAAATTCCCCTTTTTTCTTTGTGCTGTTCTCTTCTAAGCAGCGAAGTTGATTTCCTTGGCATCATGGAAGAGACGCAGTCTTCAGGGATCATTGTTGCCATTCTCAGTTTCTGGCCTGTTAAGAACCACATAAGGGCCTCTGAGGGGGTGGGGGTTCCTGTCTAATAACTTACCCATTCACCCACACAGATGTAGGTAGTCCCAGTACACCACAGCAGTAGTTCTCTACATTTTTAGACTCAAGGCAGCCTTGGAAAATGCTAGCTTCCAGCTTTCACTTGTTGACAATGGAGCAATTCTTTGGTTGCAAAGAACTAAGAATGCAACGTCAGAATGTTTTTGATGCTGTGGATTTCTTTTTGAAAACTCTCGAATTTATCTTGTGACTCTGATAAGTGTGCATATGCCTATAAATGAGGTAATAGTGCATGGCACGCTTAAAATGATCTCCTGGTTCCCCGGGGTGCCTGAAACCTTGATTCCTTTAGAGTTCTTGTGATTTGCTGCTCCCTTTGAAGTGAAATTTTAGAAAAATGAAAGAGAAGTTTGAGGAATTTTAGAGAACTGGGATTGCACAATGAGCTGCTAGAGCTGGTGGTTCCCTAGCCTCAGTCTAAAACCAAAATCAAGTTCTTTCTGACCATTGGATCTTTTTGCTGCATCTCGGAAGCTGTGGTCAGAGTGCCTTAGGATTTCAGTCTCATTCCAGCAGGAGAGAGGCAAGCTAGAGCAGGGGTGCTCAACCTCCGGTTGCCATCAGAGCCATAGGTATCCAGCCTGTAGGGCTCCCCACGGGTCAGGAAATTTGGTGCAAGGGAGTACTGGTAATAAATATGCCCCCACCACCCTGCTGCCAAATTCCTAACTCTGAGCCCTGCACAGCAAGTTAGGGCCAGGTCATGTCCCCTTTCTCCCATAGAGCTGGGCCATACCCCCTGCCTGCCCCCTCCCTTCTTCCTGCCTCCATGGAGCCAGGTTGGAGCTGGAATGCCCCTCTCCACCTCCCTTATGCTGAATTGGGACCATCAGCCTGATCTGGCTCTTGGGCAGCCTGGGCACTGTCAGCCCGGGCTGTGGACCAAAAAGGTTGAGCGCTACTGGATTAGAGCATCAAGACTTCCTCCATGCAGCATTAGCTTATTCCTAATGCTTCAGAAGAAGCTGAAATTATCTTTCCACTAGCCTAACGCAACCAGGTTTGTATATAGGTAGTTAAGTCTGTGGGAGGTAACTCTCTTAAGATATTGCATTGCATTTTGTCCTAGTCTGCATAACAAGAAACATTAGGTGAAACCCTTCTGTTTTGTATCCAGCCCTCATCATCTATGTTCCTTATGGTTCCTAAACTTGAATTGAATTTTTAGTTTCTCCTGATGCTTATGGTATGCAGCAGGGTAACAGTGACTTGTTTGATAGTGACCAATTCAGTTTCTTTTTGACAGAAATCAAACACTAGGACATGATGAATAGGGAATAGAAACTAAGGGCATTTGTGTGCATGCTTGCTATTTGGGTTGGTCTAATAAAAGATATCAAATTCACCCAAGGAACCTTGTCTGCCTATGTCCTTAGACCAGCACGGCTACAACCTAAACCCCTGCTTGCACCACAGTTGTTTAAGTGACGTAATGCACTTCAGCGCTGAGAAAATGGTGGCGGTGTGCTTTTGAACTAAAACACATTGGAGGTGTTTTAGTTCAAAAGCGCACCACTGCCATTTTTTGCATGTTGACACACATTTTGCCACTTATACAACTACACGTGGTGCACGTCAGCTCACCTGTGGAGCAGACTTGATTAATCAAGTTGCTCTGACCCGCCAGATCTCCAGTGCATTGCAGGGCAAAAAGGTATGTGTAGAAACACCTGCGTTTGAGAGGCTGTTGTTACTCTCTGTTCCATATTGACTCTCCTCTCCTTCTGCCATGATGGCTGAAGATCATGTGTGCCCTTGAGTGGGCTGGTCACCCACAAGTGAAAGCAGACTTACTCCCTCCCCATAACGCTCACCTGTCCCTGAGACACCGATTCCATCTGATCTGTATGTACTGCTTGTAGATAAAGATCAATAGTGGTAGTAAGCCTTGGTTCTGTCATAGCTATCAGAGACCTTATTGTTTTTGCCAAGTTTCAGTATAGGATGAGTTGATACATTGCACATGTTGGAGCAGGCTGCAACTTTAGCTTGCTCTGGCAGAGCAAAATACTTCGCTTTGTAAGCTTCTTGTTTTGTTTCTAGAATGCCTGTTTTAAAAGAATAGCTTAGTGTAAAAGTTCATTTTGTTTTACACTTGATATTGTCTCCTCCATGGTTCATGCACATTTGGCTAATAGTTACAAATGGGTCTTAGACTTTTACCTAGCTTCTGTTCCTGAATTTTAGGATGCAAGCAAGGACAGTAGCAAAGTATCCAAACCACATAAAGTAACCAAGGAGCATAGAGAGAGGCCAAGGAAAGATTCTGAGAGCAAAAACTCCTCCAAAGACCTCGAACGAGAACAAAACAAGCCTTTGAAAGACTCCTCTAGAAAGCCAGCTGAGAACAAACTGCCTAAGGAGGAGAAAGCACCTCCTAAAGCTGCTTTCAAGGAACCAAAACTGGCTGTGAAAGAGACCAAACTGGAGAACACTTCTCCAAAGGGTGGGCCACAGCCGGAGTCGAAGTCTTCCAGCAAAAGGCCCTCCAATGTGGAGTCACCAAAGCCTAGTGCCAAAAAGCAAAAAAAGAGCAGCTCCAAAGGGGGGAAGAACATCCCAGGGACTTCTCCTCGAACCTCGTCTTCCTCATACCCAGAGAAGAAGCAAACCAAGGAGAAGACGAATGCCAAAGTGGAAAAGGTAAAATCAGAAAGTGAAGCCAAGGAGATCAAAAAACCTGTGGAGATGGAGGAGTCGAATTCAGAGGATGAAACTTCTTTTAAGTCAGAGGTGAGAATGGGTTCTTCTTTTTATCCGGGTTGTTGAGCCTTGTGGTGTGACACTTAGAAAATGCTGTACAGCATCCAGAGACTAAGGTGGCAGTCAGATTGGCCTTTGCATAGCTATACTTCAAGCAAAACTGCAGTGCTCAGAGTTCACAATTGTTGTGATTCCTGTCCTCTCTACCTAGTTTTCCTACTGCTTCACATATGCAGTGCTACACAAGGATTTGCCTGCAATCACAGTTCATCTTGAAATGCATGTCTAAGTTATAGTCTCATCCATATTTGGGTTCTTTGAAGTGACATTTACAGAATAGGGGTACAAGCCTTATGTCCACTTAGCATCTTTGAAATTGTGGTTTTGAGCCCTGCCTGATCCCAGTGTAAAAATGAGAGAATTAATCTCAGGGTTGTTGGGTTTTTTTTGGTTTGTTTGGTGTTTTTTGGAAAAGCTATATAAAAATAAAAAAAGGAATATAGTGACTTGTCTGAGGCTGATGCCAAGAGCAGAGAATATAGTGCATTAATCAGTGCTGCCAGACACTTGCTAACCCGAGGACTTTGGCCTGCTGTGCTAAGATTTCTAATAAAGTTGGGTACCTGCAGTGACTGGACCACATGCCCCCTAGTAGGACTTAGCTATATCAGCATTGACTTATTTTAGGAAGTTTAGTCATACGGTGTAGACGTCTAGAGCTAAGGGAAGCTATACTCCTTTCCACTCCCTCGTCCCAGCCCTCTTGGTAAGAGGGAGGGCAGAGTTGCTTTGCTACCCCTCCCCTTCCTTGGTGGCTTGGAGGTGGGGAATGCTGTCACTTCTCTTAAGTGGTGTTGTTTAATGCTTATGCACTCCATTCCCTGTTCTGAATCAAATCACAGCAGCATTCTTCTTGTGCCTGGTGGAATAGTCAATCCACGTGTTCTGTGCCTTGCTTCATGTTCCTTTTTCTGCCTCTGCCTTTCAGGTGCACAGTACTGGAAGACTAAACCACGGGCAGGGCTTGGCTTACTGTCTTGCCATTTTAGGTAGCTGTGGAAGAAGTATTCCCTCCACTTTACCTTTTTTTATTCCTGCATCAAACTCAGATTGGCACTGGGGGAGAGGAAGGGTCCCTACATGTGCTGCTAAGAGTCAGAAAGTAATTGCAGCATTGAGAAAAATGTACTTGGAGCCTATTGAGGCATTAAGCCCATGTTTATACTACTCCCCTATCTTGCCTAGAGTTGGGAAATAAGCCCTGCCAACTCACTCCTAAGGCCACCAGTAAAAAACAGTAAAATGCAGTCCTTTGTCTCGGGAGAACCTGAGAGTGGTGCCAGCATGAGGGCTCACTGCTATTGGAAGCTGCACCTCATTTCTGGGCTTTTGTATGTTTAGAGTGGGAGCAAGTGGATTGTGTTTGGTTTACTTTGCAGTGGTCCTGAGTTCAGCAGGAAAGTTGTAAAGATAAGGCCTAAGTTTCCTGATCCAACCCACACTAGAAAACCGCCATCTGGATGAAGCTAGTCTCAAAAGAAACTTTCTTCTTCCTGGTTTAGAATGAAATGTAAAATGGATTAGCCTCACTCACTCTTGCAGGACATGTTTGGCCAGAGGGGTGCACAAAACAGTAATTGGCTCTAAGTTTTAACACTTTTTTTTTTTTTTTTTTAGGCCAGTCCTGACTTCACAGCAATGCTATAAAACCAACAGTAAGCCTCGTCAACTGTTGAGCTGGCCCTGGTCTTGATGTTGTATGTACAACCATTTCATCCCAAATTTTACCCACTTTGGGACTTGGATTGTGCATTTGCTGTGAGCCTAAGGGCTACGCTTAACGGCACCCATACACATGCATCGAGGCTGCACCAACACACAGTGCATTGGAGCAGACTCGGGTAATCGAGTCTGCTGGAGCATGGTAATTGGACTCCAGCGTCACATGTATTGGCATCCCATGTTGAAAAATGGTGGTGGAGGTGCTTTAACTGAAGGTCTCTCGGTGAGCTTTAGTTAAAACACCCCCGCTGCCACTTTTCAGGGCAGGGACGTTGATACATGTGATGCTCCAGGCGCTTTAATTAGAGCGGCTCCAGAGCTGCTCTAATTAAGGTGGGGAGGTGTCCCTGGCATGTGTATAAACGCCCAGAGCATCTTCATTTTAAATATCAAGCTGGAGGCATACATTACCCCAGACTGGCCCAATCTATCCTCCACCCTCTGGACACTACACTTCTCTTCAAATGTTACACTTGAATTTCAAGGCACTTTTTAAAAAATATTCATTGGATATTGGGATTTAGCAGAGGTGACTCGGCCAATATTCTTACTTTAGTCATTTGCAGCTGCAGTTCCACTAGTTAAAACATTGTAAAATTGATTTTATGTCAGTCAAAATGTACTCCTCAGGGAGGACAGAGCTATGGAAGGACTCTTTATTTAAGTAGGAGTGAAATCCCACTTACATTTTAAGATAAAAGCATTATGTTCTCATCATCCCTTGGATTGTATGCTTTGTATACAGACACAGGAGATAAGATGTGTTTTTTTAGATCACGTGTAGCAGTATCACCTAATCTCTTTCATTGCCTTGGAGGAAGGCAGAAGAGACCTCTGGTTTGTCCTCGGGAAATTCAGACTCTTTTGTTTTTTCCTGATAAATAATTTGGGGGACAAGCCTGAAAACCTTTACTTGACTTGAAAGCAGTCCTGGTAAGTTATGTGGTATTGGGTGTTGAATTCCAACATGATTTATCAGTCAAAACATTACCATTTAACTTTTCTAAAATGGTGTAAAATATTAATCTCTGAGGGCTGCAGTTTACAGAAGGTACAGTGTGTTGGCTTTCAGCTCCAGCAGTTCTCAAAGCTGTGGCCACCAAAGTGCATTCAAAATTGAAGTGAGAGTTGGGACAAAGGCAAGACAGCAATCACACGCTAAGGCATGTTGCACAACAAGAATACTGACTTTTTAATGGAATAGAATATTGCTTCTAGCCGTGCTTGGAAGTAGATGCCTTAAAATTCTCACCAGCCACTTGGCCTAATGGTACTTCTTATCACTGATTTAGCACTGAACAGATAGCCAAAATAACTCTTAATTCCTAGCATATTTATATGTCAAAGTGCAATTCGTAATTCTGCTTATACTCCGATATATTAATTGTCCAAGTGATAGTGATGGCTTCTTAACTTGCTTGGGATGAATTCTGTTGAAGATACAGAAAGGCTTTTGGCAGTCTCTTCTATAAGATGAAAAATTGAGCTGCTTTTTTTTATGGGCTCTCAAGTGGAAATTAAAGATCAATGTGAGATCTTTCTTGGTTGTACCAGTAGATTTAGCCTTTAACTTTTTTCATTCAGTAAATCAGGGTCTGGCATCCCAGGCACAGCACTTGAAACGTATAATTATGCGAGTTTTTCCATACAACTCAGATCCACTCCTGGGTGTAATTTTCTCGTGATTTGTGATGCTCATGTAAATTGTAGAAATATTGCATATGTGCATGACGTGTCTGGAGTGGTGGAAGAGGGGGGAGACCCATCTGGGTCTACCCCTTCCCCGTTGCCCCGAGACCCAGATCTGTGTAGAGACAATCTCTCCCTCCAGGGGGACTGGGTCCTGTCTGGGTCCACTCCTTACCCCAGCAATGTGGGCTCAGGGAAAGGAGAAACTACCAGGGTGGAGCCAGCCAGAGAGTCAAACCGTCAGGAGCAGCAGCAGCAGCAGGTACCTATGGACCCTGGTGACACCATCAGACCATGCCGTCTCCAACTTTCATTGTGGGCATACTTTCTTTGCTGATTAATTGGCTGCTCCATTCCCCTCCTGCTTTCCCCACTCCTAATCATTTTGCTGAAGCCTCTTTCCATCTGTCCTCCATTGTGTTCCTCTTCATCCTTCTCTCGGTCTCTTCAACTTTTAGGTTCTTCATCTAGGTGTCTCCCTTATTCCCTCCACCCTCCCAGATCCTTTGCTTGCTATTAATTTCCTTCCTTTACTTCCCATTCTATCACTTCTCTTTACTACCTCTTATGTGAGGAAATCAAAAATAAAATAAACCTAGCCACTTCAAAAGAATTGAAAAATAAAAGGACCAAAATGTCATGGAACCAGTGACATTTCATTTTATTCTGCTTTTGGAATCTGTCCCTTTCTCCTGGTCCTTGCTGTTTAGACTTTGTAATCTTTTTAGGGCAGGGATTCTTCTGATTGTGCGCTGTGCCTAGCACAATTGTACCCAGATCCTGTTTGGATCCTCTCGGTACTATAGTCAAAGAGTAAGCGATGGTTCATACCCTGCACTGCCATGATGATGGAACCATAAGAATTATCTACCAATTAAGAATGTTTAAGACTGGTAATATCAATTACTGCCTAGCTCTCTCAGCGTTTTTCTGATGAGCTAAAGTAGTGGCTTTTTCATAAGCCGTCTTTAAAACATATTTTGAGAACAAATATAGCACTAGGAAAACATTGTGCATCTGAACTGTCTTAGAGACTTGGATGAGACTTAAGTGCATCAAATATCTTTGCAAAGATGAAGGACAAGATTTTGGCATTTTTGCATTGAATATAGTCAAACCTGAGAGCTCAGTCAGTTCCTCATAGTTGAATTCCTAATTCTTGTACAGTTTGTAAATTCTGGTGACCTTGCAAGATAAAATGTTATGCTTGAAGCTAATTGCTCTTCAGCGAGCCAGTAAACTCAGTGCACATAGAGAATTATAAGCTCTTAAAGTTAAATAGCTAGTGGTGTTGGCCTGTCTATTAGCTAAATTGGTTTGATATAAAAAAATTCTAAGCTCTGTTAATGGAACTGGTACGTTCTGTGAGCTAAAATACTCACGATCAGGAAATGTATGAGCTCTGTTGAAACGGATGTACCTTACAGGTTCAGATGTCTATATGCGTTATCATATACAGTGCCTATAAGGCTGATTATTCCATGAAAGATTTTTGGCAGTACTATAAGCCACGAGTCTAAGCTTCGGAGTGGGTTAATTACTATGGAAATCACTTTAGCCAATTTTATTATTCTTTTGGGGGGCTGCGGTTAAGAATATATGTATAAAAAAGTGAGTGGGATTTTAGTGACTTGTAGAACCTGAAGGCACTTGAAGTGCAATTGTCACTTGACTGATTCAGCACTTTCATCAGAGCGTTCGAAAAGTCCGAATTTCTCTCCTAGTGTTGAATCCTTTTCTGTATGGGAGAGATCCTTTGATTCTGTGTAGACCCATAGCCCCCAGACCAGGGGAGATTTGAAGCAAATGTAGATAGACCTCCTGTTTGTTCCCCATAGTCTCAAACTTAGAGAAAAAGTCTCTACAAAGAGCACTCAGTTCCTGCCGAGTGCAGCTAACCTGTGCTGTCTGCCTGGATTTGCAAAGAGCCTGAAATAACAGGTAATCCAAATTAGAGGGTACAAAATCAGTTTTCTGTGATACTTCAGTTGTTGATGTTGAAGATCACACAATGTATTACTATTGAAGATGCGTAAGAAAGAAAAGAACACGTGAATAAGAGTTGTATCAGATTTTTTTCTAAAATTGTCATGAGGCCAGGAAGGGCTAACTGCAGGAGCAGAAGAAATGCAATATTTAGCAAGTGTGTAATCCTTTAGCACATGCCAGGGCTGCATGAGGAAAAGATAAGATGTTGGTTTCATTTTCCTGACGGGAAGGTTAGCTTTCCATAGTTTAGGAAACTGCTCTAAACCAAGTAGCCTTTCTTCGAATGTACTGTGGTGCTATATCATTCCTAATAAATGCATGGTGAGAAAAAACTATTCTAGAAGAGGATGCATGAGGAAGGCTGCTTGGATTGGTGAGAAGGAAGCAGATTTTGGAGGCAGGAAGTGTCAGATGCACCCAGCTGTTAACCTCAGCCCAACTTTAGATTGTCAGTGCTCATAACGGAATGACAGGAGGAATTGGTTAATGGAACAGTTTCCATAAAGCTGCTATACATTTGCAGAAGAGAAATACCCAGGAATCTCCATTCACAGATTTTAAGATGAGAAAAGGACCATCACTTGGCCTGACCTCTCATGTAGCAGGCTGTAGAACATCTCCTGGTAATCAGAAATATCATCCGAATGCAATTTTTGTATTGAAGACAAGGTATATTTGTATGTCTAAACCTAGTGACTGGATACGTAGGCACTGAATGAGACATGATCATATGAACCTATCTTAGTGCAGAGAGCCTTCAACATAGACTAATTATGGGCACAGGAGCAAGATGAAAAGACCTTGCATTTCAGAGAGAACATCTCAGCTACTTGCATATTTCCAGGCATTTTTACATTCTGTGCAGACTTACGGCAAACAGCACCAGGGTAGGCTGCAAAATACCACTTCACTGAAAGTTGGATGGACTGGTGAGAGCTTGAAACTCCTCTGCTCTGATTGCCAGTCATGAGGTCAATCCTTGGCATTGGCTACTGTATATAGAACATCTTAAATGGCTGGTACCTCAAAAACGCCTTCCCCCTGTGACTTGGGGCACTGATTCCTCAGCATAACTGTGTGAGGCCCAAGGCAGCATCATGTTTTATGCACTTGTCTTAGGAAATGTTGTAATCTAAGCCACATAAAGTGCCTGAGTACTGCACTGATGATTGAAAGGAATGGGTAAGGACTTGAAGTGGGAGGCGGGGGGAAAGGAGAATAGTATTTCCTTATCTTTTGCCCTTGTTGTCCTCTGAGATAAGAAAAATTAGGGAACAGCATCTGCTGGTCAGTTGGAGATGAACTAGTTGTATTGACTCCCTAAGTCAGGAACGTCAGATATGGGCCAGATGGCTGGGCCCACAGGCCACATAAGACCCACACAGGGCACAGTGCAAACCCATGGTGTGGGGCCAGTCCACAGGCCAGCTTGGGCCTGCAGATTCCCTGCCTCTGCACACCTGATGTGGCAGCTAGTTCAACCAGTCTGGGACCCATGCTGCATGAGGTGCAGATCCCAAAGCCAGGACCCACCATGCATGGCACAGTCCGGCTAGAGCGGCAGCCACACTGCTCTGCACGTGGTACTTGCTCCATCCGGTCCAGGACCTGGGGTGCTTGCAGGTGGCGCGTGCAGCACAGGTCCTGGACTGGCTTGAGCATGCGCCGCACTTGGACAGTGCAGTCCTGAAGTGTGCAGTGGATCAGGTATGCGAGGAGAGTGAGAGGGGGGAAGGAGGGTCTCTGCACCCGATCCAGCCTGCAGGCTGAAAAATGTGCCACATCCCACTGGCAGGGCGGGATGAGTTTGACACCCTTGCCCTAAGCAATATTCAGAAGCAGCATATTGATGAGAACTGCCGCACCTGCAGGTGGCTGTCAGCTTAATGGGGTTAATCTTCCTGAACCAAATGTGCATATCAGAAACTTTCCAACCCTTGCTGCAGTGTGCCTCTATGGCAAATATTTCCAGTGTTAAAATATTTTCATTGCTGTTCAGGAGGAGGTAAAATACAGTGACATATTTAATGCTTGTGGTTCCTGGTTTGGTTTTAGATGCATGCAGGTGTGGTTAATCTTGGTGATAAACTGAAACTGTAAGGTATTTTGAGAGATGGTGCTGTCACTGTCTCCATTTGTTAACGTTTAAATACTGACCTACACACTACCAAGTTTGCAGTGCTTTGCTGCTTAGTACTGATATTTCCTACTATAACAAAATGGGTCAGTAGGAGACTGCTTTACTATTCAGCTGGATGAAACAACCAATGGGTTTTTAGAAATAGCCACAGGGAAAAGCTAAATGTTGAATTTCCTGAGGAATTAGAGGCAACACAGCATTGTTATCATAGTTATCAGGTAGGGTTAATGATCTTACTTGGTCCTTATGGTTAACAGTCTTATCCAGTCCTCACCCATCTGCATTGTTATATGGGGAGAAGTATGAATCTAGACATCCGTAAGAAATATTTTATGATAATTCTTACAAGAAATAATTTTAATGGTCCATTCTCTTATTTAAATCGAATGGTTGACTTATCCTTCACTACCCCCTTGTGGTCATTGGCACTCAAGAGCACAAGCATTTTACAGCTATCTGATGCTGTGTTAAATGCAGAAAATCATGTTTTAAACTGACATTTCTGTATAGTACTAATAGTTACACTTTTTTTCTTATGCATGATTTATATTGTTAACTTCTCTGCCTGGACACTGAAAGCCTGAAGCTGATTTCTCCTGGGCTTAGTCTGTTCATTTTCAAGTTCTCAATGTCTAAGCCGCAAGTAATACAGTGTAATAAATAATAGCTGACATTGGCATTAAAATTACACACACACACACACACACTCTCCTCTCTCTCTCTCTCTCTCTCACTTGATATATATAGGTCAAGGCTTGATAGCAACTTCGTAAAATATCTTAAATTAGTGTCAAATAAGCAAATGTTCTGCAAAGCCACTACTGCCGAGCTAAAAGAGCACTCACTGCTATGAAGTTAAAGGAATTACCACCAGGTTAAAATTCAGAAAGTTCTAAATAAGACGTATCCTTAATTTCTAGCTCTTTGAGGCCCAAGGAGTTTTACAAATCTATTTTCCATGGTTTGTGCTGGTTGTTTACATTTTGCATTTCACTCATCTTCCACATTTGACAATGAACTTGTTTTATTCAGTTTGAGTTTCAGGTTCTCCTGTGCTATGGTAAACTCTGAGACTGAGTCGAAGTAGAATCCTAGAAAATGGGGGTTGGAAAGGGACTCGGGAGGTCACATCCAGTCCAACCCTCTGCTCAAAGCAGGACCAGCCCCAACTACATCATCCCAGACAAGGCTTGTCAAGCCAGGTCTTAGTACTTGAAGGAGGGTGGGTGGGGAATGGTGGGGGGGATTGATTATCAGAAGCTTGTGTTGCCACTTCCTCACCAGCTCTGGGGAGTACCTAATCCCTCCAGTGCCTATACAGTCTTAAAATTCATTGGAATTTCAGCATGTATGCTTTATTAAAAAAAAAAACCACAACATGTTGAGTACAGCAAATAGTGACGTTGAATGGAATAGTGGTGTTATGACGCTCTTGAGCACTCCCTGGCAATGTTGTCTGGATTTGAAAGGTTAAGATTCTTTTTTCCTTTTTTCCCCTTCTATGGGGGGTGAAGTCTGTCCTGTCCAGTCCCTCCAACTCCAGTTCCAGCTCAGACTCCAGTTCAGACTCGGATTTTGAACCATCTCAGAACCACAGTCAAGGTGGGATATTCTTCAGGTGCATCTAGTATTGTTTTTTGTTTGTTTCGTTTTAAATATATGTTACGACTGTTTCATGCCATTGTGAAAAACAGGCTTTTCCAGGACTCTCTCTGAGGCCAGGGTCCTAGTTTGGTTTTGCAGACAGGAGCTGATATCTGTGTTACTTTACAGCAAAGAAAAAAAAGTAATGCCTTTGCATTTGTTGCAAACAAAGTTTTCTCTTCCTCTGGCACTTAGTTGGTGAACTCCTTATATACCCGTAGAGACTTGTCTGTTCTGATCTTAATTTTTTTAAAACTCAATCAATTGTGCTTACAAACTTCCAATTTATAAATTCATTCAGTTCTGATTAAACTGCAGCTGCACAAGGCGCTGGCTTTCCTCTTCCAATCCCAGTTAATAGAAATAAGACCTGCTGATTGAATTAAATTAATCCCTTGTGCTCTTCCCTTTATTGTATTTCAAAGGCTTTGTTGTGTCCAGCAAGAATGCAAAAAGGTGGAGTATCTACCACTGTGTTCAGTGTATGGCTATATAGTAGGCACTGTGCCGTTACAAATATCATGTTTAGGACCATATTTTAAAAATGGGGCCTTGCATATGTGCAATAAATGTGTCCTTTCTTTTGGTTTTAATGGAAGGGTTGGGGAAAATAGATACGCTCCTGAAAATATATGAAATGTTTTAAAGTAAGAATGTCCTTTTTCAAGTGAATCTATATTTGGCCTCTCTTTAGTTTTAAGCAAACATGTAGGCCATGTCTCTCTTGCTGTATGCTTGAGTAGGAGTTAAACAACTGTGACACATTTTAAGAAATCATGTCACCTTTGGGTTGCATTAGAGAGAAAGTTTAGATTATAGCTGTCCTGTTGGGATTGAGCTAAATAACATAGCATTTGTGCTAAACATTTGCTTCCTTTTCCTCCCTTGCTTCTAACACTAGGCCCATTGCGCTCTATGGTAGAGGATCTGCAATCGGAGGAATCAGATGATGACGACAGCTCTTCTGGGGAAGACACACCAGTCAAACCAAACCCAGTCAGCCGGGATTCCAGGTCATTATAAATCAAGATGGTAGATGCCTAGGCACATCCTTAGTTTGCATGTTTTATAAATTTTTCTGCATCGTAACTTTGTAAGGTGAAGGAACTGCAATCATGGGGTGTGTGTGAAGGCACAAGAGTTAAAGGATCAGATCAAGGACCGGTCCCTGAAGACCTGCGTTGTTCTGGAGGAACATACAATTAAGGAGCATTTAGTGAAGTGAGAGAAGAATTAGATAAGGATTGTGTCATGGAAACCTAAGAAAAGTGGGTTTTGAGGAGTATTAATAGTTGATAGGCTCAAAATTGCCAAAGTTATTTGAGTGGAATGAATATAAAAGAGATGCCCTGTGGGGCTGTATGGCCCTAATTAATTTTTTGTTCGTTAGTCAAATGAAAAATCAGAATTTCATTTCTGTTTGACGTGAACCAAGAAGCTTTTTCATTGGTTAAATGAAAAAAATGGAAAATTCCATTTTGGTCAGTTGAGGGTTTTTCCGTTTGGGGGCTTTGATCCCTTTATTAAAAACAATCTCTGAATTTTGGCAAATGTTAAAAAGGAAATGGAATTCCCAAGCAGAACATTGAAATGCCTTAAAAAAGCAAACAGAACCCAGTTAAAAACCTCTTGTTTTGACTTCTGAATTTTTTTCAGGTTTTTTGTGTTGAAACTGTTCTCCAAGGACGATCTGCATTTGGGAACAGTGTTAGTGACCCTGAGACCCCATTTTTCAGCAAATTAGCTATCTCCCCTCTCCGTCTCTACCCTGCACACATTCAAGTGTAGTTATTAAAGGATATTTGGCGAGCAGTTTCATTGAAATACAGATGGCAGAGATTGGTTTAAAGGGAAGAGATAGGATAAGGGGTTAAGATGCTTTGAAAATGAAATGGGAGAGGAGACAAAGTATAGGGTTGCATAACTAATTCCGGACGTCACGACAGAATTGTGGTTTCCATTAAAAAGGAAAGGTATGGGTTTTCACAGTTGAGAAGCAAGTCTTTGAAAGATGTACTGAGTATAACCAGTATGTTCTTGTCTTCCTGGGTTTGTGTAAAGCCTGTCACATCATTATCTATATGGCAGTGGTACATAAGAATGTCATTCCTGACCTGTGGTCCCACAATGCTAGGCACTGAACAAGCATCACAAAAGAAACCCTTCCTCAGCCTCCCGTCACTGGAGTGTTGACATCAAAGCTTGACAACACTTCAGAAGTCGGCATTGACTGTTTCACTGATGATTAATTTAGCAGATGGGATGCAGTAGGGGGTAGGAGCTAAGTCTGTAGCAGACTAGGTGTTCGGAAATGGATCAGACAAATAAAGAAGGGGAAAAAAGAGACTTGTGGAAACAAAGGGTGAGAGGAAAAGAGACAGGTGGATGGAGGAGAGATACAAAAAGTAGAAATATGGTTTGGAACAGAAGCATTTTTTCCACGCAGCATTGCTGAATGTGAAGATAATTAATAGATTATATAGGAGCAGTGGTAAATATTTACTGTAGGAGCACCTGTATGGGAATTGCTTGAGATTTGTAGTCTCATGGGTTTGGATACTCTCATGCACAGAAAAGAGAAGGGTCCTTTCTTTGTGGTGGAATTACAATTTAAACATAGCAGAAACAAATGGTCAATAATTAAGGGGGCATGACAGGTCCAGTGATATTCTGTAAGTGCTTTTGAAAAGTCTCCCCCCCACCACCACTAAAATAAACCCCAAAAAAACAAACCAAAAATCACCAACTTTACTAAAGACCATATCTGTACCCTGCCTCAAATTTTAATGGAATATGAAGTTCATCCCTGTCTGTTGAAGGAGTTTGACACCTCTGATTCAGAGGTTAGAGAAGTAGCAAGAGTGTAAGGATATCTGTTCACACTTCTATTTCAGGCTACCAATATACAGCCAAATGCTAGTGCTCGTTGAGAGTTGATTGACTATTTCTCCCATGGGATTAAGCCAACAGCTGTTTCCTACTTGGGAGTGGAAATGGTTGGGTTTCGTGCTTATTTCTTCAGATGCTGCCGTGGCCAACATCTGGCATCTCATGTTGGTCACTTGAAGTCAAGCACTTGCCCCCAGACAGTAGCTGTAGGTTTTGAATGGGGTCCTATATCTGCTACAGAATTCACTTCTTTGCTTTAGTTTCTGCTGTTATTACTTCCACACTGTTCCCATTGAGATGTGCTTTTCTAAATTTAATTTCTTCAACAGTCTGTATTTTAAATACAATTGAAGTTTGTGGTGGTGCATCTGCAGGGTCATCACCTTAAATGGGAATTTCAAAATCTTCCTCTTCATTCATTACAAAGCGGGTTATGTTGCTTGTATACAACCATTGAACTTCTCTGTGGAAGTACATGCAATAATAAGATGCAATTTGGAACATTTGGCTTGTAATTTGGAGTGTATTGACACCATGTTTTCTTAAGATTCTCTTCCTTCCAATTAAGAGGGTTTTTTTTTTAATTCATATATTTCACTTTCTTAATTAACCAAAAGCAAATTGTAGATTTGTTTTGCATTAACTGGTGATGTTGATTCTGTGCTGTTCTTTTTTTCAGACTGAGCCTTAGCGACAGCGACAGTGATAACAGTGCAGATTCCTGCCTGCCAAGTCGAGAACCCCCTCCCAGTCAGAAGCTGCCCCCAGCTAATAATAAGGTATTTGTAATGTGGGTATCAACACAATGGTCCACTGTTGGTTTTGGCCTGGATCTGCAGAAGCTAAATGGTCGAGGTTCTCACTGAATGCCCTGGGAGCTTTGCTTGTGGAAGAACTGGAGGGTTATGCCCACAGAGCTGATTTTTACTTCGAGGAACACCATCCACTTAATCTAGTCACTTTGAGTTTCTGTTGCTGTGACCCTGTGGACGCCCTGCAAATGTCAGTGGCTCGGCAGTCCAGATAACGTGCTGTTCACAGAGAGATCTTACAATATACAATGTAAGCAAACTAGAATCTGTAAATAACTTGTTAGTGCAGCCTTTTAACTGCAGCAATCTGAGGTTACTTGTAGCAGGACCTGAAAAAGTATTTCAAGGTGAGTGATGCATTGGCCAGGATCTCTTTAACAGAATATAATATGGCTTCTTGGAAGTCATTCATGCTCTGAGAATTACGGTGACAGTGGAGAGTAAACAATATTGTCAGGTACCCAGAAATGTCAGTCACACATTTGGACTGAAAATTGCCTTGCTTCCTCTTCGGCATTTTAGAAGAGCACCTTGTATTTGAAGCATCTTGCCAGCAGAATGGCAAGAAATCTAATAGAATTTGTAAAAGAGCCGTAATTTTCATGCCCTTATCAATGAATCTCTGGCACTGTACTACAGATTTTATATGATAACTAGAGAAGACTGTTTATAGTTAGCTGTAGGGTTTCATATCAAGATGAGAAGGAAACTTTCGGCGTTCCATTAGGAACATGATGCATGGAAAGCGTAGTCTAAAAACCAGAAACAACTTGTAAGTGATCCTAACTATGGTAGCTTGTTAGTGAGAAGACCCAACCCAAACTAGTGAAAACAAAGTGCTAGAAAACCTACTCTGAAGAACAATTTGGCACTGCTTCTAGGAACAGATTATCATAATCTTTCAGTCATCTCTCTTAATGTAACTTTTTTTGACAGGCATCTTGATGATCAGGAATTAAATTGGTTTGTGCCGGTTTGCAGGTACCAGGGGCATTATTCATCAAGGGCTTTAAACTTTTTCTTATTACATGGTTCACTTCTTTATCCAAAACTGAAAGATGCTGCAGTAAACTGTAGAGCTGCTGAGGTTACAGATCACCCTTTTGTTCAAATCGAGCAAGGCAGAAAGTGTTTTGTATTTTTCCAGTGCATAATGATGGAGAAATGTTTCCTTTTCCCCTCTTGCCTCCACTGCCCTCAATTCCTGCAGCATTGTTCTGTCCATGGTGCCATGGACTACTGGATGCAGCTCACTGCAGAGCTCCTCTTCTCCACTGTCCAGGTCAGCCAGAGGATTTCCTTCCATGGGCTGCCATGCACCCAAACCATTAAAGTTTTTCATCTTGCCTGAACTATTTTTGGTCACAAACCACTATGTGTGTGTTTGTTGTTCTTCAGGCATCTGGAAGAAAGAGTCCAGAATCTTGCAACAAGCCAGAAAAGATCCTGAAGAAGGGAACATATGACAAGGTAATTTGTTCATGCAGCGAGGAATTGCGGGAACATTTTTCATGAAAACAAGTGCTTGGATTGAGTTCGTTTCCATTCAGATTGGAACAGTTTGCTCAAACACAGAGATGCTAATGTCGGAAAAATGTTGACTTGGGAAAATGAAGTTCTTTCTGGTAAAGAAATGAATCCCATATCCTTTCTACCTTCAGCCTTTCGGAGAAAATCATGTGGGTTTGTCTGTTCTTTTGAAGGCACTTGTTGTCAGAGGTGCTCGGAGGGTGACTTTATTAACAAGATCTGTTTTGATCTTTACCAGAATGCTTCAGAATTGCAGTTCATTTACTTTACTCTGCTTTGCTGAGCTTTGCACTCTCCGCTGAAAGCTCTGTTTATCTCGGTGGAAGTCCCTTTTTTCTCTCCTCGAGGGCAACTTTAAAAGTGTGTGTTTTTAAACAAAAAGCTCATTTCGGCTGGCTGATGTTCATCTGCCAAGTTGTTCTCTGCCCTGATCCTTCCATGGAGAATTTTTTTTTTTAAATTGAAATTATTAATTAATACCTTTGTTACAGAGCCCAGTAGCTAGGATTGCTAAGAATCACAAGAGGGGGCTGTCAGATCAGACTGCAAACCATTTTCTTTTCTGCTTTGTGCCAGCCAGTTTGGATGAATCTGAAGTTGTGAGTTTGGCAGCAGGCTAGTAGGGGCTCAGATATTAGTACAAAAACGTTCTCAGTCCAGAGAAGTGTGTGTTCTGGGAGTGACACTTCTCCCCAGGTGAAGTTTCAGGTTGTTGCACTGTAGTTTCTCTTGAATCCTTCCTTTGCGTTGTCATTATCTCCCAGAGGAGGAGCTCAGGTTTGCAGATATGCGCATGAGAAATGTGGAGGCAGCCTTATTGGCAAAGAATCTGCCTTCTGGGAGCCCTAGTGCGTCCTAGCAGTTGGGTGTAATTCTTTACAAATATATAAATATTAAAAAATGAAATTTGGGAGATGATCTTGGGCATCTGAAACTTTCTGTCCTCACTGAGGAAATGACATTTTGCCAGCAATGATGGAAATGCATCAAGTTTGTCGTTTTTTATTTCTCTTTATCCATCTTCCTTAGGCTTATACTGATGAATTGGTGGAGCTTCACAGACGGCTGATGGCGCTACGTGAGCGCAATGTGCTGCAACAGGTAGATATCCCTGTCAGTTTTGTGATGGGTTGCTGTTTGTTTCCTTGTGGCTTAGCTGGCATCTAGAATCTAAATCAGACCCCTAACCTTTGAGGGGAACCTGCAATTTCAGTTGCAGTATACAGTAAGGCAGTGACTTCTGCTGATTTTAAATAGGAAGAATCCAGGAATGCAGCAAGTGAGCACATTTATTTATTTATTTTTTTAAAAAGGGTTAAAATGCAGGTTCCAGGACCCTTTTTACCTTGTCTGATTTAGAGCCATACTTTACTTGAGTTCCTCCGAGTCCCCAGAAACGAGGTAACTACTTCGGGATGTTTTAGAAGGGAAGTGGTGTGTCCATGCCTCTTTCAGACTGAACAAATCAATATGTGTATTTGTAGCTGGGCCCTTTCCTTGTCAAAAAGGAACCTTTAAAATTCGTTTGGTTCATAAGGGCAAGAGAAGGGGGTTCAGTGGCTCTCAACCATCCTTTCCAGTGCTTTGGTCTGCCTGAACTGAACTAGTCTAACATCTTCTCTCTCCTCCAGATTGTAAATCTCATTGAGGAAACCGGGCATTTTAATGTTACCAACACAACTTTTGACTTTGACCTTTTCTCCTTGGATGAAACGACCGTCCGTAAGCTGCAGAGTTACTTGGAAGCAGTGGCAACATGACGCTTAGTCTCGGAAATGGGCTGCTTTTGAAACCAGAAATCCCATCTCTTGGTACCAGGAAATAAACCCATGGAACTAGGCCTTCTTACTCTCTTGATTCACCCGAAGCACTGCCTTAGAGAACAGCCATGCTCTATGAATGCACAGCCAGCTGCACTTTCTTGTAGTCTTCAAACAAGTACCCATATCGCTGTCTGTCCTCCCTAGCTTCATAAGTACGCTTGGGCACAGGTACCAAGTAGCGCAAGAGACGTGCTGCTCCCAGCTGCACAAAGTGACTTTTTTGGTTTCACTTCAAGAAACTGTGTGTTTAAGAACACATTTCCAGGTGTCTCTGAGATCCGAAGAAATTTGGACGGTGGTTTCTTCACTAAATCTAGGGACCAGCCTGCTGGCAGAGAGGCTCAAGCGAGTCAGGTTTCCCCCAGCTCTGTGGAGAATTGTTCATGCTGTGTAGACAAGATTGGCTTTTACAAAGCTAGCCATATGACTTACGACAGAAGGCTTCCCAAGGGGTCCTGTTGGTCTATTGCAGAGGAAGTGGAGAGATGCCGCTTTGGATCACTTGCAAGCTCTGTAGTGGTTTGGTACAAAGTATTGTCTCTAACTTGGTTCCTGATCCCTACAAGGCATCGTTCCATATGCAGAGAGTACAGGGCCTTATTCTGTGTTTCAGCTTCCTGGAGAGACAGTTTGTGCTCTTTGAAGAGGCTCCCGAATCTGCTGTCTCCCACTGGGGTTTTGAGACCTCTTGTTTATTGATCCAAGCTCCTAAACAAAGTCTCACTCCTTTCAGTCTGCTTTAACTGTAATGGGACTACAAAACTGTAAGCTGTATATTTTATATATATATATATTATATATATATATATATTATATATATATGTATGTACTGTATGTATAAGAAGGGCCTAGTTGGGTCTTAAGATTTTAAGGGTGTGTTTTTCTGTTATGTTTTTTTTTTAACGGCCATGGCAGGGGAGGGGACTTACTAAGATTTGACTTGTTTGTTTGTTAAAATGCCTCTTGTGGACAATTTTTAGCAGATGAAAGCTGAACAGCAATCTTCAAAGCATTTTGTGCTCTGATGGGACTTTATCTGTCTTTCATTTTTTCAGTGTTTGAATAACTTTGCCAAAATAAGTCATTGGTTTTTGTTCTATGTTCTCAAGGATGAATTTTCCTACAGTGGCCCCTATAATAGTGGCTGTATTCTGGGGGAAACCAAAACAAGGGAGTGTTTTATCTTGGGACATGCTTGTACAAAAAAAATGTAAAGATTTTGCCTGCGCAAAAAAAGGGCAGGAAATAGAAAACACTAATCCAGAATATTTTATGTTCCTAGTGAAACTAGTATTAACTTCCAAATGCTGTCTGTGTGTTAACAGGGAGCAGAGGAGGTCCCACAACTATAATCAAAACTGTGTTAAACTCTTATCTGCTAAATTCAGTATTTTAAGAGAGAATGATTTTGCTTTTCCAATGAATATTTAAGCTTTTGCCAAATGTAAATAGGCTGCTGGCATAGCACTGCGAAGGAAGCTACCGGTCAGAATAACCCTACACAAACAAATGGACTTTCCAGCTCTTTTTGAAGCCTCTTGTGGGACCTCATTGAGGTATGAAATACAGTTTGAGAGCTCCCTCGATGTGCTGTCCCACCGGTCAGCGTTGGATTCCAGTCCCTTGTTTTGGATTACCCCTTTCTTTATCATGGAAATGTTGCAACTAATCGATTGAAGTGGCAATACGATGATAAGGTTGTTTGAGTTGGGTCATGTTGACCTGATTCCCGTTGATTTTTTTGTCTGTTTGTACCATCTTTCACATGTCTTTCTATAAACACCAAACTCATGCCAGGCCCGTGCCCTGTCATGTTGACAGTGATTTTTTTAGCTGTTTTTTTTTTTCTTTCCTGATGGACAATTCCAAGCCTGGATCGAAACCCTGCTCAAGAACGCACTTCAGCAAGGTTGAGGATTGCTGGAAAAGGAGGGAGCTGCAGTACCATCTCAAGCTCTGCAACTGCATATGGCTTAGCTGGAGGAAGTCACGCCACAATATGCAACAGATTTAGCTTCTTAACTCTGCAAATCCTTTGTGCTGTTTAGAGCTTAGTGAGTATGTTTAAGCTCTAGAAGTAGTGTTTGTTCAGACTTTGATGGAGGGAGTGAGTTTTGTCATGTTGCATAATATAAAAACAAAACAAAAAGAAACCCCCCCAAGACAAATTTCTTAGGTATGTGAAGAAGTATTCGAAACCCCGGTATTGCCTCGATCCAGATCCTCCAGGGAAGGGAATGTGACGGGTGAAGCCTTTACCTCCCCAGAGCAGTAATAGCATCAGTGTCGACTGATTGGCATGTGTGGAAGGTCCCTGGATCTTTCACCACCTCTCTTCTCCCTAGATTACTTGCCTCTGTTTCTTCCATATCACCTAAATCCGCTTCATCCATAGCACCCACACGTTCAGTATTTTGTCCTGGAAGTATAAGTGGCTTCTAAAGCTACAGCACAAGGGACCAGAGACGCATCTCTCCTCTTTCCCTGTCTTCATAATGCTCCTAAAATGGTTCCAAGGAGCAAGAGACTTGAGGATGTTCTTGAATGTAGCAGTGCCCTGTGGAAGTGCCTTGGGTGACCCCCAATGGCCACTGCTATGCCCGGTCCTGGATTTGACTTGTGAGATTTTACAAATATTAATTTGGGAATTTTGTTTGTTTTTATAAAAGGTATTTTACACACGGATTTTTTAGACTTTATAATACTCTCCTTGGAAACCTGAAATAGAAATATTCCTTACATTGTATGCACATGCTGGTTTGTTACTAAAAGGTTCTCCTAAGTACTTAGGTGTTTTACAGATTTATTGTTTGTTGAGGGGGGCGGGGAGGGGGGAGGTACGGCGGGATTGGGGACCACAGGAGGAATGACTCTGCCAACGAGGACAAAATTGGTCAAATCTTGGGCCTCCCAACCTTTGTGTCCTCTTCTAGTTACCTATACGAAAAGTCCCACTTGTAGATTCTCTAGTAGGCTGACTGAGTGGTGTTTGAACATGCCCTGTACAGGTATTTGTGGATAAAGTGTTTGTTCTTGTGTCTCTCTTGGGAGCATGGATGGATAATTGTAAAATAGGAAGGAAATGTCGATAGTGCTAATGTTAGCACCACTTCAAATCTGTATGAGGATGCATCGTAACTTGCATTGTTTAAAAAAAAAAACAAAAAAAAGAGAAAAAACCCCCCCAAAAATCCCAAAAAACAGAAAGCAAACAAAAAAAATACCACAGTTGTCTTTCCAAAATTGACTTCTTAGCCATAATGATTTTTCTGAGGAAGATGGACAAAACTCTAGTTTACTTTAAATGTCCTTCAGCTTGTTATTTAGGTCATGTACAAATGATTAATCTGAAGGCTTTCAGTCTCATTGTTTTGAGTAATGTGGATGTGAGATTAGGACACAGCTTTTCCTTTGTCCTTGACCTTTGCATAAGAGGGCAAAAGGGGTTAAAAACGCTTTCCTGTTGTCTTGGTCTGATGTGTATAAAGCCTTGAGGCTTTGATTACTGTCATTTAGTGTAGAAATGGATAGAAAGGTTGTGTCTAGACCACAAAATGCCAGTTAGGAAGAACATTGGACACAATGGTAGTAAGACTGGCTTTGCTGTAGTTGGCCTGAATATATGGAAGTGCAATGATTTAGCTACCAGTGATTATCCTGCTCTCCATGGTAATAGCATCAGAACTAGTACGAAACTATGATGCGACAACCAAGGAGCGGTTCTTGTCAGAGATCTCGAGCTTATTTTGATGGTAAAACATTAAATCTTCCTTTATGGAGCCCCATCATAACCCCTGTAAGCGGAGGCCAACATTTGCTATCGGTTCAGTTGACTTCACATGCCCTGTCCAACGGCCACCAATGGCTTCGCATGCACTATAGCACAGTTGAGGTACTCAAAAGAAGCTTCCTTTATCATTTCAGGTGCCTGGCACTCGCTAGTGTAGCGGACATGGTAGTGTCAACACTAGACAACCGTCGTGCACCTTTTTTATTCCTTTTAAAGAGATTGAAATGGATGGGTATTGCTGTTGTGGGGCACGGAATAGTCATCAAGAACTAAAGAGATGAGTTTGCACTCCTAAGGAAAGTATAAGTACTTCAACGTCTAGATTTTTTAAAATTGTATTCTGCCTAAAACCAAGGTATTAAATACCTTGCTTTTTGAGGATATTAAAAGTTGTGTTGGGAAATGAGTTCTTCGTTCAGCTGTAAGAAATTCATCTGGCCCAAGACTAATCCAAGATTTAAAAAAAAGGAAAAAAAAAATCATGTTTGTAATAAGTTACAGGATTGTTTCTGTCCTGAATTTTAAACTTTTTGTTAAATTTGTGGAATCATGGAGGAGTTTTTCTAGAAAAACATGAAATAAAGTAAGATGGAAAAGTAACACTTCAAGGGTTTTCTGTTTCTCTTAACCTCATTCCTTCTACTTGGAAAGGATGATGTTGTGTTAGAGAATATGGTCTGCATTTATCGATCTTTACTTCTAAAAATATTTTTCACTAGAAAAATAATGCGTTTACCCCTGAGGTCAGCTGAACCCATCTGCTGCAACTCATGCTCCTTCAGCAGGGTTTGTGATGCTTAGACTGAAGAGTACTCTGGAGCTTGGCATCTGTATTCTTCAAATGCAGAGCAGTATTGATTTGACTGATGGAAAAGGACACGGGTGTAAAGATGATCAAACTTCGAATTTAGGATTCAAAAAAGAGGTAAAGAAATGGCAACTGTTGCAGTCCAAATTTACATCTGCAGTGAAGTTACCCCCCCCACACCTGCTAGAGAATAAGTCATGGCTTGCTACTGAATTACAGCACAGGGGGTTGATAATTCAACTGGAGACATTGCCTGGGGGCTTCAGTACAGACCTGGACTAGGCAAGTCAGGACTGCAGCATAATGACACGGCCTCGTTACTAGGAACGCTGGCCTCCTCGTTCCCTCCGCTGCTGCTGTTAGTCCTGGCACAGTGTTACACAGGGCTTAACTGTTTAACAGGTTCAAAGTTAAACCACTTCCTTCCACTGCTTGTATGAAACCAGCCTTCTCCAATGCGGTGTCATTTTGTAGCTCTGCTTAACAGCAAGGGCTTCATATTGGCAGAGAGACTCCTGCTTTTCTTAAAAGCAGTAATCCCTGCTTGGTTTTAGCAGAACTACAGGTGTGCTTGGCCATGGAGGAGACTGCTGACAGTTGAGAATTTATCATTATATCTGATGTCAAATGATTTGCAAGGGGAAGGGGTCTCTGAGCGTGAAAGCTCTTTAGTTAGGTTGATTTTCATATAAAGGCATTAATATTACGCCGGGGTGGGAGCACAGAGAATGAATCTCCAAGTACTTCTAGAGCTCATCATCACTGCAGTAAAGAGTGATGGCTCTAGACCTTAAGAAATTATCTTTGTCACCCTTATGGGGGTGAAGTATCTGCATTTTACATATGGGAAACAGATTTGCCTGAGGTCGCAGGAGTCTGTCAAGGCTAAAAGTCCAGCCAGGCCTACCGAGTTGTAAAGCTGCAGCATGAGGGATCCTGTCTCCTGCCACCATAGCGTAGCATGTCAAAGCAATGATATGTAATGGAGAGCAACACACAGGGAAACTCAACCACCTTTGGCTGCTTCTTCAAGAGAAGGGGAAAAAGCCCATTTCTTTTGCAAATCACCTTTGAAGATGCCTCACTAAAGTTTTCCCTTGGAAGTTATAGATCCCATAGATTTAAAATCCATTCAGTCTTGTGGCACTTCAAGATAACTCTCCAATGCTGTTTATTTTTCTGGCAGACTGTTCTTACAGGGGATGTTCCTGCTGCATCTTCTTTATCTGCAAGGAGAGACGGTTTCCTGATATACAGGTACAACCTTTCTGGCCAGAATTAAGACTGAACTGAATGCACTGATCTTCCTTTAACCAGGTATTCCTCAGAGCACTGTTTAGATGGTTTCATTTTAACCTGAGAGCGCAAGGCAAGATTGAGCAGTAAATGGTTCTGTGCCTCATTGTGCCATGGGCTGCTGGATGTATCCATGACCATCACCACTGGTACTTGCCAAGCCTGACTGCATCAAGTGCACAAAGCATCCTGCTTGACTTGAGCTGTCAGTGAAAATGCACTACCCTCTAGATCAGTGGCAGGCGTGCCACAAATTAGCTCCTGAAATGCTGCTCAAATCCCCTTTCCCTGTCTGATCTGCAGGTCTAGCTTCTGCTTCCTGCCCCGTGTTCCCGGCCTGCTCTGCTTTCTGCTCCCTGCCCTATCTGCCACTGTGCTGCCTGTCTCTGCCGCGCTCTTTTGTGTGCCACGCACACAAGCTGCCTGAGCCAGTCGTGCTGTGGGTTGGCCTCCCCTGCTCTAAATCAGGTTGCAGTGGCGAATGACAGAGGTGGAGGATCCCATTATACTGGGCTGTACAATACCAGAGCAAAAGCTGTCTGCTAAATTCCACCGTGTAGCCTTGGTGATCTGGCTAATCAGGGTATATGAATGGCACTGAGGGAGAAACCGTGCTTAATTAGGAGTCTGATTCTTATGCAGATTTAGAAACCATTCGACTTGGGTAATGACACAAGTATTGTCAGCCTTCCTGTGGCTGGACTAGCCTGTCCTGGCAGCAGAAGGCAGAAATTCCCTTCCTGCAGGTTCAAGGTAGAGTGCATGACGGAGTAACCTAGGCCCAGAGCTGGGGCTGGAAGGTGGCCTTAGTGCCAGCACTGCCCACTTGAGAAGCCCCTGCTTGCTTTACCTTGGTCTTTTAACTGCAGAGGTTCTGTCAGGTTGAAATAGTTGGAAACTTCCAGCTGAAACACTTCAGCTAATCCTGAGAAGGAGGCTGGCAGTTCACATAATCCCTGGAAAGGTTTAGTAGTTTCTCTCCTTTGGAGCGAGTACTTGACACAGGGCTGGGGGCCTGGGTGTCGGACGTACCTTCTGTGCTCCCGTCTTGGAAATCGGCCCAAGTTAGTAGGGTTGGGGGGGTATGCAGTGCAGTTTGCACAAGATCTGTAGAGACTTGCTAGGATTTAACAGCTAAAAATATCTCTAGAGCTTTTCATTCTCTACTCAGTTTCCTCGTGTCCTGTGGGATGGGCTGGCGCCTGCCCCATCCCTGCAGTGTGCTGCAGCAACAAGTGTGTGGCCTGTTGGGTCCTGCCAGTGCAGTTTGACTGAGCATGCAGCAACTGTCCAGTGAGTACAAGCTGTGTAGCTGTTATCCATGCCATCAGCCAGGTGATCAGCCTGGCCAGCAGCAGGGAGTGTGCAGGGTTAAACACAAAATAACACCATTTCTATCCTACCCTTCAGTATGCGTCAGAAGTGTTTCCAGTGAGCATGCATCGTTGCTTACCTTACAGTTTGCTGACAAATTATCTTCATAATTACAACATACCTTCCCAATCTCGTGCGCCAGGTTTTGTTGTACTGTCCTACAGCTTTCCGTGATTCATTAGAGCGTATTGGTTCCATCCCTTATGGGATATTCTTGGAACAAATTCTAACGGTTTGGTGCTGAAACCTCTGCCCTGTAAGCTTTTAACTCCTGGTGGCCAGCCGTGCAAAGCTGTACTTTCCTGGTCACTGGAACGACAGCCTTTCTCTCCGTGCTGCTAGTGGCCTCTCTCCTTCTCACAGTGCGGAGGGAGAAGCCACCTGAATAATGCAGAAAGGACCAGAACTGGCCCCAGGCATTAGGAGGGTAGAGGAATTGAGTGCAACTAGAGTCTGGACACATTGGTAGGCCAGACAAGGTGGAACAGGGCAAGGGGCCTGGGATTTGATGGTGATGGAGCTGGCGTATAAGGAGACGTGTACCGGTAGGGAAAAGTGACAAGGAAAAAGAGCCCAGGACAAGGTATTGACAGTGGATTAAAAGTCTGGGAGGACAGCTATTAGTTAGGTGGGGTATAGTGGGGGACAGGGAAGCTGGGGTGGCACTGAAGTTGAACGGAGAAGCAAGTGTAGACAGAATGGACAAGCGGATGCAGGTATGAGCGATGGGCCAAGAAGAACAGCACTTACTGGGCAAGGAGATAACGTCTCCACAGGCAGTGGAGTGGAGACTGGGGCAGGTTAGAGGGGAAGGGGCCAGATTTTGGGGGAGGGGAGAGGATGGATGGAAGTCTGTGACCCCGGGAAGCTGTCACGTATCTGAAATCCACCGGTGAATCGTCTCTTCTGCCGGTGGGAATCCATGTAATGCCTGTGGAGGTGTCAAAACTGTTGAGGAGGAACATGGTGGTATTTGATTGTCTAGGAGACTTAAAAAAAAACAAACCCCAAACAAACCCTCATGAAAATGATGTGCAGAAGCTGTAGCATAGGGATAACGTGGCCTCCTCTCATGGGGGTGCGGTAAAAATAAGCGCTTTGTTTATGAAGCAGGCTGGCCGGTGATAGGCCCGATAGCAAAGCCCACAGGGAAAATTGCTCTATTGCTTTCAGATTGAATTTGACAGCCATGCGGTAAACAAGGCACAGGGCTGTAGAGAACGAAGAGAAAGGTAAGCCAGCAATTAGCTGCTGGAAGTACTCTCCATCCCAGGGACTGGGCGAGGCAAGAATCCTGCTGAAATAAGTGCATGATCCAGAAACTCACTCGCACGTGTGGCAAAGAGCTGAGCTGAAGGTTGCTTGCCTTGGCAACCTTAATCTTAAACTCTTTGTATTGTATCAAGTTACTGTGTGTAACTTCGGTTTTCTACTACCCGAGTGAAGCAGAACTACCGAGATGTCACTAATTTGCAACATCACAAAACACTTGGTTGCATCTTGGAACCGCACTCTGCGGTGTTCATGTTGTCTGACAAGATAAAGCAGTTGATAAGGTTGTCATGAAAACCAGAAACCCTTGCAGAACCAGTTTCCCCTTCTAGGAAGTGGGCAAGCTGGAGATCAAACTGGTAGGGAAGGGGTCTCAGAGGCATAGGGAGAGTTGCTTGCGAGAAGACCGAGGGCCTTGTTGCACCTTACGCTGTGAGCTGCACGACTGTTGATCGGTGTTAGTGCTAGCTTAGAGTTTGGAGCAGTTGCATGCTTAATCGAGGAGTTTTCCCTCCACCTGCACAGCTGTGAGTTGCCACTGGAGGCCTGGTGAGCCAGGACAGGCTTCTATCCTTCCTCTACTGGCAGAGGAGAGAGAGATCCTGGGGTGCTGGAGGTCTTCAGGTTTTAACATTCAGACAGTCCAGGGGTTAAGAGCTCCAGAAGTAACCCAGAATTAGTGGAAGGGCCTTATACTGATCAAAGTAACAGCCTCCAAGGGCTAAAAAAAATCTAGATTAAACATTTTAAACCATGGTACAAGAGGAAGGGATAGCCATTTTAGTTGGTAGTTTTACACTGATGTAAAAGGCCAGCAGCCCAGTAGGGTTTGTCAGTAGGCATACTTTCCTGCAGCACTTGACTATCTAGTGCAGTGATTCTCAACCAGGGATCCTTTCAAGGGTGATGCAGGGAGTGTTAGTCTGGTTAGCTTTACAAACACGATTCCCAAGATAACTGTGGATTTCTATTTGAAATCTCTGGGCTTATGGACTTTCTGAGTTCTTTGCGACAGGAAAACTGCTCTATTTTTCTGTAGTCAGAAAAAGTGCAAGAACTTAAGAGTTGGCATTTTCTGAGCAGTGTCTCAAGTCTGGGATAAAAAAGGTTGAGAGCCATTAACCTAGTGCTATCAACTGGATCCAGGCCTGGAGATCTCTAGCAAGGTGTTTGATCTTTGGAAAGCTCTGAGACCACTGAGGTTAGTAAGGTTGATTTCCCTTTCCCACTGTAAAAGTTACAAGAATTGGAAGGGGAAATGGTCATCCAGGCAGCAACACCCTCTACTCTTGCCCCATTTTAATTTCAGGTCCTGACCCTTCATATTCTGGTAGAAGGCAGCTCACCCTGCGAGGGGCTGCTGCTCTCCTCTTCCCTAGAGCTGGTGTTGGCTGTGCAGTAGAGGCAGTGCCACCTCATCTCTTCCATTTGAATCCAACACAAAATGGCTTTCTGTCCACTTGAGTTGGTGAAGAGTAGGGAAGTTGCCTTGCAAGACAGTTGGAAGCTGCTTCATGCTCTTGGGAGCATCTGTGATAAACCCAGCTGAATGTAAGGTCATGAACAACTGACCTGCTTATATCCAAGAAATCCTTGCCCAGTAGAGTGGCAGCTTTTAGTTGGGGTAGAATTAGGCAAACTTTCAAGTGCCAGATGCTCTTCATCCGGTCTGATCAGCCATCACAACCACAGCATCACTCTTACACTACCTATTAGTAATGGACATGTTTGGGCTGAACTGCTGTCACTCGTGTTTCAAGACGCGTGTTTTATCCACTCACTGTCCTGGATAAAACTTAGCCCAAGTCCTCTTTGTTTCGAGGCATATTACCTGCTCTCTAGTGCAAGCTGCTGTAGGATTGATGCAATTTAAGTCAGGGTTTGCGTTAGTCTGCCTAGAGCTTAAGTGGAGAAGGGTTCTTATTTGAATGAGCAAAACAGCTCTCAATCTAAGAAGGGAGAGTTTCTATATCCTTTGGAAATGTAGGTGAGTAACATTCATCTTCCCCATCACCAGTTTGGTCAGCCCTGCGTACTTGGAACAAGAGGTTAATTTGGTGACAGTTAAAAGTGATACTTAACAGAGCTAGTAGTTTGGCCCTGGCCACGGAAGCATTACTTTGAACAGGCACACTAAGCGCTCAAGAAGGGTTTTCAAGAATTTATTTAACATTAATTTAACAAAACTTAGAAACAGCTTCTGGCCTTGTCCAACAGAACAGGTTTATGAGACCAGTAAATGGCTGTAATAGTGCACAAGCCTTCGGATTTGCAACAAGAACTATATACATTACATACACACACATTTAAAGCCCTAACCTGTAAAGACATCCTCAAATAGTAGTAGAAGAAATTCAGGTCCTTTAATACCTCTGCTTGCTCTCCACTTTAGTTTAAACAAGCCAGGTCTTTGGTGCCAAAGTGGTGGTATAGTTAAATAGATTACCAATTTCTCAGGTGCCACTTCACCCTGGTGTCCTGAACTATTACTTGACCTACTGAGTAAGATGCCTAACAGGTTATTCATTACACAGGATCTCCGGGCTCTTGTCAGATGCCTTATATGAACCCAGTTAATTTTGAAACCAACTTGGGCATTTGTTCCCTCCTAGTCCCCAACAAGGATTATATACTTTTAGTTACCTTCATCTTAGTTTCTTACAGCAAGTAGAGAAACATTGATGTTTTTTGAAACTTAGTTATATTTAAAAACAAAAAAACCACAACAACCCAGCTTCCAATGATGGATAGAAAGCTTCACATCAACTGCGGGCTGTTCAGTCATGGTGGAAACGTTAGCAGTCCAAATTACCCATCTGTATTTGAAGACAAACAGATAAGCCAGGGGTTCCTTGCAGAATCAGTTTACATCTGATAGCAACAGATACTCCAGAGCAAACAAGTTAGTGAAGAGGGTTGTTTGCTGCGATGCACGAGAGTCCTCCACCCTGAGAGAGTATCAGCTTCTTGAGACTGGTAAGGGGAAGAACTAGGGATTTGCAAAAGCCTTCAGTTGCTGGGGTGGTTATTTAAAAAATTAAATTTGAATGCATTCATTTTAAGAAAAGATCGTTGGCCTTTAAACTGTTCAGAGCTGTTATTCTCTCCTACACCTGTACCTGCAAGGTGAAGGTTTAAGATACCTTACCTCACCCACATCTTAATTGATGCTGTGCCACTAAAACCAAGTTCTAGACACTTTGAGATTGCTAGACAACATCTGAGGAATTTGTCAGAGAACCTGATTTGGACAGCCCTATTAAAGCATCTTTTTCTGGACTGCTTCTTATACCAAACACATGCACGGTACAATTTCAATTATAACTTATGGCTTTGGGACATCCCAAAAGGAAAGACAGGCTTAATAAAAGTATTGCACAGTTATCTAATAAACCTATTACCACATACATATAGTATATGAAGCCTTAAATATGTCCAGTATGTATATTCATACAGCATTTGTGCCTCTCCTCTGTTTAACAGAAAGTATATCTTGTCAAAAATATAGATGCAATTAAACATGCAGTTAAATATACACATATATATATATATATATATATAAAAAAAAAAAATGCTCCTGTAGCCTCTAACTAGGTAGAGAAACCTGGTTTCCTCTTTCTTTTACATTCAGTTCAGAAAACACACACAACACAACACAACACAAACCTTTGGTGGAAAAATAAAGCTATGCCATGGCTTTTACAATACACATACCAAGGCATTCTAGGAACTATTTTGACAGTTCAAGTTATAAACTTTTTGCCAAGTTTGCTTGCAACCTCCTGCTTCCCCTCTCTCAAGTTAAGCTGCTCACCAACATTGGCATTAGAACAAAGATGGGCAATGCTGCTCTAAGGTACTGTAATGAGGAAAGGGTACAGATAAAATGACTGCGAGGGATTGCGTTATAACCGAGTCTGGTTTTATTTCACCCTTCATTTGAGAGAGTCCCATGCATGCAGGTTGAGAATGGGATGTCCCGATGAGACCCAAAGAGTTCCACATTTACTGTCGAAGAGAATTCTCCGTAGAGGCTGGAGTTTCCGCGTCGGTGTAGAACCGGTCAATTTGGTCTTTGTACATCTTTGCTACAACAGGTCTTTTTAATTTCAGCGTTGGCCCTGTAAGGAAAAAAAAGAGAGTGCACAGAATTGTCACTGCTTGTTGTTCTACACGCAGCGCCACCTTCATTCTCACTTGTGGAAGTTTGGATTAAGCTCGAGTCCATCAACCCTAGGACCTTGTTATACCATGCACACTGTGAGCTGCACAGCTGCTGATCAGTGTTAAAATTAACATGGAGTTTGGAGCAGTTGCACCGCACCCTTAGTCTAGAAACCTCTGGCTGTCCCCTACCTGCAGAGCCGTGACTTGCCACTAGAGGCCTGGTGAGCAGGGTGGGACTGGGAGCTGTAACTGGAGTTGCCACCGGAGGGCTGGTGAGCCAGGACAGGCTTCTATCCCTGCTCTACAGGCAGGGGTGAGAGGTTCTGGGATACTGGAGGACTTCAACTTGGGTAGCACATCTGTGGGGAGTGGCCACACCTTAATGGACCAGGAGCTGGTAGTGCAGCTCAGCGATGATCCTGCCCCAGAGTGGTTTAATTTACAGTGGTGTAACTGAGCCAAGTACTGAGTGCTTAAAACCAGATTAAGCTGTTAATTTGCAGACAATTGAGGTGTTAAGAGCTCCAGGAGCCACCCAAAATTATGTGCAACAAGGTCCTGAAGCTCAGGTGATTGTGATCAAAAAGAGTTAGCAAGTTCCAGGCACAACCTGGAAGGCACAAAGAACACTGCTGATGAAGCAAACAGCAGCAATGCTGCCAACTCTTGCGCAGAGCTAGGGAGGAGAAAACCAAGGCTTAAAGTAGCCCGTGGTCACAACAGAGATTTACTTAAATTCTTCCAGGGTGTCAACAGGCTACAGTTATTCCTGGCTCCTGGTGGACTGGTGCCTCCCTCCACCCATCCAAGCACCACAGCCCTCTGCACTGAAGCCCCAGACTACCACTTGGGGTCTTTGGGCAGAAGAGACACTGCATAGAGCATCTTCCTGCAATCCTCACATAACCCATTTCAGTCTCTTGGGCTGCCAGAGCCTGTTACGGGAATCCAGCCTAGAGAGACGGTACAATACGAGAAGCTTCAGCTTCCTACCACGTAACAATGCTGTGGGGTTAACTGTGCCAAGTAGAGGTTTTCAAATAAGATTTATTTTACTCTTAAGTCACATTCTCATTAGTTAATTAAAACAGATTTGTAGCTAGATAGTCTTAATGCTAGAGCTCTTACTTCCTTTTCCTAGGGGATATACTATGCATTACATTTAATTAGTTTTACTTTTTTTTTTTCCATGCTAGAATGAAGGGTATCATTTCATCATCATTTACTATAGCATTAAACTCTGTTTGTGTGTTAAGCTAGACACATGAAAGTATTAACTGGAATTTAATCCTGTGAACATACTAAATGGCATCTGTCAAAAGCCCAATGCCTGTGATGACTTTGCAACCGGGCGCAGGAGAGGCAAACTGCTTGGGTCTCACACGATCAAGCCTGTTATGTAGTACATGACCTCTTGTGTCACATTAAGCTTAGACCTCAAAAAGTTCAAGCGTCTCCTATCCCATTATTTTATTTTATCTAGAGAAGCAAGCAACCTATAACTAACAGCAAGCTTGATAAAGATTAATGGATTCAGCAGGTTTTTAGAGACTATTTATGCCTGAACATGGTTTGAAACAAGTTGAGTTCTGGTTAATCAGATAGAAGAAAGCCACTTCTAAGGAGTAAAACCTCATTTAAAAAAAAAGCAACCCCCCCCAAAAAAAAGCTCACAAAAAACCAACCCTGCTACACAGCGATGCAGATTCCATTAAAGAGAGTCGCTGCTGCCCAGCTTCCTCACAGGAGTCACCACCTGCGTCCAGCACAGGAGAGCAACTGTTGGTCTGTGCAAGACTACTTTATCACACGTGACTATGGGGCAGCAAGGGAGTGGGTTTGATAGTACTGTCCAATTCCGAGAACCTGGTTGCCCAATCTGTTTGATATCTACCAGTGTGGTCACAGTACATGTCGTGAGAAGTTCTGCACTGGCAGATGGTTTGAAAGAGTCCAAAGCACTCACCTAGCTCTCCACCAGAGATGGAGAAGTCCTTTTCCAGAATGACCCACTTCTGCACCTTCTGTGCATTTGAGACTGCTCTTTCATTGACTGACGAAATTCCCTTCTGGATAGCTGCATAAATGGCTTTGTCTTTGCCACCCACAATCTCCGAGACTTTTGTCGCTTTGCTGCCTAGTTTGAGACAGTATTCTATAGCTTCTGGAGTGAGGTCATCCTCCGGTTCACCAGTTTCTTCATTTGCTTTGCACTACAGAAGAAGAAATTAGAATGACTGATGGGAATATTCCCAACGCAGTTTTGCACTGGAGCAAGTCTTAGGACCATGCATGAAGTTACTACAGTTTACCTCTCCTCTCCATGCTTCCCCTCCCATCCATGCCCTTAGGTGGCCAGCTAAGCAGACAGCCAGAACCACCACTTAAACTCTCTAGCTCTACCAAGGTAACAGAAAAAACTTCAAAAGAATACTAGTAAAGACAGTTTTAAAAGCCAGCAGTTAAACCAAGCTGCACCTCATTACCACTGCAGATAATGAATTTGGAAGAACAGAATGGGGCAGGGAGGAGGGGAAAGCAGGAGATTGTTTTTTAAATGCAATTGCTTGCATGTCCTTTACTTCTCCAGCTTCCCCCTATTTGCTGCACATGCATGGGCTTCTATAGAGCCGACTGCACATCAGAAGTCATTAGGTCATAGACCAGGGGTGCCCAGCTTGTATCATGCATGCCACAGGCAGCCTCTGTGCATGGCATGCGATGGACTGGGGAGAAGGCAGACTGGGCAGGGAACAGAAGGCAAGGAGCAGCAGATCAGGCATTGGAGTGGCACTTAAGAAGGGCATAGGGCTTGGCTATTTTGGCAGACATGCCACAGAGGTTTGTCTCCACTCTGTCAGATAGGAAGGCAAGATCAGGGTTGGCAAATCAGCAGTGTTACCTGTAAACAAGTTAGTCATAAGTTTAGGTACAGCATGTCTAATAGTGGGATGCTGCCAAGAGTCTTTACATGTTGTGCAATGGCTCAAGGGTGTTGTAGAATCATACTGTGGGAATCGAAACTTTAAAAACTGACAGGGACAAACCCTTTAATTCAGGGGTAAATTTTTTGGGCTGGAGGGCCACATGTGCACACATGCTGGTACTGCAGGGGATGCTCGGTGTAAACAGCTCCACCCACCTGGCACTGTGGCAGGCCCCGGGTGAGCCAGGCTCGGGTCCTGGCCTCTGCTGGAGCCAGGCAGGCTGGGCCATTTCTACCCAGCATCCCCCACAGCACCTGAGGGGTGGAATCCAGCCCTGCAGGCTCTGGGCACTGCCTGCAAGCAGAGGCTGGGGCCCAACTGCGACTCAACCAGGGCCTGTGGGGCCAGACCCCATCTCCCAGGCCCCCGTGCACTGTTGGGTGGGACAACTAACCAGTAGCCCGTGTGGTGCTAGCAAAGGCTGAAGGCAGAGCCACTGCCTGCAAGCAGAGGCTGGGGCCCCAGCATGACTCACCTGGGGCCTGCCACAGTGCCAGCTCCTGCCTGTGGGCCAGACAGAAATTAATGGGCAGGCTGGATCCAGCCTCTGGGCTGTATTTTGCCCACCTTTTTTTTTTTTTTTTTTTAATTCAACCAGAACAGCTCTTCCTCTGGGGTGAAGACAACAAACACGCCCTGTTCTTTGGCTACTTAATTAAAAAAGAAAAACCTCTCCGTACCTTCAGTGTTAGCAGCATAGAAAGGAACTTTGCTTTGTCTCCAATCAACATAGCATTACTAATTATGGGAACAGCCTCCTTCACAGCATCCTCAACTGGAACAGGAGGAATATTCTCACCTCCAGCAGTAATGATGAGCTCTGAAAGAGAAAAGAATAAAGCTGTGATCATTCACTACATTTTTCTTTTTTCAAGTGGTTTTTATTTAGCCTGAACTTTAAGTGTAGACTTCAGACAGCCAAAAAAGGCCCCTCAAGTGTTGCAGCACCCATCTCCAATAGACAGCTTGAGCTAGCTAGCATTTTAAAAACACCCACCATGATTCAGCGAGACTATACAGGCAGCAAGGTGAACTCAGTTTAAAATATCTACCGACCACTGCACTAATTAAACACAAATGAACAGAGGGACCTTCTCCGAGTAGAGTTCTTTATTAAGGTATTGCAGGGTTTACGACTCAGCTGCACAATTTATCTGCAGTTTACATGGGAAGTACACGGGCTATGGTAGAAAGCACGTACGTCAAGTATTCTTGTACAGAGATCGGATGATCCTCTGGCTTACCCTGGTCCTAGGGAGGTGCCAGGAGGAATGGTAGGTTTGAGTTTGAGCTGTTGCTTGGGATCAGGATCTGTGTGCATTGCAGAGCCTTTCCTTTAAAAGGCCTGTTTTTGGACCATGAAGCTGCCACTCCCCAAACCTGTTTAACCTGCTCTTAGCAGAATTTGTGGTTGTGATTGGCTCCAGACCTGGACTGAGGCCATGGAGGCAGATTTGTTCCCAACTGTACCAGTACAGGGCTGCCTGTTTTGGATGTTGAAGAAACGAGCCCCGCTTTGTTCCTCTGAGCAAGGTAGACAGTTCCCGTCTTTGCTCTTTTGGACATCTCAGGCATGGCACTGTGCAACAAGGGGACATTGCCAGAGTGCCTCCCAAGTACTAGGAGCCAGACCAGAGCAAAGAGGAATGTAGATCTTAGTGACCTGGCTGCCTGCTTTGATCCCAACACAGAACAGAAGCAGAAGAGGATTTTTCCCCACTTGCCAGAGCTTGTGCCAGACTGCAAAGCTGCATAGGACCTCTATAGGACACACTGGCCCACAGATGTACATAGTTTGGGGGTTTTGTTTAATTTAGTTTCCTATAGTAACCCCAGCTTGTTTACCTTGCGTCATGCTGTGAAGTTGCATTTACAAGCCACTTCCAGGAACGGCTATACTAGAAGTCACCTTTGCTAGAAAGTGTGATCATCATAAGCTGCCTAACTAGAACAGTAGATTTAAAATGGGAACAGTTGTCTGGCTAGATCTGCCAGCCTGAAATCAGATTTTGATTGCCAAGGTAAAACTGGGTCTCATCCCAATTTTGAATGTCTTCACTTTTCCTCCCTCTCTACCCCTTTTGCAAAGCTTTCTCCTGTCATACTGTATGTCACATCAACGATAGCAGAACACCTTAAAGAAAGCGATACCAGTTGTAAGTACGTATCTCAAGACTTAGTCACCTCCCCTTCAAACCCGTCATGGCTTGCACAGAGAGACTTGCAGTTAGCTTTCAAGATTTGATAGATATTGTGCGATGAAACCCATGATGAAATCCCTGTTAACTGTTCCAAGTGATACCTTTAATCCTTCCAGTGATGAAGAGGAATTCATCCTTATCATGTTTGCCAAGATCACCCGAGTGTAGCCAACCTGCTTCATCAATTGCCTCTTTGGTTTTTTCTTCCATGTTCAAGTAGCCCATAAAGACATGCCTTCCTGAGAAACAGATCTCTCCATTGCCATCACTATCCGGCTTGTAAATCAGTGTCCTACAGCCTGTGATCTCCTTTCCACAGCTAAAACAGACAGAGTGTCTTTAATGTTCAGTAGCAAAAGTTGTTATTTGGAGATTCATATCTAAATGCAAGCTTTCTGAAGTCTTGTTACACCTCCTCCAGCAAGGAGTTTATGTCCCCAAGTCCCTCCTTGTGTAATGAGATCTACAGAGGATTTGTCGTCAGTGTTTGGACACCTGGTGTTTTCAGGCTACTGTTTGTGAATACCTGATGTTGAAAAGTCTGAACATGGTGCACTTGTTCTGTACAGTAGACACCACCTTGCATTATCAGTGCCAAAGTAATAAGGAACCTAACCTGTAACAACATTTTCTGTAAGGCAGTACCACTGAAGGAGGGCCAGAATTGCCATTTGTTTCCCCATGGTTCCTGCTACTCCCACAGTCATTCTTCACAAGCGTCTCCAAAACAAACTCACTAAGCTTAAACAGAGCTCATTTTGCACAGACAAGTGGCAAGTTTAACTGCATGGCTGATACACAGACTCTCTTGCTAGCCCTGCTTTATTACTAGTTTGTAGATGCTGGCAGACTGAAGACGACGGTAGCTGCATTAAGATGCATCTGTATATCAGCAAATGAAATTACGTTTTTTGTGCAGCATTAGTTTCTTTCCAACGCCCAGCTCAAGTTAAGAAACTTACCTAGAGATCCTGAATGCATGTGGGAGAGAGATCGTATGAGGCCCAGAGCTCTCGCTCATGCCATACAACTCATACACAGGAATGTTGAGACTCAAGAAAAACTCCAGAGTCTCTTTAGTAATTGGAGCAGCCCCAGTGTAGCATTTTGTGCAGCGATCCAGTCCAAGAGCCTTGCGAACTTTTTTATACACCAGCTGTTTGGCTAAACGGAAGTTCATGGGGAGTTCAGAAGACCTTTAAGAGAAGGATTTAAAAAGATGCACAAGTTAGTCAAGACCCCTGGCTAGAACTTCTCTTTGCTAATCAGACTTCTGCTTAAAAATAGGATGTGTCAACTTTTATTACAGACTTGGTTAAAAGACCCAGGCATTTCAGAGATCATAATATATTGGTTTGAAAAAGCTGCATTTATTTTTACCCCTTCATCCTTTTCAGGTTGGTGTGTAATCCTACTTCTTTAGCCCATGCTGCCACTTTTCTTCTGAGCATAGAGGATTTTGAGCCCACAGATTTCATTTTCTCTTCCATTTTCTCCCAGACGCGTGGAACTCCCATGAAAGCAGTTGGTCTCACTTCCCGTAGTGTGTCTACTAAGGTCCCCTAGGTAGAATGAGATTTTTAGGCGAGGTGATTGTGTCCTCCCCCTAAACATCTTGCGCCACAAATCAATGGACTGTTTATAGTTCCTGCCTACTATCACATTTCTAAGTATCTCCATGTTGTGGCATGTTTTAAACATCTCCATGTTGCAATTCCACTATGCTGTTCCCCTCCCCTAAAAAAGGAGGGTAAAGGCAGCTCTTTTCTGGGACCCGGGTGACTGATCTAGCCCTGAATCATCAGAACTGGAAACACTTGTTTCGTCAAGCAGGCAGATCGAGATGGGGTTTTGGGCATTACACGGGTTTTGGTTTTCCACAGCTAGAAGTCTGTTTGTACTCCTCACCTAAGTTTCAGGTTCACCTGTACCAACAGCACAAAGACAAGAATTGGATCTTGTTTGTCAGCACCAAAGTTTAATCACAACATCTGGACAATGCCTACAGGATATTCAAATCCAGTGCTGCAGCCAGTTATTAGAAAAAAGGTGCATTATCCATCCTCCAAGACAACCTTACTGGGGTCTTTTAAGGTAGTCTTTAGTTTAGAGTGTGCTTAGTCACCTTATTCAGGTCCAGAAGTAAAACAGGAGGCCAGAGTTCCTCGTAAAGTCTATATTAAGAATCTGTAATGTTACCAAACCAAAGTACTTGGATACAATACAAAAAGGTCTCCAGATTTTGGCTGCTGGATACAAACTAGCCTAATTTTTTCGACTCTTAACATGATTTATTAGAGACCTTTAAGCAACAGCTTTGACACCAGCTTAAAAATGTGTTAGACTAGAGTTTTTACCTTCAGTGCATCTGGTTGAGCAAAGAAAGTCTGTGCACCAAATTTTATTGGCAGCCAAATATCAATCATCTGAGCGGCAACGTGGCTGAGGGGAAGGTAGCTGATCACCAGTTCCTGCTTTACTGCAGCTTCTGTCAACTGCACGTACTTCCCAGCTGCTAACGCAGTCCATGTTATCTACAACAGAAGCAGCCGTTTAGAGTTAGTGACGATTGTTCCGAATGCGTTTGCAAGGCACAGGAGAGAACAGCAGTTGTCGCTATCCAAATGCATATGCTTCGTATTTATCCTTTTGGAAGTGATTTTTAAAAGAAAGTTTCAATTTTTAGTCCCTCTAGCTTATTTGTTTAAAGGTAGGGTCTGAGCCACTAAGATTAGGCTGATTTCAGATAGTTCAACACCTGCTACTGAAAATTAATAGTGGCCTTCCCTCATTCCCCATTCTCACAGGGGACTGAATGTAGGTTGGGAAAGCTTTAAACAAACAAACCCACCCCCCCAATCTTGTACATAAGGCAAGGGGTTTATTTCATAACAGGCCATTCCTGTATGGCCTGGACAAGCTATTAAAATAGAGCTCTAGTCAGAATAATTTAGTGTCCACAGTTCATGCTTCTCTGGCACTTAGCAGTGGATTTTGGGATCTCATAACGGATCTCTCCTGCTACCTTGAATTGAGATTTTTACTTGTCAGAAGGAATACTTACATTATCATGACTGAGCATAACTCCCTTTGGCTGCCCAGTTGTTCCCGAGGTATATATTAGCGTACAACATTGGTTTGGTTTCTGCGAGGCAATAATATTATCGAGCTGGGCATCTGGAACATCATTGCCAATGTTCATAAACTCGCTCCACTATATTTAAAAAAAAAAAAGAAAGAGCTTAGTCAGGTTTTATACTATTTCTACATATAAAACTAAACTAATGTCAGAAGGGGAAAGGGGCATTAATTAAAGATATTGCTTTTTTAGATATTTCATATAAAAATCCAAGTGTCCTTAATATATGCAGATTTTCCCATTAAGAATTTCCTTCTGTTACAATATAGTTTACAAAAGTTAGGACTTGAGATGTGGCACCAGCCCTGTAACTTTTGCTCTGTTGCCAGAGTAGTGGGGTCAGGAAAAGGAAAAAAAGAGAAGATGCTTTGGGGAGCAGATGTCAGTGCTAAGGAAATGTTGTCTTGTAGGACATGAGCAAGACAAAGAATTACTATGGGTATAGTGATATCTAAGCATATAATGGAGGTCCTGATTTATAACAGAACTTGGAGATTTCTTCAGAAACAGCATTGTTATACTTGACTGGGAAAAGATGGCCCTCCAGGAAGGTTTAGAAATAGCAGTCTCTCTTTTGCAAGCATTTATGCAAGTGTAGAATAAGTGAAGTCTCGCACTTCACATTATTCAAGTTCTCATTCTGAGATGTTTCCATCCATTTTGCATCTGTATAAGCAATTGTTGCAGTTCATCCTTTGAGATACCATAACGTAGGCAAAAAGCCCTTCAGGTTCTCTAAAGATGAAGGCCTCTCAAGAACCAATCTTCCATGGCGATAAGCCGCAAGAGATTGTCATGGTACCGCTTTAAGTTTCCAAAAGAGGCTTATGCCGGGGAGGTGGTCCGATGTCCTGCCATCTGGAATGCTTCCACTAACTTCTCCACTTCAAAGTGTGGGGAGCTGCGTGTTCTCAAAGTGTTACAACCTTCGGTTTGCTATGTTGTCAAACAGTACTCTCTGATAGAGGGAGCGAAGTGCCAATTATGAATACTTCTTACTGTTACTGGGTTCCAGAATTGCACAGCAGATATTACTGAAGTGACCTCTTACAGCACGAGTAATAAAAATCTGAATCCAGCTGCAGTTGAGAGCAGAGATAGCAGCCAGTTCTGGCACACTGTAGTTCCATTGTGTAAGCGGTGTACACCAAGAAGTGCCGACTTACAGGAGAGAATTAATTACAACCAGCTATTCAGTGTTAGACTAGTTCACTTAAGTTGAATCTCATTACTTACAGTGTAGAGGTTTGGTCTCTTCTCCTTTAGCTCTTCATTATACACAACGATGGCTTTCAGAAGAGGGAGTTTGTGCTGAACCTGAAACAAGTCAGATATTAAAATAAGCTGGTGTTTCCCCCCAACTTCTCTTCAGCCAGACAAGCAAAAATACAAAATTCCCAGCGTTAAAAGACATTTTCGCGTACAGTTGAAAAGGCAGCTCTCTACACATTGTTTATTAACAATTTTGGACTAACAAAATGCTCCTGATATATTAACTACCTACTAGAAATTCCTCCCAACAGCTTAAAGCAGTTCTCCAGACTGAAGCCCACTGCCAGATAACTAGATTAATCTTGGCTTGTGGCATTGCACAAACTTGAGCTGTGGCTATGCTTTAAAACCAAGTGTTCAGATTTCATTCTAACCAACGCCCATCCAACAAGGAAATGCGCAAGTAAGGTTAGTCAAGGTCATTTTTATTTAGGTGCTAGTTGTCATATTTAAAGTTTGTAACCCCCATGTCATTCTAATCCCAGTCCCGTCTCCCCATCCAATCACAGGACGATAATGACTGCGTGCTGGCTCTACTTTGGATTTTGGGTAAAACAGCCAAACAAAGACCAATGCATCACAGTAGCCTCTAAACATAACTGTAAAAAAGTACTTACTTCTAGGATTTTCTGCAGCTGCTTCTGGTTCTCCACAACCAGGATATTAGCCCCACAGTTCTCTGCTACGTACTGGCAGGCATCAGGGGAGTTTGTAGTATAGATGCCAACAGCAAAACCACTATAATAAAGGTAGAGTTAAAGGGTAAATGAGTTGAAGTTTAGGCATTCGAGAGCTGGCCCAAAAGAGAATGCTCCATAAGCTACGTCAACAAGATTTCTGCCTTTGTTGCCTTGTAACTCCAGCGCTAGTGATATGTTCTTGAAATTTAGAGCTGAAATTCTGTTTACCAACACAGAGATGGTGTGAAGCGACAAAATATTAGATGGGCCAAGCTGAGGTTCCATAAAAGGAACCCATTCCCCGTTCCTCCCCACCACCTCATCTTGGTGCACTGCGCAGCAAAAATGTTTTCAGACGAGCACATTATGATGAGAGACCTCTACAAATGAACAATGCTAGAGAAAGCATCTTCAATAACCAAGTTAAACCACCTCCAGCTTTAGGTAAACTAGATTTAGATTTAACTGTCTTGGTTACAAAAAGCAGTGACCATCAAAACCTACTCTGACATGTAGCAATTTAAATTTGCAGTAACACTTTGAAGGCTAAATTGGTTTCTTACCCTGCGAGGATAGCGCCGATGTCTGCAATGAACCACTCTGCAGAATTAAATCCCAGAATGCCCACACCATGGAAACGCTCCAAGCCCAACTGTAAACAAAAGAAACTAAGATTTTACTTCTCTTTAAAAGAAAAATGTCACGAACCAGTTAAGAATCTCAACAAGTCATCAGCAGAGGCAACTGGCTCTGGGTACCTAATGTCTGCCTAATCAATACCAAGAAAAAAAGATCAAACCACTGTACAAGAGGATTTAGATATTAAAAAACATCCTGAGACTTACTACCAAACATGATTTATCAACAAGCCAGCACCTTAGTTTTGTTCTTCAGGACCTCAGCACTAAGTAATATTGCACACCCCAAGCATCCTCCTACTTTTGCAACAGGCAGGCACCATGTAAGTGCATGTTGCTATGTCCTCAAATAAGAGGCAGAAATGCATGGTCTAAGTGTCTTTTATTTAAATTTATTTTTCCAGGTTTCAGTCTCATGAAAATAGAGAGGATTTGATCCATCAGATAAAGTGAAAAAGAAAGCTTGGCCGTACAGCTCATGCAAGGGTGTCAGGCAAGAACGTGTAGTTTAGTGAGAAATTGGAGCAGAGATTTAAGTAGTTTTGCCAGGCTCTCATACAAGCAGCCTTTTCTTTACAGCTCACCTTTTGAGTTCTCTAATTCTGAAACTGCTTCCAAGGAGTGGCAAGACCATGATGAATTTTAGAGTGTAAGCATTATTGAGGCAGCAGCCCTTCAGCTTGTGTTTAAATTTGAAGTAGCTCCAACCTCCGAGAACTATTACTTAAATCTTCCCCCCACCTAACTTGGAGAAGGGTAAGAAGGAAGTAGAAGAACCATTCCTAGCTCTTGCTGAGAATCACCAGATGACTACACTGAGGCGTGGTTGGTAGGTTTTTGGCAGTTCTGCAAAATTGCCATAAATATTAGTGTGGATAGATGAGGAAAGAAGTTATGCAAGATGTAATACATTTTAGAACAAATAGTTAAGCCAAGTTTGTAGTTTAAGCTGAATCCTCCAAGGGATTTTTTTTTGTAGTGTTTCCTTATACAAAAGCCTATAATTTGAGGGTCTTATGCAGGCCTTTTCAGTGGTTGTCAGACTTCCAAAGTGCGAGTCCACAGAGTCTCTTAAGCTCATGCCAGACCAAGTCACTTGAATTCTTTAGCCCTAAAGAAATGAGTCCCCTTCCCACTCAGCTTGGCCAAGTCGTAATACCTGTTGATGTACCAAGGGCATCGAGTCACAGAAGAATCTTAGAAATGAAGGGCTGGAAGGAACCTTTGAAGACCAAAGTCCAACCCTCCTGCTCTGGGCAGGAGTACTGTTGAGATCAAATGATCCCAGCAAGGTGTCTGTCCAGTCTCCTCTTGAAGACTTCCAAGGCTGGGGAGTGCACCACCTCCTTGGGAAGTCTAGTCCAGATTCTGGTCACACTTACCATAACGTTCTTCCTTACATCCAACCTGAAGCCATCTTCTAACAGTTTATGGCCATTGCTCCTTGTCTTCCCCTGGGGCACCCTAGTGAACAGTTTCTCCCAGTCCCCAATATTTACCCCTTACATACTTAGACAGCCACAAAGTCCACCCTCAGTCTTCTCTTCCCCAGGCTGAACAGTCCCAGATCCCTTAGTCTTTCCTCATAAGGTTTGTCCTCCAGGTCCTTGATCATTCTTGTGGTCCTTCTCTGGACCCTTTCAAGATTGTCCACTTCTTTTCAGAAGTGTAGCACCCAGAACTGGACACAGTACTGCAGCTGGGGTCTCACCAGCTCCGAGTAGAGAAGAACTGTCACATAGCCCTGCTCATAATGCATCGGCTAATGCATCCCAGTACGCTATTAGCTCCGTGGACTACAGTGTGACACTGACTGCTCATGTTCATCCTGTGATCAACAATAACCCTACTCCTACTCTGAAAGATTAAGGTTAAAGAAATGTGCAAATTCAATATATAACTGGAGTACAGACTTCCTAGTATTCAATAACTGAGAGGTGCGCAGGCTGGCAAATACAGCTCTGCAAAGGGAGAGATACCTTTATAAAGCTTTTTGCTGCCTTCCGACATTCAGCATAGTATTGCTTATAAGTGAACTTGATCCACTTGTCATTCTTCTTTGATGCAAGAGCAAAATAATCGCCATAGTTTTTAACAGATTCCAGGAATAGCTCGTGAACAGTCTTTGGTGTTTCACTGTCAATGCCATGTTCACCCATCCTCAGTTTGACCTCTCCATCCCTCTGCGTTGTCCATAGGCCAGAGGTAGGAGGCGGAGAGGCTGGCGCTTAAGGAGAAAAAAAAAAAAAGAAAGAAAGAAGGTATTAATGCAAACCAAAACTCTTTTAACCTGCTACTGTGGCAATGGGCATTTTATAAAAGCCAGTGTCAGATCTGAGAACAAGTGTCAAGAATATCAGTCCAAATTCTATGTTGTTCTTTACTTTGATACTATTCTGTTTTAAGACTGAATTTGGAATGGATGAAACCTGAATGCGTTCAGACTACTACAGGTTTATGCTGGAGTGAGCGGCAAATGAAAACTATTTCACTTGGCCTCCAAGGAGGGCAGCATATTGAACTGCCCCCTACCCCCGAACTTGGCTTCTGCAGGAGTGACTGTAAATGCTCGTCCACAGAACTTTGTGCTTGATTGGCAATACAGTATGCATTTTACTCCCCACACCAAAATGAATACCACTACATCCAAAGCTGAAATCCAACACAGTTTCTGAGCAGAGTGCCCTGCAATTTATAAGTTTCTGCTTCCATTTATAGACTATCTGAAATTGCCGACTTCCAAGTTCACGTAGAGATCAACTTATTTAATAACAATCCTATATAGCTAGTTGTAATTGGGTTTTTTTTTTTGCTCACCTTTGAACATGAACATCTCTTTCTGAAATTCTTCGGTCTCAGTCTCTGTAGCGTTTACGACACTATGGTCTTCAACAATTCTGCAAGGCAACAGTAAACTCTTTAAACATGAGTTATCTATATTGACCTAGCAGCATGCATATTCTTACCATGTCCCCTCAACCCTCAGACATTCATTTTAGAAAAAAATTCAATTAAACTAAGCTCTGGCTGCCAAAAAGCCCCAATATACTTACATTCCCAGCTTTCTAGATTTAAGTCTCCTTTGTTATTCATTTTACCAGTTGGGTCTTTAGTGGAGGCCAACCTGAGGAGGGTCCCTGTCCCCAAGAGTTTACAGTCTGAAATGTCTGCGGTAATAAGAGTTTGACTACAGGACTGCCTGCATTCAGGTGAGAACAAGATTACCTGCACTTCAGTATACACGAACCAGCAGTGCTAGGCTTGGAGGACTAAGAAAACTAATCTAAAAATCTTTCTAATTTCACAACTTGATAGAGCAGATGCCAGAAGTCGATAGCCTCCATCAAGAGCAAGGGAGATGCAGGTCTGCTGCTCCTCTCCTGCTAGGGAAGCCAATTTAAAGACACTAAACACCAGCTGCTACCTTTCCTCCTTACTACCCAGAGTAGTGGCCAAACCAGTAACATCCTTAGGAGAATCCAGCTTCCCACAGAGGGAATTGCAGCTTGAGCACAGAATTCACAGCCTCCAATACTATTTTAGTACAACCTTTAATGCACTTTTGCCACCCCTAGTTAATAACGTGATGCAACTGTAGTACCAGATGCTTCAGAGGAAGTTAAGAGGACTCCCTTGACAGATGAACTAGACCAGAGGGCCAATTTATGACCCTAAGCAGTTAGTGGCTGGCTTTTGCCTCGAAGCATGAAGTTTTCCAAGCATGTTGCATTCCCTTGTGCGTGGTCGTGGATATACATAGGATTCTAAACTCCACATGGCTGAGCTACTGATCTCAGTAATATCTTAAGCTTCCCCAGCAGCCTACCACCACGGATCTTTAATCATCTACTATGACATATAACTCCATATAACTCCAATCCCCATCTTAATATCTTGGATTTTTTTTTGTCGCAAGTAGCTTTTAAGAGGCAGAATGTTTGGGTTCCTTACATTATGCAGTTGAATCATGTTAATCATTTAAGTAATGTTTGACCAATCTAGACTTGGATTGTAAACTCTTTGGAGTAGTACGTAGTTCTGATTTAAAAGCTTAATGCAAGACACTTAGGTGGGTCATCTTCCCAAAGGAAGATTACTTGTCTACTGTGGATCTAAAGACCTTTAGTCAACACTCTCTCTTAAAGCTTTTGTAAGTGGGCAACACAAGAACTCCATGCGATCCTTCTGGCTATAAACAGGAATGGAAAGGCTTGTTGTTTTTCCTCTCCAAAACAGGTTTGTCAGATATTCATTCCCTCCCCCCTCATTACCCTGTTCTCATAATGTCCTGCCTTTACTTGAATGGCCTCACCAAAATGAGGGCTTCTCCAACAGTGAATTACAACCGCGTGTTTAATGTCCTGCTTTCGTATTATTTACATGGATGGGGTTTCTCTATACTAGTATGCAGAATCAAATACCCTTTAAAAGTTACGGTGACATACGAGGTAGGGAAACTAGGATTGCTGTCCACCCCCTGGGAATTAAACTTTTCTATCTTGCCTCCCACACAAGCTGTCCCTAGAATGTCACCTTAGGTTGTTATGCAGACAAACATTTCTTCATGTCTGTGCTGAACCTTCGCTTTTCTTCATGACAGTGTAGGTGTGCGCGTGGGAGGGGAGAAGGGGGCAAGAGGAGATTCTTTGTGCTCTACTAAGCACCTGTCCACAATTTTGGAGGGTTTTCCCCGAGTGTCTAATGCAGAGAAATGAACCAACGTCAGTCTTCTAGAACTCACTAGACATTTATGACCTCACTAGCATCCAAATTCTACTTTATCCCCAATACCAGATGATTGTGTTGCACATATACAAGACTGCACTTGATGCTAATAGGTTCTGCTATTTCTATAGCAATCATTAGCAACATTGCAACAGACTCCTAACTTGATTCTAGCAAACATTTTTAGCAGCAGAGTTGGCCCCATGCAAATTTCTCTTCCTAATTCAGTCTTAATTCTGCTCCAAAGCTACAGCTTCCTTCTTTTTGTAAGGGAAGTAAAATGATCCGTTTCCTGGAGAAATGCAGAGCGCTGTTACGGGATGCTGTGTTCGTACTCTTTCATAATTTGCAAGTTTGCTCATATGTAGGAATAACTACGTGCTGAATTGCACCAACAGGCCAGATGCACTTTCATCCCTATTAAACCCATAGGAATGGAGGGGGGCACAGCATACTGCAATTATTATTTTTTTTTTTTTTACTGAGACCAGTATGACATGATTCAGAGCAGAGGGACTATTAAGTCTTTCAGGCCACTACAGTTGTGTTGAGATGCTATTTTGAACAGCATTTAGTAAAACAAAGGTTGATTTTACTCACTTGATCTGCAGTCCAGAAGCAGATTATCAAAGATTTTGCTCACTTACTCTGCATCATCTACACATGCTATTAATGCACAACAGGAAACTCCAGTGCATATCACACCAGGGTTTATTGGTCCTGGGTGCTGCATTTGAACACGAGCCCAAGACCATGGCATCCTGAGCTAGGGCAGAGCAGCCTCAGCTGGCAGGGGACCCGGGGGGAGGGGGGGGCGGTCAGCCTGCCAGCCCAGGGCTACTCCTATCCAGTTCAACCTGCTGTGGAGGGGCTGGCTGGGCCACAAGGGTGCTTCAGTGCAGGGCGAATTGGCAGGCACCCCTCACACTGAAGCACCCTCATGCCCCAATAGCGTCTACACGCGTGTTGCTGCAGAGTAAAAATACTCTGCTGCAGGATATTATTTGTGTTTTCACGCAATAATCTACACCAGAGTTTATCATTTTAATCTGCTGTACTAGCACTGCATGTATAGATGCCAAGATGTTTACTGCAGAGCTAGTTAGACAACTGCACAGTAAATGTCTCATGTAGACGCTCCTGCCGAATCTTAACTGCCTGCTACTACCAGCCAGTCAGAAAAGCTCTTCATTAGTATTGCTTCAAGCTTTTGACTGACTGGCAAGAAAACTGAATAATTAAGAATTCCTTTTGCACTGGAACCTGTGTTTTAGGCAGAAAGATTGAAGACTGTTTTACTCCCAAACACATAACCCAAGGGTCAGCGAGATGTTGCTGAAATCCATGTTTTTCACTATTTGACCTGGCAATGGGTAGCAATAGATTGAAAGGGAGGATATGCCTGTCATATGAAAACTGGACGTGCAGCCACGCTGAATAGCCAGACCTGGCCACTTCTACTGAAGCTTGAAAAACAGTACCAAAAAAGGACGATGAGAGGAGGCGTGGTGTTGCAGTATTTCTAAGGAGTATAATCTAGTCTATTAACAGGCCAGGGGACTGTCATGATAGTGTCATCAGTCAGATTAACTGATCTCATATATGGTTTTATTTTTATTGCAAGGGGGTTAGCAGCTTATTTGCACTCTTTACTGCTTCTGCAAGCAGGTAAACATTGGAGAACCCAAGAGTAAACCCTGATACTTTCCTTTTGTTTTATCCCAAGGGTCTCTGGATGGTTTAGAACTCAAATCCCATTGAATTTACGATGGATTTGGATGTCTAACAACAAAAAACACTTTGGTTTTTCAGTTTTCCTACAGGCTTAAGAGTAACATGGCTCAACCCTACCTCACTTATTATACATCAATTTTACTTCATTATGGTTTGAGCTGAAAATCTGCCCTTTGGCAGATTAAGCCAGTAGTTCATACCGGAAAGCTATGTAAATTCAAAATAGGCATGTAGTTGGCGACAGTTTTATAGACAAGATTATTCTCGCTTAGCAGAACACTCAAGTTTGTACTTCAATTATACACCAAACACATGGTTATGTCCTATATCAGGAACAGCATTCTGTAAAGCACTCATGTGTGCAATTATTATTCCACTCTCTCATGGGGGAATTTTTTTTTTTTAAGCTAATATTAGTATTTTGGAAGCAGTAGCAGAAATTTGAATTCTTGTAAAAAATTCAATACAAGCCTGACAGATTAATTTCTATAGCAGCTCACCCCTGCCTCCCCCCACCCCAAAATACCCTATGTGAATAGCCACACAGTTGAAAATAGAAAAAGTCTTAAAAATCAGACAAACCCAGCTGAAGAGTTCACTAGCACATCATCCACAGACACCTCACAAGGCACATGAATGTCCGGCTTTAAGCAAGCCTGCGTGGCTGAATCTCCAAACGCTCCTCTCGTCTCCAGATCCGGCAGCATTGTCCCTATAATAGACATTAAAATGAAAAAAAAACACCTTCAAAAGTCAGTTCTTGATGTAGTTATCTGAGCCAACCAATTCACAAAAAGCCACCACTGAAGTTTATCAACACCACACATGCTATATACAATTATCCAGTTCAGTCCTAGGATGCAGTTGAGTCTAAGATTTCAGACTTTCTACATTATATGGATTCATTTTCAGTTGTACTCTACAGTTCAGAAGCGGTCATAGGAAGTGCCCATTTAACTGGAAATATGAAAATTTAGCTCGAGCCAAAAAAACACCTGGTTATGATTTCAGAGCAAAATCTTGCAGTGCATCGTCTCTGCCTTTGTTCAGTCCTTTTCCTTTGTAATGTTTCTGTGCGACCACATATGTTCAGCATCCTTTATTTTTAAACTAGCGCTCACCAGGAGGATGTGCAGCATCTTATGTCATGTGTTCTCTGCCTTGCAATTGGAAGTAGCCCGTCACCCCACACTTCTCTCCTTATATGGAGACTCTGGTCATGTGTTTGTTCCTCCTGCCCCTGCAATACCAGCATGCTCAATTAGTTCCTTAGAGGATGCTGGATGGTTGCTGGTTTCCTTTTTCCTGCCTGGAACACGTCCACGACAGCTGCGAGACGAGGCGTTGTAACCCAGGGAGAGCTGTACACATGGATGTTTTTGTTCTCACACTAAGTCCACTTTACTTCTTTAAAAACCCTGGGTTACATTATGTTGACAGGGTTTCAGAAGGTCAGTGATCAGTAGCTATTTGAATATTTGGTCTCAGCATTTAAACAGACCTTTCCTAATACTCAAAGTGCCATTTTTACTCAAGCTGGGTGCTGACCAGGAGCCCAGCTTGAGAGTAAGTACAAAGGAGTAGGGTGTTGGGCTAGTTTGCCTTGATAAGATGCATCCTCCCGAATACTTAGGAAAATGGACATGCATCACCTTTGGAAAGATCAGTGTTTTATTTTGTACCTATGCGAGACAATGAATCATTTTCCAATTGCAATGCAATGTGCCACCGCTAGCAAAAAGCACATTTATCTGGTCCTTACAAGAAAGGACTAGATATTAATGAAGCATGTGCCATTGAGAAAAGCCTGAGAAGAGGGTAGGAGGAGCTCCACAGCAGTCTGGCTCTCAGAGCTCCTTTAGAAATCATTGTACGATCTGCTACGAGAGCCTTAGTTCACTTCCCAGTGGGAGCATCTCAGCTACACACCAACTTATGGAAACGTGGGACTCCTCCCTGCTTGCTCCTGTAGCCATTGGCCAAGGGCAAGCAAAACTCGGGGGCAGCTGAACCCCAAGCCTCCAGGCACATCGGATGTTTGCCAATGGATTTGGAAGCAAAGCCCCAAGCTGAAGGGTGGAGGGTCCACATGGTTTTTGAATGACTCAAAGGATTTGGAACTGATCTGGCTAATTTGACCCGGCACACAATTTTTCCCCCCAAAATGTTAAAATCTGCTGGCTTTGTGCACCAGCAGCCAATTCTCCTTCCTCCAAGTTATTTCTGTCCTCCTGTCTCAGCAATCATTACGTCATTGACGGAGGTAAGGGGAGAAGGATAGTCAATGAATGAGCCTTGCTGTAGCATAGCTTTCCCCTGTAAGGGAACCTACTTTGCCAGCAATCCTAGACATCAGCTACGTTTCTAGACCACGTCTCCTGCTTGAATACAAGTTCCTTTCTTCACAAAAGGAGGGGCAAAATCCCCCCCCCCGAAGTCTGACCATCCTCAAGCCCAACTGGAAATCCCAGTCTATAGGCACAACGTTGAAATGGAACAGAAATATCCCAAAAAGACATCATGCAAAGGTCTCAGCCATGATTAGTTTCACCAAGTTACACATTTCTGAAGATATTATGTAGTGAGGGAAAAGAGCCTACTCACTTGTTCATAAAATGTTAATGAATCCACCCATTTATTAAAGTTAGAGATCTAGTGATTACAAGACAACCAGCAAGTGTGCACATGCAACATTTAGATTAGACGTAGCAAAATGCCAAGGATCCGGTATCCAGGACTAGACATTTGTACTCCTATACCGCTACTGTTCTTGGACAAGGACAAGTGTGCAGTACAAAAAAACCAAAAAAAAAAACCCACAAAAACAAAAACAAAAACCCCCCAATGGTCCTGGTTTCAAAAGCTTAAAATACATTTCTTTCTACCTACAAGAGTCTTGAAAATAAACTAGACCTCATTTGTTTGTTCATCAACAATATGTTGCTCATAGAAAGACACCATAGCTAGTGTATCAAGGGCAGGCATTGGCAAACAGTGCAACCATTGGTAAATAAATCATTTCTATAAGGGAACTTGGCTACTCCCCGGTTAGGGATATGCATGAACAATTAAGATCTCTGGCTTTATTCCATTTAAGAGGTGGCTGTTAAAATATTTTAACTAACTAAAACTGCCAGTTTTTAGCCAGTACATTTGTTTAACAGAACATCAAAAATCCTGTACAATGACCCGGTCAGTTGTCAGTGCTGAAGCAGAAATTTTCCTCATTCCTGGGTAGTTTAAGACTTTGATTAGCAGCTACAACAGACATTTTCAGTGAGCGACTAACTTTTCTTGGCCAAGGCTAAGCTAAGGGTCATTATTTTTAGGCACTGGAACGTTATTACTGTTAATATTTCACTAAGAACATTTCAGAGTGTACTACTGGAACAAAAGAGGGAGTTGAACAATTCAAAGTTGATGAATTTGGTAATTAACTCTGATGTGTCAGAGGCAAACTGTACCTTTATAAGCCACAAGTTTGGCAAGAGTAGAATAAATCCTCTCACATATCCGCTTCTAGGTCTCCTCGTACAAAGAGCTTGTGAATTGGAGGAAGTGAAGCAGCTCTTGAACATGACCCGAGAGGAAGGAAAGCCTGCGTATCTCGGGGGGAATTTCCCCTCTTTATCTACCACCACTTACCGTAGAGCGGTGTACAAATAGGAAGCGTAACCATTACTGCACTTGCCTTGATATGCCTTCTGAGAGGGTTTTTTTGTTCACCCTTTGTCATGATGCAGCAATCTTTACAGGATGGAGAAAATTTGGTTTTATTATATAATGTTAGGCCTAGACTCTCCTGTTCAGCAGAGGAGCGAAAGCCAACTCAAGATCTACTCTGAAAATATCTTTACATTATATTGCTTTTATGTACTGTAGCAACTAAAAGCTCCCATTATTCCTTTAGTACCTTAAATGATCTCCTATGGTATTCATGGGAACTTGTTGTTCCTCACCTTGCATTTGTTTTTCCCTCCCCTCCAGCAGTTTATCAGAAAAGGAAACACGCTTTCTTCAAAACAGGCTGCATCCCCAACCCCTTTCCCATCCTATGGGATGCACTCAGCAGGTTGGTTGATAAGTAGCTTAAAGCATAATAAAACACGGTTGAAAAAGTTTACCAAAGATTAGGTTGAGCACAAAGTTCATGTAAGCTGCAAGGTATGTACACCTAAACTCACGTGCTTTCTCCGATGAGTGCAATTATTGGCAGATCCTTTTTTTAAATGGACATGCTACATCAAGTTTCTCCTAGAAATACTACTCCCAGGTTTCAGTGTTTTTGAACATCCAGCCAAGAAATGGGTCAGAGGTTTGAGCTAGTCAATACATCTGTAAACTCTGCTCCAATAGGAGATTCTCCATCTGAAAAGCAGAGCTGACTCATGTTTAAGTACAGAAAGCATCTGATGCCTCTTTCAGTGGCATAAAAAGACAAGGGTAGAACTGGCTTTTAATGAACCTGTTACCTCAGTCTGGGGACCAGGCAAACTAGTGAAACAAGGCCATTTCCTATCCCAATATTTGATAGCAGGGGTCCTTCCTCTGTTAACCTAATTCACTGCTTAACGGTGCATCTTTCTATGCAGGAAGTTGTGCTGCCACATCCTGTAGGGTCTGCTCTTTTCATTGTGCAAACCCCCTTTGTAAGGGACCGTTACATTGATCCACTCTGCCAGAGTTTCCAGAACTGGCAATTTGGCAACCATTTCTCCGAGGAAGTGCAAGACGAAAAGTGTTGCCCAGTCCTTGTTGCTCAACTTTTCATAGTCTAGGGCAGCAGCCCAATAAATGCTTCATTTTTAGCAAAAAAAGCAGTCAGGACTCATGGTAGACGTGATATTTTTTTTTTTAAGTGATAAATTGTTTGCTTTCTCTAAAAGTTTGCCTTGGTAGTACTTAGCCTGGGATAAGTCACTTCTAACAGTGACAGACTAGTGAAGGTCACGTTCCAACATGGCCATTCATCAGGTACATACATCAGGAAGAGAAACCACACACACACACACACACACACACACACACACACACACACACTTCAAATGTGAAGTTGTGTGGGACTGTTAGCGATCATAACACAAACTCGTTGGAGTTGCCTGCCTACAAGTAGAGCTTTTGCACTTCATCACAACTACTATCCAGAGTGTGCATTTCCAACTCATGTATTAAATAAGCTGCATTTGGTCATTTCCAGTTTTGTTATAACAGTTAAAAAATGGGCAACTGGAGTCCGTTTTGCTTTAAACCAAAAATACTTATTTTTGTGCATTCAGAACAGGAAATGGCCCTCATTAGCGGGCTGATATTATTAGCTGTGCAAACGACTGCAGAGTAGACTGCGTCTTCACTTCTGGAGAAGTATGACGACCCTGTCTGTATTGGGGTATTTTAAACAAAATCCCTTAGAAATGCAGTTTCACTTAAACGTTTGCTTTCAATTTGAAGATCTGACAGCACAAGGAAACTTGAAATGAATTTGTCCATGTAGTAGCCAAATTGTTTGTGGAGGGGAATTCCCCCTAATAGTTAACCAGAAGAGTTCGTTTGAAGTATGAAAGTATTTTTAGAAATAGGGAAAAGCTTAAAAAGAAAGGGAACACCATGTGGCAAGATGCCCAACACTTGCTTTTTTTAAAAAAAACATTTAAAAAGAAACAACCTCATGAGGCTTCTGGCTCCCTTTTAATGTTAAAAAAACAACAAAATACCTTAAAAGAAACAGGACATTCCCCATAACAGTTTAAAACAAAAAGTTTAAGATATAGGAAACAGCTAGCTGTCATTCCCCGTCTCCCCTGCCCCTTCCCAAAAATGCTCCAAAGGAAAGTTAGAAGTGTACCCTCAACTCCACTCCAGAAAAGTTAGTCCAATGTCACACCTTTCTTGATACCACAATTTCTAATTTATCATCTGAACCTGCAATTTTAGCAGTTGGGGGTTTTTTTCTGTTCTGTCCCAGTCTCCTCCAAAAGCAGGTTGTACAAAATACATTTAAGCACTTCAGTACAAAGTTTGCTGCACCCTATAAAGTGAAATAGGGCAGAGTTTATGACAAGCATTAGTCAGAGACTTCGCTTCCTGCTGCAGTTACCAGCAACGCTTGAACTCTCATGCTTTGACCTTCCACTGCAGCATGACCTCGTACTGAACACAGACCCCTTGTTCTGCTTTAGCTCTAGGTGTGGCTTCAGCCTACAGGTCTGTTCTGCTGCAATTAAGCTAATCAGCTTTGTGGTCCACAGACTGCTCTAGCCCGCTGAAGCTGCAATTTCCAACCCTCTTTGCATCCGTTTGCTAAGTCACCGTACTTCGTTTCTGTACTTGCTAGATGGAAGCCGAGATAGCTTCCAGCAAGCAGGGGGGCCACAGAAATGCAAGCAAGCTGCCTGACAATTTACAGTTAGCCATTAAAATTAGATCCACGTTGAAAAAAGGCTGGGAACCCTGAGCTAGATCAAGCCGTACGCATCTCTGGAGCGTTCCTACGTGACATTTGTATTTAGCTGCCAGCGGCACAGGGTATAAATGCCTCACATGACACATTCAGCGCACAAGGGATGTTTTAGAAGCCCTCCTCGTGCTTTGAGACCTTGTGCAAGTGCCACCCATTACATTCCTACCACCCCAGGCTCCCTCCGCAGTCAGGCAAGTGTAACCATATCATTTCAGCCAATAGACAGGTTACAGCTCATTTCGTCACGTGGCGAGTCTCCAGACACTGAATGAATAAGCAAGCTCGGGGTTACTATAGCACATTAACCTGTTGAAAGTGCAGACAGCAGAGGCAGCACTGGTTATTCTAATGTGGAAACAAAGATAAGCCGGTTTGTTTAGCAACAGTGATGCAAGCGTCAAGTACTACGACCAGCTTTTTCCACAGGAAAAAAAGCATTTATAAAAAAAAAGCATTTATACCCTGTGCCGCTGGCAGCTAAATACAAATGTCACGTAGGAACGCTCCAGAGACGCGTACGGCTTGATCTAGCTCGGGGTTCCCAGCCTTTTTCCACAGGAAAAAGCTTCTTTTTTTTTCTTTCTTACTGGCCGTTTTGATCCTCAGTCCTCTTGGAGAAAGCTACACGCAGACCTCACAACCGCGGAGCATTAACCAGCATCACTTCTATTCTGATGTTATAGGTAGGCAACCCCCAGCACAGGTGCCAACAGGGGACACATGAAGGCATTTTGCATGGCACACGTGCCTGGGGTGCACGGCAGGGAAGCAGCACCGTACCTGGACTCCTGGCAGACCTTTAGTATCAGGCCTCCCTTCACCAGAGATAACGATGCAATTGCAATTTTCCTTTTTTTTTTTGCAAATGCAATTATAATGCAATAGTCATTTCTTTTTTCATTTTCATTTCCTTTCTGTCCGGGCCCCCGGCAGTCGCTCGGTTCGCCCATGCCCGTGTCCAGCTCTGCAGGGACAGGGCTGCTGAGCTGCCACCGCCCGGATCCGCCCCTCGCGGCTCTGGCGCACCGACGCCGTCGCGCCAGGCAGGTGTTTTTCGGCCACTGCCCAAAACTGTCCCCAACCCCCACGACAGCGCGAGGCTGGAGTCAGTTCCTTTTTCACAGCTAACCTAGACCCAACGCGAGCTTGTAAATCAATGAATTACACATCCCAAAGAGAGAGGCTGTCACGAGCTGCGCCCACCTATGAATTCATATGGAAAACAACATCCCGTCCACGTCAGAGCTTCGTTTGGGGCTCTGTGCTTCCTGGGGGACGTTACAGTACCTGTTCATTAGTACACGCACATAGCTGGTGAAAGCCCCTCTCTTTAGGATGTGCAGTTCATTCATAAAAGGGGCTTGTAACGGGTCTAGATTAGCTTGGAAAAAAGAATTGGGAATGAGAGTAATAAAGGGGGGGTGAATATGTAAGGAACAAGGTAGTGGGGAGGGGATGCATATAAGCCAGCAATAAAGGCACTGAGGGCGGGGGGGGGGGGAGATATATATATTTATATAGATAGATAGATAGATAGATATCAATATATAGATATATGAATATCTAAGGAAGAAGAGGGGATGAAGATAAGCAATAAAGGCACAGGGGGAATATATATATATATATATATATATATATATATATATATACACATACACACACACACACACACACACACCCCCACCCCTATGACTATCTAAGGAACAAGGGGGGGGATGAAGATAAGCAATAAAGGCACGGGGGGGGGGAGGAATAAGGAGTCAATAACCAACTTCACCCCCTCGGTCGCTCGGCCCCCGCCCGTCACCCCGCACCCTCCAGGATAGGGCCCGCGGCTGTGGCGGGTGAGGACGGTGCTCAGACCCCACTGCCGGGCCTCCCTCCTGGGGAGCAGAGAGCCCCCACATGCACGCCGGTACCTCAGTGCAGTGCTGTGCAGCGCGATGCAGTGCAGCCGAACGGACTCGTGTCACTCGGCGGGAGCGGCCGGCGCCTTTACAACGCGGAGGAGCGGGGCGGGGCGGGGCGGGGGCGGGGCCTGCACCCCGGGCGCTTGAAAAACCCCGCGCGCCCCGCCCCGCGCCCCATTGGCCGAGCGGCGTCGGGCGAGGAGGGTGGCGCTGACGTGATGAGGCCCAGGCCGCCATCTTGGAGCGGGGCGGTGCCAGCGCCGGGGCGGGGCGATGGCAGCAGCGGCGGGGCCGCCCTGAGGCGAGCTCGGGAGCGCGGGGCCGAGGGGACAGTCCCTCCCGAGTCCCGGGGCACCCGCGCGCGCCCCTGCCTCAGGAACCGCCTTTGTGACCCAAAGCTGGCGACCAGCGATTTTTCCACCTGTTTAGTCGGTCTAAAAGATATCCCCTCGCCCCGAAACCTTGTCTAATCGTGCCAAATGCTTTCCAGGGTCCATGTGAGGATATAGCCCGGGAGGTGTTCTCCCAGGAGAGCGCCGGTGTTCTCCCAGGAGAGCGCCGGTGTTCTCCCAGGACAGCGGCGTTTCCACCGGCCTGAGGCTCGAGGCGGCCCTTGGAAAACGCCAGCTCCGGGGGTTTTTTACTGCAGAGAAAAAGGAAATCCAGGGGCAGAGCTCGCGGAGACCGAGACGGCGTTTAACACCATCGATGATGATTCGAAACGGCAGGGTTTCTCGCCGGACTGCCAGCCAGCCCGCGTCTGCTGCTAGAACTTTTCATGGGTCGTTATAGGCAATACACGGACTTCAGTGAAGCTGCGGTGGTTGTTACTAGAAGTATCGCAGTCGGCGTTGTAGCGAGCTGTGAATATCCTACCGCAGGGCACTTTTAAAAATCAGTCGATCGTAGATCGGGCCACGCTTGGCACGCTCCCAGATTTCAGCTCTGGCGTGTTTGGTTTACGTCCAGGCTCTAATTACTGTCATTTTAGAGGCTGCCTCTGTTCTCAGTTTGTACTCAGGGTCAGATTAACCCTTTAATTTGATGCGTTCCCTCAATCAAGACCCCATCCCGGTGCTGCTGCGTGTGGGGAGCGGGGAGCAGCGAGCGGAGCAGCGGTGAGGCTGGCCGAGGGGAAGGGAAGAGAGGAGGACGGAGCCATTCGCACCTCAGCTGCGGAGGGAAGCTCCGGGGCCACCCGCCCGCAGGCGAGGCCCTAGTTTGCCTGTGCGTTCATCTGGCCCTGCCGGTACTTACACCATTCAAGCAAGAAGCACAGAAGTCTTAAGGAATGAAAGGTGATCTGGTGGCACAGCCACGTGTGTGAGTGTCGTTCATTGTTTCTGGCAGTAACTTTGACACAGTTGGACGCCTTTGTGCAAGTTGCTCCTTTGTACCTTAGCTCCCTTTATTTGCTAAGTGGTCATTGCCACACTGGCCTCTTTCACGCTGGGGAAGAGTGGCAATCCCGACGTGTGTAAAATTTTCCATGACCCTAGGATGGCAGGTGCCCTGTGTTATATTGGCAATGCATCAACTGAGAGTCATGCGTGCTCCTTTGCAACGCAGCTGGTGCCTGATGCAGCTCTGCCCGGGGAGAGGGGACCATTTGTTCCCAATGCTTCCAGGGAATCAGTTTACCTTCTGCAACCAGAGATGAGGCTGGCTATAATAGGCATGTCTATTAAAGTTGTTACTAGCAATTGGCCATAAAAAGGCCCAGCCCCCTTTTAAATGAAACCACCCTCTTTAAATCTGACCTCTCTGAGCAGCAGGTGACCAGACCCTTTGTTAAATATTTATCTTTACTAAATATATATTTACTGGCAACTAATTTCACCAAGCGTCTGAGGGTTCTCCTATCAAAGCACTAGAAGCAGGTTGGACAGGTTGATTCAAGGACTATTAATGGAATAAGTAGGGTGACCGTTTGTCCTAGTTTGGCAAGGACAGTCCTGGATTTTGTAGGCTATCCTGGCTGATCGGTTAAAATTGAATCAAGAGTCCCAGCATCGCAGGGGTGTGGGGCGCAGTCTGGCAGAGCGGCATGACGTGCCAGGCAGACAGGCACCACTGCTGCTGCACGGGACCAAGGCAGGTGGACTGGAGCGGTGCCAGCCCAGCTCACCCCCACCTCCAGACGCTGCTCAGGAGGAGCCAGGTTGGGCATGTACGGACGGGGTAGTGCCTGCTCCAGCAGTGCCCGCCCGCCCACTTGCCTAGCGCACCACACTGCTCCGCCTTCTCACCAGACTGCGTCCCAAGCCCCTGCCTGCCTGTCTTTGCCTCCAGCAGCACTGCGAGGGGGCTGGGGGGAGTGTCCTGAATTTCCTTACACATAAAATAGTGACCTTAGGAATAAGGCATCATTTCTTTCTATTGTTTCACATGTGGCCTAGGTCAGTGGAGACTGGAAACTGTCACAGATGCCGGACATTCACCTGCCTTTGTGAATGTAGCTGGCAGGATCCACCACTGTAACTATCATTATTTGGTAAACAGAACAAGAGCTGACTGACTCGGCACAAAGGAGGTGTTCCTCTTACCTTTAGACCCGGTCTCTCCAAAGTACACATGGATGTTTGCATGGTTTTGTTTATTCCACACACAGAAGACTTCAGTGTCCAGGGCTAGAGCAGAAATGCAGGCCAGATCCCTAGCTGGTGTAAATTATGCAGCGACACTGAAGTCAAAGCTGCCCCTGGGCAACTCTTCCTGCTCAGAACAATGTTCCAATCAAGGCTCAACCCATTCTAGCAAAGGACTACCGACTGATCTCCTTGCCTTTATGGTAATTTCTGTGAAGCAGGTCTAATTAGGCTATTGTGCACATGCTACCTACGCAAGAGCCTTCAAATTATTTTTAAAACAAAGGGACTGACGCATTGTTAACCCTTCTATCGACAAGGCAAGTCGTAGGTTTACCTTGGTGTAGATGTGAGCAATTGAGACGGCTGTTTTTGAAGCAGCACAGATTACAAAGCCCAGGATGAAGCATAAATCCTGGGTACAAAACAGTCTCGGCCATGGGGATCTGTCTACGGAAAAAAACTTAGAGGAGATCAATTGAATTCAGAGTTCAACTGTCTTTAGGAAATGCTGCCAAACTTTTCTCTTAGAAAAAGCCTCTCCAACTCAGTAATGACACCGATAATATTGATGTTCCTCTTCTGCCTCTCAGCATCAACACTGGTTTTTAGTTAGGGCTTCGGGGTTCGATTTTATTCATTTATTTCCTTCCATTGTTCAGGTTAGCAAGGACTGAAGGGTAGAAGAACCAAAGAGTTAATGAAGTCCACTAGGAACTTTGTATTGTTTTTGGTTTTACATGGAAGATGTTCAGGTATTATATATTGAGGAGCAGTAAGAGAAAACCATACTGCCCCTGCTGCTATAACTATGACCCGCCGCACCTTCCAAGTGATACAGGATATGCCAAGAGAAGGAATTTTTCTGCCAACTGTCTCCCTGAATGACAAAAACGCTATCTGACGGAAAGGATGCATCCACACCAGGTTGTACCAGCATAGCCACAGCAGCAAAGGTGTGAAACTTTTTCATACCTGCAGGTGAGACAGCTACACCAGCTAAACTTCATAGGATAGATCCTGCTTAAGACAGACAAATATAGCTGGTTGGAGTAAAACCTCCTGCTTACATTCACTCTGCCCAATAACAGCAAGATAAAAACGCAACTTGCTTGTCAACACTCAGATTTTCTAGCGTGTTAGATATTTTCCTGTTAAAAGAGCAAAAGAAAACCTTTTCCTCCTGGTAAAGACACAGTGCATCATAGCCAGGTCTCTGTTGCCTTGTACCTACACACATGCAAAATAGACCCAAATCATCATGAGAGCACCTCACACCCAGTTATTGTCCAGACAAGGTGCATACTCGCAGAGACCAGGCCCCAAATCTGTGACTCAGAGCAATGAAGCCCTGTGCTAGGAACCCCAGTTGACAGACAATATAAAAATGGACAGGAGAAAGTGTTTTTCTGAGAGGTGTTATGGTCTGGTGGATGCAAAATAAATCTGTTGCATCAGATGATAGCATCTCTTCCCAAATTGGCCAACAATTTCCAGTCTAGAAAAAGACAAATAACTTTTCTGAAATAGAGGAAATTCCATTGGCACTTTCTCTCCAGTCCTCTACCATCAAAAACCTTTGCTAAATACTGGAAATTTGCAGGGAAACTTGATCCAGCAAAGTGCCCTCCATGAGGAGTGTGGCACTTGCACGGATTTAAGTGATCCAGCTCAGTCTCTACTGCAGTGGTTCTCAACCTTTTTTAGACTCAAGGCAGCCTCCTTAGACTCAAGTTGCCCCTCCAAAATGCTAGCTCTTAGTTATGACTTTTTTTTTTTAACTAGAGAAAAATAACAGAGCAATTCTTCTGCCACAAATCATTCAGAAAGATCACAACAGATCAGAATATTTTTACACTCTGAATTCCTATTTGAAGTCTCTGGATTTATTTCCTGAATCATGTTTGCACACCTAATAGTGCTAACATGTTGTGACACACTACACCACCCTTGAAAGGTTCTCATGGCATCCCAGAGTGCAGTGGCATCTTGGTTGAGAATCACCGTTCCACTGCTTTCTACTTTGGTTGGCCTTGCACGATCAACACAGAGTGTGCCCTGCAAACTATTCTGGTGAGCGTACCATCAAACTGCACTACAGTTCCAACTATACAGTTATTATCGCTGCCAGCAAGTGACCCAGGGAGAATCTAGTCACCCTGCCCCATCCCGTCCCCTATCCCTTCCCACAGTGACACGAAAGATAACGAGAAAAAATGCAAACTGGGAAAGGCATTGCAGTGTAAGGAGAGCAAACAAACTGAGGAAATGGGATAGTACACAGTGTAAAGGTCACCAAGGCATGACGGGGTCCACGATCATTTCCAGATATAAGCAGGTCTGATTCTCGTTCACATCAGGGTCTGTTTACAAGAGTTGGGTAGTGTAAAGGAACCTCAAAGATGGTGGAAATTTCCGAGTAGGTCTTGGAGTGATGTTGGGGTCAGCTCTGTAAGTATAAGTCAGCCTGACTTCAGTGAAGCTGGAAGAGCTACACCAGTACACACCAGCTGAAAGTCAAAGGAAGGTCGGTCTATAACAGGGGCGGGCAATTATTCCAGGCAGGGGGCTGTTGACTGAGGTTTGGCAAGCCATCGAGGGCCACGTGACAGGCAGCCAGGGGCAGATAAATATTCATTTTCTAAATTTTTTAGGGGCCCCGCAGCCTGGGTAGGATGGCCTGGTGGCCGCATTTTGCCCACCCCTGGTCTACAATAACGTGGCCATTTCTCAGTCTCGTTCTCAAAAGCTTATTAAAAACAATAAAAACCCTTATGTTGATCACGAGCATTTTCCTTCAAACACCACTTGCCCTGGCCATAGCAGGCGCACAGTTCTGTTTAAAGAACTGCCATTTAGGGGCACAATCTACTTTCCTAACTAGACAGTGTGCATTGTCCTTTAAAATATGCTACACGGGCACATGTAGAAATGTCTTCGGCCCTAGAGTTTCTATCCTCTGTTATTCACAAGCATTCATCCTTTCAAACAAGGATTTGGATGATTTCAGGCAAAATGAGCTGGGGTCAAAGTTGAAGGTTGCTCTGCTTTCAGAATTACAGCAAGCAGCACTATCTGCTTCTCTTTCCCAACTCTCATAGGGACAGACACAGTTTATTGACCCCAAACTATGTCTGAACTGGAAGAGCCAGTTGCTACACGGTTGGTCCTTGACCCAGTTTCAACAGGGTTAAAATGGTCGAGACTTTAACCAGTTACAAGGACAAAGCCCTTCCTGTGCGCCACATTATGTTGTAACTGAGTTAGAGAACAAGTCTGTTGTAACCAGGCATGGGACAGCAGTGTCATAAGTGAGTTTCAACTGAAGCATGGATGTCATCATTTATGCCTAGGGACGATGTCAAGAGGAAAGGGTGATGACCACAAGTATAGCTTGGTAAGTTAAACAACACCCAAGCTATTTCGAGGGTGACGTGGGCCCAAGCACATTTATGAGCAGCACGGCCAGTTGGGAATTTTTCGATTAAAAAAAATAATAGTAAATTGTTTCAGTTTCTGAAGTGTGTCATTTGGAGATATTTTAAATAAAAAAATAAATAAATCATGGCTTCCCAAATTGGAGAGATTCTTCAATATTTAAGATCATTCAAAGCAATTTAAAACAGTCAAAATGGAAACGAAACAATTTGAGACGATCAAGCCTAAATATTTCGATTTATTTATTTTTATTCGCAAACATTTTTGGAGTTTCAACTTTCTGCCCCGGTTCAGGACATGAAGCATTCCCCAAATCTTGAAAATTCTCATAGTCAGGAAAATGGTTTCCCACCTGCCTCCTAGGGTCAGACTTCCAAAAGAATTCAGTCCCAAGCCAGCCTGGTCACAAAGCCACCTCTATTACAAGACCAGCAACCCCCCTGGATGGTAGTTTGCCACCCTCTGCCCCCAGACAGTTACCCATCAGGGAATGGCTGTACTGCTTCCACAGCGAACTGCCAAGAAAGACAGCTCATAAACACCAAACCTAGAAATGGGACAGTGCTTCCTAATTTGCTGCCTCATTTCTGGGTTTAGCCCGTTTCATAGCAGCACACTCAGGAGCACAGCACAGCCATACATTTAAGGCTCATCTATGCCACAGAGCCTCTATCCAGACAGCTGTGCCAGCTTAGCAGTGCCAGCAGAGCCCTCTGGACTAAAACTAGCATGGTCCCTGGCATGAGTCACTCTTCCTAAGCACCTCTCCAAATGACAACCCAAGCTAAACAAAAACTCTTCTAGTAGCACAGTCATCTATTACAGGAAAGTACGGGGTTGCAGCTTTGCATATGTCAGCTGATTTTTTTCCCCAGGCCTAGCCAAAATTTGCAGTGTTGATCATGCCCATTTTTCTGGGTGGGGCTGGCCTGGCTGCTGAGCTGTGCCAATATGTCTGTGGCTATCTTTCAAGCAAAGAGGGAGTCATTTCAACCTACGATGTTAGAAAGGAATTTGTGTTTTGTACCGAATGGTATGTAAATGCTCCATTAAAACCTTAAACGCTAGTCATCAGTCTACCCCTGCTCACACCCGGCGATGTTATCTGCACCTAGACACACAAGCTGTGCTGATATCAGTTACCCTGGTTTAGTTAAATCAGGCCAAAGTCATAAACTGCATCCAAGTAAACACTGTGCAGTTTGAAAGGAGTCATTTGTGCTTCCAGAGACCCCTACTCTCTGCAATTTTTGCTATGGACTGTGGAGCACTTGCTTGTATCCAAGGAAATTGTTATGCCACTGTGTAAATCCATGGTGTGCCCACATCTTGAATACTGTGTACGTCTGTGGTCCCCACGTTTCCAAAAGGATGTAGCGGAAGTAGAAAAAGTACAGAGAAGAGCAATAAAGATGGTCAGGGGTCTGGAGCAGATGTAGTACCAGCGATGACTAAAAAGACTAAGACGGACAGGGTTCTTTGGGTAAATCTGATATCTTTGATTAGACCAACTAAATCATTGGAAAAATTCTACTTGAGTTGGTCTAATCAAAGATATCAAGTTTGCCCAAAGAACCTTGTCTGCCTGAGTCCTTAGACCAACACGGCTACAACCTACACCCCTAAAAAGGCTTCAGTTTGGAAAGCAAAAGGTGCAGGGGGGTATGGTAGGGTTTTGAAATAAAAATGTGCTGAACATGTTCCTGGAGGGGTAGCGACCGGCATCCTGCAGTGGAGCTGGTTGCAAAAAGGGACCCACGTTTTGAACAAAATGTAAGTCGATAAACATTTTTTCATTCATTTGAAACCAGTTTTTTCACCTAAAGATCATGAAACTGTTAGTAGAAAAAATGGGATTTCAAAGGGCCCAGCGTGTTTCCATAAAACATTTAGTTTCTGCCAAAACCCCGTTTACTGTCAACGTTTTGTTTTCAATCGAAACATTTTAATCCATCCAGCTGAAAACACAGGACCAGAGGGACCACTCAGTCACTTGCCACATCGCTCAGAGAGAGAGAGGCGTGCCCTCTTGAGGTTGATTGGTATAATTGCAAATTAATTTGCGCGATGCACTGCAAACCTGTCTTTTGTCCTCTGTTTTGTACTGCTATTTACAATTCTTTTTAAAACCAGAAGCTGATCTTTGTCCTGAATGAGTCGTATAATCTGGTTTATGCAACACATGCAGTAAACAGGGAAGAATTAATTCCAGTGACCGTCTTGACATAGCACGCCATAGAAAGCTCCCAATTAAAAACACCAACCCTATGATTACAAGTCAGTTCCAAGAAAGGAATTGCTTGGTCTCCAGAGTTTAGAGCAATTTGCTAAGGGCAGTGCACTGGGTGTTAGGGAGGATTACAGGCAGGCAGGGTGCTACAGGACGTGTCAGAGGACCTGATTTCCCTTCGCTTTGCATCACAAACATCTGCTCGCACTTGTGCACAGGGGGGTATCAGATGCCATCAGATCTGAACACAAGGACTTTTCATCTGCTTTGCAGCGGTATAAATATTCACACAAAATGCAAAGCGGCAGAGAACCATGCCTTGGAACTGAAGTGATCAGATGCCCTGTTTTATTAGGACAGCCCGAGTTTTCCAGGGACATTTTCAAAAGCACCTGAGAGAGTCCCATTGGAAGTGATTTAGGCTCTTAATTGACTTAGATCCTTTTAAAAGCTAAAACCATAAAACCCAATGGCACAGGAATCTTTTTGCGATACCTGAATGAACCCATTTGTTCGTGGGACAAAACATGTCAGGTTTTTCACAACCAGAAGTACCATACTTTCTTGCATACAACATACCCCTAAATAAAACACAAGCCTTGTTTTTGGAAGGCAGAATATGGGAGGTGAGGGTGGAGATTTTTCTGGTCATGGGTGACTGTGCACATTATATATGAGAAAATGTGGAACTTGCTCCAGGAATGAGGCTTTAAACTAGTAGGATATATTTTTCACCCTGGAACAAACAGTCCAGCTGCAGAAGTATTGAGCACGATGAACAGCATTATACGGCAAAGAGGAAATTGAGCTCTTCGAGCGGTTCTTTTTTCCCCCAGATTAAGCAGAAATTACCTTTGCTCATTCTTTCACTCCAAATATGAATTTTCTGGGTAAAATCCTCCTTTGAGAAATATGCCTATAATGCTATTGAGTCAGAAGCTGGCAGTAATGACACCAGTAAAAAAAGCATATTTTATGTTTTGTGTGATCATTCTGGGAGCCCGAGCAATACCACCACAAAAGGTTTGGACAAAGCCTCTGGGTTTATCTTGTGAATCATGTTTTCACACTTAACTGCACTAAAATTGTGTAGCACCCTACACCACCCTTGAAAGGATCTCAAAGCATCCCAGGGTGCCACAGCACCCTGGCTGAGAATCACTGGTCCATACACACAAGCTGGATTACTCTACATATAATAATGTCATTTAGAGGTCAGGATAGCTCCCTTCCCCTTTCAGGTTTGATGTAGATATACTGGTAGAGAAGTGCTTCTACAGGTAAAGCTTATTCCCATAAAGGAAACGACACAATTTTTTTAGGTAAGTCACCTTTATCCCCATCTAACCATATCTGTGCAGGGGATGGTACCAGTGTAAATGTTTTGGCAAAAGAAGAAATCACACCTGAACCAAGATATATTATACCGGCACAAAATGCGTGTGTGTAAACCAAATCTTGGAAACAAACCAGTCTTGTTCCTCTGAAGCTAAAAGTCCAATAATGAGAAACTTGGATGAACTTTTTTTTTAAATTAAAACCTTTGCTGACGTGTTCTCCAAGTGGCCCAATACTCCTCTGGAGCGTGAAAGCAACTGTACTGTTGGGATGCTCCATTAGCCCTTGCACAACTTAGGCTGCCATGCATTTATCTAACCAGAAAGGTCGTTTTAAAGCGCTGCACTGCCAGTCAGTAGGGCAACCTCTGTCATCTCCCCTGGCCAGCTGAAAAGCCAGATGGCAACCGAAAACTGCCAGAAGTGATCCTGTCCGGCCAACTTCTCCGCAGAGAAAAGGTAAAGGGAGTCTTGGAAGCTCAGTAGATAACTTTGACTTGAAGGTAAATTGCTGCTAAGCAAAGCCTGTACAGCCGTACAGTGGATGAAGACTTAAGCTAGAACACAGACCTGCTGGAAGGTACAACCTTTCATTGCACAGGCTTTACCAGCCAGGGGTTAAAGTAACAGAGGTGCAATGTCCAGACACAAGCTCAGCTCTAGGCTATTTATAACATGTCTGTGGATGGAGTTATGTATTGCATAAATCCCTGGCGCTCATAACTGTACAGGATGTCATTTGCTCAATTAAAATTCAGAGACCTCTGGGGTACAGCGCAGATCCTCCTGATGCTGCCACTTGGAAGGACTGCATGAGTGTAGTTGAGTAATACTGTTGCCCATGAATAGAAGGCAGTAATTCCCATTTCAACAGCCACGGCATTTCAATATTGTGCAACCCTTCTGCTGGGCACTGGGCAGCAGCAACGAGGGCCAGAGTCAAATTTGGGGTTACTCAATTAGTTTTCACTATAACTCAAGCCTCCACCGAGGAATCTGGGATCACTGAATTTGGCTGGGGTGTCCTGCATAAACAACCCCCATCCCCACAAGCCGTGCAAACACAAAGGACAGATTTCGTATGGAAAACGAAGGAAAACACAAAATGCAATTTGAAACGCTGCCAACTACAAGGCATGGTCTACAGGTTGCACCCTCTTGGGGAGGCTTCACCCATGCTCAGACAGTCTGGGACTTTGGGGCTCCCCCAAGGGGCAGCTCCAGGGCTCAGCACCCCTATATCTGCCCTTCAGCAATGGGTTGGAGAGGGGGGCCCACACCGGAGAGTCCTGTGAGCTGCTCATTGAGTTTGGTGCATCGCGGGGAGCCGCTAGAGCGCGTAGGTCCTTCTGCATTGCAAGGGGCCCCTCACCGCTCCCTGCAAAGCTGTATCAAACAAACCGTGCCAGGCTTTTAATCCGGCCAAAACTGCCGGGAAAACATACAGCTGGGGATCAGCCACACGGGTAGGCTGAAACAAAAAGAAGTTGCAAGAGCAACAAATGTGCCCAGCCCTCGGCTCTGGCCCAAACCGTGTCAGGCTTTTAATCCTGGCCCCAAAATGCCAGGCTCCAACCCAGTATGCTCCAGGGGTTGACACCCCCACGGTATAATCCTACGCCGAAACTCAGCCAAAAGCAAAAGGGGAAGATGAGGGAAAGGAGCTGAGTCTCAAACTTTGAGACAAGACTCTCTTTCCCTTTACTTCAGGTTTTCCCTTCGCATAGCTCCAGCCTGCTTCTCCCGTGCAGGGTGGGGAAAGACCCCCGGTTTTGTAAAACAAAAGGCCCTTTTATGCCTCAGGTATCTGTTTAGTGCAGTTTCTCCTTAAAATCACTAAGCCGGAGGAGAGGAGACCAGATCTCAGATACAGAAAGCAGGATTACCATACACGCTGTACAAATCAGACCCACGCGAACAACAAAATACCCCCATAATTATATTTAAATTAAAACAAAATACTTTGCGACATGAAAACTAGAGCACGCTTTGCAGTAAAAATGTGCTGGTACATTTTGTGTGGGTGACAACTGTTAGCACTATACATTATACATATACTCTATATTAGTGCAGAAACCATCTCCTGAATATGCCACTGCATGAGGGTCTTCTGGTTGGTGCAGAGAAGGTGTAAGGCAGGGGCGGGCAATTATTTTGGGCAGAGGGCCACTTACTGAGTTTTGGCAAGCCATCAAGGGCCACATGATAGGCAGGCAGGGGCAGATAAATATTAATTTTCTACATTTTTAGGGGCCCTGCAGGACAGATAGAATGGCCTGGTGGGCCACATCTGGCCCCTGGGCCGCATTTTGCCCACCCCTGGTGTAAGGACTTCATCTCAGCCTTGCTCCCAGCACTATATCCAGTGTATACCACATTAAATTATTCTCTTCTTCCCAGAATCCCTAGTGAGCCTTTGGGAGCCCAATATAAATCTGAGCAGCCCTGACGTTGTTCTAACTTACCCCCGAAATGTGGAGATTGCAGAGGTGGCTTACAACTTCCTTTCTCTAAACACGGGAGCGGAGCACAGTTGAAGCTCATTGAATTTTACACTGTTTAATGCACAGCTGGGACCAAAGACCCCAGCGCCTCCGTCCTCATAAAGAAGAACACTGTCTCCACTGATCCCCACTGTCCTCATAAAGAAGAACATAAAAATGCCATGGAATAAAGATGGGAGCATTTTGTTCCCATTTTGCACTTGCTTTGTATTTTGTAAAGGACTGCAAAAGGTGTGGGGAGGTTGAGGAATCGGCTCTCACAGCCCTGCCCACCCCTTCCCCTTGTTGGAGATCAAATCCAGTTCTTCCCAACTTGAAAAGACATAGGTCTAAATGAGCTCTGCTGCATTTAGGGCCGGCGATTCCTAGGTGTCTAGGGAGTTAAGACCTGATGATTAGTTATTAAGCCACCGACTGTATTGCAGATCATAGTGTGCATCTGTTATAAAATGGCAAGAATGAAGACTGAACTAACAGCCTTCACTGGAAACTACTTATCAGTGTCTTTACAGGGGCTGATTTAAAGTGACAAACTAGGACAGTATTGTCCGCAGGGAACTTAATGCTGGACTGTTGTGGATTTGACCAATTCTGAAGCAGTCATATTGATTTGACCTCACTGAACACACGTTTACCTTCAATAAAAGGCAGTACATGCTCTCCCCTATTTTTAAGCCACCTCCATTAATAAGCTGCGCTGTAAGTACCAATCTCAAATAAGCCTTAACCAGAAAGCCACAACCAGAAGTCTTCGTAATACTGGGACTGTCAAGACCTTTTTCTTATGGAGTCTGCACAATGGAACCGTTTTAACTTTCCAAGGGCTGTACACCTGCCACCCATTGCACAATGCAAAAAAGAAAATGATGAAAAACTGCACACGGATAATCACGTCTGTGCCTCCTCCAAAGACCTTGTTTCTCAGCAGACAGAAACAAAACGGCAGGCCGTGTGAAATGACAGAAAATAGGGGATCATGGCCATTCAGTGTGGGAAGTCACAGGGACCATTCTTGGCACAAAGTGCAATTGGAGCTGCAGGTAGCAAGGGACATGAAGGGTAATGAGGATTTCTACAAGTATGTCAGCAACAAAAGGAGGATCAGGGAAAGTGTGGGTCCCTTCCTGAATGGGGGAGGCAACCTTGTGACAGAGGATGCAGAAAAGGCTGAAGTGCTCAATGCCTTTTTTAACCTCAGCCTTAACAGACCGAGTCAGCTCCCAGACTGGCACGGAGGCTGACTCAGGAGAGTGCAGGCAGGGATGATGTCTGTGTTCTGCTGTCCCCAGGTTGTGCCCCCCAGCCTGTCCCAGCCCCAGGAGGGGAGATGCAGGTAAGTAAGGCCGGGGCAGGCACTGTGGAGGGCCACTGTCCGGCTCCCAGTCAGCTTGGCCTGGAGCGCTGCCCACAGCGGCTGTTCCTGGGGCCCAGGGGCTCCTGTGGCTGGGACCAGGGCCAGCTCTGCCTGGTGTGCAGGGAGGCTGAGCCCAGAGCCAGGCACTGCCTCAACCCGGTGGCTTCCCCTCATGGGCAGGCCAGCTACGGCCCATCCCCATGGAGCTGTGCAAGCTGGGCCAGGCCGCACCTTGGGTGCCCCTGGGCGTCCCTGCCTGCAGAGCCCCGGGGCAACCCGTTTCCTGCCTGGCCCCGACTCTCCTCCAGCTGCCATCTTCCCAAGGCCCCAACTGGGCCGGTCTGCCTGCAGCGCCTTCCCCATGGCCTGCACCAGTACTCGGTGCCCCAGTGCTGCCCTTCCAGGGTGGGACAGGTGTCTGCGTGCCTGAGACCTGACCGAGTCCTTCCTCTTAGCCCTGGCCCAGGGCCCTCCCTGCTCCGGGACCATTAGGGAAGCGTGAACGCCCCAGCCCTGGCAGCTGCTGCTGGGGTGTTGCCCCCTCCGACGGACACTGTCCTGGACCAGCAGGCCCAAGGTGGAGCTGGTAGCGGTGGGAGACATCGACGGCAAGGGACACACCTTCTTTCTCTTTTTCTCTCTTCCTTTTTCTCTTCTCTTTCTCCGCTCTTTTTTTTTTCCCCCTTTTTGTCCTTTTATTTTTTTTTCTTTCTTTACCTCTTACTTTTTTCTCTCCCCTCTTTTTTCTCTCTTTCCCTTTTTCTCCTTTCTTTTTCTTTTTTTTCTCTTTCTCAACACATGCTTAACGAATAAAAAAGAATACACAAGAACAAATGTAGCATATTAAGTTGTATTTATTGTCACCAGGTTTAGAATTTTTTGAAAACTTGGTATTTACTGTAAGAAAAAAAAAATGCATTTATTAATATATAGTGTGCCCTGCCATGTACCCCCCCAACCCTGGTTTTGTTTTTCTGGCATGCCGGCACCCCGGCACCATTTTTTTCAGCGCTCTGGCCAAAAACATTGCCCACCCCTGTCCTAGAGGCATCACAACATATGAACAGGTAGGGGTACATCTGAGCCCCAGCCCATCCCTCTTTACGGACAGTATGAGTTGGGACAGCTGCAGCTGGACAACATTAACCCCAGCCACTACCTGGAGACATCTACGCCCGGTGATTTGCTTTTATAGGCAACTGCATTCAGAAGGGGAGCATGGCCTCTGCCCTGGTTTAGACAAAAGTGTGAGGGCAGCTGTGTTCCCAGCAGGGAACTGCATCTACCCCATTGGAACATTTTTTTCTCTGGGAAGAGGGAAAGAAAGCTGTCACAAGGAAAACAAATCTTGTAGTCTGCAGGTGATCAAACTGCACAGTGGAAGTCCCTGAAAGTGCCAAACTGCAGGTCTGAACTCAGCTGTTAAGCTATAGCTTCAAATGCCCTTTTTCACCCGTGGACTTAGCACTTTCACAGAGGCTAAAAGAGCTCAGTAAAACCTGAGCAGTCTCATCCATAGGTCCCCTTTTCTCAGTGGCCAGTACTGAGGAAAATCACATAAAAACAAAGTGTCTACAGCAGCAGTCACCAACCAGTGAATCTCAATCCGCTGGTAGATCTCGGAGCCTCTTGGAGTCGATCCAAGGCTGGGGTGGGGGGCTGAGTGCCCGTTTGCATGCACGTGCGTGCCCCAGCCCAGCAGGTCAGTCCATGGGGGAAAGAAGGGCGGGGGCTAGATCGAGGCCTACAAGGTGAGGGACAGTGCCGCAGAGGCAAGAGCAGGGTAAGCTGAGTGGCACCTCAGCCGGCTGGGACTTACCTGCTGGGGAGGCACACCCTCAAATAATTTTTTCTCGATCTGCTCCCCCCTTCCCACCCCACAGATTTACCTGCTGAGCAGGGGAAGGAGGGGTGGTGACGGTGGCACACGGTAGATCTTGGCTTGCTTTTAAATAGTTTCATAGTTTGTAGGGGCAGAAGGGACCTTGACAGATCATCAAGTCTGACCCCCTGCCATTGCAGGAAAGAGTACTGGGGTCAAGTGATCCCAGCAAGGTGTTCATCTAGCCTCCTCTTAAAGACCCCCAGGGCAGGAGCCAGCACCACTTTTCTTGGAAGTTGGTTCCAGTTCCTAACCGCCCTGACAGTGAAGTAGCGCCTCCTGATGTCAAGTCTGAATCTACCCTCTGCCAGCTTATGACCGGTATTTCTAGTCATTCCTGGGAGTGCTAGAAATGCCAAAGGTGATCTTCTACTTAAAAAGGTTGGAGACCACTGGTCTACAGAGATTGCGTGAGGGTTAGGGAGACTGTTCCTTTCTCCTTTCCATAGGCTGTACTTATGCTGTTATTACTAGATGCAGTCGTGATTCAGGCTGCACACCTGTACGCACACCTGCGCAGGTGCGGGCAGCCAGCTTAGGGACAGAAGGGACCGGAACAGCAGGAAGAGGAATTCCTGGGACCCAGTGACCAAGCACCTCTGTGCCCCAACCTGGGGATGGGGTTTCATTGAAATGTGGTGCACACTGCTGAGTTTTCAGCTTCTCCACACCCCCTCCTGTAAATGACTCCTTCGGGAGGGTCTGGGGTAGCACCCAACAGGTCACTGCAATTTCCCTGGTTTATTCCTCCCTACCTGAACTAATCATTCTTCTTCGATGTTCCTCTGAAATAAGTGAGCAATCTCAGCCAGTAGATGTCTCCTTAATACGCACTCTGGTTCAATGCATGTACATGCAGCTTACCAGGGTAAAGACGTACGACGTTACAGGCATGCGTTAGATGGAGTATTTCCTGGCTGACTCTTGGAAACCTGCAACACATAGAAACAATTCTGCTGACATCATTTTACATTAGATTTCACTCTTTCCAGAGGCATCCCAAATCAAATTGCGTGCGTGGGAATGACTTCATCCACGACTGAAGTGCAGTCCCCTCGACAGTGAGAAACAGCAGCTGTTTAACAGCATATAATGACACTACGCTACAGCGCAGTATTTGCTCATACGCTGTTTTCTTAGGGCATTTGCATGACAACAGGATCTCTGCTCCTTGTCCACTTTGGCTGCTTGGTTTCCACTCACACTTATAATCCTCTGTTTGTTGTTTGTGACTTCACAATTGGTTGCTATGGAAATGATTTTGATGTCATGGAGAATTATTAGTTCAGGTAGGGAGGAATAAGCAGAGAGCGAATGAACTCTTAAAGTAACAAAGACCGTTTATATGCTAATGCCCTTGTGTGGAAGAGGGCGAGGGAAAAGAAATGCAGCTAATCTCCAAACAGCCAGTTTCTAGAGAGATGTTTGTCACTTATCCACGGTGCAAAACAAGCTCTTTAATATTTAACCGGCAAGAATTTCACAGAGATGAAGATTCAAATATTTAGTCAAACGCATCTATCCCCTCCATCGGCTCACCTATCCAATTCGAAAGTCCTAGTTCTGCCACAGACCTGTCGGGAGCCCCTGCCCCTTTCTGGACATCTGCTTCCCCTCCTACCCCTGGCCTGCCTGGTCTCGCTAGACTACACTCATCAGCGCGGGGACAGTCTCTCGCTACGCTCTCGTGCAGCACCTAGCGCAGCGGGGAGGTGATCTTTGGAGCTTCTGGAAATGCAAATCCTGCGGTCACACAAATCGTGATGGCACAGGCGAGGTTACGGGGAGAGAGGCGCAAAAAGGCAGCACCAGCACGAAAGGGAAAAGCTGACTCTGCCATGATGCACGGGGCGCATATCCTATCGGATCAGCTGCGCCAGGCCAGGTCTCGTGGAGCGGGAAGACACGCGGCAGCGGAGCTGGTGATGGAGAAAGTGATGCTCTGCCCCCACTCAGCACCCGAACTGGCCCGGCGCCCCGGGGTGGGCGATGGACGCCTGCAGGGTGAGGTTTTCACCTCCTGATGCCCCCGTTGGCACTGTCAGAGCGAAGCTCACGGCTCCCACTCCCCTTCAGCCACCCCCGCTTCAGCACCCGTCGCTGCCGTCCCTGCAGCGTCCCCTACCCGCTGGCACCTGGTCCCAAGCCCAGCCCCAGCCCATGCTCTGCCCCATACCCCCTCATTGCCCCCATACCCCCTCACTGCTCATTGCCTCCATACCTCCTCACTGCCCCCCTCATTGCCCCCATACCTCCTCACTGCCCCCGTACCCCCTCACTGCTCCCCTCATTGCCCCTGTACCGCCTCACTGTCCCTCTCATTGCCCCCGTACCCCCGTTGCCCCATACCTCCTCACTGCCCCCATCCCCCCTCATTGCCCCCGTACCCCCCTCACTGCCCCTCTCATTGCCCCCATACCTCCCTTACTGCCCCTCTCATTGCCCCCATACCTCCCTTACTGCCCCTCTCATTACCCCCCCGTACTCCCCTCATTGCCCCCATAGCTCCCTTACTGCCCCATCCCCTCTCACTGCCCCCCTTATTGCCCTCGTACCCCTCTTATTGCCCCCATCCCCCTCACTGCCCCTGTCATTGCCTCCCCGGCTGAGGGCCCGGGGGCGGCGCTGGGAGGGGGGGGGGGTCACAACCCCAACGGCTCCCGGCCCTTCCCCCGCCGCGAAGCGCCAAAGCGCGCGCCAACTCCCCGCCCCGCCGCCATTGGCCAGAGCCCGCCCGGCCCCTCCCCCTCCGTGCCCGACAGCCAACCACCCGGCGGCTACGCCCCCCGCACTCTCTCCTCCCCCGCCCCCCACACACACCTCGGGGAGGGGAGGCGGGGTCCTTGGGCGTGACGTCAGAGCCGAGGCTAGCAACAGTTGCCTCGAGACCCGGCGCGAGGCGCCATAGTGACCGTAGTCCTGGAGACTGTTACTTGCCAACGGGAGCAACAGGCAGCGCCGGCGGCCGGAGCGCAGCGCAGCGCGGCGCCTCGCGGGGAGCCCGGCCGGGAGGGCAGGTGAGCGCCGGGACGGGACGGGACCGGGGTGCCGCGACGCGGGCTGGGCCCCGCTGCCACCGCGCCCCCCCCGTGCCAGCACCGATCCCAAACTTCCTGCTCGGGGGCCCGAACTCGCGCCCAGGGAGAACCCCCCCCCCCCGGGAGAAACCATCCCGGATTATTCCCGATGCCGCACGTCTATCCCCCCCCTTGAAAACAGAAGTTGTCTCTGTCTCGAGTTATGTTTTCTCCCCTGGTTTGGGATAAAAGCATGGGAGGGGGGTTAAAAAAAATCTCAGTTCATTGAATTGCCACCTTCCCCCTTCTTTTCACCCCCCGGACACTTCGCTAACTTTCCCCCTCCGCTCCCGCAGGGCTCTCTAAAACTTGATCTGACTTTAAAAGCGATAAATTTAACTTCTTTTTTAAAAAAAAAAATCCACTTCTGGACTCCGCGCTGACGTTTCTTCACCCCCTGGTTATACAGAAATGGTTTGACGTTGCAGGGTTCGGCATCTCTGATGAGAATTGGGGGGGTTTGCTGTTTTTTTTGTAGCCGGGGCGTCGGGTTTGGCTCCGAACGGCGGTGTCCCCGGCACGGACGCGTCGTGGGTACGTAGCACGGGCCAAGCGACCCCGTCCTGCAGTTTCTTTTTATGTTGCCAGTTTCTGGACGCATGGTGTGAATGCAAATGGAAACGGGGAGAGGAAGATGGGAGCTGGCTCTTAGCTCCTTCTTAAAGAAACCTGCCTCTGTTTTGCTTCCCCCATCCCCTGTCCCCCCCCTTTTCAGCACATCCTCAGCTAGGAAAAGCAGGTTGGTTTCCAGCTGTCATTGATTTCACTGACTTCTCCGGAGCCATCGCGTCCCGCTCCGTTCGCTGCCAGTCCCAGACTAGTCGCTGCTGGAAGTCGAAATAGGACTTCGGGAAGCACGCGCTCGCTGTCCTTGCCTTGGCTTCTCCCGTGTGTTGTGATGAACGAAGCCTGGTGCGGTACAAAAAACATCTTCTGTTAAATTTGGGACTTTATACACGTGTCTATTTGAGGATTCCCTTTTTGTAATCGGTGATTTGGGCTCTGCTTTTTCGCGAAGGGAGCGAGCTCTTTGTGTATAATATCAAGGACTGAACTGAATTAATAATCTGGAACAAACTAGCTAGAGTCTCTTTTTGCTCTTGGAAGATCCTCAATCAGATCCTTGATGTCCTTGCATTCATTCTGATTTGACCATTTTTTTTAATTTTTAATTGCTAACTTTTCAACTCGTTAATTGGTTGAGAATCCTTTGCCATGAATGCGTAATAATCGCCACTCAAAATAGCTACTTATCTAAAGGAAAGATGCTCTTGGGTATAAGGCACTAGACTTGGTGAAGATCGGGTTCCAGTTCTGGCTCTGGTGGCTGCTTTTTGTGTCACCTTGAAGTTAGTGATGCCAAGAGCCCGAAATCTGGCCACTCATAACAGGGGGCAGATTGATAAAAGTGATCATCACCCAGCAGCTCCCGTTCTGATAACTGTTGAGTCTGGAAAATCTGGAGCTGATGGGTCTCTCTGTCAAAAAAAACCCCAAAACACCCAACCCCCTCGCCCCCCCCAAAAAAACAACTCAACATTAGCATCACAAAGTTAATAAATTATTAGATTGACTTAAAAGTTTAATGAGAATTAACTTTGAGAATGATGAGAATTAAATGATCTGTTTTATTGCTTTTATTAATTTGCCTTTTGGTTTGCTGAGCCTCTAGAGCAGCGTTTCTCAACCTGTGGGTCGTGACCCAAAAGTGGGTCGCAAGAAGATATGAAAGGGTTGGAAGCAAACTTTAAAAATGAATAAAAAACGTGGGAAACTATGGGTTTTCCCTTGCAGGCTGGCAGAGTTTCAGCCTGCAAGGGGCTGCTTGGGGACACCCCATACCCCCACCCGTTGTCCCTCAATTGGGGGCTGGAGCAGTGGGCAGAGGGTCGGGAGTGAGGGGTGCTGGGTCGGGACTAGCCATTGATGTTTACAAATGGGTCCTGGCACAAAAAAGATTGGGAACCACTGCTCTAGAGTTCCCATTTTCAAGTTTGTTATTTGCAACAGTGAGTATTGGAAAGGTATTCTTTTTAAAATTAAAACTGAGATTCTAATATAATTACTTGACTGTTGGATCTGGTTCTTCTTCCAAAAAAAGAAAAGAGTGGAGGGGAGAAAAAGAAAAAAAAATTCCTACGAACAGCACCGCAATTTTGGTTTGTAATATCTCTCTGTGTGTTTTCTGGTCTGTTAAATGGGTATAACTTTAATGATGAGTGACTCTATTCATGAATGTTTGTAGGAGTTCCCAGACTTCAGAGGAGTCTGGGAAGGGAGTAGAAGTACATAAGTGAAGTCACGTGGTAGTATTTCTGGAAGCGTGCATGAGCCTTTCTGGCACAGCTGCTTGTATGTGCAAATGTGAAGGTAATTTGCCGTCAATTTATAGAAACGTAACTTTGACATTCTGCCTTCTCAGTGCAGTAATGGTGGGATACCTGCTCCTGCCAAAATTAACACGCGTGGGTGTTTGGTGTCTGTCAAGATTAGACCCTAAATTTGCATGTCTTCATTACTAAAAAGGAAATAAATCACAACTGCCTTTATTTAACCCCCTAGTTTTTCTGTGTCACAGTCATACATTTGCTAATCAAACTTGTTTGTGGCTGGCGTGGGACTTCCTAACCTTGACAAAAACTTAAGAACTGTTGCTTTTCTAGTTGGGTCAAAAGAAATAATGTGTCTGGAAAAACAGATGGGTCATTTTTCTAAAACAATATGATATTTGTAGCGTCTTGGGGAACTAACACATCTGAATTTTAAGTGTGGTATGGTTCCATTTTTCTAATACAGGGTTAAAAAAGCACCAGATTTGATTGGATATGTTTTGCCCTGTTACCTTGATGTACTACGGTAAAGAGTTTCTAAATCCCAAAGGTGCACTATTTGCAAAGTCATAATAGTGAAGACAGTACTGCTTCAACACGCTTATCTAACTGCTAAACTCTTCAGCCAAAGTTTCTGCTGAAGGCAGCTGAGATATATTTAAACCAGTTTTCCCCTCTCTCGAAACAAATGCCAGTAGAGTTCAAGTCTGGATGTATGCCAGCTAGAGCAAAGTGTTATCCTAACCAGGGTGCTAGGACTCGACGTGGGGTGCGGAGGAGCAGTTTCCAACCTACTTGGGTACTAATCCACGGCAACTCTTATATTTCTGATACTGGCAACATATGGATTTTTTGTTGGTGGTGTTTTTCATTACTCTTTGTTTTGAGGCTAGGTATTTTGTTATACTTGTATTGACAGCTCTGTATTTCTGCATCCAAACACTCACAAATCCACATTATTGCCTGCGGATGTACTGGCTTTCTCAAGTTAGACTGTCTCAGCGTTTAGCAAGTGAACTAATTATGCTGTGACTCAGTTAATGGGTGATATACTTTGTCTTTTCAGCGTGAACCATATGCATCTAAATCTGTTACGTGAACAAGAATCCCAACATATAGGGGACCGACTTCAACTGACATTTGTTCACAACTAATTATGCCAGTGCACTTGTGCTGTGGGATCCAAATTGTATTTCCAGCTTTAAAGAAAGTAGCTGTATGTGAAATTTGTCCATGAAAAATTGCCGTGCTCGAGTTTCAGCCAGTGTAAAAATGAACAAATAGAAAATACTTGGCTGGATGGTATCTACAAAACTTTTATTTTTTAGTATATTAGATATGTGATTTGGGGGTCTTCAGTCACTGAAGGCATCATCAAAATCAATTTTTTTCTGACTGTTTAAAGAATGTTCATAACTTATGGAAGGAAGGAAGGCCTTTTTATGTGATTTAAAGTGTCGAGCAAGGGACACTTTGGGGTGGATGATGGGTAGACCCGAGATTTTACTGCAGTGAGAGAGCAGCAGAACTTGGTTTTCTGCGTTGACCAGGCCCTACACAGGGTTTTATGATCTGTACTGATGCCAAATAAGATCATTTGTGGAGTAACTTATGTGCCAATATAGTCTGAATATTTTTATACAGTATATATTTTTCTGTTATTTAAAAGCGGAAGGGCTTAGTCTCCTGAGCACAGCACTGCCAAATGTATATGCAGGAACGTGTCCCAGGATAGCATGCTTTTGTAAATCTCTGCCAGGAGCCAGAGTTTCTAACAAGTGAGCGCTCCAGTTAGATTTTCAAAGGGATCAGTGTTGCCAAACGCAATGGCGAGCAATGACTGCGTCCAGAACATATGCAGGAAACGTAAGCAGTTGCCCACAGAGGCATAATGCAAACATTAATGGAAATGAATCTCGTGGCTATTCACAAAGTAACAGCGGGAAAAGCAAACGGATAGTCCTTTTCTTTGCACATTCATCGTTTTCTGCTTGAGACTTTTGTTATGAGAATTGCTTTATGTATAGATCATCTTCCAGGCCTTAGAAACAGTGGAAATACCTGTCACAGCTGGCACAATATAATAGTATCTAAGATCACGTCTAGCTGGTAAACTGACAGCACTGGGCACTGTCCCACTCGAGCACTACATGGCTCTGTCCAGGCAGTCGTCTAAACCTGAAGCAGCAAAGTCCCATCTACATGGCCCTACAGGTGGGCCTTCATAAAGAGAGAGGGAAAGGGTCCTACTGATTGGCATGGTCACTCTGCAGCACTAATTAATCTGCTCTGCAGTGCTGTATGGGCACGGCTACATTTCTCCTGGTTCAGGAGGCAGCCTGCATGAAGTAACAGGGTGCTTTTGAGGGTACCAGTAATGCCAACTCTCATGAAAAAATCAGGAGATTCCAGCTTTCCAAGTCAAATTAATTCTGACTCATGATTTCCTGATGGAGATCAAATCTTGGGATTTTTTTTCTTCTGGCGCGTGTAGAGAGCACCAAGCTGGTAAATCTGTGGAGGGGAAGGGGCAGGGGGAGAAGGAAGGGGTGGGGGGTGGCAGATCAAGGCCCCCACGGCGATGGAAGGAGTGGGGCAGGGGCTAGGGTAAGTCATGCAACAGAGCCGTGGGTGGTTTTGTGTGCGAGTGTGTGTGTGTCTGCCTCTCACGCCCAAGCCACAGCCCCCCAGCCCTGCTGCTGCCCCTCACTCCTGACCCACAGCTCCCCACCCCTTCACAAATAACGCCCCCCAACCACTCGCTTGAAAAATAGCATCTCATGACTTACATTCCAAATCTCTTGATTTTTAAGAGTTTGTCTCATGCTTTTTGACACGGCGGGGTTGGCAGAACTGGGGTACTGCTGTCTGGCTTGATACGTTTGCCGCGTAGGTGAGGCATAAGTCGCCTTCCACTTAGCATCCGTTGACGTGTAAAAAGCTCGTCCAACATTCGCAGATGGTATTTTCACTTGTTCCGCAGGCTAGCTTTTGTAACAGAGGAGGAAGCCTTCACCAGTTCTCGGGGCATAAGCGATCCCTGTGGTTATGTAGTCTGACCAGATGTGGCAGGGAGCTGTTAGGATGGGGGACACGGCATGAAAAGAGACACAGTGAAAAGAGGCAGGCTTATCTCTGGTGTAACTCTGCAACTTCTTTGGAGTTACCCCTAGAATGAAGTTGGCCCCTCTGCTTACTGATCCACATGTGTGTTTAACATCTGAAACATTGCTCTCTTGGAAGGAGGATTCTCACAAGTGGAGACTGTGAATGCTAAACGGGAACGCGGTCACAATCTTGGAGAGTAAAACTGGGACAGAACTGCGAAACAAATAAGATCTGTCTTTTGGCATAAGCACATTTGTAGCCTCTCTGCCAGTATAGCTAAGTTGGCATAGCTTTGTCAGCAGAGCTCCTCCTAGGGAGAGTTCGAAGCATGGGCTGGAAGGAGGAAGTTTTTTCTGGGTTTTTTTTTTGCTGACACGGGTTACCATATTTAACCGCTTCTGTCCCCACCCCAAAAAAACCACACTTGAGTATGGCCAACAAAGCACTCTTCTGTAAGCTTAGCTGCATCCACATCATGAGTTTTGCTGGCACAGCTGACTTTTTTTTTTCACATTTTTGGGTGGTAGCTCTGCCAGCAGGACTCTGCAGACAGGCTTGGCCTATGGGCCTGGCACCCGTGCATCGAGAGCTGTCACACGAACTAATCCAAGGCATCTAGAGGAACATGGAGGCCTCACTGGTTATTTCCTATGTCTGTAACTTTGAAATTTTTGCTGTAACACTGCGCTCCAGAATCAAAACTTTCCTTCCAAATAGTCCTTATGATTGAAAAGAAAACTTCCTAAATATAAATTAAATGTGAAGATATGCACCAGGCAAATGACAATCATTTTTTATCACCCGTATAGAAATCATGACAGGATATAATGCTGCCTCTTTCACTGCATATACTGGAAGTAGAACATGAGGCTACTTTTTATTGTCATCAGATGAGTTTACCTGTTACCACTAAATACTTTGTGAACAGCATAATTGAGTTTTAAAGCCTCTCTGAATCTGGGAAGCTCTTCTATTTTCAGAGCTGGTTTCTTTTAAAGGAACACATTTGTTTTAGTCTGGAAAATGGCTTAATGTGCTGAAAAGGGTTTTTAAAGATAATGATTAGGTACTAGTGAATGTAGGTTGCAGCAACTGCATGACTCAGTAAATACTGGACCTTGGACCCCGAAGTGAGGATTAGTTATGGAAAGAGGCATGGTCATAACGAGTTTATGATTTTGTATTCTGGAAACTGCCTCCAGTACGATCATGCATAGCGGCATCTACTGCAAACATGAATAAGCATTTTTTTTAATGCTCCTGCCCTCATGGAAACATTTTCCATAATTTGATTCCTTGTCTGTGCTTTACTTTTGCAGACATTTTGGTGTGAATCATAGTAAAGGTCATGCAAAGTAGTTCCATTTGGCTTTAAACACTGATGGCTTTCCATTCCAAAACTAGGTTATAAAGTGTGCCCATTTCACTTATGAGTCCCCGGACAGAATAAAATTGGGACTTGCATTGTAATGCACAGTTTATATCCATAGTGGTACTGAAGCTGGTAAGACAGTGTGTCCTGGAGGATTTAATTGTCTGTGGGCGCATCTACATGTCACCGTACAGCGACGTAGGGACAGGCTACATTGCCATACAGCAAGCTACGGCGACATAGCGATCACACGGGTCTACATGTGGTCGCCCGCTACATCGCTGTAGCAGCATGCTCCATGCTTATAGCGCACCGTTACGGCGATGTAGCAAGGAAATCGGAGCACGCGCCACCTGTACTGCACCGTGCTTTAGTACCTTGAAGGGTAGATGCACCCTGTGTGCATGTATTCTGGTAGGAATTAGAGACTTCAGTTAAAAGATCAGGGTTTCACTGCGCAAGGTACTGTACAAAGACAAAACTGAGAAAGTTTCTGCCCTTAAGAGCTAGGATTATAAAGGGATGTGTTGGCCCTAAAAGACCATTGCCTCCGCCTGCCACCAGTCTAGTCACTGAGGCACAGCTCTTCAGTTAACTTAACATCCCATGGCCAGGGCCAGACAGAGGCATGGGTGAACCGGGTGGCAACCTGAGGCCCAGACAGAAAGTGGCCCCGAAAATGGTAACGTGTTGATTATTATTAGCATTATCCCTGGCGAACGGGACCCTGATACTAAAAATTTGCCCGGGGCCACCGGGAGTCTAGGTACGGTGCTGCCCATGGCCATCACGACAACCAGGAAATGCTCCTATCAATCTTGTGGCTCAACATATATGTAGCTGGTCTAACCCTGGGACTTGCTTTTGGGGATGGCATCAGAGGTGAGAGGCTAGTTAATATTAGGGTATCGGTGAGGCCAAGAATTTAGTAACTCAAAAAAAAAAAATGCCTGAAGAGCCATGTGAATGGGATTTGATCTGGGCATTCTTCATCAAGGGTGTGTAAAATGCAGTTTCTTTTAAGGACGTTACTTGGGAGGCTTGCTAGTTAACTTATGAGGCCAACAAACTTTCCAAATATTGCCCTGTTTTCAGTCTGTCTTCTCTAATTGACTCTGGTGTCATTTTTTAATCATTTTTTGACTTCAGATACACCTGTGCAACAGGCCATGGTACTTGTTTTCTCAATGGCTGATGTCCTCCTGCTGATAAGCAAACTTCACGTGTTTGTGCTGATTCTCTTAGCTGTGCCAGCTGCCTTTGATACCATTGATCAAGAAGCACAGGCAGTGTATCTGCAAGGTCCCCAGCAAGAGAAGTTGCTATTCACTCCAAAGACCTCCGAGTGTCCGTGGGGGGTTTCTTTTCTGCCTGAAGTGTCTTCTGTTTAGCATGCATGCGAGGCTGCTGGGACAGTTCATAGATTTCATCGACGTTAGGGCTGGAAGGGACCTCAGAAGATCATCGAGTCCAGCACCCTGCCCCAGGGGTAGGAAGTCAGCTAGGGTCATAGGATCCCAGCAAGATAAGTGTCCAAAACTTTTCTTAAGAGTCCAGAGTAGGTGCTTGCACCACCTCTGAAGGGAGACTATTCCAAGCCTTGGGGGCTTGGACGGTAAAGAAGTTATTCCTTATGTCCAGCCTGAAAATGTCCAGTTAGTAAAGGTCTGTGGTATCTTCTTCAGCCTGCAGATGACACTCATCTCTATTGTCTAATCCATCGCGACTGTGAATAGATTTGCTCAGTCTAATGACGACCGAGAGCTAGCTGCCAAGTTTCAACCCAGATAAAACCGGGTGACACTGCTAAGATGAAGAAAGCACCAAGAGCAATGGGAGAAGTTACACGAGTCCCTTTGGTAAGAAGGTCAGGTATACCTGAATTTCTGAGTTTGCTTCTCCGCTGTGCAGCTGAAGGTCTTCGCCACATGCAATCTGGGCTACACCTGGAGAAACCAGAGGAAATATGTTGCAAAAGCAACTGTCAGGTGGGCAGATCAGCCCTTTTTTCTGCTATGCAGCGGTATATGCCAGGAAACGGAGTCAGCCGATCAGATCTAATTTCACTCAACCTATCCATCAAGGAATTCACCCAGGCTTAGTACTGCTTGTCTGGCAGTCAGGTAGAAAAACAATGATGAATTTGATTTATTTGGTTTATACTTGTGTATGGCTAGAAAATGGACCTTGCACAAGCGGCTGGTAAGAAAAATTCAAAGCAAGTGATGAGATGAGACAGACCTACGTCCTTATCTGAGCCACACTGTGCTTGGGCAATGCAACGCTGGTGGTTCTCTGCAAGGATGCCCTTCTCTTTCCAGCTCCTCCACCCTGGCCTGTCTTTGGATCAGCACCGTACCTAGATTCCTGGTGGCCCCCAACCAACTTTTAGTATCAGGCCCCACTTCACCAGAGATAATGATGATAATAATTGGACGATGGATAAAAAAATAACCATTTTCTGGCTGCAGGCAGCTGCCCGGTTCTCCCATGTCTGTGTCCGGCTCTGCTTTGGATGCAGAGACAATCGATTAGCAGAACTTGGCATCCTCCCTGTGACCGAAAAGGGGTGTGGGCACGTTGGTGTACAGACTGATTTTTTTTTTTTTCCCCCTGGGGTCTGTCTTTCACTGTATTTAATACAATAATTTGTTCCAAATCCCGCCTAACATGTGAAATGCAGATCTTATCAAATATTCATGGCATTAGATGAGCAACCATGGAGGGAGGTATTTCTTTACAAGCAGAGATAAGAGAAATAACAGCTCCTGGTCACAAGGTTAATCTGCAACGCTGCTTTCTACCTAACAAATATTTATTCTTTGTAAGATGATGGACAGGCTGCATTGTTGTGAATATTGGCACTGACCAGGGATATTAAGCCTTTTTGCTTTCGCCCAGGTCTAAAACATTTATCGGATGAGTAGCTTGCCAGCTGACTGCCTAATTTCCAAAAGCATTTGCACTTAAAAAGCAGATTTTCCTAAATGTTATTCTTTCCTCATCGAATACAAATTAATCCCTTTTCCTATTTCAAGCACAGTCTCTGCCATACTTTCTCTCTGGAATCGATGCGCAGTCATTAAGCACTGACAACGCGCTGGGCACTGTGAAAGGAAAGAGAGCCCCCTTATCAGAACTTAATTTAGGTAAGCGATCCTGCAAACGCTTGCTACTAGGCATAATGTTTAGCGTACCGCATCTGCATTATTTTCAGCAAGATTACTCCCGGCACTAAACTCAGACAGTGTTTACAGGACAGGAGCTGCTGGCAAACCCAGAGAAAGGAAATGGCTTGAGGTTTTGCTCATTATTCTATTAAGTTCCCTTTATCTGCAGTCCAGGATTTTGTCTTGTGCATCATAGACCCGAGAGATGTTTATATAAGTTACCAAATTTCCGGCCAACTGACAAGTGTTAAAAGTGCATCATTGCATAGAATTATCATATGCTTCTTGGACCTTAATATTTTCCCCCACTTCCGTTACTTTTAGCCTTTTCTAGGTGCTGCTCATGTCTGTGGCGGAAAGAGAAACTGTTTTTCCTGGATAAACAAGTAGTCTTCAAAATTCCCGTGGAAATTCCTTGACTCATCAGACGCCCAGGGTACTTTTGGGGGGAATATTGACTTATTTCTAAGACAGTTTTAATAAAGCGGAGCAAGTTGTTACACAATCAGAACAGCTGCCCTTGGAACAATTTTCGTAAAACAATGAAAGCAAAAATTTGTCTGTTCAAATATTCTCTAGTGAAGAGGGACCGGTGGGGGTGCAGAGAGGGAGAATTTTCTTCTGGCCATTGCTGGATATTATTTAGCTGTTATAGTGTATGGGGTTTGCTTCGACCCTGAAAGCACGTTTGGTGCCTCAGTATTAAAGGACTGAAACAAGCAGGAATCATTTCTCAGGAGCTAATCCCCTGGTATGAATTATTTTAAAATATTAAAGTTAATCATTTGAGTTCCGTTAACACTAGCAACCTCAAATCTAAAGTGAAGCCACATTGGGCTGAGTGCTACGCGGAAATAAGTCCCTGCCCCAAGGTACTGTTGTTACAATTTAAAAGGACAAGACGGACTAAAGAAGTTCCTTTTTATTAAGCAAGGGTTAATCCCCTTGTGCCAGCAGTAGCGTTTTTGGCAATCGCAGGCACATCCTTATGTCATTTCCCCATCCAAGAATCCCAGGGTTCAGACTCTAAATTTACTGCTGCCTAATCTTGCTTATTGTTAGGGTAACAGCTATAGACATAGCCTATTTTGGTTACTAAAGGGAAAAGTGTGTTGTGTGACAAAGTGCTGTCCTATAGAAAGGGGAAAAAAAAGTCTTTTAAAGCTAGCGAAGATAAAATCTTTCTTAGAGTGGGTAATGCCAATAAACGTCTTCAGTGAAAACAAATAACACCCCCGCTCCCCCCATGTCCCTGTGGGAAGTATATGGAAAGTGAGCTACTTTTTCCCTTGGCAATCTGCAAATTGGACATTATAATTTGCTAGTTTATTTTGATATCCAAGAGTCGTAATCTTTTGTTAGTCTGCAACATGCTGGAGTGATAGCCAGGCACATGCCTGTCTGCTTATTCATCTATATTTATTGTCACTGTGGATTGCAGCTGGGCTGAGCAATAGATTGCTGGTTAACAGTCTCTTTAAATATGGATGGAGGAAGAAACTCAATACTTCCCTGCCTGTATTCTAGGCAATAACTTTCTCCTAAAACCATGGCCTGCCTTATTGTAATGCTCGTTTTTATTAGATTGTTACCGAAGCCTTATGAGGAACGGGATTTTGACCCTCGGTTCTGGGGATGCTGCTGCTGCATTCGATACAGTAGCATAAAAAATATGTGAGTGAGCAGGGTACAAGCCCTGGGTGCTGCCTAAGTGGGGGGAAATGGGTGGTGGGGGGAAGCAGAGGACATCCCCTGTTCCTCCTTCCCTCTTCTCCACTCCCCATATCATGTGCCTTACCTGTAGCAGCTCCAGCCTGGAAGTAGGGAGGGCAGAGAAGTGGTGGTGGCACATGGTGCAGGAGTAGATGCTGCTGCTGGAGTAGATGTCACCTTTTCTTTGCCGCAGAAACCAGTGATTTCTTTTGGATGTTCAATTTGGATATTAGGAGCAAAAAAAATCAAGGTGACCTCTCTAGCAGCAGCAAACTTTTGGGGGCTGTGTGTATGTGCATGTGTACATACAAAAAAACTAGAATTCTTGGTTCCAAAATGATACCTTTTATTAGACCAGCTGGGAAATGGCAAGAAAATTGTCCTTTTCTGCAAGCTTTCAGGCTGATAGGTCGTGCATTAGGGTTTGGGAAAAGTATAGATGCTAAAAGATGGTAGAAAGTCCCCATAGGTAGGAAATAAACTTCATTTTTGCACAGAGGGAGCTGGAGATGGAAAGCTCTCCCTCTCGACCCATGAGAGTGTCTTTGTGAGCTGTGCTAAGTAGCTATTCGGGGGGGGAGGGGAGGGTGTTGGCAGGTGTGCAGGTGGGGGTTGCAGAATTGGCCAGTTATGCCTCTGGTTCTACGTGCCTTGATATGCTGCCCGTACAGTGTGGTTAATCATAGGTCCCTGCCTCCCAGGTGCATTGTAAAGATCTTTTTTAATAAGTGCAAACTGTCAGATACTCATATCAATGTTTTAGGTAACCCAATACAGAGATTTATATGGATTCACATGTGCTGCGCGGAGGAGAGTGGACTCGCCTTCCTTAAAGGAGATGCGGTATGTGTAACATTCCTAGTCCGTGTACCAAAGAAGTTGGTCTAGACTGTGAGTCACGGTCTAGGAAAGACTAGATTCCTTTCCTAGAATACCCCCTGGGGTAGTGGGACTCCTCACTGAGCTCTGCTAAGGACTGTGCCTTAAAGGCACCAACTGGTCTTTAACCATTCTTTGCCTTCGTTTCCTTCATGCATAGTAAGAGATATCTACCTCCAGAAAGTGGGTGATGGAAAGAAGAGGGGGTAGGTTTATTAGGATTGCTATTTGTAAAGCACCTTGAGATCCTTGGGTGATTAGCTTACTTGCTGACCAGACCAAACGTGAAGGCAGAGTTAAGGTTGCCCCATGGTGTCTTATACCTTTGAAGAACTTGCGCCTCTGAAAACCAGAGAGTAAAGAGGTTGGATATATGGTGACAACTTTGACCACAGTGGGTGCGTCTACATGTGAAATGAATGTGGCTGAATAAACTCTGGCGCAGTTTGATCCAGACTTTATGGCTCCCGGGCACTGCATTTACACATGCGCCCAGGACGGCAGCACGTTGAGCCGGGGTGAAGCCGACTCGACTGGCAGGGGGCCCCAGAGGTCAACCTCCCAACCTGGAGCTACTCCAGCCCATCTCAATATGCTGCAAAGGGGCTGGCTGGGGCACAAGTGTGCTCCAGTGTGGGGCAAGCTGGCAGGCGGCTCCCACACTGAAGCACCCTCATGTGTGTTGCAGCGCACTAAATCACTCCGCTGTGGGACAGTACTTGTGTTGACCAGTACTATCCTACAGAGGTGTTTATTAGTTTACTGTGACCTAATAGGGACACACATGTAGATGCTGATGTTTTACTGCGGAGCTAGTTAGTCAGCTCTGCAGTAAACATCTTGTGTAGACGTTCCCAGTATGAATGTGTTTGGGGTGGCTGCGTTTTAGGAGGCCCTTGCTCAGATAGCCCCAGATTTGTACCTTTACTCCGACTCCGGACCAAGCAATCCAAATAGACACGTGGACTCCAAGAACACCTACAGAAATCCATCGTTGAATAGAACGTGGTTTGCATCTTTAACTATAGCAGCGATAATGCTTTGCTATATCATGTACAGGGCTGTAGAGCCTTTTAGCACCTGACAGCAAAGCCTCAAAGGATTTCAGTGGCCAGTCCGTTTTTGCACATCTGTGAATACTGTGACACGCTATGTTTTGGGCTAAAATTTTCTAGATATAAAATACATGCAACCTTTAGTAAGTGTGAATAAAATATATGCCCGAGCAACATTTATAGAAGTGCATCATATTGAACTACCAAGTTTTCTAAAAGGTTAAAAAAGAGGTTTGGAAAGCAATTTAGAGAGTATTTTCAATTTAGAAAGAGCTTTACATTCCTGCCCTAAAATATTCTTTCTTTTCTAAATGCCCCAAATAACAGCATTCAGATACTCCACACATTGTAATAATCCTCATTCCTATTCCCTGAGGAATTACCTAATGCCTTGCTTTTGATGAGTCTCCTATTAGGCTATTGTTATGGAATTTTTTATAATGACTTTCATTGTGGCATCTGGTTAGTTGAATTTAAAGTTTGATCTCAGACACGCAAAACATTTTTGCTATGCTTCCTGTGAATCTCTCTTCAGCTCCAAATTCTCTTCTTTCCTCTCTTATATTAAAAACAAAACAGAAAAAAAAACCCTAAAACAAAACAACAACCCCCCCCAAAATTGAATGTTTTAATAAGTAGCCAAAATGTGGCTAGAAACCCAAAGGAACTATATATCTCAAAGGTCATGGCATGCGGACCCATTTCCGTCTTAACTCTCTGCTTTACATTCACCATAGACTCTTGAATGAAAAGTATAGTAAATGAAGTAGTGAATGAAAAGTATCACTTTCTAATATTGTGCGCCCCGTGTGAAATGAGTTGATTTTTCTTTGGTATTTCCAAGAGCCGAGGACTCGCATCACAAACCCAGGATAGATGTAGCATCTTTTAGTACCTGCAGAGAAACCGAGTGGATGCAGAGCTTGAACTAATCTTTTGCCTGGAAAGATAGTCCCCCGCCTCCCCGGTCGACACTGAGACAAGCTGATATTGGAAAGCCTGTGACCCGCTAAGAGACATCTAAGAGAATAATAGGATCAACTAACTCAATAAACAGCATATCTTCATTAGATGTTCTTTTTCCAGGAATCTTACTCCAGTTGGTTATAACAGGTTCAATGTATTATTATTTTAAGCCACAGCAAGTTGAAAACACATTTTGGAAGGTAAAGAATTCCCTGTATTAATCCTATTTTATGAGTTTATAAGACCACTTTATTGATTTTTTTTTTTCCTTCCGTCTGTGGAAACAATATGTGCGCACACACACAGAGACTTAGAGCTAGCGATCAAGGCTGCAGGCCAGATTTTTTTTGTCCTTCACAAACTGCTTCAAGCATCATTGCAATAATATTCTTTGGGAGCCAAAACTATCTTTTTTTAGAAACTTATCATAAGACATTTACAATGTTTCTTCGCATCCCTCTTTCTTACTTGGTACTTTTTGAAATGTCTTCAAGAAGCAAGGGAGAGACATGTCATGGGTTGAGGCTGGCTGGCTTTGAGACGCACAATGAACATAGGAAAATAGGCATTTTTAATATTTCCCCCAACCATTTGTTTATATTCCCCGGAGTGTCTGTCTCATGAGCAATTTCAGTGAAGGTGCAAGGTGAAGAAGGTCTTTTTCTCTTTTCCCCTCCTCCCTTCACCAACAAGAAAATAAAAAGAACATGCTGTGATTGGATTTGATACTATAGCATGGCCTCACTTCTTGATCTCATTCATGGAACTCAAGCTGTTTCTATCCCAGGCATGCAAACATTTATTTTGTCATGGTTGCTCACTTGTGATGATCTAGCGGCTCAGCTTCTGCACAGCACATCCCTGTTCAGTTGGAGGACCTTTAAGCCAATTTCAGCTATCTTGATGCAAAGTTCTGAGTAAGGACAAAGTATTATTACCGCAGCCAAAAAGACATTGCTTTCCAGCCTTCAGTAGCAGACTTCAGTGAAGTTCCTCCTGAATTGACACCAGGAAGAATAAACTGAATCTGGCCCTTCAGGTTTGGAAGACTGAGCTGGAAAATACGATTTTGTCTAGCAGGAACGAGAGGCAGGTGGCATTATTTGACACATCTCTTACTAACGTCTGAAATCAAGTAGCAGGTGAAACGAACAGAAAACGTTGACGTTGAGTTTTGTTGCTATCACTAGCTTGCACGAGCTACGGTTATAAACTCGTTCTTATTGGCATGGGGTTTGATGGCCATTGTGAGACAATGACAACGTACAATATGATAAACTGGTTGTCTTTCCTTTTACATTGGTGGGAATTGTATTTTGACATTTTCCCTCCTGCTCACTTGTTTAAGCTGTCTCAGGGTTGAGAGTCCTACTGGCTGCGGCAAAGTTCTTCCTCCAGGGTAGTGTGCAGTGAGGAAAGAGGTTAATGTACAACAGGTAGCTACCAACTTTGTTTTAAAAGTGATTGTGACACAGACACAGCCTGCTAATAACTGAGCTAAACTAATGGGGTGAGGGTCTCCAGAGGATGGCCTCCAACAGTACCTCAAGCATTTGCCAATTCCATTGAATCGAATTCCTATCCATTAGAGCTGTGTGTCACTGGGACCATAAGAGGCACTGATAAGAAAAAAAAAAGTCTAATATTTTGAGTAATGGACTGAATTAATGTATCATTTGCAGTGGCAAAAAGACACTCTTAATTAAACACTCCTTTCCCTTCCCCTAATCCCTTTACTCTTTTCTTCTTTGCCTTCCTGGGCAAGATCTGCTGTTTGAATCTTGTTGGCAACATATCTGGCATTTAATAGAACCACATAATGGAATTCCTTTTTCCAGCTTTCTTTTTAAGCACTGTCTTCTTTAATTCACACGCAAATAATAATAACCTGTTGTAATAATTCGTTGTAATAATTTGTTCCAGCTATGAAACTGAACAACCCTATTGCGACTTGAAGCATGGCACAGGTAGTCCACATTTAGCTTGTAAAACACATTTTGATGGTAACAGTCTTCACAATGACAGGCTTGAAGGTTGGGAGGCCTTTTCCGCTTAAAGGGTTTTTCAAATTGTGTAGTGCCTGGTAGGAGGAGGAGCAGTAGCTAGTGCACGGCAGAAGAGATTTACCCAGATCACCAGGGCAAACTTTTTAAAAATCAAAAGTGCACCAAAGAGACAGGACCTTGGTTCTTATTGTCTTGCCTGCAAAGACCTTCTTCACGGTTGAAGATAATCCAGGTATTCCTAGCCTGTGCTTGTGCAACAAAAGGAACCAAGTGGATGGCACTCCATACGGTCCCGGGGGATGCCTAAGACTGCCGTTTCAAATTTACTTTCTAATGGTACTCACCATGAACTCTGACACAACTCAGGAAATATCTGTTGCTGTAGAATTGGTGTATGACCAGTTAAAAAAATTAGACATATACAAGTCAGTGGCACCAGCTGATCTTCATCTAAGTGAGCTGAAAGAGCTGGACGAAGTCATTGTGGAATCCCTGGAGAAACTCTTCTACAACTTGTGGTACTCTGGAGAAGTCCCTGAGGACTGGAAGAGAGCCAATGTTGTGCCCATCCACGAAAAGGGCAAGAGGGAGGACCTGGGTAACTAGACCAATTAGCCTAACTTCCATCCCAGGAAAAATCCTAGAAAAGTTAATCAAGGAGTCTATCTGCGATAAGCTTGCAGAAGGTAAGATTCTGAATGACAGCCAGCATGGCTTCATCGTGGGCAGCTCTTGCCTTACCAGCCTCATCTCCTTCTATGACCAGGTAACTCGCCACCTGGACATGAGAGAGCAGGGTTGGCATTGTATACCTTGACTTCCAAAAGGCCTTTAATCTAATATTAAAATTGGAGGATTGTGGGCTTAACTCCAAGACAGGTGGGTGAGAAACTGGCTGCAGGATAGGACCCAGAGAATCGTAGTGAACGGATCTGTGTCATCCTGGTGAGAAGTGGGCAGCGGTGTCCTGCAGGGGTCGGTGCTTGGTCCAGTACTTTTCAACGTTTGTACGAACAATTTGGATGTGCGGGCAGACAGCAAACTGGCCAAGTTCGCAGACAACACCAAGTTATGGGAGAGCATGGTCGTGCTTGAAGATAGGCTACCGATACAGGCGGACCTAGACAGGCTGGCAAGTCGGAATCTGATGAAGTTCAATGTTGAGAAATGTAAAGTGCTCCATCTGGGGATGAACACCTACAGACTTGGTGGCACCAAACTGACTAGCACCAAGAATGAAAGGGACCTGGGGGTAATTATAGACCACAGTATGAACATGGGCTGGGAGTGCGATGCTGTAGCCAGTAGGGCAAATAATATTCTGGCATGCATCAATTGATGCATCTCCAGCAAAACCAGGGAGGTGATTCTTCTACTGTACTCTGGTGAGACCAGAGCTGGAGTACTGCATCCAGTTCTGGGCACCACACTTCAACAAGGACGTGGACAAACTTGAGTCCAAAGAAGAGCCACCCATATGATCAGAGTCTTAAAAGGCAAGCCACACGAGGAAAAGCTGAGGGATCTGGGACTCTTCAGCCTGAAGAAGAGAAGGCTGAGAGGGGACCTGGTAGCAGCTTACCACTACACCAGGGGAGTACATCAAGGGATCGGTGAGCAACTTCACCAGGGCACCCGAGGGGAAAACCAGGAGTAACAGCCACAGACTCCCGGAAGATCAATTCAGGCTCAACATTAGGAAAAACTTCTTCATGGTCAGGGTGTCGAGACTGTGGAATAAGCTCCCTCCAGAGCTGGTGCAATCACCTACCCTGGAAATCTTCAAGAGGAGACTGGATGGTCACCTCACTGTGGTCACCTGACCCCCAGTTATCTTCCCTGCTTGGTGCAGGGAGCTGGACCTGATCATCTTCCAAGGTCCCTTCTGGCCTTACAATCTATGAATCTTAATCTGTGAAAGAAACTTTTTTGGGTTGCCTTTTTAAAGGAAATATGTTACCTGCAAACTTGCACTCAGATTGTGAAACAAGCCAACTGAACATAGGCCTTTTAAATGAAAGCAATTGTTCCTTTTTGTACCAAGGAAATATAGTATATAATCTGATAGTAGGTAATGGCACCCACAGGTGTCTGACTTCTGCAGCATGATGGAATCTGTTAAGATAGACCTTTAAGCTAGCCTTTGGTTATCTTGGCTTGTGATTTGAATATAGTGAGGTTTCAGGCATCTGTGCTGGTGTGGTGAAGGAGAGGGCAAGAGTTTAGAAATAACTGATTGCAAATCTGATCCCTTTTAAATCTCTGTAGAGGTGTGTGTTTGTACATTCCTTACACCTCCTGGAACACATGCTCCAACTTGTGGTCTTACTGTTGTTCCTCTGCTTGTAAGCAAGGGCATTCCTAGCATTCCTTCCAGTTTGTATCATAGCTACACAACATCTAATTACATTTCTTCACAACAACTAGCCAGCAAATTAACATTACAATGGCCCTTACGGTTTTGTCATTACTCAAAAATGACATGGGGCCCGTGCAGTGGTAGGCTCTGGCTTGTCAACATCCTTTCTTTCCAAAGCGGTAGTATTTATTCAACTCTTTCTGGTCACTTTGCAGTGCTTCTGTGCAGGAAAAGTTGTTGCCAATTCATCTCCATGTGAGCTTATTGCCATAATGAATGGTCTTGCACTGTGATTCTCAACCGGGGTGCCAGAGCACCTTGGGGTGCCACCAGATCCTTTGGAGGGTGCTGCAAGGTGTGAGGAGATAAGCAGATAAACTAAGTGGATAAGCCAGGCTCAGGCTTGTCCCTGCCTGGACAATCCTCTACCCCCACTACCTAGCACCTCTACAAAGAGATAAGCATTGTAATATATAAATTAGCACTTGAAATTGAGTGCCATTCAATTCACAAGTTATGGAGGGGAGCCTTGAGTCCAAAAAGGCTGAGATTGAGAACCACCCACTTGGAATTGGTGGTTGGGGCTCTTCTGCTTGGTCATGGCTTGACACCTAATTCCAAGAATGGGGCAATAAAAGCATGTAAACATAGAACAAGCAAATCCTTAAAGAATATCTCCATGCAAGGGCAGTTGTATTGTGGTCCTTGGCAAGGAGGCCCTTGTGTGTAAGACTCAAGAATTGTAGAATCATAGAAAATTAGAGTTGGAAGGGACCTCAGGAGGTCACATCTAGTCCAACCCCTGCTCAAAGCAGGACCAGCCCCAGCTACATCATCCCAGCCCAGGCTTTGTCTAGCCGGGTTTTGAAAACCTCCAAGGATGGAGCTTCTACCACCTCACTAGGTAACCTGTTCCAGTGTTTTACTATCCTCCTAGTGAGAAAATTCTTCTTAATATCTAACCTAAACTTCTTTTGCTGCAACTTGAAACTGGTGCTCCTTGTTCTGTCATCTGTCACCAGTAAGAACAGTCCAGCTCCATCCTCTTTCGAACCCCTCTTCAGGTAGTTGAAGGCTGCTATTATATCCCTTCTCAGTCTCCTCTTCTCTAGACTTTTAATAAGCCCAGCTCCTTCAGTCTTTCCTCATAAGCCATGTCCCCCAGCCCCCTCATCATTTTTGTTGCCTTCCACTGGACTCTCTCCAATTTGTCCACATCCTTTTTGGAAGGGGGGCCTCAAAACTGGACACAGTACTCCAGATGTGGCCTCACCAGGGCTGAATAGCAGGGAATAATCACTTCTCTTGACCTGCTGGCAGCACTTTTACCGATGCAGCCCAGTATGCCATTAATTTTCTGGGCAACAAGGGCACACTGTTGGCTCATATTCAGCTTATTATCCACTGTCACCTCAGGTCCTTGTCTGCGGAGCTGCTGCCCAGCCAGTCAGCCCCCAGCCTGTCCCGGTGCATGGGATCGCTCCGTCCTAAGTGCAGGAATTGGCACTTGTCCTTGTTGAACCTCATGAGATTTCTTTTGGCCCAATCGTCCAATTCATCTAGGCCACTCTGAATCCTAGCCCTGCCCTCCAGCATATCTACTACTCCCCCCAGCTTGGCGTCATCTGCAAACTTGCTGAGGGTGCGCTCCATCCCATCTTCCAGGTTGTTGATGAAGACTTTAAACAAAACCAACTCCTGAGGCACTCCACTAGATACCGGCTGCCAACTAGATGTCAAGCCATTGATTACTACCCTTGAGCCTGTTGCTCCAGCCAGTTTTCTATCCACCTTACAGTCCATTCATCCAGCCTGTACTTCCTTAGCTTGCCTGCGAGATCCATCAGTAGGAGCATTATGCCCACACCAAGGGCATTACTCGAGCCTGAACGGGTAGGACAACAGTCACAGGCATGCCCTACAGCCAACTCTGAGTGTCCTTTCACTCCGGCCTTACTAAACTAGTCTAGATTCTACTCACTTTCAGCAGGGACCATATGCTGCTGCAAATCATGGTTATCATCCTTATTTAAATAAGTGGAATGAAATAATAGTTAATACTTAATACATATGAGTAACAATGCTGTTCTGGTTGCCTAGCAGCCAGCTAGACAAGCTGGAGAGTAAAACTGGTCTGTCTAACGGAGCGGTGTGGTTGGAGCTGGCTTTTAGCTTTGCTGGTGGAACCTGACCCATGGAGATCAGATTTGGAGGAGGAGGAGGTGGGTGGAATTTACCACTAATGGATATTTTAGTCCTAGTGGGATCATGAGGGTTCCCCTCCCCTCTTGGTTGTTTTTTTTTTCCATTTCAGTTTTTTGCTTGCAACTTGAACACCTCCCTTTGGCTCAGGCTTTCAAGTTTTGTGCTGTTTCTAGAAATGGAATAGGTAAAATCTCCCAGGCTCTGTAAGCAGACACCCAGGGCACTCTCTTTCTCCTGCATCCTTCAGGAGCATTTCATGTTTTTTTTCAATATTCAAGTCAGCCGTTGTGGCAAGTGTGGTGTGTGCTGGGAAGTGATGGCTGTAGTCTCCCTAAACCATCCTCAGTTGTAAATAGAAAAATCAGACTTTTTTTTTTTTTTTTGCTTTAAAAAATAATAGGATTTTCTCTTTTTATCTAACACGAGTACAGATGTTGGACGGACACGGTATTTATGTATTTCAGCGGTGCTGACTTCCAGGTGTTTTAATAATCATGATTTGGATCCCCAAAAGGATGAGACTGGATAAAAAATTGTATTGGGCTTTAAAACTTGATACTTTTTTGGTTCTGTTTTTTGGGTTTCTGACATCTGGCGCACTTACTGGTCACATATTTAAGCTTTTCCTCCACGGCCATAAGGGCTACCACAGCATCTGGAAGCTCCGATGCTGTGGGTGATAACATGATTCCAGATGCTGGGGCTCTAAGAAACGCCAGGCAGCATGACATGTGTCATGTTCATAAAGGCCGGCAGGGGAGAAAATAAGGTTGCATCTGCCATTTAGCATCCTCCTTCAGCCTTAAACAGAGGTCTTCCGTCATGTAGCTCTGGCTCCCTGCGTGCAAGTGGCAGGGTCTGTGCTCAGCCGACCTGCATCCTTGTTCCTGTTCTTTTTTGTTCCTATAGCCCAAGTCTTGGGCTATAGGAACAAATACTATTAATACTATAGTCTTGAGCTCTGCAATCACCTTTATCGTTGGTGAGCTTTGCCCAGCAATCGCAGTGGCTTCTTCCCCTCCAGCACTATCAGCTTTGAAGGCTGAAGAGTTCAGTGGGGAAGTTGCAGTGCTCAGGCGGATCTTTTTTTAAAGTTTAAATGCCCAAGTGAATTGGCTGAGGGAGCTTACAGCTTCCTTTGCATGGCTGAGTATTGTGATGCTCACAGCTCTCGCGGTCACCAGTGATGCTGAGATCTTCAACTCTGTATAGACTATGGGTATTTCAGTACCAGAATTTAGCAGTAAGGTGAAAATGAGCAATTCACTAGGATGATAAATAGATCAGGTTTGTGCTTCCATTTACACCTTTGCACAAGGAGTGTCCATGTTCCCTAATCAGATAGGTAATTGCCCCTCTCCCCCTACATGTATCTTGCCCCACTGCTGGGTATCGTGTTTGCAGGGGGCACAACTTTTACTTCTCATCTGCCATCTCTGTGGTCCCAAGCTGTGCTGCATTCCTGTCTGGCTGGTAGAAATGGGATGCAGCTCACTCCAGTTTCTGTTAACGCCACTCAGAGCACCTGCTAGGGGGCTGTGACGTGGTTCTTCTGCACCACGGCTGGACCCGGCCATCCCCATGAGAGCAGGAGAATGAACTGACCTTCCCCCTCGCACAGAACTGAACACAACTAGAGGGCAGAAAAATCCCTGAGCGTATTTGTTTGCTGCAATGATCATTTTAAAAACCCCCAAACAACCAAAAAGCACAGTCAGATCAAGCATAAAATCTTTGTTCAAAACATTTAATCATTTTTTTTCATAGAGAGTCTAATACTGTTTTTGTTTTGTTTGGGGGGGAGTTGGTCCTGTCTCTTCTGTGATGGTCATAAGCAGCAGAAATCCATTGAGGCAAAGTCACATAACTCTGGCATGAAATCTTGGAAAGCTCTGCTATCATTGGAAAAAAATGTTAAAAATAAGTGCGTGTTCACAGCAAATTAGCTAAAAGCCTCGAAACCTCAAGTATTTAGCATTAGCAAGTCTTCGAATAAACTTCACGTCTTCCTTGGGAAATGAGCTGTGATGGTGACCTTGCAAATGAGTTTGTTCTTGCTTTTGATTTCAAAGTCTAAGGGACAGATTTTGTACAGACACAATTCCCATTAACTTTAGGAGCATCTGAGGGCAGCATGTGACCTTCTGATTAGCAAGCACAGCAGTACTTTTATGTTTCACTTCATGCCACTTGTACCCAGGACTGTATTCACCTTCTACCACCCTAACAAAAATAAATGCACGTAAAGCTTTGTATTTTTATACCAGGCATCTTAGCTGTTGCCTAAAACGCTCCGTAAGACTTTGGAATTCATTGCTTACAATTAGTAGCCTGAAATCTTGCAAAGCTTTCCATCCAAAGGAAATTAATTTGTTCACAGAATGTAAAAATATTTCTGTGTGTGTCTAAGCATTATGTTTAGAAGACAAGGGGTTTTCTTAAAATAACTTAAAACTTGTGCCAGTAATGCCTGTCTGCACGGTAATTTTGTTCTCGCAGTGCTGTTGCTCCATGTCGCTTCACTGCATACTTCCTGTAGAAGCTAGATGCCGAGACGACACCAGTTTGTATGAAAGCAAGTTGCCGTCTTCCCAAAGAGAGGTTAATTTGTTGATGTATTTAAAATAAGAGGGATTTAAAAGGGCTCCATTCCTGGATGTTTGCTTCTAAGTCTGTCTGCTCTTTATTTTTTTTAAATTATTTCAGAATAAATAGAATAAACTGCCCTCCTTCTCCCCCCCGCCCGCCTTCCTCAGTTACTATAGAGAAGAAATTATTTGTCAGTCCTCCCAGGGCTTCTGAAAATAATCGCTGACATATTTAGTGTGTTTTCGATCTGGTTAATGTGCGATAGGGGGGATTGGCTGGGGGATGGCATTGTTTAGTTTGGGAAGTATTCTCTCTGTTGCTGAGCAACCAGCCCCTGGAAACGGGAGTGGACTGCGTTGCCCGTAGCAACCGTTGTTACTTGACAAACAATGTGGGCCAGTGCAAACAGAGCCAAGACTGTGGGCTCCAGTTCTTAATTGAACATCTGCATGTGTTTTTCTCTGATTAAATGGTGTTTGAGTTTGATTTGTTTCTGACAGATAGGCCTGGGTCAGTTTTGTGTGGTTATTTACACCAAGGGGCAGGATTAGTTTGTCTAAATTACTACTTTTTGTACTTAGGTGAAGTTTAGGGAGGGTTCCCCCCTTCTTTCTTATATAAAAAAAAGTTCTCAAAATAACCATTATCTGCCTCTAGCAAGCAGTATCTCTGACAAGAACTATCGGTCTTCCTCTGGCTGCTATTGTATTGCATAGTTCAGAAATAAATCCTCCCAACCAGAGGATAGATAACAGGATCTTTATAAATCTGCTTTGCAAAATGCACAGCATTTCTTTCTGAAGCCCAGGTTTATGTTGCCTTTTAGTTAATGGAGAAAGTTGGGAAGAGATTCGCCTCACCCTGCCACAGATTTGGGGCAGAGAGCTGAGTGGTTTGAGATGCCGGTTGTGATCCACCCAGAAATATCTACAAGAATTTGTTGCCAGGGTAAATGACACAACACCTGATTTAATTCAAATTCAGTGACAAAGCTCATCCTTTTATGTGGCCCACATAGCTGTAAAGTGAGAACTATTAGACTAATGCACATTTGTCATGGGCTTTTTATCTTTTCCTATTCATGTAGAATGCAGTTTTTCTTACTGCTGTCCTAACTGAAAAAAGCTAAAATGCCTGTTTTTAAGTGAAGAGTATTAGAACATACCCCACAGAACCGCATCTCTAGGGTATGTAAAGCAGTCCTTCAGTTCTGCAGCCTTTTCAGGAAGAATTGCTATCTTTCTGGATGGCTGATACAATAAAAGAGCCTTGTGTTTTTCCTTTTAGTTGGGTGGGTTTTGCTTAGCCTTGGGTGTTGCAGCACATGCATGGTTACTGATAGCAGAGGGAACATTCAGGCTCTGAGGATGGGAAGAAACTAACTTATTTATTTATTTTACTGATAGCGGAGCAGCAGTCTCACAAGTCATTTCCCTTGTTGCAGTACTTGCAGAAACACGCTTCCAACATGGCTCGTAGTTTCTAGCGTCAGAAGGGACCTGAACAGATCATCAAGTCCGACCCCCTGCCACGGGCAGGAAAGGATGCTGGGGTCAAATGACCTTGGCTAGGTGATTATCTAGTCTCCTTTTGAAGACCCCCAGGGTAGGAGCCAGCACCACTTCCCTTGGAAGTTGGTTCCAGATCCTACCTGCCCTGACTGTGAAGTAGTGTTTCCTGATGTCTAGCCTGAACCTACCCTCTGCCAGCTTGTGACCGTTATTCCTAGTTACTCCAGGTAGTGCTCGGGAGAACAGGGACTTTCCTGTTCTCCGCTGGTCCACCCTGGTGAGTTTATAGACGGCCACCAGATCCCCTCTCAGCAATGAAACGCATGCAATAATTAGCAACCAGGTGTGTCCAGTGCTGTTGGGGCCACAGGGCTGATGTACACGCCACAATTTTTGCCCTTTTATGTGCTGCAACTGTGTGTTTGTTCGCACTTTAAGAGCCTATGCGCAACCTGTGTTTCTGCGATGAGTGCGCTTTCAAGTGATTTAAAAAAAAGAATTGGTAGTTTCCTCAGCTTAATCTGTAACAGATTTATATAAAATCCTCGCAGAGAAAAAGTTTCATCTCCTTAGCATCCTGTAGAGCTTGGCTTGGGGCAGTCCCTATTCCCTGGGTGGGCTTTACTGTGCATTCAAACTCCTTTCATCTTTGGATGTGCTTCTTCGCAGCGCATTGATTCCACCCAGGCCCAGAACCATAATGCAGCTGCCTCTGGGCCATGCCTAGCAAGAGCATTGCAAGCTTGGTACAATCTTGAACACCATCTTCTGTGCAAGCGGGGAAGTCGAAACAGAGAGGAGGGAGGGCACTGAAGTGGCATGGAAGGGAAGAAGCCTTCTCCTAGTGTCAGGAGAAAGTAAACAAGCCTCCCTCTTCTTTTGGCTCCAACTTTTATGGAAAAAGGAACTTTTCTTATAAATGACCAGTTCTTTTACTGAATTTATTGTTATGTCGTCTGTCCTGGCTGACTTCTGAAGCTGTCCAGCACAGGTCTGGCAATTTATAGAACAGCAATAACACAGCTACCATTTGCTCATGGAAAGTGCCCTATTTTTCAATCCATTTGCTGCCCCTGTAGCACCGTCTGTGCCCAGAGAGCTCCAGATTGTTGGCTCAATTGCTCTCTGCAAATGTAACTGAAGAGACTTCTTTTTTCCGAATGGCTGCAGTTTACGTTAGTGGTTTTTTCTCCTTAACTTTAAGTCCCATAATACTTATGAAGGGTGCTGTCTAAATAAATAACAACAATGTACAGGCCTGTGTTGGCAGGAGATACTTCTGCGTTTGCTGTTCATCTGATAGGCAGGATGAAAACAACTCTTGCCACTACCCCATACCTAAATTGAAATACAGCAGTGAGCCTCCCACTTCCACGCTTGTACAGGGGGCCGGCCACCTTTCCACTTCTTTATAAAAGGATTGCCTGGCCTAATCAGGTAAAAACCAAGAGTTGATGACCGTATCAGTTTAGATTAAGCTGTCTTATTGGAGTAAATTTAAAATAAATAAAATGAAATACTGCTTCATGCTGAGTGACATCATCCCATGGTATTTCCTGTTATAGAAGAACCTGCAAAAGCTAGGCTCGAGTCTCGGCCTCAGTTCTCTTGACAGTTTTACTTTTAACTATGCATTTGAGAGTCTGGGGTGCGGAAACAAATCTGATATTTAAAGAAGATAAGATGACTGTATCATGGCTCAGGAAGGAACTTCTCTCTCACCTTATAGAGCAGTCTTTGTTGCCAACTCTTTTTATTACAAGTCTCATGATTTTTGGTGCCTCTCTGAAAGCACCAGGCTCTGGAACCATGTGATTTTAGGTGAGACTTGGCTTTTGATTTTTAAAAAAGAAATTTTCACCCCATGGTTGTATAGAAAATTGAGAAAACTTGAATGCTGAGTCCTGTAATAGTGCAAGACAGATAACCCTCCCCTACACACACACACACACACATACACACACACACTCTCTCTCTCTCTCTCTCTCTCTCTCTCTCTCTTACACACCACCACCACCAATCGACTTATATCGGTATGCAGATACAAATCTTAAAGGTCCTTGGGTAAGTCATTTTTTAGAGCTACAGATGTGCTTTTACCTGATCATTTTGTCTTTCGAAAGTGAATGGAAGTGTACGTAAAGGGCATGATATACTGGCCTAGATGCAACCCTTGATTAATTCTACAATTGCCATAAGCTACAGGATAAAGAACTCAAACTTAAAAGAAGCTGCATCCCAAACACAGATTTATGGGAAATTACAAAAAAAAAATGGATTGAGCTCACAGCTCTTTCTGACTACATTGCAAAGGTGAACTGAAAGGCTAAGATATGCAGTGAACCTGAGCAGAAGGTACTGGTTTCCCCTACTGACCAGCCTTACATCCCTCCGACCCCCCAAGAAGCTCAAGGAACTCTGTTTCTTGGGCTGCATGAGTTGCCATCAGCTATATCTCTGAAGTCAGAATGTGGCATTGTAGTACCGTGTACACACCAGCCCCCGTGCTTCTGGGAGCCACTGGAAAAGTGCATTTTGGGTCTGGTTAGTAGAATTTGTCTGAAATAATTCAGTTCTGTTTCTGACGTTCGTATAGCCGTCACAATGCTGAAACATTTAAAATCTTGCAGAATGGTTCCCTTTGTCCATGGGAACTCCCTTGTGGTTTGACTGTGACCTGTGCAGTCACTTTCCCTGGCATTCAGGTTTGAGATACCCACGTGAGACTCATCGGCATCCTACTGCGGGGCGGCATTTAGCTATCGCTGCTTCTGCCACCCACTCAAGTGGCTGTTAAGGAAACTCTGGTTAAATGATCTGCACAGATAAGTTCTGAGACTTCTCCTGCATCTGTGAAAGAGGAAACTTAAACAATGAAGATTATTAAACTTTCTTGGCCCCATGATAATATAGTGTCTATATTACATGATTTGGTTCCCTGAAATCCAATTTAAGACCCTGTGTGTATTTATACACTAGGTATATTATTAACTATTGCTATTAAAAGCCCCTTCCAATTCTGTATTTTTCCATGAGGACCAGGTCACTGAAAAAGATATTCAGCTTGCTGTTCTTGAAACCCATGTTTTGGATTTATCTGTGTTTCCAGGTAACTAGAGCTCTCAGACAAGTGGTGTTTGTCTCTGTTTTAAATTAATTTAACTTAATCAGTGGAAGGCTCTGATGCCTTTTCTGTTTATAACATTCTAAAGCAATTTAATCAATTTTAATAAGCAGCCACTCCAGAATCAGCTTATTATCAGGTTCCTTGCCATTTTCCTCCTTCATTTACCCCAACCTATTAAAAGGGTAAAGGTTATAACATACAATTCACAAGAGCAATTGAAGGAGCCTGTTTAGGATGCTAGGCTAATTCCTTCTCATACCTGAGTTTGAGAGAGAAAGACTCGCCACAATTAACAACAAGCAAACGAGTTCGAGCCAAATAGCCATGCATGCAGATAGCTGGGTGAAGGGCACATTAAAGCCCTCAAGATCCATAGGACTTCTTTGAACCTTCACCCAGGTCTTGCAGTGGATCAGGGTGAGGGATATAGAAAGGTCCTTGGGATCTTGGCTCAACGACCAGGTCAGATATAGCCGTCAGTCCGTAAATAACTGGTGGGAGAAGTGCTTATTGCTGCTAGTGGAAGGACTGTGGTCTAAGGACATAGTGCCTATGTCCTTAAACCAGGGGTGGGCAATTATTTTGGGCAGAGGGCCGCTTACTGAGTTTTGGCAAGCCATCGAGAGCTGCATGACAGGCATCCCAAGGCAGATTAATATTTTTTTAGGGGCCCCAAGGACCAGATAGAACGGCCTGGCGGGCCGCATCCGGCCCCCGGGCCGCATTTTGCCCACCCCTGCCTTAGACCAACACGGCTACAACCTACACCCCTATTGCTGCTAGTGGAAGAACCTGGGTGCCCTCTTGCACTACCTCCAAGTCCTGTGGGGAAGTAGTGTCACATGAGTCTGACTTGGGCAACGCGTACTGCAGATGTAGCAGACTGTCCTGAGGATGTGGCAGTAGTGTCACTGAGGGTGGGAGTGATTAGGGCAGGAGCCCCAGGTGCCACCCTTGTGGGCTGGCAGAGAGGGGAGGCACAAACGCAGCCGTTGCCGCAACAATGGATCAATCACCGTAATCCGTACGGCAGAAACTGATGCTGCCCCGGGTGCTGCGTGACTGTGCCGGGTGGGGAACTCTGCTGCTATGGCTCTGGGGTGCGGTAGCAGGTTTTGGAATGGATGCCAGGATTTTGACGGGCCAAGACCCATTACCGTCTTAACCTGCTTGTGCATTTCCTGGTGTCATGTAAAAGCAAAAATAGTAGAAGAGATGCTTTGATTTCTTTTATTTTTTTTCAGGATGTTTCAGGGCTGTTAATAAATCCGGAAACAGCAGATTTCATGAGTCAACCTGATACGGAGATTTCCAGATATTGCATTTTGGGTGAGGGTTCAGCTTAGATACTTTGTTGCCAGACTTGCAAACATTTTGAGGTGTGCCTGTTACTAACATCCATTTTTGGAGCCTGGCCTCTTACGGACTTCCTTCATGCTGTCTTGGACTGGAGAGAAACCACATTGATGGCTCCTCTTCTTGGGTCCAGCCTAGAACAGGTCTAGCTTAGTTCAGCTATAAGGAAGTCATAAGTTTCTTTAGGTACATTAGAGATGGGTGATCTGCAACCAAGTTTTCCCACAGTCCTGGAGGGCATCTGGCCCTTCTGTTTGGTTCAGAATTTGCTGGTGGTTTCCTCCTGCTTTTAAATGTTATGGGTTATGCATAAAGAAAGTAACACTCCATTTTCCTCAGTTGGAATTGCAAGGAAATTTCTAGCAATTCCTAGAGACCATCTGACCTGGGGATATGACGGAGAAAAAATGGGTGAATTCAGGGAACGTTCTGTTTTTTGAAGCAGATGTTAACTTACATAGTTTTGCCTTAAGCTTGCTTCATCAATGAACATGATTATGGTCTCATTCGTTGCAGAAATAATTTTTAAATGTTTCTCTCTTACATGTCGAGTTGTATGCTAAAACATGTAATTCTTTTTCAAGCAAGTTTGTTAAAGGATGGGGCACAAGCGGTAAATCAAGTGGGAAATATCTTGGCATCTTAAATAAATGTGGCATAGACTGTGTTGGATAGAGCTGATGCAAATGAGTATAGGAATGCAAAAGTTGCAGTAGCATATATTAAAACTGCCTTAATATGTGTCTGAGTACAGAAGACATGTTGAAGAGAAAACACCTTTTTAGAGCCTGCAGAGAACAGGATGACTGGAAATCCTTGATGATATTTCTTCTGATTTCAGCTACTATAATTCCTTTTCCCCCCTTATTTATAAGTAAACCAAAACAAGATGGAAAGTCCAGAAGCTGATTAACTCAGATTGTTTTTAAATCCCTTTCTAACCTTCCCTTTTAAAATAGTTTGGAAGCAGGAGGAATTAAAAAAAATTAAAGCTGGCATCTACTTTTGATGCTAGCAGCCAGTGTTAAGAATGAGAAATTATTCCAGTTCAGTGACTCTAAAAGTTAAGTCTGAACCATAATTTTATCCCAGCGTGCACATGGGTTTAAAACGGCCTTTTAATTTCTTTTATGATATTTGTCAGATAATATGGACTAAGTATTGTGAACCACAAGCATTCAGAATCATGGAATGGGCCATAAAATCATGAGCTTATTTTCATAATTTTGGGGTCTTCTAGTTGCCTTCTCATTTGTTTAGTTTATAGGATACAGTTGGGTTTCATTTGCAATTAATTTAGCTACAACTGTATTAAAAACCTATTATCGAGAGATTTCAAGTAAAACGCCACATATCATGACATCCATATGAAGAGTTTTCCAGTTTTATTGCAAGCTGGCATACAAAATAGATAATGGACTGGAAGTTTAATTTCAGTCCTAGACAGATCCAGGATCAGCAAAGCAGAAAGACACCTTACAACATAAACTGCACAGCTGAAAATCCGGGCCAGTACACCTACTTCATTTATTATACCTGTTTGCAGATAGATGGCAAACTGAGGCATACAAGCACTTGGTTAAATGCTTATCTAGTGGGTTTAATAATAGGTTCAATATCCCTCAAAGGGATATTATGAAGCTTGTGTAATTAGACAGTTATGAAGCACTAACCAATTGTCCATCGTGAACGACAGATTTAAAATAATGAAGGAGTGCTTACATGGCCACCCCCCACTCACCTTTTGGGGCCAGCCATGTGAACACTCCCTGCGCCACCGCCACCTCCTCCTCTCCCCTTGGGGGCTCCCTCCACCTTCTCCCCTGAGCAGCGTGGCCTCCCTGCCTCCCCCTCCCCACTCCCCTCCATCCCTGCCACCTCCCCCTCCCCTGCTGGCTGTTGGGTGCGTGTGTGCCCGCCTCTGCCCCCCACCTCCACTAAGCAGCAGGGCTTCCCCCTTCCTGCCCCCCTGCCAGCTGTTGGGTGTGCACGTGTCTGCCTCCATCTCCCCTGTTTCTGGGCCCATGCAGCCAATCGCCACCCGCCCTCTCAGCAGCGCATGCACATTTTACCAAAGTGTTACGGACAGACAGACTAAGCCCTTTATTATATTAGAATTTTAGAGGAAAGTCATGGAACGCAGATGCATGCTCTACCGTTCTTTAAAAATCTCCTCCAAAACATATTTCCTCGCTGCTAAATTGTCCTTATGTTCCTCTTTTCAACGTTGTAAAATATTTACCAAACGTTCAAATCTGTTGCTTATTTTTAACCCCTTTAAAAAAATTCCTAGTCCATTCATCTCATAAAGGGGAACAGAAAGCACTTTTTCTTTTTTTTACAAAAGGAATTTAACATACATTTTGTTTCCAAAGGCACACACAATTTACTGCAGAGGTTCCCAAACTTTTTCTTATTGCGTACCCCCTTTCCGATTTACCAGTGGCCTGTATACCCCTACCAGCATAGGTTTTATATTTTAGCCCCCTAAATGCCAATTATGATTATCATTGGCGACGCATAGGGGGTGCATGCGGGTGCACGTGCACCCCCTGAGATCGGCCGTGCACCCCTTGGAGGTGCCAGCCACAAAACCAGAAGTGCACTTCCGGTTTTGCTGCTGGCTTGGCCACTGGGGGATTCCCCTGGTCAGTGATTTGCTGGGGGATCCCCCCCGGTCAGGGATCTGGTGCACCCCCAGACTCGGGAGGCACCAGTCGCCCATGATAATTAAAATGAAAATTAAATCCACCGTTACACAAGTTCTCCCACGTACCCCACCAGAGATGTCTTGCTTACCCCCAGGGGTAGGCATACCACAGTTTGGGAACCCCTGATTTACTGGAAAATAATAACAATTGTACCGTTGGATAATGTGACATCTACACTGATTGGTTTAGTCTGGAAAAAAGGAGATCATTGTTGTTTGGTTTAGAGGATTTTTTTCCCCTCCTTGCCTCATTTTTACTTGCAGTTAAAATGAGAGAATAAAGAAATACGATAGCTATGGTGTGTATCAAATCTCTTGTTGATGTTCTGGTTACCATAGGAATCGGTGCTAGTACCACCCAGAGGCAGGCTTCCTGATTTTTATAAAAACCCATGCTCCCTTCTCATCTCGCTGTGTTTACCGCAAGTGGCAACGTGACAGCTCTTTGCATGCACTTTCTTGGTATGGAAATAATTTGAGCAGACTAAATAAAAGTGCCACAATGATCCCTTTATGCCCTAATCTCATGCCACACCTCTCAAGCAAGCAGCCTGATGGGACTGCTCCCGTCCATGAATTTACCCGTGTGCTGATGAGCTTGGCTGAATGAGGATCGGGATGCCAGAGGAACTTTAACTAAATATTTTCTTTTGGGCAGGCTCCCTGCCCTGGCTCCGATCAGCTGTGGCAATAGACATTTTGAGGGCTCAATGTGCCGCTTTGAAGATTGTGTTTGGGCATTCAGGAGCCGATGGTTTATATTAATCCATTCTATGGAAAAATACTTGCAGTTCCTCTTTTTTTTAAGTCTCCAATGTTGCAATTCATTTACAAAGAGCCCTTATGGCTTCCTAGGGGCTCTGTGTGGGTGCTAAGGTGTCCCTGCTGCATCTGCTGCAGGATCTAGGCTTTTTCTTTTTTAAAGCGTGGAAACTGGTAGTGGCGAGAAGGTGAGGTTTCTCTTGATTCAAAGTAAAAGATAGGGAAAGCTGCGTGATTTTTTTTTTTTTTTTTTTACCCTAAAACAGCCTGAGGTTTTTAGCCTCACTGCAAAGCTGAAGGTGGAAAAATATTGTGAACTATTTTTCTCTGATCTTTGTTTTCCCAGCCTTTTGAGGACTAGTCCAGATCGGCTGGATTAAAATGGGCAAAGCCAATCTTACCAAGGCTGCGCGGCTTACGAACGAAAGGATGAAAATTGGGAACGATCAAAGCTGTCGGCATCTGTAATATCTACACTTGCCTCCTCCAGTGCCGTTCAATGTGAACGGTGCTCTGAGGTTGGTGCCTCAAATAGAGAAGTATTATTGCTTGGTTTTTTTGGGAAATGGGAAAATTGAGCCATGGGGAAAGGGAAGTGTTCTGCTCAAGGTCGCAAAGCAAGCTGGTGGCAGAACTAGAAATAGAAGCCAGAAGTTATTAGCTTTTTCTGTATTTCCGTTCCTGTCATGGCTGTTTGCTTGGATACCAAGAAAGCTGTCTGTAAACAGGAGGTTTCCAGAGGGCAGCAGCCTTACTCATCAGGCTGATTCATTCGGTGGTGATGCAACCTAGAAGTTAGACTTCTGCAATTCCTTCCACCCCGAACTGTGATGCTACAAGTGCTAGCATGTGAGGTCAGCAGCTGCGTTGGCAAGAAGAGCGTCGGGGTTTAAATAGAGCCTGTCTCCGCATGCAGCTCTGCCCCCTAGGCCAGGTACAGACATTACACTTTCACCGGTATAAGTGATCAGAAACCGACCTATGCTCATAACACAAGAGAAGTTTGGCCCACACAGACTGGTCTAAAAATGGTTTAAAGATTTGCTCCCTATTGTCCTTCCCCCTCCCATCAAAGGGCAAGTGTGTATTCTGCTTGCTACCCATCAAAACTCTGCTGCTTCTAGAAAACCACATAACTTAGATCGATCGTGCCTTGGACTTTTTGAATGTCTGTACCTAGCCCAGTGTCTGTCAAACCTCACTGAAGCAAGAGCCCACAATGCTGGGCAAATCGGCTCTGGATTCTGTTCCTGGTTGTGCGTCATCTGCCTAATTGTTTCCTACCAACTCCGTGTTGCTGGGTTTTTGGTTGTAGCCGTGTTGGTTTAAGGACATAGGCAGGCGAGGTTCTTTGGGTAGATCTTTTATTAGACCAGGGTGGGCAAAATGCGGTCCACAGGCCAGATGTGGCCCACCAGGCTATACTACCCGGCCCACAGGGCCCCTAAAAAATTTAGAAAATTAATATTATCTGCCCTGGCTGCCTGCCATGCAGCCCTCGATGGTTTGCCAAAACTCAGTAAGTTGCCCTCCGCCCAAAATAATCGCCTGCCCCTGTATTAGACCAACTGAGTAACTGGGGAAAAGTTTTTTGCAAGCTTTTGAGCTCCATCACCCTATATAGGCAGACACTCCCTATGCCTGCAGATGGGTGATGGTGCCCGAAAGCTTGCAAAGAACTTTTTTCCAGCTAGTCAGTTGGTCTAATAAAAGATATCACATCTACCTAGAGACCTAGCCTACCAATTCCATACACTTTTGCTTATACAAAGCCATTGATTTGGACAGAATTGCAGAGGTGTCATTTTGTTAATTGGCTGCAGGGCTCCAGGCAACGCCTTTTAATAGTTCTGTTCCTTTTTTGCAAATAGCTCACTTTGGTATCTGTAAATCAGCAACACTTGGAAATGTGGCTGCACTGTGTGATTTTTTTTCTGTTCTTTCTGCCAACTCAAACACCAAAACTCATCCCAGTTAAAAACAGTAGAGCTTGCATTTGACCAACTGAGTCGACATTCGGAGCAGTTGATTTAGATTGGTGATACCCAGACTGAGGCACACAAGTGGCTCTTCCTCTTGCTACCTGCAGCTAGCTCACCGCAGAATTACTTTTGGCATTGCTTAAAATAACCCAGTACTTTAGAATTAGCAAGCACCAAAGAGGCTTAGCACCTTTAAAGTACATTTATCTGGTGGACTGTGCAAATGTGAACTTCATAGACATTAGGGCTGGAAGGGCCCTCGCGAGATCATTGGGTCCAGCCCCCTGCCCAAGGGGCAGGAAGTCAGGAGTAGGAATTAATGAATCGTAGTTTCTTTTTTTCTTTGTGAACTGGAGAGTGTTTGCCTTAGTTCTCCTAGGAGTATACACTTTGCAGCTCTTTGAACACCAGTTGCTCTATGGCTTCTGAGCCAGTCAGTTTTGAGAGTCACTGACGTGCAGTTCCCAGCTCTAACTCGTGGCGCTTCACAGAAAGCCTGTTGCTCGGGTGTGGCGGGGAGGAATCAAGCTCCACTTTGGGGCCAATCCAGCAGAGGAGCTGCCTGCCTTCAGCTTCTCTCCCCTAGCCCTCTGCCCCCCAGCTCTGGTGCTGTCTGCAGGAAGGGAGGGGGAATGGGGTGGGAACTGTGGGCTGGGATTTGCCCAGCCTGAGCTGAAGGGGGAGAGGGCTGGGTGGGCTATGAGATGTGTGTGGCGCGGGGGAGGGCTCCAATCACCCACCCCCAGGTCCAGCTCAGACTGGGCAAACCCCAACCTGCATCTCCCTCTCCCTCCTTTATCCTTCCTCCCTTCCTGCAGACTGAGCCAGGGGCAGGGTTGGGCTGTATCAGCCCAGCCCTGATCGCATGCAGGGACTGACGGAAGTTAATGAAGATGCTCTGCTTTGGAACACCTTCATGTGACCCTTCATCAGATGAGGGTTCATTTGTCATGCGATCGGCCACTTTTAATGTGCTCTGCAGCCATGCATGTGTCTCGCAGCACGGCAGCAGAGCGCTTTCAGGGGGCCGATCGCCCAACAAATGTCACTTCTGTCAGCACCCTCAGGGTCAGCGTGCTGTGGAACTGGGGCTCCTGAGGGATGTCAAAAACCAGGTCAGGGAATGACAGCAGATTCCCTAAATGGCTGTATGAGAAGTTCGCTGCAGGCTCCTACTGATATTATATTACAATAGATGGTGCATCACAATCAACACGCTTCGGCGTTTAGCCAGGGGTGGGCAAAATGCAGCCCGGGGGCCGGATCCAGCCCGCCAAGCCATTCTATCCAGCCAGCAGGGCCCCTAAAAAATTTAGAAAATTAACATTTATCTGCCCCTGGCTGCCTGGCATGTGGCCCTCGATGGTTTGCCAAAACTCAGTAAGCGGCCCTCCACCCAAAATAATTGCACACCCCTGGTTTAGACGTAAGCAGCAGAGTGCAGGAGGTTTTCAATGGCACAGGTGTGAGTTTCGCATCTGGCTTCTATTTTCTCCCAGTGGAAATTGGCTGCCTAACTCCTGAAAAATCTCCTTGTTAGCTGCACACCTCATTTGTCCCTTGCAATATTTAGACAGATAGCAGGAGCCGTACTTCTACCAAGTGGGAGTCCTGTTTGTGTGCTGAACTTGTCAGCAGCACAAGTCACTTTGAGCAGAAAGCCTTAACAGATTTGCCTCTTATATTTGCAAGAGGCACAAAACAGCTTTAATAGACGATTCAAGATATTTCTAAGACCAAAGCATCCTTGGAAAACAGACATTAATACAGATTCTTTCAAAGACTGTTCTGGGGCTCCATGCTCACGCGTTGCCTTTCTCTCTCTGCAGTGCCAGATTGCATCTGCTTGGTTTGCAAGTCAAGGTTTTCCTCATTGTTGTGAACTTGTCTTGGGATTTGAGAATGCAGGGTTGCTTTTTCCATCTACGGTATCATCATCAGTAACAGAGTCTGTATTTGTAAGAGATCTGTATATAATGCTCATGGTGCATGCATCTTTTTTTTAGCTCTTCTTGGGCACTGAGGTCCAATGGGAAGTACACATTGGTTGACAAAAGCGAGCAGATGCGACTTGAGAGAGTTCCTCTTCTAACTAGAGTGGCACTGTGTTAAAACCACATTTGCAAAACAATATTTTTTCCTATTAGACTTGCTGCTTCAGTTTATGGCCCCGCCAAAGGTCTGAACATGTCTTTTGAGTATCATCTGTCTGAGAAATGATGAGTGGGTATGGAAGGATCATCGTCCCGTATGATCCTAGTGCATTTAAAATAAACGTTGTCATTTTCTGTATGGCTTATTTTAATATTCCACTTCAAGGGTATTTGGATCTAAATCTTAAATTTCAAACCGATGCGGGATTTTGATTAGCACCATCAGTTTTACTTCTGAAGGACACAAAGTTGGAAGGCACACCAGTGTGCCAACCCTGCTTGGCAATTTGTTGGTATGGTGATGTCAAGTAACCCATGGTGGGATGGTGAAGTCAAGTAATCCATATTCTGTGATCTTTTACAAAGACCCCTTTTGTTGGCAATTCCTATTGAGAAAATTCCTATTGAGAAAAGCACATGCAGAAATCACATTGACCGCAGTGGGACTTGAGCCCCAGTGCAGCAAAGAACCTAACACTCTGGGCCCGGGCATATTTAGGGCACCAAAAGTTCAAGGTGCTCTTCGATGAGCTTTAAATATCCTAAACTGAGCTCTAATCTAAATCAAATTTTTTCAGTGAACCTGTTTCCACAGGTGGCTGATCTTGCTTGCATTCATACGACATTTCCAAAGCATGTTTAAATCTCTAATGGGAACTTACCCAGCTTTCTTGTTATATAACCTAAACCCAATCATTTGAGTGGAGAGGTATAAAATCACACTAAATTGGGATCTAGAGTGCGGCAGGCATAAGTAACAAACAATCGCCCATGCTTGCAGAAAGTTATGAGACTATGCATCCAAAAAGTGTCCTTTTTTTGCTGGGAGTTATGTTTATATGAGACTTTTCAGCTTATCTCCTTCACCAAAGACCTTGTGCTGGCCCAGCTGTTTACTGGCAAATAACTGGGGTGGGCCAAACTGGAACAGGTGTGAGGCTATTTCCTAACTTTGCAGAGAGAATTATTGTTATTATTATTAGTCACGTTGGGTCGAAGCAGCTGGAATCTTGGATAAAGAGGAATTTTTAGATACCCCGTCAAAAATACGGTCAGACAGTGATTTAAAGAAACAGATGCTCTCTTTATATAGTGGATTGTATGCAATCCTATTCTATGCAGCGTCTCAAGAAAAATGAAAGCTTTTTTTTTATGCCTTGAGGGCTGGAGCAACGAACAATGCTACGACAAGCAATGTGACTTATTTCGGGATTGTTTACTCTCGATCCTTCAGCTGAATTGTGATTCCCACTCTTCCTTCGACGTCGAGGAGAATCATAAAAGAGGAACATGTTCACGAGCGGTTAGAGCTGAGAGGGTAGAGAAACCCATGTCGTTTTATTTGCTATAATTGTCCCAGGTCAGAGCTAGTTGAGAAGTAGGGGGAAAACATAAGAACATAGATGTCGTTTCCGTTTTGCAGCGCTCTTTTTTTGTTCACTTAATCTTTTGCACCACTCCTTTTCCTTTTATGACAGCGTATGGAAAAACAACATCCAGATTTTTCTCACATTTTCTTTTCCCCCCCCTTTTATTTCTGTTCTTGCAAATTTGTGGAAGTTCAAAAAGTTAGTTGCAAAAAAGAAACGGGGGGAGGAGGGGGAGAAAGAAAAATGGAAATACTGGTGGTGTCCCCAGAAATTGTACATTTTATTACATTTAACGAGAGGGAACCTTGATGTTTCAAAATTTCTAAATTTTCGGTTTCCAAGGAAAATAGCTTTTTGTCCATAGTTTCAGTTTAGAAACAAAAACTCTGCAGATTTGACTGTCTTCAAGGTGTCTCCACTGTGAACCTCAGCTTCTATCGGAGGGTACACGGCTTCATCATTCTGTGCCTGCATTTTGCAGCGTAGCAAAGCTGTTTCAGATGCATTTTAGCTGGGCACACGGTCAAGTCCGGCTCTTGGCTTTTTGTGCAAACACCCTGAGATGGTTATACGTGCTGAAGCTCATAGGCAAGAAACCGTGGTTCTTGGTCATATGTTCTCTTAGCCCTTTTGCGAGGAGCAACTACAGATTGGCTGTGACACAATAATTTCCTATGCCATTTTGTTATATTTAGAAGCATATTTTCTGTTCCTTCCCTCTTTCTGTGGAACAATTGTGCAACTTTTTTTCTCTTAATATAATACTGCAATAAAATTGGAGCCAAGATTAAAAAGAAGCCTCCAAGTAGGAAGGTAGCTACCTTCCTTCCTATAACTGCCCATAGACCCTCCGCAGGGATTTTATTCCTTGGGCCTTGATGCCACAGACTCCCGTGCTTTTTGAACTATAAATGAGTGAAGCTGTTTTCTCCGTCTCATCTGTCCTGTGCTCTCTCTAGCAGTGAGCATGCAGAGCTCAGAGGGTGGATCAGATTCAGCGACTTCTGTGGCTCTGCGTACTTCTGCCTCGGCCCAAGCTCCAGTAGTGCAACCAGTGCCAGCATCTCAGCAGGTAATGTAACCACAGCTTGCACAGCTGTTGGGGCTGTCTCCATGGACAAGCAACCTATTTTTAATGCTAGATTTGCTTTAATCTATAGCTCGGAAGGGTTTTCTTTTAAAATCGGTTTGAGGCATTTATTCGCATTGAGATAGCCGTGATAAAGTCTCTATGGATGTTGCACGGATAATTACCATAGAAATGTTTGCAGTTAAACCCCCCCCCCCAACAACTTGAACATGCGATATGGATTTTAACTTATCCTTGTTGCCAACAAAACCTTTTTACAAGAGTTTGGTGTTTGATTTATTGTAGTATCATGATGTCATTAGTGGATGTGTCAATAAAAGCAATGACAAATCAAATGGCACCACATCCTTAACAGTGCATCTCTTAAAGGTGAATGATGGCAAAATCAGTGAAACTGGGAAACATTCAGGGGAGAAGAGGGACAAAATGCTTAGCAGTTTTGGGGTTTTTTAAGGGAGAAGTTTCTGGTGGTTTTCTTTTTCCTTTTCTTTTTTTTAAATCTTTCCATGCTAACACACTGAGATAAATAAAACATATTTAAAACCTTTTCGACGGTAGAGAAGTGAGGCTGTCATTTTATTTTTTAGAATAGATAGTTTTAATTCAAACAATTAAAGTGAAATGAGAATTGAGGTTCATTTTATGCCATTTACAGGAACATCAGAAAAGTTTTGTAACCTCTGAAGAAGCTGGGGGTTGGGTAGCATCTTTGACTAGAGAGGACAACGTAGTTAGTGGGAGTCAGATGCCATTTGAGGTTGGAGAAGGGAATTGCTATGGGCAATTTCTTTCCTAGAATAGTATCATTTCTGGAAGGTAGGCAGCCCAGGTAATGAGATTCTTTGTATAGCTGTCAACTTTGTCATATTTTTCCAGTTTCCATGCTCTTAGTTTCATTGCATGGTTTTTCATTCTGTGTGTGCAACTTGCTGATCAATACTGCAAAATGTTTCCACGATTTCGTTGTTAAGATTAATATTTTTGACCGTAACAATCAAAGATTGGCTGGGGAAGCGATGCACATTGGAACAAATAGCCAACTAAAACTGTGTAGATGATAGCAGATTGTGGGTCTCGGAATGGAGATGCAGAAAAGGGACATCCAGAGTTTCTTTGGTGCTACAAATCTGCAAACAGAAAATGCTACAAGTCGACAGCTGGTTGCATGATTCATTTTGAAGTTGAACATTCTCATTTTGTAGATTGGTGGGAGATGGGACAGTACAATCAGGATGGCCAACATCTTCCAGGCTTGGGGGAGATGTATTTTCATCTTTGGAGGCTAGTTTGAACATCCCAGAAAACAATGAATTATGAAGCCAAGCAGCACCATACCTAGACTCCTGGCAGCCCTGGGTAAACTTTTAGTATCAGGCCCCCCTTCACCAGAGATGATAATAATAATCAGACAATGGGAAAAAAAATTACCATTTTTGGTCCCCCTTTCTGTCCGGGCCCTGGGTGGCCGTCTGGTTTGGCCATGCCTGTGTCCGGCCCTGAACCCAAGCTCCATTGTGGCAAAAAATGTGAAGGCAAGAAATGTTTCAATTAGTTGTATACCAGTGTTGAGAGTCTGCATAATGAGTAGGGGGAAATGGAAATTCTCATTAGTTAGATAATCAATATACCAGCCATTGCTGAGACCTGGCTGGCCAATTTGCATAGTTGGGATGTTCAGATTGGTAACTGCAATCTGTTTAGGAAGAAAAGAAGGGGAAAAATGAGTGTGAGGTACTCTATGTGTGTAATATATCATTATCTGTTATTAGTAACTCTAGAACCACAGGTTCTTGACTACCCATGCATCGGTAGACCAACTAACAAAGGCCAGCATGGGGATGTGGTAGAGGCCACTATAGATCACAGAACAAAACGAGGATGAGTTACTCTGTAAACACTTATCTGTAATATGTGGAAAGAAAAAAAATATATGTATATAGTTGGGAACTCCAATTTGGGAGACTCACAGCACAGGTCTTGTGTAGTCAGCCGTAAAATATCATTAGAATTTCTGAATATTATAAGTTGCTGCTCATGATTTTCTAACAGAAACAGTATTGTACCCGACACCTGGTAATTTTATTTGGAACCTCATTCTGACTGATAAAGATGAATTAATCGCAGGGTTAACAGTTGGTGGTTGCCTAGGGACCAGTAATCGTGACCTGATTATATTCAGTAAAGGCAGACAAAGGACAGCCCAACCAATAATATATACAATTTAATGCTTCAAAAGGTCTAATTTTCCAAGGCAGAGAAGAATGATCAGCAAGATGGATAGGGAGATAAAATCCAGACAGCAAAGTGCAACTGAGAAGTAGGAGCTCTTTTCAAAGAGTACTTATTCGGTGGCCAAACAGCCATAATGCCACAATCAAAAAACAGGATGACTTTGAATGAAAGTCCATCCTGATTCAATGGCAGAGCAATGGCCGCAATTAAAAAACAGACAGACTCCACGATGTAAAACAAATACAAAAAGGGGAAACGGAGAACAATGAGTACAATGTAGAATTTATGGAGCATAGAAAATTGATAAGGGATGAGGAAGAGCAGTAGGATACTTCCCATTCAGTACATATAAGGAAGATTTTAAATTACATCTGCTGAGGAAAAACACTTTTAAATCTCCTGACTTGGATAATTTGTCCCCAAGAATCCTAAAAGAAATGGCTGTGGAGATCTCTGGCCTGTTGTTAAAGTTTCCTGGCAGTCCAAGACCCGTTCAGAAACTGGAAAGAGTGCCAATGTTGCGCTAATACTTGAAATGAAAAAGTGGATGACTCTAGTAACTATAAGTCAATTAATTGGACATCAGTCCCAGAGAACTGAAATGGGTATATATGGTTGATGGACATAATTAGAAGAGTCTGCTTTATCTGCGTACAGCATTTGACACAGGCCCACATAGCATTCAGATTAAAAATTGGCAATATATAGTATCTGTAAAATTCAGGTTAAATGAATTTCAGCTGTAGGTCGGAGAGATTTCAATACTGTCAGTGTGGATTCATTAAGTGAGGGTATTATTAATAGGTATTTGATGCAAGACCCAGTGCTAAACAACTTTTTCATCAATGATCTGAGAGTAAATGTAAAATTGCTGCCAATAAACTTTGCACAAAATTAAGCAGAGAAATGAGTCAGACAGAGTGATCTGGATCATTTGACAAGCTGGGACCTCTCAAGTGAAATATGCTTTAAATGCAGCCAAATGCAAAGCTATATTCCTAATCCCTAGATTTGCAAAGTCAGAGTACAGAGTGAGTGGTAAGGTGATGGGGAGTATCCTGGAAAGCACTGCCTCTGAACAGAATTTGAGGTTTGATACGGAGAGATGGTTTAACACAACCTTCAAATTGAAATGAAGAACTAATCCAATCCTTTAATATATGCACATATGTTGGAGCAGGAAGGTAAATGTCAGTGGAGACCAGAGAGCTGCATACAATGTTTATGCCCCTGTGTTTTAAAAAATGGTATTTGAAAAAAATTGTAGAGGATTTGGAAAGATCCACAAAATTAAATTGAGGGCCCCAAACACTATTTTGTAGAGAAAGACAAAGAAGTTCCTTTTGCTTAGCTTATCAAAAGATTTGAGAGGTGATAACCGTTATTAATTATTATACTATATTATGCAAATCATATAATAACAATAACTATAACAGTAGTAGCAATAATAACAATTATGACGGTGATAATATTCTAGTATATAAGTACCTAGAGAAGGAGAAAATACTAGATCCTATAGGGCACTTTAAAATAACAGGGAAAGATGTACCAAGAAACCGTGACTTAAAGTCAAATCAAATTAGAAATAAGCCACTAAATTTTAAGAGTGAAGGTGGAAAACCAGGATGAACCATGAAGGGAAGTGGCAGATTCCCCATCTCGTGATGTCTCCAAATCATGACAAGATACCTCTGGGGATTTTAATTCCCGTTCAGGACTCTTCAGATCAGACTAATTTAGAAACGATCTGTATTCACTGTCAACCCACAAAGTACGTTGAAGGCCAGCCTGTAATGTATGCCTTTGAAACTTAGGAGTCTTATGCCTTTCAGTTGTTCTTAACTTTCTTATCAAGTTCTTTTGTGCTAACATCACTTTTAATGTAGTACATAAACCAATTTCAAGAAATTATTGAAGCAAGTTGCCCTTGGCCTTTTCCTCTAGTCTGACTTCAATCCTGCAAGCACACTACAGTCCCACTATAAGATTCTGCATGTGAAGAATTAAAGAAAAATAATTAAAGGAGGAGTAGAATAATCCACTTTGATATTGTTCCAACATAGGAAGTTGTTGTTAATGATGTTCCTGCACCCACATCAAAAATGCAGTTCAGCTTGATTTTATTGGCTCCCTTGCTGAAAAAGAACCTCAAAATATTGCACCGAGGGTGCAGAAAGGAAAGAAAAGTGTGACAAAAAGATTTGTTTTATTTGCTCAGATGATGAAAACATAATGGAAAGGTGCAGTCAGTCATCCTTAACTTCTGGCAGATGAGTGAATCTTATTTACGAAGAAGTCAGACCTAATGAGATCCTAAAGGGCACCGTGGGAGTTTAGCAACAATCCCATAAACCTTATCAGTCGTTTGAAAAATGATAGCTTCTTCTGCCTTTTCTGTGATGCTTGCTTCAGACGGAAGGAAAAATCCCACCTTTGAAGTCAACAGAAAAACTCCCATTGACTCACTCACAGTAATAGGAAGCCTCCCAGGCAAATTACTGTATGTTCTCACAACTTGTACTCGAAGAGAAGTTATAACGCAGTCCTGTTGGGAGATGGTGGGTAAGTCCCAGGCAGTGCAGATGGATGAATCTCAGATGTCTTTCCTATTGAAAGCTCTCAAAGTGTTTTCTAAAGTTAGATAAAGACCATTACCCCCAGTTTAGAGATGGGTTAGTAAACTGAGGCAGAATGAAGTGACATGACTAAGGCCACCCAGAAGAGGCTGAATGAGAATTTGTATCCCCTAATGCTTAGGCACATTGGCTTGGTGTCAGGGGACTATCGTTGAAGGTGAATTTGCCCTGGTATCTGCCTTAATCCAAATTGTTTCCAAGCTTCTACAAATCAATGCTGGTTTGTGTTATGGAAGTGAGCAGTGCAGATGCTCATAACAGTCTTTCCTGGCCTTTAAATCCAATAAACTCATACATTGGACAAATGATGAATTCTGCAAAGTAACTTTAGTGCTAAACCATTGAGGAAGGCTTCAGAGGGCCTGCATACATTGCAGGTTGATGATACCGAAATTGGAATCTGTGTAGCACAGATGAACGTGATTGGAGTCTCTGTGGCAGCTTGGCTTGATTTAACTAATGACAAAGACGTGGTTATACACAGTGGTCTTATTAAAAAAGATGAAAAAATCCTAGAAGTGTTATGGGGTCTTCCTTCACTCAGTTTGATTTGAAAGGGCTGGACTACTTGTTTGATGTTTGGAAAAGCTGGATTAATCCCAGGAGTTTCTTTTCACTCTTACTCATCTCTGCACCTCCCACTTCCAGTGGAAGCAGAAATGGGAACCTGAATCTTGATGAGAAAATCCTGTAGGAGATTTCTGCATGCCAATTTGGCAGACTTGAATTGTTCAGGTACCTTTAGCACTCCTGGGAGTCTCCCTGAGCTGCACTCAAACTTGGGAATTTGCGGGCGGTTGGCTGGTTTGCCGACTATAAAAATAAATACAATATCCTGTGTATGACCTTAAAAAAGAATGCACACCATAAAGGTTCAGGAAAAACTATAAAAGTTCCCAAGGTATAATCCAGTGTGAGTTTATCTGCTTTCTAAATTAGCCTTGCTGACCATTAACCATGCTAACCTTTTTCCTTGAACATGGAGAACATACTTTATTATGTTAAACTTTTGCAAGCTGGGGCCTCAAGTGAGCAATGCTTTTGAAGTCCAGTAATTTGTGTGAATAAGCATAGGTTAGATCCTGATTCAGCAAAGTTCTTCAACACGGTCCTACTCTCATTGATTTCAATGGACCTACTTAAATATAAGTGCATCAGGGTTTTGTTATCATAAGGGCATCTATACACATACATTGAGGCTGCTTTGACACGCTGTAATTACAGAGCCAACTCGAGTGATCAATTAATTGAGTCTGCTGGAGAGTGGGAATTGCCACGGGCCATCAGACTCCAACATCATGTGTATCAGCATCCCCACACTGAAAAATGGCAGTGGGGTTACTTTAACCAAAGCTCGTTCAAGCTTTAGTTAAAGACTCTAGTGCATTTAATAGCATTTACAACCCATGGGCTTTTACTATGGATATTACACAGGGGTGCACAGATACCAAGGTGATAGGTAATACTATAAAGCCATACAATTGGTTATGGCTAGTAGAAATGGTTACTTTCTAGTAGACTTGTCTTGTTTCTGTTCCAGGATTCTTTCTCACAGCAGTTTTTCTAACATATCCAGTACACTGGTAGTCTTCAAAGCATCAGCAACTCCCTTTTAGAGACTTTTGCACTGCCTAAAAGCTGTAATTAATTTTTTCCTGATACTTGGCCTAACTGCATTTTGCACATTCGTTTCACTATACATCGTTACGCTCCCACGTGCCACTCTAAATAATTCCATTCTATCCTTGGTGTTCTCCCCATTCACATACTTTGGAGCATGCAAAAGTGTACAAGACACCTCATGGGTCAAATAAGACATGGGCCTCTGCCTCAAGCTTAAAACAATGTCAGACATAGCGCAAAGAGGTGGATGAGTAGCAAAACGATAGGGACAGGCAGGGCTTCCAGGAGTGAGATTACACAGCTGAATGGAGGCACAAGAATGTCTTGGCTGTATTACTGGTAGTGATCATGACAGAAGTGGCTTTTGCAGAAAGGTTAGTGACCTGTTATAGCAGCACTGGAAAACATTTCCCTGGCAGGAGAACATGTAGAGGTGGGAGGACAGACTATTCCAGTTGACTTGTGATTTGACCTTTTTTTTTTTTTTTAACACCTGTCTCTGAAAACCAGCTCATTTCTATTATTCCTTGGATGACTGATTGAAGAGGGGCCCATGTCATAAAGCTTGGATCCAGATTGCAGGTTTTGCTTTGTTTAGTGTGGGGTTTGGGGCTATGTCCCAACTTTACCGTAATTTTAGATTAGATGGGCTAGTGAGGGAAGCATTAGGACAGGGAATGGACATGGGTCAATATAAAACCTAGTGTGGGACTGTTGCCTCTTTAGGATTTGGAGCCAGTTCCCTAGGAAGTGTGGCCGGAGGTGGGCTAGCTGGAATAACGTGCTCTGGGTTTAAGGGTAAGACTGAACCTAACTGGACGTTTCTATATTTTATTCTTTCAGAGGGTTTTGGTTCAAGCGACGGGCTCTGCTCCCAAAGGAGCTCAGATGCAGCAAATCTCCGTTCCCAGAGTTCAGCAGGTGCCACAGCAGGTAAGGTCAATGCAGTGGAGAAGTAATGGCTATTGCCATGGAATAATCAGTGAGTAAATAGGATCTACCGCCCCTTCCTAACCTCCATGTCCCCTGGGTGTCTCTTGAAACCATATACAGCATCTATTTGCTAAAATCTATATATTTAATTAGTTGTGTATGATTGGGACACTTGAGATGGCAAGGAGAGCAATTTCCTTGATCCCTGCATCTGATTGTTCCTTGCTTTGGACTGGTAACAGAAGAGACTCCCACAGTTAAGGATTAAAATGAAACCTCTCTTTAGCACCCCTCTCCCATGCCTGTCTAACATTAAAGATTTGGGAGGCATGTTTATTTTTTAAAATTGCTGGACTATTTCTAAAAAAAAATTGCTCTTCTGTCAAGATTTATTTTCAGGGCTAAACTTATTTTATGGAAAAGGTGCTAAATTGTGTGAATGCAGTGGGTACATGGGGCTGCAAGTGGAGAACCAGGCACGATGATGGCCATTGCCTACTTTGTGTATTTTCATGCCTCCTTTTGATTTGAACATAAACACATGCCCCAGAATTTTGGGGTTTCCAAAAATAATCCAAATGTCAAGGTAAAGTTGTTGATTCTTGAACCGTTTTGGCCACCACGTTAAGTGCTATCGCTCTGTGTGTGTGTGTGTGTGTGTGTGTGTGTGTGTGTGTGTGTGTGTGTGTGTATACACACACACACACTATATTTATATATATATATATAGAGAGAGAGAGTGTGTGTGTGTAGCTTTGCCATTGCTTTTTAAAAATAATTCCTCTATAAACCCGGCATTTTGCTATTTGTTTCAGGTGCAAGCTGTGCAGCACGTGTACCCAGCTCAAGTCCAGTATGTGGAGGGAGGAGAGGCTGTCTACACCAATGGGACCATGTAAGAACCTCCTCTCATTCACTACAGAAAGCCCCTCTGGTAGAAGTGAAAGTCCATTTTGCTTTCTTTGAGAGAGAATCAAAGCCCGCACAGTTGGGGAGATGCACACAAAGTCTTACTCACCATTTCACGTACTCATGTGGGGCTGTGTATGCTGTCAGTCGTTGTATTTTCCATTGTAAATATACTATTTTGTCCAATGCTGCTCTTGGAAATGGGGGCCCATAAAAGCCAGGTGGAGGAGAGGGGGGGATAGCAGGACAAGGGCATTGTCTGGGATGTGAAATACTCAGGTTCAAGTCCATGACTTGCTTGGTTTGAAATGTTCTGGGATGAAAATTTGCCCAGTGCAGAATTGAACCAAACTTCAGAATTTCCTTAAGTTGCTGCAAGAAGGAGGTTCCTTCTCTAGTTGACTCTCCGAAGGCTGGATCCTCTGGTCTGGCCACTAAATACTTGACCAATGGCTGACACTCTTCATTATGAGTGGTCTAAAAATTCCCAATATATCACAAGAAATTTATAAAACACTTCTCTTTCCTATGAGACTTAATTTCTGGTTCTTTAACTAAATGTCAAAAAATGTAAAGAGTTCTGTTGATTTAAAGTCCATTTTATTTAGTGGGAGGTGGAGAGGGGAGAGCAGGGAAATGTTTCGATGTAAAAAAAATTAACCAGCTCTGTTTACCGTGTACTTCTTAAGTCCTTCTTGTACTTAAGGCTTGTACTTCCTAAGTTTTGGCAAAAGTTCAAATGACTTATGCTTTTAAGCTGTGTTTTCAATGGGCACTTCCAAGCCTCAAGCCTGGTCTACAATTAGAAACTTTTGCCAGCCAGGCTGTGGCTTTTGTAATGAGACTTCTCTAGCAGCAAAACATTTTGTGGAGACAGTTGTACCAGTAAGGAAGTGCTTTAACTGGTATAGCTTATTTCATTCAAGGTGCTGCTATAAACTAAAATGGGCAAACGAGCAGGATTTACAGAAGGAGGGTATTTCCCTGTAGTTAAATAGACTTTATCTAGTACAAACAAAATTTCAGCGCAATTAAAAGTATAAATGGGACATAGGTGCCTTTAGGTTTATGGTACAGGCCAGGCTGAGATGGCCCTTCCCAGACCCCGTGCATTATTACAGTGCATGTCCCAACATTGCACGTCTAAGGCCAAATGCTCTGGTCTGTGGCTTGGGGCCTACTTCAGGGTTGCCACGGGTGAGATTAGTGTTGTCAAAGTTGACTTTTACATTGAAGCTACATTTCAATGCAGCAAATCCCAGCCACAGTACAGCCAAGGCTCTTTTAAAATTTAGTACAGATTGCAGAACCTATTGTAAGTGAGATTAGGCAACTAAGCCCCCCTCGCCTGCGTGTGCTTCACATCCTAACCCTATTGTTTCTTTGACAGACGAGCTGCCTACTCCTACAACACCGAAGCTCAGATTTACGCCCCCAGCAGTGCAGCTTCCTATTTCGAGCCACAGGGAGGTGGAGCTCAGGTGACTACAGCGGCATCCTCTCCTACAGCCATTCCCTCTCACAGCATGGTGGGCATCACCATGGACATTGGGGGAAGTCAGATCCTCTCCAGCTCAGGAGCCTATCTCATTCATGGGGGGATGGAAAACACTAGACATTCTCTGTCACATACTTCACGTTCCTCTCCAGCAACGGTATGTAGCCCTGCAGGTGTTGCCGCTACAGAGCCAGGAATTATTCTAAGGGAACAGAAAAGACTTCAGAAAAATAAGACGTCAGATCACTAGCTCTGTGTTTGTGTCTATTGAGAAATGTAATGTAAAGGAGAGTGATGGAAGACACGGTGGTGCGGTACTGGATAAGCATGTTATCAGTAGGAGTTTGGGATGTCTCATCACTTATGAGCACAGCTGGGCGAAGTGTGGGGGTTTGGCAAAAAACAGTCTTGCCTAAAAAATACAAAAAGTCAATTTTGTCTTGCCGTTTTAAAATGGAATCTTTTATTTCAAAATATCTTCTTTTTTTTTAAATTTGACTTAATGTAATAAAAAGGGATTATACCAGAAACTGAAATGTTTCAGTTCATCCTAAATGAATTTTCTTTTTTCAATTCACCCAGGTAGCCTCAAAAAAAGACTATTCACACCCCTCTACTTAGGAGTGTGTTAATTAGCTTGTTCTGAATGCTCACTGAAAAGCATTCGTGGTTCCCTGTGGCACTGTGTATTTTTTTTTATATGCCACATGTTGCATAACATTTATTTTAGAACTTTAAAATATTTTTGGCATTATTTTTTTTGTTCTTCTGCCTGTAAATTCAAATACTTGGTTACCAGGAACACAACTCTACAGGGATAAATATTTATAAATGAGCTAAAATAGCTTACCTGTGGCTATGTGTGTCAGGGCTGTTATGTAAGGACCTTCCAGGCCTAGAAATACATGCTATCAGAAGTTCATTGGAGCTGGTGTTCTGCTGGGACGGGGGTCACCTTCTCTGTCCAAGTGGATGTGTGTTGAAATATGGAGGCATAATCACAGCCATACATGGCCAGACTTCCCAATGTGGACAGCAGCTGGGGGGAAAAGAGTGGGAGCTGCTGATTCCTGACTATTTCTGAAAATCTGCCCAACACAATTCTCATTTCTAGCCCTGCAAATGTATGAAATGAGACTTCGAAGACCTTGCATTTTCATACTGAAAAGAGCTGTCACTAATCCAGGATTGAATTTTGCTTGATTGAGGATTTTGGCAGGGGTAACTTTTTGCACGCGTGTGGGAAAAATGTGTCTTGCTTTCAGAGACGGAAGAAAAAGTTTCTTTGAGGAAGGTTAGTTTGTGGGGGAGAATGTATTTTTGGAAGCGTAAGAGTAGGCTGCAGCTGGGAGCGGAGAGCTCTGCAGAGGTTTGAAGGCTGTGACAAGTTGAAATAGGAGAGGGATTCAAAAAGGGAGTGCCCTGGTCACATTGACGGGTGAAAAAATAATGATGGTTTGCAACATTTTGTACAGACTGAAGGGAAGACAGCAGGGTGGTGAAAAGGCCAGAGTAGGTGAAGTTGCTATAATGGAAGCTGGATATAATGGGGACTTCAGAGGTTTGGCTAGGGAGCTGGAAAGCAAAGCGTAGCTCATACAAATATCCAGGCAAGGGGGGATTTGGATACAGCTTGGGTGTGCGGTGCAAAGATGGCAAGAGTCCAAGCATGCAGACAGAAGTTACTGAGGGTCACTTTGGAGCACCTTCATCTGAACCCTTCAGATTTTCACAGGATTGGGCTCTTTTAAAGCACTCTGCAGCTATGCACTTGTGTTTAGTTATGGCGGTAGAGAGCTTGCAGGGGCCAGATCAGGTGAAAATTGTCACTTCTGCCTGCGCCTCAAATGTTTCCCATATTGCAGCCTCAACCAGCAGGAAAGGTGGTCATATTACTGGCAGCGACAGGGAACGTGGCAGTGGAGAGGGCTGGGGAGGGAAGCTGACACTAAGACATGCGTGGGGAGAGGTAGGACTATCCTCAGACAAGAGATCTGCGGTCAAAAGCTGGTATTCAAAAACTAGCAGCAGCATAAGAAATGCTGCAGAGTTTTATCACGGGAAGTTTGGCCTGTAAAGAAAAAGTCTGGCGCAGGATGTAAAGACTTGGTAGCGATTTGTTTGAACTGAGGAACAAGCACGTGTTTAAACTTGCTCCCAACATCTCTGCAGGGCTGCAGTTATGGCTGGAATAGGGGCTGCTCTTGGTTTATAGGTAGCACCTCTACCAGACTGCTTAAACCGTAAGTCGTATCGGCTAAATACAGACACTCACAAAGCCTCTGGGAGAAGCGCTCTATTGCGCTTTACTTAAAGCACTATAAGTTAGAGCGTGAGCAAACCGAACAGTTGTTGGCTGTTTGTTGGAGCAGGGTTGGCGGGGTGGGATCTTGGAGCCTGCCTACATTGGCCACGGGTGGCACTGATGTGCCACTCTTTTCCCCACCCCAGGCCTTCCCCTGCAGCCTTCCTGGCCAGGCAGCTGCATGCCACAGGGCCAGGGCATCTGTGGGGAGAAAGAACCTCTTTCCCCCTCCTCCCCCCAGCTGCAGCTCACAGCTGGCTAGAGGGAGAAGGTGGAGCTGGGAGCAGAGGGGACGGGGCTGGTCCGGCACTTGAGCAGAGCAAACAAGCTCTGCCTGAGGCTACAGTGCAGCCCTGCGCTACATCCCCTGGGATGGTGGCAATAATGCTCTGTTAACCCTCAATAAGATCTGGCACAGACATTCGATAAAGCGCTCTAACAGAATGCACTTTAGTCTCGTACCTCAGTCACCGAGGATTAATTTAGAGCACGATCTGCCATTTTTGAAGTGCTATAAGAGCTGCGAATGTCTGTTCAGTTATGGTTTTAGGGTGCTTTCTGTGCACTTAAAGTGCAATAGGTGCAATGGCTGTACCCAGCCATCATGCTTGTAGCTAGAGGCGTGTATGTATCTGTATCAATAAATCTCAACTTCAAGCTCAGAAATGCAAAGTCCGGCTTATGACTTCATCTGAATAGCTATTCAGAACCTCTGTCATCTTGCCATCCACTCCAAACCCAGTTAATCAATGTGATGGTAGCTCTTTTGGTATAATCCCCACACTGTCACCCTCTTTAGCAGCTAGTGACTAGCAGTTAATAGAGACTTGTCATCACCTTGTACATCCGTGACCATGAAATGACCTGGCAAACCCTTAAGTGATGCATGTCTCTGGCTTGCCATGTGCCCTGGAGCATATTCAAGAGATCCAGTACTTCTCTTTACTCAGACTAAACCTGGAATAGAGATGGTGTGAAAGATATAGCAACTTTAACAAGCTCTGCTGAACTACACCACATCCAGCCTCATGAGTTTTATGCCGGCCAAAAGCACTGAAATCCCCAAGTACCAGAGACTTGGTGCATCTTCCTGCAGGGTGTGCTATTGCTGGGATCATCAGAAGTGTAATTCTCTGATGACTATTTTTGCAACTTTAGGATGTTGGCAGATGTACAACATAAAAACCCAGACTGTAGAAATGTGTGTATGTGTGTTGTTGGTGTTTTCAGCTTTCATTTTCCTTGTCACTGTGTTATGGGAGTGTGCACACCATGAAGATACTTTCATTATTTCTCTCTGTCCTGATCAGGAGAAGAAAGTGGTGTTACTCTCTGATACTTTTACTCATTTCTTCAAGGCTGCGTCAACAAACGGTTGATGAGTTTTGGTTCCTCATGGTTATTTCACAGGAGGTTCCTTAGAAACCAGTGAAGCAGACTTAGTCCCTGAGACTAGTCCTTATTTTGAGCTGGATAGTGTAATGCTAAACCAACGGGTGCTACAACCTGCATGATCTGTTCTGTATGTCATGTCTTATGATTTAATGAGCAGAAACCAAGGAATTAATGCTGGAGAGATTTGTGTAGGAGGCTGGGTACTTATCTTTATTCAGATACTGTGCAAGCCACATCCTTGATTACTGAATGCAACTTCAAAAGCTCTCAATCCATCCACTCCCTTTGGTGTGTGGCAGATGCTGACTTTGAAACTAGTTGCTTTGATTCTCCCTTTATCTTATGACTACCTTCCTGAGAGTCACATTGCAAACTGGACTGCAAAGAGTTGGCTAACATACGAAGGAGACCAGAGGAAGGCTGCCCTCTTTTTGGCTAGCAAAGTGCAAACCCCAAACAGCACCTTGCCCCCTGGCTGCTGGCTGTTGGCTAATGTGGTAACGTTCACACCTGCCGATCTATGCTGTTGATGCTCCATGTGTGTGCTTCTGCTGAACTGTTTCTCTTCCATACGGCTGCAGCTTGTGAGCCATCTGGACCAAGTCACATTCAGGAAGAAGAATAATTAATGTCTCTGCTTACTTGCATTATGAGTCATTAGTTACCAAGATGCTATGTGCCTTTTTGTCCTGTCGCTTGGTTTGGGCCATGATTTGCCTTGGCCTTTTCTCTGATGTGTGTATTTACTGGAGATGAATAGCAGGGCTCGGTACGTGCCCAAGCCCTAAGCTTGGACTTTTTGGTTAGTTTTCTTCACTTGCAAACAGCCGGTGTTCTCTGACACTCACTGTCCAGGGATCTGTATTCCCGTAGGAGTCAGATCAGTAGCTCCAAGAGCCCCTTGTCTGCATGTTAGTATTGGGAGAATGGATTATTTCCCTTCTCTTCTCTCAGAGTAAACCTCCCCCAGGTTTGAGAGGAGGTCTTACATGACAGACTCCGCTGAACAGCATAGATCGGTACACAAGACCAACACAGTCCTGGCTGGGAGGGAACAGTGTCTCCTAAGGAAAGATGTAGGTTTTGGTTGGAGATCTATCCAGCCACAGACAAGGCCCAGTTCTGCTTAAGCCACAAAGATCTGATACCTCCTGTCCCCATGTCTGTAGGATTTTAGACCGGAAAACTCATGCCAATCAGTATATTTGCAGAATTTGGCATCTCATTCAGCAGCTCTCACTTCTTAGGAAGTGCTAATAACTAAAGTTATTAATGTGGGTTTCCCGGTCAGATGATGGTGACACACTAATTTTATGTAGTGAATCTCCACTTAGCCATGTTTCTACAAGGAGCAGTTTTGTATGAATGACTTGCTATATAGGGGGCAAAGGAAAGGCAAAAGATATCTACTTTAAGAACAGGGCGTATTCCATGGAAGCTCTGAAATTATCCTAGTTTCACTCTTTCACCCCTCATATGTTCTTGCTGTACAATTAGTTTGCATGTGGTACAATAACATTTCTTTGCTGTGGCTTCATCCATTGAGGTCTGTATCTCATCTACTCGCCTCTTTGTCACAAGCCTGTGGATAGAAAGCATTAATCATTACTCAGATATAAAAGACAGATCTTTGGCTTATTGCTAACTATCTGATTTCCTTTCTTTTCTTTTTCTTTTTTTTTTATGTGCACGTTTTCTTTAGCTTGAAATGGCGATTGAAAACCTACAAAAAAATGAAGGGATTACATCACACAAAAGCAGTTTGCTCAACAGCCATGTAAGTTATTACTGGACTTTACAATCTTTTTCCTGCTTTGGGAAGAGTGTTATTTATAGAAGTTTTGTATACCAGCAATCTGGGCAAAGCCAAACAGCCTAAGACTTGGTTGGCGGCTCTCCCCGTGGCAGCCCGGACTGTAAAACCAAGAGCAGGCAAAACATTTGCTTGCCAAGATGCTCTGGACTCTGTTAACTGCCTCTGCCCCATACTTGTTGATTTAATCTGCCTGCAATATAAACTGTTAGAAAAATTTGTTTCCAGCTGCTGGAGTTTTAAGTATGCTTTGCCAGAAAACTGTTGGTCCCTACACCCCTTATCTAGAGTGATTTCACTAGAGATTTCCAAACATTGTAAAGCAAAGGCAAATGCTATGTGCATATCTTGGTACATATTTATTTTCTCTCCTGGTAGCTAGGAAAAGCCATCCCTGTTGTAGTGTTACTCGAGACCTATTTGCTGGACATCTTCTGTTCTTGATAAGACCGACCATTTCTTTTCTTTGCGTGAAGTCTTCTGCGTGATGGCTTACGGACCTCACCAAGCAAAGCTTTGTTTCTACCACGCGCGTAAAATAGTCAGCAAGCTGCAGAAGTAGTCCTGAAATTCCAGTTCCCAAACCACTTCTGCATTCCCGCTGCCTTAAGATGATTGCGCTCTCGTTCAGACCTGCAAGGCAGCACAGCTACAGCCGCTGCAAAGCGTTTTTACTTGTGGCCAGTGCACAAGCTGGAAATAAGCCAGCATGGCTCTCAGAGCCCAGGGTAGGTTTCTTGAGCTGTCGGAGAGGAAAAAAATGTTCATAAACTGAACGTATTTCATGTAGAAAATTATGGCAATACACATGGGATCCCACACTGACCCATTTTAAAGCAGTCTCTTGGAGTAGAACAGCACTCAAAATAGCCCATGAGATCAGAAAGGGGTTTCCTGCACCGCGGTGAACTTCCCCAAAACTGACTAAGGAAGGAAGTTTACCAGATTTTTTTTTTCTGAGTACGTTTTAATTATATAAAGTCACAAATAACTTGATTTAATTTGATTTCTCTGGTATGACCTTCCTTAAGCATTCAAAAAAACATCACAAGATCTTGACTCAAAAATCATGCAGTCTGGTTTTAAAACTTTGTGGCACTTCCTAAGTTGGAGCCTGTAGGAATCTCATTTCAAACGTATTCTCTGCATCAACAGAGGCTGAAAACAAATGTTGTTTTCATTTAAATGCATAAAGTTATTATTATTATTTTTAATCAAGCTTTTAATTTAATCATGGGACTCCAGGATCTGGAACACTGAGATAAACACGAAATATTATGAAACACTGTATGGGATGGGGAGAGCTGGAAACATTGAAATTCTCCTAGAATATTCTGTATCATAATTTGACTGGCTGTCTACAGTTGTGCAAAAGGTTGATAGGACGGGACCTTCGGCTTACTTGGCTGTGACTGGTGACCATTTAAATGTCAACAGTCATGTTTTTCTTTTTACGTAAAGGCAAAAAGGCTCCTGACATTAAACGTTATTAAAAAAAAAAAAAAAAATCTGAATCACGAATCCACTGATTGCTGCCTTGCAAGCTTGTGCCCTGCTCTGTGCATGCCTTTCTGCAGTGCCTTGTTGACTGAATGAAACAACTGGCTGGTTCATTTCATTTTGCTTCTCATGAGCACCGTCGCCATTTCTTCCATGAGTACAAGACAGAATTGCTACGTTAAATTAAATTGCTTTACAGTTTAAAGAACACGGATCACGATCTCTCCCAAGCGTCGTGCAGAATTCCGATGCTTCAAATTTAAGTTCTCTTCCAACGAGGACTTTGCAAAACCTGCAACGAATAACCGGTTTCATGAAAATATGAATCCATCATGACTTTTGTGTTACTGCTTGAGAATCATACAGTTAAAGGCCAAACGGGCCTGTCCGCACTGATGTGGAATGGAAAAGAGAAAGCTAATAGATATTTAAACCTTTCAAGTTTCAATGTTGTATGGTGTTAGGATCACAAGGAAGGATAGTAAAATTTGATCTTTTTCCTCCCCTGGCTTGGTCCCTCTAGTGAAGAGGTTATTTCCCCAGGAAAGTTGTTTGCCAGTGTTTAATTATAGTATTAGTTAGGGCTTCGTTGTTCTTTTTTTGTTTCTGCTCAAAGTTTTATGTGCTAAGCTGCATTCTTTTTATTTCATGTCATCCTTCATGTTATGCAAGGTTCATTGGGTAAATGTAATATCTTTGATGAGACCAACTCAATACTTGGAAAAATTGTTCTTTGCCAGTTTTTGGGCACAGACACCCTTCATCAAGCACAGGGAAAGTCTCCTGGTGTTTTGTGTTCTCAGGTTATAACAGCTCTTTAAATTCCTGGAGTGGAGATTCCCGTACTGCCAACAGCAGCTGTTTGCACATCAGGATTTCAAAACCTAGAAGGGTTTCGTTATAAGGAGATCGTTTAGGCTACCTCTTTGGGCCATATCTGTAAAAAAAACCGAGTCACACAAGTAGTGTTGCTGAAGTGAAGGACTTTGCTCACGTGACTAAGAGCTATTTTTGGTAGTATGGTTTTGATGAATTAGATCACGTTATTTTAAAAAGTTCTTGGTGCGGATGCTTAAGTGCACTTGATATGTCCGAAGAGTTAGAAACTGAGGCCAAGGTTAAACCGCCAGTGCCATGTGACATTGTTAGGAATGATACCGACTTGCTGTAAGTATGCCTGGGAGAGCACTCGGACATGTAAAGCCAAGGCAAGCAGGGAAGAGGTTGGACTCTATGGATGTTAATATGTGTATTTTAAGATCACGTGAAGAGGCTTTGCAAAGTGCGTCACAGTTTTCAAAGGTGAGTACCTGATGTTGGGGACTTCAATCCAACCTGAGACACCTAAGGCAGTGTCTTGATTTTCAAGGGTTTGCAGCGCTTCCAGACATGTATGGAAGTCCTGAAAGCCAGCAGGAGCTGCTAGTTCTCCGAAAAATCAGACCTTTTCCCTAAGTGCCTAGATGCGAATTTGTCTGCCCACCTTTGTCCAACCACATTTGAAAATTTCCCTTGAAACTTTAAATGACATTGAGGAGGCAGAGCAATGGCTTTAGATGTTGTTGTAAGTGGGCATAAAAAGATGGGGATAATGGTGAGCAATGGAAAACACACGCTGAACATCAGGAAACTTTTTTTTTCCCCTGGCAGTGGATGACTTTCATATGGGAAGTGGTGGAAACGTATAGAATTTTGCCATTGACTTTAGTGGGGTCAGGACTTCACCCCAAATTCGTCCTTTGGGGATGTTTAACATTCGACCGGAGCAATCACTAGTGAAACTACTGCAGAGAATAATTTTCCATTGACAGAGTGGGAGGAAACGCAGTGAGCTAAAGAGTGAGATGTTATTTCTATGAAAAAAGTCAGTTGACCAAGAACTTTAGACAATGGTTCCTAGAGCAGTTATGTAGTCAAAGGCTGACACCCTTTCATTTGATTTAATTCTAGTATACTATGCCTTTACAGAGGATGGAGAGAAATGCACAAAAAATTCACAATGCCCAGTCTAAGGATTTTCCATAGGAAATTCTTGGCTACCCACCCCTGAGAGAGCTGAGGTACCGCAGGCATCTGGCATCAATGCCAAGTCTATGCAGTTCTGTCTTTTTCCTTTCCAGATATAATTTAAGCTCTTGTTCCCTAAAGCCCAGAGTAACCTGAGCCTACATTTCCTGGGATGACCTAAGGCTAGGAACAGATGTTGCATTTGTCTTGGGACAAGTTGTGCACCTGTATTGGTCCCAGAACAGAAAAATCCTGGGCTTGACATGTATTGTACATCCCCTTTCCAGCCAGGGTGTAGCGAGCGGCTTAATGCACTGCTGCTTTCCTGCCATTGATTCAATGATGCAGTCCCTGGACAGCCATTCAAATGCACGTTGCAATGTTCAAAGACAAGCCTAACACTTCTTATCCCATGTACCTTTTCAGGGTTTATCTTAGGACAACAATTATAGATGTCTGAATGATTGCACTTTGTGCTGGGTCAAATGCCACATCTGTTTGTAGCCTAACTACCCCTGTTTGTTGAAGCAGTGGCTGCCTGAAAGACTATTTAAATCTCTGACTAATGGCCAGACTTTTCCCTTGCTCAACTGGAGTCTGAGATTGAGGATCTTTAGTGTTTGATGTAAAATGAATTATTTTGGATTCAGTTTTGTTTAATCCCCTACCCCATTCCTTCCTTTCTTTGCAGAATTCAGTGGATTTTTAAAAAAATGAATAAGCACCCCCTGATCTAGCTATGGGTGCTTGTAGATCTTACTTAAAGAAACAATTTTTAAATGTGATTAAAGCACCTGCCCATGTACTGAAGTCTATGGAATTAAAGCACGTGCTTAAAGCTAGGCCCATGTGTTTAAGTTAAATCAGGATCTAAGAATGGATTACTAGAGGTGGTTGAGAAACTTTTAATGAAACGCATTTGGTTGAAAATGCCCGCACATCAGAAATGATACTTTCTATGGTTTTGATTTGAAAAAAAAATCTTCATTGGAAAGATTTCTCAGCTTCCGGGTGAAATTTTTGGTGAGACTGGGAAACAGGCCTAATCCCAGTATAGTCAAGAGTCTGGGATGTGAAGACCTGGGTTCAAGCCTTGCTCAGAATAACACAGAGCAGGATCTTAGCCTGAAATCCCCCCCACCCCAGCAGAGTGCCCTGGCCACCAGGCTCTTGGCTATTCAGGGCAAGTGTTTACTTTGTTTGTCATTTTTTTAATCTAGATTTTATTCAAATGCCGAATGAAAACAAATTTCAGATTCTTGAAACCATTTTTAAAAAATGAACTTCTTGCTTTGGAGCTAGTCCTATAAGATCTTTTCTCGCCATTCTTGTGAGTCAAATTTGGCTCAGAATTTGGTAAAATAAATAACTATTTTTGCAAAAAACCAAAGAAACGGTTGCCACTGAATAAAATAAAGATGCGATGGAAAAATTCCCCTGCAGGATTTCATAATGTGGTCCTGGCGGCATAAAGCCCCAAAGCAAAAATGACTAGGATTTGATCACTGTATATGGGAACATGACGCTGAAGAATTTCTCCTTGTTGTTCAGCCCTTGTAAACGCAATAGCAAGTGAAAATAAATTTAATTTCTTTTGAAGAGTATTAGCATTTGAAGTTTCTAAAGCGGTGGACTCAAGGCACCCCTCCATAACTTTTGGGAATTGAGTGGCACCCAATTTCAAGAACTAATTTACATATGACAGTACTTACCTCCTTGCAGAGGGGGTAGGCCATGGGGGTAGGGGATTGATTGTCCAGGCAGGGATAAGCATGATCCACACTTTTCTGCTTATTTTCTCGCACTTTGCTTATCTCCTAATGCCTTCTGGCATCCTTCAAAGGATTTGGAAGCACCCTAGGGTGCCCTGGCACCCTGGTTGAGAATCACTGATCTAAAGCAATGCTAATAATGTAGGAAAGGAAAAGTTAATTAAAAAATGTTTATATCCCGACAAATTTCCTATTTAAGCTCAGATGTTTCTCTTCATCGTGATGCTAATTCAATGGCGGGAGACCGTATTGTAAAGCTTGGAACTATATGGAGTTATATGTATGGATTAACGAGAAGTGAAAAAATATGGTGCTCTTAGAAAATGAATTTAGAAGGCAAATGTCACAGAAAAATCTGGGTCAGGAAATATGCAAGATCAAATGGAACGTGAGGCTTATTTTTCCTTTATCCTAAGCCCTTTGTACTCTAGTGTATGGCTGTGTTTTTTTGGCTTGCAACAAGAACGTGTTCAGATGGGAAGGATTTGTTGTGACTGAATACAGTCCACAGGACAAACAGAATTAGCAGAGAACAAGGGTAATTCTTGGCCAGTGAATCTTCTACATGTATTGGACGGGCTAAAATTAACATGGATGTGGACTAATTTGAAACAGAACCCCTGCTGGTCTATTGTGCCAGAAATACATGGGGTCTGTCTTTTGTTATAGATGGCTTAATCAATAACTTCAGGGCTGCAGGCTGGCCATTCTCCTCTGCAAATAAGGGTTTGAATGGATGTAGATTGCTAGCATGTCAGTGTGCTTTTAAAATAGGCTATGGGACTTGTGGGCTTAGAAATTCGTTATCTGGGAAATGCACAGAAATGGCTTGGAGAACAAGTGAATGCAAAGAGGTAGGAAGGCAGGCCCGTGCACCGCGGGATTCAGAACATACGGCCCAAGGAGTCTTGTCTTGTGGCTGTGACAATTGGCCTGATCCAAAGCCAAGTGAAGTCAATAGAAACAGTTAAGTGAACTTCAATGGGGCTTTGAGCAAGCCCCCCAAATCCATATTATTATAAAGAAATAAAGCGGAAAATGCAGCTTGGGTTTATTGGTACGCAGCTAGCCTGAAGCAGATGAAGTTTGCGACTCTGATACCTACAGCTGCAAAACATATGTCCATAAACGCAATTATCTCATTCTGGGCAAAAAAGGGCTGTGCGGCCTCAGCTCGGATTCTGCGCTCACGCAAACATATGCAGAAATAACTCAATTGAAATGAGCAGGCCAGGTTTGCCATTGCAAGCTGAAGTTTTGATTTTGATGGGGCCTGTATCGTCTGTCTGCTACTTCCTCCTTGCCCCTTGATACCACCTTGTTGTGAGTTTACACCCTAAGATTTTCCTTGCCCTCGATAAAGGAAATAGCTTATCCGCATTCTCTTCTGCTTCTGCAGTTAGCTTTTCTTTTGCCGTTTTATTAATATATGTTTTCATAGTCACTTAAATGCGGCTTTTGTTTTATTTCCTTGAAAACTGCATTTAGCCCATTAGAGGGGCGTGTGTTTTGGTCCCTTTATATTCTAATTCATGAGCTGTAGTTGTGCGACTGACCTGCCCTTTCAGACTGGCTGGATATAAATAATTTATATCTAATTGCAAACTTTACTCAACATAAATGTCAAGAGGAGTACAGTTCAGGCAATACATTTTGAAAAATAGCTGGTACCTCATCGCAGTTTTAAGGTCGGTTTGGTAACCGTTTATTTTGTTGTAAAGGGAGCAACTGCAAACATCTCTGTTTTTCAAATGAGCAATGATTCATTGACTGAAGCACGTTTCTTTGGCCCCGTTTAAACTTGGGTTTGGTGCTAGCGGACAGAGTAGCCATGTATTTTGGTTCCTCAGAGGTTTTTCCAGCTTTGTAAGTAGCGTTAGGTATCATTGACTTTTTCACTGGAACCCATGAGCTCCTCTGAGACGATGTTTTCCACGATTCAAATCCCCCCTACAGCGATGTCACTGAATGAAGGACAAGCATGAGCAGCAGCGTGCACATTACTTTGGTGTGGTATTGCATAGCTTTTTGCTCACTTATTTCATAAAGCGATAATTAGCTGCAATTAGCAGCTGTCATGGTTTTAGGAGGGATATTCAAAACATCCTTTGTCTTTTGCATTGTGGATTTTAAATGTTATATTTTTATGCATGAAGCTCCAGTGGCTGTTGGACAATTATGAGACGGCTGAAGGAGTGAGCCTCCCCAGGAGCTCTCTGTATAACCATTACCTGCGGCACTGTCAGGAGCACAAACTAGATCCAGTGAACGCCGCTTCCTTTGGAAAACTGATCCGCTCCGTGTTCATGGGGCTGAGAACTCGACGCCTGGGAACAAGGTTGGTATGCAGGGGGCTCGTAGTAAGGGCTGGGCTGGAAAAGTGGTACATTTTGGTTTTCTTTTGGTCTTTCCCTGTCCATTTTTCTGCTATTCCTGGAAGATCATGGCAGGAGCAAGTTTCTGAACTGCCACTTCATCAAATTAAAGACAGGATCCCATGGCACAAGACACGTCTCCCTCACTGCAAGCTCATTCAGTGCACTGGATGGACTGGTGGTGATGCACCGTCTTTTTTTCTTCTTTTTTTTTTTATGGCATCACCGTTTTAACTTGGTGCAGATTGTTTGAGAGGCTCCGTTCAGTGCCCTTGATGTTAGGTGGCATGAATCCAACACCTGCTATGGTGGTAAAAACTCCAGTGGGCCATTGCTGTCACTTTGTCCCTCTGGAAAACCTCAGTAGGATGACCCTTTCAGAGAATTGCACAAGGTGTAAGTGCTGTTGGTAAAGGCGTGGAGAGCCTGCTCTAAAAGGCAGTTTATAAAAAAACAAGTATCATATATAATTGAACTGTTTTCAGTGGCTGCAAAATGTTCTCAAGCACAGCGGCTCCTGACCTTTGCATTTTTCAGGAAGGAAAACCATTGCCTTCTTCTTTCACAGCCAATGCTAGCAAATATTTCTCACCTTCTGTTCCTGGGGCAGAAAGTTTTAGTGACTGTTACTCAGCAGTCAAAGCTCTGTTAGACCCAGGGAAACGGCCAAGTTGTATATCAAAGGGAAAACTGCCATTCTGCGCTACGTTAAATGTCATGACAGTTTTAACGTGTCATGAGGCAAGGCTCCCCTGTCGGCATGAATCAGCTGGGTCATGTTTTTTTGGTAACAAAATGAATTGCAGGTGTGGTGCTAGGGCCAGATTCTTGCTGAAGAGACTTCACTTGGAGTGCTGGAGCATGTGGGTGGACAGACGGTTTCCAAAGGCATCTTTATTCTATTTGAAAGTTGGCTTCATAGTAATAAACACCATTGTCTTAGAAATTAAACACCCAAGTTTCACTTTGATTCACAAAGCCAGAGTTGTAGCAGATGGAGAGGCTGCTTTCCAATCTGGAACTCTTGCCCCTACCTGTCCCAACAGCGCTGCAGTGGAGCGAAGGCATTTTTCGGCGAGGTCCGTCACTAATGCTCCAGACTCTAGCAACTCAGTTGCAGTTAAAACAGCTTGATTTTGATCTCAGTTAAAACAGAGTAGCTCTGACTTCTTCAGTCCGGTTACTCTGTTCCAGATGAGAACAACATCTGGCCCCAAATCTTTAGACTCAGGCAAGTGATTCAGAGTTCCCTAAGGTGGAGGCAGGGCTCTAGCCTTTCAGACTTGGAGCACACCAGGCTGCATTTCATTAGCAGGCTGGTCCTTTTAAGAAGTGCGAGGACCCTATCTAAAGCTGAATAGAGTAAGAGCATTCGGCGTGTGATGGTAACGGGTAAAATGGCATTTAAAGCAAACAAATCTGTTAAAATGCCAACTGGATGTTTCCAATATATATCCAAAGTGTCTGACCAGTGTTACAGATGCATCTGATCTGAGGGAATATGTGGCATCCATAAAACTAGTAGCCAGAACGGAGAAAGGAACCTTGATTTTTTCTTTTTTAATGGAATAACATCTTTATTGCAAAAATAAGATGGATATTCAGGTATATAGACAAGGACCAAAACAGATGTGAAAGCACCAGGCCAGCTGTGAAAGCACCAGGCATACAAAGGGGGAGATTTTGACTCCTTCCAGTAATTTAGTTAGAATTTAAATGCTTCCGGAAAAGTTCTTTAGAGGAGGATGGTTATTTAACCATGAGAAGGCAAAGATATTCTATTTACAGTAAAACAAAACATCCTGTGATTCCCTGCAATCCTTGTCTAAGTTTAAAAATGGTCAGAGCCAGCCAGAAAATAGGATTTGATTTCTGCAAGGAAATTCCAGCATTTCAGAATTTGCTGTCCTTCCAAATTGGAACAGAAAAATGAAACTGCAGAACTTTCCATGGAATGGAAATTCAAAAAAAAAAAAGGTTTCATTTTGATCCCACGCTTTGGCATTCTTTGAAGGAGTAAGGAATGATTAATGGCTCCTACGTTCCCTTATTAATATCAGCCATGTGCCTTCAATAACAGAGCCTTTCATTAATAATGAAAGTACAATAGGTCCCCTAAAATATGAAAGTCAGGTGCAAGCTAGATACTGAGCTGTTCTGCAGATCTAGCCTTGATATAGGTGTCTAAATAGGAGTGGGATGCTATTAATAATTTGGCCCATGTTTGCAGGCTCTGGGTGCTTTTGAAAATTTGATCTTTAAAAACAATTGAAGTGGAGGGTGGGTGGACTGTAAAGAGTAGAGTAGAGCCAAGCAGAAACAGAAATATTAAACTCTCATGACCACCTACAGAGATAGCTAGCTAGATAAATACATGTAATAGTTATTTAACTTAAAGTCGTTTGTTTAGGTTCACGGACATGACTTGAGCGTATTTTAATTGGTTTAAGCATTAGCTATTTGACTTACATTATGAGAACTGAGCGTTTAATATACGGTTGGCGAAATGACTCATTGCAGCAACACAAAGCTAAAAATAAAAATAATAATAATAAAAAAAAAAAATCTCCCCTTCAGTAACCTGGAAAGAAATCATTCCTGCCCCAGGGACAGAAGGGGTTCCAGGCGCAAACGGTCCTTTCTCTGAATGACTGAGGCTGGCGGGTGAAAGCATCATTAGATTTAAGAAATGTTCAGGCTTTTCAACCAGTAGTAGTGCCAAAGAGACAGAGATAGCAAATTGTAACTTTTTCTAATCATCGGCAGTGAGGGAGCACCTCTCTGGGAGGCTCCTTAGTTACAAATTGGCACCATTTGCTGGAATCTAAATGAGAATGAGTCCTCTCTCGCCCGTGGCCGTGTTGTTTATCCATCTCGTTCGTTTAACGTTTTTTCTTTGTCGGTTACTGTACCTCTACAAGGAACTCCGGTTCACGGGAATACTCGAATTGACATAGCCATGTGCAATGCTGAAATCTTAGCGGAGTGTCTTTTCATCACCCTTGAGAGCTTGCTTCACTGACCAAACAGACCACAATAAGTCTCAGCCTTTCAAAATCTCATATGGGTTTATTTCATCCATAAACCCGAACCACCCCAAGCACAAAATGCATAGACAGCAGGAAACCTGGGGCTGGAAACTTCCACGGATTTTTCTTTTCCTGGGTGAAGGGCTTATCTAATTTCAGATACAGAAATCTGACCCTTTAAAGGAATATTATTTAGCAGTGTAAACCCAATCCTGTTCAGTTTAGCTCACAGGGGAAAACGCATCCCAGATCTTTGCAGCATTCTTTTGAATAATAATTCTAACACTTGTTTCTTATAGTCTAAATGGTTTGGGTCTCTTGAGAATGTCTTGCATAAAACCCTTCAGAAATTACAGTGAAATCATCTGGGAACTAAAATCTCAGCTGCACTATTAAAAAAACCCAAACAAACCCAGTTACACTGATGTCAAAAGCAACTCTTCCCAAGTCTGAGGCTGGTGCTGGGAGCTCAATGAAGGGGCAGATGTCTCCCCCTCTGACTGCAGCAGAAGGAAAAAAGATGCTGGAAGGACTGAGAAGTGGGCGGGCGGGGACCGGCCAAGAGCATTTCCAACTACACTCTTCAGTCGCTGGAATGAGTCAGCTCTGTTGGTGCCAATGGGCGTTGAATGCAGCGCAGCCAGGATCAGCTTTTGGTGCTTTCAAAACACAGTATTTATGTGTTTGTGTGTGTGTCCGGATGATGCCACAGCCACAAATATGGCCAAAATACCTAAAACAGGGGCGGGCAATTATTTCTGGTGGAGGGCCGCTTACTGAGTTTTGGCAAGCTATCGAGTGCCGCATGACAGGCAGTCAAGGGCAGATAAATATACATTTTCTAAATTTTTTAGGGATAGAATGGCCTGGTGGGTCGCATCCAGCCCGCAGGCTGCGTTTTGCCCACCCCAACCTAAAGACCCTTGCTCCATTTTAAGGACCGGTCTGGCTTCTCATTGCAGTCAGCGATTAAGCCTCCATTGATTTCGAGTATTAAATTGATCTGGCCCAAAGTATTTTGACTGAGTAATCTGCTATCTGTCCTTGAATAAAGTCCTTATGAAGTAGATTGAAAAAAAGGTTAGACTGGGTCTAGGCTACAAAATAGTAGACACACTGGGCGCATGTTCCGGTGCATTTTAAGAAGCAATAAATTATTTTACTGCCCATTAAAGTGTCACATAAACCGTGACATTACACTAATGCACAGTAAAATGGTCTCCTGCACGTTAAGCATCACTAAAAAAGTGTAAATGTGCTACTGCAGCCTAATGCACATTAGTTCAACACCTTGCATTGGAGGTACTAAATTGAATGCGCCTTGGAAAAGGCGCATTAATGCACGTGTAGATGCTCCCACTGCTAGGTAGACATCACTGCATCCTGTTTTGCAACATGATACCACATTTAAGCAGAGCTGGGTGCTCTGTTCAAAGAAATCTTATAAAGGGATCCCTGATCACAATCAAAACACAGGGTCTTACAGCATCAACTCCTGGATCTTATATATGGCAACATTTGAAAATGTGTGTACCACTAAATTAGGGTCCTGACATGCTTCTAGAACAAAGTAAATCTGTTCACAGTTGGCGTCTAGGTTCAGACAGAAGTGGTTCCAACATGTAGCAGAAAACAGATGCGTGTTGCAACAAATCATTTGTACTGTCAAATCATTCACCAAGGCCTAAAAGTAAATTGCGGGGGTAACATGTCATCTCCATTGAGTATCTGACATCAAGGTTTTAATGTTATACTTTCAGAGGAAACTCAAAATATCATTATTATGGGATCCGTCTAAAGCCAGACTCTCCGCTCAATCGCTTGCAGGAAGACACCCAGTACATGGCAATGAGGCAACAGCCCGTACACCAGAAACAAAGGTATGTGCCCGGCGCTGCTCACCCCATCTAGCTGCAGGCATGAAGAATGGTCTCCCCCCAAAAAAGCAAATGCTTGGGCTCCATCTTTCACAGCACAGGCAGGGAAGCCACGAGCTAGGATGGGGCAGGTCAGTAAATTAAAACATCTGTATAATTTAAGTGATAAATTACGGCTGTTTGGTAAAAGTACCCATCCTACACATGAGATGGAGCCAGAATAAAGACGCTTCAGCAGAAGTTCTGACTCCACTGGCTCTTCTTGCCTTTTGCCTGCTCTGTGCCAGGGGTTTGAACTCAGCTTGCCTGTTGCTATGGTGAACGCTACACTATATCCTCAGTGTTTTTAGGATCTCAGCTACATATTATTATCTGTGCTTAACCATTAGAAGGAGTCCTGATTATTTTTTTTATAGAACATCTAGTGCGAGAAATTCAAATGGGTTGCTGTTAGTCTCCCATCTGGTCACTCCAGGGAATTTTTTTTATTTAAAAGGCATGTGACACAGCAACTTTGGCATTTCCTTTTGGCAGCTTGGGCACTCTGACTTCTTGCTACTACTCCCGTAGCTCCCCAAAAGCAAAGGGATGACTAAGCCAGCTTCAGAGTTTTTTAAAATGGTCTATTTTGGACATCGATAATAGTTAGGTCATTTATTCTGCTTTTTGCCTCCTCCCATGAGACAACATAAGCGGATTTGATCTTGGTACAATTAAGTTTCTAGTCAAGTGGGTAAATCATAGAAAATGAGGGCACCTCAGGAGGTCACATCTAGTCCAACCCCCTGCTCAAAGCAGGACCAGCCCCAACTACATCATCCCAACCAGGGCTTTGTCTAGCTGGGTTTTGAAAAGGATGGAGAGTCCACAACCTCTCTGGGTAACCTATTCCAGTGTTTTACTACCCTCCTAGTGAGAAAATTCATCCTAATATCCAACCTAAACTTCCCTTGCTGCAACTTGAGCCCATTGCTCCTTGTTTTGTCACCTGCCACCACTGAGAACAGCCCAGCTCCATCCTCTTGTGAACCCCACTATAGTGTGCCACAAGGCTGTTAGGCTTATGTTGCAAAAGAAGTTGCCTTCTTGTTTCTTGAAAGAAGCAGGGTTATCCCTAGGAGATGCACAACATGGATGATAGATTATAATAATCCCCTTCACATAGGCTCTTATGAAAGTCGTGTGTGAAGAATGGGTTAAAATTACCTTTAGGTCTAGTTTCCTGCTGACCCACTCATTCAGTGCTGCAGATTGTGTAGGTCCAGCCAATATATTAGCATTAAAAATACTGGCCACACTTGGCTGTTCTCCGTGGCAAAAATTCATGAAATAGTGGTGTGCGCTTGGCCCTTCATTTCCCGTGTTAGGAGTTCCTGTCTCGTCTCTGGAAAACACCCCCAGCAATCTCTTCTTGAGATGTAAAACAGCATTTGAACATGTATTTACGTGTCCATTTTAAACTTACAGAATGCTGAATGGCAGCGTAAGAGTGATGTTGTAGCTGTGATGGTCGGGAAATTATGAGAGACGAGGCTGTTTTAGAGTGATAGCTTTTTTGGACCAACTGTGTAGTTGGGCTAGAGTTAGACAAGCTTTTGAATGCAAGACATTCTTCATCTGAATGTCTGGCATTTGAAAGCTTGTCTAACTCTAGCCCCACTACACAGTTGATCCAATAATAGCCATGACATTAAGAAATCCTTGTCTTTTGTATAAACGATGAATGTGTAGCATAAAGCCAATATAGGGATAATGTGATATGGCTGCAACCACATTCACAAAAGGCTTTATAGGCTTCCATAAACAGATTACAAACCATGCTTGCAAACAATCTGTGGACCTGCTGTGCGTTCTGATGATTGATCAGCCATTTATTAAATCTGTTTATAATTTATAATTTATAAAAGGATTAATGTATCCTCGCATATCAAATGACCAATGCTTTTTTTTTTCCCAGTGCAAAACTGTTCCACTGGTATGTGATTGATTTTTTTTTTTTTTTGGTGTGTTAGAGTGTGTGCACACACACGCATCCCATGTATTTGTACATTTAAGTGCTACATAATGCAAAGCCAGGCTTTGAATTCCTAGGTATAGACCGACGCAGAAAATGGACGGCGTGGCAGAGAGCAGCTCCAACAGCGGTTTGCACAGTACTCCAGAGCAGTCGGTTGCAGCTCAAAGTCAGCATCATCAACAGTTTATAGGTGAGACCATTCCCCTGACATGCCCGAATTTCTAGGAGGCATCGCTAACTTCTAACTTGAAAAGTCTCCTCCTCTCTCTCAGCTGGCCCAATCTATTACTCTTCTGGGTGTCTTCTTTTTTTTTATCATTTTCCTGTTTTACTCTAATAAGTACTTCTGGTGCTACAATCTTTGTTTCATTTGCTGTTTCTCTTCCTAAACACCCTGCTACACGTTCAAATTAAAGCTGGATAGAAACCAGCTATCGAGTTGTTACACATATTCAAGTACTAACTTTACAAGCTGTTTGGTTCTTTTTATAGCTAGATAGTCATTTTTATTGTGTAATAATTACTTTGCACCTGTGGCTGATCTAAATTTATTGTACAATTAACCAGTTAACTGTGTGAAAGTTACTTTGCACTTATGGCTGGTTTTACTTTGCATGTGTGACCTGTCTAAATTTACTGCATGATTTAACAAATGAATCGTGTAATATATGTCATGGGCAACAGGGGCCTCTCTCTTAAACTCACAATCTGCACAGATTTTCCTCGTCATGTTGCAGAGATCTCATGGGTAACTTGTTTCAGTTCTTAAAAATAGCATGTATTTACACATCTCTTATTGTGAAACAGCCATCTTTTCTTTGAAATCCTCCATGCAGCTTGGTTGAGCTTTCAAACATAGGGAAAAAAATAACAGCCTGAAGTATTTGAAAAATGGAATCATGATTTACCTTCCATTTGCACCTACCGTTGTAGCTGGGCAGCACAGGCATTTGTACCACAAGTTCATTTTAGCACAGATGTAATGAAAAATTAGTTGGGGCAAATAACAGAAATATAACACCCATTTGCTGAAAATTGCTGAGCCTCCAAAAGTTCCAGACTTGATTAGAGATTGCAGCAAAGGTTCGTCTTAGTTTTCAGTTTATTGGAAATCTTTCTCCTGTTCTTAATATTTAGGGAAGCAAAGTTTGTGAGATAAGACGGTGACTTATATTAGACCAGTGATTTTCAACCACAGTGACATGAGACCCTTTGAAGGGTGTTGCAGCAAGTATGAAGGGATAAGTGATGTGTGAGGAGATGCAGAGATAGGGGCAGGCTCAGGCTTTCCCTCCCTGGCCATTCCCATACCCTCACTGCCTGGCTTCTCTGCAAGGAAGGAAGCACTGTAATAAATACGTTTAGTCTTTGAAATGGGATGCTGCTCAATTCACAAAAGTTATAGGCAAGTGGCTTATGTCTAAAAAGGTTGAGAACTACTCATTACATAGACCAAGTTATGTAGGTGAGGCTTTCTTCAGACAACTAGCAGAAGTTTCCCGATCCCAGGCCTTGGTTCTCGTGGGGGCATCAACCATCCTGACATCTGCTGGGGGGGCAACACAGCAGTGTACAGGCAAATTTTTGGAAAACATTAGGGACAAGATCCTGGTGCAAGTGATGAAGAGGCCAACTAGGGGCCATGCTCTTCTTGACCTGCTGCTCACAAACAAGGAGGAATTGGTGGGAGATGTAGAAGTGGATGGCAGCTTAGGCAGCAGTGACCATGAGATGATTGAAGTTAGGATCCTTCCAAAAGGAAGAAAGGAGAGCAGCAGAGTATGAACCCTGGACTTCAGAAAAGCAGACTTTGACTCCTTCAGGGAACCGATGAGCAGGATCCCCTGGGAGGCCAGGCTGAGGGGGAGAGGAGACCGGGAGAGCTGGTTGTATTTTAAAGAAACCTTACTGAGGGCACAGATACAAACCATCACAGCGTGCAGGAAGAATAGCAAATGTGCCAAGCGACCAGTTGGCTTGGCAGAGAGCTCTTTGGTGAGCTGAAATGCAAAAAGGAAGCTTCCAAGAGGTGGAAGCTTGGACAAGTGACTAGGGAGGAGTATAAGATTATTGCTCAGGCATGCAGGGATGAAGTCAGGAGGGCCAAAGCACAACTGGAGTTGCAGCTAGCAAGGGATGTGAAGGGTAACAAGACGGGTTTCTACAGGTATGTTAGCAACAAGAGGAAGGTCAGGGAAAGTGTTGGGTCCATTACTGAATGGGGGAGGCAGCCTAGTGACACAATGAGAAAAAGTCTGAAATACTCGATGTCTTTTTTTACCTTGGTCTTCACAGGCAAGGTCAGCTCCCAGACTACTGCACCAGGCAGCAGTTTGGGGAAAAGGCAAGTAGCCAGCAGTGGTGAAAAAACAGGTTAAGCTTTTCTATTTAGAAAAGCTAGATGTGTACAAGTCCATGAGGCTGGATGGGATGCACCCGAGGGTGCTGAGGGAGTTGGCTGATGTGACTGCAGAGCTGCTGGCCATTACCTTTGAAAACTTATGGTGATTGGGGGAGGCCCTGGATAATTGGAAAAGGGCAAATATAGCGCCCATCTTTAAGAAAGGGAAGAAGGATGATCCAGGGAACTACAGACTGGTCGGCCTCACCTCAGTCCCCAGAAAAATCCAGGTGCAGGTCCTCCAGGAATCCATTTCTAAGCACCTGGAGGAGAAGGTAGTGATCAAGAACAGTCAGCATGGATTCAGCAAGAGCAAGTCATGCCTGACCAATGTGATTACCTTCTATGAGATGACTGGCTCTGTGCATGTGGGGAGACCAGTGGACATTATATACCTTGACTTTAGCAAGGCTCCTAATAGCATCTCCCAAGCATTCTTGCAAGCACACTAAAGAAGTATGGATTGGATGAATGGACTGTAGGGTGGACAGAAAACTAGCTGGAGCAACAGGCTCAGAGAGTACTAATCAATGGCTCGATGTCTAGTTGGCAGCTGGTATCAAGTGGAGTGCCCCAGGGGTTGGTCCTGGGGCTGGTTTTGTTCAATGTCTTCATCAGCAACCTGGAAGATGGCACAGAGTGCACCCTCAGCAAGTCTGCAGATGGCAAGCTGGGGAGAACAGTAGATGCACTGGAGGGCAGGGCTGGGATTCAGAGTGACCTAGACAAATTGGAGGATTGAGACAGTTTTGTGTCTAGTTCTGGGCCCCCCACCACAGAAAGGATGTGGACAAGTTGGAGAGAGTCCAGCGGAGGGCAACACAAATGGTTAGGAGGCTGGGGGACATGATTTGTGAGGAGAGGCTGAGGGAACTGGGCTCATTTAGTCTGGAGAAGAGAAGACAGAGGGGATTTGATAGCAGCCTTCAACTCCCTGCAGGGGGTTGCAAAGAGGATGGAGCTGGGCTGTTCCCAGTGGTGGCAGATGACAAGGAGCAATGGGCTCAAGTGGCAGCAAGGAAGGTTGGATATTAGGAAAAACTTTCTTGCTAGGAGGGTGGTGAAGCACTGGAATGGGTTACTTAGAGAAGTGGTGCAATCTCCATTCTTGGAGGTTTTAAGGCCTGGCTTGACAAAGCCTTGGCTGGGATGATGTAGTTGGGGTTGGTCTTCCTCTTTAAAGGGATCCATGAGAAATAAAATCGGGCACAAGAAGAGTGGGAACCAAGTTACTTTCCTTTTAACCAATTTGTGGGTTGGTTGTCTCAGTTTTTCTTCTTTTCAGACTGTCTTAACAACAACACAAAGACAGCCATCTCTAAGAGTTCGTTAAAATGCAGTGGAGAGGTCTGCCATCCAATTAAATTTCCCATTGTAGTCTTAAAATACCAAAGGGATGTTTCTTCAGACTTTAGAGAAAATATAATGGGAAGCACATTATAAAAGTACAATACATTCATGTTTCTTTCCTTGTAGCTGTGATAAAAACATTCTCGTTTCTCCAGTGACTAAATGGCCTGAGGTGTTTTTTTTTTCCTTTAAAGTACAATTGAGTGAATCATGGAGGTATTACATTAACAGTCTTGCTTCACTTATCAGCCATTAGTTATTTGAAATGTGAAATATAGCCACCAGCTGTTGCAAAAACTCATCCTAAATTGCAGTCCTAGAAAACACTGAGTTCTGGTTAAAATTCACCATCTTTCCCAAACTTTTTCCCTAGATGTAACCCATGGCTTTCCTGAGTTCCCAGCACCTGATCTTGGAAATGCCCTCTTGCAAGAAGGGGTCACCATGAACGATATAAAGACTCTTCAGCTTCTTTACAGACGACACTGTGAGGTGATCATTCAGGATCTGTTTTTGATACAGGGCCTCACTTTCCGTGCCCTTCCTACTCCAGTCCTGCTCTCGTAAGAAGCTGAGTTCGGGACAAGATTGTTCCCAGTTGGCCAACTATCGTTGGCCAAGTTACCTCCTTGTCATGTGATCTGCTTATAGTCTGATGTTCTTTAAAACACCACGGGATAGATTGTTCTCCTTTGTGTAATCTATTGTCCTCCCATAAAGCCTTGTCATAAGCATGCTGTCAAAGCATTTTATTGGTTATCTGTCTTTTTAGGCCACTTTAGATGTTGTGATGAATCTTCAGTTTCACTACATTGAGAAGCTGTGGCAGTCCTTCTGGAGTCCTAAAACACCACCTAGCGATGGCTCCACTCCCATGCCGTCCAGGTAGACCGTACACACCTAATTTTGCTAACTGAGTGACCCAGTTCTTAGTACTGTTTTCCCTTTTGGAGACCACTGTGTTTAGCTTTATAACTTCAGTAAGCCTTTTGATTTGCCTTACCGATCTGCAAGGGTTGCAGGTATTTAATACCAGGCAGGATCAGGTGCTATCCTAGGAAAAGAGTAAGAAATAGATTATAGTAATGCAGGGCCGGGCAATTATTTCGGGCGGAGGGCCACTTACTGAGTTTTGGCAAGCCATCGAGGGCCACATGACAGGCAGCCAGGGACAGATAAATATGAATTTTCTAAATTTTTTCGGGGCCCCGCAGGCTGGATAGAATGGCCTGGCGGGTCGCATCTGGCCCGCGGGCCATATTTGCCCACCCCTGTAGTAATGAAATTTCAAAAGCAGAGCTCTGTGAAATGCAGTAGAATTAATGGTTAATGAAAAGATTTTACAATGCATTTATCTGACACTCTCGATGACCAGAAATGAATCCACAATGGATGTAACACCATGGGTTTGACTAACAGGCATGGGTTGCTGTTTTTGTAGAAAGCCAATATGAGTAGACAGTTATAACTCTACTGAGTGTTGTTATAGAATGACATCTCAAAGGCAAAGATCACTGTGACATTTAGACCAACTGGGATACTCATTCATGTTGCTATCAAAATTAAAAAAATGCCTTGTGTCCTGGGGAAGATAATGACAAACTATGCTACTTTGATCTTTCTCTTTGTACTCAGGCCTGCCTCATCTTTATTCCCTATTCTCCCCTTTATGCATTGGTAACCTGCTGCCTGGAGACAGGGAAATGAACAGTGAGCGAAAATAGATGAAACTGAAAAGGTCTCTTGTTAGAATTGCGTTGAAGTCCGTGGAGTAACCTCTTTCACTGAGCATAGTCAGTGCTGCTGTTGTATACTCAGAATAAGGGTTGTGAAAGTTTGGGAAATAAGGAGAAAAATCCCTTTGTTCTCCTAATTATCATAAAATTATTGTCTTGTCCTCAAATAGAGCTCTATGAATGCATCCCTACAAAGAAGCAGTGCAACCCCATTTCTTATTCTGAATAATTTTTGGTTAATGACATGTCCACACTGCACAATGCAGTGCCATGTGGAGATACCCGCGCTATGAAAGGAGCTCACTTGGGCACCAGAAGCATTGTAGTTGTGTTAGCTCTGAGAAGTAAAATAAATTAGCTTGGGTGGATCATGGGTAGGAAACAGAAATAAGCATGCATTGTAATAGGGATACAATTGTAGAACATCAAGGTGTCATTAAAAACTATCGATCGATCGATCGATCGATCGATAGATAGATAGTTTTTAATGAAATAGAGATAGATAGATGGATATCTTTATAGAGATATAGATAGATGTAGATATCTATCTATCTATATCTATATATCTTATTGCAGGGATGATGCACAATCTGGGAAGACCCAAGCCTCTGTTTAATATAAGATTGACCCTACATGTGCTTAACTTTATGCACTGAGAGTAGGTCTGTTGTCTTTAGTGAAACTCTTCATAAAGCACAGAAAAGGGCAAAAATTGCTGCGTGTACAAACACCCAGAGTCTCTAAAATTAAGCCTGTGTATGTACATATCTGCAGGGTTGGGGCCCGAGTGAGTAAATTGCAAAGGCAGATGGCATTGGCTGTTGACAACCTCAGCACGTGGCTGAGGACAGGTAGCTGGCTAAAAGATACTTGTCATCCCAAAACGCTGCCCAGTGTCATAAAAGTTGGGGCTCTCCCTATTCAGTATCTCTTAGCAAAGCTTTTTAGCAAAGAAAATCACCCTGGTTTTACAGTTCGTTCTACAGATAATGAACTTGGATATAAATAAACCTTTAAAAGGAAGTGGAGCAAAAACCTTTAATTCAGATATGACACAATATGCAAAATACAGTTCTATGAAAAGCAAAGCATGGTTATTCAGCTTTTATCCTTTTGCTAAAAGAGGATGCCAGTGCACTTTCATTATGTCAACAATGAGGGATGTCTTAGACAGTGAAGTAGCAATTCAAATGTGATGCCTTGGCTCCAATGGGTTTGGTGTATCCTATAAGGCAGGCACCTCCATTCCCAGCGCAGTATTCAAAAGGTTCTAATTTGATTTTGTGCATGTTCATTAATAAGATGTCAGCTTCTGTTTTTGTACTGCTTAACCAAATGTTTAGTGGCTCAGTCATGCAAAAGACCTTTTGGTTCATCTATAAAGTGAAATTAATGCAGGCAAAGTTGACCTTATTTGCTTGAAGGCAGTGCCTCGTGTTCTTAGCACAATATGGAGTTGGCTTTTCCTCTCTGGAAATAATGTCAGTGTTTGGTCTTCAGGCATGTTTGATACTGATTGACAATACACCCCTGAGAGTGCATGTTAATCTGATTGTGTGTCTTGCATGCAAAACTTTCAGTCCACATGACTGCATCAGTATAAATGGAATAGGTGGGCCATGGAAGGGGTTGGGATTGTCGAGCATTGCTGTATCATGCTAGAGGAAAGCACTGAAGGAAGGTTAGGTATCCAGGTTGTAGCCATAGTGGTGTAGAGGCGAAAGGAATCAAAACTCGTGGAAGAGGTGATACCTTTTATTAGACCACTAGATATTTGCAAGCAAGTTATTTGAAATTTATATGGAAGTTATCCTATTTTAGCCACCTTTTAAAATGACAAGTTCATAATTTTACAAGAAGGAAGCATTTTACCACCTGAAACACTAACAGCAGGCTCCTGCCATTGTTGGAGTGAATTTGCATCTCACAGAGACGCACAGATACCTCCCCACAAAAGAAATCCCTACCCGGAAGAGCTTTCCATCTCTTCACTCTTCTGTGAAATATGAAATGTCATAACCTGATGGTAATATGCTTCTACGTCTTGCTTACCACCAGACAACTTCGAGGTAAAAAGACTTTTTCAACCTTTCTCTGTGCCTAACTTGGACAAAATGAACTATTCCAAACAAGAGATTTTACCACACCTTAGGGCTGTCCTATGAAATATGAATTTGCATTTCAACCTAGGAGAACTTTTATAATCTCTGCTCTCTCCTATGCGTGATGAAGGGTGTGCGCGCCCAAAAGCTTGCAAATAAATAAAATAATTTGTTTGCAAATATCTAATTGGTCTAATAAAAGATATCACTTCTACGAGTTTTGATTCCTGAAGGAAGGTTGTGTTTTGAGCTGCATTTTTTAGAAAGGGAACACAGGAACCACTGAGACAGAAGGGAGAAGGCAACTGTTGTGGAAATGTGGGTTGGTAGTGACCTGCGACCAATCTCCAAGACTTGGAGACTCTGACTGAGGAGGAGAAGATATAGATGTGAGATGAGATTTCAGCCAGAACTGTCCAAGTCCAGGTTCAGAGGGATGAATTCCCTGAGGCTGCAAAGGCCTTCCTGGTGATGGAACATCACCTCCAAAGGGAAACGTGAGAAATTGTCTTGCCCTACAAACTCCTTGCGTTAGAAATACAGAACAACTGTTCACACACCAAATGAGACTGCTGTTAACAGTGTGTTACTCTCTGCCATGCAGCGAGGAGGAGCATGACGGCATCCTCTCAAAAGACAAGCTGATCACTTTGTGTAAATACGAACCCATCTCGAAGTGGATGAGGAGCTGCGATCACATCCTGTATCAGACCCTGGTGGAGATTCTCATCCCTGACGTGCTGCGGCCTGTGCCCAGTGAGTATCTTGTGCAATGATCAGAGCAGTATTGACAGCCCGGACCCTTGTTCATTTTTGTTCCTTCACGTTTCTTGCTGTCTTGCTCCTGAGTCTCAACAGAGATCAATGAGTCACCTTGGCTGGCTGTCACTTGCCCCAGATTTCCATTGCGAAGGCTAATTTAGAAGGCTTTTGTTTTGAATTGGGGCTTGTATCTTAGAGCAACAGCAATCTCTATCTGTAATTATTCTTAGTTGTGCAGCATATCATGGCTCTTGGAGACATAGATATATTTTCCTCTCCTTGCAAAATTCAGTTCATCACATTAGCCCAGGCTCAAGTTTTGGCTCGGAGCCAAGGTGAAAGACATAGGCTTAATATGCATGGACTGCATTTAAGCACAGTTAATCCTCATTAGATATTTTCTTAGAGATGTGTCTTTCTTTTATGTCTGATTGTTCTGACTGTATGATGCATCCTGGACTTTTTGGGGCAGCTTCTCTCTTTATTGGTTCATAGTCCTTGGGGACTATCATTTGTCTAAGGTGCTGATTCAACCAGCCACCTGAGACTATATACTAAGCCTCACTGAAGGCAGTGAGAATTGAGCATTGGGTGTTTTGCCAGATGAGTCCATAATTCATTAGTTCAAACTCAGCCCGAGTCAATACTGGAAAAAAAAACCTGCTAGTCAGCGGGTGCCGCTGGCAAGTTGCCGTTGTCAGTACACCCATGAGTAGGCAGAAAACCAAAGCAGCCTGCCTTGCCTGACTTTTGCCAGGTAAAAAGGTTGGTCTGCTAAGCACCAGCATAGGATGCTAGTCAGAAAAGATGTGGCCTCAATTTCCTGCCTTGCCATAAGCTACCTATGTGACCCTGGTAAGCCACTTAGTCTTTGTGTCTCAGTTCCCTGTAAAAAGGACCAGCCATACCTGAGTGATGAGAGCTGCTCGAGAGCTATAGCAATCAGGGCTATAGAAGTATTTTAAATGGATCATTTTAATAGAAAAAAGCTGGGATTGTAAAGCTCAACTTCTCTGTTGGCCATCCAGCCATTTCCCCCAAGTTCTCACTGCTGCAGGGAGCAGAGCAACAAGGAAGACACCCTTGCCAGGTTGCCTGGTCTGTCCAGGAAATGCGTGAGAAGAGCGGCTGCTGAATTCCTGGTACCTCTGCCTCTTTTACCAATTTGAAATTGTGGGCAAACGGCAATTTTTTAAAAGAAGGCTTTTATTTTCATTTCACTGCTATTCCTATCCCTAGGGGTTCGATTGTTTGCTACAACCCCAGCACAAAGATTGCAAAAGCTTTTGTTGTTCTGACCTGACATTTGAAAAATACCCGATGAATTTTCTTTTGATTTAAAAATCAAAAACAAAATAACACACCCACGACTGCTTTTGCAGTGTAGCTTTATAAGAGAAGAGAGACCCAGATCTGAGGAAGTGTGGTAAGTGGATTGGCTCTCCTAATTCTGTACTGGACAACAGAATAAGTGGCCTGATTTTTTTAGAAGTGTTCTTCAGTTTCCATTCACATCAGTACATCTCTACAGATTGGAGCTCTTTATTTAGTTGTCGACTTTAAAGCACACTTAGGAGCCTATCTTTAGGGGTTCAGGTTTGAAAATATTAGCCACGGTCTTTATTAAAACCCTTTTATTAGCCCAGCAAGTACTTCTTGCATGGAAGCCTAACTATCCTTATTGTGCTGAGTAGACTGGAAATGGTCCTCACTACTTAATTACTGTTCTTTGCATGTGTACATCAAAGAGAACAGACCCCACTAGTAACAGAAAATGTTTGCCTGTTCCTTGAACACTAAAAAGGAGCTCTTGGATTTGTTGTATGAAAATCACAGCCTGATATGCCTTTCAGTCCCATAGCTGGCTGCATTCTTTTGATTTCTCTTTAACTTTGCTGGTCTCCTGTGGCACTAAATCAAGATATGGTTGTGGATCCCATAACCGTTGACTGCCAGAGCAGCCTTAGTTTGACAGCGATCGCTCAAGCCCTTTGGAAAAGCCCCTCTAACTGATTTCTCTCTCGTAGGCACTTTGACACAGGCCATCCGCAATTTTGCAAAGAGTTTGGAAGGTTGGCTGATGAATGCAATGAGTGACTTCCCACCACAGATAGTCCAGACAAAGGTAAATGGACAAAGGAGTGAGTTATAAACAGGGCGAGTTTTTGGTTGTGGTTTTGCACTATGGTCCCAATCTACTTGACTGGTTCCCTGGACTGGCATTTCAGGCTCATGGCAACGGGTCCACTGGCCTCCCTTCTAACAGTGCAGCTCTGCTATACCCCATCGCATCTGCACTGTTCACCTCTTGTCCAGCTGGGTGTGCATCAATCTGAACCCAGCATAATAAACAGCGACCCAGGACTGAAATAGCAAGACATGGGGAGAAACCCCTTTCACATCACTGCAGGCACTTAAACATTGTCAGATTCCTTCAGGGGACATATGATCACAGCTGCTGCCTCTTGAGAGATGTGTGGGGCCACGATTTGCCATTTCTAATTCCAGGCTCCAGATGTAGGACCCGCACATAACGATTATTTAGGCACCATGTCCATGAGCAACTGCCACGTCCTGAATTAATAGATAAAGCATCTTGCAGCAGACTGTCTGCAATAGACTTCTGCCCCACTCGAAGGAAGAGCAGGAGTACAGCCAGTATTGGCAGGCCCGGTCCAAATTCACCGTCTTCCCTGTTGCTCAGTTCTGTCTTTGTTACATAAGCATTACATTGTCTAATCTGATGCATTTATCCAAGCTTTTTAAGTTTTCCTTTTGTTCTCACACATGATTGCAACATGCCCCCATCCTGCTGACCTGGCTTGCAGGGTTTGTCTTCTGCCTGCTGCTCCAGACAAAATAAATGGACAGCTACAGGGAGATGCAGCTGGTTCTTGCAATGGGCATGTTGCACTCACAATGGCTTGCAGACACTGGAGGAAGCAGCAGCAAAGGAAGAATACTGTGCATGTATTTGAGATCCAGGGGTGTCTGAGCACTTGCAGTCCAAATATTTTGAAAGGTCCATGTGTAACTGTTATGGCCCGTGCCCGGGCTTGCTCTGTTACAGGTTGCAGTAGTGAGTGCCTTTGCTCAGACATTACGGAGATACACATCCCTGAACCATCTGGCTCAGGCAGCTCGCGCCGTGCTCCAGAACACTTCCCAGATCAACCAGATGCTCAGTGACCTCAACCGGGTGGACTTTGCCAATGTGCAGGTAAGCAATTTCATGAGGCTTTATTTGGGCCCAGTCACTTGGGCTAGGGACAGACATTACACACAAACTGGTTTAAGTGGTCAGAAACTGGTTTAAACCTGTAACAGATGTTCAGTGCACATAAACCAGTTTGAAAATGGCTGAAACTGGTTTGAGATAAACCTGGTTGAATATAGTATCAGACTTAACTGATTTGGGTCAAACCAGTTTATGCAATGTCTGTCCCAGACCCCTTCCTGGTTTAAGTTAAACCAGAGTCCCCCAGCATCCTGGCATGCTCTCTGGGCGGGGCTTTCTGCTCCACAGCAGAGCTAGCTCCGCCCCCCTGCTCCCTGGCTGGAGCTCTGGCAGAGACTGCAGGCATCTGCCTGGCTTCCCCCTGCTCCACTCCCCACCCCTCCCTGCTCAAACAGGGATTCCCCCCTCCCCTCTGCCTTACACAGACACCTCTCAGCATTAGCTAGCATACCACATGCTGACTACAGTCCATGCTGTGGGAGATGGGACAAAGGCAGACAAGACAGTGCCGGCTTACAGCTTTTTGGAGCTAATCAGCCAGTAGTTGGTCATGCCCCTCTGTTCCTTCCTTGGAAAAAGTTGTTTAAGAAGAGCTTGAATGAATGAGAGAGACTGTTGTTTTGTTTGATGGGCTGATAAATGCTAACAAATCTCTGTGTAACTCTCTGCTGTGTAATTCAATGCTCTGTTATCAAAAGTGAGGGTGGGGAGGGGGAACCCCTACCTAAATCAGAGCATCCTGCCAGGGCCTGGCCATGCCCCCCTCGGCTCAGCACTATAGAAGGGAAGGGAGGGAGGGCTACTCTTGTTCTCCCCAGCTTCTAACCTGAGCCACTGCAGGCATGTGCCTGTATTTCTTCAGTTCAAAGGGGATGTTTGTGCAGTTACAAACCAGTTTAGCCTAGCCAGGTTAGACTAACTTGCGAAAATTGAATCAATTCAGGCTCAGGCTTTTTGAATGTCTGTCCCAAGCCTTACTTCAGGGATTCTCCAACTATGTTGGCCTGTGGAGAGCTGGTGTTTCACATTGTACTGGTCTCTCCTCATTCCCAGCTGCCTAAGCAGTACTAAAAGAAGTTAAAGGCACATGAAACACAGTATTACTTTTCCAGGGAAGTAGTTGCTGTAGCTGCTAAAGGCACGTCATGAAAACCTGAATTGTAGAGGCAATTACTTCATAAGCTGAGGTCTGTGCTCTAGATATGTTTAAAAAGACCTGGTTTGGCTCTGACTTGGAAACTTTTCCTTTGCTAGAAGCACAGTCACACTCCCGAGTTCAGGCCCACCAAAAGTGAACAGCAGTCCTTGCTTGGGCTTATAACCCTTGATTCCTAGAATCTCCCCTTCTGCCCTCCCAGGAGCAAGCCTCGTGGGTGTGCCAGTGTGAAGAAGGCACGGTGCAGAAGCTGGAGCAGGACTTCAAACTCACACTACAGCAGCAGAGCTCTTTGGACCAGTGGGCCAGCTGGCTTGATAACGTTGTCACCCAAGTTCTCAAGCACCACGAGGGCAGCCCCAGCTTCCCCAAGGCCGCGAGGCAGTTCCTGCTGAAGTGGTCCTTCTATAGGTACGTTACCTTCTTGTCCTGGAAGCACATCTGACCCTGGCTGGGGTATAAAAAGTGTCTTCTGCTAAATCACTCTGCCCTGGTGTGGAAGATTCAGGACAATGGAGATTGGAGGAACCAAGACAAGGAGGGCCTCAGTCTCTGAAGTGGGATACTAATCCAGGGGGTTATTATGGAGATCTTCATGTGCAGGATGAAAGTATAGTACTGGCCCTGCTAGAACATGGTATTCCTTATGCAATTCCTTGGTATAGAGTTCACACCAGTCACAATCTAGTTCTAAAACATGTCCAAAATATTTTGTTTCCCAATTGCTCTCCAGCTCCATGGTGATCCGTGACCTCACCTTGCGCAGCGCTGCCAGCTTTGGTTCCTTTCACCTGATTCGCCTGCTCTATGACGAATACATGTTTTATCTGGTAGAGCATCGTGTTGCCCAGGCAACAGGGGAAACGCCGATTGCTGTAATGGGAGAGGTGAGAACTGTCTGTGCCCTAGTAACAGAACCCAAACCCAGCACGGCTTAAAGGGACACTGCCAACTTGAACACGACACCGAATTCAGAACATGGTTTCTGAAGGGCCTGATAATATTTTGGTGCCTAACCGGAGGTACCTGTGGCCCTGACTCATGGCATCTCCTTCTTGATTGACTCAATGGGAGCTACAATGCTCAACCCCTCTGCCAGCTGGGCAAAAGTTGGCTCAAAACGGGTGCTTTTGCTCCCCATGGCTGGAAGGAAGTCAGGTTTTCTTTTCATGTGATTTGTTTAGTGCATCCGATGGCACTTTGGGGAGTTAAGTGCCCATCTTCAACTGGCTTTCAGTGGCAGTGAGCACCCAACTACCCAAGGCCGCTCTTCAAGCTTTCTTTTTTTCTCTCCCCATTGGGTTCAAGAGAGAAGAAAAACACCCATACATTTTTACAGATCAGAAAACATGCAAATAAAACCATCAGATTTGGCACTGATCCTTGGACACAGGGGTCCGTACCTGCAGCAGTTTCCGGATTGCTCCATAAGCTGACTAAATGCAGTATGACTGTGTCCATTTAAAGGGTAATGGTCCCAATATGAAATGTTCCATAGGACAAGTTCTTGCTGGTATCAATAACCTATTAGCTTAAAATGGGTTAATTGAAAACGACAATTTCTCTATGCACTCCAGGCTGTCAGAATATGCTTTCCTCTTCATGCCATTCACTCAAGGAAAATCAGCCAGGCAGTGCCCTCTTCTGCCTAGAGTCGCTCCTAATTTGCTTCTCACCAGGGAGCCCACAGCTGTTTTTGGCAGGTTTTCAACCCCGCAGGGCATTATCTGCACTCCAAAAATGTTGTTTTCATTGAAATTTAAGGAAACGAAATGGCCTCGGGTTACTTCTGTTTCCACTTTTAACGAAAACTAAACTGGGGCTGTTACTGCTTCACAGTTTGCTTTCTCTTCATTAGACTCTTGTAAATATTTTTATATTCCATAAACTGTCAAAGAAGGATGATTCTGGAAAGCAAAAGAGAACTAATCCCATCCTCCCATTTAAATTCCCCACAGTATTATTATTGCATATTGTCTGGCTCTGCTTTTCATGGATACATAGTGGTGCACTCATTACTATAAAATAAGGCACGTCAAAGAGTAAGAGAGGAATATTTATCATTGCATGGGACCTGGCTGTGGAAGCTGATACAAAAAAAGGGATCTGACTAATTCAGCTGACGTAAAGTTGCTATTTAAAGATGGCAGACGCATCGTGAGCAGTGTTTGTTATCATCCATTGACTGCTGCTAGGAGCAGAGTGGAAAGGATAGGGGCCCTAATATATGCAAAGTACCTTGGAGCCATGGACTCGGTGATCTCTGAAAGGCCCTTCCAGCTCTATGTTCTCAGTGTTCATGCCCATGAGCATAGAAGAAACCAGTACCTGAGTTTGGATGCTGGCAGGTCACTCAGCACCGGTCATTTAGCACCTACAAAAGGATCTGACATTTGCCATGGTGGGCTTAAAGCCCTGTAAGCAGACATCCAGGCTTCACAGCTCAGCTAGCCCCCTCCTTACAGAGCACATCCTTGCTGTGAACTGCATTGCTATCAAATCCTGGATACCTTATTTATGTGAGCAGATCGGCTGGGATAATGGTGCCATTCCTACCAGAGTGGTGTCTCCATCACTAGCCCCTCCGCTGGCACAAATTGAGTCCCTTGACGGGAGTCTCAAAACGGTGGCCAAAGGTTGACTGGGCCATGGAGAGAACACCCTCCCCTCTGTCCTGAAGATGGGCCCTCTCAATCAGAGGTGAGGGCAGCATGAGGGGACCTCTTGCTGCTGCTGCCTGCTCTGCCTACAGAACCAGGTAGTGCCTTTTACCATCTGACCCCGCTTCATTAGCATCTTGCCGTGCCCCGTGGCGCACCTGTGTCACATGCAGTCCTTGTCCTCAGAGTCTGCACAAGTGGCATGACAGTAAAATTGCAAGAGACTGGTATATCTCACTCAGCAGAGCATTTCACCGGCTGGTGAGGACGGCCACAGTAATGTCCCTGTTGGCTGTTGACTCTTCAGTTTTCAAACAAAACACAGGACCAAGCCTCTGTCAGTGGTGGTCTGCTCTGGTTTCCAAAATGGACCACCAAGCTTCTCCTTTTACCTTTGCAAGCCAGCTCTGCTCCTTGATTTGGGGATTTTGTGCATGCTGGCTGAAGGCTTGCTCCTGGATTTTAGACAGGAACCCTCTCCACCCACCTACAGCAAGATGTGGCCTGTACTGATCAAAGCCCTGACAGCTCTGAACAGTCTCTGAAGTGACCCCAACACATGCAGTGCTTGGAAATGAGCCATTGTGATTTGTGGTTTCTGTTAAGTGTTTTAAACGACCTGTCAGAGCAGTTTGGAAAGAGCTGGCAGGTGCATGCCGGTACCTCCTGCCCTCTGCTCTTCAAACCTCACTCATCCAGAATCTCTTCTTTTTCAGTTCAGTGACCTGGCCTCCATGTCATCAACGCTGCTAGATAAAGGTATCTTCCAGCTATTGGCATCTTCTCTCCTAAATGTAGGTCCCTTAGCCTAGGGTTTGGGCTCACTGGTTGGGGAGGGGGATGCTACGCTCAGGCACTCGCAGGGCACGATCCGTTTCCAGAATGCCCCAGCAGGATAAATACTGGGAACCATGCCTTGAGGCACCTTTTTCCCCATCTTCTGGTGATTCAACATGCTGATCTGTGAATCGCCCTCTGCAGATGACATCAGCGACTTGGGAAGTGAGGTGGATGCAGACGCCCGGAGCATGGGCGAGCCGCTAGTGAAGCGAGAGCGCAGCGACCCCGGCCACTCGCTGCAGGAGATCTAGAGCAGAGACCTGGGCTTCCTGCAGCTGGATGAAGACTTTTGGAGCCAGGCTTGAAAGCTGCAAGCCTGAGGATCCTAGTATTCTGCGCTATTAGTGCCTCTTAGTTTATCTTCATGTTTACTTCTATTCAAGGCAGGGTGGAGGGCAGTGCAAGTGTATGCAAAGGATGCAGCTGTGGGGAAGTGGGTGGCTGTTTATCCTTGTGGGCAGGCTGGAGTAGAAGTCTGCTGGCTATCTTTCTTTGCGTAGAAGCAGCACAGTTGACGGGTGAAGGGTGGTCCAAAGGGCCACCAAGGAGAGGACAACACCTCTCTCATTGGGAATAGATTGAACGCCTCTGGCTGCAGGACATTGTGGAATGAGTGGCTGAGCCATGTTTAACTGGTTGGATTGCTTTGGAGTACAGGGGAGTCAGGTGAGTGGCCAAGGGGGCTTCTGTTTCAGGGGGGTGGGGTTGGGTTTCTTCCCTATTCTTTAAGACTATCACTGTGATATGGAACTTGGACTAACCAGTGCCCACAAAAGACACCCAGCCCACCTGCCGTGCCTACCACAGTCCTTCAGGACACGCTCTTTCTGGCCCTGCCTTTGCCAAATTATTCACACTGTGGGACTACGATACAGCATCCTCTTGTACCTACCTAGAGAGAAGGGCTCCGTGCTGCGTGCACATCCCAACTGGCAGGGTGGCAATGTGGTGCATGGTTCAGCATGAAGCAGCTTGCCTCCCTGCCTCGTGTTACCTGCCGTGCACCATTGCTTTTGGTCTGTAGATGACCCTGTGACTGCCAGGTAAATGGTTCTGAATCCTGCCGCTCTCCCAGGGGCCCCTGGGCCAACCTATCCATCCAACTCGAAATACCAAAGGACTCCGAGGAAGGGCCAGCTGGTCACCAAGCCAGCTCGTCGCCCCCTGTGCCCTCACGCTAACCCTTGAAAGACAAAAGGATGAAGGTTGCAGATCTTCATGGGATAGTCCAGCTTAAGAGGGAGCGTGTCCAAGAATCTCTGCACCTACTGTGCTTTAAAGGTCAGGGCAGACGTCTGGTCGGTTTGCTGAATGTATGGCCTTGGGCGCAACTGATACAGCGCACGAGCCTGTGGCATGAGCACAGATGCCAGGGTGATATTGCAGTGCCTTAGGGAGGATCAGCATTCCTGCTTTCCTCTGCCGTTCTGGTTTGAACTCACACAGCAGTGCCTGTCACTTGGAATACGAGGTCTGAACATGAGCAAAGCAACCCATTTCCGCACCGCGGTCACGGACGCCTAGCAGGGAGCATTGGCCGCGTCCACGGTCACCACAACGGTGGTAGCTCCACGCGCTATGCCACTTGCAACTGCAGATCAGTCTCATGGCTATGACCAAACCCAATGGACATGCGTGACTTTGGGTATGTTTGGTCTCAACATGTATATTGACACCAATGTGTCCTGTAGGGTTCACGTTATGTCATGAACTACTGTGCGGGGCATGGGGGGGTGGGGGGCTGGGAGGCGGGGGTGGGGAGGGAGGGAGGGACCGTTCGATCATCAAACCAAACTGCGCAAGAAAAGTGCAAATCTCTCTGTAAATAAATGTGGTGTTATAAGTAGCTTTTATTATGACTTCTGATGGGTTTTTTCCCCCCCAGAACTTGATGTGAGATTCCCCCCTGCCCCGATCTTCTTGTATGTTTGCACATCAAAGTATGTTCTATCAAAAATAATGCATATTAATTCAAAAAAAGGTACCGCAGTTGCAGCAACACTTTACGATAATTGCTAATGGGACCCGAAAGGAAAACCATGCATCAGCCGCACATATTCCTACAGCACTGTACAGTAGACTTGTTGGCACTGGGGTGTCACAGGTCAATGGACGCCTTGTAAATCAAGGCAAGGAGAGAGAAATGGGAAAGCTGGGGCTGACTTGTAAATAGGGACAACGCACATTGCCCAGTGCAGAAGTTGAACCTTCAGTGATAGGTTAAGGCAGTCAATCGAGCCAGCCAAGTCTGACATTTCCTTGCTCCTGCAGAATTTGATGCTAATCGCAGCTGGTGGGCTGGGTCCTGTTTGCGGCTAATAAAAACTAAGCATGTCAGATCTCTTACCACAAAAGTGGAAGTGAGAATGCAGTGGTGTTGCACAACGCTGCACAAGCTGCTTCGATAGATACCCAAAACCAATAGGCACAAAATTCCCAGGTAAACGTGAGCAGCAATAAGCATGTATCAAACGCCATCCTGCAGAATAGTGAATGTGTGTGTCCACCTCTTTCGTGAGCTACGCAAGCCGTAGCACAGTCAGATGCAGCTGTATTTTGCTGCTGACATGCATGGGCTGTCACCGCAGGCTGTCAGATCCTACAGTTTGGGCCTCATGTTTCAGACCGTTTCACAAGGCACACTTAGCCTCCTGTGTGCGAGTTCAGCATGAAGTAGCAGCTGCATCACAGCCAGCATCTGCCTGCCTGGCATGTGGGTTTCTGCTGTGAAAAAGGATAGGACCCACCGATGGACTGGCAACCCAGACCGATGCCTTGGGTCTTAGTGCCACACTCCAAATCTGATCATGGTAGTGGGACGAGGGGGAGAATCCAATTGTTGGGCACGCTCTGCAGTGGAGTGCGAGGAAGACTTCACCTTAACCCTCGGTCTTGTCCATAGTGTTAAGTCATTTCCATCACCCTGCCTTTCACTCTCCTCGTGGGATGGGATTTTTGAAAGCACTTGATCCGACTGTCCCCACTGAAATTGTGCCTGCTGGTTTTGGTAGGAATGCAAGTCAGCTCAGACTGAGGACAGCTCACGATCATCATGTGTCCTCCTCCAAATACCCCGTCAAGCTGGCAGAGGGAAGGGAGCGGGAGGTGCATCTGTACCGCAAGTCTCCGAGAAGGCCAGTGCATCCCCGAGGGTTTGGGCCTGCCCAGGGAAACTTTCCTCCTCCACAAGCTTGCAAGACAGTGGCTAGCATTGTCTGCATCGCATCCTCCATTTCTGAACACCAGAGCTGTTGTTTCTACAAGGCACAGTCGTGCTGGCTGGGTCGTCATTCTTTTTTTAACATCTCCTCTGCTGAAATACATATGTAAATCACTAGTCATTAAAATATCAAAGTGACAAATATGGGAGCGTGTAATTTCTCTCCCCAGAAGAGCAGGTGAGAGTTCAAAGCAAAAAAAAAATGCTCGAATGCAGATCTTCAAGGCACGGACCACCAGCTCCTCTGAGCGCACGTGCTGGGAAGGTCAGGAGGGAAGAAACGTGGTTCTTCTGGCTCAGCCTGGCTCCTTGGTCCAGTTCCCTCCCTTCCTTGCCTCTGCCCATTTAGACTGCAGCCTCTTTGGGACAGGGACTTCATCTCCTACTGTCCAGCATGGGGGGGAGGTTCCCCAACCACAGTTGCTCCCAGGACCTCCATCCAAAATGTGATGCGCAGCATTTAGTGCAGAAGAGGTTATCATCATGTGCTATTGCCAGTCCTGCCTGGACTTGAGAAGCAGCTGCCAGAGGCAGCACCCAAATGGGATGGGGGAGAAAAGGCAGCACTGAACCCACTGCTGCTGGGCTGCAGCCGAGGGAGTCTGAGCCCCCCCGCAGCCATCTAAAGCAAGGGCAACCTGCAACCAAGGTAAGAGCTGCTTGCGACCGAAACAAGATCAGCCAGATCATTGTGAGCTCCAGGTCTGCGTGTGGCCAGAAGCAATGGGGGAAGGGGAAGGTGGATGGAGGTGGCAGCCCCCCTCCTGAGATGTCACAGGAGAAAGAGGAGAAGCAGAGAGGTTTGCTTACAATCCCCTGATTAGTCGTGTCAGCAAGGCTCCGCAACCAGCCCCTTGCACGTGCCAGTGCTTTGGGACAACACAAAAAGCGTGGTTTAATTACAGATAGGGGCAATGGGTCTATGGGTTTTGTACTTTCACCAGTAGATCTCAAAGCGCTTCACTGAAATCAGGCATCATCCCCATTGCATAGATGGGGAAACAGGCCCAGAGAGAGAGGTTTGCCAAAGGTCAGCGTGCAGGAGTGTGGTGGATCCAGGGGACAGAGCCCAGGTCTCCCAGTCCCAGTCCAGCAAGGTGTTCTCTAAACCACTCTGTCTCCCTCCAAGTGATGGGATGCCATGGGATCTGGTGGACAGGGGGCTCCTGACTCTGCCACTGATCCACTACATCACCTTGGCCATGTTGCTTCCCCCACTCAGTGCTTTGGTTTCCCCATTGGTAAAATGCAGACAGTGACAGCAACTTCCAGGGCAAGTGAGGCCAAGCTTGGTAGGACACCAGCTCCCTCGTGTGGGTATCCAGTCACCTTGAGCACAACAGTCGCCAGCGTTGCTTTGAGTCGGTGGGGGGAGATTTCTCATCTGCACCAACAGACACTGCTGAAGAGTCCTGGAGCACATGGGCAGACAGCCACGAGCCATCCCTGAGCTGGCAGAGCCCACCCGTTCTGGCTGCTGGGCTTTCCAGGCCGGCGTCAGGCCCTCGTTATTGGAAACTACAACCAGGGGCACTCGAAGGACAGTCGCTGCCTCCCTCCTGGGCCCGGGGGGAGGCTCTTCCACCCTCTGCCCAGGGCTGCCTGGAGTCGCACCCAATACTCATTCTGTATAGCCAAGAGCTATTTAGTGCAATTAAATCAAACGTACCCCATAAATGCTCCAGCAGGCTCTGTCCATGTTCACAGCAGCTCCCGCGGGCGCAGGGACACCCATTCGGTTCCATTTGGAAATGCGGTTTGGTCATTTCCTGCTACTTACACATTAATCTCTGCCCACCACAAGGACTTCTCACATCTATAAGCCCCAACGGGTCTTCCTGTAATCCTCGGGGTACACGGGACCAGAGCTTCTAATTTCCTTTCCCCATCACCTCTTCCCCCTGCCCCAGCCAGGTACTTTCTCCATTCACTCCTCACTAAGTCTGCCAGCAGCTGCTCAGTCTCCTCCATGGGACCCTCTTCAGCTTCATCTTCCTCATGCCACAACCATCTCCTGAGGGCGGATCAGGCTTGGGGTGGATCCCCGGAGGCAGCGGTGCCAGCCACCTGCCCCTCCCCGCTGCGGGGCTCAAGAGCCCAGGGGCTTGGGAGCACAGCACAAGCGAAAGGGAGCCTTAGTGGCAGGTCTGGCATCCTTCAGCATCACCATCACGAGCTGGGAAGGGGAGATTCAGGGCAAACCCCATGCCCCGCCTGCAAGGGGGCAAGCAATGGCTGGGCGCAGACGACTGCCACTGCAAAGGAGCAGCACAGACAGACAACCGGCTCCCAGGCACAGCCACGTCCTCCCTGCCACACCATCCATCTAGTCACTGAAGGGCTGCAGTGAGCTTGGCTGGCCTGCTTGGTCCACCCCTACATCCCAACACCAGGAAAGGACAAGACCAGTGGGGCTAGAGGAAGCAAGGGTCGTAGCTGCCACAGGGCAGGGCCTCTGCTCGGCATCGCTGATCAAGAAGAGAGAAGGTGGGACAAGGCAGTTCCCTTTAGGATGCTCAATAGCTGCCGTGCTACCCTCGCTGGCACCGAGAAGCAGGGCCTGCGGCAGGGCAGCAACCGCCCTCGATCAGACTGCCCGTCAGGACCCAGTTTCCACGCTAGCTCCCCAGCGCCCACGTCTTGACTGCCCGTCCCCCCGCACCCTGCTGGCTCGCTTCCACCCATGGACAACCGGTGTGAAATGCCCCCGGTAAGAAGGGGTGATGGGGCGGGGAAGAGGCATTGCTGCTTCGTTGTGCACTTTGCAAACGGCTGCACCAGACGGAGCGGATGGCAGCACCGGCAGCACACGGCACGGCTTCCTCTCTCCTCCTGCCAGACTCCAACTTTGCAATAGGTGACGGCCCTTCACACAGATTGCTGCGAGCCAGGAGGGCTGGCTAGAGGACAACACAGCCCTCTTGTCCCAGCTCTTCCCTGGTCACCAGCAGCACGAGAGACTGGGACAGGACTCGGTGACCCCCGCCTACTCATCCGTCCCAATGTCTTTTTTTCTCCATACTCCCCTAGTTATTCTACCCCTCCAGTCACCTCTCTCCCTCCCTCCCAAACTCGGTACCGGAGGTTACAGGAGCTACACACCCCCCGGCGCACACCCTGGTTCCAGCATCTTTGCTCCCTGCTCGTGAGCTAACACCCTCCCCAGCCCGCTTCAGATCCAGGACCCCCCAGCACAAACCTGTGCAACCCTACCCCAGCCTTCATGGGTCTGGTTAGACCCAAGCATCAGGCAGGTTTCAACTCCAGTCCCTAACTCGAACCACTGCACTTCACCCAAAGGAAGGGCATCAAGGGCTGCCTGGCCATTTGCTCCTTGGGGCAGCCGGGTTTGCAGACCCTCTTGCTGGGTGGCAAGGCCTGGCTGCTAGTCACATTCAAAATGGGCCTGGAGAAACAAAGCCACCTTTTACCCTATTTCTGCTTCCCCCAGGCCCTTCCTCATGATCACAGCGGGGGGAGGAGGAGGCTAGCAGCTGAGCTACATTCATCACTTAAAGTGGCATCAGGGATGCAGACGAGGACCCCTTCAAAAGCACTCAGGAAGGGCTCCCAGCTCTCTCACCAGCTTGGGCTTTCTCTGTAGCTCTGGGCACGTAACAGCCCAACCAAGGAAACCTACTGCATCCTATTGCATGCAGCCCTTATTCCTGCTAATCCCCCTCCAGCTCAGTGCCTTGTAACAGCCCTCCAAGTCACACCTGCTAAAACAACCACTAAATCCCCCCCCTTCCAAGAAGTGGCTTTGCCCTGTTTCTGGCCTGAGAGCTCAGTAATACAGGCCAGGTGCAGCTGGTTAGCCCGAGGACACATTTCACCTGGATGCCTGCTCTCCTCTCCCAGGGCCCACTGCAGTCCCAAATCCCTGTAGCAGCTTTTCCTGTGTGGCTCTGGCTTTTCTTATAAACCAGGGCTCGGGAAGCACAAGGGGTTTTCTCTGTTCCAAGGGGCTTCAGTTTGGGCGAGGAGGGAAGGAGACCATCTCTTCAAGGCCTCTAGGATGTAGTGCCAGAAGCCGGTGGGCTCTTGTTGCACTGGCAGCCCTGTGAAGCAGGTGAGCAGATGGGGATGATTTGGGCTGGGTTTTCTTTCTGTTGGGACACATCCCTTGTTGGTGCCCTTCACCTGCTTGGGTACAGTAGTGGCTTCTGCCAAGGTGGGATACATGCCCAGGTGCCCCGACTGCAGGTCTCTTTGGTGGAAAGTGTTTGAACAGCCTCCGATTGTTGTTTCTCTCTTGTAACCTCCCAGATGAAGTGCCATGTTGTCCCGTAGCTCCATGGTGGCCTTGAGGCTTGGCTCCCAGCCCAGCTGCAGCACCCCAGTCCAGGTGCAAGCAAACCCCTTCTCTGCCCTGCACTTGCTTCCGCGCAGGACCTCGCTTCTGCCCCCGCTCAGCCAGGAGGACTTCTTTGAGAGCTTCGATGGGTATGTGTGTCCTTGCAAGGGAGCTGGTGTGACTGGTGCAGTATTGCCAACTCTCTAAGGTGCCCTTGTGTCCCATCTCCCGAGGGTGCTCACATGGCAGGGACCTGGGCATGCTAGGGTAGATCTGGGGCAGTGTTAATGGGCAGCCTCCATGCTGCTCAGCCTGCAGCACTGCAATATGAGAGAGATCAAGGCTTTTGCATCCAAAGAAGCAGGAGGCAACCTGATTTCCAGGACACAAGGGAGTGGGGAAGTGTGCAGCACAAGCTTTTTGGCAGTGCGGGGGGGAAGCTCCTTTTGGGGTTGTGAAAGACACTCTGACACAATATGCCGATGGATCCCTGTTTAAGTCTCTGGCTGCTGGGGAGGAATTTGGGTTGGTACCCAAGTGATGCCGGTAAGCCGGCTCGTCCCTGTAGTTCCTACTGTAACTGTTCCAGTTCTGGCATGGCTTGCCAAGCCTCGTGCAAGTGCAGCTAGTTCATGCTCTGCATGTGTGTCCCGGCTAGGAGGGCCGCTAACCTTGCACGGCATCCCTGCTCCCTTGTTCCTAGGAGCTTCTATGATGTGAACGATATTTTTGGGGGTGACTCGTTTGAGTGCGACTGCTCCGTGCCCGATCCGCAGCTGATCAAGAGGATTGTTTCTCAAGTGGAGTTCTACTTGTCTGATGAAAACCTCGCCAAGGATGCCTTCCTCCTGAAGCATGTCCAGAAGAACAAGATGGGTTTTGTGAGCATCAAACTACTGACCTCTTTCAAGAAGGTGGGTAGAGCCTGGCACGGACAGGAAGAGGCCCAAAGGTAAAGGGAAGGTAGTCCTGGGCCTAAATGTCGAAGCCAGTTATGAGCAACCGAGTCAATGTATTGATGCCTTGTGCAGTCACCACCGTGCATGCTGCCCAGCTCTAGTAAAGCTTGCAAGAGGGCTGGGGTTAAACTGGGTCGCATCACCTCTACCCTGCCCCTCCAGACTGATATGGGGCTCCTCTCCCATATTGAACTAACCATCCTAAATTGCTGGTTGCTATTAGCTGATTGCTACCATGGAGTGGGGGTAGGTGGAAGTGAGTGGTTTGCAGAGTATAGTTTCATTCATAGTTTTCATAGTAGCTGGGGTCAGGAGGGACCTGAACAGATTATCTAGCCTGCCCCACTGCCACAGGCAGGAATGAATGCTGAGTACTCCAGGACTTCCAGATGAAGGTGCCTATGCAGATATTGCAATTTCTTTTTGAACATTGTTATCAAAAAAGGCCCCTTCATAGACTGTTTCTCTTCTTTTGAAGCCTAGGAAAGAAGTATGGATGGATGGTACTAGGCACCTCCTTGGGAGCTTAGCTTTAACTCTTGCATTTTGAACAGCATTACCCTAGGCTAAATGGCCAGACTTAACCTGCCCTTTATGGGAGTCTAGCTATTCTACCCACACCCCCAAGTCTCTGTAACTTAAAACAAAACTATAAACACTCTGAGATCTTGGCTTATTCTTGGCCATTCTGTTCTTGGGGCTCTGATTTATCTAGGGCCCGGTGCTGTACTGGGTGGTGTCGGTGACCGCTTCCCTCCCACGGTCACTAAAGGCATATGAGCCCCTTGGCAAAGCATGCTCCACTTGCCAGCTCATGTGCACTAGAGTTGCTAGTGTGAAGAAGAGGAGGGGAGAAAGCCACGCTCTCCATGGGCTGAGCTGATCAGGGCCTCTGACCTGCGCAGGTGTCTATCCAGGCACCATCTTGTTCTTGGTAATACTCAAAGGAAAATGATGCTTACCTTCTTGTGCAACAGGTGAAATACCTCACCCGAGACTGGCGGCTCACTCTGTATGCCCTGCAGTTCTCGGAGCGCCTAGAAGTGAATGAGGAAGGGACCAAGGTGAGGCGGAGAAACGCCATCCCAGAGTCTCTCTTGAGCATCCCACCGAGCAAGCTGCTCCTGGCCTGGAACCGCCTGCCCCAGGAGCAAGCCCTGTCCCTGCCGCTCCAAAAGAGCTTCATCGAGACCATCACCAAGATGTTCAGCCCGTTCGGTGCCATCACCTCCATCCGCATCCTGCGGCCCGGCAAGAAGCTGCCGTCGGATGTGAAGAAGTATTCCTTCCGCTACCCCGAGCTGCTGACCAAGTGCTGTGCCTTGGTGGAGTACGAGAGCCTGGAGAACGCCAGGAAGGCCTACGAGGAGCTGAACCACAGCCAGGGCTCGCTGGGCATCAAGGTGGTCCGTCTCTCGGGGAAAGGCTCCAAGAAGAAGAGCGGGGCTGAGCAAGAGGAGGCGGAGGAGGTGGAGCTGGCTGGCAAGCCAGGCTGGAAGCCGCAGGCATTGCCGGCGTCAGAGAAGATGCCGTGTAGCGCGGGAGACTCCTTCTTCTGCAGCTCCTCGGAGTCCGACAGCACGCCGACTTCGCCTCCCGTCCTAATGCAGCAGTATCTCTCTTCTCCGGCGTGGCCCGCCAGCAGCCTCTGCAGCTTCAAACCCTGCTTCTTCAGCACCCCGTACTCCAGCCCTCTTCTCTCCAGTAAAGCCCTCCAGTGCCCTTCATCCCTGGCTGCCGAGCTGGGGAGCGGAGGCTCGTCCAGCCTGAGCACGAGCACCAGCCCCGAGTACCAACGATTTTCTGACTCCTGCTGGGACAGCGGGATCGGGTCCGGCAGCTCGTGGGTGCAGCGGCGACGCGCGGCAGCCCAGAGCCCGCCTCTGGAAACCAAACCTCTGCTCTGCAGCCCTCTGGCACCAAGGAAGGTGCCCGACTCCTTCGGCCTTCGACCGGGTGTGATCCGTCTGCCCCACGGGCCGGATGGGACCAAAGGCTTCTACAACAGCATCGGGAGAGGGAGGCTGGTCCTGAGGCACTAATGCTACCGCTGCTGCTTCTCTCAAGTAATGTAACCTTTCTAATTTTTTTTTTTTTTTTTTTTTTTTTCCCCCCTCCCCACCCTCATGGAGCATTTTGATTATCTGCTAATGATGTAAGTGCAGCCACTTAAGAAGCTGGAGTGTGAAGTCTTGGCAACTTAGGGATTAAGAGGAGCGTGCAGTTAGTCGGCTGGCAAGGTGAGATGCTGAGGCTGATGCATCGAGCCAGCATGGCTGCTTCCATCTCGGTGCTGTCTAGTATCTAGACACCTTCCAAAATATCCCAGCTCTCTAGCCGAGACTGGTGACAGCTTGGGGCCCAGAGTGAACTATAACCCTCGACTAGTAGTCGCTAGTAACTGCAGACGTATCTCAACCTGCACCTATTGCAAGCAAGACTCAATGGCTCGTTCCTCTTTCCGATCCAATAATGTTGCCTTCGGTGCTCTGAGCAATGCGTCATGTTGGGGGTTTCTGCCCCGCTGGTTCTTGATCTTCGGCTTGTGCGACCAGGCTGGAGGAGGAGGTAACGGTGCTGCAGAGCTGTAGTAGTAGGTTGTTTCTTGCGGGGGGGGCGGTGGGACTTGTCTGTAATTTGGCAAAAGAGGTTATGGAGATCAAATGTTAAAATGATCAATAAAGAGAGTGGAAATGTTCCAGGCACGTGTGGTAGCACTCCAGCTGTTGCTTCCTCGTTGAACACTTCTTTCACAAGAGCCCTCTCCGGGGCTGCGACCGTTTTATTCTCCTTGGGGGGGGGGTATGCATGTCTGGCTCATGGCACCAATAAAACTGGTTGTGATTCGATACCTGCACATTTGGATATAGGAGAAACTTCTTCCTTAGTGACCTGAGGCCTCTGACACACCTAGTGTATCACTCTTACTCCATCCAGCTAATGCCTGACAAGTTTGGGATGAGAAGGGGATTTTTTTTTTTATTTTTTTTTTTTCTTCTCCTCCAGCCCCTCTCCCCATCTCCAAACACCTCATGCATTCAACTCAAATTGGTTTGATTGGATTGATGGGAAGTGCTAGTTTCTTCCCTAGAATCCCATATCCCTTTACATCCTGCTTTTGTGCCAAGTTTGCTAAACCAGTCTTGGTAGCATCTTGCTCTAAGGAGACCTGAGAAGCTTTAAAATTAAAGGGGGTTGGGTGATGGTGGTTGGGGGTGGATGCTGCTTTTCTGAGGATGAATAAGTCTCTTTCTCTCCCTTGGAAGCTCTGAGCTTGCAAAGCGGTGCAGAGCCCCGGGTAGAAGGAGGGCTCAGAGTGCAAAGCAGTATTTTCAGGTTTAAGTTTAGCTTCTCCTTGGACCCACCAGGCAGATCATTGCTCCAGGTTATCCACAAGAATCGGACCAGGACCTTCCAACCATTGGTCTCTACTGCTTAAGTGCCCCAAACTCCTGTCGAGTCAGAAGTGGTGGCAGACTTGTCTCTAGACTGGGCCTAACTGCTAGAGGGGATGGAAACGGTGGCGTGGGACACGAAGCAATGGGGATACCTAGACCGGTGATTCTCAGCCATGGTGCTGCGGCAACCAGCGGTGCTGCTAGACCCTTTAATGGGTGCCCTGGGGGGGCGAGGAGATCAATGAAAGCTCAAGCTTATCCCTGTTGCCTAACTTCTCTGCAAGGAGGCAAGCGCTCTAATGCATACGTCTTTGTGAACAGAGGGGCGCACCGTTTCTACCATTATGGAGGGGATCCCTTGGGTCAAATGAGGCTGGGCACCACTGGCCTAGATGCTGGGTGTGATACAGAAGACGTTAAAGATCCAATGAGAGTCAGATGCCCAGCTATTTAAAAATCAACAGGACTTTATTGCACCACCACTGTTTTTGCAGCCGTTCCAGTCCCTGGCTTAGTTGAAACTTTTAATGAGAACAATCAATACTTGCTTTGATCAGCTCTGCTCCAACACTTAAGGCCATGGTTGTATTATAGCAATGCAGTGTAGGTTTTCCAGGACAGTCCTGGATTTCTAGTGTCCCCAAAGCAAGATTTTCATCCCAAATTTGAAAAGCTGATCTGGGACCACTGCTGGGTACCCTTCTGCTGTATGTACATGCTTCTGCTTGTATGTACACCCTTCTGCTTCTATGTAGATGTAGACTCCTACCTATCTGCCTGACACCAGGGGGATGTGGCTGTGCTGCCTTTGCATTGGGAAGCAGCCACTGTTTACTTCTGTTTAGCTTAGCTGGTGTCCAGGCCGGCTACTCAGCCTCGCCTCTGTGTGCCAGATGCATGTGGCTATGCTAATTCTCTGCTGAGAAGAAGAGAGGACTAGGTTGGGCACAGCGCTGGGGCTCACAACTGCTGCTTCCCACTCTCAGAAAGAAATAAGAGTCTTTGAAACATTGGTATCCAGCTTAAAATGATTTTAGCACTCTAAAATTTAATTGTGGACTCATGACCAGCTCAGCTACGGGTGGAGCTCTGAATCCTGGCTGCTCTGGGCAGAAGAGGGGGGCCCAAACTCAGCTGCTTGCTCCATGGAAGATGCCCCTTGTCGCCCCTTTAAACTGGCTGCGGTTGGCTTTCACACCCTTTGCACTTTGCAACTGTGGTGGCATCGGATGGGCGGACTCTGCGTTCATCGCATAGCAAGGGCCCAGGTTGTACAGGGCTTCTCAGACCTTAGATTTTGCCTGGAAACCTGTCTTGTGACGATTTCTCTGCACAAGGCAATCTCCAAGAGCAGAGGAAGGGCCAGCTGTGTGCTCCCTCCGAGCCAGAGGCTCGTCTCCAGCAGCACCCAATTCTTGATGCTTCAGAGGAAAGTGCAATGGGAACAACGTGGAGGGGACGAGTTTCTTTAACTTCTGAGGCTGCGTTAAGAGAAAAATTGTGTGTGGGGTGGGTAGGGGGGGCTTTCTCCCCAGCTGGAACCGCCCCCCTGCTCCCCCAACTCGCACGGCAGCTGGAGGGATCTGCAGTGAGATGTCACCTCCATCCTTTCTATGCCCAAAAGTAGCTCGGATCCAGAGAAGACTATAGCTACTCCCATGGTTGTCATGGTAGCTGCATGATACTGAGCTAACTCGTGAGGGTCCCTGGCTGAATTATAATCTCGGGGGCTCCAATGGCTGTGGGTAGGAGCAGATCAGTCGGCCCTCCCGGGCCGTTAGCCGGTGCAGCTCGTGCCAGCCCCAGGCTGCGTCCTCTTACACCTGCAGAGGCGGCTGCAAGCAGGACCGGTCTGCCTTGCCAAAGCCCCTGCTGCCTCCTGTAGCCTTTTTTTGGGTGGGGGCAGCTGCTTCCTCTGCCCACCCGGTTCCCCCCCTATGCTGCACAGCAAGAGGAAGTAGGGCTATTTCCTCCCAGCCGCCCGCTCTGCACGCAGGCGCCTGGCTCAGCATCACGGCTCTGGGGCCTCGTTGCCTGCCCAGGACCGATCTCGTCAAACTTCAGCCTGGCTTTGTCCCAAGCTGGGGTCTGTGGGTGAGGGGGACGTGGGCAGAAGCACAGAGGAGCTGTTGGGGGGGGGAAGTCGCAGGCTCCAGATGGTAATTTGGCTCCTGCAGCTTGGGGCAGTGGGGTTTAGACCTTTCCTGCCGTCTCCTCTAGCGGGCAGAGTTCAAACTATTGGGCAGAGAGCCTCGATCCTCGCGTGCTCTGGGACCGCACAACCTTGATGGCTGCTCTACCACCAGGACCCCGCTGTCACTCCTGTTACGGGCCCAGCTCCCTGGCTTGCTGGAGGGAGTCCCCCCTTGCCGATTCTCCTGGGCCCTGCACCTTGACCCCGGTGTAAGGCGGATGTACAGTGCTACAGCAGTAAGCCGGTACCCTGGCTACTGTCACGGCACCAGTTCACTTCCCCGGGGACCTTCTGCACCTCGCTGCCCGTAACGTGGCCCGGGAACAACTTTTGTGCGACTGGTCTGAATGAGCTGTGTGTCTATATTCTAGGACAGGGCTGTCCAGCTAGCGGTCCATGGGCATATTGAGCCCCCAGGGATTAATCTGAGGCCCTTCCAGGCTCCCTCCAATGCTCTCCTGCTGCTCCTGCCAGTCTCCAGACTCCCTCCTTTAACCTTTGCTGCCTGCCCCACCCTTGGCAGGGGGAAAGGGTGGCACAGTGCAGCCTGCAAGGCCAAGCAGCCCATAGGCAGGGGTCCCCATGCTGTATATTGGGCAGGGGGAGGCGGAGAGGGCAATGTGGGATGGAGGCCACATGGCATGCAGCTGGGGTGAGGAATTGTGGCCCCCAGAAGACAGACAGGCCTGTTGTAGGAGAGCATGAATAACTCGGGACACATTGGCCCACTGCACCGTCTATAAATCCCTGCGAACAGCTGGTTTGGGATTCGGCATTTAACTCCCCTACATGCTTGGCTGTTGCATCCACTTGGTCCTTTCTACACCACACTCCCCTGTGCTGCACCCTGAGTTTTGCCCTTGCAATTCTCTCTCAAATGCAGACGCAGAGTATTTCCAAACAGATCGCTTTTAATGGGGGAATAAAAGGAATGTCCGTTCTGATCAAGTCATTCATTGCAATCAGCGGGCCTGCCCCGGCCCAGAATTGCTTCTGTACAGTCAGAGGGAAGGTGCCAGTCAGACAGCTGGCATGGGGCAGTCCTGCCCCTGGGACATGCAGCAATCCTGTGCAGAAGAAGCTTTGCATTTGCTGGCTCTGTGTTTGCCTTTCTTAGCAGACGGGTTACTTCGCTTCTTTTTCCTCTGGGGCTCCTGCAGGCCATCCTGGAGCGATGCACGGTTTTGGGGAGCTGGTAGCGCCCGTCCGAACTCCCACTTTGGTTCCTCATCGTTGGTTTTGATGTCGTAGAAATAATCCAGGCTTGCCACTGTGGTTAAAATCTCTGGCACGCTGTAGGCACAGGACAGCAGCTCCTCTGGCAGCTTCAGTGAGCTCATGTCTTCGCTTGGGAAGTCGCAGTCTTTCCTCTTCCTCTTGCTGGGCTCAGGGGGGCGGCTCAAGTTGTCCTTGGGGACCTCAGAGTCCGAGTTAGCTGGAGAGCAACCAAAAAGTTTCATTGCATCTTCCAGCAAAACCTTCTCGGGCAGGTCGAAGGATTTTTGTGCGTCCGCCGTTTCTCTTTCTTCAGCTGCAATGCTGTCCGGCGGAGGACAGGGTGTCCCCTCTGGCACCACCTGTGCCTTTTCAGCACCGGTGCTCGGAAGGGGATTTTGCTCTTCCATGCACACGTCCGGGGTCTGAGGGTTTGCTAGGAGGTTCTGGATCACATGATTTTCTTGAAGGTCTCTCCCCTCAGCTTGGTAACCATCAAACACTTGGAAATCCAGGTGGTGGCTTGGGTCAGGGTCGGTCGTCTGATTTAGCCTTTCCTCCAGGTGGTTGAGGGTGCCGACTTGGATGGGGGTCTCATTCTGGTTCAGGCCAGGCAATGTGATAAGGAGCTGGGGTAGTTTGTGGTCGCTCTTCTGAATTTGGCCTTCTTCCTGGAGATGAGGCACCTCAACGAGCTGAGAGTCGTGAAGTGGGTTGGGGACAAAATTAACTTGTTCTGTGACGCTGGTGAGGCCCTCTTGATTGAAATAAGGCATGATGTATTGGGGGTTGCTGGGGATTTGCTGATAATGCGGGTACGGGACGGTCTGTACAGGGCTCTTGAGGTATCTCTGAGCATCCAGGAGGTACGGGGTCTGCGAATTCGAGCCGCTGGGGAGCTTATAAACAGATGGCTGCACAAAATTGGTCGTTGCCCATTCTATACGGTATATCCGGGGATCGAAGAAACATCCGCAGGGAGCCATCTGGAAACCTGGGCAATAGAAATAAAAGCAGCTTTTTAAGTATCCAGACCACATAAGCATTCAGCTTGACTGAACCCAGCCCTCCCAAGCATGGGGCAAATGCTAATGTAAATTGGTGCTGGTCTATTGACTTCAATGAGGTTATATCAATTTATGCCAGCTAAGGATCTAGTTCTGCAATGGTGCATATCGGAGTCAAATTAGACACCGAGGTCTGGTCTACACTACATAGTTTTCCTGGCATGGCTATGGCAGCTGTGACCCCATAATGTAGAGAAGCCCATGGTATAACCTGGTCCAAGTCTGGTGTTTCTGGTCTGCATTACCAACTTTGGCATTCGGTTGGGCATAGGACTGGAAAATCAGAGTAGGTTCGACACCAGGTACGGTGTTTGAGATAAAATAAGAGGGCGTAAGGGAAAGTAGGTGTCCTCCGAGGGCACATTATAATGTTCAGCCCAACTTGCTGGGCCTGACTCTTTACTACCCACCGCTGGCACAGCCAGGACCTTCAAAGGGAGTTATGAACTTCACTCGTACGCCAAGTTCGGCCTTAATTCCTCTGCCGCGTGTCCCATACCTGCAGGCGGCGACATGAGAACTTCTTTGTCTTGACTGGAGGTCTGATACAGGTTGGACGTTCCTGAAACAGTAACACGGGAGTTCACGTCACCACCACGAGCAACCGAGGCTTTATCCGGGGAACCATTTGAAAGCGTGAATTAATGCAAACGTCAAAGGATTAGAGAAAATGGGAAAAAGAGGAAGGCCCCAGAGAGCAAGTAGCAGTAGGTTACATCCAGGGACAACATGTGCCCAGGGGAGAAGTTTTAAAGGGGGACAGGCTAGGCAGCGGAGCGGAGAATTAAATGCTCTTACCTACTGAGGTCAGGGTTTCTGGGAGGACAAATGCTGGAAGTGGCCTGTTCGCTTGGCAGTCTGCTTGGTCGAGAGATCTGGCACCGTAGGTCTCCTGGTGCTGGTAGAACAGCTTGGGCTGCTGCATCCTCGCTGCGGCAGGTCGAATGACAGTCTAGCACAACCGCTCTTTGGCTGCGTCTAGGGCAACTGGCTCCAGACGTGGTTGCCGCGGCTGGGACGTTCTGTTTTGATGGTTACTCGGGGGAAGAAATCCAGGTAACAACCGAGGTTCTAAGTTCCTTAAGGTGCTGGGACAGGTCACCTCCAAAGCGAGGGCTAGTTTTCATGGTAGGGACCTTAAAAAGGCTTGGTCCTGACATCGCTGTGTCTGAGGGTTATGGTGTTGTAGAGGGACGAGTGTTTGTCACGAGCTGTTTCAACAAGGGGCGATGGGGGGATCTATGGGATTCTTATAGGGTGGCTCAAGGCTGGTGTCGTCTTCGTCTTCACTACGGAGTCATATATTCTGCATGGCATAAACCAGATATGTTGTTTCATAGATTGTAAGGCTCCTCGGAAGATCATCGGGTCCAGCCCCCTGCACCAGGCAGGAAAGGTAACTGGGGGTCCAGCGACCCCAGCGAGGTGACCGTCCGGTCTCCTCTTGGAAGATCTCCAGGGTAGGTGACTGGACCACCTCTGGAGGGAGCTTATTTCACAGTGTGGACGCCCTGACTGTGAAGGAGTTTTTCTTTATTTAATCTTTCAATGCCTCAACTCGTTCATCAGGCATATCCTACCTCTAGCGTCTCTGCCAGGTTTGCCCCCCATGAGCATCTGTCTAGCCTCTCTCTCAGCCATATTATATATCCAAGCTCATCCAAATCCCTGGGAGCCCCTGGTAGCAAAGGGACTGATGGGTTCTGGTCATACCCAGGAGCAGAAGGATTTCGGAGAGGGAAAGTGCCCTCCATCGTATTCTTTCTGATGCACGGAGCAGGGGTCTCGTTTCTGGAGGCCCAAGGACCAGCAGGTAATCAGAAATATTTCACTCCACTTCCGGATGGTCGGGGTGGTCGGGGTAGGGGGGTGCTCATTTGCTCCTCCGGGCGGAGGACACGTCACCTGGGATTCACTTGTCACTTCGAGACTGCATGAGTGCAAGCTAGCAGACAAGGTGAAGAGCTAATGGCATCTCTGCGGTCTCTATTTCTGCTGTATCCTTTTTTGAGGCAGGGCGATGGGAAGGGAGCATAGCACTTTGATCCCCTCTCCTCCCCTCTCAGCTACTCAAGATGCAAAGCGTAATGGGTGTCGAAGACCCAAAATGAGAGAGGCTAGTACTGCTTAAATGTAAAATCAACCATCTTGAATAGATCAGAGAAACGATGGGTTAGGAAAAAAAAAAAAAAAGAGTGAGAAAACTGAGTGGGAATGATGGATATCGCTCTGTGCACGTGCAGAAAGGGGCAGCACGTGACATCAGTCTACGTTTAAGAATAATGACTGGCGTGCTGTTTCTCTTGGGCAAGTGCAAGGAAATCTCTGACTTGCGAGGAAAAGGTTTGCAAAATTAAAAAGCTTCTATCCGGCGACTGAAATCAGACAAAGCCATGAAGCGGGGGAGGCGAGCGTCAGTGATGATCTGCCGTTCTTTCCGTGCCAAGTAGAAAGCAGGTTAGCAGCAAATCCAGAGATGCAAGGCCAACATGTTTCATGAGTTACATTTTCCCCCCCGAGGGTGGCACACCAAGCAAAGGGACCCCCCAGCAGCGCCCAAACCTGGCGTGCTAGGATACTTCCTCTCTGCGCCGACAAATACGTCTGAACAGAGATTCGGTGCAGGGATGCTAAATGCTGATGGGAACTTCCACACTGCCGTCGTGTCCAAATGTAAACCCAACTTCAGTCCGATAGGTGGTGGTGTGTCCTCACACAGCAAATACATCTGCTGGATATGAGACATATTATCAATGCCTTTTTTTGCAAATCAAGGGCAAGTGAAAGATGGAATTATAATCCCCATTTGCCGCCTTTACCAAAGTTGGAAATAGGTAAGAGGATGAAAACTAAAACCAGTCCACAGCTGGATCCTGGCAGTCAGGCGTAGGCACAGCTGGGATTAGCAATAGGATCCGAACACTCGCAATGAAGTCTGAAATCCCGAAAGATGGATTTTCTTTCTGTTTCATGAGATGTTCCTAATGCGTCGCTTTTGTGAAATTATTACTCGAGTTTTAAACGGCATTGAAATATTCGGCAAACGGCATCAGATTCACTTTAATTTAAAAAAAAGCAAAAATGGTGATTTAACATGTGCTTGGACGCCGATTCATGTTTTCTGCAGAATCCACATCCCATGCCCTATGAAATATCAGGTGGGTGGGAACAGATGAAATAAGGTTGTGGAAAATTGTGGAAAATAATCTCATAAAAACTATCTGCTGCTTAACATGACTCTGAAATTATAACATCTCTCTGCCAGGGCTGCCCTTTCCCAGAGCAATATTAGTACTGGGGTGGGAGCGAGGGAGATATCAGTTAGACTCTGCTCTCGCCGTACAGTTCCCAATGACCACACTTCGCAGCTTGGTAGCAACCTGGAAAGCCTAAAATGATCCTGGCAATCAGGACTTGTAGTAGAAATAATATCTTTTATTAGACCAACACGATTTTTGCAAAAAAAGTCTTTAATTTTGCAAAAATCGTGTTGGTCTAATAAAAGATATCATCTCTACTACGAGTCCTGACTGCCTTTTCCTCTAGACCAATACGGCTACAACCTGCATACCTGATAAAATGATCCTGCTCGTTGCTGCGTTCAGCTGAACTACGGCACCAGTGCCCTCTACCGTCCATTGTAAGGGAAGTCTCCCAGAATATCATTTCTTCCCGTTCCCCCGCCTGATTGACTGCTCTGCTTCCTGCCCTGAGATGTCTGTCCTCTCCACAATCTGCCACATGCCATGCAGAGGTTGGTCACCCCAATCTATATTATTTTCTTTTTAAACTTTGTACAATATTCTTGATCCATCAAGGACAGGATGCCCAGAGCCTGCCGCTTCACTGGCTTGCATCTTGTGCGATTATGTGCACCCAATCCACGTGAAATGCCTGTGATACACAACCACTCTGATCCGGTTGCATTTTGCGTCCTGCCAGACACTTGCACTGTATTTGGACAAGCGACTGCTGGGCAGCAGGGAATCAGATCATTGCTTGAGGGCATGGACAGGTGCCTCTCAGGGTTGGCAAGGCAGTGCAGCTAGTGGCTCTCGGGGCAAGTCTTGTTGGATACACCCTGTCCACTTGCCCACCTGGACGTTTGATTTTGATACATGGTAGAATTCAGGCTGGTTTTGGTCCCTCTGCTCCATTCTCCTGCATCCAACCCAGGCTTGCTGTGCTACAGCATGCCTCTGTAGCATGGTCTCCAATGTGATCGTAATTTTAGCGAGCATCAGCTACCAAGTCTCTCTTCATCGTTCCTGTTTCTCTAGGCCTACGTTTGGGATTGTATTGTTCACCTGAACACGTGGAAACCATTCCTTCTCGCTCCTGTTCTTATGGCACTTGTCTGGCCTCCTGCTTCGGCGTCTCGTTGCTGCTGACGCAGCACTCTTGCCATTGCAAAGTGAGTTCTCACTACATAACTTTCCCCCTTTGCTCAGCTCCTTGCATCTCTAGAGGATGGAGACATCTGCAGGTAGTGTTCCTGGATCCCATCACTCAACAACATGGAGATAATGCAGGAAGGGAAGAAAACTTCCTCCCTGACCCATGGAGCACATTAGACTTTCCCTGGAAGCTGGGTCAGACAATTATAATTTTAACCTGCAGCTGTATCTATGAATCTATGAAACATCTATAAATCTATGTATGACCCCCGGTGCTACAGGTTTGCGTCACGCCGCGACAGAGCATGTAAACGGTACCTGGCCAAGAGATGCACTGGAACCAGCCCAAAGCCTGGGGGCTGCTCCCAATATAAATGGTCCTCTTCTGCACTACAGGGCTTCTTTCCACCTGGAAATATGCTGGCAGCACTGAATGCTGGGACCGACGGGTAGGCCTGCTTCTCCATCTGTCTATGCTGTGGCTAAATCGGGGATAAACCATTGCAAGACCCGCTCCGCACCAGCTGCAGTGTTACGTCGAGGAGGAGAGGGGCTGCAGGCCACCTGCTGCATGCACCTTTATGGACTCCATTTGCCAGCTACATGCTGCATCGAGAGCTGCTGCCCCCCTTGGATCTCCTGATGAGTAAATGCGATTCCTGATTAGACACAGAAATACTAGGCACTGAGATTCACTGAACTAGGGATCAGGTTTGAAGCGGGATCCAAACACTATAACTCGTACTCTCTAGGTCTATACACTAAACCCTGCCACTTCCCCATACATATTCTTGGTGCAAAGTACCCATAAACATGCCTTGAAGAGCCTCTGAACTAGGCCACGGCAGTCTAAAAGCCTGTAATTAGCTCAATCAGGACTCGCAGTCGAGGTATCTTTTATTAGGCCAACAAGATGTTTGCAAAAACATTTCTTTAATTGCAATTGTAATTAGCCTGTTATTTTTTGAGAGGTAAGGATTGTTTGAGGTGAGATCTTTCATTGGACCAACTGCATGGTTGGGATAAAGCTAGACAAGCTTTCAAATGCACGGCATTTTTCTTTCGGTCTGAGCATTATTTTTAAGTCTCTATTTTTAGACTAAAAAGAAGTCTCTTCTTTTTGAGTCTGTTAGTGCATACCCCCGGCGGGGAAAATAGCCTTGCTGCTGGCGTGGCGCTCGATATAGCAAAGTGAGGTCTCACTGCATAACTTCCCCGGCTGGCGCAGCTCCTTGCATCTCCAGAGTATGGAGACATCTGCAGGTAGTTTAAGCTGCTCTAAATCGATCCCAGCCATGCCACTGGGCCAGCAAAAGATACCACCCCCCCCAAAAAAAAATCCTTGCCTCTTGCCAATTAACTATTACATTTTCTTTGTCATCCTTTCTTTCTAGGCTTTACTGCCCCCACCTTCAGCCCCTCGTAGCTTGGATATTATTGATCCTGATTCCTCTTCCACTCTCCTGAGTCATGTTTTAGCTTCTGGTGGGTTTTGTTTTTTTTTATAAGACTACGTAGCGAGCTCTTGAAGCATCTTTCCCCCCCAGAAGGAAGCCAATTAGTGACAGCTGTGAAAGCAGCAGCCCGCCGGGAGCCAGCCTGAGATTCATCAACCCAATCCACAGAACCCATCGAGTGATAACGCCCTTCGGTCTCTGCTAATCCGCTAATCTGCTAAACATCTGAATCAATTTGCCTGAGATAAAAAGCCCGCTGAGCCATGTGATCCCCTGGTAGAAGTGTCTGGAGTTCAGCTGCTAACACATCCACTTTTTCTTGACAAAGAGGCTGTGGCTGAAGACAGTCTGGCAACCACTTTTCTCCTGTGAGTAGCTGCATTAATGTCTTCTATTCTGTGAGATGCTCCCCAAAAGGCAGGGACGCTCTTGGTAGTGCGTAGCACATCCCTTACACTCCTGCCACGTTGCACAACACTGGTATCGATGTTCCAGGAAACCTGGGCATCCCTCTAGTCCAGCAGCTCTCAACCTATTTAGACTTGGGACACCCCGTGGAAAATGCCAGCTGGCAGTTTTCACGTGTTTCTTCGGCTACATAAAAATAACAGATCCATAATAGACACAGAGGGTCCGAGTGTTTTTAACACTCTGGATTCCTGTTTGAAATCTCTGGGTTTCCTTGTGAATCATGTTAGCACCCTTAGGGGTGCAGACACTGTGCTCACCCTCAAAGAGATCTCAAAGCACCGCACGGCTGAGTGCTCCAGCTCCTCTTCAGATGGGACCAATATACAGCTACGGAAGAAGGAGCAGGCCTGATGCCATCCAGAGAGCAGGAAAGTTACTCCTCAGCATCATCCCTGCAGGTAGCGCCGACATGGCTTATCTCTTCTCATCCGCTGAGTGTCTTACGGACACACAGCTGAGCCCTGTGTCAAACGGAAGCACGTGCAATGCAAAAGCAAACTGCTGGGAATGGATGAGGGCATGCTTGGAGGAAAGGGGTTACGGAGCTGAGTTTGCAGGGAAATCGGTGGTTGCATTTTCAAAATGGAAGGAACAGATTTGAGGGCCTTCCCCAGGTTGTTCTGGGTGCACTCCAGCATAGGAAGAGCTGTGAACCCCTTGAATTCTGTCAAGCCCCCCCCATTTCCATCTGCTGTGAAATAGGAACGGGAGAGGCCTCCAGGCCTCATTCACCAAGTGCCTTAACATGCTCTAAGGCTCTGGGCCCGATTCCCTGCTCATTGCAATCATTTAAACTGCAATGAAGTAGGTGTAAAACACAGCGCGTCATTCTGATGTGCCTTGTAGAGCAGCAGCAGCAGCCGCTCAGGAGCTGGGATGGGAGAAGGGAGCTGGATCTGTCCCCCTGCCATGGTAGAAGGGGGAAATGGGCCAAGGTCTTCGTAATGGTTCCAGCTGACTCTTAACTGAAAGGAAATGCCTTTCTGTGGGTCTTTCTTCCTCAGCTATAAGTGACATCCTGGAGAGGACAGTGTAAGCGATGTGGTCATGACTAATCCCATGTGGCCGCAGGGTGGAGAGCTGGATTGTTTCTGTGAGTACGTCTGGTCATCACAGCAGACACCACCTTTCTCCTGCCCCTTCCTTACAAGTGTTTAGGCACCTAAGGAAGGAGAAAGAGACTTAGTGGGATTTACAGCAGCAGCGGCTTGTATAGTTTTGTACCCTTCCATGTCCTTAGGTGGCTAAACACCAAGCAGGAGCTCCTCGTGTAAAACAGACATCTAATCATAGGTGTACATGCATCCCTACAAGTGCACGGATGAGAGGTACGACATACCCGATCTACCTGCAAATTTAATTACAAGAGTGTGTAAAGCTCTCATGGCCTCTCCTCCTTCACATAAGCACCTGCACTGCTTAGCAGTTCTGTGGTAGCTGACCAGCCCCACATATTTGCAGTTTTAGCAATTTTTTTACTGAAATTGTTGCCTTGGAGGCAAATAAGGAATTGACTTTACTATTGAACACAAGGAACTCATTTAAGAAAGAGAAAGGGAACCCCTCTATGAAGTCTCACACCTTGATCAGCAGCTGAGACCAATTCCATTAAGTTTTCATGGTGCATCGTCACCTTTTCTTGCTTAATTCACTCTCCTGCAAGATTTACAACGTGGCTGTGAAATGCTGGAAGCAAAGCGTGCTCGTGAGAGGGGGAATGCAGTTACAATTCGATCGGCACAGACAAGGATTTACTTTTCATTTCCTTGCCTGAAAAGTAACATGGACACTTGCCATTATGGGCAACCCGAGAACAGTAAACCAATTTATTTAGACAAATCTGTACAACAGGGGTCGGCCATCTACAGCCCATGGGTCAGATCAGGCCTGCAGATGGATTGTATCTGGCCCGCAGAGGACAGCCGAGGCATTCAGTAGTGGGGGAATCCAGGACATGGGTACCATGCAGTGGTGGGAGAAATGAGCTGCAAAGCAAATAGGCAGCGGCTTGTCTTAGACCAATCTGTTAATTTGGCCCGCTGCTGTGTATGAATCTAGGACCTCATTTCACAAAGCGCTAAGTCCCCCAGTTCAGGCATAAGCCACTGGAAACTGCAGAGGCTCAGCATCCTTCAAATACACACCCAACACCATTTAATACTGACATACAGTAACTACTCTGGCTTCCAGTTCTTTCGTGTGCGCTCATTTACACTTGCGTGAAGTGAATGACATGCACTTGCTTATGCTTGGAGCATTTTTACACTGGCTTTGCCAATACAAGTCACACCAAGGGGGAAAGGCAATGGTAAAAAGATAGGTAGACATTGAATTCTGACTTGCGCCTGGTAAGCAGTGATCTGTGGAGAGCGATTGCTGTTGTGCAACTGCTGCGTGGCGTTTGATCCTTTGAGTGGGATTTTCTGAAGCACGTAGATGCACAAGTCTTGACGGCCAACAGGACTTAGGCACCTAAATTACTTGCAAGCGTTGGGAAAGAAACTGCCTTTTGCTTCAACATGGCATGAGAAGGTTATTAAATCCTGCATGTGACAGCCATTATAATAGGCCCATTTCTATTCATCCCTAGCTCTGGGCTGAGGAGAATGGTCTTTTTTTAAAAGTAAAGTTTCTGTTAGGATGTAAAAATAGCACATCCTTAAACAGCAGATCTTCTCTGTGTGGGGAACTGATGAACCAGAATGAGTTTCTCTTACTGTCTCGTTGTTATTAGTGTTAGACAGGGTTGATGACACAGCTGGGGGAAAATGAACTAGTTTCTGGTTGCTGTTCGGACATTGATAGATGTTTAAAATTTCAGCTGCAGCATCTTTCCTGTTGCAGCCAGAGGCATTTGTGATAGTTGTGTTGTGCCTGGACATGTGTCATGTGTGCAGTGTATTCGCTCGAGTCTGATATTACAGTCTGACAAACTGGAAGAAAACCTCTGATGAGATTAGCCTGGGAAGGTCACAGGGGGTTTGTTACTCCACGTGCCAATCTCAGAGTACTTCAGCCCTTTTGGAACTACTTTCTCTTGCAGTAAAATTTTAAATTCCCTCATCACTCCTTTAAGAACCTAATTTCAATGCAAAATCATTTTGGGAGACCTAATTCTCCCCCCGCCACCCCACAGGCTTTCAGATACACTTACTCTCTTAAACACTGGGTCTAATTCTATGAATGTGCAGCTTGCCAGGCTTCATTTGGATTCAGGGGGTCTACACTTTGCAAAATTGGCCCCATGGATTGCTGCATCTTTGTCCTCTTGCAGAAGGTGGCTTTTTGGAATAGGGATACATTGGTGCTATTGGCAAAGACTATGGCAAATGGTCAGCCCTTGCTACACAAGCACTAACACAAGATGCACATGGAAATGCTCCAGAAAATTCAAGTTGTGAACTGAGCAAAGCTCCTAACCAAAAGGTACTTTATTATTCAGCAAAGGTCAGGAGAAGCCTTCAAAGACAGTGTAAAGAGCTATGCAGGAAGGAAAAAAGAGTCTACAACAGTGGTTCTCAATTTTTTTTTTTTGAAGATGATTCAAGGCACCCCTAGTTAGACTCAAGTACGCCCTTGGAAAACTCTAGCTCTTACTTATTTCTTGACTATGGAAAAATAACAGACCAGTTCTTTTGTTGCAAAGATCTCAAAGCCCAGAACGCTGTCGATACTATGGATCCCTATTGGTAATCTCTGGGTTTATCATCTGAATCATGTGCCGATGTTTCCACAGGAGCAGTCAGAGAGACTCATAGACATTAGGGCAGGAAGGGCCCTCACAAGATCATCGGGTCCAGTCCTGCCCAAGGGGCAGGAAGTCAGCTGGGGTCGGATCACCCCAGCAAGATAAGCATCCAACCATTTCTTAAAGGTATCCAGAGTAGGTGCTTGGACCACTTCTAGGGGGAGGCTATTCCAGACTCTGGAGACTAGGATGGTAAAGAAATGTTTCCTTACATCCAGTCTAAAACAGTCTTCCAGCAGTTTGTGACTGTTAGACTTTGTCTTCCTGTGGGACACCCTGGTGAACAAATGTTCTCCCAATTCCTGATGCACATCCTTTATATATAAAGTATAGGCCTAATATTGCATGGCAACCCATGGCACCCTTAAAAAGGATCTTATGACATCATCTCTGGTTGAGAATCACTGACTTAAAGTTTAGGGCATTATCTTAAGACTAAAGTGACAGGTTCTATTCCCTCCTAAGCTATGCACCCCCCAGTGTGTCCTTGTTCAAGTCACTTAGTTTCTCTGTGCCTCAGATCCTCACCCATGAAATGGGGATAGTATTGCTCAAGTTCATAGGTGGATTTTGAGATCAATACATTAAAGACTATAGGGCAGAGTTTCTCAACCCGTGGGTCACAAGAATATATGAAAGGGTCATGAACCAACATTAAAAATGCATTCTCCTTTCAAGGAGAAAAATGTGGGAAACTGTGGCTTTTCCCTTGCAGGCTGGCTGAATTCCACCCTGCAAGGGGCTGCCTGGGGCACCCCTTGCCCCACACACTGTGGGGCAAGGGGCATTGGGTCAGGAGTGAGGGGCACTGGACTGGCCATCAATGCTTATAATTGGGTCCTGATATAAAAAAGGTTGAGAACCGCTGCTATAGGGAACATTATTGTGATAGAAGATGCATAAGTATCTTAGATAAGCTAGAACTGAGATGTTGGTAATAGGCTGCTCAAGGACCAAAGCTACCAGTATTCTGGCATCTGTCCCCAATTGCAAGGCTACATACAGACAACACATCAAAACTGCAAATAAATAAATAAAAAGACCCATAACATTTTATTTGGTTCCCAAACACGGCAGGGTCATCTGCATCTCACCAGAGCATTTATAGTCTTCTCTTGATCTGCTGGTTTAAGGATTTCCTGGTCAGTACTATCTGTAAGAATTCGCCTTGTGCTTGGGTAGGAAGGTGAAGTTTGTAGGAACAGGTCCCAAGAGCATCTCACTGCAACAAAGCAAGAGATTGGTATTCATTCATACCCTGATCCTCACGCTACCTCCTGCCAACACCCGCTCCAGTCCAAGCTGTGCCCTCTTCAGAGTATGAACTTCAGTCAAAGTTTTCTAACTCGGTGTCTAGTAATTCAACTCCCACAGACCTGCAGTGGGAATGAGGAGCCTAAATTCAATTTGTGCTCTTAAAAATATCCTCCCCTGCCTATCCTGCTGCTTATGCAGAGCCACAGGCTGCTCGTGCTCAGCTATCAAGGGCCACATGCCTAACTGCTGTCAAATAATACAGCTCTACTGAAGTCAGTGGGGCAATGGTGGCTTCCATAAGCTAAGGATCTGGCCTATCAATCCTAATATATTTCATATTTCAGAACTCAAATTATATTTAAGGTTGGATAGAATATTTGCTCTTATTGTATTTTTGTGCCTTCTTTATGCACAATTCCTGGACGCTACTGTCTTTTCAATGTGATTTCATTACTCTTTTCCATTCCAAGACACATAAGTAGGGAGTCCCACTAGAACAAGCAACGGCACACCAGCAATTTTACATGTGTTGCACAAATATGCAGCTACCGGAGCAGAGAACAAATAATGCACACTTCTACAACTGCCCTTCTGGGAAAAGATGGGTGCTTCTCTAAATATTTTATTCTTTTAACGTGAAAAAAAAAACTTTAAAAAGTTCTATATCTACAGTGAAAAGCATAGAACTGAGGTTTCTGAATCCTAAAGCCAAATAATCTCTGCTTGGAAAATGCCATTTTGAAAACATTGCTGAAATTTAGGTGCAAGACAGGTGTTTTCATTACCAATAAAGCAGACACAGATTAGCAAAATCAGAGAAGGCTGCAGTCATGCTTTATTTCTCCTAACGTCCTCTATATCCATGAGATGGGAAGTAGTAGCTGGAATTTCCACCTAAGCTGAGGCCGGCTAAATACCTGCAGAGTAATTGTCTGAACAACGACGACTTTTTGGATGCCATGAAAAATGTTTCCTGCATTTCATAACATTAACTCAGGAAATATGTAGTGTTGAGGGAGGAAAAGTCAAGCAGCCCCTCAAGTCCATTAGATTGGAAGCTCTTTGGGACAGGACCCATTTTTTTGGTCGGTCTGCACAGGGCCGGGCACCGTGGGAGCCCAGTCCGTGCTTGGAGCTTTTGGAGGCTGCTGCTGTACAAATGTATCGTGAGCACTGTGGAATCTCAGATGTCAAGGCATCACATTATATTTTCCCACTCTTGTCCACCTCTCAAACAGTAACTGGTTACCAAGTGTTATCAGAAAGACCAGTTCCTCTTAGGTTTCAATAGACATACCCAGATGTGATCTACAAAGGCATCCGTGGACAGATACCAACAATGGGAGGATCATATGGCACTACCAGGTTTAACCAAGAAGCAAGGGACTGCATAATCTTCATAGCTTACAAACTGGAAAAGCAGATGTTTCCGCCACCGAGTTGGAAAAACAGGATCAACCCTATAAAATGTGACGTTCTCCGAACCCTCCACACTGAAATAAGATGGTTCTAGTTCTGAAGGCGCGCACGAGCAGATACTGAGATTTAGCTGAGTCCAGGATTTGAACATTAAGCTGTAGGGAGACAACAGCTGTGACCACACGCATGCTTTGTGGCAAGTGATGTCAGACATTTACCTTATTTTAACCCAGTCATCCACATTTTGGCTTGCCATTAATGTCTCCAGATAGTCTCTCCCCATATAGTAAGGCGGTCGCTCGTTGATTTTCTGAGGTAGATATTCCAATAAGCCAGTTGGAATGTACCTTACAATGCAAACAGATGCAATGAATGTCGCCACATTTGATTAGTCTTCAAAATACAGACGATGCAAAGGCCGAGCAAAAAAAAAGCTCTTTGCTACCCAAGGTCTCAGAAAGCAAATTACCTGCACAAGAATGACAGCCATTCCAGCATGAACTTCCTGGTTTTCTCCACTCCCTGGGTGTCTGAGCCCCAGTGTTCGAGGCCATAATTGGTGAAGTTTTTGAGAATATCGAACCTTTCACTGGAAGAGATGTCCCAGTGTCTTTGTTCCTTGATTTCAGTGAAAATCCAGGGTTTGATCAAAGCCCCTCTGTGATAAGACAAGACGCTCAGATCAAACAGGAAAACGGTTGTAACCAAAGACAACGTGTTGGTTTGCTATGAAGAGAAACCAGGGTGGTTTTTTTGTTGGTTATCTTTTATTGGACCAACTGTCTCGAGGTGGCAAATTTCAATATTCTCTACGCTGTTGTTATATGGAAGTTGGTCCAATAAAAGACACACAAGAAAACCTTGGTTCTAATGTAGACCTGGGAGCATCCTGGGTATAACCCCACTCAAATCTTGCTATAAAATGTAACTTCAGAAACAGGCTTTTATGTTTGTGACAAAGAGGACTGTCACCACAAAACAGTGAGTCACAAGAATCACAGAGAAAAACTCTAGTAAAAGCAGCTTTCCTACAAAGTGCAGACTTCGAAAGAGGACAAGAACAATTCTGCTAGTCTCGTTTTCACCTGGCTGTATTTTTAGGGCTTGATTATATCCTTGTAGGAACAATTCCCCTTGATTCCACTGGAAGTTACACATCCGGGAATAATTTAGTCCTGATTATTGTCCTTCTTCTACCTCCGGCCAGCTTTTCTTGGCCCTTTCTTTGCATTCAGGGATCTACCTAGAACCAAGGCAGAAGAGGCAGCTATGAGGTCCCAGCATCTCTTCAAAAAAATGGACCTGCACACATTGTACACTTGAGATCAAAGGCAATGGGAGCTTAACACGTACCGAGTGGTAGCGAGCAAATAAATGCTTTGTAGCCAAGCTCCTGCATGCAGCAGAGGCAGTGAAAACATACTTCTACCCAGGTAGAATCTCTTTCTACAAGGGGAGGTAGGGACTAGCCTTTTATCACAAAGGAAACACATGGTTTAACTGGAAGATCCAAGTTTTATCCCCAACTCTTAGATCATTTTCAGATACTGCTGACACTGAACAGAGCAAAGCTATTGCTCAATCATGACTGCACCTCTTTTAAAAGCTTCTCAAGGGCTAGCAACTCCAGTTGGAAACCATTTTAGGTCCTTTCAAACATATCGGACTCGAAACAAGTTTAAAAATAAAACAGCCCTGCCAAGAGCAAACCCACATTATCAGTGCTTTTTTCGACTTATTTCTGCTTCAATGCAGCTTAGAGACATGAGAATAAATCAGAAATATAGCCACTTGCCTTGCAATCATAATCCCCGAAACTCCAGTCTGCATGGCTTGATTAGCATCTTCGTAAGATAAAATATCGCCATTTCCTGTGTCAGACAGAGAGAGAAACCAGGTCAGAGTAAAAACCAGTCAAAATGAGTTAATCCAGGCGAAGGATAAAATTTAAAACTGCCATATGCTCTGACAAGTGATCCCATAAAATAGTCTCAAGGGTTCCCTGTTTATAGTCGCTCTTGTTTTGCCTTTTCAAGTAAAGAGATGTTGTTTTTCTAACCGCCAGCCCTAAAAGTTTGACCACAATGTGGCCGATAGCTTCTTTCTGACTTGCGTGCTCCAAACAAGCATGTTATTGGTCATATTCTGCCACTATCAACCTTCAAACTCTATTCTGTTAACACCTGTTCAACCTCATGTTACCCTGGAGTTTGACAATAACTACATTGCTAATGCCTTAAAAAAAAGTTATGGGCTTTCCTGCCTCTCTGAAGCCAACAGTGTTTTTGTCAAAGTCCATAGCATGGACCTAGCATGAACACAGGGGGCTGGGCAGCATATTTATCTCTGTCCATTCACTGACCGGAGAATGGCAATAAAAGTGGGGGGAATGAACCTGTTGGGTAAGAGGGACTCATTCTGTAGACCAGAATTATATTCAAAACCTACTCATATCAGCTGACAGTCCTCCACCTTTGGACACCACTTCATGGGTTTGTCATTACTTGTCTTGTTACTTTAGGCTTTCCCATTGACTGTGTGTGTTCAGGTCTCTTAACATTTTAACTCTCCACAAATCACATTTCACAGAAAAAAAAGTATAATAAATCAGCAAAGAAACCCACCAAATAGAGGCATTGGGCTGGCTATTTTAGCACATTCTGCTATGTACTCCCAGTCTGCAACCTTTGTGTAACGCTGTTCTCTAGATCGTCCATGAAGCTGAAAGAAGAAAAAACGACAGTGTTAGCACCTCTCCAAGCATCTAAGATGAAACAGAAGCAGCTACAAGCAACAGACTGTACAAAAGGCAACAAATTCAGGGCACGCAGGAGTGAAAGACCCGGCTAGACAAAGCCTTGGGTGGGATGTAGTTGGGGACAGTCCTGCTCGAGCAGGGGGTTGGACTAGATGTGACCTCCTGAGGTCCCTTCCAGCCCTCATTTTCTATGATATGCTGCAATAACAGAGAGCATAATTAATCTCCAGACCTCCAAGCTGCAGTGAATTGCAAAGAACTGGTTATCAGAACTGAAGGAAGATGAATACTTTACAGACAAGTGCAGTATTTCAGCTGTATGGACACTACAGGGATTATTGGCGTGGACAGATATCAGGATGTTGGTAACTATGATGTGCCCAGCTCTGTTCTCTTCCCCCAACAACAAAGCTTTGCTCAAAGGGCTGGGTTCATGCCCCTAGTTCAAGCATTACCAAAAGGACTGTTACTGGGTTTTATGTATCTCAAGGGCCACAGATAAGCAAAGAACCACAGATACAATTTCAATCCCCTGACATCACCCACAGCAAGGTTCCTGTACCGTAACCATGGAAGCTCCCCACTCCCGGAGGTTGGGGATTACTTTATGAGCCAGGTTGACTTTTTCTTGCACACCAGTCCTTATCTTCACAGTCAGAGGAACATCCAGTACCTGTGGAAACAGTGTAGTGAAGCAAAACCAGACAGAAGAGCCTTGTTCAGAAACTTGCTCCTTTCCACTAGACGTGACATTTACTCACCGAGTTCATCCCTCTGACAATCTGTTCAAACTTGTTGGAACGGGTCATTAAGGCACAACCACCTCCCTGCAGGATAAGATAGGCACTATCGTAAATCTTTGTATTTTCACCTAATCAAAGAGCGTTGGTGGAACCTGCCACACAGATGCTTTTTCCTTACAACAAACAGAAAACTGGAGGTGCTTCCATCTTAAAGAGTCATTATGATCCAAACACTGCACCTTCTCCTTCAGAAGATCTGCCCTAACTGTGAAAGTCAGGGACACACAGTCTGTGGATGTCACTACAGGACTGGCTGCTGTGCCTAACTAGTTGTTAGGCTTTTTACAAGGTTAATGGGATGACAGTCTATGCTCTGTTAGACTGAGGTCAGACTGGGTGATCTCAGTGCCCCCTTGTAGGTGCATTACTTAAAGACCTCTCAAATGGGATCCAGCTACAAAATCATTGAAGCTTGTTTCAGAAGGAGACCAAGCTTGACTTTTCGATCCCAGGTTAACCAAAAAGCAAACTAATTACTTGTTAAAACAAGCAGATTTGATTTGAAATCACTGTATCTTCCTATAGGAATAGAGGAAGCAAAAAACTAAGTCTTATTTTAAGACAGAGATCCATTTATGGAAGGGATCATATGACCTAGTTAGTTGCCTGTGATAAGAGGCCTTGGACTCAATCACCCAACAGGTCCCCTTTACTCCTTTGTTACTAGACAGACCCTGGAATAGGGAGGGTTAAACTCTAGGTATAGGAATGATGATCCTCAGATTCAACAGGAAGGAGCAGCCTTTATGCTATGCTGAAAACAGATCAGATATTGGGAGGTAAAGTGGACAAACACCCATTCAGGGAGATGGTGGATTCTGCTTAACTCATTACCTTCTTATACACCAGATCAATTGGGCAGCCAACGTTGATGTCTACAAAATCCACCTCAATATTCTGATTTAGGAGCTCTGCACATCTCGTCATGGTGTCGGGAAATGCACCCTCCAGCTGCAAAGGCAAGACAGGACAGAAATGAGCCGAGGCAGATGACTTCCCTAGGAGAAATGCTTGAGTCTCAGCTCAAAGACAAGGGCACTTGGGCAATGTCTCTCCAAATTAAACATGAGATTTGTACCCAGTTTCGCTCATTAGTGAAGCAACCATCCTGACCTGCACTCCAAAGAGGTCTTCCGTGCAATGCCGCTTCAAGAGAGCCCATTCAGATGATTGGCCTTGAAGCAAGTTTGTGCACACAGCCATTTCTCCACAAGTGACGTCTGCTCCAAAGCGCTTGCATATTCTCCGGAAAGGGAGGTTACCGCACTGAGGGCCAGCCCAAGAGGAGAGAGTGAGAAAAATGATCTGTGCAGTTTTCAGGCAGAACCATCTGTATGACACCCGTGCCCCAATTCCTTACCAGTGTCAAACACACCCGTTACGTCAGAGCCAGCCTACATACCGTGGTTAAGGGAGCCAGGTAGAGTTTGCCTTGGATATCCAGCTGGAAAAGAAAGAAAGGGGAAGAGCATTTTTAGAGCTTTCCAGAGGAAGGGTTATTGTCTTTAGCATAACAGTGTCTCTGCACACATTTTCTCTCCTAATAGTCATCTGCAGTCATGTTCAGAAAGGCAGAATTTATGGCACTTGCAGAAGGGCAATTCTACACCAGTAAATACCCATAAGGAACCCTCCCACTGTCCCACCAGCATGAGGGGACCTGTAAAGTATTTATTACCAACTGAGAAACATCACAACTCTTAAAAATCCAACTAGTCAACTCCCTGAGCCTGTGAGAGATGCAAAACAGGATAGGAGGGAAGAGAGATAGGGATAGGCAGGAGAGGAATGCACGTGCATTGGTAACATCCTACTCTTACCCACAGCCTGGAGACCTAGGGGTTATTCTGTGTATGGAGAATCATGCACACACTGAAGGTAAGACTCAAACCTGAGATCCAAGAGCTGTCTAATCACGGTGGACAGCATCAAACAATTGGATCCAGTTGTGTGCAGCAGCCCTATCCCCTTGCTAAGGGTGTGTGATACCCACCTTGATTATAAGATGACCCCACAGATGAAAAAAAATGCCTTTGAGCTCTCATTTCAACATGGATTTGGACAGACTTCTCCACCCACTGGCCAAAGGAACAAAGCCTAGTGCTTGTCCATGCAGAAAATACACAGGATGCGCCACCCCAAGGCCATGCACAGCAGGTATACGGCAGCCTGTTTTTACACACCTCCACTGGGAGAAAAAAAAAATCAGTCCTGCCCCATCACTTCTCTTTGCACACTTCTCCCCTTCCCAGGCACACAGGAGACCCCCAACTGCTGTTCCTCCTGTCCTCCAGCGATAATATTTGTGGCTCTATCCACTTAGTGCCCCTCCTAGAGACACAGCCATGCTGACTAGGTGGCTCTTTTTTCTGCCTGACTCCTCCATCTTCCTGGGAAAGGCACCTCTGGCTCCTCAATGCACTCACTCAGCCAAGATTCCTACACCCCCAAGCTGAGGTGTTTTAAACCACTTTGACTGCTGTCCAGCAGCCCCCAGCAGGAACCCACGTCCACCTGCACCAGAGCTGCCCCCATGGCTGGGACCCCTGCACCAGCTGTAGCACTTACCTTTTTCTTCTCACATGGCCGTAGTTTTACGATATCCTCATCAGTCACAGAACCTATTGTTTTGACAGCAGAATTCTCTGATTCACTCGTGGGGCGAGGGCTTTGTGGAGCCACTGGTTTGGGAGCATCTCCACCCTCTGTTGGTACCTGAAGATCTTGTGCTTCCTCTCCATGGTGTTTCAAGCCCACACTCTCGGGGCTGCTCCTGGATGCTGTGCAGTTTGTCACCCCCTTCTCCCCTGCTGAGCCACTTGTGGCCTTATTTCCCCCTTTGCTGCCAGCCTTGGCCAGATGACAAAGGTACTTGTTGGCTTTTTCAAAGCAAACCTTCTTCTTGCGCAGCTGCTGCTGGAGCTCCTTGCTGAGGTTGTTCCTCACCTGTGACTTCCCTTCCCATTGCTTCACGAGGTCCTCATTAACCAGGTTCCTGTAATCCTCCCCGAGGTGGGTCTTGGCAAAGCGGCAAGTGACTCCATAAATACACTTCCCAAAGGTCTGGAAGAGCACGCAGCTGTCCCCGAGATCGGCAGGCTTCACAGCCATGTACTCCCCCACATCGTGTAGGAAGCGGCACTGCGAGCCGAAGCGGCAATTCTCTGCATGTTCCTTTAATGACAAGCACATGTCACTGATGTGAGACCTCCACCAGCCCTCCCCAGCAAATTTTTATGCTACGCAACAGAAAGCAACTGTTGCACTTGTTCACAAGAACAACAATACATGTCACTTCTAGACAAACTACTTGGACCCCTTCAAAGCAAGAATGAAGCCAGAGTTGGCTTGCTCCCGACAGTAGCTACAGATTCTTTAATTGTAAGCCACCTTCCAAGAATTTGGGTTCCTAATACATCAGGAGCAAGGGATATATTTTGCTGTGATGTGGATATGCTCTGCTGGAGGGGATACTTCAGCTGCAAAGCCTCGGGGAAGCTGTGTAGTATTTAAGCCTTGTTTATCTTTGTGGTTTTTGCAGTGGTGCAACATTCTCCCCCGAGAATATAATACACAGTTTGCACTGGTGCATCTCATCCCAGTAATTCATACCAGTGCCAGCCCCATTTGGCACTCATCTGTATAAGGATTAGCACTGGGAGGCTACACCTGTGATGCTATCTATACTGGTGCAATTTCTCCTCAACTAGACAAGCCCTAAGGGAAGGTTCAGCAGAGTCAAAGCAAATTCTGTGAAACCTCTGGATGCAAAAGTCAGTGGGTTACAGCCTCTATCCCATGCACTCACCTGGGTTACCGATGGGCACAGCCTGTCCTTTTCATAATGAGTTGGCTTCATACATGGCCGATTCTTGTTCTGTCCTCGGGCTCTCTTCCTTTCCCGGGGTTCCTCCTTCTCTCTTGCACCTTCCTCAACTTCCCCTTGGCTTTCTTCCTTCCCAACTTGATCACCGCTGTCCAGCTTCAGTCGTTTGGCTGGAGGCTCATTTTGGTCATTGCTGGTAGACTCTTGCTCCCCATCAGCGCGATTGATTTCCTGACTCCTGGATTCTGCTTTAAGATATGCGTGGAACTGCTCTTTGGAGGAGAGATACCTACGGAGCAAACGAGTTCTCATTAAACATGCGCCCGGTGGTTTGACATACGCTACCTGCAAGGACCTCATTGTTCTTCTGAACAGGGAGCCAAAAAGAAGCAAATTCCCAACAAAGCAGCTGAAATATATTATTGCTCTTTTAGCTGCAGATGTCTCACCAGTGCAAAGCATGCAACAGCTGCATCCAGATGAGCGCAGATTTTGGTTCCCCAGGGACAAGTAGCTGCAGCCGCTTGTCCCTAGGGAACACCTGTGCCATGTGCACTTTGGTGTGCGACAAGTTACCCAGGGGAGTAGGGGAGGCTGTGCTGGCTCCAGCAGCCTTACCTGGAGTCCTGGGGATGCAGCTGCGGTGATCCTGGGGCAGGGCCTGGCTGGCAGCTGCAGCACGGCTCTGGGTGGCCCAGCTCTGCCCTTCAGGGGTCAAAGAGACCCGCAGAAAAAACCTGGAGCAGCGCACGTGCAAGCAGCGTGCCCTTGCGGCGCAGAGAACAGCGGCCTGCATGGCCGCGCTCATCCGGACGCGCCCAGTCGGGTCACTCGTAGCCTGCTCTTCCCCTCTTCTTCCCAGACGCCGGGCTTACAGCGCGAGACCTGCTTCTGCACTACATTGAGGCTCTGCCTAAAGGGAGTAGGAAGTACCTAGCCCTATTAGTCTAGAGGGAAAGGCAATCAGGACTGGTAATTGAGATGATATCTTTCATTAGACCAACAAGATTTTTGCAAAAAACCAAAATTTTTTTTTGGTGTAATAAAAGATATTATCTCTACTAGGAAGTGTCTTGCACGTCTGATACACGATGCTTTACAGCGGCAGGTGACTGGGCACAGCAAAGCCCGGCTCCCCTTGCTGCCCCAGCAAACCTCCAACCTGCTCCTGGTGGCCGGGCACAGGGGCAGCCGGGCGGTCTCGGAGCTGGCTGCCTGTTCTCCCGGGATAAAAAACAGCTGTTTATCCCGGGAGAGACACAGCGCCCGCCCACGACCCCAGCTTGGCAAGGCTCAATCCCTTCGAGAGTGGATGATTTTTAACGCGGGACAAACAGGGGCGTGACGAGCGTGTGCAGACAGACGTGCAGCGCCTCCCGCCCCGCGCCGCACTCACCCCGCGCGGATGCGCGCCACGCCGGCTGCCGCCTCCATGCTGCCCCGGGGAGCGCAGCGCGCATGCGCACAGCCCTTCCGCCCGGATGCGGGGACAGGGCGGAAGGGGCATGGGCTGTACCATGGGGAGGTGGACGGAGCCGGCTGGGCCATACCATGTTGGGGGGCGAGAGTATAAATAGCCGGGCGCAGGCAGCAACCGGCTGTTTGCCTGTAGGGGCCCGCGGAGGCGGGTGTGTCGTGGTGAGCCCTGCGGGGCATGCATTTACAAACCAAAAAAGGGATCTACAGGGGATGCATTTAAAAAAAGGATAACAAAAGAAAAAAAGGGCTCTACGGGGATTTGTGTTAAAGAAAAAAGGAAGGAAGAAAAGAAAAAGAAGAAAGGCTCTATAGGAAATGTATTTACAAAAATAAAGCATAGGGCTCTGCCGGGGGTGCATTTAAAAAAAAACGGAAAAAAAAAAGAAAAGGGCTCTGAAGGGGAAATGTTGGAAAAAGAGGGCTCTACAGGGGGTGCATTAAAAAGGGGGGAAAGGGCTCTGCTGTGGATGTGTTGAAAAAGGAAGAAAGAAAAGGAGAAAGAAGAACAGTTCTGCAGGGAATGTATATATAAAAAAAAAGAAATAAAGGGGCTCTGCAGGGGATGTGTTAAAGGAAGAAGGAAGAAATGAGGAAGAAGAAAGGCTCTGCAGGGAATGTATTGGAAAATAAGGGCTCTGCAGGGGATGCATTTAAAGAAAAAAAAAGGAAAAAGAAAAAAAGGTCTCTCCAGGGGATGTGTTAAAGAAGAAAGGAAGCAAGGGGAAGGGAAGAAGAGAGGCTCTGCAGGGAATGCATTTAAAAAAAAAAAGGGCTCTGCAGGGGAGCCTGCCACAGCCTCTGCGAGTCAGGGCTCCCGTAGGGCAGGCTGGCTATCGCCCTCCAGAAAACACGGGGTGCGGCCCCACTGGCCTATCATGGCCCCGAGCCTGGGGAAGCCAAAGCCAGTGACCCCAATAACATGGTGCCAGAGCCCAAGTCTCTCAGCTGCTCATGCAGCTTTTCCCTTAAGGTCCAAGTCCAGCAAATACAGGGTCAGCACCAGCTCCGAGGCCAGCGTCATTTCTTGGGCCGCCCACTCAGTGAGAGGGCAGCAGGGCAGGCCCTACGAGGAGAGGCTGAGGGACCTGAACCTGTTCAGCCTCAGCAAGCAGAGGCTGAGGTGGGATTTGGTGGCTGCCTACAAACTCGTTAGGGGAGACCAGCAGCAAATAGGAAGGGCCCTATTCCCCCCCAGCAGCACCTGGGGCGATGAGGAACAATGACCAGAAGGTGCTGGAGAATAGGTTCAGGTTAGAGATTAGGAGGCATTATTTTACTGTCAGGGTAGCTAGGATCTGGAACCAACTTCCTAGGGAAATTGGTAATTCCACTCCTACCTTGGGTAAATTTAAAAAAGAGTTTGGATGAACACCTATCTGGGGTTGTGTGATCCCAGTGTGCGCTCCAACCAGTGGCAGGGGGTTAGACTTGATCTATTCAGGTCTCTTCTGACCCCCTAACTACTATGAAGCTTGGAGCACCCCCCTGGCCCTGCCTGCCTGCAGCTTCACCCACCTTGTAGGCCCCAGGGCAGGGGCACCCCCATGGGTATGCCCAGGCAGCTGTGGCTATGGGTTTCCTTTAAAGAAGTAGCTTGCTTGCCAACTTGTGCAACCCTTTGAGTGTTGAGATGGCCTGGTTGGGTGGCAGCCCTTTCATTGTCCATCTTTCCCTTGCTTCTGAAAGTGCTTGTTCTCCAGCAAAATTTTTCTTAAGTAGACCTACTGGGCATCCACTCTGGGTCCTAGGAGAAGGGAGAAGATGGAGCTTTAAAGGAGTTAGAGTTGAAAGGAGTTAGAGTTGGTCATTGCTGGTAGACTCTTGCTCCCCATCAACGCGATTGATTTCCTGAGTCCTGGATTCCCTTTCCGCTTTAAGATATGCGTGGAACTGCTCTTTGGAGGCGAGATACATACAGAGCAAGAGATTTCTTATTAAACAAGTGCCCGGTGGTTTGACATACGCTACCTGCGAGGACCTCATTTTTCTTATGATGATGAGACTAGGGAGCGCAAAATAGGGAGAGTAAATTAGTCATCCCTAGTTTTAATGCAAGAGGGAGAGTGGAGAGGAGAGCCCCCCTGGCTCCAGTGTTGTCACTTCCACAGCAAAGAATGACTTTTTTTTAATTAACTAGCACCTTGTAGCCATATATCCACCAGTGCTTCATGAATATGAAGTGCTGCATATATCCATCTATCCAGCCATATGCCTGGCACTTCATGAATATGAAGACTAGCACTTTCTAGCCATATATCCACCAGCACTTTTCCTGCTTGGTGCTGGGGGCTGGACCTGATGATCTTCCAAGGTCCCTTCTGGCCTTATGATCTATAAAGCTATGAATATTGAGCTGCACACAATCCACATACAGTAGGCAAATATTATCCCTATTTAAAGCTGGAGGACCTTGCCTCAGTTCCCAGTCAGTCAGTGGCCAAGCTGGACTCTTCCTCCATTAATAAAAACACGCATTTTGTGAGGAAGCTGCCCTTTAGCCCTCCTTGTCCTAATAACACAATACTTTGTCTTTTAAGGTTATTTTCCATATTTCCAAGCAGCTACATTTTGTTTGCAGCATGTAACTCCTCCTCGTTAAGGTGGCATATGCAGGACATACTCCAAATTGCCAGTCATTTGATCTAAACTGAGGGTATGAACTATTTCATGTTGAAGAGCAAAGTAAATCCAACTCCCAAGAGTTTCCCATGAGCAGGGCTGTGCTGCCGGTTGCTCTGCTGACCGAATTTTCCATGTTACAACCCAAGCCAGGAATGGGAAGGTTTCGTATTCCCCTCCCTCCTGGCCGGTGGGAAGAGGTTATGTGCTTTCTGCATGCGTCTCTCAATGAGCTGCAAGGCTTAGTGCCTTCTTCCCAGGGACAGCTCCCAAACTGTTTGGGTAACATGATAGATGGAGATGTCACCAAACAATAACCCCGGGGCCCTGGGAATCTAGATTAACTTCTCAGGGTGATTCGAGCCATTACATATGTTGGCTGCAGCAATGGGACCCTGCCAGAAATTCTTGGGGGGTTGGGGCCAATACATTACGCAGCTCGGCGATCAGCAAGGCAGGAAATCACCAGTGCTTTGCTCGGACCAGTTAAAGAGTCTTTCCTTGTGACATTTTTAGCCCACGGGGTGCCAAATGAAGACAGTGAGCAATACTCCAGCTGCAGTGCTTCCCTGTTCTTCAGCCAGCATACAGCTGAGAAAAAGAGGTTGGGTCCCCTATTGCAGCTTCGGACTTCGGTAAATACAGAAAATCACTTCCAAAAGTGTAGATTCATCCCTATATTGGAAAGCAGAGAGAAGGCTTCCCTTGTCTAAGGATTTTGCAGGGGCTGATCTGACTCCAGCACAGGATAAGTCGGCTCCCCCTACTGCAACTGAGGGTGAGCAAATGGTTATGCCTCTGCACACGCAGAGTAGACGTACAAGGGGGCAGAGTTAAGGTTATTCATGGAACTTTTACTTTCATATTTCCTGACTTCTGGGACTGAATGGTAGTCCAAGTTTCATCGGGATTGCATTTTTGGCTGGACTGTTCGATGTAGCAGAAACGTTCTTTCCTTCTTGGAGGGTGGGCAGCATCACGTGCCTAGGGCATGTCTCTGGGAGAAGCGATTTTGGCTGATTGGATATTAATTAGTTCTGGAGAGAAATGTGAGGAATGTAGAATACTATTTTAAGCTTAGTTTGGCTGAGGAAAGGGAGGAAGGAAGGAAATGGGGCCCTGGGGACTAATGAAATGAGTTCACTGATGTTTTTGTGGAGCAACGCACTGAAAGCAATCTGCTTTTGACTCTGTCTGCGGTTGGCCAAGGTCAGAGCTTTCCATGTCTAATCCCTTCCAGTGCAGCGTTGAGATGGTTTATGGAGCAGATCTTCAAGACTGTCCTGAGGGTCTCTGCATTAGGGTCCTAGAAAATGGAATAAGACGTGTCCAGGTTCACCCACTGAAATCAAGCCCAGGCTGGTTGGTAGCGCTTGAAAATTGTCCGTGGCGGCTTCATGACATATATGAATGAAGTCTAGGGGTCTCAGTCCTCTCCTGGACGGTCTCAGTAGGGATGTCTAGCGCTCACTCCTTTTTCACCTCTAGCTCTACCTGGGTCTCATTTGCTTTGTGAAATAAGGAGAACAAATGCACATGAAGCCTGCATTCCTGCTGCCTGGTCTGTGAATAAATGTGGAGCTGGAAGCCCCAGGGCTGCCAACCCAGCATCACTCACCGGCACTAAAATAACCTTGAAATAAAAGCAACACTCAATTAACTTGCAGTGAAAGGCAAAAAGTGAAAGGTCAGCCACAGGAAGGTGTGATAAACACAAGGAGAACCGAGTTAGAAACCATGCGGTCAATTAATTAACCAAGTTAAACAGGATTCGTTAATGAAAATATATGTTCCACAGATTCCTGCACAAGTCAGGTACTTCAGGCTCATCAGATATGGAAAGAAAGCCAGGATGCGTATCAGCCAGGAGAGGGCACTCGTACAGCTTTTGATATAGCATAATAGAAACCCAGCCACACTACTTTTGCTTGGACATTAGTGTAATTGCACTCCTTAGTGTAAAGTTTTGACAGTCTCCCTCGCTGAGGGCTGTGCGGGGCAGCGTGTCGCAGATTTTAGATGCAAGCAGAGAAGTTAGCATGGAAAAGACTGACCGTGTCCTGTTCACCTGACCTTCAATGTGAGACCCTGTTGTATTTTTTCTACCTTTTGTCCCCTCGACTACAAGATCCATTGAGTCCTCCTGCCCAGGAGATTGATCCCAGTCAAGGATTTTTTTTCTTGACATTATAGCTTAGAACCAAATCTAACCCAAATTCATGACTGATTTCAGCCTTTTGAAACTCAGGTTTTCAGTAAATTTACTATTCGCTGAAAAAAAAAATTGGCCAGCTCTCCACAGTACATCTTGCCTCTTCTCTTGCCCACATCCCCGTGGACACACAGCGATGTTCACACGGACACACAGCTTGCACCTGCCGTCTACAGCGACATATTTTCATACGGCCCATCCTGCTGCACATGTACTTGCTCTGTGTACCCCTGTCTACACTCCCACCTTCACACATCTTCACGTCTCTGCCTCTCACACACATGCACGCCTCTTAGGCACTTCCTTGACCTGTGCTACAGATCACCTACTGCCCAATACTTCACAATGATGATGCTACAGTCCTTTTCTCGAGAGGTTAAAAGCTACCTTAAGACCTGGTCCTTCCCCAGTCCTTGCATCCTAAGTCCCTCCTGTGGTGAACACAGCCAGTGGTGGGTGTCCTGTGTTAGGGTCCCTCTAATAAGTAACTGGGTGACTACAGGATGTAGGGCGAGTTGTTTTACAACCTAAGTATCTTGTCCATATATTTGTTGCAAGCAGTTTGTGTAAGCCTTTGCTACTAGAAAGGAGACTCGGGAATCAGCTGGCAATAGGATCCGTGCAATAGGAAAAACACGCCTGGATTGTAGCTGCAGCCTCTGTTTGTCCTCAGTCCCACTCTCGCTGCGTGACTCGGACAGGAACAACATCTGTTGATTTTTAGGGTCGCACATGGTTTTCTTTAGTTTCTTAAATATGACACCATGGAACAGCCTCTCCCCCCAACAGATACATGGTATTTCCAGTGCCAAGGCATGTTCTTTTTCAGTCTATCAATATTTTCTAGCTGTTTTCTAGCTCTGACGAAAATTGCAGTCCCTTCAGTGCCATGATTCGCTCCGGACTAATGATCTCTTTAGGGGAGTCCCATGTGCATGCCCTTCTTCCTCGGGACAGCTGCTGTGGAGGCTGTGTTTTACGTTGTCTTCATGGCCACTGCGGGAGCTGTAAGGATGTGCAAGTATCTTGAAAGCTATCTGGACTCTGTTACATGCCATGACCCAGCTCCTGCATCGCCTCTCACCCCTTCTTTATTTTCTGTAACCTCTTGAAACATTACATCTGGACTGATGGCCAAATTCATTCCCTGGGGATAGACATCTACAAGAGAAATCTGAAGCTTAAGGAAGATTGTAAGAAATAAAAATCCTCAAGGTAGTGTAGACCCTCGCCAACATTGTGCGAGAGGCAGCGATTGGTACCCTGACTATTTCTGTCTCCATATTAGCCTGGAAGTGGCACAGATGCCGTCAGCTGAACTGACGGCACAGTCGGCGTCGTTCCTGTGGCAACCAGTCAGGTTTGGTACCCCCAGATTTTCTCTTTTGTCTCCTCGGTTCCCAAAGTTAGTGACGTACGGTATCCTTCCATCCTGGTCTTGTTCCACGAGATAAAATAGCACAGGAGGCAACCTAGTCCCATGCCTATACAAACAAATCGAGCACAGTTTGTAGTCGGATGAGCTGGTTATTTCATAACCAATGGAGCCATAACCATAGCCAGCTCTGCTGGCTGAAATAAGAACTCCATTGCTGTGTATCATGGGCCCTACTCTGCTGAAGGTGATTCCCCTTTATCTGGTATGGTTGTGTTGTAGGAGAGTCTCATTTCTGTGCCCTGCATGGCCATGGCATTATGCATGATCCCAGTATGCAGCATGGTGCCATCTGCAACATCCCAGGTGTTTGTAGGACCTGGAGTGAAAAGATGGCTTGTGTTGTCCCCTCAGCACACATTTAATTGACTTTGTTCCACTAAAGTGCTCAAAGGTAGGCCCATATTAAGCTAAGTCATTTGCTTAATGGGGTCATAATCCATATAATGCAAACACAACTACAAGCATAGGCAAAAGGAATAATGAGAAGCTAGTATTTTGCAGTGAATTTTATTTGTATGGAGGTGGCAGGATGTCACCTGACCTCCCACTCAGCCCTTAGGAGATCAGTGAAACTGCTTTGGCTGAACAGACCTAATAATTATCATATGGTAACTTTAGGCTCCTAGTGTGCTTACATGGGACAAACGATCCTGTCTAGCTCCTTGTTCCAAAAACTGCTGCCAGTTTGGCTTTTGCTGTTAGAGGGTGAGAATCTGGCAGTGCTAGAAACAGTCATTAGCTTTTTTTCAATTAGACCTTGGCAAACCCCAAGATGTAAAGCAAAAGGGCTTTGGCTGGGGTCTCTGAGTCTAAACATGAGCAGGGCTATCACGCTAACTGGACTCACGAGGGAATGGAAAAGCATTAAATCTTCAGATTATCCCTTAAATTCCCTTTCCCAAGGGGAGGCCAGTGAGTACTTATTTCCCTCCTTTGCCCCAGGGCAAGGGCCTGTTCACTATCATTTTTTTCATATTCAGCCAACTCGAGGTCTCCATTGAGCAAACTAGTTATGCACATGCTTAACTTGAAGTGTGTAGGCAGCCCTGAGACCGTGAGTGTAGTCATGCTCTTCAGGCACTACACTAAAGTGACTGATGGATAGGAAGGGGCACGGGCATAATCCAGCAGATCCTGAGACTCGGGAGGGGAATTTAACAGCAGCCTTCAACTCCCTGAGGAGTGGTTACAAAGAGGATGGAGCTGGGCTGTTCTCAGTGGTGGCAGATACAGAACAAGGAGCAATGGGCTCAAGTTGCAGCAAGGGAAGTTGAGGTTTGATATCAGGGAAACTTTTTCACTAGGAGGGTGGTGAAGCACTGGGACAGGTTACCCAGAGGTGGGAGAATCTCTGCCCTTGGGGGGGTTTTTAAGAGCTGAGTAGACAAAGCCTGGGCTGGGATGATGTAGTTGGAGCTGGTCCTGCTTTGAGCGCAGGGGGTTGGACTTGATGTGACCTCCTGAGGTCCCTTCCAACCCTAATTTTCTATTCTGATTCTATGAGCCCATTCGTGCTGTGTTCAACAAGCCATTCAGAATCACCAGCGCTGAGCAGTCAAGTGGCATGAGTCAGATGTAAAGATCAGCAGGTTTTCAAAATGCTGTGTTTTAGATTTGTTCATTTGCCTTTTTGTTTTAAAATGGGAAGAGAGTTTCAACGCAACCCAAGGGATTTGGGTACCCAGTTCCCTGTTGCCATACCACCTGGTTTCCTTGAGCTGAAATTTTCAAAAGCACCTATCGCTCCCTAAAAGAAGAGCTCTCTTAGGGACACGTTCTGGGCAGTGCTGTCTGAGTCTGGCTCCAGTGCGACTGTCTTCCCCACGACTCCCTGCCTCTCTGCAAATCATCAATATAGTCATATACTGTATGCATTTCCTCAGCAGATTATCTAGATGCATCTATGGCTCCGAAGCCTGGTTTTGGAAAGAGCTGAGCTGTGGGGGGACTGAAGTACTGGGAGAGAGCGGCAGAATGATTGTTGCCATGACAAGGAGCCACGAACACGGTGGAGTCCTAAGGAGTGTGGCAGCGGAGGGTGTCATAAGTCTGCGGCGTGGACAGGGCATTGCAAGGGAGTCTTTCCTGGAGCCTGACTGTGCTAGGCCTGACACATGGCACTGATGCCAACATCCGCTTTCCCAACACAAATCCACTGCGTGCCGAAGGTGGCAGTGGGTGGCTTCGTGCCCATCTCAGCTTCTTCTCCAGGGCTGTGCTTCATCACTTCTTGGCTAGTCTGCCGTCGCCCCGTGCGGGGCTGAGGGATGGTTGAGGAAGGGTCTTACCTTTATCTGGCTCTGCAGGCTCTGCTGAAGCTTCATCCCATTTTTCCCTGAGAAGGGGGATGACAGCGGATTAAAGCGTGTTCGGGCCTGATAAGTGCGGATGCACGGTTAAGCTGCATGGGTGACGGTGGGTTTGGCAGGTCTGGAGTTGCCTGCCTCAGGGAATTTGCTGAGATGGAGGCAAACATGGCAGAGAGAGGGGGTTCAGATTGTGCTGAACTGCCAGATGGTTGTGTCACTGCCAGTGTAAGCAATCGCCCCCATGCCCCCCACTTCTTTGCATCTTGGGTAAGCAGCTCCCCTTTCCGTTTCAGTCCGCTTCATCCACGGGCGGCGACACCATGATCTGGTTATTGCCACGGGCGCAATGGGACTATTGAATAAGAATAAAAAGGATGACTACTTAAAAATGCTTCTCTCTATGGCTCTGATGTGGTAAAGAAAGCCCTTCTCTCCCTTCCTACTGGAGGCTGAACAGGGTAGAGATGCATGGTATCAGATACTCCCTTCTTTACCTCCAAATCTGTGTTCAAAGATCCACAATTTCTGCTCAGCAGTAACGAAGGGGTTCAGTTCTGTGCCATCTGACCGCCTCCTGGGAACAAAGGATTTGACAATGCAAAACCAAACAAACCATGTTTGTTAGGCGGCGTTTTTCTCGTCCAGGGAAAAAAATGCACGGTGTACTTAAACTTCAGACCCTATTCTACTATTTGCTTTGATCTAAGTCTCTTTTCCCACTGCAAGTGAAACTGTTCACACAGCAAACCGTCCCAAAGAAGAGGATATTGCAGCAAGGGCTATGATGGGAATCTGAAAGCAATTTAATGAAGAAGAAAGGTAATTAGAGCAGCCTTCCCATCTCCTGTCCGTCTGACAGCTTAGTGGGCATTAAAGACCGGGAGCTGTGAAAACAAAAATGCTGATCTCCAGAGTTAAGATCCTAAAAGAACTGGTTGTTTTCATTTGTTTGGGGTATTTGAGCGGATATTGGATATGCAATGAGAGTCAGGAGACCTTGCTCTGCCACATGACCTTGGCTGAGCCAGTTCCTCTCTCAGTGCCTCAGTTTCCCCTCCCATGCATTGTTAGCCTGGCGTATTTAAAATGTTAGTGTTTGAGAGCGCTAAGACGTGTCCGTACAGCACAGGGTATCAATTCATTGTTGTCCTCTAGATGCTAATAGAATACAAAATAATATCATTTCTGTGTAGTTATTTAAAACCATGTGAATTTCCCTTTTCCACCCTCTGGCCGCTTATTTAGAGAGAGGACTTTCTTCCCATGGGAAGGTCACGTGTCAGAATCTGAAACTTTGGGAATAGTAAAGAAGAGGCTTTTCTTAGTTGTTCTAATTTTGCAGAATTGGGCCCACTCCATTGTGCAATCCCAGCAATAGCAACTTAACTCTTGGCAGAAATATAGTTAATAGTCTGTCCCTAGCACAGTGATGCTTCATATTCCCCAGGTCCTGCAGACATTATCAGGCCTGTTTCCTAACGATGCCTCAGAACGGCTCGCAAAGGGAGGCAGAATTCCTTATCAGAGGATCTTCCAGGAACAGAATTACAAGCCCCTTTTATTCATGACGCCTGCTGTTGGCCCTACGTCTGGCTCTGTCCCCAAGCATTATAGCAGAAATATCTCTGCAGAAGTCGGAAAAAACATGCACTTCCCTAGCACCTTTCATCTGTGGATCACAGTGAACACCACGCACATAAATACATGGTTCCTTGCTACTATTTCCATGCTGTTCATCCAGCAGAGGCAATAGGACTAGGGTGGTGCATTGGCCTGGGAGCTGGTTGACCTGGATTATATTCCTGGTTTTTCCACTGATCTGTTAGGTGATCAGGGCCTGTTGGATCTGGTTGTGAATTTTCAGTCGAAGGGGGTTTTTTGGTTGGCAAATATCAATTAATTGGAATAGAAATGGTTTGAAGGACAGGGTTGACTTCAATGAATCCAAAACTGCAAGAACTTTGGAATAGGATCCAGACAGGGCAAGGCCTGGGTGCAGCCAGTCTCCACCATCGGGGTCTTTGCGACAACCCAGACTGTAGCTACGGCAAAACACACCATGCCGCGTAGTGTTGCTGACTGCCCTCGGACTACGCTCAGCGATGAATTGCAGAACTGCACGTGGCCACCAAGGATGCTATCACGTGGCTCAGCCATTTCGCACACGCTGACCGACTGACCATGCTGGTGACGGCTCCAGATCCAGCACTAAGAATCACTCGAGCATCTCCATGACAGTCACAGGCATCGAAATAAAAGTGGCCTGATTTGGGGAAGGGCTGAGCCCCCACAGCTCTGCCTGACTGCGGTTGGGAACAGCAGGTGGAACAACACCCTTGGAAGCCACGCTTTTTATCTGTCTAAATTTAAGGACCCAGCTTTGGAAAATGTAATCTAATGTTCCCAAGGTCATATGGCAAGTCAATGTCAGAGTTGGGAACAGAAACCAGGAATACTGACTTCCTTAGTCATAGTTTAACCTCTAGACTCTGCTTCCTATTCACATGGCAAGATATAAAGAAGCAGAAACTTTCCTCTCCGGCTCCCCCGCCTTGGAGCTCTTGCCAGCCAAGCATAATTAACAAGGGGCAGGTTTGTAATTCCTAGCGCAGAAGTAGCATTAATGGATTTGCTCGTTTCCTTTTTATCGGCCTCTCCAGCCTGCCTCTTATCTCGTTACTTTGGGGAGGGCCAGCATGGGATTCAAGGAAAAAAGGAGGCCTGATAAATGGAGATAGAAAACCAAAAGCCGAGGGCAGATCGATACAGGTCCATCATCAAGACCTGCAGGCAGCTTACAAGGCTGGCTAATTGAATGGACCGAGTCCCGTGGGAGCAAGGCTGCAGTGGAATGACATGGGTTGAGCTCAGCTTCCCAGAGGACCGCGGCCAGCGCAGTCATCGAACCTGTTGTGCTCTGCAGAAATGGCTGGGGGAGCAAAGGCGAAGGCCTCTCAGCATTTGGCTTCTCACAAATCAGTTCTGCAGTCTGGTTTTTCCTGACTCAACAATTCACCGTCAGTCTGATTAGTGTCTTGGCTAGGCTCTGCTTTCCCATGCTTCCCAGCATGGCTAAGAGCTCCCGATGCCTCCTGCATTTAAAATGGGCTATTTTATTGGTAATTTTCCCCCTTTTGAGTTTATTTTCCACACCCACTGATTGCTAACAGGGAACAGATTTCTGCTGAGATGAACGTTTAGGAGCAGAAGAAAAGGGGCAGAAAGGTTTGACGTTGGGTGGAGGGTTCCCAAGGGTAGAAGCTCCTCGAAGCCGTCGAGCGCAGTTGTGCTTGCCCAGGTTTGGGGGCTGGACTCGATGATCTTCCGAGGTCCCTTCCAGCCCTAATGCCTATGAAATCTATTAAAAAAGCAATCGGGTCAGAGCAGATTCCCTGCCTGCAACACAGTGCCACGAGAATAAATGGTCTGCTTATGGCTGGAGTCTTCTCAGGACTCCTGGCGGCAGGTTTTTCTGGAGTCGTGTCCGCTTTCTTAAAGAAAGCGCCCAAGGAAGTTTGCACAGATGTTCTCCAGGGAGATGGGCGACGCAGTGAACTTGTTCTCTGGCGTGGTGTCGCATCAGATCAAGCGTCATAAAGTCGAAGCTGACGTCAGAAAGTTGAAACAGGATGCCAGTTGATAAACGTTGTAAGCGCCGTCCGTTGTTAACTCGAAACGTTGTAGGTCGAGGACTGCCTGTGCGTGTCATGATGATGTAGCTGTTCTAATAAGGAAAGAGTAGCCTGTTTGCTGTAGGCCAAGTGCAGCACAGGGTGGTTGTTTCCTTTGCCTGTAGCCCTATTTTTGAGGTCACTTGGATTAGGTCTCATGACAAGGTCTCTCCATTGGGAGACATGGAGGAATTTTGCCCCCCAGCATGCTGGGTTCAGCACAGGGAAAGCTTTGATTTGGTCTCAGTGCGGATTGATTTCAGGTGATGGCTCCATGTTTCAGTTGAGCAAAACCCTCAGGATATGAACCCAGCAGCAGGTCAGGGCCCCAGGGACTGCCTCTGGGTCTGGGCTCCTTGGTACCCACTTAGCAGGAAGCGCTTAGGAGTATCCTGCTCTTCTGCCATGCTGAGGAGTGGAGCCCTTTAGCCCCTCACTCGTACCCTTGTTTGCTCACTCTTGCAGACCCCGCTGGCAGTCACAAGGCCTATCATTTTCCTTCTCCCCCCTGCAAAGACATCAGAAGTTCCCTTTTTTGTACCTGAAATGGTTTGCAGACCTCTGTTCAGTCCTCCTCTTCCTCATCTCTTTCCCTCCCTATCTCCATTCCCTTTTAATTCACTTCTTATTTTGACTATAGACCTCCCCTGCAGCCCAGTGTTTATAGTCTGAAAAGTCTTCAGCCAGTTGCTTATGCGGCTCCTTATATCCCTAATTAGCTGCCTTGGCCTCTGCTGTCCTTTCCCCTCTTCCGAATTATCTGGGATGAATCACAGTCCCTGTCCCCAGCTGTTGGCTAAATTGTTCTCACATCTCTGGACCTCTTTTCCCAGACATTGAAGAAATCCAGGCAAAACGGGTTCTCAGGGGTGTTTCTTGTCCCTTAAAGGCCACTATCCCCAGGGCAGAAACAAAGGTTCCCACTTCCTCTCTCTAATAGATGTTTCCAACTCTTGCTCTTGACCATGCTCACACCAGGGAAGTGCTGGGATCCCTGGGCGGGACAAAGGAGGTCCTTGTGGGAATTCGCTCTGTAGCCTCCCCTGGATGGGGAATTGCATCGTTTTGCAGAACAAGGTTTGCGTGAACCTGTCTCTGGAAAATTCATCCGTCTCTTCTAGAGAAGGAGAGGCTTGTCTTTCATCTGTTCTTTCCTTTGTGCTCTCATAGGAGGCGTGGGGAACTCTTGCATTGCTTCAGAGGCATTTGCTGTGTTGGCAGCGCCACTTCACATACTAGTGCCAGCGGTGTGTACAGTATCACAAGCTCTTCTTGGAACCGGCCAACTAGCGAGCAAGAGAAGAGCATTAGAAATGAGACTCGGATCTTCCTTCTGCATAGCAGTTCAGATTCATCAGCTCTTTTCATCAGCGAGGAATAAATTCCAGACTTGAATCCCCGCAAGCCCTTAATGGAGTAACATCTTCCACAGTGAGTTGAGCTGGTCAGGAGAGCTCCATCACATTGGCACGCGCGCTCTCCCGCGTGGATATAAAAACACCGCACGTCATAGGTGTCGCGTGACTTGGTGGGAAGTTTGGTCCAGCTGATGGGCCGAGTCATAGAGGAGAATGGGGGCATCAGGTCCTGTATGGCACTGTGGCAACTCAGGGTGTGGTGTAAGGAATTATTTTGGGCCGGGAACGGCGAAACAATGTTTTGAATGGACTTTCCTTTTCTTAGGAATGCTCTGAAAAATATAACCGATTCCCCTCTTCCACCCCAATTTGGGACAAAACCACATTTCAGAACATCGGTGTTTTCCCTGGGATGTATGTACTGGTCTCTCACCAGTGCCCTTCCCTGGGATGTATGTACTGGTCTCTCACCAGTGCCCATCCCTGGGATGTATGTACTGGTCTCTCACCAGTGCTCAATTGAATCAGAATCGAGCTGTTCCTGAACGAGTCACCAGAGGGAGGGCGATGATGTGCCGCAAGCAGCTGGAACTAGCTGGAGCTCTCCATCCTCCCATCCACTGCACTTTGCCTTCTTGGGTTTCCTAAAAGATGATTTAAACAGAGCAACTCTCTGCATTGGTCACGGGAGCAGGGAGCTCCCTATCAGCATAACAGCACTCAAGGGGAGAGCTTTACAGCATGGGACATATTCCTTCACCCTTGCCCCTGAGCTAAAGCTGCTGTCGTCTCTCCGCCTGCCTGGGGAGATAACTGCCTTTACTGTACAGCTGTGACACCAGACGGAGGGGTGGGATGTTTGGCATCAGTCTCCAGCAACCCACTGCACCAGTTTCTGGGCCCATCATCCCGACACCTTGCAAGTGTCATCGGCTCCCTCGTCTGGCATCCTGTGCTCCCTATCAGCTTTTATGATCCTTCCCTCCGTCCCCAAAATAGGCCGTGCTGCTCAACAGCACAGATGCCCGAGATGCCCTTATTTCCATCTGCATAGGAATGCGATAAGGAACAAGCCCCGGCTCCTTGTGCCGAGCGTGCTTGCAGTGAATGGGCTTGGAAATGACCCTTCTCCTGCAAGCCTGGACTCTCCTTCCAAACCAAAGGCTCTAGCATTAACTTCCCAGGAGGGCCCAAGCCAACCAACAGGTCAGGGTACAGCAGGCTGAATGGCAAAGTGGGCAGATTTAAAGGATTTGCTTGGGATGTGGCCAGTGCGAGTCAAGTCTGTATAGCTAAGGCACTGGAGTGGGACTCTGGCAGTCTGAATTAAGCTCCTGGCTTCACCACCATCTGTCTGCCCGACATTGGACTAAGCTACTTCCCATGTCGGTGTGCCACTTCTCCCTGCTACCCTGGCTGCCAGGGGTACTGTAAAATCTAGAGCAGCTCCACTGATTTCAGACCTCTGCAATATTTAGTCTTGTGTAACTCCATTTACCACACTGGACCCAAAACCAGATTCCTGGGCCTCATTCTCCTCCCATCATGTCAATCTGAATGACCTCTGTTGGCGGGAGTGGGGTTATTCCAGTGTGAAACCGGAGTCAGAGCAGAACCCACTTCATTGACGTCCCTGCAAATAAGGACAATTCGCACAGACAAGGGTTGCAAGATCCGTAGTCCAGACCTTCTGAAAGACTGTGGGTTTTTTAAGATAAAAAAGGACTATTAAAGATGTGGAAGATCCCGCTGCATTAACCTTTGGTCCCTGGGCTGGCGTCCTAGCTGGGAAAGGCTCTTACCCATTGAGCAAAGCAGCTCCCTTCCCTCTTATTCCAGGAACACAAGCTTCTGACCTCGGGGTAGGAATGAGCAGGAGGAGCAGATGGAAGTCTTGAGAAGCAGGATCCTATTTATCATGAGGTTACATCCAGGAGGAAGGGGAGGATAGAAAGGAGCAGGAGAGAGGAGCCAACTCGTCCCTAAATAGCACGCTTGTCAGAATTTTCCAACAGGCACTAGAGGCTCCTTATCTATCCTGTCCTGGTCTGCAGACCCGTCTCCTCTCTTAGGCTGCACTAATTGCAGATGGAGCCAAGTGAAATGTTTTCTGCAACTTCGGAGCGTCACTCGACTAGATGAGAGGTCAAATGGAGGAGCAGCGAACAGCCCCTGCATGACGGACAAGCTCGTGGCTGACAGAAGCACCGACCGGAGCGAGTCAGCGTGGAAGGAAATGGTACCTGTTCAGCAGGTGGACGACGTCAAGAGGAAGAAGGCTAGCTCAGAGTATGAGAGCTTTGGCAGATATTACGTGGCATGTGGGCTGCTTAAACTGCTAATGGAGCATTTTGGCAGCTGGCATTAAAGGACAATTATCTCGTAGGATGGTTTGTCTTTGGCATTAGCCTCCTGTTTCAAAGAGGGCAAGGAAACCCCAAGGCTTTTCATGGTGCACATCCTATGCAGGGAACAGGTTTAGGGAGGTTGGAGTTTATTTAGTCTGTGCCGTTCCCTTCTTTGCAGTTCTGGCACCTCTCTCATCGCCTCAGTGTCTGAGCATCTAGTGATGTACTAAGTGACATGTCTAACATCTATCACATGAGGCTTGTCCTTCCTCTCATCCTCTTCCTGGGGGAAACAAGGACATTTCACCAATGAATCGGACAGAATGATTTAGTCCCTCTTGTTTAATTGCTGATGCAAACACCAGACCTGTGATCAGCTTCTTGGGTTTCACCCTAAAAGTCACGAACCCAGTGGGGGTCACAGGCAACTATCAGGCATCGTGCTTATCCTGGCGGGGGCTGTGCTGGGTAGATCCCTGTAATGGGCTTCAGAGCAGCAGCAACAGCAGCAGAGCTTAATGGAGAGTGAGCTGAATTCTCTTTGCTGTTCATAGATTTCATAGACATTAGGGCTGGAAGGCACCTTGCAAAATCATCAGGTCCAGCTCCGTGCCCCAGGGGCAGGAAGTTAGCTGGGGTCAGAGCACCCCAGCAAGATAAGCATCCAAGCATTCCCCTTCCCTAATCTCTAGGCCTTTTTACTTCTATTTCTATTGCATTCTGAAATGGAAGGCAGGGCTTAGCGCTGTATTCCCTTACTGCGATCCAATTCACTCCCTCCGAGGAAAATCCCCTCTATAAAAATCTGTGGCTGGGAAAGCCCCGACCTTTCCCTATTTCACTTAGGCTGGAGCCATCCTCATGTGTCATAATTGCAAGAACTTGCAAATCCTCCCGGGGAGGTGGAAGTCCAGAGCCCATCAATGCAGCTGTTGTGCCAGTCGCAGCACAGAATTTATGGCTCAGAGCAGGTTCCAAGGATGGCTCCAGGTATGCAGGTTGTAGCCGCGTTGGTCTAGAGGAGAAGGCAACCAGGACTCGTAGTAGACATGATATTTTTCATTAGACCAACCAGATTTTTGCCAAAAAAAAAAAATTTGAAGTGTGGCTTCAGGCTTCAGACCGTTGCTGGCTATGCTGCAGCAGAGGCCTCATAGTACCTGGAAAAGTGCTGTACGTTAGAAGCATTTGCAGGGGTATGTTGCAATCAGTGTGCTGAGGACACTGCACATGCTGGCCACTAAATATTGTCTCCTTGTGGACTCTTGCGTCTTGCCTGCCGCTGAGGTCATAAGCTTTTTGGGGCAAGGAACAGCTTTCTGTCCTGCTCGTAGAGCTCCTAGCACAGAGGGGTTCTGGTCCCTTCCTAGGCACTACTGCAATGTGTCATCACCTGCGTCATCCTCAGGGGCTTGTAGCAGGATAAGGGGCCAAGCCCATGTCAGAACGCCTTGTGCTGGATGCTGCATGGACAGATGCCCCAAAATGCTTAGTCTAAGACAGGGGTGTGGGTTGTAACCGTGTTGGCCTACGGACATAGGCAGACAAGGTTCTTTGGGTGAATCTGATATCTTTTATTAGACCAACTTAAATAGCTGGAAAAAACTTTTTGGGTTTAAAAACCCTTCGTCAGGCTGAGGAAGTCTCTGCAGTTGGTGTGTGCTAGAGCAAGTGTGCTCCATGAAGTCTTTAAAGGTGCCAAGAAGCGTGAGAAGATGAGCAGATAAGACTCAGGCTTGTCCCTGCCTGGCCAGGCCTTACCTCCTCTGCAAGGAGGTAAGCGCTGTCATGGATTAATTCGTTTTTGAAATTGGGTGCCACTCAATTTGCAAAAGTTACTGGACTCAAAGTACCTCTCTGTGAGGGGTGCCTCGAGTTCAAAAAGGTTGAGATCACCTAGTTGAAGAGGTGCCTGTAAAACTTTCCCTCCGGCTCACGCTCATGTGGAGAGCTCCTTGCTCATTTATCTTGTGGTTGAATCTTTGCAGGCAGAGCACTGCGCTTTGGGAATCCTCGGTGGTTGCCATCCATCCATTCATCCATCCATCCATCCAGTGGCGCTCAGCAGACTGTGATTTCCTGCTGTGCATCTGCAAACTTTCTGTGAAGGTGATGAAATAGGGGTCGACGGACAGTGACAGCCTTCCTCCCTGCAACACACTGAGGCCTGGATATGCATCGACACTTTGCACCCTTCAGCAAGCTACCGCTGTCCTCCCTTTTTCCATTGGAAAGCTGTATGACGGAGTGCACTCCAGCTCCTTAGAGCTGTTGTCCCACTGCACAGATCCAACACCCTGGTATTACACTGAGAGTAGCTCTGCAGAAGGAGGAGTCCTCCCAAAGGCTTTAGAAACCCCTGAAGCTCTAAAATCAATGCCCCTGGCTTCCCTTGCCCTCAGTATCTTGGAAGAAAGGGGTCAGGATTTGGGCTCAACCTAATTCTGAAATTTTCTCACCCAGTTCCCCCCCCTGCAGGATTGAGCCCAATGTATGACTTTCTCCATTGGTTCGGGTGTCAATGGAGCATGCTAAATTAGGCTGCAAATCTCCCTTTTTGCAGCTTAGTTTCAATGCCCCCATTAATACAGTGAGGACGCATGCCTGCGAGAGGAATCTAATGCTCTCCTTAGTGACCAGAGACACAGGACTCAGAATAATGAGACTGACCTGTAATGAGAGAGAATCGTTCCAGATCAGTCCAGAAGATTTTGCGGGGAGAAGGACACGGGCAAGGTTGACTTAGCTCTAGAGCTTCAGATTGTATCCATTAATTTCCTGGTCCAAGGTAGAAAGTCTATTTTTCAGTCACTTGTCCCTGACTTTATATATGCATCTACACATACGAAACCCTGCATAGAGAAAGAGACTGCAGAAGATTTGCCAGTGTCTCCCAGGCCAAGATTTTCAGCAGCGACTAGCATTTCGGTCGCTCGGCCGAGCTGCATTAAAGGCCAAGTCTCCAGCATGCAGGAACTTGGCGCTTTGTGACAATCAGGCTCCCTTTGCATCGTATCAAGGTGAGCATCCAAAACAAGTGATCTTGATTAAAAAAAAAAACAAAAAAAAAACAAAACCCTTGGCCCATGACTCCACAAGCTATAATTTCTGATGGGATCCTTTGGACAGGAGACCCTTCAGATAAGTAAGTGAATAGATGACGCTGGTATGGATGAATGGTTTTGTGACAATAAACCATGAATTCACTTTATGGCCTGAAGACCCATCAGGCTTGTGCGGTTCAACCACTCCAGCTTCCAGAGCTGACAGCATTCAAGGGAGCAACGTGGGTATCCTTTGTACCTCTTGGTACCTCTGACTCCCCAGCTCAAATGACCGGGTACTGTCTACCCACCGGTTGATCAACAGGGGCATCGTTGGTACAATTCTGGAGCAAACACCGAGCCCTCACTTCTGGAACTGAAACAAAACGGCTTTGACCTTCTCTGCCATCCCACCCACAAGAAGCAGAAGCTGCCTGACAATACAACCTTGGCGAGTTCACTCTGAATTGCTTCCACAAGACGGGAACCGTGAGGCATTCCCATTAGGTTTATCACGGGGGAAATGTCATGCTTCACCCCAAGCTGGCTGTGTTCAGAAAGGGAGTTTTGCTTTATGGAAGATGCTGGGATCTCTTTGTTTCTGTCTGCTCACACTGACAGATTTAAATCTTTCTCGTGTCCTACAAAATCCATGGAAGCCCCTGATCCTTTCTAGGTATTCCTGCAGGAGAAAAGTTCGAAGCTGTCTCCGAGATGCAACGGGCTAGAAGAGGGAGATTGGTAAAAGAAACTCTCAAATTCCTCATGTGATTTGCCTCAAACTTTTGCTCCAAATGCTCTCTTGGGTGAAAAGTAGCACGTGGCAGTTAATGGTTTGGGTGAGCTGGACTGGTGTGAGGATTCAAGATGAGGAAAGCCAAATTCAGCGTTAGCTATGGAAGCACCCAATACCTCTTCACAACAGGGCCGTATTCATCCCTGTTGTATCTGCACTAAATCCGATGGAGTTGAAACAGGTTGGAAGGCCAATGTAAATGCAAGGAAACGTTGCTTTCCTGATCCTCAAGGACTTGCTTATAGCCTAAGTCAGGCCATTTCAGCTGTTTATTTTGTGTTTTATTATGTTCCTTTAATTGCTTGGCTCGCCTTGTTCAGCGCTGTGCTCTGGAGCTGGACTGATTCACCAGCCGTGGTTTTGGACGCTGGCAGGCAGCGGATCTGGCAACGAGGGGGTTCTCAGCAGAGCATGGCTTGTGTCCTTCCCTTTGCAGCTTTTCCACCTTTGTGAGCTTCTGTAGGACTTAATTCACTGCCGCTCTGCCCTTGGTGCAGGCACGCTAGTGCAAAGTAAGGGCAGGATATGAACACATCTGAATGGTAGTGTTATACCTCCACTTAGCACCGTATTAACTGCCTTTGATGGAGGGCAATGAGAGTCAAACAACAAAGTCCAAGTCTGCTGAAGGCTGCCGATCGCACATATAGGAGGATCTGGCTTTGAGCGTGATCTGCACTAGAGGTTTCCTGAAGTTCCCTGGACAAAAGGTTCAAGGAGGATGATATAAATAGCCTTATACTGACACCTATTAGCCTTTGCTTTACTATTTAGCAGTGAGAAGATACCAACCAAAATGACACTGGGCACTTTCTAAGGACTGTCACAATATTGCATTTCAAAACATGATTTAAAAGCATGAATTAGAAGCCTTCAACGACCTGAAGAGTGGTTGCAAAGAGGATGGAGCTGGACTGTCCTTAGTGATGGCAGATGACAGGACAAGGAGCAAGGAAGGGCTTGGACTAGACATGACCTCCGGAGGTTGCTTCCAACCCTCATTTTCTATGATTCCTTGACTCGGGTCTGCCCCCTCCCCTCAAAACTGATGAGGCATCTTAAAAAGCAAGGGATTTTTAAAAGAGGTAATAAAGTTGGGTTTATTTTTATTTGCTTTCTGGTTTTGGAACCATTAGGAGTCGTGTCTTTGAGGTTTTTGCCACTACTATAAACATTATTTTCAGATGAAGGCTTGGATTTTTACATAGTCCTAGGACACCAGGAGCTGAGGTGTTCAGGAGGAGCACAAAGCATCAACAGATGTTAAAATAAGAAGCGGAGGCTACTTAGTGCGATTGTAAAATCTCCATCCTTGGAAGTTTTCAAGAGCAGGTTAGATGCACCGTTGGCTGGGCTGGTTTAGTCGGGGATGATCCTGCCTTGAGCAGGCGGCTGGACTAGATGACCGCATGAGCTCCCTTTCAGCCCTGCTTTCTTATGTTCCCATGATAGATCCTGGTTTATAGACAGATGCCATGAGCACTTCTGGTTCAGGTTTTGCCTGCTCACATCCCAGTATAACACCCCTAGTGACATCTCATGGGTCCAAGAAGTTGACATCAGTGTAGTTGACTTTGGCAAATGATCAGATTAAGACGCACAGATATCGGTTTTGCCTTTTGTCCGGGTTAAGGGCTAGTCCCATAGGTTGCATCTATTCCCCTGCAGACACCCTTAATGCTAATGCACCCAGTACCTACTGGTGAGTTAAGTATGGGTTTTGCATCTCCCCCTATGCTTGATCCACATGAACTTTTATGGGCCCAGCTGCTTGGATCGGCTCAGTATCTCAGTCATAACATCCAGTGCTTTTCACCAGCATAAGTGCGTTATGGGGAAGTTCAGGAGCATCATCCCCAGCTAACAGAAAGAAGCACAGAGAGGGAAGGGAAGAGTCTAGTCCAGTGCCCCATCGGTAGCTCACAGCTTTCCAGCCTGCAGCCACTTCTGCCTTTTAATTCAGAAGGTCACTGGTTCGCTCTGTGGCACAGCGGCTATCCTATGGACTCGGAGAAGCAGAAGGTGCCAAAAGAAAACGCTGGCATCTCAACTTGCTTAGCTCTCGTTATACAAAATTGAGCTTTGCACTTTGTTCTTTTAATTAACAGGCCAGCACGTGTGCAAATTCTCTGAAAACATTTAAAAAGAAAAAACATTGAAATGCATTGTGCGGGGGGAGCGGTTAATTCTATAGGGAACGGCAACTCTTTCTTTTGAGTCCATTAAATCGGCTAATGGTTTGCGCTGACAGATATGTATCAGCATGAACTTGCTGCTCATGGCCTTGGAAAAATAGAAATCTTCGCTGCTGATTCCAATGAAAAATTCAGCCCAACATCCATGAACAAGCTGTTTTGAATAACAGTCCTTTTCTTGGCATCTCATCTCTGAGGGTGGTTACAGGAAGAATGGCAAAAGCAGAAAGCAAAGCTAATTGAGGTTAAAAGCAAAGGGCTTCATTTTCTTCTTTTTTTTTTTTTCAATTAGAAATTCCACATGCTTAATGAACAGGCTGCTGGAGAAGGCTCAGACCTGCCCTCCAGGGGACAGAGTGGGAAAGCCTAAATCACCATCTCCCCTCTGAGTAGCTGATGGTTAATGGACAGTCTCTTTTAACGCCTAAGGTAGAGACCCGGGGGTGCACAACATGCAACTTCCAAGCCAGATGTGGCCAGACAGGGGGATCCCAGTGGCCTGCCCTTATTCTTTATTAAACCACTTCATTAAATGCTAAAGGCTGTGAAAAGCCTGTACTGGTGCATGGGATTGCTTCGTCCTAAGCGCAGGACTTTGCACTTGTCCTGATTGAACCTCATGAGAGTCCTTTTGGTCCAGTCTTCCAATTTGTGCCTGTAGGATCCATACCCTGCTTGCAGTTGTGCTGAGGGTTTCAAGTGAAAAGTGCACCTTGCACGTGAACCATGATAAAAGTTGGGTTGTGCACGCCTGGAAGAAGGGAGGGTGGGACATCATCTTCTGCTCACGCTGTGTGTGCTGACCCTGGGGTTCGGTCCCGTCCCATCTGGGGGCCAGTGGCATCTCTGTGTACCGAACCCAATGGAAATCTGTGCTGTAAAACTTGAGAGAAACTCCGAATCCCAGACGTATGTCTCCATTGCACCATCTAGATACCGTATGCACTTCACAGGCCGGATTCTTTTCTGCTGTGCTCAAGGTTTTACACCATCCTAATTTACTCCAGGATAATAAGGAAAGCCCGGCCCAAAATATAGACTGTCTTAATTATGAATATAATACAGACTGGGCACATCTACACAAGACGCTACGTCACTGTAGTGACAAGCTATGGGGCCATAGCACTGGCAGGCATGAACGAGGATGCTGATGCCACTGTGCGATAGCATTGGGAATGACCCATGTGGTGCCAGGACTACACAGGAACAGTGGTTACTTGCTTAAGCAAGTACTAAATGACTGTGCAGTAACATGTGTAGATGCACCCACTGTGAACCATATTTTCAACGGGTACAAATCAGTACAGAGATACCTATTTGGATTGTTGAGAGCCTGGCCATACCAAGATACATACTGGTCATGACCCAAGCAAAGTAAAATATCTATTATACAGCAGTTCGTGATGTTGGATTTATTATCAAGGAAACAATCCGTAACTTGTAATACCGTGAGCTCCATCATAAACTTTGTGTTAGACATTCTTTCCAGGGCTAATGGGTTGGAAGATTTATATATTCTCCCATCACTTCCAGCTATGCCAACAGAAGATTAGGGTGTTGTTGTTTTTTTAATTTTCTTTTCTTTTTTTCTTTTTTTTTTAAGGATTTCATGGTTCTGAAAACTATTCGAGTGAAATTTCCCAGTGAGTGCCTGCTGGTTTGTAATTTTTGTACATCTGGGGAGTCCAAAAAGCCTCACAAATGCAAAGAAAAGAAATACTGACAAAGAAATTAGCCCCCAATTCACTTACTTGGGACAGAGATCTGCAAATTCACTTGGTGAATATTTCTTGCCAGGTATTAGCTGTGAATGATATTTGGAATACAATTTTTAATTAAATCGGTGTTTGTGAGCTGCTAGGTGTTGGCTACCATCTTGCTGAGGAAATAAAATGACATCATTCGTGAGAATTACAGCATGAAAGAAACCAGTTTCCATCCCGCTCGGATGCTGAAGGATCAGCAGAAGAACTCGGTATTTCATAAGAGGAAGTAAAGTCCTGCCTGCTCAACAAGGAGAACAGCAGGGCCCAAGCTATGAGACCTCCTTTCCATACCAGTGGGTAGGGCATAGACCTTCAAGTAGGAAGACAATGTGTCTCACTCCCACCGCTACCCTACGTGTAAACTCCCATGTTTAAGGCATGGGTAAACCTGAATTGGCTGCAATCAGGCTGTGTAGCCTTCAATAAAATCAAATATATAATGGGCCTTACAAACTCACCATCGGGCCCCTGTGGCAAAGGAGATCAGACAGCCCGGCGTATACTGACTGCCTGCCCTATATGGTTCACCAGAGGGAGTGAACAGTCTGAAAGGTTGCAGTAATATTGATGGATCTGCTCTTAAATGATTGGAAGAGTCAACTTTCTGATGTTATATGCAAGAAGAACCCCTTGGGCCCATTGCTGTACAATATTCTCGTCACCAGCTATCCAGTACGTAACAGACCTCATTCATTTCCGTCCAGGTCCCAAACCATGGAGTGTGAGAGGCAAGATTTATTCTCCAGATTGGCCCTGGGAGGAAGTTTTCTAGATGGATCTCCCTTCTGGTCAAGGTGTGTGCGTCGCAGGTCAGAGCCCAGCCGATGGGCGTCTCGCATTGTTTGCACAGGTGCAGCACAGCAACCTAGGAGAACGCCAGCCACTGGGGGAATTGGTTTGGGAGTGCTTTGGACTGGCCAGGACCAAGGATGACCTAATGCAAGGTGGGGTTAGTCATCCAGTAACAACTGGGAGGCGGCCGCATCTTCAGTGCGATCCAGGATGGAGGGCTGCTGCTCAGTGGCTAACCTGGGTTTCCTCAAAGCTTCTCATGACTGTAAGTTGGAGCAGGTCCCTTGAAAGCAGATGAACTTGGCCATGGTACATCTCCCTTACTGTGCTATGCTGCCAACACTATAGTCTGGGACCCAGGAGATCTGGGTTCTCCTCCCAGCTCTGCCAGGGTCTAGGTGAGTGACTTTCCTGTGTTTCCCCACTTGTGGACCCTTTGTCTGCTTTGTCTAATTAGATCCAAAGCTCTTTGGGGGAGGGCTTTGCCCCACCGTGGGACTTTGATCTTGGTTGCTACCATAAATATCAATAACACATAACCCCTGAGAGCAACATGGGTTGCGTGGCATGGGCACAAGGGGAGGGTTTGGTCGTATGGGTCTTGGAAATTCAGAGATGTCAACCCAGCACTAAACAGGAGTATGGGCTGGTCCCAGGACACCCTTCATGGAACAGCGATACCCAGGGCAGATCAGCAGGGCCTGTGGGTGCTTCGACGCAGTGATGTGGGGTGCAGCTTGCATGCAGTGAAAAGCAAGATGTTTCCTGGGGGGAGGAAGGGAAATCCTCCCAGACTGCTCAAGGATGTGATGCACTGGGGCCCCTTTTGCCTTTAGAGCACATGGTGTCTGAGTAAGCAACTGCCTGCTAAACAGCCCCGTCTGTTCCCTTAAACTGGGTTTCCCCATCAGCCCCTGCTTCTTCCTCTCCCCACATTTACCTCTCTTTCTCTTCTATCCCTCCTCTCCTTCCTTAGGCTCACGTCCCTTTAGGAAAGGGGTTGCGGGGTCCATGCCCCTGCCCCTTTTGGAGCAACCCAGTTCAGGTGGGAAAATCCTGTCCCTACCAGGCTTCGGAGCTGGGTGCTGCTGGTAGAGCAGAGAGCCCTGCTGATCTGAATCCCACGGAGAATCAGCCCTACCCACCCTGAGCTTTCAAAGACACTAACAGGAGTTCACTCCCCAACTCCTATTCATTCAAAGGGGAAGCAGGCGTCCAAATCCCTTAGGCAGCTCAGATGATCTCAGCCCACAGGAGGGATTCACAGGGGCCCAGGCTCTTGTTCCCAGCCCCGCACTGAAATCACTGGAACATTGTATGCAGATGGAGTCACAGCCGATGTGGAAACACCCAGACACCTCTTGGATGTCTCCTCCCCGCCCCAGGAGTCCTCTGGACAGGAGGCTTAGCCTGGACTCAGCTAAGCAGCTGCCTGGGTCGTTGCTGGCAGGGTTAGCGCATGGTGTCTGCTGGAGTCCTGTCCCTGATGGCCAGCGGGGCGTCACACCAGCGCGGGGTGTGGCGCCGGAAGGGCCGAGCGGGAACACCAGACCTTCGGGCTGACACCTCATCTATCCAAGCGGCAGCTCGAAGTAAAGTCAGGTTCTTTGCAGCAGTGTTTGCTATGGACGCAATCGCAACCACAGCCGCCTTGGCTAGCGGAGCTCCAAGTCCACGTGGGAGCTCAAGACCTTGCGGAGAGTTGTCATGGGGAAGTGGTTTCTAGCCTGACACGCTGCTTGGGTTTCTACTGGTGACTCTTTCCCGTCATTTGTTCGTGCTGAATGGCAGGGAGGGGAAGGGGTCAAAGCCAAGATAAATAGTCTTGGGGTCTGGCTGGGGCTCCAGGAAAACAGAAAGAGCAGTGAGTAATTTAGTTAATAAGTTCAGAAACACATCATTATCCTGTCAGCGCTTCCTGCGCACAGAGTTCAGCCAGCCAAAGCTTAGCTGGGAGCAGGTTAGTCATAGCGGAGGCTGCTTTTCAAGTGTGAGGTGCTGGTAATTAAAGGTTGGATTGGCACCTTGTAGGCCAGCCTTGAGTGACAGGCAGCATTGCCCCTCGACAGAGGCAGGGACTGAAGGGTGACTGTGGGTCACCTCCTGGTCCCTGCTTCCCCTCACTGTGAGGAAGTAACAAAGTATGCCCACCCATTTGGGGACACGGCTTATTTACCCCATCTGTACCATTATTTGGCATATGGAGGGGTAAAACTGGGTGGTCTCCTTGCCTGCCTTCCCACCTCACTTCCACTTCTGCAGGAGTGAAAGGGGCAGGCTGTGATGGAAAGCCTGATGAAAATGGTAGCTGAGAATGGGCCAGGTGGTCCTGAAACCCACGTGTACTTCATGTTGGAGCCCTGTTCATTACATAAGCAGCCTCCAGAAAACTCTAGATGTGGCTAGGAGCCTTCCCAGGCAACCTCTGTCTTTGGGGACCTGCTGTGAGCTGCAAAGGAGACCCGCAAAGCATCTGAGACTTGTTAAAGGAGCTGTCCATTACCAGAAAGCAGAAGGATTTCTCCCAAATGTCAATAGGTCCAAGGACAAAAACAAGTGAGTGGTAAATGAGTTATTTTATGGCCTGCACTGTCTGTAAAGGAATGACCTGTTGTGTCCTGTCTGCTTTAGCCATGGATCCCTGCTCCACACGGCTACTATCCCAGCAAGAAAAGGGTTAATCAGCACATAGGCACCACACGACTGACTCAAAGGCCTTCGAGCACAGGAGCAGCCAGGTAGGAGCCCATCACTCAGGTGCACACGTCGCTCCCTGTGTGTTAGAGGCACTGGGAAACTAGGAACAGAACCGCAGGGAGAGAAGAAAGCGGGGAGGAAGCAGCTCGGGCAGCAGAGATGGCTCATCGACTTTGTGGGTGAGTTGTCAGGCAAGCAGGCAATGCATGGTGTGTAGGTGAAGGGAGCAAGTGCCTCTCCTGCTGTCTGAGACAGTGGCAGAGGAGGCTTGGTGCCAGGCAGGGTGAGCCCAGCTTGGCATCTACTGATGCTCTGAAGTGCTTTCAGGAAGGGCACTGGCAGGGTATATGCCTGGGGCAGGAGAGGGAGAGCAGAGCTTTCTGGAATGGAGGCAGGAGGTGCTGGCAGAGGAAGGAAGGAAGAACACTTCTTAGTAAAGCAGTTAAGATTGCCAGATACAAGTTTAGTTCAGGCAGAGTTAAGCTGTAGCTAGTTTAAAGCAGTGTTATTGGGATGTATTTATAAAGCTGGCCCAGAAGCTGTGAAACGCAGAGTTGCGGTTCCTCAAAGCAGCTGTGCTCCTTAGCCTCTTTGCTTCTCTCAAGACAAGCCATGGCTGCAGCCTGGGCCAACGAACTGAGGTCTGGAGGGAGTGAGGGTCCCTGCAGCGTGAGTGAAAGATGGGGCTTGCCAGACCCCTAGCATCTGCAGGGAGGGCACAGAAGAGCCTGGCTGGGAGTTACGTATGCATTTACAAAGACCTCACAGGGCATTGGGCCTCTGCTTCACCCTGATTGCACTTGATCCTTCATCTACCCGTGACACCAGTGATCAGCCTCTTCAACCTGGCTGTGCCCTCCCTTGGTCTGTCCTTTCATGATGCCCTTCACGCCACCCCAGTGCTCTCCTGACTCCACTCCCCCTCTGTGTCAGTGTGCCCCAATGGCAGTGTCCTTGGGACCCTTCCTCTTCTCCTTTTACACCTTGCCCCTGGGTGGCACAACCTGCGCACAGGGCTTTGACTATGCGATTAACACAGCTCTCCCCCTGCCCTTGACCTGTCCCCATCCATGTGGCCTTGGGCCGGCTGCATGTACTGTACTGCCAGGGGCCCTCTGGCACCTGCCCCCCACCACAGGACTCCACTTCATCTACCCCACCCTTGTCCTTTGTCATCTCCTGGCCCTGTTTGGCCAACTGGTGCTCCTAGTTCATTCCCCCGTAGACTCGATTCACCAAAACACTTAGTCTCATTCTTACCCCTAAGCACATTCGCAGCCCCACTGACTCTGGGAGATCTGCTTGAGGGGGGTGGTCTCACGTGCCTAAATGCTTCTCTGAGGACCTACCCCCTCCAGCCCTTCCAAGCCCTTTACCTTGCCCTGCTCCTCACCCTTCCTCTTAGTCTGTCTTTATTTTTCCCCCTTTCCCCTTAGATGTCTCCCGGGCCTCTCCTATAAATGCAGCTGACACCACAGGGACAAAAGAGGGGAAATCCTTGTTGGCAGAAAGGCTTCCAGCTTCCTTTTGCATCAGCTGGCACCTATCACCACTCGCTTGGAGGCATAAGCTTTGGATACTGGCCCAAGAGCAGCCTGATATCTTTTGCAGTCATAGCTCTTCCCAGTTTGGAGCCAGCATTCCTGCCCTAATCGGCTCTGAGTCCACAGAGACATTCAGCTACTGTGAAGAAACAATTGCAGCTGAAGGAAAAGATCCAGGGCCTCGTTACAGGTTACACTGTAATGAGCAAACATTAGCACAAATGTGTGGGTTTAGCACAAACTTGCAGTCGCACCTTCAATTTGGGTGGCACTTCTGTGCAGGGCGGACACACCTTAATGGAACAGGATATGAGTTATGTGGATCAAAGGATAATCCTGCCCTGAAGTGGCATACCTTTGAGCCTCATAGTGAGCGTTTTAAGCCACTTAAAGGTGTTAACTGACAATTTAGGGGTCAAGAGCTTCAGGAACCACCCCAAATGAACATGTAACAAGGCCTCAAGCTGTCCCACCTGGCCAGTGCGGTGCTGCTTTTGCTGACTGAGCCGGGGGGCCTGACATAACGTCTAATCACCTGTGTAATGCTGCCGTGGCTGGGCCGAACATGAACACGCACATGCTACACATCAACTAAGCAGCTGGACTGTCAGCAGCACTGCCTGCCTCTGGCTTCAAAATGCGGGGGGATGTCTCAGGCTCTGTCTAGTGGGAAAGGACAAAATCAAACCACTCAGGAGAATGATCTGGGGCCGTATCATTGCTGGGAACAAACAGACTAGGTTCCACTGACGTCAGTTCGGCATCCGCATGTACAGAGGATTTGGCCTTTTATTTTCTCAAGAGAAGTAAAATGCACTGTATCCGATGATGCCCCTTGAACCTCCACACATTGTACCCCCTCTAAGAGCTCCCGGTCTCATCGCATCCAGGGGCATGCAGTGGCTCTGTGGCATCACCAGTATGCTCCCATCCAACTAACCCCAGTCCCTGGGTGTGCTGTCAGTAAGAGGACTAAATCTGGGACTTCATGTAAAGCCGTGAGTCCTCTGCTCCCGGAGCTGGTGTGTAGCCAAGCCTGGAGCAGGCTTCTCTGCCTCTGTCTGTGGCCCAGCCATCACTAGCAGAAGACAAAGCATCCTGTGCCCGTCACACATGGTGACTAAGACCCTGATACCACCTGATCCCAGACCACCTAACTTTGACTGCACTTAGGAGGGTGCATGAGAACACGTTTGAAGCAAGTTTGATGTGTGCTGCTTGACAAGTATCACCAGGATCTCTCTGCCCAAGCTCCTATCTATTGGCTTCTCTTTTGAGGAGGGGTTAGTGGGCAGGCCTGTTCTGCCTCTGGCATTTCAGTGAGGAATACATGTTTGAATTTCTTAGAGTGCTTCCAGAGGCAGAAGAGGGCCCAGGATGGTGGATTTCTCCATCTAATCAGCTGGAAAGAGAAGACCCTTGGGGTAGTTCTAGTGACTTGGGTGGAAGTTGTCTTGCATGAATGGCTTATTTATTTTTTTTAGCATCATTAAGAGAGCAGCACGTCACAGTGTTTGAGGCCAGACTGTGCCCACCATGAAACGAATGGGAAAACTCTTAATTCTTTTTGACAGCCTTGGTTCGCTTTTTGTGATATAAGATCACAAGCCTCATCTTTGCCAGCTGGAGTTTGGGTGGAAGGCAGTAGCCACTTGCACCCAGTTACTAGCGTGTGTGCTCACCCAGGCACTCCTGGACCTCCCCATGGTACACCATTGGCTCCATGTCATCCACTATGTTGGCCGAGCACCCTGGGAAAGCCCCAGCTGCACAGACGATGGCACCTGGCAGAAGAGCGGGCCTCAACCTGATGTCATTTAATACAGAGAAATGTAAAGCGCTCCATCTGGGGAAAAATAATCCGCAATACACTTACAGGCTTGTCAGTGCTAGCACTGCAGCTGAACAAGACCCAGGTGTCATGATAGACCACAAAATGAACATGAGCCACCAATGCAGTGCCATAGCTGGCAGTGCAAATCAAACACTGGCATGCATCTACCGTGACATCTCGAACAAGGCTAAGGATGTCATCCTCCCGCTCTGCTCGGCCTTGGTGAGGCCGCAGCTGGAGCACTGCGTCCAGTTCTGGGCACCGCACTTTAGGAAGGATGTGGAGAAGCTCGAGAGAGCCCAAAGCAGGGCTACGCGCATGATTAGAGGCCTAGAGAACAGGTCATATGAGGAGAAGCTGAAAGATTTGGGACCGTTCATCCTGGAAAAGAAAAGACTCAGCGGGAACTTGGTGGCAGCCTGTAAGTATATCAGGGGCACGCATCAGGGCTATCTACTTACCTAGGCCACCCAGGGGAGGACAAGAAATAATGGGCGCAAACTGATTGAAGAAGATCGCTTCAGGCTCAACACAAGGAAAAACTTCTTTACAAGTTGAATGCCAAGGGTTTGGAACAGGCTCCCCCAAAAGTGGTCCAGTCACCCACCCTGGTGATCTTCAAAAAACATCTTGACGCCCATCTTACTGGGGTCATCTGATCCCAACGGTCTTTGCTGCCCAAGTGCAGGACCCGGTGATCTGTAAGGTCCCTTCCAGCCCCTAATTATGAAACTATAAGCGTGTCTACAGGTACCTTCTCCTGGCTGCTGGGTGGCGGCAGAAGCTTTAGCCTGGTCCACAAACGCGGGGTAAGTCTGCTGGCAGAAAGCAAAGCTCCGCTGCCTCGGAGGAGCTGGGAATGTGGATGCGCTCCTAATTTCCCAGCGCAGCATGTCTTCTGCCACCGTGTAGGTGAGGTCAGGATTAGACTCCATCTCACAGGGGAGTTGCTCTGGATTCCCATCACCAGAGCAGAATCCCCCCCCTGCTGCTGCACACTCCAGTTTCCAGCTATTTCCTAGCACTGCTGGGGTCTGATCTCTGGAAACCCCATGACGCCAAGCCTGTCCAAGCTCTGGATCCTGGATCCCAAACTCGCCTGACTTCCCCAAAAGGACACCCCAGCCTCAAACAGTGTCACTCCCAGCCATGCTCCTTCTGCAAACACCCCTTGCAAGAGCCAGGCTGCGCTCCGTGCATTCCCATGGTGATTTTCTCTGCGTTTTGCCAGACAAAATCACAGAGGGCTTCCCTTATTTTTTGCCCACTGAGCTTGATTGAGGCTAAGTTTCCAAGTTACAAAGCACAGTAAAATCGTGGTCCAAAAGCAGTGCCCCCCCCACCCCCAGCTGCTGTGCAGGGGCTGTGATTCCATAACCCTTCACACAGCCGCTGCACGGTAGCTTGAGAGAAGTGATCTGCAGATGATATTTCCAGGAATTGGCGGGCCTGCTTCTTTCTGAACCACAAATTCACCCGATTAAAATAAACATACAATCAGAGCCTGGTCTGTGCTCAAGTTGCAGCTGATTTTTATCTGCACCACACGTCCTTTGCAAAGGGAAAGAGCACGAGGCAGGGGTTGTTGTCTTTCCGTTCCCAAGCCCTGTTCGTATGGAGAAATTGGGAAGAAAAAAAATGAACGCTTGGCCCCATGAAATGCTGGCCGCGTGGTGCTTTTCATCTCTGTTCATTAGCTGTGCACTTCATTTCACCTTCACAAACCGCCATGACTTCTGGCTTTAACAGGGGCCTGGACTTGGGGTACTGTGCATACAGGCAAAAGGGCTCACGTGGAAGCACCCAGCAAACAGCTCTCTTTACAGCTAGGGGCTTGGCGCATGAAACAAGTGAGCTGTCCAAAATCACACAGTCTGCATCATACCTCCTCAACCTCAAGTTTAATGCCCTTACTAGAAGAGCACTGTTTAAATGAAGATGATTTGGTTTCCATGTCTCAATTTATCCTTGATCCCCTGCGGTGACTTGCACTGTCATTTTCTACAGCCCAACAAATGGCCACAACCGGGACTGGATTCAAATTGACAGCGGAAAAGGCTGTCTGAGCTGGGTACGCTACCCTGCACCACTCAGCCCCTTGCAGTAGCAGGAGGGGTGGGCAGCGATCCATTAGGGATAGTGGGCTGTTGGCTAAATGGACCGGCCCCATCTCTAAGATGGAAATTTCTCTTCCTGCCAGCAGCAGCCAGACTTAGTCTGCATCCTCCAGGTCCTGTCATTGAGCCGTGTCACCTTCCAGGGTTCACTTTGTTCGCTGAGAGCTTCAGATAAGCCTTTTGGCAGCAGTGCTGTTTTCTGCTGAGGCATTCGAAACAGCTCAAGACGGTTTTTATTAACCTTTGGAAAGCCTCAGAAACACAGCGCGTGGAGTGGGACAGCCAACACAGGCCCTGCATCCCCCACCGACACAGCAATTGCAGCTGGGAGGTACCAGTGAGATACCGTGATGATGGCTTTGACCCATGTGGTTTTACTTACCTGGCGAGGGAGATCCCCTTCTTCTCAGTCTTGAATGGCTCGGTGTAGTTCGAGGGTGAAGGCCTGTCCCTTGTGCTGCGGGCGGGCTGACCCCTGCGAGCATCTACAAATGCCTCTAACTGCAAGGATCTGGACTACGCAGTTTTTGGTGATGGGGGATTGCTTTTGGGCTTCCCCCCTCGCTTACACCTTCAGCCTTTTCATAGATTCATAGATGTTAGGGTCGGAAGGGACCTCAATAGATCATCGAGTCCAACCCTAGGGGCAAGTGAGACAAGGGGGCGTCTGAACTCCAAGCCCTCTGGGCTTGGGGCTTGCATGTAGGATGCCTGTCGTAGATTTGGGAGGATCTGAAGCCTCAGGCTGAAGAGTCTGAGAGGTAGGATGCTTGCAGGTGGTAGCACCACATAGACTTGAATGATTGAGCTGCGCTCGGTCAAAATTTGGAGCTGATCTGGAATTAAATTTTAGTTTTTAACAAAAAATCCACATCAGTTGCTGCTCTCACGAGAGGTCAGGTATCTCAGCTAGTCTCATCGAGTCAGGCTGGCCAGGGCTGCGGGCTGCCAAGCTGATGCTGTACTCACTAATGCCAGCTCCCTGCTAGCTGCAGCACCTCAGGAAGGGACGGTCTTTGGTTTGCTTTGAGTTTCTTAAGAGTGTTGCAGAGCAGATGGATGCCTGGCTGCTGACAACCAGCTGTCACGGACAGGGAAACGCATGCACTCCAGCAGGCTTCCTTTGGATGGAGGAATTAAAACTCATGGAAGAGGCGATATCTTTTCTTAGCCCACCTAGATATTTGCAAACAAATTGTTTTATTTATTGGCAAGCTTTTGGGCATGCTCACCCTTCATCCCGCATAGGAGAGAGCAGAGATTGTAAAAGTTCTCATAGGCAGAAATAAAAATTCGTATTTCTGGATGGAGGATGCATTTTTCCTGTTGTGGGAAACACTTTGATTAAAGTTATTGGGTAGGGGGCAGAGGGGAGGCAGGGGTGGATATAGGTTACAGTTCTGAATAAAATTAGAAGTCCTGGGGGCAGTGTCACCTCTGAAAACCTGTAAGAGCCAGGCCCTCCAAAGAAGGGAAGCCCAGACGTAGAAGGAGCCCTTTGGCTTCTGCCTCTGCATTGTCGAGCCCCATAGCCAACAGCTTCTGAGATCAAACTCGTGTGCCAGCGCATGCCCCAGTGCCAAGTGGATGTGCCAGACAGAACGTGCTTTGTGCATTACCTTTGTGCCAGGCAAGAAGCAAGGCATGAAAAATTTCCAGGGAACAGACAGTCTACAGCAGGGATTGCATTGCACTGGCCACCCCATTAGGATGGGCCTGGTAAGCAGGAGCTATGAATGGATATGGTCTGGTTTCTCCCTTGCAGGGCTCTGGGCTTGCAGGGAAGCCCAGAAAAGTAAGTAAGGTTTGGGAGATTGAGAAGTCATTGCAAAATAAGAGAGTATTTTGCACCTGCAGGCATAGTTGTGACACCTGTTACTCATGCCTGGTATGAACTTGTGACTGAGGAGCTCACCCATACGTCTCATGTGTGATGGCTGCAGAAGCAATCAGGACCCAGACCCTGGGCTGTGTATGATGCAGCAAGCAGGAGACTTGCTCTGCCGTGAATGGGCTGGCTGGGACCGGGACCATCACCCATCATGTTAACGGCATGCTTGGGAGCAGTGTGTGTGGCTCTGACTATCTCCCCAGGCATGTCGAGGGCATGCCTTTCAGCTGGAGGATGCCCCAAGGTCACAGCAGAGCTGCTCAGGGACCCCAGGTACTGGGGAAACAAAGGAACCTGATATGTTTGGGCATTTCACGCTGGCTCCAGGCCTGGAGGAAAAACTGATTTCAATGAAGATGAAAGAGAGAGAGGCCTGGAGGTGGTAGCAGAGAGCAAGATGCTGCTGAGCACTGGACTGCTAGCACGCTCCCAAACCCGAAGCAGCGACTCCTCCGCTGTCCCACACATCCCTGGCCTCTCCAAAGCAGGGACTGGACTTCAGGGACACAGTGGGGTTTCAAGGTGACTAAGTCTTCTCTCCCCATCAGGGCATCTGTTTGTAGCTCACAATGAAGCCGTTGGACTGGCACTGAGGAAAGGAAGAGCATTTTCCTGGTCACCTATGCACATTTGGCTTGGAGTCCCTGAGACTCGGGTAGCGGGGAGCTGGACATGGCCACTTTTCAGAAGAGAAATGCAGGGGATGGCTGCACTGGGGACTTGGTCTGGGAATTTGGGGACCACATTCCCCAAAACTTCTCTTCCTTCCAAACATTACAATGCTCTAATCCAGCGGTTCCCAAACTCCGGCAGATTGCGCACCACCAAGTTAAAATGATACAACCTTAAGAACCACCAGCAAATTTTTCAGTTCAACCTTAAGGACCGCCAGCAAATTTTTGTCGTGTAAAGGAATTATAAGAAATCTGTTAATACGTACCACCGGTGGTATACGTACCACAGATAGGGAACTGCTGCAGTCTAATCCCTTCATAGGCAAGATGCATTCCCTGCTCTGATAATGTCTGGACCAAGCTCTGCATCCGGGAATGCAGTCAAGGTAATTTTTCTTTTTATTTCCAACACCGAGGTGCCCTGATGGTGACATATAATCAATGCAACTTAAATGCAAGTTGCTCACGCTACTTTGCTATTCAGTGTCTTCTCTGTGCCATTGTGTGTAGCCAGTCCAAGTGCACTTTGAGGCTGTTTAAACTGTAGCCTCCCGTCAACTGCCATTGAATGATTTATAAGATTATAGAAATGCGACCAGCTTGTGGAAAAGGCAATTTATTTAATGACAGTTCCCCTCCCAGCTAATCTACTGACTGATCAATAATCTGCTTGGCCACAAAGCCAGTTATCTCGGTACCTCTTCTGAGGTCTTGTGCAACAATCCTGTAGGTACAAGCTGTTGAATTAAGGAGAGTGCTGGTCTGTCTCCCTCTCTCCCTGATCTGACTGTATATGGTGACATGGGAGTTATTGGGAGCTACGTACAAACCTTCCTATCTCCAGATTGGGTCAGAGCCAAGCTCCATCTGGTCTCTGGCAATGGTCAGCATGAGACGCCTCAGGGAAAAGATTAAGTGTCCTGGAAAAGCAGATAGGGGATAATCTGCTCCCCACGTGGATCTCCTATTCCTGTCTCTCTAAATAGTTGGGGATCAATGGAAACCATGAAGCACAATGGCTAATACCCGTGCCAAACCTGTTGTTATCATCATGATCATGATTTATGATTGTGATTATCAGAACATGGATCATTCTGTTACCTCTAGAAATACTCGGTCCCCCCAACCCTGCCCTTTTTTTTTCCCCTTTCTCTAAACTGGAAACTCTGGGCTCGGAAGCTTCTTCAGAACATGCATCCAAGGGAGTATCTCTGGAAAAAGCAACAAAACTGCATCATCAAATATAAGCAAGCTTCTTAGCCTTGTGGATGGCAAAGGAGTCTGGCTGGAGATGCCAGAGCCAACCAGGGTATTTGGCCACAGAACTACCCTGAAAACAGGTGGGAAGCTGTGGGGCTAATTTGTCCCCCAGTTGTACCAACCTGGCCACGGGGTAAAATTTCTTTCTGATCCCAAATGTGGAGATTGGTCTGACCCTGAGTGGTGGGGCAAGACCCTCTAGCCAGGAAGTCCTTACAAAGAGAAGGTTTTGGGGCTCCACAAATGAAGATGAATCCACTTTAACAAGAGCTGTCTGCACAACAAGGGAGGAAGAAGAGTCCATTTCTGGGAGAGGAGGTGCTGGAGATGGGAGTCAGGAGTGGAGTATCTTTCTCCTTGGATGCGGATGGTATCGATTCTGGGCTGTATGCCACGGGAAAGGTCAGCCTTACTCTTGAATCTGGCACGGCAGGGATTTGACCCAACTGAGGAGGTGTGGCAGGGTCTGACCATGCAAATCCAAGCAGAAGCCATGAGCCAGTGACACAATGGAGGCAACTGGGTGTCAACTTGGTAGCAGGGGAAGCAAAAACAGTAGCTGCCCCAGCAACCAGACAATTGCACCTTGTTATGCCTCTGGCATGGGGCAGTGGCAGTGCACGGCAAAGTTTACTATGTCTCCTCACACGTCCTCTATTGCTTCATGTGGGCTGTGCCCTTAACTAGAAGTGATGGCACCGTGCCCACATGGTGCTGTGGATGTGGCTACACCCAGCTTCCAGGAGACCACCCGCCACGTACAACAGTGGTGGGTGGGTGGTGGGTCCTATTGTCTGGCCTGGTGTGTTCATCATTTAGAAACATCCATAAAGAGTTTACCAGGTGGCACCAGGTGTATCTCGGTGAGCCTAGGGATTCCAGCGTGGAGAAAGAAAAGCCACCACCAGATGTGCAAAATATGTCTCAGTTGCCTTTCTAGCAGCCTTTGGGGACAGGGACAGCTACAATCCTCCAGGCTTACAAGGCAGTTAATCTGAGTTAGGGTTGGTCAAATAAAGTTCAGTCAATTGACCAGTCAAATATCAGTCAAAAATTGTAATAAAATTGCCAATCGGTCCAAATAATACACAGAAAAAGCATACATTTTCCATTAAGAAGTGTGTCAAAAAATAATAAAAAATCATATTTCTGTCAAGAAAACTACAAAAAATGTAGGTTTGAGGTTTTTTGTAAAATTGCTATAATCTTTGACCTGTCAAAAAATATATAGTCAATTTGTCCGGCTTGCCAACCCTACTCTGAGTAGCAAAATCTTCAGCAGTCTTCTGCAATGCAAGTGCTCATGGACTGGGAAGGGTGAATCATTCCCCGTTTGCCTTGGCCAACATAAAACCTACAGCCACCCCCGTCTGGGTTTCATCACCATCAGGCATGACATCTGGGCCTACGTGAGCTGTCAAGACCTTCTTGTTAGATGGAGATAGAGACATCTGAGCCTGCTGGAAGTCATGACCCCTCCAGAGTGAGTGCATGCTCTGCTCCGGGGATATAATTGTGTGCGGATGTGTTTACATAGCAGGGCGCTGGATTCCACGTGTTCCTCTATTGCATTTGTCCTATCAGTACTTCCCTATGTATTTAGCAATGAGGTAGTTTGATTTGGTGTAGCCCTGCACAGCACGTTATGTAGAAGCTGGGTGAAGCAGACGGGGCTTTGCAGGTTATAATAACCATAGCCGTCCAAAACCATATTTAGGCACCTAAAGTGTACAGAGATCATCATTAGAATGCTTTGGCTTAGAGATTTTAACTAGAGCTAAGCCAATACTTGTCAGGAAACCATTTAAGTCCCTGAACAGGGCTGTGGCAATAGGTGCCTTCTGGTATGAGTTTGGGCGGGTCCTTCTAGTTACCATTGGACTGGTGTCCACATCCAAGCCCCCTTGTAGCTAGGGTGTAAGACTGAGATCCGCACAAGAGTAGTAGGGATTTCAGTATCCAAATCCTACTGAATTTTAAAGGGAGTTGGATGCCCGATATAGCACCTTTTCTCCATTTAGCTTCATCTGGATCAGAGCAGATAAAGGGAAATCAGGAAAAGTCATTCTCATGCCAGAATAAGACTATTTCCCACTATGAACAGCTGTTCCCATCTATTTCCCTGTGTAGGCCACCCCGAGCTCTTTTAGGTTTGCTTGAAATTTCCAGCTAAATCCTTTATCCTTTGTCAGCAGTGCCAGGAAAACAGGACGGGAATTGAATGAGGAGTTGGGAAGGGTGTTGATTAAATCTATTTTTCACATGGTGTTTTTCACCAGTAGATCTCAAAGTGTCTGAATAAAAACCATTCAATACTACTGATCAACCGCCTTCTGTTGTTATTCACCGGTTCTCAGGAGCCAGTTTTATGGCTTTTTATCAAAAAGAGTCCGGAGGCTCCCAAACTGATTTTTTTTTTTTCCCGACAAAATTCCAAGCTCTTTGAAAGAAAAACTTGGAGAGAAAATGAAAGTCTTTGCCTTTTTGCAGGACCATTTCCTGACCCAACTTGTCCAGGCTTTCCTTAAACACCCATTTTGGAGATCTGGTCAATCTAGCCTTGTATGTATAGACCTTGGTTTCTCAGGTTGCATAAAGAAATAAAGCCAACGTGGTCCATGGAGAGGATAGGCTTGTCTTCTCTTGACTATTTGTGAAGCTAATTGACTCAGGGACACATTTGAAAATATGAGCTTGGGCATTTCCCACGTATGTGATCCAGGTTAAAAACACATGGGTTGTACTGGTAATCAGCAGCGATCATGTGAGAGGTCCACAGTAGTCATTATAAAAATGTTATGTTCCCTGGGTTAACTTGAAATACAAAAAAAAAAGTCTGGTATAGACTTAGGATAAAAACAGATGTCATCTTTGTGTCATAAAAATTTCGTAGCTGGTGCTTTAGTTAAGGCCAGAAGTACCAGTCAGCAGAGGGGCAGGGCTGCAGTGCATACAGGATCCTCTCTCTTTTATCTCTTCTATTTCCCCATCTATTGTTCCGTTTCATTTTTGCTCCTAAACCAACATCAAAACAGTTATGTGAGAATCTTTAGGTTGTTCTTGGTAAGTAACTCGAGTACAGGGGACACAGAAGCCGAGCAGATGCCGCAATTATCGCTATGCAAATAAACAATGAAGGGCAACATCATCCCAAAGGCATGTGGGTTTATGAAATCTTTGCAAAATTGTTAGAGAGGCAGATTGTATACATTATGCTCTGAGCCCTTTGAGCTTGGAATGTAGTAGGAGTAAACACTTAATTACATCAAGTCCTCTGATTGGCAAAAATGAAAGGCACACAAGCAGCTTAAGTAAATGGAGAACTGGGAAAGTGGAGACACATTGATGTGTTTGATACACAATGAGGAAACGATCAATGGCAATTGCAGCTAATTGAGGTTCAGTTCTACTCCCAACGGGACGATACATGGAGGATGGTCCTAAAAGCTGCAGGCCATGTTCCCTAGTGCTCTGCAGCTGAGTAAGTAACACTGCTGCAGTGCGCGTGTTAAATGTTATGCGCCTAATCTTCATTTATGTGAAATGCAGTTTACCCAGCTCTGGTGTTTCCAGCTGTTGCAAGTCCACTTGATGCAGCCAGAGTGGCAGAAGGGATCCTAGTGGATACAACAATCAGGCTCTACCATGCTAGTCAGGTAGAAGTTTTCACCCACTCTGCACTGGTCTGAAGGGCATCTCGGGGGACAGGGCAAGGAGTCAAGCCCCCCAACTCCAGTGGAGTATTTCATTCTTGACCACTCAAGGGTGCTTATACACATGCTCCAACGTGTTCTAATTGGAACATGATTAATTGATTAATTAAGCCTGCTCCATGTTCTAATTAGCATGCTCTAGCGTCATGTATACAAGCCTCCATGGGTTTAAAAATGCTTTAGTTAAAGCATCCTGCGGTCATTTTTAAACCTGTGGAGCCTTATACACATGACGTTGCGGTGTTTTAATTAGAGTGGCTCTCTGGGAACTGCTGTAATTAAAATGACCTCCCTCACCCCCGACCACATGTATAGGCAGCCTAAGTGGCTTCTAACAGAGGTGTAAACAGCAATTTTGGCATCCCGGGGAGAGATACTGTTGAGCACTGGAGAGTGTGGGGGGCATGGTGCCAAGTGCTGGAGAGTGGACTGCTGTGAAATGCCCTAAATGGTTGCCCACAGCTGGTGCCCCACTTGCCCCCACACAGTTACACTACTGGCCATTGCTCACATGAGTAGCTCCTCTGGTTTCAGTGGGATGGTTTCTATGAAAATGGGTAGCTTGTTGAGCAAAGGAGCACAACTGGGGCTTGCTCCAGCTCTGTTGAGTAGCAAAACTCCTGTTAACGTCAAAGTCTAGTATCTGACAAGAAGGATAAGCCACATGAACTGCTTTCCCAAAGTGTGCACACCTTTTCCCCTCCCCTGGGCAAGGTTCAGCCAGTCTGATAGCTGAGAAAAGAGTCCGTTCTGGTTTCCCACAGCATGAAATGGACTTCCACTTTTATTTATTGCTAGGTGCTTTACCCAAGTAAAGTAAATAAGGAACCCCCTTGCCTACAAGACTTGGGAGCTTATTTTACTGGTCATCGTTGGAAACCCGGGACACAGGAATGCAAGCCTCTGCTTCTGTGAGACTTTGGGAGGAGGGCTGACCTTAGGGTCCAGGTACTAGTCTGAACTTCTAGAGAACTGGGGTTTCAGTTCCTTCCTCTCTGACTATATTTCTCTGTAATTTTGAACAAGCCCCATAACCCCTCCTTGCCTCAGTTTCCCCTTTGAAAAATGGGATTGGCAGAATTTCCTCATCCTTTCTTCCTTTTGGAGCCAGAATCAGTGTTCTAACATTTGTTCTTTATAGTCATAGCTAGGTCCTTTTACTCCTTTTCGGTCATTCCCTGTGTTTAAGGGGTAATGAGACTGACCTACCTAACAGGGCTGCTGTGAAGGTTAATTAGAAAGTGGGCCACTCTCTTGTAATGCTTAGAGACTCCCCTTCACTTGGTATTCTCCTAGGCATCCTCACCAGTGCAGCAGCCCTTAGCAGAAGCTGAGATATTGGCTCAATACAGCTTTGGAAGGGACACTGTCAATAGTGAATCTCTAGTACCACTGGCACTAGCCCGTGGCGTGCAAACACAAATGCAACGTACCAAAATAACCTGGGTTAAAATTTTGAAGGCATGGCAAATTAACGAGGATCGAATGCCATGATGTGTACAAATGCCCAAAAGGCTTCAAATTTACTTGGGGGCAGAGAGGGGAGGGGGGGACATTGACTGGGTATAGTCCCAGGTGATCACAACTCTTGAGGACCTGTTTGTACCAGCGGACGTTTGTAAGCCACTAACTGGTGGTTTTCGGCTCTCTCCACTCCACTGCTCATTGATTTATCACCTGCCATGCTCTGATGTTACTAGTATGAACAGTCAGTTACTGAGTCTCATGCAACACAGTCTGCTCTCTGCTCCAGCAATTCCTCCCTTTTGTTTTAACGCGTGCTCAGTGGTTCACAGAACACGCAGTCTGTACTTTGATCCTTTAATTTATTTCTTCATTTTTGTCTCGCACTCAATAAATATTAGAGCTTCTCTCAACACAGTCTCTGCTCTGATCAAATAATTGCTCACTTTGCCCCTTATTTAATTGAGATCAGGGCCTCTCAACACAATTCAGGCTCTGTTCCAACCCGTGACTTTCTTTCAGACCTAAATTAGCTTCCATGACTAGCTTCCCTAGAATCGGGCTGGGAATCAGCCCTTCAGTGATTTGCTCGCTCTATTTTCCCCCCGTTCTCTTCCTCTAGGACCAGCCTACACTCACTGGTGTAGGATGCTGGTCTTCCTTGTTCTTCTCTAACGATGGGTGACTTCCCTACCAGTCAGGGGTGAACCTGTGCGGTGGTGGTCCCAGGCTATATCTCCCATCTTCTCCAGTGGCAGGAATCCTCCGTTCCCCCCATCAGCAGCCTGTCCATGCCTCCGCGCAGACCAAAGGTAAGTCTCTTAGCATTCCCCCTTTCCAGATGAAGGTTGAGCCCCTGGTGCTTGCAGTTGCCTCCCTCTTAAAGAGGACTGTAACTCCCGGTGCTTCATGGGAGTCTATGCCCCCCATGCTGAGCTACGGCATGTGAGATTTAACTCCCTCGCTGCTGACCTGGTATTTATCCAGGGTTGGGTTTTCAGTTTGGGCTCACCTGGAGGAGTGAGCGTAGCAGCGTCTGAACTATACCCCCTGCTCCACCGTTCTACCGGATGCTTTCTCAGTCTAACCAGGTCCTCTTCTTGCCTTCCTGGAAGAGCATCAATTGGGGGCAACACAAAACTTCCCAAAAGTATTGCTTTGCAACTGTCCTTACAGACTCTTAGGTGTCGGGGAGGTGACATCATGAGAACAACACGTCCTCCACATCTGTTTGACATCAAAGGTAACAGCTGAATCTCATCATGTTCTATGCAATGAGTTCTTCTGCTTAGCATGAGGTCCCGAAGGGTGTGTGACAGCTATTGTATTCTTTTTTCCTTGAATCCTTTCCAGCCCTCCTTAGTCTTTTGAAGTCCCATATATCGGCCATCGACTTATGTGGTGCAGACACTCTTCTCTTTGGATTTATTTTAGACGTGCAAGGAAAAAAACTGCTTCTAAGCTTGTAGGTGATCAAATTCTTCAGTTGCCCATTGCTTCAGAGCAGGGGAATTATCTGCATGAGTGGGCTGGCAATGAGGTATGAAGGCTTAGTTTCTAATTGGGTGTTCAAACCCTGTGAGGCTGGTTGTGACCATGTGTCATCATTGCCTGGTAGCTGTTGGATAACCTGTCTGAAACGAAATGTAGATCTCGGGTTATTTTCTACCAAAGGACACTTTTCTTGCCATTTTGCAGTTGGTCTAATAAAAGGTATCATTTTGGAACCAAGAGTTCTAGTCTTTTGTATGTCTTTCTACCACCATACTTTCTTCTAATTTGCTTCAGAGAACCACAGAAAATGAGGATTGGAAGGGACCTCAGGAGGTCACATCTAGTCCAACTCCCTGCTCAGAGCGGGACCAGCCCCAACTACATCATCCCAGCCAAGACTTTATCTAACCCCATCTTAAAAGCCTCCAGGCTTCCTGCTTGATAGACTTTAGTAGTCATGCCAAGGAATGTATGATCCCAGAGAAAGAAGCACCTCTTTCTGTTAAAGGCCAATAGTCAGCAGGGCTGTTCTGTCCATCTGATGCATCCTTGCCATGACTAGACTGGCCCACAGGCGATTCCTGCCATGGAAGAGCAGCTCTGTTAGAAGCGGTGTCACATGGGTGGCATGAAGTAGAGAAGGGGTGTCAAAAATACAGACTGGGGACCAGACCTGGCCCATGGAGATGGGTCATCCAGCCTGTAGGACTTCTTGTGGGCTGGACCACTTGCTTCCATGGGCCAGATTTGACTTGCGGGGCTCCAGCAGCTACAGTGATGACCCCCTGCAGAGGCAGTTTTAACCCATACAGTTGCCAGAGCTACTGTTTCAGCACAGCTCTGGACCCCAGGGAGTTAATGCCGCCACGGCAGGAAGCTCTGTGGTCTGGATTTAGTCTGTGGGCCCAAGCTAGTTTGATACCCCTTAAGTAGAGGAAGCATTATCCTGGCTCTTCAAATATTTGCCAGTTAAAGATCATTGGCCTTCTGGGTTGCCAATCATCCCTATTATAATCCACTATTCCAGCACTTCCCAAACTCCCCAGACCACTGGACAGTTCCAGGCAAGAAACATGCTGCAGACAGCATCCTATTTTGTCTGTCCTGTTCGTCTCTAGTTTCAATCCCCTGTAGCCATGAGCAAGGTTGGAGGGTGTTGCCAGCAAACCATGGGTTCAGGACCATCACCCTCTTCTTTCCCTAGGTGCTTATCACAGCATTGATCGAGCCACAAAGGAAAGCACAACTGTTTAATATAGCCAGATTCGGGGATCTGGTATGGGAGCATAACAGCAGCCGGGCTGGATCAATGCAGTGGCCCATATCCGACGGTCGTGCCTCTGTCAGAGTGACCAGCGCAAGAGGAAGGGGCAAAGCTGTGATGGATCATTACACATCCATTTAGTTTTAAAGTAGCAAATACTGTTTATTCCCTCCATTTGTTGTTTCTCTGTTCAAGTTACACTGTATGTTCCTTGTGGTTGTTTCTGTAGTGTGCCTGTGCAGTGTTTGCTCTCCTGGTAAAGACACTACTAGACCGGGTGTTGGGCTACAGTACTCAGTCAAACCCAACAGGTTTGACTGAGCTTGGACACCCGTGATTCTTCTCTTTGGGACCCTGTGGCCGGTGGTGAATAGTAACCAAGCAGGCGTAAAGCTGAAGTAGTCTTAATTTTCGGATTAACGTTTCAAGGAAAAGAATCTAAAAACAATAAGCAAATCACCCTTATGTCCATTTTACCCAAGGAAAGCATCCCACAATGGTAAGCTAAGCTGGATCCAGCTTCAAGCATCACATTGGATGCCTATCTTAGTCTCCATCCCTCAGATAGTGCCTCCCCATCACATTGGAAATGGCTGAAGTCCTTTTGTTCTGACTCCTAGGGCTTTATGACTCTTAGCCCTCGAGTGTTTCTGGAGAAGTGGCTTATCTTGAGCCCTTCTGCTTCCTTCTGGTTTGTTTTCATGCAGGTCTTTTGAACCCCAGCTCTTTGCCCTGGTAGGTTGTATAGACTATAGACTATCTTTGAGCACTGCTATTTAAGGGCATCTTCTCAGTCCATTGTCAGAGTTCAAATACATTTGTAAAGTTGCGACACTTTTAAAAGTTTCTGGAGCGTCTGCAGGGCTTCCTCTTTGCTGGGGGGGAAGTCTGTCCAGTGGCTAGCACTGGGTAATGAGAAACATGCATCGAAACAGCATTATGTAAGAGCAGTGAGCCACTCCAGGGCTAATCTGTTAGACTCTGCTCATGCCATTTCTGTAATGCTGGGAATATTTAACGGCCCTGGATTCCAGCCCCATGAGCTAAGCTGCTGTTATAATTTCATTCACGCCCCGTCTTGCGAACGCTCCCATCCCGAAGTGAGAATTCCTCCCCAGCTGGTCGCCTGTCAGGGAATAGTTTTTCCTACTGGATCTTTGTAGACCTCACCGCAGGGTAATTAAAAGTGAGCTTTAGATGCTGGAATTGGCACTGGTGTTCTCGGCCTGGTAAACTGTCAGCCAACCGATACAACCAGCAGTTGCTTAGACAAGAACTTGGGTCGTTTCCAATGGATCTTTTTTTCAGGAAAGCCCTATTCATTTTTACTAACGCTCATATTTGTAGCTCCTCGAGGTTCTTTCAGGGGCCTGGTGCTGTACATCCAGGGGTACGGTGCACTGGTGCAGTTGCACCCCTTTGAGTCCTGCTCCAGGCAAAGTTTAAAACCAACTACCTGGCAGTGGCAGCAGCATTTCTAATCAGGCAGGGCTGAGGGAGTCGACTAACTTCACGGTTCATTATAATCTACCTGATCCCTCCTAAACTCTTCATTCCACAGGTGTTTACGGCCCTCTCTTTTTTATGGTCTTGATGTTGCACCCATCAAGCTATCCTTTGTTCTGCAAGTCTGCTGTCTGTTGGCTGCTCCTGCTAACGAAGCGCCTATTTTACAGCCCTGCAGATTGTTCTGAACTCATTCCAGTGGGGTCCTATTTGTTTTTGGTTCAATCGTATAGTGAATAAGGCCCCTAGCATGTTAGCAAAGTGTCTCGTTTATTTTTAGCTGGAGAAAAGTATGCGTTGTATTATACGTGACGATGCACCTCTCCATCTGCCCTCCCCATCCAAATTCACGCCTACATCCATACCAATAACACAGTCCCTGCTCCAAACTGCGAAGAGTTGATCTTTAAGAAATGAGGCAACAAATGTCCATAGAGAAGCTGCAGGAGGGCGTACTGACACATTTCTCCACATTAAGAAGTTACAACAGGGCGATTGCTTCACTATATTGCAGTGCCAGAGTATATGGTATCATGATGGAGGTGGGCGTTAAGGAGAGACTTACATGGCAAAAGAAGGGGCAATGGGTCTATAGCAAGCACTGTTGAATCTGATGAAACAACTGCAGCTTGCCTTGATTTTTTTGCAGGTTCTTTGAGCTGATGATACTCGTTGAGCTTGCAAGAAGGGGAAAGGCTCAGAAAGATCACACCGCTTCACGGACTGAAAAGCAGAGATGGGCCTTGACTAGTGGAAGAGCCACTGCAGATGCGATGCGTAGACCACACCTGGTCCCCTGGCGGGTATCGCGTAAGGCCATGCAGGTGTGCCCTGAGCAAACGGGCCTGCCGCAGCTCGTTTGTAAGGAAACCAGAACCGAGGTGGAAGGAGAGACGATGAGAGTCTGTCAAATGAAGTAAATGCTGCAGCTCTTGCCAGTCTTTCTGTGAAAATGCTTTTGATTAATGTTTGTGCGCCAGGAACTTGGCCCTTTGCTCCAATCCCTTGATAGCCACTATTACAGCAAACAGCAGCCCTCCTCCACCGTGGGCTGCAAGAATTTGCCGTTCTAACAACACATCCAGCCCGAGGGGCTTAGGGCAATAATTATGTTTTACAGGAATCCTAATTGTGAACAGACCCATTTGTCGCCCAGCCCCTTCCCAGCCTCGGGCTACTGACTTCCTTTGTTTTCTCTGCTGACTCACCGGGGAAAAGAAAAGTTACCTGGAAAAGGAGTTGCCTATGTCCACCCCTGCCACTCTTGAAAGCTGCAAGCTTCCCCCGCACTGCTCTACACCCGGCTCCTGCCGCCCCTGCTTTGGTGCTGCTGAGATCACCTGGCCCCCTGCTCCCGTCAGTGTCCCCCTGGCTCTCGTCCTGCTGACCCCGATCTCTGGCCATCCAGGCCCTGTCACGCAGGGTGACGGTGGTGGATAGGCCAACTCATTCATCTCTCCATCATGCCCTGGCAGCTGGAAGCTCTGCAGAGCCAGATTTGATTAAATCAAACAAAACCTGCCTTTATCTCCAAGGAGGCCTTGTCCAGCCTAGCATGTCGGCAAACCCAGGCAACATCCTTGCTGGCCAGTGCCAGCCCCCACCCTTGCCCTGTGCTTAGCTAAAGGAGAGGCAGGGAAGCGGGTAGCCGCTTGCATCCAGGCTGTTAATTATACACCGATTCATGGGATGTCGTCTCAGCCAGGCCTGGGCTGCTGTCAGGGCTGATGGAGCATCCCTGCTCCACATCCCTATAGTTGTTACAGCAGTGTGCGATCAGCTATCTTGAGGCTACTTCAAGGAACTGGGGGGCTAGTCTTCTGCTGTGCCACATGAAGCAGTTTACTCTGTCCTCTAAGGAAGTAACTCAGAGACGGGGTCCCATTTATGCCTAGGACTCGCAAACACCCAGGGCTAGTAGGGGACCTTAAATCATTGTGGCTTTAAACCTTTGTACTCCCTCATTGCTGGGGAAGCTGGTTCTTTTGCTGCAAAGATACTACAGGAAGTTTCTTCTGGCCCGGCAGATCTAACAGCCTTCTCCTTATTCACCTGTTTCACCTTTGTGCAACACAGCAATTGCACTCAGAGCCAGCGGGTCGGCCTCAGGAAATTCAGTTAATCTCCTTGGGTCTCAAGTTCTCCGTCTGTAAAGCTGAGGCCCTACTTGCTTTTTTCCCAGAGGGTGCTGAAAGAGTTAGCGCCCATTTGTAAAGTAGCTCTTGGATGGAAGAGGTTATGGGGGATTGTTAACTGCTATTATTTGTTCAGGGGCTAAACTCTTGTCTCCCTCTGAGCCGTTCTGGAGCAGGGTTTGGATCAAGCCATCGGGGATCTCTTACCAGTTGCATGGGGTGATTTCTTACCGCGTCATGGGGTGATGGCATGGGGTGATCTCTTACCGCGTCATGGGGTGATGGCATGGGGTGATCTCTTACCGCGTCATGGGGTGATGGCATGGGGTGATCTCTTACCGCGTCATGGGGTGATGGCATGGGGTGATCTCTTACCGCGTCATGGGGTGATGGCATGGGGCGATCTCTTACCGCGTCATGGGGTGATGGCGGTCAGCTTGGCAACCATTAGCACTTGAGCCAAAACTAAACACATGAATCTGTAACTTGGAGCTAAAGACGCAGGCTCTCTAGCTGAGAGCTGGAAAGCCTCCTGTCCTCGGCGGGACCCAGTGGGCTACATGCTTCCTCTGGGGAGAAGAGTTTTGTCTTGAACGTTGGAGGCCCGCAGCACTTCAAATCCGCTGTGTGATGATGGCTGCTGTGTTTACTGATACCAGAAATTAAACTTGGGACACAGAGCGAAACCACATCTCCGCCGCCCGAGTCAGCCGGAGGCTCATTGGATTGGGCAGAGCAGGAGCACATCATGCGCTGGCTCCTGGCAGAGACTTGACACGACCACCTCTGTGCGGGGCAGCGGCACGGAGTGGAATTTGACCCTAAACATCTTAAGTTGGGTCCAGCTGGGAATTGTTTTCAGGTTACATTAGCGATAGCTCCAGCTTGGCTTGGGTTTTGTCTTAAGGAGCTGGCTCAGCTTCTAGCCTTCATAATGAGCTCTCTGATGGAGCCTCCAGGCTGGCCTGCCAGCCGCCCGTCACCATCGCTTTGTGTTAGCGATCGAGCTGCTGCTTGTCAGGAGGACGTGGGTGAAATGTGTTCAACACTATTGTTCAGGACAGTTCAAAAGCAATCAAGAAACCACAAGCAGCTGCTGCCTGGCTATGTAGGAGCTGGCAAGCAGGGAAGGCGGATTCCTCACCTTGGGTCACATCCATCCCTATTGCTCCTACTGGCCTCAAAAAGCAACAGGCTACTGGATAGGCGATGCCATCGATAGCCCCATGTTTGGATGAGACCATGCAAACAGCCAACAGTGAACCCCCGCCTTGTTTTTTTCTACTTTATTCCCTCTCTTTGCCTTGGTTCCCACCCCATCCTGCCATGCTGGGGGGCTTGCTGTCTGCTAGGCCAATGCACGGGTTGGAAGGAGCCACCATCACTGCTGCCTTGCTTGCGCCTCTGCCTCTCCTCCTGCTGTAAATTCGGTCTGGTTGCACTTGGCTAGGAAAGCTGATAGATTGCCAGGTCAGAAGCAATGAAAAATCCTCGCTCTCTCGGTTCGGAAATGATACCTGTTATTAGACCAACCGCGAAATTGCAAAAAAAAAAAAGATCTTTTCCTACAAGCTTTCAGGTGCACACACCCTTCCTCAGGCTCGGGGGAAATTATAGATGGTAAAAAGTCCCCATAGGTAGAAAATAAACTTCATTTTTGCACAGAGGAAGCTGAAGGAGGAAGCTTGTTCCTCCGGGTCTGGGAGAGTGTCTTTGGGAGCTGATCTTGCCAGATCAGATGCAGCCAGAGAGCCAGTTACCTTCTCCTGATGCCCTGGTAAGGGCAAAGCATGGGGCTAAGCTGCCATCCGGCACTGTAACAATGGGGGGCTTTAGAAAGAGATTTGGGGTCTGAGATTTTCCATTTTCTCTTGAAGTCTGTGCGGTGAAGGAGAGGGCAGTTTAGACTGTGGTATGTCAGGTGCATTGGGTCTGGAGGGCCTGTCTGCCCAGGTCCCAGGTGTGATGAGCTTCAGTTTAAGAAACTTTCTTTAATTGCTCTGTGATTAAGTGAGTTTTATCCCATTCCTGCCCCCTCCCCCTGCCTCCATCCAACATAATCTTATTTGCTTATGCTTTTTTCTTTCCCCTTCTGGAAATTAAATTAACACTCCATCTAATTACCCATCTGCTTCTAGAATTGCCGAGGGGACTGCCGTTGTTTGTGCTGCTTAATTAACAAGCCTTGCTCTGCTTGATACAGGGAAGGGTTTATCAATGGGAGGGTTGTGCAGCAGAGAAGGCCGTCTCCCCATGACTTCAGATGCCATGGGAATTGGCATTGGGGTCCTCTTCCCATGGCAGAGGGGAGGCGACTCAAGGTGCTATGCAGACCATGCCACCAGCTGGTGCAGAGGGAGTTGAGGGGAGGACTCAAAGCCACTTCCCAATATTGTTGCTGGCTTGAATCTTGCCTGGGGGAACAAGGGATTTGCTAGCACAGCCATGCTTTGGTGCTCTTTCCTCGAACTAGTTCATTTAAAGCTAGACACTGGGTGGATCGTTCGCTGCTGGCACTGATACCCACTCTAGCTCTGTTGTGTCTACACCACACCGCCCCCGGAGCAGTGACAGCAGTGTAGCATAGCTACTGGGGCCAGAGGGACTGCGAACAGGATTAACACCAACGTACGTTGACCTGGTGCAACCCCGGTGTTACATTAGCACAGGCACAAGCTGTTCAGCTGGCGCCCCGAGGCTGTGGAGCAGCGACGGAGTCCCAGAGGCACTAGACGGAGCAGCTTTGATGGATGTTATAAGGCCCCAAGGAAATACTTTCTCTGCACAGATGTGCTTAAGGTGTATTCCAGACCAATATGTGGCCTAATTCATGTTCCTGTTGTGGTAGCACCATAGACCCCCCCCCCCCCCCATATGAATGGGGCTCCTTTGGCCAGATCCTCTGGAAGCCCCTGGGAATCCTGCTGCCTAAGGGAAGGGATCGGGGAATGAAGCCACAGTATGCAAAGCGGGCAAGCATTACTTAATCAATCTGGAAATCTGTCTGCTTTTTGCCATGTCAGATCAAATCATAGTTTGGCTTTGGGTTGACATGAAAGCAAACCGCCCTTCAGGATGCCCCTCCAGAGCAAAACCGTCAGGACATCCCAATGGCATCCCAGTTGGCATGAAATATTTTGCCTGCTCATCTATTTTGTTTTCAAAGCTTCCCCCCGCCCCTTACAAATTTTGGCACAAATTTGGATTGACCTGAAGCTGTGCTCTGGGGGGGCTAAACAATTCACTCACTTGACCCCTCCTCTACATGCAGTGCACGGGGGAGTGGGGGGGGGGGCATGTGCCACCATTCAGACTGGCACCGATTAGGCATGCTCTGCATGAGCTCCAGTGAGTGTTTCAATTCAAGGCCTGTCTATACTAGTGTGCTTTATACTCATGTGATATATGCCCTTTGGGCTACAGCAGTGGCATCAGCTACACTGAGACGGTTATCCCGGATCTAGACAGTCCGTCCATACAGTCCTCAGAACTGGACTCTGCCCATTTATGCCCGAGGGGTATTACAGCTAGTCTTTCCCACTCTGCCGCTGACCTGGTATGGCTTAGGCAAGTCCCTTCTCTTTCTGTGCCTCTTCCCATCATGGGTTGGTTTCTAAATGATGCCATCTCTTAAAGCATTACAGCTTGGCTTACAGAGTAGGCCACTGGCTGAGAAGATCTGGCTCCCATTCCTGGCTCTTCAAACTGACCTGTCACTGGTCTGTATTGGTTTCTCATCTCCGTTTAGTTTGTAAATGCTCCGGGACAGACGTGCCTGCGGCCATGTGTAGGTGCAGCACCTAGCGTGATGGGATTCTCATCCGCGGTGCCAGCACCTTGTTAAGGACAAACCTGTTTAGGGGGTGGGAAAAGTCCCAAAAGTGGGTGAATTGTAGGGTTGCTCTGCTTTTCTTGCGATCCCTTTGGGCGTCGTTGAATTCCCTCCATCTTGACTTGTGCGGCGGAGAGTTTTACAAGGGGCGCAAAGGCGGTGAGGACAGCGGCCCTCTTCCTCGACTGTTCCCAATGCCTGGAAAGAGCGTCCTGAAACCAGATTGCAGAGGCAGCCTCTGGCCAGGGACAGCTGCAAGCACTCAGCCAGAGCTGGATTATCACACGCTGGTCAATAGAAGAGGAAGGCAGCGCACTGAAACTGTTTACACGTCTTTTAAAGGATTAGCCACAGCGTGGAATGTAAACTGGGTGAGTGAGTGTTGCTCGTGGTTTGAGAGGATCCTGGCAAGGCCCCTTGAAATGAGTGTCAGGTGAGTCTTTCACACGCTGCTATGCTGGGAGGAATTTAAAACAATGCTCTAGCATCATTTATCAATGCTAAAGCAAAGCCCGGAGGTCAAAACACAAACGCTCGGGGCCCCGTCGTGCTGATTCTGTAGGGAATTCTCTCTCTCGGCGGCTGAACGTAGTTGGGTCTCTCTCTGGACCATCAGCTGAGGGCACCTCACTTGTTTTCACTAGGTCCTCGGCTGGATGAGTCCTGAGACCAAAGGTGACCGTGACTTTGCACATCAAGGACCTGCCCTGGGTCTCTGATCCTTCAGCGGACACATCTTACGCTCTCCTGGAGGGCAGCAGGTTTTATCTGAAGCAGCCACACAAAAAAGAAGCCACTCTCCATGGAGGTCAAATGGTGACACGACCTTAAAGTGCAGAACAAAATGCAGGATACCCCTGGACACTTCAGACATACTGTCTGCTTGGAAATGATCAGGTGCTCTTCTGTTTCAGGGCTGCTAAACCATGGACCCTCGGCTGAATAAGAGTCAGCAGTGGGTTCTTGTTGCAAAAAAAGCTAACGGCATCCTGGGTGGCGTTAACGGCAGTGTTGCGTGAAAATCAAGGGAAGTGATTTTTCTCCTCTGTTCAGCACTGGTGAGGCCTCACCTCGAGTGCTGTGTCCAGTTTGAGCCTCATGCACCGTTCAGAAAGGGTCCAGCACAGAGCAACAAAAATGATTAGGGGCTTCAGGGCCAAGACTTACAAAGAGAGGCTGAAAGAACTAAGGCTATTTAGTTCATCTGGAGAAGAGGAGACTAAAGGATTTGATAACAGCTTTCAAGTATCTGAAGGGCGGTTACAGAGGGGATGGAGAAGGGCTTTTCTCCATGACCATAGGGGACAAGACTGAGTAATGGCCTCAAGCTTCAGCAGGAGAAATTTAGGTTGGCGATTAGGAAGAGCTTTCTGACTCAGAGTAGTCGAGCATTGGACCAGGCTGCCTAGAGAAGGTGTGGGCTATCCGTCCGTGGAAACTTTCAAGGGTAGGTTGGACAGACCCTTGGCTGGGGTGCTCCTGCCCTGAGCAGGGGGCTAGTCTAGGTGACCTCATAAGGTCCCTACAAGCCCTACTTTCCTATTATCCTATGGACATTACTCTTGATCAAGACACTGCCTGGCACTGATCCAGGGCCAGTTTTCCAAATTGGGGGTGAAAGCCCCATTTCAGGGAGTTCTGGAAGACAATGGGGCAAGAAATCCAGGACAGTTATTCATTTCCTAATGCCATCAATCGTCCTTTAAGTCCCCTGAAGTCAACGGGATTCATTTGCACAATGAGGCATTACGCTGAGTGAGTAAGAGTGCTACAATGCAGCTCTTTATTTTTAACTACCTGGAGTGTGTGGCAGGATTTGGCACAGAATTTATTTTAGCCAGACGCAGAAGTCCTCCTCCTCTTGAAACCCACGGTACTACTCCTGCCGGCGAGCCCTCGGCTGTGGGAGTTACTGGTCCACAATCTTGATGTGATATTTCTTAAGCAAATGTGTTGCTTCCAGGAAGGGCGCTGGCAGCCTCCAGAACGGCCTCGTGATGGCGAAAAAGGAAATAAAAGAGTTCGGGAGCACCTTGCTGGTTTGGTGCGAAGAAAAACATGCTTCTCTTTCAGCATTACAAAGAAACCACTTTGTTATTAGATTTATTTGCAAGGAGATAACAGCCCCAGAGCGCCTCTTGCGCTTTCCGTAACTGGATCCCCCTCGTTCCAGCACCGTCTGCATCGAAATGCCAGTTAAAACCCTCTGATCAGGACACACATTATTTTTGTACAAATCAGAGGAAACAGGCCCAAGAACAGCTCCTTGCGGACTCGTTCAGCTGCTTGAGGTGAGGATCAGATTCCGGGCTGCTCATGGCAATATGTTTCCCATTAGGCAGATAAGAGCGGGACTAATGCAATTCCCCTTTGTGAACACTTGTCATGGAGATTAGGGTATTGTGTTCGACGGTATTGAGGGCATTAAATAAATCCCCTGAAACAGCAGCCACCCCCCCAAGCACCGCCAGGAAAATATCATTAAGCCGCGGCTCTTGTGCCAGCGACGCCGATGCCATTGTGGGTTGGATTCCTGCCACCTGCCTCAAAATCCCCCAAACATGGAGCTGAACCAATTTCTGCGAAAGCTGAGCTTCATAGAAAGGAATGAAATCGGCCCGTTTTGGCCATCTAAGGAATTGCTGCCGTGCGTATCGCCTTTGGTATCTGAACACTAATAATCCCAGATGGCTCCCGGTCCCTGGAAGGTCCTGGGCCTTCTGCAGGCCTGCTCCTTCCTTGGAAGCTGCCCTGTGCTTCCTATTAACTCTGACCAGGACGGTGGCAGTGGTTCTCCGGTGGCTGCTGGTCGGAGAAATATACGGGAGGGAGAATTTGGAGGAAGATGCTAGCAGACCAGGACAAACTCCATGCAGATGAAGATCCCAACTCCCTAGGCCATTGCATGGAACAAATGAGAAGAGTTTTATCCTGAGCTCTGCAGCTGACATGGCAGGATGTTCTGGTTTGGATGCTGCTTGGTTTTATGGTCCCAGAAACCCTCCATTCTGCTTCAGACCTGGGCATCTTCAGCTGCCGGCAGCTCACGGACTTCCACCCTCCGCACCCGAGCGGTGCGGGCTGCTCTCGGACGCGCTCCTGCATCTCCTGCTGTGTCAGCGTTCAGCTCCTCGGCTTCACGGGAAAGCTGCCATCCGCATACTGGCCAACTCGCACACATGGCTTGGCTTGTGAGGTGTTAAAGAAGAAGGTGGTTTGACTGCGGGGCTTAAATCTGGTTTCAGACCAAGTAGGGCCTGCAGGCTGATGGGGAACATATGGTTTGTGACCCTCGCTCTGGAGGAGGTGTTAAATGGCTCTTTAGAGAGACTTCTGCGGCAGTCCAGATACTTTTAGTGACTAATTATCACCCCGCAGTTCAGCCTGGCCAAAGTCCTCGACAAGCCTGGAGGACTCACGAGGGACCATCTGGTATAACTAAAAGGGTAGGTCAATACTAGGAAAATGCAGATCCGTGGCTCTGTTAGCTCATGTCTCCGGGGGAGAGCAGGGGTGAAAGCTGCAGTGTAGTTTGCATGCTTGTGCTGGAAAAGGAGTACGATACAGCCCAGGGTGCGGGCACACTTTTGTCTCCCAGGTCTCTTGCAGTGAATCTTTTATGCATTTGCTCAGCCCAGTGCAAGGAAAGTGGATGAAACCAGAATGGGTCCCTGTGCCTCGACCTCCAGTTCTGCTCGGTGAAGATCAGTCTCCTGTTCTCTGCTTCTTCCCTCTCTGCCCCTGGGCTCCTTCCTTTCCTGGCCTTCCCCCACCCCCCGGAGCTCAGTGCTTGCAATCCTTTCTGCTTCCCCATCTCTCAGGCCCTCCTCTCTCTGCTTTTCCTGGAGCCCCCATGAAGAGGCGAGATGCTGGGATTAAAAAAAAAACCCAGAAAGGCCAAAAACCTGCAAAGCCTGGGAGAAGCACCAAGGAGATTGTCCCAGCCCCTGTGCTTAGACAAGCTGGGGTGGGGGGGGATAGGGAGCTGGTTGCTAACACAGCCTGGGAGGACAGAGTCGGGGAAATTCAGGTTGGACATTAGGGAAACTTTCACTCTGACCACCCTCAACAGGTTCCCTAGGGAGGCAGCAACATCTCCATCCTTGGGTTTTGAGGAGCAGCTTAGCAGGTGGTTGGACCAGATGGACTTCGGAGTCCTCCCAGCCCTGTTTTTCTCTGGTTCGACCACCTATCATCCGTGCTTCCCCTACTGCTACCGTCAGGGTTGCTGCAGCCTTTGTGTCCAGCCATACAGAGCGGGAGTGAGCTCTTTCGAGGACTCGCGTTGTTACTAAACCGAGCAGAACAGGAGGTCGAGGCACAGCAGCTCGGGAACAGAAGTGGGGATAGAAAGTCGGTAGGGATTTATTTACCGTCTCTCACAAGATAACAACTGGGAGGGGGGGGGTCACAAAATGAAACTAGCAGGTAGTAAGTTTAAAACTAGCCAAAGGAAATTCATTTTCACCCAGCATGCCATTAAAGCGTGGGACTCGTGGCCACCAGATGTGGTGGAGTGACAGTTTAGCCCAATTCAAAACGGGGATTGGAGTCATTCTTGGAGGAAAGGGGCATCAGGGGCTATTGAGCAGGAGGGAGAGGGGCACGGCCTCTGGATCAGAATGTCCCAGACCCTAAATGCTGGAGGCTGCATGTGGAAGAGGAACGAGGTGAAAACCCTGGGCAGACCCACGTCACTCTCCTCTGCCACTGCGTGATGCAGGAGACTGTGCTAGAGGGACCTAGGGTCTGACCCAGCAAACAGCTGTTCTCATGCTCTTACTAGAAGCCAGGTCTCTAGACAAGTGTCCCTGAAACCAGGCTGCATGGCTTCTGCAAGCACCGCATCCAGCTTTTTCCCTCGAATATATTCGCTCCGAGGGTTTCTCAGGAGCATCTGGTCCAGGGAAGATGGGAAGAAGGCACAGAGAAAAGCCTGCCGTTCTAAAATAATGCCTCCATCCCTAGCACGGTCTTGTTACCTGCTCTTCCCATCACCACAGATGGCTCTGGCTTGCTTTTAGTGACTCAATTTATTACTGCTTGAATTTGCAACCTGGTAATAATCTGACCCATGACTCAAAGAGATACATATGGAAAAACTCACTTGCTGTACAACACATGCCCAGCGCCCAGCCCCGTGCGAAAGGAAAGGAGGTCATAAAAATATGATTAGATTTACTCTGCTTCATTTCAACCAGAGCAGGCTCATAATTCATGGGCTTTGGATGGGAGCTCACCAGGCAGGAGGCCCTTCCAATAACACGACTTTCAGTAACTAATTTTAATAGGATTTTCTCATCCAAGGCCTGATTTCATGAACGAGGCTATCTCAAGCTTATAGTTCAGCTGGATCTGCCGCGTGCAGACCCACCTGCCTCCTTACACACACACTTATCCACCTCGTACAGATATCCTGTAGCTCCCCCATGTACACACGTCTCCCTCTGCTCACCCCCGCTCACTGCTCCATCAGACCCCACGCAGGACAAGGCACACGCTCGCCTGCCTTTTACACGCTCATCTGGCTGCTCTCTTCATGGGCACAAGGAGGAATGGAGGAGGCTGGGGTGTGCGTAAACTAAAGTAAATGATATTTTTTTGAGAAGGAGGAGAATTAGGAGGGATGAATCCTGACTTTGAACCCATTGACTTTTTTTCGAGAACCTTCCTTCTCGGTCAGGTTTTCAATACAATCGTGAAACCGATGTTTCTTAGTTTTAAAAAAAAATGGTTGGGGTTCAGTTTTTTTCTGGTTGTTGATGACTGATTTTTACTGGAAAAGGTTTTTGGAAAGCAAAGTGTTTCTGTTTCAGTTTCAGATTTTTAATGAAAAGCAAAGTACAAGGCGCATTTATGACGGTACCAGCTGCAGGATCATCCTCTTGTCCAGTTCAGACTGGCCATGATGCATTGAGATTGGAGCACGAGTGTGCAAACCAGCTGGCTGGGGCTCCACACGGACAAGACCGCTGTTGCCCACTATTAGAGTCAGGGTGCCAGAGCAGATGAGCCCCTTTCCTGATGCTATTCAGCCAGTTGTCAGAGCAGACTGCCCTTAGCAGCTTGCTGCTGGGTTAACCTATTCCCCATGGCTTTGAGGGATATTTAAGAGCCATAGCGTGGCTTTTTTGCAGCGGGTGAGGAAGCGAAACATCAGTGTCTGAATGTACCAGACAAGGCAGATCCAACCTTTTCAGCTCCTGGGCTGCTGACTCAACCAGACGAGGAGTTGGGAGTCAAAGGAGAGGAAGATGGCAGGGACGAAAGAAGGAAAGCTGCTTTTGTGATAAGAAATATTCCCAGTCACTGCCAAGAGAGGCAGCATCCTTTACAGAGGGCACATTTTAGGTCTGATTGTCACGTGGGCTATAACATTTAAAAGCACTTTTTACAGCTGACAGATCTGGCCGCAGATCTCTCTCCCCCCCCCCCTCGGACTAAGTGCGAAAGTCACTATTTTGCTAATTTTGGTGACTCTGTGTAAAAGTTACCATGACTCTCAAACCATGTCTCGCCCGGAAAGGAAAACCACGAGAGGCGTGCAGTTGGGATGGGAAACACAAAACACATGGCTACCGCAGTGGGCTGATCCAGGGGCAGCATGGCTTTTGGGAGGGCGTAGGACAGGGGTGGCTGCAACTTAAGGATCCAGTTTGGGCATATACGTGACTCCAGCTCAGAGGGTCGTGATGGGAATAGTCCCTCAGATGAGCTGTTGTTTAGGAGTGGGCTTCGCTGTCTTGTGGTCCAGCAATTAATCTTATTTGTACTGTAGTAGTATCTGGAGGCCCTGCTGAGATCAATCTCTAGGCCCTGTATAGATCCAGTCTCTGCCCCAAACAGCTTGCAGTGTAAATAGGCAAGACAGCCAAAGGGTCAGAGGCTAAACAGGCACCGAGAAGGGAAGGGAAATGGTCTAGTGTTGAATGGAAGAAATAAAACCCAGGTCCCAGCTGTCTATTCAGTCCCCTCTCCACTTGGGATGTCTGCGCTGGTCAAGCATCCACGCTGAAAATGCCTGTGTTCAATCCCAGCGGCCGTCCAGCCTGAGCCTGGAAGCTCTGCTGGACATCAGGGCAGGGGGTCAAGCTGTGTCCATGTTTACCCGTCTGCGCAATGTGCCCGGAAGTCACTGAGATGCTGCCCAGAAGCAGCCAGCAGCCATCCCCAAATCCCTCGCACCCGAGTTCCAGCCCTTCTGCACCTACCTGACCCTACTGCCCCTAATCAAAGGCAAGCACCGGAGGAGAAATGAGTAGTGTGCAGGCTGCTTCCTAGCAGGGCTCCAGGATAGCATGGTTCCTGTTGGCAAACTTGAGCGCTGGCTCCACATACCCGTGAGACGGACCCGCTGTCTCTCTAGTGGCATCCACGCAGGCGGGGAGGGATTTCTGCTGCAGGTTGGCTAGGAGGCTGTGTAATCTTTGTGAAGACATTTGAGCAGTTGGTTATTTTCACATGTTGGAGGTCAAGTTCAGCACTAGAAAGCAAGCTAAGGGCCTTCCTCCATCTGCTAAAACGTACAGGAACTCCCCTTTGTCCTAGAGTACTGCCACATCAATTGTCACCCTTTGGAGCGAGGCCACGGTTTTGTTCTTGACCTATACAGCACCTAGCACAGTGCAGCTCTAGTTCAATTCCTGTATCAGTGTTTTACATTGAACAGGCTACAGAGTCAGGGCCCAACCCCAAATTCTTTGCATTCTGGTGCCTATGGTGCCCTTGAAGGGATGCAGCAATGAGTCTCTTCCAGAAGACGAGAGAACTGAACCAAGATCCCCCATAGCCCGAGGGAGTTCTCTAACCATAGCCCACGCTATCAAAGGAGGTGACGACACCATCGCAACATGTCCTAACTCTTGGTGGCTTCCTCAACTGCTTGGAAGAATAGGATCCTCCATAACAGGATCCTGGCACCCAAAGTCAGGCATTGGTGCACAAGGCCAGCTCTGGATCGGTCCTAGATGACTCCCCAAGGTCATGCTGGGAGTTGGGTTTCAAATGACACTTCTACTCTTGTGATGGTCTGCAACAAAATTGGGCTGCCCATCACAATGCCCTAATAAAATCAGAGACTCCCCCCCTCCCCCCCCAGTTATGATTTTCAAATCTTATGGGGGGGGGGGCTCAGCCCCCCTCTCAAGCCCTCCCATAATTAAAACCCTGATGGGTCAGGATTCAGAGTGACCTTGACAAATTGGAAGATTGGGCCAAAAGAAATGTCATGAGTCAAGCGCAACAAGGACAAGCACAAAGTCCTGCGCTTCGGACAGACCAGTCCCATGCACCGGGACACGCTGGGGGCTGACTGGTTAAGCAAGAGCTCTGCAGAAAAGGACCTGGGGGGACAGTGGACAATAAGATGGATATGAGTCAATAGTGTGCCCTTGTTGCCAAGAAGGCTAACAGCATCCTGGGCTGCATCGGTAGGAGCATTGCCAGCAGATGGAGTGAAGTAATTATTCCCCTCTATTTGGCACTGGTGAGGCCACATCTGGAGTCCTCTGTCCAGTTTTGGGCCCCCGCCTACAGGAAGGATGTGGACAAGTTGGAGAGAGTCCAGCAGAGAGGAATGAAAATGGTTAGAGAGCTGGGGGACACGACTTCTGCAGGGAGGCTGAGGGACCTGGGCTTATTTAGCCTGCAGGAGAGGAGACTGGGGAGAGATTTGATAGCAGCCTTCAACTCCCTGCAGGTTGGGTCCAAAAAGGATGGAGCTGGACTGTTCTCAGTGGTGGCAGATGACAGGACAAGGAGCAATGGGCTCAAGTTGCAGCAAGGGAAGTTAAGGTTGGATATTAGGAAAAGCTTTCTCACTCGGAGGGTAGTAAAGCACTGTGTTACCTAGAGTGGTGGAGCAATCTGCATCCTTGGAGGTTTTTTAAGACCCAGCTTGACAAAGCCCTGGCTGGGATGATGTAGTTGGGGCTGGTCCTGCTCTAAACAGTGGGTTGGAATAGATGTGACCTTCTGAGGTCCCTTCAAACCCTCATTTTCTAGTGGAGGGACATTTCTGGAGATGCACTGGGGGGCTCTGTTTGCTGCAAGCACTTTCCCCTTGAGACCTCCCCAGGGAGCCACACTTCCAAAAGTGAATGCACAAAAAATGGGTGCACAGATTTGTTCACCGTCAAGTGAGTCAGCACAGCACAGCTGCCTGCCCTCCACTTTGTAAGACTTTCAGCTCTTGGCCTGGCATAAGCAGACTCCAGTACGGGACCTAGATCTGCAGATAGAGCCAGTGCTACTCAGCACACAGCTCTTCCATATACAGCTGGCTTTGAAGGAGTCTCCGACAAGATCCTCACGGATTCCTATGTCCTTCCAGCTCATTGACATGCATGTCCCGTGTTAACTATTGCTCTGGTCCACCTCTCACATCCCCAGTCACTTCATCCATCCGTCTGGGGATGCATGTTTTAAATACAAGATACGCAGTAAGAGGAGACGGTGTGAAAAACAAGAACGGAGTGAAAAACTGAAGCCAGGCAGAGAGTGCTCTGGCTATAATGCCTTGCTCAAAATCCAATATCAGCACGCATTCATAAACATAAAGGGAAAAATCTAAGCAATTAAGTCATTTGAAATGTCAAATAGCACATGGACCCCACAGTCTGACATGACGGATGAGCAAAAACATAGACCTTAAAAAATCCTGAAAAACTAACAAAGGAGCCATGATTAATTTCTCCCTGTTCCAGGGCAATCACATTATATACACACAAAGGAGTCATAAAAATTCCATACTGACGGAACACAAAGTCCTCAAAGAGCTCCACAGATAAAATACAACCGTGCTGGAGCAGGTTGGGAGCGCTGCATGTGGGGCTGCAGCTCAGATGGGCTCCCACTGGCCTAGGGTGTATGATAAATTCCTTCCATGGGGTGTTTCACTGCAAGATCAAGCTTGGTGAAATCGCTAATAAAATGCGAGCCTCTGCTCCATAACCACGAGCCCCTTTCAGGGCTCCTAAAGGTGTATCTGTGTGTTGTGAGTCAGTAGCATGGTGTTATCCTGTACGTGAGCCAAATGCTACAGCCAACGGCTAGTCCATCACTCATGGATCTGTGTTATTCGGTGGGGAGGCAGGAATCTTGCCTCTGAACTCGGTCACATTCGGAAGCAGAAGGTCTCCAGGTCAGGACAGAGTTTGACTTAAGTTGCTGGGCTCAAGAAACAAAGCAGCTGTAGTGGTTGGCAACTCAGCCTGGGCTTTGTGCCAGGCTGGCACTGCCACCATATTCAGTGCTGCAAGCTGCCAGGAGCAATGGGGCCGATGCATTACCAAGCCCTAGGACTCCAGCGGGAGCCAAAAGCCCTTAGTACGTTGCAGACAGAGGCTCTTGGGTCTCAGGCAGTGCTTGCAGCTTTCCATCCAGCCCCGCGTGGTCTCACCTGTTGTTCATGCTATGAGAACCAACCCCATGGTCCCCAGCAGCCCACGTTGCATCACAGGTCGACACAAGCAAGCCCTATCTGAGAGGCACTGAACATCACCAAGGCAGGAGCAAGCCTGCCACGGCACCCAAGAAGTCCCACCCAGGTCCATGACATGGCAGCTATGAGCTGGAGGCTGCAACACAACTTGTCAAAGCCAACAGATGAACTAGAGGATGCAGGACACAAATTAGGGCATGAAGGAAGCAGTACCAAATACCAGAGATGGGGTAAAACCCTACCTGGGGGCAGCTAAGATTCAGACCCATTCATAAAAGGTCCCATAAGTCAGGGAAGCAGAACCTTTCTTACCATGTTAATTTGGTTGACTTTTATTCTTCCAGTTCCCCCTGTTGTTTGGATGCTGGGCCTCACTTCTGCTAATTATCAGTTCTGCATTGTATTCGATCCCACATGTTTGAGTCCAGCACTTCTAAACATAAAATTAATAAGTCAATTCATTTCGATCCAAGAAGTGTTTTCTTTCTTCCCTTCAAAAAAGATGTTCCAAACCAAAGCCACAAGGAAGACATCATGAAATGATTGGGAGAGCTCGTGGCTTAATAAATTAATACTGTTTGTTTGCTTTTAAAGAATGCCTTTGATTTGGGAGCCTTGAAGCACTTTGCAAAAGTTCGCTTAGGAACTTGCTGCTCAATATGAAACATAGGAGACAGGTATATTTTGGACTACTCCATGCCACAGTTTACCCATCTGTACAATGGGTGTAAGGTCTACGGGCTTGCTTTAGAGGGCACTGAAGTCAATGGGTGCCCTACGAATCGGAATTCAGGTAGAACACGGACTTGACAGCATTTTGCTCTTACCCCCAGATCACCCTGTCCAAACCCCATGCAAAGAGACCACAGGATGACTGGTCTTGCATAAATAAAGGTGTCATAGGCACTGACTTCTATTTTTGCTGGGGGGACCTAAGATGATGGGCATGTGGAAAGTTTCACATCATTCAGATCACGGCCCTCTTCCCAAGGGGGGCCAGGGCCCTTGGGTTCCCGCGTACTCAGCACCTCTGCTAGGTGTGATAATGGTGACGATGTTATAAACAGGAAGACAACGGGGAGAAAGACAGACAGAGACTGTAGAGGCTGCCACTCACTGATCATGTCTCCATGGGACAGAGAGAGAGAGAATATAACACGTGCCATCTCAGAAGTGTGCTGCCTTGACTCTGCTTCACAAAATGGTCACAACAATCGCACAACAGGTAATGGCACTGTACACAGCCTTCTTCCTCTCCTCCACATTAGGAGGCTGGTCCTCTTCCAAAATGTGCATGCTCTTCTGAAGCCTGCTTACCAGCTCCAGGACCAGGAGAAGTCCCTCCATGGCAGCAGCCTGACACCCAGTTACACAGCTGGATTGCAGTTCACTTCCCACCAGAGAAGAGCTTTATCTGCAGCCCATAATGCTGAGCCCGGCTGGTGAAGACGACAGGCTCCTGGTACATACAGGCTAAAGTAGAGTTCTTTCAGTACCTCAAAAGCCTGTAGGTGTATCAGGAAAATCATCGAGCATGTGGCAAAGCTACGTGACACCTCCAGAATAAGAGCAGCAAGAGAAAACCATGCAAGAAGTTTCCACATAGCGTCATAGAAAATGAGGGTTGGAAGGGATCTCAGGAGGTCACATCTGGTCCAACCCTTTGCTCAAAGCAGGACCAGCCCCAACTAGATCATCCCAGCCAGGGCTTTGTCAAGCCAGGCCTTAAAAACCTCCAAGGATGCAGTTCGAGCACCTCTCTAGGTAGCCCGTTTCAGTGCTTCACCAGCCTCCTAGTGAGAAAATTCTTCCTAATATCCAACTTTAACCTCCCTTGCTGCAACATGAGCCCATTGCGCCTTGCTCTGTCATCTGCCCCTGCTGAGAACAGCCCAGCTCCATCCTCTTTGGGATGAGGAGGACAAGGTGGGAGAAGAGGACTCTGGGGCATGGATGTTAACTGGAATGCTAGCCCTGAGCCAGATCTTGGCCAGGATGGTTTTTAGTCAGGGATGATCCTGCCCTTGCCCTGACAAGTCCAGGGACTGGACCAGATGTGACCTCATGTGGGCCCTTCTAACCCTGCTTTCCTATGATCTCCGGTCAGCTGCTTTGCAAGAGAGATCTTGAGTGTAGGGTTTAGCAGAGAGGCAGGGTGGCTCTGGCTATGTCTGCAGTGCCTGTGCATGACACGCTGCTCCAGGCAGGATCCCTTCCCACAGCAGAAGCAATGCGGTTGCATCCACATGGTACTGCTGGCAAGCTAATTAGCTTGGGAGCTAATTAACAGGAAGTTTTCTCAAGCATTTCCAGCTGCCATGAAAATCAGGCAAGTCTGAACGTGTTTGATAGGCATAGACACCTGCTCAGTGGGTATCTGGCTGCTTTAGAAAGCCACCCTATTGCATCCCAGGTAGTCTGATCTGGACCAGCTCTGGGATAGACATAGGGAGCTGTAGGTTGTAAGCGAGGGGCATTGTGCTGGGGAAGCAGTCAGCTTGAGTCTGGAGTAGCTGACCTGGATGAAGATTGAGGGGCTCAGGACCACAGGAGCACCTGTGGCTGCAAGTAAGGATGGTGGAGAGACACTGGGAGAGCTGGGTACAGGGAGTCCAGCACTGGGAAAGGAGAGGCTGCACATCCAGATGGAAGAGCACCGGCAGAGCTCCAGCGTTGCCAATTCCTGACATTCAACACCCATGAGTCAAACCTCAAAGCAATAATGAGATTGGCTATAAAGCCTGGGATTTTATTAATGTCAGTAACACACATTAGCTTCTTTTATTTGCTCTCTAGTGCCGAAGCCCTTGGATCACACTCTTGTCCCGGTTCCCACCTTTTCTCTGAAGCCACAACTGCTATGATTTTCCCTGGTTTACAGAAAGCCGTGCGTGTCTTATCCTCCCAGGCTTCCTGCTTTAATAAACCTTTGAATATTGCACGGCTCATGATAGCATCACACGCATTGGCGCTGGGACGGTGGGAAACGGAGAATAAATTGGAACCCAGCCCCAGTTCTCTCCATTACTTGCTCCATGCTTTCCTCATCCTCTCTCATCCCTGTAACTGCTTCCAGGTGAAATCGCACAAGTGCAGAACAAACAGACAGACGTGATACTGGGCTAGGTGCTCCTAAATGATTGAGGAGGTGTGGGGTTTTTTCAATAAGAAGATTGCAAAGAGATGTTTTCCTTCTTCACTGCCCAGGCCTGCTCCCGGGGGGTGCTTGGTGGGAAGTTAGTGTGATTTGGTCCAATTAGAAATACAGAAGTCCCTGGGCTCTGTTCCTGCCCTCTCTTACACCTGTGCAAATGTAACCCAACAAGCATCTCCCTGGAGTGACATTCATCTAATGAAATGCTGAATGTGGCCTAAATTATCGGTGCAAGACACAGCAGCTCTGCTCTCATGGACAAGCGGGTGCCTTGGGGAACCCCAGCCATAGATTTGTGCCTCTGGATTTACACTGGTCAGTGGATTTTCACCAATTAAGAACCAGGCTGAACCAGAGCAGGATCCAGCCAAATATTTCCCAACCCAGGCTGCGGTGCCAGAAGGGGCCTTTGAAATATGCTGGTGCACATCAAGCGACAGGCCAGATGGGGACTCTGCACGACGCAGAGGTGTGACGGGGCAGCTCCTGCAGACAGATGGAAGCAGGAAGATTTGATGCACTAAAAAGGACCCAAGAAGGAGCCCTGCTACCTCCTGCTACTGCACCATGGCTCTGCCCACACTCCTGTCCCATGGTATTCATGCAACTGGCTTCCCCAGCATCCTGCCCCTTCAGTTCAAGGGGTGACTTGCAGGGTGCCTCTTGGCTGTGGACGGGGCAAAGTTTTCCCTGGATCCTTCCCTTCCAAATGTTCACTTGTACGAAAGCAGCCAGAATCAAGCCCTGTTATTCTGTACAAAAGTAGTGGCCCAGGGCATGCAGCCCTGGCACTGGCCAAGCCAGGATCTATGTGTGCAGTGTCCTCGCTTGGATGTCTAGCTCAGGCTGCAGATTGGCAGCCCATCCCACCCCCAAGTCTAACATGAGCCGTATGCTGGGGAACACCCCGGCTTCTGGAGCTTGGTCCCATGCAGATGCTGCTGGGATGTACTCCTCCCTCTCAGCTCAAGTCATTCCTGCTCTCCGGGTCCTAAGAGAACCAGTGATCTGAAACCTGATGAGCGCTCTCTGACTTTGCGTATCTCTGGAGAAGATGCTGCAGGGTATGGAGGCTTGCTTTCAGAGCTCTGTCACCAGAACCAGCAGGCCTGCATCTGTGCCTTGTCTCCTGGAAGAGGATGGGACCCTACTCGGCATGGGGATCTTGGCTCCCTGTGCAGTGAAACCAAATGGCAAAGCTGAGATTCCCGTAGGGGATTTCTGTCTGGTAATTTTAACAGTGAGAAGTGAAGTGAAAGGGGACAGGTTTGCCCTGCACTTGGGGATGAGCTAGTGCGTGCCATGACAATCAGGATGAGGTTGTGGCTACAAGCAAAGGGCAAAAAGACTCTCTGGAGGAGTCTCACCCAGAGTCCATGAACATCAGTGGAAAGGCATCTGCTGCACCCAGGTCGTTAGGATTGGGCCCAAGGTGGAAGGCAGAAATGCTCACCTACAAATCCTCCTCCTAGCCCCTTGGGCCTGTGCCATCAGTCCCAGTCTCCTTCAAGATCCGTTCTCATCATTGGCAATCCCTCAGTTGGATGGAGGATGATCTCTACCACAACTTATTGATGGGTCTTGAAGTGACTTAAGAGTCCAATCCTTGGCCAAGCCACAGATCTGTCTGCAGAAGCTGCAGGTCTTTCTGCAGGGGAGTGTAGGCTGCAGGCTGGGATTCCTCTCTTTTCCCTTCCTCTGCGCTCTCTCTGCTTTGCCCCACATCAAAGCCAGCTGCCACTTGGTTGAGGCTGCCATGCCACTGGAGTTGGTTCGCAATCAGCTCCTCCCAGCTCTTGATGCCAGCATGTTTTCTTGAGGTATGCCTTCAGCGTGTCCTTGTAGCATTTCCTCTTGATGCCCTGAGATCTCAGAATACAACCAAGCCAGGGAGCAGAGCACTTGTTTTGGGAGCGGAGTCGGGTATCCACAATGTTCAGCAAAGTCGGTGCTTGAGGATCACCGACTCAATGCAGCCAACAATCAGCCTCTCTCCCAGCATGCCCATCCCTCCAGGCCCAGATCAAGCAGGAACCAGCAAGCCCAAAGCTATAGTGAAAGCAGGGCCCAGCCCACAAGCCTTCCCCAAGGGGCAATGCTTGGGGTCAGGGCTCTGGTGGATCCTTCAGGGACTCAAATCTAGTTCAACTGCAGCCCGGTTTGGTGGGGCCTGAGCATCTCTCATACTCCCGCTCAGGCATTTCCCATTAGACAGTCATGGTCTCTGCCTGCTACTCCTTAGGTCACAGCAAGTGCACATGGAAATCCTTTGGTCTCCAAAATTGGCACCGAGAGGGGCTTGCAGCCTCAGCCCCCGGTGATGAGAACAGCATCAGCCTCAGTCCTCTGATCCCCATCACTGATTCTCTCTGTAAAATCAAGTAATTAGAAACACGTGGCACTGGTCTTCACCTTCCTCTGCACCACCCTCTACTAGCATTAGGCAGAATTAATTCCTCCAGCAGGATGAGAAGCAGTTGGGAAACAAGCAACCACTGGATGATGTTTCAGTGGTGGAACAGGAGAGGCCAAATTCAGCCCTGATGTGAGAGGCAGCACATATATATATAGGTATCTCTCGCTCTCTCTCTCTCTCTCTCTATATATATAGATATATAGATTTAGATATATGTGTGTATATCTATCTATCTATATCTGTGTGTGTGTGTGTGTGTGTGTATATATATATATATAGATATAGATATATATACTGTGTATAGATACACACACATATAGATATACACACATATATTGAGAGGTGTGTGTGTGAGTGTGTGTGCTGCCTCTCACATCTCTCTCTCTCTCTCTCTCTCTCTCTCTCTCACTCTCACACACGCACACAAACACACACACACACACACATCCCCCAGGGCTGACTTACACCTAAGGAGATTGCAGTTGTCCAAGTGTGGTGGCTGGGACAGGAGGTCCTCAGCTGCCGAGAGGGGAGAGTGTGTGGCTGGAGGCAGAACAAGCTCTTAGTCCATGGGTATGAAGTGCTTGTGCCCATGAAGGATGCAGACGGGCCCGTAATTCCTGCCCTTGTGCCTCCAGCTCTCAGGTTGTCTATCACTCGAAGGGGGAGGCAGGAGCGAGTTGCGTCCACTGTGACATCTTCCATTGACCAGGCCCTGGGAGATGTCACCTGTTTCCACCTCCTGTCCTCACCTCCCCGAACCAGCTGCTTTCACACACCCTCACCCCGATGATCGTAATCCGCAATTCATCCCATTGTGCAAGTATCTCAAAGCAAGTGCTGGGAGCTTTCAAGTCACTGTTACTAAGAGCAACCCTTTTATTACCATCCACATATTGGGCGCATGTGGCCAAAGGAACAGCTGTCTGAGAGGCAACATCAGGCAGCTGTGAGAGCTATTCTCAGCCCAGCCTGGGTAGCTCACATAATCCAGGCTGGTCTATAAAATCAGGATTTATATAAAAAAAACCCCAAAAACCCATCCTCTCTGGGCAGCAGCTATTCAATGGGACATAATGGGGAGGCTGGTGAAGGGAAGGCTGTTGCGGTGATGCAGGTAAGTTGCCGTGAGAAGTTTTGTTTCTCCTTTCATCTCCCCCTTCCTTCTCTTATCCTGGCATTCAGAAACCAATTCAAAGATCAGGGGAAGATCAAGGAGACAATTCAGGCTACAGTCCTACCTGTCTCCCTCTGGAGCCTTGAAAGCAGGGGGAGTCGAGGTGATCGCAGCCCTTGGTTTCAAGCCTCTCGCTCTACACCTCTGAACTGTCTTTCAACCATAAGGTTGAAGGCAATATGTCATAATGGGTAAGGAAGCTGGGAGATCCTGGTTCTGCCACTCACTGACCAGGTGTCCTTGGCAAGTCTCTACCCTTTTTCTGTGTCTCCCCTTCCACATCTGTGAAGCAAGGCGAATGGTACTCATCCTCCTTCCAAATGCATTGGGATGTTTGTGGGTAAATGTGCCTATGCAAGAGCCAAGTCTTTTTATAGAGTGTTGCTCATTGTCTGTGGGGCTGGGACTGGAGGGATCCTCAGCTGCTGAGGCTCATGCCCCGGGAACGTCCCTCTAGAAGAACGATGAGTTCCTCAAGGCGCAGCCCTCCTCCTCGCAGCACCGTGTCCTGCCCGCCCTGCTGACTGTACTCCCCAAACAGGCAGCCGTCATAGAGGGGACCTTGGAAGATACTCCCCTCGCTGATGCAATTCCCAATCCCCTTCTTGCCTTTACCATGCACATCAGGAATGACTCCTTTGAGTTCAACTGAATGACGTGAGTATTATACCTTTGGCTTTGCCTTGTATTTAGCCCCAGAAGAATGACACTCCTAATACGGCCATCCCCTTCCACCTTGCCGATTGAAACAAAAGACAGTGAGAAATACAGAGTGAAAGCCAGCCTCTCACAGATTTTCTCCAGACTGTGTTTTGGCCCAGAGGAACCAGAGGATCCTTGAAGGATTTTGTCATTGTTACAGATTTAGGTAAAAGCGCCTAGACATTCGAGACAGAGAGACTGGTGGTTGCTATATATCCCGCATTCCCCAAAGACATTTCAAGATAGGAGAAGCAGCAAAGCCAGCTGCTGTGGGACCAGTGGCAAAGACAGAGGTGTGTATGGGGACAGGCAGACAGGGTTACATGCACCACTCTCCATTGCTCCCATGATGGTTGTGCACTGGCTTTGTGCTGAATCTATCATAAAAACCCTACTAATTTAAGACCAAGATGCGGCATCTCACATTGCGCCTCCTCTGTTCTCCCTTCGGAAACTTCTTGCTGCTTCCAGTCCCTTTGCTCCGGCGCTGTAATCGCAGCTGCATTTTCTGAGGCACGCTCCATTTAGGGCTGCTTTGCATTAAGCTGTTTGTTTAGCAGCTACTGGTTTTGGCAGGACATTTCTGCATTTCATTGTTTGCTCCTTGCAGGGGCTGCATGCCGTGCCCAGCAGCTTTTATTTGTGGGCAGAGGAGTCTGCAAGGCAGAGAAGACTCAGATTTGTAGGGGGAAGCATTCCTTGATTGCTTTGGACTCCTGGACTATGGCAGTCCTGGGACAGGCTGGGGGAGAAGGGGATGGAAATGAGTGGAGCGCATCTTTCCGCATGATTTGAGATGTTGGGTTGGTGCAGTCGGGGTAGGGGAAATGGCTGTGCTGGTTCTGCACACCCACAGGGGGTCGGGGGTGTCGTGATGCCCACACCATGTCCTCAGAGCCCTCTCAACCCTCCCCGTGCAGACAGGAGCTCCGTAGAGCTGGAAGTTCAAATCCAAGCCAGCTCTATCCCGCTTTCACCCTTTCATAAAAGGCCAGCTGAGTGCAGGTACTTTACTAAGAGAGGTCCTCAGAGCCTGTGCCTCTACCTGGTGCTCGGAGCAGACCTGAATGGAGGATCCCGCAGCAGTTTTAGAAACATCTGCCTTTGCCCTGACTTTCCCACCAGCTAAACTTATAGAGCAATAGCAAGAAGGGCCCTCCTGCTTCCTTAGAGATCAAGCTATGGGGGCACTGGGGCAGGGGCCACCTTCTCATGATGCTCATGATCCATGGAGGCACCACCTTGGAGAAGCTCTAATGCTTGGTGGTGCTAGTGTGTCCCACTGCTCTCCCAGCGATAGGGGGTCAGCAGGATCCCAGACCTCCCAGCGTAGACGGCATGGACTCGACGTGTGCTAACAAAAACAATCCCGGCATATTAATATTTGCAAAAACAAACACTGGGACCAATGGAGAAAACTGTTCCTTAAGTCGGCTATCCCCTCTCCTTTGCTGAGCCTCAAAGCCCATCCCTTCCCCCAGACCATTCCTCTCCCAGAACTCCTGTTAGATGGAGCAACCTCGATTCACATTGTAGGCATGGGTCCCATCAAGGCTTTGCTCTTGAAGGGGAACGCAGTCCTTTCACAGAGCCAGGTTCTCCACTGCCTGAACCTTGAGTGGGATGAAAGGAGTGCATATCTGCAAGGCATAAAGTAGCAGCATGCAGGGGAAACAGAGCTACCTCTGAAGACGTGAGCGCAGGGAATAAAAGCAGTATGGCTGTATTAGCCTGTCTTTCGGCTCCTCCTGGTGCTAGCTAACCCGGGTACGGCAGCATACTCACGCAGCTCGCCTGCCCCCAGGACCCTGCTTCCTGGCCAGCTTAGATCCAGCTGAGCTACCTCTGCACGGCACTGTCCTGTGTTGTCTATAGGTACAGCTGAGTGCTTAATGCCACCAGCCTTTCCTTTCTGCTGAATCACTGAAAAAAGAGGACGCTTGGACACAAACTATATAGGACGCTCAGACGGAGCAGCAGGGCATGAGTCAATACTCATTAGAGAGAACACAAAAGAGGGGTTATTTCAAGAACAAACCTTCAGAGGACAAGCACTTCCCAGCCCATGCAGCTCTACTGGAGAAGCAGAAGTGAGCATGCAGTACAGAGAAATCTCTCTCCAAACCGTGCCTACAGCACAGCTGTTGTAAAGCGGCTGTGTGAAATGGTTCGGCTTCCCGTGTTCCCCCAAAGACCTTTTGAGATTCTCATCCTCTCCCTTGCCTCCAATGTTAATCCCTTATTTGTTGTTTCGGATGGTTCCTGTCATTTATTTCAGGTGGGTACGAGAAAAACCTGCCTCTGATATCTTGGCATTTCCTCTGCTCATGTCATGGAAAATTTTAGCTGCAATATCTGTACTGGTGAGGTGGAGGGGTGGGTATATCCCATGTCTTTTCAACCCCTTAGAAGGAGGAGAAGATGTTGAGTGATGTGCATTTGTACAGATCATCCTTCAGACTATACATGGTAATACAATGCCTCCAAGAGACAGGCACAAGCGTAGCAGAAAAGGAAGGTCCTAAGGTACTTACTTTAGATGCTGGGCTTCACCATTCAGGGTGATGTTGCCCCAGTATTGCTGGTGCTTTACTGGTGTGAGCTGAAGCTTGCATTCACCAATGCTTTAAGGCCTAGTTCCAGTCCTTGCTCTGCATGAGACCTAGAGCAAGTCTCTTAACCTTTATTGCCTTCCCTTGTCTATAAATTGCAAATTCTTTGGGACAGGGTGCATTTGTTCCTGTGTGTCTATAGCACCTAGCGCAGAGGGACCTCAATCTCACACCATACAGCTATAATACAAATCATAGGCTATAATACAATAGATCATACAAATAATAATAAATATAATATCACATCATGCACATTATAATGATATCATGCAAATAATAATAATAATATCATGCAAATAATAGAGCCTTAGGCAGGCTTTGAATCAATGTGGTGTATAAAAGAATCAAAATGCACTCAGCTCAGGCCTGTGGGCTATTTATTTTGATCTGAAATCTATTTCTCTCTGGTCCTCACCTTTTCAGTTTTGAATAGGCCTCAGATTTGGGCATGGACGATGCATGATTGCATCACAGAAGTTTTCAGTGTAGAAGCCAGAGACTGGGGTGGATCAGGAGATGCAATCTTAGCACCCAGCAGCATGTGAGATGGATGCTTCTGCCTAAACACAATAAAACAGTTAACAATGCCAGCATCCAAACAGTCACGTTCACAGTGCAATGGGATGGGCAGCTCATACCTCTTCAAGCTGCTGGCTCAGGCTCCCTGCAGACTCACAGCATCCCTTCCCACCTGTGGTTGCATTTTCAGGTTCATCTTCCCAAGTAGGAGGCCTGAACCACCTGCATGGGCATCAAAGCAAAGGACTGCTCCGTGCTGCAGCTGCTGGGACTATGGTGGGGCTCGTGGGCATGGCTGTGAGTCCTGTTGTGTGAGTCAATAGGAGGGAATGCAGTGACAAGATTCCTGGTTCAGGTTGGCCAGAAATCCCCGCCACTCCATAATGGGAGTCCTCAGGGAAAGAAGGAAATCCTCATGTCCTCATTGCAGGAGGGGTATGAGTGGGGCAAAGAGCCAGGGAACAGCGTTATGAAGAGCACCACAACTTGGATAGTAGCAAGCCCCAAGTCCCCAGTGTCAGCTTGGACTTTTCTTTGCTGATCACTACCTAGATGCTCTTCTGGGGTCATCTACTGTGTGGATAGGGAGATGGACAATGTAGTGGGCCATCCCTACCATATGATGGGAACAGAACTCAGGGCTTCTGTAACTCGGGCCACCGCCTTGCTCTCACATCAGAGGCTTTCCTCCTTAGTAGGGAAATTTGAGATCCAGGTGCATTGGGTACATCTGGAGCTCATTTCCCTCTAGCCAGGGATGCTGGCACAAACTGGAGAGGTTGGAAAACTCCAGTGGCGTAAATCAAAGGGGGAAAACGCAGCATTTGGAATCTAGACCAAGGGATACTTGGCTCTAAAGCATCCTCAGCCTCTGCTTTGAAATCCTCATGTAAAGGGCAATCGAGGGGATCAATGATATATTATTAAATAGCCAGCAAACCTGGGCAGTTCCCCCCTTTAATTTACTGCTCTGGGAACGGAAAGGCTTTCACTGGGCCATGGAAACCCTGGTAAATCAAGCCGCCGGATATTGCTGCTGTTGCGTTAACAGGGGTGTTTTATTGGAGACGCCTGCCTGACGGGAGAGCAGCAAGGTGAGCACCCTGAAAAGCAGCAGCAAGCGGAGGGAGGTATTTCTCTGGCAAATCCCTGTTCAGGAAGGTCTGCAGCAGTCTCCTGGGCCACGCAAAGGGAGGTAAATGCTGCGGCTCGGTTGTTGCTGGGCAGATTGAGGTGCTTTGAGGGAGAGGCTGTCTTTTTGTTCTACATGTGCACAGCGCCGTGCACAGCAGGGTCCCGGTACCAGATTGGGGCTGCCAGATACGACTGACAATGCAGATGCTAAATAATAATCCAGCAGCAAGACAGTAGTGCACGTCTTCCTGATAAGCTGCTCCAGGCTTCCATCCCATTGAAGTCCGTCCTTCTCTCTATTTGACTTTTCTCCCAGGTCTCTCTCTACAAGGAGGTGCCACTTTCCCTGATTCTCGTTCATAATCACAGCATGAAACATTGTTGCAGCTGCAGGAGGTGATGCATCTGAGCTGATTCTCCTCTCTCTTGCGTTCCACGTTTAACGCAGGTAGCCCTGGAGTCTCTCTCAATGGACACCAGGCAACACGAGCAGAATCAGGCCCATGGTTTAAGGCTTCAGGCCCACATCCACAGCCTCTGACCCTTCTGCTTTCCTATAATGCCATGTGTGTCATACAGGCAGAGAATTCACTTCCCCTGGCTCCATAGGCAGAGATCTCTCCCCCGGAAACTACAACCAAAAAGCTCCATGGCAGGAATCTGTGAGCACAAAATACACCCTAGCCTAATGCAACAAGGTGGCAGCAATATGTGGTGACACACGTGTGCATACACACATGCAGTATTGCACAGACACGCATACACCGATGAATGATGTAGGTTTATAATTATAAGGAACTCGGAAACGGTCTGTGTGCCTGCACTGGAGAACATGGGAAGCACTTTGTTGAGTTGGGGCCTATAACAGGCATATTTAGCCCCTGGTTACAATGCATTTTGGAAGAGCTCAGAAAAGGGGTATATTTAGAGCTATGAGACTCCTTAATAATGGTGCACAATAATCCATCCTAGTTACTAATGCTGCGGGTGCATTGCCAATAAACAAGACCTGGGAATGGCCAAACTTGGAGAATTCTCCGTGGTACGAGGCTCCGGGGTGACCTGGGCTCATACATGATCATACCAGACCATGCTTCTTGGTACTAGTTGAAAGCTCCAGGCTCTTCCTTGTGGTCTAACTTGCTGTGCTTTCACTGATGTCCATGAGCACACAGAGTTATGAAATCAAGGAGATGAATTTGTTCTGGTGATAAAGCCCCATATGTAATAATCTTATCCCAACTCTGGGCATTCAACATAGCAGACAGGGAGAAGGAGGACATATTATAGTCTTGATGCTATAAGTACAGGCTTAGGACATGGTTCATCAGACTAAGACCTCAACATCTGGGGTCTATATCCCGCTCTGCCATTGACCTGCTGGGTGACCTTGCTTTGTCCGTCTTGTCTACCTAGATTGAAAACTCCTTGAGGAAGGGACGTGTCCCCATGTGCTTTTACAGGACCCACATGCTCTCATAGGTCAGGTGGGGGCAGCTGGTAATTCTGCAGTCATTTCACCCAAATTTTAAACAGACTGTTTTCCCCCCTTTAATAAAACAGGACCGTGGAGGTTGCTGTGAAGGCAGGAGGCTCTGATAGCTGTTTCAGTGTGAACTGGAAGTATCTGAATATAGCTGAACTCCACATCTGGCAGTGCATAAAGCATGAAAATCAAGCAAGCAAGCAGCCCCTTTTAGCCAGGTAGCAGGGTCTAACCAAATGGGGATGACCTGTGAAAGCTGTGTTATAGCTCGGCCCAGGAAACAACAGTCTTTCTCTATCTTTGGGGTTGCAAAGATAACACTTAGCATGTAAATAGGTTTTGCTGGTCAGCATTTTTCCTTTTGCTTCTCCTTGGTTTCCTTTTGCTTCTCTCCTTGCCCCCCTCAGATATGTGCAATATGAACACTATTTCTCTTTCGAAATGTTCAAAATGGATCTATTCTATTTTATTGGGGATTTCTATAATATTTTTCTTGGTTTCCAAAAGCCGAAAATTTTCCAAGCCACCGGGAGCTCAACAGAGCTAGAACAATGATGCGGCGTAATTTTGGGAAAACTCCCCCAGTCGAGGTGTCCAGATAATGCCGTGCATCATGCACAATCGAGCACTACACAGGGGCAAACCAAACACTAGACCAGCAGTAGCAGGCAACTGTTGATCCTTTTGGGTCATGGTGCATACATAAGAGATCACCAGGACCTTCAACATATATGCCTAGGAAGGGGCATGGAGGAGTGGAGGCTGCCCAGATCTTCCATCCTGCCTTTAGACCATTAAGACAGTATCCAAAGGCCAGACCAAGTCCAGACGTTCAGTGCCTCGATGGTTGTAGTTTTATGCACATCTGGGAATTAAACCTGGGTCACCTGCATGGCAGATAAGGATTCTACCGCTGAACCACACCAGCAGGAAACACTGAGTTAGAGAAGAATTGGAAATACATTTTTTGCAAAAAATTAAAGCAGAAAAAGAAATGGAGATAATTGCATTCAAAGCATTTCAACCAGGTATAAAAATGGCTGCCAAAAGGCATTCTTGAACCCGCAGAAAGCCTCAAACAATAGGTGGGGAAATCTGAGCTGCCTTCAGCTATATACCTTGGCTCTTGATGCTGGAGCTTAAGGGGATTAGAGTAAAGTGCCATTAACAGTTTCAATCTGGATCAAGAAGAAGAATCGATGACAAAGCTGCCAAGGAGAAGCGGGAAGTGTCTGGCTGGAAGAGGGGAACCCAAGCAGCTGGCTTCAATGAACCATGTCTTGCAGAAGCTGCTAGGAGTGGGAGCAGCCTGCAGCTTATATAAATGAGACCCAATGCCTTCCAGGGTGCGTGTGGCTGTGCTGGTGTCTGCTGAAGGAAGTAAAGCCACTCCAGGACAGGAGTAGTCCAAAGCTTGGGAAGGAGATGCTGGGTCTGGGGAGAATTTTGCAAGTTTGGGGCCGGTTCTCTAGGAAACCCTGGTCTTGCCTGAGATACAAGGGGGAAGAGGGTTCCCACCTTTGGGTGCAGCCCACAGCAAATTCTGTGCTCTTCTTTCCCTCTTTTTCAAGGACTGACACTCTTTGACTTCTCCTGTGATGTTCTGCTCTTCCTGATCCATCTGGGTGACTCTTTCTTAGCTAGAAAGCATGCTTGCTTGTATTGAATCATAGAAAATGAGGGTTGGAAGGGACCTCAGAGGTCATCTAGTCCGACCCCCCCACTCAAAGCTTCTCACGTGTTTCTCACAATCTTCAGTTCAGTCTAAGTCCAAGCCATCTGCTTCCTAGAGGGTGGGTTAGCCTGCGGGCAGAGCGACTGTCTTGGTGCCAGTCAGTTTTGGGAAGATGGATCCTCCCACAGCTCTCTTGATCTGGACTGTGTCTGCTGCAGCAGGTAAGGGCTCACTTGTGCTGAGGCCCCTTCCTGGATGATGCACCACAAAATGATTCGAGTCATCATTATTGCCCCAAGCGGCTTCAAAGCTCAGATGAGGCAACCTGGGGACAACCGGACAAAACAGCTCTGCCTGCTGGGCTGGGAATCAAGAGAACTGGAGTCAGCTCGGACAAACTCCCGTGGCCCTATTTAACGATGACTTGCATGGGCTAGCCCACTATTTTACTCTGGCTGCTGCTGTTGGGCAGCGATGGAGACTGAGCCATCAACTGATTGCTTGAGACAAAAAATGAAAAAAAAGTACGTATTAGTGCGGTCAAAGGGACAAAATAAGTGAACCCTCAGGGGACGCCAAGCAGAGCACCCTGGCCCTCAAAAGCAGCCAGAGAGCCGGCGGCTACTGCCCAGTAGTGGATACAGGAATGGACTAAACTCAGGAAAAAAGGCCCCACAGTCCATGGGGACCATCCCATCCAGAGCCTCCTTCCTGGTCAGCCAGATGGCCGGCTTGGCCAGGGCCAGGAGGAGGTTGACCACGAGGTCCCAGGCCTTGGTAGGGCCACGGATGGGTGGGGAGTGCAGAAATAAACCTGTGCGGGGAGAAGTGCAGCCAGAACCTCAGCAGGAGGTTTTGGAGGAGGAGGTGCAGGGGCTGCAGCCTGGCACTCTCCAGGACCAGGTGCGCCAGGGTCTCCCTCTACCGATAAAATGGGCACGTGTTGGGAGCCGTCTTAAAGTGCGCCAGGTACACGCCAGTCGTGACGGCTCCGTGGAGGAGCCGCCAGCCTGGGTCCCCAGTGGCGCGAGGAATCAAGGTGGAATACAGACTCTGCCACAGGGGTCCGTCGGCCTTCCCTTGCCGAGGGTGTCCCTCCACTTAGTGTCTGGGTGGGATGCAGGGGCGACGTGGTGGGGCATGCAGTGGATGAGCATGTAGAGCTGTCGCCAGTGGGCCAGGTGCATGTCCCCCAGCCGACTCAGATGGTGGAGCAGGGAGCGCTGCGAGGCATGAGCCCCACCATCAGCTCCACCAGGCCGGGGGACACGGGCATGCAGAAAACTCCTCGTGAAACCACCTCTGCAGTGCTTAGACACTGGAATGAGGCCTCCATAAGCATACCTAGAGTAAAGGCAGACAAGGTTTTTTTGGGTAAATGTGACCTCTTTTATTAGACCAACTCAAATAGCTGGAAAAATGCAGTTAGCCTAGAGTTAACTGTTTTTAGCAAACACTGGTCAAGCATTCACCTCTTCCTTTGAGGCTCAGAAGGGGACCTTGCTTGCGGCTCACCCAGTAGCAGTACTGTCTCGAGGCTGCTAAGATCCTGGTTTGAGCAGCAAGCTGTACACACAAACGTTACAGCTGATTCTTCATTATGGGAACCCCAGCAATGGGTTAAGTCCCATCTGGAATCTAGCCACCACTTAGCAGATGCAACCAAAACAGCCCAGGCCCTTTGAACTGCTCCAAGTCAAGGGGCCATAAGCTTTTAAGGTTCCTGAATCCCCGATTTGACTTAAATTAAAAGATGTTTCTTCTGGTAGGATTTAAATTCCTTGACATCAGTCTTTATATAGCTGACCTGGATTTATTTATTATTAAAAATAACTTCTCCCAGCAGCATCCCGTTGCCATATTAGAGCATCGTTGCTTTTGTGGTGTGGAGGATGAGAGGGATCTCTTATGATTTTGTTTGTCACCCCGGCACTTAGAATGATTTGTCTTGGCCCGAGCCAAGCTACTCCTACAATACCGTTTGGAGGGAGAAAAGGGGTGCCATGACTACAGCTGTGTATGTTACTTATTTCTTTTTTTTCCCCAGCTTCCTTGCAGTTCCCCAAAAAAGTCCCTTTCTGTTTGGGCTGATCCCCAAACCAGTTTGCAATATAAATATTTTTAATTTTTTTTCTGGCAAAAAAAGTTGTAAAAAAATGTTCTGGGTTGATCAAAACATTCTGCTCAACCCAAGCCACTACACCCTGAGTGTGTGCATGGGGAGTTTATGTTTAATTTAACTTCTTAATGAAGCAGTTGGGGAAATGACATGATTATGATAAAATATTCCAGTTTGGAAACTTGTTTGAATTTTGATGGAAGCAATCTGCCAAACTGACTTAGTGCTTCAGTTGATCTGAAGCGCTAATTTTTTTTTTGACAAGCTCTACCTAGATTTTTGCCCCGTTTTAACTGGGAAGAGAACCTGCTGTTAGTGTTGTAACCCAAGCTGAGGCTATGGGCTGTGCCCATGCTCATGCAGGACCCAAAAGTACTGGTAATGCCAGACAATGTCCTTTGCTAACTCAGTTAAAAAACCTCATATGTTTTAAAGCCATTCGGCATAACACGAGATATGGACCCTTTCCCAATCACCTTTTGGATCATCCAGAAAAGCATCCAGCCTTGGTCAGGGGTTTTCACATACTGGACACAGTCTGTCATTTTGATTAGGGCTGCAGTCTGGGACTCGGAAGGTCTGGGTCCAAGTTCCTGCTCTGCCACAGACTTCTTGTGTGCCCTTGGGCAAGTCACTTAGCCTATCTCATCTCACAGCTGTAGACCGGAGAAAAGTGCTTTCCCAGCTCTGGGGCTGTGGTGAGGATAAATCTGTTGATGTGTGAGCATTTCCACTGTGTCCGATATGAAGGGCTAGGCTGTGTATCAGCACAAAGGGGAGAAGGCTTCCCACCCCACCAACCCCATCTCAGCTGCCAGGACCTTGGCTCCAGGAATATAGGAGCACTTGGGGCAAAGCAGGCAAGTTGCTGTCATTGATGCTACCACGGCTTCTTGGGGAGCGCTGTACCAGGCAGCTCTCTTGGCTAGCATGGCTTGTCCTGGCAAAATTTGGCCTGTGTAGCTTATGCCTGCACCCAGAAGCAAACCACCCTGTCCCAAAGCGCCTTTGTTGGTCATGTTTGACCAATCTGGTGGTATAGAAATGTCACTTAAAAGAAGAGACATCACAGTTGCATAGATGTTAGGGGCTGGAAGGGACCTCACAGATCATCGGGTCCAGCCCCCCTGCACTTGGGCAGGAAAACCTGCTGGGGTCAGACGACCCCAGCAAGACGCTCCCCTAAACCTGGCACTGCTGTCCCTGTGGAAATGCCCCATGTGGGCCTGGCCTGTGTCCCTCTGGCTGGAGGCTTTGCAGAAGCTGCTTGTCTCTGTCCCCTCTCTCCTGTCAGAGGAGCAGAGGCAGCTCTGGATGGCAAGTATAGGCCAGCAGCAATGACAGCCCTCCTGGAGCACAGGGGCAGCGGAGGAAGGCTGTAACCCACAGGGTATTTCGGTATCAATGATTGCAATTCATGCTCAGAGCTGGGATGAACGCTGCCCGAGGGGCCAGCGGATGAGGTGCCTGCTTGACACTAGAGGGCACTGCAAGAAGGAGTCAGAAACAACGGGGAGCAAGTGGGGCTGGAAGTCAGGTGCGAGAGTCTGTGCAGAGCCCAGCTCAGTCCAGTCCCCGCTCACTTCTCTCCCACCACCTGCAAGAGCCTCAGCCACGCACACATGGGCTGCTGCGGGGGAGCACGGGGTGCTGCTCAATGCAAACTGAAGCTGTGGGAGGCTGGGGAGCTGAAGTCAGCTCCCGTTCGGGTGTTCGCCGCTGGTCCATCTGCCTGGCCCTGCAGCAGCGAGCACCTCCCATGCACAGCTCTGGTACGAGAGCTGCCAGGAGCTTGCACCCCCAGGGAAGCATTACAGCGCCAGCCTCCAGACTTCCTCCAACTGTGTGTGTCTCTCAAGCGCGCACACTTTCACTGCCGGCTTCCTCCACATTTTATATCCATCCCCTGGGCCCAGTAAGCTGCCTAGCCCCGCTCCTCCAGCTTAAACCAAATCCATGCCTCTAAATGGAGGCTGCGTTCCACGTTGCAACCATTTCTGCCATTGGGCTGTCTTAAAACCCCCTATTACACTTCACGTTCTCCTCTCTCGCCCCACACCTGGTTCAAGCAGAGTAACGAGGGCACAGACCAGGACATCAGGTGTGCATGCACTGGAATACAAGTGACTTGGGCAGCCCCTGATGCCTCAACTGGACTTCCCTGACAGAATTGGGCCCCAGGGCTAATTAGCCCCGTCTCCTTTTGGAGGCTGTCAGCACCAGATGCTTCAGGGAAAGGTATAAGAGCCCGGCAGGAGGCAGATGGGGGATAATCTGCCCCATCCCCACCCCCAGTAGTTAGGAGGATTACGCTGCATCGGTGACACTCAGTCCCAACGGGCCACGTGAATCAGTGATGACCAAAGCACCAGAACAACGTGGCCAGGCCAGGGGGACCTGCAGCAAACGCCCTCCAGATCCCTGGAGCACAGCACTTGACACTTGCACGGTCCAGCAGGGCTGGCCGGAGATCGTGCACATGCTGGCTCATGCATGATTGCCCGGAGCACGCAGCAAAAACCAGCCTGACGCTTTCTGAGCAGAGCTGCCGGCAGTAGGTTGAAGAGCTGCTTATGGCTCAGGAGCTGGGGTCTGAGAGTCGCTGGGCTGCAGCAGCTCAAGGTCACATTGCCCCTGAACGGGAGACTCCATGCAGGGCTGAACATGTGCGCGCTCCGGGCTTAGCACTTCCAGCTAATTCACCTTCCGTTCCCTGAGAATCCCCAGGCAGACCAGCCCCGAGTTCAGCTTAAGCCCTGAAGCCTGAGGTTTAATATCCTTTCCAAAACCTCATTGTTCGCTATAACGACACTGGATGTTCTTTATCCACATAAATCTTGGGTTCTTGGCCTCAGCCACTTCCTGTGGCAAGGCCTTCCCTGGTTTAATCACACATCGTGCGAAAAAGGGTTTCCTTTCATCGGCTCTGATTGTTCCCTCCTTCCTTAGCCGTCCCGTCGGCACTTGCACTGAGGCAGAGAGAACAGAAATTCCTGATTGACCTTCTCTAGATCAGGCCTTATGCACAGTGCCCACCCGTAACCTGCCATTTGAGGTAACGAACCCCCCACTTCCCAGGCCTTTACTAATCCTCACTGCCCTCCCCTGAGCTCCCTTTTGTTCCCCGGTCTCCTCCTTGTTTGAGATGGATGCATGGCTTACTGAACAGAGTATTAGACTGGAAGTCCAGAAACCTGGATCCTATTCCTGGCACAGTGACTGTCCCACCTGTAAATCAGGGATCTTGATACTAAGGAATCCCTCTGGTGTCCATCTGCCAGGGCTTGCTCAGGATTGCAGGTTGTCACTTCTCGGGCAGGAAGGAATTTCCCCCCATGTCAGCCTGGCCCGGACAATCGGGTCCTCCCATCCCTCCTTCCTTGGGAACACGGGACATAGTCCTCTTTTAGGTCATCAGCATGCATTTGAGCCAAATTCTCCCTGCCACTGCCATGGCCAACAGCTTGGTAGTGCCCTCGTCTGCGGCACATCGTGGGATTTGGCACGAGATGCTCTGTGGCCGTGCATGTACAAGGGACCAGAGTAGATGGTTGCCTACAAATGCAGGGACCTGGACTCTGGCCTCCACAGTCCTTTTTAGGACTATGTTCTTAGGATCCTGGCCTCCTTTGAGGCTCCTTCCAGCCTCGTGCCCCTATAGATGAGAGGAGATAAAGATTAGTCTTGCCCATGCTATTTCAGCCAGCAGGGCAAGGGAGACACTCCTCGCACAGAGGAACATACTGCACGACATGGTGATGATCCCAGGTTAGAGCATGGAAAATCAGGTCGGATTAAACTATTCACACCTGTGGGCAAAGCTAAGCCCCAGTGGTTGTGGGGTGGGGGCTGCTACACATGGTACATTTCTGAGCACACTCAGATGGCAGCTTCCCCAGCGCCGTTGCTTCTCCATGGCCTCTGCATACCCCAGGTTTCCAGGTGTGAATGGGCATAGGAGGGCAGGACGGGGTGGATCACAAACCTTGACTTGGATCAGAAAGTGGTGAGTGTGAGACAGCAAAGGGATGAAAGACCAGCCAGGCGAGCTGAAGGGATTGAGATGGGAGGATCAGCAAGAAGCAAAACCAGTCTCATCTGCAGCCCTCCCTGAAGTCTCTGCCATGCCCTCAGCATCCCTTGGCATTTCCACCAGGCAGTGGCACCTTGGCACTGGAGCCTAGCGGCTCCCAGCTTTGAGGCATGATCAAATCCCAGCAGGTCAGGAGCCAAACAGTGCAAGGGGGCCCCTGAAGGAAAAGGCTGGAGAGCGGGGGGGGCGGCCGCCTGTGTTCGGTTACCCCTTGCTGGCAAATTAGCAGCCTTGCTCGGTGTAACCTTGGCACAAGGAGCAGCCGTCGGGTGCTAACCCTGGGGCCTGATTCATAGATTGCAAGGGGCTGGAAGGGACCTCGCAGATCATCGGGTCCAACTCGCTCCTGCTCTAGGCAGGAAGACAACTAGGGTTAGGTGACCCCAGCGAGGTGACTGTCTCGTCTCCTCTTGAAAACCTCCAGCGTAGGTGACTGCACACCTCTGGAAGGAGTTTATTCCACAGTCTGGACACCCTGACGGAGAAGAAGTTTTTCCTGGTATTAAGCCTGAAGCAGCCTTCCAGGAGTTTGTATCTATTGGTCCTGGTCTTTCCCGAGGGTGCCCTGGTGAGCGGTTGTTCACCGAGCTCCTCATGCACTCCTCCGACATAGCGGTAAGCTGCTACCAAGTCCCCTCTCTACCTCCTCTTCTTTAAGCTAAAGAGGCCCAGGTCCCTCAGCCTTTCCTCGTATGCCTTGCCCCGCAAGTCCCTGATCAGACTGGCGGCTCTTCTCTGGACCCTCTCTAGTTTCTCCACGTCCTTATTGAAGTGCGGCGCCCAGAACCGGACGCAGTACTCCAGCTGCGGTCTCACCAGTGCTGAGCACAGCGAGACTCCCACTTCCTTAGCTTTATATGAGGTGGGAGATCGGTTGATGCGTGCCAGCGTAACATTTACCCCGCTGACCACCGCCTCGTGCTGACGGCTCATAGTCATGCGACGGTCAGTCATTACCCCTAGGTCCCTTTTGGTGCGAGCCAAGCTGTCACCACCGAGCCTGTATGTGCGTTGAGGGTTGTTTGCCCCCAGATGATGGAGCACCTGACGCTTTCATAGATTTCATAGACACTCAGGCTGGAAGGGACCTGGAAAGATCATCGAGCCCAGCCCTCTGCCCCAGGGGCGGGAAGTCAGCTGGGGTCATAGGATCCCAGCAAGATAGGCATCCAAATTTCTCAATGTAGGTGCTTGAACCACCTCCAGTGGCAGGCTATTCCAGACAGTAAAGAAGTTCTTCCTTACGTCCAGCCTGAAACAGTCGTGGAGGAGTTTATAACCGTTCGAGCTTGTCCTCCCTTGGGGGGCTCAGACGCTCCCCCAGTGAGCACCCCTGATAAATGTACAGGTGATCACCAGATCGCCCCTTCAGCACTTTGCCAGGCTGAAGTCCCATAGCTCTCCGCCGCTCATCGTAAGGTCTGTTTTCGTGACATACTCATGCCCGTGGCTCTTCTCTGCACTCTCCCAACATCCTTTTTGAATGGTGGAGCCCCCAAAACTTGGAAGTGTTCAACTCCATGTGGTGGGGTGTGCCCGCCTGGATCTTCTTCTCCCCCGCTCCACCGCGGGTTTCTGCCTGGCGGGACGCAGCTCCCCGGCCGTGCCCGGGTGCACCCTGCAGGCCCGGCCCGGCTGGCTCGGGGCAGGGAGGCGCAGCGCCCACCTGGGCAGCTCGGGCGCGGGGCGGGTGGGAGGCTCCGCGGGCGATGCCCGAGCCGATGCGGCGCGGGGAGGAGCTCGCGCCCCAGTCTCCTCCCCCGGCTCCTCCTCCGCATCTCCGGAGCCCCGAGAACTTGCTGCCCCTTCTTGCCAAGAAGCCGCCCCCTGCCCGCCGCCGAGAGGGAGCCCGCGCCCCGCCGCGGGGGGACCCGGCGGAGCCGTCGGCGCGCGCGGAGCATCCCCGCCCGGGCAGCGCGGGATGGGGCTGGGGCCGGGGCCGCGGCCGCGGGGCTGAGCCGCTCCATGGCTCCGCGGGGGCCCGGCGGCGGCGCCCCCTGACCGCTCCGGCCGCAGAGGTAAGCGTCGCGTCGCGCCGCGCCGGAGCGGAGACCCGAAGGGACGGACAGGAGCCGGCACGATGATGGGTGGTGGTGGTGGTGGTGGTGGTGGTGCGGGGGGGTCTTTTCTCTTCTCCTCTCACCCCGCCTGAAACCCACCACTTGTCTTCTGGTCCCTTGTGCTCGCCTGGGTGCCAGCTCTTAGAGCCGGGTTTGATCCGGTCCCCTTCCCCAGAGCGCGCCGGGAGGCTGCGGTGGCTCCTCTGCCCTGCGGAGCCTTTTCCTTTTTTCGGTGCTGCTGGGGGCGGTTGGCTCCTCCGAGCGCTTTGAGGACGGGTCTGGGGCGCTCTTTTGTGCGGAGGCTGGAGTTGCCGTCTTTGCTGGCCCTCCTCCCCGGCTTGTCCTCGTTTTAAAGAGCGACCTGCGTTTCGTCCGGTCGGATGCGAGCCCCGGGAAAGTAGCTGTGATGGCTTTGGATGCAGCTCCGGGGGAGAGACTTTACAGGGCTGTCATCGGGGCCCCTTGGTGACACCTGCCGCTTCCCCGGTGGGAGCACAAGGAAGCCCAGGGGAAGCCTGGATGTGGGACACCCGCTGGGCCCTACTCCCTTTCTCGAACCCTGCCTGAAGTCAAGGGCTGTGCGGTAGTCAATGCTTGGGAAAGGAAATCATCTCGAGTCTCCCACTCACTGGCTGGCCTCTGCAAGCACAGAAGCCAATGAACCTCTTTTTTCCACCGCCCCGCTCCTTGTGTCCTCACTTCCACTGCAGCAAGTTTGTTTTGGACCCGTGATCAGACTGGGGTAGCTCTTCCAGTGAAGGTCCAGGCCTGATAACCTCAGCAGGAGACAGCTCTAGGTCTCCGTCCCCTTCCCCCCTCCATGCACATGCCTCTCCCAGCGCTGCTGGAGGAAAGCCCTGAGCGCACTGCTTTTTTTGGTGTCAAGAAGTCATTTCTGCCTAGGCAGAGGAGTTTGCTTCATAGTTGGAGGCAGTCCCATTGCGCAGAAATACAAACACAGTAAGAGCTGGCCCTAGTGTGGTTTGTTCACGTTAGGGGGAAAATGCGTCCTGTCTAAATATTATTTTAAGAAACGGAAGGACCTGCATCTGGGCTTCGCCTGCCTTTACAGCCCTGCCACCTTCTCGGGTTTATTAGCCAGCATTAAGCAGCCTCTGAATTGTCATCACAGCCTCTGGAGCTTGCGGCCGGTTCTCAGATCAGCTCACCTGTGCACAAAGGCAAGGGGATTCCCAGCATTGCTAAAGGGTCTGCTTGGAGCTTTAAAAGCGACTGGTCTTGGAAGTCTTTAAATACCTATTGTCTCAGCAAGTTCCTTGCACGTATGCGGTGGTTTGTGTCTATGGTCAGTCTAAATCCTCTCACCGCTTCCCTCTCCAATCCTCTATGCACTGAGGATCTGGTTTATCGCAACAAGGGAATCAGATTATTGCTGAAGAACCCAGAGTGGGAGTGAGATTAAGTGCAGGTTGAAACTGAGGATTTAGGAGATGAGGTTTCTCTTCCCAGCTCCGACACTGATGGTACGTGCGACCTTGGGCAAAGCACTTACACCCTGAGGTTGCAGAAAGCACGCGAAGTCCTCAAGATTTGTGGCTTATCAGGACACAAGGGACCGAGGCAAGACCTGCTGTAGGCTTGAACGCACAGAGCAACCGGCCACAAACACAGAGGTATGCAGGCGCCTACCTCCCGCTGGTCTTGTTGGGAGGTAAATGCATAGACCCCTGTGGCCCTGGGCCTGATGGGACGGGCAACAGCTGGAGAGCTGCAGTGAAAAGGGAATCTGCCTCATTGCTTTTGCAGCTGTAAAGGACTCTACCACCTCTGGCAGCCCGAACCCGAGGTGCCAGCTCCATCCTCACCCTGGCCAACGTGCACCAAGTGTTGTTGAGTTCTCTTATCTGTGGGCTGGTGCCCGTGCCCGCGGGGTATAAGCACAGCAGATTATAACAGCACATAGCAGGTCTTGGGGTGACTTTGTGTTGGCCGCTAGGAGTGCCGGCAGCACGTTCCCTTGCAGGGCAGGCACTGATCTGATGGCTTTATAGGTTTGGCAGGTGCAATAATTCACATGCAGTGTCTCCATGGGGAGAATGGAAATGTTAGAGGGACAGAGAAGCCAACAGGCGTGCTTGAGTCTTGGGACACTGTGCTCCGGGGATGTCAATCGACGTCGTTCCACGGAGCTGTTAGCTCTGTTGCCCCTGAGACTCTCGCGGTGCTGTATGGGATTATGTGCAAGCAGCATGGCCAGGGATTGCATGGGTCACAGCATCCTTGTTCCAGGCTGTCCAGAGCTCCTGAATCCTGTAAGCTGATTGAAGGGAGGGCTCTTGACTGGTCACTGGGGCTCCTAGATGCTACCTCGAGGTGAAGAAACAATGCCAAATGCATCCCCTTTAACTGTCAAGTCGAACCCCCAAACCCACCCAGTTCCTAACTAACACCGTGGCCTCCAGAACGTGAACGGAAAAAAGGACTCCTGTTTCCAGGAACTGGGGGTAAGGTACTCCAGATTTGCAGGGACTTTCGGGAGAGCTATAGCCCTGGCTTGACCTGGGGGCAAGGACCTGGAAGAAGCAAAGGCCAACTTTGCTACCTTGGTGTAGTAACGCCTGTGTCTGGGCAGCCTCCTAGGACGTGGTCTCAGAAGGTCCTGGCACCTTCTCCACATCCACTGCAGAGAGGCTTCGGGATCTGTCATGGGATTGCTCTAGGATGTCCATCCCCACAGGTGTTATCTCAGCATCACATGGCTAGTAATGAGCAGGACAGGAGAATGGGGGAGATGAATCTCTTTCTCATCTGTAGAAGAGCTAAAAGCAGCCTCCAAATCCGCATTTCTTGGGCTGGGTTTTATGCACAAGACCCACCTCCTGCCTCGTATCCAGAAGCCCTGGCCACGATTCTCGGTGTCTGGGATGCGGGGCAGGGTGGGAGTAATGAGCTGAATCCAGCTTCAGGACTGAATGTCTGTGGTGTCCAGCACATCATCCAAGGGAAGGATGCTACATCTCAGTGCCTTGCCTGTTTCCCCACCCTCCTGCCCTGGAGAGGCTAGTAGCCCTACAGAGAAGCAATCTGGAGAGGGAGCCCCTGAGCAAGCAGGGTCTATTAGCCTGGGAAGAGCCCTGGGCTGCTGTAATTATCCTGCTTCTAGTGCCTGAGCTAACTAGCTTGGGTAGTTCTGCCTGGTGGTGCGTTGCGCCCCCTTTATTTCTAGCCCTTGGGGACCACAAGAGGCATGCTGTGATGTCTCTTTACACTACAGTAGCCCCTTGATCTCATTTGAGGCTCTGGGCCCCGGTGCGTTGGGCTCTGGGCAGACACAAAGCTCAGTTCTGCTGGATCTGGCTTGCAGCTTTTCGGGTGCCCCGGGAACGTGCAGCCCCAGCCCAGCTGGGACCCCTTGTCTTAGTTCTGACTTCCAAGTACTACCGCAATGGAGATTAATTTAGGTAACAAATGTGCCAGGCTGCCCACTGGGTTTCTTAGTCTTCTGGTCTAATGGAGCGTAGGGCGACGGTTGGCAGAGGGGCAGAGATAAGGTGGCTGACAGAAAGCAGATCTCCGTAGGGCCCGACTGTTGCAGAACTGTTGATAGCAGCTTGGCCAACGCAGGGCTTTGAAGCTACTGTAGCACGACTCATTACTGCCGAATCCTTCCAAGCACTGCAGGCTCTTTCATGACGAGGCTAAAACAAAGCACATGTGCAAAATCCCTCTGCTTGGAAGCATCCTCTTGCTGTTCCCCCCCCGCACCATGGGCCAGTGGCACGCTGCACTCTGCTCTGATGTCTCCACGCCGCACCAAAGCTGCACATGAAGGGAGGGTGCTGGGGGGGAGCAGAGCATGGATTCCTCCTCCCTTCCCAGTAATGCTGGACTGGGCTCGTTCATCTAAATAAACTTAATCCCTCGAGTGCTGCTGCCGTTAATCAGCTGCGCCTTCTGAGAGGAAGGGTGTTGGGCTGGGTCAGTCCTTGCTGCTCTGCAAGACTGCCTGGGAGGCGAATGGAGCTCTCTGTGCAGAGGGGAACGGAGAAGGCAGCCCTCCGTAGATAGGCACCAGAGGTGGGCTGAAATTTGGCACCTTGAGAGATGAGATCTCTTGGGGAAATGGCTTCTCTTATAAGCGCTGAGGTCCTGAGCACGTGCCCATAGATTGCAAGCAGAGCTGGGCAGGGACCGTGCTTTGTTTCTGCAACGTGTAGGACAGAGCCTACCCCGGCTGGGTCTTATCAGACAGAGGGAAGGTAATGCACATCAGCTTTGTTTGAGTGGGAGCAGTGGCTGAGCAAACGGTGGAAAGGACCCCTTTTTGGAGCTGCTTCGGCCAGTGATGGTGTAGCTCCTGGACAGGGAAACACAAACAGCTTTTTTTTTAATTATTATTTAACAGTTGCAGCTTTTCTTTCAAGCCAACTCAGTATGGGGGCAGCACCGTGACCCTTTCTAACAGCGCTCTCGTGACTCTTGGCTCTACTTGCCCTAAAGCAGCAGCTCCCCGAATCCTGTCATTATGTGAAAGTCTTACAGATTTTCTTTTTAAGAAAATTTCTCACCCTTAAGATGCAGAGAAAAACCTAGAAACCGTGACTCTGGGCTCAAACTCCATGAGATGTTTTTTACCCCCTTGGGCTCTTCCCAACTCCAGGAAACAGAGAGATGGTATGGGTGCAGTTTGCACCCTTTTTGCATCTCTGTTGTCCTCTGCTCCTCCTTCTCCCCATGGCCTTGCTCATGGGGATATATACCCACTCCCACTGAAGCATGGATTGAGCTTTCACACCTGCCACATGGGTGCAGTTCACTCCCATGCACAAGCACCTGAGCCAAGAACTAGACACCACGTAGCATCTATCCTTGCAGATGAAGGCATGTGCTAATTATGTGTAGCTCACTTGCATGACAACAGCAGTGAAGACACAGCAGCGTGTGGCTTTAGGGTGTACTGGCAACCAGAGTGCAAGCTCTCGGGACCCTAAGAATTTAGCTAGCACGTGCTAATGCCTGTGGTGCTGTGTCCTTACTGATATTGTTAACTCGAGTAGCTAGATTCAGCTGGCATACGCTACAAGCACATCTTCATTTTGTGGGGTAGACAGATCACTGGGATCTAAGTGCTTTGGAATAAGAGCTGGTGTGGGGGGGGAAGCGCATGCAGACACACATTATTTGAAGCTAGTCAAATTGTGATGGGTTTGAAGCGGGTCTGAAATGCAAGGTTTTGGAGGCAGGCATGTGCTGGGTCCAAGTGCTTTACAGGGAGTGGCAGGAGGTAGAAATGCTGCTTCAGCACCAGGGGATCTGTGAGCACACACATCCCAGCATGCCTAGCCATGGCCCAGTTGCCAAAGGTTCCTGCGAAGGAAAGCTCTGATTGGCTGCCTGCCCAGGGATCCCAAATAGCAGCAATAATTCTCAAGGGTTAATGGGATCACACATCAACACGCTGATCAGGTGTTAGTTTCCTTCTAGATCAAACCAAACTCTCCCAGCTATATTTGACCCCCCCACCCCCCCGCAAGGGGATGCATGCTCTTGGGGTATAAATCATTGCAGATGGAGGGGTTCAGTGGAGCCATTCAGATTTACACCTGCCCTGACTCCAGCACAGAAAACACAGCAAGGAAAGAGCTCGGGGTAGGGCGAGAGAACCGCACCCAGCTCTGGTTCCACCGGGCCACAAGCCTTGGGTGCGGGTGCTGCTCACAGGGTGTAAATGCCCCATGGCTGATTGGAAAGGGAGCGAGGGCTCAAAGCCCCAGGCTTGGGAGCAAGCGTCCAGGCAGCGTTTGGTGGCTTCTTTGCCTTTTAATAATGTTGTTTTTGGCTGTGGTCTCCTCGGGTTGTTGAAAGCCCACGGGATTATTTATTGCTGGCTGTTGGTGCCCTCTGACCCTGTCCCATAAAACACACAAGCGGTTTGGCTTGGGGAGGCGCGATGACGGCTCTTGGCCTTGCCAAGAATTGCAGACCTCCCCTTACTCGCTACTTTGTTAGAGGGCCCCAAATTTTGGGCCCAGCTTTCCGCCCTTCTTCTCGGAAGACTCTGATTCATGTGTGCACCGGGACCGAGATCCTAGACAGCTGGAGACTCGGACTCATGTGTGCACCGGGACCGAGATCCTAGACAGCTGGAGACTCGGACTCATGTGTGCACCGGGACCGAGATCCTAGACAGCTGGAGACTCGGACTCGTGTGTGCACCGGGACCGAGATCCTAGACGGATGGAGACTCGGACTCGTGTGCGCACCGGGACCGAGATCCTAGACAGCTGGAGATTCGGATTCATGTGTGCACTGGGACCGAGATCCTAGACGGCTGGAGACTCGGACTTGTGTGTGCACCGGGACTGAGATCCTAGACGGATGGAGACTCGGACTCGTGTGTGCACCGGGACTGAGATCCTAGATGGATGGAGAGGGGATGCAGAGGGCAGAGTGCCTCCCTATCAGCCACACGGTGACGGTAGGGGTTTCCTGAGCTCATGTGCCTCCGTTTGCTGTGGAAGACGCACGTGGTAGCTCTACTCTAGTTCAGGTTGAAAGGCCAGCCCCAAAAATTTTATGGACCTGAGTTCTCCCTGGGCCCTCTGCTCCCACCTCACAGAGCAGAATCAGCCCCCCACCCGCACGGGTCTCCACAGCTCTGGAGGACTTCTGCTTATGAGGATTTCTGCCTATTATTAGCTATGGTTGGGTTGTGTGTGGAGGCCTCATGCAAGGTTGGAGCTTTGAGGTGCCATGTAAATGCTCCTACACAGCAAACAGGGAAGGAGGGCTCAGGGTAGGTGCTTTCCATAGCGCCCTGCCCGGTACAAGTGCGGTTGGTAGGGGATATGGAATTGCCTCTGAGTGGGAGACTTGGGTCCTGTTGCTGCACCCGTGCAGGTGCTGGTAGGACACCAGAGGGGATGGAGAAAGCAGCCCATACGGGAGTAGGGTCACACATGGAGCTACCTGTGGGCACAGGTGCAAGCTGGCAGGGATATGTATACCTGTATGTACAGGATTGGGAAAGCACTTCCTGAGAGTGCCACGTCTGCTCTCTCTGAGTGGGGAGGTCCACAGTGGAAAGTTCAGGCTCAGTGCAGGGCTCTCCACTGGCCGCACTGGACCCTTTTCCCATGGTGCAGCCAGGTCATCAGACTGGCAGTTCCCCCCTGCCCTGCACGGCACTTTTATTGCATGACAATGAGCTCCTGTTAAAGCAACACTCGGAAGGCAGGGCTTGGAGGCTGCGCACAACAGGTCCCATGCGCTGTTGCTGGGCTGCATGCAAAGCCAGCTCACGGGTGCCTCTACATACTTTGGGGCCTGATTCTCTGGGACTGCTCAAGGCACTGACCTCCGTGCCTCAAATCGGCGTGGAACCGATTAGTGTGAATGGCTGTGTACAGGGGAGTAGTGGGGCTAGCAGTGCTGGACCTGTGATAGTCTCAAGAACAGGTGGGAAGCAGCATTTGCTTGGTAATATCTTGTCTGGATCAGCGACATAGTTGGGAGATACAGAAAAAACCTTTCTGATAAAAGATATTCTGTCCGAGGGGCAGGGCAGGGCAGCCAAGAATCTGACCCTAGGTGCGGCGTGATGGGAGCCCCTACCGAGGCATAAAGCAGAGTGCTTTCGCACCAGGTTCACATGCCTTGCACGCACTTGGATGCGCTCCAGCACCAGTGGGCCTAACATACGCTCCCCTGCACATGGCCATGGCCTGTGCATGGGGACAGCACTCCCATCCCCGAATGCTGGCCGCTAGCAGGGTCTTCGTGCTGATTTAGTGGGACAGCTGCTGTCACAGCAAAGCGGCACTGCTGGTTAAGAGCACGTTGCTGAGGCTTAGCAGCTTGGAGGGGGTTGTACTGGGAGAGGAAGGACACTGCATGGGATTGAAGTATGCGTGGGGCTGTACACAGCTCTGGCCCCCGGGATGTGACACCCCAGTGCCAGCATTGTCCCCATTGTCCAAATGGGTGCAGCAAGTCACAGCACCAGTGACGGCTCCTTATGGGATGACAGGGGCTCTCTTGCTGGCTTCTCTGGTTACTGCCGCCTTGTCAAGCTAAGGCAGGTTGGGGCTGGGGTTTGCCTGCAGGCATGGCTCTAAGAGGCTGAACCCTTAGTGTGAGAGTGCAGTCGCAAATGGAGCCGCTCACAGGTGCAGATTTGGCCACCCAGGGGACTTCTCCAACCGGACCCCATGGATCCATAAAGAGCTCGGTGACTTCGGGGGGCCGAGCCTGCTTGAACTCTCCTCGTGGCTGGCTGATGGTGTTGTGGGCTGTGTCCAGTTGGAGTGGCACAGAGCCGCTCTGCTGTACCGGCCCAAAGGCCCAGGAGCTGATCTTGGCTGGCAGCTCTCTGGGATCATGGGCAACCTATCCAGGGGCAGACGCACAGGGTAGAAGGAGGCATCCATCTTCTGCACCCCTGCAGCAAAGGGGCAGGTAGAGGGTGGTGGGTTTTGTGCTGCAGGGCAGGCTGTAGACAACCGGGCTAAAGCTGCAGCAAGACAAGGCTGCTCTCGTGGATGCCCCGGGCTGTTGTGCCCCCTCTCAAGCTGTGTACGATGGGCAGGAGCATGGCATCTCAGCTGCAGAGCTTTGGTAGGAAAAAGGATTCAGGGAGGGGCAGTTCCCATAGCCACGCATGCTAATGGGGAGAGCTGTATGGGCTACGCCTGCATGCAGTATGTCATTATTACTCTTATTAAATAAACAGCAATTTGCCTTCTGGATAAGGCCGACACGTGATCAGAATCGTTTCAACATCACCCACGGCAGCCCAGGGGCTTCTCATGTGAGGACTCAGTCCCCAGGGAAGTGCCTTCAGTGGGACTTGTCCTGAAGCATCCTTGTGAGCTGGGGCTGGAGCCCAGCCAGGGCTGGGGCAGACTGGAGAGGAATTCTGCCCCTCACAGCTGGAGGGAAGGACAGCCAGATGTTGCTAATCTGCTCATTCACCTCCGAATCTCCTGCAGCCGTGTGCAGATTCCCCTTTGTTGTCCAGGCCCCTGCTCCTGCCACCTGCAGCCCCCGAGTGCCTTGGGGTGCAGAACTGGGTCTGGGCCAGCCTTAAAGCTCCAGTGCCCTTGCCCCAGAAGACACTTCCCCATTAGCCAGGCTTTGCATTTCCCTGTGCTACACTGAGGGCACAAGCACAAGGGTGATGCATCCCCTCCTCCCCCTGACCCCGTCCTTGTCCTCTGGCAGAGGGAGGAGGAACCCCAGGCAGATTGCTAGCAAGCCCTGGGTTGAACCTCCCGACTTGTTTTATGCAGGGCACCAAGGAGGCCCTGAACGGCGAGGCCTTTCGGTGGGTGTCTTGTGCTGTTGCCGAATCCTGAACAAGAACACCCGGCTCAGCATGTGCCACGCCATAGAGAAGCCCAATTACGCCAGGCCCTGCTTATCTGCCCTCTCCGGTACATCGTGCCTTCGCTGCCTGCCAAGGATGATCACAGCTTGTTATCAGAGGCCCTGGCCTGCCTCTTATGTAACATCTTTATGAATGATCTGGGAGAGACGGTAAACAGGCTGATGAGGTTTTCAAGAAACAGCCATTTGGGAGGAGCGGCCCGGGCGGAGAAATCAAAAAGCACCACAGGCAGAAAACTACCGACTCAGATCCAGCTCAGAAAAAATGCAGCTAATAAACCGGTGGGGAGGAGCTTGCACGTAAGGCATGTCCATGATGCCAGGGAGGAGTTTGGGAAAGAGTTGGGCAGCAGCCCCAGAGCCCTTGGGACTGCATTTAAGTGCATTTATCTGGCCCCGCTTTGCTAGGGATGGATGGGTTAAAGCCTGGCTGGGGTTTAGGGGCACATTTGCAGGTGACAGAGTTTTTCGGGCAGCATCCTTAGAGGTAGATCCCAAAGCCTTGATTCAGCAAAGGCTGTGCTGATGTCGCACTGACTGCACTGGAGTTTCGATGCATGCTGTAGAGGTTTGCCCATCTTGATTCAGGTGGTGCAGAGAGATGCTCAGGGGGATTCTCCAAAGCACCTTGGAGTTTAATTACCTTTAAAACTCATGCACTTTGTTGGAAATGGGGCTCTATGGCAGCATCTCTCAACCTTTTAAGATTCCAGGTCCCCCCTCGGAAGATGCCAGCTCTGAGCTTTCACTCATTTCTTGACTACGGGAAAATACTAGAGCAATTCTTCTGTTGCAAAGGGCTCAGAAAGACCACAGCAAGACAGAAGGTTTTGACTCTGTGGATTCCTATTTGAAATCTCTGAGTTTATCTTGTGGATTGTGTGTAGGCGGTTGCACACTAACAGTGCTAATACTGTGCGGCAGGTTTAAAAGGATCCCACGATATCCCTGGTTGTGAATCACTGCTTCTAGGAAGTGTACCTCTATGAGCTTAAGGACTGACCTGGAGCCCTTGTTTACAGATAAAGTGCTGAGAGATGTAAAACCAGATCCCCATCTGAATTTGCAGTGCTGACAGAGAGAAAACCCCCTCGAAACAAAGCATATTTCATCAGGAGTCTCTGAGATGATAAACACGATGACACTCAAATAAGTAATGGGATAATTTCTCTTTGAATTGGGTTCCACCCATGTGAGGCTACTGTTATATAGTCACTCTTCAGAGCAGAGCTGCGCTGTAGGTTTGCAATCTCCCTAAAAGCCTACCAGTGCTGTTCCACCATTGGCGCTTCCATTTCTTGCATTTAAACATCGCTGGATGGTGGACGGCTCAGAACGGGTAAGGACCGGGCAAAAGGGCTTGAAACAAAACATGCCAACATGCATCAGCTGGGCAGACTGGGACTGGCTCTGCTACCGCCTTGCTGTGTGACCTTGGGCAAGTCCCTTCACTACTCTTTTCTCCTCCCACCTCTTTTACATCTCGTTCCTTGCCTCTGTGCTGCAAAGGGTGGTGACAACTTCTCTCACCGCATGTCGGGGATATATCCAGGCTCAGGGCGGATGTAGGCAGCTTCGGTGTTTGTGCTGTTCAGACAGTAAGAGTGGAAAATGCTGGAGCAATGCCAAGGGGTCTGGTCCTGCCCAGTGGTGGCCTCCTGCCAGGGCCACCGCTATATATGAGAACAATGTGGACAGAGAATGCTGGCGCCTGCTTAAACCTGCAGCCGTTCAGCTCTCCGGGCGCTGATCGTCGGGCCACGTGATTGCAATTCTCTTGTCCTGATTAAGCCAGGAATCCACCACGCTGATTCACACATGCACACGCTTGGTGTTTCCCACTTCCCTACCAGAGCAAAGCTGCGGGTTGCAGAGCAGACGGGTACTTGTAAACCACATGCTTGGGGAGTGGAATTGGCCCACAGCCCCTCTAACTGTGGGGATCAGCAAAGCCCTTTAAGGTCTCTATCAGCAGCGGGCCGCTTCTTGCTCAAGGAGACCTGCTCTGTGGCTCTTATCGCTGCAGCTCCTGGCTGGAAATGCTGCTGCCTGCCGTGCATTGTGGAAAGCACATCCCGAAGGCCCTATAGTGGTGCTGCCATGGTATGAGATGTACCGTTGATTTTGGTTGCAAGGAGGAAGGCGTTTGAGACAGCTCCCTTAGGGGAGCGCGTGGAGTTGTGGCTCTGTGGCTAACATGTGGTGACCTGGGCTAGTGAGGACTGAGTGTCTCTGGGCTCTTGCAATCCCATGGAGGCTTATGCTGAAAAACACAGGACTGTGGTATCCTGTAGTGGCTACAGACCCTGCAGAGCGAAGCTTTATTGCTAGCCCAGCTAAAGGTGGTGACCCTTGGTATTTTCAGGAATAAAGGGAGATAGGAGGCATTTTGGAGCCTGACTTTGTAGAATCCATGGGTCTTTGGTCCTTTCCTGTACCTAGGCCACGTATTGACTTATGCATCTACTAAAGCCTGCGTGAGAAGACATCTAGGGTCTTGAGCCCAAGTGGGAAACGTTCCTCCTTTGTTTCGATCCAGAGGCGATTGGGTTGATTCTTGCCGACCGTGATCTGCGTAGGCAGGCTGCCTGGGACATCACGCATCGTAGCGCGGTGTGTTTGGAGAGATCAATGTGCAGTGAATCAAGGAGTCATCAGCAAGCCTTTTTTGTTCAAATAAATAACTCATCTCTGCTGAGAGCAAGCAGGGGAGACCTGCAGATCTCTTGTGTTGCCCGCTGTGCATCCTGCGGATCCCTGTCGGGACCTCTGAGATCGCGTGACAGAAGGAGCCCTTTCACAAAGGCAGAGGATTTTGCAAAAACCTCGTCCTGAGTGCAGCAGACAGGTCCCAGCCTGCATGACAGCCTGAGAGCCTGTGCCCATCATGCTCCTTTCCCTGGATATCTGTAACCTGCTCTGTTGGGAAGGTCTTGGGAGTTTTCTGTCCCTCCACCCACTGGAGCCCAAAGGGTTTTTTGCTTGTAGCTCGGTAGTCTCGTAAGGGGTGTTTCGGACGGCTGTGATCTCCTTTCAGGGCACAGTCCCTTGGCTGCTCCGCGGAGGAATTTCTTGTCTGTTCTCTCTTGCTTTGCGCTAAGTGGTTCAATATGTCAGCAGCTGCTTCTGGAGGAGGACAGCTGATGCTAACGGGAGACTGGTCTGTGCAAAGGCCAGAATCCACTGGAAGGTTTAAGCGCAAATTGGATTTGTTGGTCCCTGAGCCCTCAGCGGAGCGACATAATCCTCAGCAGGGCACTTTACAAGCCTGTTCCTTCCATATAGAAAAGGTTAAGGAGAACAAGAAAAACCAGAAGGGCTTTCTGTGTGCCGTGTGAGCTGGAAATTCCCCCAGTATACTGCCTTCAGCCTTCTACATTTACTGACCTACCTACATATTTTATGCCTTTGATCTCTTACTATTCAGAGGAAGAAGCGATTCCTATCGCATCTTTTGCTTGCAGTCCAAACTGCTTTGTCTGCCTGAATTGTAGGGGAGTCAGAAAGCCTGGCTTCCTCATGTACTCATGTACTCAGGAATCCCTCTACCCTCAATAACACCTCCGCAGCCATCCTTTCTGCGGTATCGAGATGAGGAGGTCGAGCACGGTGGAACCTCTAATGCCGAGGTCTCAAATGGAAAACTGGGAAGAGTTTTCAGAAGGGTGGAGAACACCATCTCTCTGCTTATGACTAGGTAGGGATGGAGATCAAAATGTAGACAAGTCTTGACTTATAGTCAAGTTGTGGACAAAGTAGAAAACCCAAGCAGGAAAAGCCAGGGCAGATGGACCAGCATATGACCCAGCAGTCCTTTCTCAGGATGAGTAACTTGTAGAGTGTGATCCAGGAAGGAACAAACTTTGCATCCGCATGTGGATGAAGGTTTGGGAGAGGAGGTGGAGGGAGAAGGGTGTTATTTGTTCACTCATCACATTAGAAATGCAGATCTTGCGCTGACTTAATTCTCCCCTGCTTTACAGAATCATAGATAAATGGAAGGCAGCCCCAGGGCAGGATCAACTACACCTCAACCATTCCTGATGGGTCGTTGTCCCACCTGCTCCGAGGACGTCTCCAGTGTTGGAGATTCCTCAGCCTCCCTGCAGGCCCTGTGCAGTGCTTTGTTACCCTTGTAGTTCAAAGATGCTTCTGATGTCTAATCAGAATAAAACCACCTGGGGCACATCTACACAAGACGCTTTACTGCGCAGTAGCATAGTTTACTGCACAGTAAGCATGTGCTTCTGCACGTGCCCATGCTTACTGCGCAGTAAAGCTTGCTAAAGGCAAGTAAATTTGCTACCTGCAAAGGAAAGTTGCAAATTTACTTTCAATTAGTAACGGCGCAGTAGTGCTTGTGTAGATGTCTAACCAGGAGCAAATTTGCTCCTGGTCAGCCAGCCGCCAGGAGGCAGGAGGTTGCTCCATGCCCCCAGGAGCTGCCTGCTGCCAAGGTGGGCTCTGCCATTAGAGCCTGGGTGGGGACTATGTCCCCCTGCCCCGGCAGCAGGGAGCTCCAAGGCCCCCACTCCGAGATCATGATCAGGAAGCTGGGCCTGGCTCCTGCTTCACCATTACAATTGGGGAGTGGGGGGCTGGGAGACCCCCATCTCCCAGTGCCAGCTCCATGGTGCGGGTCTGGTGCTGGGAGAGCCTCATCTCCCAGCCTAAGCGCCACCATTGCAGGGTGCAGTCTGAAAGGACTCAGCCCCCTGCCCCATCTAGCTAGCAGCAAGCTAGCTGCTCCCCCAGTGGGTTCATAGATTCATAGATGCTAGGGTCGGAAGGGACCTCAATAGATCATCGAGTCCGACCCACTAAGTGAGGCTGAGTGCTGTCCTTCCCCTGCAGCTCTTTCCAAGCCCCCTGCCCCTAATTGGGGAGCCAGAGCCAGGAGCTCCCTGTTGCTGGGGCCGGGGGACATTGTCCCCATCTCAGCAGCAGGCAGCTCTCAGGAGCAGGGTATAATGTCCCAGCCCCAACCAGGAGACAGCTGTCTCTTGTCCCTGTGCTCCCTGCCAGCCCTTGGGCTAGCACCCAGGGGGAGCCTAGAGTTCCCCGTGGTGGCAGCAGGGGCCCATTGCAAGGCCCCAGGAAGTGGGAGCAGTTTGCTGCCATTAGCAGCAAATCTGCTCCCGCTTCCTTGCACGTGTCAACATCTACCCAGGAGCATTTACTCACGAGGCAGCTGATCCCGGATCAAATGCATGTGTAGATGCACCCATGGCCTTCCTATGAATGTGCTGCCACTCTGGGTTTTAAACGTCAGGAAATATTAATTATATACACTGTATTTGAATTCACGCACGTGATTGCGCAAGGAGCAAGGCAACACAGAATTAGGACCAATAGGGAGAGAGAGAGATTCAGGTGATTATCTCTGTCTCGCCTCCTGATCTGACTGGTTTTTGCAAGTAGTCAAGACTTAATAAAAGAATTGGTTGTGGAAGATAATCTGAGATCAAGAGATTGTGAGTTGATTCAGTTGAGTTTATATTGCAGGATGGACAAGCATTGATAACAAGGCTCTTGGGCTGCAAAAGGCCTAACTCGGAGAAAGTAAGATGATGAGATGGTAGTTCAGATGAGAGCGCGAGAGAACGTAGATGTAGAAGCAGCCTGGGATTACCTTAAGGCAAAATTGCAGATATTATCAGGGGCTTGCATTCCAAGCACAAAGGAGAAATTGGTAGAGAAGGGCTATGGGCCTACCTGGATGAGCAAGCTACCTTAAACAGGCCAATAGTAATAATAAGAGGATTTGCAAAGAATGGAGAAACCTTTCTGTGGTTAAAGAGTGCAGGAATTGAGTCAGGATGGCCAAAGGCTTAGCTGAATTAGACCTTGTGGAGGAAATTTAAACAGAGGGCAGCCGCTACTTTAATTATATCTGTAGGAAGAAAACTGGGAAGAAGAAGCAGAGTCCCTGGACACCGAGGATGGAGTGAGACTAAGGGTAACTTCAGTGTTGTACGAGAACTGGCTAAGTGCTTTACCCCAGCCTTCAGGAAAGACGAAGCTGTTGAGGATGGGGTTGTGCCCCACATAGCAATGAGGACAGAGTTATGGGAATGACTATATCTGAGTTGGAAACCTAACTTAGATTGTTTCCTGTCACAAAACGGAAGGGAGATGGTCTCCATCCCAGAAAACTGAAAAAAAATGGCACGTGAAATAAGAGCTCCTCTATCTCTTCTCTGGGGTTTGTCGACTCAGGGATAGCACCTTGGGACCGGGGAGTAGCAAATACAGCACCAACGTTCAGAAAAGCGAGAAAAAGCGATCCGGGCAATTACAGACTCGTTGGGTTGAGCTCAAACATCTTTAACGTCTTAAAACAGATACTGGCGGAAAGCATAATAAAATATATTGAGAAGGAAAAGAAAATGTAACAAAATTCAACGTGGTTTTGTCTAAGGTAGACAGTGTCAGATGAATTTAATGTACTTCTATGTCAAGATGACTGACTTTAGATAAGGGCAATGCAGTAGACCAAGTTTGTCTAGTTGTAAGCAGAGTTTTTGACATTGTCTCTCATGGGAAATTACTGGCCAGCCTGGAGAAGATAGGGATCAATACCTAAAATCATTAGGTGGATAAGGAGCTGGCTGAAAGGTAGAGTACAGTCAGTTATGTTGAAAGGGGAGTTGTCCAGTTGGAAAGTGGTCGCCATTGGTGTTCCATAGGGAATGGTCTTAGGACCTTGATGCAGGAACTAGGTATATATAATGTGTGGATGACACCAAGCTGGGAGCTGTGACCGATAGAGAAGGGGACCAGATTATTGCAAAAGCTGATGTAGATAATCTTGTGGAGCAGAGCAATAGAAATGGAATGAGATCTAAGAGCATGAATTGAAGAATCATGCATTTACAGACAAATACTTTGGCTAAAGTATGCAGCTTCATAGACTGGAGACAACTAACAAAGAGAGGAATCTATGATCTGGTTCAGTCATAAAATAACCGTGAGCTACTAGGATCACACAGCCATGAAAAAAGGGAATGCAACTTTAGGGTGTATTAGGTAGGGGATGTTTAGTAGAGACAAGGAAGTACTAATAGTCACGTGCAAGGCATTAGTAAGACCTGATTTAGAGTACTGGTCACCAGTGTCCAAGAAAAGAGGAGCTTAAACTAAAAGAGGTCCAAAGATGGACCACTGAGATGGTTAAGGGAATGGATGCATTATTTTGTGATTAAAAGAGCTTGGCTTGCTTAGTTTAGCAAAATGAAGATTGAGAGGGGATTGCTTTTTTATAAATATGGTTGTGGGGTGGTTATTAGGAAGAGAAACAAAGAACAATATCGGCCTAAGATCAAATGGCTACAAATGGGTTCTGAGCAAAATGATCTTGGAAATTGAAAGAAGATTTCTAACTCACAGGGGAGTGAAGTTTTGGAACGGTCTTGCAGACAAAGAAGTGGAGCAAGGAACCTGAATGGTGTTAAGATTGCACTCGGTGAGTTTACAGAAGGCACAGCATGACCAAATTGGGAGTTTTTGGGTCATCCCATGGTGTATGGGTTATGCAGGTTCAAGTTTTGCAAATGCCATGCAAGATTACAGACGTAACTGTTTTGTGGTCTGGAAGTCCTCTGCCAATCCCATGCTTCTGGGCTTTTGGTGGTGGTGGGAGGAAATTATTACACTTCAAAAACGCTTATTGGTTTCGGTGGGAGGAAAGTTTCGCCTTCCTTTAATGTGGAAGGACCACACCTAAGGCAGGGAACTTTGATAGATATGTACTAGAGCTCTTGCCAGGATTAGAAACCTCAAAAGTACCTGTGCCGTGTTTCTCAGCCCATGAGTTGTGACCCAAAAGTGAGTCACAAGAATATATGAAAGGGTTGCGAACAATCTTTAAAAATGGATCAATAAATTTAAAACAATGGTTTCTCCTTTAAAGGAGAAGAACTTGGGAAACCTTGGCTTTCCCCTTGCAAGCTGAAGGTGGGGGGCAGTGGGTCGGGAATGAGGGGTACTGGATTGGGACTGGCCATTGATGTTCACAAGTGGGTCCTATCCAAAAAAGGTTGAGAACCGGTGTGCTAGAGGGTCTTCTACTCAGAGGGCGCATCTACATGAGACACTGTGCATTGGCCTAATAACATTGCGCAGTAGCGTGTCATGGCAAAAACCGTGCTAATAGCCTACTGCGCAGTGTTATTAGCCTACTGCGCAGTAAACGTCACTAAATAACCATGTGTCGGTGCTACTGCACAGTAACTTTAGTTACTGCGCATTTAGTTGGTGCTTTATTAAGGAAGTACTAAACAAAATGTGCAGTATTTAAGGTGCATTAATGAATGTCTAGACGTGCCCAGGGTCATCTTCTGCTCAGGAAGGAATTTTTTCCCTTAGGTCAAATTTTTAAGAGCTGCTGGAGAGGAGGGGGTGGGGGTTGTCTTCCTTTATAGCATAGGGTATGATCCTCTTCCTAGGATCCTCTGAGCATATTAACCAGTTACTTCTCTTGCATTGCAGTGGCAAGCACTGGCAGTGTCCTCAGGCACCCTGTGTTTCACCTGTGGTATGTCATAGGGTATTCTTGGTATTTTGGGTTTAATGCCTCATAGCTTTTGTGTGTCAGGGCTTGAAGCAGATGATTTTTATGAGTCTTTGGGTGTCGCTTCGTGCTAGTCAGCACAGTTCCAGCAATACGAGGATAGTGAGCGGGAGAAAAGAATTGGCTTGCTGCCTAGGTAATGTGCCTAGAGCCACCAGCTTCTGCCCTGCTGCCTGCATGAAGTGAGCTGTTTGACTATAAATGGAATAAAACGACAGGCCTGATGGTGACCTCACCAAAGCTGGTTTCACATTAGCTTTGCACTTCTGACTTCAGTGCTGCCCATCCTGATTTTAACCAGTGGAAGGAGGAGGAAAGTGTGGCCCAGTGACTTCAGTGATCTCAATGGGACCATAACAGTGCTGAAAGGGCACGTCACTGGTGGTCAATCTTGGGTGCCCTAGAAATACCACTAATACTTAATGCTTCTTGCAAGCCAGGGATGCTGCTTCTGTGCTTTTAGTTTTAAAGAAGGGAACAGGAGGAAACACTGGGCGGGTTAGATGGAGTGAGTCTTCTCTTGGCAATAGCTAAATGGGCAGGAAGTCTAAAGACTGTATACGGATGGGTAGCACTTGGCCAAGTCTAATGTCATGGCTTCAGTGCATCAGTGTTGGCTTCTGCATCCTTTCAGCTAAAGATGACTCCACTTGCTTAGCCCGCTTAAAATTGCAAGCATTTTACAATTAAAAAGGAAAATAAACAGCGGTGAGAGAGAGCGAGCAGTCTCCTTGTGAATTTGGAGAGCATAGGTTCATTAAGTTAGAGACACTGAGGCCCAGAGAGGAAAAGTGACTTGCCCAGCATCCCCCAGCAGGCCGGTAGTATGTCAGGAAGAGTCGGGAGCCCCGCTTCACACCCTGGGGAATGCTGCCTGGGGCAGTGGTGCTCTCAGGATCAGGTCTGAGACTGATTTAAGCAGATTACAGAAGAGAGATCCCTAGTGTCTGGCAGCATTTGAGAGGATAACAGTAGTGTGCGGGGGTAGGGGTAGAGCTATTTTTGGGTGCAGTTTTAGAAGGTCAAGGAAGAGCAGGCTGCTTTCTCCACTCTCCCTTCTCTGCCCAGTTCCTGACTTGGTAACCTCGTTTTCCAAGCAAGAGAGAGTGTTAAAGTTGCTGGCCAGCCGTCTGTGCACGCTTGGCAGCTGCACAGCCCTGGGTCCCAAAGCAGATCATCCCAAGTCGGCCACTCCGCAGCCATTTTCCCCTCTGAAATGTCTTTTTAGCCTGAACGCACGACAAAAGTAACGGGGCTGCGGACCGACCACTGGTTCTTCTGGGGTAGCTGCTATTTCAGTACTTTGCCCGTAGGTGGCTAGGGAGCCGGCATATAGCCTGGTTGTACCGAGCAGCGACCTACCCAGTAAGAGAAGCAGACACACAGCATCTATACCAGTGTAGTTTTAGCCCCGAGCTTTCCAGCGGTAACTCTGCACTGGATTTAGGGCTATGTTGACACTGGTGTAGGGCTATGTGTTGTGTATCTTGTCCTCTATTGCAGTGGTTTAAGGGCAAGTTACACTGGTATAAAGGTATCTTGGGTCCATACTGTTTGAGTGAGCGTGGACTCTTTGGGTCCATACTCTTTGAAATCTGCTGGGGTGGCAGTAGGGACTGGGAACTGGAGAGCCACCCCCTAGGACTGGAAATGGGATATTCTGAGCACCCGTGGGTTTCTTTTCTGTTCCCTGCTGCTCTCGGGGCTCATGTAATAATGAATACACATTACTCTTCGCTTGCTCTCTTGCAAAGCTGAGTTCCCACAAGCCGAGGAGCGAACCAAAGCCCGTCCTTTGGGTTCTGCACCAAAGCTTTCCTACCACCTTCATTGATAGCAGCCATTCAAACAAACATATGTAATTTAGTGCTGCCCTGATCAGTTTTGCTCCATTAAAAATGACACTTTCATGGAACAGAAATAATGGCCAGCCCAGCCCATGTGACACAGTCAAACTGAGCTGGATGCTTTGCAAGCTGCTTCTCCTGGGCCTGACTCAGGAACATGCTGTAATGTGTAGAAATGGTGAGAGGATGGAAAATAATACGAAATGTAGCAATTTGGAAGTCATTGGTGTTGAGGGAGGGGGGAAGGAAGGCAACAAAGCAATCAAACCTGTTGGCAGGCCATTGCGATGAGACTTGTTAAGGAACAGCAAGAAGCAGATACAATCAAGTGAATGTTACGTCAGTGTATTTAAATACAAATATCTACTAATTCAGGATCACAATATATCAAGGAACTTCCTGGAGACTGTATTGATGCTGAACAAACACAAAGGCCGTATCTACACTAGGAAAATAAATTGTGCTTGAAAGTGTCCGACTTCCCTGATTTTATACCTGACTTTTTGTACTGAGTTTAGACTACCTTTAGTGACCTCCCAGCTGGTCATGGTTGGTTTTTCTCCCCCACACCCAGACATGAGCTATGATAAGCAAATGCCTGTTTGATGTTGTCCCTCCTGAGTCACATTCACTAGCACATTTTTAAATGTGACAGATTTTCCTGGTTGTGGCTATCATCTCTGCTCCAAAAGTCAAAATAGACAGGGGCTGGGAGTGACTTGTCTGAGGTCTACAGCAGCTTGCGGGTAAAGCTGGGGGGAGAGAGGGTAGAGTTTGCAAATCCCAATCCAGGGCCAGACTTGCTGGACCACGTACTCTCTCTCACCAAGTTCTGTGTCTTGTGCCAGGTGAACCCTGGACTGGATTTCCAGCCTAGCTCCCATAGCAGGTTTGCACAATGATGTCTCTGTCCTGAAACCCTCTCTTTTTTTGATGGAAATTTCCATTCTTCAGATACCCACCTCCGCAAGCAGTGCCAACAGAAAGCTGGCAGATCACTATCGTACAACAGATACCCAGGCTATGTCGAAACGGTGTTTTTCTTTCTAAAAGGCTCTCGCCCGGTTCGGCAAAAGGCTGTTTCCATTGGCCCACACAAAGGCATGTTTGTGACATGGGCACGGTACCTCTGCCAAACGCTAAGCTTCTAACCCCTACCGTTGTCAGCACTGGAACTGTTCAAACAGGCCACGGCCGTTGTTTGCTCACATGCCAGAAGTTGGCTGCTTTGTTTTTTTCTTGCTTTTTTGAGTGCAACAGAAGAAAGACGCTGAACCATCTTCCACTGCGTTTTCTATTTGAAACCCTGTCTTGCTGAACATTCAGGCCCTGTTGAAAGGTGGGTGCCAGGCTCACTGATGGGAGGCAGCAGGTCTGGCCCTGGCACGGCCTCTAGCTCCCTTTGCCTCCCCTGATGCTCCCAAACACTCACGCATGCTTGATCTTCCTCTTGCCTCTCTCTCTTTTTCTCCATCCACCAGGGGGGCAACCAGATTTCACAAGGCATTTGGAGGGAGGGGAGGGTTTCATCTGGTTTCCCCCTCTATGAGTCTGTTGGCCTGAGGAATTCATAGCTTTAATAGATTTTAGGGTCAGAAGGGACCTATTAGATCATCGAATTCTTCCGCTGCTTGCCACGTTTCTCAAAATCACCTTGGCAGAAGGGTGTCTCTGTGCTACCCCAGCTCCATTGGTACCCAGTGATACTCCATTGATACCCATTGTGCTACCCAGCTCCATTGATACCCATTGATACTCCATTGATACCCATTGTGCTACCCAGCTCCATTGATACCCATTGATACTCCATTGATACCCATTGTGCTACCCAGCTCCATTGATACCCATTGATACTCCATTGATACCCATTGTGCTACCCAGCTCCATTGATACTCCACTGCATTGAGTGTTGGCCACCCAACACTCCTACTCCTTTGGTCAGGCTGGACAAGGGTTCCTCCACCCAGGAACTTTAGCACCATCCAAGCTGGTAATGCCATCCTAGCACCCAAAACCCTGCGAGGGCTTTCTTTGCTGCTCAGCCTACACCTTAATGAAGTCCTGCCTCACTCATTTCCTAAGCTGCCTTGAAGCCAGCGCTATCCCAAAACAAGCCACTGCACGGCAAGTGCTGGCACCAGGGCTGGTGTCTGGAGAAAGAGCACAGGTGCCTCAAGGGAGAGCCTTCTTTGTAATACCCAGCATCTGCACCAAGGCCAGATTTTTCTCCTTTTCTTCCTCTTTTTTTATTTCTAGCTGGTGGCTTTGGAACAGAATGGGCTGGAAGCTTTCGAGTGGATGAAACTGGGGATGAAACATGTCTTTGAGATCAAGAAGAAATGCAAAACTCTAGACCTCTTGGTTCAAAGATGATACCTTTTATTAGACCCACTGAGAAATCACAAAAAAAAATATTATTTTTTTTCTGCAAGTTTTTCGGTGCACGCACCCTTCCTCAGGCTCAGGGAAAATTAAAGAAGGTAAAAAGTCCCCATAGGTAGAAAATAAACTTCATTTTTGTGCAGGGCAAGCTGGAGGTGGAAGTCTGTTCCTCTGGGTCCAGGAGAGTGTCTTTGTTGAAATCAAAACACTTGGAAAAATAGGTTGATTTCCACAAAAAATCCACAGCAGGTGAGGATTTCAAGAGGAAATATTTTTTCACTCCAAAAATATCCATTTGGGGAAATTTCAGCCTTTGATTTTTTTGGAATTCAAAAAATGTTGCTTGGAAATTGTTTTTTTTCCCCCCCTTTTTGGAGGGGGGATTATTTTATATATTTCTATATTTTTCCTCTAACATTTAAATACGATGCAACTGCACTAGACAAGCCCCACTGATGCGTCAGGAATGGCCAGATGAGCCATGATGGGAACCTAAAACATGGGAGCGCTCCGTAACTAGCTCGGTGTGGTGGCTGAAGAAGATGCTATGGTTGGAGATGTCCAACCATCGACGGAGGCATCTGTAGTTATTTTAGGTGCTAAGGAATAAGCAGAGAGGACGAAGGAAAAGAAAATGAGGTGGAGGGAAGACGACTAGCCAAGACGTTTCCAAGTCTGTTGAGAGTGGGATATCCCTATGCATCTACGCATCCTGAGATCCTGGCCCCAGCGTGGCCTGCTGCACATTTCGCTTAATGAAATCCAAGCCAGAACGGGACCTCCTGGGAAGAAATAAAACGCAGCGGGGCTGTCTCCCAGATGGCTCAACTGAGCCCCTCCCTGACAAGCCCTCCCTGCTGCTAGGAGCTTGCCTGCCTTTCCATGGGAGCCACACACTGATGAAGCAGGCAAAGCAGGGATTTAACCCCCAGAAGTCCTCTGCGCGGGGAAACGGAGATGTTCGCACCAGACGGCACCTCCCTGGCATCTAGCGCAGGAGCCGATTTCAGATGATTCTGGTTTGGAAATGGATCCCGTCTGCACTGGATTCCCCCGCGCAGGAATCCCGGACCCTGTCGCAATGAGATTCTCCTTATGGCAGAAGTACTCAAGCACCTCACGAGTCCTGTTTCCGGGGTGCAAATGGGATTGGCGCAACGCAGGGCCCCAATCTCACGGCAGGTCCCCTCTGCCTGGCAGCGAATGCAACCCTCGAAAATATGGGACTCTTTGCTGATAAAATCTGCAGTGGGAAACAGCCAGGAGGACTTGTGCAGAGTTGTCTGGATTGCTTGGGAAGCTGCTCCCAAGCCAACATGCCACGTTTTAATACAGCCAAGTGCAACATCGTGCATGTAGAAACAGTGTGTGCCTAGACAATCTTGACAAGCTGATTGCAAGACCCTCTCCTGGAGTGCAGTGACTGGAAAGCATTTGGAGGACACGGTAAATAACTTGAGATCGAGTCTCCCTGTGGGGGAAAGGGCTAACATGCTCCAACAGAGTTTAAAGTGGGGATCGTAGAGGGAGAGTATACAAAAGGGGTATACAGTGTCTGTCAAACCATTGCTCAAGTGTACCTTTTTGGTACTTCAGATAGATCTAAACCTGGGCAGAGGTTCAGAAACAGCCAACCAAAAAGGATTCATGGCTTGGAAAACATAGGAGTTCAATCTCTAGGGTTTCTTGAGGCAAAGGAGCGACTTGATGATTATCTATAGATGCTTCCATGAGCAGATACGACAGTGAGAGGACTTTTTAACCTAGGAGACAAAGGTAGACTGAAATGCAGAAGCTGTGTGTCAAACTGACCATGGGTTGGAAAAGAAAGAGGTGATTAAGAGATCAAAGCTTGGCTGAAAGCAAATTAAGACTTTCTACATTGTTCTGAGCCATTCAACTTCATTTTTTTTATCCTGTTTAAGGTTGGATCGTTGCAACTCTGACCAGGCATTAGGAGTTGGATGAGCTGTGAGTAGCCCAGGCTGGGCTCTGTAGTGCAGGATTTCCTGCGATTGGAAAATACAGGATAGTCTGAATTTTTTGGTGAACAAATTGGAGTTTTCTAAATGAATTCAGTATTCTGAATTAGGTACCAAATCGCGTTGGTGTTTATTGCCTTATAGCACATGATCCCAAGTATTCAGCATTGACAGGCTTTTGATCGGATGTGGGATTCACAAGATGAGCATCTGTTCCTCGGTTGGATAAGCCTAATCTTCAGTTTCCTTACTCCTTGTATAGTCACCCCAGTGCAAACTGTCGGTCAGGCCATTCAGTATTGTATTGTCATTTGTGCTCCCCCGTCTGTCTCTTTCCACCCATTGTCCCTTGTCTTCTATCTACCTTGTAAGCTGTTTGGGGCAGGGCCTCTCTGTCTGGTGCTCATGGAGAGGGGTTGTAGTCCGTGGTGTGGGACTCACCGATGCCATGTTAATAATACCACATCAGACCATTGCAGGGGTTTGGGTTGTAGCCGTGTTGGTCTAAGGACATAGGCAGACAAGGTTCCTTGGGTGAATTTGATATCTTTTATTAGACCAACCCAAATAGTTGGAGAATAGTTATTAAGCAAGCTTTCGGGTTCAAAAACCCTTCATCAGACCATTTGCATTTCACCTCCATTTGCATGTCTTTGTTCTATGCACATGCACCAGGGGAGCGGCATCCAGTTCCCCCTGTAATGTTGTAGCTACAAGTTGGAAACTTAATTTAACCACTTCTGCCAACCGTCCTGCTAAGAAACGTGGTCCTGGGAAGCTTACATGGGAAGAAGAAGAAGAATGGAGTCTAAGTGCCTTTGATTCAACATCTGCATGAGTGTTGGTGGGGAGAGATTGGTACTAGAAGGATGTTGGAGACAACGAAGGTATTGATCGGGTGTTCCAGTAGCAACGTCCTCCCATGTCCTAGGGAGCCTCGTTGCTTTTTGCCCAGCTGTTCCCAGATGTAAACCCGTCCTGTTGTAATTCACCACGAACATACATTTCATGTCAGCGTGGGAACGGCACAGCTTGTTGCCGGTTAGCATGTTCTGCCCATGGCGTTTCCATCCTGCCTGGAATGCTAGAAATCTACCCGCATAGTTGTGGTCCCTTCCTTGTCTGTGATCCTGCACAATCTGGGACGCATTTAGTTGCTGTGGTTTCCTGCCATCTCGAGATACAAGGCAGTGGGATATCCACTGATGGTCCATAGGATGTCTGCCTCCATGATTGGCTTTTGTTTTCTTGTCATCAAAAAGGCTTTCCCAGAGGAGCTGGGATGGAGGGAAGGGAGTCACTTTGGTGAAGCTGGCCCCTTGAAAGGGGAACAACAGAAAGTAGGGCTGCAAGAGAGCTTTCCGTTCTTATGTTGGATGGGTTTTACTTAAGATGAGGGGAAAAGCAGAACCATCTGTAGTGCACTGAAGCTCTGGTTTTACTTAGGCTTCAGTGAAGATGGCCCAGCAGGAAAAAATGGTAACAAGTTGCCGTGTGTGTGCGTGTATGAATGAATGTAAAGTATTCTCTCTTAGACTGTGCAGCTGTATCACCAACCCTGAATAGCCGGACATTGGGGGGTCACCCTCACTCTCAAGTCTCCAGATTTGATTTCAAATCATCATAGATAGATAGATATACATATAGAGGGCTATATATGGATGCAATATATGTATATATATGCAATACATGCTATAGATAGCTATGAATGCAATAAATATATGTATATGGCATTGGGTGAGTGGGTGTGTGTGTGTGTGTGTGTGTATTTGGTGTGTGTCTATATATATCTATATGTATATACATATGCAATAAATATATGTATATGGCATTTGGGGTGTGTGTGTGTGTGTGTGTGTGTGTGTGTGTGTGTGTGTACACCAAATGCCATATGCCATATACATATATTAATTGCATATGTATATACATATAGATATATATACACACACATACCAAATGCCATATACATATACATATATATATTGCATTCATATCTATCTACAGCATGTATTGCACATATATACATATATTGCATCCATAGATGTATATATGCAATACAATGCTATAGATAGATATGAATGCAATAAATATATATCTATGGCATTTGGTATCCTTTGACATTACCTTTCAACCTTTTGTGCCACAGCCTTGAGCTCAAAGTTGATGTCTGCTTTGAATGCAAAGCTGAGATTCACAGGTCGTCTCCAGACTCAAGCAGCTGGAGCTTCAAGCAAGACCCCAACTAGGATGAGACTTGTGCAAGGTGTCAATGCTGGGCTAGCCCCTCCCTGGCACCTGAGCTGAGATGCAGGTGAAGATGCTCTTGTCCCCATCTTTTCTGAGATGGGGCTGGATATGGGCACGTATGACGATGAGGTGGTTCCCCATGTCCAACTCAGGGAGCCTCCAGACTGGAGGCCATAGCCAGAGGCTGGGAGAAGATCCTGTCTGATGGGCTGCCTGCTTTATAGCCTCACCCCCTGAGGAAGAGCAGACCATCAGAGCAAAGGCAGTGCTTCCAGGAGAGGGGGAGGGAGTAGGACTAACACAGAAGCTCAAAGGCCTCCATGCTCATGTCCTTGCCTGGAGCAATGGGGACAGCTTCTTTTGTGCTCCAGCATCACCAGGCCTGGGAAGGAGCAGAGGGGACCCAGCTACATCCTTTAGGAGGCCTGGCAGGAGTTGGAAAGAGGGGAGCAGAGGTGAGGTTGGAGTGAGGCAGGACTGATTTGGTGGCAAAATTGGATATAGGGACTGGAGGCAGAAACGGTACGGAGACAGGTGGCCCGGGATTCATTTGGGATACCGAGGGCCGAGTGAATTGCTTGGGCAGGGTAGAGACAGATGAGAGGGGTGATAGCCGCTGCACGGCCAGGCTGCTTACTCAATGCATTTGGGAGCGGTGGCTGTACTAGTTACCGCCGAGAGGCGCATGGGGCAAGTTCAGCAGTAGAAATAAAGTACATCTTTTTAAGAGATGTCATGATTTTGGGGCCAGTCTCATGATGTTGAGGGCATCTCGCTCGTGAGTTCTGAAACGGTGATGCTGCCCATAGAGAGTCGGTAACGAGATTTACCTGGTGGGATACATTCCACTTCACTCGCACGTCGTTCTGGGATTTCCTTGGCTGCTTTTCCCCTCTTATTCAAGGGTTGCTGTAATTAATTTCCCAGAACTAGGTTGGTAATTTGAGATTTTAGTTCTCTTCGAGCGGCTTTATTTTCCTCCCCTTCCCCCCGCCCCCCTCCCTTTCTTTCCTGGAGTCCTCTTTGGTTGCGCTGCAATACGAAGAAAATGTCTTTTCGCTCCGTTCCTAGTCCTGCGCTTCCCCAAGCACGGGGCAGCTCCCTTCTGGGAAGCTGAGCGGTCCACCCCGGTACTGTAATGTCTGGGTGAGCGGTGGGCAGAGCTCTCTCAATTCCCTTGCTTTGGGATCGGTTCATCCGCGCGGCTTTTCCAAACGTGTCGTTGCTGCTCCAGATAATTCACTCTCGGTCGCTGAGCAACACCGCACAAGGGTCGGGTTTGATTTAGAGGTTGCTGCGCCGAGAAGCCACCTCTGCAGCAAAGCCAGGAGTTCCTTCACTATTACGTTGATCCTGGGTGGAAATTGTTTAATGCCTGCGGGATGAGTCACGGCGGGCCTGAATTTCAAAGCAGCTCAGCTCCCATTTAAGGCACTAAAATAAATAGGGCGGCAGGTGGAAACGCTCTGTGATGTCCCATCAGGGCCTTGATCTCAACAAAGGTTGTTTGCCACAAAAAGCCCGACACCTTTTATCCCTTTAGGAATTATCACAGCATCACAAAATCCCAAGCGTTCAACAATTAAGAACTGGGACGCGGAAAATGATGAGATTTGGCTTGAAAGGAATGGCTTGTTTAAGACATTTTGGGCACTTCTTATTTGCCTTCTGGTTTTTCCTATTTCTAAGCTCCTGCTCCCTCACTGACGAGGATGAGCAATGCACTTTCCTTTATAATGAACGCTGTGGTTTTCCCAGGAACCGGGGCTCTAAGAAAATAACCAATTTTTCAAGAGGCTCACAAGAAAAATCGGTTGCAAAGCTCGAAATGGTTTAGGAAAGAACGGCGAGTCTGGTTCCAAATCTACGCGACGTGGCGAGACACCTCGGAAGATCAGTCCGTGCCGTTGATACGAGACAGCACAGAGGCGACGTGGTTGTGTTCATACCTAGAGAAGGAAGAAGGCAAGTATAGAGGGTTTGGTATTTTTTAATCTGGAGTAAAAACAGCACTGCAACATTTATTAGTTAAAAACTGGAGCTTGTCAAAGTTGGACTAGAAATCACACCTACATTTTGACCGGTAAGGATAGTTGAGCGCTGGAATGGCTGACCTGGGGTTGTGCTGGATTCTCTGTCACTTTAAGCCTAGACAGGATCTCCCTCTGAAGACCGTCACAGCTCAACCAGAAGTTAGGGGCTTCTGTGTGGATCCATCATCAATCAGGCACCGTGAGGCCGTGATCCAGGACTGGCGCTCCTAACTACCCCTGCAATACAAACGTGAAATAAAATCCTCGCTGCTCAGCCCGATTTTGCTTGCAGTGCCCGAGTCATCATTTTGTCAGCAATGCCAAATCCTGAGCAGAAGCTAACCTGCTCTCCCGCGGCTGGGTTGTTCTCATCAATTCAATAATAGTATTTGCATAGCGGTAGCTCCCAGCGCCCATGTCCTATGCGGACATGACGGTGAGAGACCATCCTTACCCCAGAGAATAGTCTACCTACAAGGATGTAGGACACAAGGCCGGCCTGGAGCAGTAGGAGTTAAAAGCCTGAGGGCCTGAAGCACAGGATACATCAAAATATTTGGAATCCATTCAAACGCATCCTGCGATGGATCCACTTGGCGTGAGCTGCTGCCGCAAATAAGGAAAGCAGGTCGGATGGCATGACCAAACCCGAAATAATGGGTGTGCGGGGGTGTTGTAATTGGATGAATTCAATAATCAGCAAATAGTGAAGGTGTCTGGCACTCGCACGCGTTTGCTCAGAAGGAAAGCCTGTAGGACAGGACGACCAAACAGTACTATCGATGCACGGGGGTGTTGTAGTTCATTAAATTCATGAAGTGGCAATGGCAAGGTGCAGGTATGCATGCTTTTAATGGACGTGCTTCTAAGGGTAGAATAGAAATACGCTCTAGATTAGTGTTTAACCCTACACTACGTCTGCTGGCAGCCAGTCCGATCACCTGGTTGATATGAAGAAATCCTAGAGAGCTTATGCGTGCTGAACGGCGGCTGTGAACTTACTCAACCTGCATCATGGTAGGACCTAATCTTCATGACTGCATGATCTACAGGGCAATAGGAAGCCTATCCTCTTCTCTGTGCTACTGCTGGGGCTCGGACATACCTACCACATGCATCTCCTAGGATCTATACAAATATTTATATCCCTTCTAGCAGCCTTTTGGAATTGCCCAGGTGTATGGGGTTATTTCTGCCTTCTCAGGACCTGTAACGGATGTGCTCAGAGTCTTTTCTGCTGTTTAGGACTGTACTCTCCTCTCATCTCAGGTTCAGGCAGGTCTGGGAAACTCCTGTATAAGGCTGGGACTTGAAACGGGCCGGTCTGAAGCCACCAAACCCTCTGCGCAGAACGACTCGGGTCCCTCACAGGGAGAGCAGGGCATGGTCACGCAGTATCAGGTCGCTCATGATCCGATCCCAGCCCTGCCTCTGTTTGCAGCTCTTGAGCAAGACAGGCCCGCAACTCCCCGCCCTTCATTTTCTCCCCATGCATTGGGACTGATGCTGCCCACCCATCTTTGCAAATTGCTGTGAGATTGAGGCATGATAAATGCTCATTGTCGTTACTAAAGAGTCCTCACAAATCACCCTTTCTCACTGCTAGGAACCAGCAGGATGCTAGGAAGTCCTCACCGCGGAGCGGAGGCGTAACTGCAATGCACAGAGGCCTGCCGTAGCTAGCTGGGATCCCAAGAGCTGCATAGCTGGGGCATGACAGGCTGTGCAAACCTACATGTAACCCCTGTGCGACTGCTTGGCCAGCTGCCCTGGAGTCCGTGCTGCTGTCACTGCTCCCCGCGCTCAAGCTAGCTCACGAGCCCAATACATCAATGCATTTTGCTATCGCATGTCCCAGTCACAGCATAGGCCTGCCCCGTGCCTGGATCCAGCAAGCAGGTGCAGTCCCCGGGGCTCTGACTGCATCAGGTGGTGGCCGAGATCCAGGACGTGTACAGAGCAAGGTGGGGAGCCAGCTGATAGCCAACATTTCCTTGCCAGCCGGAGTCCCTGCACTAGTGCGAGCAAGACTTCAGCTTGGCTTTTATCGCTCCGGAGGTTGTAAAATTTCCGGCTGCGGAGAAGGCCTGTTCAGCGTGTCAGCACTGCTAAGCTAGCTCCTGCTCAGGGCTTTCCGGTCTTTGTCCCTGGAGGTGTTCGCTTTTGATACTAACTCTTGTATCTGCCTGAGCAAGACGTCACTGCTGGCAGCCAGCGCGCGGGAGCTTGGCTTTGCATCCAGGAAGGGGAGGAGGCAGAGTGGGAAAGAGACTAAGCCACCACATGTCCTTGTGACTTGGGAGAGCAGAAATGTGGTGGGAACCTGATCTGCTGGCTGGGTCCTTTTGGCAGCTCTGTATTCGTGGCGACACTTGGGGCTGAGGTTCATGTTGGCCACAAGCGTTGGCTCTCGAGGGCCCAGGAGAAATAAGTTGATGCGTCTCTGCCCAGCGCCTGCTAGAGAGATCACAGCCCCAAATTTTACACTGGCTGGACCTCTTGGCCAAAGGCCCAGACCCCCATGCCCTGGTCTCCCCTCTCAGCCCTACAGATCGGCTATAGACCAGTCCTTTCTGGGCTAGTACTAAACTTGTGCCCTGCTCAGGTGGAAACAACAGCTCAGTTCTGCCCCTCCTTCCACTCCGCACATCTGGGGAAGTATTAAGGCTGATGTGCCTCTAAGTGATGGTCATCGCTCTTGGCCAACTTTGCGAATGTGCTCCGTACTCAACTGTTGTCACAGAGATCAAGGGTGGTAGTGTTTTCTCATTGCTCTCAATAGCAGCTGTTGGGTCAGAAGTCCACAGGAGCCTCGCAGCTCCTCAGGCAAGCCTGCCTTAGCCATGCTAATGCCAGTGGCACTTAAGGGACTGGACCCTACCATCATGTCCAGCCACCTTTGTCTTCACCAGGGGGTTCTCGGACCGAGCCTGCAGCATCTCACACCTCTGAAGCCACACATGCCTTCATTGCTTTGTTTGTACCTCCCTAATCCTGGGTACAAATTTCTGGGGCTCAAATTAGAGCCAATCTATTGGGAAAATGCGTCTTTCATTTTCTCAGGTGGCGACTGAAAAGAAGGGGCAGAAGACCATGAAGATGACAACGTTGGGGCCAGTCCCACGTGCACATCTTTACATTGACCACAGAGGAATTAAGTCTGTTTGGGAGTAAATACCCCACTTCCTCGGCACCTGTCTGGGGATGGTTCTGGATGCTCTTGGCCAGAGACCTCCTGAGGCGAATCACGTTTGTTCGTTGAGTAACCACGTCCCTCCTATTATCCATTATTTATTGTTACTGTAAGCCAGGGTTTCTTTAATTCTAAATTGCAACTAAAAAGCATGAGAGCGCAGTTCAGACAAAGGCTGGGTGAGTCACGGGTTGTAATTTGCTTTTTTTTCCCCTTTTTTTCTGTGAATTTCAAATCTCCCTCTTGGCTGGTGCCCATGTTTTGTGGCTTGTTAGTGCAAGAAAAACCAAAGGGAAGGAATGGGATAATTATTGCAATTGTTTTGTGCATCAGAGTGGGGATTTAGTCTTTGAAAGGTCACCGATGAGCAATTTAAGCCAAAGACTGGCTTCATAAAGAGCAAGCTTATTACCGAACCCAGTGTTATTAATGACTTAGCTGCACAATGGCTGTGGGGATGGAGTCTGTGCTAAAGTCAGTCCTCAGTTTTGCATTAGAGTGGGCCTGCTGGGGGCCAGGGAATTGGGCATTGGGATTGCTGTTGGAGAAACCCAGATAGCTTGGGGGCCAGTATCCCAAGGACAAGGCCATGCTAGCTCTCTCCTCAAGAATCAAGCGTCAAGGGCAGCTGTCAGTGCTATGGTAGGACCTGGAGGCCCCATCTCTAATCAGCCCTGCTTAGAGCTACTACCAGTATAGACACAAGGTAAGAACCATATGATGGGTCGCTAGGGGACCATGTATGTCTCCAGCTTTCAAAGGACATGGCAGTATAAATTCTCGCCCACCCTGAAACGACGTTGGGTTATGGAAAGACACGATTTTCAGCATCTAATTGACTTCCCCTCTCTGCTCTCACACTTTGCCCAGGGTGGGAGCCTGAGTGCCACGCTAGCTCCCAAAGTGGTCCTTGAAGTTGAGTCCATGGACACCCAGGCATTTGCAGAGACTTTCCAAAATATTCAGTTAAACTAAATCCTGTGAGCAGATCCATACCGGTAGGGAGATGAAACCTCATGGCCCAGGGGAAGGAGAAGGAGGTGTCATGGAGATGGAAGGTTTCTTGCATCCTTCGGAAGAGGGATCCAGTGTTGGCCCCCATCAAAGACGACCCCTGAAGCTGGAGCTCAGAGCAGACGGCCCTTGGGTCTGGTGTCATCCAGCGATGCCTGTGGCCCGCAGCAGTGGTGAGCTGGGCTTGGCAAAGGCAGTATGATCTCTGAGCCGATCCGTGTAGTGGTCGGAGCCACGCTGCGCAAGCTTAGTGTGGCTGAGGGCTGCGTGGGGAAGCCTGAACCCCTCAAGCAACTGTTTTCACTTAGATGTTGAAGCATAATGTAATGCAAAAAATTCCCTTAATAGCAGGCTTTGTTTTTGCAACCCTCCATTCTGGGCCTCCCTTAACTGTCTTGACAACATCTCCTTACCAGACAGCCCGGGACACGACGGAGCCCAGCGCTAGGACCAAAGTGAAAAAGCAGATTCCTCCCCCTCCCTTCACCCTCCCCTTCCCCTTTCCCTGCTCCCTCCCTGGACTGTTTTGGCTGAAATCTCCCTCCTAAAATGTTACGGGCTTGGAATAAGCCAGTAACCTTCTCCCCTCACCACCTCGCCACCTTTCCAGATGTCCAGATCAAGTATCTCCCCACGTTTGCTCCTGTCTGGCTGCGCATCCCACGGAAATCTTTGTGTGCATGCGGGGATTATTTCTGCATTCGACATCTGCTGGCCACGTGGCGGCTGAGTGCCCAGGACGGAGCCCGGCTCCTTGCTGTAAGGCATAACCTGGCACGTTGGATCTATTGCAATGATGACCGAGCCTCCCCTTTGCTCTCAGATGCCCTGAGAAGCATCTGGGGTTAGAGTAGGGCAAAGGGGGCTGGAGATGCAAGCAGCAGCACTTGGCAGCTTGCAGCAGCTGCCTTGGCGAGATTTCTTTGGGGAACTTCAAACAGAGGCCGTGTGCTGGTTAGCGTCTCTGTCTCGCATGCACTCCCCAGAGCCACCTGGTCTGTTTATGCTGTCTGCACTCCAGAATCGCATCTCTCTTTCCTTGCATCCCGCCGGGTTGTTTGATTCCACTGTAGCCATGCAGGCTTTAGAGGCTTTTCATAGGTTTCATAGGCATTAGGGCTGGAAGGGACCTCGGAAGATCATCGAGTCCAGCCCCCCGCCCAAAGGGCAGGATGTCAGCTGGGGTCATAGGATCCCAGCAAGATAAGCATCCAGTTTCATCTTGAAGGTGTTCAATGAAGGCGCTTGAACAACCTCCGGTGGCAGGCTGTTCCAGACCTTGGGGGCTCGGACAGTAAAGAAATTCTTCCTTATGTCCAGCCTGAAATGATCTTGTAGTAGTTTGTGACCATTCGTCCTCGTCATCCCTTGGGGCGCTCTGGTGAACAAACGTTCCCCCAGATACTGGTGGTCACCCCGATAAACTTGTAGGTGGCCATCAGATCACCCCTGAGCCTGCGCTTTTCCAGGCTAAAGAGGTTTTAAGAACTTCTTTCCCAAATGCAAAACTTTGCGATGGACAAGGGCACCACACTTCAAGGGGGATGTAGAGAAGCCAGAAAGAGACCCAAGGAGGGCCACGCACGTGATTAGAGGTCTGGAGAACAGGCCATACGAGGAGAGGATGAAGGACATGGGACTGTCCAGCCTGGAGAAGAGAAGACTCAGGGGGGACTTGTTGGCAACCTTTAAGTATATAAGGGGTGAACATCAGGGGCTGGGAGAACATCTGTTCACCAAGGCGCCCCAGGGGAAGACTAGGAATAATGGTCGTAAACTGATAGAAGATTGCTTCGGATTAGACAAAGGAGAAACTTCCTTATGGTTCATGTGTCCAGAGTCTAGAACAGATTTCCCCAGACATGGTGCAGCCACCTTCCCTGGAGATCTTCAAGAGACGACTGGACGTGCACCTTGCAGTGCCCCAGCAGTCTTTCGTGCCTTAGGGCAGGGGGGCTGGACCTGATGATCTCACAAGGTCCCTTCCAGCCCCTAACATCTATGAATCGATGAATCTTCTATGAAGAAGGTTCAGACAGCCTCAGGTGACTGCACTTCACACTTCAGTCACTGTTGTATTATTAGGTGTCTCTGTTGCTTGACTTGCTTTGGCTCCAGACTGGCCCGCATCAGCTCTGTGAGTGCTGTCTCAACTTACCTTCTGCAAGTAGCAAGGCCCTGGCCTCGTCTCGCCACCTGGCCCTAGAAGGCATGTCCAGTTCCACAGCTCCTTGTGTGCCTATAGACGTGCTCGTTTGTGTCCTAATTAAAACGCCCCAGCCCTGCTCACTGCCACGTGTGTTAAGCCCCCGCACATTGCAAAATGTTCACGGGGGCGCTTTATCCAAACCCCATTGAATGAGCTTTAGATAAAGCATCCTGCCGCCATTTTGAAACGCATGTAAGCTTAATACACATGACAATGAACTGTTTTAATTAAAGTGGCTTTCCGGGAAAACGACAGCCCCTGCACTCCCAAGCATGTGTTCCCTAAGGAGGTTGACCATCCCTATAGCAGAGACATTCGCCATTCACTTTGACCTACTAATAGCCCTGGTAGACCTCTAGACTGGATGGCAGATCCATAGATGAGAGATGCATTAAAAAGTCCACAGAGGAGGAAGAACGATGCAATCTAGGTTCTTTGCTTCTGTTTAAGCCCCTGCCTTGGTTCGTCCTTTAGATGGCAGTCCCATATAACCGACTGCTGTGGGTTAATCACAGACACATGGGTGGGGTGTGTGTGTGTGTGTATAAAGCAGATGTAGATACGGGTTTGGAAGTGAGGCAGTTCCTGACAAAAACACATTCTTCATTTTAGTGCTAAAAAAAGATGCAGATCAAGATAAAACTTAATGGACTGGATGAGGGCCAGGGGCACATACATCTCTGACGCTGAGCCTGTAACAACGCTGGCCTGTTGTAGGATTGAATGGTCTGGATTGTGCAGAAGAAGTGGATGACTATGCCAATCATCTCTGCGGCTAAAACATCATCCCGCTCTAAACAGATACATGGATGCATTCACCCCACTGGCTTTTAAGTATTGTGAATCAGCTGGTTGGGTTTGCGGATAATGTGGCATCTGCGAGAGACAGCTCAGCCAACGAAATCAGCAGCTTCCTCAGGTCTGTCAGAAGCTTGTTCATCTAGAATTAGCCTGAAAAGCTCTGAAGTTGTTTGTCCGGAGCAATAGTTACTGTCCTCCGGTCATGGGTGGCCTTTTTGGTGCGAAACTGGACTTAAATAGCAGTCTCCTTGGGTACCAATTGCTCTATACAGGGACAAGTGCTGGATGGAGTTACAGATCAAGGTGCAAAGTCCTTGGAACTGGAGCATCTGATCTGCTTTATAATGAAGAATTAGAGAGAGAGAGACTCTCCTCTTGGACTCCAGTGTAAGAGCAGAGCCTTTTCAGTACAGCTGGCCCACCCTGCCTAGAGAGAAGTTTCTACTTACTTGCAGTGTAGAGGAAGGAAAATAAAACCCCTGCATCTGCTAGGCACAGATACCAGGAGGTGAGAGAGGACAGCTTGCACATTTTCTGCACTGAGGCTTAAAGCATGAGGTGTGGGGATGCCATGCCTGGTTTTGAAGTCAGAACTCTGCTACGCAGCCCGGAGATGCATGCACACGTGTGTGCATGCATGCACACTCCTATGCACTTGTCCCAAGGGAAGGGCCAGTTTCACATTATCCCCGATAAGATTGCATGCTCGGGTCTTGCCATGGTGATGATGACAGTGCAGACCTGCGAGGCATTTGGGGCAGAGACCTTCCTTTGTTTTTGTGCCTGCAGAGGGTAAAACGCAATGAAATCATTCCTGGGCCAGGAGTGGGTTCCTAGGCATTACCACAATGCTACTGCTGCTAATAAAAACCAGAACAAACAGCCCAGGCTGGCAGGCTGCTCCCAGTATCTGCAAAGCTGCCTGGGTGTACTCCCGCAGCATGGGGCTGCTGGCACAGTTCCTGAAGCCGAAGTGCTCAGGTTACTTCTACAAAGGCTTTCTGATCCCCGGAGCTTTTGCTTGTTAAAGGGGGAAATTAGCTGCCTTTCTGCAAAGCCACTTCTGAAAATAGCAGGATCTTTCCTTTATCTCCATTTGTTATCGGTGCACGTTCAGCCTCTTGGATGGGCGACCTCAGGGGCAGGGCTCTTCCGGCAAACATTCCCGTTCCAGGTGAGAATCCTTTAAACACGCAGCTTATCCCCACCAGCGAGGAGCACTTGCCAGCCGCGCTCTATTTCTGTGCCTCTCTGTCACTTAGAGGTCAGTAGTTCCTCTTCTGGAAAAAGCATATCGAGATCTCATTGCAAACGCCCTCCCGTGGCCTGCTGCCCTGCCACTTTGTGCTGCAACCCAGCCAGCTACGCCGAATAGAAAGCAGCCGGGCAAGAGCCAGGAAGGCTTCCCAAGAAGTGGCAGACCTTTTGGAAGACGGCACTGGGGAGCCACTAGGGGGTGCCCTTCCTCCGAGGCAATACGACCCCGTCGGCCATGGCATCGATTTCTGAGCTCTGTCTGAGCTCGTGGTGGTGTCCAGTCTTTAAAGATCCTACGCCGCTTCCCTCAAGCCCTGTTAATTGACATCCATGTGCTGATTTAAAATTTTGCATTTTCTGAATGCCAAATTGGACGAATTACCTACCCGAGTCATCTCGCTCTGTCCCTACTCTGTTCCCTTTGCCATCCATTGGGGCATGCCGCCAGTTAGAAAGAGATGCGCTATTTTTCTTGGCACCTCATCCCAAGCCGTTGCCCATTTCCTTCCTGTGGTGGGTGAGTTTATTCTGCGCCTCCCTGCTTTTAAAATCCAAGCCAGGTCCCCGAGGCGGGATTACCTGGCCTCCCGCTGCATTTGCAGTTGGATGGTGTAGTTTGACTTGACGTGTGCGACTGTTCCAGGGCCAGGAGCTGACGGGCTGGCATCCCTTCGAGCAGCGAACACCAGGCGTGAGTTAACATCCTGTTCTATCTCTGCACCACGCCTGACAAGACCGTACTGAATCCACTGCACCCTTCAGGGCAGCGCCAGGGCTGAATACTCTCTCGTTAACCTCCGCCAGCTCCACTGCAGTGACTTGTGCTCCTCATCTCTGCTGCAGAGGAGCGCCACGGCCTCAGCGCACCCCCAGTGCAGCAAATGGCATTCTAGCAGCTTTAATGGATGGGGGAATTGAGGCCGGTTACACCCGACAAATGCTGTAAGCACCGCACAGTCAGCCCGGGAGGTGTGGTGGTGCCGCCATCCTCGACTGACGTGGCAGCATCGCCAGAAGCCCCAGTGTAGGGCAGCTGATACCAGCAGCATTGTGCTGTTAGGTTGTTTGGCTGGCCGGTGAGGAGGGTCTGGGGGTAAAATGGCTATTGGACCTACCAGATTTGGGAAAATGAGTGTTTGCTACACTTCCCCTTACGGCCTGCAGCTCTCGTGAACCAGAAACTGCAGCTAATGCAGCTCTTTCCAAGACAAGAGTAGAGGCCTGTGCTTTTTGACTTGAAGGACTGGGGCTGTAGGCTGGGTTCTCTATTTATGCACGTGACCTATGCTGTCGTCTTGCACTTTCTTCGCAGCGTGAGTATTTGTTCCCGTAACTTCGTCCTGGAGTTGCTTTGTCCCAGCTGGCTCCTCCAGAGGCGCTGGTCCCTGGAGAGCTGAGAAACCACTTCTCGTCCCATTGCTGTGGCCGTCGCTGACGTTGCAAAGCCAATTCCATGTATTCTGGTGCTAAATCTGGCAGCGGTGCATAAAATTAGACGCCAGGCTAGCATCTTGACTTTGCCCAACCCGTGCTGCAGCACGTTGCCCAAAAGGCAGTTGTTGAAACTTTGCTACGTGAGAGACACCGCTGTAGGTCAGTGGTTCTCAACTTTGTCAGGCTCAAGATACCCTCAGAAAATACCAGCTCTTTGTTTCCCCCATGACAGAAAATAGGGCAATTTTTTTTTTTTTTTTGCTGCAGAGACCCCAGAAAGACCACAGCGGGGCAGAATGGTTTTGACGTTATTTGAAATCTGGGTTTATCTTGTGATTCATGTTGGCACACCTAACTGCTAACCTTGCGTGGTATCCCACAGCACCCTTAACAGGATTTCGAGGCGGCAGACCAGGGTGCCGCAGCACCCTGGTTGGGAATCACAGCTGTAGGTAATGACTGCAGTGAGTGCCAGCCACAGCTGCTGGAAGGCGGTATTGCAATTGGACCTCTTTGTCTCAGAAATTTGTTCTCATGCCTATTTGGGGCCTCTCCCAGTAGGAGGAGAAAGATGCTTTTCTGGTTAGAGCCCAGGCCTGCGGCAGGAGAACTGGATCCTTGTCCTGACTGTGCCCCACACTCCCTTGTTTAATCCTTTTCTTCCTCGTAATCCCAGCCAAGAAACTGGGTTAATCAAGCCTTTCTGCCTCCCATAGCAGGTTGTGGAGACTTCTGTGTTAGATGGGAAAGTGCTTTGAGTATCGGAGAATGGGGCAGCAGGGTTAGGGTTAGGGTTAGGGCAGCTGGGGGCACTAGAGTGGGAGTCAGGGGAGGCAGGTTCTGGTTCCAGCTCTCCCCTGATCTAACCCGTGATGGTGTCATGTCATTTCCCCTTTCCTCTGCATCATGTTTCCCCTCCCATCCTTTGTTGGCTTTGGGGCACTCCGGCTATGGGAACAGAGGGTGCTGGGTGGGGTGGCTGTCGGTCCTGGTGTGATACAGATAACAAGGGAGGTGATTGATTCAGAGTGAAGCAGGGCCTTTGCTGCTGGTGGGGAACTCGCCATCTCTCGTTCTCTCTTGGCACACGATGCAAGAGTGAGCTATGCTTTTCTCAGCCTGTTGTGATTCACCCTTGCAGCCGAATCCTTTCGATGAATGCTTTTGAGCCCTCGAGCGGTTCGCTCCAGGCATTCCCAGCCCTAGCTGTCACACTCGGGTCACAGGGGCACATTTCTACTCTCGTACTGGAGAAGGCTGATTATTAAAATCAAGTGCAAATGCACACAGCCAAGGAGTGGATGTTCAGGCCTGGGTCAGTTCGCCTCGCTGAGGTCATCTGGGGACTCTCCTTTCTGTAAAGTCACAGTCATCGTGCTATGCACACCGCTCGTTCCCCATTTATTAGGCCTCTGAATAGGGGTAAATTGCACCAATGGAGTCGCAAGATAAGAGCCTTAGCCCACTAACCCTTTTGTACCGTGGATGAATTTAATGATCTTGCCTCCTTATATGGCAAAATTATTCTTTTTCTAACTTGGCATTGTTTATAGCTCATTTCAAGTGTTTAGACTCTGGCTGGGTTATACAACTTTCCTGTAACCTGCAGGCCATATAATTACTGTTAGTTAACATGTAATTATTTACATCCTGTAAAATAAAGTGTCGCTGGCAATGCAACAGCACGCTCGCTGTGTTTTGCTATTTACTGTAATAACATTAAAGGGGAATCTGTCAAATTCCACTTTAAAGTAAACATTTCTTTTCCCAGTAAAATCCATTTGCAAATGCTCTTTTTCTTTTCCTTTCCTGTGTTTCTAAATTGGTTTGGGGGGGGGGGGGGGTCTTCTTTCTTCTTGGAGATTTTGTTTATAATGGAGATGCTTAAAGTTTGCAGAAGCTGAAAAGAAAAAGGGATGAAATCACCAAGAGCCCATCTTTCAGGGGAATGTGAGTGGGGGGTGGCTGGATCGGGAAAGCTTTGGACTCCACTTCCAGTTGCTCTGCCCTGCGACGGTTCAGTCGCGTCAATACAAGCCGAGAGCAGAGTGGGTATAAATCACGATTGAATCAAACTCGCTGGGTACCGGTATCATGGACTACGTCAGGTAACATCATCTCAGCTGGCCATTCTTTGCTGAGGCTCCCACCTCAGCTGCTAATAAGTGTCAACTTCCTGCTTTTAATATCTAGTTTTTGTGTTACCGTTGGGTCTCCACTGTGCCAGGTGCTGTGTGCAGACACATAGCGAGACAGTCTCCTCCCTACTGTGTTTACTGTTTGAATAGATGACAGGTAGAGAGTAATATTATTCCCATTTCTCAGAGGAGGAACTGAGGGACAGAAAGATTCAAGTGAAATATTTGGAAAGCTGCTAAGGGATTTAGGAGCCTAAATCCATATTAACAATGACGTAGGCACTTAACAGCACACTTGCCCTGCAGTTGGAAGCATGAACACCGCTCCTATAGATATAGTTTCATAGGCTTAGGGACCTAAACAGATCATCAGGTCTGATGAACAGAGATGAACAGTTTAACTCAGATGACATGCAAAACAGCTATATGAAGAATGCAGAGCCAAGGCCACAAAGTCCAGCTCTCAGGACGCCTGCACCATGTTTGCTTGGCCCCACTTTCTGCTTGTGTGTCATGATACAGGTTTTCATTGCATGCACTTTTTTTCCAAAGAAGGTGTATCTCCTTCTTTGGAGGCTTTCAAGAAGAAGCTGGCTGGGACAGTTTAGGAACAGTGAACCCTGACTTTGTGCAGGCGGTTGGACTTGGTGACTTTTGAAGTGTAATATCCACTCATCTCACAGGAGTGTGGGTCTGTCGCGTTATTCATGCTTGTGCACCCTGTGAGTCAGAGGTCTTGTGGGAAAAACACGTGATCGTGTAAGTAAAGGCACAATCGAAGCATAGGTGGAAAGGGAACCAATGAAGAGAGCACAGGTTGGCTCATTGCTGACAGTGCTTAACTTATGACTGCCTGATTTTCCAACCTGTCTGTCTCCTTTTAACTATAGTCGTTGCATGTAATGGCATGGGTTTTTTCCATTTGTTGGTTAAAAAAGAAAAAATCTGAATATCTCTGGCCCCTCAGGCTGCAGCATCCTGTTGATCAGCAAATCTGAACAATTGAGGCCAACTAATTGGCAAAGTCCGAGCCTTTAGAGGCAGCTCAAAGACCGTGGCCATGTGAGCTGACATTGTAACTGCCTGCAGCGGGAGGTGGTCCACCGCCCTACGGACCAGCCTCAGAAAGGAATGAGCCGTTTTGCAGATGGGTTCACAGATATTTGCTGACGGCAGAGGCATGGCGAGACCCGGAGTCCCAGGCTTCCTTTCTGGGCACCAGTGAAAACAGATACTTCCCCCTGTGCTCGGCACTTCTGCTCCCCCCAGTCTCCTCCATCGCTGGCTCCCGAGTGACGAAGGTGCTTCTGAAAATGTCACTTTTAGACTTTGCTCCAACAAAGTGCTTTAACCGTGTGCACTTTAAGCGTCTGATCAGTCCCAGAGGACTCCTCATGAAAACAAGCATGGGTGTATGGGCTCCCCTTTGCTGGATGCCGACTTAAAAAGAGTTGGATTGATTGATTTCTTCGTTGGCAAACACTTGCGTGCTGCAGGGTGGGCAGGCTGCGCGCTTCCTTAAGGGAGGAACGGGGTGAGGTGCGGGATGGGATGCGGGGAAGGGCTTGGGCTTCTAGCATCAGCAGCTTATCAGTTCTTCAGGCTCGGGTTTGGTTTTGAGGCCTTTTTTGATTGCTGGAAGAGAACAGATCCCAGGAGCGCTGCCGAGACGCCATGGGGGAAGCTGGTTTTGCGGTGTAACGAGATGGAAGAGGAAGAGCTTGCCTGCCATACAGGGCCAGAGATGATTTTGGAGGAGGAAGGAATAATGTTGAACTTATAGAGGATTTGCTGGGAGCCTGGTCCGGCTGTCCAAGCAGGGGATATCATGCAGCATGTCCTAGAGGCACCAGCACCAACCCCAATCCTTGTAATTTTGCATTTAGGCAGGAAGGGCCAGACTCAAAAAGGTATTTAGGTGCCTAAGGTCTCATTGCTCCTACTGATAGCACTGGGGAGCTGGGTGCTGAAATACATTTGAGGATCTTGGCCTGTTTATCTACTTAAAGCAGGCAGACAGGTTCTCAGACTCTAATCCTGCTTCTGCCTTGGCTTGCTCTGTGACCTTGAGCAAGAGCTGTTGTGTTTGCTGCGAAGGGCGGTGGGACTGGTGGAGCACCGAGTCCCAGCAGGAGAGTGGCCTGTGTTCGGTGATGGGATGCAGGAGGCTCAGAGAGGTGCAGAGCCTCCAGGGCAGTGCCGAAGTGGGTGCTACCATGGGATGCGGCGGTGATGGAGGCACGCAAAATGGTGGGCCTGGGGGGTGCTGTGACCAGGGCAGCAAGAGGAGCGGATGATTATGGAAGTGACCTCTAATTTCCATCAGCAAACCAGGCTATGGTAGCAACTCCTGTCTAATCTGGAGAGAAGGGTGAAGCGCGGGAAGGCAGCTGCAGTCATGCAGCTTCCCCAGCAGTAGATCAGGAGGTCTCCAATGGTGGCTGTTGCCTGGATCCCATCGCATCCAGACCAGCTCAAGGGTTGGACGTCACTCTGCAGGTCGGTTTTTGGCTCCCCTCTGAATACCATCTGCCTGCATCCTGCTTTAGCCTGTTCCCACCTGCCCAGTTAAACCACAAGTGGAGCTTCAAGGGCATGGGACCAGTCTAAGATGATGAGGGGAGACCAAGCCTGACACAGGATGGGGCAGGAGGGTGGAGTGATAGCACGACCCCCTGAACTGGGGTGCTGTCTGCTATAAAACAGCCTCTCTTCCTTCCCGTTTCTATCCGGCCCCAGTGGCCTTCCAAGACAGGGACTGTGGGTTCAAGTCCTACCTGAAGCAAAAAGATGATTCGTGCTTCTGTTTCTTCAAGTCCCTCTTTAAGGATCGGGCCAGTGGTACAGCAGGCACTGTGTTTGATTGCAACTCAGGAGGTTTCAGATTTGGCTTGGGCCACAATTAGATATTTTCTTCGGTCGAGCTAGAGAAATACACGTCCAAGAAGCGCTAACCAGAATGATCCTCTCCTGAGCAAGGGGTCAAGCTCCATTGCAGCCCCACTTCTCTGTGTTTTGGTCGTTCTGGAAGGCGTTGGATGCTCTGGGAGCCAAAAACTTCCTCTGAGACCAAAACCAGGCCAACGGCAACAAGAAAAAGACTCTGCCTTAATTCTGTTAAGACGTCAGCAAATGAATGCCTCCTCCCTTCCCCAAATGAATCCTGGACAAAGTTAGTGGATCACGGTTGGGCATGGCCATGGTTGGGCATCAACCATGCAAGGTTTGGTGCTAATGAGAAGTTCTGGGATGATTCGTTATTTGTCCAGGGAGGATGCTAGTAAGTAAAACTTAATGCATCCATAATGCTCCCCCGCCTTTGGTGTCATCCTTTTTCAACCCTTATGGCATGTGTGTGCAGTGTTGCCGGTTTGATTCAGTTCATTACTGAATTAAGCTGCTGTGATGTAATAATCCCTGCTTGGCACCTGTGAGCCATGTATACTTCCCGGGTTAGATTAGTCTGACTATAAGGACCTGCGTGCACCTCTGCAAATTGGGGTTGTGCTGGTAGGGCCTAAAGCTAACGTGACATTCAAGCTGTCTGTGCTGGTAAACTGTTCTGATCTGCACTAACGAGGATCACTTCAAAGCCAACTTTCCGTCCCTTTCGGGGGGTTTACGTGCTGTTGGGTTGGGCCGGCTGAGGGACTCGTGGGAGGATTGGCTTCTTACCCGCCATCCAGGGGGAAGCGTGTGTGGTGGGAAGTGGACAGGGGAGAGCCCGTCTTGGACCCCTCCTTTGAGCTGTTGTGCCTGTAGCTTTGTAATGAGGCCCATTGCTGGAAGAGCAGATGCTCGGAGACCTTGTGGCTTGGCACGAGGTGCCCATTACATGATTCATTAGTGTTATTATTGGGTCAAATCCTGTAGTTCATTTAGACGCCTACCCAGGCAAGTCTCCTTTGCAGCTCCGTGGATCTGATCCTCATTTATGTGAATTCCCCGTAGCCATGTAAAGGGACCTTCGTGTGAAGGCAGGATGCTTACGCTTGCTGGAGAGGCCACTTTGCACCACCAAAGTGGTGTGAAGAGGCTCTTGCGTCAATGGGAATCGGATCGGGTGAGATGAGCCTCCGTGAACACTATGTGACTAGGCCCACAGTGTTGACGAGGTCGTTAAGAATCGCTGATGCTGAATGCAAGAGCTGGAGGCTGCGGTGCGTGGGGTCTGGCACCCTGACGGGGGCAAAGCCGGACTCCTCTCTCTTCCCTTTCGGAGTGAATGTGGCGTTACGATGGGCTCTGGATGAGCAGCTCCTGTGTCCGTCTGGGGGGGCAGGAGCACACGACACGAGATCCCTCTATGATGCTTCTCCTGGTTGGTCATCTCTCGGAGACGCCTGGGACCCCGTTATCCTGCCTGGCCCCAGGTCATGTAGGCCAGTGGCTAGGGGATGGTTATGGTTTACGAGAAAAGGAGAGAAAGCTCTTGCTCCTAAGAGGCCAGATCAGATCAGGCCCCAGATCAGTCGCACTAAGAAATGGTGTTTTTCTGATGCTAACTTCATTCTGGGCTCTGCTGAGCATTGTCCTAATCAAGCAACCATACCAAAGGTCTGGGGGGGGGAGGGCATTTTCCCCCAGGCGTCTCCTGATGCTGTGAAATTTGGCCCTTGGTGCCACATGCACGATACAGGTGTGGATGCAAGGGGTTGCACTGCAGGTGGCATGGTCTTGGAGCTTCCTTAGCCAGCAATTCTGTCAACGCTGCCCCCAAAAGAGACAGACTCAGGTCTCCCTTCCTTAGCCCTGCTGCCTGCGGGGCCCCAGCACCGGAGAGCATGGAAATTTGTTTCTATCGCTGATGATAAATAGCGGAGAGGGCTCCGGATATCCCTTCCCGCTTTCCACCTGTCCCCTGCCTTCCTGATCATTATCCTGCCCATGGCAAAGTGGCCATAAACTAGCACTAAACTAGGGTAACGTGCTCTGCGGGGGGTGCAAATTGCTCCACAAGGTGCAGGGGAAAGGTCGGGGAGAGGAGGACGGGTTAGGCTCAAGGTCTACGGAAAGGCAGCCAGGCAGGAATTGCTCCCACGGATGTTTGCTGCCAGCAGCTGTTAATCTTGTTGTGGTCTGGATGCAGCAATCATACTTAGCGCTCGCCTCCCTGCTGCGTTTGGCAGGTGCGGGGGGCTCTGACGCACTGGGGTTATGTACTAAGCAGAAATGCGTGCTGGGCCCTGGATTTAATGTATAAGCTGGCTCTGATTGCACCTTGCCTAGGGTGGGAGCAGCAAGCCTCACCTGCAACCCCATGCAGAAGTCACCTTGTCCCTTCCCGAAGGCCCCTCGGGGAGCCCCTGCTGCAGGGGGAGATGGGCTGCTTTGTGCAAGGGCCGTCTCCAGCATCCAGAGCTCTGCTGGGGGGCGGGATTGGGATGGGACCAGTGCCAGCCCCAGCATCACCCAGTGGATGTGCCCCTGATGCCCTGGGGAGAGCATACTCTGCACTGCCGCTGTAGCTCAGCCTCCACGTATTGTGCAGCAGAACCATGCCCCTGCACCCATCTAGGACATATGCATAGAGAATATGGGTGGGGGGTGTTCCCCCTTCCTCCGTGACTAGTGCCTGGCACAAGAGGCTCCTGCATGCTGCCTTAGTAATGCCCCTGGGATGATCAGGCTCCTACAGAGACAGGGGAGATCAGAGAATGAGAGAGGGCTTGTTGAAAGCACGGGGTCACCGTTCAGGACTCCTCGGTTCTGCATGGCCACAGGCGACTCGTTTCCCTGCTGTGTGCCTCAGTTTCCCCGTTATAAAAGGAAGGGTTGTAATACTGATCCGAGAGAGGGGGTTCAAGGCTGAGCATCTGCTTGGTCACGGTCGCTCGGTGGTCCCCCGCGGATGGTGGTGCAGACCCAAGGCTCGGGGAGCCGTAGGCGGGTGTGGCGGGATGCCGCGGGCGGAGGCGGAGGCTGTGCATTAAGGATATTTGTTTTGCCTGTTTTGCAGACTTTCAATGTTCTGACTTGCTCTAAGATGAAGGTATGGAAGTTTGCAGCCATTGCCTCGATGCTCCTCAGTTCCATGTTGTCCATTTTAGTTTGTAGAGACATGTTCAACGGAAGCCGGAAATACAGCCCCTCCCCATCCTCGCCGTCATCGCCATCAAGGCCGTCCTCCTCTTCCTCGTTGCCTGCAGGTCAGCGGAGATACCCACGGGCCCTGGAGCAGCATAACTCACTGATCTCTCAATGTAAGCTGCACGCGCCTCGCTGTGACTCTGTTTGTGGGAAGCCGAGGGAAGTCTCCTCCGCGGGCTCTGGGGGAAGAGATCTTGTCTTCTCCCTGGGCCTGGTAAAGGAGGACTAGTGATTAGGTGATGGTGAAATGAGCCACTGAGTCCTTACATCGGTGACAATCTAGCCTGGGCATCTTAGGCCGTTTGGGCTGCGGGCATTTCTCTGCCCCTTGCTCCTCTGAGATCCACCCTACTAGATGCAGAACCTTTCAGATGTATTCCTTCTCTGCGGTTTCCTGCCACCTCCTTATAGCTGGTGATCTGGCCCCTGGTGTGATGTGTTGCATATATATCAGACAGCATGTGATTAAAAAATACCTGCTGCATAAGATCAGAACCAGCATGTTCCCTTTGCACCCGTGCCAGCCAGCTGTGCTCAGCTCCGCTCTGGTCTGCAAAGCAAAGGCATCATCGGAGCGGGTCTGTACCGAGAGGGGAGATTTACAAGGCACACTTAGGAGTTGCTGGAGATTTCCTAAGAGGGGCTCAGCCAGTGAACCAAGAAGGCACGTGGAAGTTTGCTGCTGCCTTTGGGTGAAATATAAAAGTCTGGAGCAGGGCAACGCTTGTTTTGCTGTCTCCTCCATCCCCTCCCGAAACATTTTTAGCAAAAAAAGGCCAATTTGGTGACACCCAAACATCTTGCAAATGTAAATCGATTGCATCCATTCTTTTTTTCCTTTCCTAAGAAAAAACCTGAGCCATGCAAAATGGTCCGTTGCCACAGTCTCCAAGTGAAGGGCTGCAGTTTCCCAGTTTGAAATGACTTTTCACTTCGGAATTTCCTCTCATTTTATTTTTAAAATTTACATCATTTTGGAAAAGCTAAAAAAATGAAACCAAGCTGGCCAGCGTTCCCAAAAGAAAATGTTTCAGCTCCCCAAATATTACTTTTGTCAGATTTTTGGGTCGTTGTGAGTTTTGAAAATACTTGCTTTCCTTCCAAACCAGAATGAAATTGCTTTTGAAATGACCAGTACACTGAAAATCCCATTTTCTGGTCATCCTGTTTTTTTTAAGGAGTTGTTGTTTCTTCAGTCCCGGTTGCTATCCTGCCTGGCCTCACCGAATTCTCATTGAATTAATTACTCTTTCATTTTATTAACAGAGAGCATGACACAATGTTTATCGCAGAGACTTGCAAACCGCAAGGCTTGGGTTCAGCTACAGGATCTGTTTGACAGGATCAGATTGTTTCATTGCCCTGCTCATAGAGTCATAGATGCAAGGGTCGGAGGGGACCTGAACAGATCATCGAGTCCGACCCCCTGCCCTGGGCAGGAAAGAGCGGGGGTCAGATGGTTGTGTTGAACCTGTTGTGTGTGTGCTCCACAGTGCAGGGCTGTGTGGGTTTGTGAGTTATCACGCGTTAGCTGAAAGCTGCTAATAGAAAAGAAAGTTAACTGTAGGCAAAGTTAGCAGCGGAGTAAAAAGGTCGTCTGCCACTTCCTAGTAGAAGACCCTGAGTTCAGTTCCTTAAAACATTGTCAGCTGGACCGAGCCTTGCCATACTTGCTGTCGGCCTTGGGCGGATTTTCTTTGAAAGCTTCACTTTAAAGGGTTTGAGCGTGCCAGGAGCGAGGCTAAGATGAACGTCTTCTAACGTTACAAGGGCTTTTCTGCTTCTCTCAGTGTTCAGAAGAGGTCAGGTATCTCCATGCATTGGAGTAGGGCCTTGAAAGGTAGTCTGCAGAAGCTCTGGGGTCAGAGAAGGGCTTCATCATTTTGGCCCGTTTCACGTTCCTGCTCTGCATAGCCCACCTCTGATTTGAGCTGCGTCCGGACCAGGGGAATGAAGTTTTGGAGAAGGGCCCAATTCAAATCGAATTGAAGTGCGAGGAGAGTCCAGCTCCTTTGGGTACCGTCGCCCTGCATCGGGCAGTGCTGGGAAGCATCCCTGTGAAAGCATGTCCCAGCTACTCGCTCCCCTTTCCCACGTGCTTCAGGCCAAAATGGTCAGGCAGCTGCTTTGTGCGATGTGCCCGGGGCAAGTCCAGCATCGCTCTCAGGCTCGGGAGAGTGGCTGCGTGCCATGTTTCCAGCACGCAGCCCACAGAGAGCAGGAGCGAGTGGGGTGGGGTGGGGTGCGTCTTCATGGCGGTGCTCAGCCCGAGCCATGCCCTTACCATTAGCTCTGAATGCAGAAACAGCCTTGGCTTTGGATCGTGTGGGGTTTGGGGCAGGGATACAGCTTCTGATCCCATGCCGTGCATCAGTTTAACTCCCAGGGGTTATCCGTTCCACACCCCCTGTGCAGATCGGGAGCACGGCCACTGCTTTTCACGGACTTGCTCTAGTGGGAATGAAACTGGAGCCTTTCCAAGCAGAGTCGCTGCTGCTTTAGACAGACGCCTGGGTCAGAACTGGGGCCGTTCATCAACGGTGCAGCGACCCGGACCCCGAGCACTGGGATCCCCAGAGCTCCCGGTTGTGTTGCTTCCCTTTCTGCCCTTGTCCCCATCGCTTGTGACAGCAACAAACCCAGGAGCATGTTTTGCTTGGCCCTGGTCATTTCAGTACATGCTTTTTCATTCCCCTGCTGTCCAAAGTACCTGCAGCTCCTCCCCCTGGGTCTCAGCAGGGCTCTGTGCAGGGCATCTGGAAACCATGAACGTGACAGCAGTTAATTGTATTTTTTCACTAAATATTTGATTTTTAAACATGCACTCGAAGTGCCACGCAATGAGGGCCTGCCTGGGGCTGCTCCAGGCCGTGACTGTGGAGAGGGAAAACAAACAAGACTAAGTGAGCTGCTTGGATGGCAAAGGATCCAGTGGGATCTCTGGAAAGAGCACAGAATTAGCTTTGCAAACACGGAGCTGATCCTTTCAAGCCGAGGAGCTGGAAGAGATGGGGTGAGAAGGAAGGGCATGCCCTGCCAAGCATCCCAGGGTGGTAGGAGGTGAAGGGGGTTGTCTGCTCGCTGGGACCCCCTGGCCCATCGTAGGGATGAGGAAGGCTGCCTGATGCTTTGCTCAGGTTCAGTTTCTGGGTCTCGGTTCTGCCAGCCCTTGTTCGTGGGTTGGAAGTGTAAGGTGGGAGAGAAGGCCACGCGGTATGAACTGGCCTAAAATCCGAAACAGCTGGTGCAATAGTGAGAAATTTTGGCTGGCAGCACCGATCATGCCTATCACCGGCCACCAAGTGCTGCATTCAATAGCAGCAGCCGTCACACACTGTAAAGGGAAGCCAGCTTTGGAAAGGGTGGGACGTGGAAGCAAGCAGCGTATGAGTCAAGCAAAGGGTTCACCGTGGTTTCAGACTGGATCTGCCATTGCGCCCGACTCCCTTTCTCCCAGTGCTTGAACTGGGTTTCCCGTGCAGTCTGGCACTGGAGGAAGCTCAAAGAGGAGGATTTGGCAGAGAAACGTTCTCTAGCAAAGGGACTCGCAGGGCAGACAATGTGGAGCTCTGCCAGCTCACGCAGTTTAATGCCACGGTGCACAGACATCCTTGCATGCATGCCACTGTGTGATGAGTTGGAAACCAAAGCAGAATTGCAGATTTGTTCCTCTGAATCCGGAAAAAGCCTGTCAATGAGCTACATATGCACAGGGAGTCTCCGGGGACGTGTGGAGCAGAAACAAATAGTTCTGATATTATTTACATAGCATAGGACAGCGGCATTTTCTGCAGAAGAACTAGAATAATTAACCACAAAGAGCAAAAGCGGGCCAACCACTAATGACCTTGCCATGGCTTCGCTCCTTGTGACATCTGTGAAACCGTAAGGCTAAGTGAGAGCTAAGAACAAACCCCAGAGACTGGCCCCAGGGGAGCTTTGAAGATCTCCCACCCCCTGGACTCGCCAGGTCTTTTTCAAAGTGTCATTATTATTTTACCCACCACTGAAATTCAGCTTCCTCCGGGTTGGTACTACATAGTAGGCAATACAGACTACAGAATTCAAGCTAAAATTCAGGGTTCCTGCCCTAATTCTTGTAGAAACCAGCCAGAAGTGGCCAAGACTTGAGGTTAACATGGCATCTAAAACCAAGCAGGACCGTTGTCTCATAACCTAGAGTGCCATTTATACTGGCTGTCACTGCTACTGCTGTCTACGGCCTGGAGATCTCCTCCCTAACACAAACCTGGCCTGACGCTGATTAAAAAAAAAAGTTGGAAGTGCTGCAGCTTCAAGCACTGCTGGTGAGTGCTATGGGCTTGTCCGTGCTTAATAATTTATCTGAATCCCTGTGCAGAAGGAAAGCAACAGGTCTAATGTAAACACAGCTCCTTCCATGGGCTTTTTGCTGGCCAGGCTGGCTCCTTTTGGGGAGCTGATTTAAACCCTACCTGAGGAAGCACTGTCTTGCTGTGCTTTGGGGGCTGGGGATATAATAACTGTACCAATGCATCCATCCCCGCAGCCCCTTTCAAGTGCAGACAAGGCCTGGGGCAGCCTCACCTAAAGCATTCCTCTCTGCTGGGCCTCCGCCGCCGGCTCCAAGCGGAGAGCAGCTGTGCCATCTGGAAAGAGCCTGGCTTGCGCAGGCTGCATTTGAAAGCAGGTTTTTAAAGCCTCCTGCTCTGGAGATGAAAGATTTTCCATCCCGCTTCGCTGAGACACTGAAAGCTTCATGCAGACTTTCACTGCATTAAAGAAAATCCTCTGTCCCATCTTGCAGGGAAACCCCCATAACATTGAGCATGCAGTTGCCCATGCTGGTGGCCCCCTGCGCTCTGTCTGGCTGTTCGGGATGGAGATTGGGGCACAAGTCCGTTGCTGCCGCACTGGCCCCCTGCCCTGGAGCAATACAATTCCCAGAGCTTGGACCCCATCCCTGCAGGAGTGGCGTGCACTGAAGCCTGCTGCTTTGGAGCACTAGGGTGCTGACTGGGGGCATTCCCATCCCTCCCGCTCAGGTCCGGCCACTGCTCAGCTTCCTCCAATGAACCTGGTACACAGGAAGAGGAGAGGGGTGATGGAGAGGGGCAACCAGGCCGCCCACCTCCCTTTCACTACTTTCTGCATGACTCTGCTGGTATTTCATCCTCCGTTGCCCCCATAGGCCAGTGGGATGACTTGACCCATAGAAAATAAGTGAATCCCAGCCCCTTTTCCAAATGGCTCCTGCTAATGAGTGACTGGGAACGGACATTGGAATCAGATGTGGGTTCCCCCCTCTCCCCTTTGCATGCGTCCCCTCCCCGAGGACCTGGCACCATAATCTGGCTACGGGATGATTTACGAGTGTTCAAGGACACCGTGCACATCATAAAGCCCAGGCTGCACAAAGCCTGGGGTCTCCAGCTCCTCACAAAGAGCATCCACCTGGATGGCTGCTGGTTGCTTGATATGTGTTAGGAGGTTTGCAACTTGTTCACTGGGACTCTGACCCTGTCTGGATTTGGGACTGCGAGTGACTGTCTGCTTAGGATCTCTTTCTTGGAGACACGTGCTAGGTCAGTTCCAGACTCTTGGAGGGGAGGTCAGGCTGCGTGGCCAGAAGCTCTGGCCCTGTGTTGTACAGGAGAGAATCAGACTCAATGGCCTTAACGTCCTGTTTGCTCTTCAAAATACTGGTGACTCTGTGAAGGCCACAGTTCAAATGGCTCCATAGGCAGGGCCCAAGACCATTGACATGGGATTGCTTAATCCATTTATTACAACTGGCGATTAATTCCAGCCCTAGCGTCTAAGGCCTTGGGCTACTGTGTTGAGCAATGCTGCTATCCTAGTTAAATGGAGTGAATGGGATGAGAGAAAGGGATGAGCGCAGCTTGAGTTGGGGCTAAAACTTCACTGAAGCCGGCTTGCTGCAAGGCTGGCTGGCAGGGCACGAGCCCATCGGGATCAGGCTCGTGTGGCGTCGGACTCGATGATCTGCTAAGGTCCTTTCCGACCCAAACGTCTGTGAATCAATCGGCAAAGGGAAAATGACAGATGGGCGATTATTTCTTTTTAATGAAAGTTTACGGTTTGTTGTAGGACCTGCTGAAAGCTGTAGAGGCTTCCAAAATCTCTGGGTTGATTTCCTTGTGCCCATAATTGTCTCCTGGTCTGATCACAAACCCTTGCTTTTTCCTGGCTGGGGGAATGCGGGGTAATACGATCGACAGCACCTCAAGGTGTGTCTGCACGACATCCCCGGTGTTTCCGGGAAGTGCCTGCTCCGGCACATCCCGCCCAGCTGCTCCTGCTGCACGCACGCCCAACCCAGAAACAAAGCAGCGAGACTGCCTGGGGTGGTCTCAGCTCTCAAGCGTGCTAGCTGAGAGTTCAAAAGCAGGGGTGGGAGCATCTTCAGAGTGGCTTTCCCACCTCATTTAGGGTTTAGCCCATGCTAAGGAGGAGCACGGGGATAGGTTGTGCTGGACAGTGGTGCTCTCGGGGAGTTCTGGGAGCGTGGTGTTGATGCACAAGTGATTTAGGAGCCTGCACCCCATCATGTGTGCAACTCAGTGACTTTCAGAAAGCTCACTCCAGGCAACAGAGATACCCAGGGCTGAGGTTTTAAATGCTTCTCGCCTCCTGGGGCTCCCCCACTAACAGCTTGTCCCCTTTTGTTGCAGACAGCACCTTGTTCGAAAGCTACACCGAAGGCGAAGTCCGCCAGCTGATCTCCGCGCTGGTGGAGAAGTACAGCCAGTCGATGAACTCCGGGGGGCACGAGCTGGCGCTTTTCCCCAAACCGGGGAACCGTATGAAGCGGGCCCGAGCCCGGCACAAACCCTGCGCCCTCAAGGAGCTGGAGGTGAGTGTCAGCGAGCTGGGCCTGGGCTTCATGTCCGACGAGATCGTGCTGTTTCGCTACTGCAGCGGCACGTGCAACGCGCCCGGCCAGAACTACGACATCTCCCTGCAGAACATGAGGAGCAAGAAGAAGATCAAGAAGGAGAAAGTGAGGGCCAGGCCGTGCTGCCGGCCCCTCTCCTACGATGACGAGGTCTCTTTCCTGGACAACAACAACAGGTACCACACCGTCAACAAGCTGTCGGCCAAGGAGTGCGGCTGCGTGTGAAGCAGGGAAAGGGATCCCGCGAAGTTTGATGTCCGTAAGGCAGCATCAGGAGGTCGAGAGCTCAAGGTCCTGGCCAAAGGGCTATTGCTGCGACCAGCTCCGGGCTCCGAGCAGCCAAGAAGGCAACTGGTGACATGCCTGCCTCGGGTCTGCAGTCAGACTCCAGGGGCAGCCGGGAAACTCTTGATGCTGGGTTGTGTCCTGCAGCCGACCCCCCTTGACAGGAGATCAAGGAGCCTTTCACCACATTTGCAGATGCCTCCGGATAGGCTGGTGTCCACGGGCCCGTGCGTTGCGAGAAGAAGGGGGCGAGCAAACGGAGAGGTGCAAGGAAATGCTTGCCGCTTTCCTCCAGGGGTGCAGGCATCAAGTCGCACCAACCTGGCGTCCACATGTGCTTGGATGCCTTTTCCCTTTCTTTTTTTTGCACAGTGGGTTGAGCAGGAAAGCACAGCTGGCTCATTATTTCCGAGTCCAAAAGAGGGCAGTTGTCTTCACCTCCATGTGCCATTTCTGGCCGGCCCTGAGCTGCAGTCCAGTCCGAAAGAAGGACTTGGGTCATCGTCCACATTCCTAACCGTGTGAAAACTGAGGAATTTCAAATCACTCTTAGGGCTGAAAGGTACCCCGCCATGCACACACACGCCAAGACCGATGGAGAATCATGCCCGGGCGTGGGATTCACATGGATGTGGAACCTTTTCAATGTAGGGATAAATGACTGAACCATCAGGAAACCTTGTTTTATATCTTGAATTCCTATCTGATTGTTATTTTATCATACACATACAGTATATTCATGATCTGTACATGTACAGGAAATATATATATAGATATAGATATAAATATTGGTGGAGTTTGCAGAATTACAGAATGATATCATTCCTTCCAAGCCATGATAAGGTCAGTTAAAAACTATTGCATGTTTCTGCTCCACCTCTCACTCGTGCCATTCATTTGGGGCATGGCGGGGATCCTTATACATCACCCCCGCCCCCCAGCCTGGTTGCTTGACTGGAGAAAGGAGGGTGCAGGGGTGGGTTACACTCAGGCATTGGGCACTGGTGTGATTATCCATTTTAGCCTGAAAATTGCAGTGCAGCCTTAGTGTTCACACAAATGGGGCATCCTGAGCTGGTAAGCAGCCCTGAAAAAAATCACAGCTGCACAAACCAGCCACCTCTTTGTTCAGGATGCTGCACTGGGGCACGGGCTCATCGAGAAGGAAGTTGCAGCTACCCCTGGTCCTACTGCTTTTGTGCAGCTGTTTCATGCTGCTGAGATAAACCTCTGTGCCACTTCTCGGACTGGCTTTCAAGGGGCACATCTGTAGCAGAATCGCTGGCCCCTCCACTCCAGCGCTGTCCCAAAGCCCCCTGCGCAGTAAGGCTTGGATTTTCAAGGGAGTTCAATGGCTTGTCTGATATTATTGGAAAGGTACCGCTACATTGGTGTGCATCCCATTATATGGTATAAGGATGCTTAGACCAGCCTGGAGACAGGGCTAAGTAATAGCTGTGTAAAACACCATTAGAGCAGTGTCCACACTAGGGTTTGCGTTGGTATAGATAGAGTTGGCAGGGGGGAAATCACACCTGTGAATGAAATGGTTATACCGCTCCAAAATCTGTGTGGGCTGAGAGGCTCCAAACTGCTTTGGAAAGTCCCATTCAATTGATCTTAGCACCTGGCTCCCTTGGAAATCCCTGGGGTAAAGGCTAAGCCCCAGCTTCCGCTTGGCTTCTCGGAGCACAGTGGCTGCTCCAGCTGTGGCTGTCCGTTGAAAGGGAAAAAGGAGATCCTTGGCATTCATACACCACTTTACCTCAGTTGTGTTTTTTTTGGGTTTTTGATGGACAAATGTTTTGTGGTTCTCTCCTTTACCTTGATCCAGGTCCCAATGAGTCTCTTGGGTGTTGGGTTGGCTCCTAAAAACCTTGCTATCCTTTCTCACTGCTCATCCTGCGACTGCCTCCTTCAATTTGCTCACCCATTGCAGTGGCTTATTTCTCACCTTTTCCCCCTCTGCTTTAGTCTTACGGCTCCCAATAACCTAACATTAACTGGATTGACTCTCCATTTCTTCCACTGCTGCTGTTGTCAGTCGGCCACTTCGTGCGGCTGGGGCTTCCCCGAGTTCACCTTGTAAAAAGATCCAGAAATATTTTGGTGTCTGAGAAGTGTGTGTCTGTAAGGACACCTTTTCAGGCTGGAGATGCTTTTGGCCGTGACATTGTGGAAGACCACGGCAATACAATTAGGACTGCATCTGCATCCTAGTAGTTGAGTGACGGAGCATAAAAGGTTGGGCTCCCACAGATTTTGGGGGAGTGCACCTCTGCCAAGGCCAAAATCCAGAACAGATTTAAGAACCCAACTGACAACAGCCTTTGCAACAGGAAATGCTCATCAAACTCGCATGTATTGAAGGCTTAGAGCTGTGCAACCAGTTGACAAAAGGGGTACGAATGAATGCTGTGAGCTGGGCATGTTTGTCGATAGGTTAGGTTCCTTTCCTCCAAGAACTTGGGTCTTATTTTCCCGGTGGCAGGATGTGAGTAATTCCCATTGACTTCAGCAGAGCAGAGAGTAATTCCTATCAACTCCAAGAGGGCCGTGTAGTTTGTCTCATGCCTGCAGGAAGAATCGGGCCCTTTTCAGCTAAGGTTACCATTTACAGCACTGTCACTGCTGTTTACTCTGTGGAGAAATAAATGAGACCACAGACTTTTGCATTCTCTGAACAGGCTATATTTGTCGCCTGGAATAGATGGTTTTCTCCCCTTGGCTCTTTTCCCAGCTCAGGCAAACCATAAACAGAAGGAGAATATTGGTGTCATGTACTGGGCATTAACAAAGACAATGGAAAGCGAACAGGCCTGGAATGATTTGATTGCTGTTGACTTCTATCCCTTTTATCCAGTTGTAGGCCAGACTTTGATCCTGGCTACACCCAGCGTAAATCTGGAATGACTCGGCGTTGGGAGAGGTGAGAGCAGGATCTGAACGTATGTCTTTATTTCTCTCGGGAGGGCATAACAATCAGGGGGGATGAATGATTTTATGTATGACCTTGCTGAAACCCTCTCTTAGTAAAGTGAATTAGCAGGTATGGCTGGGATTGCAAAGCGGCCCAAGGGAGGGAAGCACCCGGCTGCCACAGAAATTCAAGAATTGGCCCTTCTATCTGAAAACCCCCTAGTCCCTAATGGGAATAGTAACCCAAACACTTCCTGTGTGTATCTCCAGCAAGACATGAAAAATGTAATGTGGAGAGCAAATAGCCTAGATTTCTGACCTCTGGAAAAGGTCAGGCTTTTTTTAATCGGATCCAAAAGCCGCTCTTAGCCGAGTGGAGCCAAGATGTATCAAAGCAATATAAACACCGTCGTTCAGCCAGGCTTGCCTCTCATGCACCCTGCTTCCATCTGAAAGCAGCCTGTAATCCAGATTCTTACCCTCACCTTTGAAAGCAGAGCCCAGATGTAGAAACTGGCAGTCGGAGAAGGGAATAAAGTCCATCTGTTGGGTATTACATGCATGTAAAGCCTCTGGTCAGCTTGCAAAAGGCAGCTGCTTTAGAGCACTTGACTTCTACCTGGTTCACACATGCCGAGTTGTACGGACCTCGGCTAATGCCACATCAGGGACATGACCACGCAGAACAAGAGGTGCTGCTAACACGAGCCTGGTCTGCTGCCAGCTCAGAAATGATAGGGGGCATGTTGGAAAATCCCAGTGGCTTTAGCCGGCTGGGTCCCATCTCTCAATGCGAGCTGCACCTTATAACTCAACCCGTGGTTTCAAGGTGGAGTCCCACTCTCTGGGCCCTGACACCAATAGGAGCCTGTTGCTGTTAGTGGAGTTCCTCCAGTTTTGTTTCAGATCCTATGTCTTCTCCGCTGGTTTTTGTTTAGTACCACGTGCCAAGTCCTTTGACTTACCCTGGGCGGCTCCAGTGGGTTAAAGTCTCCGCTAACACCAGTACAAATCAGGAATAACTGTGTGGAAGTCACTGGAGTTACAATGGAGTACAGAAGTGGGCTAAGTGAATGGAGAATTCAGTCCACTGACTTCACAGAGATTGCCTGGGGTACAAGGCAGCTCAGCCTCTGACCTATTTGATGGAAATATCAAAGATACAAATGATGTTTACAGCTGTGACGGAGATGAAGCGCTTGCCAGAGTCAGTAAAGGGTGACATTTTACATCTGGCAGTGACCCGACGCTCTAAAACCAGCGGTTGCAGTACCAGGCCGTTGTGTGCGGCTCTCGGCTACGAGTAAACAGATTAGATAAACTCTGGGCATACTACGGTTTGGCAAGCCTTGTGCTCTGTGACACAGCCCCAGGGAGGAACAGCGTTAATTCTTCCTGTTTTCATTCCCCGGAGGCATGCAGGAAAATGCACCATAATGAAAAAAATATTGTGAGCAGGAGGGCTGATGCCCAGTAGGAGAGCTGGCCAAAACGGTTGTGAGCAGTCCTTCAAACTCGAAATAGCTCTTTGTTTTCCCCACGTTGGTACCACCCTGGTGTTCCAGCTGCTAAGCAGGGTTGTATTTAGGAGCCGGGGTTTGCTCTCCGAACTGGCTCCTCTTCAGAGACCTGTATTTGCTTCTGACCCAGCGTAGCTCTGACCTGAGTTTTTGCTCTTCGGTGTTTGTCGTTTTGTAGCTGTCGTTCTCCCGTTTCGGAGAAAAGAAGTGGCTCTCCAATGAAGGAGAAGAAACAGTGTCGTGTGAGTTAGACCGCTCATCCCAAATGAGACGTGAAAGGTTGAAGCCAACAGTTGGTGAAGAGCCTTTGTGAGCTGTGACTTACTTGTAGTTTGGCCTGGGGGCAGAACTGGGACACCCGGGTCCAATTTGTATCCATGCTGTTGTCCTGTCCCAGGACCGCGGGATAACGTCTCACCCTCTCTGGTCTCAGTTTCCCAATCTGAAATTTAGGATAATGCCCATGATTGCAATGGTTTGGGGGCTTAAGTGCCCTCTTCAAAGCTACAGAAGACAGTGGGAGTATTTCCATTGATTTAAATGTGTATGATATCAGGCCTGCAAAAGGTGACCTCCAGTAAAAGCAAATCCTTGCCAATAGCAAATGCAAATCTGTCTTTCATGAAGAGAAGGAAAAGGCCAAATCTGACAGATTGGATTTGATGGATGTATTTTCTACCTATTTAATTACATTGTACTTTATTGTTTCCAAGCATTGTTTGTAACCCTGCAGCTAGGCGGGGATGGTAGATGGCATAACATTAAACTTAAGAGCTGGGATCGTAGCGCATTCAATTTACAAGAGATAAGAGGCTCATTCTTCTGACTTAAAAAAAAACCTAATAATAATAAATGGTCTCTTGAGCGCTCGGCTCCTTTCCAATTCTGATTCCACTATAAAAGTAAAATTAATTTTGTTGCCGAAGCCTCCAGTAAAATAAGAAATAAAGCGAATGTGTTGCAGAAGTAGTACAGGGCACAACGCAGGACTCCAGGAATAAGGAGCCTATTGGTTTGTGTTACTTCTTGGAAGAGCTGGTTTGAGGTGCTCCTGCCCAGTTCATTAGCTGAGGAGTCAACCCGTTAAATAATTCCCAAGCTGCTGCATCCATGCCGAATCAGCACTCGTTTGTGTGTGCTTTCAGGACTTGTGGAGCATATCCCATGGATCTTCCCCAACGTGAGAACTTGGCACGCGGGAGAAAGTCTGGGAAGGCATTGGTGCCAGGGTCAGCACCCTTGGATCTGGTCCGCAGGTGTGGGGCTTCAATGGCATTTTGTCACAGAGGGCTTTGACTGCGAGTGTTTTCCCCAAGCCACTGAAGAGACGGGCAGCAGCAGCATCTGGGATCTAGCACCCATCTGCCCATCGGCTTCTGACCCAGGGTGGCTTGTTCCTACAGCTTAAAAAGATGGCATTCCCAGCACTAGAGGCTTATCAGTGTTGGACACAGGCATCCTGCTGGCATCCTTTGACCCCAGCTGATTTCCTGCCCGTGGAGCAGGGGGCAAGACTCAATCTCCCGAGGTCCCTTCCAGCCCTAACGTCTATGAAATCCATATTGCAGATATAAGCAGCTATCAACTGTTAATTTTAGCCTATACCCAAGTGGCACGTCAGCCAATTCAAGCTCCAAGTACCGTTACATCCAAGTGGAGGATGCTTATGATGACACTTATGCCTTGTGCGTCCAGGGCTTGAGTTGCAACTGTAGACTTATCACTGGAGTTAATTTTTTCAATGAAGACAATCCTTCACGATCTGGTCCTGCAGAGATTGACTATAGGAGTGAATGGGAACTTGGAGTTGCGTTGGGTTGGCATGATTTGGCCAGTCATTGCCTGTGCCTCTGTCTTCAGATGCCCAACTTGATATGCCTTCAAGAGGCCTGATCTCCAGAAAGCCCTGGGCTCCATGTCCTCTGAAGTCAGGGACTTTAAGTGTCTCCAGTTGCGTATTTGTGATCAGTAGTCCTTAGTCTTGGCCTCTTGAGCTTGATTTTGAAGCCAGTGTAATACTCGTGTAAATGGGGTTTCTTAGAGGATGGTGGCTTTAATTCAGCTACGTTGGTTCATTTTGTTCTTTCTTGATGCGGCTATGCACGCTGATACTAAAGCAGAGGTCTAACTGCAGCTCACCGAGGAGCACCTGTCAGAGGCATCCTTCGGTGCCGCTCTGTAGTGGCTCTGACTGTTGTAGGCCCGACGGCGGAGTTGGAACAATCCCCGGTTTTAGTCCTGTCCTCCGTAGGGAATGCAAGATCGGGGCTGTAAGGGAAGGACCACTGAAAGGAAACTAATGTGGGCACATGCACGGGTCCTGCTGCGGCTCTGAGGAGCATGTGAAGAAGACAGGGAAGAGTTGAGGTGAGGAGTGTGCTTGGACCTTTGCATTGTGGAGCGTTGCCTGTCTAGATGAGTTTCACGTCAGAGGTTGGAGCAGTGCTCCTGAAGATGCAGGGAAACCTTCCCCCAAGCAAAACTCAGTCTGATTCAGGCTAGGAGATGAAGAGAGCAGAGACTTTAACTCGCTTCTGCTCATTCACTTCTATTTGAAGTATTTACATTGCTCCTAAAATATCCCCCCCTCTTCCTTCCTTCCTTCCTTACGGTCTCTACTTATGGCCACTTTCTGTGCGTGGTGCTCCTTTGGGCTGCTAGGCAGTTGTTGGGTTTCAACCTAGTGGAGCTTGCATTTCAAGGAGCGGTGCCAGCAAGCAGAAGTGGGGGTGGAGGGTTGTTCCTTGGCTACACTGGACCAAATCCCAACCTCGGATGTGCGTGACCGAAGGCAGGATCGGGCCATGGCGCTCACAATCCATTAGCACAGTGCTTTGAGATCCGCCTGGATGGCAGGAGCTGTTTACATGGAAGATGATTGAGGCAGGAGGCCTTGCCAAGGGAAAGGGAATGTGAATTATGCAGAGCTTCAAGACGGATCCATTAGCTCAAAGCTCCAGCTGCGCCATTCGCTGCGGCTTTCTGACAATCGAGGCTGCTTTCAGCCTCTTGAAGCTGATTAAAATGTTCCGATATTTCCTAATGTCCAATAAAGTCTTTGAAACTACTGCGGAGTGTCGTGTCGTTCTGGCTGCCAACCTGCTCCAGCCTTGGATGGATGTCAGGGCGATTCCACATGGCGTTTGCCGGCAGGGTGTCTGTTAGCATAACCCCATTCCAGACATCCCTGGGTCTACGAGCACGTGAAGCAAAGGCTGCATTGTCCGTGGAGAACCACAAAATGAGTCAGTAGCACAGCAGAGGGCACTCAAACCCCTGAGCTCTGGGATCAGGCCTTCTAGTAGGAAGCCGACTGGCAATTAGCACTGCAGGACGCTAGCCTCTCGAAATGCATGCTTTCTTCCCACACTGTATTCTGCCACAACGCACTGCAGCAGAACGGCCTCTCTGCTATTTGCGCTCAAGCAGTTTTCCGCTGCTCTGATCTATGCAAGGGCCTCGAGGTAGGAGCATGTCACAGTTCCCCCCACAACTCGAAGGCTTTTTACACGACGGGAGTGGTGCAAAAAGATCTGGGTGCAAGTGAGAACCAGGCTCCTTGGACAGTCCATTACACCAGTGCAAAGTGCGTGCATAAACGGGATCGTTCCGGCTGGGGACCCTTCTGCACTCCTTTTGCCATGGTGTAATAGTTACTTACGGTCCCGGCCGGTGCAGAATTAGGCCTCACAATATGGTTGTACTAGTGCAACACTGAGATCAATATTGGCTTTTTATGTTCCCAGGGGTGGCGGGGGAAATGCCTCCTCTTGGGTTTTTTTCTTCGCACCCCAGGCTGCCAAACTGTATGCAAATACTACTACTTCCTTGCACCTCCTTGAGCATGTCTGATAAATGCAGCAGATGTGGTCCTTGTGTGGATCTGACTGTTACACATTGGGTTTCTGAATGTAAACCTCCCTCCCTTTGCTACTAGATTAGTTGGAAAGATAATCCTCTGTCACCAGAGGATGGATTTTAATGTGTGCATCTCTCCCTGTCCTGTTTGGGGCCATTTTACAGATGAAATACGAGTCTCTGTTTTGTGTTGCATCATGTTGTTGCTCAATTGGTGACACTCTTCGTGCTCCTCCGTTGCTTGCACACTTCAATGTGTTTCTAATAGAGTCATGCTCTAATGGTTTGCTGATGCTTTCCATGTCTACATTGCTGTGTCAGTGGCAATAAGACATGTAGCCCATCATAAAAGCGCTTAAATTACAGCAAGGGCAAAAGGATGGAGCGGTCTCTCCATGAAAGCTGCACCAAAACCTGTCATCTGGCTCTTTGCACATTATCACGTGCACTATTTATTGTTAAGCATAATAAACAATGGATAACATCTGTTGGGCTTTTTTTCCCCCCCTGCACCATACATCTCCGTGTGCTGCCGATCTGCATTCGCTGAATACATCCCCTGTCAACAAAGGGTGACAAAAAGATTTCATAGCGTTCGAAAAAATGATGAGCTTTGGAAAAACGATGATGCATGGGGGTGGTTGAAAAAAAACCAAAAAACCCCAGCAGTTGTGATCACGTTTTGTTGCATCGTTTTATTTTCTTCTGTCTGATTGTGAGCTGCAACATAAGTCACTGCCTTTTACACAGAAATGGGTTAATGCAGACATGGCACCAAGACGGTGGCTGTGATGCCCCTGTTTAAACCTGCAGGATTTCCATTAGCCAAAATGGAGTCACTCCTGATCTGTTCTGGCCTGTGCGAGAGGGACTATGCCCAATATTGTTCCAATTACATGAAACCATTGGGAAATGTGTGTTTCCAAGTTTAAATAAGTCTGGAAACTTTCTGGTAAGGAAACATTTTGCCCTAATTTATTAAGACATTATTTTTAGGGGAAAAAAAATCACTGTTCTGTTCATAAACAGGGTTACTGCTGAACTGGTGGTTCAGCGAGGAGTTAAACGGCAGTCTCCGTATAAAATAGGAGAGCAACTTCAAATGAATTGAAAGAAACAGGATGGGAGTGGAAAACAATATTTCATTTCTTTTTGTACGTTCCACATAATGGAGGTCTTTTACTGAGTTCTTCTGAGTACCGATGATTTAGTCTTCTGCGCTGGTCTAATTCATCTGTTAAAAACCGCTTCTATTCCGGCATTGTTGGGCTCGAATGACCGACTACAAGAAGTTGATGCAATGCATCTATATTTTAGATAATCTCTATTTATTCAAAGTAACTTATGTTATTTATTTAGATGCCATAGTGTGCAGTCTACATAATGCATTCTTTCTTTTTTTTTTTTCCTTTTATTTATTGAGCAAAATGGTGCCAAGTGCAGTTTACATTTATTACAGTCTATCATTTATTCTGAACATTGGGGGAAAATGCAGTATGAGCTTTTTTTAAAAAAACAAAACAAAACATAAACCTGGGTGTGATGCTGTTACATACTCAAGATAAGGTGAAAATAAACTAAGGATTGTATTGATTTCTGTCCGGTTATTTTGTTTCATTTGTGCCTCTGAATAATCGGTATCAAAAGGATGCCGCAATCAGTGCCTTTTTGTTTTAATATTAATGTTGCATCCACTAGAAAACCAAGTACACTTTTACCCCTCCATGATGGCACCTGTCATTTGTACTCACTTCTCCTGCCTTGCCCCATCCCATACGAAATGCAGGAGAAAAAAACGAGGTTATAATTTGTAATGAGTTTATATTTGTAATGAGGTTATGTAATATAATATAATATAATATAATATAATGTAATATAATATAAGCAAATTTGTAGTGAGGTTCTAATGTGTAGCTGTGTTTAAGTATTCTTCTCGTTATTTCGATTTCTCATTCAGTGACCGGTCCCTTAGTCATCCCTCTCGGTAGGGGTGGTCTCTTCCTGGAGGAAGGACACAGAACTGGGAGCCAGGACTTTGGCACTGACTTGCCAAAGGTTACACCGCAAATTGTGTCACTTAACCTTTCCATCCTGCTATTTCTAAAGAAATAAAGAAAGGGTAAGGTATCACCAAAGAAAGGGTAAGGGGAATCCTTCTTTGAGAATTCTTTGGTACCCCTGGATGAACGTGAACTATGAGCCACCAATGTGCCCTTGTTGCCAAGAAGGCTAACGGCATACTGAGCTGCATCGGTAGGAGCGCTGCCAACAGATGGAGGGAAGTGATTCTTCCCCTCTATTCAGCACTGGTGAGGCCACATCTGGAGCACTGTGTCCAGGTTTGGGCCCCCCACTACAGAAAGGATGTGGACACATTGTAGAGGGTCCAGTGGAGGGTCCAGTGGAGGGCTGGGAGATATGACATAAGAGGATAGGCTGAGGGAACTGGGTTTAGTTAGTCTGGAGAAGAGAAGACTGAGAGGGGATTGAATAGCAGCCTTCAACTCCCTTCCGGGGGGTGCAAAGAGGATGGAGCTGGGCTGTTCTCAGTGGGGGCAAATGATGAACAGGGAGCAATGGGCTCAAGTTGCAGCAAAGGAGGTTTAGGTTGGATATTAGGATGGATTTTCTCACTAGGAGGGTGGTGAAATACTGGAACAGGCTCCCCACAGAGGCGGTGGAAGCTCCAGCCTTGGAGGTTTTTAAGACCTGGCTTGACAAAGCTTTGGCTGGGATGATGTAGTTATGTTTGGTCCTGCTTGGAGCAGGGGGTTGGATTAGATGTGACCCCCTGAGGTCCCTTCGACCCTCATTTTCTATGAGTCTATGAAAAGTACTAAATACTTTGGGATTAGAAATAATACCCTATGATATTCATGAATATGCTTTACCTTTTGGAGGTCTTGGAAATCCCACAATCTGTTGTTAGGTAAACTCTTAAGGACGAGCTTTCCATATTTTCGGTAAAAAATTAAATTAGGCACTTAAAATCTACTCTTAGCATCATTAAATGGAAGTATCTTGGTTTACAAAAGTGTGCAGCCCCTGCAGCTCTTAACGGATGTCAGTGAGATTTGTGAATGTTTGGCACTTGGGACAGTCTGTATTTTTAATCTGATCATCAGAGAAGCTGGCAGCCCAGTGTAATGAGCAGGAATGTGAGAACAGATCTCGAAGCAGTTTCCAACGGGGCATTATTCAAAAGCACTGGGCGCAGGCAGTAGCTTCGCTCAACTCCCACTGAATCAATGGAAGCCATCCCACTCCCTGCCCCTGAAAATTCATCCAGAGATGCCCACACTTTCAAAAGGTAGCGTCAGTCCCTCCATCCCAGCCAAACTGTTTGATCATAAGGATCCTTTTTCATGATCAAGATGCTTAGAGTAAGGAAAAACCCCTCTTTCCATTCAGATAGTGGTGCTGAACATTTCATCAGACAGGAGGTTTCTTTTGCCAGTGTCGTTCGCAGTCCCAACAGTTCATTGTCTGAAGCACATGTCCTTGTGGCTTCATTTGGCATCAAGATCATCTGAGCTGTTCTTTGGTTACCTCTGGATAGGGTCAAGAGGGAAAGCACACGAGCAGACTTATACAAGCATCATTTGTCTTCTTACACTATGAGTTATGTTGAGGCTTCTTCCACACCGCAAAGACCAACTTGAGTTACTGCAGCAGCAACCATGAGGATGCGATCGTCTGTTTGTGGCTAGGACCCCTGGCTTATATCCCGACGGTCTTTGAGCTGCTCTTTGCATTCCTTTTTCAGAGACTTGTTAAAGAACGGGCCTGTCCTTGTGGACGCAGAGGAAATAAGGGACTGCAGGACTGTCGGCATGTAAGTGGTAAAGCCTGTGTCCTCACTTCAAAGCAGGAGGGTTAGCTGCCCAAGTGAAAGCCCTATCTGGTTAGCTTAACCCAGGCTGAAAACACCATCCAACCCAGGTGAGAGGCTTAGTGTAGAGGTTGGAGGAGGTTAAAAACCAAACCCAGGTAAGACCCTGAATTAGCCTTGCAGCAGAAACATGCCCTGGATACATCACCAGGGCAGCTGCTGGCTTTCACTTGAGCTGTCTTTAGGGTCTAGGACAGACAATTGCATAAACCGGTTTAACCCAAATCAGTTAAGCCTGATACTACATCCAACCAGGTCTATCTCAAACCAGTTTCAGCCATTTTCAAACCGGTTGCGGTGCACTGAACATCTGTTCTGTTACAGGTTTAAACCCATTTCCGATCACTGAAACCGGAACGTCTGTCCCTAACCTAGCTGTCTTCCCTCGCCCTGAAGAAGCAGTGGAAAAATGTTCAAATCAAGGTGTTGGACTTCAAATGTGCCCTGTACCCACCCCCAGGAGTGGCACAAACCAGCGATTGCACTCAGAGCAAGCATCAAGCTCTTGTCTCTGTACTGCTGGGTGAAGGCAACTCTCAGGAGCTCTGCTTCCTAGGCAGCACTTAATCCAGGGTCATGTCAGTGGTGCATTATCTTTGTAGGAGGCAAATTTTCCCTTGAGATCACAAAAAAGTCCCTGCACAGCTGGGGAAGTACTGAGCATCCAGAACGCACATTTTGACTCTACAACGCTTTCAGTAGCAAGCAGCAAGCCCCTGCCGACTGCAGTCAACTGAACCCAAATCCATGGATTTTAGTAATTGCTCTTCTCCAACATAGATTTATGGCAGGTTGAGCTACTGAGGTAAATGCCTTATTCCTTCCCCTTCCCAAAAAACACTTCTGATTTAGTCATCCCTGGGGACTGAATGCAAAACATCTGGATCTAATGCTAATTTGTCCTCAGGACTGGGTTGATTTTAATGAACTTTTGTTTAAGAATGAAAAAATCACTGTGTTTTGATAAGGTCAGAGTGGAACTTTCCCATTTTTCATTTGGAAATAACTTTTTTCCTGAAGAAATTAATTTTGGTTTCTACTCTAGATTCTACTTTTTTTTTTTAAATTGGAAGCGAAACAAGACGTTTCCATTTCATCGAAGCAAAGAGAGGCTCCAAGGCGAAATGAAGCTCTTCAACAATGTCATCTGGTGAGACATTTCAGAAAGTCAACCTTTCATGTGGCTTTAGAACAAAGACACGTTTCGGCAGTGTCCTGCAAAACGGGCGGTTGACCAATATGATGCTAGCCGTTACACATCGCTCCCGCAATGGAAATAGCTGGAATGGCACAACATCCGTACAGAAAGCTGGTTTTAGGATGATTTACAAGGGGTAATTAAGCAATCAACAGATAATGAATTTACAGCACAGTATTGGGCATTAAATCCCCATGTGGACACCATTAATGCAGAACAAATGGAGCCATTTGCTGTGCACTTTCACAGTGGAGTGAGCACAAAAGCACCCATTGCTACAGAATGGGACTAGTGAGGAGTAGCTCGTGTACATTTAATCCACAATAATTTTACTGATCACTAACTTCTTCATCTAAACAAGACATAAGTCACTTGGGTGCTCTTGAAATTGTTACCGTAAGCCAGTTAGCCTGTGTTATGCCATGATCCCATCTATCTCCTTCCTGCGGAGGTGAGTTAATTTATTGTCGGTCCAAAACTAGACAGCAGCTCCACTGAAAGGAGAGATAAGAAATCTTCCTGGGCTGGTTTTGCAGATAGGAAGCCTTCTTGCAGCCGCCAGCTAAACTGTGGGCAGGGCAGCGGAGGAATGATTGAATAATTTTTTTTTTTTAAACTTTAGGACCAGGAAGATTTATAGAGATTTGGGGAATGGAAAAAGGTCTGTTTACATCTCCCCTTGTGCCACCCAGATTCCTGACAGCAGCGGCCGGCATGAGGGGATTCAAACACTCACATTTGAGGCTACACTCTGTAAATATTTTATGAACCATCTTTCGAGACTCATAAATCTTTGCGTGTGTGTGTGTCTGAAACTAAGAGGTGGGGGAAAGGCTGCGGTCTCCTTGCCAGGCTATGTCAAAAAGAAGGGTGGGAAGAGGGAACTTTATTTTTAATGACCAAATCAGAAATGGTCGATGGAAAATATGAGTCTTGCACGAGTTTTCAAATAATAGTCACCGTGGTGAGAGGTTAGGACAACAGATCCCAAACTGGACCACAGCCCAAGGATGCTCTGCGAGGCTTCCCCCTCCCTTGTCCCCACTAGGGCCAGGAATCGACCCTCGGCGTTCATGGTGGCAATGTCTACACAGCCGCGTCAGGCAAGAGAGGTTGGCTACCAATGAGCTGTTGCCCTACAAGGGAAATACATGGGACTAGGGTCAGGATAATCCCCCAACAGATGCCAGCTTTTTCACGTGTCCTTCCAATTAAAAGATGGAGGAACAGAGTGGGGCAGAAAAAAAAGGACAGGATTCCTGGGGAAAAGTGTGATGTTTCAGTAAAAATTTAAGTACAGAACTATGTCAGTTTGGCCATGCTGCCACAGCACTGCACTCCTGGCATCCGCTGACCAGACTTGTTGGTTGAGCTATACCTCCCTGATGTACCATAATCACCCCCCGCTCACACGGAGAGGAGGAGATGCAGGCTGGCCGTGCCCATGGCCCATCAGGAAGAATGCGCGCATGGGGCAAGTAAACTACAGCTCCCACGATGCAACATAAAACAAGTCCGTTTTCAGGCACACAGGTGTTTCAACCCAAATTTGACATTTTCTGTAGGCAAAGGACACTTTTGTTACCAAAAAAATGTTCAAAGCCTTATTTTCCATCAAAGAACCTTTTAGATGGAAAAATTTCAACCAGCCCTGGTTCAAAGCGCTGTCTGCTGCACAAAATCAGGGGGCAGGTCACTCAAAGTGAATACACCATGCCCCTACCACTTGAGTAGTGTACTTACCTGTACCTTCTTCCAAGGTAATGGGCACCAACCTGCTCAGAAGCACTGGGCCAAGCTGCCAGGCAGGGCTTTTTTGGTTCAGGGATTGCCATCTAAAGAATAACCTGCCCAAAGAGGTCAGCGGACTTGCTCTATGGGGCAGGTTTCCTGCAGGCTTTTAGTCATGCAATGAGGGTTTTTTTTAATCCACTGGGGCTTCTCAGTGGTGGCAGATGACAGAGCAAGGAGCAATGGTCTCAAGTTGCAGCAAGGGAAGTTTAGGTTGTTATTAGGAAAAACTTTCTCACTAGGAGGGTGGTGAAGCACTGGAACGGGTTACCCAGAGAGGTGGTGGAGTCTCCATCCTTGGAGGTTTTTAAGGCCCTGCCTGGAATGACCTACTTGGGGACAGTATTGCTTTGAGCAGGGGGTTGGACTAAATGTCCCTTCCAACCCTCATTTTCTATGATTTTATGATTCTCTTTCTTCCCCAGTTTTCCCTTTTCAGGGACACTTTTCTTGCTGCCTGATGTTCTTGGCAGTGCTGTCAACTTCTGCTGGAGGTCTCCTATTCAGAAGATGTGGAGCATCCAAAACTCTTGCTGAAGTCTGAAAATCCAACTCCTATTGCCATGTGGCTTCTGGGAAGTGATCCCAGATGCAGTCTCGTCATAAATAAAATGAGTACGGTAGAATAGCTGACACTAGAAGGAGCTACAAACTAGCCAGCAAACGTGTAACATGATCCACGAGTCAGAAGTGGAAGGCAGCAAAATTCAAAAAGGAAAATAATAAGCACATTTCTGAGTGCCGTTTGTGATTGGATCGCCTCACCTAGGGGAGATGGGCGATTCGCCTTTCCACCATGCATGAATGGAGAGGAAGTCTATATGAATCCCAAAATTAAGGAACTTCTGGGTGAGATTAATGTGAGGACAGTCTGCAGTGTTGCCAGCACTTATGAATTTACAGCGGGTACGTGGAGAGTTGGTTCTTGTCTTAAATCCCCAGCTCCTGGAAGCATGTGAATGGCTGAGAATCGCAGTTCTCATTACAGACAGAAGGACATTTCTCACCCTCAGAGACGTGGGGGGAAAGCTAGAAAAACAGAAGGCTAAAAAAACGGTGACACTGGAAGATCAATAGAAGGATTCCTAAGTGATTCCTTTAACGAGTTCAGGATCTGACGCCTATCTTGGGATTTTGGAGGACCTCGCTCCTGATTGTTGAGCCCTTGGATTTGGCAACAGAGAGAGATGCTGGATAGTCCTATTGTCCCTTTTGGCCTTCAAAACATAGAAAAGCAAACCAGAGCCCATCTCAAAGTGGTGTCAGTGGAAAGTTCAGAAAAAAGGGGAGAACACAGAACTTGCAGAGCAATGTAAGGCCAGGCACACCTCATTTTTCTTTTTTATGTGGTGTTTTGCTGGATTTTCTTCCCCTCCTGTGCGCTGCAGATTGTGTTCCCAGCACTAGAGGCTCAGTCTCACTTTGGCTGGTCACCAAATGCAAAAGCCATTTATTGTCTCAGACATCCCTCAAGCCAAAAACATTATCCCTTCGGCAGCGGCACTGTCTCAGTCATTAAAAAGTTCTGCCCAACTTAATTTGCCTACTGGGGCCTGACCCAGGACACCAGTCAAACCCCATTTGGCCCCTCTTTATTTTTCCACCCTCTTCAATGGGGCTGACCTCACTAGGTGCTTGTCAGTCCAGGGTCCAGCTGCTATCTCTCACCATCACCTTCTGTATCCACCACTGGCTAAAAGTAGAGGCCTGAAGTGGGAGAAACAGACCTCTCCCACGGGTGTGGAGGACCAGGGCTCTGATCACACCACAGGACTTCAAGGTAGATGAGCAAGCCCTGTAAAGATACAGCTCCTGCCCCAAAAACCTTCCAGTCCAAATGAGCAAGATTGACAAAAGGGTGGAAGAGGTAACAGAGAGAGGCAAGAAGTTGACCCAGATCATACACTGGTTGAGTCAGGAATGCAACCCAGGTGTCCTCAACCAAGTTGTCACTTCTGTACATCCAATGATAGCAGCTCGGGAGAATACTAAGTACCTTGTAGCCACAGGTGGATACAGAAGATGGTGATGAGAGACATCAGCTGGATCCTAGACTGACAGTCTCCATGGTCCAGGTACTGCTTCATAGCTTTTCCAAGCAATAGAAGAATGAAACTGGGTAGTGTTGGATAGCAGAAATGAGACTGAGTCCTTCTCCCCTGCTACGGGCCGGTGACCCTCTGTCTAAATCCAGCTGCAGACATAGGAAGACAACAGTATCGGTCTTCATGGAAATCATTATTTGAAGGTTTCCTTCATTGCAGCAAGTGCTAAACACTTAATCATTTTTAATGACATCTTAAGCTCTGCAGAAATGGGACTGTCTTTCTATTCTGTCTCTTTACAGCACCAACATGAGGGCATCCCAGTCTTGGACTCGGGCTCCTTGGCATTCATACAATACGCACCCTCAGCTTCTTCGTCACCATCCTCATCATCAGTGTTAATGAATGGAGGCTTGGTTAGGCTCCTTCATTTCCCAGGAAGAACACGTGCTAGTGGTGATGACTGATTGATTTACTGATTATTCTGTAGTAGCACCAAAGAGCCCCAGGAGCCCCTGGTGCTAGGGACTGTACAAACAGAGCAAGAAGATGGCCCGTGCCCCAAACACCTGCCAGTCTAAGTAATCCAAGATGAATAGACAACCAGAGCTCTTCAGCCCTGCCAAATGAAGTGCCAATATTTGGATGCACCGAAAAGTGTGGCAAGTGTTACCATGCTCCTAATGCATTTGTACCTTTGCTTCTGCCCCTGTTGAAAGCAACAGGAGTTTGCTGTTGCTTTTAATAAGAGCAGGATAAGCCATCATTGTCAGAAGGAAAATCCTTGCCGCAAATTCCTGACCACGCTTCACACTCAGTGTCATGTATGACTGGGTGGGAAAGATCACAATAAGGGACCGTGAGCCAGATCCTCCACTGAGGCCAATGGAAGCAATTGAATTGGTTCTGAATCGGGTTTAGCTGCAAGCGTAGCTCCAACAACACCCTGCCCAAGGTCTTCTTACAAAACCCTTGTTAGATCCCACTCCAAGGCGTTCATTTTCCCAGCTGTTGGAGCCTTTATTATGTCTGCACTCCCTCTGCAGTGCGAATGTAAGAACACCGAAGTGCCATACTGGGTCAGACTAATGGTCCATCAAGCCCAATAACCTGTCTTCAACAGTAGCAGAAGTGGCTGAACTGGATGTCTCTAGAGTGATCTACCCCCTATCCAACACCCTCCCTGGTGTTCACCGTTTATTGGTTTTGACACGCCAAAGGAAACCTCTCCAACATGTAAACTGGTAACCTTTCTGTCTTCACTCCAGTCACCACAGTACTAAGTGATTCTGCACCATTAAACTACAAAGGATGCAAGTGGGAAGATGCTTTTCTTTGCCATAATCCCTCTGTAGATGTCCCCTTTTCTGAGGCCACCCCTTCCCGTTGTGCGCTCCCAAGGCATTTCACCGAAGGGCCGTAGCAGAGTCGATGGAGCAGCAATGGTTGCTTGAGGAAGGCTTTCAGTCAGACCATCGAACCAAAGTTGACCAGCTCCACTACTAGCCCAAATCCCCACCTCTCCTGTATCACCAGTCCTGCCACATGGGCAGATGGCAAGGAGGAAAATATCACAGGACACAGCCTCACCTGCCAGAAACAAGTCCTGGCTTGCATCTTGTGTTACAAAGCCACATCTCGCAGCGCGTGCTTTGGAGAGCACAGATCCGACCCTCTCCCCCAACATCCTCTAAACTAACCCGTGATAAAAACCCAGGCTACTATTGAAGCGGTGTACAATTTAAGGAACAGAATTTCCTCGCACGATTGGAACATCTCGGTAAATCCCATCAAGCGTTTTCTCTTTTAAAGTCTAACTTCATTCGGTGCTTCTTTTTTTGGCCCTTCTCCTTCCAACCGGTGTGCAAAACCAGCAGGCCTGCCGTATGGGGGCAGGAAGCTAAACCACAAGTGAGGTTCGGCACTCGGAGAAGAGCAAGAGCTAAAGGGCTTTGTAACAACATTACCTGGGCCCTGCGTTCGTGTTGAATGAAAATGTGACTGTCCTTTGCACTGTGCTTTTTCCAGCCCCTGGCAGCTAGTCATCTGCAGTGCCAGAATCCAGATGTTCCACTGGATTGAATTTCTCCATCACATAGCTTCTAGATTGTAGTGTCAATTTTCCCTTCCAATCGTGAAATCGGCCTCTGTGGCCCAGCACTGTAAACTCGCTTCCCTTTGATCCCACAGCCGCAAGCTCCCCCGTTCTGGGAACGTAGCGTTAATCAAACAGTGCTCAACCGTTCACAGCACGTCGAGCTGATTCCAGCCCAGCTTCATCGGGTGAATGCCTACAGCGCATGGCAGATTTCCCACCATGCATGGCCTGTGTTTGAGTCTGGTGCGTGGTGCATCCCTGCACGGTCCTTGCTGCCAGGGTGTCCAAATGGGCCTTGTGACCACCAAGGGTTTCCACTGCAGCTCCTGGTCTGGACACCATTCCCCACTTTGCTCTCCTGCGACTCCGGGCTCCCCATTTCTCCTCCAGTTTCCACCGCCTGCCCCTACTCCTGGGATCAGGGGAGCAGTGCAGCTCATGGGGCTCAGGCAGAGGGCTTGGGGCAACCTGGGGATCCCGCACAGCATCTGCACTTGAGGGGGGAGACTTCATGGTGCAACACATCCATGTGTTGGGGCCATGGGGTGCACCAGGGGCTTGTGCAGTGCAGCAGCTGGTGGGAGAGGGGCTCGCACAGGCACCAGGCAGCCCGGGGGTGCTACAAGTTGGACAGCCTGGCCTTGCTGTATTCTCAGGCTCAGATGCCTCCAGTGTCATTAAAATACGACGAGTCAGCCAGTCCTTTAAAGGTGGTGTGGCAATTCCGGGCTTCTTCCCGGGGAGCCTTCTGGCTGAGGAGCAGCACAGTGAAGAGTCATAAATCATAACCCCAAGTATTTATTTTGCCTGCGGTCCTGACGCATTGGAACCCAGCAGGCCTCGGGCTCAGGTTTTCCACATGATTCTCGGTGCAGTTTCCTGAAAACATCCCAAAATAGCTGCAGATGTTTCTAGCGGTCGGCGATCAACTCTCCCACCCCAGCCTGGAGAAAACCTGCCCCTGTCCTCCCCTTCCAGGGGAAGAAAATAGTCCAGGAGCTTACCCCGATTCTAGCACCACATCCCAAAACGTGGACTCGCCTGTGCCACGATGCCTCCAAACGCTCCACCTCTGTGGCTGGCGAGCTGGGATCGCGGCTTGCAACTGTCTCGCTGTTACCTAGTGCTCCTTGACCCGCCTTATCATCAGATGCTTGAAATCCTCCTCATCAAAAGCATTTATACTGAAGTAGCCCCTAGAAGGTGCGAGGGAGATCAGCCGTCCCAATATACAGCAGACTTTCCAAGCACCTAGATAACAGCGGTGCTTGCAAGCCAAGGCCCCGGTCTTGCAAACATTTATTCAAAGTAATTTATTTTCCAGCAGTAAGCAGCATTCCTTATATTAATGGATTACTCACTGGTATCACGTTAAGCAGAAGAGTAAATCACTGTGGAGCAGAGGTCTCCGTTCGGTAGAAGTCGTGCCCCAGTGTGCATTCAGATGCCCCAGCTGTGCTCAGACATATACAGGGCTTGGCTCTGTAACAACACAGGTCCTCTCCCTGGACAGCTTCTTATGTGCTCTGTCTCCTGCATACTTTCCTACATTTTTTACACTGCCTTCTGAGGATCATGTGCTATCTATTACCAAGGCCACCCTAACCTTGGATGGACTCGGCCATCACTACTCTGCCACCATTCCCAGTTTGACTTAATGCACAAAACTGGGGGGAAAGGTGGCTGTAGCTCCTTGGTGCCGAAGCTGCTTTAAGGAATGATTTGAAGTGCTTTCTCAGGGTCTTCTGCATGCTCAGAGGGATGGAAGCAAAGGTAGTGCTGAGCCAATCCCATTAATTTTGGTGCCTTGGCAGGTTTTGTGTTATTTCAGAGGGGGGAGTGTTTTGTACATGTGCTGTTGCAGAGATTGTGGCACGGAGCTGGATTTATGAAAGAACAAAATGAATCTTAGTGAGATGGGCTCAGGGCTTTTAACATCAACAATTTGCCCTTAACAGATTAAGGGACTTGGCTCTACGAGGCTGTTCTGGCCGCTTAGGACTCCATTACCCAACGCACATTGGAATCTCTGCCAGATGTGCACAGCAATGGCTTGCTGAGCTCCTCTCTGCTCGGTCAATTGGAGCCTGAATTGGCTGGATGCATGGGAGGTCGTTAAAAAAACCTCTAGCTGGTGCTCGTGCAGAAGCAATCCAGAGTGTGCAGCCAGGAGATGCACTGTCACTCTTTGGTATATCAGTCTTGTGGCAGCATTTAGTGAACCTAGGTCCGAAAGAGAGGAGAAATTGCTGTCCCGGTGCTCCACTACCCAGTATTTTGTGCCACGCATTGTGGTACGTGGTATGAAATGTCACCGGCTCAGAACAGGAGCACTTGGTGCAGACAACAGAAAATCAGGCCCTGTTCACACGGGACTGGGCACACGACATCAGCTTAGGAAGCACGTTCTCATGTCCTTACCCATTTTGCAGACTGGACTACTCCTGTAACACTCACCCTTAGTCCTTGGGAATGTCCTTCCAATAGAGGACCTTTGTGGCATAGGTGGAATACCTGTTCAGCTTAGGTGGAAATGACAACTCAGCAGTACAAACCCATGGTAAATACATGCAGCCTCCCCTGCAGTCAAGCCCGCTGGGGAGCTGGTCCTCAGTACAGATTAAAAATGCAGCAGGTCCCTCTGTTTATGATTTGCTAACTACTTTTCACTTCTGCTTGCTAAACTCTTTTAAGTATTTTTATTTCCATTGCCTGGAAAGTCAGCCCCACCAGCAAAGCACTAGGGAAGAGTGCCTCGTTCGGCTGTTGAATTGAGGGCATTGCATTCCAGAAGGTGGCACCAAACTCCGTGTGCACAGCTGTCACATACACCGAGCGTTCGGTGCCACTCACCTGGCAGGCCGCGCACCCCTGCCCGTGTCCCCATGGCCCCGCCGGGCTCTGTGTAGTCTCACTGCCTGAGTCGAGCTATAATTTTATGTTCCACTCCCAGATCCTAGGTAATAGCCTCTCCAGCTGCCTGATGATCTAAGCAGCCAAAGATTTATGCCCGTGCAAAGCTATTTTGCTCTTGCCTGATTGAACTGTAGGCTTGTGTCCTGCTTAATTGGCACTGCAGGTATGAAGAGGGAAGGGGATGTTGCTCTGTGCCAAAGGGCTGACACCGAGCATAGATCCCAAGAACCAGTGTCAGGTAGAGGCCAAGAAACACAATTAGGCCCTTCCCAAACCACTGCTCAGCTGCTGTCTAACCCTGAAGGCCCTTAAACTCCCATGCACCTGGGTTTCTGGTGCTGAAGACCCCTCAGTGCCTACATTTCTGCTGCTGGGCAAATGCAGAAGCCCCTATATGCTGAGCATCCAAGCCCCAGAGGTTTCCACCACAGTCCCTCAGCTTATCTGCTGAGCAAACCCAATCCCGAGCATCCCAACCAGCATGCAGAAAGGAGGTGATGGTGTCCCACCGTGCACCACCCTGGGTTTAGGGGCAATAGTTTAACTAGTGGGAGGGTGACAAGGCCACAAGTCCCATGCACTGATGTTACAGGGGCAGCACAATTGAATTAAAGGGGGGACCGAATCTGGCATTGCCCTTTGCCACTGGTAACTGGAATCAGCCGCAGCTGTGGACTCATGTCCCGAGTCCCCTCATCAGCCTGTGGGGGAAGGGGTCGACACAGCCCCTTACTGCAACCACCCTCTTGGTCAAGGTGACAGGGTCGAGCCCCTGCACCGCTGCCATAGGAGCCTTGAGACGGTGCATGTAGCAGGTGGCTACTGCATTAAACCCTAGGCTGCCAGCCAAACCAACACTGAAGCCCCCTGCCACACCTGCTCAGGGCACAGACCATACCAGTGATGCCTCGGTGGAGGAAACAATCCCCAGGAGGCGAGTACTTTGAAAATGCCAGACCAGCTTGTGTTGAGCTATTTGTAAATGAAATGCTCCATTTTGCTGCTGGCTGGACTGCTCCGTAGTCACGAGTTTTGAAGGACCCCTTCCCACTTTTCTTTTTAATCGGAAAAATGCCATTGTAAAAAGAGCAAAAAAAGCTTCAGAAACGGAGGTGAAGCGCACTTCAGCCTGCCGGCCGCCTCCACCCTTGGCCCTTCTCTGCTCCACTTAAACTGCCGGTCTGGCGAACCAAGGTTGTGAATCAGGGGGTCACAAAATGAAACAAGTGCGTAGGCAGTTTAAAACTAGCAAAAGGAAGCTCTTTTTCACGCAGCGCATCATTAAAGAGCGGCGCTCGTGGCCACCAGACGCGGTGGGAAATGAAAGCTTAGCCCGATTCAAAAGGGGATGGGACACGTTCTTGGAGGAAAGGGGCATCAGGAGCTATTGAGCACAGGGGTTAGGGCCACAGCCTCTGAATCAGGACTTCCTTAAATACTAGCAGCTGCACGTGAGAAAAGAACAGTGGAAAAAACCCTGGTCACATCCTGTTCACTCTCCCTTCAGTGTCTGCTCCGCTGCTGTGCGAGACAGGACACTGGGCAAGACGGACCTAGGGTCTGACTCAGTAAATGGCGGTTCTTATGTTGTTATATGTTATACCTGATGCTTTGTGTTATCCTTGGTTTGGCTCTGATCACATACAGCTGCACTGAAAGTTACCTACTAAAGGTTCTCGGAGAGGGGTTTTCCGCCCGCTCCCTCCCTTTTAGTTTCAGTCTTTCAGGGGCTGAAACCTAAAAGCACCTTGCGAGCCAATTCTGACCAAACCCAGTTTGCAGTAATATAAATGCTCCAACAATGGAGAAGGGGAAATAATTGGATCGGCTACCCTTGGGCACAGCCCCAGAACCATTAGCCAGGTGTGTTCCAGGTGCACTTGTTCTACAGGTTTACTTTGCTCCCAAACTAATAACGCCTTTCAAACTGGCAACAGGTACACAGTGCAGCAGGTGTGTCTACCCACCTGGCAGCCCCCTGCCAAGGGTGACGTTTCATACCGCGTTCTCTTATACTCGGTGCCAGCCAATCCTTTATGCTGGGACTTACCATTGGGGGACAAAGGGCTAGACACTGAATGGGAGCTCGGGAGATCTCGGCTGATTCTATTCTCTAGCTTTCTCGGTGGCAACGATAACCTTGGGCATGTGTCTCGAGTGTAACCGACTGTAGCTCTGCCTGTGTCCGGAGCAGTCGTTCTTCTCTGAGCTGTTGTTCATCCCAGGCGGGCCCCTTGGGCTGCACTGTTCATCAACGCTATGTTACAAGGGGAAGTTCAATATTTTGTTTCTGTCTCCATGCCCTGCCAGGACCGGCCTGCAACTGCCTTTCCCCAGCGAGGGAAAACTGGACCCAGTATTGCTCGAGGGTACCAGGTAGTAGAGGATCAAATAGCCAGTGCCAAGATCCAGCGTGGTGCAGTGAAGGGGAGAGGAAGTTGTGAGTCCAGTTGCCTGGACAGTGTCTTGATAGCGTAGGCCCAGAGAGAAATGCCATCAAGCAAGCAGTGAAAACCCATCCTTGACAAATAATCACTGTGTTGGAGATGGGTGAGTGTTCCCACCGGTGACCTCCAGCTGCGTGTGAGGTTGTAAAGGGGTAGGAGAAGAGGGAACTGGCTGCCCCTTTGATAGCTGCATCCTCCTGGGTCTGTACAGCAGGGCAGGGCTGCTTTGAGGGCATGGCAGCAGTGCTGCCACCATGACCGTGGCTCACACTTGAGCTACCTATAAACTGGGCAGCTTGGAAACTGCCAGTGAGTATTTCCCCAGCTCCTTACATGGGTGGTGCAGCCCCCACTGAGCTCCCAGGTGCCACAGCTGTGCTGCCAGCGGTTCCTGTAGGGTCCAGTTCAAAGCTACCTGGGCTTGTGGTTACAGGAGCTGCAGACACAGCAGTGAATACAGTGTAAACATGCCACCCCAACTCCGGAGGTTATCAGCTGTCCAAGAAACTAGGGCATGGGAGGGGTGCAGCTCCCTCAGGATATGCCCCAGCCCTGTGAATGAGGCTGACAGCCCAGGTGCATCACAGTTAAAACACTGTTAAAATATAATAAAACTTTGTAGCAGCCATGAAGGCCAGTCCCCTCCTATTGTCTAACAGGAGCTCTGTTCCCCTACCCCGTGTCAGTGGTGGGTTTAGAGAGCTGCCACCTCTCCGAGCACTGGCTTTGACTCCCATTCCCCGTCCTGAAGCAGGGGCCAGGGCGCCGTCATGCCAGGCTCTGCACGGAGATGCCCTGAAGGCTTGCAGTCCATGGGGAGATGCAGCAGGTGGAGAGGGGAGGCGCGCGGCAATGGCAAGGCACTGGAATTGCCTTGTTTTGGAGGCTTCCTGGCAAAGGGGACACAGGGTAGGGGCCTGGTGGTGCCTCACAAGGACCAGATCCCACAGACTTTGTCGTCCTGGGGAGGAGATCAACTGAACCACCGAGATCCAGCCACCACAGAGCCAAAGACGCGTTAGCTTCCCATTGCACAGTCACAGCCTTGATGCTACCAAGGGCCACCACTCCCCCATCTCCTCATGGGCAAAGCAAAGAGGGATCTCACGCAGCACAACAGACTTGGGCTGCTACAAGCCAGAAGCATAAGACCCTGTTGGCCACCATGATTCATGGTGCAGTAGCCCCTCTGGAGGTCTGGGCCCACAGTAAATTGGAAACCGAGCAGACAAAGGATGACAGGAGGGGATTTAATCAGGGTCATGGAGCAGGGCCAGACACAGAACATAGGTTTCTTGGCTCAGACATCAGCCTTGGCAATATGCCATGGGGGGGGAGGGAGGATAGGTGGTCTCTAAGGTCCACATTGCTCTCTTGAAACCAGCCTTTTGGGCAGAGAGCAGCCAGTGCACCAGCAGGGCCTCTCTTCACTGCCCTCAGGGGGGCTTCAGCTCCTTCCTCTGCCAGAAAAACTTTGCAGCCAGTAATTTGAAAGCAACAAAGGTAGCAATTAGCATCTCCCACAGCACATACTTAGTGTGGAGAGGCACCAGGTCCTCATGTAGGTCAGAGCTCGCGGCAGCTGCAGCCGCAAGCCTTGAGTCCAGGGGCAGGGAAGAAACCAGTTGCCCTTGGTTGAAAAAGCACCTGTTAAACTGAAAGGAAAGGAGGAAACGTAGAAACCAGCCTGAATCAAGGGCGGAGAGAGAACATCAGAGAGGGAACTCACCTGGACGAGGCAGGAGTGCCCCCCACCCCACCATGTGTCTCTGGGATGCTTCATTTTCAACCCAGATCAGGGTCCTCCGCTCTGGGTGCTGCGCCCTGCCTGCCCAAAAGAGACAAGGGGCTAAGAGGGGGGACAGAGGTGTGATGTGGGGTCTCAGATGCCCCCAAGCAAGAGGAAGGCTTTCAGAGGCTAAACCAGGGAGAGACCCCGACCGACTGCTCCGATTCCGGGCCAAGGGCTTCTTTCCTCCTCGCTGCTGCCTCGCCTGGGAGGCAACCCTACAAAGGAGCATAAGAGGCATCCAGGAGAGAGCATCTTCTTTATTGTCACAGTTACTGAACGCACCTCAGGAGGCAGGATGTGACCCCTCACAGACCCCGAGTCAGCAAGAGCTCCTGTTGGCAAGTGCCTTTGGAGAGACACCTGCATTCAAGAGGGTTTACGGCTCCCTCTGGGACCCACAGACCGCCCGCCATGCAGTGCCGCCTGGTTTTTGCATTTGCTGCCCTGACAAAGTGTTGACCCTCTGACTACGTGTACTCTTACCCCATGCCCGAACCAGAGAGGCAAGCCTCCTCTTCCTTCATTTCCGGAGGATATGACCAGATTGCTCCCACTCTCCAGGCTTAATCTGTACCATTAAAACCCCACAGCCGCATTAATTAAGGCATCCTAACCTCTGAGAATGAGACTGCCTCAATACGGGCCAGATCCAGAAAAGTATTCAAACACCTAAGTTCCACTGGAGCACTAGGTCCCATTGGCTGTGATGGTAAGGACATCCCCCCAGTCTTTACCAAATGCAGTCGTGTTTCTGTGCAATCCAAATCATGCCTCTCTCCTGGCTAATTGCAATCAAGCCAGCAGAAAACAGCCCACATCAGGCAACAGAGCACCGTGCCTGCATGGGTTACCGGAACCAGGTACTCAAGCTACGCATGGTCTGGTAGCGCTCTGTCCTCTGCAAAACCTGGCAGGCGTTGCAGTAGTGAAAGATCCAGCCTGGCGTGATGTAGGGTCTCAGCCAGGTTCGCCACTGGAAGTAGCGCTCGTAGCGCACGGGGTCCTTATCCAGCTGCTCAAGGTACTGAGCCAGCTCCAGAGCGCTGGGAAAGTCGTCAATGTGGATGAAGGAGTCCGGGGGCAAAAAGCGCTCGTAGTTTTGCCGGGGAGGCCCGCAAACTACTGGCACGGTCCCGGAGGTCAAGGCATTCTTCCAGAGCTTCTCAGTGATGTAGTCCTCGTGCAGAGAGTTCTCAAAGGCCAGGTAAAATTTGTACTGGGACAGAGTGGGGAGGAACTGTTCCTGTGACAGAGGCTTGTGCTGACGGCCATACACATCCACGTGGATGTACTTCTTCAGCTCGGTGTAGTATTGCACCCGCCGTGAGCCTGGGTTCCAGTTGCTCACCACCCAGGCCACCAGCTTGGTCTTGGCTGGGATGGTGAAGTTGTGGGGCTGCCTGAGGAGCTCCAGGCTCCCATAGGGTGAGAAGATGTCAGAGTCCTTTCGGTAGGACATGGTCATGTTGAAGATACCGTTCATGGCGCCCAGGTTTGGGCTGTGGCTGGGAGACTCCAAGTTAAACCAGATCCAGCGCTGGAAAGGGGGTCTCGGCTCCCGCGGGAGCCTGCTCGGACCGGAATAAACATCCCTGTGATGCATAACCACAGCATCGGCCTTGTGGTACCAGCTGCGGTCGGCTGTCATGTGACAGTCAGGGATGCCAAACAACGTGGAGCATTTTGTCAGAGGAAAACTTTGCCCAAAGGGCCAAGTCCAGAGCAAGATGGTCAGCTCTGGGGCTTTCTTTTCTGGGCTTGAGGTGTTTTCTGGCGAGGCTAGTGAGCTTGGCAGGGTTGAGGGAGGGTAACTGCAGGGCGCTGATTCTGGTTCCCTGGTTTGCCGAATGTAGGTAAATAAGCAGATGCCGAAGAAGAAATGGAAGAGAAGCACAGCGAAGAACTGCTTGCCGAGGAAGCCTTTCTTCTGCCCCGTCGCCTCCATGAGTGTATCTGAGAACGCTGAACATGCAGAAACAGTGGGTTAGCAGCGAGCGATAAGCGAGCAGAGTGGGGAAGGGACACTTGTAGCAAAGTTCGTTGGCCCAGAGATATGAGCACACCTGCCAGGAAACCTATTCCTGCCCCATTTCATGCCCTGTGGCAGCCATGTCCTTTGGCTCCCCACCCGGAGGCAAATTCACCTCCTTCACGCATGTCAGTGGTGCTGTGAATTACTGCTTCCAGTACGAACTACTCCTTGAGCTGAAGCGAACATGCGGTCCCAGCTGCCTGGCTTCCAGGAACAAAGCAGAGCCAAAGCTGGGGAGAGGAGAGCTGTAATTCAGCCGGGAGGACCCTGATGCTGGAGGGCGGTGGGATCTCTCAGCAGTTGAAGGGTTGAGGGCCTGGACGCCAGCAGGGAACTGAACTGGGGGCCTCCAGGGCTAACAGCTCACGTGAATGGGTTTGTATAGAGAAGTATCTGTGATCCACCCTCACTAATGGGTTACATGGGGCGTTGTGGACCTACGGGCAGTCTGCAGGATGAGTGCAATACTGGGAGTACCCAGGACTCTAGGTATCCAAGGTCAGTCAAGGCCTTACTTTGTAAAGACAAGATAGCCCATATACAAAGAACTCGTGTCACCCGCTCTGGGAGCAGTCACAAGTTACTGCCCCCAAATGCACAGTCTGATACCAATTTACAAACTGCCTGGTTTCAACAAATAGACTAATAGATGTCCCACCATCCTTTTTGAACCAGTTGGGCTGGTTCTGACCAACCCTTTCTTTTGTGTATTGGAGAGAGCGCTGCGGTTTTCTTACACTAACACTTTCCTGATGCCACATGAACATTTTGAGTCTCAATAGAGTCAACACTTCAGCATCAAAACGAAATGCAAAGAATGTTGCTTTCAAAACTGGCTCGGCGCAGAACGAAAGCATTCTTTGACTGTGCTTAATTAGCAATGACGATTAGCTTAAGCACAAAAACCTAGGAACATGAGGCACTAAATAGCAGGCTCTGCCGGAGATCTCAGGTTTCCTTTGCTGTGGGCACCCTCAGTTTCCTCCTTCTCCTCCTATCTTTTTCTTTACTTTCTGCTCGTTGACTCATTTAAGAAACTCAGAATCAATGCATTAAGAAGTAAACCCATAGCAAGATAAAAGCTCTTTTTGTTGTGACACACTATGCACTGGCATGGTCCCTTCTGAGAAAAATCACAGAATCACAACTGATACAGGTGGAAGAGGGAACAGGAGCAGAGAGGGAAAGAAACTTGCCTGAGCTTGGGGAGGTGAGGTGGGAATGCAGTGCAGGTGGTCCTGTCCAGTCCTCCCCCCCCAGCACACACAACCCATCATTACCTTGTCTGATGCCCCTGCAGTGGTCTAGGCAGTATTGAATGATCTCCAGCTGCTGTTCCGGAAAACTCCCATGCTGAGAAAAAGGGGATCTGGAGAGTGGAAATGAAGTGACTTTGCAGAGCGAGGAAAAGACAACGATGCAAAAGAGGAAGGTGAAGGGGAGTGGACTGCAGGTCTATCTTGGGTGTTCCACCATATCTCGTTCAGGTGTGCCAATCAGCTAGGACTGATGCTGCGTCATCTAGCAATAAATTCTCACTCTTCATCAACACAGCACCCCCCCGCCCCCAGCTCTGTGTAACAAACCTGCTTTGTTGGGAGGTTAACTAAACGTGTTATCAGAAATAAGTAACCCAACTAGAAAATCCCGAAGTGTAACGTACCTGCCTCTGTGCTTGAACGTGATGTAACTCCTCTCTGGTAGAACAAGCAGTGAGTACATGCAAATGATTCAAGTGTCTCCTTTCCAAGCTCCCAGGGCTCCAAAAGGGTCCTTTGCAGAGTCAGGACATGAGTGATAGAGATGTCCTGAGATTTCCATCTGGCAGGCTCTTCATCGCCAGGGTCGGCCCATGCAGCCCTCAAAGGACATATTCAAAAGCACCACGTGCCACGGTCCTCTTCTCTCCATCCCACAATGGCTCAGGAGCCCTTTGTCAGGAAGGAGTTGATGGGCAGCAAAGACCTTTGGGCTTCAGACTTACCCACTTTGAGTTGAGTTCCACAACCACGGCAATCCCAGGTGGACAGGTCCACGAAATTAGGATTCAACAGCCCATTTGGGGAAGATCAGCAGTAGGACAGAGACCTACTGCTGTACAGCTTGCTAGGTCCTGCCTTTGAGCTCCTCCAGCATGGGTGAATGGGGTCCAGTACCTCTCAGGCTCCGGGTACAGCTTCACTATTGGTTTTCTGGACTAGGGCCAACTGATCTTTGCATCTGCTTGCTTGGCTGCAGTTGGTTCAGGCATAAAGGCCACTTCGCAAGATGAAATCTCTTGCAACATCACCACAGGCTGCTGGGTGGGATTTCGAATAGGAGGGCAGAGGCAGAGCTCACATCAGTTATGGGCGGGGGTAATCAGGTGCGGGGAGATGCATTCAAAGGCCATTGTCACTGGAATGACAAGCCTTTGAGAGGGGGATGACAGGCCAGCCCCTGGCTCAAAACTAGATTTGCACTGCTCCTCCCTTGATACATGCTGCAGCTTTTAAGGGTATGAGTCTAATGCAAACAAAAATGCAAATACATCATTTGACCAGGAAGACTGACTGGTTTGTGGGGTGGGATCTGCCAGTGTCAACACTGGCTGCTCAAGTTGCACTTGTCTTTTCATATATTCATAGATTATAGAGTTGGAAGGGACCCAATGGATCATCGTGTCCAACTCCCTGCCCCTGGAAGGAAAGAGGACCGAAGTCAGATGACCTTTGTCAGACGACAAAGAGGACCTCTGCTGTATCAGCTGTTTGGTTGACCCAGCCAGGAAAGGCAGTGGTCTCTGTCCTTTTCCCAGTAACATAAGGTCTAGGCAGGGGCTGCATGGTCATCCTGCAGTCTGTGGTGGGATTATTATGTGTCCCACCCATACACAGGTTTCAGCAGGTTTCAGCAGTAGCTAGCTGGGAAACTACATTTCAGGACTTCCAATGGGCTACGGTCATATTGCCACGTTGCTGTGGTTATCTTAGTTACCTGATAAGCTTAGATGGGCTGCAATCTCAGGCCAGGACTTCCCTTGGATGGGAACTTTCAGGTTGGGCTAGAAAGTGTCCACGGCAGGATGGAGCGAGATACTCTGGTGGTACATCTGAGACCTCAGTAGCTTGTAAGCATCAAGGTGACAGAGACATGCTATATTTCAAGACCTCTTTTCCACGTGCTGTGTGGGGCTAGCAGGAAAATGAAAGCTTTAGAAAATAATAGTTGCAAAGCCTCTGGCAAGCAAATGAGTCTGGAAATGCCTTGTATGCCTAGGTAACGTTGCATATCCTGTTGGAATGGGTTGAAGAAGCCGACCAAACGTAACAGTGAGCACTGTACATTGGCCAACCTGATAGAGGCATGGGTTGGGTCACTCTCCTTTGATCCAGGAATGCAAGACTGTGGCACCGAGTGGAACAAAGAAAGAAAGGGGTTGGGAAAGCCAGAGCCCTGAGCTGTTGACAGTTGGGCCCGGTAGACTTAGCACATTGTTCAATGATAAATTCTCTGTAATGCTTTTGTGCTAAAATAAATAGCACGGTGCTTTGTGAGACCTGGCTGGTTTTGCTTCTCCAGAAGAGGCAAAGAGAAGAACAGCCGTGTCTGAACAAATGTCAGCCCTGCCAGTGCCGTCACAGGGAATCGCCAGGAGGGCACAGACCGAGAGGGTGAGGGACGGAGCGGCTGGAGACCCGAAACCTGAAAGAGGGGCCCTATGGAGAAGCCAGAAAGACATCAGAGGTGCGCTTAACCGGGAACTAGGAACATATCTTTAATACCAACGAGCCTAAGAAATAGGAGCCACAACCCTGCCTGGAGGCGGTCAGTTGGAGCTGGGGGCCTCAGGCCCTTAGGCCTCTCTTTCAAAAGCCCAGCTCACGGGTGAGGTACGTACCGGGTGGCTCACAACTGTGTGCTCTGGAGACTGCCCCTTGCAAAGGGGCTGACCTCGCTGCCGTGCTGGGAGAGAGAGGAGGCACGCTCTGCTGTCCACCACAGCCTCGACCTTTGCTCTTGGCAGTTGTCGGGCCCACGTCTTTGCTGTCTTCTGACCCCTGGGCCGACGCAAAGAAGCCAGGTGACCAGTGAACTCAGCTGCTCTCCTCATCCTAGCCCTACCCTCCTAGCCCAGGCAGCCCCTGTCAAACTCACAGCAGCCTGGAAACTGCCATAACTTCCACCAGCCCCAGAATATTCTGAGTCTGCTCCTACCCCGCAGGCAGCAGTTTCTTTAGCGGTGAGGAGCAATGAATGAATTTCAATGGCAAGACAGGGATTAAAATCCACAGAGTCACGGCAGGTATCAACTCCAGACCCCCTGCTTTGAAGGGCATCAATTTTAGGGCAGACAATCCAACAGTTGCCCTCTGCCACTAGCAAGCTGCAAGCTTGCAGGAGTGGTCCCTAGGAGTAGCAGGTGCTAGCCCTGACCTAGGGATGGATATGTGTATGATTCAGTGGCTCTGCCCCCTGCTCCAGGTGTGCCCAGTACAGTTCACAGACACCAGCCATTTCAGAGCTATTCCCAGAGCATTTTTTTGTGCTTCCAGCCACTGCATTTCTGAGTTGCTCTGAGTGAGAAGGGCAATTCCCCCAACTCAACAAATCCAGCAGCTATCAAACCTAAATGAAATGCAATCCTTCTTTTCTTTGGAAGAGAAACAGATCTTCATAAGGGCCAAGCAGTGCCTCGGACTGGGCTCTGTCACGGATGGAAGAGTTTGGTGCAGAGAGGAATGACCGGGTGCTACAGCACAGACTAGCCACCGTGTCCTATGAGTCCATCTGAAGACAGTGACCGACTGCCCTGGATTTTCTATGATGGTCCCAAATGTGGAGACTGTCTTCCTGCTTCCTCAAGCTGTCTCTGACATGAGATGTTTCCCCCAATTTAAGGAAATGGTCGGGAATCTGCCAACTCCCTCTCCTCCAACATTTCCACCATGCACGGAAGTGTTTGCCAGTAGGACGCAGCCTGATGCTCCCTGAGCACTGGTCTCCTGCTTCTAGCTCGGGAGGTGGCTACTGGCTCCATCTGGAATCAGAAACAGTGAAGATGCATTCACTGTTAGCCTGTGGTCAGGCTAATTAGCTTTTCCTCTCATCAGCGCTAATCAGCCTGCCCCTAGCACTGCCTGGAACCAGAAGTGGTGCAGATTATTTCTGGTTCCAAAGAAGTATCTGGGAGGGTGCACTGGAGCTGTCTCCCCTAAGCTGGTTGCTTTACCTCTAAATATGTAGGGTAAGTCTGCCCGGCAGACAGACATATGTTGCAGAACACGGAGGAGTATTTGAGCTAATTTTAATTTTGCTAGTTTGGGTACCAAGAGCAGGAAAGCTATGGAGCCATGGGCTTGGGAAGCATTGTACCATGAGGGTTTCCCTGCTGTTGGCATGCACCTCCTGACTGCCGGGTGGACGTACACCTTACTGCAGACCGTGATCTTCTGGACATGATCTCAGTGGATCTCACCCCTTCCAAAACCCCCAACCCCAAAGATTTCCAATGGTTCTCCAGCTATTCAACTTGCTCGTCCTGAGTCTAAAGGAGAAAAAAAGACATTGGTGGATCTTTGTTCTCTGCTCCTTCATTCGTCTCCATCTCCAGCATGCATGGCAAAGTCCAGCCTGGCCCACCGCCAGCCTATGCAGCTGCAACACCTTAGCAGGAGCCTGCGCACAATTGAGCCAGAATGACTCTCCAGCCACAGGGAAGGCGTGATTGTGAAGAAGGCTCATCTCTTAATTCCCGAGCGTAAGACCTACAGAAAACCTGGTTGGGTGGGATGTGTTCTGCCACAGTCTCAGCCACTACTAAGTTTGCATCCTTATGAAATAAAGGAGTCATAAGAACACCAGGATATATAGGTAAACCTTGTGTTTTCAGACCAAACATTACAACTGGCCTCAGCAATAAGGAAGGCATAATGTTTTTTCCAGGCCATAAAACTTGTACCTCTGAGGCTGCCAGAACGTCAAACCTCTCCCTAAGGCCTTGACCCCTTGGTATTCTTTGCAGAGAATACCATCAAGGGTTTGTGCACAAAGGGCTTGGAGAGTTGCGCCACACCTGGTGCTGTGAGCCAGTGAGCCTGAGTATCCTCCATCAAAGTCAGCAAGCATTGCAAGTGTGCGGCAGATGCCCGGTGTTGCAGGGTATAAAGCACTCTCAGACATCTTTGCCCCCCTTGGCTTGTCTCTGGCACCCAGGTCAGTGCCTTCTGAAGCGAATTGAAGAGAGAAGCAGCATGCTTTCAAACCTGGCTCTCTCTCACTCCTCTTTTGCCACCCCGCAACATTCAGAAGACATCTTTGCATCCATCCATTATCCCAGGGAATGCAGCACTCGCAGCAGTGACCAGTGACACATCTTCCACTGAAAACCCAGTGCCACAGCAACTCTCCGTTTGCCAGCAATGGACTAAGTGACCTGAGAGCCGGAGCCGAGCGGAAGCAACATCTCCCTTTCCCTGAAAAGCTCCAAGACTTTGGCAGCCCACTCACCCTTCACGAGAGCTCTCCAGGGAGCAGTCCAGGAGGGAAAGTGGCCACTTGACTGCCCTGGGAGCTGCCAGACCCGGAGAGTCTGAGGTCTCAGGGAACCCCGGGACATAGCCAGCTACCATGCAAAGGCTGAGAACCTGAAAGCCCTGGGAAAACCAGCAGGAGAGGTGCTGGCCAGGAAATCAGAGACAGGATGCCACTGGAAACTGGCCTTGCTTGCCTCCAAGTTTCATTGAAGTTAACACCGTCCTAGGACCATTCTGGTTTTGGGGGGTGGGGGACAATGCTCTTCTGTGCTACTTCAGAGCACAGACGGGACCGCAGAACCAACAGGATATCTCCCTGATGGCACAGAGAAGATTAGAGACGATAATAAGGGCCTGCTAAGAAAGATGGAGTGAGTGGCAGGCGATGGAGAGAAAGAGAATTGCCTGATTTGGGCGCAGGGCTGGAGGTACCAGAAGGGGACGTGACAAGCATGGAGAAGACCGATATGCTCTAAGGGACACCACATTTGGGGATGAACGGAGAGCTAGGGAGGCTCAGGCACGACAGGAGAATGAGGAAGTGGCAGGAGGAGCTGGGCGGAGGAGATACTGCTGTGATTAGGGACAGTCGGCTAGGACGAGAGATCCATTTGTGCTGCACAGAAATGCCCCGTCTGGCTACGTCGCAGCGAGACGCAGCTCCAAGGATCTCCTGTCCCCTGGCCTGCTGGGCACCCCTTGAAGGCAGACCCATCTGGAGAAGCGCTGCGTCCTGTTTGACCAGCTGGTCCCGTGGGAGATGCTTCACGGCCTGGAGCCCACGAGTTGCAATCCTCAAGGACACCCACGAGATTTTACCAGCCAGTTCCCATGACAAGGCATTGGGATCGGCCTAAGGCAGCTTCGCAGGGTTATACCGGAGCGCTCCTTCCCTGCCCCGCTCCGAGTCTCCTGTTACAAGACAACTGTAGGAGACAAATTAAGGCCAGACTCAATTAAGGACACCTTCTGCCTGGACGCCATGGGTGGAAGAAGTGGAAGAGCCTCTCCCTGCTCATCCAAGCTGCAAAACGCTGTGCGATTTTCCAGGAACGGGACGTCTGCTGGGACTGACTGATGTCTCTGGGTGTAAGTCAGCGTGGATGGAGTCAGGCAGGTTGACACCAGCAGAGCATCTATACTTTGTGGGTCCTGCCGCAGCCGAGCGGGTCCCGTTGGCCACGACCCCGATGCTGAGCTGTCGACGACCCCAACGAGGAGCGCCGAGCCCGTAAGGGAGCAGCAGAGAAACGACCCCGATGCTAACCCCAACGCAGCGCCGCTTTCCTTCCTGCCCTGACCAAACGCTGCCGGACGTGGGACATTGCAGCCCCCGATGTGCACATTGCGCCGTCGAGCACCGGGCCCGCGGGGCCGACAGCTGGCACCCGCTCCCCGGCACCCACTTACCACTGCTCTCCGTCCCGCCGTCCCACCAACCATGCCAGTGCTGCCCACCGGGGGCCGGCTCCACGGCGCGGTCCGGGCACGCGGGGGGTCGGCGACCGGGGCTGCCCGCCGACACCTGATGCCAGGCCGGGGGGTGCAGGGCCTGCGGGGAAAGGATCCCCCTACTGGCAGCCCAGGGGCTGGGCCGCACGGGCTAGGCCTCGCCGGCCTGTGCCCGGGATGGCTCTGGCACGAAGCTGGAGCACAAACGCAAGATCCTATGCATGCCCAAATAGCACCAGTGCATGAGACGGCCGTGCCCACTCTCCCCCAGCTATTTGCAGGCTTTTTGGGCCTGCAGACACGTGTGTTCACAGCAGCCCGGCTTGCACCCTCCTCCTCCGCCTTTGGAGAAGGGTCGTGGTGACATCCGTGCAACTCTAGCACAGGCCGGCCTCTCCGACCAGCAAACGTGGAGACATACGGCTTGCAACACGGCTTGCCAAGGAAGAAAGGATGAAAGGAAGCACTCTGCAGGGCCGGCTTCTCCAGAAGCAAGCGTGGGCTCACGCCCTCCTGATTTTTCTCGAGACATCCTGGTCTTTTTCTCAAGAAGACCACGGATATTTCTCAAGAGGCTGCCCTGAGGTGCCAGCAGCCGCAGAAGCCGGTTGCTGCAAAAACGGAGATCAACACGCAGGAAGCGGGGGCAACGTGGAACGCGGCTGAAGTGGGAGCGGCTGCAAAACGCTCAGCTGGCTCGGGCCTCGCTGAAGCATCGCAGCTGACATGGCTTGAACCGGTGCAGCTGTGGAGAAGAGGTCGGTCAGCCCCCAGATGTGCATGCCTCTGAGCTTTGGACAGCAAACTGCAAGGGAGGCATCCCCAAGCAAGCGCGCCATCAACCCTTCCCAGCAGCGGGACTAGTATCGAGGTACCTGGGGCGAGGGTCGCACCTCCTGGTGTCTTATTCAAGGTCTCCAAAGCTGCTGTTTCACTCCCTTTTCCTTTCCCCCTTTAATAAACTTACTCACGGCTTACCCATGGAGAACCAGCCATACCGAGCACCCAGGCAGATGTATGGGAGGTGACGTGAGCCCGTGTGATCTGAGGGATTTAGCTGGAACTGGGATCATTGAACCCAGCCCGATTTCACACCTGGCTGAGGCAAGATTAGTAAGAGACCTCACCTATAGTGCAGCCCGATTTTAGCCTCCGCAGGCTCCATCTAACCACCGGACCGGCCAAGAGTGAGGACTGGAGATTGCAAAATGCTTATGACACCGGGGGACATAATAACGAATCTGTGATTTCATCGTGGAGAGAGAAACAAATGTCTGTATTGTGGCTGGAGCTGAAATATGCTGCGGCTTGAAGTGCACGAGCCGCTGGAATGACACAGCTGCTTGGGCCAAGTTTGTACGTGGGGGGAGCCGCACTGCAGCCATTCCTGGGAGTTACACCGGGTCTCTGGAGTCTCCATTTAGTGGCCACTTCTTGGTACACTTGGTTTGCGGGAATGCTGTGTGCTTCAACGCGGGAGAGAGTAAGGAGGCATGGTGCACAAGTGTGGTCCTCTAGGAAAAATCCCGAGATGTTGTTCCTGATCCTCAGCTCGCTGGCAATGCTGGTGTAAATCAGAAACAGAGCAGCTGAAGTTGGTGGTGTGACATTAGTGTGAAAGGGACACAAGAATTACACCTGTCTACACCTGCTCCTACTTACAGGTCAGCCCCTTAGCTGGGGTGACTCATACAGCTCCGTCGACTTCAGTAGCATGATGCCAGGTTACACCAATGGATTTTTTGGCCCTATAATTTTGGGACCTGCTTGGAAAAATGGTGTTGCCAACTAATCTCCATCCATTTCCCTGGCTTTGAACCTAGCTTAACCATCTGCGAGGTGACAGAGAGACCTTTCGGGTCCCCTTGCAGCATAGGGGTCTCAGCTCTGCCCTGCCACGATTCTCTCCTCCCACTAACAACCTCTTTCTCCCTTACACCGGAGCCCCATCGCCCCTTCTGGCAGTGTGAAGTAGCCCCAAGTGAGTAAGACTGCAATGTCAATCGATTTGGGGTCTCTCTCAAACAGTGTAAATGGGGTTTAGTATGCATGAGAACCAAACCCTATGTCTCAAGTAGTGCCACCTTACTCAGGCATGGCTTAGCTTGAAAACAGCTAGCTTGGGTCCTGGTAAAGGTACAGCCATGACAGCAGGGAGCCTAGCATGGACTGACCATCCAAGTATTCACCCAGCTTCTCATGTGGGTTTTGCAGCCTATGCAAAGCTACCAGCTAGTACCATGGCTGCACTATTCATAGCAGCTCATGGCTAATCTAAAGCTAGCTTGGCTGTGTCTAACGCTAGGCTGCAGTTAAAGTGGGACCTACAGTGAAGCCAGTGGACATGAAGCTGAATATGAGCCGGCAGTGTGCCCTTGTTGCCCAGAAAGCTAATAGCTACCGGGCTGCATTGGTAGGAGCATTGCCAGTAGGTCCAGGGAAGTGATTCTTCCCTTCTATTCTGGGCTGGTGAGGCCACATCTGGATTCCTGTGTCCAGTTTTGGGCCCCTCACTACACAAAGGATGTGGACAAGTTGGAGAGAGTCCAGTGGAGGGCAACAAAAATGGTTCAGGAGCTGGGGGACAGAAGTGATGAGGAAAGACTGAGGGAGCTGGGCTTATTTAGTTTAAAGAAGAGAAGACTGAGGGGATTTAATTAGCAGCCTTCAACTCCCTGCAGGGGGTTGCAAAGAGGATGGAGCTGAACTGTTCTCAGCGGTGGCAGATGACAGAACAAGGAGCAATGGGCTCAAGTTGCAGCTAGAGAAAGGGTAAGTTGGATATTAGGAAAAAAATTTTCACTATAGGAGGGTAATAAAACACTGGAACAGGTTACTCAGAGAGGTGGTGCAAGCTCTATCCTTGGAGGCTTTTAAGACCTGGCTTGACATAGCTTTGGCTGGGATGATGTAGCTGGGGCTGGTCCTGCTTGGAGCAGGGGGTTGGATTAGATGTGACCTCCCAAAGTCCCTTCCCACCCACATTTTTTACAATTATGTGAAATGAGTAGTACGCAGCATGCAGCAATAACCAGATTTACCTAATCAAGCGGCATTGTCACTGCCCTTTTAGTCAACAGCTCGCATGAACCTTCTCACTCAGTCAATTATAAAAGAATAGACAGGTAGGGCTTGAAGGAATAAAAGTTCAGCTAGGTCCCGCTGACTCACTGTTGCCATTTTAATCCTTCCAATGTGAACCTGCCAGACAAGGAAGTGTGTCCCTGCTTGTATCTTTTTGGGTGCATATACTGCTTCTATATATTAGCATTCTAATAAGAGATATCACCTCTACCATGAGCCCTGATTACTTACAGTGCTTCTAAACAGATGATTTTCAGACCCTTTCCCTAACCAGCCAATATTACTATCCCGGCTTGGACACACTTAAATGTTTAACCATGATAAGCCACCAAGCTCTATCAGATGCTCTTGCATCTTCTCCCTGACACTTCTCAGCACCGCAGCTTTCGGTAGGTCTGCACAGACCAAGGTGGTGCTGTGCAAAGATACCCATGTCCTAGCTCCAAAACTGGGAGCAGTAGGGTTGCATTGGCATGGTGCTGCACCTGGATTCATTAGCTCTGCTGGGAATCCCTCGCCTTGTTGTCCGAGGCTAGATTACTGTCTGCAAGTTCGCATGTTCACAGCTAACTCAGGGCATGGCTGCATGTACACGTGTCTTCCATCCCAATACCATACCTTCCTCTGCCACTTTGTGATGAGCTCCACTGGCACCAGCTCTGAAAGCAGCCTGGCAGCAAGGAACAGATGGTGTTTACTTTCTCAGGGCCTCTGTCACTTCCCGGAGTCCCGTATTAACCGTAACCACCACCCGCATGATCCTTCCTGATCTCCATCTAGAAACTCCTTTCATTATAGTTATACCCCTACACAGAGGAGCTCCATGCAACTTCCTACACCCGCAAAGCAGTCCTGAAGCAAAGTGCCCTGAAGAGAGGCGTAACTGGGCAGTCGCTGTGCACAGGACAGTGGTGGCTGCCGGGTTGCGGGAGGCAGCAGCTGCTGCATTGGTTGCTATGTTTGAACATTAAATTGGGTGCCCACGTTTGCCCCCCTTCTCCCCCCTTGGTTATACTACTGGCCTTGAGTGCACCAGGCCACCTATTTTCCCAAAAAGCGTAATGGGAAAAAATGTTGAAATCTTTTCCTTTCTTTGGCCTCTGTGAATCTAAACAATTTCTCCCTCAAAAATGAACGGAAGAAGTGGTGGCGGCAACCGTCACTCCTCCTGGATCATGGTGTATGCATGAGGGCTACTGTCGCAGGGCATGTCGGTGCTCTGCTCCTAGAGAGGAGAAACTGCCAGGGAGAGAGAGCCCTGGCAGGACATTAAGGAGCACAGCTGCGGGTTGCCAGGGCAATTAATGTGAGCCAGCTGCCTGTAGGAGGCAGGGCCTGGCCCTTATAAAGCCCGGGGCTGAGACCCAGCAGCTGGAGGGGCAGGAGCTCCTGGAGTTAGGAGGGAAGTAATGCAGGAACTGCTCTAGCTGAGGGAAGGATGGCAGCTCTGAGAGGTTTGAGCACCACGGTTTAGCCAGGAGGCTTTATGTTCGAGTTATAGCCAGGAGGCTCGAGTTTATGTTCAGGCTTTGATATTACACCGGTGGCAAGGGTGAGGCTATAAGGGGTCGGAGGAGGCCTCATAGGGACCCGCAGGGGGTGGGGCCCTAGCGCTAGTGAGGGTGCAGGTTTCTCAGGGGGAACCCCGGCGCCAGTGAGGGCGCAGCTTGCGGTGAGGAGCGCAGCCAGTGGGTTGCGGGCGGGGAACAGAGACCCCGGGTTGTGTGCGGGGTACGTAGACCCCAGCCCCAGAGCGGGGCAGCTTTGAGAAGCCCCAGAGAGGGCTGTATTATTAGGAAGCCCAGCGCGGGCGCGGTGAGCCTCCGAAGAAGGGCTAGTGCTGCGACAAACCCCGGAGCAGGGTAGAGTGCTGCGGTTGCCCCGGTGAGAGGGGGTAGTGGCGCGGTGAGCCCTGAGAGAAGGGGGAGCAGCGCGGTGGGCCCGAGAGTCAGGGGGCGTCACCGGGAAGTCCCCAGAGTGGGCGCAGAGAGCTCCAGACGGGGGGCGGGGGGCTGTAATTTAGAAGCCCGAGTTCGGGCAGCATTGCAGGGAGAGCCCCAGGAGGGGGCAACTGTTGCAAAGGCCCCAGGCAGGGGGCAACATTACAGCGAAGACCCCAGAGTGGGGCGACATTCCAGGGAAGCCCAGAGTGGGCTCGGACAGCCCAAGAGACGGCAACCCAGAAGAGGAGGCCTCAGAGAGCGGGCGAGAGTACGCAGAGGAGGCCCGAGAGACGGGCAGTATATAGATATATAAGGAGACATACCAGCGTCTTTCCCATCAGCGAGGCTTGGGGCATGATATTAGGGGTTGGTAGGAGCCACGCATAGCCCATAAGGCTAGGGTGCCTGGGGAGCACCCATCATATCGGGAGACCACAGGAGTCCGGAAGAACCGCGGGGACACAGGTCCCGAGTAGCCATGCCCAAGGAGGAGTAAGGTAGCCTCCCTATTATATTTACCAGCAAGACATGGCGGGCGAGAATCAGAGGGTGCCTTGGGCCAGCCTTCACACGGAACGAGGGACCTCAAGGAGATCACGGCCCTCCTGCAGGACCCCGCCGTGACAGCTACCCAGACCTTCGATGCATATGCCCGGGCAGCAATTTTTTTTCTTGGAGGAGTGGAGGCTGAACGGAAGAGGAGCCACATCCTGAAAGACAGACCCAGATGAGGAAATGCGAGATGCATGCAAGGGAGGAGGTGGCCTCAGACCTTCTGCAGCCCCCAGAGGGGCTGACTGAGCGGAGAAGGGCCAGGGGCAGGCAGTGGGTCCAAGGAGAGAGCAGGGAGGACCAAGAGGAGAAGAAGAGGGGCGAGGAGGTGTAGGAGGACATCAGGTGGCACCTCACAGGCAACAGACACCAACACTGCAGGCTCTTGTGGAGCACGTACCCAAAAGATCCTCCCCACAGGCCTCTGTACCCCATGCACAATTCTACGTCCACCTCATCCAATGCACCTTGAAAGCAGAGCCACCGTATCCACCTGTTTTTCTTCGTGCCCGTAGAAGACAGGAACCTCACATCGGAGCAATGCCCGTGCCTCCAGGCACCTGTGGGAGACCACTACCAATCCCACTCCGTACTTTCCTTCCTGGAGAGCAGCCAAAGACGGCACAGTTCTGCTTTGTGTTTGCATGTCTCTTTACCTTCTGCCGTTCTTTTTATCTGCACTAAATCCCTTATTGAATGTGTTGGAAAACAGGCAGCGCCCCACCCTGCTGAAGAATTGTAGCAGGTGCTTATTTCAATTCAATATCCGAGCCACTCGCTCAGCAAAAGTGCCTTACGCTTTAAGGCACCCTGTTAACGCGAGTGCTTGAGGTTTTCCTCCATTGTCAGCTCCTAGTTGGGCCCTTGCAAGCCTGTGTTTCTAGCTATTTACATTCAGCGGTCTTTTCACTTTTCTCTTCCAGCCTGCTGGTAACATTTTCCCCTTTCCTCTGCAAATGTGTCGTACACAGCAGGCTGCAATAACCACATGTATATTTGCTTAATCCAACGGCATTGCCACTGCCCTTTTAGTCAACCAGTTCAACTGGCATGAACCGTCTCATGCAGTCTCTATTGCTCTCTGTGTTATGGCTTTGTCAATCTTAAAATGATAGAAAAGTAGGGCTTGAAGGAAGTAAAGGCTAAGCTAGGTCCCACTGAGTGGCTGTTCCCATTTTATTCCTTCCACTGTGAACCTGCCAGACAAGGAAGTGTGTCCCTGCCTATATCTTGTTGGAGCATGTAGTGCTTTTAAACCCACGATTTTCAGATGCTGTCCCTAACCAGCCAATATTAAGGTCAGGGATTGGACACACTCAAATGTTTAACCATGAGAAGTGATCAAGCTCGGATTCAAATAAAAGCAACGGACTCATGATGCATACCCTGATACCCCATCCAGTCAGGGCCAAATGTACCCTTGGATGAATCAGAGCTAACACCATATAAATGTCAAGTGTCCCACGTGTGGTTGTATGTCTGAGCAGCCCATGCAGATTGAGTGAATCTGTGTCGTAAGTGATATTGCATGATCTCCCTTGCAACCTCTCTGAACTAGTTTCAGGTTATGGAGCCCAAAAGTGATCCTCTCCCCTTTTAAGATCCAGCTAGATTTAGTCCTTTTTTCCTTAGACGCATCCGGGATTTCCGGAGCATGTCTTCTCATCAGCCCTTCGTTCGGCTCTCACCCTTGCTCTTACAGCTATGATGTAAAACACAACACTCAGACTTCTTGGAAGGTACCAGTGAGTTCCCTCCAGCCACCTGCTAAGCACCCCCACCCAAAGGTGCAGTCAGCTGTCACCTAGAGCTGTGCTGTCAGGAGTTCCTCCACTGAAGATGGGCCATGTAGGGGTTCATGAGTCAAAGTTAAGCAGGGTCACCAAGTGTCATCTAGGACGTGGTTCAACCATTGATCGCTGCGCTGGGAGCAGTGTGAGCAAAGCTCTCCTTCCTCATAGAGAAACTAGGGGGGAGTCCGTGAAAAGTCTCACAATTCTTCTTCCTGGATTCCCCTGCATTGACACCCATGAAGGTGGCCCACCATGCCCAGCAGCAAAGTGGAAGAAAACATCTTCCTCTGAACTTACTCCAAGGCTGGAGGAGGATGAGGGCATTGGATGGAAATACATGTGCTGTCCATCACCCTAATGCAGATGGAGAACCCCAAGCATGCAAAGCTGCCAATAACCATGTGGGGGTCCCAAAGCATCAGGAAGAATGGGACAACCACCCTCTTTATGGCTGCGCACCTCCTCCAGGGAAGCACTAGCAGCAGATTTGCTCAGACCGAACTACCTTGCCACAGGTCAGCAGGGGTTGGCTCACCAGCTTCCAGATACCTATCACCACTGGCCTCTCCACAGTCAGAGGGATTCATATATTGATGTTCTGCTTCTGCTACTCCACACAGATTTCCAGGATGACACCTATGGTCTCCCTCATTCTCAAGTCCTCCCACCGCTGCTGGTCACGCCATGTCTGTAGCTCCTGGCAGGAGAGAAGTGATGACTTGGGTAGGAGGCAAATCGGATGGGCCCTGTGGAGGCTGGGAGCAGACTGAATGTTAAGTGGGGGGTCTGTGGGAGAAGAACAAGTGGGGTTTGAGGGTGGTGTTGAGAGGTAGAGACAGGATGTGGAGGACATCCTGTCTCCAGCCCGGATGATCTCCATGCACGGGTGCTGAAGGAATTGAAGGTCACAGCTGAGCCACTGGCATGGCTGTTTGAACGCTCATGTTGCTCTGGCCAGATCCCTGAGGACTGGAAAAGGGCCACCGTGGTGCCCATTTTTAAGAAGGGGAGAAGGGATGAGCTGGGTAACTTTAGGCCAGTCAGTCTTACCTCTATCCCTGGGAAAATACTGGAAAAAATCATCAAAGAGCAGATTTGTCCTCTGCCAGAAAAACTTTGCAGCCAGGAATTTGAAAGCAACCAAGGTAGCAATTAGCATCTCCCACAGCACATACTTAGTGTGGAGAGGCACCAGGTCCTCATGTAGGTCAGAGCTCGCGGCAGCTGCAGCCGCAAGCCTTGAGTCCAGGGGCAGGGAAGAAACCAGTTGCCCTTGGTTGAAAAAGCACCTGTTAAACTGAAAGGAAAGGAGGAAACGTAGAAACCAGCCTGAATCAAGGGCGGAGAGAGAACATCAGAGAGGGAACTCACCTGGACGAGGCAGGAGTGCCCCCCACCCCACCATGTGTCTCTGGGATGCTTCATTTTCAACCCAGATCAGGGTCCTCCACTCTGGGTGCTGCGCCCTGCCTGCCCAAAAGAGACAAGGGGCTAAGAGGGGGGACAGAGGTGTGATGTGGGGTCTCAGATGCCCCCAAGCAAGAGGAAGGCTTTCAGAGGCTAAACCAGGGAGAGACCCCGACCGACTGCCCCGATTCCGGGCCAAGGGCTTCTTTCCTCCTCGCTGCTGCCTCGCCTGGGAGGCAACCCTACAAAGGAGCATAAGAGGCATCCAGGAGAGAGCATCTTCTTTATTGTCACAGTTACTGAACGCACCTCAGGAGGCAGGATGTGACCCCTCACAGACCCCGAGTCAGCAAGAGCTCCTGTTGGCAAGTGCCTTTGGAGAGACACCTGCATTCAAGAGGGTTTACGGCTCCCTCTGGGACCCACAGACCGCCCGCCATGCAGTGCCGCCTGGTTTTTGCATTTGCTGCCCTGACAAAGTGTTGACCCTCTGACTACGTGTACTCTTACCCCATGCCCGAACCAGAGAGGCAAGCCTCCTCTTCCTTCATTTCCGGAGGATATGACCAGATTGCTCCCACTCTCCAGGCTTAATCTGTACCATTAAAACCCCACAGCCGCATTAATTAAGGCATCCTAACCTCTGAGAATGAGACTGCCTCAATACGGGCCAGATCCAGAAAAGTATTCAAACACCTAAGTTCCACTGGAGCACTAGGTCCCATTGGCTGTGATGGTAAGGACATCCCCCCAGTCTTTACCAAATGCAGTCGTGTTTCTGTGCAATCCAAATCATGCCTCTCTCCTGGCTAATTGCAATCAAGCCAGCAGAAAACAGCCCACATCAGGCAACAGAGCACCGTGCCTGCATGGGTTACCGGAACCAGGTACTCAAGCTACGCATGGTGTGGTAGCTCTTTGTCCTGTGCAAAAACTGGCAGGCGTTGCAGTAGTGAAAGATCCAGCCTGGCGTGATGTAGGGTCTCAGCCAGGTTCGCCACTGGAAGTAGCGCTCGTAGCGCACGGGGTCCTTATCCAGCTGCTCAAGGTACTGAGCCAGCTCCAGAGCGCTGGGAAAGTCGTCAATGTGGATGAAGGAGTCCGGGGGCAAAAAGCGCTCGTAGTTTTGCCGGGGAGGCCCGCAAACTACTGGCACGGTCCCGGAGGTCAAGGCATTCTTCCAGAGCTTCTCAGTGATGTAGTCCTCGTGCAGAGAGTTCTCAAAGGCCAGGTAAAATTTGTACTGGGACAGAGTGGGGAGGAGCTGTTCCTGTGACAGAGGCTTGTGCTGACGGCCGTACACATCCACGTGGATGTACTTCTTCAGCTCGGTGTAGTATTGCACCCGCCGCAAGCCTGGGTTCCAGTTGCTCACCACCCAGGCCACCAGCTTGGTCTTGGCTGGGATGGTGAAGTTGTGGGGCTGCCTGAGGAGCTCCAGGCTCCCATAGGGTGAGAAGATGTCAGAGTCCTTTCGGTAGGTCATGGTCAAGTTGAAGATACCGTTCATGGCACCCAGGCTTGGGCCGGTGGTCGGAGACTCCAAGTTAAACCAGATCCAGCGCTGGAAAGGGGGTCTCGGCTCCCGCGGGAGCCTGCTCGGACCGGAATAAACATCCCAGTGATGCATAACCACAGCATCGGCCTTGTGGTACCAGCTGCGGTCGGCTGTCATGTGACAGTCAGGGATGCCAAACAACGTGGAGCATTTTGTCAGAGGAAAACTTTGCCCAAAGGGCCAAGTCCAGAGCAGGATGGTCAGCTCTTTCTTTTCTGGGCTTGAGGTCTTTCCTGGCGAGCCTAGCAGGGTTGAGGGAGGGTAACTGCAGGGCGTCGATTCTGGTTCCCTGGTTTGCCGAATGTAGGTAAATAAGCAGATGCCGAAGAAGAAATTGAAGAGAAGCACAGCGAAGAACTGCTTGCCGAGGAAGCCTTTCTTCCGCCCCGTCGCCTCCATGAGTGTATCTGAGAATGCTGAACATGCAGAAACAGTGGGTTAGCAGCGAGCGATAAGCGAGCAGAGTGGGGAAGGGACACTTGTAGCAAAGTTCGTTGGCCCAGAGATATGAGCACACCTGCCAGGAAACCTATTCCTGCCCCATTTCATGCCCTGTGGCAGCCATGTCCTTTGGCTCCCCACCCGGAGGCAAATTCACCTCCTTCACGCATGTCAGTGGTGCTGTGAATTACTGCTTCCAGTACGAACTACTCCTTGAGCTGAAGCGAACATGCGGTCCCAGCTGCCTGGCTTCCAGGAACAAAGCAGAGCCAAAGCTGGGGAGAGGAGAGCTGTAATTCAGCCGGGAGGACCCTGATGCTGGAGGGCAGTGGGATCTCTCAGCAGTTGAAGGGTTGAGGGCCTGGACGCCAGCAGGGAACTGAACTGGGGGCCTCCAGGGCTAACAGCTCACGTGAATGGGTTTGTATAGAGAAGTATCTGTGATCCACCCTCACTAATGGGTTACATGGGGCATTGCGGACCTACGGGCAGTCTGCAGGATGGGTGCAATACTGGGAGTACCCAGGACTCTAGGTATCCAAGGTCAGTCAAGGCCTTACTTTGTAAAGACAAGATAGCCCATATACAAAGAACTCGTGTCACCCGCTCTGGGAGCAGTCACAAGTTACAGTCTGATACCAATTTACAAACTGCCTGGTTTCAACAAATAGACTAATAGATGTCCCACCATCCTTTTTGAACCAGTTGGGCTGGTTCTGACCAACCCTTTCTTTTGTGTATTGGAGAGAGCGCTGCGGTTTTCTTACACTAACACTTTCCTGATGCCACATGAACATTTTGAGTCTCAATAGAGTCAACACTTCAGCATCAAAACGAAATGCAAAGAATGTTGCTTTCAAAACTGGCTCGGCGCAGAACGAAAGCATTCTTTGACTGTGCTTAATTAGCAATGACGATTAGCTTAAGCACAAAAACCTAGGAACATGAGGCACTAAATAGCAGGCTCTGCCGGAGATCTCAGGTTTCCTTTGCTGTGGGCACCCTCAGTTTCCTCCTTCTCCTCCTATCTTTTTCTTTACTTTCTGCTCGTTGACTCATTTAAGAAACTCAGAATCAATGCATTAAGAAGTAAACCCATAGCAAGATAAAAGCTCTTTTTGTTGTGACACACTATGCACTGGCATGGTCCCTTCTGAGAAAAATCACAGAATCACAACTGATACAGGTGGAAGAGGGAACAGGAGCAGAGAGGGAAAGAAACTTGCCTGAGCTTGGGGAGGTGAGGTGGGAATGCAGTGCAGGTGGTCCTGTCCAGTCCTCCCCCCCCAGCACACACAACCCATCATTACCTTGTCTGATGCCCCTGCAGTGGTCTAGGCAGTATTGAATGATCTCCAGCTGCTGTTCCAGAAAACTCCCATGCTGAGAAAAAGGGGATCTGGAGAGTGGAAATGAAGTGACTTTGCAGAGCGAGGAAAAGACAACGATGCAAAAGAGGAAGGTGAAGGGGAGTGGACTGCAGGTCTATCTTGGGTGTTCCACCATATCTCGTTCAGGTGTGCCAATCAGCTAGGACTGATGCTGCGTCATCTAGCAATAAATTCTCACTCTTCATCAACACAGCACCCCCCCGCCCCCAGCTCTGTGTAACAAACCTGCTTTGTTGGGAGGTTAACTAAACGTGTTATCAGAAATAAGTAACCCAACTAGAAAATCCCGAAGTGTAACGTACCTGCCTCTGTGCTTGAACGTGATGTAACTCCTCTCTGGTAGAACAAGCAGTGAGTACATGCAAATGATTCAAGTGTCTCCTTTCCAAGCTCCCAGGGCTCCAAAAGGGTCCTTTGCAGAGTCAGGACATGAGTGATAGAGATGTCCTGAGATTTCCATCTGGCAGGCTCTTCATCGCCAGGGTCGGCCCATGCAGCCCTCAAAGGACATATTCAAAAGCACCACGTGCCACGGTCCTCTTCTCTCCATCCCACAATGGCTCAGGAGCCCTTTGTCAGGAAGGAGTTGATGGGCAGCAAAGACCTTTGGGCTTCAGACTTACCCACTTTGAGTTGAGTTCCACAACCACGGCAATCCCAGGTGGACAGGTCCACGAAATTAGGATTCAACAGCCCATTTGGGGAAGATCAGCAGTAGGACAGAGACCTACTGCTGTACAGCTTGCTAGGTCCTGCCTTTGAGCTCCTCCAGCATGGGTGAATGGGGTCCAGTACCTCTCAGGCTCCGGGTACAGCTTCACTATTGGTTTTCTGGACTAGGGCCAACTGATCTTTGCATCTGCTTGCTTGGCTGCAGTTGGTTCAGGCATAAAGGCCACTTCGCAAGATGAAATCTCTTGCAACATCACTACAGGCTGCTGGGTGGGATTTCGAATAGGAGGGCAGAGGCAGAGCTCACATCAGTTATGGGCGGGGGTAATCAGGTGCGGGGAGATGCATTCAAAGGCCATTGTCACTGGAATGACAAGCCTTTGAGAGGGGGATGACAGGCCAGCCCCTGGCTCAAAACTAGATTTGCACTGCTCCTCCCTTGATACATGCTGCAGCTTTTAAGGGTATGAGTCTAATGCAAACAAAAATGCAAATACATCATTTGACCAGGAAGACTGACTGGTTTGTGGGGTGGGATCTGCCAGTGTCAACACTGGCTGCTCAAGTTGCACATGTCTTTTCATATATTCATAGATTATAGAGTTGGAAGGGACCCAATGGATCATCGTGTCCAACTCCCTGCCCCTGGCAGGAAAGAGGATCGAAGTCAGATGACCTTTGTCAGACGACAAAGAGGACCTCTGCTGTATCAGCTGTTTGGTTGACCCAGCCAGGAAAGGCAGTGGTCTCTGTCCTTTTCCCAGTAACATAAGGTCTAGGCAGGGGCTGCATGGTCATCCTGCAGTCTGTGGTGGGATTATTATGTGTCCCACCCATACACAGGTTTCAGCAGGTTTCAGCAGTAGCTAGCTGGGAAACTACATTTCAGGACTTCCAATGGGCTACGGTCATATTGCCACGTTGCTGTGGTTATCTTAGTTACCTGATAAGCTTAGATGGGCTGCAATCTCAGGCCAGGACTTCCCTTGGATGGGAACTTTCAGGTTGGGCTAGAAAGTGTCCACGGCAGGATGGAGCGAGATACTCTGGTGGTACATCTGAGACCTCAGTAGCTTGTAAGCATCAAGGTGACAGAGACATGCTATATTTCAAGACCTCTTTTCCACGTGCTGTGTGGGGCTAGCAGGAAAATGAAAGCTTTAGAAAATAATAGTTGCAAAGCCTCTGGCAAGCAAATGAGTCTGGAAATGCCTTGTATGCCTAGGTAACGTTGCATATCCTGTTGGAATGGGTTGAAGAAGCCGACCAAACGTAACAGTGAGCACTGTACATTGGCCAACCTGATAGAGGCATGGGTTGGGTCACTCTCCTTTGATCCAGGAATGCAAGACTGTGGCACCGAGTGGAACAAAGAAAGAAAGGGGTTGGGAAAGCCAGAGCCCTGAGCTGTTGACAGTTGGGCCCGGTAGACTTAGCGCATTGTTCAATGATAAATTCTCTGTAATGCTTTTGTGCTAAAATAAATAGCACGGTGCTTTGTGAGACCTGGCTGGTTTTGCTTCTCCAGAAGAGGCAAAGAGAAGAACAGCCATGTCTGAACAAATGTCAGCCCTGCCAGTGCCGTCACAGGGAATCGCCAGGAGGGCACAGACCGAGAGGGTGAGGGACGGTGCGGCTGGAGACCCGAAACCTGAAAGAGGGGCCCTATGGAGAAGCCAGAAAGACATCAGAGGTGCGCTTAACCGGGAACTAGGAACATATCTTTAATACCAACGAGCCTAAGAAATAGGAGCCACGACCCTTCCTGGAGGCGGTCAGTTGGAGCTGGGGGCCTCAGGCCCTTAGGCCTCTCTTTCAAAAGCCCAGCTCACGGGTGAGGTACGTACCGGGTGGCTCACAACTGTGTGCTCTGGAGACTGCCCCTTGCAAAGGGGCTGACCTCGCTGCCGTGCTGGGAGAGAGAGGAGGCACGCTCTGCTGTCCACCACAGCCTCGACCTTAGCAAAGACGTGGGCCCGACAACTGCCAAGAGCAGTCTTCTGACCCCTGGGCCGACGCAAAGAAGCCAGGTGACCAGTGAACTCAGCTGCTCTCCTCATCCTAGCCCTACCCTCCTAGCCCAGGCAGCCCCTGTCAAACTCACAGCAGCCTGGAAACTGCCATAACTTCCACCAGCCCCAGAATATTCTGAGTCTGCTCCTACCCCGCAGGCAGCAGTTTCTTTAGCGGTGAGGAGCAATGAATGAATTTCAATGGCAAGACAGGGATTAAAATCCACAGAGTCACAGCAGGTATCAACTCCAGACCCCCTGCTTTGAAGGGCATCAATTTTAGGGCAGACAATCCAACAGTTGCCCTCTGCCACTAGCAAGCTGCAAGCTTGCAGGAGTGGTCCCTAGGAGTAGCAGGTGCTAGCCCTGACCTAGGGATGGATATGTGTATGATTCAGTGGCTCTGCCCCCTGCTCCAGGTGTGCCCAGTACAGTTCACAGACACCAGCCATTTCAGAGCTATTCCCAGAGCATTTTTTTGTGCTTCCAGCCACTGCATTTCTGAGTTGCTCTGAGTGAGAAGGGCAATTCCCCCAACTCAACAAATCCAGCAGCTATCAAACCTAAATGAAATGCAATCCTTCTTTTCTTTGGAAGAGAAACAGATCTTCATAAGGGCCAAGCAGTGCCTCGGACTGGGCTCTGTCACGGATGGAAGAGTTTGGTGCAGAGAGGAATGACCGGGTGCTACAGCACAGACTAGCCACCGTGTCCTATGAGTCCATCTGAAGACAGTGACCGACTGCCCTGGATTTTCTATGATGGTCCCAAATGTGGAGACTGTCTTCCTGCTTCCTCAAGCTGTCTCTGACATGAGATGTTTCCCCCAATTTAAGGAAATGGTCGGGAATCTGCCAACTCCCTCTCCTCCAACATTTCCACCATGCACGGAAGTGTTTGCCAGTAGGACGCAGCCTGATGCTCCCTGAGCACTGGTCTCCTGCTTCTAGCTCGGGAGGTGGCTACTGGCTCCATCTGGAATCAGAAACAGTGAAGATGCATTCACTGTTAGCCTGTGGTCAGGCTAATTAGCTTTTCCTCTCATCAGCGCTAATCAGCCTGCCCCTAGCACTGCCTGGAACCAGAAGTGGTGCAGATTATTTCTGGTTCCAAAGAAGTATCTGGGAGGGTGCACTGGAGCTGTCTCCCCTAAGCTGGTTGCTTTACCTCTAAATATGTAGGGTAAGTCTGCCCGGCAGACAGACGTATGTTGCAGAACACGGAGGAGTATTTGAGCTAATTTTAATTTTGCTAGTTTGGGTACCAAGAGCAGGAAAGCTATGGAGCCATGGGCTTGGGAAGCATTGTACCATGAGGGTTTCCCTGCTGTTGGCATGCACCTCCTGACTGCCGGGTGGACGTACACCTTACTGCAGACCGTGATCTTCTGGACATGATCTCAGTGGATCTCACCCCTTCCAAAACCCCCAACCCCAAAGATTTCCAATGGTTCTCCAGCTATTCAACTTGCTCGTCCTGAGTCTAAAGGAGAAAAAAAGACTTTGGTGGATCTTTGTTCTCTGCTCCTTCATTCGTCTCCATCTCCAGCATGCATGGCAAAGTCCAGCCTGGCCCACCGCCAGCCTATGCAGCTGCAACACCTTAGCAGGAGCCTGCGCACAATTGAGCCAGAATGACTCTCCAGCCACAGGGAAGGCGTGATTGTGAAGAAGGCTCATCTCTTAATTCCCGAGCGTAAGACCTACAGAAAACCTGGTTGGGTGGGATGTGTTCTGCCACAGTCTCAGCCACTACTACGTTTGCATCCTTATGAAATAAAGGAGTCATAAGAACACCAGGATATATAGGTAAACCTTGTGTTTTCAGACCAAACATTACAACTGGCCTCAGCAATAAGGAAGGCATAATGTTTTTTCCAGGCCATAAAACTTGTACCTCTGAGGCTGCCAGAACGTCAAACCTCTCCCTAAGGCCTTGACCCCTTGGTATTCTTTGCAGAGAATACCATCAAGGGTTTGTGCACAAAGGGCTTGGAGAGTTGCGCCACACCTGGTGCTGTGAGCCAGTGAGCCTGAGTATCCTCCATCAAAGTCAGCAAGCATTGCAAGTGTGCGGCAGATGCCCGGTGTTGCAGGGTATAAAGCACTCTCAGACATCTTTGCCCCCCTTGGCTTGTCTCTGGCACCCAGGTCAGTGCCTTCTGAAGCGAATTGAAGAGAGAAGCAGCATGCTTTCAAACCTGGCTCTCTCTCACTCCTCTTTTGCCACCCCGCAACATTCAGAAGACATCTTTGCATCCATCCATTATCCCAGGGAATGCAGCACTCGCAGCAGTGACCAGTGACACATCTTCCACTGAAAACCCAGTGCCACAGCAACTCTCCGTTTGCCAGCAATGGACTAAGTGACCTGAGAGCCGGAGCCGAGCGGAAGCAACATCTCCCTTTCCCTGAAAAGCTCCAAGACTTTGGCAGCCCACTCACCCTTCACGAGAGCTCTCCAGGGAGCAGTCCAGGAGGGAAAGTGGCCACTTGACTGCCCTGGGAGCTGCCAGACCCGGAGAGTCTGAGGTCTCAGGGAACCCCGGGACATAGCCAGCTACCATGCAAGGACTGAGAACCTGAAAGCCCTGGGAAAACCAGCAGGAGAGGTGCTGGCCAGGAAATCAGAGACAGGATGCCACTGGAAACTGGCCTTGCTTGCCTCCAAGTTTCATTGAAGTTAACACCGTCCTAGGACCATTCTGGTTTTGGGGGGTGGGGGACAATGCTCTTCTGTGCTACTTCAGAGCACAGACGGGACCGCAGAACCAACAGGATATCTCCCTGATGGCACAGAGAAGATTAGAGACGATAATAAGGGCCTGCTAAGAAAGATGGAGTGAGTGGCAGGCGATGGAGAGAAAGAGAATTGCCTGATTTGGGCGCAGGGCTGGAGGTACCAGAAGGGGACGTGACAAGCATGGAGAAGACCGATATGCTCTAAGGGACACCACATTTGGGGATGAACGGAGAGCTAGGGAGGCTCAGGCACGACAGGAGAATGAGGAAGTGGCAGGAGGAGCTGGGCGGAGGAGATACTGCTGTGATTAGGGACAGTCGGCTAGGACGAGAGATCCATTTGTGCTGCACAGAAATGCCCCGTCTGGCTACGTCGCAGTGAGACGCAGCTCCAAGGGCCTCCTGTCCCCTGGCCTGCTGGCCGCTCCTTGAGGATGGACCCATCCAGAGAAGCGCTGCATCCTGTTTGACCAGCTGGTCCCGTGGGAGATGCTTCACGGCCTGGAGCCCACGAGTTGCAATCCTCAAGGACACCCACGAGATTTTACCAGCCAGTTCCCATGACAAGGCATTGGGATCGGCCTAAGGCAGCTTCGCAGGGTTATACCGGAGCGCTCCTTCCCTGCCCCGCTCCAAGTCTCCTGTTACAAGACAACTGTAGGAGACAAATTAAGGCCAGACTCAATTAAGGACACCTTCTGCCTGGACGCCATGGGTGGAAGAAGTGGAAGAGCCTCTCCCTGCTCATCCAAGCTGCAAAACGCTGTGCGATTTTCCAGGAACGGGACGTCTGCTGGGACTGACTGATGTCTCTGGGTGTAAGTCAGCGTGGATGGAGTCAGGCAGGTTGACACCAGCAGAGCATCTATACTTTGTGGGTCCTGCCGCAGCCGAGCGGGTCCCGTTGGCCACGACCCCGATGCTGAGCTGTCGACGACCCCAACGAGGAGCGCCGAGCCCGTAAGGGAGCAGCAGAGAAACGACCCCGATGCTAACCCCAACGCAGCGCCGCTTTCCTTCCTGCCCTGACCAAACGCTGCCGGACGTGGGACATTGCAGCCCCCGATGTGCACATTGCGCCGTCGAGCACCGGGCCCGCGGGGCCGACAGCTGGCACCCGCTCCCCGGCACCCACTTACCACTGCTCTCCGTCCCGCCGTCCCACCAACCATGCCAGTGCTGCCCACCGGGGGCCGGCTCCACGGCGCGGTCCGGGCACGCGGGGGGTCGGCGACCGGGGCTGCCCGCCGACACCTGATGCCAGGCCGGGGGGTGCAGGGCCTGCGGGGAAAGGATCCCCCTACTGGCAGCCCAGGGGCTGGGCCGCACGGGCTAGGCCTCGCCGGCCTGTGCCCGGGATGGCTCTGGCACGAAGCTGGAGCACAAACGCAAGATCCTATGCATGCCCAAATAGCACCAGTGCATGAGACGGCCGTGCCCACTCTCCCCCAGCTATTTGCAGGCTTTTTGGGCCTGCAGACACGTGTGTTCACAGCAGCCCGGCTTGCACCCTCCTCCTCCGCCTTTGGAGAAGGGTCGTGGTGACATCCGTGCAACTCTAGCACAGGCCGGCCTCTCCAACCAGCAAACGTGGAGACATACGGCTTGCAACACGGCTTGCCAAGGAAGAAAGGATGAAAGGAAGCACTCTGCAGGGCCGGCTTCTCCAGAAGCAAGCGTGGGCTCACGCCCTCCTGATTTTTCTCGAGACATCCTGGTCTTTTTCTCAAGAAGACCATGGATATTTCTCAAGAGGCTGCCCTGAGGTGCCAGCAGCCGCAGAAGCCGGTTGCTGCAAAAACGGAGATCAACACGCAGGAAGCGGGGGCAACGTGGAGCGCGGCTGAAGTGGGAGCGGCTCCAAAACGCTCAGCTGGCTCGGGCCTCGCTGAAGCATCGCAGCTGACATGGCTTGAACCGGTGCAGCTGTGGAGAAGAGGTCGGTCAGCCCCCAGATGTGCATGCCTCTGAGCTTTGGACAGCAAACTGCAAGGGAGGCATCCCCAAGCAAGCGCGCCATCAACCCTTCCCAGCAGCAGGACTAGTATCGAGGTACCTGGGGCGAGGGTCGCACCTCCTGGTGTCTTATTCAAGGTCTCCTAAGCTGCTGTTTCACTCCCTTTTCCTTTCCCCCTTTAATAAACTTACTCACGGCTTACCCATGGAGAACCAGCCATACCGAGCACCCAGGCAGATGTATGGGAGGCGACGTGAGCCCGTGTGATCTGAGGGATTTAGCTGGAACTGGGATCATTGAACCATCAGTACTCCTGGATCATGGTGTATGCATGAGGGCTACCCAGACCTTCGATGCATATGCCCGGGCAGCAATTTTTTTTCTTGGAGGAGTGGAGGCTGAACGGAAGAGGAGCCACATCCTGAAAGACAGACCCAGATGAGGAAATGCGAGATGCATGCAAGGGAGGAGGTGGCCTCAGACCTTCTGCAGCCCCCAGAGGGGCTGACTGAGCGGAGAAGGGCCAGGGGCAGGCAGTGGGTCCAAGGAGAGAGCAGGGAGGACCAAGAGGAGAAGAAGAGGGGCGAGGAGGTGTAGGAGGACATCAGGTGGCACCTCACAGGCAACAGACACCAACACTGCAGGCTCTTGTGGAGCACGTACCCAAAAGATCCTCCCCACAGGCCTCTGCACCCCATGCACAATTCTACGTCCACCTCATCCAATGCACCTTGAAAGCAGAGCCACCGTATCCACCTGTTTTTCTTCGTGCCCGTAGAAGACAGGAACCTCACATCGGAGCAATGCCTGTGCCTCCAGGCACCTGTGGGAGACCACTACCAATCCCACTCCGTACTTTCCTTCCTGGAGAGCAGCCAAAGACGGCACAGTTCTGCTTTGTGTTTGCATGTCTCTTTACCTTCTGCCGTTCTTTTTATCTGCACTAAATCCCTTATTGAATGTGTTGGAAAACAGGCAGCACCCCACCCTGCTGAAGAATTGTAGCAGGTGCTTATTTCAATTCAATATCAGAGCCACTCGCTCAGCAAAAGTGCCTTACGCTTTAAGGCACCCTGTTAACGCGAGTGCTTGAGGTTTTCCTCCATTGTCAGCTCCTAGTTGGGCCCTTGCAAGCCTGTGTTTCTAGCTATTTACATTCAGCGGTCTTTTCACTTTTCTCTTCCAGCCTGCTGGTAACATTTTCCCCTTTCCTCTGCAAATGTGTCGTACACAGCAGGCTGCAATAACCACATGTATATTTGCTTAATCCAACGGCATTGCCACTGCCCTTTTAGTCAACCAGTTCAACTGGCATGAACCGTCTCATGCAGTCTCTATTGCTCTCTGTGTTATGGCTTTGTCAATCTTAAAATGATAGAAAAGTAGGGCTTGAAGGAAGTAAAGGCTAAGCTAGGTCCCACTGAGTGGCTGTTCCCATTTTATTCCTTCCACTGTGAACCTGCCAGACAAGGAAGTGTGTCCCTGCCTATATCTTGTTGGAGCATGTAGTGCTTTTAAACCCACGATTTTCAGATGCTGTCCCTAACCAGCCAATATTAAGGTCAGGGATTGGACACACTCAAATGTTTAACCATGAGAAGTGATCAAGCTCGGATTCAAATAAAAGCAACGGACTCATGATGCATACCCTGATACCCCATCCAGTCAGGGCCAAATGTACCCTTGGATGAATCAGAGCTAACACCATATAAATGTCAAGTGTCCCACGTGTGGTTGTATGTCTGAGCAGCCCATGCAGATTGAGTGAATCTGTGTCATAAGTGATATTGCATGATCTCCCTTGCAACCTCTCTGAACTAGTTTCAGGTTATGGAGCCCAAAAGTGATCCTCTCCCCTTTTAAGATCCAGCTAGATTTAGTCCTTTTTTCCTTAGACGCATCCGGGATTTCCGGAGCATGTCTTCTCATCAGCCCTTCGTTCGGCTCTCACCCTTGCTCTTACAGCTATGATGTAAAACACAACACTCAGACTTCTTGGAAGGTACCAGTGAGTTCCCTCCAGCCACCTGCTAAGCACCCCCACCCAAAGGTGCAGTCAGCTGTCACCTAGAGCTGTGCTGTCAGGAGTTCCTCCACTGAAGATGGGCCATGTAGGGGTTCATGAGTCAAAGTTAAGCAGGGTCACCAAGTGTCATCTAGGACGTGGTTCAACCATTGATCGCTGCGCTGGGAGCAGTGTGAGCAAAGCTCTCCTTCCTCATAGAGAAACTAGGGGGGAGTCCATGAAAAGTCTCACAATTCTTCTTCCTGGATTCCCCTGCATTGACACCCATGAAGGTGGCCCACCATGCCCAGCAGCAAAGTGGAAGAAAACATCTTCCTCTGAACTTACTCCAAGGCTGGAGGAGGATGAGGGCATTGGATGGAAATACATGTGCTGTCCATCACCCTAATGCAGATGAAGAACCCCAAGCATGCAAAGCTGCCAATAACCATGTGGGGGTCCCAAAGCATCAGGAAGAATGGGACAACCACCCTCTTTATGGCTGCGCACCTCCTCCAGGGAAGCACTAGCAGCAGATTTGCTCAGACCGAACTACCTTGCCACAGGTCAGCAGGGGTTGGCTCACCAGCTTCCAGATACCTATCACCACTGGCCTCTCCACAGTCAGAGGGATTCATATATTGATGTTCTGCTTCTGCTACTCCACACAGATTTCCGGGATGACACCTATGGTCTCCCTCATTCTCAAGTCCTCCCACCGCTGCTGGTCACGCCATGTCTGTAGCTCCTGGCAGGAGAGAAGTGATGACTTGGGTAGGAGGCAAATCGGATGGGCCCTGTGGAGGCTGGGAGCAGACTGAATGTTAAGTGGGGGTCTGTGGGAGAAGAACAAGTGGGGTTTGAGGGTGGTGTTGGGAGGTAGAGACAAGATGTGGAGGACATCCTGTCTCCAGCCCGGATGATCTCCATGCACGGGTGCTGAAGGAATTGAAGGTCACAGCTGAGCCACTGGCATGGCTGTTTGAACACTCATGTTGCTCTGGCCAGATCCCTGAGGACTGGAAAAGGGCCACCGTGGTGCCCATTTTTAAGAAGGGGAGAAGGGATGAGCTGGGTAACTTTAGGCCAGTCAGTCTTACCTCTATCCCTAGGAAAATACTGGAAAAAATCATCAAAGAGCAGATTTGTGAAGGCTCGGCAGGGGAAATGATGCTGAAAGGAAACCAGCACGAGTTCATCACAGGTAGATCCTGCCTGACAAACCTTATAGCCTTTTACGATAAGGTCACACGCTGCCTTGACACAGGAGCTGAGGCTGATGTCATCTACCTGGAAGGTAGGCCTTCCTTTAGGAAGGCCTTCAGCACAGTTTGGCATCCTATTCTCTTAGGGAAGCTAGTGGGCTGTGAAGTGGACACCTACACAGTCAGGGGGGTGGCCAACTAGCTTCAGGACTGCACCCAGAGAGTGGTGTGGACGGGTCGTTCTTGGCCTGGAAGGAGGTGGGCAGTGGGGTCCCACAGGGTTCGGTCCTCGGACCGGTGTTATTTAATATTTTCATCAGCGATTTGGACAAGGGCGTGGAGAGCACCCTCTCCAAGTTCACAGATGATACCAAGTTATGGGGCAAAGTTAAAACACTGGAGGGCAGGGAGCAGATACAGGCCAACCTGGACAGGTTGGATCAATGGGCAGAACGAAATAGGATGCAGTTCAACAAAGATAAATGTAAGGTACTCCACCTACGGAGGAGGAAACCCCAGCACACCTACAGGTTGGGAGAGGACCTCAGAGCTGAGAGAGATCTTGGAGTCATAGTTGACTCCAAGATGAACATGAGCCGGCAGTGTAACGAGGCCATCAACAAGGCCAATTGCACTTTGTTGTGGATTAGCAGATGCATGACCAACAGATCGAGGGAGGTGATGCTCCCCCTCTCTGCGGCATCGGTCAGGCCGCAGTTGGAGTACTGTGTCCAGTTTTGGGTGCTGCACTCCAAGAGGGACGCAGAGAATCTGGAGAGGGTTCAGAGGAGGGCTGCTAGCATGATTAGTGGCATCCGTGAAAGACCCTACGAGGGGAGGTTGAGAGATCTGGATCTCTTCAGTCTTCACAAGAGACGTCTGAGGGGAGACCTTGTAGATGCCTATAAGTTTATCAAGGGAGGACAACAGGGAATTGGTGATGCCCTATTTACCAGAGCACCCCAGGGAGTAACTAGGAATAATGGGTGCAAACTAGTGGAGGGTAGATTTAGGTTAGACATTAGGAAGAAATTTTTCACAGTAAGGGTGGCCAGAGTCTGGAATGGGCTTCCAAGAGAGGTAGTACTATTACCTAACTTGGAGGTCTTCAAGAGGAGTCTAGATAGTCACCTGGCTGGGATCATCTGACCTCGGTCCTCTTTCCTGCCAGGGGCAGGGCAGGGGGTCGGACACGATGATCCATTGCGGTCCCTTTAGACTCTACAATCTATGAATCTATGACAGCTCTCACATGGGGGCTGAGGGAACAGGACTGATGTGAAGATCAGGGGACTTCAACATCCCTAAAGGATCAGCTGGTCTTTCCCAAAGCATCTTGGAGTAAGGGATATGCTAAATGTCATGAACACACAGCAGGGGATGCTCAGGGGGAGCTTGACTCTGCAAAGACAGACAGACCCACCATATAATCGTGTTTTTTAAATCTCACCACCAAGAGGCTCTGACTCATGGCTGTGCTCTCTTGAGGCTGGTCATGGTGCCTTTACCCAAAAAACTGAGGCCAGGCAATTCCCACTCATATTTTCTCATCTCTTGTATTGCATTTTCCACAATTACACTGTGCAGTTATCAAAAGCAAAGCTACAATAAACCTGGCAATAAATCACCTCCACTCCTCTGCTTAATGGCCTGTCTCTCCTTCTCAATTGCTTTTAGTGCATAAATTATGCAGCCTCTTTTTTCTGGTTCATCTTTGCTCTCTACCTTGGACTCTATTCCTATTCAGGGCCCCTTATCTCTAGTCTTGTACCAGCCACTTCTCCTATCCACACCTCTGTTTACCATCCCACTCCTTATCCTTCATGAGACATTTGCATCAGTGCCCAGGGAGCTCTGATAAGAAAACTTCCTGCTAATGGCGTGCCATATAAATATTAGCGTCTTCCCTCTCTACCAGCTTAAAGTATATACTGACCCCCCGCTCTCTGGGGGTCACAGGGAATGGGAGACTGTGTGAGGTCCCGGGGCTTTACAAACGAGAGAGTTTCCCCAAGTATATACATACCATATGGCATCCAGGAGCCAGCACTATTGATTAATGGTACCAAGAAGGTCCACTTCAGATGAAAAACAAGGCAAGGTAGTGGTGAGGGGATTAATGGGAGATTTACCAGCTCCAGTGGATTAAAGGTTATTTTTCATTTGTCTGCCACAGGTGCTCCAGAAAGAGACCAGGGTGTTGAAATCCATTAATGACTCAGCAGTAGGAAAAAATGTAGTTACTCCTTTTGCATTTCATATAAAAAGCATCCAGAGGAGAGAAGACTCAGGTGTCTACCCTAGGCTGAAATTTCAAATGCCTCATTGCTCTGAGAAGCATGTGAGAGAGCTGGCTAGAGAGTCGACCATTGATTCACTGCCCCTTCCCCTGCAAGGTCAGGCATGGACTTCCCTGAGCTTCCCTCTTCTCCGTGGCCCAATGAGCCTGGTGGGTGAGTGGCAGAACTGGGAAGAGAGCCTGGGTCTCCCAACACCCCAGCTCAAGTTGATTTTTAGGACCTTCAGGCAAATTTGGAGCAAAGAGGAAAATGAGTGTACCAATTCCCATCACTTTCAACAACACCAGGGAACAGTTTCCGGAGACTGTGCCTGGGGCTGTGAGTTCTTAGAATTATTTCATCTGCTGGACAGACGTCTTCACGTCAGTGAGCCAGAGCCACTAACCAGCAGCACAGGACATCACTCAGGACTCAAGAACTCCAGGGCTAAGTACACAGTCAAAAACCCTGAGGCTGAATCAGTTCAGTCTTTGCAGGTTAGTCTAAACTGCACAGATTAAACTGAAACAGAAGTGAATAGACATTAACCTTTGATTCAGGAAATGCAGCCACATGCCGGCAGTGGCTCAGGCCAGAAGCTGGGGGGGCAGGGCACTAGAGCACAGCTCTCTGGTTGTGTGTTCACTTCCTCTTCCTGCTGCCCCTGAGGTCTCTGGGATTTACAGTCTAGAATTACAGCAGCAGGACTCTGCAGGGTTGTTCATCACGTCCTCTTTCTGCTTCCAGGTGCCTCTGGGATTTGTAGTCCACAGTCACAGCCAGCAGTAAATTAGAGCAGGGGAAGGGGTGGATAGCCCCCATCCCTGGCTCCAGACCCTAGTTGGGGTCTGCCTGGAGGGGGCAGTCCAGACTGAGCTGCATCCCCAGCTGGGCTTGCCCCACCTCCACCTCCTTGTCAGCCAGCCCTCACTACTCCAGCTAGGGAGCAGACAGCACAGCACAGCCCAGGGCAGCAACACGTTGGGATGCTGGGGGACTGTGATTTAACTTAAACCAGAAAGGGATCTGGGACAGAGGTTCCATAAACCGTTTTGACCCAGAAGTCTGATAATACATTCAACCAGCTTTATCTTAAATCCGTTTCAGCCATTTTGAAACTGGTTTACGTGCACTGAACTTCTATTCTGTTACAGGTTTAACTCAGTTTCTGATCACTTAAACTGGTTTATGTGTAACTTTTGTCCCTAGCCCAGCAGGCCCACTGCTCTGTATCCTCTCTGCAGGTCTCATAAGGATGGACACAACATCTCCATGCTGTGCCTTCAGGGAGATGTTCCCTGTTCACCGGCTTCATCAAGAAGTGCACATGGTTTGTTTGAGGCAGAATTTTGCCCCTAAACTTTAGGTTTAGTAATGAGTGCTTGAGCCACAGGGCTCCTTGTGTTTTGCTGGGCTAATCCAAAGTGGCTTAACTCAATAGATAACTCCAATGCAAGTGCCATCCAACGGTCCCTTGACTTGTTTTCAGCAGGTGGGATTCCAGTCCAGGCAGGGCTATCTCAGCAGGAGGGGCCTGGTGCAAACCACTTGCAACAGAAATCATGTGGCACCAATGCAGTTGTGCTAGTGCAAAAGCAGTGTCAAAATGAAACCCCTGGGAATTCTGCTCTCTCCCCGTGAGGTTCTACAAGACATGCCTCAGTGGAAGAACTTGTGTGGGGATGCCACAGTGCTGGATGCATCAGAGAGAGCGACAAAAGGCCAAACCTCTCATGCTAGCACAGACCAGAGGCAAGAAGTGAGCCAGGCATGTCCAATGCTGAGATCAAGCTAATGAAGATCACAGATCTGATTAAGCAACTCTTCCTCTTCCATTAGCAACAGAAGGAGGGATCTGGGGCCCCTTTTAATGCAAATACAGTTTCGAGCCACTTGCTCACAGGAACCCAGCTGCATGTCAATATTTGTCTTGCATCCGTCTCTTTGAAGCTCAGTGGCGCTGGCCATTGCTGTCAGCTAGGCACCGCCTGGCTCTTTATCTCAGCATTTTCATGTGTATTTCTGCAGTTGTACAATGGCATAAATAGCCAGCCATGCAATGAGATTTAGCCAGGCACACACGGAGATGCTGAAAGATGCCCACATGTGGAATGACCTGTCCCTTTGTGTGCCATGCCACACAATACATCTCTAACTACAGCATAAAGGAGGCAATCTGCCCTTCTAACAGCAGAGGTACATTCTTGGCAGTGCGCCGGCTGCACAGCTCTTTGGTTTAGCTTCAGAGCATCTCCCACTTATTTGTGGGTCAGACAATGACACCGCGTTCAGTGGACCTGCAGAAGGGGCAGTGTAGAGTAATGAAAACTTCTACATTAGACAGGATATGCGTGTACCTGTTTTTCTGCCTACCTAGAGAGTTTTGTGCGCGCTTGTGTGTACTAGCTTCCCCTTGTAGTAATAGCAGCACTTGTGGGATATTCCAGATCCTACGTATCCCAGAACTACAGACTAAGAAATCAGAACCTCAGGAAGAAGAAGGGAATATGGCAAAAGACAAAGAGGAAGAACAAGGTGGTGAGATGGTTCTTCCTTGGGGGAGAAGTGGATGGAGAGTGAAACAAAGGAGAAGCATGACTGGAAAACAGAGTAAAGGAAGGGAAAAGGCAAACTCTACCAAGGAGAAAGCTCATGAATCCAAGAGTGTTTTCCCTTGCAGAAGGGGAGACTGTGCAAAGGGGTTCTGGGAAGAGAGGAGGGAGTAAAGCAAGTGGGTAGTGAGAACGAGCAGGAAAATGAGCAGAATGGAGGAGCATGGAGTGAAAGGGAGGAGAGGTATGAGCACAAAAACAGAGTAAAGAGCCAGGGGAAGAGCCAACTCTTTCTTATGCCATCTCTGAATTTGACCCCCAAGCATCTGACTTAAAGTCCAGTAACAGTCCAAAAAAACATCATGGTGTTCCATTGCCAAAACACCTGAATTTGGGAGTTTTCATGGAAAACTTGTTATTTTTAATGACATACCTCAAAATATTCCAAATGGAGATGAAGAAATCTCCCACTCTGCTCTTGCTACTGTTACTTATTTCAGTCATCAAGGAAGCAGAATTAGAGGCCATGACTGAGAAGCAATGACATGGAAGGGACACAACATCCTTCAAGAGCAGCTCATACGCCCAGCCCCACAGCTGTGCTCCAGAAAAGAACAGTGACACTTTGTCTATGCACAGCAGATGTTTTCCAAGACAAGGCAAATGGAGGGTCTGGAAAGGGAAAATTACAATAGTCAAGTCACTGGAAATGTAGATAATTAAATTATAATTAAGGCCATGCTAGGAATGTGCCTCTGGTTTCAGAAGGGAACCTAGATAAACAGTTAAGGCACAATGTGATTGCTGCAAAGGTCAGATTGCAACGTGTGACCGAGGAAAACTCTGCTACACTGGGTGTATAGCATGGGGCACTGTTTGTGACTTAACACAACTCATTTGTTTAAACTGCAACCAGACGATCAAAGGAAGTTATTTATGTGGAACTGCCAAAGTGACAGGGAGTTGAAATGTGGAGGAGACAATAACTCCGGCAACACTAGTCTCCAGCCAATTAAAAACCAGTGCTCCAGCCAGAATCCCATCAAGAAAGCGAAAAGCAAATACCAACTTGATGGAGCAGACCCAAGAGTCTTCCAGCACTAAGCCCTCAGCACAGACATCCCCTAAACTCGTGGAGCTTCTGGCCTTATTAGATAAATCTATGTCCTTTATGGTACTTGTATTTTTGTGCGCCTCCAGTGCTCTCCCACCAGCTCAGCTCCCAACATGCAGGGCTGGACACAGGCATGGATGAATGGGGCAGCCACCCAGGGCCCAGCTAGAAAGGGGGCCCGAAAATGGTAATTTTTTTGTTATTATTATCATTATCTCTGACGAAGCGGGGCCAATACTAAAAGTTCACCTGGGGCCACCAGGAGTCAAGGTACAGTGCAACATGGCTTAAAAGCATGGTCTTCACCACCATGGTCCAGGCCTCTGAGCTCCATTAGTGCTAGTAGTAGTAGTAAGCTGCTATTTTCCCAACAGACCAACCAGCATAAAGTGTAATGAAGCACCCTATAGCTGTCCTACATAAAGGGGAGTCTGACATTTGTGACTGATGATACTAGTGCAATGTTTCTTCTGTTATTGAAAGGACTCTGTGCTAGTGAATGGTCCCAGGTTATGCTTCACTCTGCAGACTGAATAGCAGAGAGAGGGCTCTCCCTGCAGGCAGTGGTTTGGTGATGAGCGCACCCTGTAGACCTGCAGGCATAAAGTTGCAAAATGGTCTGCTTTGTTCAGAACAGCCGACGCCACGATCCCACGTAGTTCTCAAAAGATTAAGGAATTAAGCTTATAGACCAATAAAGCTTATTTATTTAGAGCAATGCCCTGCCTCCAGTTCTGCCAGTCCCTCCTGCAAGCCGCAATCGGACGGCAAATGTAACAATTTACACATAGCACTCCGAAAGATATCCACACATCTGCCCCCTTTACATGCATCATCTCCCCACATAATACTAACATTGGCAGCTTAGTTCAAACCGTGTTAAAGCACATTTTATCAGGTCTCAGCCTTTGTGTTGGCTTCTTAGCTCGAAGTGATCTTTTCAGTTTCTCTGTATTCTCAATCCTTATTGGTTCAGCTCTTGTTTGGTTTCCTTGTTCAGATGTCTCTACTTCTGTGTCATTTTCAGTCTCCTCTGTCGTCTTGTTGCTTTGATATTAGCTGCGTTTCCTTTGGTGAATCTCATGATGCTGCTCTTTTTCTCCCTTTACAAGCTGCAAGGGTTGTCTGTTCCTTCCAATCACCTGTCCTTCTGGTATGACTACTTTACAGGATCTGGGAGTTACTTGGGCTAGGGACAGACATTCAAAAAGCATGAGCCTGAATTCACTCAATCTTTGCAGGTTAGTTTAACCTGTCTAGATTGAACCGGTTTGCAACTGCACAGACATTTCCTCTGAACTCGAGAAAAGCAGGCACATGCATGCAGTGGCTCAGGCTAGAAGCCCGGGGGGTGGGGTGCTAGAGCAGCCCTCCCTTCCCTTCTGTAATGCTGAGCTGAGGGGGCTTGTGGCCAGGCCCCAGCAGGATGCTCTGATTAGGGAGGGGTGTAAACCTCCATCCTGCCTGCAATGTCCCAGGGTTTCCCCCACTCACTGCTCAAGGGGTGGGAGTTTTGCCAACCCCAGCCCCCAACTAGCACTCTGAGGCAAAGACTGGGAGGGTGCAGTGCATGCATCTGTTGATGATACTGAGCTTTTCAATCTCCCTCTCCCTGCTTCTTCATACTGTCTGCAAACCTGACAGGTGAGAGAGCCAGCAGGGACCTGATGTAACACAGTGTTATAACAAAAGTCTGTCTCATTAGTTCAAGCTCTTCTTAAACAGCTTTTTCCAAGGAAAGAACGGAGGGACATTACCAGCTGACCTGTTGATTAGCTCCAAAAAGCCCTAAGTGGACACTGTTTTGTTTGCCTGTCCCAGTGAAATTGGAGACACACAGACACCTCTCAGCATTAGCTAGCATACCACATGCCTAGGGTCCATGGAACAGTGAGTGGCAAGGAGAGGTGGGGCAGAGGGAATCCAGGCAGACCCTGCTGTGCCTGCAGTCTCCTCTGGAGCTCCGGCTAGGGAGCAGAGGGGCGGGGCCAGCTCTGTTCTCTGGAGCAGACAGCACAGCCCAAGGCTGCAAAGCATTTGAGATGCTGGGGGACTCTGGTTTAACTTAAACCAGGAAGGGGTCTGAGACAGACATTGCATAAACTGGTTTGACCCAAATCAGTTAACTCTACATTCAACTAGGTTTATCTTAAACCAGTTTCAGCCATTCTTAAACTGGTTTATGTGCACTGAACATCTGCTCTGTTACAGGTTAAAACCAGTTTCTGATCACTTAAACCAGTTTATGTGTAGTGTCTGTCCCTTGCCTTGATGGGAATCTGGTGCTTTTTGTTTCCATGTTGGTCCATCTGACATAAGCACCATATCTTTGTTGTGCAGTTGTGGTAACTTCTGGAGCCCCATCATAGTTCCATTTTTGTTTTTTGTGCTTGTCGATTTTTTTTTAATGTTTTCACATCTTGCTTTTCATTCTGATGAGCATCATCCACAAGATTTGGCAGCTTGGTTTTGAGCTTCCTGTTAAACTGCATTTCTGCTGGGGGCAATCCATGTTTCATGGGTGTTGCGCTGTAATTTAAGAGTGACAGGTAGACATCAGTATGTGAATCTGTAGTTTTTTTCAACAATTTCTTCGCTATTTATACTCCATTTTCCACCAGACCATTGGATTGTGGGTATTTATGACTTGAAGTGTGCTGACAGAATCCATGTTTGTTTGCAAACTCTTTAAAACCAAGACAGTCGAATGAGGTCCGTTGTCTGTTCTCATAATTTATGGGATCCCATGTCTAGCAAAAATGGATTTGATGTGAGTTATGATGACATGGTTTGCTGTTGTGCTTTTGAGCAATGCAATTTCAGGATAGCAAGAATAATAATAATCCAGCACGAATACATACTTTTTTCCTGTATGTTTGAATAAGCCAAAGCCCACTTGATACCATGAAGCTATGGGCTCCTCCATGACCATCATAGGTTCTTTTCTTTACACTGATCTGTACTTTAGGCACTTTGTACAAGCCTTTACAGCATTGTCTATGTTATTATTTACGTTGGGCCAATATAGATCACCCTTCAGTCTCCTTTTGCGTTTTTCAATGCCTAGATGCCCCTTGTATATTCTGTTTAATGTCTTTCTTTAGCACTTCTGGAACAACAAGTCATGAGCCCTTGAACAAAATGCCATCCAGTACTGATGGCTCTTCCTTGAACTGAAAGTAGGGGCTAGGTGTATGTTTTTTCAGGCCAATCAGCACAAAGAGCTATTTTCACTTTTTGCAATGTAGTGTCCTGAGCAGTAGCTTCTGCAATCAGCACCCACATTTTATCTGTGGCAGGAATCACTCTTTTAATTAACATGTATTATGTCTGAGTCTGGAATTCTGTCATTTCCCGTCGTGTCATACACCCTGGACAATGTATCTGCAATAAGTAGATGTTTTCCTGGCATGTACTGTATGTCTTGATCATACATTTGCAGTTGAAAGAAGTCTCTGTAATCTGGGTGGCATGTCTGACTCCCACAGAAATTTCTTACAGCCATATACCAGAGTTCAACTTTCTCTCTCAACTTGTGCATATAGACATTCTGACTTAGAAAGTGCCCTACATGCATATGCTACTGATCTCCAGCTATCCCCATGTTTTTGAAGCAAAGCTGCTCCAGTGCCTTCTTTAGAAACATCTGTTGACAATTTAATGGATCTTTTAGGGTCATCGTATTTTAGTACTGGAGCTTTCATTATTTTTCCCTTCAAATGTTTAAATTCAGCTTCATTTTCATGATCCCACATACACTGAGCATTCTTTTGTAGGACTGAATGAAGGTGTTTGGTCTGCTCTCCTAATTTAGGTCAAGTCATGTTCTTCCATAATGTTTCCCCAAACTAATTCAGCATCAATATAAACCATACTGAAACCTGCTGTTTCCTGTGTGTTGTATCCTGCTCCTTTCTGCAAACTCTTGCAAAATGATTGAATCTGTTACATTTGTTGCAGCAGTGCTTACCAAATGCAGGGCATTGCATGGGTTTGTGGTAACCCCCACAGCATCTGCACTGACCTTCAAGCAATTCTCTTTGGCCTCTGCTTGCCTGCTTCATAGTGTGGTCCTCCTTTCTGTATTGTTTGTGTGTTGCCTTAGGTTTTTTTAGTCTTGCAATCCTGTCTAGTTCAGCTTGTTCTGCTTGCCTGACATATGTTATCTCAGCCGCTTGGCATATTTTAACTGCCTTTTCCACATTAAGCTCAGGATCCTCTAGCAGTCTTTTCCTGAGGCTTCTATTCCTTATACCCAATACTATTTCATCTCTGATCATGGACTCTTTTAGGTCTCCAAAGTTGCATGTTTGGCTCAGCAGTCTGAGGTCTTTGACAAGCTCCTTATTTGTCTCTCATTCTTTCTGCTGTCTCATGCGGAAATTATACTGTTCAAAGGTTTCATTCTGTTTTTATAGAGTATTCCTCAAACTTTTTTTATTATAGTGCCATAGCTTTTCTGTTCTGCTTCTGACTGTTGTAGGCTATTATAAAAAGGCATGGCTTCCTGTTGTTAGGGAGTCAGAAGGGACCTGAGCAGACCATCAAGTCCAACCCCCTGCCATGGGCAGGAATGAATGCTGGGATCAAATGACACCAGCTAGGTGATTATCTAGCCTCCTTCTGAAGACCCCCAGGGTAGGGGCCAGCACCACTTCCCTTGGAAGTTGGTTATAGATCCTAGCCACCCTGACTGTGAAGTAGCGCCTCCTGACGTCTAGCCTGAACCTACTCTCAATTAACTTGTGGCCATTATTCCTAGTTACTCCTGGTAGTGCTGGGGGGAACGGGGCCTCTCCCATTCCCCGCTAGCCCCCCTGGTAAGTTTATAGATGGCCACCAGATCCCCTCTCAGCCTTTGTCTTGTGGAGGCTGAACAGGTTCAGGTCCCATAGCCTCTCCTCCTTCTGGGCCCACTATATTTAAAAAAGAATAGCCTCCCTGTGTGAATCTTCTTTTTCTGTAGCCCCACTGCCCATCATATACATGGTGAAGCTCTGCTTAAATTTCTTCCAGTTTTCTGCTGTATTGCTGGACAACTTTAACTCCTCTGGAATTCTGAGATGCTCCATTTTTTGTCTTCACACCCCACTCCTGATACCATGTACAGTTCTCAAAAGATTGAGGAGTTAAGCTTATATGCTATAAAGATTGTTTATTCAGAGCAATGCCCTGCCTCCAGTTCTGCTGTTCCCTCGTGCAATCCCTGGGCAAATGTAACACTTACACATAACACTCTTCATGGTATCCACGCAGGTCCCATGCAGCAAGTTGCTTCTCCCCACATAAAACAGATTATACTTACATCTGTCCACAGTCTTAAATGACCAGTAGCCAAGCTCAATCCAGCTCCCCAACTTTCACATAGATCTCTTTGCACATGTTCATTCTCAGGGAGATCATCCTGGCTGCTCAGATATGCCTGCCATGCTCAAACATCCCTGCACAGTGGAAAGAGAAATCAGACAGTAACCATTAGCGTCCTCCAAGCAACAGCCTGCAATCAGATCCAGATGCCCTGCAAACTTGTCTTATAATCAGGACAGAGCAGCAGGGAGGAAGCCCTGGGACTGCTTTTATCTCTTTAGCGCTGTTTATTTAAAGAAAAACCAGCACATTAATGAGAAGTGGCTCATGATTCACTCCAGCAAGGGCTGTCCCCATGATGCATTTTATTCTTGGAGCTTCTTCCTTCCCCACCAGCTGCAGGAATTGGCATCAGCAGCCACCTGATAATCCGAGAGGTATTCCTAGGAATCTTAGAGTTGCATCATCTCTCCTTCTTGCCCAAACTAGAATTTCAGACAAAGCTTGAAAAGCAGTGAGAGCAGAGATGGGAAGAGGAAGCAGCGGATCTAAAAGAAGTTATGCGCTGGAGGCAGCATTTCCTGGATGAGCTTCTCAGGCTTGTGTAATGGAAGAGGGTGTGTGAGATTGTCAGAGTGGATTCATTTGACCTCCAAAGTTCACGCATGATAGAGGTTAGCTCAAGTTGGTGCCTTAAGAACATCCTTTGGTGATGACCTTCACCTCCTTCTGGGGCCTGAGTACAGCACTGAGCAAACAAAGGCACCTTGGTCAATGTGGGGAGGGAGCTAAGGTGCTGACCTGTAACTCCTGCGACCTCGCTCTTCTACAAACATCCTGTGCCATCTTGTGGAAGCCCACCTGGGCCTGCCTCCCTTGCAATACTAACATGGGTGCCTGTCCTCAGACTGACGTCAATACACAGAATCGTAGAGTTGGATGGGACTGAAGGAGTCATCTGGTCCAACACTGTGCTGTTTCTAAATCATCTCAGACAGATTCCCATGCAGTTTCTTCCTGAAAATGTCCAATAAAGACACTCCACAACTTTCCCCAGCAGCTTGTTCCATAGCTCTGCCGTTCTCACTGCCTTGAAGCCTTAACAGCAATGCCTGTCTATAAGCACAAATCTCAAGCTCTCAGCAAATGATTCTTTATACTGGAGCTAGCCGGCGATCTCAATTTCTCACACCCAGAGCTTCATGGTTATTTAGACACTTAAGTCAGGATTAGGCCCTTGGTCCCAGTTCTCTCCCTCTGTAAAATGGGCATAACAGAACTCCCTAGAGAAGTTAGAAAGATAACTACACTGAAACCCGGGAAGGGCTCGGATGCAGCAGCGAGGGCCATGTAAGCAGGCAGGTTGATTTGATTCATGTGGTGTTTCAGCAGGAGCAGGAAAACCTGCCCTCCCTTTCATTGGAATAACTACACAACAGAGACTTGGGGAAAATTCAGCTTCTTCCTGCTGAGACTTTTATTTCATGGTCATGGTCCTGATACTTCCATGCGACACCCCTTCCCCCGGAGCTGTGCCGTGGACAGCGCATGCACCAGCAGCTTTTATAATGAGGGAGCTGCTTAATCTGCGGCTTCACAAATTTTGCAGAAACCATGAAATCCTGGATTGTCTGCAAAATTCACAAAATTAACAACAAAAAAATGTAATAAAAATAAAATGCTGGCTTCCCAGTGGGAGCCAATGGTCCTCGTTGCTGGGAGGAGAAGGTGCCAGCTGGCAGGGCAGCATGAAGGGCGTGGCTGCCCCCTTGCCCCGCCTTTCCCCACCTGGACCTCTCTTCCAATCAGCACTGAGGGGCGGGGCCACACAAACAGCAGCCAGCACTCAAGACGGCAGCCGCCTCCTCGTCCTTCCTCCCCCAGGGCCTCTCTGCTGCCATGAAATGAACTTTACACTGTGATCTACCTGTGAAAATCAGTACGTCCGCCCACGATGTAGGTAGTCTCCTGTTCATAACCAAAACAGTGCAGGGAAAACGCTTCCCGGTGAGGACATATGCAAAATGAAGAGTACTGAAAGGCGGAAGAGAAACCATACAACAACACCACTTGTAAGCAAAGCACCTCTCATGCCTACTTCTCCACTGCCCTCCCCCCCCAGTGTAAAATGCCACCAGGTCTCAGCTCTGCCCTTCGGCAGCTCCATTTGCACAAGTACAAATGACAGCAAGGCAACGCTGAATTAGGCTTCGACGTCTACGTTCAACTTTCATCTCTGCTTGGACCCAAAGGTGGGTTATTGATCCCATGATTTTATTTGGCTGCTGTGACTCAGACGTAGTCGGCATCTGTGCAAGCTTATTTATTGGTTGTCTTTGAGCAGGAGACTTCATTTTATGCTATTTTATCTTATTTTATTTTTAGTGCATGCGTTGGCATGGAGGTATGAAAATGTTATTGATGTACCAGTGTTCACCCTGTTTGTTAAGCGGTTACCAGGGTAACTGGCTCTTCCAGCACCGGATTGGAGGAGAGGAAGGGGATGGGCGGGGCACATCTGGGAATGGTCAGTTTCCATCTGGGGGATTAAAAAACACCAAGCAGCTGGGCTGCGGTTTTCACAAAGGAAGGCAGTGCGGAAGCAGAGTTGCTGCTTCTAGATTTGGCCTAGAGGAGAGATGGGATCTGTTCCTCCCTGGTATTAAGGGGCGGGGGCGAAAGTCTGAGTATCGAGTCTGTTGGAGAATCTCTTGGGCAGGAGATCAACCCATTTCCTGCAGAGTTCGGGCTTCCCTCTATGGAGTGGCTTTTCCAAATTGCAAGTCAAGAAGGGCCTGATCCTCCACCTACTGAAGCCAGTGGGATTGATCCTCCCTTGCCCTGCACCTTGCACTGTTATTGGTGCTGGGGCAAAGTGCTCCCCTGTTCAGGTGTCCAATTGGGGGAACACAATCGAGCCCAAGATGCTCACACACCACGATGGCAGGTGATCCCTCCCTTACCAGGCAAGGCCAAGGTGCTACGCCAGGGTCAGTACAGACTCCGTCCCTTTGCACATGTAAATGTAGATGTGAGCCCGGATGTCCCCCGCACCTCACCCCCCACCCCACTCCTGGACACCCTTGTCCCAACTTGCTGGGAGCTGCTGCCAGGTGTTGCTGGGAGCTGTTACGCAGTCACCAGGCTGTCCCCAGAGCTGGACAGTTCTCTTCCTCTTAGAAATCAGTGGGTTAAAGACACGAGACACATGGATTGTTTAGTGGCAACAAGTACCCAGCGCTCAGCAGGAGGGAGCTTTGTCAGGTGATTTCTTGTCCCTAAAAGAAGAAGAAAGCCATAAATAACCCGTGTCATATAACAAAGAATGCAATGCTAGTTGGAGAACAGCCAGCCACGTGTCCAGTTTAATTCCTTCCTTGCAACCGTCTCCAAGAGGTCTGAAATGCAAAAGGCCTGCACATCCCAACAGCAGGGCTTACACACCCCCCAGACACTATGGCTTGTTCTTTCCTTCAAATGCTACAGAGTTCAGTGCCAAGTTACTTGCTCCCAGCCAGCCCAGTCCCATGTCCACTCTTAGCTGTAGCTTTGAGCTGGAGAAGCGGTATCTCCCTCCCATCCCCTCCTCCCTTTATGAATTTTGTGCTCTGAAGAATTACCAACACTTTAAGCCTCCTGGGATACAAGGCAGAGGGAACAGGGATGTGGCTGGGTTAGAGGGACCAATTGGACCAGGGGCAAAGAAGCAGGTGGCATATTCTTCACTCACACACTCACACGCATGCATGCACGCATGCACAAGTCACGTGCATCACTTGCTGAGACAGTTGAAGGGTGTATCTGCATGTCCAGCAGCCGTGTGCTGCATGGCTAGTCCCACCAGTGCAAAGTGCACAGGCAGAAAGGACTACCTAGGGCTTCCGGCATTTGTCTGGGACTTGCAAATGTGATTCACGCCCTTGTTCTGCTACAGATTTTTTTTGTGACCTTGGGTAACCCCAAGGGAATATCTGCATTGTGCAGTTAACCCAGGTTCACCGGGTTTTAGCCTTCTCTCCCTGCCCATACACAATAATCTCTGACATGGATGGGGTGCTGTGATGAATCCAGGCTAGCTGACCCTGGTGGGAGTATGGGTCTGCTTTCATTCAGCCTGGAGCCCACCACGTTGAGAGGCCGCAAGCACAGTCACTTGAGGGCTGACGGTCCTCCCGTGCCTTCCCGTAGTTCTCCACCAAAGGACAGAGAAGTTTTCTGGCTACAGTCAACACTGGCTGGAAAAGATCATCCTAGAGCACCTCCACACAAAGAACCGCAAACACACACAGAGGCACGGACAGAAACCAGTGAGGACACACTACTGCAGGCAGGGCTTGTTGCGAGGATGTTTGCACTCAATCAGGCTCGAACCGGGCGCTCAGACATGGGTGCCGATCACTTGGGGTAACTGCAGAGCAATTGCAGAGTAGCCCCAGCCTGATGGAGCTCAGCGCAGGCTGAAAAACCCACCTGAGGATTTACCAGCTTCCCCCGTGGTTTTTGTAGCTGCTGACCACGCACTTCATGGCACCCCGAGGGGCTGGCTTGAACCCAGCTGGGGTATGTCTGTATGAGCTGCAGACCTCACCGCATGGCTCATACATAATGGCACACTGGGGGTGCTGGAAGATGCCCAGAAGCCACGGTGACGGGCAGCAGATAGCAACTGCAAAACACTTCACATCCATTTTGCAGGGGTGGGATGTTCAGGGCAGCAAGGAATCTGATCCTGTGCAGGAGGGATTAAAACCCCATTAGTCAGAAAGAGTTTTAGCTGCTCCTTTCTGCAGCAGAGCCCCTGGGATGATCTCAGCACCTCACAGATCGCCGCCGCCCCAGACAGGGATGATGAGACGCATTCCACTGGCGTCAGCGCTCAGAAATGCCAGCCCGGGAGTGGAGGCCGCTGGAAAACACTCTTTAAATCTGTCATGTCCCCTGACAATGCATCTCCTTGCATCAGTCGAAAACTTCATCTCTCCCTCGGGCGCAGCACACAACTATCCGGCCGCTGGTCTCTTCCCAGTCCAGAAAGCCAGTTGCGTGACTCAGATGTCAGGTTGAAGGCTTGTATTTTCCCAGTGGGTCTTATGCAACAAACCACTTAAAAAAAGAAGTTTGGTTTAGTGAAGTGTAGCCTCCAACCTGGAGCTCGTAGGCGGTGAAACCCTCGGGCATCACAGGCAGCCACGGAAAACTGTTGCTACAGATACCTGTTCGCTCAGTCTCATGGGGAGAGCAAGGTGTGAAACTTCCTGCAGGCATGTATTCAGTAGCTGTGTTGGCTACCAACACGACCAAAGAAATGCAAAACCAAAAGAAATGCAAAACTCCAGGATTCTTGGTTCAGAGACGATACCTTTTATTAGACCAACCAAACATCATGCAGGGCATTCAAAGCTCAGTATTGATGCCCGTGGGTCAGCAGAGGTTAGGGACAAGGCACCTGCCTGGGGGTCAGGAGAGCCAAGCTCTATGCGCAGCTCCGCTGTGACTTTGGACAAGACATTTCCCTGCTGTCTTCTGTGTCCCTGCTTCTAGACTACAAATCTTCCAGGATGTGTGTGTGAAGGAAGTACTGGAGCTCCTAGGCGTTGCCATAATGCAAATGATTTTGGAAACTGCGAAGGAAGGCCGGTCCATACGAGGCACACCTTATTAATCAAAGAAAGTGAACTGCTGGAGCTCTGCCTGATCATCAGGTGCACGGGAATGGAAGAAGCCCACCCAAGCAAACACTGGCCTCTTGCATAGGGACCTACCTATATCACATACTCTGGTACCCGTCATAGCTGAAGGCGAGTTACATCTCTGGCCTCTCTGGTAATGTGGAGAAACCCAAGTTAGCCTAGACTACCTAGCTCAGGGACTGGTTAGCTTAGACTAGCTAGCTCAGAAGCTGAGCTGCAGCAGCCTAAGTGGCTGAAGGCTCGGCACTTTCTCGCCTTGGCACTGATATGAACAGCAGGAGACTCAATGATCTTCTGTCCTAAATGCCACCACATGTTCCAGGAAAGAGGGTGCTCCCATCTCTGGGAGTCCAGTCCCCCCAGCAGCATCGTGGGGGAGCAGGCACGGAGCCCCTTTGTCGTGGTCACTGCATCGAGATAGGAAAGGTTTGCTGGAAAGTCCGAGTTAGGCAGCGCAGCCCAATCCCAACTGGGGCAGCAACGGGCTCGGCCGGAAAGCCATGCATAACTTCAGTGCCTGTTGCCCAGAGCTGAAGAAGTCAAGACCCGTCACCAGATGGAAAGGAAATGGTTATAACCCAAGCCAAATAATTCCCAGACCCCAAAGTGGCAGCTCAGGGTATTTCTACCCAGCAAAAGGCAGCTGTGATTGAAAGCATGAGATAGCAGTGAGAGAAGCTAGCATAGACAACAGTAGCACTTACCAGTAACCACAGAACAACTCTCCTGGGACCCTGGATAGGGTTGCTAGCACGCCCTAAAGCCCAAGTCCTCTGCATCTTCACTGCTGCTGTTACCTGTGCCAGGCGGGTGGAACGGGCACGCTACAATCGCACCTTCACTTTGCCGGATGAACAGAGCCCCATGCCCCTCTCCAGTGGGCCAGCTGAGAAAGAAGTCAATGTAGGAGCTCTTACAGCACCATCTACTGGAGAGCTGATATCACGGAGCCAAAAAAAATTGCAGGAGAAGATCCAAGATGCTTGAGAAATTGCCGAACAGCTCCAGAAACCTGCTTGTTTGCATTACATCTTATAATAAAGGAATCTGAAAAGCAGCTTTGACAGTTTGGGCAGCCTGGCCTGTACGGGACATGAAGCAGAAGACAAAGATGCACACTCAGATCCAAGAGTATCTGTAGCAAATCTTGATAATACTTCTTAGGCTGTTCTCAGCAGCGTTTTATACAGCACACTTTGTACAACGTCTGGCACAATAAGGGCTGGAGAAAGGAGACAGAAAGATTAAGTGACTTACATAATGGTAGATACAGGATTTGATTGTGTGTGTATCTGTACGGCACATTGGCTGTGTAGAAGGGGCCTCAGTGACAAGAGAATCAGACTCTGAACCCTTTGACTTGATAGTATTTCTTTAAAAGAGAAAAGCCACACCTAACGGAGCTTGGAATCCAGATGTGCGCTGCACGGGGAGCCAGATGTGCCATTCCCACCTTGGGAAAATGGAAGAGGATCCGTTGCCCCTTCCAGAGAAGTCTGATTTTGCTGAGTTTCCTAAAAACCTGCAGTCTGTTTTGGAGCACAGGCTCCTGTCGTCATCACTCCAGGTGCAAAGCCATAAGAAGAGCACAGATGTCAATGGATTTATACCATGGCAAAAGCAAGAGCAGATGCTGGTCCCTGGAATTGGCTAAGAGCATCTTGAGACAATTTGGGTTTGGAAGAATCTCTCTGATGCCAGACGGATGTCGGCTGCCTCTACTTAGGATGTGGTAAACGAGACCCCAACCTCTGGGCCAGTAGCCCGGTTCTCCAAACACCACCTTCCAAGGTGCGAGACTCGCTACTGATGCAATTCCACTGAGGTCGTCCACTGACACCACTCTGGAGATGACTCCAACAGCTCTAATATCATTGCTTCATTCTCCATCCCAAAACCTGTCCCAGCTGGTAACACCTGATCTTCCAAAATGAGCACTCCAGCTCATCCTCTTGGACTTGGTCCATCTCATTCCTCATGGGCAGACAGCCAGTAACCACAGCTATGACCACATCTTGCGTGTCCACCCCAGTGCACGCCACCCCAACGGAAAGCCTCAGTAGATTTTTGGATGGAACCCAGCTTTATATTCATAAGATCCAGATTTTCCCTCGTGCCTTGCAGCCCTCCTTCCCTCTGGAAGACCAGATGGTCAGCAGCACCCGAGAGAAATGCTCCCTACTCTGTCACAGAGAGAGAGAGGGAGAACATCTGTAGAGATATGTGGATCGGGAGGACTTTGGAGCAGTGGTCCCCAGACTAGGGTCCAAGGCAAAATGTTGCCCACCAGATTCTCTGACATCACTCACAGCCACAAGAAGCTGCATCCAAATTGAAGTTTGCTAGGAGACCAAAATTCAGGGATTTGTACCTATGGGATATCAAAGGCTGTTCAGCTAGACTCAGCTCCCCAGACATTGGAGCCATCCAGCGTTCTTCTCTCTCATGGGCACCTTTTGGGCATAGAAATCACTCTGTTAATAGTATTATAAGAGCATCCTCTAGCCCCAGACAAGAACAAAGCTTCTGGGAGCTGAACAAGACCCATAAAGGCAAAGTGAGAGCCAGTGATCACGTAGCACAAGGGTGGTGAACCTGCAATATGTGTGCCACAAGTAGCACTGGCACCCTCTGTGTGTGTCTCATGGCAGATCAGGGAAGGGACGGGAAGCACAGCAGCAGATAGGGCAGAAATCAGAAAGAAGAGCAATAAATCAGGCAGGGAGCACAAGGAAGGGAGCAGAAAGCAGAGCAGCAGATCAGGCAAGGGAAGGGGACCAAAGCGGCATTTGGGGAGGGTGTGGTACTAATTTGTGGCATGCCAAAAAGACCTGACCTAGCAGGTCAGTGGCAGAAATGGGCAAAAGACCTGCATATCTTGATTGCCATGCATGACCCCTACACACTAGGCCATGCTGCCTCTCTGGCTGGTCAGTACTGTGGCTTCAGCAAGCTCTATTACTTGGTGCTTTGGGGGATGAGTCAGGTGGGTAATAAATTGCAGTAGTAGCTAAGAAGGGTTCAGGCTGTTGCATAGGATCTTAGGAAAGCAGGGCTGGAAGGGACCTCACGAGGTTATCCGGCTCCAGGCAGGGTTGACTCCGCCGAAACCACGAGAGAATGAATTCCTGCCCCTGCTGAGGTCCGTGACAAACCCTGCATTGACTCCAATGTGGCTAGAAATTTTTCACTCTATGAACATGTCTGGAAGATGAAAAAAGCAACCAGTCTGGGTGCATTTCTCTGTGCTAACTCCTCCCAGGGAGAAGCCCTTGGCTCTGCCCTGAAGCCTTTGTCCTCAGGCCTTGCTGCAGACAACTTGGGACCCAGACGCTTGTGGTCTGCCGGGTGGAGAGCAAGCTGGGGAGGTTGCTGGAGGGCACCAGGCAGCATCAACAAGAGGTCTGGGGTCAGTCTGAGGGGAGCTTAATCGGGGTAACGCTGTGAAGCATCTGGCTTCCCAGTGTCCTCCCAGCAGTGCCAAGGGATTTTTAGCCTAGCAATTCTCCCCGGCTGTTTGGTCATTTCGATGCTCTTTGGCCTTCTCCAAAGCTTTCCTTACAGCTCCACGGGCACCTTCGGGGTGAGGACACGGCAGCGGGGTCCACCCACAGTAAAAACAGAGAGCAACTGGACTCATTGGGCCCAAAACCAATGACAGGAGCATCAAGGGAGAAAAGGCTCTGCGTCCTGCAGGGACTCGAGTGGTTGGTTTAGTGCTCAGAGCTCGAACAAGGCTGTTCCAGCATGTGACCGGTCCACGTATGGAGGGCCACGTGGCTTGTTCCATGGAGGAGGATTTCATCCGGGTGGAGGAGCTCTTCCTGGCTGGAGTGCAGCAGGAATCCTAGCCAAATGCCCCGGGTGCCTCTCGCACTGACTGTGCACGGCCCAGGGAGCCACAGGGCTGAGTCTGTAAGCAAAAAATTAAGAAATCAACACATTTGGGGGCTGCTCAGAGCTGACTTGCAGCAGCAGAGACCAATCCTACATAAATCAGGGTTGAGAGAGGCCCCAGGAGATGCAGAGCGCACGGGATCTCCCGTGCATTGAAGGATCCCCCGATTCTGGAGGACACTCCACTGCTGGGGGAGGGATGAACCCCGCCAGCACACAACAGCGGCAGGGAAAGAGCGGAAGAGGAAGCCTCACTGCGCTCCCAGTATTGCCACGTGGCAGACGATACAGCCCCCGTGTCAGGGTCAGCTGGGTTCCCATGACAGAGTGGGAGGCCAAGGCAGGCCACTCTCACACCCACCGGGATCCAGTCAGCCTCCCCTTGCACAGCCCAGATGCCAGGTCCCCTTGCCAGAGTGATAAATACTTTTGCTCTCAGATCAAGGGCCAACTTTCTTCTGGTGGGACTGGATGCCAGATGAGCGAGGCAGGTGGCTGCTCACTCCAGCAGTTTTATAGGGAATTTCCTCTTCCAAGGCCCTGAAGGCACCTGCGTTTGTGATGGGAGGTGAGTCACTCTCAGCTCTGCTTTCTTTCCCAGACCCAGTTCTGGTCCTGAGAGGAGCTCGGTTGCAAACGGCAGCATCCTTTGGCATGAGAGAAACCCAGGGGGCAGAAAGCTCTAGAGATGCCCCCGTCCTACCTGGCCAGACACACACGGCCAATGCCAGGGGTGAGCGGTGCATTGCTCTAAGTCATTGCTCCCTCCTGCTGTGCTTAGACCTGGGCCTGTCCTGATCCACTGCCCATTAGGACTCAGTGTAATGGGGCAAATACTTCACCTGCCCTATGTTGGCTTAGAAATGGTATTTAAAGGTCTGTTTTGGGGGAATTGGCTTAGATAGATAGATAGATAGATAGATAGATAGATAGATAGATAGATAGATAGATAGATAGATAGATAGATAGATAGATAGAGAATTGAGGGGGCATATACCATACTAACACAACAAGGCTGCAAACCAAAGGAGTATGTGCCATACTGCCCATACCACAGGATAAGAGGCACCAGTTGCAAGGCCGCAGAGCAGAGGGGGGCCTGAGTCCTGGTTTGGGGGGAACAGACCCAATTCGGAGAAGACCCAGAAGGCTACGTGGCTGTGTGATCACGGAGAGACACCTAACCAGAGATAGCCACGGATCAAGAGTCTTCAGGAGGGAAGGAAAATACAAAAGCAGAAATGTGAGAATAGCAAAGGCTCCCTCCTTCTCTCCCTCCCTTTGCCCCATCCCTCTTCCTCCCCATCTCTCCTCCTCCTTCTTCCTGAGAGGTGTCCCCATCCCCGGGAAGGGTCCCCGAGGCCACCATGGATGGAGGGCAGATGACCAGCCCTGGAGGGGGGCTGTGGGCCTCGGCATCCCACCTCCAGATTGCTAACAGCTAAGAGAAGTGGAGCCTGCATCCTGACCACAGATGTACTTTGACTCTGATGGCAGCCCTAGGATTTGGTAGTATATAGAATTGCTCGATTCTTTGTATTGCTTTTTCTGTTATCACTGTGTATCAATACATTTGCCTATTATTGAATGGAAAGGCTGTGGTCGGTCTGAGGGTGGGTCCTCCAGAACAAGGTCTCTGGGTCCTAAATCCAGAGCCAACACTTTACAGGGCACCATTGCAGCCAGGGGAAACCGAAGTGAACACCTGGCAAGGTGGAGTGACAACCTACTTGGGTCATTCTGAGTCCTGTGGGAGCAGAGGGTAAGTCACAGCCCTCCATTTCCACCCAGAGTCCCCCACAAAGTCACCAAAGCCCTCAGTGCTTTGAAGCATCTCTGCAGCCCCGAAGAGCTCCTTTTGCTCTTGACTTTAGAGCCAAGCAAGGAAGCCCCTGCAGCAAGGCCGGGCCGTCAGCCCCTCACTGCTGTGAAGCCTTGTTCCAAGTCTATTTGCTTTGGATCCCGAGGAGATCTCCTAACGGGGGAAGAATTTCAGCGCGGTGACTCTCAAACACCAGAGCCGGCCCCAGAGTCGTAAAATGCAAGTTTTAGACGTTACCGTTATTGGAGAGGAGCTACGTTCCACCCAGGCGGAGCTGCCAGCCCAAACTGGACTCATCGGCCACGGCTTCTGCCATCAAGGACTTACAGAGGCAGCAACAGCGAAGACAAGATGGAGGGAGAAAAATGCCTCTCCTGCAGGATAAAACCAGAACGGGACCAGGAATGAAGTGTCATCAATCACGCAGACAGCACAAAGCCTTGGAATGGGAGCATGGAAGAAGCCGGCAAGCTGCTGGATGGAAAAGCACCAGGGATTTTGTTTTTTAAGCCTGAATGCAGCAGAATTTGCAGTGCCAGCTGTCTCCCTCCCATCCTGGCATCGGCCTTTTGGCGCCATCCTCTCCCCCTGGCTGGATCCTCCGTTCTCAGAGCCGCGTGCTTGATGAGAGCTGGCCGGGGGTGATTCGACTCCCTGCCCCTCCATCCAGGCCGGCTGTCCCCAAACCATGAGAAGAAAGGTTGGCCACCCTTCCCACCCTGGAGCAGCTGAGCGGGCAGGTGCTCCTCTCATCAGTGCTCAACCCAGATCCACCCCCTGGTTCAAGCTATGCCTCTTCCAAGAGCATTTTTGGCGAGGAACATAGGGAATACCGAATGTGTTGGGTTATGCCCTGGGGAAGTTCCTGTAGGCTTCTAGCTCCCGTAGGGCAGGCGCGTGTGTGTGTGTGTGCGAGCTTGCACACGTGTGTGTGGACTTCCTTGCTCTCACCTTCTGAACTAAGCATTTTTTATTTCTGTGGCTCACCCCTAACTGCCTTCCCATCCAGCCAAAACCGGCATGTTAAGGATGTTCTCCCGCCCCGTTAACTGGAATCGCTTTTGATTCCCAACTGGCTCGCCCGCAGCTAACCGGGGTTCATCACAAAAACTTTAGCCAAAATTCATGCACTGCTCAGGGTTTCTTTTTACCAGACAGGGTTACAGTTTTTCAGGAGATGTGCTGTGGCTTTGGTTTCGCTGCACATCTGTCTCTTGGGCCGCCTCCAGTCCTGACTTTGACGGAAATTCTTGGGGATCCTGTCATATTTAATAAAAGCACTATTGGATGCCCTGCTGTTGTGCTTCATTGGCTAAGGTTCTGCACGACTTCAAAAAAAAAAGGCAGAAAGAGTATTAACCGTTACTTTTCCAGGAAGATAATAGCCTGTTAAGAGCCCATGCTATGTTGTCAGGCATGGCAAGAGGTGTTTCTAAAGAGCAAGGCCACCTGAACCAAGGTGGGCACCATTCTGGGTTTGCTGGTGCTGTACTGAAACCCACAGGACCTGAATCCAGCCACATGGGAGTGGCCGTATTTTCAAGGTTACGGGGAGTCTCCAGTCTGTGAAATGCGTTTATTAAGCATGTGTGTCAATGCTCTACTGCATGAAACTGGATTCTGTGAATCACTGGGCATGAAACATCTCCGTGTCTTTCTAGTCGACTATGAAGACTTATATTGCGGTTAGGGTTGCATCTAGGAGGTCTTGTCATGGAGCGGGGTCTCAAGGCATTAGGTACTAAACAAATACAGAAAACAAAATGATGGCCCCTGCCCCAGTGACCTGACAATCTAAGTGACGGTCCATAGAGGTGATCCCCATTGCCCTGCGCTTTGTGCCATCCTTTACACCAACGCAAAGTGGCCTCATGGTGACACCTCCGAATGTGAAGGTGTGTGTGCGTGGGAAGGGGTCGGGTCAGCACGGATGAGGGTTGAGCAGAGCAGAAAAGCCTTGAAAGCGCCCAGCACCAGATCACACCTGCTTAGTTCACTCTAGAGAAGATGCTGCAGATCCTAGCCTTGTGCAGCATCCTCCCAACTGCCTAGGGTTTTGCCTGCCAGAAGCCAGGACATCCCACTGGACATGGATGACTCATCCCTACAATGAACTTCCTTAATGAGAAGGTTCCCCCTGTTTACTGTGCACAGCCATCACCACAGGGGACGTGTGTGGTCCTGGGTCTCTCTATATCTTCTGAAGGAATGAGCTGTCTCTGCCCCTTGGCCTGGGAGAAGATGACTCCCACATCTCCTTCCTCGCCATGCCTTCCACTCCACCCATCTCAAAGCATCTCATAGATTCATAGATGTTAGGGTTGGAAGGGACCTCAGTAGGTCAAGTCCAACCCCCTGCCCTGGGCAGGAAAGAGCACTAGGGTCAGACAACCCCAGCTAGGCGTTTGTCCAGTCTCCTCTTGAAGACCCCCAAGATAGGAGAGAGCACCACCTCTCTTGGAAGTCCATTCCAGATTTTGGCAACCCTCACTGCATCTCATGGGTGCATCATGCAGCAGAACTCATCTGCAGCTCTGGCGGGTTCACTTCTCATTTCCTTCTGCTTGGTTGCTGGTGGCAGGGATCCAACAGGAGACGTCTTGCTAGGTCCAGAGAATCAGGACACCCATCCAAACCTGGAATGCAATGCAAGGTCACCCATGTGGGCAAATCACAGCCTACAAGGGCTTAGCAGAGCTGGAAGGGTATGGGGTCCAAGAGTACTCCCTAGCTCTGGCTTTCTGTGTCACTGGTCAGTGCTGCAAGAAACTATAGAGACTGCCAACAGAGCGGAAAGTTAGGTGTGGGGCATGTCTACACGTTCATTAATGTGCAGTGGTTACTGCACATGTATTTAGTACTTGGTTATACAAGTACTAAATTAAATGTGCAGTAACCAGAGTTACTGCACATTTAGTGCCAGCAAATGCCTTTTTACTGATGCTCCTGTGCAGTAGTCTAATAATACTGCACAGTAGCATATTAGCACTTCCATGCTGTGATGCACACAGCATTATTAGGCTCCTGCACAGTTAGCACCTTGTGTAGATGCACCCACACATATGCATGGACACACATGCTTAAGGATTGTAGGGAAGTAAGGCTGGAAGGGGCCTCATAAAGTCATCTAATCCAGCCCCCTACTCAAGGCAAGGTCATCCCTGACTAAGGAGGAATAGTTGCTGCAAACAGAACATGCCTTGTGTTTGCTAGGACCCTGCAGAGCAAGGGTCAGTCATGAGGATGTGTGTTTGGGATGAAGACGAAAATCAGATGGCACATGGATTCCCCACGCTGTTCTTTCATCCAGCGTGAGTGTTGATGGCACTTGGTTGGGATTTGGGGATAAACTCATGCAGAAGTGATCAGAAAGGTCCCCACCTGCATGCTCATTTTGGACTAAAACTCCCAGTTTTGTCTCATTTTGCTTAAGGGGATTAAGCTGAAGGAGGCACCTCTAGTCCAGAGTAAGTACATCCACCCAGGCTAGTATCTCAGAATAGCCACAGCTCTTCAAATTCACGCTCTGCTTTAATCCAACATAACTCCCCCCACGTTGAGAAAGCCTATATTTCTGGGGGTGGAAATTCCACCCCTCTGAGAAATACACCCACACGGCAGCAGTCTGGAGCCAGCACGAGCCACTGCAGCACATGTGGGGGGGTTTTAAAGTGCACTCTTGCAGAAGGATTTCACAACCCTAAAAAATGTCCCCGCAGGATGTTCTGGTTTTTGATTTTGGGATGATAGTCACCTTTCCCCCTCGAGCACCAAGGGCCATCATTCATGGCAGGATTTCCAAGAATTTTCTGGGGAAAGCAGAGCCGGTTTAGGATATTGCCATATGGTCACTGTTGGAATTCACCTCCTAGCAAGTCAGTAGTCAGGGTCCAGGCTACTCCTGGCTGGGATTCACAAAGGGGCCTAGGAGTTTTAGATGCCCAGGTCATAACTGGGTGTGAGGAGTCTAACTGCCTGATGCTTCCAACCTGTGTAGTCGGTAGGGCGACAACTGCACGACAGAGAAGAGACTCTTGTCTCAGAAGGTGATGGCTCCCCTGCCTCTCGTTACCTGGACAATGTGACTAAACACAACCTTGGCACCGCTGGCGAGAGAACCACAGGCGGGTGACATTCCTTGCAATGCCCTTTTCTATTGCAATGGGATCGCATTGACGTCCAGTCTGCTTTTCACCCCTGCCTAGGCCTTAGCAGCGATGAGTCTCGGAGCAGCCCGCTGAAGTCATTTTGTTGCACGTGCTCTGTGTGAGGACACGACCCGCTTCCCATTACACTGACTATATTTGGCTCTCTTGTTCCATAATCCATTTAGCTTATCTTTCTCCTACTTTTCCTGCTGCCTCCTTAGCCTTGTTCAGTCAGGGATGGGCCTAGTGTTCACATCCAGAGGACTGTCAAGCCTACGCCACATTCTCCCCTGGGCCAGATGCTGCCTTTTCTTTTCTGCCCATGGAAGATGTCAGCAGGTAGATGAAGAGAGCAAGTTCAGCCCAAGAAAAGCAGAAGTGACACTGCCAGGGCTTGATTTCTTGGCATCTAAGAATACAAGTTTGGTAATGCTGACAGTAGCAGACACCTCAACTGGTACAGGCGGGTTAGCCACAGAACTGGGCATGAAGAGCCAAATGAAACCCCATTCCTTCTCCTAAAAGTAGACCTGGGTTCAGGTTAAGCTGGGAAACGGGCTTAAAGTCTGGATTTTCCATTACACTGGCCACATCTGCACATGGGCTTAACTGCAGAGGAGACTAATTAATTGTGGAGCAAAGCGAGACTGTCTACATGTGTGACGCTATTAGGCCTCACTAAACTAATTAACATCACCATAAGATGTTGGGGACAGTACTATCTTACGGTGGGATAATTCAATTAAACACGTGTAGATGCTCAGCACCCTCGTGTCCCAGACAGCTCGACACTGCCCGACTGCCACCCAGAGCCCGGGACTGACCTGCTGGTGCCCCCTGCCAGCAGGGCAGGAGCAGCCCTGGCATAAACTCCTCTACCTCGGCTCAAATTGCTGCTGTCCCAGGTGCACGTGCAGATGCTGTGCTGGGAGTAGTTTACTCTGGCTCAAACTGCTCCAGAGTTTATTGCTTCAAATTAATTGCATGTGTAGATTCCCCCCACTGAAGGCTGGTCTCCACCTGATAGTTAATTCAGATTAAACTAGAGTGTGTTTAAAAGCACCATAGCCATTCCCAACTATCTCCCTGGGCAGACACGCCTATTCCAGGATACAGCTGCCCTGCTCCTATTTCTTTTCATTCACTTTCGAAGTGGACTAAACTGAAGGGTTGCCTACACAGGGAGTAAACGTAGAGTAACTATTCCTCATTAGCGGGGATCCTGGCTTTCTCTGATTTTAAAAAAATCCCCAATCTTCAGTTAAAAAAAAGTAACCCCAAATCCACATTTTTTCCATGATTAGAATAAAACAGCACTATATATAGGTCTGTATATTAGTAGTGTTTTATTTAAATCATGGAAATATGTGGATTTGGGGTTACTTTTTTTTAACTGTAAATTGGGGATTTTTTTAAATCAGAGAAAACCAGGATCCCTGCTCATTAGTTCCTTATGGGGAGGTTCTTATTCTGGCGTGACAGTTCTTAATGCTGAATTTGGAATTTGGAAGCGGATCAAGGTAATCTGGAAAACGGCATTCATCTGTGAACACGAGTGGATCTACCCATGGAGTTCCTCCAAGAGTGCTATTGGGTGGATAAACTCCTTGGTACCTTGCCACCACTCTGGTACTAAAGTGTATACACCTGCTATAGTCCATTTACATTGCTGGAGGGGTGTAAAGGAGTCTTTGGATGAAGGAGAATCAGGCCCATAGACTCCCAGTACCACTGGCAGAAGCTACTGGGGGTTCCTCAGTGCCGAATGACTTTCAAACCCAAACCCTTTCGCCCAGCTCCATAGAAGCTACTAAGATTCCTTAAAAACCTCCCCTTACGCATAACTGCCAAGTGATTCCACTTAGCCCAGACATTTCTCTGCTGAGGATATTCCTGCCTAGGCCGCTAATGGACTCATTCAGCCACATGATACTGGCTGCAAAAAAAATACAAGGAAGAAAATTATTGCTAGAGCTGGAAACTGAAGGTCACCTCCAGCTGAGAGAGAATGAACACAAAGGATCCAGCAGTGGAAAAGCAGCGTCTTTCTTTAAATAAGTAGCCATAATTTACAGCTGCTAGGTCTGCTCTGTATAACTGCTGGAAGAAAACCTGTGTTAGTGCCAGGAGACCCTCTTTCTACACATCTGTGATATTTGAAGGCAACAGCTATCCAGAGCTGGAAGAAGAAAATCACTTCTAAGGGCAAAACAGGGCTTATTTTTGTAAACTGTCAGCTGCAGTCAATCAAAACCAGTTGTAACTTTCCTCTGTATGTGGTAATGAATTCTCTATACGTCCTGGGGCTGGTTCTAAATTAATACATATCCGTGACCAGGCCTGATTCTGGATCGTTGAAATCCAGGGGCATTTTACTAATGACTTACCTTCCGTGAGAACACAATCATGACTTTGGGTAGAGATTTGCACCAACAAGTGATAGGTGTGAAATGAAACCAATCTGCTTTGCCCAAGTGGAAATACGTTACATTTGTCAACGTGAACGAGTGCAAAAATGTGTGCGGCTTTGATTGAGAACAAGCCCAGGAACTGTTCTACCTTTTCCCCCCCCCACATTTTCTAATACAAGAAATCATCCATCATAAATAAAGCATGGAGTTTGCAAGGTATGGACTTTCGAAGCCTCCCCTGACCCTGTGGGCTCTACAAAGAGGCAATTACTTTGTGAAATGAAGAGAATAGTCAAGGAAAGGAGATATTCATTTCCACATTTAAAATTATTTCGAGTTTACTGGCCAGAGCCTCTATTGGCATGACCTCGCGTGAACTCTATCGATCTCAAGGAGCTATTCCAGGCTCCATCAGCTGGAATTATGATCTATGTTTTGATAAGATGCACCCTGCTTTTAACCTCAAAATAATCTTAAAAAATAGAGTGATTTTTTTTTTAAATTAACCTTTTTGTGGCATTCATCTTTCTAACCCTCTCATAAAAATACTCAATAAAATGTTGGCAAAACCTCTGGGAGGCCTAAGGGATTTCCGTTCCTCTTTATAGTCTGACTGGACCCCTTTTTGCTGAACAAATTACAAAATATGTGGGTGTCTGAGGTCTACCCATATTGCTTTCTTACTCCGGGCATTCAAAGGTCAACCCATTTGCAACCATTTTCATAGGGCAAAATAAGCTACACATGAACTGTCACTGAAGTTTCTTCTTTGGAAGCATAATCTGGGCAAATGCCCCCAAATTCTAAACAGGTACATCAGTAAAGCAGAGAAATTTAGACTGTATCTGTTCCTTTATGACATAATGATGTGCAAGCAGACATGCAGTTGCAGCGCATGAAAGGGCAAAAATCGTGGCGTGTACATACGCCCTTAAATCATAATTTACCCCAGACTCTGACAATGTGCCTCAAAGTAATAAGACATTTGTTAAAGTTTATCCAACCAAAAATATGTTTGTTCAACTTACATTTCTCTCCAGACTTCTGTTCTTCCTTATCATCAAATCTGTTTTTTTCTTCTTTAATTTTATTTTTAACACAGTTCAGAGGTTCTGAAATTTCGTGTAAGCATCCATCTCTTCCAGATCAAGATTGAAGTCAACCTGTGTATAGTTTGTTCCACTCAGGGCAGTAGAGGCCACATAGGCAAAAAGAGCAGCTGGTTAGCAGCGGTATGGGAAGGCAGCTGGAGAGCTACCAAAATACTACAAGAGTACAGGCACAACCACAAAAGCATTACTGGGATTTACTCCTGATCCCAACAGGAGTAAAAACTCAAAAACAATTTGCCAGTCGCACTGATATAAAGGAAAAAAAATCCCCCTTACATTCCTTGCAAAAGTTTCTTGATTGCAAAAGTTGGTTGTTCATTCCCTGGTAACAATGTGTTTGGATAGTGTATAATTTCTCATTGCAGAGGCAAAAAGGTCACATCATGCCCAAGAAGAATCAACTCTGATTACCTAATGCCCAGCCCTGGGGGATTTTTTATCACCAGATAGCCTCACTTCTCCAAGACTCCTCCAAAATTCAGATCTTTCTTGAGCAGTGACAGGGCTAGGTCTTCAGCCAATGGAGAAATTACTGTTGGCTTCAGTCAAGCTGTCAGTTTACAGCCAGCTGAGGTCTGGCTCACCTCACCTGCAAAGCTGTCCAAGAAGGGGGGCTGTGCGAGCAGCAAACTGGTAGTCAACGTACTGCAATGGCCTTGACATAGGAGAGATCTGGAATTCATTTTGGATCCTGGATCTTCTGGGCTGGCAGGAGGTGGGAGCCCCAAAAGCAGTGTGTGTGTGTGTGTGTGTGTTGTTCTGCGGTAGCTTCCTATTAGCAACTCCAAAGAATTATTTCTAGCCTTAAGATAGAAACCCATCTACTCCTTCTTAGCCAGACAGATGAAAAGCCATTGCACGGGACCCTGGCTTTGCCAAAGTTAAAGGAAAGAGGTAAGAAAAACCCCAGTATGCTGACAGAAAATAAGAGGAGTCTGGCTCCAGGAGAGAAAAACAGTGGCTCTTGGCTTATTTTTTAAAAGTATGAATGTTTCAGTTCCCCTTGCTCCCAAGACCCATGAGTGATATCAGTGCTTATATGAGGTTTTGTATCAGCAAGTCTCAAAGGCTTTACAAAGGAGGTAAGTTCTTGAGCAACCCCTGTAGAAGGGGCTGATACATTAACACTGTTAAGTCGGGCAAAAGGCAGATGGACTATAGACTTACTCAGTATTTCTCAACCAGTGGGACGTGTTGAGAAAAGGGGTGTGGGTACGCACTGTGGGACATGAGAAATAAGTGGGACATTTCCCACTGGTGGGACACAACAGTCGTGTAGGTGGGACTTCAACTCACTTGAAAATTTCCATTAATTATTAATATAATACTAAAAGGCATGTAAACGTAAAATTACACTTCTTGGGAAAAGTGGGGTTTTGTTTTTATCATGGTGGGACCAGGGTTTTTTGGCAAAATAGTTGGTGGGACAGAAGGTGCAAAAGGTTGGGAACCGCTCGACTAACTGAATCAGAGATGCATAAGGTTTCACGAGCCACAGCTCATTTCATCAGATGCTGAATGTCCAAGCTGGGAATTATTGACATTTTTAATGGAACGAAACATTCAGAAAATGTTCAACTCAGAGATGTCAAAATTCATTTCAAATGGAGCGTGGCGACCTGCCCAAGGCAGAAATATTTTGTTTCAGTTTGTGGAGCTGACCCAAAAGGCATCGAGTCACCGTCAGTCCATGCTGTGGCACAGGGCCCCATAAAAGTTACAGCAGGAGAGCCCAGTGCTCCTTCCTAGTTTATATGCCCTGTTTTCTGGCTGCATGACATCACTGATGATGAATCCATACTCATGCGATTCCCAGAGTCCACTATGGGAGCTTAGTCGAAGCAGGAAATGTAATCCTCCAGCCAAAAAAGACAGACTATGGTCTGAATTCCTAAGGTCTGAATACAAACCTATACAGAGAAGGAGCCCACCTTAAGACATTTCCCACAAGCTCTGAGCACCCTCCTCTGAAATTCAGGCCCTTTTCTGGTGCCTCGTGTTTGGCATCTGAAAACCATCGAAGTCTCGGCCAGACATGAGTTAAGCAACCTGTGACTTCTTCAGAACTTCATTAACCAGAATGAGTCTGAGATGAAAGAAATGCAAAGCTTCATGTGGAGGGGAACGTGCCTGACTCATCCTGAGCACATCACAGGCCTGTTTGCACTCACTTCCCACCAGCAGAGAACTCACCCTAAAGACACTTTTTCTGCAGACAAAGCCCTTTCTGGAATTTGCATGTTCTGCCTGTTTATTGAGCACTTCTCTGCCTACGTGAGTCTTCCCAGGCCTCAGGGGATCGTGGCCACACTTGCCATCTAAGGAAAAGCCTTTGTTCTTGTCCAAAGAACCTTTCCAGGAAATTCAAGGGCTTTCCGAGAAGCACAATCCGCAGGGCCCGGTAATGCACGTGAGGGATTTTAAACAAACTGCAAGAGCAGCATGGTTTCCAAGGAGGAAATAAACCTGAAACGTGGGTCTCTCACACCCTATGTGAATGCCCCAGCTCTGTGACTAGTAGAAGAGACACAGACCCATCTCTTCCAGGGGCTGTGTGGAAGCAAGGACTGCCCTCTGCTTGGTGTTTGAAAGACAAGGTGCAGCCCGCAGCCTGCCTTCAGGAGAGGATTCAGGACTGTGGATCCCGGCTGGGGAGATTCCTCCTCCAGGTGCTTAACACCAGGTTGTGGACTGCACTACAGGCAGTAGGCACAGCTACAACAGCACGCTGTGGCACCCACACCCGTGTGGCACTGAGCACCGAGGAACTGGCCAGAGACCACAAAGCAAGCCTGTGGTGGACCTGGGATTTGAACTCAAACGAGATGGCTCCATGTCTTCAGGAGGGATTGCTTCATAGACTTAGGATGTGTGTAGACAAAACAAAAATTTCCATTTACATCCATGCAACTGCGTTTGTGTTTGCACGACCCGGGATTTCCTGCCCCTTTCAAGTCCATTTAGTGCCTTAAACTAACACTACTCAGAGAAATTTTACTTTGCTGTGCTTTCCTGTTACGCCACTCCAACTGTGGATTTTGTTCGTGCAAACACCCACAGACTCCAAAGGAATCTGATGATCCTCTGTTCTCATGCAAAAATGCTGCCGGGACTTTCAAGATGCCACGGTCGGGACTGAAGTGTTCTTTCCCATCAGCATGAAACGACCTAAGCATCACGCTCATTCCCCCGCAGGATACCACCCTCCCCATGTTCCAGCCTATACCCAGAGGTCTTTGCCAACATCAGACAAGGCCAGGAGGGATTCACATTAATCCAGCGTGTCTGCTACATGCACCAAGTTGATCGCGTCCCCAGATAATGTAAGTTGAGTCCTTGGAAATGAACAGACCAGGGATCTGAGTTGTGCAGAGCTGGTGAAGAAACATCTTGGCAGTCATGCGACAACATCTGTTGGCTCTGGATTGAGGATCCAGAGGCCTTGTTCTTGGCTTTTCAGAGTCAACTCTGCAGTGACTAGCTTGTCCTGACAAATGAGATGCAACTTTGATGCATTGCAGGAAGGAGATGAGACTCCCATAATACACCAGGCCAATTCTACCGTCCGGCATAGAGAAAAGAGGGGAATGCCTTCCTGGACACCTCACGTTGGACTGGGTGCGCAGCGGAAGTTGCGTCTCTCCTCTGGCGCATCGCTGCTGGTCGCTGTAAGGAGCTGGATACTGGAGTTAACAGAGCAGACAATGCCCGTGTCCTAAATGCACCTCTCTGAATGACAGCGCCATGTGTCTTCCCATCTGACTTGACCTCCACTGCCTTCTTATTGCTCCTGAACTGCAGCCCACCCAGAGTCGTTTCCTTCGGTCCTGGATCCAGCGCAGAAGGGAATATCTCCAGGCGGCTATTTCACACGCTCCTACTGTTTTGGATTAGACTCCAACCACCTCTTAAGCTGTTTAAATTTACAGGCCTGAGAAGTGAACTTTCCACTCCGGCAGGCGTGATTTAGCCACCGCAGCGCATGACAGAGGCTTGGATGGCTTAGGAACGATAAACAGCGAGTATCAAGCCTTGACACCTCCTCATAAACATCCAGGGAGCCAGCTCTGGATCCAATTCCAGCTTGGGCTAATTAGAAAATTACCTTCTAATTATAAACCGGCTTTCAGCTTGCCCAGCTTTGCACCTTGGCTGTTCAGTCACACATCAGAGGAGCAGACAGGCCCTGTAACCTTATCTCCCATACATATGGTGCCCTATGAAGCAACCACCTGCCTGTGGAAAAATAAACCCCAAACTAATGTCCATTCGTCGGCATTAAGCTCCCCTTCACACTGCGAACTCGAGCGAGGGAACCCTTTGCAACTAATTAGCTATGTTGGTGTTTCATTTAAGATTTTCTGCCTCCCAGCAGGGAAATCCATTAGGAGCTACTATGCAGCCATGAAAATGTATTAGTTGCAGACAGATCCGTGCAACTTTATTTCTCCTTCTTTCCACCTTCAAGCCTTGCCCCATGGCTGCATGGGCTTGAAAGAGAAATCTCGAGCCATATGTGTGAAACATCCTACCACAGAGGATTGTTAATCCTCATGCATTTTCCACCAGCAAACTAGAAGCAAACAAGGTTTGTAGAGAGGGGCACAAAGGATCTGTAGAGGGTTTTCTTCTTTTCCTTTCACAGCTGTTGACTGCTAGAAATGACAAGGCTGCACATAAAAACAACCAAGGTCTCTATGCTGTATCTGAGAGAGTTCACACAGTCACTGGCTGGGTATGTGAACTGAAAATTGGCTGTGAAGTGGAAAAGGTGGAATGAAAGAGGACCTTCAACATGCTTTGATGACCTCTTTCAAACATCATGTCCAGAGCCTGAGGAGTTTCTGTACAGGACCGACACCACTCCTGTGCGGGGTCACTGAGTTATCGTTTATAAAGTAAATTTGAGGGGGGTGAGAGGAGCTAGCCAATGTCCTAGTGGACTCCAAGATGAACATGAGCCGGCAGTGTGACGAAGCCATCAGAAAAGCTAATGGCACTTTATCGTGCATCAGCAGATGCATGACGAACAGATCCAAGGAGGTGATACTTCCCCTCTGTCGGGCGCTGGTCAGACCGCAGTTGGAGTACTGCGTGCAATTCTGAGCACCGCACTTCAAGAAGGATGAGGATAACCTGGAGAGGGTCCAGAGAAGGGCAACTCGTATGGTTAAGGGCCTGCAGACCAAGCCCTACGAGGAGAGACTAGAGAAACTGGATCTTTTCAGCCTCTGCAAGAGAAGGTTGAGAGGCGACCTCGTGGCTGCCTATAAGTTCATCACGGGGGCACAGAAGGGAATTGGTGAGGTTTTATTCACCAAGGCGCCCCTGGGGGTTACAAGAAACAATGGTCACAAGCTAGTAGAGAGCAGATTTAGACTGGACATTAGGAAGAACTTCTTCACAGTTCGAGTGGCCAAGGTCTGGAACGGGCTCCCAAGGGAGGTGGTGTTCTCCCCTACCCTGGGGGTCTTCAAGAGGAGGTTAGATGAGTATCTAGCTGGGGTCATCTAGACCCAGCACTCTTTCCTGCCTATGCAGGAGGTCGGACTCGATGATCTATTGAGGTCCCTTCCGACCCTAACATCTATGAATCTATGAAAAAGCCCTTAGGATGGTTTTAGACCCATCTGACTTGAAGCTGTTTCACTTGGGGGGGTTGACAGTCGGGGATTTCACAGCTGTCATGTGCCTGCTCGTTCCACCTGGGAAGAAACAGCCAGGATGGCCGTCTCTAAGACCCAGGCTTGAGCATAGACGGCGCATAGGGAGGGCATTGGGGGAGGCATGTGCCCCCCCACCCCCACCCCGAGAGCACTGGTGCCCCCCTTGACAGCGAGTGCTCCAGCTGGCAGGGGGGCACAGAGATCGCCAGTGCCCCCCCCCCCCCAAATTGCCCACTGGCGCACTCAGCAACTGGCTGCTGGGGACCTCCCCTCCCAGTTGTGCCCCATGGGTGCCCCCCAGACTTGGGAGGCACCATGGGCTTGAGAGCCTGGCATCGAAGCTCCATCAGTCACGCAGACCTTGCCGTCAGCCTGGGGACCCCTGAGCAGCCCAGATTGGAGCAGCGCGAGTTGTTGTTCTGCATCAGTCATTGCCCCCGGGGTGGAGGGGGACAAAAAGAAAACCAATTTCTCCCGGCTGTAGTACAAACCCAAGGCAGGAGCCCCTGAGGTATAGTGTAAGCATTACTTACTCAATTAAAAATGGGTTTGAGGGAATCTGGTTTCCAGGTTTGAGGCAAGGGAGAAAGCTAACCGGATCCTTCTGACGGCAGCTGGCAGTGCTGTGGATTTACGAGCCGGAGTTTGCAAGGGGTCTTTCTGCCAGAGCATGCTATTTACCTAGAGGGAGATTAATGAGAAAGCTTGCATCTCACGTCACAGGGCTCAGATCTGACATGGCTACCCAGCACGGCTCCTCGCAGCCGAAGCAGGAGTGGATCAGGAAGGGACGCTGCGGGGAGACAGACAGAGCCATTCAGCGATGACCCAGTGGGAGACACAAATTTTGAGTTTGCATGTCAGACAGGATGGTCGGGGGCGGGGAGAAGGGTTATAGCTGGGACTTAGCACACCTGGGTTCTCTTCCCATCTACAGGCTCCCGGTACCTAGGACCCTGGCTCTATATCTATATCATATTTCCTTTCTGGGATTGTGAGAGGGCAATCCATGGGGTGATCACATACTGTGGTGACAGCTAAAGTACCCTAAAGAGCCAGGCTGGGTTTGTAAAACATATGCATCACCACCGGGCACAAGGGAATGCAAAAATCAATGTGGCGCCTTTCTGGATAAACCAGGAACTTTCCAACCAATGGCTTCCTCTGCAAAAAGCTTCTTTTGTGTGCCTTTTCCAACCCTACTCTCGCATCTGGGGAGCCCAGCTGCCTGGCTGGTTCAGACCACCCAAAGGTATCTGTAAGGTAACACTGCCAACATTAGTGCACTTACTCAAGGTTTTTATTGGGTAATTGAGAATAGACTCCGCTCTGCTGTCTTTTTTTAATTTTTTTTTGTCTTCCTTATCCCTATGAAATTCTTCTCAGTAACGCGAACATGCATCTGCCATGTTATAGCTCGTGAATGGCTTCCAGAAATGGCTGCGGACAGGGGCACGGGGCCATTTTTACACATCACGCAAAGATGCAGAGGAGGCACGTGGTCCCACAGCCATGGCATGAGCTCAAAGGAAACCAAGCCTTGCATAGGTCTGAAAGGAACTGCTCTACAAGGAGGCCAACCTGCTTTCTACAAAGATGATGGAGGGCAACCTGGCTCCATCGCTCCCCATAGTCTCACTCCCTATTTCAACATCCTCTTCAGACCTGCCCTCCTGTGTCTGATGTGCCTGGGGGGTCACACACCCTACCTGGGGGACCATAGAAGGTGGAAAACACTGACTGGAGAGCAGTCTGTAGTTACTTTGCATATAGCAAAGGGCATTAGAAAACCAGAGCCCCTTCCTCATCTCTCTCCTTTCAACACGGGCCTCCAATCATGCATCGTCCACTAGCAGCGAAGACTCTGGAAACTTTGCCTTTGGAAAGAGAGAGACAGGAGAATCACAGAAAATGAGGGCTGGAAGGGACCTCAGGAGGTCACATCTAGTCCAACCCCCTGCTCAAAGCAGGACCAGCCCCAACTACATCATCCCAGCCAAGGCTTTGTCTAGACAGGTCTTAAAAATCTCCAAGGACGGGAAGTCCACAACCTCTCTGGGTAACCTGTTTCTGCGCTTTACTACCCGCCTTGTAGGAGAACTGTTTCCGTCCCCTTCGCTCTCCTTCCTGGGACAGGTTTGGTCCATGGCATTGTAAAGCCTAAAGAGCATGCACGCTAGGTGAAGCCTGATGAGAGATGTGGACCTTCCTCTATGCATCAGAGACTGAAACCAGCCTGGATAGATGTTACCATCCTGCTCCAGTATTGTGTCACCTTTCCCTAGCATAAATGCTGATGAAGGTGCTGGGCTGAAGACTTGGGTCCCTTGTCTTTAAGTGAATTTAGATGTTCCTACCTGGAGAAAGAAATGCTTCTAATCAACAGCAGAGTTGGATTTTCCCTTTGAGACAGTGCAATTGTTTCCTTTTGTTTTTACAGGAAGTTATTGCAAATGTTTTTTTCTCCAGAAATGATCAACCCAAACCTACATCCCAAACTAATAAATGTTCCTTTTATTACTCATGCAAAGTAATCCGTAAAACATCCCTGCAATCTGATTCCTCTGAATGTATGACTCTTCCTGTGCTATTAATTCATCCCAGGTCTTTTCTTTTTTGTTCCCCATGTAGAGTAATTCACAAATACCTCACTTTGCGTGTATTTTACAGACATGATTGTGATCACTCATATCTGGAAATGCCTGTGTGAAGTTATTACAATAGCTTTAATATACCACAGACTCCCTTCCAGTGACTCAAGAGCAGGGAATAATATAGCATTGTCAGAGGTTGAATGGACCAATTCTCTAAGGACACTTGATGCTCAATCAAAGGAATAATCAAGAGCCTTGTAGCTCATAAATGTCTCTGTGAATTGAGTCAACGGGAAGGGGTTTCTTGGGTGCGAGTTTTAATTTGTTGCATTTTGGCGGTGCCAGGATGCCCACGTTGTTGGGCAGTGACATGAATGGTTACCGGATCCGAGGAACTGGTGCGTGACCAGGAGCAAACTCCAGAACTGAGAATGGAGAATCAGGAGCTGAGAAAAGCAAAAGGAAGAGCAGGCGATTAGGAGGTCTTCAGAAGAGGTGAGGGTCCATCCAAGAACACTACGTTGACACTCATGCCAGTTTGAACTAGCCGCCTTCATGATGTGCTCAAAGCACTTGACAGAGAAGGTCAGGATCATCGTTTCCATCCTAGAGCTTGGGAAACTGAGGCACAGAGAAAGGAAGAGACCTGCCTGAGGTCACGCTGCAGGTTAGAAGCAGTCAGAAATAGAGCCCAGGCCCTCCTCCTCCCGAGGTAAAAGATCAGCGGCAGGTCAGACATGCGACAGAGCTGTTCTGGAGGGGGAAGGCAAAGTAACCAAAGGCTTAAAGTTAAGCATGTGCTTAAGTGCTTTCCCCAGACATCATCTGAAGGAGCTGCTGGGTGCTGAGTCCTACACAGGACCAGGCCATTTCACCAAAGTGCTTTCCAAAATCTTCCCGGGGATGAGCCCGTTCTATTCTGAGCACCGCTGCTAACCTACCGCGAGATCCCAGGGAAGCCCCTTGACTGCTCCAAGTAAAATGCATCCATTTCTGGGGGTGGAAATGGCTGATTAACACTGCAGAGCCCCCAAACCTGATGCTTGAGGACAGGAAATGAAGCACCGGCTATCAAGTAGAAGACACAGGAGCAACCCGGTGGGCAAGCTCAGTGAGTGCCCTTGTCTAATTACCGTCTTCCATGGGAAGTCTTGCTTAGCACAAACTTTTTTATCCCTTCAAATGCCTTTCAGTTTATTTCTTCCCATCTTTGATTCCAGCTGCCAAGGCAAACGTGCTCGTGGATGGGACTGTATCTCATGCCTGCATTTTCCAAGCACCGTCATAGCATTTTTCAAAGGAAGAAGGCCGGAAACTGCAGTCATTGCAATGTTCCCAAATGGAAATGATAATGGAAATGGTCATAAATAACCATCCGGAGCAAGAAGGGGCCTTCCATGGGTGGATCTCAAGACCACAGCTTTGCACAAACTAGTGGACTTGGCCTCATGGCCTTCCCACCCCCGACCCGCCTTGTGAAGCAGCTCATTATTGTTCACATAGATTACAACTGGGGAAACCAAGGTACAAAGGATGTAAAGCCAAAGTCAATGGGAGATGCAAGCACTCAGTACATCTGAAAATAAAGGAATGAAGGAAGGAGCCTAAAGTCGGTGGTCTCGTGTGACCTTTGCAAGACCACACAGGGAATCTACAACGGAGCCAGGACCGGAACCCAGGAGTCCTCGCTCCCAGCCTCCTCCTCCTCACCACGCTGCTTCACCGGAGAGCAGTCACTTTTTCTTGTAAAGAGCTTCCAAATTAATAGCCTTCACGTCTCCAAGGTGTCAACCCCAGAGGTGCAAATATTTATCCATACTTGGAATTGCCCAGTGACGTCTGACTAAGTGTTCCCAGACCCTTGAAGAAGGTTGTTGTTTTAAGACCTGGACTGGAGACACCTGGCTGGAATTAATCAGCAGATGCAAACGCTGAGGCTGACTGAAGCCCCGATTAACCCTTTGCACATGGGCAACAAGGTCGCTCAACGGTTCATGGAGGCACCTTCTCAAAAGGTTTGTTCTGTCAGTGGTCGGGACCGTGGGTTTTAATGGTAAATAGGGAAAAGCAACTGCAATCGGCTGTAATGGCCCCGAATCAAGAAAGCCTTCGTGCAGGTGCTGACTTGGACGAGATGGGAGTTAAGCACCTGATTGTTATGTAGTTTAATCTTAACCTCATTAGAAGGATTGGCACAGGTGGGAAATAGCCAAGAAGCGGGGCTGATGGCACCCTCTGAGAAGGGGGTTTGGGCTTCAGGTACTTCTTGCATAGAGAACTGATTGGACCACAAATGATCAGAGATAGCCCCTGAATAGTGATCGCTGCCTAAGGCTGCATAGAAAGGGGGCTGCTTCTGGTTTCAATGGATGGCACCTTCCAGGCCTTTCCTCTATTGCCCCTTGTCTAGAAGGACGAGAGAATCCAAAATGCAGGCACCTGCCTAGACCTGAAACCCCACATCTTCTCCCAGCCAGTACCCCGGTGCCCTGAGTCTCCTCAAAGAAAGCGTTAAGGAACGTTACCTGCGTGCAGCATCACCAGCTCAGCCTGTTGAATAGATCGTTATCACCATTAATCTCGCAGGGACATTTTAAATATCACCCATCACTGATGAAGAATGAAAGCAGCTGCAAACCGTCCAGAGCCCCCTCTAATGCTCTACCACTTACCTCCTAAAAGACAAACACCTCCACTAGTGGCTGAGGGTATTGGAGAGGCTGCAGGGTCATGCATGGATGGGGTTTTTCACAGATGGTTGAAGGTAGGGGGAATAGGTCACCTCTCCAGGAAGGTCTCGCTGATCAAATGTGGAGAGTCAGGCACTGCCTCTCACAAACACCAGATGAGAAGGAGTGGACAGGACTCCTTCCAGAGCCTGCATGCCTACGGGGGCCAGTAGTGACCAGTGGTGAGCCCCTTTTCCCCCTTTCCTTCCTCCCCTAGGGCTGAGCACAGCCCTGCTACGGCCAGGCCCCGAGAGACCACAGCTGACTCCTCTCTCCTTAACCCAGACCTGCTCCCAGTTGGCTTAAACTAAACCCATAAGAACCCCTCTTACACCAAAATAAGATGAAAAGCTGGAGTTTGCACCAGTGCAACTGGTTTGGTTGAAATCCAAGACAGGAGAGAAAGAACCAGTGCTCTCTGCCTCTAATCTGCTGCATCCTTCCGGTACTGTGTGCTTCTCAGCCACCTTCACTACAGTGCCGGGCTAAGAAACAAAACCCTACTTCTATTTTCAAGGAGAGGAGAAAAGCTTCAGTGCAGTTCTTGGATCCTTGACTGTAGCTCTTAGCCCACTGCCAGCTATAAAAACACAACGGTCTTGAATAACATTGGTTTTCATGGTCCATTTGCCTGTTTGTTTCAATTTCCCCTTCTGCCCTACTCAACTTATTGGCAACTTGAAATCTGCTTTCACAGCCTTGCAGGCAGCGTGGGGATCTTGGGGAATAACACGCCCACAAACTGGGGACCAAGACAGAATTAGGACTGGGAGGAATGGAAGGGGACTTGATGAAGAGGTAAAAGGATGGAGCTGGGGGAAGTGGTAGAGGGCAACATATAGGGGAAGGATGGGGTGGAAGGGGTGGGCGGAAGGATGGGAAGAAAGGGTGGAGAGGAGATGCAGTATGGGGATGGGGGAAAGGAGGAGGCAGGGGAGGGGGTGTGGGATGGGATGGAGAATGCATGAAGGGGGTTGGGTGGAGGGTACAGGAAGAGGCCAGGTAGAAGGGAGGGAGAGATCATCCCCACCTGCCATCTCTCCAGCTCCAGCTCCCCTGCCTGCAGCCCTCTGCCCAGGCCCAGAGCAGGGGCACTACGGGGCACTGGGAGATGGGCAGTGCCAGAAGTCTGGGCTTGTGGGTGCCTCTACTGAATAGCCAGGCTGGTCCCTCTGCGTAAGCCCTGGTTGGAGAAGGTGCCATGACTTCATTCAGCCCAGTGACCCTTTGTAAGCAGAGCAGGGATGCAAGGGTTGCCAAAACACCAGAAGACAGGTGCTAAGGATAAGCATTGGAGACTGGTCCACTCCACCCAGGATGGGGTCTTGCATGGTGTTTGGGCCTGAGCCCGTCCACTGGCTTAGTGACAATGTCTCTTCCTGCACCAGTGGCCACGGAGCTGTGTCCATCCAGTCCCTCGCCTTCCTCCCAAGGTCAGACACACTCGCCCCAACCTCAGCCCGAAGGAGAAGACCCACGGATGGCCAACATGGTAGCTGTGGTATCAGGGGTGTCTGTCTCCCCTCTGCAGCCTGGGGCTGGGAGATTAACAAGGACATCGAGAAGGGAGGCTAGTGGTAGAGCTAGCAAACACCGACCCAACCAGGACCCCTGATGCTTTGCAGCCACCTCGGCCCTGAGCAATCTGCAAATCTCCCCGTCCAGCCCAGCAGAAGCCAGGAGGGAAATCCCATGCTGGACACCACTCTTTGCACGTTGGACTGAGGGGCCAACACAGCTTCGTCCCTCTCCCCGCATATTTTCTTACTCAGGGAAAATAAACAGGCAATCAGAAGAGCAGGAGGCTTTGCTGCTAATTACCAAATGGGAAGGCGTGGCGGAGGTTTTCTCCCTTGTTTATGAGAAATAAACAGCCACGTGGCTCAGGTTGGGCCGTGCAAAGCCCCAGGGACGTGAACTATTTAGCTTGGCGTAAACAGAGCCCAGGGCAGGACCCTAATCTCTCCCAGATGCCTTCACTCCCTGACCATGTGCTGATCTGAAGGATCCCAAGCTTACCAGGAGACACTGCTCCCCTGACCTATCCCCCTGCCAGAAGGGCTGTCCTCACTTGTACGACAGCTCGGGAGAAGGGCAGAACCTCCCTCACCCCTACGGTGGGCATCCCCGGTGCCCCACAGCCTCCTGCCCTCACTTCTAGCAGTGCAAAGCGAATGGAAACCCTCGCCCAATGGATCTGGTAGCACTTTAAACCCTACTTACATCGGGGTAAATGATGGCACAAAACGCCTGGCTGTGGTGGATCGGGGCCCAGGGCATGAGGGTGTGGGAGGCTGGAGCTTGGGGTGCAGAGCACCGTCGAATCTGGGCCCAGGCAACAGGAATAGGGCAATGAGGGGCCTGGGTTGCACAGCGGTGGCCAGGGATGGGGTAAGGAAAGGGTCAGGGGCTGGGTGTAGTGCAGTATCAGGTGGCTCTTGGTGTTTCATGAGCGCAGAAGGGAGTCTGCGAATGAAAAATAGGCCTTCAGCCTAATGGCTGACTTACCCCAGCCTTACCCCCCCACACACACGTATTCTAGATAGACATAAATGAACAAACATTCATCTGTAACAGTGTGACACGTGTTTACACAGCGCTAATGAGCGCCTCCATCCTGGAGACTGGGAGCTCCCTGAGGGCATCTCGTCTGGGAGCAGTGAAAGGGATGGGATCCCAAGACAGGGAAGCGCTTGCGCTGGGTAACGTTGGTTGGGCTCTGCCCTAATCCTGCACCCGTTGAGGGAGCTGCCCCTGGCCAGCAGCAGGAGCAGGAGCAGACCCTGGAGTTGAATGCAGAGATGTCTGGCAGCCCAGGATTCATGGAGACATGCGGTGGACCCTTCTGCTGTGGGAGAATTTGGCAGCCTTACCTGGACTACAACCAGGAAGGTCTAAACCTGGGAATTTCTGCAATCCACCTAAGCCCATTTGGATATGCAGCCTGTGTCCCACCTGAAGCCGTAGTGTGGCTCTCTCCCAGAGCCAGAGGTTAAAGGGGGCTCTCCGGGAGGAAGAAATAAAGGTCCTGGAGACCAATTTATTCTTTCCTGATACCTTCTTCCAGTGCTTCTTGAGGGACAGAGGTGGGGGAGCTCAATCAGATGCTCCCACAAGGGCACTGAGTCACAGGCCTGGCTTTCAAGGCCTCCTGGATGCACATTGCTCTCTTAGGACCATCTCCAGTCCAAGGGATTCACTTGGATGATGCAAAGGAGTCCCTGACAAGGACCGGTCCCATTTTCTAGGTGACTCATCCTGAGGGTTATTTGTAAGATGCAGGCAAATAGGATATTAGAAGCAGCCTTTTCCTCGGGTCTCTTGTTTACGCTACAATATACATATCTGGTGTGGCTTTCGCCAACTTTCCGCTCGGCCTTCCCAAGAAGTCGTTAAGTGGGAGGTTTCTGGGAATAGCCAGGGAGCTCTTGGGCCCAGACAAGGGGAGGGTCAGGCATCCTTTTGGAGACGGAGAAACCATCTGGTATGCATGAGAGAGGGAGGGTCCAAGCCGTGGTGTGCCCCTGCCTCAGATCTCACTCCCTCATACCACACAGATCCCACATGGTCCCAGTGCTTGTGTCTCTCTGAGCCTCTGTGGAAAGTTTCTAATATCCATGTGAAGTGATGGGGCCATCAGAAAATGGCCATGCATTCCTCTGCCTACGCTCGGCTTGTTCCTCGGGACCTCAACCACACAGCAGCCTCCATGGACTAGACTTGTAGTTGCCTCCATCCCTTGCAGTCTGGCCTTCCCTCGGCGCTGCTGTTTTCTGGGCTACCAACAGTGGCCGGTCTGCTCGGGAAAGCCCCCCTTTATACTACCACGGCCCCGTTGTCCTGACCTCCCCTCGTGGCTGCCTCAGTCGGGTCCTGGCATAACCCACCAGCACATGTGTCTCTGCCAATTCGCAGAAGAAGTGAGCTGTTAGCTAGGGGGGATTAACTCAAGCTGCAGCCATCGGTATGGTTAGCGCTAGAAGTCTCCCGTTCAAAGTCCCCTGGGTTATCCAGGATGGCAGTCACTGCGTAGGCAAGAGGAGAGATGGAAAGAAGTGGGAGGCATTTGAAAGGAAGGGAATTGGGCCGGGCGGTGCAGATGTTGACAGGGTGGATGTCTCAGAGGTGCCAATGGATTCAGGCACTTGGCTCAGACTGCCTTGCCGGGCATCCAGGAATGAACTCCCTTCAGCTCCTTTGAAAATCCCAGCTTGGAGTAGATGGCAGGAAACAGCACAACAGTGCAGATATCTGCCGTGTGCCAAAGCTCACACCCAATAACATCTGTACCTGGCAAAGATAAAAGGCGCCTTGAAGATCCCAGCTTTCATTAACAAATAAGGGGACCTGCCTCCTCCCAGCTTGGAAATCCCTAGCCCTCAGGAAGGAGGAACCAGGGCACTTGGGATGGCAGCTCCTGTAGGGAAGCCCCTTGGAGGAACGGCACTGAAACCCACTCATTCATTTTGCACTGGTGCCCAAAGAGGCTTTGGCTGGTAATGACTTTCTACCCCCAGGCCTGGAAACCAAAGCAGTGTGATCCAGAAACCTCAACCCGCTCAAAGGCAAAGAAACCTCCCACGAAGAACTGGAAGGCGCTGCCTGGGGAAGGGTGTAGGGGTTTCCACATGTTTATTCTGCGATTGCTAGAGCTGCCAAGATCACGCTGGGGTCCCGCAGTCAGGAATATGCTAAGAACGTGCCCCTTGGCCCCACCCCAGTTTGTTTATTGGCACCGAAAGTCATAACACAGGAGGCCTGCACAAATTACAGGCTCGGCCGTGCCAGCATCCAACTCCCCACAAGCCACTCATTAGTCAGAGCCAGAAACTGTTTTGTTTGTAGTGCACTGCAAATTGCAAATGTTGAGCCACATCATTTGCTCCCATCGTGTCTGTGCCTGGCCATCACAGTGCCCAGCCTCAGACAAACCCGGCTCCCAAGCGTTCACCTTGTCCAGGCAGAGGGATGCTGTTGTGCAGAGCTAACATCCTGCCAGGTCTCTGCTTCCTTCAAGCAGGGTATAGGAGCTCAAACACCACACTGAATTAACAAGGACTGAACGCCGTGACATCTGCAAACGCCCTGAGCTAAGCATCGAGGTGGAGGAATGCTAAGCAATGGCGCAGGCCTTTCCCTCTGCCTTGCTCGGTGCCAAGAGGAAGACGAAGCCTTCGCCTCAGTCACCCCCACTGCAGATGACCATCTTCCTCCTGCTCCTCCTTTGCAACTGTGCACTCCTGGTCTGAAGGACTGGCTGGCCTCACAGGTCCCTGGTCCCTAAAGGGGACTGCCCTGTTGCACCATGACATCTCTGGTCCAAATGCAACATCCTCCAGTCCACACACAACAGCCCTCCATCCCCACAGCAGCTTCCTAAGGAGGGGCAAAGTGGAAAGGAAGCAGATGGCTAAATCCAAGCAGGCTGCAGGCCCCAGACAATAGTCCTAGTTTTAAAGCAACCAGCTTGGGAAGGAGAGATTAGAGCTGGGACATGCCACCTTCTTCTGTGCACCCTCCATGTAGCCCTGGCCACTCTTGCAAAGGGGCTGCTGGTATCCTGACCAGTCTATTCCTGCAGCTCTTCCCCTTGCAGCTGTAAAACCCAGTCCGCTGATGTGAATAAGCCTGGCATGGGAGTGCTGGTAAAAGACCTCTGCAAGCCATTGATTCTCGGTTCATTGGTTGCACCAAAAATTCAAGAGGGGAAAAAACTTCCTTCAGGGCAACCCCAGCTGACAACGTTGTAGCTCTCCTCGTGAAATGGAAAATATAGAAACAGAGTCGTTTGGGGTCAAACAAAGCATCTCTGTTCAGGCCAAAATGAAACAGCTCATGTTTGCGAGTTTTTGAGCTCCTTTTAAATGCCTTCGCTCCGTAGTTAAAGACAGGCAAATTTCAAAGTGAAAATTTAATTTGGAAATTAAAAGCTGGAAAGTGCCATTACAGAATTATCAAATAAATGCGAAGCTTTGGCGTTTCCCTTGGGGGTTTTTTTTTGTTTCTTTTAGATGAACCTAGTCACCAAATTCAGTCCAAATTCTGAAATTGCTTCCAACAACCATATCAGAAATATCCCCCACCTCTGCTGGTACTTTTCTTAGGAGGTTCACCAGGGAAGCATTGGGCTTCTGCAAAGTCTTTTGTCTACTGGGATAAGAAGGTTACATTGCACCCATTAGACTGTATGGAGCAATTAAGATTCAGCTGAAGCTTTGCTGAGTTGGAGATCGTTCCCCAAATCTCATGAAGTCTTGTATTAGTCCTGGACTTGGACTCATGTGAATACATGAGAATCTCATCGTTTTTTCTTTGTAGAGTTCTAACCTTTATGGTTTCTAGGGAAACTTTGAAAATAGGACTGGAGAAAACAAAAAGCAAGAAAAAAAAAGCTTCTTTTTTTTTTTTTAAAGAAAAACCTCCTGCTTTTTTAAGCTCATGCTATCCATCCTGGGGAGATTTACTCATGAGTTTTGAATGCTGAGTGTCACTGCAGTCACTCTGCTCCCTGCATCTTGCTCTTTCCTACAATGACCATTCCTTCTCTGGGCTCATCCAGGAGCCCATCGACCAAAAGCTGAAAAATGCATTTCATTTTTCATGTGAAATTTTGAAAAAAGGTTTGAGGTTTTCCTCACTAATATCCTCTGAAAATTGTTTCAAGTTTGATCTCTTTGGAGGGGTCAAGCTCCTTGGTCACCTTGCCAGAAAGACCACTGGTGGACAAGGGGGCATGCTGATGGGGCCTGTTTGGGGTTGGGGAAGGAAGGGGCACCACCATACTTAGATTAGTATTGTGCCAACTCCAAACCCTACTTATTTGGAAGCCCTTGCCTCTGGAATAAACTAACCTAAAATTCTCTAGGATTCATATAAAATCTGCATGCACGCATGCAGGGGTTGTCCGGGCCTCTGAGAGCACGCCTACGCTGCAAGCAACACAAATGTGTTCTTCATTTGGTTTGCTCTGTTATTAACTTGAATTAAGCTGGTAACTCAAGCGACTGCGTTCTCGTTGCTCTCTCAAACTGGATGATTCGGGAGAGCCAGTCCTAGTTAAGAGCACCCCTTTTTTGGCAGTGTGGACGTAGCTGCAGAATCCCTGCTGGGATGTTGTTTCAAACACTTCAGTAATGTCGTTATAACCATGATGGTCCCAGGAATAGAGAAATGGAAGATTTGTCTGGTTAGGTCTTCTATTGGACCAGCCACAAGTCATTTCAGAGACATGAGATTTCATCTCATGGAAGATCATCGGGTCCAACCCCAAATAATGATGACCTCGTTCCCGTGTTAATTAAAACACTTGGCATGCTATAATTTAGCTGCTCTCTTTCAGCTGTCCTTTCCTTGGTCTGTAGCTGCTTCTGATAACTTCTCTGGGCTGCACAGGTTTGCTGCCCTCTTGCCCCTTTTTTCTCATGGCAATTTTCACTTGCAGAAAGAAAGGTCTTTGTTTCCACCTAGTGTTTAGCTTAGGCTGCATCTGCTTCTCTCCCAGACCTGAGGGCAATTTGTGCCCAAAAGTTTGCCTAATATCTCTGCCACCTGGGAGCCTGGGCTCATTTAAGCTATTCCCAAGCAAACCTTGCTTCTTTAGTTCGACCCTTGGTAGCTGTGATCTCCTGGCACCGAGTGACCCCTGCAGCCCAGTCCACAGATGGCCAACCCTGGGCGGAGGAAAGGTTTTTACGCCAAGCTGCTTAGAATTGGGACCTGCTGCCCCTTAGCGGCCAAGTGCAAAATTGGTGAAACTGGAGAGATGTTTCAGTCGGTCAGAACTGGGATCTGATTCCCTCCTCCAATAAAACACAAGGGGAGAGGAGGGGGGTTCACTTTAAAATCTGTTGCTTTAAAATCTGACCGTCAATAATAACTGCTTTTATTCATTTTTGCACCTCACCAGCGTAACGACTGATGTGGATGTATCTTGACAGGACAATAAATACAAACGAGATTCCTTCCCTCGTCACTCCTTTTCCTTGATGAGGAACTGAGGCACAGAATCGTAGCAAATGAGGGCTGGAAGGGCCCTCAGGAGGTCACATCTAGTCCAACCCCTGCTCAAAGCAGGACCAGCCCCAACTAGATCATCCCAGCCAAAGCTTTGTCTAGACAGGTCTTGAAAACCTCCAAGGATGGAGTCCACCTCCTCTCTAGGTAACCCGTTCCAGTGCTTCACCACCCTCCTAGTGAGAAAGCTCTTCCTAATATCCAACTTAACCTTCCCTTGCTGCAACTTGAGACCGTGGCTCCTTGTCCAGTCATCTGTCACCACTGAGAACAGCCCAGCTCCATCCTCTTTGCAACCTGCTGCAGGGAGTTGACAGTGGCTATTAAATCCCTTTTCAGTCTTCTCTAATCTATACTAAATTAGCCCAGTTTCCTCATCCTCTCCTCACAAGTCATGTCCCCCAGCCCCCTAACCATTTTCATTGCCCTCTGCTGGACTCTCTCCAATGTGTCCACATCCTTTCTGCAGTAGGGGGCCAAAATTGGACACAGTACTCCAGATGTGGCCTCACCAGTGCTGAATAATCACTTCCCTGGACCTACTGGCAGCACACCTACCAATGCAGCCCAGGATGCCATTAGCCTTCTTGGCAACAAGGACGCACTGTTGACTCATATTCAGCTTATTGTCCACTGTCCCTCCAGGTCCCTGTCTGCAGAGCTGCTGCCCAGCCAGTCACCCCCAGCCTGCACCGGTGCATGGGATTGCTCTGTCCTAAGTGCAGGACTTTGCACTTGTCCTTGTTGAACCTCATGAGATTTCTTTTGGCCCGATCCTCCAATTCGTCTAGGTCACTCTGAATCCTAGCCCTGCCCTCCAGCATTTCTACTACTCCCCGCAGCATGGTGTCATCTGCAAACTTGCTGAGGGTGCGCTCCATCCTATCTTCCAGGTCACTGATGAAGATATTGAACAAAACCGGCCCCAGGACCAACCCCTGGGGCACTCCACTTGATACTGGGAGGGAGGAAGAGTCATCAGGGGACCAGTGGCATAACTTGGGGAGAAGCCAGGTGTCCTGATGCCCAGTCTCGGGCCTTATTCCACACTGCTGGCATGGCATTGCTCAGCGTGGTCAAGCTTGCTTCCTGCCCCGCGCTCCTCCCAGATGCTCAGTTGCCCACACATGCATCAGAACCCGGACCTGGCTGGATGGCGTGACAGAGGGAGGCCACGAGTGATGTGATGGGAACGATGAGGGAGGCTGGTTTGATGGGAAATGGGTTTGTGGGGCAGAGGCTGAGACAGAAAGTTCAACAAGATCCCATGGGAAGAGTCCACAAGCCTGGAGGCCCCTCCGAACTTCAAGTAAGCCCCTGGATTGCCAAGGGTGGAGCCCCTGGAGATGAATCTCAGAGGAGTCACAAATGGAGAATCCAGTGCCTGCAGCTGAGCCCAGCTTCCCCCTGGGGACAGAGCACAGCCTTCTAGCAGGGGTTCTGGTTTGAGCTCTTCCAGGCCTGCAGGGATGACCTTGGCAAGTCACTTCCCTTTTCTTTGCCTCAGTTTCCTCATCTGTAGTCCTCACAGTCTAGCTGGGAGGAGGCATCCATTGGGCCCCCAGGGGTCTGTCCGGGGCCCAGTATTGTTTCACATCTTCATTAACATTTTGGAGGATGGCACTGAGCAAATGCTTAGCAAAGCTGAGGATGACACCAAGTTGGGTAGAGCTACAGTACAGACACTCTGGAGGGCAGGGCTAGGATCCAGAATGACCTGGCTACACTGGAGAAATGGTCTGAAGTCAGTCAGATGAAATTCAACAAGGACAAATGCAAAGTCCTGAATTTAGGGTGGCATAATCTCACACCCAAATCCAGACTGGGAAAGTGCTGCTGCAGAGAAGGACCTGGGAGTTACAGGGCACTGTACACTGAATGAGAGCCAACAGTGCACTCTTGTTGCAAAAAAAAGGCCAATAGCATATGGGCTGTACTAACAGCAATGTCTCTTGCAAACCAAAGGAAATGTTTTTTTTCCATTCTGTTGGTGAATGCTGGAGTCCCGTATCCAGTTCTGGGTCCTGCTCTTCAAGAAATAGGTGGACAGATTGGAAAGAGTCCAACATGAGTCCAAATTGATAGCAGTCTTCAAATGCCGGAAGGGCCATTATAAAGTGGATGGAGATAGACTATCTCTATAGCCATATGGGACAGGACTAAAAGCAATGGCCTCAAGCTGCAGCAGAGGAAATTTAGGTTGGAGATTAGGAGGAACTTTCTGAGTATGAGGGTGGATCAAACCCTGGAACAATCTGCCCAGAGAGGTTGTGAACACTTTATTCTTGCAAATTTTCAAAAGCAGGTTGGACAGACACTCGGCTGGGATGGTTTAATCAGAGACAATCCTGCCTGAGCGAGGGGCGAAATGAGATGTAACCTCATGAGGTCCCTTCCAGAGCCAGCAGGTGGCATAGGTAAGCTTTGCATTGGGATTCGGCTGCCGCAAAACTTCAGAAGAGAAAAATGCTTCTCATGCAAAAATGAAATAAAAGCATGAGCCAAACGGTCCCCCCTAGCTGGACATTTCTATGCCAGCTTTCGGAAGCAGTAGCTGAGCTGTCTTGTCTCTTCTGTATCACTCTTCTGATCTGGTCTTTAGCGCTGCTTGAAAAATGGTAGTGGATAGAGACCGGGCAGTGTCCTTCTCAAGCAGTGGTACTCCACCTTTCTACAGTCAGGATTCCCCTTGTTAGGATCCAGGCACTCCTTGGAAAATGCCAGCTCTTAGTTTTCAGTCCTTTGTGGACTACAGAAAAATTATGGAGCAATTCTTTTGTTGCAAAGAACGCAGAAAGACCGCAGCTAGTCAGGATGGAAGATTTGGCCTTCATATGCGATCACCAAGTACAAGCAAGGTGTAGTAGATCCACTATGGTCTAGTGCAGTAGATCCACCATAGGCTGTGTCTGCTGTGGCCGGATCTGGACCACTGACAATGGGAGTGGGAGACGAGTATGGGGCTATTAGTTGTGGAGCCCTGTTCAGCCCCTCTGTGACATGCCATGCCAATGTCCCCATGTGATGAAACCATGACACCTTGCTGTTTCGGGGCCTTGCATTTGTGTGCAAGGGATGGGATCGGAGTGGGATTTGCTCAGCAGTTACATCATTGATTGAAGCTTCTTTCATGAACATGGGGCAGCCTTCGTCTCCATGCTCTGTGCAGTGTCCAACAACTCACCGAAGCTAAACCCATTCAAGTGGGATTTTCTACAGTGCTCCCAGTCACCTCCACTCTGCTCCCATTGATTTCAGTGGGAACTGGAATCTGCCCCCGTGCCACCATGCAACAAATCACGTGCAGCTTTTTGCCTCATCTTGCCAGACGGAAATCTGTTTCCTGATCAAACAAAGTTCCAGAAACAGAAAAAGAGCTGGAGATAGATCCTCACCTTGTGTAAATCCATGCAGCTCCATCCGTGTCTATAGCTTGACATCAGCTGGCCCTTGCAGGGACTATAAGGAACCAGGCCATAAATGATCGTAGAGCGTCATTGTCATTGAGGATGATGCTGATGATAAAGAAGAAGCCTTAACTGTCCTGCTGGATGCAAGTGGCTGGCCATTAGCTCTGGTGTAGGATTAGTCTGTATTAGTCTTTATATGGCACCCAGCACATTGTAACTCCAGTCCATAGCACTACAGCAGTGCAAATAAAAATAATACCTAACAGGTGTGAACACAGCAGCAACGAATTTCCAAATGAGGACAAATTTCCAAACCAGGCTGAAATGCAAACAGGGATTTTCATGGGAGCCACTGAAAGACAGAGAGCTTTGGACACTGGTACCTCTTGGCAACCTCCCAGCCTAAATCCCCAGCTGTTCCCATTTCCCAGAGAACAGCCTCCCAGCCCCCACCTCCTCTAATTTGATTTTTCTCAGCTGCCACCAAAGACCCCCTCACTCCTGCATTTCCCAGATGCCTCGCTTGGCCTAGAGGCTCCTGGTACTAGCAGCAAGGAGAGTGCCTGTGTTTCTAGATGCAGAGGGAGGCTGCTGGGAAGGGGCCGGCTCTTAGGTTTGGCACTGAAACCTTCCTTGTACTGCTCCAAATGCGGAGGCCACCGCTTTGCTTTTGAATGAATGATGCGCTGTATTAAAAAAAAAGCCCTTTCTTTTTGCACTGTGCCAAGTCCCTTCCTTGGTCGGGCCCTGCCGGAGGCTGAGTATCCTCCGTCCTGCAGAAATCGGTGACAACCAAGAGAGCTCTGCACCTTGCGGTTCAGCCCCCTCCCTTCCTCCCCCCAAAATATTTGCTGTCTTCTATCCAATCAGAGGAGACAAGACACTGAAAGCTCCCCCCCACCCTTGTGTTTCATACTGCCCGCTCTCCACCCACCCACCCAGAGCACACACCCCCCACGCTCTCCCAGCACACAAAAGCGGTGCAATTAGCTGTCTTAAGGGAGCTGAGGCTTTGCCAGCTGTGAGCCGAAAATAATAAAATACCTCAGAGGCAGAGCACAGGCAGGGAAGGTGGTGGCGGCGGCGGCAGCGGCTGCTGTAGGAGAATACAAATAGCTGCCATCGACATCTGAAACAAAGGGACAGCTCCTTCCAAAAAAAGGCCAGCACTGATGCATCCATCCATTCTCCCAAGGAGACAGCCGGGCCCATCTGCATTTCTCTTAAGACACTGGACATCCTAAGGAGATCCTTTCCCTAGAAGGAGGAATGAACAGCTGGGATACAGGAGCGGTTGTCTTTGTTCCTCAGTAGAGAGAACAGACGGGCGAACGGTGAGTACAGAACGCCCTCCATACTGCTGGGGAAAGGTTTATTTTATCAGCATCAGGTCTGGCTCTTGGGGTTTGGGGGTTTTTTTTGCCTCGACAATGCTATAGAAAGGGAGCAGAGAGGGTAGGTTGCATTCTTCGGCTCTCCGTGGGCTCCAAGACATCCATCCTTCCGACATGTTGGGAAATCAGGACCTGGCACAAATCTGCTGCTTTCATGAGCGTTGCAACCAGCAAGGCGCTGGGATAAAGACAGACAGTGGGATGTACGTGCTCAGAGGCATCATGCAAACACAGGGAGGGGAGGACAGCATGGTGATGCCTAACTATGCAGCTCATCATGCTGCTCCAGCTCCCACCTCCCACAATAAATACTAATATAAAAATGACCAAGTGCTTCTAGCCAGCTTCCCCTCCTCAGAGCAATGCAGGGAGAAGAAGGAATTGATCACCCTCTAATCCATCAGTCAGATCCCCCTCTTTAAAAATACATGACTGCTTAGGATGCATAAAGGCGCTGGTTACCAAGAAAAGCTTTCTAATATGTGAACCTTGGGTCCAGATTCAGATCTCACTGGCCCCGGTGCAAGCCTGGGGAAAGTCCATTCACTCCAGGGCTGTTACTCAGGTCTCGAGCTGATGCAACGAGATTGCAGTCTGGCCCTTTGCATTAAAAATGTTACTGGACAAATCATGTAGATCATCTGTATTGTGCACCATGAATGCAGGGTAAATGCTTGTGCGCATTTCCAGCATGTGCTGCCTACCGTGCATATGGGATGTTATTTATTTAGCTTGACTCTATGCCTGGTGCTGAGCAGAAACAGGGCCCGACTCTGCTTGCTCTGATGTCAAAAGGCTGTTCGGTGCCATCCGGCAAACTGAGGAGTGTGTGGGCCCTTCTTAAAGGAGCATGCATTTGAAGACGTTGGCTCTGAAGCTGTGCACGCCCCAAATTCCTGTGGGCATCACGCGGAGTTTTAGGTAGGCAAGAAATACAGCATCGGTTTCTAAAAATAGACAAAACAGAGCTGATTCGTGTTGACTGGCAGTGTAAATGGCCAGTCAATGGCCAGTAAATGGCCTTAAATCAAAAGCAAACTATAGGCACCTCATTTTTAGGCCCCATGACACTGCTGGGCTGTGGTCTTAGCATAACTGAGAGTTAGGCCTGTTGATCCTGATTGTGCTGGCATTGTACTGGCCTGGATCAGAAGTGTTTCCATTAAGTCAAGGGGTTACACCAATGTAAAACAGGTGTAAGTGAGCACAGAATCAAACCCACTGAGTCCATTTGTGCCACCACCATGCAGGTACTCTGCACGCCCAGCACGCGGCTTTATACCCAGTTGAGGGTCAGTGATGATTTCCACCAGGATAGCACTTGGAGGTCCCTCAGTGAAGCTGGACCAGCCCTTTCCTCCCAGACTCACCACTCTGCTCCTATCTGAACATGGAGGCTACTTGGATCCCAGCACAGAGGGCAGCAATTTCCTTGGGAAACAAGATATTCACATCCCTCTGAGACAGTACAATGGAAGCAGGTGCCACGAGACCTGAGACCAACTTGGTATTTTTGCCTTTCAACCTGTATTTCATCTCCTTTGGCCCTTCTGGTTGTGACCAGCACCGTTGTTATTGCCAAAGATAAACTGAGAGGAGTGTCTATGGGCCACACAACCAAACACGATCATTCGCAGTGGATCTTTGCAACCGCTGGGCTTAGTGAGAATCACAAAGGGGCAGGAATAGGTTGTCTGCAGTGGTCTCACCACCTACCTGCCAACTTCACCTGATTTTTTGGCCAGCAGCATTGATGTCCATGGAGCACTTTGCCCTGGAGCTTTCTGGATCGTCCATGCTAATTTTACGTAGAACGTATATTTAATCAGTCGCATTCAAGCTCATGCTCCCCGTCCCTCCCCTGACACCACCCAGGGCTGGGGCTGGATTTTCCAAGTGGTTCTGCCAGCCCCTCTCCAAGCGCCAGCCCTGGGGAATGACATGGGGAGGCAGAACCCAAATTCTGTAGTTTTAAAGGCATCTTTGTCGAGGTTCTTGTGACCAGCCCTGCTGTGTTTCATGCTGCAGACCAAGCCTCCCAGCACGTGACACTTTGTGTGACCACAACCACTCCAGGAGCAACATGGGCACCACGGAGGCCACGCTGCGGATGGAGAACGTGGATGTGAAGGAGGAGTGGCAGGACGAGGACTTTCCCAGGTTTGTTCCAGCAAAGCCTCTGCTAAAGGCTAGGGAAAATTCAATTTGTTCCCCAAAATCGTCAAATAAGAAAAGGAAGGTGGGGCAGTGGTCCTGGGGCTGCTCTAGGCTGAGGTCCAGACAATGCTGCTCACCCTGCAGTGTTTGGGAATTGGTGTCTCCCTCCACTTTTTAAACTGTGGGTATGGCTATCATCATGAACCACAATCATCCCTCCACAGGCACGCAGGTAGCAGCGTGGGAAGTGTAGGGTGGGCAAGGAAGACCGTCAGACATAGTGAGCCGTAACAGAAAGACAGATGCCTGCTTTCCCCATCTAGGATAGAGAGTGCCTCCACCAGAGAGCAATTCTGCCTCCCCTGGCTTTGCACTCAGACAGGGAGTCCCGGTGAAGTAACTGGAGTCAAGGGCCCATGGGCCGCGAGGAGTGAGACTGTTCTGGGCTGAGGGATCCGGCCCAAAGGAGGAACGTGTTTCAGGCCACCTGGCTGAGGGAATGGAAATGCAACGTGGTTTTGCTCCAGCTTGCGCCTTATCAGCCCGCTGGTCCCTTTACACTTCCTGCGCCCAGGCAGGGCAGGACTCACCGAGGCCATTCTCTTTATATGCGGGAAACTCCTGGATGTGCTTCCCTCAACTTGCAGCCCTTAACCCTGCTGCTGTTCAGCCAGCCAAATCTCCTGCTGCCCCCCCTCCTTCCCTCCTTGGACAAGGAAGAAAGTCAATCCAAACTCGCTGGCAAAGACTGCACCCCGTTAGGCCAGGTTGTTGCTATTTATCTGTATTGAGTGCATGTGAAATTCCCTTAAACTCATAAAGCCTCACGTGCAGTGACTGAATTGACTGAGCGGGTATAAGCCTGCTCCATTAGGCATTCAGTAGAGATGTTTAGAGCAGAGTGCAAGGGGAGGGGGCATCAGGTAAGCCCTAGCTTCTAATTTGCCCAGGTGGCAATGGGTAAGTCACTGAGCAAGTTTGGAAGAAAAAGGAAATTTCCACTCACTTGGAAGCCCTGCTGTAAGCTGAGGCCTTGCAAGCGCATGCATTACTGATCAAGGTCCTTCCAAAGCAGGCCAGGCTCAGCCTGGGTGTAAGCAAGTCTGCCCCACTGAACTCAGAAGAGTTCATAGACTCACAGATTTTGTCGTGAGGAAAGACCAGCCAGGGCAGAACTCCCTCTTGTATTGTTCCCAGGGTTTGAAACCAAGTCTAAATGCCAGGGGCCACAGTCAGTGTGGACTCTCTCTTTTCCACATGAAACCTGTTTCCCAATAAATAGGCTTCAAAGCCAGGAGTTATTTACTGTACGTCTCCCCCTTCTTACTTCCACCCAACTTATCCTGTTTACATACCCCGTGCCATGCTAGGATGCTGCCTTGCCCACCCCTTGGCTGCAAGATAGTTAGAGAAGGGCCTGGCTACATCTGCCCACACCCAAAGCGGTCCAGCGCTTGCCTCACTCCTCTCTCCGTTCTCCCGGAGATACCTGTGCAGAATGCCGACGGCCCAGCTCCATGCTGAGACTGGAGGCAGCTGGCACTGCCAGACGGGACTCGGATCCAACAGGAGGGGAGTCCTGGCACCTGTGCTGCGGGGGTGATGGGCCCTGTCAGCGAGCCATCTCCTCTCCCCAGCTGCAGCAGAATCCCCCCGTCCCCGGGCGACAGCGCCTCTGTGTTTGCAGGACAGAGACCCACTGTGCGTCTCCGGGTGGTGTGTGCAAGACCCTGCCAGGGCACCCAGTGCAGTCAGAGGCCTCCTGTCTTCCCTTTTCACTGGAGGATTAGCGGAGCTCTATTTATGCAAGTGCCAGCTGCAGAGCTCATCTAAGCACCTCTGTCTGCCATCCCTGGTACCCTGCTCCTTTTCATTCATTTGCCCTTCTCTCCCAAAAGAAGGCTTAGACTCAGTGAGGCATCTTCCAGAGGATGGGAATGGCCTTGCTTATTGCTAGGAGGATGAGGGCCCCATACTGACAAGGAGGTATGAGAAAGCAAGGAGGTTTGCAGAAAGCTGGGACCTGAATCCCAACCTCCTTGAGCAGCACTGATATTTATACTGCAGAAGCACCTAAAGCATGGTCCCCAACCCTCACTAGCTCGGGGGCTGCAATGCCGAGCAAGCGATGAACCATGGGCAGCTTCATGCTTTGCCGTTGCTGTTATCGTTTTTATTTCCTGTGGCAGGAGTGCAGCAGGAGAGTTCCCCCGGGCAGCATGCTGCCTGCAAACCTTACGCTGGGCACTGCTGGGGACCATCCCCTATAGAAACTAGAAGCTACCTGAGATCTGGTCCCTTGCGCTAGGTGCTGCACATAGCAGCAAGCAGGCCCTGCCCTAAAGATCTTATAGCCTAAGTAGGCCAGACAGTGGGAGGGGAAACAGAGGAGCAGCGATGTGCCCGAGGAGGCCAAGGTCCAAGGCAGGAGTGACACCCAGGCTTTCTGAGTCTGAGTCCAGTGCTCCATCCGCTGGGCCAAACTGTGATGTCGATGCCGGAGCCTCAAGTATCCATTTCTCTGTGGCTACTGAAGTGAGTGACAGACTCGTTGTCCATTAATAATACTCACTTCTCTCAAGGTATTTCCCATTTAGAGCTCTCAAAGCTGTGGGTTGGTATGAACAGTCCCAACGGGCAGACCGGGAAAGTGAAGCCCAGGCAGGGGAAGCGACATGCCCAGGGTCATGTGGGAAGTCAGTGGCAGTGCAGGTAGAAACCAGGCAGCCTGAAGCCCAGGTTCCCTGGTCTGGCCTTGCTTCTGCTGCATAGGAACTGAATGAGCAAAGATGCTGCAGTGTGTAATGTAAATGAAACAGAACCAGTTACAGTGACCTGAAAAATGCCCAAGCTCCTGCTCAACTGGCTGCATTTAGCTGGACTTGAAGCATTATTTAAAGCCATTTGGTCCCCTTTGGCTTTAAAAATCACAGAGCTCAGAAGCCGCAGGCTGTCCCTTCCAGCTTGCGCTGGCGGCAGTAGCTCGTTCCCCCGAGGACATGCCGAGCATCCATTTTTGCTTAGCTGTGATTAACCCATTCAGCTACAAAACACACCCCGTTTCCCATTCAGTTCCTTGCCTAGGACAGGAGGGGACTATTCGCTCTATGGAAAGCTGTTGTAGGTTGTGTTTCCTGATTCTTCCTTGCAAAAGTGCAGATTAAACGTGAATTATTGCAGCTCCAGGCAGAGAGCTGTAACGCAAGGCAAGACTGATCTCACTGGAGCAGGCAAGAAAATAAATCCTCCCCCTCCTCATCCACTGCTCCCTCAAGGTTTCGCCTCCTGTCTACAGTAGGTCTGCACTGTTTGTGACTCCGGTCCTGCAATGATGCTGTAGCGATGCCTTGGGGTGGGTGCGGGAGCATGCTCACTGGGGCGCAAAGCATCCATCTAATCACAGCAAGGAGAGGCTCGGGCTGTTTGCTGACTGAGAGCAAGTGCCTCATATGGTGAAACTGGGCATCATATGATCAGCACAGAGCAAAATGGTGGCGCAGGACCCTTAGAAAAGCTGCTTTATTCAGGAAACTCTTAAGCTAGCTGCACATGGGAAGGACAAGCCAAGGCAAGATTCACCCTAGGAACTGGGAGCTAACAGTTTCAGCATCCTTTTCATAGATTTGTTTTGTTTCCTTCTACTTTTAGAAAGACTATTCGAAAGGATCTGAAAATCCTGGATCTCTGTTATAAACCATAGAGCCTCACTGCAGCATGTATTTTGGATCAATCGAAGAGATGGATGGGCCTTTTTTTGGACACTGCACCCCTGTGCAGGGCTGTGTCAGGCAGTGGGGGTCAAATCACAGTCAAGTATTCAGCCCAGCTGGAAAAAAAAAAAAAGGATCCTGTGGATCTTTTCAATAGATCTAGGAATATTATTCGTTCCTGTCAGTTCAGGGGAACGCTGTCTGATATGCACAGACGCAGAGACTCAGACCACTGAGCCTTTGATCAGAACTCATACATTCATAAATATAAAACCACCAGCTCCAAGAGGATTATCCCTTAATCTAAATATTCATACCGTTTAATGTGTCTGGTGGTTGCAGCGTCATGGCAGCGCAAAAAGAAGCCTCTGGAGTTTCATAAGGCATATGCAGACCTCTCCCTTATATGAGTGTGCCAGTCAAAACCAGTTCTCTGTTGCTTTGCAACTGGCATCATAATCTGGAGGATTTGGCTTCTGTCTTTGCAAAGCATCTTCCCACAGCTCTGAGCAAGTGCTGGCTAATGGGATGCAAGCTCTAGCGTGGCTTGCTATGCAATTAGCAGAAAGAAAGCAGTGTGGAGCGTTACGCTGTGCCCTCTGGACTTCAGGATAGCATACGCCGCGTGCAAGAGAGCGCCCAGGGCAGCATTCAAAGAGTTGGCAGGGTGAAAAGTGTCACATGTATGAACTGGGGGACAGATTCTCATCTCACTTTCCAGCCTTGGCTTCCTCAAAATTACGCAGGGTTTACATTAGTCTGAGCGAGCAAAGAGCCTGGCTCCAGGACTTACATTTGAAAGCAAGATGGTAATTAAATTGGTATTTCTGAGCCTTGCAGTGATCCTCTTGTAGAAAAGCGTCTATGCCACAGGGAGCACAAGTGCCTGGTGGCAGGAACTGAATGTGCTGCCCCATCACGCTGTACCACGGGGTGGTGGTAACAGCCCAGGGGGGCCATTTGTCATGTCAGCCTGGTACTCCCGGAGACGGGCATGGGTTTGAATTCTTGGGTAGGTCGCAAGCAGTGAAACTACCCAGCCTGCTGGTGCTTGTCCAAGTGTATATTTTTGTGTATTACAAAACCGCTGCAGGTTTGGGGTCTGATCATCAGGTCTTGCACAACTGAGAGCCAGGATTGAGCTGGGAGAGGCATGGTTCAAGGGTGCAAGCTCTGAAACAGGAAGCCAAGGTCCATGGAGTTTTAATTCCATCCCTGGTGCTGACTCCCCTGTACTGTAGTGAAGTTCACTTATGGCACCAGTTTCCTCCCTTACATAAAGGAGACAATAATCCTAATTTCCCTCGGGAGGAGCTGCTACGAGGATGAATCAGTTAATGTCTGCAGGACGCTGAAAAGATCAATAATGCTCAGTAGCAGCAGAGGCGGTGTACACGTTCGACTGTGATACTCCTTGCAGGATGGTGAATAGACATTTTGCAAAGCACTTCCTGCATTAAGAGCCAGATTTTCCTCCCCATATATCCCTGTGCAAAAATACCAGGCCAGGACAGAGAAAACATGCCTACGACCCCTGTTCACCTTGCACAGCAATGCTCATGCTTTGAGGGGCCACATGAAGTTGTTGGGGGGTTAGGTGAGGGAAGGCGATGGCCATGGCTATCACTAAGTGATACCACTGCCTCACACACTGGCCTGTTTGGTCTTCTCCTCTCTATCTGTCTCCACCTGTCAGCTCTACTTGGGGTAGAAACCATCTTTCCAATCTGTGTGTGTTGAGCATTTAGTACTATGAGGTCTAGATCCAGGACTAGTTAATAATGCAGTGTTCGATTCAGAACAGTCTCATCAGAGTAGGCCGGGAAAGAAATATTCCAGGTATTTTTCCACCAATGAAAACAAATTCAATATGCCTCCCTATGAGAATTTGCCAGCCATGAGAGCAAGCAGGTCTGCCAGGCTTGGCTGTTCTGCAAAAGCAAAGAATGCCTTACATGTTAGTTCTGAATGAGCCTCCTCCGTGCACAGATCTGACAGAGCCAGGTGCTACAGATTGGTGACTGGGGGTCCCAGAAGCATTGTCATTAGGTTGTTCAGGCATTGCTGGCAGCAGGAAATTAGTCACTGATGCATCATCAAAGAGAATCTATAGTCCCTGGTAGCTCAGCTTTGAGGAGAGCAGAGTGGGCTTCATGCAGTTGGCCATGAAGGACTTTGGAGCGCAAAATACTGCCAGAACTAATTGGCAGTTGTTTGGGTTATTCCCAGGCAAACCATGAGACGTATGAAAGAATGGATGAAATGTGTGAAAAAGAGGTATGAAAAGAAAGAAAGAATGGATGTAAAAGATGTATGAAAGAATGGACTTGGAGTCTTTTGCCAATTTTTCCCAGTGCATCGACCATGAAAGACTGTAGATCCCTCCATCCATTGTGGGCAGCACTGTCTGCCTATATGTGTAAGGTCAGCGGTGCCAAGTCAAAGGAACAACATCTTAGTATTTTGGTATCAAGAAATACCATATAAAGCTCTTTGTACTTTGAGGTCCCAAACCATGAGCTCTGTCCTGGTTCTCTGTTCTCACCCAACGGTTAAGGCTGATGAAGGTAAATGTCTTCTCCATCCCTAGGTTCAGATAGGCCCAGCCCCGGATTAGGGCTTCCTCTGTCTAGAGATCTGCTTCAGACTCCCTTTCTGGGCTTCTTCACTAGACGCCTTGGAGATCTGGTGGGCTCTGTATTCTTCAGTTGGCGTTTTCTAGATCACTGAGGAGTCACTTAATCACTTTTTACATCTACCAACCCATTTTCCCTTCCAGTTCTTTGTATGAGTTGTGAGTCGGTCTCTGTTGCTAGGGAGCTCAGTGAGAGGAGGTCTTGGCTTAAGGATCATTGGTTATGTTTTGTATAGTACGGGGGCTGGTTGGTTCTTTTGGATGTACCTTGTACCTTTTGTTTGAGTCATGCCATCGACATCCAGTATGTATGTAGGCTTAATAAATACGATAAGACTCATGTGCTCAAAAAATAGTAGCTTTGAAGCCACAAGCACTGAAATGGGAACATTTGATTTGTCCCTGCTAACTCTGTTCTTCCTGCTTCCTTATCTTGGTCTCTGGATACTTTGCGCTGGCTGTGTTTTGCAGACCTCTCCCAGAAGAGACAGGAATGGAGTCTCTGGGCAGCCCTACAGAAGACGAGAACACATCTTGTAAGTATTGGCCTTGCATATTTTGACTTTGAAGAGGCATTTTGCAAAAGTCAGCTGTCGGAGTAGGCTGTGGCTAGAGTGGGAGCAAATTCCCTTCAAGGTTTAACCAGAACACTTTGGCAAGGATGATGAAGCCAGTAAAGATTTCTGTCTGTTCCAGTTTCACCAGGAGTGCTTAACAAAATCTGGAGGGAGGTTTCTGAAAATGGGACAAAAGTGCTCATTTGAAGAAACCTACAGGATGCCTGGGACAGGTGTTCAGAACAGGACAGTCCTAGCGAACGTGGAACGTATGGCCCAACAGTCTAGAAACATCCATACTTTAATATTTTTAGACCCAGTTTCTTTGTAAACAGGGCCCCTGTGTCTCAGTATTCTTGCCTGTAAGATGGGAATGATGATACTGATCCTGTCTCATGTGGGGTTGTAAATGGTAGTTGGTTACTGTCTGCACAGCTCCTTCCAATAACAGAAAACATTACATTAGTGCTAAGCATTATTAACTAAGTAGAAGCTCTTGCTGGGGAACATTTAGGTCCAGTCACGTCTCCAGCTCAGGAGACGGATGGAATTTGGAGATTCCTTAGTCGTGCATAACAGCTGTGAAAACTGAAAACTAGGGTTGTATTTCATAATGTGCTGGGAGTGTCGCCTAGTAGTTAGAAGAGAAAACTGGGAGTCAGGACTCCTCGCTTCTGCTCCTGGCTCTTGCCACTGACACTGCCTTGTTTCGGTTAAATGGCTTAATATATTTGTGCCTCAGTGGGCACGTCTACACAAGATGCTTCAAGCACAGTAGACTAATTTCTACTGTGCATTAGCACAGCGGGCAAAATGCATGCTAATGTGCTAATGCACCATAGAATTAGCCTAAAAAGGTGTGCACCGGTGCTACTGCACAGTAATGCTGGTTACTGCATATTTAGTTTAGTACCTGTAATAACAGATACCTGTAATAACCAGCTGCTGGTTACTGCACATTTAGTTAGTACCTGTTACTACAGGTACCATTGTGCATTAATGCATGTGTAGGAGAAACCCCTCCATAAAGGGGTTTCTAAATAATAACCACACTTTAAGTGCATCCTTGGTTGTAGTAAGCTAAGAGGCCATTTCTTAATATGATATTTTGATCTCTGTTCTCAAGGCACTCTTGCTGGCTGCTCTAATGCACGTGCCCAGTTTGGACCTTGTTGCTATAGGAATAATAATATCTACTGCAGAGAGGTGTAAGAATGCTTTTTATATAAAGGGATCCATACATTCAATGTCTTGCTAAAGGAGTAAGTCATTAGGACAAATTATTACTTTCTTTCTTTCTTACTTGCAGCTCCTCCTAACACTTTAAACTTTAACGGGGCGCATCGTAAGCGTAAGACGCTCATAGCACCTGAAATCAACATTTCACTGGACCACAGCGAGGGCTCCATCCTGTCTGATGACTTCCTGGACACCCCCGATGATCTGGACATTAACGTGGATGACATTGAAACCCCAGATGAGACGGACTCCCTGGAGTTCCTGGGAAATGGGAATGAGCTGGAGTGGGAAGGTAAAAGACAAGTTCAGGCCTCGGTCTGGTGTTGGATTAACTCCAACCATCTTTCTTTTCACCCTGCTTCACTGTCAAGAGTATTGCCAGTGGGGTCTACTAGCTCCGAAATACTGCTACCAATTACTGAGGTCATCGGGACTTATAACGATAGATGGTGGGATACATTCTGCAATGGCATAAATGTTCACACCCCTTAATGAAGCGTCTGACCAAGCATAGCACTGTGGTCCTGGCCAGATGTGATCAGTGTATGTGCTCTGCTACCTTTCACAAGGAGGGGGGCATTAACGTCAAGGCAAATTCCAGCACAGATCATTCCATTCTTCCTCTGTAAATCCCCCCCACCGCCTTCAAAGGGCAGTTTTATACAGTGACCCTCAATCATTTGCCCAAACTCGTGCATAATGCTGCTGTGAAACACCCAAGGGGACAGCACAAGGATCAAAAAGCATTTTGTGATCCTTCGTGACTGCAGCAGTATAGAGTACAAGGCATTGCAACTGTTTCTACTGCTGTTTGACAATGGAGCTCAACTAATTATTTGCAATAAACACAAACCTAGGGCAGACCAAAGCATGAAAGGAAAATTTTAATTCTTAATCTGTGGTTGCTACTGCCTCCCATGGCCTTACTAATGGCTCGTCTACACTGGGAGTTGTCCTGGAACAGCTGTTCCTGTTTAACTCCCTAAGTGGAGGCTCTTACTATGGAATAAAAATGTGTATATAATCCACTTTGGGAGTGAATAGAGCTCATTTGGAATAAATCACATTTATCCTGAGGTTAATATTTTCCCAAAGCAAAACTAATACAGAATAGTTACCCCACTTTGAATTCATATACTAACTTATTTTGAATTAACTTCCATGTGTAGACCAGCGAACAGAGAAGAAGCTAAGATTCAGGCTTATAACCTTACTGCAGGAGGGTGAGGCTAATAGGAGCACCTGGAAACTCTCCATCCTCACAGAGAAGTTCACCAGTGTGCTCACTTTCCCTTTTTCAGATGATACACCTGTAGCCACAGCCAAGAACATGCCCGGGGACAGTGCTGATCTGTTTGGGGATGGAGTGGCGGAAGATGGCAGCACTACCAATGGGAGACTCTGGAGGACCGTTATCATTGGGGAGCAGGAACACCGCATAGATCTGCAGATGATCAAACCCTACATGAGAGTGGTGACACATGGAGGTGAGGGAAAGGGAAGCCGTGGTGTGTTAAATGGCCCTGCTGGAGTTTCTTTCAAAAGTTTGCTGCTTAAGCTGTTGGGCCAATTAAGATTGAATAACTGGTTGTCTTGACCATAACATTAAAAAGCAAGTGATTTTTATTGTACATGTCCAATAGCAGACAGTGATGTTTCACATCACACTAAGAAACCCAGCTACATAACAGCCAGAGCACAATAACAAATTGCAGCAACAGATATAAGGTCTGAATTCAAGAGGCAGGGCACCCTTAACTCACGCTTAAGTCTCCTAATACAGCAGATATTCAGCAGCTCTGAAAATGAGTCCTGAAAACTAAGCCCAAATTTACTAGCCCAAGTGATTTGACCCAGGTCTAGCAATATGTCAGTAGTTCAGCCAGGATAGAAAACCCTCCTTCCCCTAAGTCCAACAACTGCTTCATATCCCAAGATGAAATAATCAGATCACAATTGTGAATACCTCTCTTGACTGAAAGCAGATATGGGACCTGATAAAACATGTTAAGATCGAACAGGAGGTCCTTGTAGCCCCCATGGTAAAATTCTTCAGGACTGGACTGTCACTTGGACTCTACTTGAATCCAGTTCTCGTTGTAGTTTGCTGGGATCCAAATCTAAATAGGTTTAGGGCACACAGCCAAGTGTAGTTATTTGCTTTATTTAAATCTTATAAATAAGCCCATAGCTGGAGCAATTAAGCCAGTGGTGGTTTATAGTGGTACATGGCTCCAGGAGGAGTGCTGTGTGGGCTCAGGATACTTGTCTAAGGTGGGGGTAGACTTATAGAGCACAGCATGAGCACAGGTCTAGCTGTAAAACTCTCCCATTAAGCTCCCCTTTGACCTCATGCCTCTCTGCTGTCTGTCCCATTTCCAGCTGTCATACTGTCCGTCTCTTTCTCTATTAGGGTATTATGGAGAAGGTCTCAATGCCATCATTGTCTTTGCTGCTTGCTATCTCCCAGACAGTAACTTGGCTGACTACCATTACATCATGGAGAATCTCTTTTTGTAAGTGGCTATACACAATTGCATGACAGAGGGGAGGCAAGGAAGGGAACATGCCTGGGGACTAGGGATGCTAACATCTATTGAGCCCACTGCATGAAGAACCTCCATTGGAAAAAATGAACAAGGAGGAATCTATGAAGCTCCTGAGTGTATATGGCTGAATGCCACTAGATGCCCTGTCCTCCATGGTGTCCTCTAACATGCAATCTAACATGCGGTGTTAATGGATGCCCATATTACAGCCAGCAAAAAAAAAACATGTCCAGGATAGGACTCCTCCAGATGGGACTGAAAAGGGTTAATAGATGCTACTCCTGGGCAAAGGGTGCACATAGACGTATGGACCGTAGCTCATGACTCAAGACCATAGCCTCCCATGACTCCTGCAAAGACACCGTACGAAAGGTTTGAGATATCTTCTGTACAAAAAAGACCAGAAAGTTTTTCAATTCCAGTCTTTGTTGGACTCCCCATGGTAAAGCATGGGGACGTATCAGTAGACTGAGGCATTCTTAGTCTGCTGATGTTGTGGAGCAAGGACATGTGAAGATAAAAAAAAAGAAACTCCAATCCATCCGTTTACCTTTCTGAAGTTTCACCCCGTTTCTGCTTTCCATTTCCATCTGTCAGGTATGTTATCAGCAGCTTGGAGTTGCTGGTGGCCGAAGACTATATGATCGTATATCTGAATGGAGCCACACCACGTCGGAGGATGCCGGGCCTGGGCTGGTTGAAGAAATGCTATCAGATGATAGACAGAAGGTGAGAAACCAGCTTAATGCCATGATCATACAGTCTAATTGGATTCTGCTATTCTACTGTAAGGTAAGGCCAAAACAGTGTAAAGGCACCCTACTGGCAGTGACACTTAGGACTCCAGCTTTAAAGGTGCTTTCGGGCTTCATGTACCCATGCAAAGTACTTTAGGACTGGATGCATGTAGAGGTCTGAATTCCACTGAGGATTAAGCAGCAGCAACAACAAAAGAGGTGCTGAGCACCTCAGATCACATTACTGGTATAGGTTTATCCTTTACAACAGAAAGGGAGCAAGGTCGGTAGTTTATTCCCTGGCTAACAGTCTACAACTTCCTTGAGGCATCATGGACTCTTTCAAAGTTGGATATTGGTACAAGCAAGCCCAGAGTACTGAAATGATGCCATCAGGGGGAGCTGTTAGAACGGATTCAGCCAGTTTTCATCTCTTTCCTGAGTAGAGTACTGTGTTCCTACTTCATACCTGCCTGAGTTGTGGCACATAAGAGCAAAGGGACAACATGTAAAGACCTGTTTTCCATAAGCATAAAATAGAAGGTAACTGTCATTTTATGTCACTTTGGTTCTACATTTTCAGTAGTATTTTTATTATATTTCACTAGACTGTTAGATAAAATTCAAGTACATTCAACCATGACAACGTTCACATAACTAGACGCGTTTCCTTTTGTCTCTCCCACCCACCTGTCTCTCTGCATTCACCTCTTGTCCCTTGCCTTGTACATAGATTGGAAGCTCTTTGGGCAGGGACTGTCCTTAAAGGGGTTTCTAAATAATAAGCACACTCTTAAGTGCATCCTTGATTGTACTAAGCTAAAAGGCAATTTCTTAATATGATATTTTGATCTCTATTATCAAGGCACTCTCGCTGGCTGCTCTAAGTCACTTAGCAGTGCAGAGAGGCTCCAATTTTCAGAAACCGAGCACCCACAAACCCAACTGAGAGCATAGATGCTCAGCACCTTCCAAAATCTGACTCCAAGTGTCTCCTGTTGGGCACTCAGATACCGAGGCACCCAAAAGGAGAGTCTTTTTCAGAAACCATGGACATAGGCAACTAGGACAAACTCAAACAGCAAGTCAGAAGTAGAGCCAGAAATTAAATCCAGCTTTCCTGACTCCTGGTGCCTAACTCTCATAGGCTCCTTAGAATATCCCAGCTGTAGGTCTCATGCCCTTCAACTGACATTATACATTACAAATCCACCACAAAAATGAATTAGTATGGCAGATTTTCCTGTAATTGTCTGGGCTTTTGTTGCTTTTAGACTAAACTAGCTCTTCCCTCTTCCTAGATGGTTTACTTACCTATAAAGCAATGCTTGGGTAAGGTGCTGAAGGATATAACATGAGGTCAAGTCTGCAACAGCTGAAACATATGGCTCAGTAGATCATTCCTGTCCCTAATGTATTTGATCCCGTGGGCCTATGTCTGATCCAACACCCACTAAAAGTCACTGAAATCCATGGACTCACACAGGTGAAAGCAAGCTCAAAAGAAAGCCCTTCTGGTCTAACCTCTTATCATCTGACTTTTCCACAGACTGAGGAAAAACCTGAAAGCTCTGATAATAGTGCATCCTTCGTGGTTCATCCGGACAGTGCTGGCTATATCCAGGCCCTTCATCAGGTATACAGAAAGTTCCACCAGATACGACAAGTGGTTTTTGGAGTGGAAATTAAGCTTTTAGGGCAGTTAACTAGTAGAGCCTGGGAAGAGACTTAGATGAGGGCAGGTTGTCCCAGAGCTGCCTGCTGTGGGCCACTGTCAGAGACAAGATATTGGGCTACATAGATGGATTTGTTTCCCAGAACTGATACCTGCTACGAATCATAACCCTGCCATATTGAAATCAATTGCAAACCTCCCATGGATTTCATCAGGAATGTGATTTAACCCCATACATTCATCATTATGTGAACGCGAAAGTCTGAACAGGGTCTTTAGTTCTCTGTGCTCTTTCCTTGGCAGTGTGAAGTTTATCAGTAAGATCCAGTACATTCACAGCCTGGAAGACCTGGAGCAGACCATCCCTATGGAGCACGTGCAGATTCCCGAGTGTGTCGTACAGTAAGTATTGCAGGGACCCTGCATTCGAAAGCTTGGCAACTCTGGGGTACTGCTGCCACATCCCATCATCCCCTCGCTTTGTGAGGCCAGCCCTGTGGGCAAGGCAAAGGACTTGGATCCAAGCTGCCTGTGTGTTTAATTCTAGTTCAGACATATTTATTCTTTGGCTCTGGGCAAGCCACGAGTTCCCTGCGTCAGCTATAAAATGGGGAGAATAATTGTCCTTCCCCTTCGGGATATGATAACTCTAACGTAATTTTTGTAGAGAGGGCCATCTTTTCACGCACTGAACTCCCCGTTTTCATGAGTACAGATATTGTGTGTGGGCAGACCCCCAAGTTGTGTGTGCACAGGTCGGGTTCATGTATTTGTAAACACGTAGTGATTAGAAGTCATGGGAAACTCATTTTTCAGAATAGCTCACCCAATCAGTCATGGGTTCTCAGCTTTGCAAGCAGCTTCTGTGCCTGCAACGCTGGGTGGTGAGGAGGAGACCTCAGAAGTATGGAACCTGAAACGACTGTCGTTGTAAGATGAGTATGGGACAGTTTGACAACCCCTGGAGAAGCAGGTCACTCGCAGGGAAGTGAAACAGTCTCAGGGGACTACTGTCAATGGAGACTGTTCCATTTCCTGCTTCCTCTATTTGCTTTTTGCTTCTGATTTTACCTAATTTGTAGAATTGACTATGGAAGGGACCAGTCAGGGAGGACTTAAACAAGGACTTGACATGGTAACTCTTCCACTAGCTTATCACATGGCTAGGACACCATGGGACAGAGGGAGCATGCTAGTGGGACCTCTGTCCACTCAGTGGGACTCTGTCCTCCTCCACTGACAACTGATTGCTTTAGCTCAGTATCGTGTCATGGGGCGATGGGAGGGAAGTGGGCCTGGGCAATGGCTATATTCTTCAAGGGGTACAGCAGGGTTCCCATCAGAAACCCTACCGGAGCTAGCCCCTTTAGTTCCTCTTGCGGGAACACTAGTAGTCGAAGGAGAGACTTCGACTCCATCTCTGCAAGATGAGCTGCACAGAATTTAGGGAGTCATTTTCCCCCTACAGTGGGGAAGGGGGTGTCTTAATAAATGGATCAGCAGCAGCCTTGGAAGGAAAAGTAAAGGACTCAAAGCTGATATCAGGTGGTTATAACCCTGGACTGAACAAAACACTAAAAAGTACTATACAGGAAGCTGTAGCATGGCCTGAAGGAAACTACAAACCTTCTCTGCCTCCAAGCATCTCTGGCAAAGGAATATTAGATCTGCTCCTGTATGTAAATCATCTTATTGAACAAATTACTTGCCAGGTCTTCTATAGGAACAGAATGCAGAACAGTGTCATACTCTTTGTATACTGTAGCTACTGCCTGCACCCTTCAAAGTAAATGAAGCATTTACTAAGAAGCAAAGTAGACAGTCCTGACTGCCCATTTACTGAAAAAGTATCTGTTTTGTTGCAGATATGAAGAAGAGAGAATCAAAGCCAGGAAAGAAAGGTAAAAGCAACTTTTTGGAGATGCAGAATGGGAAGCGTGGGACTCATATTATCATAAAGCCATTGCAGTTTGTTTTGCTCCTATGAAAACTTGCAAGTTATCACCATTACATTTTTTGTGCCTTATAACCCAGCTACTTGTGGGGCGGGGGGGGGTTGTTCTGTTTTTTGTCGATCCTACAAAGAGGTAGTTAGTTGTGTTAGTCTGAGGTCAGGCAGAATCAGCTAGAAAATAGGGCCGGGTTCTGGTGCAGGATGCAATCAATCTACAGATATCAATGGGATTTAAGTATATACTTAATATTTAATTTACCTAAGTGCATATGTTATTGAGGCTCATGTTGCCTGCTGATGGGGCTGCTGGGCCAGTTAGGGCTGAGTGGCACGGGGCTAGCTCATCCCGGTTTCCAGGAACTCTAGGCCTTGCTTACAGAGGCTCTGATTCAACAAAGCATTTATGCATGTGCTTAACTCTAAGTATACTTGTCAGTTCATGACTATTCAGCAAATAGAAGTCATTTGACAAATCATTTTCAATGATGGAAATGTTTGAGAAATCACAGGCAGTTCATGGAACAGAAGAATATGTGAAATTCATCTGATCAGCAATAAAAGTGAATTATTTGCCTGGTTCTAATTGGAATACTTTTACTCCATGGCCAAAATCCAAAGCATTTCTGCCAGTCATAGAGGAATCAATTTTCATTATCTGGCCATATGTTTTGTGCTGAAGGATCTGTTGGAATAGGGCTATGAAGGGAATGTAATAGATGAGATTTTACAAACACTAATTGCCGGTGTAAGGTGGTGCAATCCCATGAATTTCTTTGAAGCTGCAGTTGATGATCTTAATGGTGAAGCTGACCCACTTATCTAATCATGTGCCCAGAATCCACAGTAACAGGCGCCTTATAAATCCTCGTAAAACTAATAGTTGCTATTGACAGTACCCATCAAGAATGGTTTCCCCAGCTTTGCCTACACTTGTCTTCCCAACTGGAAAAGCAGTCAAACTGTTTTCAGTGCTACCTGAAAGAGGGCTAGGGGAAGTCAATTGTTCACAGCTATTGTCAAGAAGGAACCAGAGTAGAAGGGCCCTTTGACAGTAATAAGGCAATTGAAAAACTGATGAGTATTTCTAAAAATTACGTTGGTACACTCCTAAATAAAAGTCTACTTACCTCTTTCAAGGCTCATCTATTCTCAATTATACCACTTAACCTATACCTCTGCAATCAAAGTGATGCACCCCTCTGCCACCACAACTTGAAGGCATTAATATCAGTAAAGTTTATGCCAGTACAGAAGAGGGAATAAGCATACTCCACTATAAAACATCTTTAAAACTGGTATAACCACATCCACAACTAGAGGCTGTAGTGATTTAACCCCTTTAATGAAGACTGTACCCAAAACAAAGTAGTTATGACAGTACAAAACTTTATATAGATCAGGGATTGGGGTCAGAGTCTATCACTGTCATTGAGCAGGACCTGGAAGAAGTGCCATTGACTCATGGGCCGGGTGCAGACATGCAGACATGTGTGGTTTGTGGCAGCACTGCACACCTCTTTGTGGTGCCACAAACTGCACGCCCGTCACATTAAAATGTGCCCCTTATGGGGGCAAAATTTGCTACTAGGAAATCCCAGTAGCAAAAAAAAGCAGTATGTGCCACAGGAGTGTGCACCAGCAGACACAGAGGCTCAGTCCTCCTGGGAGACCCTCTGGCTGCCAGCCAGAGTGCCTCCTCTCCTCTAAGTCCACCCCGGCTCCTCCAGTACGCTGGGAGCTGGGAGGAGTGGGGAATGGCAGTTTCCTCTGCACCAAAGCCCATGTGCAAGGGCATGCACAGAGGCAAAATGTAGCAGCACAAATCTGCTACTTCTTTTGCCACTGCAAGCACCTGCCCCTGCTTGTGGGGATGTGCCCATGGGGTGAAATCTTGGCCCCACTGAAGTCATTGCAAAATTCCCATTAGGGTCAGAATTTCACCCACAGAGTAAAAAGCCATTCAGCAACAGTAAAACTCCCAGAATCCAGTTCCACGCTATTAGAAGTCATTTGGAAGTGTTCATGTACATTGCTAAAAGCCAGTCAAACAAAAAATATAAGCTTCTCTGTAGCTCAAGAACATCAACATAAAAGTTGACTGAATAACAGTGTGAAAAACTTCATGGGAACAAGGATAACTCACCTGAGTAGAGGCTGCAGTATCAGGATCATAATAAGCCCTTTACATCTTTAAAATCGTTCCCAAGTGATTAAGCTATAATATGCATGGGGTAGTGGAACAGTTTGAATCTACACATTTTCATAGCTTTTAGGCCAAAATGGATCAGCAACTGTCACCCAGTAATTAATTTCTGTAGCAAGCTCTTAACTGCTCTTTAGCTATAGCATCTGTCTTAGAATAACATCCAAGCTTGACGGAAAGGCTGATTAATTCTATGCAGTAGATTTCAAATATGATTTCTCCTTACAGAGCAGAAGAGAAACAAGACATGGCAGAAAAAGAAAGGTAAATATCCCATAGCTGATGGTAAGCTGCATGTGCTTACAATATCCCTTGGGAATCCTAGATGATTAATTAATAATTATCAGTTTTTTTCCATTGAAAATTGCTCTAAGGGTCCTGGTAGCATCTGGAAATATTTTTATATGAACCACAGGGAAAAAAGTCCTGCTAGGAAATAAAAAAGGTCTTCAAAAAAGAAAAAGGAAAAGGAAAAAAAAAAAGAAGTGAATGCCATTTAGCCATCTAACCGAGCTCTCACAACCTATCAAAGCAGACCAGTCTCCTGTTGGCATAACCAACACCCCCTTCTGTGTAGCAAGTCACAAATTGCTGCTATTAATCCCCTCTTCAGTGGATGGGCTTGCTCAGTCAGCTGAGTTCACTGAGCCACAATAAAAGTCCTGTGTGTCCTGAGTCACTGGAATGAAGGAGCTCCGGGAGAGAGAAATATGTGACTCATGTAGGGACTTGTAAACCAAAGGATGTAAAATGAGAGCCAGGGAATGTTATCATCAGAACCAGGGACTGTTACTCTGAGGGACCAGGGGAGATGTAGTGAAAAAAGAAGACAATTAGAATTTGTTGTCTTCTAGTGGGGAAATGAAAAGTTTGGGGTTTTCTTTTAAAAGTATAGACACGTTTGATATTGCAGTGACAGCACCAAATGAAACGAAGCAGGCTCTATCTCCCATAAATCAGGACATAGTCTCTTGTGTGTGGATGTATCAGACAGGAAGCTGATTCTAATCTTACTCTTAGCCCAGAAATAATATATGAGAGGAAGAGAATTTTACAAACTCTTGTTGCATCACTGCCACTAAATCACTATTCTTTCTAAGATTAGAGGCTTTTTTTTCTGTCTGGGACTTGCACCCTGCGTTTCCCCCTCACATTTATGCCAGGAGAAGCCCAAGAGTGTAGGTCAGTCTGAATGTCTGTAAGTACATGCAGCAATGTTCTGGAAACAAGAACCTGCAGAAAATTAATATTGCTCTCAGGTGCTGCTATTATCAGAAGGCCCCACGATGTCAAGATGGTTCAGGTATTTGAAATTCTCAGTTATCAGTATCCGTGTCACAGAGTTGGTCGCGGGGGTGAGACCAACTCTTGTTTTGGGGACTACTGTGTTCTACACGTGTCCCTATGGTGCCTTTGTTACTGCGCCGTCATATAGTACTGCCTTTTGGAAGTACTAAATGATGGTGCGGTAACAACCCATACTGCACCATGCATGCAGCACATGGGTATTTTTAGCTACTACATTGCCATAGCAACACACTATAACGAGGGAGCACGTTGCTACGGTGACGTAGCGTCACGTGCAGACGCACCCACTGAGACTGAATTTAGAATATATTGATCAGCTTGATCTTATTCTGGTTTTAGTTTTATCTGTCAAAATGAATTCATGGCAAAGCTCTTCAACTTTCTAAAGCTATGGAAAAAAACATTTGATCAGGGAATGGAGCCAGAAAACCCCGAAGTCACCAACAGTTCTCCTGAAATTGTGCTGCAATGTTTGCATCCTGATATTGCATCAGCATATTGCAGAAGACTCAGTTTTGCTGTCTGGTGTATCAGGGCAATTCCTTTGATCTCATGGTATAAATAGAAGCCAAATGTGTTCTTATATCATCACATATGAATGCAAAGCTATAGGAAATGCCAAAATGTACTCCAGGCATGAGGTCTTGCCATTATGGGAAACAATGAGTGCAATTTTCCTTTAAAAAGTTAGAGCCTGTTAGCTCTGATGCTATTGAACACAATCTCTCCTTTCTAGTCTCTCCTTTTATTGCTGAGAGGAAATGAAATGGTGGATGCTCTTGCTATTCTTCCCCAGAGTAAGAGGAACATTGATCAAATGTATGAGATTCTACTGGATCTGCCTGTGTTGCTCCAAAGAATTATATCAAGTTCAATGGATATAAGTTGAGGATGAATGGTTTATGGTGAAGATATGCTTATTCATGTTAATGTCTGTCTCCCTAGCAGGCCTGTGCCTCCCACAGAGGATCAGGAAACCAGGTTGGATGAATACCTCTTTCTACTGTCACTACCCTCATCCAGTCGCATTTGTAACTATGCCAGTTGAGTGAATCACTAGACTGGGTCAGATGTACGAAGTGTCTTTGTTAAGGATCCAGTAGCAAGCACCAGATGTTTCAAAGGAAGGCTTAAGAGCCCTACACCTGGCAGATGGGGAACAATCTCCTCACACGGAGATCAGAATGAGATCTTCTAGTTAGAAACTGGCTCCAACACATGGGGTTTAATAGCCCTTCCAAAGTTTTTGTTCTCATTAATTGTCATACACTCCCTGTGAAACAAAAAGATCTTGGGTCCAGTCTGGCTCTAGTTGATTTAGCAGACTTCTTCTCTAGGGATTAAGCCACAAGGGTACTGATCTTCACCGGGTTTACCAAATTGCAGGGGATTTTTGCTTCCATTTTGTGTGTTTTCTATTTCCGAAGCATAGAAACAAGTATTCTTGATGGAGTTTAAATAGCAGGGAAGTGAGGGGTCAGTGAGGAAGGGCTGGATTTAGAATTAACAAGTCCCTGAACTACTGGATGGAGAAACTGGACTTTGATAAATTATCTTATACAGAAGAAAAGTATGTATGTGAGATCTGAAGAGTGGTAAGCCAAGGAGATGTTTACGCTCCAAAGAAAGTGTCAGTCAGTAAGAGTATGCAACCCTTAGTCAAGTAACTAAAGCATTATCATCAGTGGAACTACCTGCAAGAATAAGGAGTGATCAAGTGAGTAAAAATTAGCAATATTCAACTTGCAGTCCTTATTGGGATAAAATTCTGATTAAAGTAAACCAAAGCTTTGACCAAATACTGGTGCCTGGACATGGATCTATGTGTTTTTAGCTTGCAGAATGTTGTAAAGCGCACAACTCGCGCACACCCATTTTGTTAGATTCTTAGCTATATGGACTTTAAGGCATCAGATTTATTTTAATTTGTTTACTAAAAATAATCCTCTCTCTCTCTTCCCTCCTAGTATGTCATGAATTGAAGTAATGAGGAATGAAAGAAAGGGAAGAATGACACAGCTGGACAGTCACCCACTGTAAATGCCCTTCCCAGTATAAGATCTCGTCACCATCTCATTCTGAACCCTGTAAGATCAAGGAGCCTGGCCCATGTCTCAGAGATGCAAATTCCTTTGAAGCTTTTGAAAAAAAAGATATATATATAAAAAAAGAATAATCCAATACTAGCACTTTCCAGGACAGGCTCCAACCTTGTTTCAGTGATGGTCTGTGGAGAGATATAAGTAGTGCAAATATATACAATATTTCCTCTTAGAAAGTAAACAACACCTCATAGCCCATTACAGCCACCAGCCCAAACAAAGAGATATATTTTTTTTTAATTATAAATCCCCTCTTTAACTTGCTGCTGGCCGGCACTGTAATTTTTTGCTTTCAGTTGCACATCAGTTTCCTCCTTATAGATATTACGATGGCCATTGCTCTAGGTGTTAACAAACAAAGGATATGAGAAGAGTGAGTTTTCCACCTTTTCAAATACAGTGTATGTTTCATCCAGTCAATACTGAGGATCCACCAATCTTTGGCCTTCTTGCTCCCAAAATTCCAAGATCCGCAAAGTCGAGATTTCTTGGTGGTCATCTCACGGGCTAAGTTCTAGTGAAACTTATCTAATGATGAAATGCCGTGATGTTTAATTTGTCCTGTTCCTCTTCATAAGACACTCTGATGAAGACTAACTCTGAAAGAAGGCTGCTATATTTTGGATGCCAGCCTTTTTTATAAGCACCTTCCATACCAAGGCATAAAAAGATCTGTTCTTAAGAAGGTGCCTTATGGACAGGAAAGATTCCCATCTCCTCTTTACAGAAGTTTCATGACACTGGACAATCATTCACTAGTTATACCTCCTACTGCAGAGACAAGCTGCTAAATATTTGAAATTTTCCCACATTCTCTTCCTGGCTGGTGAAGGTAAAGAGTAGAAAGCGTGACTAGAACAAGCTCAGGTTGAGACTGTTGCAAATACAAAGGCAGGGAATTGTATCCGGGGTCAGGCACTCAGCTATCAAAGGATGATGATATGATATTATAAGACTTTAAAAACATGAGGATTTTTAAGCAGAGGAGAGAAGAATTTGAACAAGCATAAAAGCCTAGCAACGTCATTTGCAAGCCCCTGTCTCCATCCAGGGTCAACCTATGCAAACAGTCTCACATGTGCACAAGGCACAAACTCCCCTTGTGGAGTTGTGCAGTTGAAGAATTATCTGCTGATTTCAACAGTCAAGAGAGATTTTGTAACTGGAGCCCCAGACAGATCTTTTTACAGGGCCCTAATAGTCAAGCTGTTCATGACCATTTGAAAGTAATGCTCCTTTACTTTGCTGTGAAATCCCACAAGAGGGCAATACTGGCAAAGCAAGATTTTCTAAACCTAGGGATCTGCTTTCTGTAAAGTGAAGAGTTTTGATTTTTAGTCTCTTCTACACTTAACAGCAGCATAGCAGACAGGACCTTGTTTTTTAATGCTACAAAGGAGTACAAAGTATGCTGGCTAACATTATTCTTGCCGATTTTCTTTTCTTCTCATTTTCTGCATGTTTGTCTCATATTGCGGGCAGAAGAATTTCAATGGGACACATGACTCTTAAGTCATGGTTTTATTTACTGAGCAGACCTATGCATGGAAAGAGAGTCTTACATTAATATCATTAACCACTGAAGCAGAAGACCACATATCTTCATTTTTGGTGTACATTAAAAATAAGCAAAAAAGCAAGCACTCATGAATCACAAGGCCTCTTATTCTTATCCAGCTGCTGGCTGTGGGGATTGGATTGTTATGTTACATGCAAAAGAAAGCAGCACTTCAATTTTTTGGAGTTTAGTTTTTACTCCAAGATAAAAGGAACATTTTACTAAAAATGTTACACTCCCAAAATATTGGCAGTCACCCTCTTTCAAGACAAGCAGTCAGCATTTTTAGAACATGTAAGTGTAAATCTCTTCCAAAAGACGTGTGACCTGTCTCTCATGTGCTCTCACAAACGGAATGATCAAAAACCTACAGAAGTCGATAGAAAAACTCCCATTGAATCAAGGGACTTGGACTTGGGCTTAAAATGAATAGTTACAGATCCTGCTCTAGTACAGAAGATGGGAAACTCCCATCAGGAATTCACAAGCCGAGACTTTCCTTCTCATTTTGAGAAACTTTTTTTCTGCATTTTGATGGAAGTCATGTGCTTTGCTTTCTGCAAAAGAATGCAATAAACTGTATGATATTGGATGCTGGGAGCGAGTTTTAAAGTCATATAGTGAACAATATCATAGTATATTTAAGAAGTGTTTGAAAAAACAACCCCCAAAACCTCTTTCGTGCCTATAGTAGCTAAATGTTTTAGCAAAGATGTCCACAATGCCCCCATCTCTGGAAAAACACTGTTCTGAAATAAATCCGACTGGGAAAAAGAACACAGATTTATCTTCAGTCTCGGGACCTTAAGACATAAAACATTTTGTGATAATGGACAGCAGCAACAGTAGGTGAACTTTCTTAAGAAAAACATGTCACCGTTGATCTTAGTCTTAACAGAGCAACCACAGAATGAATGGGCCTGGAAACTGAAGTACAAGTGTTTTTTAGAGCAATTCCAATGAACACCTCAACAGTTTCATTTAAACAAGCAGGAAAAGCTATTATTTAAAGTGGAGAATGTCAACTTGAATACTTTTTAAAAATATTTTTTCCCAAAATTTGCACTTTCTAAAATAGCATTCTTTAAACAGTATACTAGATTAAAAAATAAATAAATAAAAATGGGAGCAGAGACTTTCTGCTCCCCAACTGCTGTCTATAAGTCTTTTCAGCATAGGTGAAATACAGGTGAAAAGATGAAATTGGCAATACAAAAAAAATCAATTATTTGCATAAAGTTAAAAAAAAAATCAACCGAAAATGTATAATTAACTTCTTTCAGTCACAGTGCTTTTATACATTACTTGAAACCATAGTAACAATTTTTTCAGATAAAAACACAATGTTCTAATTGGCAGGGTCCTTTTAATAAGATGTCTGCATTATTGACAGCCATGTACCAAATTTAAAAACAAGTGTCAGACCAATAGATGGTAAATACCACATCAGAAAGTGATTTGCATCGTTAGAAAAACATTCAGTTCTCTTTGAGGTCAATAGAAAAACTTTTGCACAGAGTTGTATGTGGACCTTCAAAGAAGAATTAGAGTGGCTGGCAACATTTCAGAGAATGCAGGTACATGATATAACGGCAGAGGTCTGGAGGCCTCAACCTGTGGTTTTAAAACTATAACAAAATATAAAAGTAATGACATGTCATTAAGCCGGACAGCAGTACTTAAGAGGATAAAGACAGTTAACACATATGTGCTCAGAACATAAGTAAGATGTCTGGGTGTCTGTTATAACTGCCTGAAGTGTCACGTGTGATCACCTAACTGCACTTCAGAAACATGATGGCATCAAACGATTCAACCTCCACTACTAATATTATGTGTATTTGTTGTGAATTACTTCCGTGTATCTCTCTGAAGTTCAAATATTGCTCATTATTGGAGAAAATAACATATTTTGATAACATTTGAACATTTTTATTTCAGATAATTTTACTTTCCAATCCAAAATGGAACTTTCATTTTAAAAAAAGGCTATGTCTGAATATGAGGCTGCCTTCCATAACGTAAACTGAAAAGGAGGTAAATTCCTTGTTGTTACCCTTTACAGACCTGACAGTGGCAACTTTAAGGCCTTGTCTGCACTTGAAAGGGTTAGGCAGAATAGCTTGGCAAACCTTCCTAGGGTATCTGCAGTTTGACCAGTTCCCCAAACAAAATAAGTTATACCAGCAAAAGCACCTCTCTGCTGATATAACTGCATTTATACTAAGGTTTTGCCAGTAATAAAAGGTTAAATTTAAATTAAATGTTAAATTAAAATGTTAAATTAAAAAATCACACCCCTGTAGAAACATTACTACATGAGTAAGAGCTTCTAGTGTAGACCAAGCTTTCTTCCTGCCTCATAAAAATACCTCTGAACAGTAGGGTTTTTTTTACATGAATGCACTGTATTGTCTAAATAGTAGGTATCAAATTCGCTTCCCTGGATGAGGATAGTCAGACACTGCCACTCACATGAATTCTCCAGTTCTACTACTGATTCCAGATATAGGGAAATTTTAAGTGAGGGAAAGTTTTATCACATATCTGTGCTATCATATCTATGGACAATACCATATTCTGCTCACAGCCTGTTAATGGTTTCACATTACATAGAGGATAGAACATAAACTGAAAAATCAGATTCTCTCCTATACAGAAATAATTAAAGAACAGAGTGTGAATCATTCAAATTCAGTATTGAGGAATTTGTGCAGACTCCCTAAAAACCATCTCTAAAGTTCATTAAAGTCGATAGGAGTCTTCCCTTTGTCTTCAATAGACTTTTTTTTTGCTTAACAGCTTAAGTGACTTCTCTCCAATCTCCTTATCCGTCTGTTACATTCAACTGAAAGCCCTACAAATCAATAGAACAATAAAGTAGAGTTAATTGGCCCATCCTTTTGAAATGCAGATACTTTTTGCCGAGTTTTTCCTGCAATTAACACGTTTATGCAATCAAAAGACTTTGTTCTGGAACAGTTGGGAAATACAGTATCCACATTTGGAACTGTCAGGTAATTTTTATTGATTTTATTCCACAAGGCACAGGAAATGAACCTGGCAGATTACAGTCTAATCAAGTTGAATAATTAATACAATTCCTTCTGTATAGTACTGTGTAAATTTGAGTGGACATTTAGAACATACCTCATTACAATTTTTTCCATCTACTTTTTTCCAAAGACTGTTTGTTTACAGATGTGTCTACATATTTATGAGAAAAACAATATTTCTAAGTGTTAAGGTCTTTAAAAGCAACACCTATATTCTACATTTCTGGTGATGGGAAGAGAGATAATATAGCAATGATTGCTTTAAACTGATATTGGCATGACAACAGGGGACATGCAAGCAAGATTGCTTAAAAATGTAAACATGATTTTTTTTTTGTATTTCCTTACTGACAGGTAGTCAAAAAGTCAGCATGCTACTGTTAAAGTGAATTTTGATAAATCACAATAATATAACATAACCTCAGTTTTTTTCCTTTGCATCAGGCCCTCCAACCTACACCTACATGTAAAAATGTGTGAACTGTCATTTTTTTAAAGTGTTTGTATTTAGGTAGTTTATGCTAGAAGACCTAGATTGCTGCTATGTATTCTTATTTTTTGCTTTGTATTATGCGATAAATATCTGTGGGTAGTCAATTAAAATCAGACTGACACTTAAATATTTTGTTTGCATTCAATGTAATTCTTACAACTTTTGTTTAGAATAGACTCCTACATGAAAAAAAAAATCAGGTGGGATTTTTTTAGTGCTCTTCGATGAAGGAAGGGCCATACATCACAAAGTGCCAGATATCAGTCATCCTGATACTGCAAGCTGCATTACTCAAAATGCTTTTCCTAAATATAGTATCAATATTATTTTTGCATTTGTCCCTGCATATTTTGATTCAGAGGAGATTCATGGAACAACTGCTTTCTGTGAAAAACCGTACTGTGCCACATGACACCTGTTCTTTGCATATTTCAGTTATTGTTTAATTGCCAGGACTTGTTCAGTAGTCAGTCCCAGTATATTCTGTTACAAATCAACCTTTAAGGGTATATCTGAGATGACAGGATACTGACTGAATAAGAAAAAAAATATTTGCATATCTCAGGTAGTAAGTCTGAATGCAAACATACATTAATACAGTGGGGGCCAACTTTTTTGGCATGCATATCACAAGATAGGTCCTATACTGCCCCTGAGAACTGCTCCAATCTCCTTTCTCTGCCCTGTGCTCCCTGCCTGATCCATTGCTCTACTTTCTGCCCTATCTGCTGCTGTGTTTCTGTTCCCTCCCTGATCTGCTGCATGTCACTTGTGGGATGCATGCTGTGTTAACCCCTGTATTGGTATAATACCAAATAATACTACCAAATATTTTAGGATACATGTCCTGAAAAAATTACCATAAAAATCACAAAATCTGATCTGAGTATAAACTATCAACACTATATTTCAGTTGCAACTGGGAGCAGATTTTGGCCTTCTTTATTATATTGATCTAAAGAGCATCAATCACTATAACAACTATCTATGACAAATTTCTTTCTGTGAACTTTTCTTATCTTGTACAGTTCTTAAATCTATTTATATGGAAATAATTAGTACAGGTAGGTGGAATACTGTGTTTCAAGCTTGGCATTATAAATCTAAAACCAAACTGATGTTTGAAAAATGATTTTTTGTACCCTGCCAGAGTTTTTGCAACGATAAGCTAGTTGGGGTAAAGCTACATAGCATATTGTAAGCTCTCAAATTTAACTGGCTGAAACAAAAGCATTACCTCAGTTGCAGGGTCACATGTTGCATTAGGTTATGAATGAAGCTTCTAAAATATTTCAAGTGGTCTTTTATCCGTTTGCCACTAACACTGCTGTTTTGTCATCAGAAATGTTTGGGTCAGTAATGATAAAAAAAGGCGGCGGAGACTCTTGGCTAAGGCTTGTCAAAACATACCTCCTAGCCAGAAGAAATGTGATCCGTGCAACAGATAAAGTTAATAAATTCCCCAGGTTATGATTACACAGTACAACTGAAATAGGATTAACTGCTACCCTGCGGAAGAAACCAAGTGTCACAATCACAAGACAAGATGTCCTTTCTGAAAAGAAAATACATGATTTGATCAGTCTTTGCTGTATTTTTCCATAAGCTTCAGTGTTTTCTTCCATCTAAGTGCTTGCTTTTGCAAGTCTATATTGTTATTATCACATAGTATTTGTTAAGCACTAACTATATTCAGTGGACCAGAAATAAAAAGAAGACAGCCACAGTGACAGAAAGCATGCAATCTAAAAAAACAGAGCAGAGAGGATAAAAATGCACTGTAAATCCAGAATCTCTGAGATAATATTAAGATTTTACTATGATTTAGGGGGATTAGACTGCTGGTATCACCATTTAATTTACAAGTATCATATTTTCCATTAGAGCATGAGTGCAGGCTATCTCTCCTTAAATAAAATGTTAATACAGTTATTGTAAAAAACCAAATTCTAATGATGAAAAATCAGCAATGGAAATCAGTTTCAATTCTCCCATAATTGATGCTTTAAAAAGCACTAGAAATTAAAGTGCAGGGAGCAATCCTCAGGACATGGGATAGACTGGGAATCAGATTAGTCATCCGGGCATTGATATTTATTTCACCTATATATATTTCACCCTCCAAAAGTCACTTATTGTGGTTTGCCTTCTATCTATCTGGAGAGAGCGCTGAGCAAGACTTACACAGGCCAGTCCTCTGTTGAAGGCATTAGTGAGATATACAAAGATGATACTTCCTATTGAAGCTCAATCCAATTCTGCTGCCATTAACACAGTTTGTCTGTAGGACAAATCCTGCTCACTTTCCTGGCAGGAGGAGTCTCTAGGAAATAAGGAAGTTGTGTCCTCAAAAAAAGTGTGTAACTAAGCATTCTATAAATTAGGTCACACAAAGCATTAACTGAAACTTCAAAAATGTCAGATAACCTACCAGGGATTTTGTAACCTCTTATTCCTCAATTCCCACAAAAGAGGAGGAGGAAAAAGACAAACTCCCACTACCATTCCTTCACCAATATTATAGGCAAATATAGTTTATTAAGTTCGTTCCTGAATGAAGCAACATGGAACTGAGGATGTATGTTATTGTTAGTTATCGACACACACTCATAATCTAAGATACCCAATGGAGACCAAGAGTAAAGAAAGGCCTCTTCAACTCTAAGGAAGAGTATAGTAAAGCAAGTGGAGGAAAGGAAAAGTATATCGTAAAGCATTTTATTTATTTTTCATGCATCATACAGGAACTTAGGACTTGGATCATTTGGCTTGTCACCTTAGGTTACCTCTGTGGGATATTCAGAGCAGGCTCAAGAATCTTCTTTAGCAGCTTCCACAATCTGGGAAAAGGACAAGATGAGCAACCAAATTAAATCAGCATTTTGGGAAGAGTTCTGCTTTTGATTTAAAAGCTTCACACAACAGAACTATTATTGTTCTTATGGTACGTTTCCACAAAATAACCAAAAACAAATCCTAATTTAATTGTGTTAGGAAGCTTTGATAGAACCTTGTTCATTCCCTAAGTGATGTCTTATACTGCAGGTAGGAGTCAGATTCTGAATTGAAGTGTGAGAAGGAATGAGTCGTATTCTGCATCACAAAGGTCAGTGGATATGAAGAGATGGACTATCTTGGGTAAATGATATAATCACTGTGCCATGAACATTAAACTGGCTTGCACCAGCTATCTCATTGGAATTCTTAACAAGGAGGATTAATCTTAATTATCAGTGAACATTACTAATCGTCAAATAAATGTAAAGAGCAGGAAAATAATCCTTATCTATCTTTGATAGGGGTTGATGAGTGGCATTTGTATCAGTAAAGTGTTAAGAAAAAGAACACATCTTTTTTCATTCCTGTGCCTACATAAAGTTAAGTTTCAGATGACTGAACAAATCATGAATCATTGAGAAATGTAACTAAAGATGTGAATGTCTTGCATTGATATGTCATTGTGAGTTGAGTTAAACCTTGCTGAAAAAGGTAAGTATAACTGCCACTTTTCACGTAAGATACTTGTGGTCCATCACTGAGCTCGTGAAAGCACGTAGCCAACATGATTGGGGGCTTTCAACAAAAGATAGGGAGGGGTAAGGCCCCACCCAAAAAAACCCATAGATGAGACTGCTCAGGAACTGGAACTATATGGGTTGATGTTTTGCTGAGTACTTGTGTTGAATACCAGTATATACCAGAGAGGAGACAGACAAAAGCAACAGCACAGAAACAGACTTAGTAAAAGCCAGATACAGCCACAGAAGCGCTGGTGGCATGGCGGTGGAGCAGTGGTTCTCAATAAGGTGCCCATTGTTAAACTCAAAGGACCCCTCTAAAATGCCAACTTATTTTCCACTGGTTTCCTGACTACAGGCTAAGTAATAGAGCATTTCTATTGCAAAGAACTCAGAGACCACTATAGATCAGGATGTTTTTAATACTATGTATTTCTACTTGAAATTTCTGGGTTCATCTTGCAAATCATGTCTGCACACCTAACAGTGCTAACATTGCGTGGCATCCTGCAGCACCTTTGAAAGGATCTCAAAGCACCTCAGGGTGCTGTAACACCCTGGTTGAGAATCATTGGTCTAGAGAAAGAGTTTTTAAGTTGGGTGCTGAATGGACAAGGCCTAGAGCTCAGAGCAAGAAAACATATAAACCCATTTATAAATTTACCATGGTCTGTCTTAAAACCAGTAGAATATCTGCTTCCATTACTCCCCTGGGGAAGATTTTTTTCAAAATCTTATCCCTCTGATAGAAAGCTTCTTCCTGTTTGCAGGCTACCTGTTTCCAGAGTCAGTTCGTACTGTTGCAGTAATGGCTTTGACTTCAGTTCCTGGAGGGTATAAAATAATCTGTTAAGCAAATGATCAGCATGCCAGCACAGATGCTGTCAGTCTGTTGCTAGTACCAGCAGGTACTACAGAACTTCCAGGAGACACTGGGTGCATCTACACACATGGGCGACTGGCGCCTTCAGAGTCTGGTGGGGCACCTGCAGAAGCTGGTGGCGGCAGCGGCGGTAGGGACGGGACTGGCGAGCACCTGCAGAAACTGGCAGTGGCAGCGGGGACAGGGCTGGCACGCGCCCATGGAAACTGCTGGCAGTGTCAGCGCTGGGGACGGGGCTGGCAAGCACCCACAGAAGCCCCAGCCAGCTCCTCAACCAACTGACACCAGAACCTGAAACCTGGGGCTGACCCCAAGCCTGCTGCCAGCCTGGGGTGCTCCACACTGGCTCAAACTGCTGCGGTCCTGGGCATACATGTGTATGCTGCACCCAGGAGCCGCTGACTTCAGCGCAGACTGTGCAGGAGTTTATTGCTCCATGCTAATTGAATATGTAGATCACAGAATCATAGAAAACAGGGGTTGGAAGGGACCTCAGGAGGTCACATCTAATCCAAACCCCTGCTCAAAACAGCACCATCCCCAACTAGATCATCCCAACCAAAGCTTTGTCTAGACAGGTTTTGAGAACCTGCAAGGATGGAGCTTCTACCACCTCTATGGGTAACCTGTTCCAGTGTTTTACCATCCTCCTAGTGAGAAAATTATTCCTAATATCTAACCTAGACATCCCTTGCTGAAACTTGAGACTGTTGCTCCTTGTTCTGATGACACTGAGAACAGTCCAGCTCCATCCTCTTTCGAACCTGCTTTCAGGTAGCTAAAGGCTGCTATTAAATCCCCCTCAGTCTCCTCTTCTCTAGACTAAATAAGACCAGCTCCCTCAGTCTTTCCTCATAATTCATGTCCCCCAGCCCCCTCAACATTTTTACTGCCCGCCGCTGGATTCTCTCTAATTTGTCCACATCCTTTCTGTAGTAGAGGGCCCAAAACTGGACACAGCACTCCAGATGTGGCCTCACTAGTGCAGAATATTGGGAAATAACCACTTCCCTTGACCTATTGGCAACACTCCTACCAATACAGCCCAGGATGCCGTTAGCCTTCTTGGCAACGAGGGCATACTGCCACCTCATGTCCATCTTATTGTCCACTGTCACCTCCAGGTCCTTGTCTGCAGAGCTGATGCCCAGCCAGTCAGCCCCCAGCCTGTCCTGGTGCATGGGATTGGTCTGTCCCAAGTGCAGAACTTTGCACTTATCCTCGTTGAACCTCATGAGATTTCTTTTGGCCCAATCCTCCAATTTGTCTAGGTCACTCTGAATCCTAGCCCTGCCCTCCAGCATATCTACTACTCCCCCCAGCTTGGTGTCATCTGCAAACTTGCTGAGGGCGCACTCTGAGCCATCATCTAGGTCATTGAAGAAGACATTGAACAAAACCAGCTACAGGACTGACCCATGGGGCACTCCACTTGATACCAGCTGCCAACTAGACATTCAGCCATTGATTACTACCCTCCAAGCCTGATGCTCCAGGCAGTTTTCTATCCACCCTACAGTCTATTCATCCAGCCCACACTTCCTTAGCTTGCCTGTGAGAATGTTGTGGGGGACCATATCAAAAGGCTTGCTAAAATCAAGGTACACCACATTCACAGATCTCCCCACACCCATAGAGCCAGTCATCTCATCATAAAGGCAATCAGGTTGATCAGGCATGGCTTGCCCCTGGTGAATCCATCCTGACTGTTCCTAATCACCTTTTTCTCCTCCGAGTGCTTAGAAATGGATTCCTTGTGGACCTGCTCCATGATTTTTCCAGGGACTGAGGTGAGGCTGACTGGTCTGTAGTTCCCTGGATCCTCCTTTTGCCCTTTCTTAAATATGGGCACTATGTTTGCCCTTTTCCAATCATCCGGGACCTCTCCTGATCACCGTGAGTTTTCAAAGATGATGGCCAATGGTTCTGCAGTCACATCAGCCAACTCCCTCAGCACCCTTGGTGCATCCCATCTGACCTCAAGGACTTGTACACATCCAGCTTTTCTAAGCAGTCTCTAACCTGTTCTTTCACCACTGTTGGCTGCTCACCTCTTCCCCAAACTGTGCTGCTTGGTACAGTAGTCTAGAAGCTGACCTTGCCCTTGAAGACTGAGGTGAAAAAGGCATTGAGCACTTCAGCCTTTTCTGCATCCTCTGTCACAAAGTTGCTTCCCCCATTCAGCAAGGGACCCACACTTCCCCTGATTGTCCTCTTGCTACCGACATACTTGTAGAAACCCGTCTTGTTGCCCTCACATCCCTTGCTAGCTGCAAATCCAGTTGCATTTTGGCCCTCCTGACTTCATCCCTGCATGCCCGAGCAATGCTCTGTATTCTTCCCTAGTTATCTGTCCATGTTTCCACTTCTTATAAGCTTCTTTTTTGTGATTTAGTTTACTGAAGAGTTCCCTGCTAAGCCAAGCTGGTCTTCTGCCATACTTGCTAGTCTTCCTGCGCATCGGAATAGTTTGCTCCTACACTCTCATTAAGTCTTCTTTGAAGCACAGCCGGCTCTCCTGGCCTCCTCTCCCCCTCAGTCTGGCTTCCCAGGGGATTCTGCCCATGAGTTCCCGAAGCGAGTTGAAGTCTGGTTTTCTGAACTCCAGGGTCCTTACTCTGCTGCTCTCCATCCTTCCTTTCCTCAGGATCCCGAACTCAATCATCTCATAGTCACTGATGCCCAAGGTGCCATTCACTTCTACATCCCCCACCTGTTTGTGAGCAGCAGGTCAAGAAGAACACAGCCCCTAGTTGGCCACTCCAGCACTTGCACCAGGAAGTTGTCCCCAGTACTCTCCAAAAACTTCCTGGATCACATGCGCATTGCTGTATTGGCCTCCCAGCAGATGTTAGGGTGACTAAAGTCCCCCATGAGAACCAGGGCCTGTGATCGGGAACCTTCCACTAGTTGTCTGAAGAAAGTCTCATCCACCACTTCCTCCTGGTCTGGTGGTCTATAGCAGACCCCCACCATGACATCACCCTTGTTGCTCCCCCTCTCTGACCCTAACCTACCTGACCTTCCTGAACTGCTTGTACCCATTCATGACAGTGCTCCAGTCCTGCGAGCTCCCACCACGTCTCTGTTATTCCAGTCATGTCATAGTACTGTGACTGTGCAAGGACTTCCACTTCTTCCTGCTCGTTTCCCAGGCTCCATGCATTTGTGTACAGGCACCTGAGGTAACTAGTTGATTGCCCTGATATCTCAGAAACTATGAGAGCACCTCCCCTGTTGCCCCCTCCTGCTTGCTCTTCCTCCAGATCTCCCACTTCCCCACTTACCTCAGGGCTTTGGTCTCCAACCCCTGAAGAACGTAGTTTAAATCCCTCCTCACTAGGTTAGCGAGTCTGCACCCAAGGTGTTGGAAAACCATGATTAAATGCCAGTAAAGACTTTGAAGATAAAAAAAATGAGCCAGATAGGATCTCACTCTGACCCAAATACAGAAGCAGAAACTTTAAGGCTGCATTAGGAGAAAGAAGAATATCACCCATTTTAGGGCCTGGAGTTATGTGACTGAGCACTGGGAGTGGATGTATAATGTGAGGCACAAAGAGTTATCATTCCCCCATCAGGACAAGATCAACTTTCATCAGAAGAACACTGTACCATTTCTTTCTTGAAATCCTTAGCTTAAAGTTATATATACAGTGCCCAAATATGGATGGAAACATGAAAGGAATGTCACATTAAAGCACACTAGCAGATTTCTATGCTGATAGTCCTTCTCTTCCGGGAATAATGGGGACACCCAGGCTTTCTTTATACAGGTACACTTTGCCAGCCTAGACACAGAAAAACAGAACTTTTCAATTCCAGGTATAAAAGCTTCTTAATAAAGATGAAATGAAAGAGAATATGAATCCAGATTATATTTTCCTTTGCTGACCACCCTTAAGCATCAGGTTCAGATTAATTAGAATCTCAGCAATGCTAACTCTTCACTTCATTTTCTGAAGGTAGAGAACAGACTACATGTTGTATATTTTATGTGCTCGCTTCAAAGTCACCTTAAAAGCCCTGGGGAGGATGCGACTAAAACTGGGGAATACTTTTTCCCCTTTAGTAAGGCTTTATTACTTCAGGGTTGCCCACGGGAAAACTGGTTTACAACTTCACAATGCAAATATTTACAGGGCTTTTTATGTAAAGATATATTACAAGCAGGCACTGGCAGCTCAGCTGTCAGGCCTACATAGACTGCTTGCCATTTGACCTAGATGGAAAAGCAGAAAATCTGACAAGGGCATTAGAATAGACGTGCTGCCCAAAGCCCTGCCCATTGCGTCCTATCTGCCAGCACGCTGTTAGGTAACATTGTGTTGTGCTTTTCTGACTACTGCCCTTCATAGTATGACCCATTTCTCAGCACCACAGGACTGCAGAGTCACTATGAGGGTGAATTTGTTGCCCTACACCCACTTGGTCTTCAATTTGAGAAGTACTCTTTCTACAAGAACTGTGTTTTCCACCCCCTAAGTTGGTTCCCAGCTCATGCACACAATACTCTTGTCATGGCTTCCCTTTAGGAAAGGCTATATCCTTGGGAAAGGGACATAAGCGGTGATCTTCCTTACATGTTTCTGTTTTATTGGGTCAAATTCTAGGTGTTTTGCACAGTGCTTCACTGGAAGGTCAGGGCAGAGACTATTGGGGAAACAGCTATTGCACTTTGGTCTTCTTCCCGCTCTCCTGTTTTCAAGTTATTCTGTTCTTATTATAAGCCACCCTGAGCCTTTGTTGGGAAGGGCAGCATATATACTGAATAAACAAATACACTGACTGATGAAATCTAAAAGCTTAGAAAGAATCCTTCCCTCCCATCCCCTCCAGACTGCAGAGTACTGGTGGAATTGCTCTACTATAATTATTGGAACATCACTCTTGCAATCATTTCCGAGCTTGCTGCATTCTTCTTTACCTAGGATTTGGGCCATGAAAATATTCCCAAACATCCCCAGTACATTACCTATACATACAGTAACACCAAGATCACAATACAAAGTTTGGCTCTATGGACAAGAGAATAGAAGCGGAAGAAAACACACACTGCATTATATATATAAAAAGCAATTTTTTTTTTTATTTGTGTAGAATGAGCAGTGGAGATAAGGAATCTTTAAATAAGTTTTTAAAGTTTCTATTAATTGATTTTGTGAAAGGCATCACAAAAGGATATGTTGCTTTAAGGATTTTTAGCCCTTTAAAGAAAGTATTAGTGTGTTCTGTACGTTGCATGGCATCGTGTTAAGCTGAAAAATATTATTTAGTATTATATCTGGGTTGCTACTGGGTTACTTTCTTTTAACCTTTTCCCACCTTCCTATATCTGCAAAAGTCTTTCTCAAATAAAACATTGTGTCAATAAGAAAACAAGGATTTAGGAAACAGTAGGTTCCACAGTCCTTATTCATTGTGAGTAGTGCCCAAATGAACTCAATTTACACATATTACTGTGCTCAACATAGGGAAGTTTAGCAGAATAGGGCCCTTAAGACAAGTGTGGCACATCACTTTTTTAGTGTGTGTGACTCTATGAAAAATAAGCCCGAATAGTAGTAGATTTAACTCAAAATGTCTTAAAGCCTTGAAAGGAATAATCAGCATTATTTAATCTTCTTCTACACATATATTTTCTTCTAAAATAGCCCTCTAAAAATCATAACAGAAAAAATCATCGTGAGAAGTTCAAAAAATTCCTGGATGCCTGCAATAATTAAACAAGAGCAGTGGAAAGAGGAAAGCAGAGAGATCATGCATATGACGTCCTGGAAAATGCAAGACATTTTACCAGTACATACGTCCTTGCCTTGCCCCAGCACTCCCAGTGGAAATGTAAAAACGGGGTGACATTTTCACCTACCCCATTACTAATTTAGGCAAAGGAAAAGCTTGCCAAAAATCTATTTATAACAAAGCCAGCCAAGGCAGCAAGAGATAGTGGGGTCTGTGAGGGGTGCAAAACAGGTGCAGCTGCAGTGCGCATGATCGAAAACACTGGGGTCAGGATTGGTTAGAGCCAGACTCTGAAATATTAACCTGGCAAGCTCATGATAGTCATAGGGCTTTTCCATCACGATGTAGGGGCGGGGAAAACGCAGAGGGAGGGAAGGTCATTGCAGCAGTGGGGTATAAATGCAAGTCACACCCGCCTTTTTTCCTCAATGAAATAGTAAAGCAGGGTAGAGCTGAGAGAGAGAGAGGCAGGAAATAGCAGAGAAAAAAGAAAGCCTTGGGTTCAGACAGATCTTGGCTTCACTTTAATTTTCGTCATTTGTAGTTGTGAATCCACATTGCTTCTCTCCAGATCCCTGCCAAGGAAGCGACTCTACAAAGATGAAATACATCATAGGTATAGGGGGGTAAGTTGCTATTTAATTTATTCATGGCTGCTTTTATTTTTGCTGCATGCGGGATACTTTAACCTTTGAAAATTATGTCTTATCTTTCTACAGTAGCCTGAATTTTTAGTCAATGCGGACAGCTCTGGAACTTGCTATTTAAACAGATTTTTTTTTCTCTAGTTATAAAAAGCGTGTTCGAGTAGTAAAATATTTGTAAAAGAATAATTTTGGAGTAGATTGAAACAGAGGTCTCTCAAGCTGGGAAAGGGAAAGACTCTTCACGCAGGGTGAGATTTTAGTATCCCAGTGACAACTGCTTTTAGATGGCGATAGAAAAGTCGGTGATAGGGGAAAAAAATGGTGATTGAAAAGTTCCTAAAATGAGTGCCAAAAGGACACTGTTTTTTCCTCCTCCAAATGAATGAAATTTGAAAGCAGGGCTGCATAAATAGGATGGCGACAGGGGCCAGATCCTCAGCCAACGTCAGATCTCACCGATTCATTGACTCCAACGAGACTAGGACAATGGACCCGTCTGGGATCAGATTTGATTTTTATTTTTTTAACTGAGCAAAAGTGTGTCCAGGGTTAAATGCTTGTTCACTAGCACTTCAGCCTTGATGTCCTGATCAATTAGGGAGGAAACTCTCTTGGATCTGGAATGAAATTAGCAAAGGGGAGTTTGAATCCAGCTCTGCCCCAAAACACACTTCATCCATGGGGGGAAGGAAAACTCCCTCCTCCTCTAGCACTAATTATGAAGGAAATATAAAAATGAAGGAGCACTAATTATGAAGAAATACGTAATAATGAAGGCGAGGGTGGGGGGGGGATGACTCCCTCCTCATCTAGCACTAATTATGAAGGAAATATAAAAATGAAGGAGCACTAATTATGAAGAAATACAAAATAATGAAGGCGGGGGTGGGGGGGGACGACTCCCTCCTCCTCTAGCACTAATTATGAAGGAAATATAAAAATGAAGGAGCACTAATTATGAAGAAATACATAATAATGAAGGCGGGGGTGGGGGGGCACGACTCCCTCCTCCTCTAGCACTAATTATGAAGGAAATATAAAAATGAAGGAGCACTAATTATGAAGAAATACGTAATAATGAAGGCGGGGGTGGGGGGAACGACTCCCTCCTCCTCTAGCACTAATTATGAAGGAAATATAAGAATGGGGTGGGGGGGAAGTTACTTTTTTTAAGCATTTCCCTTTGTTGGCATGTGCTCAGTGTTTGGTGGCTGGCGAACGCACACCACAGCCATAGGGATTATAAAAGACAGTAATATAAACACATGGCACCTATTTTTAAAGCCATGCCCTGCGTGGGAGACATCTGCTCTGCCACCCCCAGGTCCTGCTCATTCCTGGCATATTTTTTTTTAGCAAGAGCTGCAGTCTTTTCAGCGGCCGCTTCCCTCACGGGGTCTGAGGGGAAGGGAGTGGGGCGCAACTGTGTTGCCCCCCAATGGGGTCTGTGACGGGGGGGAAGCTTTCCCACTCTCCCCGTGTGTGAGGGAGAAGCGGCCTCAGCCCCTGCGCTGGTCTGTGAGGAGCGGGCGCGTGAGGGGGGGAAATGGCGGGAAGCGGAGCCCGCGCGCGGGCGTCCACGACCGTTATTAACTGGCCGTTATTAGTGCCCGCCACAAGGTGGGGGGGGCGCAGGCGAGGAGCGCCAGCCAATCAGGACTCAACGCGCCACAAGGGGGGGCGGTAGCCAATCGGGACGCAGCGCGCTCGCCGGCCGGCCGGGGTGGCGGGAGATTTAAACCCTCTAAGGCGGGAGCGGGGGAGACACGAGGTGCAAAATGAAGGGCACAACTGAGAGCAAAGGATGGAGCCCCACAGGGTTTCCCAAAAGGGACAGCTCTCCCCCCTCCAAATGAATGTCAAGGTGTGGGCTGGTTGTAGCCTGTTGGTCTCAGGACCTAGGCAAACAGCGGTCTTTAGGTAAAAGTGGCATCTTTTATTTATTAGACCAGCTAAATGCTTGGACAGATTGTTCTTTGTCCACCAAAGTCCTGGAAAACTGCCCCCAAAGCTTGCAAAGAACCATTTTCCCCCAATCTTGAGTCGGTCTAACCTTTACCTAAAGAGCTTTGTCTGCCTAAGGAGCCAGTTCGGATATTTAAGTCTCCAATCCCTCTGCGCCCGTCACCTCCCCCCATTGTCTACCCTGGGGTCTCTATCCCCAAATCGGATGCAGGATCGGTCTCCGTGAAAGCAGCCAAAAAGCAAAGTGCTCCCTCTCTGATGGAGGAAGCTAAGATCCAGCAAAAATGAAGTACTAACACGGTAGTGAAGTGCCAAGGACTCATGCTTGGGGCACGGGGTAGGTTGTAGGACATGGCAGACAAGGTCCTAGCCCTTCCCTCCAGGAAGAGCGCACGCACCAACTGCAGATGCTCCTCAGCCTGACCAAGGGTTTTTCAACCCAAAAGCTTGTTAAAAAACAAAGTCCAATTATTTAAGTTGGTCTAATAAAAGCGATCAGATTCACCCAAAGAACCTTGTCTGCCTAAAGACTCATTTGGGTACAAAAGACTCTCGATTCCTCCTTAGATATGCCGCTGGGCATTAATTGCCAGTTCTCCTCCTGCTCCTGACTGACGAATGCAACGTCCATTCGTTTACCGTGGAGCCCATGCTATGAATAACATCCGTAGCCACAGGAGTGAGGAGGCCACATGCACTGTGTCCCAGACTGTTTCCTTTGCTTATCTGGTATTTGTCCCCACGGTATCTGCATACCGGAGTTAGCGCTCACATCTGTGCTCCTTTAAACAAGGTCAAAACATTTTGGGGGGGGGGTCCCTGCATGTTGCCAAAACAGCCGGGATGAAGAGATCAATTTGCTAATTTCTCACAGTCATTTGGTGGAGGCTGTCCTCTATAGGAACCCTTTTCAATGAGCCATATTTCTCTTTTATAAAGGAGAGTTAAAATCTCTAGATTGGTATTTATTTTTCCTTATATGCCGTTTCATTATATTAATGGACTAGGTCTCGTGATATTCCTTCTGGCTGTATTGCCCATGATCCTATGGAGTCTGGTTAGGTCTTTTTTTATCTAGGAGGTTTAAAAGCCTAGAACTAGGACTTAGTAGGTTTTATTGGATTCGCTATGAAACTGTTCAATCAAAGTTAAGTTACGTTTGGTTAGAAGTAACAACTATCAAAAAGAAAGTTATGAGATTAATATAAAAAAAACCTCTTCCTTTTAATTATAGCAAATAGCCCTGATGTATGCAAATGAGAGACTATGTAGTAAAGATTTTTTAATAGATGCAGAAGCGTCATTATTTATATTATAAAATCCTATATAGAACGATATAGCCTATTTATATTATAAAACCCTATATAGAAGTGGCGTTAGTCTAAGTTATGCATCAGACTTTCCAATTATCTTAATTTTAATACTTCTTCCACAATTCTGCTTCAAATTTTTATTTAGTGTAACCAATGGTGGCAAAACCACTTTGACCAATAGACTTATCAAAGCACTTCCAAACTGTTGCGTTGTCCATCAAGACGACTTTTTCAAGGTAAGAAAAATTCACTTGCTTATTTATTTTTAAATACTTACTGATGTTTTGTATATTTAGTGGAAATGTTATGTCAGTGTCTGCGTTTTGTATACATGTAAGTTTTGTTGTAACATTTATTTGGGATATACATATTTGGCCTGTGAATTGCTTTGGACAGATAGAAACACATTTGTCTTATACCAAACAATAATGTGTGCTAGTCTCACACAATTTGTGTAACTCAGGATGTTGCACTAGCAAAATTTGTATATAGAGAGAGACTGCCTGTGGTAATTTGCTTAAATTTCAAACCAAATACGTTTAACCCTTGATGAACAGTTTTGTTCAACTGAACTCTGTTTTTACATCAATTTACTTCCTCTTTCCCCAAACTTATTTCCTTTCCTTGCTGTTTGCTTTTAAATTAAACACATTGTATACACTTTGAAGCGTTATCATGAAAGCTCATTTGAGAGGAAACTCCTTGTTTTAAAGAAAACAAACAAACAAACCTACAAGTCTTCAAGTTGGTGAAGACAACTTTGTATGGAGTGACGGTCTATTTACCACAGTTCAGTCTTACCTCTATTAGATCCTGATCCAAAGCCAGCTGAAATCAGTGGAAGGACTCCTTTGAATTCATCAGATGCTAGATCAAGCCCAAAGTAATGTCAGGGCCCAAGTCAGGTTAGAACTTTGTTACTGAATTGTGTTACCCTAAATTGAAACAATCTCATAATTGTTTATAACAGTTTGATCCCACTTAGAGAAGTAAGAATAACTCATGAAATAACACAGCTGGAAAACTGTTCAAATGTATGCATACCCTACTACACAGACCAAAATAAAATATATTTATTGCAAAGGGAAACTGAATCAAGATGCAATTTGTAGTCCAAGTTGGAAAAAAGTGTAAAAGGGGTAGAACTCTAACCAATTTCACAGTAAAATTTATCACTTCCCTCTAAATACTTTTTGAAGTAAGTATGCCAGTCTATGAAGGTGGAAATCTATCCTACCTTCGCCTAACTTAAAATTGGTTACTGAAAGCAGAGCTGAGATTAAATGACTTGTACCTTATTCAACTGCATCTTTATTAGAAATGTTAGCTAAAAATCATACCATATAATAGCAACTGTAACTTAATACTACCTTTATTTTAAGACTTACGATTCAATTTCTTAACTTAAAAACAGGGGCCTATATTTGATTAGTATACAATATTTTAAACTTAGAATCCCATTGGAAAAAGTGGCTCACTTAGAGCAAACTCACTTTTTGAAGCTCTTAGGGTTGGTGGAGAATGGGGTTATAAAAATGTAACTTCAGATTTTACACATGAAGGATTTCTGTTTTGTTAAGTGGACACTTGCTTTGTTGTGTATTGCAATAGTGTCCAGGTTGTGATCGAATCGTGGGTAACTGATCACCCTGCGTTTGCAGCAATGTTTTATTGCTCACTATATTTCAGCCACAAGATCAGATAGAAGTCGGGGAAGACGGCTTTAAACAATGGGATGGTAAGAGCGGTGTTCGCTGTAGGATGCAGTAATGTATATATTTTCCTAAGTATTTCTTCTTAACTATAATCTTAAGATTTAATGGTAATTTATACTTCCATATTACAAGTTCCTAATTACACACTTTCCAACTTAGGTCGTTTGTAGTATTTGACTGGTTTTGTTCCGTTACTTTCTTCTAACTAGTGCTGGACTCCCTGGATATGGATGCAATGGTGAACACTGTGCATGCATGGACTGAAAACCCAGTGAAATTTGCTCGTTCCCATGGTGTGAATGTAATACCTGGCTCAAAAGAGCCAGACTCCAAAGATATCCACATATTGGTCATTGAAGGCTTCTTGCTTTATAACTACAAGTAAGTGGGGTTGGGTTTGGGGTTTTTTTGTTGGGGGGGCGGGGTTAATTCTCTCCTTAAAGAGAATGTGTTGCAAGTGAAAAATGTTATAATAAATCTTGGGGCAGAAGCCTCCTTATAAATTAGCTAACTGATCATGTCAATGCTGCTGTGCAGTACTGCAGGTAAGGACACAATGACTTGCCTGGGGCCATACAACACATTGCTTTCTAGAGCCAGAATTTGAGCTATTGGATTTACACCTAAATCTCTGCTAAAGATCAGAACTCCTTAGCCAATAAACTAGCAATGACTGTTCAGACTTCCCTCCTACATTTTCCTGCAAACATGCCTTGACCTTAATTTGTAAGAATCATCAAAAGAAGCAAGAGAGCCCATTCAGTTTTCTGCCCTGCAACTTCTGAATAGGTTCCTTTTGTGACACAGATGCTTGTTAAGTAGTAATTGGACAGAGCCTAGCAATTTGTTTCACATTTGAGAAAAATTCTACATTTTTCCACCTACTTATTGTGGTAATTTTGATTTTTAAAAAGGGAGGGAAATACATTGAACAAGGAAGGTGGAAGACATCAAGTTGCCTGTTACATATGCACACACCCGCAGTGAAATGCCGCCTACAAATAAGGCAAAGAGCAATAGTAAAGTTGTCTTGCATTGGAATCTTGGCTCAAAACTCTTTGTAAATGGTTTCATGAGAACAAAAGATACAATGGCAAAATGTACAACTGCTATGCAATTAGACTGCTTTTTGACACTGTTATTAAGGGTTCCCTAATGCAGCCTGTTGATATTAGGGGTGTCTAACTGAAGTTTGTTTTGGCAGCCTGCCTGGAACCCATTGCCTACATTTTGTCTGATTAAGATGGACCAAAGTGTTTCTATAGAGGCAACAGATCTATTTACAAACTGCATCATCTTGATGCAAGCAGCCTACATTCTGACTAAGATGGATTATTGCAGTCTGGGACCTGGTATTTGGCATCTACATGGTCTCTATCTCCATATTAAAGATATGTGCACCCATCAGCAGGATTCTAAAATTCACAGTTGCTGGCCCCAGCCTCCCCTACCCCACCTGGGGTAACCTGCCATGCGCCAGAAGGCACATGGTGTGGGCATTCCCCAGGAGCAAGCCGCAGTGGCACAAGGTCTGCTCCTTCTTGTCCCCAGATGTCTGCGCTTGTGTGGACATGGCCCTTGTGTTCTTTCCTAAAGTTCACTGATTGATTAGTTGCCCGTTGCCAAGTAAGTCTGTTCAGGTGTCTTTAAACACCTTGCTTCTGTATAGTAGATGGAAATATTTGTGAATCTATCAGATCGACTGAGATGTCACTGGTCTAACACGAACAGTTTGAAGCAATATGGCAAATAGAAATCATAGACGAACAATGAAGGAAACTTCATTGCAGGGAGTTAACAGATTACATTTAGCATGTTTGCATTTCTCTCCCTTATGGTTAAGAACGTAGATGATTGATCGATTTAAATTCTTTCCCCAGACCACTGGTTGACCTGTTTGATGTACGCTACTACTTGGCAGTTCCATATGATGAATGCAAAAGGAGAAGAAGGTAACCTGGTTGCTTGGTTTATATCTAATACACACAGTCAATCCTAGACCTAAATATCAGACATTGGGAAATAGAAGCATATTAATCACTTGCCTGTGGTAATTTTATTTTTTATATATAGGCATCACTTTCAAACTGAAGTTACAATTTCAAACTTTTGTGTCAACTGGAGAAAGATAACCAATGTGTTTTTTATCCAACATTTGGAGTCTAGTTGCTTCATGAGTGTAGTTTCCTTTATGAATAGCATGAAAAGTTGAGTGTTTTTAGTTCCACTGTATACAGTGGCAGTGCAGACTTTCCTAATACCGAGTCAGCAGTAAACCTCAAAAGGATATTACTTGTTCTGTCCTCATTCAGTCCTGGGCCTTCTAGCAAATAGACTGTGGAATATGGACAGCTGTCCATGGAGAACTGGACTGTAACCAGCAACTCTCTCCAAAAACACTATTGGACAGACATTAGAGGATGATTGACTTTCAGTATTGTACCAGAAACAGTGCACGCTCAGTAGTCTAACATTCTTTTTCATTTTATTACTTCTAGTACACGTAACTATACCGTACCTGACCCTCCTGGTCTCTTTGATGGACATGTCTGGCCCAAGTATCTTAAACACAGAAAAGAAATGGAAGCCAATGAGGTTGATGTTGGTAAGTCACTTCAAAAGCAAATCATGGACCACTGTAGTACCAGTTTTTAAGGAAGTTAAGATTTGTCTCCAGGTCTCAATTCCCTGTTGTGATACTGGGGAGCGTGGAGGTTCCTACTGCCACTAGCCTAGATTCTTCTCTGCTAAATTACAGTTTTGTTAACATCAACAAGATAGCTCAGGTATAGCGAAAAGAAAAAATCCCCGCTGTCTTAGGCTAATATATCAAAAAGAATCCTTGGTAAGCAGCACTGGAGCACAGTCAGAATTAACTGTAAAGTTTACTGCTTTTTTGTCTAATGGGAAACATTAGAGACCATGCTGATTGCTTTTCCCTTGACCCAAAGGAAATTTGCTACAGATTTGCTCGGTGTACTACTTCAAGTCACTTCAGACTCTGTTTCCAGCTTTATAACATGGCTTGAATGCTGACCCACCCTATAATATTGTGGTGTTTAATGTTTGTAAGACAAACCTTTAGAAAGTACCTTGAAAGCAAATTACTGGTTATAACCGTAGTTATTCCTGTATACATGAACTAGGAGGAAAGATTGTGGAATAAGATTTTTTTTTGACCTTGAAAAGTTAATTTAGTTCTTATGCTGATCATGTAAAATATGCTTATAGAATGTTTTTAAACTTCTGCATTTAGGCAGATGGGCTGCAAATCAATCCACTTATTGAATTTTCTTTCAGTTTATCTAGATGGACTAAAGTCTAGAGATGATCTTTACAATCAAGTCTTTGAAGATGTTCAGAATAAGCTTTTAAATTGTTCATAGGTAAGAACAGAGCTGTTTCGCCCGGGGGGGAGGAGGGGGGAGATTCTCATGCTGAACAACCCATGCCTTTTATGTTTGGCTATTCACGCTCCCCTGCTTATTTTGCAGGGTCTGTGAAGAACCGAAAGATCCATGTACAGACTGATGTAAATAGTCCTTGAAACATTAGAAGATAGAACTGGCTTATTTCTTTAATCTGTTAAACTTCTAAAACATATATTTTGTATATAATTGAAAATTGGAAGTAACTTATTTGCAACTCACCAATCAGCAAGTTTTTAAAACTTCTTATTTTCTATTCCGTTGATTTAAACACGTCTGTTTTAAAGATGCATTTTTTTTATAACTGAACACTTAGCTGCATGCAGACAGCCACCATCTGTTCTGCTTATTTCTCTGTGTAGATATTAAGCCTTTGTATTAGTACCTTGTTTGTAATGCCAGATTTATAAATTCAGTAAAAACACATTTAAAGAGTTGGTTTTGGTCTCTTCCTTAGTGTGCTTGAACAACTTTATTGTACTGGGGATGTGACAAATCAAAACAGCAACAGTAGCATATGTGGTTGCTTACAGTACATGTAATCTCATTCCCCAACTGGAACATGTAGCTTTAAACAAAGAAAAGCGTATGAGTGTATGTTCTTCATTTTTAGGACTTCTGGCAAATTAAACTGGATTATTCACATTAGCATGATTGCTTACAGATTTTTTAGTGTAGTGGTGCTTAAATTGTTGGCCTTGTAGGCCAGATGAGTGGTATAGGGCCGGTCTGTGCGCTAGATTGGAGCCTGATCCTGGATCACCGGGCTTGATGGACCTCAGCTGGCCCCTGTGCATTAGAATCGGGCACTGGGGCCCAGCACTGCCCCCTCCTGGCCCCACGTGTTAAGATTGGATCCTGGGGCCCAAGGCTGCTCCCACATAGCAGGATCAGACTGTGTCAGCCCCCACCACCCCTGCTGGCCCCTGTGTACTGGGGTGCTCAATCTAGTACACAGGGCCAGGGGCTTCCCATGGGTCCAGAAATTTGGCAGCATAGGGGTTCTGCCCTGTGGGGCTCCCCATGGGTCTGGAAATTTGTCAGTGGCAGATGAGACAGTACCAGGGATTGAGCCTGCCTTAGTAAAAAGAGTACAACTCATCTGCATAATCTTTAGCAAAGCCACACACATCACCAAAACAGAATCTTGTTTGCTCTTTTTTGGGGGAGTTCAACGGGAAATAAACTGGAATTTGATGGACATATGAAGAACATGCAACTTCTACAGAAATCCAGGGTAATGTAACAATAGTAAAGGCTACACAAACCCTCTTGCATTCAGTCATGTCTGCCTAATACTAGCATCAGAAGCTCCTTGGTGTAGAAACCCTCTTTCTGTTACGTGTTCCGTCTTGAAAAACAGCCACTAACTAGGGATGTCCAGGCACTTCTGCAAGAATAAGAAAAAGCTGCATCTGCTCCAGCTGCTAAGTCTATATTATTAATAATTAACCTTTCCTGTTTTTAATTACATTAAGCCTTGATATCTAGGTAAGTTAAAGGTATATATACCATTTGACTAGGTATCAAAATACACATGCTAAAGACAGGTCGTGCCATTAAACAAGTACTAAAGCACATGCAATGCACCACCTATAAAAACACTGTAAAGTTTCCTGATGTTAAAGTACAAAGCTCACATGGGCTAAGTGCTCTCATCTATTTGATACTAAAATAACTTTGCTACTGTGTCAGCATTACACATTTCAGAACATTTCCTGACTTGCTTCAAGAAGCGTTGCTCTAGAAAGCCAGTTGCTATACGTTGGTAGAAAATCACTTATTTTAAAACATGTTTTAATGCCATTCCAATGATAGATCAACTTGTTCAAAGGTCAGTGGGCTATATTGAGAATAAATCAGTTTTAGGATCTTGTCTTCCAAATGTTAAGATTATCAAATGTAAAATGGAGAGGGGGGTGGCCACAGGGGAAAGGAGGGGGAAATAGGGAAGGAGGAAAAGCAAGAGTATTTTAGGCAGGATATAGAAAAACTTAAACATTGCCATTCACTCTTATGCAGGCTATAAAAAGGCATATTTCTTCTGTAACCCTGCTCATTACGTGCATGCCTGAAGAGGAGACTAACAAAACTATAGTTATGTCCTTATGTGCCAGAACACTTGTTAATGGCAAATCTAAGGAATGTCTGGGCTTGGGACACAGCACTGGGATTTGTCACTGATACCTTGTCAGTCTGTTCTACATTATTTTGTGGAGCATTTCCCACTGAATAGCTGCAGTCCTGCTTGCTGACAGATGCTTGGAGCGTCTGTTTCTGCTCTGGAATGTCAGCATGATAGGATTCATTACAGGCTTCCCTATTGTTAACCCTTACGTTTAACCCTATTATTCTCACTATATAAAAATAACGAACAATTTGTTTTATTATTGATGTTTAAAGGAAAATTATATTCCCTTAGAAACATTGCTTTGGAGATGCTGCATTTTTACAGCCTCTGTTAGAGGCTCTAAAATCATGTCAGAGTCAAGCTTCACAGCCCTGCTAGGGAAGGCAATATCATCTCCACAGGTGAGGAATCAGGTGCAGAGCCTCTCTTGGCACCTACCAGATACTGAGAACCAGTAATGCCCCTGCCAGACCTTACACCATCCGTGGTGGCTGCTCTAGTTTACAGCAGCTTTCCTATTGAAGCACTGGAAATCTTAGGAGCAGCCTGCGTGCTAGCAAACTCCTCCCACTGGAGGCAGTGATGAGGCCAGCAACATATGGTCAGGCATTATGCAGTACAGTACCTCTGGAAACTGCTGCAGTCCCCTTTGCAGCCCACTCCTCAATCCCCTTGCAAAGCAGCTACAGATATTTCCCACCTTTTTCTCTATTAAACAAAGCAAGCAGTTTGACCAAAGTCATGGCCGAGCCTGGGCTCCCAGTCCCATTTCTAATCTGCCTGTACATTTGCACTATACTCTGCAACATAACATTCTCAAAAAATATTGGAGAGAGCTCATTATATCCTTAATAAGATAATCAAAAACTCCCCAAATAGGGATTTTAATATGATTCCCCAAAGATTTCCTGAGCTGCCAGCAGGACAGTCTCTGGTAACAGATCCCTCCTTTTAGGAGCATGGCATGACACCAAGTGAATGTGGACAGTTACATCCAGCAAGTGAAGGATTATAAATCAACTAGTAACTTCCAAGACCTCTTTTCCTTCAGTGGTATGGAATAAAACTGCAGGGCGAGACAAACCTTCCTCGAGTTTTAGCACTATGTCAAACTTGCAGAGCTCAGTATCAACTGCTGCTATAGGATTTCCATATATCCTTTTAGGTGCTGACTCTGGTGACAAATATCCATGTGCAAGGGCTGGATTAAATGTACAGGGTCTGGGCTAATCTGAAGCCAGCAGAGCTGCTCCTCCTTGCATCGGCTCTGCGTGTAGGGCTAGGAGTTGGCTGGAGTGCATTAAGAAGGTAGAAACCACACCCCTACAAAAAGCCGCTACCCGCAACTAATCTGGACAGAGCATGCAAGAACATACTGCTGGGGTCTGTCTTGTGTTGGAGTCCAAGGTTGGGGTGAGTAATCACCCTCCCCCAGGCCTGGAAACATCTTTAATTTCTACAGTTTCATCACATTTCTCTCTTTGATATTGATTCTGCCTTTGGCATGACAGTCATGTCAACTGCTCAAGGTTACCCTTGTGGCAGAGGGGAAGGGAAGAAACATGGGACTTGCAATGACCGACTACCACATTTTTAACACAGTTTTGATTCTGCCGATGCTAAGCATTACACGGAGCTTGGAAGGCAGCAGGGTCCAGTGGAAACAGCCCCAGCTTGGTACTCGAGACCTCATGTAGTCCTGCTTCTACCACTTGCCTAGTAACACCGCAGTAGTTAGCATCTTACGTACCCCCAGGACAGACATGGCCAAGCACAAGTAGCCTGGCACTTTCCACAACAATCAGGAGACTCATATAATCTCAACCTTCCCCTGACCTGAAGGCCAAGGCAGGAGACTATTGCAAACAACTAGAAGCGCTTGGAATAGCACAGGATCTCCGAACGATGTCAGATTAGTTTACTTAAACAAATATGAGGCGGTGTTTCTGGGACAGAGGCACTGCTGCATTTAGGAAGAGGCTGTTTGGTGGCAGCCTCCCAGCCCTGTCTGCATGGAGGACAGGCAGTGATCCTCTATACCACTCCAGCTCACGCAAACCACAGTGCTCCGAAAAGCTCCAGAGAGATTCAGAGCCCCCTGCAGCCAGCTGGGTTCCTGCCCGCCCTTTCCCCAGCACTTCTTCCCTGTGCAGCAGAAACCAAAGCCTCAGCCGCATGTAACTAGAAACAGCCTCCTCCAGAATACAACGCTCAGCGCTGAGCAACGTGATTAAGACGACGGCTATGTGAATGTCAGACTGGGTAACGGAGAACCCTTTAAACTCTAAATAACTGCCTCCTAGAAGTAGATCTATAGGTCAGTGCTGTAAGTCACACCAGGCCATCTGTGCTGGGGCCCTGTTTCGCCTCTGCTTGCTTTCCTCCACAGCACTCAATCCAAATACCATCCAGAGTGGGACCCGCCAACTTCACTGCTGTGCCGAACTTTCAGATCATTGTGTGCCAGTGCTCTGCCTTTCTAGTAGGAAAAGCACAAAGGGAAGGAGTCAGGAGGGAGAAGAGTGCGAAGTGCTCCACAGCTAGTGAGAGGATGAAAGGGAAGCCACAAAAAATTCAGCAACCAGGGCCAGATTATTGGGGGTCCTCTCTTCCTGAGAAACCCAGCTAGGGCCCCGGGAAAGTAACAGTGCGAATGCAGCTGGGAGTGACCCTTACAGGACGATCTGCACTGCAGTGCTGATTGGGACGTGCAACAGATTTGCAAGTCACAGGCATCCTTTCAATCTTTCCTGTCCCCACTGAGCCCACCCCGAGCATCTCAATTCACTGCTCCTTGACTCCAGCAATGGTGCCAGCTCCTAGCTCCCTTCCCTGTGTCTAGAGGGGTCCCTGAGGAACAACCTGGGTTTCTTTCTCCTCTCTCAGCATCTCAGCTCCCCTTGCCTCCACTCCAGATCCTTTCTGAAAGCTCAGTTCTCCCACAAAACCCACTGAATACCATCAGTTCCCAGCTCCCCATCTGAAAGTCTCAACACACCTTGCCTGGCCCTGACTCTTCAGCCTGTCAGCAGCTTGGCGGAGAAGTGACAATGTGATCTACAGTTCATACAGGCCCTCGCTCGCCCGCTGCTCTCAACAAATCATTACTAGATGTCAGGCCTGCATTGACAGGAGCCTGCTGCTGTTCAAGGGAAGTGGATCCAGCAGCTTCCAAAATGTCTCAGATCTGAGCAGGACCCCCACTGAGCTCAGCAGTGCAAGGCAGCCTCAGCACCAGCTGTAGGAGCCAGCGCCAGGTTACTCCAAGCCCCCTTCTCACCCATAATGAATGTCTTTGGCTGCATCAGGTGTCAGTTTTCACTGAGCTTGGAAGATGTCAGGCGGGGAAAGGACTTGGTAATTTCCACTGGACGCCACCCTGGCAGACAGGCCCTGTTTGAGGTTCCCCCGCCCGCTCACAAACATGTGCCAGGGCCCTGCTATGTAAACAGACCAGGAGAGGGCAGGGAGTGCAAGAGACGGGCAGGAGGGTCAGACACAGCTTCACAGCTCGTTCCAGGCCCAGGAAGGACAGCGTTCCCAGAGCCTCTAGGCTACTGACCCCTCACGCTCGCTCGTGTTTCATTGCCAGCTGCCTTCAGGTTTAGCCACCTGAGGCTTTACAAATCAGAGGGCAGTGACCTGGACAGTAACAGGGAAAGGGCCGAGTCCAACCTGCACGTTACGCAGCTCAGAGAAGGGGACAGGGGTCTTGGGAGATGGAGGTTTTCCCTTCCAGATTGCATATGGCCTCAGGAAAGTCTCTTCACTTCTCTGTGCCTCAGCCCCCATCCCCTTCCTGTAAAATGGGGGTGATAACCCTTCTGCTCTCCCACCCTTTCCTCTGCCTGGTCTATTTAGATGGCAAGTCAGGAAGTGTCTCTTGCACTGGGTTTGTTCAGCCCTCAGCACAGCAGAGCCCTGATTTGGGTTGGGGCTGCTGGGTGCCACTGAAATGCAAAGCAAGTGCAACCTTTTCATCAGCAGCTGTTGGCAGTAACAAGGCTCAGGGCCAATTACCTGTGGGCTCCTCCTAAAACACTCAGGTCCCGCTGGCCTGAGCTCTTGCCCAGAAGCCGGGGAAACAAATCACCTTGCTCAGATGCTCTTGATGAGGAGTATCTCCCCACTGGCAAGCAATGAGCCCACAGGTTTCAATCAAAGAACTTTATTGGGAGGGAAGGAGGAGCACACAATATATTTGGGAACACCATCTATTAATGCAGCAATAAAGGGTGACCTTGACCCTCAGTCCCTCCTCCCAGTTGTAAGCAACTATGAAGCCATTACCCATTACCCTCTATCAAACTCAACAGGTGTTGTTCAGAGCTAGTCGAGTCCAAGGGTTGAGAAGGTCCATCTCACCCCTATGGGCTACGCTGCTCCAGAGCACTTCACCTAACTCCTGCAGAGATGATCACTGCTCTTATGCTGGATGTGGAGGGTCTAACCAGATCCCTTAGCCCCGCTGCTGCTCTCCATGCCTTCAACGTTCAGCCCAGCTTGCTGACTCTACTCTTTCAGTCTTTGTGGGGGGGAGGCAGTAGCATTAAGAGCCCCACTCAAGTCCTTAATGACAGTGAGCTACGAAATCAAACCTAAATCACCTCCTCCCTCTTTTTTTTTCTCTCTTTCTCTCTCTCTTTATCGCCTCCAGGGCTTCCTTACCCAACCATTCCAGACTTCTCCCTGCTGAGGGTGAGCATCTCTACAAAGCTCCATTCAAGACAGCTTCCTGGTCCATTCCTTGTCTGGCAGAGACAACAGCCTTTTAGTCTGTCCCCCCCCAAATTCAAGTTTAGACTAAATGCCTCTGAACTGTCACCAAACCCAAATGGGGCCTGGCTCAATCTGTTTCTTCTCCTGGCTCGTCAAAAAAAGGCCAACAAAGAGCACCCTCCGCTCTGCGCTGCCTGCCCTGGAGCTCTCTGGGAGCTCTGGGTTGCTCTTCTTCCTGTTTAATAACAGGTCTCAACGGTGAGTACCCTGCTTGCTTAGGGCTTCAAGCCAGCAGGTTTACAAATGAAGCATATTAGTAATTGTCCCCTTAACATTAAAATCTCAGTTTTCAGGGCTTCCACCTGATCCCCTGCACGGTCAGGAAGGAACGTTTCCTCTCCCCATGTGTATATGCAGCTTAGGTGCATTTGGGGACAGGGTAGAGGGTGTTTACTCTAGCATCGAGCTAGGAGCTGCTTGAAGGTGGGTACTACTTGGTAGACCGAGAATCCAAGTCCTATGCTGGTTTCAGTTGAACCTGCTTGCTCCCTCCCATAAGGTGCAGTCACGGAGACCAGCCCGTGGCATCCCTGCCAGCCCAGCTGCTGACGATGTTGCCCGAGCGGCTGCATCATCTGAGCAGCGGCTTGGGCTCTTGGAGCCGCAGTTGGAAAAGAGGAGCGGGTCTGGGAGACTATAATTATCGCCACGCCTGCATGCTCTGCGTGTTGGGACGAAATCTACACCACCGCTTCACGTAAGCAAGCAATGCGCTGGCTGGGAGTCACACTGGAGCTGTCAGCCCAGGACGAGGGGGGCAGGGGGAAAAGACTGTGATCAGCAGGCAACATTTCCCCTCTATCATCACGCTCAGGCAGGAGCAGGGCCTGGCTTACCTGCACTCAGCATGAATCACAAGGCTCTTTCTTCCACTGACCTTTTGGATTCTTTTGGGATCATTGATGCCACCTGCTGAGGATAAAGAACCCAGTGACCAACCATGTGTGAACAGCTGTTTCCCATCCCCCTCAATGTGCAGAGACCAGGGGCAGTCTCACCGTCCAGTCAAGCAAGGCACAGAAATCCAATTCAGTTCTCCCTGCTTTGCAAGGGCACCGCAGGTTTCATAAAGTCCTAGAATAGTAGGATTGGAAGGGACTTCAGGAGGTCACATCTAATCCAGCACTCTGCTCCAGGCAGGATGATCCCTCACTAAACCATTGCAGTCAAGTGACCGTCTTAAAACCTTAACATCTGCTAAGGAGAGAGGTTCCACAGTCTCGCTGGGTAGCCTGTGCCAGTGCTTAGCCACCCTCTTGGTGATCTCCAATATAAATTTGTCTTGCTTGTCCTGTTGCTTGCAGCCACAAAGGATAGTTTATCTCCATCTCCCATATAACTACCCTTCAGGTATTTGAAGACTATTATCAAATCCTTTCTCTGTCTTGTCTTCTCCAGGCTAAACAGCTCTAAGGTCTTTGAATTAACCCTCATAAGTCTTCCTTCCCAGTCCTTTAATTATTTTTGTCACCCTCCGCTGGACCCTTTCCAAGCTGTCCACATCTTTCTTGAAGTCTGGAGCACAAAACAGAACGCAGCGCACAGTAACTCACAGTGAGGCCTCACCAGTGCTGAGCACTCCTTTGATTTGCAAACAATGCTATTGTTAATACAATCCAGCATACTATTGGTCTGTTTTGCAACAAGAGCATACTGTTGGCTCATATTCAATTTATGGTCCACTGAGACGCTCAGGTCCTTCTCTGCATACTGCAGCCCGGCCAGCCCTTCCCCAGCCTGTAGCTGTGCACTGATCACTCCATCCCACCTGTAGGGCTTTGCACCTGCTCTTACTGAAATTCATCCAATTGATAAGACCATTTCTCCAGTTGATCCAGGTCATTCTGGATCCTAGCCCTGCCCCCCAGAGTGTCTGCAACTCCACCCAACTTGGTGCCATCTGCACATTTTCTAGACATACACTCAGTCCCATCCTCCAAATCATTAAGGAAGATGTTAAACAATACTGAGCCCAGACATACCCGGGGGAACTGTATTTGAGATCTCTTCCCAAGTAGACCTTGAGCTATTGATGATTACTCACTGAACAAGATAATCCAACCAGTTATGTATCCACCTTGCAGTACTTTCACCTAGTCTGTATTTCCTTAATCTACCAGGTTTGGGTTCTGCTATCAAGTGGCTATACCCAGAGTCCATTACAATGGGACAGATATCCAACTCAATTTCTTATCTTCTCATGGGGTCTGATCTGCACTGATGTACTGTGGAGACAGTGGTGCACTGCACAAGTCTTTACATGGGACAAGCCCAGCTTGTTCTGGTGGGTGCTGGGCCCTCTTGATTGCTACTCCTCCCTGTGTTAGTATTATGACATATATTTGGGTAGCATCCAAGGACCTTTGTCCAGGATCAGTGCATCAGTTACATTTGTATCACATATTCAAGCTTGATCATTTCCATTTCAGGTAAGCACACAAATCCAGGTGCAATTCTGCCCCACCTCAGAAAAGCACCCAGAATCCATTCCTGGAGATGCACAGAAGCCCAACCCAGGCTCTGCTGTGTCCTGTTGTCCATGAACTGCTGGTTTGACCTCTCACTCAGTACAACACTAAAGCAGAGTGGTTTAGTATGGGTCACAAGTCAGTGACCAGCATGTTCCCAGCTAAAATGGTTACAGGAAATCAGCAATAACCAGCACGTCTCAGGTTTCTTTGGGGGATCATGGAACATCTGCAAAGCATTCTGCAATCATCCGGTCTCAGCAAAGTGTCAGACTCCCTGCCGAATTCCACGTCTCTTCCTGATATACCAGGTGAGCAGGATGTTGACACACTGGCCTTGGACCCGAGTCATTTCCACACACACGGCAGTCAAAGCCTCTACTTTCCATCCCTAACATGCTAAAACAGAAAACTACAGCTTCTTCCCATAACCATCTGCAAGATCAGACTGAATCAGAGGCACTACCCAGTTGTGCCAAGAACAGACCCCGATGGCCTGAGTCACAAACTGATGTCACAGTCTCAACTTGCTTTTGTAAACGTGCGTGCCTGGTGTATGCATGCTCGTGTGTACGTGTGTACACATGCACATGATTGTTTCTAGTCATCATGGCTGCGAAGCACAACTTGAAAACATGACGCAAGTGCAACTGATGTACCGATCCCGGCCAAAGGTCCTTGGATACTACCTGAATATATGTAATAATACAAACACAGGGAGGGGAGGAGTCGCAATCAAGAGGGCCCAGCACCCAGGACAGTCCAAGCCTGCTGTAAGGACTTGTGCACCGCTTTCTACACAGCAGCGTGTGAGTGCAAATCAGACCTATCTAGTGTAGCCCTCCCTCTCCCCCCAGGCACCATAATGTCCCCTGTGACTCATGAACCCAGAGCAGCTTGATGCACAGGCTTTTCAATGTAAACATTTAGAGGGACGGAAGCTCATCTAGAAACATGCCTGCTAATCAGCAGAGGAGACTAGGCAAATCACAGGTGTGTCCTGATACATTTACACGGGAGACAGAGCAGGAAAGCTGAGACCCTCTGCCAATCACATGAGAGGGAGGGGGAGAAGCCAGTGGCTAAGGCTCCAGACTAGGTGATGAACAAATCTGCATTCTATTCGTGGCAAAGCAGGAACAAATGCATCCGCGCCCCGCAAGGACAGCACGGAGCCCGTAGCACTCCCGCCCCCCACCCCCTCCTCCCCAATCTCCAAGCAGGATTTAAGAAGTGCAAGGAGGCTCCGTTTCAACCTACACAACTTTGTTCTCACCTCACTCTGTGCCTCAGTTTCCCCATCTGTAACCCGGGGCCTTGTATATCAGGAGCACTGAAAACCCCGACTCAGTTCACATTTGTATTTCCTGGAGCAGATCTTTACTTCGGAAAGAGAAAACATGTTTGATATTCATGTGACCCCCCCCGCATGGAGGCTTGCTGTGCTGGGGAGCAGCTGGGCTAGCTCAGACCCACACATAAAGGAATCCCTTCCTGCTTTCATCCACTGATATCAGTGGATAAACCCCCATAGCTGGCCCTACTAGTTTGAGCCTAAAGATTTGGCATCAGGACTTCAGGTTCTGTTCCCATCACTGTCACCTACTTGTGACATGACCTTACTGAAGTTGTGTCACCTCTGACAGTCCTAAACAATAGGGGTCTGGTTTCTCAGCGTAGCACGTTGTCAGTTTACACAATACAGTCTTTTATTTCCCTGGGCAAACTTGTCCCACAGGACACAGCATGATCCATAAATCAAACACATACGTAACAAAGGTCCAGACAAGGGCCACAAGAATAATTAAGGGCCTGGAGGACAAACCTGATGAGGAAAGACTAAGGGATCTGGGACTGTTCATCCTGAGGAAGACCAGACTGAGGGGGGACTTGGTGGCTGTCTTTAAGTATGTAAGGGGTGAATATTGGGGGCTGAGAGAAGACCTGTTCACTAAGGCCCCCCCAGAGGAGCACAAGGAGCAATGGCCATCAACTCTTAGAAGATGGTTTCAGGTTGGGTGTAAGAAAGAACACGCCTTTACGGTAAGGGTGACCAGAAGCTGGAACAGACTTCCCACGGAGGTGGTGCAATCCCCAACTTTGGAAGTCTTCAAGAGGAGCCTGGACAGGCACCTTGCTGGGATCATTGATCTTAGCAGTATTCCTGCCCAGAGCAGGGGGGTTGGACTCGATGATCTTTTGAGGTCCCTTCCAGCCCATCATTTCTATGACTCTATGCCGCTAGCATAGAATCATTGGGCACTTTTACACGTGCTCCAACACATTTTAAAACGCATCGGAGCAGACTCAATTAATCGAGTCTGCTGGAGCATGCTAACCAGGACGCTCCAGTGTGCTGCAGCATCTCGTGTATTCAGCATCCCTTCATTTCAAAATGGCAGTGGGAAAGCTTTAACTAAAGCTCATCAAACAAGCCTTAATTAAAGTGTCCCTGCTGCCATTTTGAAATGCAACACGCTGAATACACAAGGCGCTGCAGGTGTTTTAATTAGAGCGGCTCCCAAAAGCCACTCTAATTGAAATGCCCCCACCCCACTCCAGAGCACGTGTATAGGTGTCCGTTATTCCACATAGCCTACTTTCTAGTCTCTGACAGTGGCCGGTGCTGGATAAAAACGTAAGAATTGCCATTAACTGTGTCAGACCGCAGGCCCATCTAGCCCAGTCTCCCGGGTCACACTGGCAGAGAGCGGATGCTGCAAGGGAGAGTGACCTGGGTCTGGCCAGGGTTTTGCCCCCTGTTCCTCTCCCGCTTGCAGCCTCCAGCATGTAAGGGCTGGGAAGTTCCGATTCAGAGGCCGTGCCCCAAACTGCCATGCTCAATAGCTACTGATGCCCCTTTCCTCCAAGAATTTGTCCAAGCCCTTTATGCATCTGGCTAAACGATCAGCTTCCACCACATCTGGTGGCAACCAGTTTCACACTTTATTTACATGCTGTGAGAAAAAAAAGAGCTTTCTTTTGTTAGTTTTAAACTTACTACCTGCCACTTTCATTTTGTGACCCCTAGTTCTTGCCTCGTGAGAGACTGTAAATAATAAATCCCTATTGACTCTCTCTTTGCCATTTAGTATTTTGTAAACCCGTACCACGTCCCTATGTGGATGTGCCAGAGCGAGGCATAAAATTTGCCTCTCGCAAGCCTAACAATGCAGTGGGATAGCCTCTCTTGTGGACATGTGCATCCGCCTCTGGAAGAGCAGCGCTGTGTGATGCACCAGGCCAGCCCAAAGGGCAGACGGCGAGCATCCTGTCTCAATATTCTTGTCAAAGGCTCCCTGGAAATCTATTCGCAGGGAAATGAGTAACTTGCTCCAGCATAACGTAACCCACATTGGTGTCCAGGGGGTCTCAGCCCTTTCCTAGGGGGCTGGAATTCACACCACACTGGAAATCCCAGCAGCACAGTTGGCTCATTCCCCAGTAGCTATAACTCATACAACAATCTGCTGTGGAAGCCATTATTTTGGAATAAAGATGCCTTATACTTGTATAGCGTATTTCCCTTCCTGTATAAGTCGGCCCCCTCTGGAAGAGCTGGACTGCTTTCACTACCCTGGGGTAATTAAAACCGAACAGCCCTTTTCTGCAGCGGAGGCTGAATTGATTCCACTGTGCGAGGATGTCTGTGCACCTCCTCATCTCCAGACCTGCTGCCCCTGCGTCTCAGGCACCTTGCTAAAGCTGCCAAAGGGGCGCTTGTGCACGGTATCCGCTTTGGCTGTGCTAACCAGCATGAACTGGGTGGAAGGTTGTGGAGGGAGAGGACCTGGCTTCATTAAACAAAGGATCTTGCTAACCAAGACTCCCCGTTCCCTGTTTTATCAGCGTTGTCAGTGTATTTTCCATGCTGTAATAGCACAGCGAGAGCAGACCCTCTGACTCATTCCAACAGGATTATTTCGCACAAAAGCACCGTCCTGGTCAACTCAGTCTTCTTATGGGACCTATCAGGGCTTATCTTCCTCAAGCCGTCTCGATAAGAGAGCACCTACGAAGCTTCCCCCCTGCGACGGCTCCTGGGTGTGATCTGCAGCAGGGCACAAATAACCGGATAGACATCAGGTCACATCTCACTAGAGGTGGGAAAGACCTTTTGGCTCTATCTCCCTTCAGCAAACCCCAGGGGGACTGAAGTCAGTGGGAGTTTGGCCCTATTCTTCCAGAAGACAGGACTAAGGCCGTTGTTACCTGTTCTGTCAGATCAAACTCCCACTGTACTTGGTCTTAGATGTTATTTAGAGCACAGCTTTGGCTTGCTGAGGACTCTGTTTCGCACAGTGGTGGCTTCAGGAAGTTCATTAAGTCCCCCTGGAACAGGCTTCTTTTGTAGCACTTGCAAACCACGGCATTTTTACTCACAGCTGCTCGCTCAAAACAGGGCCTCATTCCTGCCGGCAGCCAGTGCAGAGTAAGACATGGGGCAGGCAGGGCTGCGTGTCTGGATGCGCCCTGCAGCTGCGTCACAGTTGCACTGGGCCACCTCCGGGAAAGGAAGGGAGAGTCGCAAGCTGTCAAACAGAAACAGATCCCACGTACGCAGCAAGCACAGCCCCCGGCTTCAAAAACACCTGAACCAGGACTAGAAGCCTCCAGACTCTGCTTCCCTGGGGGCCAAATCATCCAGGGTTCAGATCAGAGCAAGCAGGGCATCAACAGGACCAAGTTGGAAGCAATGAGCTGAGCTCCCCAGCTCTGTTTGTGTCCGGGGAAGAGCCACGTGTCGCGGCCCCTCTCCCCAGTGTCTCGTTTCACGCTTTAGGTTTCACTCACACTCCCTCCAGACGGAGGATGCACTCGTACTTACTTGTTTTTGCTCACAACTTTTTGCTTTGGGGCCCTCAGGTCTGCGGAGCTCGGCAGGACTCTGGAGCCCCGGGGTCCCTGCGCTCTGCATATGGAGATGCTTTCCATCCCCTCCCTGCAGAGAGGGAAGCTGCTATTAATAGCAGCAGGGAACTGCATTCTCCTTTCTACCCAACTTTGGTTAAAGCCTTTGGAGGCTGGCACCGTGTCAGAGGTATCCAGTCTCATCCAGCTCAGCTCTGCTGAAATGACTCAGGGAAACAGGCAGCTTCTCTCTGCTCCCTTCCCAGGCACTCTCCAGCCCTTTCCTCCCCACTCTGCTCAGAGGGGCTTGGATACCGCTTGATGGGCCCAGGATAAGCATTTACCTAGAAAAGCCCCACTCCTTCATTAATCATAATTCTTTGCAATGAATGGGCCTGCAGTCCTCCATTCAGACCCCAATGATGCTTGGGAAGTGTTTGGACTCAAGCATTCAGTTAGGTACTTTGTACAGAGACAGAGATCAAGTTCAAAACACAGCTTCAGATCCAAATCCAGAGCTCCCTTCATCTTTGAATGGTGGGGTCTGTTCAGAGATTGGGACTTGTTTCCAAGGATGATCAGGAAAGAATGTCCCCAGAGACAGGAGCCCCTGCAATAGAGCCCCGTTATTAATGGAGATCAAAGAGTTTCCCCATCAGCTTCTGGGTTCAGGGTTTCAGTGCTATTATGCACTGTTCACCTTCAAAGTACCCTGAGAACTTCCCCAGTGGCTTTCGGTGCAGATGAGTGCATTGGTCCCATTTTATAGCTGGGGAATCAGATGTCCTGATGCTTCCTTGTGCAAACGGGGAGCATGTGAAATATTCCTGCCACTGACAGCACTAGCAGGGCATGTTCCCCCTGGGCAGCCCGTGACTCTGTAGGGTGCAAGGTGAGGGGAGCCAGTGCCCAGAGAGCAGAACCGATAATGATGGTGCATCAAAGTTAACTCGATTAATCAAGTCAGCTGGAGCGTGGTAATTACCGTGCTCCAGCAGACTCCAGTGTCACGTGTGTCAGCGTCCCCACGCTGAAAAGTGGTAGAGGGGGTGGTTTAACTAAAGCTCGTTCAACATGGAGCACGTGTATAAATGCCCTTCGAGGCCAACAGAAAGACCTGCCTTGACTTGGCCAAATTTGGGCTGAGACCCAGAATGCATCTGTGGCACGGCTGGGAGTATAACCCAGACACACGGGCCTGTGCTCCCAGGAGGGGCTGCAACCCCTGCCCCCCTTCTAATCATGACTAGTCCATATACCCTCCCTCCCAGCTAACAGCCTCTCACACCCTGTCTCGCTCCCTCATGCCCACGCAGCCTCTCGGATTGCACGTTTAATCATTTGTAAAGCACAAGCCTTTCTCTCAACTGTCCCTCATGTCCTCGTCCTTCCCATACCGGGAAGGATGTAACAGGACATGGTACCAAGCAGGCAAGCAATGGAAGTGAACACATCAGGCTCCTGGCCCAGCCCTTTCCCAAAGCTGCAAGACAAGGGCACGTCTCCCCTTTCCTGGGTAGAGACTTTCACCAGAACTTGGAGTTAATCGAACCAGAAGCCCCAAGAGTCAGGGGGAATTTGACCACTGGCTCTGCGGGAGCAGAGTCAGGCGAACGCTGACTGCCCTTGCCAGTGCAGCTCCAGGCTCCAGCCAGAAACATCCAGTGGGAAAAATGGTCCAGTGCCTGGACCACTTAATGGAGATACCATGGGTCTGGAGAGAGGAAGGCTGCACTTTTGCTTTGGGGTGCACTGATGTCCCTGATCTGGGTCTCACCCCGAAGAGACAGAAGCAGGATTGCCAACATCTCACCCACCTGCTCACCTTGTTGCAGCAGCCTGTGTCCCTGGGTATGTCGGCAGGGTGGTCACTGCCGTGCCTGCAGCATGCTGTGGACATAACCATGCTAGCTTAGCCCTCCAGCTCAGCACTGTTGGCTAATGGCTATCCCGCTGAAGCCACCTGGATCTCAGCATATGCTCATGGTGCTCCCTCAAGCATGTGAGCATGGCAGGTTGGAAGGGAATAATGGGCAGCTCAGCCTGCAGATCTAATCGATGCCTGGGGATCTTTTTTGTTCCCTGACCCACCTCCCCTTTACCCCAGCAAGAGCTCCATTTAACCCCCCTCCCCACCTCTGCTCTCTCTGCCCATGGGAGATCCCAGCTGGCCCTTCACTCCTTGCTGGTCCTTATACCCTGCCAGAGTTACAGAGCTGAGCACCCCAGCCAGGGGCAGAGGTAGGAGCAGAAAAATCCCAGACCAAGTCACCCAATGGGCAGTGGGATCTGAGTGTTTCTCAATGGCATCGCATGGAGTGGGTTTGTGGCTGCTGTCTCTGGGGAGGGGAACGCTCCTAGAGCATCACCATCCAGGTGAAGACTACCAGTAGCTTCATCGGCCTGGGTTTGGACAGCAGAAGCTCCCCTCCCTCCCGCTTCTGCGGCTGACTCCAGATGGGACAGCTTCCCCAGCTGGGGTCATCAGGATTCAGGTGAAACGACTGAGCTGCCTTCAGCTCATATGGGCTGAAAGGTCAATGCTGGAAAGTGGAGATCAGATTCCTCAACTCCCCTTGGGTGGCGATGACTCAGCCTCCCGCGTTACTGTACAATTAATCAGGATAAAGGCGGCAGTGGCCGCGGGATCTCACAATAGCCTTGCCAGCCAGCACGGGATTAGCCGCAGGCCAGAGGCATGGCAGCGCCTCCGCTCTGCAGCAAACCTCATGCCTCAACTATTCAGGCCTTGCCCAGGGTTTCCAAACCTGTTCAGGCTGAGACCTCACTTAGAGACCGATAATTTTGTGTCACCCCCAGAAAGCAGCAGCTGTCCCGGTGCCTGCAGCGAACAGAGGACGGGGACTTACCTGGGTCTCAGGTACTTCCTAGTAACTGAGCATACGCCTGCTCCAACCCCAGCCCCAGGAGAACTACCCCTCAATGGAACAGCACTCCGTTGCCCCGGCTTAGTTTTCACTTATGCTGAGGTAACTGGAGCACAGGGACAGATACCACAGAGCAGCTGAGGTACGGGAACTCCCTGCCTCCTGGTAATTTTAGGACACATGAGGTAATGGTGCATTAGCGGCTCTGCGTGGCTCACAACTGCTGAGACCCCGCAGGGTGGGAACTGCAGGGCTCGGTACTGAGAATCAGGAACCCTGCGGTCTGTGCTGCGGTCTCTGCCACTGGCATACTTTACGAGCTTAGGCAGGGCACTTTGCTCCTCTGGGCCTCCCTTTCCCCCACCCGATACCTATTTGAATTGCAAGTTCCTTGAGGCAGGGGTTGTCCACCCAGCTCCCAGCAAAATGGAGCCTCCATCTCAGCTGGGGCCTGAGATGAGTTCGGGACGTGTTCAGATTAAACAGGTGGGTCCAAGTTAGATCCCTAATTGAGGTTCAGGACACAAGAGATGTCCTGCCCTGGACCTGGACCTACATGAGCAGAGCCCGGCATCAATGTGGAACCACTGGGGCTCTGCTGGGTGTGTGGCAGGCACAACATAAGTCCCTGCGTTTGCAAAGACCAAGACCTAGTAGCTGACGTTTCTGGAGCAAAGCAGGATTAGATTGAATCCCAGGAAAAAATTCCTAACTGTAAGAACATGGCAGTGGAAGCCGCCCAGGGAAGAGGGGGAAGCTCCCTCTCCGGGACCTTTGAAGCAGAGGTTGGAGGGGTGGGATGGGTTAGGAACAGTGTCCTGTCCGTGAGCAGGAGGTTGGACTAAACGACCCTCCAGCCCTTCTCAGCCTCTTGAAGGCTCAGATCAAGCCTAGTCTATGCTTCCCTCGGGGAAATACCACCACAGTGGCTTCCTAGTTGCACCCAGAAAAGACCACTCTGCTGGCATGGGATAGTACCCGTGTAGGTGATGCATAGTTAACCTTGGCTTTATGCCCACTTTATGGAAATGGGAGACTCCTCCCTAGCTTGATCCTGGGGCCTTATGGCTAAAGGCAAGCAAAACTCGGGGCATCTGAACCCCCAGCCTCCAGGTTTGGGCCTGCAAGTAGGATACCTGCCAAAGGATTTAGGAGCATCTGAAGCCCCAGTTGGGGGTGGAGATGGCAACTTTTGGTTCTGGACTAACTCGTGGATTTTGAATTGATTTGGCCAATTTGGCTTGGAATATGAATTTAAAAAACCAAAATGATTTTAAGAAGCTGCTTTGGTTTTGCTGGCAAAGAAGCAGTGGCAAAAAGGAAAGCAGATGCTTTTAAAGCAGCGTCCCGGCTCTGACCTATAGCGCTACAATCATTTACCTGCTGAGTACGAGTACAGTGCCTGGCACGCGTGCAAGGGTAATTGCCCTACCCCTCCTGTCAGTAATGGAGCTGCCCCAGAAGCAGCAGCAGTTCAGAGCTTGGTGCCGAAGTTTGGTTCAAACCTCACCTGACGGCCTCTGGCGTGGGTCCCCGGCTCTGTCTATAACAAAAGAGATGCACAGAAATCAACACAAAGGAAGAGAGAGTTCGTGAGATCACGAGACCTTCTCAGCCCTCTTGCTTTGCCCTTTCATCCCAGACCAGATGCCATCCTTTGCCACTGAGCCACGAGCTCTTTGGGGCAGTGGCTCATTAAGCTGTCTGGTCTGTCACTCTTATTCGTTTAAGAAGAGGGACAGAATTAATTAGAATTAGTCAGAATTAGTCTTATTAAACTAATAACAACAGAGTGACAGAATGAACTGATAAACAATAGGCAACGACGGCAGAACAAATACGTCAACAGTATGCTATGGCGTGGCTGCTCCGGGACCTGGAGGCGAGGGCAGGCAGACAAAAATTTAATGGCACATTTTCAGCTGGGATTCGCCAAGGCAGAGCAGCATGAGAGGAGCGATTCCCGGGGGGCTGGAGCTGTAGGGAGGAGGGTTTTGCCTAGACAGGGAAATGCTGGGGGAAGAGCATAGGCCCTATGCCATAGGGAGACCTGTCTTTTCCTGCGCTGGCCTCCCCTCAGGGGTCTTCATCTCCGCAGAGCCCATGCAAGCATCTCAGCAGCGACAGCAAGCCTTTCCTTGGAGTGATCAATGACCACGGGGAGCAATGCGCTCGATTCACAGCAGGCCCTGCACTCCTGATGTGTTTGCTCCTGTAACACAGAGGGGGCTCGTACACCCAGAGCCCAGGGGTGCTCGGATCAGGTGCTCGGGTTCATCCCCTTCCCGAGGAATCAGCGGGATCTGCAATTCAGATCCATTAGAATCCAAAGAACCTAGACGACCCAAAGGACTGACCACTGGGGAGGGAAGGATGGTTCAGTGGTTAGAGCATTAACCAACAATATGGGTTCAATTTCCAACTCAGCCACGAACTTCCTCAGGCAAGTCACTGGGGCGTGTGTGCCCGACCCGACCTGTGCTAGGGAGCACCATGAAGTATAGCCCACCCTCTCTGTTTGCACGGGACCTGGACACTGATGCAATGTAGGGCTGAGCATCCCACCAGCTCTGTCTGGGGTTCACTTACGGGTGCATGCCCAGAACTAAAGCAGGCACAAAAATAATTCACACACCAAAGGAAAAGGGGAACACTGTAGGGGATCCCTTTGCCTCCAGCTGAGATCCCTGCACATTTCTGCCCTGCCACCTCGTGGCCAGCCTCAGCAAGGACCAGGCTGGGAAGAGGGGAGAATCAGACAGGGACAAGACACTGGCGCATGCCTAGACACCCGGCTGTGCAGTTCCCTGATGCTGCTGGCTCCCTCACTGCCCTGGCCAGCAGCGGGGCTGGTCTCCTGTTGGATGCCAGGGCATAGCTAGCTACCTTCTGGACTGCATGGGCAGAAGGGAAGAGCTGAAGAAAGCACTATTACCCTGACTAACCCAGCTTGTGAAGCATGCAAGCACATGGGGGAAGCTGCAGACACCCGGATGCATTCAGGACTGGACTCCCCAAGCTGGTTCTGTAATGGCTTACACTGGTTTGCCCCCAACACAGCTTGCATGGGATAACTCCTGGTTTGCACTGACAGCATCAGGCCCACCTCCTCCTCTGCACCGCACAAATCAAACCGCCCTTGAGGAGCGGGGGCCAAATCCTGGAGGAGCAGGTGGTGCCAGTCAGCAGGTGTAACCCATGCGCCCCTTGGCATGGTGTTCTGCCGCCCTCTCCTGGCAGCTGGGCTGCACTCACAGGTTAGCTGAGCCTGCAGAGACACAGTCTAGCAGCTCATGCGGTGAAGGCTCATGCTTGGAAATGCAGAGCCTCGAGTCAATCCCTGCCCCCAAGCACCCACCCAGGGGTGTTGTGCAACACGCTCCAAGGACTCAGAGGCATGTAAGTCAGCAGGCCAAAAAGAGTGGCTGTGGTGCCCACAGCTTGGGCTGCAGAGAGGTCACTGGGTCCAAAGCGCTGGGCAGAGCCCATGTCTCCGGGCTGCAGAGCACGGCCCCTGGGGAGTCCCTGAGGGAAGGTCGGTGCTGCCTGTTTTGACTATGAGGATTTTAGATGCAACCATCTATGATCCATTTTCCTCTTCTGCTTGGTCATTCCTCACAGCAAGAAACAGTCATGAAGCCAGCAGGACGCACAGGCAGACCTGGCCTTGGAGTTCAGAAACACTGGCCTAAATCACCATCTTCTATACAGAATCTCCCAGGGACAGATCCCACCCTCTGTGCCAAACCTACATGCAAGCCCTGGACTGAGTGACCGCAGGGCGACTGCCAGTCACGGCCGTTCTGATCCGATGGAGACAGCAGGCCGATTTTCTTTTGCAAACCTAAGAAGCCCTAAGAGTTTGCAGGGCTCTCCTCCACTAAGCTGCAGGGTCCAGTCAGGGTGCTGGGAAGTCAGACTTGCCAAAGGGAGAGAGAGGTCTTCCATGAGCAAGATCAGGGCAGGGACCAGGCGTAGGTAGCAGGACAGTGAGGTGGAGGACCCAGAGCCCTGGGGTCACCCTGGGGTGTCACATCCCCACCTCTCCACCATCTGCTGTCTGAAATTGGGAGCCCTTTGCAGAAGGGACTGCCTGTCTGTCCTGTGTTTGTGCAGCTCCGAGCACCATGGGGTCAGCGCTCCCACACAATACCACAATACGAATACCAGCAGCACCAGCGGTGGCCCTGCTCTTGGCTTGCAGAAATACCAGATCAGAGCCAGTCCCAAGCCCCTGGGTGATACCAGACTCCTGGCAGACACTCCCTGATACAATAACCCCCCTGTTCTACGGCTCCCTTGAGCAGGCTGGGCTTGTTTTTGGGACAGCCTTGGGAGGAGAAGCCAATTCATACCTGAGCCAGGTGGCCATTTTCTCCTACCACTATGTGAGCAAAGCCCTGCAGAGGCTGAGATGCCCTCTGTGTGCCCAGGGCCCAAGCAGTGGGCTGGTGGGAAGAGACCCAAGGCACAAAGGCCTTTCCCCAGCTGATGGGAGGGCAGTGCAAGCCCTGAGCTAGGCTGTTGCAAGGTACCTGGATGGTTTTGAACCAGCTGAGGAGGAGAGGTGAACAGCAACTCATCATCCAAGAGCAGAGAAACATGGTCCAATGGGCAAAGCAAGGGGCTGGGTGGGAGTCCAGATTCCTGGGTTTCCTTCCCAGCTCTGTGGGGTCTGGTGTATAGAACTGGGAACTTCAAGGCATGGGTCAAGCCCCTGGACCTGTCTCTGCTGTCAGGGATGCTGCGCCAAGCCAGCAAACCCTGCGGAGCTGAAGGGAAGCAAGAGGGAGGAGGAGTACACACAACGCAGTGTCGTGGCCTGGGCTCTGGGGCTGCTCTGCAGCCAGTCCCATGGGTATCAGAGGCTGCTCGCTCTTTGAAGCGATGCTCTTTCTCCATGGGCTTGGCCATGCAAAGGAGAACACCATGCAGGCGCAAGCATAAGCATCTGTGATCCCAGGCCAAGCCTCTGTGTGCAGACCAGGATGCCTCAGACATTCAGAGGCATTTTAAGATCAGACATCCAAACAGGGCCTGGCTTCATCCCAAATGCAAAGAGCGGCCCCGCTCCTGCTGAAAACTGAGCCCCTCGGCTCCTCCCAGCACCAGTGGGGAGACAGAGCAATCCAGAAAGCATCCTGCCATCCAAGCCTGTCCAGGCTCTTCCTGAGAGCATGTCTTGCGGCTCCGCTCACCTCCTGGGGAGAGGATCGTCTGCCAGAATTACCAGCGGTTCCTTCCAGTCACAATAAACTCAAGCATGCCTTTCCTGTCCCAACACCTAATGAAATTCCTTCCCTGCATGCAAATATTAGCACTGCTAACAGAGGGGAGGGCCGGTTGCTGACTGACTCGGACATGTCACATTCCAGCCAGGGCCCGCGGCAGGACACCAGAGCACTGGCCCAGCCCCCGGAGACACGAACTTCAAAATATTGACCGTGAGCTTTATTTAGAGGCTGGACGTATGCCTATGCCCAGTGACCCTGCTCGTTTCCTTCAAGGTGTCTGAGCCAAGGGCCTGGCACCAGGTGAACATGCCCTGGCAGCACACGAGAGGCCCGTGAACATATACCAGAAATGCAAAGCTAAGGGATGCCTCTTCCCCCCGCAATGCTATAGCACAGCTGTACCCTGGCCAAGCCCATGGAAACGCATGGGACCAGAGCCACGGACACCAGCTCCCGGTGTCCAATAGCCCTTAACAGTCTGCAGGCAGCTTGTAAATTGTACCAAACATTGCTCCCAGCCTTCTCCCCTATCCTATAGCTCCAGATGGGGAATCCGAGGCACAAAGTGTCCGAAGTTACACTATGGAGCCCAGGAATCCTGCACCCTGGTCTCTTCTTTGTCTGTTCGTGTGACCAGCACTGAAACTCAGCTCTAAAAATGACACTAAGGCACCAATACAGGGCTATTTAGGGCCAAACACCACTCCTGCTGTCAGCGAGAGCTCTGCAACTTGCTTTTAACTTGTTTTAGAAACGGGCTAGACTTCTTGATATTGGCCCTAGAAAGCAGGCTGCTCTCTGAAGAACAATCCCACCAGGATGGTCCCTCCTGCTCAGGACATGTGCTGTGCATGTGCCTTTGAAATGCATCATCTGGCAGAGCAATCTTAACCCTGCGAGCCTCCATCCAGAGAGGGGAGAGCAGACAGATCAGCAGCACACTGTATCCAGAGCACTGACTGCAGAAACACTACCAGGGAGCGTGGCAAAAAGTGGTCACCTTGCTGTTCAAGTCCAATAAGCTATTCTAGTGTCGCCAGCTCTCATGATTTTTGGCATTGTTCTTGAAGTCTATGCTTTGGGAATGTAAAAAAAACTTAGCTGTTTCTTTTATATATAAAATATGGATATAGATATATAAAAGAAAGACCTAAGTTTTTCACATTCCCAAAGTGTAGATTTTAAGAACAATGCCAAAAATCATGAGAGCTGGCAATACTGCTATTCAGATGTACACCCGCCTAACTCAGGCACCCCAGCTGTGATGGCAGGGATGTTAAGTCACCTAAGTACCCAGGATCCCAGACAACCTCATATTGCTTGTACTGAAGCCTATGGTGCTGTAGCTACCACTCCTGTCTGTACCAAACCAGCCAACCAGGCTAAAGGTAACTCAGATGTGCCTACACCAGTCCCAGTCACACCTCTGATCCTGAGATGGAGAGCCACCCTTCACCCCACTGATTGGATTCCCAATGAAGGAATAACCATGTAACACAATGGTCACCTTTTTTAATCCAACCACATTTTCAAATCGTTTCTGACTTGCTCAGGACCCAATGTAAATTAGCGATTACTGGTAAGTAGCCTCACATCATTTTGCAGGCACAGCTGATGCAAAGCGTGATTACAAACTGCTCATGGAAGATATAGAACCATTTGACTTTCAACAGATGGATAGCAGAGTTGACCAGAAAGTTAGCCAGATGCAGATCTCCTTTGCACCAGTGTAAATGCAGCATGGAATATCACTGAACTCCTTCAAGTTGCCCCAGGCTAACACCAGCTGAGACCAACCGAGACCCTGATCAGTTTTGCTGTTTTGCAGAACATTCAGTAATTTTCCTTTTCATGACCTAAATGATGTGTCATTGGTAACGCTGGACGCAGCAGGGACACATGCTGGGACAATATTCTTCTCTCCAAAATATTAAAAATAAAAATAGAAAAAAAAAACCCCACCCCAGAACAAAATTCTGCTCTTACGTGCTCTGGTTTAACTTGGAGTAACTTCATTGGCCTCCGTGGGTCGATTCAGCTATGCCAAAGAGCAGGATTTGGCCTGTGTTGGTTTAGCTAAACCTCTGGCTTGCGTTCCTAGATTTTTCTTTCGTTGGCTTGTTGCACGCAGACGCATTTCTGATTCTCACCAGGACAGAGCCTGTAGTTCCTACTAGAAATCTGAAACATGTCATCCATGCTGCCTTAGTAGCTGAAGTGACAAAAGCTGTGCATGCTGTAGCAGCCTAGCTAGCCAGGGAGAGCAAATAGCAAGAGGAGGCTAACCTGAGGCTGGAGGTCCTGGATACTCTTAACCCACCGGGGGCTGGTTTGATGAGATGGCTATTACAGCGCTCTGGCTGCAAGAAGGATGCCTGTGGCTGGTCACATTGAGTCTCCCGGGCTAGTGCATTCTTCAAAAATCCCTGAAAAGATAAAGGGGGAGATTTTCAAAGGCATGGTCAGACAGTCGGCTTCTGATACCCCTCACCAAACAGCTGGATCATTGAATTAAAGCAGCTGCTTGGGTCAAACCAAGCACCTGTCAAGGGTCAAACCCGACTCCAGCAAAATAAGCATGGATCAAAGGGTTTAACCTGAAAATCCATCGGCCTACAGCCCTTTGCTTTGGCAGCGCTGACCCTCTGCAGAGCCTCTGCCTGGGGCTGGTCACGGCTTCCACAGGGCAGAGGAAGGAGAGAGATCCTGGCCTAGGGCCTGCTGTCCCCCTGCGGAAAAAACGTCAAGTCTGCGGACGGGGCCGTGGCTCAAAGACCAGCCTAAACCCCCTCAAAACCCGTGGGGACCGAGCCGGGGCCGAGGTCATGCTGGAACGGAGAGGTGACGTGCCCATAAAAAGCACCCGGACGCCGCCTGGCTTCGGACAACCTCAGCTTCCAAATATATCGGGGCAGAGCATCGGGGGCTCGGCGGCAAGCACCCCAGGGGAAAACCAAGAGCAACGGGTCGTAAACTCCTAGGTTTCAGATGGGACATAAGGAAAACCTTTGTGCGACCAGACGCTGGGATCGACTCCCACGCACCGACCCTGGAGATCTTCCAAAGGACGCCTCGCTGGGGTGACGTGACCCCGGCCGATGATTTCACTCCAGCCCTAAACTGGCGTGACTCTGTGACCCCGCCAGGGCTTGCAGGAGGGGACTTGTCCCAGTCCGCGGGGCGGGGGGCACTGGGCGGCTTGGCTTGGCTTGGCTCTGGAGCCAAGAGGGGGTCCCTGCCCGTGTCCCCCCCACCCCAGCCCACGGCTGTGGGATTTAAGGGGGAGGTGTGGATCCTCCCCCGAGTCTCCTCCCCTGCCACAGCCCGGCGAGGAGGGAGGCTGAGCTCGCAGTCGGCGCAGGAGGGTCCCCGGACCATGGCCGGGCTGAGCTGCGCCCCGCTCGCCCTCCTCCTCCTCCTCCTCGTGCTGCTGCCGGTGCCCCGAGGCGGTGCCCAGCGCCCAGCCGGGCTGCGGAGGCAGCGGACCCGCTGGCAGGACCGCGGGCGGCTCGACAGCCTCCCCGGCTCCCAGCTCCCGGCGGCCGGCGGGGATCCCCCGCGGCGTGACGTCAGGGGGGAACCCTCCGGGCATGACGCCAGAAGGAACCCCCCTCCAGGGACCCCGGCGTCCCCGCGCGATGCCCGTGGGCACGTGCCCGACGTCAGCCCGGAGGGAATCCCCAGTGGCGCACGTGGCAGAGGGAGTCCCACGGGGGCCCGGGCCCGTGGCAGCCGCAGGGGCTCTGGGGCCAGGGGAGGGGATGCTCAGCCCGGGACCCCTTCTAGCAGGGCCGCGCCAGCCCCGGGCGAGGAGGAGTGGGGGGCCTGGGACCCCGAGAGCATGGCCGGGGACGACCCCCGCAACCCCTACAAGAGCTGGAACACCGTCTTGTACAACGTCTACTCCGGCGGCGGGCCTCGCCAGGACCCGGCCGCGGGCCACAGGCGGCCTGGCTATGGGACCAGGTACTTTCAGAACGGTGAGCGAGCTCTTCGGGGTGCTCCCGGGGCCTGACGTTGCGTGTCTCGGGGAGGGTGATGGCGAAGGAAGGGACTGGGGGAAGCTTGCCCCTTGCTGTCAGCCGCGCGGGTGGGAGACGGGAAGGGGGTGTCTTGGCAGGGGGCCCTTGGGGCTACCAGGGAGGTGCACGTCAAAGCTGGGTGCAGGGAAGAGCATGGGTCTAACCAGCCCGGCTTGAAATGGCAAAGGATGGGCCCTTCCTCCGCTGAGCACAAGGGATGCTCTGTTGTTGTGGGCAGGGGGAGCCCGGTCAGGGCATCTTGGTTCATTGCTGCCTCCCAGATGTGCCCCGTCACGGCAAAAGGCCCAGCTGGGACCCTGACGGTGCGTGAGCATCACACAGCCTCAGTCCGTGCTTTGGTTAAATGAAGGGGGCAGGAGGGAAGGGACAGACCTGAGTGGTGAGAACAGGCACTTGAGGGGTCAGGACTCCTGGGTTCCCCCAGCGTCACCAGAGAGCAGCTTTAGGGGCTCAGTCCAGTCGTTTCTTTTCTCCGTGCCTCCATTTCTTTGTCTGTAAAATGGGGAGGAAGACGCCGAGCTAGCGAAACGGCTGCAGGCAAGCCCTGCCCCCTTGCTACAGGAATGCGCTCCAGGAATATTACCTCTTGCATGAAACAAATATCCTAAGTTTGTTAGGAGATCTTATGTTTGTAAGGCCCCCTTGCCTAGGAAGAGAAGTTACAAAGCACTGGCTCCTCTTCCTAACCCCCCAGCTGGACACTCGGTGTCTGCTGAGTGTGAGGGCACAAAGTCCCATCCCAAAGTGCAGCAAACTGGCACAAAGTTGCCTAAAACAGGTAGTCCATAGAGCTTCAGCAATGCCCAGCGGGGAAAGCCTGAAACGGCTAGCTCCCAGGCTGGGGCATGGAGACATCCCTCGGATTGCAAGGGAGGAAGATCCCATTGGTCTGATGCATTTCCAAGCCTTGCTCCTTTCCAGTCTATAGGAACCAAAGCCCTTTCCCTGTACCCCGCTCCCTGCCCTTCCCGGCTGTTTGAAACTACACGCTTAACCCCTCACTTAACACCCACTGGGTGTGCTCCGTGCTGCGTCAAGCCTCTTCAGCTTGGTCGAGGTGCTGGAATTGGTGACTCAGTCCCCAGCTAAGGAGGTGGCACGTGCAGCGGGTGCTTGGTGGATACCCTGCATGTATCCAATGCAGTGATGATACTGAAGATGTATGCTCTCATACAGCTGGGAGTTGGCTCAGAGGAGGGTATAAGGGCAGCGTGAAGGTTACATGAATGGTCTCCATGTTTCCCAGTGCTGGATTTGTTCTGTGATGGTGGAGAAGTGGGGGGGAGTTTGCATCCAACCTTAACACTGAATTTCATTTCAGACGACTGCATTTTCCTTCCTTTGGTCTTTCCCTTGTCCTGAACTGTTCAGGTTTCTTTGCCTTATATTACTGACACCCATTTACAGCACAAAGGAGCTTTCAGTAAGGCCATTCATATTATTGTGTCCCGTTGTGGAGGCAGGAAGGGAAGACGACCCCGGCTGGATGGGCGAATTCCTGTGAACTTCCCTCCCAGCCTGGCTCACGCACCATGCTTCCTTCTCCTTCCAGGCTTGCCTGACTTGATCCCAGATCCGTACTACATTCAAGCCTCCACCTACATTCAGCGCGTGCAGATGTATGCCTTGAGGTGTGCGGCTGAGGAGAACTGCCTGGCCAGGTAAGCTCTCTGGGGCAGGGCTGGCATTATACCTTGCATTTGCCCACTGTGTGCTGGCACCGTGGGATTCTGGGCTGTGCCCGGGGTTGTTAGGTGCTGCCTCAATACACATTTGCTCCTGTAACCCCTTCCATTTGATGATATCAAACCAGCTCCAGGAGAAGACAGCCTTGACTCCAGCAGGGCTGTAGCTCCACCGCACCGCTGAGATCACATTGCCTGTCATTGAAATGCAGCGGGCCGAGGCAGAACGTGGCAGCTCTTTAGTAAAGTGCAGCAGCACTACAAGGCTCTGATGGGCAGGGAGTGAAGCAAGCCAGGGGCAGGTGCTAACAGTGAAGCCATCCAGTTTGGAGGAGCGTGGGTGGCAGATTTGGTTTGCAGGGGTGAGCCTGGAGCAGAGCTGAGGCTGAGAGAGAACGCAGGAGAATTGGAGGGAGGTTTGATTATTCCAGGTGCTGTCTGAACATCCTGATCCGGATGGAGGGAGGCTCTGGTCCTCGCCCTCTGAGAAGTGCTCTGAGGTTGCCGGATGAGAGATGCTACGTCCAGGTGAAGGATTATTTATTCCCGACAAGAGCAGAGCAGCAGGTCTGAGCCCGACCCTCCATCCTGGCATTTCCTGGGCTTTGTAGCTCGAAGCTGGCCCTCCCAGCATTGCGGCAGGATGGTTCATTCGCATCTGAGTGTTTATTTCGATTTCAAAGTGGAAACAGCCCAGAGGTTCTTGTAAACAGCATAGGAACAGCCAGGGCTTTGTGCCGGAGGGCGGTTTCCGAAGGATCGTGTCCGCCAAGGCCCTGACTGTGGCTTGTCACGGCTCCTAGCAAGACTCTTTCAGAGACACGGACTGTTATTGTATTGGCAGGGAAGCTGTGTTCCCAGCTGCTCCGAGATGCTCAAAGTCCTCCAGTGAGAACCAGCATCCGGCCCTGCAGTGGGATGTTTTCCAAAGTCTGGAGAAATCATTGACAAAGGGCTTCTGAGTATGCTCATGGGCACACGTGTGCGTGTCGGGGATAGTGTTTGCTTCTGAGTACATGCCTTTGCCTTGGCCCGTGCATGGGCCAGGGGTTGCCTGCACCTGTCTGGTGAACTCGGTGTCTTCCGCCCCATCCGCAGGGGAAGGTGACTGCTAACCATGGAGGCCGCCTGACTCCTCGCAGGGGTCTATAGGAGATCTCTTCAGAGGCCATGCCCTTATATTCATCTGCTGGCCATACCTTTTAAAGTCATTGTCCATGTAAAGAGCTGTGGGATGTTCACCCCAACCCCAGTGTGGATTCCAGTGCCGCTAGGATTTGGGATGGGGGAAAGGGGTCTATGTGTGAGACTCTCCCCTTCTCCTGGCTACAAGTCTGCCTATGGGATTGTGTGAAAATAACACCCTCTCCTCTGTTCAGATCCGCCTACCGACCAGGTGTGACTGACATCAGCTACAGGGTGCTGCTCCGCTTTCCACAAAGGGTCAAAAACCAGGGGACTGCTGACTTCCTCCCAGTGAAGCCGCGCCACGCCTGGGAGTGGCACAGCTGCCACCAGTGAGTAGAAAAGCTAATGCAGCCACAAGGAAGGACATCCTGGTCTGGGAGCCCATCGCCATTGATCCCCCTCCACAGCACGGAGCCCTGGCACAGGCCAGCATCCCTCCGGGGGTCCTAGCTTGCAAGCCCTTTTGCAGGTGTTAAAGGCCACGTCCCAGGTGCAGCCATGCCTGCTCTTGTGCCCCTGAGGCTGTCTGTCTTGATCCCTGCATCGCTTACCTCTGTGGGGTTATCAGGGCTGTCCCACCGCCCACCCCCAGACAACACCGTCTCTCCCTCCCAGGCATTACCACAGCATGGATGCCTTCAGCAACTACGACCTCCTGGATGCGGTGTCCCAGAGAAGGGTGGCGGAAGGGCACAAGGCCAGCTTCTGCCTGGAGGACACCACATGCGACGCGGGCTTTCGGCGGCGCTATGCCTGCACGGCCCACACCCAGGTGAGCTGGCGAGGGAGCCGGGGGCCCACTGGCACGTGGGGCTGGATGCCCTGGCACTAGGGGCCTGTCCCTCGAGGGCTTTGTGCTTGGCCCAGCTGGGAGCATGAAGCACTGACCCTGCTCTGGGTGTCGGGAAGGATGAGCTGCCCCCCAGCTCCTACTGAGCATGATACGGGGCCTCACACCGCAGATTCCCTTGTTGCGTGATGGCAAAACCTGCCTGCCAGCTGGGGAAGGTCTTCCCCCTGGCTGCTCCAGGACACCCAGTCTACGCTGTCTGGCAGGGCTGGGCAAGTTCAGGCAGGGAGCACTGGACTGGTCAGTAATGGCACTGCTTTGTGCAGGGCTTGGGGCCAGGCTGCTACGACACCTACAATGCCAACATCGACTGCCAGTGGATTGACATCACAGATGTGCCCCCTGGCAACTACATCCTCAAGGTAAAGCTGACCCAGCACCGGGAGGGTGGGGAAACAGAGGGCGGGGGAGCTGCAGAAGGAGCTCCTCTGTACACACATTGACTGGGCATGTTTACCCAGCACTGCTCAAATCTCTGCTGCTGGACACCCCCACACACTCACTATCAAAGGGCCCTTGCAAGGACCCTCGGTCCAGTGGGTAGTGCAGGGAGACTTTGGTCCCTTGGCTGGGACCTCCAGCTCTCGGACCTGCCCACTTCAAAGGGCGGGTTGCTCAGCCTGTATTTGCATGCATCTCGCTGAAGGTGACCGTCAACCCCAACTTCCTGGTGGCCGAGTCGGATTTTACCAACAACGTGGTGAGGTGCAGCCTCACGTACACGGGAACCTTTGTCACCGCACGGAACTGCCGCATCACCAGGTACGGCCACGCGAAGCACGGTGCCCCGTCACTCGCTTCCCCGGGGCCGTCCAGACCTCAACTCGGGGGGCTCCAGCTGAGCTTGTCACCCCTGGAGCAGCAAAAACAGAAAAGGGTGTTGAGGCCTTAGATGTGTAGGGAGCTCCCTAGTGACAGGGCCACACAGGAGGTTCATGAGTACTGCTGCCCTCCAGGTACCACACCTGGTCTCAGCCCAGGCAGCAGAGCTGCTAACCTGTCTTGCAGCAGCTCCCAGGGCACAAGTCTGAGCTTCACACTCTCCCACGCTTGCAGCTAGGTCAGTAGGCACAGCCTTTGGCATGTGGGCACCTGGTCACCCAGGGTGAGGGGTCCCAGATCACCAGACTGTCCCTGTCTCTGCAGCTAACAGCAAAGTGGTGTGCCTTTGCCACGCTCACCCCACAGCAGGGAGAACCTCCAAGCTCTTTATTGTTATCTCCCACTTCATGCCGATATCTCCCGAGGCCCTGGGGTGAGTTTTCTCACTGGGGTGCCATTCACGTGAGCTCCACTATCCGGACAGAGGTTGGCAGACGAACAAAGCGCACTCAGGCTTAAACAGCTCTCTGCCGGCATTCAGCCTCCTTGCTCCTATCCAAGCAGCCCTGCAGCAGCAGGCTCTTTGCAGAGGTGTTAGACAAACCACCCTCCTACTCAGCCCCTCGTTTGTCAAAGCAGCCCAGAGCAGGGGCCAGTGTTGAAGGCTTCCTGGGGTTTGTGCTGTGGCACTTGAGAGCTCCCGGCCTGACCTGGACCCTGCTGTGCTAGAGGCTGCACAGACACAGAGCAGGAGCATCAGGGTCCCGAGCACTGCCCTGAGCCGGAGCGTGTCCACATGGCCTCAGACCAGACCAGGAGCACCGCCCCGGCCTGCCCTGCACAGACCTCTTAGAGCAGCCAGGAGCGCATGCTCTGCTCAAGCCCACTTAAAGGCAGCTGCATTCACTGCCCCTTGGCATGGAGTGAAGGGATGGGCATGTTTCTCAGTCCACTCATGGACAAGGAGCCTCCTTCCTTCCCCTCTAACTTAGCTGGGGGGGAACTGGGTGACAACCAGGGGCAGAGGGTGCCGACCAAGGGCTCAGCCCAGAGCGCTCGGTATCAGAGCTGGTTCTGAGAGCACCCCCGTGCCCTGGTTGTGACACCCTGGCTGGGAATCTCCAAAATTTTACCTCCAAAATGAACCTACTGCTTCTCTTTCCCTCTTAGATTCTAGCCTGGGCCCCTCTGCAAGCGACAGGAGCACCAGACTCCACACCTGCTCCACAGGATGCCTCTGCCACCACTTGGTTCCCCCTGACCGCAGCGCTTGCCCCAGGGGATGCCCTGGGACCCTCTCTGCCGCGTTGCTTTTCCATGTCTCTTACCTGGTGCCTGTGGGAATCCAGGTAGAGCAGCTGCCCAGGGCTCAGCACGGCCCGAGCTGGAGATCACAGCATCCACCCCTGAACAAACTCGAAGCTGTCTAGTCCTTGCTGCACTGCTGCCAGCTCAGGCATCGCATTTCCTTGCCAGCATCGCTCGCTCTGGGGTCTGCACGGGCTCAAACAAGGGAAGGCATGGTACCTCGCACCTGGGTGGTATCTCATGCTCCCTGCTGCTCAGGAGCCAAGTTCTTCTCCGGCTCCATCCCAGCTCAACGGGGCATCCCAGCTGTGGGGCGGCTTGTACCCACCGCTTCCCCCTGCAATGATCCCCAAATCCTGGTAGTCAGAGCTTCTTTATCAGTCACTTCCCACAACCCAGAGAGGAACAGCCCCTGTCCAGCTGGGACCCCAGCTCGGGGGCGAGCGGTAGGGATGAGGCCAGTCTGAGCAGGGAGACGGGGGAACGTGGCTCTCGGCCCTAGGGTGGGGAGGCTCCAGTGGCCGGCTCGGTTGTGGCAGTGGCAAAGCTGGGGGGACACGGGCAGGCTGGGAGCCTGCAGCAGGGAGATGCTGCAACCTGTGTTCTTTGATCCTCTGAATAAAATTCACAATACTGGAATCTACCTGGTAGGATCTTTGCCTTTGGGGTAGGGACTGGGACGAGCCCTGTGCCCAGGCTGGGACCAAGGGCAAAACCGGCTGAATCAGCCATGCAGGATGTGATATCCAGTGAGGATATGGGATGGCATGATGCCAGGACCACCTGTGTCCCCCTACCAGTGTTTTGCCAAGCCTCCTGCAGGGTCCCAGCAGGTATTTCTGGCCACGGTGCGGGATTCTTGCCCGGGGAGCACGGGATTCAGGCAGGGGGAATAGGTTCACTCCAGAGGGAAGGGTTTTCTGCCCTCCATCCATGATGCCCCCACCCTGTGCTGGAAGCGCTGCAGGGACAGGCAACTCCGTCTCCACGTGGGCTCCCCCTCCATGGCAGTACACAGGGTGTCCCAGCCCTACAGACTGTGGGGAAGCATCCCCTGATGTGAGGGGCGGAGGAAGGAGCAGTTTCCATCCTCTCCAAACTGCTCTGAGCTGGAGGGACCCTAGGCAAGGCCCCAGGAGCCAGGTCTGCTGAGGACCGATTTCAGCAGACACGTCACTCGCATGCAGAGGGCACTCGAGCCAGCGACCGTCCTCATCCCCTGCGATGGGGCAGCTCCGTGCAGCCCTGGATTCCTGAGGAGTGACCGATGCTCCCCGCAGCCTCCGCGCCCCCCTCCACCCTGCCCGCCCGCCAGGGCCTTGTTTTGACACCGTCTGGAGCCTCTTCCCACTGAGATTTCCTCCTCCTGAGACCCGCACCCCGCCAGCCAGAGGGAAGCAGACCAAGAACTCCAGACATTTCCCCTCAGCCTGCAGCCAAAGCCGAGCGGCTCACCTCTCGCGGCAATGCCGACCGCTCCAGAGGCTCCTTTGCTGCTTCTCTCCTTGCTCCCGTCTTGTCCAGGGAGGCTGTCTTCTGTATCCCACCTCTCCTGGACTGCAAATCCACCTGGCTCCTAGCATCCTAACACCCACCAAAATAGACCCCTCTGTGGCCACAACCATGCACACGTCCGGGAAGGCCTGCAGAGGTGCGCACACCATCTGTAATGCCACCCATGCAGGTTAGGTCCACAGCCCTTGCAGTAATCACGGCTTGGGTCCCCACGTAAACCCCTGCTTCAAGCTCACCCCAGCCCACACCCACTTCCCCGGTCGTGCTGACCCCAACAGAGCCGTGGCCCAGCTCCCCTGCCTCGCCTCGGCTAGCCCAGCTACTCCAGCCCTGGGTCTCTGCTGCCATGATGCAAAGCATCAAATATCCGTGGTTTTTTTACCGATGAGAATCAAAGGGCAGCCTGCGCTGTGGGAAGACCTGCAAAGGCACCTCGTTAGGAGGGGTTTTGGGCTTGGATATCAAGACCGAGGGCCTTGCAACCGGTCTGAGACAGACCGCCACCTCGGAGACCTCCCAAATTCTAGATAACAAGGGTGACCAGCGGCTTTCATTCGCCCGCAGCCTCATGCGCTGCAAACGCCTGAGGGGAAGGCAAGCGCTAGATGTGCAGAGTCCCTCTTCGTGCTGTGCCTCTGCAAATCAGACCCCCCCCCCCAAAGCCCCCATGGCTTGCTTTACTAATAGTTCCCGTCAAAGATGGCCACTGTGAGCTGGGCACATCTCAGAGGCTTTTCTTGTCCCTTCGCCTTACTAAACCCCAGGTGGCGGGGGACAAGAAGGCTTCATTCACTGAAAGGCCTCCAGTCCTCACCACCCCCCAGCACCAGGGTGTGAGACAGACGGCGCAGGACTTCTCAGGGGTGTGCAAAGAGGAAGGGGGCAGAGCTCTCCCCACCCCTCTCCTGGCTCACACCGACACGAGCCAGACTTCAGGATAGGCGCAGTCTAGACGGGCCGAAGCAGCCGCAGACCCAAACCGACCAACCACGCCTCCAACCAGCTCCATCTCCTCCCCCAGATCCAGCAGGCTGGCACGTCTACGGCCTTTTGTGCGCAGAGACTCCTCCGAACCAGGCAGACCCGGCCCCAAACCCATCTCCCAAGCCCCCACCATTGAAGGCAACCCAACGTCCCAATGGCATGCACCTCAAGGTGCACCACCAGCAGCTCCCATGCCACCCCCCAGACGCCTGGAGTCGGGCCGTGAGCGCAGAACAGGCCGGGGTGGAGGCTGGGGTGGCAAGGCCTCTCAGTTGGCTTGAGAGGTCCGTGTCCCCAGCTGCCTGGGCCGTGGCCGTGTTTGCTTGCATCGCTCAGCAGGACAAGGCTGCAAAACAACCTCTCCCAAAGGAGCTGACTCAGGCACACACACAGGGCTTGTTTAAGCCTGGGGCTCCGGGTTGGAGCAGCTGCAGCTACCGCCCCGCCTGCCTGCACGCTTCCCGCCTGGGCACCGTGGGCATGGGGGGGACCCAGACCTCCGAGGGAGTCGGGAGCCCCGGCAAATCATTATCAGGGGCTCGAGGAGGCGCTGAAGCAGCGCCAACCCATCCCAGCTGGCTCCCACTTGCTTCAGGTGGGCTGGTACCACCTTTTCTGCCACTGCTTTGCACCATCAGCCCCTCACCTCCGCCCAGGCCCACGGGGGTCCTTCTCCAAGGGCTGTGGCCACCGGGCTCCGGGTGCAGTCTTCTCCATGCACGGTTGAGGGAGGTTCAGCATGGGCAGTAAAGCAGACTGAAGCTCCTAGCACCCGGCTCCTCGGCACAGGCAGGGAAAGGCTTGGGAACACGGCTACAAGCTTCTGCAAACACTGGGTCTCATCCTGGACAAGGGCAGGTGGCTACTGGGGTTCAGCCTTGTCTACGCTATGGAGCTGCTGCCATCACCACTCCAGAGTTGGATCCCCTGGGGCAATGATGGGAAGAGACTGCTCCTCATTGCAGCAGCTTGCTCCCCACAACTGCCCTGGATCCCCAGCAGGAATTTGTCCAGCACAGCCATGTTAGCTGCAGGGCGATGCTTCCCCAGCCCTTGTGAGCTGGCTCTGACAGCAGGCTGCTGCAGTCAGACACGTCCTCAGACCAAGACCTAAAGCAGCAGCTGCCAGAGCACGAAGCTGGGGGGTTTGGTGCCAAGAGCAGGAGCCGGAGGACCTCTAGCGGAAGGCTTCCCCCACCACACGCTGCTCCAGGGAGCCTCGGGGCAAGAGGTGCCCATTAGCAGCGCAGGACGCTGCCCACACACAGGGCACAGCCCACGTCTTGCACCCAAGGGCCTCGAAACCCCAGTGCTCTCCCAGTCGGAGCCAGAGCCCACCCAACGCATAAGCTTGGCATCCACAACACGACCCCTCCTCCATCCTCAACACGACTCCGCTGCCTTGCTCAGTAGGGGCTGGGATCACCCTTGACCAAGGTATCCCGCCCTCTGTCCCCGGTCAGGAGAAAGGCGGACTGGGGGCTTCCTGCTGTTTGGGAGCTGCCAGGCGGCATTTTTATCTCAGGAAAAACTGCTGTGTGGGAGGAGAGAAGCCGCAGCCCGGTGAGCAAGGGGGCTCCCAGGTGAGCATGTGCTATTATCCTACACAGGCTAAGCCCCAGGGTTAGCGTGGAGCTGCAACTTAGCTTGGTTTTCCTGCCAGGACATTGCCATAGGGCAAAGAGGGACATTTTTTGCCCCTTTGCCCCATGCGGACACTTGGAGCCAGACGAACGGAGCTGCTGAGAGCTCGTCGGCAGTGCCAGCACATCCCGCTGGGGAGAGCTGAATGGCTGTTTTTTAAAATGGCTTGGATTTAGCGTCCACGGACACCTGCAAGGCACAAGGACAGCAAACAGCCTGCCCATCAGTGCCAAAGGGAGCGGGTGGCTTGGCACCCACCAGGGAGCAGGCACTGAGCCACGCTGGCCAAAGCAGACCTGATGGCCCTGCTGTTTCCACTGGTCGGATTCAAACAGACCCCCAAGCAGTGAAAGGCTGCCTGTGCCCCCACCCCATCACCCCACAGGGAGAACCAGGGACGCCGGTGACTTCAGATAGAAACCTTTTATTCCTTTCAAATTCAGACCATTTTGCATGACCTATTGGTATCAGACTGAATGTCACACCGCGGGAGAGGATATGGCTTCACTAGGTCAGAACACAAGCCAGGTCCCCGTCCGGGGGCGAGCAAAGCCCTCAGCTATACAGGACTTGGCACGGCACGAGGGGGCCTGACGTGTGAGGTCAAAGGAGCCCGCTGGGCTCTGCCCAGAGAGAAGCCAGCAGGCATCGGCCGTCTCCTGGGCAAAGCTGAACAGACTGGCTGCCTCCTTCCAGACCTGCACAATAGCTAAGGCATTGGCTGCCCAAAGGGGCATCTGCACCACAAACGAGGCCATTTCTCTATCTTGGGTGTAGGGGGTGCAGCTGCCACCCCTGGGGGAAGGCAACAGCTCTGTGCATCCAACAGTTCTGTGCGTGCTACATCTCACCCCCTTCCCAGCGAGCCACGTCCATGAGGAAGGCTCTCGGGCCAGACCGCAATCTGTCTCGCCCAGGCTTGCTGCACGCCGCAAGAGGCTGGAAGAGCGATTACTGTCTGTGAATGAGCCAGATCAGCTTCCCACAGAAGGAAATGCCAGCAGTTTGAACAGCTAATCCCCAGTCCCAGGTACCATGCCAGGGTCTGGGCCTGCAGACCCAGACACCTAGCCTGGGACCTCCAGCATGAGCAAGACTGAGCGAGGACGTGCAAGCAGGAATTCACAAGGGGCATGGAAAGCCCAGCAGGAAGCAACCTGCTCTGGACCTGGTCTCAAGGACACAGAGCCAAAAGCACTGAGCTCCACCCCTGTGCCAAGCCCTGGTCCTAGGAAAGTTTCTTCTTGCAGGGTAACAGAGATGGCACAGAGCACAGGGCCATTAAAAGGCAAGCATCTTGCATCTCCTCTCCCCAGGGGCAGGCAAACCCAGGACAACCGTCTGCACCACACAACCAAATTCCTGCACCCAAGCAGAGACCATGTCCAGCTGTTGATTCCTGCTTGGTGGGGGGGCTGCAAAGCAATGCAACCAGAACAGGACCTGTAGCTCCTACCCAACCCAAGCCACTAGAGACCAGACCCCCGCAGCCCATGTGGTGCTTATGCCCCGCTCCCCACAGCCGCACCTGCCTTCTCCAACCCCTATTAGGTAGAAAACATTTGGGGTAAAGGCATTAGGAAATCTGGAGCATGAGAAGTGCCCGCAACGCTTCTTCTTCAGTTCTGCAGCTGCGTCTGAACGCAGAGCAAGTGGGGACAGAAAGGACACTTGGATCTTGCACATGGACACCATGAGAAGCCCGGACAAAAAGCGCTTTCTATGGCCCAGGTGCTTGCTTGGTACCAGCTTGGAACAGCACAAGGTCCCAGCCAGTCCACGTCCTTCCCCGACCTCACTTCTCTACTGATCTACTCGCCACTTCCAGATGTCCTCTAGAAAGCACCTGCAGAGTCCGGCAGTGGGGTGTTCCAGTATGTCAAATGCAGGTTCCAGTTGGCACAAACGCAGCAGTCCATTTAGCCTCTGAGGTGGCATCACAGACAATACAGCTGAGTGTTTGAGAGGTATGTGAAGGGCCCCATGCCATGTCGACAAGCAAGCATGGGGCTGGCCTGGAGGATCCATGACCTTTGCAGTGATGGCACAGAAGAAAAGGTTAATACAAGTGGAATGGGATAAGTGCATCAGGGAAAGCACTGTGCAAGGAGAGCCGACAGCAACACTGCCTGCTCTACAGCATGAAGGTCAAGTCCTTAAACCTTCTCTTAAGCTAGCATAAGGGACTTCTACATGCAGTTGCCAGACTTCAACCAGCTCCCCTGGGAAACCTAGCCTGGACCCCTCTACCCTGGCTGGTCCTGGACCCTGGCAACAAGACATGAGCAGAGGTTAAGTGATATTCCCTGTAGACCTGAGGCCCTGATCCCAGGCAGGACCGAGCACTCTCTTGCTCCCAGAAAAGTCCATTGGATGCGAGTGCACGTGGCAGCTGGTAGGATCGGGCTCCTCTGAGTCAAAGTCTTTGGTCACAGACATGCACAACCCCGAAGGAGAGGGAAAACCGGATTTAAAAAACAACGGGGGTCACTACAGAGAAGCCGGAGAGGACTCTCAAGCCACACAGCCCACTGCTTTGGAGCTCAGGCATGCTCCTTTGAAAGCCAAGTTGGCAACAAATTCCTCTCAGCTCCAACCCCCTCTGGAGGGATCATTAACAAAGACCTTGCACAAAAGCCAGGGAAATCCACAGCATTTTTCGCATTCTTCCCCTCCCTGCTCCGGAAGCCTTCAGACGAGCAGAGACATAACAAGCTGCACACAGCATGTTAAAAGCCCCCCTCATTTTCAGCTGGGAGAGAGCTTTTCCTGTCTGTGGGCAGGATCTTTGTAACACTAGCTGGTTTTCTCAAGCAGACCCTGGCTCAGCTCGGTTGGGAGGAACCTGGGTTTGGCGAGCATGCAGGGCCGACAGTCAAAGCCGAGAGACCTGAAATACAAGGGTGGGCTAATACATTTGCACTGCACTGAAAAGCAGCTGCTCTGTGGCAAGACAGCTCCATCACCAGAGCGAGCCTGGTGCTGCTCCAGTGCAAGGCTGGATGTTGAAGCTGCCCGGAAAACCCAGGCCCCAGAGGAGCTGGAGGGCTCAGCAAGGGGAAGCATGGTTCAGAGGGCAGGAAAGACCGCTGGGATGTGCACAGGGATAAGAAGAGAGTCCAGACTCCTGGTTTCATCTGCCGTTTGTGCCACTTCCTCAGCTGTGCACTCACCTCTAAACCTGAAGAGTCCCGACATCTGGATGCACTGGGGAAGAGACGGGGCTTTGAAAGTGCTTTGAGCTCCTAGCGGAGGAACAGATCATGCATGCGGCGAGAAAGGCAGCTATGCAGGACAGGAGTATGAAAGCCAGTTGGTGCCCGCAGACATAAAACAGAGAGAACGACACTTGGATGTAAAGGCTGGAGGGGCAGGGGGCTGGCAAGAAGTTTCTGGGAGCACGTGTAAGAGGACAGGGCCAAGAAGAAGTGGCTGATGACCATAGGTCCCACCTAGACACATGCACCAGATCGGGTGCTGGCCAGATATATGGAGAAAAGAGGAGAAGGGAAGTGTGGGGAGTGTCAAGCTGTGGTTTGAAGAGGAACCCAGGGACAGGCTCAAAGGGACCTTGGCCTTGCTGAAGACGTCCTGCTTGGAGCATCAGGCAGTGCCAAGCAGCAGGGCACAGGGTCACAAGCAGGTGACATGGAAAAGGCATACAGGGAGGCAATGGAGACAGTGCGGGGATGAACCAGCTCTAAGCCAGAGACTCCATCTCCTTGCTGGTCTCTCTCCAGTTCCTGCCCCAGGTCCCTGCTGGATACAGAAGCCTCTGACAAGCTATGAGAGCTTGAGACCAAGGTGCATGAAGCTAATGCAGGGAAAGCAGGTACCACATGACAGCAAAGACCAGCTGGGAAGGAACTGGCTACTCTGAGAACTGAGGGGAAGCATCTTTGGATCACAGGACAGTAGGGCTGGAAGAGGCCTCATAAGGTGATTTAGTCCAGCCCCCTGCTCAAGGCAGGATCGTCCTAGACTAAACTATCCCAGCCAAGTGTCTGTCCAACCTGCTCTTGAAGACCTTCACTGGAGAGCACTGAAAACATGGAAGAGATGATGAACAGCAGTGGAAACAGAGGCAATGAGGATGGAGCAGTCCCAGAGCAAGAAGCAGATACAAGGAGGATCCAGACAGCAGGCACGGGTAGGGGCCATGGACCAGCACCTACCCAGCAGCCCTTGCAGAGCCAGCAACATGAGTGCTAGAGAGTGCCGAGCAGATCTCCGGAGGACACCTGCCTGGATTTGGGATCCCAGCCAGGGGACAGCTGCGGGGGTGCGATCAAACAAGGCCTTTGTATGTCTGCTAGCAGGTGGTCAAAACCAAATCTTGACATGGCAAGTAGGTGGTGGAATTTGACCCGAGAGGCCTTAACTTCCACAACCCAGCACAGGCCCAGGGCATCTCACCCACTCACTTTTCCAGCTAGGGCTTAGGGAGGAACCAGTCAAACCTGGGAAGCAGGAAGTGCTGGTCAAGCAAATCCCCAGTGTCAAAGACACGCTGAGTCCTTACCAGGAGCACCTGTCACCTGCTCTTCACAGCAGAGAAAGCCTCAAAAGCAAAGAGATTCCCAAGAGCAATCTGGCTCAGAGACTGGACTCAGAGCAAAGCAAAAGATAAATGAAGCAACTGGGAGGGAAGAGCAGCAGCTGGGCTAGTGACCGACAGCCCCACAGCAGGAAGAAAGTTGGCAAGATGGTGCTGGTGAGAGCACTGGCTGGTAACGGGCCCACGGCTGGGCCGAAGAGCTCAGTGAAGACAAACTGCCTTTGTCAACAACTCAAGAGCCAGGCTTTTTGAGGAGGGGGCTCCTGGCATGTCTGAAGGAGAAAGACGGTCCCTGCAACACCAGAGAGCATGCCCCATGGGGGCTTTCAGCTGGGCCTCAGAACCTGACAGCTTTTCAAGGACAATCTCATGGTCCCTCTGCAGAAAGGGTCCTAAGATGAAGTGTCTCAATGCCTGCTTCTGCTACCAAGATGCCCTTGAAGCCTGAAAAGTTGCCAGGTCTGTCCTGACCTGGGTACTGCAATGGCTGCAGGGAGTCAAAAGAGGAGTCGCAGCTGAGCTGCGACCAAAGAAAAGCATCAAGGAAGCGCCTTGCCAAAGGCTCTTCACTTTAGAGTTAGGAATGACCCAGCTCCTGGAGCAGGGAGCAGGCCAGTCAGCCAGGCCTTGGAAGCGGCTGTTGCTCTAACCGCCTCGGACAGGGACCGACCAGACGGACTCAGAGAGAACCATCAGATTGTACAGTACCGCTTTCTACACGAACACAGTGTAGAGGCAATGTGGGGGGAATACCGAGTACCCCAGCATGCAGTGGACCCAGAAGGTGACAGCTTGGATGAAGAGCATTGCATGATAGGAACGTTGTCTCAGGCTGTTCCCAGGTGATGCCGTTATGATGGAGCACACTGGGCTCCTGCTCCGTAGACAAAGCCCAGCTGGGTCAATGGGCCATCTCTCCCCATACAAGCTGTGCCAAAGGAGCTCTCCCCACCAAGCCCCCTCTCCCCCCACCCGCTCCACCAGTGCAGAAGAAGGCTAGCGGATGCTGCAGTCTCCCTCCCCGCCCTGCAGCTTCTCCTGCTCGAGGGACCACACCAGCTCCTGCACAAACTTCATCTCCGAGGCCACCTGCTTGGCCAGCGCTTCATAACGGTTCTCCAGCTTCCGGTAGCGCCTCTTGAGCCCATTGGCTGCCTGCAGCATGCTCCTGGTCTCCTCCTGGGCTTGCTTCTTCAGGGTCTCCGTCTTCTGCAGCTCCTGGCGGATCTGACGCAGGTCCTGGCTGATGCTTTCATTCTCCTCCTTGTACCACGACTCCTTCTCGTTGTAGATAGAGAGCAGGGCCTCGACGTCTTCCCGGAAGGACTTCTTGGTCTTCTCCAGCTCGCGCAGGCTCTCCTCGGCCGCAGCCACCTCCTCCATGACCTTGGAGAAGCGCTCAAAATTGATGTAGGTGTTGTTAGGGGGCATGCTGGAGTGAGACTTGATGGTGTACTCCTTGAGCCGCGTGGTCTTGAGACGGCGCCTCTCTGGCTTCTTGCCATTGTCCTCGTTGCGGACGTTCCTCCTCTTGATCACCTGCAATGGGGCAGAGGAGACCACTAAGCCCTTGGCGGCTGCTGGGCCTGCCACTCCCCATTCCTCCACCTGCTCATCTGAGCAGGTGTTTAAACCATCCCACGAGTCCCTCTCCTACCTTCTGGCCATAGGCCTTTGCAGACTGTTGGCAGCCAGGCCAAGCCAAACCCTCCCCATAACACAGTCCCACTGGTTTCATGCTACAAGCCATTGGGTGGAGGCATGGCTGCTCATTTGCTCCCCTCCACCTCCCTGCACTCCCCAAACACGTTCACCCCTAGCTTCACGGCCAGACAGGGCTCTGCTCCTCCAGATCCTGTTCCCCTAGATGCTGCTGCACCCATTCTTCACTGACCTCTCTGGTCAATGGACATTTGTTTGCTTCTCCATTGCTGAAGCGTGATGCCAGGTCACACCTACTGTGTCCCTCCAGTGCAAAGAGCAGCAATTTCAGAACCAAAGTCAAGCCCCAGATTTACTCAAGGCGCTGTGCATAAGCAGTTCTATTGACCTGGCTAGAAGTTGGGCATTTGGCCCCTCTGGGGAAAGCCAAGGGACAGCCTGCCAGCTGGCATGCATTGTTACCTTAATCCAAGGATGCTCCAGGCTCTGGGCAATCGTCATCCTCTTCCTGAAAGGATACAAGCCTGTTGGTTAGTCTGTCGGAAGCAGGACGGAGGTTCTGGCATCGTTTCACTAGACTTCAGAGGAAACCTGCACCCAGGGAGTGCTGGCATCTTCCTCTTGGGCCCTGGTTTAACGGTCAAGTAAACAGCAGTCTCTTGCTCCTACATATACTGCGCAACTAGTGCTCCCTCTGCCCCTACACACAGGCATTTGCTGCCCAAGGCTGACTGACTTCTTTGTCAAGTGCTAGATTTATAGCTGGTTAGAAGGGAACTGGCTTCCACCTATACAGACCCTGCAACCTCCACATGGTAACAGAAAGGGATTATAAAGCAATGAAGTCATGATGGTCTCACCAAAACTAACTAAACCCACACACATGGAGTGCCTTTGATGAGCAGATATTTTGTTTTTAGGATATTTGAGAGATGCATCTCACTGAAGACAGACAACAAGGAACTGCAGGAGATGAGAGGCAAGAGAGGAGACAGCTTTTAAACTCACTACAACTCTGCCACTCAATGGTATCTGGCAGAGGTGCCAATAGAGGGCAGGAAGGTGGGCAACAGCTGACACCACCACATGGGCCCAACAAGGAGCACAAATGTGGGAGCTGAGTACACAAGAGACTCTCCCCGAGGCTGCCTCATGGGGGGAGCTCCAGCTGCCTGACAGTGCCCAGATCTCATACTTGGGGTCTTTGACGAGGAGGCGTCGGATGAAGTCCTTGGCCAGCTCACTGGTGTTGCTGAAGTACTCCTCGTCGAAGTCATAGTTCACAGCTGATATGTTCGTCAGGGTCTCCTGCTTCGTCTCGCCCAGGAACGGGGAGGCACCGCTGAGGCTGGGGGAGGGAATTCAACTGTTACTGTCCGGAACAAACACCAAGGGCTGCGAATTTGTTCCCGACCCTGAGGAGAGGTACTCGCACGGCCCCGTGCTGATGTCCCCTCACCCTCAGCAAGGGCACAGACATGCCCGAGTCATGCCGCGAGGCAGTGGCAGAGCTGGGAGCAGGCCCCAGCCTGCAGCCCCAGGTCTGCAACCCAGCCCACCACAACTCTGTCCCCTTGCATGCAGCAGACCACGCTCCTAGTGCCTCTGTACTCACAGGATGTAGGTGATGACTCCAATGCTCCTAAGAGGAAGAGAGGGAGGAAACAAGGTCACAGCCCTGCAAGTCATTTCCTAGTTAGGCCTTTTCCGCATGAGCTAGTTAGACTTCCCTGGCACTGCTGCCTTGGTGGCACAGACAGTCCTGCCCCGCAAGCAACTTACCCTGTTGCTTACTCCATGTCAACCCAACTCCATTCATCCTCCAGCACTAAGGATAGAAGTAGGCCTTCCCAACCCCCTTTAGGCAGCCCACTAAAAAGTACAAGCCTCTTCCTCACCCCCAGGCAGGGAAGGGTCCACTGAACCAAGCACCAGTGGATTATTTGGGGCACAGGAGGAGAGTGGAATGAGAGGGACTGTGATCAGAGATCCCCAGATAGCCCCCACTGTTCCCACTGGAGTCTGTAAATGCCACCAGAGACACAAGAGAGCTAGGAAGCAGGGGTAGTCCCCAGGCAGAGAACTTCCTTGCTGAGCTGCCAGCTCCTAGGCTGACTGAGGAGCATCTTGGCTGGCTCAGGAGGTGGCTGATCCACAGGTGACATCCTTGTATGTGCATTTATGTGCATCAACCAAAGACAATTCCCTTCTGTTACTCAGCCCTTCAACCCTGACCTAGACAGGCTGTCCTGTAACAAAGAGGAGGGCTCAGTCTCAGGTGTATTCAGCTTCAGGCCTCTCTAATGAAGGCACCATTTGGGGCTAACTGTGAGGTAACGTGGGCACTTGTCAACAAAGAACCAGGCCCAGGCTCTCAATTTACCTAAGTTCTGATGCGATACATTCGTTGAACACTCACCACATGTCAGCCTCCAGCCCCAGGGGCTCGTAGTTCACTATTTCGGGAGCTTTGGAAGGAGAGAGGATGCACGGTTACGCTGCAGGAAGGCTCCTTGCAAAGCAGGTGCTGTCAGTCCACACCTGACCACCCAGCCCACCCCCGACCGAGCACTGATTCAGCAGCGCAGGAAGACGAGGGTTGTTGCAGAGGTATCGGCATGCTGCCCAGCTCAGGGCTATGCCAACAACATCCCCAGGCTCATGGCCATACAAGACAGAGTGCAGACACCTCTCTCTTTCAGAGCGCGGTGCAGCACACAGAGCTATGCAGTGCCCAGCATGCTAAGCTCCAGGTGGGTTCAGGAAACCAGGATTCTGCTAGTGAACTTGAAGCAAGGGGCCACAGAACAGCCAGGCTGGCTCTCACTGCAGTGGTTTTGTTCCTCTTCCCTTTGCTCCTCTGTCCCCTTCAGCATCTATCTGAAGGAGAAAAACTCACACCTAACTGGGGCCATCACCTACTGCCACCCAGCTCCTGGTTGCCCCATGTCTTTCCCAGGGTCAGAATAAGGTGTCAGAGCCTCACACTCCCCCCAACCCCTCGCACCTACAAACTCCGGAGTGCCAAAGATGTTCTTGAACTCGTTCCCCGCCTCGATCTTGTGGGCGATGCCAAAGTCAATCAGCTTGATGCGGGGGTTGGGCACGTTCTTATCCAGCAGCATGATGTTCTCAGGCTGGAAAGAAGCCAGGACAGCAAGAGGAGAAGGTTGAAGCCATTCATCGCATCTCCCCTTGGCCAGGCTCTCTAAGATTCCCCTGGTTCTAACCTGGAAGCTGTCAGCAGTTCCCAAGCCTCCTTCCCCCTCTCAATCATGTCCACATCATCTGTCCTTTCCAAGTGGCCAGCCTTGTGGGTTCTGCTTTGGGCCTTTAAGTCAGGCTGGGCTCTTCCTGCCATGTGAGGTTTGGGGTACTCTCTGGATAGAGCTGGGTATTTTGCTACTGCTCCACAAAACAGCAGGAGCTCCAGTTTGGTTGCCCAGAACTGCACTGGCCCTGCCATATGGACTGACAAAGCACATCAGGAAGAGGGGAACGCACACAGGAGACATGATGCAAGCAGGAACAATTGGGCTTGGTTATTTCATGCATTTGCCTGCAGCACACTAGCTACTTCCGAGCTGCAGCTCAAACGACGCTCACTTAGATTACACCAGAACTCGTTTGTGCTTTGCTGCCATCGCTGCCCTTGCTTTGTCCTAACAGCTTGATGGTGCTGCTTCTGCCCATGCCCTGCTATGCCAGGCCCTGGGTCCTGCCTCTGGGTTTGGGGATTTCTAGCTGTACTCATAGGCATCTACCCCTCTGATCACCTGGGTCAAATTCTGAACTCAGATCTAAGCGGTAGCACTGGAGCCAGTGTGTACAAGAGCAGCCTTTGACCTGGACATTTGTCCCCTCTTCCCAGGCTTCAGACCACAAGGAGGGGAAGGAACCTGCTTTTGCATCTCAGTGGTAGAGCACCCCACATTTCCCGCTGCCCACAGCAACACGCTGTCTCACCTTGAGGTCAAAGTGGGCAATGCGCTTGGAGTGCAGGTAGTGGACCCCATCCAGGATCTGCTTGAGAAACTGTGTGGCCTCCTCCTCGGTGAGGGACTCCTTCTCGGCCAGGAAGTCGAAGAGCTCGCCACCCGAGACCAGCTCCAGGATCAGCACCACATCCGTCTTGTTCTCAAAGATGTCATGCAGCGTGATGATGTTGGGGTGCTGGATCTCCCGCAGGATGTCCACCTCCCGCTCGATCTCCTCCCGGCTCACGCCCCGCCGGCTGGACGATAGGCGCCGCTTCTTGATGAACTTGGCTGCGTACTCCAGATTCGTTTTCTTCTCCCGGCACTTGCGCACGATGGCAAACTGGCCGCTGCACGGGGAAAGGAGATGGTGGTAAATGAGACCGCTCGTTGAACTGTGCGTGCTGGCACCTGCGTGGCAGCATTGGGGACCGCAGTGGGCCATGTACAAGCCTTCTGCTTGTTCACGTCCTTACAGGGGGTACTGCAAGGCCTTGGTACCCTGCAGGGAACCACAGTGCCTCCATGCACTTCCACTTGAACAAGTGCCAAGCGTCTCCCTTCCCTGTGCTCCACTTCAAATGTGAGCAGTATCTGGGGCACCAGAGACTCTTCAGCAGAGCAGAGAAGGGAGAAGAAACGCAGAATCCCCTTCTTAGAGAACAGACACGGAGTACGTTCAGTGGGTGAATGGGCTTGGGAGCTCCCACAGCAAGATGGGCCTGGAGTCCAATAAATGCCCGGGGGGGATACAGCAAGGACAAGAAGGCACTTAAACAAATCCGCAAGACCCCTACATCCTGCAGTCGTGCTTGGGACGAAGGAAGAAAATTCCTTCCTGGCTCTGCCGGATTCGTTAGCTTCTTGGAACAGGACGCTGGCAGTATCCTCCAGCATGTGATAGGGGGCTATCCTTTGTTCTGCCTCGAAACATATGAATCACCCACGTAGCAGGAAGTACATCATTGTACTGATGCAGCTACAACCCTCAGCTATGAGAGTGGCAACAAATGACCGACACAACCGCAGTTGCTGGGCTGGTGGGGAGCCAGGCGGAGGGACGGAGCCTATGATCCATGGCGGGGTCAGACAGGAATAAAAATGGTCCCTTCTTATATTAAAGCTTTAGAGACCCGTGGATCAAGAGAGCTCCTGAAAAAGCCCCAAAATAACCTCGGCTGCTGCCAGAGTCCCAACAGATGTGGCGTTCACCAGGACGAGTGATTTGAGTGTGTGCCTGTGCACCAAACCCAGGCTATGATGCTACAGAGCAATTCCCATGTGCCAGTGCTTTAAAGATGCCCGGTAAGGACACACACTCCACTCCTACTGCAGAGGGTCAGAGTCGCCCCCATCGTACCAGTGCGGGGGGGCCTGCAAAGCTCTGGGGGGTCAAAGTCCCTGAGACACAGGGGACAGCAGCAGGGGAAGAAATCAGAGTCCAGGACTCCTGCCCCAGGCCCCTTGTTTAAACCAAGTCTCACTCCCCAGCCTCATACGTTGCTTCCGCTCTCAATTCCCACCCTGCAGGCTTGCTGAAGGCAAGAGCCGAGGGAGGGAAGGCAGCTCTAGAGTCCCAAGAGCTCCACGTCTTCGAAGACACTCCCTCCATCAAGGAGGATCCAAGTGACCCCTCCCCACACCATCCTCATTTTGCCTGGGAATCTGCAAGGATTGGTTATTTACATTTTTAAGCAGTGACATCACGGCACGTTTCATTTGGCAGGCACCTGCCTGGCCCAAGCTTTCCATATAAGGCTCCTGTTTCAATAGGAAACAGCCCGAGCTGATCAAATGCTAAAGGCTTCCCAAAACCAACAGCCTCCTAATTCCACCTCCCACCAGCAAAATCCAGCGGCCTGGCTGGACTAGCATGGGAAAGAAGGGGAAAAAATCATGGAGCTGTTAAGTGCTAAGTCTCAAATGGATATCTTGGAGGAAGGGCAGGAATAAGGAGGTCACCTTGTCCTCATCTCACCCGGCCTGGGCAGTGATGCAATGAAATATTTACAAGCCGTGGGAGCGATTACCGCAGCGCAGTAAGTGCCCGGGGTGCCTGCCACAGCAAGAGGCACCCAAGACCCTCAATTTAAGATGCTCACTCCCCTCTAAAAATACCAGACAGCCCCAAAGCATGGAGGAAAGTCCAACCATCTGCCTCCTTTCAAACAGCTTGCGCCTCCCACACCTTCTCTTCATTATCACAGGCAACAAGCCGCCAGCTGCCTGAGAGAAAGAGAGAGAGAGGCAGACAGAGTAATTGGTACTGCTCCCTGATCAGGCGGAAGGGGCGGTGAAACTAGGAACCACTTCCTCAGAGGGCCCAGGGCTCGGGCACCCCACTAGCCAGGCTGGAGAACAGAAGGCCTCAGCCTGCTGCCCAGCCACGTTGAACCCCTGGGGTAGCAGCAGCCTGCTCCAGGGGACGCTGGCAAGAGGATGCACCGAGGTCTAGGGATCAGGGTTTTGCCCTCTGGAAGAGCTGGGCTCTTACCGCCAAAGCATGGTCTGGGCAACAGAACAGAAGCCAGTCGGACACACCGCCACCCACCTCCCACAACCGGTCCTTTGCTATGCCAAGGCCGTGATCCTTGCCTGCCTCTTTGTGGGGGCAATGGAAGGGCTGCTCTTAGGCAGATCCACCTCACTGCCCCACCCGGTAAGGACACTGCCCCATCCTGGAGAGCTCCAAAGCCACATCCCAATACCTAATGCTCCTTTGCTTTGCTAGCTAGCAGCAAAGCGGACTACGGACAGTCCAGACACCATGAGACCCTACCTAAGCAAAGGCCACTACAGCCACGAGCAACAGGAGTTTGTTGCTCAAACCTCACCCTGGCCTTGCAGCCCAGTTGCACATCTGGTTAGGCTGCTCTGCTCTGGCTACCGGGCACCACCTTCTTCTCTAGGTCAGGACGGGGCTGGAGACTTCTTAAAGGGAACCCCCTGACTCCCCAACCTTAAATGTGGGTCAGTAGTTTAGTTCTGTGAGAAAGCTGTTGTGAAAAACCAAAAAAGGCTAAGCTCATTAGAAACGCCTGCAATGACGGATTAGCCTGAAGTTGCAGTACAGCTGCTTTCTGCCAAAGCCGATCTTCCCCTGCACAGGCCGGGGCCCTCAGGCTGCAAGGTCCACAGGGGAACACAAGGCACTCAGGACCAAGACTCTGCCCTCCTGCGGGCTGCTCGGCACGTGGTACAAAGACCCTCGCTGACCTCCGCATGCTGCTGCAGCACACGGCAACTCCACGACTCAGCCTGGCAAGCCGGGGAGCGCTCCCTTGCAAGCACTGCATCGCTGCATCCGAGATAGTGCAGATCCTGGCTCCGAGATGATGCAGCACATAACAGGACAGCGTTGCGGGGAGGCCTGGCTTCTTTCAAACGAGGAAAATGATTCATCGCAGAATCTGCTGTCCCCAAACACGCCAAGTGCCTGAGACACAAAGCCGCAAGCCTCTCGGGACCAGAGAAAACCAACTCCAAAGAGGGAAAGGACTGGAGCTACGCTGCAATAGGAGACGGGCGCCAACATCAGGCTCTCGCCGACCCTGGCACCTAAAAGGGCAGCGAGCATCACAACCCGCCCCTGCGCACAGGCAAGGGATCATTCGTGTCACTGCCACAACGCAGCCGGCTCCGGAGCAAGTCACTGCAGCGTGACAGCAGCGCTGCACCGCGACGGGACGCGGCGCCGGGCGGGCAGCAGCACCCGGGACTGACCGCGCGGCGCGGGAACGGGGCTGCCAGCCCTCGCATCCCCCTGGGGAAGGCAAGTGGCAGGAGACGGCCGTGCTGCAGCCACCGGCCCGCTCCCCAGGCTTTTCTTCGCAGGGCCCAGAGCAGTCGTTTCTCCGCTCCTTGACGCCCGCCCCCAGTCGTCCTTCACCCCACGGGCACGCGAGGTCCCCGACGTCTAGGAGACCACCGGCTCCTCCTCCGCGCTCAGCAAAGCAGCGCCGCTCTCCTGTTGCCGGGGGCTTCAACACAGCCGGGCCCTCTTGGGAAGCTCCGGGTCCTGGCGCGCCCCTGCAAGGATCTCAAGGCCCCCGGGCTGGGGTCCAGGGGTCCTGGGGACCCGGCACCTCCTCTGCCCGGCGCCCCCCGGCCCCGGGGACGCAGCACCCGCGGGCCGCGCTCACCTGCCCAGCTCCTCGCCCATGTCATAGTGCAGCTCCACGTCCTCCTGCCGGAAGGTGGACATGGCCGGGCCGCGCCGGGCCGGGGCTCCGGAAGCTCCACTTCCGCTCCGCAGCGCTGCGCCCCGCGCGCCGGCCGGGACCAGAGCTCGGCCCCGCCCCCCCGCGAGCCCCGCCCCCGCCGCATTCCGACACTCGCCGGCCCCGCCCTCCACCCCGCGACTGACGTCACCGGCCTCCTCCCAAAGTGGTTTCCGCGGTCCTAGTGCCCCCCTCCACGGGTTGACAATGTGCAAAGTGTCCCATCGTGGTGCAAGCAGCTCGCCCACTGCTGCTTGTGCAACGCTGGTGAGACCCAGCCACGCCGAGTGCATCAGAAGACTGATTTGCAGGTTTCAGGGCCTCCTATGTCCTTTTGAGTTGCAAGCTCCCACGCTCCCTCCTGTGCCCAGGGCTGCCCTTGGCCTGGTCTTCATGCCGACGGAGGCCCCAGGACAGGGACCCGTGCCCCACTTGGGAGCAGCCAGGAATTTAACCCCAGGGTCAGAGGGCTGCAGGCGAGGGTGGGATTGCCTAATTTAAGCAATGCGAGCAAGATATTTGCAATGCTTCTGTTGCAACGCTACGTCCACCCACATACTACATCACTTTCTATCCTGGAGGACGCCTAGCAATTAAACGAGGGCCACGCATCGCTCTGGTTATTGAATGCCACCAACAAAAAAATCCCACTTCGAATGCCAGCCTCCCACAGAGGTGGCCGCCGGCTGCCCTGGTTCCCCTGCTTCACCCGTGGTCTGCGTGGATGGTATCGGAGACAGAGCTCGGGAGATGGTTTGGACAGGGATGGCCCTGCCTCGGGCAGGGGTTGGATAGAGCATGGGATAGAGCCCATGGGTCACAAGGCAAAAGTAGGTTGCAAGAATATATGAAAGAGTGGGGAACAGACTTTAAAAAAGGATTAATGCTATTAAAAAGTGGATTCTCCTTTTTAAAAGAAGAAAAAACACGGGAAACCGGGGCTTTTCCCTTGCAGGCTGGCAGACCTCCAGCCTCCGAGGGGCTGCCGTGTCGCACCTGCCCACCCCAGAGGGCTGGGGCAGCGGGGGTGGAGTGAGGGGCACTGGTTTGGGACTGGCCAACAACGTTTACAACTGGGTCCTGGTACGAAAGAGGTTGAGATGACCTCTGGAGGTCTCCTCCAGCCGCGCTACTCCTATGAGTCTATGAAAGGGTCCACAAACAAAACACCAATATCATCTGCACAACCTGCCATTGCTGCTCCAGCGACAGCAGCGCTTGAGCAGAACAGCATTTATCCAACTACCAAAAGCCTTAATCCCCTGCACTATCTGAGCCAAGCCTGAGTCACCAAAGCAGCCATTTTCCTGAAAATGACTCCCTTTTCTTTCTCAGAAGTGACAGGCTGGCTTCCTTACAAGGCACTTGCCTAATTTAAGCAATCCTATCAAGATATTTGCAATACTTCTGCTGCAATGCCACCCATAGCTACATCCACCCACTCGGTAAATTGTTTTCTATGCTGGAGAACACAAAGCAATTGAATCACATCTACGCAGCTCTCTGGTTACTGAACAAGATCAACAACAAAAAATCCCACTTTGAATTCCATCCTTCCCCCTCAGATTTCACAAAGGGGAACTCAAGGGCTTCGGTGGAAGCCAGATATTTCAAATGCTTAACACTAGCCAGTAGCCTTCACATTGCACTTCCTTTCTAGCAAGATCAGAATGAGCAGCAGAGGGCATCGCTAGTCTGAGCTGGTAGTACGCTTCCTCATTTCTCTCACATTTAAGTGATCTCAGCCTCAGTCAGTGGGCATGAATCTGTAACGCAGTTTGAGAGATCTTGCACCTGAGGCCCTAATCTGCTTGTGCTCCTGTCCTCACTCCCAAGAGCTTACATGTGGTTGCAACCCAACTGGACAAGTGAGTCCAAGTTAAAAATGCATTTACGAATGGGCTCATCACTGCCACCTAGCGTGCGAGTTCCATCGTTATGGAGGATGACATAGGTAGAGGTGGTAGCCTGCCTCCCCTTTGATTTAGGTCAATGCAAGGCCTTTGCTCCAGGAAGATTAGCTCACTTTACAGCATATATTTAGATACAAGTTCACATATCAGAGGACTAGAGCACTGTAGGGCAGGACTCAGTAACTGGAAGTGGTGGTAGAGAGAGCCCCTGGCCTGCTCATGGCACATTGGGAATGCAAGTCTTGACCACACTTGAGTCTCAGCCCATCTTACTACCACTGCAGCTGCTCTAGCACAAGAATTAGTTAGAGCCCACTTTATACAAACTCAGAAATCCAGTTTAGTGTCTAGCTTTAAAGTTGACCTTGTTAGACTGAGGACACTAGCTACAGTAAGCCAGCCTTGCATTGAAGCACAGTAGGAATATTTGCTGTTTTAGTCCCATAATTGCAAGGTCATTCCTAAATACGCTTTTCTAAAGAGAGAACCAGCCTCAATCCCACAGCTAGGCAGTTTCTAGCATAACCCATGGCAGATTTCTCTACCAAAAAAGTGTGCCTGCAGAGGCTAATCTGACCTGTCCTGGATCCTCCCTTCAACCTCTCAGTTGACATCTCTAAACCAAGAGAGAACAGGCCCAACTCATACCACTCACTCTCTGGAGCTGTTACCAGTGAAGACAAGCAGGCAGAATCAAATCTAAGTTCAGCAACTTTAAAGCTACTGAAATGATACTGAGAGTCCATGCAAATATTCATCACCATATCAAATTTATTATTCCAGTGGCACTAAATACATTTGATGTTCATGATGACAATCAATCACACTGCACAAGAGCTTCCTGCCTTCTAGTTTCTGCCCAACTAGAAATTCCCTTCCACATCCCCCTCCCCTGAACAAACCCACTACAGGCCATTAACCCAAGCAAACCCTCTTAATGCACTTGTCCCGCTTGGCTTGCAAGCTGTTGGGCATTGAGTGATCCCCTCGGAGAGGTTAGAGCCAAGTGCTTCCCCTCCCCCCCACCATACCCCCTTGCTTTTTGCCAAATAACCCCTGCAGGAAAGAAAGCAGAGCTTCTTCCTTCATTGCGTCAAATAAATATGGAACCAGGCAACTCTTGTTGCATCAAGTGGAAATGTTTTAAGTTACAATGGCACCAAGTGGGACCCCAATGCATCATGTTCAACACAGAAACCTATAAGGCTGAATATCAATGAGTTTTTTTCCCCTTTGAAAGTCTCAAATTGCTATGAAACCGATTAGGTGTAATGCAAAAAGATGGTCACTGCAGTCTACCATTTGCCTGCTGCATTGGTGTTACACTAGTTTATTCAGAGTCCGACAATAGTGACTTTGATCTGATGTTGGTGGGGGGGGGTCTTTTACAATTTGTCCAGGAAGTTGTCCAGTGCTGGGATGCCTTCTTTCAGCCCTTTGCGTTTGCGGGTCTCGGCCACAACTTGGCAGGGACGGCTGGTGCTGTCGAACGGGTCCCCAGGCAGGATCTGCCAATGGTCGAACACACACTGGGGGAAAGCCTGACCACCTGTGTTGGATCTCAAGTCAGCTGTGAAACCTATGGAGGAAAAAGGATGGGTAGGTGTTTAGACAACGGCATTCAGAGTCCTGGGATGGAATAGGATGGCTAGTTTTACTCGGGCTTTTATCCCTCAAGGACACCCTGTGGAGGAACAGAGCTCCAGCAGCCCAAGCTCGCTTACCAAAAGACTCGTTGACTGGCAGGTAAGCCTTGACAACAAACATGGGAGTACCAGCCACCTGGGACTCTTCAAAGACATGGCCACGCTTCCTGTTCAGGACACCATAGATGCCACCAACTACTTGCTCTGGGCACTGGAATAGCAAGAAAAAGACATGGATTACAGAACTGCCAGTTCCTGCTTTCGTTTCTCAATACCTTTGAACTTCAGTTATGGAGGAGGCAGGCTTAAGCCAAGCAGCATCCACATACCTGGATTTCTACGAGATAGATGGGCTCCATGAGTCTTGGCTGTGCAGTAAGCACGCAGGCATAGAGGCACCTCCTGGCAGTAGGGATTATCTGCCCACCACCACGGTGGATGGCATCAGCGTGAAGGGTCACATCGTGCACATCAAAGCGAACTCCACGCATGTTCTCCTCACACAGAGCTCCCTGGAAGAACAGAGCAGAAGTATCAGTAAGCAGCTCAAAGTTATTCCTCTCTGTAGCTCCCAACCCATATGCCATCACAGGCAAGCAGGTCCTAGAGGAAGACACCTCTAGACAAGCCCAGTACTTCCAAGTTCTTTAACCGGGCTGCGCTACGCTATGGAAGCTGACAATCATCACTAATTGTTGAAAGTCACCCATGACTTGGAGAGAGAGAATCATGTTCTGGCCAGGCACTCAGCAAGCATTACTTCCAGACCAAGACAGGATAAAAGTGTATTAGTGTGGGCCTGCATACCAACATCCTCACAGATTAAAAAAAAAAAAAGAAGGCAAATTTTAGCAGGTGCTAGTTGTCATTCAATGGCACTGCAATCCAAGTAGAATCTGCACTAGCACACAGCCAACTTCTACCTTGGACTTGTGGGACAGCAACTGGCACTTGCATATATTGCTCTTACCTCTTTAGTTGCCCACTGGAAGCCAGCCACAACGCTGTCCTTGATTTCGTTCAGGTACTGCACTCCCTTGGTGATGTCGGTCAGGATGTTGGGGCCAGTGCCATCAGGACCAAAGCACCAGATTTTACGGGCTTCACTAACATCCCACTCATACTTCTCAGCTAAGTAGCGAGCACGCTGCTTCAACTCCTGGCGGGCAGCGACATCACCTTTGTCAATGTCCTCAGCCAAACCGTCTGGGAAGGGGCGGGCCTTCATGTACAGCCTGTTGTGTTTGTTGGGGGACTTGGAAAGGCACATCACGTTGGATTCCTCACTGACTGTCTCACGGTAAGACACCACAGGGTCAGATTTCTGCAGAAGAATCAGATAGACAGTGCATCTCCAGGGGTCTTAAGTCAGTAGTCTCATTGTGGCTATTATACTTTCAAGTGCTCAAGATCCAGTCAAAGGTTTGCTTGCCACTTTCACTAAAATCAAGCCTGGTAATGACCAATATTTTACTGGCTAAAGCTTTAACCGCCATCGTTTTTCTAGAGGGTCAGGTTTCACACCACCCACTTCGGAACGATGCCCAGAAATCTCCCATTTTACCAAGCCACATGAAGGCAGGGTTAAGATGTCAGTGGTGAACTAGAGCTAGTCAGGCCTGTACTCAAATCAACTTGCCCTGTAGCCAGGGTGTAGAGGAGCTGTAGTATTCTGCATACAGCTGCCATTTCCTGGATTTTGCTTGTGTGCCAAGCTATTGTGAAGAGAGCTACACAGGCAGGCAGCCCCCTATGGTTTCCATCAATCCAGAAGCTTACAGGATGAATAGATCTGCAACCACTTCATTCAATAAATTCAGTTCTTCCAGGCTTTTAGAGGAAGACAGAATGCAGAAATTTACCTTAATTGGAATGCATGCGTGGTCCTCTTCTAGATCCTTCAGGCAGATCTCCAAATGCAGCTCCCCTGCACCAGCTATGATGTGCTCGCCAGACTCCTCAATGATGCACTGAAAGCAAAAAGCAATCAATTATACAGATGGAAGAGCATCCTACTAGAATACCACCCCCAGCCTCTGCACCACCCACTTGTATTTCAGATATTGCTAGCTGAAAGATCACAGGCAGCAAACTGTCCTTTAAAACTAATCCAACTGCAAGAAGCAGCTGGCTAGTGAGGCATGTCAGCATTTTATTTGCCAAGTTAATAGCATTTAGTTTATGACCAGCAAGCTCCAAGATGCCAGTAAAGTGCCATGGGGGACCTTGGGCATGCAGCATCATGAGGAGAGGAGTCACCATAGCATATGCTAAAAGGAGTTGCACCTGGGTATAAGTCTCAGCTTTATCTCCATGAATCCTTCCACACCTCTACAGGCTACAAACAGATTGCAGCTGTGTTCAACTTCATTCTGGCAGACTTGCACTGGAAGGATGGCAGTTTCCCCTCAACACTACATGCAGATGACTCCCAACCCCTGCCGTTTCCATAATATGCTGCAAGTTTTGGCTCTCACTTCTTCTATAGCCAGTTATCATGCCTCCAGGCCCAAGGAGAGCACATTGCTCCTTTTTTAGGACAGGGAGTTGGGAGAAACACTCAGGTGGCCACTTGAGCTCTGCCTGGCAACTGGTATTTCAAGGGATGTTTCAGACACTTACTTGCACCATAGGGTCAGACTTGGCCAAACGTTTCAGCCCTTCCACTAGCTTGGGCAGGTCAGCTGGGTTCTTTGCTTCAACAGCCACACGCACCACAGGACTGACACTGAACTTCATCACTCTCATGTTGTGAGCATGTTCAAAGGTGGTGATTGTTCCAGTCTTCACCAGGAACTGGTCAACGCCGACCAGACCAACAATATTACCACAAGGCACATCCTCAATGGGTTCAACGTAGCGGCCCATCATCAGAATGGTCCTAGGTTAAAAGCAGCAGCAAGTAATGCCATGGGGAGTTTTTTGTTTTTTTTTTAAATGGGAGCTCTACTATGGAATGGGGAGATGTGGATCCAGCTTAGCAGTGATGAAGCTATAAACTAAAGTACCTGGGCTTGTCTAGACAAGTTGAGAGGTGGGCAGATGGTTGAATGTTGCATTTCATTCTATCCCAGGTACTGAAAGGCACCTCCCAATGCTAGAACTGCAGGAGTGAGCATTTCACCTTTTAGCACAGTAGTGTTATAATAGTTCTATAGTTGGTTTTGAAAAAACACAAGCCATGCACACCAGCTGTGCCCGAGTCTGGCCAGTACTGACCTTTGGATTGGCTTCAAGTACAGGTCTTCCTTCTTGCCAGGTGTATAGTTTGGTCCCATGATTCTGACTTTCAAGCCAGTAGAGACGAGACCAGAGAAGACACGCCCAAAAGCATAGAAACGGCCCTTGTCAGTGGTTGGCACCATTTTAGAGATGTACATCATCAAGGGGCCTTTGGGGTCACAGTTCTTAATACCTGGGAAAAGAGAGGCAGACATTAGTGCTAAACTGTTTGCCAAAGCAAAAGAGCACTAAAAACACTAGGATGAACAATCGGGTCCTGTATTCTGAGACATTGGCACTACACAGGCTAATCTCCACATTGTTGGTTAGCCTAACTGGCAAGGAAGAGAGGAACTGTGCATCAAGCAAGTCGCACATTAAATCAAGGCTGAGGTTATCTAGATGGTAACCACCCTGTCTGCTCAGGCTAATCCAAGCACTCAGGAGCAAGAACTACTAAACAAACTTATCTGATCCACGCTGGCAATGCTGCAGATGTAGGAATCTACAGCTTTAGTCCTCCTGTATTGCCACAACACAAGTGGCTCAAGGTTAGAGAGCAGGGGTGGCCAAGCAGTGGCACAGGTGCCACACCTGGGAGGCACATAGCAGGTTGAGGAGAGGACAGGCAGCACAGGGGCAGATACAGCAGGGAGCAAAATAGTGCAGCAGATCAGGTAAGGGAAAGGGAACGGGAGTGGCACTTGGAGGATGCCAGGCCAGTAGGCGGCACATCTGCCAGAATGGTTGGGACCCACTGTTGTAGATCTCCAACACATTTGAGCAACAAGTTGTGTAGTTCATCATACCCATGGCAGCCTCGTCATCAGGGGGTCCCTCGTATAGCAGCTCGCAGCGGTATTTCTGAGCTGTAACAGGGGATGGGAGGTGAATGGTGATCATCTGCAGCAGAGCATCTCCGGCAGGTAGCCAGCGCCTCATCACAGCCTGATGAAAAAGTTCAAAGCCCCAGTTAGTCCATGTATACTCCCCTCACCCCTATAATAGCTTCTCATGCAAGTTTAAGCAGTCCTTCCATGCTGGAGTATTGTCAGAGTCTAATAAGATTAGATGAACAGAATGTTATGACCAAGCTAACTGCCAGGCCCTGTTTGAGGACTCAGATCAGTTCTTACCTTCAGCAGGGGTTTGCCCTCCTTGTCCTTATCCTCACTATCCAGCTTGATGTCTAGTTTCTCAATCAATTTAGCTGTCTCCTCCTTCTTGAAGTTCATGATTGCATCGAAAACCTAAAGCAAGAGAGTTTAAAGTTAGGAAGGAATGCATCAAGTAACCCAGTCTACAGACAAAGCAGCTCAAGGCCGCTTTCAGGAAAGGCAGGAAGTGGCAACTGAACTGCATTCATACCAGCACTGGTATCCATCAGTTACAAGGGAATTTAAAAATCAGACAGATCCACTTCTGGGAAGGAAGAACTCGCAGCTTCTGCTGCTGCACAGAGCAGCTAAGCTTGTGTCAGATATGCAATTTCTTCAAACTAACAAGTCAGGTCAAAGTGAAGAAATTTTTCATCATCATGCACACACCTGCCGTCTCTGGAGAACAGAGGTACAGTGCACCCCCACTGCTATGGAAGGCTGGGCCCAAAGGTAGGTACCTTGAAGATGGGGTCTAGGATCAGCTGGCAGAAAGTTCTGGGCAGTTTCTTTCCATCAGGGCTGGTGGCAGATTTGCTGAACTTGCCAGAAGCAGGATCAAAATATCTAGGAAAAAGAGAAAGGTCAAACCAAAAGGTTAGCGTGGTGCACATTTGCCTACCAGCATTGCAGAGTCTGCTTGTCTCAGGATTAAAGTTCACCAAGACAAGGTCCTGCTCAGAGAAAGATGCCCAGTCTTCTAATATGGAGGATGCATTTCTATAAAATCGGTCACTTGCTTGCAGGAGAGTCTGACAGATCTGACTATACCCACCATATCCAACCTCTAACATGGGTATGCTTGGAAGCCATTCACAGCACCAAGAGCCCACATGAGAATGTCCTACACCACCCTGTCACCATCAACAGTAGCACCCAAAGGCATGAAATTTAATACTTCATTATTCCCAGCCCACAGGTTCAAGCCTCGCTCCTCTGAAGAACAGAGGAGGCTGGTGTGCATTATGGAGTCAGCGTCCCAAAGAAAAAAGTTTCAAGCTGTAGTCATATTTCTCTTGCTTAAATAGTTCAAGATTGAAGAGAAGTAAGCTTGAATCACCTCAAAAGCACTACCAAGACCAGGACCCAAGGTCACTCACCTGTCTCCCCACAGCTTCTTCATCATATCCTCTACTTTCTTGGCACGGTCAGCAGGATTCAATTGAGCATCACCCTTTGCAGCAAACTTGGCAACATACATCTCAGCAAACTGTTTCAAGGTGAAAGCCCACCCATGCAGGCCAGAACCAAAGCCAACAGTACCTAGCACTGGATCAATCTGGAAGACAAGGTCAGAAAACATTGAGGAACTGACAGAATTTGAACACAAGTCATGCATATGCCAAGGGTGTCTCAACTATGAGAAATCTGATGTTAAACCTCAACTGCTACAGCATGGCAAGCAAGGAGACTTCATCTGTCTGGACATAAGACTTCTGTAAGTGTAGTTTTTCAGAGCTAGAGGACATGTCAGCCCCTGCAGTTTTGGATTCCAAGCAACTCAATTTCAGTTGTAAAAGAAAAACCCAAGATCAAACCTCAGGGACATTAATTATACAGACTTGCCAAATACGAGTGCAGAGACAGACTTTGCTACCTGAAAAGCTAGCAGGTACCAGGTCTGATGACCTGCCATCAAGTGGGATTTGAGGCCCAGATTAGGAAGTGGTTCTGGCAGCCCAGAAGACCAGCTCCTACATGAATGGCTGCTGGTTTTCCAATTCATGGAAATGATTCTTGCTGTACTAAAACCATGTTATTGATCTCAAGTCACTCTTCAAGGTCTGTTCTAGATGCCTGAACTGTAAATAAAATTTTCCTACAGGAATAGAAAGGGATCAGAAATACAGTATTTAAATCAAACTGACACATTTGCTTCAGAAGCATGTTAAGCCAATTCATCCATCTCTGCAGGCCACGTGTGGTGTAGGACCAGTCCACAGGCTGGATCAGGGCCATGGACCCCCTTTCCCTACGTCTGTCCCCACACACACCTAATCTGACCATCACTCCAGTCAGTCTGGAACCTGCACTGTGCACAGCATGGATCTGACATGGATGCCACAGGCAGTAGTCTGGCTGGAGTGGCTGCCACACTGCGCAAAGTTGCCACCCTGGCAGCTTTGGAACTGGGCAACACACAGACCAGACTGGCTGGAGTGGGCATACGTGGTACCCGCTCTAGGACAAGTTAAAAACAGCCAACATGGAGATGTTGTAGCAATGTCTACTTTAAACTGAAGTTCTCCATGTTAAAAGACTTCCGAACAGATACCGCTCCTCCCTTCCAAGAGGAGGAAGCACTGCTAATTGGCTCTTATTAAGACCCGAGGGTAACTTTTGGATAGAGCTCATTCCAAATATAGGCCTCAAGGCTGGCTCCTTACCATGATGTTTCCCATGGGGCCACTTTCTCCTTCTCCGTACGTGGAGATGATGACGTTGACGTTCTCCACAATACGCTGGAATGTCTGGTACAGTTCCTCTGGGTCCAACTGCAGCTCCAGCAAAGCTCGGTCCATCTTGTTCATCATCAGGACAGGCTTGATCCTCTCAGCAATGGCCTGACGCAGTACAGTCTCTGTTTGTACGCACACACCTGGGAGAGAGGACGACTCTAGGTGACTCCTGCTGCAGGGCTAACATGCAAGCCACTATACGATCACCAAGACTGGTAGTGTTAAGTCTTACCAGAGACACAGTCTACTACAACCAGAGCACCATCGGTGACACGGAGAGCGGCAGTAACCTCCGAAGAGAAGTCCACATGCCCAGGAGAGTCAATCAAGTTAATCAGGAAACCAGAACCATCTTTGCTCTGCTTGATGAAGGCCAAGTCATTCTCAGACAGCTCATAAAAGAGGGAGATCGCTCTGAAAAAAATAAATAAGTAAATAAAAATAAAGAGGGCAGCAAGATTAGAAAGATCATCTTTACATGAGCTATCTATTCTCAGTCTAGGAGAGGGTAATGCCAGTAGAAGCACCTACTTATCTTCCCAGGGGCAGAAAAAGGTGCTCAGAGTTTTAATAGACATTGTTGCTGGCAGAGACTTTCAGCTGCCTCAGCTGGATACGCTCAAAAATGAGCAACTGACTATCAAAAGAGCTGCATTAATCCACTATTTCTGGCGATTCCAATTAACACTGTCATAAGACTGCAACTCATATTTACATGGGAAGTATTTCATTTATTGTTGGCAACACTTAAGTTTCATCATGGACAAAGTCAGTATTTGTATCTTAACAGCTGTAAAAGTACACTCCCAGTACTCTGAATGACAAGGAAATAAACCTCTGAAGCTACAGAACAGTTTGGCTTTGTAGTTTCTTCTTCCAATCTCACATCAGAAACAAGACTAGAACTCCGAGGTCCCTGGGTTTTGGTCCTGAAGTGAAACCATCGCAGATATGCATCCAAACATCAGGATGCTCGAAGGAAAGCAACTTACGTGGATTTGATAGTGATGCACCTTTCCTGCTCATCTTTTCTCGTGTCAGTGAAGCGGGTCTCACCAGCACGGGCGGAGGCAATGATACCAGCTTTGCATACCAGAGAGTCAGTCAAGGTGGATTTGCCGTGATCTACGTGGGCGATCACAGACATGTTTCTGATGTTGGCCTTTTTGTCCATGATGGCCCGGATCTGGTCTACTGTGAAGTTCACCTAAGAAAACACAGCACACGATAACAGATTTAGTTTTTCCAGTAACTCCAACCAGCCCTGCCAATACGTAGCAGGGCCAAGCCGAGTCCTGCTGACATCCATTCCAGCTGCATAGCAGACATTACTACAGCAGAAAGCCTACAACAATAGAAACCTCGCTCTCTCTCAGCACCTTAACAGGGCTTCCACAAGAATGCTCCCAAGGGTGTTTTAAATATCTAAATGGAGGGGAGCTAGTTGTTTTCCTTCAAGAAAAGCCTACATGCAAGCACAGCAGCTTCTTACGGCCATGAAACGACCCCGTCATTTCACCCCATCCCCGTTAGACACCCTCCATCCCCACCGAGGGGCCAAGTGCTCCCCCAGGACACCTGCCATGTCAGCTCCCTCGGATTTTCCCCACAGAGGCAACCAAGTTGTGCCGCTACTGCAGAGTTACATAAGACTGCCGCCTCACTGCAGGAAAAATAGACATCCCCCTCCCCCACGCTGCAGTACCTCCTCTGACCAGAGAGGAGGGCGGCTAAGACACATCCTGGCCTCCCCCCACCCTGCCACATCATTCCTCCAGCAGAAAGAAAAGTCCCAAGCGCCTGGATCAGGGGATGGGGGGCAACTCCCCAGCCCCGCAGCCAGCGCCCAGGTGGGGAGGGGCGGCAGCAGCAGACCCCTGCGCCTGGAAGAGGGGAGTCAAAGCCATGAAGCCGTTCCATGCAGCCAGGCCAGGAGCGCCCCGACCTTCCCCAGCGCCCTGCTCAGGGGGCGCAGGTGTACACCGCGGTGGGCAGAGAGGCCTTTACCCCCCACACACACACCTACCCCCCCCACACCCTACACCTGCCCCCCCACACACCCTACACCTGCCCCCTCGCCCCCTCTTCCGGCCCCCCCATACCCTACACCTGCCCCTCCACTCCCCTACACCTGACCCTCCCCCCGCCCTGCCCGCAGGCCGCTCCCCCCGCCGCTGCGAGCCCGGGCGCGGCCATATCCCCCGGGCCGGGCGGCTCAGAGCCCTCCGGCTCCCCCCAGCCCCCGCGGGGGCGCGGACGCCTCACCATGGCGGCGGATGGCGGCGGATTCCCCGAGGTCGAAGGAAAGGAGGGGACCGGTAATGGCGGCAGCTGCGGCCCTGTCTCGCTGGTGGGGACAGAGCGGGCGGAAGAGGACGCTGACGTCAACCGCGCGCCTCTTATAGGCCGGAGCCGGCCCGGGGGGCGGGGAAAGTGGGCAGCCGGGAGGGCGGAGAGCGCATGCGTGAGAGGGCGCTCTTGCCTCTGCCTCGGGGGAGCTCTATGATCCGGAAGGGTTGGTCCCGGCACGGTGGGACCATGCGGTCGCTCCAGGCGGAGCGCTGTAGCTGGCGGCCCGGGGCAGCCCGGCTTCAAGCCTGAGCTTGCAGCTGGTAGGCGAGTAAGGAAAGTAGGAGAAACCCTGAGTCTGCGCTGAGTAGTTTATAAGTCCTGCCGGCGGCAGCCTGGTTCTCTGTTGGAAACCGGTGTGATCCTGAACAGACACGACTCGAGCATCTGACTGCATCTTCCTTGCCAGCATCCGGGGGGGGGGGGAAGATGTGTTAGTAAAGTCTCTGCGCTGCACAGAAAGCCGAGAGACCTAAATCTTGGCAGACAAGGTTCTGTGGGTCGATGCGATGTCTTATTAGACCAGCTAAATAGCTGGAAAAAGTGTTCTTTGCAAGCTTTTGGGCACAAACGCCCTTCTTGAGGCAGAGTTGCATAGTTAAAGAAGTGATAAGAAAACTCGGAGGGCAAACCAGCCCCACACTTCAGGGGGGCCCCCAAATTTTGCAACCAACTTTTTTTTTGGGGGGGGGGGGGGTGAAGTTTTTGCAAGGAAGTGGCTTTATTTGCATTTTAACACTTGACTATTTATCTAATTCTCCCAAATAGTGTTAAAAAAATCCATGATACAACTGTGGTGCATTAACACTTACCCGAATACCTCTAAGGGGCCCTAAATTGCTCTCTTGCCCATGGCCCCAACAACCTGAAGGCCACCACTGCTCTCCCTGTGCCTGAAGGAAGGGCACCTGTGCCTGAAAGCTTGCAAAGAAGGGTTTTCCCAACTATTCCATGAATCTAATAAAAGATACCACATTTACCCAAAGAACCTTGTCTGTCTACGTCCTTAGATAAACAGGGCTACAGCCAACGCCCCCGAGTCCTGAATCTTGGCGTTCCCTGGACAACCTTCAACTGGGAGGGGACAAGTGATGACCTTGTTTTAATGTGATTAAAAACAAATTCCTTCTTTGCAAAGTGCTGTTTATTGCCCTAGGATGTGCTTAGCCAGTGGGATTTGACCTTAGGATTTTGCTGCCCTACAGGTGAATCACTTTTAAAGCACCCTGTAGGTGTAATGAGTTGTAAGCAAGGTCAGCGGCTTCCCTCGCTATGGGCAGTGTAGCACTGATTTTGCTAGAAAAAGAACTGGGCCTTAAGGAATGTTTTCTCAGTGTCTAAAAACAAGCTAAGATTAAGCTGTGTACTTGGATTATTTCTGATGTGGTAGCTAAATAAAATGCATATGGTCAATAAAATAACTACAAAGAACAAACAAGTGGACCTATTTGCTTTTAAAGCTACAGGTAACACCCCCTGCCCCTTTCCTAGGCTTCTTCTCTCTTTTTTTCTCTATTTCTAAATTGTTCTCTTTGAGTTTGGATACAGGTTATTTTACTGGGTTACAACACTTTAAGTACAAGGAAAGTCATGAGCTCTGAATAAATTTTCAGACTGCAGTGTAATCTCAGGTGAGTCATCCCAGTTCTGGACTCTCAACTGTATAAACTAGTTCTCCCTTTGACCTTGATCCTGCCATTGAGCTCTGTAGGGATGGCCTCTGGCACCCATGCACAGCCCCAGAAGAGCTACCGAGTCCTATATGAGCAGTGGGTTACACTTGCATTTTGCTTATTGCAGAATTGGGGCTTGGGCCTTTCAGCCGCTCTAGTTTTACTGTTAGAAGCTCAATACAAACAGTGTGTTAACAAGAAAAAAAAGGAAGCACATACCATTTTAGAAGCACTAAACCATGAACGTGGTTTGCTGGAAAACGGAGCATGGTTCTAAAATTCCTCTTGCCAGCAAGCATATGGGAGCCCTCGCTGTGAAGCCAATGTGAATGGCAACAGGCATGAAGGTCACAAAACCAAGCCCTGGCTTAGACTGTTCCTTCTCTGTAAATCAAAGGACCCCCCCTAATAGATATGTTTAAAGGTGCCAACAAAACAGTGAAATGTCTATTACTGCAGGTTGCTTCAACTTTGCAGGTTGAACATGATGCTCCCTGATGCCGTAGCACCACCTCCAGCTGCTGCCAGATGTTCACTGTTAAACAGAAGCTGGAATAATTCACTGATCTATTATTTTTTTCTGCTGATATACACATTTGGCAGGGGGAGGAAGCAGAAAGAGCCTCTAGATTTTTTCCTCCCAAGTTCATGTCTTGGCCGGTGCATTGTTGTCTCCGTGACGTCTACGTTTCTAACCAATAATAAACTACCCGGGGAGGAGGAGGAAGTGCCTTGGCTGGGGTGGATAATGACAAGGGGAAGGGAAAGGGAATTGCAAACGTCACAGGGAGGCCTGCCTGCGCATGAGCTAGCAGGGGTGGAGAGGGCAGCAGCTACACCTGTAGGAAGGGAGGTTTTGCTACAAGTCCAGAGCTCCCAGAGGTGCAGCGTTTGGCTGGGTGATGCCTTCACTTGCCTGCCAAGAGGGGGGGAGAGTGGAGTGGCTCCGCTGTGCTGCATAAATCATGCTCTAAGGAGAATTATTTTTAGAGCCTGCACTAAAGCTGGGTCCTGGCTCTTGCTCAGTCAGGCTCATCTGTTCTCCCTGCTTCATCTTCCCTCAGCTTGTGGGGGACAGCTTCACAGGCAGAGCAAGGAGGAGATTATAAAATGTCTCCTTGAAATGCCTGCTGCTAAAAACCTCCTCAATCACAGGCGGGAATTGCCTTGAAATGACCCTGGAGGGCCATAGCTGTCTAGCTGGATAGGGCTGGGAATGTGGAAGAGAAGCAGTGATCAAATTAAGCAAAGCATCCAGTAATCTCCCTCACCCTGGCTTTCCCTAGCTCTCTGGGTGGGGTGTTCAGGCTTTGTTTCCAGGTGCTGACTAGTCCAATCTCTACTGCCATGAATCGGAGGCTTGTGGAGATAACTGAATAGCATTGCATTCAAGCTAGTTCTGCTTTTGGGTCCTTTTAGTAGAGCAACACCTAGCAGGATCTGCATACTGCAGCCTGCTAGTGCCCCCCTGAATGAGGAAACCTGTCCAAAAGAACCATTATGCAGTTAGCTATGGGGCAATGACATCTCCAGGGTCTTTGGACGCCCCAGAAGCATAGGCTAGTAACGAAGGACAGGGAGGAGGTAGTTAGTTGAGTGGAAGAACTGAGAGGAGAGGAGCAAAGCATGACTCAAAGTCTTCTGGAGTCTGGACCATCAAGATCCCAAGGACAGTAGGAGGGGGGTTCTGTGAAGTCAGGGGACAATACGCTGTCATTTATAATGTGTCTGTTGGGCTGCTTCTGCTCGACATGCCTAGGGAGTTGTGCCAGCCAGCAGGAGCAAAATGTGCCCCAGGAAGCTAGCTCAGAAGGGATTCCAGCTGCTGACAAAATATCTAATTTTGTTACATGTGCCGTCTGCCAGCTGTTGTGTGGTGGCAGCAGTCTTCTGTCAGCAGGGAGGCAGGGTTCTGCCTCCATGAGAAGGAAGATGCACCAGAGTTCAGCCAGCAAAACTCCATGGTATAAGTCAGGCCTTCACTGAGTGCCCAGGTTGGCTAAAAGGAAACTCAAAGATCACAGGACCAAAGCAGGCCCCTTTGAAGATGCACCGTAACCCAGCATGAAGCCCAGTTGAATCAGGTGAACTCCAAAGGAATCGCTCCTTTCCAGGCAAAGGATTTTCTACTCATTCAGGTCAGATCAGAAGATGTGCCATGCGTGCCATTCTGCAATTATTTCCTCAACGCCTTGTTTTCTCTTGAAACACCTTTGGGTAAAAATCAAAGCATGACTCATTAAACACATTGACTACTGCAGGGGTGGCCGGCCTGTGGCATGCATATCACACGTGCCAAGGACAGCCAGTGTGTTTGGCACGCAAATCCCAGGCATTGATTGAAAGGGGATGCCAGCAATGGGAGTTGGTGCTGGCTCCAGAGCTTGGAGCTGCAGAGGACAAGTGCTGCCAAATTCAGTACTGCCACATCCCAGTGGTGATGGGATTCAGCAGCACTGGGCAACAGCAGTGGTTGATTAAAGGGGCACTACCTCACACTTTCGCCTTCATTTGTGGCACGCTTGCCAAGAAGTTTGGCCAGTCTGATGATCAGCCTACCTCTCTTTCCCTCCAAAAGAACCATCAAAATCGCTCTTGATTTACTCACAGTCAACCTATTTTCAGGCCCCCAACAGTCTTGACTTCATCCCCGCAGTATTTTTGTACATGCAAGAAAAATCTACAAATCAGAAAAGTTTGCAGCGTAAGTTGTAGGTTAGTATTTTTAGGGCATTAACCCACTGGGTCCTTTCCTTGGTCGGTTAACTCTTATGTGGGATTTTTGTAAAGGCAATAGGACTTCAAGGTCTTTATCTGTCCTTATCAGCTTAAATTTGGAGGCTGGGGGAGGAGAGCTGTTTTTCCTCAAATAGAACCTGAAAATGGGTGTCAACTTATATATAGTGTCAACTTATAATCAGCACAATATGGTACCTTTTTAATTAATCCTAAATACCGTCTCAAACCAGCGGATTAGATTCTCTTCTCACATGTGCTGACATGAAACAGGAGGGACTTCACTGAAGTCAGTGGAATTACAGCAATGTCAGTTATGAGAGTGGAAATTAGACCTGTTGTTTTATGGAGGTTCCCTAAGCCCCAGCGCTGCAGGACAGTGTTATTTGCCCCAGTTTCACAGATGGGGAAATGCAGGGAGTGATGAAATCATTTGCCCATGTCGTAAGTTAGTGGCAGAATCAAGCGTCCTGCCTCAGCCTCTATTTTTGCTTATTTAGTATGCACAGCCTGATGGGAGAAAGACTGTTTTTCCTACCGTCTAATCCAGTGATTCTCAAGCAGAGTGCCATGGGGTGCCATGAGATCCTTTCAAGGGTGCCACGGGGTGTTACGCAATATTAGCACTGTTTGTTTTACAAACATGATTCACAAGATAAACCCAAAGATTTCAAATTGAAATCCAATTTTGTGGCTTTTTGAGTTCTTTGCAACGGAAAAAAAACCTGCTGTTATTTTTCTGTAGTTAAAAAAACAGTGAAAACTAAAAGCTGGCATTTTCTGAGGGTGCCTCGAGTCTAAAAAGTTTCAGAACTACTACTCTAACCTCAACAGATACGACATAGAAAGTTTGCATGCAACAAAGTCACTTTGCTCTACAACCGCTGTGCCCTCAACAAAATCCACCACTGAATTCATGCCACCTCCACCCCCAGATCACTTTAGTCATATCAAATACAGCTGTTTGCAGTTTCTATAGGTGTAAAAGGGGCAATTTTGCTCCCACTGTGACTCCCAGTGGCTCCAAGGGAGTTACACCAAGGACTGCTTGGGCCCAGAGTGTCTGTCTGAGGGTGTGCATTCTCCCTGTGGCAGGATGAGTTATCAGCTGGTAGAGTTGCTAAGGTAACTGTTTGAATTTTTAGCACAAAGGCTGGGTTTTGCCAGCATTTAAATTAAGGATGATTGGCCTGGTTAACACATTGGCCTGTCAGGGGAGTTGTCTTATTGTATTTTGTTTGATTAATATGTGTTGCTATTGCCAACAGGAGGAAGGCTCCTGGAAATCTGTCTTCCCCAGCAGCAGTGGGATGGGGGTTATTCTTCCAGTCACTGGTGTAAAACCTTTGCAAGAGGAGAACTGGGCCCCTAGTAGCCAGATCTGCAACTCTGCTGTAAGTAAAACTTCCAGGGACTTCAATGGAAGTGTGGTCTGTGCGGGGTCCGGAGCACCGGGTGTTCCTCGCAGGGGCACTGTGCTGCAGTGGAAGCAACACGCTGAGCCAGGCTGCCTGAAGCTTGCACAGAAGATGCACATTCTCAGCATGCCACAAACCCCAGCCCCCCAGGGCTTCTCTTGCAGCGGAAAGGGGGATCAGATGAGTAACTATCCTCATACAGACTCTGCAGCCCTCCTCCTCTCGTCCTGTGATCAGACGCCTGCATTCCACCTGCATAACAGAGAGCACAGGGCAGTTTAAGTCTCTCTTTTCCCTCCTCCTCCAGCTAGATCACAGCTGCAAGAACTGACTCCCCCACAGTGACTTTGTGAACTTGCAAAGGGCACAAAATGGTCTGAAGTCCCTTTCAAACACTTGTTCACTTATTACCACTGACCATCTCTGCTTATCTGGGGGAGGCCTGCCAGAGGCAATTTCCAGATGGGACCCGCTACCATTCAAATGCCCAGGGGACCAACAAGATTTCCAAGAGCAGGTCAAAGATGCCAAGCACTTTGGAAAATCTGCCCTTGGAGCATACGAGCAACACAGAGCCATGGAGAGGTGCCCAAGCCAGCTCAAGAACCAGAAGCAGGACAGCTTCGTTAGCATCGAGCTCACCACGGACTAATGTACTCTGCTGAGACGTGAATTAGTCTGCGTGTAATGCTGTGCTGATGTGGCTATTTCCAGTACCCAAACTGTTAACTTATAGGGAAAGTTAGACGAACATGAGGCTGGGATGATTTAAATAGGGATGATCCTGCCTTGAGAAGCAGGTTGGACTAGGTGAACTCCTAAGGCTCCTTCCAGCTCTATTCTTCAATGATAACTACAGACATCTACAAAGTACTGGGCCAGGCCTTGGGAGACCCAGAGTTGATTCCCCACTTTGCCATTGGCCTACTTGCCACAGATAAGCCAGCAGACTGCCCCATGCCCCAGTTTCCTTCTCTGTAAAACAGGGATAATGAAACATGGTGCAGCCCTATCAGATTCCAGCAAATCTGTGACTTCTTCTAAATACTTTGTCACAAGAACACAAAAAAAGGAAAGGTGGAAGTAGCCAGAGGGCTGTTATCTCACTGCACTGGATCTCAGCTAGAAGGGTGGAAATGTCCTTCACCCACTTTGCACCAGTTCATACCAAGTCTAATCAGGGCTTGATGCTTTAAGAAAGCATTCCTCTCCCACAACATGTTGGACCAACTCTCCTCACATCATCATTCATACTCCTGAGCACTGATCTGGAAGCACAATAGTTTGCTCCCTTGTGGGAATGAACCGGTGGATGGAGAGAGAAAGGGGTTCACACCTCCAGGAGGTTGAGCGGGGATGGAGAATAGAATTCAAGCCCCACTGAGTTGAATGGGGAAGGAGAAAGGGTGGATACACTTTTGATGACACTATTGCTGGGGCAGAAACAATTTTAAGACTGGATAATAAATAACAAGGGGCAGCTGATATTGAGTGTCTGAAAATTCCCTATGCCCCAGGACTTGCCTGGAAAGCCACTCTACCATCCCATCCGTCCCACCACAGAATGGGCCCCTGGGCATTTGGGCTGGGGCATCAAAGGCCACATCACTCCTTTGTGTGCCAATGGCTCCAGAAAATGGAGTGGCTCACTCATACTAACCCAATGAACCACTTACACTGAGAACATCCCTCTGATCAATTATTCCTCAGTAACTCCAGGTACAGAGACTTCCAGTGTTTAACACTGAAAAATGCAAGGTTCTCCACCTTGGGAGGAAAAACATGCAGCATCCTTATAGGCTCAGCAGTGCTACACTGGCTAGCACTATGGAGGAAAGAGACTTGGGGGTCATCATCGACCACAAGATGAGCATGACCCTTCAATGCGATGCTGCGGCTATTAAAGCGAGCAAAACGCTGGCTTGCATCCATAGATGCTTCTCAAGCAAATCCCAGGACGTCATTCTCCCATTGTACTCAGCCTTGGTGAGGCTGCAGCTGGAGTACTGCGTCCAGTTTTGGGCCCCACAATTCAAAAAGGATGTGGAGAAGCTTGGGGGAGTCCAGAGAAGAGCCACGCGCATGTTCAGAGGTCAGGAAAACAGACCTTACAATGACAGGCTGAGAGCTATGGGGCTCTTTACCCTGGAAAAGTGCAGGCTCAGGGGCAATTTGATGGCCACCTATAAGTTTATCAGGGGTGACCACCAGTGTCTGGGGGAACGTCTGTTCACCAGAGCGCCCCAAGGGATGATGAGGTTGAACAGTTATAAACTACTGCAAAACCGTTTCAGGCTGGACATAAGGAAGAACTTCTTTACTGTCCAAGCCCCCAAGGTCTGGAATAGCCTGCCATCAGAGGTGGTTCAAGCACCTACATTGGACACCTTCAAGAGAAATTTGGATGCTTATCTTGCTGGGATCCTATGACCCCAGCTGACTTCCTGCCCCTCGGGCAGGGGGCTGGACTTGATGCTCTTCCAAGGTCCCTTCCAGCCCTAACGTCGATGAAATCTATTCCAGAAGACTCCCCAAGCTTGCATGTAGGAGACAGCAAGTAACTTCATGTATGGACAAGTCCTATGGAAGAAATAAAAGGTTACATTTTACAAGGGTGATTAGTCCTCATCATTTCAAAACTTTGACTGATTGACAGTCGCAGTCAGGAGGGAATCCCTCTGTTTTAGAGCTGTGCAATTGGATGGATGCATTTTGCAATGTAAAGAGCTGGAAGATTCACGGACTAATGGTACTGTAGTAAAAATGTGGATTTTGTTCGTTCTTGGAAAAGTGTATTTTTTCACTCTTCCATAGCTCATATATATAAATGGGAGAGTGAAACAACATGCTTTTCCAAGAGTGTACCATATGCTTTCTGTATACAATTGTACACAATTGTACTTTCCATATATTGTACAGCCTCTGGCTTCTTTACTTTTCATTCCATCTAGGAAGAGCACACACCAACTGCTGAACTTCCTCAGCCTGACAAAGGGTTTTTGAACCTGAAAGCTTGCTTAAAAATTGTTTTCCAACTATTTAAGTTGGTCTAATAAAAGATATCAGATTCACCCAAAGAACCTTGTCTGCTAATATACTTTCCAAAAGTAAACACAATCTCCATTTTTTTCAACAAAGAACAACAGCAAAAATGGATAATATTTGATTCTGGAAACAACTGTGGCCATGGTCAGAGAAATATTTTTCAAAAGTGCCTAGGTCACATTTTCCAAAATAACCAAGGCTCTTGAAGTCAGCCTAGTGAATACATTTAGACACCTAGATTTGTAGATGGGCACTAAATGGCACTTTAAAAAACACCTGCTCCCCAGATCCTCCCAGGTATTATTTATTATTTTATTTGGCAGACAAGGTTCTTTGGGTGAATCTGATATCCTTTATTAGACCAACTATTAAATAGTTGGAAACTATTTAAGTTGGTCTAATAAAAGCTATCAGATTCACCCAAAGAACCTGGTCTGCCTATGTCCGTAGACCAACACGGCTACAACCTACACCCTTATTCTACTTAAGCATTTATCACTCCTTGATTTCAGCTAGCGGATCTTAGGGGCCCAAACATTTGGAAGATCTCGGTTGAGTCATCTGAATTCCATTGACACTAACGTGTTTTTTGGGTTGTTTTTTTTTGTAATTTCCACTTGGCATCTATGTGGATCTTTATGTCTTTTATAAATCTAGCTCTGAAGGGTAGAAGTGAGACTCCAGCTTCAAATTTTTAAGGCAAAGGGGCACATAACTGAAGCAAACTATTCTCTTAAATGCACAGGTGACTTGAAAAACAGATCACAGGATTCCCTGCCTGCCCCAAAGCCTTCTATTCTGGGATCCTACAGCAATACAAGCTCATTGTCCCACCCTAGGTACCTGTGAAGAACGGAGATAACACCTTTTCCCAAGGCAGTTGGGGATAATTGAGTTAATTGCCATTAAGTGTGCATGCCTTAAGGACTGAGCCTGCTGCCTGTTTTTATGCAGAGTTAAAGCCTGGGCCAAACAGCTCCAAGATAAACTGGGCTCCGTTTTTTAGCCTAAGGTTCCTAAGTCACTTTGACACTTACAACATTGTTTCCCGTGATCTTTCGAAAGGCACAAATAGTCCTTAGGTGCACAACTCCTGTTGATTTTCATGGCGGTTTTGCTACTTTGTCCCTCAGAAAAATCCCCTCCCCAAACAGTCCTCAAGTCCAAAAATTATGAAAAGGGATCTAGGGCCCTATTCCTTTGCAGAGGTTTCTAAGCCCACTGATGTGCATACTGTAAACTACATCTGTCATCTCGTCAGAATTGGGGCCCATGTCGGTTACTTGAGTTTTGAAAGATTATAGTAGAAACTACCCAGTACTTCTGAAAATCTGTGAGATCTGAGGAAGAACATCTTGCATCTGAAAGTTTGTCTCACTTTATCCCAACTACGTAGTTTGCCCAATAAAAGATATCATCCTAAGAAAACCTTGCCTCTCGCATAATGTCTGGACCATCAGGGTTACAAAAATCACTCTTATGCTACTTTGAAAATCAGGTTATTTATCGAGGTGCCAAATATGGATGTAGGAATCAAACTTTGTGAAAATCTTGACCAACAAATACTAGATAGCACCTTTGCCTAGTTTACTGGGTTGCCACCTCTTACTGTTTTATTCTAGGATGACAAAATATTGGTCATGCCTTTTAATTCCTGCCCCTGGAAACAAAGGATTACTTGAAAATCTGATCTTTCATTTTTAAAGAGAAGTTTCTAGTTCTTGTGTTATAAAAGACTAAAAATATTAACTGATTGTACCTTAACATGTAGAAATCAAAATGAGAACCAAAAAAAAAAGAGTCCCAAATAGTTTTACAACATTTTTAGGTACTCTTATGGTATTTTGGGTCTTGAATAATGATTTTTGCTTGCATAGGGCTGGCAAGGCTGTGTTGGAATCCAAACCTTTTGAAGCAAATATATACATTTGAAATCTGCCTTCAACCTATGCTCAAGAGAAAGGTTCCTAAAAGGAAAAGATATAAAAGACTTGTGCGATTTTATACTTCTCTTTGGGTTTTTGGAGGGGGGTTTTTGCTTACTTTGTTAATATATTTAAATCAAAGGCCAACCAACTTTGAAGATAGATAGATAAAATATCTATCTATCTATCTATCTATCTATCTATCTATCTATCTATCTATCTATCTCTTGCACCTCCTATAGTTTATCTATCTATCTATCTATCTATCTATCTATCTATCTATCTATCTAATAGGGGTTTTGCTGCCATGGCAGAGCTGTGAGTGTGAAGTGTTATGCAAAAACCTGTATCTCTGCCTGTGGTTGTTACTCTTAGACACAGTGATATAACCACACCACCAAAGCACTTCAGCCCCTTGAAGCTAATGCCGACAGCCCTGTGGGGTAAGGCGGGTTTTTAAAATTAATGTTCATTCAGATGATCACAAGACGTTTGAGGGTCACACTTATGATTTTTGAAACTCTGGGGTCGCCGGTGCTAAGGCCTGCACCACCAGGACAGCAAGTCCCAGAAAGTCAGGACAATGCCGGCTAGCAGAGCTTGAGAGGGCAAATCTGAGGATCTAAATTTAGCATCTTCCTGACTGCAACTCCAGCTGAGTCATAGGACATCATTTGCTTTGTATCTGTTTCCATCTTGCCATATGGGTAAGGCTCATTAACATCCCTGGTGCCAAAGCCCAGGGTGTGTCAGCTGGAACAGAAGCAGGTCCATGGACCCTTTCTTCTTTCGGGGCTCTGCCCCAGGGGGCTGGGTCAGACCTTCCTGAGCCATGGGTGTCTGTGGGAGGACTTCAAAGTACAGATCCCCACTAGAAGGGAGGAGATAGCAGCAGCTGCATATTACCCTTCCTCCCCTCATCAGCCCTGGCAGAGCCTGTTCCACTTCCCAGGGATAGGCGGAGACTGGAAGGTTTTCCTTGGATAACTATGGTGGGCAACGGTGGGATCTCCTCCTCCTCCTCCTCCTCTCGGCTACTATGGAGAATCTTCAGGGGAAAGATACAGGCTCAGATCAGCCTGGGCCTCGTTGCAGGGCCAGGGTATCAAGCTCCTACGGAGCCAATCTGCCACGCGGTCAGTCGCGGGCACAGCCAGGACGCGCAAGGCCGGGGTGAGGACGGCTCCGGCCTCCCTGGGAATCTGCCAAGTTTATGGGATGCTCCCACAAGACACTTCATTCAGCTCAGGACTCGTGGTAGAGGCGATACCTCTTATTAGACCAGCTAGATTTTTGCAAAACAGTTTCTCGGATTGCAAGCTTTCGGGCGCAAGCACCCTTCATCGGGCGTCAGAGAAGAGGTTGGAAAAGCTCTGGATAGAGATGAAAGTTTCTTTCCTGGGTAGATGTGGAAGATCATAATCCCACAGGACACTAAAGCGGGTCAAAGCCCAGTCCCCAGGTGGGTAAGTAGGGTGGTGCGGGTGGGTTGGTAGGTGCGGGGGTGGGTGGGCATGCGTGCAGGGGTGTGCGTGGGTGTGTGCAGGTGTAGGTGTGTACTCCCGGGAATGACAGAAATCCAGCCCATCGTGGCGAACGATCCCAACTCCCTTTCTCCCGCAAGTTGGATCATCTCTGGAGCCCGACGGGCAGCTCGCACATGTCAAGCAAGCAGGATTTGGCCTTGTTCCCTCAAAGGACACCCTGCACCCATGAACCCACGCGGTTGGGAGCGATTCCAAAGATGCATCCCTTTGCCTTCGCCCTGAACCTGAGGACTGATGCTATACCCCGAATACAGCAAAGGAAGCACAGCACTTTACTGCGGACTATGCTCCTTCCACCCCGTGCTCGCACCTCCCCGCCCCTGGTTGCACGTGGGCTGGGCGTGAGCCCCGCTCCCTCCCTATCCCCGCCGCGCTCGGCCCCTTTAAGAGCCCGCGGCTGTCACAGGCGGAGGGGGCGGGTTTTTGGCTGCAGGCGGCGCCGGCAGGCGGCTGCACTGCGCCTGCGCCCGTGGCTGGGGCGGGAGCGAGGCTGCGAGAGTGCGCTCTGATTGGCCGCGCTTGCCCCCCTCGCCCCGCCCCGCCCCGCCGCTCACGTGACCCGGCGGCGGCTCCCGGCGCGGTGGACGCTGGAAACAAGATGGCGGCGGAGCTGGTGGAGGCGAAAGTGAGTGAGCGCCCCCCCTCCCCCCCCTCTCCCACGGGCGGCGGCGGCGGCCCGGGGCTGGGCCGGGAGCGGGGCGGCGGGGCCCGGCTCCGCCCCAGCGCGCCCGGACCCTCCCCCGGCAGCCGGCCGTGCCCCGGGGTCCTGCCCGGCCGCGCCCCCGCGGGCCGCACCTCGCCCGCCGCTCCCGGGGGACCCCCGCGCAGCCCGGGACCTCCCGCCCCGGCCCCCGCTCCTTCCCTCCTCCCTCTGCCCCGCCGCCTGCCCCTGGGGTCGCCCCGGCCCTCCCTCCCCCTCCCTCGGCTCGCGGGGCTGCGAGGGGCACCGGCCCCAAGCGATGGCGGGCAGCGTCCTCCGCTGGAAAGGCTTTTGGCGCAAGTTGCGAGGAGCTGTCCAAATACCTCCCGGCGCACAAATTCACAGCCGAACACTCCCGCTCCGCGGATGGTTTTGCTGAGGTCCGCGTCGAAGGCCGGGGAAGCTTTCGGGGATGAGCGTGCGGCGCCGGACGGTGTCGAGGGTCCCGGCGACCTTTGCATTTCAATGGAGGGGCTTTCAAAACGCGTCTAGTTTTCCAGAGCATCCCGTATATATAGTCTTGTGTGTATATATATAAGGGATGCTCTGTCTCGTATATAGCACCCAGCTCTTCTTTGTGGTCCAGCCCCACTGTGCAATACCCTGGGGTGTCTGAAGTGGGTGAACGCACCCGGGGATGAGCTCGAAGGCAAAGCTTCCTGTCAAATCGCCGCTCCTACCCGGCGACGGCCGAAGGTGCTTGGCGTACGGCCGGGTTAGGCTGGAAGGAAGGAATTCGCCTGCCCGGGGCAGCTGAGGGTTCGCGGCGCTGCCTGAGACGTGGCAGGATTGAAAAGTGGCAAAAGGATTGAAGGACGGATGCCGGTGGTTTGATCCCGCTGTTCTTCTGATGGGAGGCACCGTGGACACGTTGGTCATCGAAGGTGCGCGGGGGTGACGTGTGAGCCAAGCCGTCTTTCCTGCCCAGATGATCTTGTGAGGTCTCTTCCAGCCCTAAACTTGTGTGAATCTGTGGGCTTGGCAGACTGGAACTTGCCATCTTCTGCGCCCCTCGCCCACACGACCTCCTAGTTTATGGGAAAGCCTGCATCTGCATTGATATTGAAATAACCTCGTTAGCTAACGAAACCTGTATTTGTACCCGCTCCTTGATGAGTGAGTGACCCAAGCGTCTAGTGATTTGTTTTTCTCTGTGCCTAAATGTTTTGGGTTTTTTTTATTGGTCAAAAATCATGGTTGTGTTTTTTAAGACTTGAAACGCTTCTAAATATAAACTGCGTAAATGTAAACTGTTTTATGCTCCTGATGCCCCAAGTGATCTGAAGGCAAGAACAGTAAGTGCAGCAATAGCTTTTTTTGGAGGTGTTTTTGACTCTCTTGCAGTAGACATCTCACAGTCTTTAACGTTTCTTTATCTTAACTCTGCGGGGTGGCAAAGTCCTATTTTTTTCCATGCTGCAGACGAAGAACAGAAGCACAGAGACCAAATGACTCATCCCGAGCTACACAGCAGCTCTGTAGTGAAGCAGGGAAATGAACCCAGGTTTCCCAAGTCTTAAGACAAGTGTTCAAGCAACTGAACTTTCTCCAAAGCCCTTTCCCCCTTGCCAGAAGAAATTCCAGAACATCTCGGCTACCCGGCGTCTCAGTCCAGCCAGTGAGTTTGAGTTCTGTGTCCTCTTCAGTGAACCAGGAAGTTAGAGGCTTTCATAGTAAACTGAGAAAAATAAAATAATGTTAGGCCTTTCTGGGCTGAATACTACTTCCCACAAATAAACATGGCAAGTGAACGTTTTTGGTCTTACTTCATTTTTTTTAGTTTAAAATTAGTTTGTCCCTCTTCAGAGAATCACAAGAATACTGCTATCAACTGGTTTGCGTAGATTAATCTGACTTCAGATGGAAAGATCATTACTGGCTCTCCGATTTCACCTTCTGCTGTAGAATACTGTGTATAAAACACAAAGTACATTGAAGTGATAAATGTAGGTGCCCGCGAAACATTTTCAAGGCAGTTTGCATTTATCGGAAATGCACTTCATCGGTTCACCCTGAACACTTGTGACATTGTTTTTGGTAGTCAGGAGGGTCAGAATGATCAATCTCTGAATCTAAGCATTACTTTTAATTTAAAAAGCTCTTATTCTTATGCAGATAAGCTTTCCAATGTAGACAGATGCAATGTTGTCTTCCTGAATCTGTGAACAGGTATAGGCTCTCTGAACTTCCACAAGCATGAGAAGCTGAAATTGAGGAGATTGGCTAGTTTTAAATGGTCTTGAAAACCTTGGGTCTGCCTTAACTTAATGGTTTTATGGTGCTCCATTAGAACAGTAGCGAGGCAGGCACTGGGCCTGGTCATAGGGGTGGCTGGGCATGGGCCAGAGAAGCAAGTAGTCCCTTGGCATCCTTGCCCATCTGGCAATCTGATAGGCCCTGCTCTCACCCAGAGGATAAGAAGTCCTGGGTGATAAGGAAAGGAACTGTTCCCGTGGGCACAGGAAGACTGAGTAGAAAGGATTCTTTAAAAACATCAGACTGCAGTGACCAGAGACTGCTATGAAGATGAAATATTCAAACAGAGTCCAGAGAATACATCCTGGCAGAAAGAGGGAAGATGCTGAGGATGTCTAGCATCAAGACCTGGGTTTCTGACCAGAGGGTTCCCTGTGAATGTCATTGATGGCCTGGCCTGTCTTCCTACCTCCTGCTCCAAGAAAACCTCTTGAGCATCATCCTGTGGCTTGTTAGCATTTCAGTTCTAAAACAGGCATATGTGAGAATTCTCCTGCACATGCAGGCAGTGCTGATAACACTGGGATAGATGTGGCAGAGTCTTAAAACAGGGCGTTCTTCATACAGCCGGGGGAGCACTGTTGCTAGAGCTTCTATCTCCACTACTGACATTAACTGTTGCCTTCGCTTTAATGTAGGATGACATCAAAATACACCCAGACGCAATGGTATTTTTACAAAACGCACACAATTTTCCCAGGTGCCAGGCAGGGAATGAGAGCTATTGGGTAGGGCTAATTCCTTCTTTTGAAAGAAGGAACTAAGCCATGAATATGTATGGTGCAAAGCCACTCAGTGTCTTCCTGAGTTACTGTATAGTTGCTATTGCTTCCACTAAAATCAGCATGAGGCTACAAATGTTTGTAGTAATTTAAAGATGAGCTTGTGCCATCGCTTATCTGTATCAATAGGTTGATAATTCAGTAGATGGTCTCCTGCTCATTTCCATTGTCCAGATAAGTGTCTAACGCACAGCATGTTAATCAGGTGAACAGCAGCTGACCTAAGCAGAAGGCTAGGTGTCACTCTTGAAAGTGAACGTCAGGATTTTGGATTCCAGGCTACAGACTGTGGAGGGAATTGTCACACAATCTATTTATAACCATAAGAATCTTTGACTTGACTTTTCGTCTTTATTCCCTAGAACATGGTGATGAGTTTCAGAGTGTCGGATCTTCAGATGTTACTGGGGTATGTCGGCAGGAGTAAAAGCGGACTTAAACACGAACTAGTCACCAGAGCATTGCAGCTGGTCCAGTTTGACTGTAGCCCGGAAGTGTTCAAGAAGATTAAAGAGCTCTATGAGACTCGTTATGCCAAGAAGAGCTCCGAGTCTGGGCAGCCGCAGCAGCAGCAGCCGCACCGACCTCCTGAAACGCTCTCCATACATTCTTCATATGACCGGGGGAGCACTGTTGCTAGGACTTCTATCTCCACTACTAACATTGACTATCCTGCGATCTATGGAAAATACCTTAATGGACTGGGAAGGTTACCGCCCAAAGTTGTAAAGCCCGAAGTTCGGCTGGTGAAACTGCCCTTCTATAACATCTTGGATGAACTGCTGAAGCCGACCGAGCTAGGTGAGTCTTGTACCCAGATGCAGGCTTTGTGCTAAGGGCTCATTTGGGGAACAGAGTGAAAAAAGCATAGTCTTTGAAACAATGACAGTGTTCTCAGTGATTAGTGCGGCCATGTGAGAGGGTTCATTGGGTCCCTCCCCCAATTCTGGTGGGTGTCTGTTCAAAATGTTTTAAATATAGATTTATTTGTTTCTGCTTATATTCCCTTTACCTTAAAACAGGAACTGCATTCATCTTGATAAGTAATGTAAAGCCTGTCTTGTTTTGCCGGAGCTTTCATATCCTTCATTGAAAATGCTGCCTGGTAGCATTGCATCCTCACGCAGTGAATCATAATCTATCCCTGCTCTGGCTAATGGAGCAGTATATTAGGGGGGAAGCTTTTTTCTGCATCAATGTCACAAGCGTGCTAAACAGGAGCGCTGTCCCTTTCTGTATCAGTGCCAGTTGGTTCTGTACGTAGCCCAGCAGACTGAAAGCCTGCCATAAGGGAAAGAAGATGGCTTCCATAGTAGTCATGCTCTGTATAGACCAATCACAGTTCTGTATGTTCAGGACCTTGTGTTTTTGAGAGACACCTAGAATAACCTGGAAGGTGAAATAAGCATCTTCTCCCAGCTAGGAGCCCAGATGACTGGACACTGCGTTTGCGCTATTGTAGTTCTGAGTAGCAGCATTCCCTCTAAGCTGTGTGATGTACACGGCCACGCAGGTGCACCTGGCAGCACGGCATGAGGACACCTGTGTGGCCGCACATGCCATGCAGCTTAGAGGGAATGCTGCTGAGTAGTGTTAAGCATAGGTGTGCCTGGGTGAAGTGTAGTTTTGGTGGCAGGTTCTGCAGGAAGTATAGGCCTTTCTTTTGTCTTTTTCCCCCATTTCCCCCTTTTTTTTTTCTCTCCTGATTGCTGTGGGACTCCTCAAACTACATGGATGTGCAGTTGTCCACGGAGTAAGCTTGGTAACATGAGGCCTCACTCACAGCATTTGTACTGATTTATTCGATTTGATTTGATTTCTGTGCCAGCTTCCCCAAAGAGGCTCAGGACAGCCTATGATGATAAAGTAATAAAAACAGATGAAGTAATACAATTGTTCCGCAAAAAATACCCAGAGCTTAACCCCACGTTGATAACAGCTTTCCCAAATGAAAACGTCTTACACCACTTCTGAAAGATGGCCAGGCTCGGGCTCTGGCAGGCCCCAAGGGAAGGGAGTTCCAGAGCTGGGGACCAGCAACTGAAAATGACCTCCTGTGCGTTTTGGCCAACCAGCTTGGTGAACGGAGGTTGTTCTCGGCTGACCTTAAGGATCATGATGGAGTGTGAGGGAGGAGGCAGTCCCTTAGCTGTGTAGGTCCCAGGCCACATAGGGCTTTATAGGTCAAGACCAGCACCTTGAATTGTGCTTGGAGAGCTATTGGAAGCCACTGCTGACTGAAGCATAGACAGTGTGCAACCCGACATAGACTTTTATTTTAGCAAAATAAAGGCAGAACTTGGGAATCTGATCTCCCTTTGCTGAAAAGGCACATTTCTAATGTGCATGAGCATGAAAGCAGTGGTGATAGATGAAAGAAATGACACTTTACCCTCGTGCAGGTGGATGATGAACTGCTGCAGTATTTGGTCATGGGTTGGAAATTTGAAAGAAGACCTGGGAGATGGCCACTACTGCACAGCATTGTTGTGCTGGCCAAGGAGGAGTGTGGAGTTTGTTCTAATGTGGACCTGAAAAGCACTTCATTGACCATGTTATGTGGCTCTGCAAAACCTGCCTTACCACAATTCGACAATACTTAAACTGTCCTCTTTAAATCAGGAGAACATAAATTTTTAGAAACAGGAAACAGCCGTCTGGCCCAATGTGGCTACACTTTCATAATTTCTTAATCCCATCTTCCTGCTTTTTCATCGTACCTTCACTCCCTTCTGCCTTCGCAAGCCAGTGTGGATATCCCTAGAGCTTATTTATATCCTCTGTTTCAATTGCCTTTCCTGATAACGTATTCCATATGTTTATTGCCCTTCGTGCAATGCTGCCTGATTTTTCCCTGTTTACTCCTATTTTCCATATTTCTTAGTTTCTGAACTGCTCACCAGTATTTAAAATTTAAAAAAATCTACTGACTGTATGAGTCAGGCTTCATGTGACAGCAACAAAGGTTGGAGGCTGTCATACCTTAGACAAGTGGTAACTGATGCTGACAGGCTAAACTGTATGTTAACTACACACATGCTAGAGCTTTAGAAATTGATGAATTTGCTTCTGAATGCAGCATGCTTCAAGGTTGTGCTCCATCAGAAATGCAAATTGAATGTGATCCAATCTTCTGCAGGAAAAAAAATACATATATTTAGCTACAACCTCATTTCCTGTTCATGGCTCCAAAGAGAAAAAGAGTGGAAATATCTACAGATGAGAAATAGGAACAGAAAACTATTTATCCTGATTATAAGAGTTGAAAATGTGTTAGGTGACATCAGATCATGGGTTTGGTTAGACTTAGTATCCTACCCCAATGTTAGCTAATACCTCCCGAGAGTCAGCTTGTTCCCTGAAGCACATTTGACTAATTTTCTCTTTTGATAAGTGCAACTTCTGCTTCATTAGTGTAGAGTACTTAGGTGGTGAACAGATGCTCATTATCTTTGGTGTCTTGACTTATTGCTCACAATCTACAATACAAGACATGTTTGGATTTCAGTTTAATTTTCCAAGCCCTGGAAGCTGGGAATATACAACCACACACCACTGTCAGTGTGGGGCAGGAAACATGAGGGCCGTCTGTGTGGCTTGGCCCTGCCATTTCATTTCAGTAACTGGAACTGAGAGAAGGCTGGGCATCTCTGCAGAGATCTGGTTCAAGCATTAACGCTAGGAGGAGCGACAGACATCTTTGTGACCAGCCTCTGTACTTGGTTCAACAAGATTCTGTTTGTCATCGCTAAGCAGTGCTACTTGGTGCCCTCATAAACCCATGCTCTGTAGAAAGCGGGCTTTAAGTACTTATTGTGGTGATGATATTTTTGGAGGAAGCGAAAATAGTGAAGAAAAGCTACATTTCCGTGGAGCTCTGCTTGGCGAGGTTGGGGTGGAATGATGAGGTAGTCCTCAAGAAGAAAGGGTTGTGTGTATTGATGTTGCACCCTTTTAAACTTTTGTTTGCGGACGTACCTTTTGCTATACTGGTGCAGCTTCTGTATCTAAACCAGAGCTGCCCTCGAAAACTCTGTTCCTTTCCTTGTGTTTTAGAAATACCCAAGACAAATCTGAGATTAAAGATCGTGTTGATACGTACTTAAGTACTGATGCGGCCTGGTGAAATGGGCCACAACTGAAGAGAGAATTTGAAGGCACAGTAGTAGTGTTGGGAACAAGGGAACGGCAATTTGTGCACTCCCTTGCCTTGGAAGGATATTGGTTAATCGGAAGCTAATCTGTGCTGAGAAGTAACAAGGGCTCTCCTGCCTCTTCAAAATTATCACCTTGAGAGAAAAGGTGAGATGGGGTATGTCTAATTTGGTCTCTAGGCAGTGTTCCCCTGACAGGCGAGCATCAGGTTACCGTTGGAGAGAGGGCTTCAGCTGTGGGAGCAAACAGATTAAGTGTAGCGTGATCCAGGTAATATTCAGTATTTGGTAACCGTAAACCCACAAGAGTTGTGAGAATTCGGTCACTCTGGTTAGAAATGGTTTAGTTAAATCAGCACAGCCGCCTTGGGTGGGCAGTTTTTAACATGGTTTGGCAGTGAGAATGAAGCAGGTGTGGCCATTACTTAATTCATCACCCCTTTTTTGTATTGGGAAGGTCTCAGATGTAAGACTGGGATCCAAGCGTAGACTTTTCTAGTCATTGGATTTTTTTTTTCTACTGCTGCTTCCAACAAACACTTTGGTATTTATCTCTTGGGCATTTGCATGATCCCTATCACCACAATATCCGAGTGCCTCACAGTTCTTAGAGTATTAATCCTCGCGCATGCTAGCAGGTAGGGCAGCGCTGTTACTGGCTTTTGCAATATTAAAACACAGTGGGGCAAGGAATTTTAGTCCGCGCTTGCGGACAGTGGGACTTCCCTTGGAGGATCTCATAGGACCATTGTGGGAACAGAGCTATGTAATCTAGCAGTTCCAGCCACTGTTGTAGTAAATGGCGTTGGTTTGTCTTAGACTTTTAATATCGACTTGGCAGTATGATTTCTGCTCTAACTAGCTGCAAGCATTTTGACAGTACATTTTTTTTCCTCCAACAAAGATTATCCCCAGTTGCTTTGAATAGATTGTCTGGCTTGGTGGCTGAGGCAACTGCATTGCCTTGATTGCAAAGTATGCTTCCGTGCATCCTCTGAGAAATCCTCACCAGGGCTTGCTTTAAAGCTCTGACCGTTTTGGTCTATCCTCAATGGTGAATGCATTGCATGATTTCAAAAGAGTTAATTTTCAGGAAAGACTTTTGCTTGAAACTGGTTTGTCGAAGGCTGGTCACTCCAAAAAACCATGTTTTTGATGACTGCTCTTGGGTAAAGATGCATGTGCCTGGCCATTTTGGACTGCAAGGGCTTTACCTTGTGGATGTAGTGTTCCTGTGCTATTCAGTGTTCACAAGCAAGGGGTAGCCATCCTGACATTTCACAGCATAAATCAATGTTTGTCTGATGTGGATCTAGCAGAAATTCCCCCTGGGAATACATTATCCCATAAGCTACTGAAGGGTGTTTTCCTGCACATTCCTGTCACGCATCTGGTTTTGGTCTTGCTTGGTGACAGGATACGGGTCTGCTGGTCAGACCTAGTGTGATTTCTTGGTTTCTTCACAGCTAGAAAGGGTTGAGAACTGTGTCAAGTCATAGCAGCCTACTTTGACCAATCAAATAGAGGCATTATTTGTGCATGAGAGGAGTATCCTGGCTCTCATCCAGGAAAGATGAGTTGGCCCAACTTGGATCCTTGGAGAGGAATAAAAATTGAGGGGGGTGCAGGTCAGGTCTCCTAACGGTTTCCTTCTTTCACCGTTAACCAGGCAGCTGCAGAGGAAAGTGAGCGTCTTCTGCTTCTGGCTAGCATTGCTTTTTTCTGTGGTCTTGGCTGCATGCTCAGATTGCGTAGGATTGCTGTTCTCTCTGTGCCTGGTGCTGTGCAGGCAAGAGCTGTCCTACCTCCCTCGGATTCTGGCTGTATTCATTGCCCCATTATATTTAATCGAGAAGGAGAGGTAATCTTGGATGGGCTTCTTCTTTGGAGTGCTGCCCCAGCCGTTTGGCTTGTTGAATAAGCACGTTTTGTGTTCCAGGGTATGCGGCATATTGGAAGTCTTGCTGCTGAGGGATTATTTGGAGATTGTAACTTCAGCGAAAACCAAATCTCCCAGTTGCGTGGGCTTGTTGGGGCACAGCTTCACTGCTGATGCTGAGGCTGGTGTCCTCAGTCTGGGTTAGTCAGCCCACCAGCATTGTTCTCTAGAGAAGGTGGGGATCTCTTTGGTTAAAGAGAAGAGTTCTTGCCACGTGGAATCATTTAAAAATTGATCATTTTAGTCTTGTTTTGTATTTTTACCTTTTCAATTTTTACAAAAACTCTGCCATGTTACTGTATTTGATACGTGGTTTTACTAACCAAGGCAATGTAGTTTTTTTGAAGGGATGATCTAGTCTGTTTAATTTGTGTATTTTTACTATGCTAGAAAATGGCAAATGATGCATTTCTAACTTACAAGATTTGTTCTTACAATTTGTGTCAAGTTGCATTTGGATGGAAACCGGGATTATGATTGAAAACGCGCAAAAATAACACTTTAATATTTTGATTTAATACTGCCTTTAAATATGCTGCCTACTTTTTTCCTTATGAACTGGTAATTTTACAAAGATATGGCTTGCATTTACAGATGACATATTCATGAAGGGAGTACCTTCAGCTAACTGCACTGATTGTTTCTGTCCCTTTGCCCTCCAAGGTTTTAGGACTAATAGACCTCATGCCCCCATCTCCATTTTTTTGTTCGCAGATTGGAAAGAGGAAAACCAGTTTTCCTGCTCTTCCAATACCCGCTCAGTTCCTTAGCTATGAATAAACTAGCTGAACCAAACTAGCTGATTAGAGTGAAAGGAAGAAGATATTAGTTCTGCCTTGCAGAAGAGGCAATTGCTGGGAGAAGCTAGTCTGGCATTTGAAGTTGCAGGTGCTTAGCCAGCGAACCCCACTAAACCTCACTTTTTTTGTTTTGACTTTTTTGCAAGTACGTACTGGTTGAGCGTGATTATTTTTCATTTCAATTGGGATCTAAACTTCCTATAAGCTAGTATGGGTTATCAGTTTTAAATGTTAATTTTAATTAGGTTTATTTGTAAAACTAAATGTTAAACAAACATTACATTTTAAAGTATCAGTTATTATGCATAGCATTTCATCTGTCAGTAAATCTCAGCACTCTCATGCCTACATATGCACCAATCCTTCTATTTTTTTGTAAACGCTTCTTTCTTTGCCCTCTGGGGCTGGGGTTTTGATGCTATCTTGTCCGAAGCTGATGTGCAATTGCTTACCTCCCTTTCCATAGTCTAGTGGTTTCATCTGTGAATGCCCTGACATCCTTTGTTAGGTTTTTCCCTGTATTCTAGTCTTCGTGTTGTGGTACCGTTCATGATAGGCTTTTATTTTTAAGTATTTGCCTATTGTCTGGGTTATAGAAGTGGGAGGGGGAGGGTCCTGAAAAATAGATGGGACTAAAGTCCATGGCACTTTAATTCCCTGGCCAACAATAGAGGCAGGCAAGGAGTGAACAGTCTGTTTTAATCAGCAGTGCATGGCATAAAGACATTTGACACACATCTTGCTTCCTTATCTTGCCAGGAAAATGCTTGTTTGGAGTTTGCATACAACTCTTCAGTCCCGTTGGGGGAGGCTCGAACTTCTCTCATGTTTAGTCTCTGCACCCTTTCAAACACAAATGCAGCCCTAAGCAAACTGAATTTAACTCTTGTTTAGCAGTGCAATGAAAGCGAGAATGTGATTGGTCTCTGCTTCGCTCTGATATGCACTGGAGATAAAGTCTCCTTTTTCTCTCCTGTTTCTTCAGTCCCACAGAATAATGAGAAGCTCCAGGAAAGTCCATGCATTTTTGCACTGACATCAAGACAAGTGGATCTGATCAGAAATTCCAGGTACTCTTTGCCATGTATTGTTTAAAAAAGCCTTTGACTTGTGTAATGTCCCTGACGGTTTTTCCTCTCTCCGGTCTCTTTTCTGCCTGCTAGCACTGCTTGCTTGAGGACACTAGCACGCCACCTTTTCTCCACTGTTAAAAACTGTAATTTCTTTGCACTATCCAATTTGCCTTCATGTCTCCCAACTTTCCTAGTTCTGTAACCTCCAGCTAGAATAGTAAGTCTGGGCAGGGCAAACAGCATGAAATCAATAGATGTCTTAAATTCTCTTAACCCTGCATTGTGAATCTGTTTGCAGTGGCTTTTTTGAATCCTAGGTTAAAAGCTATACGCTTAATGCCATTGACCTTACTTGCCTGAAAGAAAGCCGCTCAGTTATAAGGATCCTTATAATAGCTACCTAAGCAACCATCTCACGCTCTGCCACTAGGACTTACCATGACAACTACGTTCCTCTGCAGTGACATAACTTTCAACCCCAAGAGTGAAATACGCCCGTGTGGGAGATGAAGCTTTCTCTGCAGCTGGCCTGTTACTGTGGGACTCGCTGCCATGAAAGATCAGAATGACGACAAACCAAATAGCCCTCGAAACGAGATGTAAAACCCTGACCCAACTTTCCCACAGTAAATAATCCTGTAACTACTAATGTCAGAGGGAGAGGAGGGCTTTTTCTTTCTTGAATACTTAAGTGCTCAAAAGCGGTGGTGCTCTAGATTGATAGAAAACAGAGTAGGAAAATGCCATTCAGGGACCCAGTGAGAGAGGAAACAGTATATGAGGACTTGTGTGGACCTTTTTAGGACGGGTGGGCAATTCTTTAGGCTGGAGGGCCGCTTAATCAGTTTTTAGTGAGCTCTTGAGGGCCGCAAGAGTAGCCCTGCCCCTTGACAGGTGCCCCGCCTCCTGGTTGCCACCCTGAGACTAGAAGTCCTGCCCCTAGCCCCTGACCTCTGCCACCAAAAATCCCTCCTCTTACCCTCATAAGGACTTCTTTTGGGAGGGGGGTGCCATCTTGGAACCAGAAAAAAAATCAAAGTATTTTTTTTGTCCTGATTTGCCTGTGTTTGTGTAATGTATATAGAGGTGATCACATAAAAATCTCAAAATGAAGTCTTACTCTTGTATATTGTGGGTGGGTATGGGGGTTGTAGAAGGGGTGTGGATGGGGGGGGTGTATATGGGGGTGTAGTGGGTGGGTATGGGGCTTGTGGGGGTCTATGTATGTGTGTGTGTAGGCAAGGGTATGGATTTGTGTATGTATATAGGTTCCCTGCCTGAGTCCCGTGCCACTGGGGAGAGCTCTGTGCAATGAAGCCTGTGGTGCAGGTCATGGGGCTCAGCTAGGGCTGCAGGGAGAGGGGCAAAGCCAGCCAGGCTCCATAGCGCAGAGGTCCCTGCCATTCCCCATGCCCTGCACATGGCAGTGAATAGGGCCAGGCTGCCAGCTCTATTGCGCAGTGCTCCTCTTCTAGAGGCACATGGCTCGGGCAAAGAGCCCAGGAACTGCATGCGAGCCCCGGGGAGCTCCATGCAGTGGAGCCAGGTGGACCCTGCCAGCCTGGGCTCCGCACTCCTGACACCCTTCCCAGGGCACCTGCCAGCAACGGCACAGGCCCCATACTCCCACTCAGCTGCCATTTTGCTGCTGCCTGCCACTGCCGCCACCACTTGCCCTGCCCAGCCACTGCTGTCGCTGATTTTCCCCCCACTGCTGCTTTTCCCCATCACCACCCTTCCTGCCTACCGCTACTCTTAGCCCGCTTGCTGATGCTGCTTTCCTACCTGCGGGGCCAGGGTCAGGGCCATCTTGCAGGGGAGGTTGGGAGCGCAGCACATGCTGCCCCCACGGGAATGAATGGGGCTCGTCCCCATGTGAGCACAGCGTGGGGGCTGGGCTGGATACAGTGAATTGGTAGGCACCCGCCCATGGCCAAATTAAATTGCCTGGCAGGCCAGATCCAGCCCTTGAGCCATATTTTGCCCGCCTCTGTTTTAGAAGGACATAATAGGCTGCTTATTTTGTTTCCTGAATGTTGAGAAAGGAAAAGCCAAGAATATTTGGATTTGCAAGGGGATTTTAATCATCTGTAATCTGATCTGAATTTAGCACATGCTCCTAGGAGGGATTTTAGTGAGTGCTTCAGATCAGGTGTAATGACGGTCATTCAAGGTTGGTTCTGCCTCTCTGGTACTGCTTGAATAGAGACTGACTAAAAATTGCCAGAATAACTCCCTTCCTTGCAAGTCACACACTGAAATGACACCTCTTAGCTTTAAAGAATTCTGTTAAAAGATGGATTACAACATGAAACGCTTCCCTGTGAAATCGAGGCAAAATGATGGGTTTAATCTAGTACTTCCACTTTATCCTGTGCAAAAGTTAATCATAGATCTTGTCCTGTGTATACAACTTTATTAACAAGCCTGTTTAGTCTGATATGTTGCTTTTTTGAGATGTATTAAAATCCTGTTTGCTATGCAGCGAACAGGGAGAATCCTGTTTGATAGCAGCAAACAGGGAGAAGCAAACTGGACAGTTTGCAAGCAGTTCACTGGGAGCAAGAGGAGGAAGGGGAAGCGGAACCAAGCATGAGGCATCAGATCCCGCCCCGGGAAGGTAACTCAGCCAGGGTTGCCTGTGTGCTTGGCCTGCTGAGGTCTGTTTGGTGGGTTTATGTGCTTGGTTGTGCTCTGAGCAGCTGAGTGGACTGATTGCCGATTGATTGCTGCCTGGGTGTGACAAAGGAGCCTGGACAGTCCAAGTGACCAGGGGATCAGCAAACAGAGAAGCAAACAGGACGGTTTGCAAGCAGTTTGCTGGTCAGTTTGCTGCCCCTGTCCTGGAAGGGGAGCCTGAAAGATAAGCTGCTTTTTTATGTAATTAGGACTGACGAATCTACATAGTTTTATTTTAGCAGCTAAAACTCAGCAGCTAGACCAAGACTTAAGCCCCTTGTTTAACTAGAGTCCAGAGTGAGGGGGAGTTTGCTTGGAATCTCTCTCGCATTCCTTTACTATAAGCTTGCTGAGAGGAAAGAGTTTGCAGGGAAAAGGGGGGAAACCCTTCAAATCAAGGAAGAGCAAAGAGGCCAGCTACAGAGGAGTTTGCCAGGGAAGGTCTGCTTGGAAGGAGAGGCAAGAAGTGAGAGGCTGCAGATTAGGAGACCCAGAGACATACCTGGAGGACATTTCAATCCCAGAGCCACTGCCTCTTCCAGTTCTTCCTCTGCTTCCACCTGTGAGGTGTCTGTCCAGGCAGGACCACACACGGTTGTGGCGTCCACCCTGGTCTGGTGCTGTGCAGACTGCAGCTTGCAGATTCCTTCCTGTGTCAGCCGGGTGGAGGAGTGCCTGCGATGTGAGCGGTGCCTTTTGGTGGCGTCCCTCAGGGAGAAGGCAAGAGAGCTACAGGAGGGAGTTGGCAAGGCTCCTGAGCATCCTCTGCCATGACTTTCCATTCCATCCAGGAAGAGCACACACCAACTGCTGAAACTTCCTTAGCCTGACGAAGGGTTTTTGAACCCGAAAGCTTGCTTAATAACTATTCTCCAACTATTTGGGTTGTTCTAATAAAAGATATCAGATTCACCCAAGGAACCTTGTCCTCCTCTGCCATGAGGACTTCATGCGTTCCATGTTGGAGGAAACCTCTAGGACTGGAGGAAGGACTGCCAGAGGTGGTGCTAGAAGAGGAAGAGGGCCTGGACTCGCAGGAAGGTGGCAGCTTGTATCTTCTGGCAGCAAAAAAAGTTGTCATCCCCATGTGCAGTAGTTTACCTGGAGAACAAACATGGTGCACTAGCAACAGAGGAGGAGGAGCATGTTCCATAGAGGGAAGAGTCCAGGCCAGAAATCCCCAAGGTGGGGACAATTGAGGCTGCTTCCAGGAAGAGTAGGCGACGGATGGCGGTGGTTGGAGTCTCCCTTCTGCAGGGGAAGGAGGGATCCATGTGCCGGCCTGACCTGTTGTCCCGGGAGGTCTGCTGTGTACCTCGAGCCTGGATCTAAGATGTCCCGGAAGGATTACTGAGCCCTACCCAACCCTCAGGCTAGTACCTCATGCTGCTCATCCATGTGGGCACCAGTGATACTGCCAGGGCAGACCCTGAGCAGATCAAGAGTGACTACAGGGCTCTGGGTGCAAGGGGGAAGGGGACGGGGACACAGGTTGTGTTCTCAATACTTCCGGTTAAGGCGAAGGGCCCTGGCAGGAGCAGATGCATCCTGCAGATTGATACATGACTGCACAGGTGGTGTTGCCAGCAGGGATTCAGCTTTTGACCATGGGATGTTGTTCAAGAAGGAGGATTGTTAGGAAGAGATGGGATCCACCTGACAAAAAGAGGGAAGAGCATCTCTGCAGAGGCTTACTAACCTGGTGAGGAGGGCTTCAAACTAGGTTCACCAGGTGATGGAGACCAAAGCCCTGAGGTAAGCGGGGAAGCAGAAGACCTGGAGGAAGAGCAAGCAGGAGGGGGCACCAGGGGAGGTGCTCTCATACTTCCTGAGAAATCAGGGCAATCAACTAGTTACCTCAGGTGCCTGTACATAAATGCACGGAGCCTGGGAAACCAGCAGGAAGAAGTGGAAGTCCTTGCACAGTCACGGTACTACGACATGACTGGAATAACAGAGACGTTATGGGAGCTCACCACGTCTCTCCCACCAGAGACGTGGTGGGAGCTTGCAGGACTGGAGCACTGTCATGAATAGGTACAAGCTGTTCAGGAAGGACAGGCAGGGGAGAAGAGGAGGAGGAGTTGCAGTTTAGGGAACCGATGGGCAGGATCCCCTGGGAGGCCAGGCTGAGGGGGAGAGAAGACCGGGAGAGCTGGTTGTATTTTAAAGAAACCTTACTGAGGGCACAGATACAAACCATCACAATGTGCAGGAAGAATAGCAAATGTGCCAAGCGACCAGCTTGGCTTGGCAGAGAGCTCTTTGGTGAGTTGAAATGCAAAAAGGAAGCTTCCAAGAGGTGGAAGCTTGGACAAGTGACTAGGGAGGAGTATAAGATTATTGCTCGGGCATGCAGGGATGAAGTCAGGAGGGCCAAAGCGCAATTGGAGTTGCAGCTAGCAAGGGATGTGAAGGGTAACAAGACGGGTTTCTACAAGTATGTTAGCAACAAGAGGAAGGTCAGGGAAAGTGTTGGGTCCATTACTGAATGGGGGAGACAGCCTAGTGACACAATGAGAAAAAGTCTGAAATACTCGATGTCTTTTTTTACCTTGGTCTTCACAGGCAAGGTCAGCTCCTAGACTACTGCACCAGGAAGCACAGTTTGGGGAAAAGGCAAGTAGCCAGCAGTGGTGAAAGAACAGGTTAAGCTTTTCTATTTAGAAAAGCTAGATGTGTACAAATCCATGAGGCTGGATGGGATGCACCCAAGGGTGCTGAGGGAGTTGGCTGATGTGATTGTAGAGCTGACAGCCATCATCTTTGAAAACTTATGGTGATTGGGGGAGGTACCAGGCTATTGGAAAAGAGCAAATATAGTGCCTGCCCATCTTAAAGGAAAGGAGGAGGACCCAGGGAACTACAGACCAGTCAGCCTCACCTCAGTCCCTGGAAAAATCATGGAGTAGGTCCTTTAAGCACTTGGAGGAGAAGGTGATTAGGAACAGTCAACATGATTCACCAAGGGCAAGTCATGCCTGATCAACTGATTACCTTCTATGATGAGATGACTGGTTCTGTGGATGCGGGGAGAGCAGTGGATATAATATACCTTGACTTTAGCAAGGCTCTTGATACCGTTTCCCACAACATTCTTGCAAGCAAGATGAAGAAGCACGGGTTGGATGAATGGACTGTAAAGTGGATAAAAAGCTGGCTGGATTGTCAGGCTCAGTGGGTAGTGATCAACGGTTCAATGTTTACCTGGCAGCTGGTATCAAGTGAAGTGCCCCAAGGGTCAGTCCTGGAGCCGGTTTTGTTCAGCATCTTTATTAACGATCTGAAAGATGGGATGAATTGCACTTTTGGCAAGTTTGCTGATGACGCCAAGCTGAGGGGCAGCAGTAGATATGCTAGAGCGCAGGGCTAGGATTCAGAGTGACCTAGATGAAGTGGAGGATTGGGCCAAAAGAAATCTCAAGAGGTGTTCAACTAGGACAAGTGCAAAGTCTCCTGCTCTTAGGACAGAAGAATCCTGTGCACCAGTATAGAAGTGTTGCCAGAAGATCGAGGAAAGCAATTATTCCCCTCTATTCAGCACTGGTGAGGTCACATCTGGAGTACTGTGTCCAGTTTTGGGCCCCCCACTACAGAAAGGATGTGGACAAGTCAGAGAGAGTCCAGCAGAGAGCAACGAAATGGTTCAGGGGCTGGGGGACAGGACCTCTGAAGAGAGGCTGAGGGACCTGGGCTGATTTAGTCTGCAGAAGAGAATACTGAGTGGAGATTTGGTAGGAGCCTTTAACTACCTGAAGGGGGTTGCCAAGAGGATGTTCTCGGTGGTAGCAGATGACAGAATGCAATGGTCTCAAGTTGCAGCAAGGGAAGTTTAGGTTGGATATTAAGAAAAACTTTCTCACTAGGAGGGTAGTAAAGCACTGGGACATGTTACCTAGAGAGGTGGTGCAATCTCCATCCCTGGAGGTTTTTAAGACCCGGCTCAACAAAGCCCTGGTTGGGATGATCTGGTTGGGGATGCCCCTGCCTTGAGCAGGGGGTTGGACTGAGGTCCCTTCCAACCCTTACTTCCTAGGATTCTCTGCACCGTGCTATTGAAACCTAACTGCATCACAGTCATTCTGACCCTGCCATAACACTCAGATTCTTTGGTTTTCAAGAATCGTCTTTCATGGAATAATTGAACAAAGAGGGCGTTAAATAGCTTTGTCAACAATTCTTAAAATGATAATCTAGATCGTGAGTGTGGTGGGCTGCAAACGTCTCACAAAACTTACCATCAGTAGTAGTGTTTCCATTATTATCATATTTTGGTAAAAACAAAAACAAAAAACCCCAAGGGTTTTTCTTTCTTTTTTCCTTCCACCATCTTTTATGTTCTTTTGGAAATCCAAATACGACGGCTTGGGGCCAGCACACAAGGCCTGGAAAGCTGTTTTTCTTTTCCAAACTCAGTGAATTCTGTAAGAGAAGCTCTGACAAGTGAATGTTTTTGGGTTTTTTTACACCTTTTCAGTTTTGAATAACCTAAAACTCTGCGACTTGGTTGGGGGAAAAAAAAGTGTTACATGGAATCCTGTCTTCTGTTTGTTTTTATCAGGGAGTTGCAACCCGGTGTGAAATCGGTTCAGGTTGTGCTAAGGTAAGTCCGGATGGCAGGGAATTAAACCCATGAGGCAGCACTCTGGGGGAGGGAACGCACGAGCACAGCATGGCAGCAGTGCCAGCGCTCTGGGCAGTAGCTGCTAAAATAACTATCGCTCTGAGCAAAGCCCTTGTTCCCAGGGATGGGACGAGCATCCACTTTGGCTTTCCGTTAGTTTGACCCTCTATCTTTTCTATCTGCCAGTTGAGTTGCTATGTCGATAGAAGATGCTGGTTATATCAAAGTCTGTTTCACAGCTGTGTACTGGGTCCTGGGGGGTGATTACTGGCTTGTTGGTTTGGCATGGATTGGTCTGGCTGGCAGCTGGCGAAGGTGGTAATATTTGGACACGGATAGAAGGGAGCTATTTAAAGGTGCCCCATTTCTTTCCAGAATCTGCTACACAGACACTAGCTCCCCTCAGGAGGATCAGTACCCTCCAAACATCGCAGTGAAAGTGAATCATAGTTACTGCTCGGTGCCGGTAAGTCAGCCCAGGCATGACAAGTTACTTTACAGCACAAGGAGAACTTGTGAGATTTAAATGGAAGCTGCTTGTTGATTAAAGCGAGGGAGGCGAGGCGCTAGGGTGCTAAAAGTATCTTGTTCTGACTTTTAAAGCTAATTGCGTGATGAATTTGGTTTACAGTTTAATAATGGCATGGTTGGGTGAAATGAAATGGCCTCTAATGTAAACAGGAGGTCAGGCGAGATAATTAAATAGTTCCCTCTGACCTTAAGCTCTCTGAAATCCTGTGAACCTATATTCTGGCCATGCTGCTGGGAAGGTCGGTATGTACCCTCTTGCTCTCTGCTGTGGCTGATCATGAGGAGGAAGCAAAGCAATTAATTTTCTTTCCCCAGAAAAGACTTTAGGTGACTAGAATTTTGCAACACTGGTTAACAGAAGAGGTGTGTCCTTTTGCTCAAAAAATGTGGGGGGCAGGGAGGGAAGGGAATCAGACACTACTATGGAAAATAAAACTTTCTGTCTGTCCCCTAGGGCTATTATCCATCAAACAAGCCAGGAGTGGAGCCAAAGAGGCCCTGTCGTCCCATTAACCTCACACATCTCCTGTACCTGTCTGGAGCAACCAATCGTATCACTGTCACCTGGGGGAATTATGGAAAGGTAAATGCCAAAGAGGGTGATTTGGGAGTTAAGCTAGCATGTGGGGAGAGCATTCTTTCTCATCCTCTCACTTTTTTTTTTCTTTCTCTCCAGAGTTATTCAGTGGGTCTGTACTTAGTGCGACAGTTGACTTCAGCAGAATTGCTGCAGAAGTTGAAAACTATTGGAGTCAAGCACCCAGAACTCTGCAAGACACTCGGTGAGTGTGTGAGGCTGTGAAGAGACTGATTGAGTGGTTACTTCTAGTCCATGTCACGTGCATTATGTCCTCCCTCCAACTGAAAAAAGCCAGTAAGTTGGGGCACTAGAAATTGTGAGAAACTGCCATGGTCTATAGGATTTCCCTGTCCAATTCTGTGAAAAAAACACTTTCAAGTCTGTGAATTTGCTACGCTGTATGTCGGACACAGCAAATTGCTCCAGATCTCTGCAGAAATAGTTTCTGCAGCGTGTATTTTCCTGTGGCTCCATAGAATCTATGACAGACTTAAAATTCATCCCTAGGTCATGTTGAGTGAGTTGCTGAGGGTCAATGTCATTCTTACATGTGTGACTTCCTGCCTTCATCTGACTCATAAGGCAAGAAACTGTGCCAGAGCTCCTCAGCCTTGATGTGCAGTCTTTCTAGTGGAGTGTTGTGGAGCACACAACCATCCTGTGCAAATATTCTGCTGCCAGCCCCTGAGGAATCGTAGGGGCTGGAAGCAGTGTTTCATCACCATTCTTTTCAAATGCTATGATAGATCTGATCCCCAAGAGATGCTTGTCCCAGACTGTCCAGGTAAATTTACTGTGGTATAAACCAAATGCAAAACCTTATTGTAAGTCTTAGGGGAAATAACCTCGCAAAGTGAAGGCCTTGCCTTCGGCTCCTAGGCGTCTGAGTAATTTACTTGAAATTGTTCAAAATTTCCGAATGACGTAGGGAATAGTCTTAGCACTTTACAAGAGGCTGATTTAATTTCATTGGCATAATTTTTAACTACTAATCACAGACAACTCTAGAGGCCCAGAAAATACAATCTCGTGGTGTATTAAATGTATAGGAGAAAACTGGGTGTTCTGCCTCACCAGCGCCTCGGATCTCACTAGCTATACAGAATCGCTCTTACAAGATTAAATCCGCATTTCTGTGGTACACGGCAATGCTTTAACTAAACATCCATTTGTACGAATCTCTTTCGGACTATCTCTGTGTGCAAATACAGATTTGTACTTTGTTCATCACTCCCTGCTCTGCCCAAATATGGTGCAAATAGAAATGCTGAACTTCTCTAACAAGGTATTCTGGCTGAGACATAGGTCATTCAGGAAGAATTGTCAATGTGATTAGCAGTCCTACAGAACATCTGGCAATCTGAGCATGAGGGGCAGGGGGACAAACAGCAAGTGGTTAAAAATCTTTGGCAGCCGTTGGCTGATGCGAGAAGAAATTTCAAGTCAGCTTTGGCAGTTGGCTGTGCTCCCACTTCTGCTCCCTAGTGGTACCTTCAGATGAGTTGAGCAGAAGATGCAATTTTGGTCTTGTCACAAGATGAATGCATTCAAGAGCCCATTGTTTCCCTCTGACCCCAGCACTTTTCTTGGAACCAAGTTTTGAATAATCCGAGTAGAACATTGTGTCCTGTCTCTTCTAGAAGAGTGTTTCATCCTGTTTTAGAGCAGCCAGCAGAGATTCTGCAAACAGGCCTCCTGCCTTCCACTTTTCCATTAAATTAGACTTGCACTTCAGGCTCTTATACAGTGATCTCAACCAGGCTGCCAAAAGATCCCTTTAAGGGCACTGTGCAATCTTGGCATTGTTATGTGTGCAGACATCTACACGTGATTGACGAGATGCACGCAGAGATTTCCAATAGGATGCCATAATATCAAAAACTTCTATGACCTGTTGTGGTCTTTACGCTCTTTGGCAACAGAAGAATTGCTTTATTATGTTTCTGTGGTCGAAAAAAGGAGTGAAAGCTAAGAGCTGACACTTTCGGAGGAGTGCTTTGAGTCTAACAAGGTTGGGAACCTCTGCTCTAATCAAACTTGGTTTCATTTAGGTGGAAAGATGGATTATTTTTCAAAATCTTTACATTCAAATTGGAGGCTCTTTGCCTTAGTTCCTAGTCGCATTGCTTTTGCTTGCCTTAAACTCTTCTTTATGGCTCTCTGAATCTGGCAAAACCAAATATTGTATTTTCTGGCATACATGTGCCCCCATATTTCATCTGTACCTTGTTGAAAGGCAGAATGAAGGGGAAAGATTTCTCCAGAGTCATGGCTGCATAGAGCAGGGGCACAGCTTGATCTTCAGCTGACTTGAGCTCCTTTTCCTGCATAAATAAAGTTGAATCCCTAGCTGATGCTGAAGACTGGTCTCCACAGGTGGGCCTGTGATTTTGAAAAGAGAGATTAGAGGCTGTGAAATGGACCAGGAGCAGCCAGCAGAATTCCCTCAAGTTTAACTTAATTAGTGGAACAACAAGACCATTAAAAAAGGAGTGAACATTGTTAACACCTGTAGCGTGAGGAGCAGGGAGCCATTAAGTCAATTGGCTCCCTCAGCTGCCCGAACAGTAATATCACAGCTGCTGCACAGTAGAGTCCAAATCTAATCCAAACGCTTCCAACCCCAGGCAGAAAGTCAGCTTTTCCATTTAACACATGCACCCCAGCTTTTGAGGGTGATTTTTGAGGGACAAGGTGCATGAAGTATGCAAGAAACGGTAGCTTAAACCTTGCTGCTGTAGCTTTAACGATCATTCCCCAACGGGTTCCAGGTTCTGCTCATCTGTCTTCCAGTAAGCACTAATGCTTCAGCTTGACTCCCTTTGCTGACTTATCTTCCTTATGTGCATTCACTTAGGAACATTGTCTGAACATCAGGCTACGTAATCAGATACTGAACTGTGGATTTAAGAGCCAGGCTTAAGGCATCTGTTTTAAAAACGAATCTTGGTTCTGGTTAATGGCTCCTTAGGAGGTCTCTTTCCTCCCCGCCCCCATGACCCAGGAGTGGATGCACAGGGGCTGCTGTGACTGGACAAAATACGAGTTAACTGTTGGCAAAACATAATGTTTTAAATTGAGGATAATTTTAGTGTGGCTGGAATGGCACAAAAATACCCCATAAATTCTTACAGGTTAGTTGCATAACTGCCTTTCACCGTAGAGATGCTTGCTACAAAGCTGCCTTTAGAATCAATATCTAATTGCATTTTGTTGTGATCTGCAACAGTCAAAATGGGAAATCACTCCAGTGAGAGAGGCTGCAGGAAGGGTAATAGATCCTTATAACAGCAGTGCTAATAGCTTCTATAATTGTGCTTATATAGTGGCGCATTTGGCCTCTGTTCTCCAGCACCCCTGATTTTTAAAAAGATGTTCCTCCACAAAATGCCTCTGCAGTCACTGAGGCTAGAGCACAGTGAGAGAGCCTATCTGCAGCCCCACTAGTTTCTGACACCAGTCGGCTGCAACAGAATCTGAACTCCCTGTCTCTTGTCCTGATGTGCCGAGTCCTCTCGGATATACCCTCTCCATCTGCCTGCTTTGTTAACGGCATTTTGGCTCAACCTCCTGCACTGCGTGCTTTGCGGATGGCCCGCTGGAGGAGCCTTTGTGCATACTCATGCCACAGCTGCTGCCCAAATGTGTACACAGGTTCTGGAGAAGGGAAGCTAGCCCAGCATGTTGGTCAACTGCAGCACTGTGGCCCGCTAGCAACCGAGGCAGGCCAGCTCAGCTCAAGTGAGGCTGGGGAAACTGAGTGGACTTGGCGCAGCACTTGCCTGTCTACAGTGGTGATTTCTTCTGCACCTTAATTTGATCTCCTTTGAAAAGTAGGTGTGACCTTGACCCGATTGTCTCACAACTGTCCGGTCTCTGCCCTGGTCTCGGGATGGAGTGAGTTTACATCCCACTTGACCAGATATTTTAGGTTAACCCGATCTCAGAAATACAGTGCAGTTCTGTAATGTCTTTTGTCTAAGTCTTTCTTTCTCTCTGACTGCTGGTGTAGCCAAACAAACAGAAGGAAAAGTGCATATCTTAGAGCAGTGCTTCCCAGACTTCCTCAGCATCGTGTCTCACTCCTGACCCACAGTCCCTGGCCCTGCCACTGCCTCTCCCTCCTGACCCACAGCCTCCCAGGTGCCCCAGAGCCAGGGCCCGCACCTCCCTATCCCTGCCAGCTCCCCCAGCAGCACCCAAGCCCCAGCTGCTGCCTGCAAGAGGCGGAAGCTGCTGCAGGTAGAGCAGAGTGTGGAGCCTGGCTCCTGCCCTCCCCTATGGGCGGCACAGCTGGAGCAGAGCCCGTGGGGAGGAGGGGGAGGATGCAGGCGCCTCCTACCCAGCAGTGGGGGCACAACTCCACGCTGTTGCTGCTGCACTTCGCCTTGGCAGCCGTGACAGTGTAATGCTCCCTCCTGTGCTGGGTCCTGCCCATTGGGCTGTGGAGGCAGCTTCTGCCTGAAGCTGGTCCAGCCCCGTTGCAGCCCCGCACCCCACTGTGGGCTCAGAAATCTCGCAACCCCAACCACTGATGTTACGACCCCACTTGGGGTCGCGATCCACAGTTTAGGCACTGCTATCTTAGAGCCTCCTAGTTCTGTAGGGCACGGGGATGAAGCTGAACACCGACTGTTGGTGACCCACACCTTAGCATGACTTTTACATGAGAGAGATCTGCTTCCTTCTCACGTATTTTTTTTCCTGTTGTCCCTGTCTATTTAGCTGAGAACCTTCTGAAGCAGTGGTATCAAAAACTGCTCCATGAAATGGTGGCAAATGGCTCACAAATTACAGGTTGCAGTAGGTGTTGGTGCCTTGATGCACTTTTCCATTGTTTGATTTGCAGTCTTAGTCATCTCTGAGAAATTTTGAGGGTTGACCATGGTCCGTTGGTCCCAAAAAGCAAGACCTAGTCCAAGTAATCTCTCTACCATCCTGTCGTTGCCTAGTAGCAATTACTCTCCATGGTTGAAATGAATTTGCATGTTTTGGGGAATGTACCAGATACTCTTCTGGCATCAGCAGTTTTCCCCACACATAACGGTCCTGGTTAAATGGAGCTGCATGTTAATTTTATCCTTTTTTGTGTTTCTGAATGCAGTAAAAGAGAAATTGCGCTTGGATCCAGACAGTGAAATTGCTACCACAGGTGTTCGAGTGTCACTCATTTGTCCAGTAAGTCTCACTGCACTGCAATTCCAGCTACTAATACTAGTTGTCCTGGTTTGTTACCCAAGCCACCATTGCAGGATAATAAATATTTCCTTTTACCAGTTGCCTTTTAAGCAGTTTCTTGCATGTTAGCACCAAAACCATCTGTCTACACACATGTATTCATTTTGGGAGGGGAAGGCTTCCGACGTTGTGGTGGGATTTCTCATTGATCTGCCTGCCATTGGTCCCTTTAGCTGGTGAAGATGCGGCTTTCTGTCCCCTGTCGAGCCGAGACCTGTGCACATCTGCAGTGCTTCGACGCAGTCTTTTACCTACAGATGAATGAGAAGAAGCCCACGTGGATGTGCCCTGTGTGTGACAAGCCAGCGCCCTATGACCAGCTAATAATCGATGGGTGAGTTTACCTTCTTCCACCATCTCTTCACTTGCTTCTCTCCAGCCCCTTTCTCTTCCCAACTGCGATTTTATAATCATTTTAGCTCCATATCTGATCCAACGCCACATATTACAGTTCCAGTTGCTCTTAATTTGGGTGAGACAACACTGACACCAAAATTGATGACTTGAACCTTGCTTGGTTTTATAGTTTCTCAACCAGCTTTCTGTAAACTGTTGCCAAAATAAAACTTGTACCACCTTCTCATTCATATGCACTATCTGACTAGAGACTGACAAAACAAGGGTGCTTTACTCTACCATGAGCTATTGCTTATCATTTATAGTTCAGCAGACTGAAACTTCTTTACATGCTAGTGTCAGGACAGATTGCCTTTCGCATGTATTCTTCTCCCATTCCTTCATTAAGAGCCTTTATCATGCATGATGTTAGCACCCCATGAGCAGTTCTCAACATGTCATCGGTTCGGGTCAAATGATTCTAAATGCCAGCCTTTCACTCGAGTATCTCTAGACACAGAGCTAGCTCCTTTGAGATTGAGGTACAAATGCAGTTTTAAACCAGAGATCTCTGGTACATGTTTGATGCTTTTGGTTCAAGCTGCGCAAGTGCGGTTTCTGTAGCTGCAGACTGGGAACTCCTTAAAGTACTCAGTATTATTGTTCTGGCTGTTTCATTAGCTACCTATATAAGGAACAAGATAAAGGGTAGAAATCTTCCTGAAGGGGCAAGATTAAGATATTTCGTGTACCTCCCAAATACCCAGACTTCAGAAGATTCAGGGTTCTTGAAGTCTCACTTAAACCAAATTTTCCCTGGCTTCTTTTTTTATCATGATTTTTTTCCCCTAACGTGTATTTTAAATAGTATTTACTTTTAGTCTTTGGCCTAGGTTAATTAAAGAAGCTTACGCTTCATTCTTTATTATCTGGCATCAGTCTAGATGCACAGGTAGAGCTCCTCCCTGCCAGTAGATGGAGACGGTACAACCAAGACACTTTTTGGAGCGTTCTGTGAATCAAAAGAACTTGTCTGTTTATGGTGCCGAGTAGCTTCTGCTTTTGAAAAGAGGAACAAGTACCCTTCCTGTTTGATTTGGGGAGTTTCATGTTAAGGGTTGGATCATCTTTATTCTAACTACAATAGTTGCTTTTCAGGATTTCTGAGAAGCTCTTTAAGCAAACAGTGAAGTTTTAGGTGTTTAGATCGAAGACCCTCTGAACTGTACTTCTAACACCAGTGAGAAATCTGACCGCTGTCCCCAGACTCCCTTTCCTATGCCCACAATGCAGTAAGAGCCCCGTTACTAAAATGGAAACCTACAGATGCCTCTTTTTGGGCTGCAAACCAGCCAAATGAGTTTGGGTCACATTGTTAAAGTGGAAGAGGGAATGAGGCTTTCCAGAACCAGACTTGCAGACAGACTCTGTAAATATAAATGGCTTCCAGGTGCATTTGAAAAGCAAGTGCTGAGACTTGAACAGTGGTAAAAGAAGGTAGAGTGAACCAGAAGAGTAACCTGGACTTAGAGACCAGGGACTTCAGAAAAAGAGATGGCCATTTCTTATGATGATAGTGGGCTGCTGGGCAAAAAAGTTCTTGTTGCCCTCTTTTCCCCTCCCCACCCGTTGCCTGGTACAGCCTCTAACAGGAAGCATTTGCATACATTATGGTGTCCCTAGAGACTTCAGCAGTAGCTTGGGAAATCCAGCATGTGGACTTGTAAAGAGCAAAAAGGGTAATATTTCCTGCCTATTTCTCAGTCTTATTAAAAGCATCCAATTTATCCTAATGTGTTAATTTTGATGCATGTACACCAGTTATCCTGTAAGCTTTGTGCATCTCATCATATGAATATTGTCTGGGCAGCAGCACAAAGGACTTGGGAAGTTAAACCTAGTGCACCAGATACCCTCATGGCAACTGTGGCTGAAACCAGACAAAAGTTATGCACCAAAATGAATGAGCACAGACAAAAGATTAAGAAGAGAGACACTAAAACACAAGTAGGGGAACATTTTTCACAGAAAACAATCTGACCTCACAGTTCTTGTGCTCAAAGGAAACCTACCTGCACCCTTACAGGAGAAGCTTGAGAACTAAGTACCAGGGTTTTAATGCCATAGACAGTGACTTCATGGCCAATTATAATCTACCTGATACAGGCCATCTGTAGATCCCAGGTGATAATGACCCTCCTGAGCAACCTTGTTCCTCTTTCATCAGGTTTTTATTGCCTCTCTCCTGCCTGTTGGCTACCCGATCGCTCTTATCTCCCACCTTTGTTTACATACTGAGTTTTACACAAGCTTTTGTTCAGTCTGCTGTTTGGTTCTGCTGTGTCTGCTGCTCTCAGAGGTTGAGGAGGGGTACTGTGATACCCAAAAACTTGCCTTTGTCTGTCTCAAGTCCAATAAAAGAGATCACCTGCAAGAATTCTTGCTTCTAACGTCATGGAATTACAGTCTCAACACTCTGAAGGATCTGATGACCTGGTGAGGAGCGAGGACTTCAGACTGGACTTGCTATTATGACTGAGCTGGTGTTTCAGTCCACTTGTTTGAAAGCCTTCATCACAAAACCATCCACCTGCAGTAATTCTCTTTGCTGTCAGCCTTGAGAGGCAAGGAACTGAACTGAGCATAGAGACTGCTCTCTCACTTGGACTCTGTCTCTGCTTTATTATTTAAATGCATTGTCAGGGTGGAATGGTTTTGTGATGAAGGTTCACTGTTAGAACCTATACTGTGGTTCCTTTATGAGAAAATAGGATTTTGTGATCAAGGACTGTTTTGTTTTGTAACCTTGCCCTGTCACCAAATTCCTCTTGGATTAAGCTGTAGGGCCATGTAAGGCGAGGATCCAACTTAATGACATACTGCCATGGTGCTCTGCTGATTGCCTGAAGGTTAATAGATAGCGTCTTGTTTCCTTTCCAGGCTCTTGTCAAAGATACTGACAGAATGTGAGGATGCAGACGAAATAGAATACATGGCGGATGGTTCCTGGTGTCCAATAAGAGCTGAGAAGGAGAGAAGCTGCAGCCCTCAGTGTCCAATACTAGTACTAGGTACGTATGGCATGGTGCAAAGGAGATTAATATGCTGAGCTCTGGGGAACTTGCACAAATGATTTCGTGATACAAAATCATGGGCCCCCAGCTTCCTAAGGGGCGCTTGATTAGTGTTGGAAACAGTAGGGCACCTGATTGAGTAAACAACCAGGCAGCCAATAGGGTTTTATTTTTCCTCTCTCCATACAAAGGAGTAAGTTGGCATCCTAGAGATGCCCAATGCATCTGACCAGTAAGATGATCATTATGGATGGGGTCATTGAACCCTTTGAACAGTTTCGTTCTCTAATGGTTTAACTACCAAGTCCAAGTGAATTGTTTAGGTATGGCTTCAAAGTGGTGCAGAATTAATTCTGGCATGCATGCTTTTGGACCAAACACCAAACTATTCTAACTCATCTGGCTGGGGGCAGTGGAACATCAGATCTTCCCTGAATGGGGATTTTGCCAGAACCTGCTTGTATATGTCTGAGGTTTTTTTTCTCCCTGTAACTGAAGGGCTTCATACACTTTTTCAAATGCTTCCCATCAGTAGTTTGAGCAGAAGATGATCAGATGAGCTTTTGGGGGTATCCTAGAAAGTATTTTACTATTGCATTGGTTTACAAAGATACAGTTTCGACACAGTCTCTCACCCCATTCTCATTAAAAAAAACTAGGGGACTGTGGCGTCGACACCTACACAGTCAAATGAGTCACTAACTGGCTGGAGGGCCGCACCCAGAGAGTGGTGGTGGACGGGTCCTATTCAGCCTGGAGGGATGTGGGCAGTGGGGTTCTGCAGGGCTCGGTCCTCGGACCCGCACTGTTCAACATCTTCATCAGCGACTTGGACGAGGGGGTAAAAAGCACCCTGTTCAAATTCGCAGATGACACTAAGTTGTGAGGGGAAGTAGACATGCTAGAAGGGAGGAATAGACTGCAATTGGACCTAGACAGGTTACAGGGGTGGGCGGATGAGAACAGGATGGGTTTCAACACTGACAAGTGCAAGGTGCTGCACCTGGGGAGGAAGAACCAGCAGCATACCTACAGGCTGGGGAACTCACTTCTCATCAGTGCAGAGGCAGAAAAAGATCTTGGAGTCATTATTGATGCCAAATTGAACATGGGCCGACAGTGTGGGGACGCGGTCAGGAAGGCCAACCACACCTTGTCATGCATCCACAGATGCATCTCAAGCTGGTCCAGGGAGGTGATCCTCCCCCTCTATGCGACACTGGTCAGGCTGCAGTTGGAGTACTGCATCCAGTTCTGGGCACCGCACTTCAGGAGGGATGTGGACAACATGGAGAGGGTCCAGAGGAGGGCCACTCGCATGGTCAGGGGGCAGCAGGGCAGGCCCTATGAGGAGAGGCTGAGGGACCTGAACCAGTTCAGCCTCCACAAGAGAAGGCTGAGGGAGGATCTAGCGGCCGTTTACAAACTAGTCAGAGGGGACCAGCAGGCATTGGGGGAGTCCCTGTTCCCCCGAGCACTCCCAGGAGTGACTAGAAATAACGGTCACAAGCTGGCGGAGGGTAGATTCAGACTAGACATCAGGAGGCGCTACTTCACTGTCAGGGTTGCTAGGATCTGGAACCAACTTCCAAGAGAAGTGGTGCTGGCTCCTACCCTGGGGGTCTTTAAGAGGAGGCTTGATGACACCCTACTGGGGTCTTTTGACCCCAATGCTCTTTCCTGCCATGTCAAGGGGTCAGACTTGATGATCTGCTCAGGTCCCTTCCGACCCAACCAACTATGAAACTGAACAGTGGACTTCATATGAAGTAGATCTTTCTTCATACTGCTTTCCCTGAGGAATGGGTTCTCTCTGTTACTTCCCCGGATACTGTGGATACAAGACCTGCCAAGGGGTATTGGCTCTGGGGAGTATAATAGATGTTCTAATTGTGGTCCATTTATTTAACATTTAATTCATAGATGTTCTAATTGAAGTCCATTTATTCCCAGGTTCTTCAGATGTGAACGGGCTCTTGCCCACTCCCAATAGTAATGGTGAGAATGGCAAGGTCACTGCTGATGTGGTGGATTTAACACTGGACAGCTCATCATCAGAAGAGGAGGAGGAAGAAGACGAGGAGGAGGACGACGACGATGATGGACCCCAACCGAAACGACGCTGCTCTTACGAGAAAGATCTAGTTTCTGCCTGCTGACTGCGGAAGTAGCTCTGAATCTCTGAATGGATAGACTTGAATACTCTGGTGCTTACTAAACTGGAGGTGGGAGAGGACCTCTCACCTCATCTCCCTTCCTCCCTGGTCTCCTTTTGACTTTCCTATTCCGAGTTAACCATTAAAATGAAAAATAAAACCATTGAGCTGCTTCTTGGTTGAAAAACTGCCCCACTAAAAGCCTGACCTGAGCTCTGCCAGCTCAACCTGAACCAGAGTCTGAAGTAAGGAAAAGTGTCTTAAGCCAGGCAGTCAAGATCCAGAGCTAACTTGATCTCAACTGCCCTTCACCAGTACGGTTTGAATCGGTGGAGTTCACCTGAAAACCAACAGGACGTCTAACTCCGGTGCATCTCCAAAGCTGTGTGCATTTTTATTGTCTTGTTAAATAACCATTCCTGATAAAGTTTTGCTGGACATGTGAATGGGTGGGTTGGGGTGGGGAAGAGAAGGGGGGGCGGTTGATAGAACCCCAGCAAAGTTAGGTCTCCTTTCTTTCTTTTTTTTAATTTTCTTTTTTTTTTTTTTTTTTAATGGGTGGCAGAGGGGGAGGGAGAGGGCAGGGAGGGCCGGGACTGAAAGGGAAGAGACTTAAGATTGGGATCGCACTGTTCTAGTTAGGAGCTCCCGCAGCTCTGCACCTCATGTAAAGAGAGACACATTTTGAATCCTTTTAACCTAATCTGAAGGTAATGTAGAAATTGTGCGTAGTGAAGCATTTTAGTTGAGCAGAAGCCATGGGGCGGGCGGGGAGGGCTTGAACCACAAACCTGTTGTATTTTTGAAGTGCAATAACTTGGTGTTTTTGAAGACTTAAAAGGGCTGCACATTCCCTTTTCTTTCTTTTCCTTTTTTTTTTTTTTTAAGAAGGCTTTGTTTCTGGAGTCGGTGCCAGCAGCCTGCAGGACAGCTGAAGCCCATCAACTGGACATGTGGCATCGTGTAGGAGTGGGGCAGGGTGGAGGGGAGGGATGGCCTTCAAGAAAATGCCAGGTGGGAGAATCTCAGTTTCTAGCCAACTACCTCGGTAACTCCAATTCAGGTTTATTTCAGACATGAAACAGTGCAAAGCCCATCACTGGTACTTCTGACGGCACGAACGTCATGATGTTGGGGACAGAGCCAAGGGGCAACGAGTGGAGCACAGTGACCACGTATTACGGCCTCTGGACTTTTCCACTTCTCTGTTCTGTTAAGACTTTGGTCCCAGACCCAAAGCTACTGCTATGCTCTTGATGGCAAAATATTGTTGCTTTTGAGTTTCCAAATGGTAACCTTTTTGTCTTGTAGAGATTTTGTAATTAACTTTGCATAATTTGCTCTGCCTGTTCCTAGTTAAAAGCCTCTGAAGTCTGCATTGCTTTGGACCTTGCTGACTTTCTCGTCTGTGGATGGGAATAAATGTTGGAAGGAAGCTGGCATGTTGACTTGGCCCGTGAACGTGTACAAGGGAAGGGTGGAGAGCAACGTAATGGCCTTTAGCAGTGCACTGTGCACCAGACCAGCTTAGTGGTAATACTGCAGCCAAGGCCACGCAAGTAGTTTTCAGTCATACTGTATATAGGCTTTCTAGCTACTGGAAAAAGGCAGTTGATCACTGAACACTTCCAGCCCCCGCCATGCCTCCAGCTCTTGCTGTTTGTTCCAGCTGCAGTGAAATGACAGACGTCTGGGCAGCATGAATCTACGTCATCCCTTAGAACCACCTCCTCCCCTAAAGCATCAGTCTGGAGGAAAGGAGGCAGCTATGTTCAATCACAGAACCAAAGTGATGGTGCTTTCAAAAGCACTTTTAATGCATTTAAGAAAAAGCAATGCATTTAAAATACCACATCGACTTAAAGCCATCAAGTTCCACCTAGAACTATTTTTAAATACCTTTAAGGACCTAGCCTAACGCATATAGGAAGAGAACAGAATATTATCCCATAGATGCTATCGAGCCAGAATGCTTTAGACCCTGGCATTTGAAGTTCTCTTCAAATTCTCCATAGAGTCTCGTTGCATGATGTATGAGTAGAGTCTTCTCCGGTGCGGCACGCTGTACCTTGGATTAATCTGCTTCAAGAAATCCCATGCCCTATGGTGGCTGGTTATTGGGCTCTGCATCCCACCGCCTGAGGGTGGAGGGCAAAGACCTGATGACCTTGAGCCACGTGGGCTTGTTCTGAAGGGAGGAGCCCTTTCTGCCAATCTGTATTTCTCCCAGCAAATGAAACAGGAGGCAGAAGGGAGCTCTTCTTGCCTTCTCTATCAGATTCTCTTCCCTACCCCACCCCCATTACACCCCTCTGGGACCTTCTGCAAATGACTCTGGCAGGGGCCCATCAGGCAGAGGGAGAAATAATAAAGAAGCCTCTTCAAGTTTCCTCTCGAGCACCAGCATGCGAAAGCACTGCCTCCTCCACGGAGGGGTGAGGGGCTGCGGAAAGGGAATGAGACAGGGGCATGTGGGGGAGGGAGACAACCCAAAACCTTGTTTGCTCTTCCGCCATTTCAGTTCCACCACAGAATGACCTTTGTTTGTACGAAAATTTCCGTTTAATTTTTTTCTTTTCTTTTTTTCTTTTCTTTGCGCAAGTAAGCAATATGTTTTCAGGTTTAAACTGGGTTGGGGGGCGGGGGGGACTGGGTAGAGCTCAGACATTAAGTTTTACTGTATAAAGTTGCGCGGCTTGCATCCCCGGCCGCAAGGTAGCTTTAGAGTCCAGTTTTTCTAATATTTGTATTCTAATTTAATTGTTTTTAAATTTTCCAGGCCAAGCCACTGTTGGGAAACATCATGCTTCTGTTACTGCTTTCTGTTTGAGTTGGCCAGCTCTTCCTGTACATATGTTTTTTCTTATATCCTGTTTTTTTCTTTTTGTAAAGAGAAGAGAAAAAGCAAAAGAAAATTATTTTTCTTTCCCTCAGTACACATTCTTCAAAGTTCAGAATTATAGTGTTTCTTAAATAAAAAGAAAGATTTACATTTAATTCCCAGCTTTGTCCTTCTCCATTGTGCTATTGGATTTTTTTTCTCTTCCTGACCCAACGGCAGTAGATTCTCCATTGCTTTGAGATTGGGCACTCAATTTTCCTCTTCCCGTGCACTGCCGTTGCTTTCGCCAGGGTCAAGAGATACCATTTATTACCATATTGATTTACAAGCGTTAACTCCACTTAGGCCTGATTATATTTGACAAAGGTCCAGGGCAAGGGAGAAGCTTTAGCGGGAAGCAGAATTCACCAGAGGAACTGCTTATTCTGTGCGCTGAAGAAGCCCAGCCCAGATGGTTGCTGCAGTCCCATCCAGCATGATATTCATGGACCTGCAGAAGATGGCAGAGGTGTTGGGCAGGCAGAGTGGGGACAAGGTCGTCTCTCTTGGCTGTGATCCTGTTATGCCTACTTAGCAAACTAGTTGGCTCCAGACAAGGCTTGCACTGCATGTAGCTAATGCTCCGCAGTGGCAGCCCAGCCTCTATTGCCTGCAGCTGTCCTGTAACCGGGTGGGCGTCCTTTTGTTTGGTCACTAGCAGGGGATCCCTTCAATAGCTGATGCAACCAGTCTGACTGCTCCTTGCTCTTGCTGAGGTGGGGAGGGTGTCCTAGAAGTCACTGAAATGCTGCTGATGGTGCCCATGTTACCTGCACTCCTCCATTCCCTGCTGAGGCTCCATCCAAGAAAGAAGGTCACTGCTTTTTGCAGAATGGACTGAGAAAACTTGGGCCCTAGAGATGTTGGGGGTGGTTGTCATGGAATGAGTTGTGTGGACAACCTAAATGTGGGGGGAGTCTTCCTAGTGTCACTAGGTAGTTACTAAAATACAGCCGTGGTTGGGAGGATTTTGGTCTCTGGAAGTGTTTGCCACGTGCAGCCTCCCCTGACCATTAATTAGGAAGTCCCACCACGTGTTCAATGGAGGACTCAGCCGATGTCGTTAAGCGAATTGCCGCCTCCTTCTCACTCATGGTAGTTGTTGCATTCAGGAATAAAATGGTTTCCTCATCCTACATTTTGCATCCCTGCTTTCATTATTAATGGGCTTTGTGCAGGGGAAAGGCTGCTCTCAGCTGCACAGATTCTCCTGATTAAATCTGGGACTAGTCCTTGTCCTTCTCTCCTATTCAGATTTTCTTTTATTGGACACCTTGTGTCAGGCAGCTGCATTCACACCAAGTTCTGGCTCTGTTCCCTACCGATCTGATAAAATCACCACCTAAAATAGGACATCAAACCAAAATAGGATTTGTGCAATGGCAAATTCTTGGACACACTTTTCTTCAATAATATACGACTCCAACTCGGATTGCTACCATAGCAGGAGTGGGTTGCTCTCCGTACCAGTAGGTAATGAACGGCTATCACAAGCTCTGCTAAACAGAGAGCAAGGGAGCAGGACCCAAGGAAGGAAAGGAGGAAGGAAGCTGAAAGTTTTGTGGCCTCTGTTCTAATCAGATGGGAAACTCTTTGGAGACAGGGGGTGCCTCACCGGATAGGTACAACATCCAGGACAATAAAGTCTTGATCTTGACTGGGGCAACTATATGCTTCTTTAGTACCAAAAACACCCAACTTCATTCCATTTTAGAAGAGTTTGCTTCTTAAACTCCAATCCAAGGCCTGACTAAACTGGGGAGAGGTTCACAGTTTCACTCGAAGAGGAAACCCAAGTGGAGTAGGCAAAGATAAGGGTTTGAGGAAAGACTAGAACAGAGGTGGAAGAGCAAAGTGTGCCAAGAAGGATGCTGCGCCGTTTAATCCTATTATGTACGTGGGTCGGATTCTGACTTCCAAACTTCAGCTGTTTCAATAGATGAGCTGGCGATTGGGAGGGCTCCTGGGACACTGGTCCCTTGATCATTAATCCAGTGAGGATAGTGATTCATTCCTATGGTCAACATCAAGAATGAGTTTCTCTAAATCTTATGGTTGCTGTAGGGCAGTGATTCTCAGCCAAGGTATTGTGGCATCCTAGGGTGCCTTGAGATCCTTTTAAGTATGTGGCAGGATGCCACGCAATGTTAGCACTGTTAGGTGGGCAAACATGATTTACAAGATAAACCCAGAGATTTCAAGTAGGAGTCCATCGTGTCAAAAAATGCTCTGAGCTGCTGTGGTCTTTCGGAGTTCCTTGCAACAGAATTGCTCTAGTATTTTGCTCTAGGCAAAAAACAAGTGAAAGCTAAGAGCTGGCTTTTTCCAAAGGGTGCCTTGAGTCTCTCAAGGTTGGGCACCACTCCTGTAAGCTGTCGTGAGTCTTGTTTGAGATGAAAAAACATTCCTGTTTCTCTTATTTTAGATTTCTGCTAGCCAGGTGGCTGTCTGCGCCTGCTCAGGATTGGTTTGATGATTCAGGGGGTCTTTTCCAGTTCTAGGTTCCTAAAACTCACCACGTTTGCTCTACCCATGATACTAGCTTGGTTTCTTTTATATCCTTCCCCAGTAGCTTGTTCCCTTCCTAGGCTCAGCAATGGACCTCTCCACCTCCTCCCTTACTCTTGTCTCAACCCCAGTTTGCTGTGTTGACGTCCAAGGGAAAGCATTGGACAATCTAAACTCGTTCTTCTCCAGGGAAAAGAGTTAGTCTATGTGCAGAAAAACAGATACCACTGGACTGTCGTTCTAGACTCATCTGCAGGGTCGCAGACAATGGGTTTGCTAACAGATTTCGAGGCGTCTCTTAGAAGATCCATCAGCCTCAAACATTTCCCAGCCCTGCTTTGTTTCCCCATTGCATGTCTCTCTTCTTTTGTGAATCCTTGACTTGTTGGAAAGCTTGGCTCAGAATTCCTCTACCTCCAGTGGATTAATCATTTTATTTATTAGGCTTAAGGGTCAAATCCTTCTAAACCCAGGGCTTTGCCAGATAAACAGGCTGCTTTGCCAAGGCAGCCCGTTTGTGAAAACACAATTAGCAAACCCTGTAATCTGCACTAATTATCAGGCAGTGCTCAGGAGGCTTTCCCCAGCTCATTCCCCTTGCAGGATCTCCCTAGCCCAGCTTGAAGCTACTCAAGTCAGCGGCAAAGAAAAGGATGAACTAACACAAGAGCCCCAGAGTCACTAGTACCATGGAGGAGGCAGGAGCTGGGAGCAAGCGACAACTGGGTGTCTCCTTCACGATTGATTATCTGCTCTTTGATAAGGGGCAGCCAGTGAGTGAGGAGTTGGAGGCTGGGAGCCAGCCTCAGTCCAAGAGCTTGGGCTCCTTGGAAGAGAAAGAAATGGAAAAGGAGGTTCAGAGAAAGCAGGCAGACACTGGAGCTCAGGCACCACCAGATGCCGTGGACAAACCCAACCAGTCTTACATTGCCCTTATTTCCACAGCCATCCTCTCTTCCCCAGAGAAGAAGCTGCTGCTCTCGGATATTTATCAGTGGATCATGGATAATTACCCTTACTTCAAAAATAAGGTGAGTTTCCACAGCCACGGGTGGGGTATGAGTTGCTGGATACAACACCGAGGGCTTGCCTCTTGCCTCTGTGCCTGCTGGACGGTTCCTTTTGGTGCCAGGGACGTTGCAACGGGGGGCTGAGAGATTGCAAGCTCCGTCCTTCTTTCATTCATAAAAACTCACCACCCTTGTCTGAGCCTCTTGACATTGGTTTGTGCACGGACAAGGCTGAATTTTTCAGAGTTGCTTCTCTACTTTTCACTTGAATCTTTGGGTAAAAGGGAGAGGATCTGTAGGAGATTTAAAATTTCCCTTTGTCTCAATGCCAGTCTGGCAGGGAGTGGGCACAAGGGTGCCTTGGCCCTGAAATTAGACCGGAGAGAGAGAGAGACCCAGCATGTTCTTACAGAATTAAGAAGCATCTCCTCTCTTCGGGGTAGAGGAAGTTTCTCTGCCGTTTCCTTCTCTCTACCCAATGCCCACCCCCACACACATTGGTTCAATGATACTGACTGCACACACACACCCTGCTACACCCTTCTTATTGATCCATGCCTTTTTCTTTGATTTTCATGTTTGCTCTTCATTACCTGCTGCCCAGGGAGAAGGCAAAATGAAGCGACCATTCTCCCTCTCTGGCTTTACACTTCTCAGTATAAATGGATGCAAAAAAGGTCCGGAGTCTTGCAAATGTGGGATCCATCCACTGCCAGCTTGAAACCCCCATTGCATAGATCACCAAGTAGCAGGGTGGAACAGAGAGGGTGAGATGTGCAGGTTCAGGGAGATGCAGTGACTTTCTGATCTTGGGATTGTTTTTTTTTTCCCCAGGTTAGACTATACAAAAAAAAAAAAAAATCTTGAAATTGGCTGCAATAGGAAACTGTCCAGATCACTGGGTCATCTGGATGATTAGCCAACGCAAGCAGCAAGATGAAGTTGTCCATGCCTGGGATCCATGTGGGTGTTCTGGGGGAGGCAGCTACATGTTGATGTGATGGTGCTCAGAGAACCGAGTGACAGGGCTAACTTGTGACTGCCAGTGATTTGCTTGGTCGCTGCACAGTGACTTGCATCTGACCCCCTTTTACTTTGTCAAGAGAAACAGCAAGCTGTTGGTGTGAGTGGGTGGGTGGGCAGGTGGGTTTTGTGTTGTTACATTAGAAATTCAGGTCTGAGCACCCCAAGTTGGTGCTGTTGGGATAGCGGAGGTTAGCCACCCCAGACTAAGGGTACCTTCTGAGAACAGAAGTGCTTGAGAGAAGAAAAGGGCTGTCTTCTTTTTTCTGACTTGAGACTATTAAAATCACTTCTGTTCCCCGGATGTAGTGACAGTAACATTTTGAAGCAAAGAAAATCTCCATAAAAGAATCAACCTTTGCTGTCTGGGGCCTCCAAATTGTCTTCCGGAAAGACCAAGATATCAATATCAGGCTTGGTATTTCTAAAGTTCAGTAAACAGCAGGGGAAAGAAGAAAACATTCTCTGATTCATCCTAAAGAAATTAAAAGTTAGGCAAAAATCTAGCTCAAATTTGGCTACAACTCAGCTCATCCAACCTAGACCATGGGAGCGTGATGTGAGTATTGAAGATCTATGATGGGGTTTGGGTGCTAGCGAGCAGAGCATGGTGGGGCAGCTGCTCCTATAGCCACTGCCTTCCCTCCCTCCTTTGTCTCCATGCAAATGCTATCACTCCAATTTCTCCCCTTCTTGCCATGTTTCACTGCCCCCGTACAACTTCTTGGCTCTGCAGGAGAAGAGCTGGCGCAACAGTGTGCGGCACAACCTCTCCTTGAACGAATGCTTCATCAAAGCCGGGCGGAGTGACAACGGCAAGGGGCACTTCTGGGCCATCCACCCAGCCAACCTGGAGGATTTCTCCAAGGGCGACTACCACCGGCGCAGAGCCCGCCGGCGCATCCGCAGGTGAGCGACAGCCCGAGGCAGGGAGTCATGGCTCGCAGCGCCCAGTTCTCAAATCCTTGGCTTATCCCTGAGCCATGTGCAGAGTGACCCCCTCTCTCTACTGGACTCCACTGACTTCCAACCTGACCTGTGGATGGGGATAAGCCCATTATCCCTTTACATTGACCTGAATCTGACCTCACCGGGCCCAAAAGGATGTCTGTTTTTCCTTTCACTGGAGCCTGGTGCTGCAGGTGATCCCTCCTCTGTCCTTTGCCATGATACTGCACTTGGTGGTTGAAACCTTTCTGCCTGGCAGAGGAGAAAGGAAACTGAGTGGTGCCTCCAGCTGGGCAAAAGCCAGTGGTCACAGTAAGGGCTGCAGAAGCTGAGAGGGGCAGCTAGGAAAGCAGCAGGCTAACATCTCTTCCCATACTCATCAAGGCCCCCCCAAAATCCTTGGTGCCTGAGACCAAGGTTAACTGCAGGTTTTGGTGATTTCCTGAAATGCCTTTTGTTCTTTTAGTGCCGCGCAGCAGCAGGGAGGACTTGAGCGCTGGGGAGTTAGGTCACCTGGGTTCTTCCGTGGGTTTGCCACGTGACTTTTAGCTAATCTCTCACGCTCTGTTTTCTCTCCATAATGAACATTAAACCTGCCTCCGTTCTGGGAGGGAAGGGGCAGAGCCAGGGTTAGATGGGACAAGGGGCCCTGGTTGCAAAGTGCACAAGGCAAAGAGTGCAGATGAAAGACACTATCAGAGGGCAAAGGTTGAGGGAATGGGTGGGAGATGTGGAGTCTCTAACAATCGAGTTGTGAGCTGCATTTCGGGAAGAGACCCCCAGCAGCCTGGGAGCCAGTGCGAGCCACTGAGAGACGCAGCCCTGGCAGCGGTCGTCGTCCAGGCAGACAACCCTCCCAAGGGGGCTGCTGGCTGCTAAGTCAAACCTGGCTCCCAGCCCTGCGTGCCCTGCACCAGGGAGAGCCCTCCTGGGTTTGCTGGGCCAGGCGGCAAGGGAAGAGATAATCTGCTCCAGGCTAGCCAGACCCCTGTGTCCAGAGCGCACGGCCCCATCTGACCCTGTCTTCTCTTTGCCCTGTTCCAGGATGGCGGTGAGTCTGAACTATTACCCCTACGCCTTCTACGGGGCGAGCTGCTGCCCAGGAAGGTACTGCCTGTGCTGCCCACCGTACGTGCACCCTGCTGCCGCCAGCCCTTCTCAGCATTGCCATCCCAGATTCCCCGTTCTGCCCCTCGCCCAGACAGCTTCCCAGCCTCCCCTGTACCTCCCCGGAGCTGCCTACAGATGCCTGCAGGAGAAGCAGCTCAGCTGGGCTTGGAGCAGACCCCACTTACAGCACCCCTTGAAGGCCCATCTGTACCTGTAGCCTCTGCTTCGCCAGCCTCTCGGGAACGTGGGGCCACCAGGGCCGGGAAGAACCAGGTTTGACCGATGCGGCACGGAGAGCTGAGCATGACTGCCGACCTGCACTTAGCCTTGAACTTGACTGCAAAGGTCCTTCCCCTTGCATGGGTTGCCTTAGTGAAGCTGGGACAGGGACCTGCCCTTTGAAGAGGGCAGAGGCCAGAAAATGATACATGACTTGTGATTCCACCCCATCTTCTATATATATAAAAATGAGGTAGGGGCCCTGCAAGTCCACCTGCTCAGGGGTTCAGACACTGCTTCCAGTCCCCATCCATGCCTGGAGGAGCATCCGATCACTACATTCAGCAGTGCTGACTGCTGCTGTCCCCTGCTGGGGTGAACACTGGTGTGAGGATAATGGGGTTCACAGTAGCTACTCCTTTCCACGTCCCTTCAGCGTGTTCAGTCTTCTTGCCTAGCTTAGAGCCTCTGCAGAGTCTTTATTTTTGGTTTATTTTGATTGGAATAGTATTATAAACAATAAATCCACAGCTGAAAGCACCTGAATACTCAGCATCATCCAGCGTCATTTGATGGGCTGTCAGACAGGACCGTGGTGTCAGTCTAGTAGCATGAGCTGCCTATGCCAGAAGGTCTCAAGCTAGCAAGTACGAGCCCATTCAGGGATAGCATTCAGACTCCTATGGGACATGGGGTTGCAAACCTGGAAGTGGGGTCACCTACCCCAAAAGATTAGGGATGCCTGCTCTCTCATCTAGTGTATCTTTTTCAGTGTTTCCAGAAGCTCAGTGCATTCCTGTCTTTGATGCTGGGTGGATTCTTGTGTTTCCCATTTACCGTGCGGTATCCAAACTGTTGGTGTTGGGATACCTGAAGTCTGTCTCCTCTAAGGTACCAGTTCGAGCAGAGTTTGGCTTAGCTGATGGTTGTCAAGTCCTGTGATGGCAGGATGCTGACTCCAGTGACTCGATATTTACTCCCTTGGGTGTCAAGTGGCCAGTTGTCTGCATCCCAGACCCAGTCCAAGGACTGAGTGGGGGTATAGATTACCAGTGATCCTCCTTGCCTTTAGTGAGGCCATGCCAGGCCACGTGGGATAGGGTTTAGTGTGGCTTCATATCTATAGCATATCAGTCATGCACCCACCCCATAAGGGTGCTCTATCCTTAATCATGGTTGCAGCACAGAAAGGACATGATGAGGCGGCTAAGGCCTTAGCAGATGGAGGCAGGCAGCAGAACATCATGCCTTCAGGTCCAGTGGTTGTAGTTTTGATTGCCTGCGGTGCAGCATAGCACTACAAGGGCTTTAGCTGGGCATCTTCCGCCAGCGTGACTCTTACAAACAAACCTGTTCCCCAGCTGGGCTTCCCCCTCAAGACAAGCTGCCAATTCCAGGGGTCACACTTCAATTTCTGCATCCCTTCCTGGGGACACAACCAGCACCTGAGACTGAGAGTCTTAGTCATGGAGCTAACTAGAACAGCTGAAGGGGAGGAGGAGGAGGAGGAGGCAGCATATGAATCTGTGCAAGTGTGTGTATTGTACTAAAGAAGCATGGAGTTCACACCTGTGTCCCCTACCGTTTACACCCCAGCTGGGCAAGGCTGTCAGGGTTATACTAGAAGGGACCCAACAGGATATTTACTTTGATATGAGGTTTCTAGATGAACCCAGTAGTCCTGCTTCTGCCCCATAGTTAGCCTTGCTGGCTTCTGGTAGACTTATGTGGACGCCATTGGCCAGAGCAGCGTATCTGATGGGTCTTGTGCGATCCCAGCCCCTTTATTTTTGTTGCGATTGAAGAATGAGATCACTGCTGTTCTATAGCATTGGTTTGGTGGTTGGTTTTCAGAAACTTCCACATTGGGGAAAGGTCTCGGATGACTTACAACACATGAGCACATTTCAAGTTATTTCATGTTGCTCTGAACATGGCTCTGTGACGCTGAACGATCCATCCATCCATCACAAAAAGGAAGCGTTGAACCCTTGTGCAAATCGCTGCCCTAGCAGCAAAGATGTTAAGGTCTGTCCTGTTCCTCCCTGCTGTTCTCTGCCAATAAACCCATTGGAAAAGTACCTGCCCCTCTTTTTTGATGGTTTTTTAAGCTTACATATGTATACATGCATGTCTAGGCATGTGCGAGTATGGGTGTGTGTGTGTGTGTGTGTGCGCACGCGCGCGCGTGTGCAGGTAGTTCCCCCCCATTCCACCCCTGCCACTGGATACAAAAGCCACTTGTACATATGGGGTTTACAATCTCCATCTTGCATGCACGAGTGGGGGAGGGGTGTCAGGCCTGATACTTAGTTGGAAATTCATTTGACTGATTGAATAAGCCTTGGTTTTTATTTAAGAAAGACCCTGCCCTAATTTTTTCCTGCTAATTGTTTCTGACGCCCTTAATGAAAATCGCAGATCCCAGGCACTAAGTGGCATTAGGGACCTTGCTAAGAAAGACGACTTGGCTGTTTAATCCCAGGAGATAAGCCCCCAAAATCTTATAGCGGCCTTGAAAAATAGGAAGCTTATGACACAAACTAATCTTTTAACATTGTCAGTGCCCTTTGGATGGAGACTTCCAGGGATATGCCTTTGCAACTGGAGGTCAATGTAAACGCGTCTCACGGGAAGGCGAAAGGTCTGTAGGGTTCCACCTTCACCAGAGTGTCCTCTAGTGGCACATGGGGCAGCTGCTTGCTTGGTCCTTGGGGATGATCGGGTCTCCTGTTTCCACCCTTGTGACACCACCTATTTTTCCAGCTAGCAGGACAGACCTGTGGCAAGCATCCAGCGAAGAGGCTCTCTGACATCTGCATTCGAGCTGCAGATATGTTATGGCAGGATCCTGGCTCAGTTCCCCATTTCTGGCTTCAAGGTGCACATGTCTGAATGCTGAATCTCGCTCTATATGACTGCTTGTGTCTCTCACCCAAAGGGCGGTGGCTCTGCAAAGTGTGGCCTTGGATGTTCTTGCTCTCTGAGTTCAATATATGAAAGGGGGGTGCGGGTTTGCTATTGGCGTTCATGTAACTTGGAGATAGGATCTGGTGTTGGGGTCCCGACCCTCTTGCCCTTCCTCACCTGGCAAGATTGCAAGACATGGAGAACCCCTGCTTTTCATCTCAGTACCTGCTTGGTGACCTGTGAAGAATGAGTTTTTGGTCCCAAGCCAGTTTCCTGCACACTCTTCCTTGTCGGATATTTGCTTCTCTGCCCCAGCCAGGTGTCACCCCGCGGGGATGCAGTGATACTGATACACCCAGCCTGCAGCCTCTGCTCTCCTCCTACTCTGAATCCACGTGGATGGGGGCAATGGCTCGGGAGGGATTGTGCAAGGAGCATTTTGGAGGCAGCAGAGGGAGGAGATGGAGGGGAGCCTAGTTCTAACCTGATGATCAGCAAGATGGTAACTGTTGGCTGCAGCGCCCAACCCAGATTTCTCCATTGGGGGTACTGGCAATCCCAACCCATGTTGGTTATGGTGTTATGGTTTATTAATTCTTACTCCTATAGGTTATTGATCTTCCTTTTAAAAAGGGTTTCACTTGGTGTTATAGAACACACAGTACCAACAATCGTAGCCATGATATCTTGAATTATACGCTGTTTGGAGGAACACAGGTTCCTTCACCCATCAGTGAAAAGCAGCCAGCTCTGGGGTGGAGGATGATGGCTGCTTCCTGAGACCTTCCTGTGCCCTTCTTTGGCAGCATGGCTGGCTACGGGCACAGGAGGCTTGAGTGGGCGATAGTTATCATGTTCCTGGAGCCCCCAGTGTGACAAAACGGCTTCTCCTTGGGGAGGGGTTGGATGTGGCAGGTAAGGGCAGGAGGTGTGGGGAGCAGGCCTGTTGCTCAAACTCACTTATTTCGCTGTGCCCCTTCTCTTTTTTGCTTACTCACTTCTCCAATTACATCAGCAGGAACCACACAGCCCCAGCCCCAGCCCAGGCAGTGACCAGTAGCACGATTTGTGCTATGGCAATCCCTTCCCAGCCTGGGTTTTACTGGCACCAGTCCCCACCTAGGCAGTGGCAAGAAACCATGGACCGCGGCCCTCCTCCCAAAGTGCTGCTACTTGTGCCCTGCTGACAAAATGCAACCGTTTCTGTGGCGTGCATGCTGCCCAAGACACCTGGGCTAAATCCTGGGCTCTCCAGGTCTGTGTGGAGCTGGCAGAGCAGGCCTACGATACCCAGGGCTGGCTGGGGTGACTTCAAACCGCCTCGAGCTCAGCGGCAGAGCGCTAAAGAACGAGCTGGGCGGCAGGGAGGGTTCCCTGTAGCCAGGAGGCTTGGGGGTCCAGGGACAAATGCCTGGCATCGCCAGTGCTGTGCTTTGGGCTGTTGGCTGAGTCTACTTCCTCAGCTGAAGAGCAGAGCAAATGAGGCTGCATGGCGCTGGTGTCCCTGGTGTGTAATGTCCAGCCCCAGGGTGCCAGTCTTTGTGGCAGACTTGTACAGACTGGCCCTTTCCCTATGCAGGCGTGTGCCTTACACCTTGAATCTCCACCAAGGTGGTGTTCGATTACATCCATGTGGGTCTGGCAGCTTATGAGTGATTCACGCTGACCCTCTTGTTCTCCTAGACTGATGTTACCTGCTCTTGCTTGCTTTCCAAGCTAAGCAGCGCTCAGCCTGGCTAGCACTTAGATGGGAGACTGCCAGGGTGCTGTGGATTTGAGCCTTTAGCTGTGGGGGGCTCTTAAACCACAGAAACAGAGGGGAGGCATTTTCTGGCCTCATTGTTGGTCCTCAGCTGAGAGGCAGACATCTTCTGGAGCTGAAACTAAAGGCTGGGGAGAGCCCAAGCAGTCACAGCCCCCACTGATGTGGCCTAAAATGTCTTCACTGTGGAGCGTTTATAGTTCAGCGTGGCTATTGCACAGATCAGTGCACAAGCTCTGTCGGCTCCTGTCCAGCTGTGGGCAGGACCAAGTCGACCTCCTTTTGGGGGTCACAAAGGCCCAGTGCCTGGGGCAGGGGATTAAACGCAGTTCTCATGATCCCACTTGCCTGTCAGAGCCCAGGATGCTTTCTTTGCCAGCCCTCAGTGGAGCTGGCTCCTCTGCTTGTTCAGTGGGGCTGTGTGGGTGGCAGATTCCCTTCTGGACAGGTTGGGACCCTGCCCGCTGCTTCCAAGGTATAGAGGGAGTGTGGGAGAGGGCTTACAGCAGGGCCAGTGGTGGGGCAGGACGCTGGCTCCGCTCCAGATGGGTAGGGAGTATGGTGTAATGGTGAGTGCAGAGGCATGCCAGCTAGCACTCCCGGTCCTTGCTCTTGTTTCTGCAACTGGCTTTATTTTTGACCCCAACAGATCACTGCTTCTTCGTGCACCTTAGTGCCCACATCCTTAGGATGGGGCAACACCTGCCCTCATTCTGGGCCGGTGAGGTGTGAGAGCTCGCTAAGCACCACCCAGCCTCTATATAGGGGCTCCCGTTTTTTTCCGATGCCTCCTCTACCACAAGGTGTGCAGTGAGGCCGAGACCTGGCATGGCAACTCTTTTAAGTCGCTGCCATATGCTTCCCGGGTCCCGCTGGGTGACAGGTTGCGCTGCACTAAGCGGCAGTGCCAGCCCCATGCCTCAGCAGGCTGCAGGCGTGGCATTAGGAGCCTCCCAGGCAGTAATCTGTGCAAAACACGGATTACAATCATTCCTTGTATTGCTATCCAGGCATCAGCAGCCTCAAATCGCACTTTGCAGCAGCAAAGGCAAGAGGCTTAGGATGCTGAGAGGCAGGAAAGCTCCTTTAAGACAATAAGCAAAGATGGGCCTCAGCGTGCCATCTAGCCTTTAATGAATAATCAAGAGCAGGGGCATGAGGGAAAGGCTGGGGGTGCGGGCGCACAGTTCAACCCACCGGGCCAAAGCAGCGGGGAAGTGCTGGGGACTGGCCTTTGGGGGTTGCTCTGCTTCCCTCCACAAAGAGGCATTGTCGAGCCTGGTGCGAGAGCAAGTGGCTCTAGGATAGCTGCCCCTTTCTCCAGGGGGACCAGTTGGCCTCTGCAGGAATCAGTGCCGCTTGTACTTGCACCCCAGAAGGAGCAGATCCACTGGCTGGGGATGGCCACTGCGCCTCCAGCCCGTCTCTCCCAGCGGAAGGGCCTCCAATGATAATGAGCTGCACTGCCTGCCTGCCAGCCATGCCGAGATATAAATACGGGCAGGGGGCGGGGAAGACTCTGCCTCATTTAACAAAAAGGGAAACTGAGGCACAGTACAGGACACAGACTCCATCCAGGCCTGTGACAAGTGGCTGAGATACTTCCCTGGCCCCCACTTCCAGAGCAGGGCAAGCCATGTTGGTGCTAGTTGTGGGACGTTCCCCTGCACGGCAGAGGTGCACATGCACTGAGGGCCTGGGTGTGCCCCGGAGCCCACCCAACACGCAGCGTGTTGTAGCCAAACAGCCCCTGCCCTGGCTGGGCTCCTGCACCCGCTGTAGAGTCCCCTGATGGCAGGACAGCAGCACAGCTGGCAGGGTCGGGGTTCACTACAACCCTGGGTCCCCGATGGAAAGTGGCCGGCAGCCAGTGCTGCACTGGAGCACAGATGCAGATGCAGGAGCCATCATGACCAAGCTGCCCCAATGGGGCACTATGAGTCCCAGCAGGGTGGGGGAGATTGCAAAATGGGGAGTAGCTGAGAGGGAGGCAGGACTTTAGGGCTCCTCAGTTCCAGTCTGTCCCAGCAGGCACTGGTGTGGGAGCAAGCAGCTGGCAGAAGGAGGCCCTGCAGGAGCACCAGCCATGGGGGAGGAGTGGGAAGCACCCCCAGCATGACAAGTGCTGGGGCAGAGGAGCCCCCCGGGCAGCCTGGTGCTAGCAACGACTCCGCCAGCAGGGGTCGACGACTCCCGGGCCACAGGGCTGGCCAGGAACGAGACCGGGATACGAGTAAAAGCAGCGGATGCCAGGAGTCAGAGAGAAAAAAAACAATCTATTAGTGCAAAAATGAACAGGTCTCTATTACAGTACAATAGATGGAAAGGAACGTACAATGGATTGGATTTTAGTCAAACAACCAAACCTGCCCAAGAGTAGAAAATAATCAAATGCAGCGTTTGAAATGGGCTGTTCTTATACCAGGGGAGGAAACGGTTCCTGTGCAAGCCTGAAATTCATGTCAGGCACCCCTCCCCCCAGGGCCTGAACACCCCGCAGTAAAAAAAAATAAAAGAAAAAAGAATAATAGTGAAAGATAAACCCCAGGCCTCCAGAGCAAACAGCCCTTCTCTCCAGCCTGCCTCCATTAAGTGTCAGCAGGAGCCCTGAATACCTGGTACTAGTTGATTAGAAAAGGAGCAAGGACTACATAGTAAGATACAGGATTCCTGCCCCACCCTTTACCCCCAGCAAAAAAAAAGCAAAAAAAAGCTGGGACCTCAGGACAGCTCAGAGCAGGGCGACGGGACTGGCAAGGTTTGGTGCGGGGAGCTGTTCTCTGCTGCGGGGAAGGAGCCCGCTGCACAGGGAGATGCTGGGTCTTTCGCTTTGGCCTCGGCAGCATTGAGCCTGTGTGTGGATCGCCCCCGAAGAAGCCCGAGGCCTGCAGACAGGGAGTCCTATGCTATGAAGGGGGCCCCTTTGCAAGAGGCGGCTGCTTTGCAGGGAGCAAGCGGCTGAGCTCCCGGGGTAGCTCGCAGCAGCAGCAAGGGGAAGAGCCGGTCAGGATTTCCTTTTCCAGACAGACTGTGCTCAGAGCCTGCAACACCCGGCCACGCACAGTTAGCCAGGTTCCTTTATTATTTTAGGGGAGGTTTTAAAGGGGAGAGGAAGGTTTGGGTGCAGGAAGCTGGGCCTTTTTCAGAACTAAGCACGTGGGATTGAGCCCGGCAGAGGGGACCTTCAGAAAGGACCTCGTCTCAGAGCTGCAGCAAGACGGTCACTGATCCCAGAAGGGAGGCACAGGTGAGCAAAGGAGCGGCAAAGCAATGCCGATCTGACCTCCAGCCGGTGCCATCGTGCACCCACACCCATACTGTCCCCAGCTCCTGCTGGCCTCCTCTGCTCCTGTGACCTGACTTCAGTGGTCATTTTGCCTGAGGAAGGACTGCAGGATCCTGCTCACGGCCCTTAGCAGAAGCTGCGGTGTCCTTTGGGAGTCTTCACTGCTGTGGGCTGAAAGCAACTGCGGCTACCGGGGTGGTGACTGCTGATGGGGCTGGTTCAAGAGAGGCAAGGGGCCAAACGGCCTCTATGCCTGCTAGGCTCTGCCCAGCCGGGATCGGGACAATCCTCTGAGAGACCCCTGAGCTCCCCCAGCCCAGGCTGGAGATTGCCTTTGGGCTTGCCAGTGCCAGCAGAGCCCAGCGGGGGCCGAGCAGAGTTTAACCCCTGCTCTGTGCAGTGAAGATGGGACCAATATTCAGATGCAGGCTGTTGTGAGTGGTTTGGTCGCTATCCCCAGCCCCTGTCCTGCTCCGCTTGGTGCCTTCCCTGCTTATGTCAGAGGATATGGCCTCTCTCTGCTAAGGGCCAGATCCTGATCTAAGTGCCACCACTTGGTCGGAAAGAAAGTCATTGATGTGGGACAGCAGGGGAGCAACTGGCTCCCAAACGCCCTCTTCTGATTCCCCTGTCCCCAGCGGTGAGAAGAGCCCTGTGCCTGGCAGGGCTGAGCTTGACGCCCTCTGAGGTAAAAGAGTGGGGAAAAAGAGCAGGGGGAAAAAAAGGGCGGGAAAAAAGCAGTGGGGGAAAGAGTGGGAAACAAAGCGGGGGGGAAGGGCGTGGAAAAAAGAGTGGAAAAGGAACAGGGGGAAAGGGCGGGAAAAAAGAGCAGGAAATGAGCAGGGGGAAATGGCAGGGGAAAAGAGCGGGAAACGAGCAGAGGAAAGGGTGGGAAAAAAGCAGGAAACAAGCAGTGGAAAGCGTGAAAAAAGGGCAGGAAAAAAAGAGCAGGAAACGAGCAGGGAGAAAGGGCGGGAAATGAGCAGGGAAAAGAGCGGGGAAAAAGCGGGAAACAAGCAGGGGAAAGGGCGGGAAAAAAAGGGCGGGAAACGAGCAGGGGAAAGAGCGGGAAAAAAGCGGGAAACAAGCAGGGGAAAGGGCGGGAAAAAAGGGGCGGGAAACGAGCAGGGGAAAGAGCGGGGAAAAAGGGCGGGAAAAGAGCGGGAAAAAAGGGCGGGAAACGAGCAGCAGGGAAAGAGTGGGGAAAAAGAGCGGGAAAAAGCAAGGTGGGGGAAGAGTGGGAAACAAGCAGGGGGAAAAGGGCAGGGGGAAAAATGGGGAGGGGGGAAGGGCTTGAAAAAAGTGGGGAAAAAAGCAGGGGGGGAAAAGGGTGGAAAAAAAGAGTGGAGACAAAGCAGAGAGAAAAAAGAGCGGGGGGAAAAAAGAGCAGGAAACTACGCATTGCTACCAGTCAACACCAGACTGATCCCGAGTGGCTTCCAAGCACTGACCCAGGGCAACTGGGGGCAAGTGGGGCTCGGCCGTCAGTGGGTCCTCAGCAGGTGCCAGCCAGCCTAGCACCACAGGCTTCCAGCCAGCTGTGGGGTTTGCCTCACAGACTTGGGGCTTAGTTTTCAAGAGTTAGGCACCCACTGTTGGCCATCAGCGCTCAGCTGTCCGGGCAGGCAGGCCTGCACCTGGCTGGGGTTGGGGAGCTATGATTTGTCCCGGTTGGGGCAGATAGACCCAGATCCCTCACAACCACGGGGCTGGGCAGAGAGAGACCTACAAAGCTGGCCGAGGGGAAGCTGAGCACACATGCCCAGGCTCTCCGTGTCTGCGAGAGTCCAGCTGCCTCGCAAGAGGGGTTAGTCAGAGCACAGGGCACTGGAGAAGGAGGATGCAGGCAACAGACAGGAATGGCCTCACTGGAGGAGCTCAGGATCGTGGACAGAAACGTGTCTGCCCCGCAGGTTGCTGGCCTCAATCCCACCCCATGTCCTGACTCGGAGCCGGAAGGGGGAAGAGACATGCATCCTGAGCCAGCAACACATCCACCCCCATCTCCCCAACCCCACCACAGCCATGAGAGAAAACGCCACAAAGGCATGGGATGGGGCAAAGGGAAATGGGTGAAGTTAAAAGCTCCCGAGGAACAACTGGCTCAATCTCCCCACACTCCCCTTCGTCAGGCGGAGAGAGAGATTGGTCTTAGGGCTTCCTGTCTGGAGTTGCTTTGCAAGGGTGAACGGGTGAACGCCACCCACGGGGAAGAGACACGGGTTTGCAATGGATCCTATGAGCCCTGAACATCCACTCAGCCAGACACGATGGGGCAGGGCATGGTGGCACCGAGGGGACCCAGCAGCACCTCAGACAGAGCAGGGCAGGGACCGGTTCCCTCCAACCCTACAAACTCCCTCTCTCACCTCCTCATGTCTCAGCCCCATCAAGACACCAGTGATTTTGATTAATTTATTTTAAATTCTCTTTGAATTTAAGAGGAGGGGAGGGGGAAAAAAGAGATTTAAACAAAACAAAACAACTCCCAAGTTATTAATGACTGGATTATTAATTACCTTTTTTTTCTTTTTTTTTTTAGTGGTTCTTATATACAAGAAGGACAAAACTGTTGCATGTATTTTTTTAATATATAGTTTATTTTTTTAAAGCCCCCAAAAAGTGCATTTTTTATTATTTTATTTTTTTTTGTCTCGTCTCCCACACTTTATAAAGAACTATCAAAGTTACAATCTATGGAATGTCTTTTCTGTGCTTGTCTCACCTCACTCATTACCCAGATACCACAAAAAGTAGTTTACACATAAAACTGATGAAACTTGCGAGTGCTTTATATATAGAATTTGTAATTTTTTTTTTTTTGGTTTTTTTTAAAATAGATTATATATAAAGACGCAGAAAATGTGGCCCCATCTTTTTTTTTTTTTTTTTTTTAAATATTCTCTCTTCCTTCTGACATCGGATCAGTTCGTTCCTGGGGAAAGGTGAGGGGAGTTTTAGATCCACCTACCCCAAAATAAAGTTTAATCTCCGTGTGTGTGTGTGTGTGTGTGTGTGTGTGTATGTGTGTGTATACACACACATACACACACGTATATATATATATATATATACACACACACATACAAACACACACACACACACATATATATATATATGTAATTTTAGAAAACATAACTTTAATGCAGCATCTTGTTACTCGTCCCAGGCCATACAAATGTGACAAGCCTGGGTCCCCAACTAAGGAAGCTAAATCTTGTGACAACTCACTAACTGCTCTTTAAAAAGTGTTCCTCTTTATTTAAATAAAACTTTCATAATAAATTGAAAATATAAATATATATATATGTTTTTAAATAGTCGAATCAGGCCTCCTGAACGCTCGTCACACTGGCATTTCGAGAGAGGGAGAGAGAGAAAGAGAGAAGCTGGGCTTTGGCCTTGCTCCTCTGAGGGTGGGTGGTGGGGTTTCACCAAGGCAGCCATTGAGCACCCTGAATGAATGGTCTAGGGTGGGGTGGGTGTTTTCTGAGATTGGGACATTTGAAGAGACTGTTCTGAGCCTTTCACCTGCCTCCCACAGGACAGAAACACCCACTCGGGGATACCGCCTGGCACTGACCGATGGACAACCTGATTGCACTGCAAAGAGATCACCAGCAAGTATCTGTGTTTGCTCCCCGGCCCCTGCCTCGCAGCTGGACTCTTGCTCTGGTTCCAGCCCACCACAAAGTTGGGAACGGTGTTACCAGATGTGTTCCCAGCCCTCCTCCCCCGGTGCTGGGGCCTGGGGTCCCCAGACCCATCTTTACAATCTAGGTGTAACTATCAAGAACTTTTGAAGAGGAGGCGGGGATGGGGAGGGGAAGAGAAAGGGAGAAGAAACCAAACCACTCGCATTGTTAAACATCATCAGACACTAAAGGAAAAAAGAAAGGAGCCCTTTGCCTGCAGGAGAGACAAGTCTGCCCCTCTCCTGCCCGGCATCACCAAGAGGAATGGCTGAGCCTGTGACTTTCTCTCTCCCATCCTCACCTGTCACTGCCCCCGGGCTCCTCTTAGAAACAGCCCCTGGCTTGCTCTCAGCTCATGTGTGCAACAGGACAGTTTCCCATCAAAGCAAATGGGGCTAGTTAGTGCAAAGAATCAATCTGCTGCCTTCCAAGATGCTGCATCCCTGCCACACCGTCTGGGTTTGCTTAAGGCTTGTGGGGGGGTGGGGGGGAAGCAGGTTGTTATGTTTAGGTGCAGGACCTGACTCAGGGTTGGAGGGGCAAGGACCTGCCTGCAGCCTAGACAGCTTCCTGCACCACCGGCTGCATGGACTTTAGGACAGATGGGATCTGCCTTGTGCCCTGAAGTTTCCTCCTTCTCCCCAACCCAATCTGGACATGGAGAGAGCAGTGTCCTGCCCCAGCCGAGGAGCTGGAAGCTCCACCAGGGTCGATGTCTGCTAGCAAAGCCTTCAAGTCCGGCTGGAGCTGAGGGGCACGTTGCTGGGGGTGGTGGGTCTGGGGGAGATGCAGCATTTTTGAAAGGAGATCAGAGAAAAGGGGAAGGGGACAGAAGAAATAAACCGACATACATGAGGCATGGTTACAGCATGACAATGGAGAAGAAAATACACCCCACGCTCACGTTAGGAAGCTACTGCCCTTGGCCCGCATCTCCCTGCACTGGGGAGGGCCAAGAGCCTTTAGTCTGTGCCAATAGAGAAGTGAATCCCTTACAGCTCACTCTGATGGGAAAGTGTTTGATTTAAGATCAAAGCAGATCCCATCAGAGAGCTCCCCCCTGCCCCCCACCCCCTGCCCGCCTGCCCCTCAGGACCTCTGCGGTGAGGGTGGAGTATACTTTGGTATTCACTGAAGAAGTCGTGGGAACTCACGGTTCTGTTCGTGTCCCCGTTAAGCCGGATGCCAGCAGGCTCTCCCCAGGCGGCCAGCTGGCCCTCCCCACCTCTCTGCCCTCTGTCCTCAGCCCTTGGCCATGTCCGCGGGTTACATTCACTAGCTGCATTTGGGGAGTGGGGTGGAAAGAGGAGAGAACAGCTTCCAACAAGTCTCCCAGTTGTGAGGCGGGCAGCTCGACAGGCCCTCGGTGCACACGGCGGAGAGGAATCCCGCCGTCTCCTAGAGGAAGAATGCAAGCAGGAGTGGCTTCTCTGTGCTCCGCCAAGGTGGTAGACACGGTGCAGCACGTGTGTCCGGGCGGGTTTCCCTCTAGATGGGGGGGATCTATTGAGTCGTAAGCATCTGAGAAGGCTTCCTCTGCTTCCCACAGTGCCAGGGTGGGCTGGATCCCAAGATCTCTTAGTGTTGAAACCCAAAGGCCCAATTTTGATTCCGTAACGGTGAGACATTCTCCCCACTGATGCCAACGTGGGAACACAATCAAGCCCACAGCCAGGCCATGCCCTTCTCTTCCTGTAGCAAGGATGTTTGACAAGTCCAAAAAGCCCAAGCTAGCTCAAATGCTTCAGAGGAAATCCCAATCTCTGATCAGTTAAGGGTTTAGTCCTCTTCCAGGAGCTTGGAAGAAGGCCCCAGTCCCCCTGCCTAGAGGGAACCACTGTCTGAGACACACATATGCAAACAAACACAGTTTTACCACTACTGAAATTACATTTTTCTTTTGTACCAAGAAATCAAAACAGGCAGTAATAAAAAAATTGCTGTTTTTTTGTTGTTGTTGTTGTTGGTTGTTTTTTTTTTTTAGGAGTTACTTTTTTTTGTTTTTTTCCTGAAATGTAATTCAGCAGTATCTTTGGCAACACTTTATCACAACCTGAATTTAAAAATAATAATAATAATAATAATAACAACAATAAAAATCAATACTTATATACAGTATACGATTGGGGAGTTTTTGCATGCACTATTATTTCCGTCGTTGGTTGTTACACAGAGTAAGACAAGTCATAAGGTTAAGGCAAAACATACTCGGAGCTCCTAGTCTCCCTATAGGGAGAAGGGATGAGAATCATTTGTTGGTTGGTTGGTTGGATTTTTTTGTTTAGTGCAAACTTATCAAGGCTTGTGCTAAAGTGTTGCCATGTTGATGCATGAATCTAGCGCCACTCAAAGCTCACGCATCAAATCCCCAGATCTCTAATAAAGGTCAAAGCATTTCATATCACAAACAAGGTGCGGTATCTCTGTTCAGAATAAACCATCGCTGACCTGCTCCCAAGCCCATCACTGCAAACAACGGGGATGGGGAGAAGAGGTGAAGGTTAGAGTGAGAGAAAGAGAGGACCCCCCCGCCCTCTTTTCGGGTCAGCGTAGACCCGGAGCAAGGGGGCAGCGGAGCTCCATGCTCTGCCATAGCGGAGACAGAGCCAAATGCAAACCCCAGACCAGGACTCTGGATCCTGCCCCTTAGTAGAGTTAAATCCCCAAAAGGGGAGCTCCGAGAAGAGCTCTGCAGGGGGAACGCTGATTAAACTACGCGCCTGCTGTCACTGGGAATATGACCCTGGATCTGGGGTTTCAATTCAGGTCTTATCTTTCCTTGCTGGGAAGATTTCACACAGAAGGAGACCAAATTTAGCCCTGCCCCATTCAAAACAGTCCCATCCCTGCATGCTGCTTCTTAGAGGAAAAGAACTCCAAAAAAGAGATCTCAGGATGAAACAGGGCAGGCTGGCATTGTAAAGAGGCAGGCGGGTACCCTCTAGCATAGATCTAGGGGGCACATGTGTGTGAGTGACTCTTGCTTGCTCACTCTCTCTCTCTCTCTCCCCAGTAGGAATCCTGAGACTAATTTTTTTTGTAATTTTTTTTTTTTTTTTTTTTGCTGTCCACGTTGCGGAAGGAAAAGAGAGAGGTTTGTTTGTTTTTTTCAAATGGCAGAAGGAGGTGTGGAGAGAAACACAAGCTTTAAAAGCAGGGGAGAGAGGGGGGGAAACACAAACTAGAAAAGAGATACCACAACTTTTGATTACAATAAAGAACCTCAAGTAACTGTCTATTTACAAGTCCACACTAGTTTTTGCATATGCAAGAGTTAGCCAGTGCTAAGCAGAGGTTCATCCCTGGAAGAGGTGGCTTGCCTTGTCCATCTAGTGCCCAGGTCATGGGATATTCCCCTGCCTCCCACCACCCTCTTTGCATGGGACAGAATTGGGAGGGGAGAGCGGTATTAATGCACCTTTCGACAGGGAGGAAGGAACCACCCTCTGCGCTGTTGCCAACAGGTTTTCACTTTAAACGCTAGGAAAATGGAGATCCCATGCTGAGATCTGGGCAAAGGTCTGGCCAAATGGTGGGTGAAAAGAATCAACAAAGGATTTATTTCCATTTCTTTTTTGGACTACTCCGATTTCCCTTGATTTAATTTGAAAGGTGATCTCCCTCCATCTCTCAAATCTGATCCTGGCTCCAGTGGGAGTTAGGGGAGGCGGTTTCTGCACATTATCATCTTTAAGCCCTGATCCTGAAGTCCCACATTAGCCGTCAGCAAATAGATTTCAAACCTGAATGCCTCCCTTTGCACTGACTGCTGTCCAAACAGTGGGGTGGCACCGGCTGATATTTATATGGCAACAGGCAGAGCTGGGGAATGTTAAATTAGTAAAGCTTGAAGCTATGTACACAGGGGCTGCGTATACTCCTCTGCCGACCCTCCGAAATCAACCAAAGACAAGCACGGGGGCACCTACCATCCCAGGGCCCTTTTCTCCTGATAAACAGCACTGTCGGTCAGCTTAGCAGTCTTCTTTCTACCTAGAACTGTATGAACTAAGATGTTCCCAGGGGACGGGGCGTGGGGGAGATGGGAGAGACATCTGGGCTAGCACTGGCTATAAGACATTTAAGAAACAAAAAAAAAAAGGGGGGGGGGGTCAGGGGGGAATAAACAATACACAAAAAAAGAAACCATGATTCCTGCCTAAAATTCAAGCTTCTGTTTTGTGAAGTGCAATCACTTCTGAGGGGTTTGTTTTCACGTCATGTCACAGAACCTAATTAGCATCATTCCTCACATGGTGGGTCTTCTGGGTTTATTACTCTGTGATAGATACGTTGGGTTCTGCCGAGGGAAATTGATTTTTCTTTTTTTTTTATATCTATATACACATTTTTTTCTTACAAAAATAAATTTAGGAATTTTTTTTTTAATAATAATTTCTTTCCGTAGAAGTTGGTTTTGACTTGTAAACATGTTTCGCTTTTGCTTTTTTTTTTAAATTAAGATAAAGTGATCTCAAAGTACCCGTTCCATCGCAAAGTGCTAAGACTTCTTTGTTTTTTTATATATTTTTTATAATGGTTTTTTATTTTTATTGCTTTTTCTGCATTAAATAAACATCCAGCTCCCCCCCGACCCCGCCACGCGCCCCCTCCCCCCTCACACGCCCATCTCACTCCCGCTCCAATTACATTCAGCCAAACCTGCTCTCACTTGGAAATCAAAAAACAAACAAAAAAGAATCTAAAAAGTGCTTTTAAAATTAAAGGACTAGAATCTCTTTTCATTTTACACTGTGCATTTAAAAACCAGGTGAATGGCTGAAAGGTGCCTTATCTGTCCTCTCCTAACCTGGAGCGGGGTGTGCTGTGTACCCACCCATCTACTTGTCTCTATATGCAGGGACTTGTCTCGCTAGAGAGCTGGGGAACAGGCTGGGGAGTGACCCCTGGGAGATATTTCAGATCACAGAGCCAGGACTGCTAGTGACATCCCTCAAGCCCTACACGGTAGCCTGGTGGACTAGGACAAAGGTGTTTACACCAGCGCAGCAACTCTCCTTCCTGCACGTGACAGTACAATGACCTTTACTTGGCTCAAACTGAGACCGCACGAAGGACTGCCCCAGTGTAGCTCTACTGGTAAGACATCACCCCCAAGCCAAAGAGCTACATTGGGACAAGATCCTACATGCTGGAGAAGCTGAAAGCAACACCTGCCTCTTTCCTGTACTCAGCTCAGCTGTGGGTGTAATTTTCTAGTTGTTTTACCATAGATTCATAGATGTTAGGGTAGGAAGGGACCTCAATAGATCATCGAGTCCGACCCCCTGCATAAGCAGGAAAGAGTGCTGGGTCTAGATGACCCCAGCTAGATACTCGTCTAACCTCCTCTTGAAGACCCCCAGGGTAGGGGAGAGCACCACCTCCCTTGGGAGCCCGTTCCAGACCCTGGCCACTCGAACTGTGAAGAAGTTCTTCCTAATGTCCAGTCTAAATCTGCTCTCTGCTAGCTTGTGGCCATTGTTTCTTGTAACCCCCGGGGGCGCCTTGAGTAAATACCTACCAATTCCCTTCTGTGCCCCCGTGATGAACTTATAGGCAGATGAACTTCTACCACCTTTCTGTGCTGTCTGAGAGCTGGGAAGGGGCCTTTGTTAGGGAGAACAGGGCCTGACCCTCTTTATCTCAAGGAGTCGCTGGCCTACGATCATAAGGATCTCCCAGACAGGTCACTTCCAAGTCTGTTTGGCACTGAAACAGGGCGCTGGGTGATGCTGAAGGAACCTGCTATGCATTGCATTAAGAGGCCCGCAGGCTGCCTCTTCTGCCCCGTGGCACTGCCAGCACCTTAGTTCCATTGGTATTCTCCGCGCAAGGCTTTCAGCACCACCGATCCAAATAAATAACAGTCCCTGCCTCTGCTGGACAGTGAATACTTTGGTGCCCGTCTAATGGACCAGAACTACATACCCCAGAAGTCAGGGTGTGTGATGACCCAGCGCAGGGTGCTCATAGGAGAGACGTTTCCAAATCCCCTAAGCCTTAAAGGGATAGCAGCTTCAGCAGACTTTTATTTCTAGCCCTACCAATTCTCTCCTCATAATGATTCCCTGAATCTTTTAAGGGAAATCCTAAATAACCTTTGCAGGACATCTCTCATTTCTAGCTCCTTTTTAGGGTGAGCTTTGACACCATTGCTCTCATTCCTAAAATCTCCGGGATAATCCTCATCCAAGAAATTCTTTCAACTTAAATAATCATGGAATCGAGTGCTTTGAGATCCTGGGCTGAAAGGTGCAATGTAGCAAGTGCTAAGGACTGTCACTAGGCCATGCAGCAGCTGTTCAGGAAGGCTGAAGGCTGAGGTTAAGAAGCCACTCCAGTAATCACTGGGTCACTGTGAGCCTCAAAGGCTTCTGCCCTATCCTAGAGATGACCATAGCTTCACGACTGGAGTTGGGATTCGGGAGTAGAGTATGAATAAACAGGGAAGAGAAAGTAAGTGCTATGTTGTAAAAGGGAAAGTCAGGATGTCCCAGTTGCAATGGAACAGCTCTTGGCTCTACTACACCTAGAGTTCGTCATCACGGAGCCAGGCACTAAAAAATAAAGCGGGTGTTGCTAACTCATCCCTGAATCAGAGACTGTCTGGAATTTTTGTTGCTTTCTCATATTCCCTGTCCCACTCAGGGTTATCAATATGCAAGGAGGAGTTAGTTTTGTTGCCACAAGATTCTCTTTCTACTGACATCTAACACTCACACAAGACTTTTAGTGCTATATCATATTACAATCTACAACCACATAGTACCGGCTGAAATACAGCCATCTCTGAGGTGGGGGACAGGATGTATATATGTGCTGCTCACCAGGCAGGTCAAGCGCTCTCAGGAAAAGTGCCACCTGAGCAGACAAGGCCACCACTTAAGGCAGTGGATCTCAGCCTTTTCAGAGCCACAGTCCCCCTGCACCGCTTTCTGGAAGGTGGAGGCACCCCTGGTTGAGAACCACTGTCGGTGCTGCTCAACCTAGTTCAGAGTTTCTCAACTGGGTGTTGCTATCTCCAGATAAAGCTGGCCTACACCTACTGCACAGCCGATCCAGGAAGGGCTGTGGCACATGAGCGCACTCCTACATTAGGGCTTTAATCACCCTAAAGCAGGCAGGAGCTGCCTCATGCTGTGCAGCCCTTCTTGGTCCAGCAGCCCCAATGCTCCGCCTGGAAAGAAAGGTACACTGGTGGACTGGGAAGGGCTATGGCCAAGCCAGCTCCTGCCTGCTTTAGGCTGATCAGAGCCCTAATGCAGCAGGAGTATGTTCATGGCTGTCACCATGGTGGCAGTACCTGCATCCTGGCACCCCTGACGGGGAATAGTAGCACCCCAGCTGAAAACCACTGTCTTGTCCAAGAGAATCTCACGCGGTTCCCCTGCAGGGTGCACAGGTTTGTCTGTTTGTTTCTCATCTGCCTTGGAAGCAGAAGAGTTAGTCTTCCCCTCATGATGTGGACTCCCTAGATCTCAAAGCACTTTGCAAATGTGGACAAATAGCATTAGCCTCATTTTTACAACTGAGGAAGCTGAGACCCGTGGAAAAGTGGCTTTGCCTGACATCACAAAGGGATGTGAGAGCAGAGCCAGGATTACAACCTACTCCCAGTCAGGGACGAAGTGCTAAACTTATAGGAAGGACCCTGGTTTTTACTGTAGGCATTTCAAGCATGATGTCTGGAGCAGAATTTTGTCTGTCTACACACACGGCATAAACATTTTTAAATCAATGTGTAAAGTATCCTTAATCCCCACCCCCTCCATTATCACAAATAGCAAGTGAATGTAATTGCACTGGGGCTGCTATGAAGGACGATTTTGCCAAAGCTACCTCAATTTACTCAGCATCAGGGAAGGAAAGACCCAAACCCCTGGGAGGTATCAGATACCCTGCGATGAGCATCTCAGGCATCGGGAGCTTTATCTTTCCAAAACAGAAGAAGCAAAAAAATCTGAGCTTGATTTTTCCCAGTCCAGCCAAACAGAGGCACCAAAAGTATAAACTGCCCAGGAAAATTAATTCAGCTCTTAGCATTTTTCCATCATTTCTTTTTTTTTAAGAGATGCATCTCAGAATTTGTTTTAAGTGTGTCTGGACACAAAATAAAGCTTTGGATTTACATGGAAGCTTCTTTCCATGTTACAGACCCATCTTGCCACCCTCAACCCAAACTTCCTAAGAATCTGCCTTCAAAGAAAAGGCCCTTGGCTAGAAAAGCTTCCCAAAGGAAGCCTGGCTATGATGAGAAGATTGGAAACGTTACACACACACATATATATATATATATATCTATATATATATATATCTATACCTATATCTATAGATATATATATCTCATTTTGTTTTAAAAAGGGAGAGAAACATCTTTGAAGAGAAATTGGAGGAAAGTACTAACTAGATTTTGTGACACCTTTTTTTTTTGGTTTAGGAGAGTCCTTGAATGTTGTTACCCTCAGACGACCCCCCTGCTACATTCAAACTTCCTGATGCTTCATCGTTAGGGCTATCTTCAAAGTGCTGCTCTGGGCTGTTTCTCTGCGTGGTGTCCTCTGACTCTTGATTCTCGCCATCACCTTGAAAGCTTCCGTCTTCGGGGTTCCCTGTACAGGCGGCCAAGCCGCCAACATCTCTCACCCGGGGCTTCCGTCCCCTTCTGGATGGGATACCATTGCAACCATCTTTTTTAAGGTGCCTGTGCAAGTGGTCAGATCGGACGAAAGTCTTGAAGCAACTGTCGCACTGGTAGGGCCGCAAGCCAGTGTGAACGCGCATGTGGTTCTTCAAGTCGTAGTTGTGAGCAAAAGCGGCCCCGCACTGCTGGCACAGGTATGGTTTCTCACCTGTATGTTTCCTCATGTGAACCTTCAGCTTGTCCTGCCTGCAAGGACAGAAAGGAAAGGGGGTGTCAGCCCGCAGCCTTCAGACCCTGCGCCCCAACGCACCGCCAGGTCCCAATAGGGATGGAAACCCTGCTACCTCCTACAATTCATGGGCCGGGGAGTCCCTCCGACCTCAGACGCTCCACCCGCTCTTGGCCGGATGCTAACAAACAGTCCTGGAAGAGATTGGGGTGACTCGGTGCAATGACACTGGGGGTGGGAGTGGAGCATTTTAGCAAGCTGCTGCCATTCAATGGCTGTTTGGGAGCCTGCGTGAAACAAGCTGGTGGGTTTCTGTGTGGTTCTTAACAGACAAGCATCCACCTAGTAAACCCACATAGTGTGGCATGAGCCATCCAGGGAGACCAGGAGCAACACAATCTGGTGGGGCAGCGTCCCAGAGCCCTTCCCAGAGAAGGTCAGACCTGAGGCACATCTCTAGGGCAGCCCATCCCGTGCCTGGGGGGGAACCCAGGAGCTAAGCTCTCAGAGTGAATCAGACAGGGGGCCACCCTGCCTAGTATGACACCAACTGTTTCACTGGGATAACCTCCTCCCGACCGGTCAGTGTGTTCAGGGGAGGCTGATGCCACCCCTGAAGTGGAAAGATTTAGCCCCTTCCAAGGCCTCATTCCATTATTTGGATTTACTATTGCAAACTCCATACCTTTCTGCTACCCCGAAAAGTGCTGGCCTGTTTAGTGAGAGGCAATCTGCTTCCCAGATACCAGCTCTACCCTGGGGAGGGCCCAGCAGCCCCAGCCTTTCTATTCTGTGCTATATACACTACTGCCTGGCCCAAGACTGGGGTTCCTAGCTATTATCTCAATACAAATCATTAATACGGATTGCAGTAACCACAAGAAAGTTCTGGCTATGGACTACAGGATACAGTAAGCTTAAAGACATTCCTACCATCTGAAGGAAGGTGCATGAGCATGGAGTCATAATTGTTTACCGGGGCTATCCAACTTCTCCAAGGTTGAGAGGTCATGTCTGCAGCACTCTCAAGCCATTAACTTGGCCCCCTCCTGCTGCAAGACCCCTGCCTCCACTCCTGGGGGGGAGGCAGAAGCAGGGGAAGGAGAGGGAGCTTGGAGCCCCATGGTATCACTGCATGAAAAGCACTGAGGGGAGCAGTGACTGGGCAGGAGCCCATGGGCTCCACGAGGCCGGTGGGTCACCAGTTGGAGAGCCCTGGTTCACACCAGTTCCCCCTGGCAGGTTAGCTTCAGGGGCAATGGGGACAGCTCTGGGTCACATTCAGGGCACATGGTCTAAGAGCTCACTCCCTTGAATCTAAGTTTCTAAACAAAGGTTTTACAACAAAAAAAAACAATTAAAATTATTTCCCCTTTTAAAGAGTTTTTTTCTTTTTTAATTACACTTTAACAGGGCTGCTACAGAACTAAGTAAAACTCAGGGGATTGACATCAGGCTGCCTCCGTCACCCTCCCAGCTGAGAGAGGGTCAAAGGGGAAGCTGGTGGGCTAAATGGGGAAGGCAAACCGAGCCGGGGAGTGTGAGTTGAAATGGCCAGTGTCAGTAGTCTGGGGCAGCCTGCGAGTCGGCCCTGTCCATGGGGCGGGGGCTCTGCTGAGCCCCAGAGATCGAGGCTCTGCTCCTCTAACCTGTTGTGCAGCCTGCGGCAAGTCACTCCCTGGTCTGAGCCTTCACTGCCCACCTCGTCCTCTCTCTCTCTCTGCCTGTCTCGTTAGACTGCAACCTCCTTACAACAGGGGCTGCACCTCCCTGTACAGCATCCAGCATCAGTGAGTCCTGATCTCTGCTTGGGCCCAGCTGCAACGCAGACAATGGCCTCCTGACATCTGTGACATGGGGGGTCTGGTCTGACAAGTTCTGGTTAAAGGAGGGAACGATGAGAAAGGAAAAGCGAAGGGAGATGGCAATCTGGAGGGAAGCACATGGGTGACACCACAACCATAGGGGCTTAAGGGGACTTTTGCTGCACCCCCAGGGACGGTAAACGCTGGCAGGAGAGGTGGCAGGACTCGGCTGTTCCCACTCTGACCACTGCAGAGGTTCATAAACATGGCAAAATGCCAGGGACCAGCATTTCCCAGGCAGCTGGGTCAGCACCATCAGCCTCCTCCAGCCCCACTGCCTGGTGCTAGGTAATGGGAGCGAGGGGTGAGGGCTGACACACAGGATGGCTGGAAGCCACATGCCATTTCTGTCTCTAACCTCTAGAGAGACTTTTCCATAACCCTCGCCTTTGCCTGACTCAGCATTTCTGAGGTCAATAAAACTGCAGTTGGAAAAAAGTGGGCCTAGCAGCAGGTCTTTGTGGGACAACCCCACAGGCAATAACAAGGCATCCCAGCTAAGAAGCTGCAGGTGAAACCTGGCAGGAGCCTGCACAGGGCGAGGGCAGCCCTGATTTGGGGGTTTCTGCAGCCAAATATGGTTTTCCCTGGAGGGAGGCAGGGGGAGGAGGGACAAACAGTCTGGTCTGAAAAGGCAAGTTGGCCCCTGCGTAGTCTGAAACAGCCTTGTTTATAACTTTGGGCTGGGCGAAGGACAGTGCTTCCATCCAATTCTCCGCATCCAAAGGAAAGAAAAAAAAAGCAAACCACCCAGGCCAGGCCCTCCCACCAGCTTGGGCAGAGCGAGTGGTGGGCGCAGGCTAGCATCTAGAGAGAGAGAGATACAGCAGCCCTGGCAGTACAGCAGGAGGGAGAGATCAAAAAAGTGATGAGGTGGCATTGCCTCATCATCAAAACTCTCCTCCGAAAGAGACTCAGCAAGGCAAGCCACGCGTCCCCTGCTCCCCCCACCCCACTGCCAAGGATGGCTCCGTGCCAGGACACAGCCCGCAAGGGCACGCTTGAGAGAGACAGCATCCTTCAGCCCCTCCACAGACCTACCATGGAGAAGACTTATCTGATGCGTGAGAGTGCACAATTGCGTGTGCATGCAGTGTTTGCATATGTCCCTCTGCATACAGTGCACACCCCTCCCCCTCCCCACATACAATGCACACATTATATTGTGTCAGGCCGCCCCAGGCCTGCTGGTAGATTCACTCCCAGGGCAGGGAGGTACATATGTCCTCGGCTGCTGCCAAAGCCAGGCCCACTCGGGGCTGGAGCCGGAGCTGGTGCAGGGTGTTGGTGCGGCTGGCGGCTTGCCCCAGCGAGTCAGTGCATTATCAGCATTCCCCAGCTAGCGAATGTGTGGCCTGCGCGCCACACGCCTCTCCCTGCTGCGCTGCTGGGCTAACGCCCCCTGCACCTGCCGGCCAGTTGGGGACAGGCAGGGGCAGCATTTTTGGGGTGCTGAAGGGGGCAGGGAGAACAGGAAATGACACAACAGGGCATGCACTGGCACAAGTGCCCCTTGGGCCCAATCCAGCAAGGTGAACAGAGGTTAAGGTGAGGGCCAAATGCTTCCTCGGCAGCAAGGTACTCCCTTATCTCATATGTTCTCCACCCAGAAACCTATTTATGTTACACTAAGTTGCTCCAAATTGACACGCACATGAGGGTGATCTGGCCCCTCCCCATAGTTTACTTTTCCCCCCATGCTGCCCCACCATTACCAAGGCACTGGAAAGGACGGTTTCCCTTGAAAGCAAAGCCATCAGGGCTCCCAGGGCTGCGAACTCTTCAGCAGGCTGAGCAGGCTGAGCCACCTGGCTCCTCCACCACCAGCCCACACAACCGCTTGGCACAGCCAGGACAGACCTGGGTGGAAGCCCCGGCTCCAGCCTCGCGTTGCAATCACAGGCACAGAGGCTAGGAGGAGGAGGGCGCTTTGTAACACTTGGACGAGCTGGAGTTGCTCAAACAATATGCCCTTTCTTCGGCGCTCCCATGGCAGGGGGAAGCGCAGATGGCCCCTGACTAGAAATGCTGCCGGGGCAAACATGCTGCCTGATTTGCTGGAGCGGGCTGGAGGTGAGACAGGGAGAGATCTAGCCCCAAGCCCTTCCCAGATCCTGGAGGACCAGGCAACAGCAGCAAGAGCAGCTCTGATCCTGGAGGGTTTGCAGACAGTGAGTTCAGAGAGGTCAGGCCGGGCGGCCTGCACTTGGCTCCCTCCCTGCAGCACACTTGTCAGCTGGGGCAATCAATGCTCACTCCCCCTTGTTCTGATCCCAGCCCCACTGAGCAAAGCAAATCTCCCCCACCAGGCTGAGAGCATTTGGGGCTGGGACCCACCTCCCCGAGACCCCCTAATTCCCATGGACTGTCAATCCCCCAGGGTCTCTACAATATCCCATCTCTAGCCATGACTACTGATCACGGACCCCCTTCAAAGACACCTGAGAGCTACTCCTATCTCTAAGAGGCCCAAGTCGCTCCACACTACACCAGGGCCCCTTTAAGACACCTCTTGTCAGCAACCTGTAACCACTCGTCTCTTTGGAAAATGTGGGCTTTTATATCTACTTGCCTGGCAAGACGGAAATTAGTCACTGCAGGAGAGTGGGCGAAAAGAATTGTGCAAGATTTGCACAGCCGACCCCCTCCCCCACCCAGCCGAAAGTGAAGCTTGTGCAATTCCCCTCCCCTAGCCCCGTGGCAGGACACGCCAGTGCCCCCAGGTCCCACCTGCCCCGCGTACCTCGTGAATCGGACTTTGCAGATGTTGCATTCATAGGGTTTCTCGCCCGTGTGGGTCCGGATGTGGCGGGGAAGCTTGCCAGCCCCCTGGATCACCTTCTCACAGATGGGGCACTTCTGGAATGCTTTTGCCCTGATCTTCTTCTCCTTCTGGGACCAGGACGGATACACGTCGTTCTCGTTCGAACTGCTGAAGTATTTCAAGTAATAATCCATGACCCCATCATCATCTTTGCGGTCATCATCGCCTAGCTGCTGCCTCCCCACAGAGTTGATCATCTGCTGCAGCAAGGCGCTGGCAGCCAGGCTGTCCACATCCCTGGTGTCGGCATCCTCCACTTCTGCCCCCCCAGGAGCAAAGCTGGGGGAGTCGCTGGCTTCCTGCTGGTCCAGAGGCCCCCCCTGGGCCGCATCATCATCTCCTGGGGCTGGCAGACTACGTCCACTGTAATGTCCATTCTGGGAAGGTGGGAATAAGGACCCAGCGGTCTCCTCTTCGTCTCTGTCCAGCCACATGTCCTGGTTGCTGTCGGGGTCACAGTCGTTCACCTTTGGTCTTTCATTTAGGGGGGCTTGCGAGTAGAAGTCCATGCCGTTGCATTCTGGCTCCTCCTCTTCCTCTTGGCCTTGGAAGTTCAGTCTCTGAAGGTCTCTCAAGTCTTGGTTGGTCCACGGAAGGCTGCCTTGGTGGCCATTGATGGGGTTGCTCTGGAAGAACTCCAGGTACTCTTTTGCTCTGAGATGGTTCCTTTGATCAATTTGATCTACTATATCCATCTGGTCATTTTTGGCCAGAATCTTCCTGTCCAGGAGATCCGTGCAAACATCGCTTACCGCCTGGATCTCCAGCAGTTTGGCGGCGTTGAGGATGTCATTGACGTTCGAAGTGCTGACGGTAAGGGTCGCGGTGTAAGCGAACTCGAGCAGAGCCGACAGGGCGTCCACGCTCACAAAGTCTATCTCATACAAATTTTGCTGGTCCACCACTAACCCTGAGGTGAAGAGCTTCTTGAAGTACTGACTGCAAGCGGCCAGGACAGAGCGATGGGTGGGGAACTCCTGCCCATCCACCAAGATGACCACATCGCACAGCAGCCCATTGTTCCTCTGTTCATTCAGGCTGCTCAGGATGTCACTGCTGTGATCAGGGAACGGGATCCCTATGGGACCATCCACGCCACCCTCCATCTTCGACACGCAGGGCTGAGGAGAGACAAGAGGAAACACCGTAAGTCATGGAGGCCTCCACTTCCAGAGAGCTCTTGTACCTGAACAGATCATTTCCTGACACAGCACTTCCCTTCAAATACAAGACCCCTTCAAACGAAGACACCCCCAGATTTTTTGAAACTTAAACGTAAGGGAGAAAGTAAAACATCCAACAAAGGCACGTTGGCAAGGCACAACCTCCACAGTGCACGTAGGAGCTTTTGCTTTATTATTTTGAATGCAAATTTAAGACGCAAGCTGTTTCACAAGAAAGACTTGGTTTTCAATACTGCCTGTTATATTGGAAGGAATATGGTTGGTTTTATTTATTGGCCCGTGCATAAGCCTCCATGTAACAGCAAACATCCCCCTTGTGCTGAGCCCTTTTTCTGTCATAGCTTGTCCGGCTTGTTAAATAGTGCCCAGGGTCCTGCCATCTCCTTCAGAGACATCCCCACCCTGCTAATTCACCCATGGCCTGAAAAACAATTCAAAAAAGGAATGGGTCAAACCCATGGTATGATCTACGAACAAGCCGGGGGAGGACAGCATCTCTTGCAGCACCAGCTTGGCCATGCCTGTAAGAGATGGATCAGCCTACTGTGTTTCCACACTCACAGAGGAAGCCAGGAGTAGATGCACCCATATGCACTGCCCTGTGAAGGGGGCATGGGCAAATAGTACTGAAGAAGACAGTATGCCAGAATGGGGTCTTAACAAGACCATCTTGACCAGCTGTGGAAGTGCCCAGTGCAAAGACTGGAAACTTTCTCAACAAATCTAAGGGGGACAGGGGTCACAAGTGAGGCTGCTGCGCATGGACAGATCCTGAAGTTCACCAGGTGCCCCAGCTCCCAACCCTGCAAGGGCCTGGGGACTGTGCATGAGAGGAGGGGGCACCAACCTGCCACAGTGTGGCTGAAGATCAGAGGAGGGAAGGGGAGGGGAGGGAGGGCAGAGGGGGGTCTCAGTCTGACTGTGGTATAACTTCTGTGGAGGACTGAAAACCCAAACAGATGCAGAGAGTGAATCTCCTCTCACCCCCAGCAATCATCCTGTACCTGAGCACCTCGGAAGGATGAACGGGTCTATCCTGACCTCCGCCCGAGGAGGGAGGAAGGTCTCAGGATGGACCAAGTGATTCGCCCTGGGTCCCCAGTGGCCTTGGGGCACAGTTAATGTATGCAGATCTTGCCAGTCCCAGCCCAGTGTGCACTGTGCTAAAGCAGCCTTGTATCACAGGAGGCAGAAGACATGACAAGCAGCTGTGTGTGCCCGTAGTTCATGCTGCTGCATGGCTGAGCCCATTCCCTACACGGCACTGCCAAGGACAGTGCCCGCCTTCGCTCCCCCTCGGCCCAGCCCCTGTGTACTCTGTGTGCTCCTGCACAGTCCCCAGTCAGGTGCCTCATACCCCCCCACTCCCAAGGGCTGGCTGAGCTCCTGGCATGCCAGCTGGGCAGGATTACACCCTCCCACCCCGGCAGGCTGGAGGGGAGGATCTGGCCAGGGTCCCTACCTATCTGATTTCACACAGGCCCCCAGGCCCCCACAGCTGTGCCGTCCTTCCCCTCCCCTCTCTCAACAAACCCATCTGCTCTCCAGCAAGAACAACCCTGAGGTGGCATGAAAGGCACCAGCCGAGCGACTCAGCTGCTCCTGGAGGGCTGGCGAAGTGCTGACGGCGCAGGAGCCCCGGGCGAAGGGCAGCGACCTGCCCCCCCTTCACCTTGCAGCCCAGGCCCACAGATATCGCTGGGACGGGGAACGGCGATTTCCTACAGTGACGAGGCTCTTTTGGGGCACCGGCAGGACAGCGAGGCCAAGCGACTCTGCTCAGCTTGATCTACCTTTCCTCGCTGCAGCTGGACAACCCTCATGCAAGCAATTTGCCAGCCAAAGAGGGGCAACCTGTGGCTGAGGGGGGAGCAGAAAAGCCCCAGGTCAATCCCCAGCTCGCTTTGGCTGTGTCTCCACCCCGAGTCTGCTAGAGAACAGATCCGCCTGCCCCCTTGCTTGCCCCGGGGTGCACCAACCAGTCACAAGGCACCGTAAATGGGGCAGGGGCTGCCCCAGCTGGGCCCCAGCCCGCGCTAGGGCTGTGCTCGGGCTCTGTGTACATGGCAAGCCATGAGGTTGCTCCAGAGTTGTTTACATGGCCTGGCTGCCAGCCCGGCATGCCCCCAAGCGGGAGCGAGCAGGCTGGGCCAACCTCTGTAGAGACGTGGCCTTAAATCTCTCCAGGCCCAAGTTTCCCACTCTGTGCAGCTCTTTGCCCAGCTTGACCGCGAGCTGTCCGGGGCAGGGGTTGCCTCTCGATGCACAGCCCCTGGCACAAAAGCTCCCATTACACTTAGATCCCCGAGGTATTATCACAATAGAAAAAGGAAAGCAGCTTTTGCCCTTGAAAAGCACCTTCCCGGCACAGCTCTCAGACTACTCAAACCACCCGGGTGAGCAACATCATCCCTGCCTTGTCAACGGGAAAACTGAAGCACGGGGCAGGGACCTGATGCACCTTGGTGCATGAACCAGTTTCTAGCTGTAGGTGCTGGCACTGGGAGATGGCAACCAGCCACAGCACCTGAAGCAGTCAAACAATATCCTCTGCACACACATGCTTTTATCTGTTACTAATTTTCTTTTTGACTCTCTCTCCAAGCCGAACCTTTTCTCATAACATCCCTGTATGAGAGGAAGGCATGTTTCCACACCTCCTGCTGTTCATTCCTCATTCAAAGAGTATGAATAGCCACATCAATCCCAGCGCAGAGGCGGTTCTCACGCAGTAACACCCACATCCATCCAGCGTGAAGGTGTAGAAATGGCTCCAATAGAGGGTTACTGGCATTTGGAAGTGCCCGATAGAGCTCTTAATGAAATCGACTGTATCTAAGCACAAGAGAGATTGATTTTAATGGCAGGAATGGGTTTCAGAGCCGGAGACGGGTTTGTTGTGCATGTGTCTGGATGTCACTTCCCAGTGAAATCAATGGGATCCTGGCCATTGGCCCCAGTAGGGGCTGCCAAACCAGGCCGAGCGTAGCACGTCATATGGATCATGACGGAAGTGGCTTCTCACACTGTATGCAGGACCTGGCTTCGTGGGGTTTGAAATCCTGCCCCGCTGGAAAGGAGGATTTCGTTTTGGCAACGAAAAGGGGCAGAACATGCTCTTGAATCAGGGAGCCTGGGCTGTTGGGCTGGTGTTGTTCAGAGAGAGGCGAGGTTAGAGCTAAGTGCTGAGAGGGGACTCGTGAAAATGCGGCCCAGGCCTTCACTTTACTGTGGGCTGTGTGACCTTGGGAAAATGACTTCATCTCTCTTTCTGCCTCAGCTTCCTCATCTGTAAAACAGGACTAAACAATCCTTCCTGACCTCACTGGGCTTTCTGCCCATTTGCCGGTGATCCTGAAGCGTTCGGACAGTACAGAGAAGAGGCTCCTAAGAGCACCCAGCTATACACAACTGGCCTGGTTTACCATCAGCACAACCCCCTAAGCCAGTGGGGGCCAAACTTTTTGGCAGGGGTGTCACAAGCTAAGCCCCACATGCTCCCGGAGTGCCACTCCAACCCCCTTCCCCTGCCCAACAGGCTGCTCTGCTCCCTCCCTGATGTGCCACGCACAGGGGCTGCATACCCACGTTGGCCACTCCTGCCTTAAGCCATCCATGTCTATAAAGAGACATTACTGTCACCTTGGTGAGGGGGCCATCACTCTGGCCCCAACAGTGAGAGCCAGGACAACTTGCTGCATTAGACAGTGCAGGGAGCTTTTTGCTTCCTAAAGGGAGCGGGACTGTGTGCAAGACTGAAGCTCCAGGTGACTTATTTTCTGGGCAGCCTACCCACATCATATACCACCCCCAGCCCCAAGCCAGGCAAGAGTTAACTGCCACTCGCCGTGGGGGCCGGGACAATCAGCAGGATAGTGTGGGAACGGCTGCAGGGTCATGAGACTCCCAGCGTTGGCATGGAAAGTGGTACACTTCGCAACTTATTCTACTCGCACAACGTGCCTTTTGTGTCCGGCTGCGGTTCAGATTCACAGCAGCCGAGAAGGCAAGGGGGCCCGAAACAATGCCATTCCCCTGCGATTCCTCCCAGCCTCCCCGGGACGAACAGCCGCACCGCAGCAGCAGCCGTCTGAGCGTCTAGCCAACAGCTCCCAGGCTCGGTACCGGGTGTCCTGCTCAGGTCCTCAAAACGGGAAGCAGAAATGGTATCCCATTGCCTTCCTAAGGGGAGCTGAGTGGCAAGGCCCTTCCAGACAGGCCAGGACTAGGTGGCTCAGGGGATGAGTAATGAGATATGGGGCTTTCCACTTTTACAGTTTCCAAAAGCAGCCCAGGCCGGTAGCAGTGGAAAGTCATCCTGGTGCTATGGCCCCGCAGGGCCTAGTTTGAATCGAGCATGGGGGTGGGAATGGACTCTGGGGCTCTAAACAGGCGGATGTGTGCACGATAGAAGCCACAGGCATAGCTGCCAGCTGGCCCCGAGCTGGTCAGCGTGGGGTCTGATGGGCCCAGAAGAGGAAATGTCCACTACAGCATAGCTATGGCAATCCAAGTCCCAGTGTAGATGTACCTATACCAGCCTAGCCAACCTAATGCACTGAACCCTGGCACTAATGGGCTTAAAGGCACCTCAAGAGACCATCTAGTCCAACCCCTTGCGCTGACACAGGCTCAAATGTACCTAGGCCTCCCAGACAGGTTTGTCCGACCTGTTTTCAAACCCCTCAAGGAAATTCCACCGGCTGCCGAGGCAGCCTGCTCTGGTGCTTCCCTACCCTAACAGGGAATACTTCCTAGCGTTAAGCTTAATCTCCCTGGACAAAACTTGTGTCTTCAGGATACAGAGTGAAACCAATAAGGCAAAAAGCACAATCAGAAGTACAAATGAATGGGCAAAAACAAAGAAATACTTCCCAACAGGTGGTTGATTGCCTTCAGTTGCAATTATCCTAGCTGTAAACTCATAAATCATTGCCACACTTAAGGCCGACTTTACCTTGGAGCAGATTTACATTGAAAAGTTTCTTTTAAAATTACATTATTATTTTCTTTCAGACTAGAGTCAAATTAGCTACTCTTTCTTCAACAGGCAGAGAAATAAAAGTTAATTAAGAATTACAATGGAGCTGGCTTTTATTTAATTAACAGATCCCAACTGATCACTAAAGCAGCCATCTGAGATTTTTTTAATTCAAGCCATGGGGTCCATGTCAAGTCAGGATCCAAATAAGGGACAGTCGACATCAGCATGGTGCGCTGCTGGGGTCCTCCTGATGTCTTAGCTGGTTCGATTGAGTTCTGCCTCCCTGCTGTAATGTAAAGTTGCCCTGGATGAAAGGAGGAGCCTCATGAGCTCATGAGAGCTCGGAGGCAAGCAGGTGTAAGTCAGAGCGAGACGGCCAATAATAGCGCTGGGGGTTTGCAGAGCACCATTCATCCCGATGCATCCCAGCACACTTCACAAAGGCAGGCCTCTTCCCTCGCTGCTGAAATGCCACCCACTCTGGCAATGCGTCAGCTGTTTAATAACATTACACAACGAGGCGAGGGCAGAAAGGAAAGCCTCTCTCATTCCCAGATGAGAACGAGGTGAACTGGCTTCAGGGCACCGCGCTGCTGGCATCTCAGGGGCGAGGCTTCATGGGAACAACTCCGTTTCAGACCTGAAGGTGCCGGGCATTTGACTTGCTACGTCAAAGACCTGGGACCGTGAGCCGTCAAGTCTGCGCGCTGAGGGTATGGCCGCACGTTATAGTATTGGAACGGATCTAGCCATGGCGTTGCTGCCTGCTGGAGAAGGAGTATTAAAACAATGCTGCCATTAAAAAAAATAAATCAGTATTGCTATTTTAAAAAGTCTGTGGTTTGCTGCCCACAGCCCAAATATTATCCTATCCTCCAACCACCACCGACTGGAGAATCAGGCATTTTTTCCCTATGAATAGCTCACCCCAATTACAAGTCATACAAAGCCCTTGTCTGTTTGATTGATATTTAGGCAACAATTGCCTTGGTTCTACCCTCCTCCCCCATCTTCCAACTACGTGGCCCCAGATCCCTAGAGATGAACGCAACTCTCAGATCATACGGGGAAGGAGCCGGGCTTTGCCAACGACGTTCCCTGCAACATCACAAGGCAAGCCCGAGCAGGTTTCTCTCCGCCCAAGATCCTCCCTCCAGGCCTTGGGAAACACAGCACGGAGCCAAAAGGTGGGATTCATGACACTCTGGAGGAAGCAAAAATCTTTCTAAAAGCTGGGCGTTTGCCCAGCTGGTAGAAGCCACAGTATCCACTCCTCCTTGGCTCTATAAAAATTCAACTGCTCTCTAAAAGGAATGGGCTTTCAGCAGTTGACTGCCAAAGTATCTGAATTATGTGGACCTGCAAAACAGATGCATGTTCCTGAGGTGAAGATCCTGGACATTAAAAGAAACAAGGATGCAATTTAAAAATTGTAATCCCCCCCAATTTAACGCCAGTTAAAAATTAAACACAAATACCTATACTGGCTTGCATAGCAGAAGAAAGAGAAATCCTCTGTTTGGGAAGAGGGCAACAGGAATGATCAGAGGTCCAGAAAATGTGACACATGAAGAAAGGCTGGTAAGGCCTGGGTTTATTTAGTTTAAAGACAAAAACATGGGGGGACAGGGGAGCACAGAGAGAGATTTGAGAACAGATCAAATACAGAAAGGATTGTTATAAAGGGGATGGCAAGCTATTGTTCTCCATGTCCACAGGGGACAGGACGAGAAGTAATAGGCTGAACTGCAGTAGGGGAGAAGTAGGTTAGATATTAGGGAGGACTTTCTAGCTCGGAGGGAGATTCAGCACTGGAGCCAATTCCCCGGGGATGTTGTGGGAGCTCTGTCATTGGAAGTTTTTAATTGCAGGTTAGGCCCCGCATTTGGAAGGACTTAGGCAGGGATGATCCTGCGGTAAGCAGGGGGTAGGCCCAGCCCGTCTCTTCCAGAGCTATATTTCTCTGATTTAACAGCTGAAAGACCCATCCTTGAGATCCATGCCTGAATAACTGAGACGCAGAGAGGGGCAATGACTTGCCCCACATCACACTGCAAGTCAGGGGTGAAGCCATGTCTCTCGACTCCCTGAACCCTATTCCCTGGATCACGCTCACCCGATCCCTACTGACAGCCACCCTAGTAGCCTCTGCTTTGGAGAAGTCACCTCGAGGAACACCCTATGGGACCTCTGCTGAGGCTGTCAAGCTGGAGGCCTGATTAGGCAAAGTGTGATGGAAGCTTCTATGATGTGGATACTCATCTGTTAGGAACCAGGCTGACAACCAAGTGCATTTCAAGTTAGCTGCTGTAGGAGTGGCAAATACAGGCTGAGTTTTGGTCACTCAACCCAACTGCATTGCTAAAATAAGGCAACAAGGCAGTGGTTCCCAACCTTTTTAGACCGCGGACCAGCAAACTGCAGACCGGAAGAGACCGGCATGCTGCGGACCGGCAGCCAACTTTTTTTTTTTTTTTATATACTCAGTATAAAAAAGGGTTGGCTACGGGTCCACAGTATGCCGGTCACTTCTGGACTTACGGTCCAGCAGCCAACCCACTGCAGCTCGATACCAGGCTGCAGCCCAGGGGTTGGGAACCTCTGCAATAAGATGCCCAGATATGCATGCTGTGTGCACACGTGTGTTTGTGTGAGCATGTGTGTGCACCTGTGTTACACAACCCTGCCAGATTTGGACCTTGAGAACTGGTGCCAGGAACCTCAGACTGTTAAACGCAGGCTAAAACTGAAATGGGTGAGATCTTGCTCAGGAGAGTACCCGAGTTATGGCAAACCCCCAGAGCTTTTAGGATCTGGTTTGAAATGGAGGCCTTTGGCTCAAGTGGATGGTCTGGGACCTTCCAACAAACTTACCCCATTCTCTTGCCAGAGCCATGGCTGAGCTGCAGAGAGCTTCCCCAGGGGGAATGGCCCCCCTGCACCAGGGCACAATTCTGCAGAATGAGCCGTGCCCCCAGCTGGCTTTTCCCTGGAACCCGCTAATCAAAGAGGCGCAAACACACAAAGCCAATGCAGAAAGGCATTCCCCCTCCCACCATGAATCCCAACAGCCATTTCCTAGAGCAAAAACAGCTGCATCCTGCGCTCATTTAGAGCCTAGATTAGTCTGATCATCTTGGCAGTCTTGAGACTGGTCTTCGATATTTGCATCTAAAACTTAGGAGAAAATCCCAGCAGCTACACCAAAGACTGGCAGCTACACCAGTCTTTTCTGCTCTGGCATTAAGCTCACACCAAGCATCACCCAGCGACTCCAGAGAAGAAAAAAGTTTGGGGGATAATTCAGCAGCACTCAATTAACTCAGATAAACTGCAGATTGCTGTCACCAGGCCTCCCACGGGACTGCTGCATATTCCCAGGCCAGCCTGCTTACAACCGTTTCAGCATTCCGATTTTTATTCTCTTTTGCCTTTTATTGCTGTGTCAACAATGACAGCAGCTGAAGGATGACTTAGCAAAGACATCTCATTGCGTATCAAGTTCCACCCTGCTCTTTGACATGTTAACCAGGCATCTGCACTGAGGCAGCATAAGGGAGTGGTTAGAGCAGAAACTCGGGAATCTCGAACCCTGAGTTCTGCTGCCAGTTTCACCACAGAGTCGCCAGGGCATGCGAGCAAGCCACTTCCATCCATAGCTACCTCATGCATAATACACGGTTGTCATCTCTAACCGTCGCTTGGGATTATGCTGTAGCATCACTTATTTTTTGCAAAGCTCCGAGTACAAAGTATGACAGACCGCAAACAGCCCTAAATCATCGAATCATAGGTAAGAAAACAAGCCTGGCTCCTCTTCTCGGTGACTAACTTGAGATTTGTACCTCTCCCTGCATAGAGCTGGGATGAAGGAGAACGATAATTACTACCCAATGCAAGCTGGATCTGCAGTATCAATAGTTCTCTTTGAATTTAATGAGATGTTCAAAAGTCTAGTACTCTGCATTGCTCTGAAGGAGATTATTAGGGACACTGGTGTAGAGCCCACCAGGAGGGAGGGAGGGTGGAAAGGCTGTTACTTTTCCATTTCTGGCTCTGCTAAAATTTAAATGCCTTGCACATGATGGGCCCAAACACAAAGCTGCTGGAGGATGTTAAAGGGGGTAATTTCTTCAGTCATATGGATATACGAAATGAGAGAGTGATGCAACTGATGAGAGGGTACAAAGACACCAGGATTTCAGCCTGGAAGGGAAAAAAAAGAAGAATCGCCGGCAGTGGAAACTGGCAGACGGGCAGTGAACTGAGAGTCAGGAGCCCTGAGCTCTATTTCTGGCTCTGCCAATGACCTGAGGTATGACCTTGGGCGAGTCACTTTACCTCCCTGTCCCCTCTTTGCCTCCTCTATCAACTCTAAATTCTCGGGATAAGGGGCAGTCTCTCACACGTGGGTGCAGCCCCCAGCCCATATCTCAGGTCTGTGAGCATTACCAAAAAGCACATAATAATTAAAGGGGCCACAGCAGTAGTATTGTGAAGTGCAGTGAGAAAGCTGATCCATCCATTTTCTGGCTGTGCCATGAGGCAGGGACAAAGGAACACCTGGCAGGTAGTGCAGGGAAATGCCCAAGTAGCAGCAGGAGCTTTCCATGCAAGGCCTCTTCCTGGGTGCTCTAAACACTTCAGTGGGAGTTCGCTGCCGAGTGGGACAAGACCTGCATTGTTCGATCACCCCCTGGAATTCACTGCCACAGGAAAGAGAGCAAGAGAGCAGTGCTCCAGCAGGGTTTTTTTGCATGGTTGGTTATTACGCCCAAGTCCGTGCAAAATGACACGAGGAAATCAAGCCTCGTGTTTCAGGGCAACCGCTGCTCACTCCAGGCATCAGGAAGGAATCCTCTTCCTGCTTGTACACAAGCTGCAGAGCGCATCGGGGAAGATCAGCTTCTACAGAGGCATCAGGAATTGGCCAATGTTGGAAGCAAGATGCCATTACCTACCCACAGGCTGATCCAGGATGGCAAATCACATGCTCAAGTGACAAGGCTCTTCCCCAATGAACAGTGGGAGGAGAAAGCCCATCAAGCTGCAAAATACAAATCAAGCCCAGTCACCGGCCTGCCCACCCACCCACCCACCCTACTTAGGGCTGGAGCAGGAGGCCTATTAGAGTGATTCTGCGATAAGTCAACACACGGCCCTTTTTGCCACTGATGTGAAAAACTAGGGCAAACTAAAACTGATCTTGTGTTGCAAGGTTAGTCTCAACTGGTTACTCCACCCAGACCTCCTTGCCAATTTTCTCCTTTGTCATCAGAGACCACATTTAATCCAGCAGGAATGTCTCCTGACTTATGTATATGTGTAGCAACAGTCGAGTTTTGTGTACCCATCCTCTGCGTGAACGTCCGCTCGTTTATTAAGACGCTGCAATATCGTTTTCAGTCACTTGTCACCGAGTTCACCCCACGTGCTGGTTTTAATGGCAGGACCTTATATCGCTGCTGAATCCAGTCCTGTTGAGACCCACAGCGAATGTGATCCGTGTGCTTGTGACCGTCCAGTTGGTTTGCTCCCCCTAAGTTGTTCTGGAATGGTAATGAAGAAACAGACCGAGAATCGTGACCGAACCACATTCAGAGATTTTCAGAAGCGGAGAACAGTGAAGTATTCTGCTCTCGCTGTCTTTGGGTATTCAATTCCTGCAGCCATGTTGAGGATCTCCATCTTAATCATTTTTGCAAGAGGGGGACAAAAATAAATAAATTTAAAAATCCATGGAATTAAATTAGTAACTGAGGGCTTCCATTTTAAGGCCAGGGTTGAAATACAGTCCGTTTGTAAAGAGAAAGAATTACTTAGATCTTGAAGACTGCAAAGCTGGAGTTAACCATGTACTGCATAAAAATAAGCTGACAACATTTCAAAAGGGCACAAGACTCCACATCTCCAAATAAAGTATCTGAACCAGCCCAGAGAATCATCGTTTAAAAAAAAATAAAATAAAATAAAATAAAATAAAACATCCCAAGGCGAGAGTGCTAACCCACTACTCAGCAAAGCACAAACGGAGGAATCTCCAGCCTTGCCTGGCATGGTGCCACCGAAGGACTCGAGCACGTATCGAGGGGGAAAGTCAGTCCAGTAAATTTCCATCTGGGCAAGGGCAAGGCCCCTGCTAGGTAGGCCGTATTTCTGTTCTACCTCTTTGGGAGACGAGGCATGAATGGACACCAGGCATCCGAGGCCAAATCCTGAATTCTTTGCTTGCGCTGAACTCCTGTTGTGTAACCAGAGCTCTCCCTGACAGCTCAGGAAGGCCCGCAGGATCTGCCCCTGATGACTAGTGCTCCAAGTCCCCACTCGCTTCTTTCTTTTGCTGGGGATTAACCAGTCCCCTCTTCTGTGACTGCTCCCTACCAAATGAGCTCGCAAACCTTGCATTGTGCAAACAAGCATTTGCACAAATTCCAAATAGATACTTCAATAGCTGCTTGCCCCCTCCCCCCTTCCACTCGTGCTGCTGTGAGCTTAAAGGAAAATGCTCCTCTTCAGATCTGAAACCATTTCCTAGATTCCCTTTCAAGGTCCCTGCCCCACCAGCCCTCCAAACCCCTGACCCTGAGAAAGCCTTCCATTTCCTTCCCTACTACCCCCAGCTTTCTAGTTCCAGGAACCAAGATCCAGCCCGACTCCGGTTACCTCAAATAGCACCCCAAAGGCCGCTCATTTTTTCCGCACCAGGAAGGAAAAAAATAAAAGAATAAGGTTCGAGTTTATTGACAAAGCCAAGCATGAACGGCAGGGTGGGCACTTATGTAATTTTTAGTTTGTGGCTGAACAGATAGCTCTTCACTTCTTACTTCTCTTGGAGTATAAAAACGAATCCCAGGAGTAAGTGTGTCATAAGAAATTCCTGGAAACTCCTGCCTTTAACTCTTCCTCCCTGACCCCTCCCAGCGCAAGAACTGATCGTACAGCAACCATGGGTGGGAGTGCTGAACCTCTACCTCTACCTGTTCGGGCAAGAGGCTTCAACCAAGAAGAGAACAGCTACCTGTAGCTACAAGCCTGACTTATAGATTATAGACACTTTCCCAGCTCAGAGTGGGATACACATTCATTAAGGGGAAAAAAATAGCTGTGTACTTATCAGTTTCTAGTTTTGCCAGTGGGCAGAAACTGGGCATGTGAACCAGGAAGGAAAGCGAATTCCCACCAATCCAGAGCAAAAGAGCAAGTATAAGGTGGAATGAGCAACCAGAACAACTAACAGGGTGAAGATATATTTACATGCGTCCTCTTCTGTGAAAACGTAGGTCACTGACCCACCCTTCCAGAGACGGAGACATAATTTTGTTCTGTTTGAGACCATAACTCTGACAGGCGAGAATGATAGCGAGTAGGCTGGAAGAGGAATGGAAGTGCTGAGCACTGTGTCACTAGGTTATATCAGAACAGACTCCTCACCCACCTGCTCCTGCCTTCCACCTGCAGCCAGGCTAGCACATGCCACCTGGGCAGTGCCCTTCCCCCTGCCACACCTGAACAGACCCAGAGACCCCACAGTCATGTCCCACCTACAGCAGTGGCCGTCTGATGCTTCAGGGAAAACTGAAAATCTCCGTAACGCACCAGGCCTTGAGGCTGGGAGAGAGTTCCTCCTTCTCACCTCTGCTAGCCATACTTGCACACAGAGGAATGGATTAGATCAACCTGCACGGGTTCAACTTTAATGGGCAAAGTTACTCAGAGTCCAAACAGTGACATTTGAGCTCAATGCAGAGGGGGGGAAAAAAAAAAACAACTGTACCGCATGGGAGTGGGATGAGAAACAAAGGCCTGCCTCTGCCTATCTGCACAGCATCCCAGCGCTGCTCTGACCTCAGTCACTTATTCTGCCGTCCTCCTGGAGCTCCTCCAGGCTTAGCAGGATGCTTCAAGCACAGGTATTGGAGGCCCGGATGTCCTACTGATTGACAGGTGCTTTGGCCAATCAAAAGAGCCCCAAATACAAAACAAACAAACAAACAACCCAACCAACCAATCAACCAACCTAGCTTGGATCAGAGAGTCATGGGATCTGGCACAAATACCTCTCCACATCCTAGATGCTCCTTTTCTCCCTTGCTGAAACACTCTCATCAAAAGGCTTTTAATTATAGATGGGAACAGGTCTCTCCATAGCTAAGAATGGCTTTGATTAGCAAGATAACAAGTGGAAGTGTAACTGTTTGTCACAAAAGACTTCTCTCTCAATAAATGTGGCGTTGCAAGAGTGGTAAAACCCCCTCAAGCGTCAGTTTTAACCAAAGTTAAACACCAGATCTCAGATGCTTGGAGCTGACTTTCCTATCAGGGCAGGGTTTCCACAGGCCTCCAGTTCAACTTGGGCACAGGAGAAACACTCAGCTTGGCACATGGGGTCTATGGCTGGTTCTTACAGCACCCCACAGCTAACCGGGCAACTTCGTAACACCAGTGAGCACCTTATCTTTGAAGCATGTAACTTTTCAACCAACTTTGCATTCCTTTGGGAAACCAGCGCTTTATGGCTGAGGAACACCTGTTAGTTTTCACATTCTCCCAGTACTAGAAAGCAAAACAGAGCACATTTTCCAAGGGTAAAAGCACTCAACTCTCCAAGCCAGTTCATTGGAAACTGGCGAACCATTAGCGTGTCAACCCCACAACGCAACATGGCACACATGCGAGCCCACGAAGAGGCACGGATCAGCATAACACGGAACAACTTTTATCCACTGCCTGTGTTGTGACATCTCTAATCCTCCAAAACCCTCCCTATACTCCTAACATGATTAGGGCCGAGTGGAAAAGCCCCACCATGTCATCCACGTTTGGCCTGTGCTACTTTAATCTTTGGTTTCCCAGAACAAACCACAGGAGCAGCCAGAATGAATATTAACGACTGAATGAATATATTATGAGATGAGGCATGCCTTATCTCCAATAACCTGTTCGTGGATATAGGAGGCAATAGTGTTTCAAAAAAAACAAAACAAAACACACATCTGTCACAAACTGCTGGAATTCGTAAGTGTGCCAGCTCCTCCAACTCAACCCTAACCAGTGTCCGTAGGTGCTCTTTAAACCTGGGACAAGCCGAAATATTGTCCCATTGGTTCCTCAAACAAATATCAATGAAAGCCATGGCATGAATCACTCCTGCATGCATCCAATCCTCGTTTAGGCTGTAAACTCTTCAAAGTAGGGACCTTCCCCACATACGGGTCTGTAAACATGCATATTTGTTTTACAGTGGAGATAATTAGCAGCGGGGAGGCTGGGTAATCATGACTGTTGTGCTCAGGGACCAGCAGTACATCCTACCAAGGGGCCATTTCAGGAAGCCAAAGCCACGCACTGCCCGCTCCCTTGGCTCTGAAATCAGAGACAAGCAGGGCTGGAGGACCCTCGTGTAGTCCACCCCCCTGCTCGAGGCAGGATCATCCCTATCCAAACAATCCCACGGCAAGTCCTCGCCGAGCCCGTTCCTAAAACTACACAATCGACCCCGTCACCCAACTACACGGCACACTGCTGCGACCCCCTAAGCTGCCGCGGGGACGGCAGGGGACAGGAGCCCCACGGCTGCCCTGCACAGACCCAAGGAAGAGGGACCTGCCCCTGGCTCCACGGGAACCATCAGGCCTGCCCCGAACACCGGCTGAAGCAGGAGGAGATGCACACACACACGCACATTGGTCCCAACGTGATATCGCCTCCACCAATAGGCTAGAAATCGCAAACTCCGTGGGCCCCGACCAGGATGACAGGAAGGCCTGCGATCCCACGAATGCCAGCCGACACCGGGACTCCGCCGAGGAGCGCTGCCGACGGGCACCCGAGCGCTCAGGCAGCCCAAACCTCTTTTCCGCCGGCGGTTCGGACCCGGCTCCGAACCAACACCCCCCACCCTTCCTCCTCCTCCTCCCGACGCTTATGTAACAAACCGGCCGTGCAAAAGCGGTGCTCAGAAAAAAAAAGAGGCATCTAATGACCTTCAGACGCATCGCGGGGTGTCCGCAGCAGCTCTCCGGACCGGGCCCCACGCCCGTCCTGGCTGGGGGGGAAGGCGAGGAAGTCCCGGCGGAAGAGGAGAGACGGCAGGCGAGCGGCCCCCCGCCCCTCAATCCGCCCTCTGCTCCGGCCGCCACTTGCCTGCCTGCAGCGGGGCCGGGTCCTCGGGGCGCTCCGCGCTGGATTATTTATCAGGCTGCAAGTTGCTTCCTGCAGCCTGGTGCCGCGGCCCGGGGGGTGGGGGCGAGGGAGGGAGGGAGGGAGGGAGGGAGGCGAGGCAGGCCCCCCCCACCCCGGCTGAGGCCGCAGCGCCCCCGCCTGCCCCCCGCCCTGCCGACGCGGCGGCGCGGGGCCTATGGGCGACCTTGTCTCTTTGGACCCGCGAGGAGCCGCCTCCCCTCCGCCCCCCGCCCTCCGCCGCGCCGAGCAGGCCCGGGGGGACCCCACCCAGCGGCCCCCCCGCCGGCGCCGAGGGGAAGCTGGGCTCGGTGGGGCCCACAGGGCGCCTGGCGCCGCGCCACACCCCACCCTCCGCGGGGCCGCGACCAATGGAGGCCGGGGCGGGGGGTGGGGGCAGGAGGACGCCACCCAGCCGGGGCCTGCACTAGGCCGCGCATCCCCGGCCTCGCGTGCGGCCGGCCCCCGGGGGGCGCTGCCCATGGCGGCGGCCGGAAGCCGGGAGGGGCTCGCCCGCGCCGGAGCCGGAGCCGGCCGAGCCAGCGCCCGCGCCCACCCCCCCTCCCCCCGCGCTGCCATTGGCCCGGCGGCCGAGCCGCCTCGCCATTGGCTCAGCCTGCCGCCCGTCAACACACCTCCCGCGCCCTATTGGCCCGGCCCCGCGCGGGGCACGCCGGGAAGCGTAGTCCGCGCGCCCGTGGCACCTGCCGGCCGGACTACGGCTCCCAGGAGCCCGCGGGGCAGAGCCCCCCCCAAAATAAAAAAAAATAAAAAAAATACGAAAATACTCCCCCCCTCCCCAGACTCCAGCGTCTGCGCGCGGCCCCCCCTTGCACGGCCGCAAAAGTTCATTCCGGGGGGGTCCTGCTATGGGGAGACCCCCCCCCACGCCCCTGCCCCCCCCGCGCGGCCCGGGGGGGCTCTTACCGCGGGTCCGGCGGGCGCGGAGTTGGCGGCGGTCCCGGGCCGCGCGGCGCTGCGCTCCGGCCCCTACTGTAACTGTATATGCAAAGCCCCGTATGATGCTCAGCTCCCTTCCTGGTTCTCCGAGGGCACAGGGGTCCCTCCCTCCTCTTAAAGGTGCAGCGCCCTCCCGCCCCCGCCCGTGCCACGAGTTCGGCCGGCCTCAGCTGCCAAGCCTGAGCGGGGGAGGGGGAGGGGGAAGGGTGGGGGGGGGCTCGTCTCACCCCCCTGCCTCAGTTTCCCCACCTCTCGGCCCAGCGGAGGGTAGACAGAGGTGGGGGGCAAGGGGCGTCGTGTCAAGGGTAGCGACTTCCCCCTTCCCCAGGGGCCTTTCCTCTCCTCCGGCGGCCCACCACGACGAGAGGAGGGACGTCGGACCAGGCCCCGCGCGATTTAGCTCCGTGACACGGCCCCGGAGCGCGGGAACCCCGTATCAGCGCCCGGAGCCGGACCGGACCGGACCAGACAGACGTTACTCACGTTGCCCGGCACGGCCGTGGCGTGGCGAGAGCGCCCAGCCCAGCCCCCCACAAACCGTCGGTGGCACGTGCTTCTACGGCCACGAAGCTCTTACAAAACCAAGCCTTGCTTTCGAGAGCCTGCCTCCCATCTCACCCTTTCAAGGAAATCAAGTGCAATCCGCTGGCTGCCTATCACCTGGAGCCAGAGGTCAGGCCAGGAAAAATAAAAAAGTCATGCGAGCTCCCTCAGAGCTCCTCCTCCCACCCAAGCTCCTCCTATGCCCGATACTAAATAAAGTGCCTCTCGCAGGAGCTTGCACAGCATGAACGCCCCTTGCAACAGCTGAGAAATGGTCAACGGCGTTCACGCGAGTCGCTGCTAACGCGCCGCCATCGTTAGGTTCCAGGGTCAACAGCCTGGGATTTCACATCCGTCTTTGGAGACGTTTTGCATGATCTGCCAGCATGGGCACGTGTGCAGCCCCCCTCGCTCAAATGTTTCCTTTGCAAGAGGAAAGGCTTCAGATTTAAGGGGGGGGGGACTTTTAAGACCGAGGGAGTGAGACGCTCAATTCCCACTGGGTTTTGGATACTTCCGAAAGTCCAGTCATGAAGGGCTTGAACACAAAACGCAGCCTCTCCCCGCCCCAGAGAAAAGGACCGACTTGCTGTGTCATCATGAGCTACCCTGATCTGTCCCTGGCACTTACCCGAACGCGATGTCCTTGAGTCCAGAAGTGCCTGGCTGTGCTGGGATGCCCATGGCAATGCACATGCAATCAGCCTCCTGCCTCGTGATAAAGAGAAGAACCAGTCCGCATCTTCCAGGGGCTAGCAGCGGGATGCAGGAGAAGGCTGCACCAGGCTTGCTCTGGGAGATTGGGTCCGAGGCACAACTTAGCAGCTTGGGAATGATGTCCGAGGCCTTGCCTACACTAGGGCAGCTTCTACTGGCAGACAGCAGCTGCCACAAGGAAGTCACCAGCACGCCTCTGCAAGGTCCATGCCATTCACTGCACCCGCTGGGGTGAATGCACCCTGGGAAGACTCCAGCTGTAGAAGGCACCAAGCCCTGGCAGAAAGTATAACCATATCTACAGGCATGCCAGTGGATAGCAGAAGCCCCTTAGATGGGAGAGGTGGCATATGGGTGGCACAAAGGAGGTGGGTGCTCCCACAGACCAGCTAAGAGTGTGGATATGTGCTCTTAGTTTGACCCCAGCACTTGGGCGCAGTCTGTGCATGGGTCTTGAACAAGGGGTGCAGGGTGCTCCTTTAAAGCAGGAGCCTTCAATGTGGCTCAGGTCAGGCATCCCAATATACTGTATTCAAGTGCTCACTCATTACTTCAGAAACTCTTGGCCCGGACTGAACAATAAGGGAAAGCTGCATTGTTTTAACACTCACAGCTTTGCCTGGATCAATCCCACAATGCCGTACACTGGGGCGGGCCTGGGGGAATATAGATAATTAGAAAAACCATCCCAGCATTTGTCAAACTAATCAACTACCTTCAGCAGGGCCCCAGAAGGTACGTTTAGAAACACCTGCCTGAAGGACTGCTGTGGGGCAGAACGTGGGGATGGAGGATGAAGCCTGTGGCACGAGGTCTCCGGCTTGGTGCTGCCAACTTGTGCGATCTGTAATGTTCCCAGATGCTGGAGTCCTGCAAGTATGGGAAAAAAATCCCAGCTTTCTTTTTAAAGTGGTTACTAATAGCTGATGAAAGCTTAGTCATGCGAATGTACCCCCCCAAAAAACTAAGAGAAAGAGAGAGACAGGCTCCCAAATGGATAGAATTAAATCTCACGGTTTTCAAGGGATCAGAGTCTTGACTGCTTGGGTTTGGCAGTGCTGCCAGCTCAGGTGTACTCCCCACAACTGATCAAGTGAGAGAGGACAGGTGCAAAGGAGGCCCCTACTAGCTTTTGGTATCACTTAGGTGTGAAACAGAAGAGAAGAGCATAGTGATCAGCCCAGGGCAGGGACACCGCCAGTGCAGCCACCATATAGCTGACCGATTGCACATGTCCCGATCATCACAGCCCTCTAGGGAGCCCACCAAGGAAGTGGGGTGTTGAAAGCCCTAAAAGATGGGCCTCCACCCTCTGGAGGAGAGTGCTCAACACAGATCTCCCCCTGCATCACATCTCTCCTCCTCTGCTGCTGTGTGTGTGGATGAGCAAAACGATACTGATTTGAAAGGGGGAAGGGACTTACCAAGGGTCAGATGTTAACTGCTGTGTCTGTCTGCTCTAGCCCATGGTAAGTAAGTATTTCACCTGGCTCATTCCGGGGTAAATTGCTGCCGTTTAGTTTCACTCAATGTAGTGCAGGCTCAGACAGGCCAAACAGTTGCAGGAGATCAGCTGATGCTCACTTGCTCGCAGGCAGTCTCTCTAATCCCCCTTTCAAGCAGTATAGTCCCTATTTCTTTAGCACCTTCCATTCACAAGTGTCCCACGGTACAGCCACCCACAACAGTGCTGAACTGCCATGGTCTCTGGCTGGAGAAGATAAATCGACTCCTGCTTCCTTCTGCTCCTTTAAAAGAAAATCTAAGAAGGAAAATTTGGGCCCATAACCTGGGGCAAGCCAGTGCATATATAAAACTAGGGCCCCGGGAGGTATCCTATCACCACAGACCAGACTGGGCCTTGGATTCATTGCACTAATCACTAACACCACTACCTACCTCTAATCACTAACACCACTACCTACCTCTGATAAGGGACCTTTCAGCTTCCGAATTCAAAGCTTTACCACGATGGTTATGGGGCAAGGCCATGGCAAGGACTTACGAGGCGCAAGATCACAGAGCCAGGAACAGCACCCAGGTCTCCCAACACCAAGGCTCCCAGCCCAGTGCTCTGTTCACTAGGTCATACTGTTAGCACATACGTGCTAACACACATCCCCCACGCAAGGTCAAACAGAGCTTTGTATAACTCTTCCACTTAAGCATTGGCAGTCAGATAGGGAAGAGCAAGTATGTAAGGGCTGCCTGGTTTTAAAGGTTTATTCCAATTTTTCTAGTATATACATTAATAAAGGGCGGGGATGGGAAATATCACATCTCATGGGGGACAGAGATGCCATTTTCTTGCTTTGAATGTGGAGATATCATCACCTCCCTCTTTGCTCCCAGGCACAAAGCAGACACCATTATCTCGAACCCAGCAAAAGTCAGCTGCAAGTATCCCAAATGACTACACGGGACTTTGGATTTGGCCCTGAGACAGGAAGTGACTTGTGTGCAGCCACATGCCGAGGCAGGAACTGGAAGCCAGGCGTCTGTCTGGATGCGTGATCTGGTGCATTAGGCCCGAGCCCACCTCCATCTTAGATTACTAAAACCTGAAGAGCTGCAATCGCAGGGCCCCTGCGACCTACTTACTTATTTGCATCTTACTCAGCTCGGACACTGAAACATGCTTGCCCAACCGGTTTCACTTTCTCTTGCTCCTCAGTTGTGTGCTCTAGGACGGCAACATCACCTTGGGGTTTCAGTGGCTGCCGGGGAAGTTGGAAAGGCGAGAGTCCAAAGCAGTTTCTTTGCTGGAATCAAAGTAGCAAAGAAAGTCACTAAAATACCCTTATTTGTGGGCAGCTTTGCAAAAACTATATTTAAGATGGTAGATTGTGGGCTTCGAACAAGCAGCTAACACCATTGGCAAACTATTGCCTTCAAAACCCTTTTTCTCTTGAAGCCATAACTCCTAAAGGGATCACCCGAGGAGCTCAGGAGGTCTTGCTGACAGCCCTCCTGGCTTCAAGAGAGGCCTAAAAAATGGGACTCAACAGCTCAATATCAGAAGGCAAATAATAACCCCTCCTCCCACAAATTAACTGTTATATAAAAAAAAAAACCTCATGATTTTAAGCCAGTCTGATGATTGCTGCAGGCCTGGGGGTGGCAGCCCTTGCATCATAACACAAAGGTAGAGCTCAGGCAGAAAACATGATAAGGAAAACTAAGATTTCAGCCACAGCTAGATTTATACAGCACCTAGCACAAGGGGTGCTGGCCCACCATGCCACAGGATAGGACAAATCAATGGTTAATACAATAATGGGAATGAACTACTCCCTCATAGTCAAAGCCCAGAAGGCTGTACCACCTACCTCCAGCAAGCCAAGGCATGCTGTGTCCGGAGATCATTAACTTTAATGAGAAGCAATTAGGCATTCAAAGGACTGGCAGCTCAGATCGCATATCAGAGCACACCAGGAGCTGGGTTCATTTAGCATGGGGGAGGATGGTTTAGTGGTTAGTCCTGGGAGCCAGGATTTCTGTTGGGTTCTCACATCCCACCCACCTGCCTGGTATTAGGCTGGCAGGGCCTGGGGCTGCATGGAGCAAGAGGCACCCAGAAGGCCCAGAGCTCTTTGGGATGGAGCTGAGGTACTCAACAGCTTTGCAAGGAAGGTGGTCCAGTCCCCATCAGCTACTGGTGGGGAAATGGAGGCCCTGAGTGGGGCTGGGAATTGTCCCAAGTTTCATGAGAGGTTAGTTTGTCCATCCAAGCCCTCCAGGCTTTCCAGGCACAGACAGGTCTGCACACAACCCCACTTCCACCTTATCTGCCCAAGCCCAGGCAGAGTAGGCTAGAAACTCGTCAGCCATCCAGGTGCCATCAGACTAGGCACAGCACAGATGGAGCAAGAGGCCATCAGTGCCTCAAGGTGCTTATGATTTCAAAAGACAAGACCCACAAGAGGAAACATCACCTTTTTCCAGATGAGAACCTGAGGCCCAGGCACAGCTCTGATACTGCTCCCTTCCTGCCTCCAGGGCTGCAAACTCAGAGCGGGAGCAGGATGTGCAGAAATGCCCCCAGAGGTAGCAGGGCGCAGACTGCAACACGAAGCTGGAGAGGAGAGCAGGGCCCTATTTGATCCTCCTGTGAGGCAGTAAGTGATGCAGCCAGGGCCACCCAGGGAGGCTGTGGCAGAGACAGGAGCTGAACCTGAGGCCTTTCTCCATCTCTACAAAGATGATCGGGGCTGAATGTCACGTGCTGACCCTCCAACAAGGGGTACCCTAGCAGAGTGGGCATCAGACAGGGCATCTAGAATCTCTGGGGCTTTCTTCAGGATCAAACCCTGGAGCAAATCATGTCACATTTCCATGCCCTGCTTCCCCTCCTCCTGAAATAGATGACCCTGTTAGCAATGGTGGTGACAGCCTCTGCAGCTACCAAGGGCAAGAAAGGGCCACAGAGAACAAAGGAATATAGCTGTCCCCTTCCCAGTTGCCACCAAAGAGAAGTGCTACCCTGGCTGCTCCCCACCGTGCCCCCGGGCACATGCTAACCCATTGTCTCCTGCTCCCCTGCACGGCTCAGCTGCCCGGCGACTTCAGCAGGGCATTTTGCTTTAAGGCCGTGACTGCTCCAAAGAAATTCTCCCTCCGTTCCTTGCCTCACCCCATGCAATAGCCCAGCAACACCGTGTGCAAACTGAATTTCTGTCACCAGAGTGAAAGCAGCGGTGCTAGCACCCACCAAACCCTGGCGATGCCCCCACTGTGGATATGAGCCTAGGCAGTGGCATTTAATTTCTGCCCCAAGCCACCCTGGTGAAATTATCACCTACAGAAAGTGGGTCAACGTCTGCCTCATTTCCTGCCCCCTCGCCTGCCCTGCCCCAAGCGAGAGGTGCGAACAGATCACATCCTGTGGCTGCTGGAGCCTGCCCAGCTGAAGGCCCCCCACCGTGCTGGTTTGTCTGAAGGCAGGCTCTGCTCCTTGGCACCACCCTGGCAGCGCCGTATGGACCCCAGGGGCCTGGCCATGGCTGTCAGAGCTTCAGCCCTCTCCCTCCCCAAAACAGGGACATTCACCTATCATAGCAAAATACTGCAAGATCCTAGGACAGCAGGGGCGAAGCAGGCACCCCCAGCCTGGGATGGGATCTGCCCAGCTCTCTGCTGAGAGAAGGGCCCCTAACTCAGTAAGCAGGACCTAGAGCCTTGGGATTGTTAGCCCCATGAGCCTTGCTGCTATAGGGATGTAATGCAAAATGTATGTACGTATCTGTGGCCCAGGAGGGGTGGAAGCATCAGGCTGGAGGACACCTCCAGATTGTCCTCCCCTGCAAGATGATCCTTGCTTGGCTGCTCTGAGTGAGGGGCCGGTGTAACTCCTCCCTCCAGGGACTTCCAGCAGACATCTGAGAGGCCATGGCCATCCAGGGCTGGAACCTCCAGGATCCTGCTGCTTCCCCCACAAAGGTATCTCAGCCCCTTCTCCACAGCCTGTCTTCTGCCTGGCACGCCCTGGGCTCCCTCTACCCCTGGGTACCCACTGCCAGCTCAGGGCATGGGGATAAGTAGCCCTTGGGGGAACAGGGGTCCGGCCCGTGGGAGGATGCTGAGAGCTGTAGCCGACAGCGCGCACCCCTGTAGCACAGGGACAGGCATTTTGGGAGCAGAGGCCGCTTGCATTCCAGGGCAAACGCAGCAGCATAGACCGTTACCTTGCAAGTCGCAGGGCTGGGGAGGAGAAGAACATGCGTAACCACGAGCTGCCCTGGAAACCGTCCATCAGACCGATTCCAGCCTTTGCCGAGGACGAGCCAATGTGGGCGAATCCTTCTGGAGACGGAAAGCACTGACTGTACCAGCAACCCGTCTGCTGCGCTCTCAGTTCCAAGCTCCTTCACAGATCTCCCTGGGGATCGGCCATGTCGTCCAATTCCACCCTGTGCAAAGCAGGAGTCTTTTCTTTCTCTGTCGCCACCGAACTGTCAGTCCTGCTGCCATGTGCCTGGGGGACCCCTGAGCCTGCCCACAGTTCAGTGGGGCTGAACCGACGGAGAGAGTGGCAAGGCTGGGGCCTGTCCAGTATGGGAGCCTCTCACCATGGGTCTCCCAAAGCATCAAGCAGGACAGGGCACCGCTGTGCATAGGGGGCCGTACGCACGACCAGGCTGCGAGTAAATAATGGGACATCAATCACTTCATACATTTACATGAAGCTTCTCAGGCCTAGTCTGCGCCCTGCGGAGCCTCTCCAGGTGCAGCGCTCTGGACACCACCCAGCCTGTTTCTTCCCTGGCTCAAGTGCATCCTTCCTGAGCATTAGAGCCACCTTCGCAATCTGGTCTGCTTTGCATCCTCAGCCCATCCAAGGCGCATCAACAGAGCAGACTGCACTTTCAGCTCCTGCAGATTGATGGCTGTCTGGTGAAAACACAGCCTTTTCTATTGGGTTCCCCTCCCCCCCACCTTAGGGAGACCTTCCCAGGGGCATCAGGCTTTGGGAAAGATGGCAACATGAAAGTTAGTTTTGGGCCCAGACTTGCAGCCCCTTGCAAGACAAAGGGAAGACCCTACCTGGTCAGGGGGTCTCCAGGAGAGCTACAACTGACATTGTAGCAGAAAGCCCCCTTTTCCTCTTGCCTGCATTTGCTCTCCCCTCTTTGGATATGTTTCTCTTTTTCTACCTTTTCTTCCTTTCCTCTCTCTTTCACTTTAAGATAAGGAATTGTATTTTAAAATTTGTATGTGTGCGTTTTGTATCTCCCCTTGTAGTTTGGTATTTTTATCTATTTGTGTGCCATGGCATTTGTAGCTTATATTTTATACTCCTCACCTTTCAACTTGCAACTAAATGTGTTTTAGTAAGTTATACATTGTAACATTGTTAACAAGGGCAGGAAGCAAACTACTCTTCCCTGTATCAGGCTGGCCTCTGAAAGAGTGAGTGAATCAGTGATTGAATGTGTAACATGGAAGCAGGCAGCAATTATCACCTGGAAGCTGAACTCAATAGAAGACAACCTAACAACCGGGAGATCTCTAAACCTCACTGATCAAGGGCTAGAAGCCCTGGCCTGACTTAACACCAGAGACCAACTTTTGGGCTGAATATCTCCAGATCGACCATTCCCAGAGCCCTATTCTAAATTCATCAACGGACTCCCAAACCTGCACGTACATGCGGACGACCCCTGGGGCTGACAGATGCTGTCCGGTAGTCACCGAGGGGGGGAAGTCCCACGAGGGTCAATGACCCCTGGATTGGGCAAACCAGAAAACTGGGGAGTCACCAAAGTCTGCCAGGGACAGATAAAAGGCAGTGAAAAGTGACCCTCAGTGGCGCCCTCTTGATCTCCAACTCGACCAGACCTGTCCAGCCAGAAGGACCAGCCGGCGACCCCCTTCTGGAAGATAACACCACGCTGAAAGAAGCCTCAATGACAGACTCCAGCGCTTGTAGGATAGGTATACCTGACTCTGTAGCCTGCTACTGTGTGTGTGTGTGTGTATGTGTGTGCATGCGTGTCTGTGGACCAGCCCCAAGGTTTATGATTACAGTGTTTCAATCCGCCTAATAAAATAGAATTTTAAGGATCCCGAGTTGGACATTTGTAGCCAACAACACGGAAAGCAGCCCCAAGTCTCAACTGCTCCTTCTGGAAGCAAACCCAGGCTGGGATTTGCTAGGCAGCCTGAGGCAGGTTCATGCCCAGCCCCTCTTCAGATCTGAGGCCCAAGGTTAGCTCCTGACTGCCGCAGGTAAGCGGAAGGTAAATGCACCAACCACAGTGACTTCCTTGCAAGTCTGCAGTCCATCCAGGTGCTGATCTGGCTACAGCAGGCATTTCCAAAGGTGTCAATAGGTTAATGGGCATATAACAATACAGGCATTCTCGTTTTACAGGGCTCTTGGAAATTTGGTCTCATTCAGATTTGGGATGAAAATCCAAGGCTTTGAAATTCCCCCCGAAGGAGCCCAGAGCAGGCCAGGCCCAGGAGCACTGCATGCGGCAGGGGCCGTGGTGGCCCAGAGGAGCTGCAGATCCCCCAGTAGCCCAATAGGCAGGTGGGGGAGTGAGAAGAAAGCCAGGTGGGTTCTGCTGAGACTTCATCCACATCAAACCTTGCTTGGGAAACATCTCAAGTCTGAATCCACACCAGCTCCAATCACAGTCATGGGGTGGGGTCTTGACACACTGCGCAGTGCCCAGACAGGGCAGGAGTCCCTCAGCCAGAGCCTGCAGCTCAGACAGACAGGAGAGTGGGAGAAGACACATTCTTCTACAAAACAGGGACCTGAAGGCCAAGAAAGGGACCTGCCCAAGGCCACACAGGGAGGTTGTGGCAGATTGTGCAGCTGAACGTGGCTGCCCTGGATCCCAGGCACAAGATCATCCTCCGCTTCCCACCCTACCCCCGCGACAGTTCCCGCCAGTGGCATCCTTCCCTGCCTCTACCGTCTTGCCTTCAACTTTGCTGCCAGCTTATTCCCCAGCAATTTTTGGACCGCTCCCCATGCAGCTTTGCATCAAGGCTGCCCTTCTCTCCACCAACCCTGCTGTACCCCTAAGAACCAGCTGCCTGCTCAGGGATCATCCCAGGTTTCCTCCCCACTCCAGCACAGTGGTGCCACCCCTGAGGGCCTGGCTGATACTGGCTCAAGCCTTGAGCTCATGTGTGGCTGCCATGACTGGGCGAGAAGTGGTCAGACTGGACGAGGGCAAGTCCCTTTGCTCTACAAGCAACAATACTTGCCAGCCATGGCGCATTGTGGGCAAGGGCATCTCTGTACCCCCAGCTGTTGGGAGCTCCAGGGCACACTGCTTCCCTGCCCAGACTCAGGGGGAAAACTCAACCCTGGGCTGGGATTTTACTGTCTGGTTTTAACACCAGAGCAAGGAGGGGCGAGTTCTGCTTTCATTACCTCTGTGGCTGGCTCGCTCCACAGGGCAATGAGCCTGTCCTGTTCCAGTCCAACCACAATCGCCACACACCTCCTGAGGACCCCGGACATGGCAGGCCTCCATGGGTGGAAATTAACCATTACAATCACTTCCCCAGCTCATGCCTTCGTTGGGACAGTTCTGAGTCAGGAGGTGGCTTCCGGACATCTATGATAGGGTTTCACTGGGCTGTTCTTTGGAAGAGGAGTGGGGGTAACCCTATCCTGGGCTTGCAGACAGGCAGGGAGCCCTGGCCCATTCACAATGGACAAGGAACCCCAATTCCCTTGCTGCATTTAACCAAAACCAAATGCAAGGAAAAAGTCTTCCCCAGCCATTCCCCCAGGGGAGGTGACTAGTCTGCCGTCTCCAGCACACACGCTGTGCATGTCCAACCACAGGGTTTAGGGGAACAAGTGCCTCTTACTGACACACTATTGATCACATCCTGAGTTTGAGACCTGCAGGCCTCCAGTCACTCAGCTCCCTCGCACGCCCCAGCGCGATGCAGTCAGGTGGCAGGCAGCTCAGTGAACCGATTAGCTCGCCTCACCACTTACGAGATTAAGATATGAAATCCCACAAGAGCTGTTCTTGCATCAGCTCTGCTTTCTTTAGAGGAACCCCATCTACCTCTAGACTCCTGTGTCCAGCAGCAGCTGCAACCAGCTGCTTCCAAGACCTATTATTCACCTAAGGGGCAGCTACAGTACTCCCTGCCTGTACAAGACGTCACTTCCCAACTTCCTCCCCTTTCAGTTCAACAGGGAAAACGTGCCTGGAAAGGAATAAAGAGGGGAAAAGGCCTTGTAAAGTAAAGTGCCATTTATTTATTTTTTCCATGATGAAAATATCGAGTTAAAAAAAATTGCACCAACAAAATGCTCAAGACACTTCCTCCTTCACCTCCAAAAAAATCAAGCGCGAAAGCAAGAACAAAACCAAAATATCCTAAACCTTTTCAACTGCAGAACTCCCTACTGATCATTTAAATAAAGAGGCCAAAAACGTACAACCCCCCCCACCCCCCCCCCCAATCCCAGAGCCTCATGGTTCATACAGGACCAGAAAAAAACAAAACAAAACAAAAAAAACCCCAGTAGAGTCATCTAGAGCACAGGATCTCACCATTTAAACTTCTTTTTAATGAACCCAAACACTTTGTATAATACATTCAATCCTCAAGAATTACCAGATTTGATGGACTAGAAGAATTCTCCAGGAAAGGCAAAAGGGGCAGTGGAAAAAAGGGGGTAGGTGCGCTACCTTCTGCAATGTGACAGAGGGTCCTTCAGATTCGAACTCACAAATGCCAGCCTGTGGCCGTGGACAAGCTACTGCTCTGGTGGCTAAATGATTTGCATCCTGCTTTATGATTACAGGATCGTGCAGCAGGTAGACATAGCCCTACATACAATTTTTCTGCATGCTGGAGTGAAATCTTGGGCGAGCTTGGAGGAAAAGCCTCGAAGAAGCCCTTGCCTGTCTTCCCAGTGTCTACCAGGGAATTTGCAAAGGGCTCTCGGATGCTAGAGCTTGATCCCCAGCTCCCCCCAGGTAAGAACCTGCTTCCCTGCACCAGGGGACTGGCTACCCAGAGAGCCCATATTGGAGAGCATCTTATCGCGTCAAAACTGGTAACTCCAGGGTTAAAAATAAAGGCCTTCAAAATGTAAAAATGACATCAGTGCTTGAGCCACTGGTACTATTTGAAAAAATAAGCACAATCCACTATATATAGAATTTTTTTTGATATTTTTCTTCCTTTTTTTTTTTTTCTTTTTAAACACCCAGCATATCTGAACCACAATCAGCAGCATGAAATGCGTCTATGGGGGAGGGGGTGGAACCTCCCCCTCGTTACATTATTAGATTGCGTCAACCTACAAGTCAAGACGCTTGATTCGCCCTTCATCAAGAGGATGGGCTTCGCACTGGACAGACACAGCCTAGGCTTGGCTCTGCCCGACGCGCCTTCCCTTTCAGGTAGATGCAGTCGGTGCCTCCCAGAGCTCAAAGGAAAAAGAATAGGGGAGAGGGAGGATTGGAGGAGGGGGAAGGGGAGTGCTGATACACCTGCTGCCTGCCCCCAGGATGAGCCCACTCCAAAAGCAGAGCTCACAGAAACAGCTCTTCAGTCCTCGCAAAACTGGCTCCCTTCATCCCAAATCCTCCAGTGGAGTTCACAATGGACCTGCGCAGCCATCATGGGCTGGCTGAAGTTGTTCCTCTAACAGCCATGCAAGGAGGCAAGGGCTGAGGCCAAGCCTCCGACTGCCATGAGCCAAGGCATCGGCCTGACGAGACAAGGTTCCCAGACTCCAGCACAGTGGACAAGCACAAGCAGCCCCAGAGCACATGCAGAAGGGCATGAGTCATTCCTGTGGCTTGTTCGGTAGGACAAGAGAGGGGAGACATGACAACTGGTGCACCCCACAGACGAATGGGCTCCATCCAATGCCCCTGAGATCTTACCAACACCTTTCCACCCATGTCATCAGACCCAAGCCTTTCCTTGCTCCTGCCAAACTGAGGCATACCTTTCCTTCACTACACTACAGATGTAGCTTGAGAGAAGCAAGATTCAACAAGGGGAGTTGGCCCTGTTGGGGCATGGCCAGTGGAGCCTGCTGGCCTTTCCCTGGAGAAAAACAGGAACAGGATCTGCCCGAGAGAGAATGGAGAGATGCTTAGAGGAAAACAAGGACATAGTGCTGTGAGCTGCAAGAGACAAGCAAGGCCTAGTGCAGCACATTTAAGCTTTGCCTTTGCAGCTGCTTGAGCAGCAAAAGTCAACGCCTTCCCCATCAAGTTGCTTGCTCAGCCACCTGCAGAGGCCCTGGAAGCACTTGAGAACACAATTCACCCTTTCCGCAGATGCAGAGGGCATAAGATCTTCCCAAAGGCAGAAGGCGATGTTACCAACTTGGGACAAGACGCTGCTGCCATTTTGGCAGTGAGGAAGGACCATCAGACTGGATCTTCCTAGGCCAGTAGCCAATGCACCCATGGAGTCATTGGCCCAACTGGAACCCGGCTTCGCTGGGGGATGTGGTCTTTACTGGCACGAAGGGGGCAAGTGTTACACCCCGAGCAGCAGACCCTCTGCACTCGTAAGATCTAATAAGGTCTTGTGGAGTCACTTCAGTGAGCCACATCCCCGTGTGCCCTGCACCAAGGTGACCTGAAGCTGTTAATATGATCGAGGGTGCACATGCCAGATTCTGCAAAGGTGCAGGTTGCTCTCAGCTTGACACCCTGCAATGGCATCTTCACCTCTCAGAGGATCTGCTGAGTGTGCAAGATGGTTGGAGGAACTGAAGGTCTCTTCCCCTACCAGAGGGGAAGGAGTGCACAAGGGGTAGACAACCTCAAGGTGGGAAGGGGACACCTTACTCCCATCCAAACCAAAGAAAATTAGGCACCTCCCTTGTCCTTGGGATATTGTCCCCAGAAGCCTGTTTTGGGCTTGATCCATCTGGAAGCCTTCTTCCTCCTCGCAGCACTGCACAGCATCCCATCAGGGAGGTCTGAGCCGCATCTACCTGCACCTTGGAAGTTTGTCTGCTGAACGCACAGCTGCACTGTTCAGAACTAGCTACTCAAATACCACAAGACCAAGTGGGTGAGATGGGAACAATCCAGATTCTATCCCTGTGATGAGGGAGGGTCACAGGTGCAAGGCCTCATGGCAAGGCCAAGGGGCTGTGGGGGTGGGGAGAGAAATCAGTGCTGGAAGAGAACCAGATCAACATGACACCTGATACATGATACCATGAGCAGGCAGCTTGGGAGAGTCTTCCGATGGTTCACAAACTGGGTGACAGTGGAAAACGGTTCCATTTCTTGGGGATTTGGGGTGTCTTACCCACTCCCTCCTCAAAGGCAGTTTCTATAACCCCTTTTCCCTGCCTTAGCCCCCCAGAGATGGTCTTCTCTGGCCAGTGGAGCACAGCATGTATGCCACAAATACATCAGCTGCCTCTGAAGGATGCTAAGAGTTGGCATCATGCTCCTGGGATACTGCATGATTCACTGTTGGTGCAGCAAGCTGAGGTGAAGAATGATCAGGGCTTGTCTTCCTGGGGCCAGCAGTGAGTGATCCACTCTAGTCACAGCACCTCAGCTGCAGAAGAACGCAGGCTGGCTGAAGAGAAATGCAGGCTTCCCCCTGAGGCACTGACAGAAGGGTGCTTCATTTCACAGTGTCCAAGGGCAGGTAGGCAACACAGCAGCTGCTGTTCTTGGAAGGAGCTGCTTTCCCCAACATAAATCTGGTGGGCACAAGTCATGTGAGCATCACCTTGATGCACGGGACAGCCGCCTTGCCCCAGGGCGACAACAACGGGCTCAGAGACGCTTCCCTTCCTCAGCAAGCCAGCAGCCTAAGATGGCGTCTGGACTTCCAGTGTATAATTTCCAATATGCTTTGAACTGCTGTATTTTTAAAAGTAGGATCTCCACCCCCGCCCCTCACCCTTAGAGGCAGAAGAAAGGACAGAGCAACTTGGGTTGCTAGAAAATAACCGTCCAACACACAGAAAACCAAAGAATCTTAAAACTATATGAAGAAAAAGAGACGTGGATATTCCCCCTCCAGTCCTTGTTCCACCCTCCGGCAAGGATCAAACCGCATATCAGACAAAGCCAGGAGGGTGGGGGAGAATTCACTGTGACTCTTCCCCAACAAAGCTAAAAGCACGACCCAAACCTATTCCTTGCTCTTGCAGCACACCTGCCAACGTCGCCAACACAAACCCTAAGCATCTACCAAACACAACACCTTCACCTCCTTTGCTTGCTTTGCTCTGCCAATGCACGAGACCGCTGTAGTACTCGGTAACCCCACAGGCCCTCAAGTCCAGCTATTCTGCATCAGCAGCTGCCTCCATTTCCAGTTCTTTGGTTTCTACACCAGTCACTTTCCAGCCTGCCCCGAAACCAAGCAGCAGATGAAGTATGAGATCACTGAGCTCCCCCCTGACCCTGCCACCCCTCCACCCCACCTTTAACCCAAGTGACCAGGCTTCAGAAAAGACAACGGAAGCAGCAGCATATTTCCCAAGTGTCAGAAACTCCAGAGACCGCAGCACGCTCGAGCACGGGTACAGAAAGAACACAGCCGAGGGCAAGCAAGCTGAGGTCTGTGACGGGTTAGCAGGATGGATGCTTTGCTGCCTGGGAGCAAGGTGAGACGGGGCGGCAGAGGGAGAAGGGCGGTTCGGTCTTCTACGGAAGGGCAGGAGATGGTGTCAGACAGGCAGACGTATGGACACAAGGCAGCTCGCTTGGGCGTCACATGGCTGTGCGGGTGGGCGTGCTGGGCTGGTTGAGCCGCAGCGTCTTGCACAGCCAGCCAGCAAAATCCACCTCTTCCACCTCTGAGCGCTTGATGAAGGTGTGGTTCTGAAAGGAAAACAAGGCCATGTAAAGGGCACGTGCGGCAGAGCCAAGCTGCAGCTCTGAGGCCTCCCCCTCCCCACCAGCCACAACCCAGGCTTGCTCCACTTCCAGGCTCTGCCTCCCAGTCACCAGGGACAGACGGGACAGCGACACCCAGCAGCGTCACTCTGGAGCAATTACATAAGCTGGGGCTGCAGCTGATCCTTTGGCTAAGGCTGTTAGTAGTGGGCCGGGGCATGATGTGAGTACCCACCAGGGACCCGTCTGCTGCTGCCCAGTGGGGCAAAGCCAGGAGGTCTGTGGAACACATCGGACCCAAGCAGGTCCCTCCCACCAGCCAGTCCTGGCTGGCACAAGGACGTTGCTAGGGACTGGGTCCAATATACTTGTGCTGCAGTGGCAGCTCCTTGCTGCTGTTAGGCCACATGTGGAGTGCTGGCTTGGGAAACTGGCCCATTCTCGGGCCAGAGGAGCCAGCAATCTGTGTGGATTTCTAAGCATTCTACCAGGCAGCCAGGTGTAAGTGGGGGTGCAGCCATATGGATATCCAAGTGGCTCATTCCATGTGAAGAGACCTTGGATGCAGGACCCCAGCCAGCCGCCCAAACCAAACCACCCTCTGACATGACAAAAGTAGTGCCCGGTTGGGACGCAGCCAGCGCAGGACAGTGAAGGGGCTGCAGTTCCAGGCTCTGACCAGAAACAAGCTGAGCTGAGCTCCTCAGGCAGCAGCTGCTTCTTGCACCGACTGCAGGGTCAAAATGTAATGTTCAAACCCTGCTCCCCACCTCCCTGGAACGGGGGTGCAGCAAGTGGGATGGGATGGATGTCTGTGTCCTGGGAGTGCTGCTCACAAGGGGGGTACCTGGCCCACTGTGCCAACCTGGAACTGCCCCCATTCCCCCTGAGCCCCACTTACCATCAGCATCTTCAGATCGGCCCTTTCGGCTGGATTTTTAATTAAGCTGAAATCAGAAGCGGGAAAAAAGGATGGGCCCCGGTCAGACGCTGACTAGTTACTTGCAGACCAGCCCCTGGCTGGGTCATTGGGATGCCACTGAGAGCTGCCTTCAGTGCATCTAAACCCCTTAGATTCCATCACCTCTCAGAGTGGGCCCCGTGTGTGCTCCCTGGACTGGGCAGACTTTTTCACAGATCTTAGAGGACAGAGCACCCTCGAACAGTTGCCAAAGGACAAATCTGTACCTGGATCAACCCAGTACCCAGCCACCATATACAGGTTGGACAGCAGAATCAAACACTGGGGGAATGGGACAAGAATACCTATTTCTAAACACCCAGCTCCCACTGGGACCCCAAGGTGAAGCCCCTTCTAGGGGACTTGGACCAGCCACTCTCACCCCAGCTAGAAAGTGAAGCAACTAGCGATGCATGAGGCCAGGCCAGAATGTCCAGATGCTTTATTTGAAGGAACTGCAGTTCAGTCACTCTGAAATCGGGCCTTCCTGCAGCATCCCAAGAAGGGCACCCAACACCCGATGACCTCAAAATCATTATTCATAGTGGAAAGTTCAGGCCTCACAGGCTGTAGTGCTTGGCTCAAGAACAAAACATATTCGCAAGCAAACCAGGACCAGTGGGTCTCAGCTCATGCTTGCTAATTATGTCACCTCATCATGTTTGTCTGATGTGGGGGTCTTCAACTCAACTTTCAAAGATACTGCTTGACTGACCCCTCCTACTGATGGACTCAAGCCACGATAATTATCAGTTTCTCTAAATGAAAGCCAGATGTAGGATCCCCTATGGCTCATTCCTGGTCGCTAACCCACACTATGCTAGCTAAATTAATGCTACTGTGGCTTCACTTACCAGTGGCTACAACTGCACCTTCTTTAAGGTGGTAAACAAGCCAGTCCCTCCACAGTAGCTGTTAGCAAGGGACCCATCAAACTCCCAGGAAACAAAACTTAATTACAGGGACTGACTAGGTGGCTCAAGGGACTGGTAATGGGCTACAAAGACTTCCATCTATTAGGTCACCAGGTCCAACACAAGCCACGCTGGTGGCAGCGCAGCACAGCATAGCTAGTCATTTCTCACCAGCTATTTTTGTGGCCCAAGCAAAATTCACAGGTGGTTTAAGTCCATTTAGTAAGACAAACAGCTCTATTATAGAAGCAGTCAGCACAGCTCAGAGCGATCACACCGAGTGAATCATGGTGGCCGAGGTCAGGGCCTCCATGTCAGAATACAGGTAGAGAAACCTCTCCTGCTACTGCTGCTGACACTGGAGCAAATGCTCCCATCTCCAGGCCTGTCCTGCCAATGCCAGACTCAGGCTCTAGACCGACCTGCACACACAGAGACCCTTACCATTTATTTACAAACTCCTGGAAGTCTTGTGTGAAAACTCCATGCGGCAGCTTGGGAGGTGGCTGGGGAAGAAAGCAGAAGGATTTTCTGTATCAGAGCTCTCTTACCCACTTCCCTTTAAAAAAACAAAAAATCACTGGTCACTGCTCCCTCCTAGCATCTACCCACTCTGGTGGTATGTGGCAGAAGGTGTGCAAGGAGCTGAGAAGGGAAATTCCTGCCCTCCCTCTGGGTTTAGCACTGCCCACTTGACTCAGAACACAGAGGCCGTCTGCTTTGGAAGTACTGCCAGGAGATGGAGTCCAGCATGCCAGGATCAGTGCCCTGATCCGACACGGCAGCTCCCAGCTCCAAAGCAGATGGAGCTAACTGAGAACAGTCTGGAGAGCTGGTTGGGTGACAACTCATGTCCTCTCAAATGGGAAGGCTGCTGTTTCTACAGACTAGCTCTGCCTCCCTTGTGCAGACTGTCGCTGTAAGACCAAAGATTGCAACTTACCTTTGGCTTTGCCAAAGAGATTATTTCAAATGATAGGTTTAAATGCATCAGAAAATAAGATTTAGGATTTGGTCAGTTTCTAAAGCCCTCGTCTTGCTCTCCACTGACTGAGCCAGCTTTGTGCTGAGAAGGCTGGAAGGACCGCAGTCTCCTGTGCAGGACTGTGTATTCTTCACAGACTGCCAAAAGGGTTTGTGCAAAGTGGTTGACTACTGAAGAAATAGTTCATTGGGTCCAAGGGCTCCCCTCTTCCTCTTCCTCTCCCCTTTCAAGGAGATTGCAATACCCAACGCCAGGGCATTTTAGGCTTTAATGCAGAAAGGGAAAGATAAAATGGGGAAAGGAGAAAAGAGAGCCAACAGAGCAGGGGAGAGAGGATTCTAACTGAATTTTTCCCTTTCCATTAACGTTTTATCAAGTGACTACAGGAGGATTTTAAGCCTATCCTGAGTCAGGAGACCCCAGGGGTAAACCTTACTGCAATCCAAGATTCAGAGGGGTCACAGTTCTGAGAAAACCCCTGTCCATACCCACCTCATTAACAATATAGTCCAGCAGTTCAAAGATAGCCATGGCAGGCCGGCTGTCCATCCCGTGGCCTGAGAGAGGAAGAGGACAAAAGGAGGGTAAGACATTGTGCAAACAGTTAAGGGATTCTTTTAGCGTGAACAGAATGTGCCATGAGCTGAGACTCTAAGGAAACACAAGTAAGTCAGCAAGCACTGAGTTTCTAAAACCCATGTTTTTGACCTTTATGGTTTAATCTGCTTCTGCCAAGTCACTGATTCACTTTGTGGCTGCGAGCATTTGGAGAATGCAGAGCCATCTGGCTTGGCAGACTGAAAGTAAGCTAGGAAGCCTTTTGCCTCCAAGTCAGTGGCTCAAACCCAGGCTGCCTCAATAAGCCCCATGTATTTCTTTGTAGAGCTATGCAAGACTAATCTGGGGGTCTCAGTCTGGCTGTCAGACAAACTGCGTTCATCTCCACACACAACTGGCCCCTTTGTTAGCCAGGCCATTTGGAGACCTGGGACTATGTGGGCCACTACAAGTGACTTGCACTGAGAGATAACACCTTCAAACCAGAGGCCAGGCACATAAGCGGGATACAATTGCTTACCCTGCTGCCTGTGCTATACTGAACCAAGGCTAAGCAAAGCACTCGACTCGAGGGCCATTTCTCTAGCACTAAGTCTGCATGACTCACTCCCAAAAGGACCATTTAAAACAGGCAGTGAAGCATCCTGACAGAAGGCACAAACTTCCAGCTCTAATTCTGCACCTGGGAAGGTCGAGATCTCCAGAAACAGCCAGAAGGATTTGCAGGGCTCAAGTGATACACCCTGAAGGAACGTGATCTTGGGAAAGTGCCAGGCACCTGAACTCCAAACAAACATCAGGCCCTTCAAAGCTGATCCTGCAGAAGCACCAATCAGGTGAAAAAACTGACACCTTAATACACATCCCAGCTTAGTAGGCGACTTCACGCAGAGAGGGTGTAAGAAGTACAAGAGTACAAGTTTGTGATGAATCCCGATGCTGGTGCTTTTACAGACTGGGCTGTTCTGCAGAGCAAACTCCTGCTGGAAGTACTGTTACATGTCTGCAACTCCATGCCAAAAGCTCAGATGTAGAGAAGCGATTGAATCCAGTCAGTGGTCCTAAATCACTGTGTATGTCTACCCCAGCCCCACAAGCAAAACATTCAAACCACCCATTCCACTGGACGCTGACTGATTTCAAACACAGCTCTTACCACTGACTGGGCGTCCTGGGGGTCTGGGCCTTGGCGAGATGCTGTGGGTTTCTCCCTCTGCTCCATCTACCACGGGACGCCCAAATATTGCTTCCAGTTCCTTAGAGTCCGGTGGGGGGATGGGGTACCTTCCTATAGACAGCTCCACAAGGGACAGACCCATGCTCCAGATGTCCGACTGAACTGAGTAATGAGTGCCTTGCAACCGCTCCGGCTGTAAGGAAGAGTCACAGAAAGGGGTCTTGGTAAGACTGATTCTCAGAGAAGGTCACCATGAAAGGGACTCTGCTTGCTGGAAGTAATTCCCAGCCACAGCACATGACTGCAGAGAAACTACATCAGAGGGAGAGATGCAAGTGACTTCCTGCATTAATTAGATGTTTAAGTGAAACAGATAAAGCTGTAAAATCTCTCCCACTTCTCCCAGTTCTTTGCTCCATCAGGTTGAAGAGCTGGCTCTTGCAAACCATGCTCTTTCCCTTTCAAGGCTGATCAACAACAGGGAAAAGCCGCTTGAGAAGACTGACTGTGTCCCCTTTATAAACCGGAATCCTATAAGGGCCTTCAACTCTTGAAATGAGTCAGAAGCATCAGTAAGCTTAGAGAAATGTGCGCAGAAAAAAGGGTGGGGGGAAGGGAGAGGACACTATTTGGAGTTCCCCCTTTGTAGAAAAGTCACCTACACATGAATGTTAATCCTATACTTTCACTGGAAGCTACACTTGAGTAGCATTTACATTCTATTATGGTCAGAACAGCGACTGTCACAGCCTGCATGCACAGGGGACATTCTATTATTTATTTTAAGTCGTCATGGTCTTAATATAACTGTACTTTAAGAACAGCAGCTCCCAAAATATAAAGGGGACCAGAGTTAAGGATAGAATTGCAGGCCAAGAGGCCCCCTAATAACCCACTGCTTTTGTCACAGCTGCTGTAGCACAAGAAGCAGTGAGTAAACTTACACAGGATACACTGTTCTCCTGCTATGACTTGCTCCGAAAGATCAGAGGGAGGAGAAAAAAAACCCCTCTATCCTTTTATAATTCAGTTTGCATATCTGATGCTTTGGGTCTAATTCTCCATTTGCCTGCAGTCTCGTGTCAGTCTTGGCACCAACTTGAACAGTCTGAAGCATTTTGCTCAGGTGCATGTGCTTGCACAAAGGCAAGGTGATGGAGAACAAGAAGTGTTTCATGTGGTTATATCAGTCTCTCCTGACCGGCTGTTTGAGTTCTTCTTGTTGCACAGAGTACAGAAGGAAAATGTAGTGAATGTGGTTGTAGGATGGCAACTACAAATCGACCACTACTCACATGGGCATAGCTGGTAGTTCTTGCAGAGAAGGGTCTAATAGCAGGAGTATTACAAAAGAGGTTTAGCATGCATGATGCAGCTGGGGGTAAATCTAGACACCAGGTGCAAATACTTGCGTTCTAGAGCGCGTGGCATGTCCCCTCTACCTACAGACTTCATTCAAAAACATAAAAGAAAAGGTGCTTACAGACATATAGGATCGTGTTCCCACAAAAGAATTTGCCATGGAGTCGATAAGCTGGCCGCTAACCCCAAAGTCACACAACTTGATTTCTCCCCGGGAATTGACCAGGATGTTAGAAGGTTTCACATCTGAGAACAGGAGAGAGGAACATATTAAGCACAATGCTAGGTAAAAATAATCCAGGGCTCCTGGTGGCAGAAGTTATTTTCTGATTCTCCCTCTCACCTCGGTGCATGATCTGATGCTTCTCTCGGAGATAAGCTAAACCTCGCAGAACCTACAATAAACCAAAAGACAAAGTCACTTTGCACAATCCTGTGACAATGACAGGAAAGCCTCCCTTTAGCAACTAAAGGTTGCAGTTCTTGAAATAACCATCACATACCACAGCAAGTAACAGTTGCAATTTAGACCCATTCTTCTTGGGGACGCAACTTTCTAATCCCGTTATGTTACATCAGAAATACCTGCTTTACTGGCAGAACTGCAGCTTTATACCAGGCTTCATTTCTGCACATGTTCATGCTGTACTTTATGGTTTGTAAGGGATGGCTTAGATTGGAATGATCCTGCCTCAGGCAGGGAGTTGGACTAGATGACGTCTGGAAGTCCTTTCCAGCCTTACTCCTCTATGACTCAAGAGGTCAGGGATTCAGTGAAGGGTCTGAAACATACTTCCTTCCCATCTCTCGGTTATGTTTTCATGTCAGACTAGAGATGGGTGGAAAAACCTACTAATTCAGGTTCAAGGCCAGCCATGTCTACCAAGACTACATCATCCTCCGATATATGAAGTAAGACATTCACAGGGTACACAACAAGTATACCTGCATGTTTTGGGAGACCGAGAGTATAAAGTCAGACTGGTACGCACCACCAGTTATTGTATTTTCTGAGATCCCCATGACCTTCTCTTCCCATCTGCCCGTAAGTGAGCCCTGGTAAAGGGATACTTACTGCTATGCTGACTTTTCCTAAGATCTCCTCAGGAATTCTTTTGGCTTCTTTCAAGACCTGATCCAAGGAGCCACCATCCTACATTCAGAGTAGAGAGATTAGCAGCCACACACCAAGCACTGGCACAAACAGCCTCACAGTTCTCCTTCAGCTCCAGACTCTACAACCAGGCACCTCTAGCCAGGACAAGGAGGGCCCAAACAGCACACCACATCCTGGGTTTCCTGTCAGTACCCTCAGATTTCCCTGCCCTCAGAGAAAGGAAGAGACCTCTGGTGATTACCACAGCTGGGTGGTCAGAGGACGAGGTCCATCTCCTGTTTCCCACTTCATCTTAGTTACCAAAAATTCTGTTCTAACAGCACCTTCTGCCAAGTTAGCTTATCGTCACATGGTCAGCACAGTTCTCCTATGTCCAGCTGTCAATTCCAAGGCAATGCTGGCTGAAAAGATTCAGCCCTCCTTCCCCTGCCAGATACAGCGGAAGATGCACATTGCATTTCATGCTGAATTCTGTTCAGTGGAGGTTTGCAACACTTCCTCTTGGCTGGACCCCAAAGCCTTTGCTTCCGCTTTCCAGCAACTCAATTTCTTTCTGAGATGCCCAGACAGGGCTGTGCACTCCTAGACAGCTCTGCTCCACTGCAGGCATCCCACACAAGATGACTTTTTGGCTGTCAGCAAAGAACTGGGACACTCCCCCCTCTGCCCACACAGCCCAGAGTGCCATGGCTCAATGCAGCAGCAGCTTAAAAGGCAGAGGGAATCTAGACTCACCATGTGCTCCATGCAGATACTGATCTCCCCATCACTGTAGAAGGCTCCATAGAAACCCACAATGTATGGTGAGTTACACTCATGAAGGACCTGCAGCTCACGGATAATCTGATTACGAATGGCAGGCTTGATTTCTAAATGAATCAGCTGCAGAGAAAGACAAATCAAGATGCGGAGTCACAAAGCAGCATGAACATCACCTGGGGTATGGGAAGGGGGAAAAAAAGGGGGAGCTTGAAAGAGCTATACTTGGACTGTCTGGACAACTTCCTGATTTCTACATGGCATAGAAAATGCAAATGAGGGCAGTAGTCACCTGTGTAGAGGTAATGCAGGATATGGAGCAGAAAGACAACCTAAACCTAGCCTGCTAGTGATGCTAATCATCTAACACTAGAAAAGCCAGCTCTGCGGGTGCTCAACAAGTATCCTGTACCAGAGCAACCAGGGTAGGTAGGTATCACACCTGCACTTGGAACAGGGAGTGGTGGGAAAATTACAGCAGCCGCATCATTCCTAGGGCTCCAAGGAGGGCAAGTTTTATAGGCATATATTGCTGGGAAGGGGAGCCCCAAGTGCTGGAAAAGCAAGTCACTCCAGCACAGCAGCCATTATCATGATGACTCCCATCATTCCACAGGGGGTGACCAGGAAGGACCACACCAGTTTTTAAGGCCTTGAAATGCTCAAGCTTCTCCTAGACTTTGGAGCTCTGAACACGTGTGCATCAATTTCCACATTCAAGGCACCCTGCCAACTCCACCGCTCCCAAGTCAGGTGCTACACTGGAAGCCCAGACAGTCCCTGGGACATGCTGGCTCATCAGGCCCAGAGGATTTTACCTTGTGCTTTCAAAATTCAACCCCACAGATTAGGAAACTGCAGAATTTCAAGCATGTCTCAGTGCAGCTCCATCTAATCTGGCAAAAAATGCCTTCTGTTTTCTCCTCAAGTGTCACCTTGTTTTTGATGGGCAGATAATCCATCCCAGTTTCATTCTCAGGCATGAGTTCGGGGGTGGGGGGAAGAAATACAGGTGGGGCTGGGATGGCAAATGACATCAGCAAATTGGCAAGGCTGCTCAGAACAAGCTTTTAGGATTAACAGTCCATTAAACTGAGAAAGGAGGGCTTGGGGCAGGAAGACGTCTTTAATTTGTGGCTGCCTACAAACTAATTTACCAGGGCCTACTTTTAATGACTCCTCTGCTCTGCCAGCCAACTGCACTTCTTTCTGCAGGTTTTGCCAACCATTGCCATTCATTAGCTGTGACCTGCACCTGCCTAGATTGCAAGTTTGCTACATGCCTCGTTCCGTTCAGCCAAGCTGATTAAGCGCAGGTCTAATGAAAAAAGAAAATTAGGGTTCTGACTTGAGGTGTTCGAGACACCACATGGGATTTGACATACAGAGCAACTCGCATCCCAGGAGCTCATGCTGCAAGTGAGAAAGGACTGGATCACACACAGGAGAGGGCATGAAAGACCCTTAGCTCTGTGCCATGCTATCAAGCCAGCTCAGGTCAGTGTAGGCAGAAATTTAGTGCCAATAGAGGCCTGGTGACTAACAGGAGTGTGAAGCACCTCAATGCTCTTGCTGGGGGACCAGTGCCCATGTCACACATGTTATTCTGATGGCACTTGCAGTGAGGCCAAGGAGACTGAACTGTTTGCTCACCTCACAGGCAGCTCCTCCAAGCACAGAGCTGCTGCCTGGGCAGCACCTGCTCTAAGGACAGCCAGGAGACTTGGTCTCTAAGGCTGACCACCAGGCATCTCTGCCCAGGAAGAAACTCTGTTGAGGAGAAAGGGGTAGCCCAGAAGACCCTGCAGTTGAATGCTGCCTGTCAGGAGCAGATACCCTGCCATCCACCCTGCCTCTCCTGCTTGGCGTCAACGAGACCAATCCGCCCCCTGCCCGTCCTGTACCTTCCGTGCCATGATGAGTCCTGAGGGCTTGTGCTGTACTTTGGTGACCACCCCGCCATTGCCAGCTCCCAGCTCCGAGATCCTCTCAAAGTCGTCATCCTTCAGCTCCCCAACCTTGGCTTTCTGGGTGAGGAAAGCCTCGAGCCGTTTCTTTTGTTGCTCGTCTAATTCCAATTCCTCCAGTTTCTTCTGGAGGTCTACGAGGTTGGCTCTAGTGGAGCAACAGGGACGAAAAGGGGGGAGGAGAAAAAAAAAAAGCTTTAGCACTTGCCAGGGGATTCATTTGGTCTCTTCCACCCACAGAGAGGGGCGAACTGGACACGTGGCTGTTCACTAGCCGTACAAGATACCAGGAGGCCTGGCAGAGTCCAAGAAGAGAACCCCCAAACCCCTCGCCACTGGACCTGCCTGGCGTCACTGGTGTGGAAAAGGAAGCTCAGATGAAAGCTTCTCGTGTTTGCACTTAAGGCAGAGCCCCCAACATGGCAGCCGGGCGAGCCAGGCTAATGACTTTAGGAAGGACGAGGCCACGGCGCGCCTCCAAGGGACAGGGGAGATGAATGATGACACAGCTTACGCCCATCTCCGCCCCAGCTGTCTGCCACCGGGGCAAACCTGTGAAACCAGAGGGCATGGTCAAACCCTCCCAGGCGGCCCCGTGACAGCAGCTGCCTGTGGGGGAGCCGGGCTGGAGAGGGGGCGTTCTCCCCGCCAGCCGCCTCCCCCCTCCGCACCAGGATCATGTAACGTGAGAAGAGCTTTCCCCGAGACCGTGCAAATCCCCACAGCCTGTCGAGGCTCCTCAAGGCACTGCCCAAAATACCACTGTTCCCTGTACCCGGGGGGGGCTGGGCTCCAATGCCACGGCCCCCGGCGCTCCCACGGCCCTGCCTCACACCAGCCGCCCGGGCCTTGGCCGTCGCGGGCCCAGCAGCACAGACAGAAAGGCCTCCCCCAGCCTGGGCACCCGCACACACGTGTGTGCACTCGCACACTACCACGTGCACAAGCATGAGCACCCACACGCACACGGCCGGCATAAACACCCCGACACACGCACACACACACAAATACAGACGCTTGCACAAGCAGAGTCACAGGCGTAAGCACCCCAACACACCCAGGCACGCATCTGGGCACCCAAGCACTGACACTCACACTCACACACCCGGGCACGCGGACCCACACCCGAACGCACGCGCGTGAGCAAATACCCCCGTGCGGGCACAGACAGGAGCACCCACGCACACACACACGTGCACAGGCACACACGGGCACGTGCACAGGCGCACGCACACACGCGTGTGGGCAGACGTGAGCACCCACCCCCACACAGAAACACGCACGGGCCCGCGCGCGCGCGCGCGCACACACACGCACACGGGCACACGCACACGGACGGACACGCGCCCGCTCCCCACGGCCGGGCCCTGATGCCGCTGCCCCCCGCACTCACTCGGCGGCGCCGTCCGGGCTCGGCCCCTCGGCGATGGCCGGGGCGATGTTGAGCGCCGGCAGCACCGGCTTGCGCTTGGCCGGCATCGCGCGGCTAGCGGGGGCCCCGCCGCATCGCCCCGCCCCGCCCCGGCCCGGCCCCGCCCCGCGTCACCGCGCCGCCGCCCCCCGCCCGCGCGGCCCAACGGCCCCAACGGCCGATCCCCGCAGCGCAGGCCGCGGCGTCCGCGGGGGGCGGGGCGCAGAGCCGAGTCTCGCGAGAGCGCGGCGCGCGGGGGGCGGGGCGGCAGGTGAGGTGACGCCAGAGGGCGGGGCCGCAGGTGAGGGGGCGGGGCCTGTTGACTCCCTCCCACAGCAGGGCCGTGACCCCAGTGGCCCCGGAGCCGGGCAGGGGGTGGAAGGGCTGCCCAAATCCTTAGGGCAAATGCCTGTGCAAGAATACAGCCCGTAATACTAAGGATCCTGCCCTGGTCTGCCAGGCCCTGACCCATTTTATGCCCTTGCTCCATCCTTAGCCTGACCCAGGCTACCCCATCGCCGCCGTTTTTCTCCTAGGCGTCGGGTCCGTCGACGAAGGGGGCGCGATGGCGCCATTTCACCGATCAAAGGGCACGGGCAGCCGTCAGCCTCCATAAACGCAGGACACCCGAACGAGCGGCGCTGGTGCTTTCACCCAGCAAGCCTGATAACGGCGCCTTGGTACCAGCTCCAGCTGGTGCCCTGCCAGGATCTGCTCTTCGATGTGATCAAAACAAAAGAAACCTCAGCCCAAACCAGACATGCATTTCGCTCCTTCCAGCAAACACGGCTGCATCCTCTCTCTCAACCGCGGCCTCCGTATATAGCGATCACCCTGTCCTGGAGACCGAAGCGGCTGGGCCCGTGGCAGCCAGCAGCACGGGGGGGCTGGTGGAGGCCTGCTTGGTCCATAACTACACCAAAATGATCTGCGGTTGGGTTCAGTGGACTTGCTCTGCTGATTCACTGATCTATTGCTTTACATCGGCAAAGCGGGAGGAGAATCAGGCCTCTCCTGTTTGCTCTTGAACTCTCCTCTTTGTGGAGCCTCCCTTTTGGGGACCCGAGAAACTACAAGTATCCAGGTTGTAGCTGTATTGGTCTAAAGGAAAAAGCAATCAGGATATCACCTCTACCATGAGGCCTGATTGAGAAGTTACTGTGAATTTGGCCGTCTAGAAATAGCAACAGAGACCTTTTACATTTCAGATCATTGGTCAAAAAAAATCTTGGTTTCATGTCTGGTTTGATCCAGAGGTTAGTTTTATTTCATAGACTTCATCGACATTGGGGCTGGAAGGGACCTCGCAAAATCAAGTCCAGCCCCTGCCCCAGGGGCGGGAAGTCAGCAAGGGTCAAACGATCCCAGCAAGATAGGTGTCCAAATGTATCTCAGGAGTCCAGAGTAGGTGCTTGCACCACCTCTGAAGGGAGGCTATTTCAGGCCTTGGGGGCTCGGACAGTAAAGAAATTTAGATGCAGATGTCTTTACAATGAAGCACCCAAGAGCCTATTGTTCATAGATTTCATAGACATTAGGGCTGGAAGGGACCTCGCAAGATCATTGGATCCAGACCCTTGCCCAAGTATTTTTTACAAAATAACCCGGCTTATTTATTGAGGGGTGCATCCACTGGATAAATGAGGATCTGGGGAGTGCAGCCTCTTCAGCCTCATTCGGCTGGTTTTCAGCCCATTGGGAAACCGGATGCCCTTTCTGCTGTGCTCGGGGACTCAGGGGGTGATGAAAATGGCAGAAACCCTTCTAAGATGCAGCTGCTTCTGGGTTGGACCTACAAGCTGCAGATCAGTGCACAACAACGCTATGCAACAGTGCAGGGCAGGATGCCTGGAGGAATAGTGTCCACTAGAAATTTTTTCCCTGCCTCTCTTATTCTCTCAGCATGACTGGAAGCACCTTGAATCACAACACTGTGATCCATAATGAGATATGTGCTTCTGAATATTATTGATCGCATCTGCCCTACCAAGACACCTCAGCAATGCTGCTTAAACTCCCAGAGTCCTGGCCCAGCTTGCACTGGACTCTGCAGCGCATGGGACACTGGTTGTCCCCAAGCCCTGAGTAAGAGTTTGGAAAGGTTTCCTGCTGCTGTTCTGACCAAATCCCTGGGCTCGTGCACGCTATGGCAGCTGTTCTTTGCTAGGCTGCCTCCTACGGATGGGGGAGATGAAGCATGAGATCTTTGCACCAGGTGTCCAGGGGTGTCCTAGCTGTGGCGGGGAGTTATAAACTACTTACTTCCCCCAGGACATTCCTCAGGGGAGAGCCCTGGTGCATCAGAGCAGGAGCAGTCAGCACACAGGGGAACACACAGGGTTGAAGTCATTGTATTTTGTCCAGCCCCTTGTGCGCCTCCAGGTTCCCACCCGGTATCAGCTCCGATGCCGTCGCTTCAACCTTCCACCACAGCTTTCCATCACGGCTTCTTCCAAAGCATCTTGTCTCTGCAGGGCAGCTCTGGGACAGATTGTCTGGCCTGAAGGGAACCCCCCAAGCAACGCTCCCACTGCTGATCTTGGCTGCAGCTCCAGGACAGTCCAGAGCAGGGCCCTGAAGCAGGGAGAACGATTCTGAAACAAGACAGTACAAGAAACTCCCCCCAAGTCTGCATCACCCCTGCCTAGGAGCTCCAAGAGGGCTGGGTTCACCGGAGCATGGGAATTTAGCCCCCAGTGGCACCCAAGCCCCTGCTGCTCCTTTGCGGCCCAGTCCTGCAAATTGCTCAGCATCTCCAGTGAGGCATCAAGCGGCTGCAGCTCCTGTGATACCTCACGAGCACTTGGCCTCCTGTGAGATCACGCTGGCAACGCCCGGTCAGAGGGCATAGTGCACTAGAGGCACCTAGCAGACCTGGCATACGTGGCTGTGCCTTAGCTGCCCCTTGGACCACACCTGTGTCATGAGGCTTCTCACTTCCTTGGGCTGCAAGATCATCCTATTGGGGGCCTGAGATCCACACGGGGCCTCTTTTGGCTGGAGAGAGTGTCTGCTGCTTTTGCATGGTGGGAACTCTGCTCCCAAAGATGTTTCTATGTTTTATGTTGCTTCCTCCTAGCATGGGTCTGTTCTGGGAATCAAAGGGCTGGACTGGCCTGGGGAACTGCCTAGTGTTTTAATTACACTCCCAGCAATGTAACTGCTTGGACCCTAGATTTATACTCAATGACTGATGCTTCTGATGCCTTCATGCTGTGTGATCTGATGGGGAGCCAAGAGAAGCACTGTGGCTGGAGCTTCTGGGGTCTGACTTAAAGGTATCTGTGTGTGGTCACTGGAAGTGCTTCTGGGCAGGCATCCTTGCCCCCGTGTGCCAAGAAGGACAAGCTGGCCCTGGGCACTAATACCAAGTGAACAGCACCTGCAATCTGCCAGTGCAGTGCTGACCTGCTGCCTGCTGCAGCGTGCTGTGACATCCCTTCCCCGCTCAGGAAGCTCATTCTGCAGCCCTATCTCTGCACCTGGGTGTCATTAATAAACCTAACCTCAAAGCACCCTGATGACCGGGGATTGTTATCTCCCCTTTACAAGCATGAGGCTGCAGCACCCAGGGACTTGTCCAAGGTCACTCAGGAAGTGTGTGGCAATGCTAGAAAATTAACCTATGTTTCCTGTATGCAAGGCCATGCCTATACCCCCAAGCCCTCCTTCCTCTGCCCTGGCCCTAGCTTGCTGCTCTGGCCTTGAGGGCAGAGTATGGCACTCACCCTTCAGCTTAAGTCCTTGGCTGGCATAAACAAGCACAGCTCCATCCAAGCCCATGACATTTCACCAGTTTCTCCCCATGGAGGAGCTGACCCCAGGTACCTGGAGTCTCGGGTGGCAGCAACAGCCTCTTGATGGGCAAGCAGTTGCAATCACCTCTCTAATCCAGGCCATATCGCTCCAGGTCCCCCCAGGGCAATACCTGGACAGCTGCCTTTCCAGTGGCGTTAACCAGAGGTAATCTATTCACACAAATCAGCCAGATGTAGAACCGAGCACTCCAGCCCAGAGGGCTCTGTGAAGTTCTGCCCATGCAGACTGGCCTGTCTGATTTCCAGTGTGCCCATCTCCTTATCCTCTGGGTGAGCTGGCATGTGTACTTGCAGAGAGAGTGGCCCTGGCACTGAAACAAGCTGTGGTGGAGCTCTGGGGTGGCTGTAGCCCGGACACAACAGAGTCCAGTGGCTTGATTCTGCTTTCCGCTGTAAATCTGGATTAAAGCTGATGGAGAAGCAGCGAGAGGAGCAAGCAGATGGAGGCCTGAGGACTTGAGCTTCACCTATTCCAGTTGCTCATGCAGGGTATAACCCAGGTTTAGTGGTGGGGAGGAGCGGGTCTCAAAGTGTTTCAAGAGGGTGGTTTCCATTGTCCTCATTCCCCAGGGGGAGATGCTGAGCTGTGGAGGGTCTGTGCTTTGGACCAATGTGTCACGCAGCAAACAAGTGGTGGACCTGGGAGCAGACCCCAGGCGTCTGGGCTGCCTACACTGTGCTCTGACCTCGAGACTGGAAAGGGCACGTGTGTGTTGGGTAGGATGAGATGAGACAAAGAGTCCAAGGAAACATCTTCCGAGCAGCCAGGGATGTTTCAGATGCCTATAAAATGTGACGCACTGGTCTAAAAAAAGGGGAAATCGCCCCTAGAAGTGGGTGAGAGGTCATGGCAAGACTAACCAGGGGGACTTTGCACCCCTGGTCCAGCACCACCCCGGATTGGAGGAGAACAAAAACATTTGGGTAATAGTTACCCAGGTCAGGCCAGTACTTACAGTGCGGGCTCCCCCTCCTTGGGCTGTCAATCACGGCGGATCCCCAATCAGAACCAGGAGGGTTTTGCAATCCTTGATGCTATTTCTGCTCAGTTGGAGTTTAAACTTTGTCACTGAGTGGAGGAAGCTCTGGGGAGAGGAGAGGAGAGGAGAGGAGAGGAGAGGAGAGGAGAGGAGAGGAGAGAGGAATTATCCCAAATCACTGGCACTTCTAGGGGTCCGGCAGGAACCCTTCCCCCCAGCCAGCAGGCTCCATCCTCAGACGCCCCTGTGCCTGGAGCTGGGCTGGAGACAAAGGTACGTCCCCGGGCTTATTTCTCCCAGAATTTGCCAGTTCGGGTCCGTTCCAAGCTGCGCTGTGCTTGGCTATCAGTGCAGCACAAACAACAGGACAAAGGTCGGGGTGCGCAGTGAGATAAGTCCCCCTGGCCAAGACGGGCTTACCAACAACCACTTGGTTAGATTTGTTTTTCCTTTAATATCCCATTAATGAGCTACCCTCACCCCAGGGGATTTCCTTTCCATTCCCTCTTCCAAATCTGCTATCAAATGGTATTTACAGGCACCATTATATGCTCTGACTCCAGAGTCGGTAGCTATGTATCTGCCTTCCAGTGTGTTGATTAAGGCCAGAATTTTCTCGTGGGCTCCCAGGTTTTCCCAGAAGACTGGTTTTCTCAAGAGCTTGGCGTGCCTGGGTGACAAGCGCTTATGGAAACCTGACACAGACAGGGACCGTGGAGGCCGCTTGGGATTTGGGATATGCCGCCTTAATGGAAGGGTCTTTGTGAAGGACCCATGTTGACCATCAGGTTTTGTAGTTGCAAAGCAGAGGTAGCAAGGAAATGGTGTTTTGGCTCCATGCAAAGGTTGGGTGAGAACAAGAGAAGTTTTGAGAGAAGTCAGATTAGAAAGAGAGAAATTTTTCCTTGCAAGGGTTTTGGACCTTGGTTGGAAAACCAAAAAAAAAAAAAAAAAAAGGAAAATCATGGCAAGGCCCAAACAAAAAATGAACAGTCCAAAATCTGGAGATCTGGCCAACCCGGTCCAGCAAAAGGACCTCTTGGGGTTGTCTGATCAGTGATCGGTTGTGACACGTGGAAAAGGTTGGGAGGAGGGGAGTTAACCAAACCCTCTTCAGGATTGTGCTGCTCCATTGTCTGATGGAACGAGCTGCGGTTTGTCCAGGCAATGGGTTGAGCAACAACAAAAATGGCATCCGCTTCCCTGCATAGGCAAACGATTGCTCTTGCAGGAGTAAACTGGGTTCCATGTTGCTCCAGGCTGGTGTGAATGGAGAGCAGTTCTGCTGGAGTGCATGGGGCCGGGTGTTATCCCATTCATGCCTGTTTGGGGCTGTGGCAGCTCCGTTGTCTGCCATGAAATGACTCTTGACAACAGATACAAGCAAGAGCAGAAGCTGCCTTGATGGCTGTGGATTTGCACTGGGCAATGCAAGCCAAATTGGGCCTGGATGTAACTGAGAGGAGTGGGAGTGGGTTTGGTTAAAAGTAGGTGTTGCGTGAGTTTAATGTTGGTTATGTGTCTCCCCCAAAGACAGTAAAACCAGCCTTGGGCAGCTGCGGGGTCCCTGAAGGCATCTGGAGCATTCACAGGCTGCCCTGGTCTGTATTCTAGGAGGAAGGGTCCTTTCCCCTCCAGTACCCAGTCACCCCTCAGATTAACCTCCCCTGCCCAGCAACTCAGCCTGATTCCTCCTCTGCCTGAGTCTGCTGTGGCAGGGTCCACAGGGCAGAGCTCTGCAGGCACTGGTGATCCTAGGATGGTCATACAGGACCCAAGTCCTGGCACAAAATGGGCATTGGATGCTCCAGAGGGAATTGCATATGGCCTCTGAGTCCAGCCAGGCTCCCACCTTCCTGACACAAGAGGATGGTGTGTGCAGGATACATCTATCCAGCCCAGCGCTGGGCCCAGGACAGTGATAGGTGCCTCCTCTCCAGCTGTGGTGTCCCTTGCCACTCGTGGGGATTGAGGGGCACAGGCCCTGGCCACACCATTTCCCTACATCCAGGACTCAACAAGGTGTCTGGCACATGTCCATTGGCAGGGCTGGGCTGGAGGGAGTCAGGCATTGCCCATTTCCAGAGGCTCAGTGCAGGGCGGAGGTGAGCTGAGGACCCAGCAGGGCAAGACCCATGCTTAGTCCCCTCCAGGGACCCATGAGAGCAGCTGGATGGGACCATTGTTACATGCAAGTGGGGCACACATTGCTATGGTGCCACTGTCTCATTTCCTTCCCCCCCTCCCAACATGCAAGCCTCTCCCCACCACAGCAGGAAGGAGAAACAAGCTTTTCCTGCCTCTTAAATGAACGGAGAATCCCCCTTAGGTGCTGGCACTACAGGGACTAAGAAACACAGTCTGGGAATCTGGATTCCACACCTCAGAGGGGACTGGAATGTGCTTGCATACATGTGCACATCCCTCCCCACCTACACACACATGCACGTGCAGCCCGGTGTGTGCAAGCACACACATGCACCATTGCACACGCACACACATTGGTGAATGCATGCACCCGGCCCAGCAGCTCCTAAGGTGCGGCCCCCTTGGGCAGCCCCCAGTGATACAGCCCTGGGGCAAGGTGAAGGGACGGGAGCACTGGGCAGCTGGTTCCTCCCAGTTGACGGTGCCAGGGTACAGGAGGTTCAGACTGGTAGATAAGCCCGAGGGGCAGAGTCCAGGCGTCACCTGCAAGGAGCTGGGGTGGGGTGGGGTGGGGTGGGGAGGGGAGGGACTCTGGGCCCAGCAAGTAAGTCCTGCCCCAGGGGCTGTATTGGGGGGACCCCAAGTAGGGTGGCCATCATAGAGGACAGTCCGGTTGTCCTCTGTCCTTTATTGATATGAAACCGGACACCTTTATGCCCTCTATTTTTCTCTTGAAGAGAAAAATAGAGGACATAAAGGCATCGTGTTTTGTATCAATAGAGGACAGAGTAGCAGAAAACCGGAATGTCTTTTATGATGGCCACCCTAACCCCAAGCCCCTTTGGCCTGGTGGTTTCCTGCCAGGCCTAGGGCAGGGCCAAAGGGAAGGAAGCAGCCTCTGGGCTGGGGCAGAGGGCAGGATTGAAATGCTGGCAAAGGACGGCTTGGGAGGACAGGACCCTTCCAGCCAGGGAGAGAAGCCAGGGCCAGATTAACCTTTTAGTGGGTCCTACGCAAGCAAACTCGTGGGCCCCCAACTGAAGATTATATTACTTTTTTCACTCAATAACTTTAATATGTCAAATAAGCACAACTGGGCCCCTTCTTCACTTAGGGCCCTAGGCATGTGCCTAGTTTACCTATGCGTTAATCTGGCCCTGAGACAAGCAGAGGAAGGAAGGGATCCCGGCAGCAGGGGAATCAGGAGGCCCTCGGTTATATCCCTGAGACCAGCACCGAGTCCCCTGTCCCACCCACCCCCGTCCTGAGCTGGCTCACGGTGCTCTCTCCCCCCACAGACATGGCTTCCAGCTGCCAGATGAGCAGCATCAACAGCCTGGAGCTGCTGGACCTGCTGTTTGACCGGCAGGACGGGATCCTTCGCAATGTGGAGTTTGGGGGCCCCGTGGCTGCGTGGCCGGGGCCAGAGGACAGCGTGAGTCCATCCGTTCCCCGCTTGAGTCGGGGCAGGGGCTAGTGCAGGAAGGGGACAGGCACTGGGGGTGTCAGTGAAGCTTTGATCCTCTCCCCCACCCCGCTATCCAGTGATCCCTTTGCTTGGAGTCCCTCCAGTTACAGACCAGCCAGAGGAACCCAGGGCACTGGTGCCAGCAGCCCCGCTCCAGCCCCTGGGTGCCCCGGGAATCCCAACTTAGATCCGAGTGCTCCGAGACCCTCCGAACGCTCGTGCTGGGATCAGTGGATCCCTTGCTGACTTGCCATCTCCCAGCCTGGCTGGTCCCTGCATGCCGTGGTGGCAGTCAGCTCCTGGTCTCAGCAAGGCCCGTTGTCTCTTGTCATCCCCAGCAGCTGCCGGGCAGCCAGGAAAACGAGGATTTCCTCAGCTCCCTCCTGGGCTCTGGGGACTCTGTCTCCGACTCTTCCGCTTGGTCTCCCGCGGCCAGCGACAGTGGCATCTCTGAGGACCCCACCTCCGACCAGCTTGACAGCCCCCCCGGCTACGTGCCCGGCAGCAGCCCAGGCGGCTACTCGGATGGGGGCCACGGCGAGCCCATGTACAGCTACCAGGACTCCTGCCAGGCCCTGCCCGTGCTGAAAGTGCCCGTGGCAGACCTGCGGGACACGGAGGTCTCCATAGACCTGGGTGGGTTCTCCCCAAGAGTCAGGGTGCAGGGGGAGCTGGAGGGAGGTGGAGCTGGGGGGATGGAGCTTGGCTGGGGAGGTGGGAGCTGTGAGATCTGGGGTCCCCCGTGTCACCTGGACTGAGCTGCAGGGATCATGGCACGTGCTGGCAAAGCCCCGTGTCCCCAGCAGGTGGCACCAGCTCCCTGGCTGGCACGGTCCCTCCCAGAGCCGGGCATGCCAACTGCATCACCTGGCTCCCTGCATGGTGGTGCCCAGCGAGCCTGGAGCATTGACCGGCACAGCTGGTCGTGTTTCCTGCTCACCGTGCACACAGACAAGCGATGGGACCAGGTGCCAGGCAGGGCCCAGACCCAGTGGCAGGGGAGCCAGGGGAGCCCAGGCGAGCTGGGAGGCAGGATAAATGCCATGGCTAAGCCCCTGGCCGAGGAGCCTGCCAGCTGATCGTCCCCATGCGGGGCACAGGCTGCACTGACAGTGTCTTCATTGCAGACATGTGGAACTCCGGGTTCTTCCCCGAGGACAGCCAGGACCTGCCCGCTCCCAGCCAGCTCCCATCATCCTGCACCCTCACCGTGAAGGACCTGCTGCTGTCCGGCAGCTCGGAGACGGTAGGTGCCGGGCACATCTCCTCCACACCCCTGCCCACCCATCCATCACTCCATCCACCCTCCCTGATACCTCTGCAGCCATCCCTCCATTCCTCCCCCTGTGTCTCTGGGTTTATCTCTCCATCCATGGTGTCTCTGCATCTACTTGTGCTGCAGCTGTGGGTTGCAGAGGGCAGACTTCCATTGTCCTGCGCCTTGCACAGTCATTCACCCTCCTCCCAGGGAGGAGCACAGGGGCACGGGGTGAAGGGCGCAGCACTTTGGGGGCATAACGCGTTTGTGGCCTTGCAGCAGCAACAACAACAGATGAACCCGGTGCTGCTGAGACAGGGCCCCGGGCACTGCCAGGAGCTGGTCCTGACCGAGGATGAGAAGAAGCTGCTGGCCAAGGAGGGCATGACACTGCCCACCCAGCTGCCCCTCACCAAGGTACAGAGATGCCCAGGTCAGACTGGGAGTTCCCTGCACTGTGGACTGGGCTGAACTGGGCCCATGAAAGGGCCTAGGAGAGGCAGAGGAGACTGTGATGGGGGAGACAGTGTCTGAACAGCCCCTGAGTGGCCAATAGGCAGATCTGGGTGCAGGATGGGCCCAGGCCATTCACATCATCTACCAAAGCAACTTGCCTTGGGTGCAGAGAGCTCTCTGGGTGACATCTGGGTTTAGAGGGCATGTCCTGTGGGCAAGGGTCTGTATTCCTGGGTCCTCTCACTGTCTTGGTGTGACCTGCAGCGAGTCACGGCCCCTCTCCGTGCCTCAGTGATCTCTTCACACAGCGATGTTCTCTTTGTGGGGGGGAGCTAGGAGACCACGTGGCAGAGCCTCCCATGGGAGAGCCATTGCGTGGCCCAGTGTGTACCACTCTCTAAGGGGAGGAGGTGTAGGGGGACACAGCCAGGGAGCCCCACAGCCAATGCTAATGCCTTGGATTACCCTTGACTCCTGCAGTATGAGGAGCGGGTGCTGAAGAAGATCCGCAGGAAGATCCGGAACAAGCAGTCAGCTCAGGAGAGCCGGAAGAAGAAGAAGGAGTACATCGATGGGCTGGAGACCCGGTGAGGAGTCCCCGTACCCCGCCAGGCCTACAGGTCGGCTTCTTCTATGCCAGTGACAAGAGGCTTCCAGCTGTGCCAGGCTGTCTCTCACTCTGGGCCCAGCACCACGTGCCTCATGCAGCCACTTGCCCCAAGGCAGAGCCAGTGTCAATGCAGAACAGGTCCCTGGGCACATCCATGGGCTCCACACGGTGCCACGGGGTCAGGCCACTCACAGACCAGGAGCAGCACAGCCACAGAACGTGGTCCTTTTCCCCCCAGGGCTGAAATCCATGGCTTCTCAGCTGGTACCACCCCACCAGCCAGCTACAGGGGCCTGCCCCTGCACTCTGCAGCCCCCAGCCCATCCCTACTCCTTCCTTGCCTGCACCCCCGTGACTCACTCCTCTGCTCGGTTCCTCCCCAGGATGTCGGCCTGCACGGCCCAGAACCAGGAGCTGCAGAGGAAGGTGCTGCACCTGGAGAAGCAGAACTCGTAAGTCGTGGCTCCTGCCCTGCTGGGGAAGCCGGGCCCGGCTGCTGGGTGGGAGGATAAAAGGGGCTGTGGCTGCCCCCATCTAAACTTGAATACCCAGGATGAGGCAACACAGACAGATTTACCCAGAGACATGGAGCCTTGAGGTAAAGGTTATACTTTGCACCCCAGCTGGGGCAGATTTCCCCTGGTTCAAGGGGCTGCATCATGTGGTTGTGGGGTTTTCCCAAGCTCTCCTGCTCCTATGTCCATGGTTCCCGAGACCCCAGTGAACCTGGGTGCTGCATCCCACAGCCCGCTGCCAGGTTCTGACCCATGCCCACCCTGCCCTGAAGCCTGGGTATAAGGGTGGCATTTTCATTGAGGGCTTTGATCTCCATTTGCCCATGCCCAGAGCAGCATGGGCAAATGGCCCAGAGCCCCACAGATCCTCCCCCAGCAATGAGGCAGTGAGACTCCCACAGAACCCCCATAACCAGGGTCTCTTCCACTCACAGATCCCTGCTGGAGCAGCTGAGAAAGCTGCAGGCGCTCGTGATGCAGTCAAGCAACAAGGCCGCCCAGACAGGCACCTGCATTGTGGTGAGTGACGGGAGCCCCCTTCTCTGCTAACACCCTGGCAGGGCTAGGGGACCCCAGCTGACACCCTGAGGCCCCTCCAGCTCCCTTCCCTGCTCCAGGATCCCCATCTCCAAGTCCCCATGAGACCCCTGATGCCCTCAGCGGCTCCTGCTGGTGACCTCCCCCCTGCCAGCCCCTTGTCTTTTTGGGTGCCTAGAAACTCGAACTGGGGAAGATGAGTCCATTGGTCCATGCTGCTCAACTGAGCAATAAGCCTGTGGGGCCTCAGCTGGGCTGCTGTGAGCATGGCTTCAGAACCAGAAATCTGGGGCCAGAAGGTCCTCACACACAGCAGTGGCGCCTGGCCAGCGTGGCACACCCCTACAGGGGTCTTGCCAGTGGCCATCTCACTGAATCAAGTTCCTTCCTCACTGCCCCATAGCGCGGGGAACCAGCTCTCGGGGGTCCCACTAACCTCTGCCTCCCTCATCTTGCAGGTCTTGCTGCTCTCCTTTGCCCTGATTGTGTTCCCCTCCATCAGCCCCTTTGCCCACAACAAGGCAGAGACTAGCAGTGACTTTGGGCCGGTGAGAGGTGAGTGTCAGCCGTGTGCAGAGCACAAAAGCAGACCGCGCACCCTGCCCCCTGACTCCAGAGATCCCAGGTGGGAAGACCTCTTTGCTGTGCATGCAGCTGGGAGACAGGAGAACCAGCTCAGTGCCTCCATGCCTCAGGTTCCCTGTCTGTCAGATGAGGTTGATAGTAATGTTGTGAGTGTTTCTGAAGAGGAGTGGGGCTGATGTTACCCTCTGCCCCTTTCCAAGGGATGCTGTGCTGGGGAGAGGCCATCTGTCCCATAGAGTGAAAGACCACAGTCCTGGCTGAGCTAATTAACAATCTCTTAGTCAGTTTTTGGCTGGTATTAACCCCAGAGTGCTCTCTTAATCCCATCCCACCCCACCTCTCTCAAGTCCTCCTGTAGCTTGAATGGGGACAGGAGTGCTTTTCACTTCCTGTCCTAAAGTTTCCCTGCTGTACAATTAAGCAATTGCTGAATGCCACCCCAAAGGTGACTGCATTTCAGTACTAGGCCAGCTATAGCTGCGTGCACTGTTAGACAGCTTTCTCTGTTCTTCCCCAGAAGTGGCTGCATTGTGGTGCTGAGTGAGGCAGTCCCTGTGCTCTGTAAGGGGCTGGGTAACTCTCCCAATTACAGAGAGAAGGGCAGGGAGGGATCAGTGATGGGCAGCTGTTCACGGGAGCTCTGCTGATGGATCTGGTGTCCCCCCTGCCCCATGGCAGTGTTCTCCAGGTCTCTCCACAATGACGACTCCTCCCGCGTGGTCTATGCGCTGGGGAAGGATGGTGAGGAGAGACCCAAGGAGCCGGAGAAGCCCCTGTGGACAGAGTATGCCAAGGAGAAAGAGCCCAAGCGCCAGGGTGCCCTCCGCAAATTCCTTAGCAGCCACCTGCTGCCCGAGCCGGCGGTGGAGACCACGCTGAGCAACAGGACCGAGGCCCTGCCCCAGGACGGACACTCAGACTTGGAGGGGCTGAGCCATGATGACCGTGTTGTTGGGCACGGCCTGGCCTCACTGGCCTGGACAGATCCCGGGCAGCCCAGCCAGGTGGTGCTGGAGCCGGCCGACGAGCTGTGAGCACCAGCCCCTGTCTCCCCATCACGTCAGCAGGGACTGAAGGAGGGCATGAGTGGGAGGGCTGGGGCCTCATTCTGGGCCTGCTAGGGTTGGGGCTGGGGCTGGGCAGGGGGCCAGGGTGAGGGTATGTAGAGAGGGTGGAGAAACAGAGATACAGAATGGGGGTTAGATGCATCTGTCTTCTGAGTGATATTAGCTGGCTCTCCAGCTGTAGACACCAAGCTGTGGTTACCTGGGGAGCTTGCCCAGCCCTGCCTTGGGCAGTCACCATTTGACCCAAAACCACAGGGACAGAAGATGCACGAGGTGGATGGCACCCATGTACCCACGCACCAGCACAGGCCAAGCAGGGTCACTGCTTACCAGTGTGGGAAAGCCATCACACCCTGCTGGACATCCTGGCCAGGAGCTTACCTCCCTGCTTGGTTCATCTGCACTCCCATCCCTGGGTTCCCTCCTGTCAGCTGCCATTGACAGACCCTTCTCTCAGTCCCAGCCCCTTGGCACCTACATGCACAGCCCAAAGTCACAGCAAGGACCTGGGGAGTGGGCTGGAAGCTGGACCCCAGCGTGCCTTGGACATGTTTTCACTTCCCTGTCCACTCTCTGGTCAGCCTGTGGCCCAGAAGGGATGCAGTGTGGTTTGGGATTGACCTAGAGGCAGCAGGGACCAGATGCAGCATGGGATGTGCAGGTTCCAAGTGGGAGCTGGGGATGAGGCTGGAAATGCATAGGGGTGTCTTCCCCCAAGGGAGAGCAAGGGAAGGTCAAAAGGGAGGGGGACCTATGACATGGCTCACGAGCTGGAAGGCCTGGGGCTGGGAGGAACTCCCCTGGCCTTCCCACTCCTAGGCCAGTTATCTGGGGCTTGCTGCGGAAATGGAGAGAGAGAGCTGGAGGAGTCTGTCTGGCTCAGAGCAGGGCTGGGGGTGGCATCCGAAGGCCCTACATGCTCGTGAATCTAGCTGAGCAGCATGGACTGCACCCGACAGCTGAGATGCACCCGGGGCAGGAGCTGTCTGCTCTGAGCGGAGCCAGTGCAAGGAGATGAGTGGTCGTAGAGCTTGAGGGGGGTGTACGTTTGACAGGCAGCCTGTGTGTGTATGATGCTGTGTGTGTGTGAGGCTGTGCGCATGTGAGATGGTGTGTGTGAAGCTGTGCGTGCTTGGGAATGAGAGAAAAGAGCTGGGTGTGAGTGAGAATGAGAGCATGGGGGTAAAAGTGTGTGTGTATATGTGTGTGTGTGTGTGTATATGTGTGTGTGTGTACACCTCGATGCTCCTCAGGGCTCCCATCCCACACACAACCTTACAACCAGGGGCTGTCCCTCACTCCCCCACATGGAAGGAGACCCCCTGGACTAGCTGGGGATGACCTGCCCACTTTTGAGCCCCGCCCTGCGGCTCCACAACAGCCTTGGGATATCTGGGATGTTCTGTGGTTCTCTTGATTTAGTTTATGCTTGGGGTTATTTTTTGTGTTTTCTCTTTTTTAAGCTTGCATGTGCGGCCTCTAATACAGTATTTTGGAACAATATGATACGGGCTTTGGCTTGGGGGCAGGGGAGGGGGCCGGGTGGGAGAGTGGAAGGGCATGGGAGTCTCTGTGGATGCAAGTGGAGACATGGAGTGGAGGTCCCTCCCTAGCTTGCTCTGCCCTCACTGGCCCTGGTGCTGACAGCAACCAGGCCATGGCAGTGTGCCCTTCCGTGTACAGAGTGCATGGCTACCCAGGCCCTGGCTACTGCTGTAATGTTATAATTGGCTGCACACCAGGTGCAATTAACCCTTCTATCCCAGGGTGGTGACACCCTACTGCTGTGTGCAACCCCTGCCCTTGTCTTCACATCTGTGCTCAGGGCCTGAAGAGTTAACGCGGTTTGCAACACCCCCTGGGATCCAGCTGGAAACAAATGCAGCCAGGGGAATGTCGGGGTGCCCTTCTGCATGGCAAGACCACAGCTGCACTCCCGGAGCCCCCGGGCTGCATCGGAGCTATAGGTTCACTTACAGCAGCTAATGCCTCTCGGGAATGGTCTGGTCCTTGACAACTGAGGCATGATTGCTGCATGCCCAGGCTTCCCAGCCTGGGGCATCTCCATCCCAGGACACAGCAGGGACACACTAAATGCTCCTAGTGTGATGCCAGAGCCACCCCCAGCTCCACCAGTCCCCCAGCAAGGCCAGCCCCATGACCCACAGAGAGCAGGTGACATCCCTGTATGAGATCTTGGGGTGGAAAAGACTCAGCTCCAGCTGTTTTTGCCAAACTCTGGACACCAACTTGCACGTAGCCTCTTGATCTCCTTCAATCAGGCCAGGGTGCCCTAGGCTCCACTCAAGGGCTCTGGCCCAGGCATCTGCAGATGATGCCCTGGGCTAGTGTCTGTGTCTCAGCTCCTCTCAGCCATGCTACCCTGCTTCACTTCCCCATCCACTTGCCAGCCCCCCATGTTGAGAGTCTATCTCTTGCACTGATGATAGCTCCACCCTGCTTCCCCCTTGCACCCATGTCTGGCCAGGTGCCCACCCTGGCATTAGGCCCTCCTGCCCTGCTCCAGGCCCACCCTCACTGCCTGGCACAGGGACTGACACTTGTCACTGGTTTCAATTCCTTGTGAAGCGAGAAGAAAAGTAGCGGGGAAACACTCCCAGCGGCTCCCGCCACTTGCTGGGCCTCCTGCTGCAGGCAGCATGGGAAGATGTTCTGCTTCACGTCATTCAGCCCTCGAAGTGTGCCCTGACCCCCAGCCCTACCTGACTCAGCCCAAGACCATGGAGTGGACGGGGACACACAGAAAGGGGACAGGTGTCTGTGTGTGTGGATGAGGATGAGGATGTGGTTCATGAGTCCCAGTTGCTGCTTCTCTAGCTGGAAGGTGCGATCCCAGGCATCCCAGCCACGCTCCTGGCTCAGGTCACAGTCACCTTGTCAAGCAAATTCTCTGCACTCCTCTAGAGATCCTGGCATTGTGCTCCTCCCCAGATGCAGCTGCATTTCAGCAGTAGGAAAGAGAGGGTAAGGGGAACCCCCTACCACTCAGGCCTGTGTCAGTCCATATAGCTGCCCTGGGAGGTGCTTTTTTCCCCTTTCCAACTGGCTGGAAATTGGACTGCAGCTCTCACAGGGCCAGTGATCTGCTCCTATGCACCCATCATCCATCAGGTGAGGCCATTTAGGCAACACAGGAGGTAACCGTACCTGGCAGGGCTGTGGCAGGATGCTGGCTGGCTGGTGGTAGCACTTTCCCTTTGGTGCCTGATGGAGTCTGCCAGAGACATGGGAGAGCATCAAGACAGATGAGTGTGAGGCTTGTTCTCCCCTGTTAAGGGGGAGATGTGACCAGGCAGGATAGGGGTGGGGAGCCAGGAGATAATGAGGGCTTATCAGCCCTGTCTTCATGCAGGAGCAGCTGCCGAGATCAGAGCCAGTGGCCTGAGGAAGGTGTGGGACACCAGGGAGGAGTGACTCCCTGAGCCGTGGGTGGAGGAAGATGGGTTTCGTAGGCATGGCAGTCTTAGCCAGGCGGGCGTGGGGCCCTCTGATCCGCCCCAATGGCTAGGGGGCAAATCCCGCCCACAGAAATGCCAGTTCCCACTAGCCATGCTCTACGGGGAAAATAAAAGCCAATTAAAATGCATCAGCAGGCAACCCTGTAATTAGTGCCCGGGATGAGCCATGCAAGGGCTCGGCTTGGTTTCAGAGTGGCTGCCAGTTGCTTCTGGGGGCTGACGAGGAGATGAGCACCAATTTGCAAGTCATCATTGATTTTTGCAGTGAAGTGCTGACGGCTCATTCATATTCCGGGCAGAGGGCACAAGGTGCTGGAGTGTGCTGGAGCACAGCCTGGAGGGGCCAAGCACACGGGGTGGGAAAGGGCTGTGATCTTTGCAAGGGAGAGCTCCAGCACAGGCGCCAGCCAGGATGTGCTGCAGGGCAAAACGCCAGCACATATGAACTCCCTGTTGCTGTAAGCACTGGGAGGCAGGGATGGGAGACAGCATCACCCATCCATCCATCCATCCTCCTGGCGCTGCTGGACAACAGAGGTGCTCAGTGGAGTGGGGCTATGGGGGTCTCGAAGGGGATTCTGGCTGCACTGGGGCTTGCCAGGCCAGTGGCAAGAGTTGAGCTCATTCATGAAGCCTCTACGCAGGCTCCCTCGCAACCATGCAAAGCACCCATGCCTGCCCCAAGGCATCTCAGTGTGCCTCCCTGATCCAGCCCACCCCTGGGCTTGCAGACGGAAGGGAAAATTTCACCCTCTTATGTCTCACCCAAGCTCTCCCCTCCCAGCAAAGAATTTGCAAAGTCCTTCTGCAAACAAGACCTGCTCAACAGGCCTTGTGATTGCAATTGCATGCAAATGAGTCCACCTGGAAATTTGCTTGGCACCAGAAAGGGATTAGAGTCACCTGAAGCCATCTCTGCTCCCTGACCGGCCTGCCAACGTAAACCACCAGAGCACCGGGGTTGCAAAATGCCAGTGGGCTGGGGTCAGCTTGGTGCTTTCCTCATGAGACGGGCTCCTTCATTTCAGGGCGGTGGAGAGCCTGGCTCAGGGAGCAGACACCGGGGGCTCCAACTCAGCCCTTGCAGAGAGCTGGTCCTCACTGTGTCCCTGCCATCCTGTGCGCATCTTTCTCTGATGGCTCCAGGGGGGTTAAGCTGTGCCCAGCTCTCACTGGACCCCTCACGGGGCAGATTTCATTCCATGGCACTTACATGACATGGTTTGACTTGTGTCGTTTGATTGGAGGGATCCACGTGGTTAATCACCAGCATCTCCTACAGGGGAATCTATCCAGCGTGGGGGTGGCTTGTGCTGCATGTACAAGCATCTCGGCTCCAAACCCAGCCATGGCTGGGGGTATGTCTGTCATGACACAAAGAGTGAGCAGAGACAGCAAGGCAGCGGGAGAGGGAGCAACATGCCCAAGGGCAGCGGGGAAGGTGGTGGGAGAGGCAGGCAGGGCTCTGCCGCCCACTGCCACCAACCGAGCGTCTCCCTCGCTCAGGTCCAGACGTGCGCTGAATTTCCACCGGTTCTCTCTGCTGGCTGCTCAGCTCGCCTCGGGAGAGCCTCCCGGTGCCCGCTCTGTCCATGCAAACAGACTCTCCGGCGGGTGTCACCTCTGCTTAGAGCCACGACACAGCTGGAAGGGGGGCAGGAGGGTGCTTATTGATGTACCAAATTAAATGGTGACAGAGGCTTGACTGAACACAACAGGCAGCAGCAGGCAGCCAGCCATGCACTTGCCACCAGCTGGGAACTCCCAGCCCAACCCCATCCTCCCCCCGCCCTGGGCCTGAGCCCAACAAGGTGCTGTGCATCAGCTGTGCCTCTGGCCTCTGGATCTGGCCCTTGACCTCAGGATCTGGCCTTGCATGTTCCACACCTGGGGACTGCGTGGGGAAGCGTCTCTCTGGGAGCGGTGGAGCTGACAGCACGTAGCAAGCAGCAGGACACTTGAGAGTGGAGGGCAGTAGGTGATGCTAGCCCAAGAGGAGAGCGAACGTGGGTTTGTGATATGCCAGGTAGAAGATTTAAAGTGTCCAGAGAGCAGTGGGTGCTGGCCCAGAGGATCTTGCTGCTGGCAACGGAGTTGGCTTAAGGGATCAGTTTGGGTTGAAACCCCTGCCCCTGGTGAGTTTGCTCTATTTCATTCTGACTCTTAACAGCACGTCCGTTCAGACAGCTGGACTTTTGGAAAGGCTGGACGTCGGGACACCCAGCGCCAGGCTGCCGGAGTTCAACCTCTCTTGGCCAAATGCTCATGGTCTTGGCTAGTCTGGGGAAGATGCAGGCTGATTTCTAGGGTGGAAGCTCTGCGGGCCTCAGCCTCTTCTGGCTGCCGTAAGACCCAGGGGGCAGGGCCTCTGGGCTGCGCATGTGCGTACAGCTCCGAGTGCAGTGAGGTCCTGGTAGAGGACGAGTGCTCCCAGGCCCTACTGTCAGACAGAGATGACAACAGAGGCAGGGCTGTGGGCACCGGCCACGTGCCCAGTGGAAGGCTGCACTGTCCGGGGGACCCTTACCGAGAACCTGCCCCTCTTGCTTCCTCTGTCCTCATCCCACCCAGAATCCACCCAGATGTCCCATGTGACCCGGAGCAAGGCCATGGGGCCCAGAGCACCGGAGGCATGCAGGTCCCAACTTCCACTGCAGTCCAGGGGACTTAGGCACCTGCATAGCACTCTGGCACCTACAAACCTACCTTAGTCACTCATATCTAGGACCTTACAATAGGGGTCATAGCACTTCCCTACCTCCCTGGGGAGCTCTGAAGTTAAATGCATTCAAGGTCCCCAGAAAGGTCACCATGAAGGGAGGCAAAGGATCAGAAGGGAAGCAGAGGCGCCTGGCAGGAGAGCTCCCCCGGGCTGGTCCTGCGTGGGGAGAGGGCTGCTGTTCCATTCAGTGCTGAGCGCAACGTGATGCTGCTCTCAGCTGTGGGGTCTGGAAGCTGCAGGGACACAACTTCAGCGCAGGTCCTGCTCTGAAGCAGCACCACGCTACAGTTGCCTTCTCCCCTGCTGCCATCTCCCGTCCTGCTTCCCTGCAAAGGGAGGGAGGGAGCACATGGGAGAGGAAAGGAAGAAAGCATTCCCCGGGATCAGACAGCAGCAGAGCTGCTCCGGTGCTGTTGCCAGGCATGGCAGGGAGGGGGCTACGTGCAGCCAGATGAAAACCCAGCGGTGCTGACAGATCGGATCAGAAACTTATTGGAAGCAGCTCAAAGCCGAGCCTGGCACAGCCCAGGTGGAGAGGGGCCCTGGCACTCTCTCGCTGAGCCCCACCGGCCGGGGTCGTGCTCAGCATGCTGCGGCTCCTGCAGGGAAGGTGAGCAGAAGCCCGGCACAAGCGTGTCTGTGCAGGACTGTTGCAGGATGGAGGAGAAACTCCATGCTGGCGGCAGCAGAAACATCTCCAATCACAGCCTGGGGGACCTGAGCTCCTTCCTGCCCCCCGACAGCACCAAGGCCGCTCGCATTGCCATAGCCGTGATCTACTCTATCATCTGTGCCCTGGGTGTGGTGGGCAACGCGCTGGTGCTCTTCTTGCTGGGCTCAAGGCGCCGGGGGAAGATGTCCAGCATGATGTTCTTCGTGCTCAACTTGGCAGCCACTGACTTCCAGTTTGTCCTCACCTTGCCCTTCTGGGCTGTGGACATGGCCCTGGACTTCAGCTGGCCCTTTGGCAAGCTCATGTGCAAGCTCGTGTCCTCGGTGTCCGCTATGAACATGTACGCCAGCGTCTTCTTCCTCACCGCCATGAGCGTGGCCCGCTACTGCTCTGTTGTGTCCTCCCTCAAGGCCAAGGAGGGCTCTGCCTCCCGGTGCCACGCCAAGCTGGCCAGCGCTGTCATCTGGGTATCTACAGCCATTGCTACCCTGCCACATGCCGTCTTTTCCACCACCCACGCAGTCTCCGGGGACGAGCTCTGCCTAGTCAAGTTCCCGGAGCTGGAGGACATCGACCCCCAGGTCTTGTTGGGCTTGTACCAGACCCAGAAGGTCCTGCTGGGCTTTGTCATCCCTCTGGCCATCATCTTGGCCTCCTACATCCTCCTCCTCCGCTTTCTGAGCCGGATGAAGATGAGCCGCAGCCACCCCCGCAGGAGGTCCCGGGTCACCAAGTTTGTCACTGTCATGGTGCTCACCTTCTTCCTCTGCTGGCTCCCCAACCAGGCGCTGACGGCCTGGGGCATCTTCATCAAGTTCAACCTGGTGCCCTTCACCGAGGCCTTCTATGCTGCCCAGGCCTATGTCTTCCCCATCACCGTGTGCCTGGCTCACGCCAACAGCTGCCTCAATCCCGTCCTCTACTGCCTGGTGAGGAGGGAGTTCCAGGCGGCGCTCAAGGGACTCTTGCACAAGGTAACCCCCTCCTTCAGCCGGTGCGCTGGCCAAGCCCCCCCGCCAGCCGAGCCTGGTGCCCCCAGCTCTGCCCCCGGAGAAGGAGCCGCCTCAGCCCCTGGGCTGCACCCATGAGACTCCTTGCAGCTCCTGACGGTCTATCTAGCCCCGGTACATGCTTCCCACTCGCTTCTCCTCCATGCTTGCCAGCTTCTGGAAGGGATGCCAGGCTGGCCCTGAGCACATGCCCAGCCCGGCACCTGGGCTTTGCCATGGGCATACTCGATGGCACTCACTCAGGGTGGCATGCAAGTGGCTTTGCCACCTCCTTAGCATACATGAGGCCAGAGTGAGCAGTGGGACCAGCTTCCAGCAGTGTAGACCTGCCCTTAGACAGCCCGGGGGAGCCCCGGACACCTGCTGGGTTCCTTTTCTGCTTCTGCTGCTGACCTTCAGCAAATCCCCTCCCCATCTCCATGCTCCCATCTCACTTCCACCTGTCTCGTCTCTTTGGCGTGTGAGCTCTCCAGGGCAGGGCAGCATCTTGCTCTCTGTACGCGCAGCGCCCGGCCCGCTGGGGCGTCGATCTCATGGGGAACAGCTCCCACAATAAACACCAGGAAGGACAGCTGGCCCAGGGACTGCCTTTTATTGCGAGTGTGTCCCACAGCGGGGCCCAGGTCCCAGTAGCTCCACTTGCCAAAGGAAAGATCACTGACAGCCTAGATCGTGTCGGGACGGGCAAGGGGGGCACGAATGGAGAACGTGGGGGTGGCTGGTGAAGCCTAGGCTGCGTGCAGAAAGCTCCAGCTGCTGGAGCTCTGGGATCACATCAGTCCCAGTTGGTTTGGGAAAGAAAAGAGGAGACAAAGCTCTGGTCGGCTCCAGCAGCGGGGCCCTGTGGATGGGGGGTTTCATGGCGGGGTGCTCAGGTGCTGGCTGCCCCGGGGCTGGCAGTGTACAGCCAGGTGTGTGCGGGTCCAGCCAGAGCACCTGGTGATCTCAGCCCCCCCTGGCCCTGGCTGAGGTCCAGCAGCAGCTGGCATCTCCCTCGGATCAGCATCTGGACTCAGCCTGGACTCCCTCTGGGCTGGACACGGAGCAGCTAACTCGAGCCAGCCTGGTCCCTCTGCCTGGGTACACATAAGGAGCAGGGCCTTATCCTGGCACCTTTGGGGCTGGGCTGGAGAAGCCAGGTCCCCAGAATTAGCATTAGCTCTGGTTTGCCGGGTGCAGATCAGGGAGACAACACCTCCAGATAAGGGCGAGACCCAAATGTCAGCTGGGTCTCAGTATGGATGAGCTGCTGTCTGCACCGCCCACGCCGCGCTGTGAACTTTCCCTATCACCCCATCGTGCTTTAGCCGAGGGAGACAAAGGGCTGTCCCTGGCCACGACCCAGCCTGCCAGCGGGGTTGATCGGTATCGAGTCTTGCTTCCAGGCTTATCAACAGTCCCAGCGCTGCTTGCTGCCACTGGGAAAATACCAGCCCAGCTTGCCTGGCTGGAAGGCCCTGTCCAACTCCCCTTCCACAGCGCGCTGCCACCGTGCCCCATTGCCAACCGGGTGGGGAAGCCTTGGCACCCCCTCTTGCCAGCAGGGGCAACACCAGGAAAGCAGAGCAGGCTCTGCCAGGCTCCAGGGCTGGGGTGGGGAGAAGGGTGAGGCAGGGTCATCCACCCCACGTGGCTCTGCTCCCAGGGAGGAAAACTGGGGTCACACGGTAGATAAGGCCTGGAGCTCTCCTGGGTGTGGAGCCCAGCCCAAGCCCCTGCTGCCCCCTGCCACGCCATGCCACTTGTGCAAACAGCAGCATCCAGAGCAGGCAGGATGACTTGGACCTGGGATCCAAGCTTGTTCCCTAGGCTCTGCTAGATGCCTCACCCCCAAATACCTCACACAGCCCCTCCGGGTTGGCCCTGGAGTCTGACAGCAGCATCCAAGTCCCCACAAGCCCTGATCTCAACTAGGACACGGTCATTAGCACAAAGAGCAGCCCACCTACGGTCAGGCCAGCTGAGGGTAGAAGCCAGAAGCCCCTGATGCCAGCCCCAGCTCACCTAGCAGCTCACACCAGCTCTTCTCTGCAGACACGGAGAGTGGGGCCATGGCATTGGCAGAGTTGGCTAGCTGGTGGCCCATCCTCCCAGCACACAGCCCCTGGCAGCAGGATTACTCAGCTGCAATGCCCAGGCTGCCATGCTCCATGCAAGGCAGGGGCCAATCCCCAATGGGCACTCACTGCTCTGCCACTGACTCCTGTGTGCCCCAGGGCAAGTCACGCAGCTGCTCTGCAGAGAATTATGGCATCCACGGTGGGGAGCAGCTCGCCTGCCCAGCTGGCAGAAGGCAGGGGCAGGAGCAAGAACGAAAGGCATGGGTGAAGGCCTGAGCCAATCGCCAGCCCCGCTTCCTGCCCCAGCTCCCAGCACCTGCTCCAGCCTGGGTGCAGGCCAGGCCAGCCAAGCCCCTCATTTCTCTAGGATACTGCAGACACCAGGCCCAGCTGTTGGGGCTTGGGCTCTCATGGGATTATCCCAGATCAGGACCCCTTTGCAGCAGGTGCACTGATAAGCCAAGCCCTGCACCAGATCGGAGGCCTGTGTCTTGCTGCCTTCAGCGGCAGGTGACACCAGCCCCTTGAGAACCGGCAAATTCGGCCCATAGATTGCAGCCCCCGGGCTGGCGGTGGCTCTGGTCAGCTGTGCTTGCAGGACGGCGTCCCAGTGTGGGGGAAAGGAGGGGTGGTGAGTCTGCTGCAAAGTGACAGGCAGCCCCAGGGGTGACAGTGATCTCATTGGGGCTCTGGCAATCTGGGTTTGACAGACGCCGTCAGTGCCCCACATGGCTCTGCTTTGACATGGGGCTGCTGGAGGGAAGCACGGAGACTGGCAAGAAATGCAACTGTAGAGGCCACTGCTCCAATGCGGCTGCTCCACACACGCCCCCACGATGGGGTCCCAGACTCCCCCCACCCCACCCCACCCCCATGCTGGCAAATCTGCTGAGACCAGCCTGGCTCTCCACTGCTGCAGTGTGCAGTGCAAGTCCGCTGCTTTCTGTCCTATCCCCAGCAGACGCGGGGAACATCAACAGCCTTCCCCTCGGCAGGACCCGGGCACTTGTGGACTGCGATCCGATTCCTCCCTCTCAGTGAGGCAAACGGCACCCATTCTCCAAGCCTCCGGTCTCAGGATGAGCAGAGACAGGCTCTCTGCTAAGCAGCACCTGGTACTACCCATCCTCCCTCTGCTGGGGCTTGGTGCTGAGTTCCTGCCTCTGCACCGGGGCCGTCAGGGCTCCTTGTTCTCTCCGGAGCAAGCTGGGCTCTGAGAGCAGTGGGCACCTGCTCTGACCATAGCATGGGCAGAAAAGGGTTTCAACAGCCTCCTTACCGGAGCCCCAGATCCTGCACCAGCTGGCCTGGCACCACGGACACATGGCCCGCTTGGTCCAGAGTACTCTCCCCTCAGCTACCCCTCCTGGCAAGGTCCCTGGCACCTCGGCTCTGATTCCTTCAGTGCCTCGAGGGGGTCTGCAATGCAGGCAGGAACGGAAAGCCCATGTCCCCTCCGCCCGGTGCCTGCCCTTCCTGCAGCCCACCCTGTTTCAGGCAGCTGCAAGGAGGCAGAGGCCCATAGCAGGTGGATCTCTGCCGGTCTCTTATCAGCCAGCTGCACTGACCAGCTGCCTGCCCTGGCAGAGCCCAAGCTGCCTTTGAAAGGGCAATCTTTGCATGCGATTATCACAGCAAAGGCACCTGCCTCTCTCCCCCGGCTCTGTGCTTATGGTGTCCTGGTGCCGGTGGGTTCAGAGAACCACCCCCCAGGCCAGCAGGGAGCACACAAACACCGAGGTACATAGGACCAGGGATCTCAGGAGGCCAGGGAGGGGGCTGGACTGGTCGTGCGTTGCCCCACGGGCTCAAACTCCAGACATGAGAGCTCTTGCGTGCTGCAAAGGCAGATTCAGCTGCAGTCACGAGGCAGGGTCTTCACGGGGCCAGGCAATTGCTTTAAAAATTGGCTCAGTACAATGGAGTGGGGGTTGGGAGAGCCCTGGCAGGCAGCAGCAACATGTGCCAACAAGAGCCTACTGCCCATGAAGCTGCAGCATCTCTCTGAATGAACAAATGTGCCAACAAAAGCCTTCACTGTGGCCTGCACTACAGCCTGGAGAAGGGGGTATCAAGCAAGGCCACCAGATTGTAACACCCTGCAGGGACCCTGAAGGATGGAACAGGAGTTGGAGGAGCGACTGCACAGGGAGGCGGGTTTGCGGGGGAGAGGGAGGAAGGGACATGGTGGAGAGGAGCTGGGCTCCACCAGTGACTGCAGGGAACCGTTGGCACCTTGCTCAGGGCTGCGCGTTCAAAAGCAGCAATTCGCCAAGGAAGGCAAGAGACAGAGGCACCGCACCGGAGCCGAGAAGGACCTCTGGCCTCCCCCAGACTGGGAACGGCAAACCCTGATGACGCTGTGTGCAGATGCTCTTATCCCAAAGTGAGCTACTATTCCTGACCAGAGCAGTGCTTTGACGTCCCAGCCTCCCTCCAGTTGACTGTGCTCCCACGCAGAGACGAGCCCTTCCCGTATTCTACACACCCTTCCCAGGCATTTCCCTATGGATGTGACAAGACACACAGCTCCTGGAGCCTCCCAGCTCCTGAGTCACACATGCCTGTGTGCAGTGCGTGTGCATGTGGAGGGTATGTGAGCATCTGAGGGGGGCGGGGGGTGTTGAAGGCTCCAGACCAGTACATCGCACAGCTCCAGCATCTCTGGACAGTCACACTTCACATCAGATAACATAGGGTTGGGGGAAACCGCCCCAGTTCCAGCTGCTGGGACCCATCACTGGACTGGATCCCACTGCCCTGACCCCCTTGGTTTTCCTGGGGACTTGGTCTTCTGCTGCCCCTCCCACATCAAAGAGTCTAGCTCCCCTCCTTCCTGACTCTCAGTCCGCCAGCCAGCATGGGCCTACCACAGCCCTTTGATGGACTGGGGGGGCCCGGCAGTCAGCTGGGCAGGACGATGCAGCGGTAGCACACCCTGCTCCATAAACCCGTGGGACAGTGGTTCCCCCTGCAGGCAGCAGAAGCAGCTGCCCACACACACATTTCAAGGTGGTTTAATACTTATAAAAAGGGACAATATTTTTAAGTGTATAAAAAAAAGCTGGTAGGAAAAGTGGCACGGGCTGGGACAAGTCAGGAGAGTCTGTGTCAGGTGAGCAGCGACTCTGCTTTCCTCCTCTTGGCTGCTACAGGGCTGGGACATTCCTGTTTCACACTGTCACAGTGAGACTTGGGCACGAGCCCCAGGCCAGGGCAGGTCCCGCTGGCCCCCTCCATGATGCCGTTGTGATGGGAAGAGGACTCAGCTTTGGCTGGACAAAGAGCATCAGGGTCAGGCTTGAGGGGCTCGTCGGGCTTCACCAGCTCTGCCCTCTCCACCACCACTGGCCCTCTCCACTCAGGGATCTCCAGACCCAGGTGCTTCATCAGCTTCATCATGACTTCATCCACATAGCCATGGATGCGCAGGTCGGCTTGTCTGTCCTGGGGCCAAGAGGCAGAGCACAGAGGTCAGGAGCTAAACCGCGCTCTCCCCTTCCCCGTTATGCACAACATGGCACCCCACCATGGCAGTGAGGGGAAAGCTTAGGGTAGAAACAACCCTGGCCCCGTGACCTACCAAACGCACCTTGTCTGGGACTAGGAGAGGACTCTGGCTGTAGCGGCTTCAATGAGCTGTTGACAGTCAGCTGGGGCAGGCTACTAGCTGTTCAAGTTCCCCCTGAGATGGTTTGTTTGGACCATTATTCTCCCTTTAATAAACCCTGCTACAGTGGGGAAGATACCTTGGTAGCTTGCAAGCTTGCAGGTTTTGGGGTGGGGGCTTGAGCCAAGATAGAGAATTTGTATCAAACCCTTAAACTGAACCTGGCCCTTGCTACCGCCGTCCAGTGCTCAGAAGAACGGTGATGTACTGAGTCAGATCTACTGGCCTGCCTACAGCCTGGCCTGGCCCTGGAGCCTCCCTGCCTGGTACCATGGTGAATGGGAGCAGTGTGAAGGGCAGGGATCATGTGACATGTCCATCCAGACTACGACAAGGCAGAAATCCTGCCCTGGGGGATCGTTCCCACCCCTCACTTCATGGGGCACTTCAACAAACCTTGGGCACATAGGAGGGTGTCAATGCTCAGTGCCCACGACACAGAGCTGAGCATAAACAAACCCCCCTCAATGTCCTGTGCTGCTCCCAGCGAGGATTTTCTGCCCAGGAATCCTCTGTATCAGCTGGGATTTGATCCACCAGAAGATACACAGGGACTTACTTCTCCGCTCTAGATATTTATTTTTAGGTCCAGATCTGTGGTCTCTGGCAATGGGAACACAGCCAGAGCCCTCGCTGATGTGGGCCCACCTCTTCTAGCTGGCGCCAGCAGCAGACGGCCTGACCCACTTTTGCAGGATTAAATCAAGCGGACACAAGAATGATGGCTGCTGCCGCTGTCAACCTACATCTGAGACCCTGCACGCAAGGTGCCAACCAAAAGTCTTCTCACTCACGTGTTTGGTTGCTTGGAGATTGACAATCACCAGCTTCCCACCTCTCTTTTTCGTGATCAGGGGGAGATTGCCACTGGGTTTGATCTGGAGAGAGGTTCCCAGAGTGATCGACAGGTCTGCTTTCCTGAGGGAAGAACGTCAAGACAGCCGGTACAGCCTTTAATGCAGAGCAGAGCCAGCGTCTGTGAGAAGTCCCCATCTCCAAGACCTATGATAGACCTATCTCCCTTAGTGTACGAGTCAACCTCACAGCCCCAATTAATTGGCCACATGTGATGAAACCGTAACCCAAGACAACACACAAAACCCAGCATTCAAAGGCCCTAAGCAAGCTCTGATCAGAGCTGACTTGTTCTGTGGGACAAGGGCTGATTTTTTTCTTCTGAGTCCGTACAGCACTGAGCCCGACAACATCCCAGTGTGAGATTGTGGCTCCTGGTGCTACCACCATACAGTAAAACACTAGTCTTTGGAGACAGCTCTGTGAACAGCTGCCCACAGGTGGGAAAATGCCCTTTCATTTCCTCCCATCCTTATCTTACCTTATTTTACCCATCCTTATCGCCTGTAAACTTGAAAGGGACCTATATATTTGGCCTAGCTCATTAACCTATAAAGTACTTCCAAGAGGTTGTATTAACAGCAGGGAATGTGACCTAGGAAACGATCCCTCTTGCCCGGGGAAGAAACGGTGCAGTCAGAGGTATCCTACTTACAACCCCTGCCTCACTCAGGAGCCAAAAATGTTTCCCCCATGACTGGCAGTTTGCTGGTTAAGGATTAGCTACCACCTCCTTGGCAAGAGGGAAAGGGAATCTCCATAGGGGGAACTCTCAGTGCATTTAATTTCCCTTGGACCCTTTGCAATGCAGTGTCACAAGCTTCCAGCACATCCTCATGCTGCCCAGCTGCAGCCCGGCTGACTGGGTAAAATCCTAGAGCAAAGGTGATGTCACAGGGGACTGGCAGGTCAGAGTCCAAGTATCTGAACAGTTCCTTTCATGCCGGGACCTAGGAGCAGTGTCCGAGATGTTGAATGTGGCAGAGGGGCCGGGGAAGAGGAGTACAGGGGCCAGCCCTCCACTCTGAGCACCACTACCTGCAGGCTTCATCGGCCAGGCTGAGGTCCCGGCCAGGTAGCGAATCCTCCCAGTCCAGAATAGTGTCTATGAGCTTGCCCCTGGAAAGAGAACAGCACAGGACAGTGCACTTCAGTACTGAGCACCACCTCAGACTTACCATGACATGGGGGATTTCAAGGGCACAGAAGTCAGTCGTGTACCAAGGGGACCCACAGAGATGCTCAGGCTGCAGCCAGAGGGCACCAGCCAAAGATGCCCACCTCCAAGGAGACCCTGCAGGGGGTGGGGAGGGAATATCGCATTCCCGAGATGCAGCACGTACCTGCAGGCACGGAGACCACGTGCTTTAGTGACGTTGCACAGCCTGCCTGTTGACTTGAGGCCCATGCTCCCCACCACGGTGTCCCGCACGTACTGCCTTCACATGCAACGAGAGAGGACGCGAGTCAGGCTCCAAGGCGAGACAAGTCCTCACGCCTGCCTGCTGATGGCAGAGAGGGGACAGGTGGATGAATGCACCCATCGGCTCTCAGCCCATGCAAATGGGGGAGCCAGAGGAAGCTACAAAGGGCAGAAACCAATGGGTGATCCTGCCCTTTTGCAGCTGGGAGAAGGCAAAGATGGACCTCTTTGGCTAAACGCACCCCTGGCATGATGCCTGGAGCAAACGGAGTCATATTGGAGAGCAGGGACAGATTCCAAGTTATGAGGCACCTCGATACCTTTGTGGACTTAGGTCTTTGTCTTTAAACCTGGGGTCTCCCTGTGGCCACCCCCCTCCCCAAGTCTGAGCAACAACTTCAAAATTTCAACTAAGGCTCTGGAAGCCCAAACCTCAATGAACATGACCCTTTTACTAAGCCCTGAGCATGCAAGCCCAAGGCCCTGCAACAGGGCACCACTGGAGGTATTTCAGCCTAATTGTGATGGCCACAACCTGATTAACAGGCCCAGGAGCCATGGGGATCCTCCAGAAGGGCGCACACAGCTGATCTCCCACGCAGCACCAAGGGGGAAGTGTTCGTTTAGGATTGTGCAGGACATATCTGCTCATAAGCAGCCTCACGGGCTTGGCTGCTGGATGCCCACGTGCTGATGGGAAGCGTATGCCTACTGTTGCTCTAGGACTGTGATGACACAATCCAATCCCCTGCGAAACCCTCCTGCCCCAGAGATGTGCTCTGGAGCTGAGCTGCCTATTAGCACGGCAGTCAGACTCGCCCGTGTCGCCAGCCTACTACAGGGAAAGCGTGCATTGGAGCAGCGGGGCTGACATACTTGCCGCATTTCACACATTCCTCCACAAACATGTTCCCGTGCAGCTCGGACAGCTTGTCCCTGCGAAGGAGACACGACAGATTAACACGTGCCCGGGAGGCCGCGGCGCCCCTCGGTGACATGGCAGGCTCTTGCATGCAGTTGTCATGGACACGAGATGCCCAAGCAGCCTGTCGCTGAGGCTGGAATAGTTTCTAGCTGCCGTGACGGCTGCGGGGGACCGGACCGTGCTGGCAGGGGTGAGAGCATCTCGCGTGTGGCTCTTTGCAATGAGGCCACCCCACAGGTGAGCTGCTATATTTTCTTGTGTGGGGTTTGCTGCAACCCTTCCTGCCTCTGGGATCCCGCTGTGCTGGGCGCTGTAGAACCGGCCTCACCCCAGTCATTTTTCACATGAACAGTTTGCAACTCTGGGATAAGACACAAGGAGTTTCCCCTTCCAGGTGCTACTGGGATGCAAACAGGAGAGGGCCCAAAGCCACGGACCCCCTGTGCCCTACGTATGCACCCAGCAAGAGCTCTTACCACCTGAACAGACAAGACAGAGACTGAAAAGGGAGGCAGGGCAGGGAGAGGGGATGTGCCTTGCCCCAGGTAAGACTAGACCCAGATCACCCCCTGGCAGGCCAGTACCCTTCCCCTGGCATTAGTCTGGCTCTCAACACACTCTCAGTCTTTGGTACAGGCACTTGTGCACACAGAAGACAATTCTCAACTCGCTCACCTTGTCAGCGCCTTGCCCACCGCAACTCAGAAAGACAACGGATCAATACTGAGAGCACATCTTTATATAGAGGCAACTGCCAGAATTCAGCTGCCCTGTCAAGCACAGCTTTATCCCCATCCCTTTGAACAGTGGTTCTCAACCCTTGTACACTCAAAGCCCCGCTGGATAGATTTGAGGCCTCCCCCCCGGAATATAGTTTTCGCTTTGTGCCTACCGAAAAATAAGAGAGCAGTTTTTCTGTTGCAAAGAACTCAGAAAATCCACAATTATGGGTTTCTATTTGAAATCTCTTGGTTTATCACGTGAAACATGTTTGCAAACCTAACAGTGCTAATACTGCATAGCACTCCGTCGTACCGCTGAAAGGATCTCCAGGCACCCCAGGGTGCTGCAGCACCCCGATTGAGAATTGCTGACTTAGAGGCTAACCTGTGGCACAATAGTCCAGCCCAGAGAAGGGGGACACAACCGGCTCTCTGGTTGTACCTGTTAAAAGAACGGGAATTTCAAATTCCACTGCATTCTGCAATCGTTCTTCCCCACCCGTTCTGACCCCAAACTTTTGATTTTTATTTAGGGTCAGTAATGAAATCGGCCTATAGTATCTGCAGACATTTTTTGGATCCTGTCCTCCTGTGGTTCCAGCTCTTTGTTGTTAATTAAATCAAGACAGACCTTCACCAACAGCTGTAGCATCTATCTGATCTGTGAGCACCTCAGAAACCACCTTCCTTGCAGCTGTGAGATTGGCGGCGCCTCTCTGCAGAGCCCTTTGTTGTGGAAAGCGCAGGTGATTTGTTTAGATCAAAGCTTCCCGCGTACTCTGCACAAATTTCACCGTGCTTACGGTGGAACGAAGGGAATGTAAAGGCACGTTCTTCCTGTACGTGCCACCATCAATGACAAAGACATTCGCTGAACTTCTTCAAACCTGCCAGCAGAGTGATTGGGACTGCTGAAGAATAATTGAATTTCAACAACACGCACACTTCAAGGCCTTGGGTCAAAGCATGTCAGTGTGTGGTTAAGTCACATGGATCTCAGCTGGCCTTAAGTGTTGCCGAATGGGGTAGACCTTTGCAAGGTTCAGAGAACACCTTCCACAGCTGCATGCCAGGGTGACTATACCCAAGAGTGTTTGGCCTTTTTCCCTTTCATTTTCACCATCTGAACAAGTGGCACAGACCTCTGTTGCATTTTCTTCTGGATGTTAAAATGGCATCTACAGTGAGTTAGAAGCAATATTCTTCTAGTGATTGGGGTGCTTTGAAGACATAAGCTAGCAGGAACACCTGAATGCTGAGAGTGACCCTCAAGTCATTTCTAAAGCCACCTTGCGGTAATGATGTTCCTCCTTTTAGCTCTTCCTGCCATTTTTCTAGCGTCTTTGCTGACAGTTTGTAACAGCCAAGTCTGCTGCTTCTGCCTGCCTGACACAAAATTATCCTGGACAAATTGCTTCTTCAAACCACTTGGGTTTGGCAGTGTGGTGATACTGAAATGAAGGAAGGTTGTAGCTTTCTTGGCAAGAGCAACTATTGACTTGTCAAGTGTTTTCACGGCATCGGCACTGTTTGATCTTTGCCATTTTTGGGGGTGTTAGTGATGAACAGTGATTGCTCTTGAATGAAATGAACTTTGGGCTATTGGAAGCCGACCACTGGGATTTAAATCACTTCCTGGGCTAAGTGGTGATAATACCGAGGCCACACATTCACAGGGTTGTGCTCAACATCCTGCTTGGCTACTCCAACCTGCAAAATTTCACTCAATGACACTCGAGGAAAAAGAACCAGATTATCTGCACTCCAAATGGAGGGTAAATGTTTCTGCTTAACAACTCCGGAAAGCATAAATACAGCTTGTGAATAAAGTGAGGCTTTTTCCCAGCTCCGGTCTATTAACTCACTCATTATCTAAAGCATCCTTGAACTCCACATACTTTTGAGCTCCCCCTGATATTTGTTCTTTAACAAATATTAGTCACTCACTTGCAGTAGACATCAGGAGCTTTCACTTTGGCTGCAGTGAGAACGAGACGCCACCACTGATGGAGCTCATCACTACAGGCTGAGAAATAAGTCGTGCTGGCTGACCTCGTGTAGGAACACACCCTCCAAAGCCACGTCCAGATTCTGGATGCTAGCGAGCCAAGCCGACAGGGGCTCGCAAATCAGCACATTCCCTTTCCTGTCATCCAGGGAGAGTGAGCACCACATATCAGCTGCAGCCCTTCCTCTGATAACTAGCTCCTTTGGGAGCTTTGCTTAAATCAGTTCCAAAGCAAACCAAACTGAACTGCACACAGGCACTCAATGTGGATTTACAGTGTCTGCAGAGAGAGGTTGTTTAGGAGCATTTTCTTGGGTGGATAAGCTTTAAATACAGCATTTGGCTTCCCCATAAGGTTCCAGAAAGCCCAGACAACCTAGCAAGGCTGGCTGCTTGGACAACATCATGTCAGCCATTTCTATGGCCTTTCTTCAGCCCTTTCTCCCAGCTCCTTTCCTGTCATTCTCCTGCTTGGATCAAGCTGGCAGAGGAGAGCATAATTTATTCCAAACACGCAGGCTTGCAAAGCAAATAACCCCTCTGCCTTGAGGGCTGCAACCGTTCTGCTCTCGGGTATTTCTGTAATACAGTGATGCTTCCCTTGGAAAAAAAAAGCCGCTACTCCCAGGTGGAGCTAACGGAAAGGCTGGATCCTCTGGAGACGGTTTTAAATCTCTTGTCACACTATTAAACACATTTCAGACTCCACCTCCGCACGTGCGGGGACTCAACTCCTTCAGGGGGTAGCTACGGGCTGGGGGAGCAACTCCGTACCCTGTTCCCTTATTAGAACCAGGACACAGCGGAGAAGTAACTACATTGAATGATCCACAGTTCTGGTAAGTTAAACATGAACCTTAAACGCAGGGCGATCTTCGTCTCTTGCCCCTTCTAAGAGGGGTTTGCAGATGTACATAGAAGCAGGAGCTTAATTCAGAGCCAGTTTGGATGCCAGGCAAAGCTTTGTCACTGAACAGGCAGGGCTGGCACTGCATTTAGCTATTTTCCTTCAGGAAACCCAAGTTAACTAACCTCCCCTCTAGGGGGGTTGAATGAGCAGCTGTGCCTGAACAAGGTGAGGAAAGGGTAAGACTGGTGTCCCCAGCAGGCTACATGCAACATCTTTGCTGGCAGTCAGCAAAGACCATTATTCACACCCACATTGTATGGAAGGCTGGCCCTGGGACGCCAGCTGCTGTCTAAACAGCAACATATGCAGGCTGGAGAGGGTCTCCTTATCATTCTCTTCTCAAACAGCTGAGCAGGCCCTGGTGATGGCATAACCCCTTGTGTCACGCTCCACCTCAGGGCTGTGTGTGCCAGGACCTGGCCTCGTGCAGATGGGGTCTTGGTGCCAGGAGTGAGTGAGTGCATCTCGAGCATGTTAGTAAGGTGCAGCCTTCAGCTAGCAAATGTTCAGCCCCTCTGAGGCCACGTGTGCCCCCCCGCACTCTGCCCCGGGCAGTGCCACACACAGCACCCGAGCTGCCTAAGCTGAGAGATGCTTGAGACAAGGGAAACATACCCCCAATTTCACTCGGGGAGAGACCCAAGGGGCAGAACCAGCTGGCCAGGACCATCCTCCCCGCTGGCCTGCAGGAGGAGTGGAAAGACGAACGCAGCCTGCCCAGAGCCTCAACCTCCGAGACCCCGTAATGAATGAGGCTTCCAATAGCCATCGATACCAGATGCCCTACAGAACTTTGCGCTGCCCTTTACTCTGGTAGGGGTTCGATCAAATCCATGGGCACCCTATGCAGGTCACTGGCACTTTAAAAAAGGGCTTCATTGAAGAACAGCAGCGCTGGGAGAAGGCAGTCTCATCTGCCCCATGGAATTACCAAGACAGAGTGTTACACGGCCTGTGTTGTATCCTCCCACACAAGCTTTTCCCATCCCCTTCTCCACCTCTTTAAAGTCCATGCAGTTCACTTCTAGTCCCTGAAATGCATCCCAGTTGCATCCCCACCACATGTACCTCCTGCAGCAGAGGGACAGACAGGGGCTCAGCACAGACAGGGTCAGGCCCCGCTGCCCCTAACACTGCAGGGATTCATACCCCAGGCATTTGTTTGCCTCTCAAGGGGGCTGGGAAGCATTGATACCTGCTCTGTTAGGTTTGCACATGCACCTCCATGCACAGTCCCGCAGAGATGCACCAATATGAGGGGCCAACGGGCTTGTCACAGGCCCACGGTCCCTGCCAGGCATGGAGGGGGCGATGCTGTACCGTGGGAATCCAGAGCGGACGTGCAGCCCGTCCACGTTCTGGCTGACCAGGAACTTCAGGATGCCGACTCTCTGCAGCTCCAGCAGTGCCATGTGGGTCTTGGAGGGCCTGGCATTCTCAAAGGTGGTGTCGAACTTGGGGGACAACCCCTTTTCCTCCATGGTCCAGACGCCATTGGGCCCCCTGTGGAGGAGAAGAAGAAGGGAGAGAGGTCATGGAAACAGCAGGGGGTAGACAGCAGTCTGCGGATGCCAAGCCAGTCTGCGCTAAGGGGTAGTGCTGCTAAGTAACGGGACCTGCTGCCAGGGTTTGTCTAGTCTTGATGTATGGACGATAGAGGTAGGGCTTCAACAGCGATCTTGGCGCTTCTTTTAATGCAACTGCAGGCTACAATTTAATACTGAACAGGATGAGAAAGAGCAAGGACCTGAATCAAAGCCAGTGCTCAAGGCACCAGTAGGCAGGCAGCTTCCACCCGGTCCAGCTGGCCCCGAACTGCCAGTCAAGAGCTCTTGCAGGCCATGGGGCAGGGGGGTCATTAGGTTTAATGAGCAGGAGTGGGGCAAGAACACATCAGCAGCAAGAGCTGGGTGCTGCTAATGAGGCAGGAGGGGGGTCTATGGGCAGGGTAACCTGAGGCAGGGTCTGCACAGGGCTCACTTGGTCCCGTGAAAGCCTGTGTTCTTCCTGCCCGACTCTTCTGACCCGGTTCTGCCCTTGGCATGTAAGCGATGCTCCCACAGGTACCGCCAGGTAACATGCACTGCACCCAACCATCCTCAAGCCCAGACCACTGACCCCTGCAGACTGTCTGAGAAACCACAGGCAGGCTAATTAGCACCGTGGTGACTGTGCTGATTAGCTTGCCCCTGAGTTAATTAGCCCCCCACAGCACTGCAAAGCCATAGCTTGCGGTTTGGGAAACAGGCTGCCAGGAGCAGTGGAGCAAGCTAGAAGAAGCCACTGTAACGTTTACCTCCTAGGACCTGGCTTAAGCAATCTCTGGGTTCAGCCTGGACAGCAGCACAGGCCCCTGCCTAGGGAGCAGCGCACCACGTGGCAGCTTTGATGCGGGATAAGACTGGTGGGACCCAGCTGATCCCGCTGCAGGCTAGATAACATCACAAGGAAGTTTTTCCCATGCTTTGCAGGACACAGAAATGGTGCGTCCACTTCTTTCCCTGAGACGCCAGCCCATACACTGAGCCTCTGTGACCAAGACCTTCCCTATGTCCTGCCCACACTGTTTTTTCTTCATTTTCATCCCATTGCTTTTAATTACATCCCCTTAAAACATCCCCTCCCCTGCGTGCTTTCACACCAAGGGAACACCTGCTCTTGCCTGGGCTGTGATACACCCTTGGGCAACTTCAGTGTCCTTCATAGTTGAGCATGGATTATTGCTGTCAGAGCAGAGCCCTGCGGGCCAGGGGAACCACCGGGCAGGGAGGTTCTGGGTACTGCCGCATCACCAGGGAGCGGGTGTATCTAGAGGAAACTGCACGGCATCAGTTTATACACACAATCCCCTCTCTGGAGGGATGAGATGCATGGGTCTGGCTGTAGCCACAGCCCTCAGCAGCGAAGGGAACCAGCAGGGAGCAGCCACAATGGGAAACTCAACTATGGCAAAATACCAGGCTTAATCCCCCAAGAAATCGCCCCAGTGGGCACCACAGACCCAACCCCTGTTCACAAGCTTCCCAGGCCGGTCTCCAAAGGCATGGTGTCACCTGCTGTTTAAAAGAACAGACCAGCCCAGAGATACAGAAGCTGCTCAGTATTAGGAGACAGCCTCAAACGTAACTACCTAGCTTCACAGTCTCTCTGGGCTCCCCCGCTACCCAGCACACACCAAACAACTGTACTGAGTGGTGAACGCTGGGATACGGTTTTACTACTGCAGAACCGGCACCAGAGAAATGTCCCATGGACTTCAACGCACGATCACAGCCCATTTGGGCCATGAAGTAGCAAACCCGAGACCAAACTACAGCTAGGAGTTCATAGAAGGAAAGCAACCTTTTCACATCCCAACATCCCACAGCCACAGAGAAGCGTTTTGGAAAAAAAAAAAAAAAATCAGAAAAACAACAGCTATAATTAATGAGGAAACAGGACATCTTCCCTACAGCACTTAACCCACTGAGTCACTAAGCCAGGGCTGGCAATGCTGCCAGGATTAAATCACTTTTCATTAGCAAACACCATCAGTGTGATCACTCCAGGCACCTTCCATCACACCCCCACCTCCTCATAGCCCCCTTCCTCCGCAAATCTTAAGGCATTTTCTAAACTTTTGCAAAATACCTGTGCCTGCTTCTCTCCCAGAGACCTGAGCAACAATACTGCAACCCCAAAGCCTACGCCAACCACGCAGTTCCTCCAGTACAAGATATCACCCACATGAATTCTTGCCTGTGCACTACAGAGATTTTATAGATGGTGAAACCGAAGTACAGAAATATAAATCAATTTTTATAGCCGCATAGCAACCAGGAGAAAGCTAATGCTCAGCATGCCACGTTACCCATAATCCCACTCTGCTTCAACAACACAGGATCTTTCTTCCTTCACCTGAAGTCGGGGATCCCTACGGCTGTGCTGATCCCAGCCCCAGTGTGAAACACCACGTTGGAAGAACTCCTTATCAGGTCGGCCAGCTCATGCACTTTCCTCTCCAGCTCCTCCGGAGGATCAAAGATCTGATGGAAAGAAATGGAGACAGAAATAAGTTTCCCACATGGCCCCAAGCGCAGGAAGAGACGGAGAACAAGATTACATTGCTGCTGATAGCTAAAGTGCATCAGCACTTAACAGGGTAGAAAGAGCATTATCTTAGAGAGGACACTTCTCCCCGCTCAGGACATCCAGATCTTCCTTTCCAATCTGCTTCAGAGAGGCAAGGAGCTGCTCTGGATTTCAGCAAGTAATTAACTGGCTGAGAAATACTTTGCCCTCTCACTGCTGCTCTCTTCAAAGCAGGTAACAATAGATACCCTCCCTCCTTGCCTCCGTTTTACAGGTGGGAAAACTGAGACTTTACTAAGTGACATGACTTGGCCACAGCAGAACCCGAAAAAGATCTCGGGGCCCCTGAGGCCCAGCCCTGCCCCTCTCAGGCAGCTAATAAATGCCGCCGGCCTGCAGGAAGGATGGCGCGAGACACAGGCCAAGCCTCCAGACCAAAGCCCAATGCTCGCTGCCCGCGGGCGACGCTGCCGAGCAACACGTCCAAGGCAACGTTAGTCTCCATGGGGCTGGACGGACACCAGCCGTTCCCTGGGGTGACAGGCCCTGCTCCACCGAAGGGGACAGACGTCGCGGTGCAGACCCCCTGCCCGCCGGGCTGACAACCTGATGGCACGTGGCCGCTGGTCCCCAACCCACGCCTGCCATGTTGCGTGTGGGGGACACACACACCCCAGCTACAGGTGAGCGCCGGCCCCTGCCCAGGCAGGAAGCAGAGCCCAGGCCTCCCCAATTCCTGGGGCAAGGAGCGCTCTGCAGCGCCCGGGCCGGGGGCACCCCCGCGGCAGGCTGGGCTAGCGGGGCTTGCACCCTGGCACCCCACTGCCCCCCCGGCGCCTGCCAGAGTGGGGGCGCGGGGAGCACAGGTGCCTTGTCCCCTGGGCAGGGGATGGAGGGGGCCAAACCCCAGGAGGGGGTGATGGGGAGCGGGACTAGACCCAAGGGGGCGGGGCCAGAGCCCAGAAGGTGGGGTGGGGGCGGGGCCAGGCCCTAGGATGGGGGGGAAGGGCGGTGGGGGAGGGGAGGGGATGGGGCAGCAGCCCCCCCCAGGGGCTGAAGGTGGGGGAGGGGCGAGGGGTGCTGCACCGCCGGCCACTCACCTCGGGGAGGCCGCACTTGCCCTTGTCCGAGTAGGGGGACAGCCCGGCCGCGTAATTCACCGACATGGCCCCGCAGCCGCCGCCCGCCTCCGCGCCGCTGTCAATAAAGTTCTCATTGTTGTCAATTCCTGCCGGCCGGGCGGAAGCGCGCCGGGCGTCGCGAAGCCGCCGTGCCTCACTCCGCATGCGCACGAGCCCCGGGCGGTGGTGGCGGTGCCGCCATGTTGGTTCCTGGCAGAAAGGTCTCTGCCCGTCCTTGGCAGAGCTGGGGCAGGCGCCTGGACCTGGCAGGGGGAGAGATGTGCCTGGCTCTGGGGGAGGACAGCGGGTCCTCCTTGCAGCAGCACTGCAGGACCTGCTGCTCTGACAGGGGATCCCCCCCATCCCTGGACTCCAGGAGCTGGCGCTTAAAGAAATACCACGTATCCCACAGTTGTCAGGGAGCAGAGCCAGGCTGCCTAAGGGGCGCAGCAGGTGCCCTGTAGCTTCTCCAGGCCTGTTGATTGTGAAAGTTGGGAGCCCCGTTAGAAAGGGAGAGCGCAACAGCTGACCGCTTGGGACGACTGAAAAGAAAACAGGGAAGGGAGCGCGGTCACGGGTGCAAAACAAGGGATCCAAGGGGACACGGAGCAGAGCGCGCCCACTAGCGCCCGCTGCCCCCTGAATGAGTCGGGGGAGCCTGCGGGCACCCGCCAGTGACACTGCCTGGAGAAGTGAGAGGACAGCCCCACATCACCAGGCTCCCTGAGCCTGAGCCTCTGTCCTGGTCTGGCAGATGGCCAGCTTGGCCGGAGGCTGACTGGGAGGTCCTGGGACTTGGTGGGGCCACGGATGGGCTGCGGTGCCTGGTGCTTTCCTGCTTGGGGAACACCCTATGTGCAGCCTCACCTGTCCTAAAGTGGAAGCCCTGCGATGCCTAAGCAGGGGGCAAGGACAAAGCCGACCCAATGGTACCTTTCAGTACTGGATTTTGCAAGCCATTTCCAGCACTCCTCAGCAGGCCTCCTGCCACTGCGAAGTCTAGGCTTGTGCATTGTTCTTTCTCTCCCTTCATAGTCTTTGCAAGATATTTTACAGTCCACTGTTTGGCTGGGAGCATGTCTACTTGCTCAAATACTCTGTGCCCAGCCTGCTATAGATGCTAGAGAAAAAAAATCCATTAATTAGCAAGCACAGGTCCTGATCTGCTGAGCTCCGGGTGGGTTAAAGGTTCCAGTCATCTCGGCACAGAAAAGAGGATTGTGCGATCCCTGGACCTGGTGCTCAATGTGCCTGGTTTTCCCACCTCAGTTCCTGACCAACCAAGTGACCTTGAGGCAGTCGCTTCCCATGTCTGTGACTCTCTGTTCCTATCTGTAATGTGGAAAAAAACAATACCTACCTCCCAGGGATTGTGGGAGGGTCCCTCAGCTCTAGCAAAGCCTTAGAGAAAAGAAAAGGAATCACGGGGCAACATCTTGTCATGTTTGCACGCTGAAGATCAAGGGAAACCTTTAGCTCTACAAACCAAGTCCCCAGGCTGCTCCATGGGGGATGTCCCTGCGAGGTGTGGAGCCTGTTGCAGGATCAGGGCCTAGAGGCCATCCATGAACAGGACCCTCCATTCCCTTGCTTGTTGCTGCTGCTTTCCAGGTTCTTTAACGGTATGGTATGCATGGAGAATAATTACCCTGGCTTCCCAGAGCTAGTGGGGAGCCTGAGGGGTATGGAGGGCCTGATGATGAGAAGTGCTCTGCACCTGTGACATCTGGGCTACTCAGGACTATGGAGATGCTCAGAGATGGAGACACAGCTCCAGAGTAATGTAGTGCCCTGGACACCGTGCAGCGCTGAGCTGCAGCCCGCTGTAGCAAGGTAATCGTACCTGTAGCAGGTAAGTAACCCAATTCCCAGTGCAGCGATGTCCCTCCCCTGGTTTCTCCTCATTCGCAGTGACACAGCCTCACCCGGGCTGGGCCACCTCTGATACGGTGAGCTCCCATCAATCAAGACAGAAGTAAGGAGACTCTTCAGAGTTTGTTCTGCCCTTGGCACTGAACGTGTAACAGAGGAGTGAGAACCTGCCCGAGCTGCACCTGACGGTATCAACAAGGTAGGGATGGGGCTTGGAGGGAAGATGCGAGACTGGCCCAAAGTCCGGTAGCCCTGGAGCTGCAGGTTTCACACATCTGCGATCAGGACTGAGGGACTCTTGCTGCAGCTGAACAAGTCAGGGCTAATATATGAAGTCATTCATTGCTCTGTACAAGTGCAGGGACTCCCAGGGGCTCTGACATCCTGGGAGACTGCTCCAGAGCCAATGCAAACACCTAGATTGGCAAGGAGGCAGGTCCCTAGGCAAAAGTAATGGCCCTGACAGCTGACAGCAATGCCAACGGGCTGGGTTCCTGTCCGGTGCTAGCATGGTACAGCACGGCATAGAGGGCTGTGCAGCAGGGCAGGGCTGGGGGGGGGTTAGACGAGAGGATGGAGGATGAGCACTCCTGGTTTCTGTCTCTTTGCCATGGGGGACCCTTAATTTGCCTGTGCCTCAGGCCCTGGGGAGCCCACACTGAAGTCATGTGGAGGCATATGCCTCCTCGGGAGACCCAGCCCTCCGGCGTTCTCAAGCAGCGGGGCAGGAAGAGCCTGCGGGTGGAGAAGGGGTGCATGCATTTGAAATAAACAGCTGCCCAAAAGACTGGTACCTTTGGGGGGGCTGTCGAGCTACCTTGAGGCTGGAGGGTGGGGGCATGGAGGCCTGCTGGCAGCAAACACAAGGCTACAGGGCTAGACCGGGGGGGGGCCAATACTCCTCAAAGGGGTCCAGGGAGGAATTTTGCCCAGAGGCACGAGGTGACAAGGGAGCAGCCCCCCACACACCCATCCAGCCTCCGCCTCTTCCTCGGGGCGTTGTGGACACGAGGGTCAGGAATTCGTGGGCAGGGAGGTCTTGGGCGTTGGATGGGGTCTGCAGAGGTGGAGGCTGCAGAAGTAAGGCCAACCAGACTGCCAGCCTCTCCCCTTCCCACAGAGGCACAGGCAGGAAGCGCCCTGTCTCGGGACTCTGCGCTCTCTCCCGGGCACATGAGCACACCCAATAGCCAGGGCAAATGCCACAGACTCCACCTGGCCCCTCCATCTATATTCCAGTTGTGGCATCACCAGCCTCTAGCACCCCTGTTGTGGTGGGGGCTGTGTTAGCACAGGCACAGAGAGGAGGTCTCCTCCCTCCATGGCTGGGACACGCCTGGGCACCAAGGTGAGCTCCCAGGTGCTGAGGAGGTGCTGGTCAGAGACCGGCAGCTTGGAGGGACCTTTAACATGAGTTATCCTGCAGGGTCAGGGCCAAAATGAAGAGTCAGCCAAAATTTTTGCCTGGGGCTGAGTGTCCTGTCTGTACCTACAGAGCCTTGAGCCCCTACAGTGCCCATCGTCCATGCCCTGCAGCCGGCTGGTGGAGGGCCGTGGTCTGATGCCACATGTAATGCCATTCCAGTCCTCTCCCCTCTCGAACATGGTGAGCACCCCGAATCAGGACCCTCAGGGCAGGAGGCACAGGAAGATATTGAGACTGATTGTGAGACTGCCGATGAAGGGCCAGAGTTTTGCTAGGATCTTACAGCTGCTTTGTATCCCCCGTTTAGATCTACCCCCTGCAGCCCAGAGCACGGGGACAAAGCCACCATGAAGAGCCTGCGGGCCAGGTTTAAGAAGAGTGAAGTGAGTATCTGAGGGCGGTCGGTCGGGGGCACCATGATGAACCCATGAACCAGTGCTCGGCTGCTGGAGTGGGTGTTTTTTTCCACTGACAAGTGAGAGAGAGGTCCCGAGTGCTTGTGCTCATTTAAAATCCCATGGTGCCTGTTCCAAGTACGGGAACTGCTCCTCCAACACCCCCTCTCCTCCCCTCCCACAGGCAGATAATGCAATGGCTAGCCCCTAACACTTCCCCCTCCATCCCCTATGAGTCACTGGGAGATTCCTGCACGCCATCAGCTGGGAAGGGCTTGAAGGAGGAAACCCCCCCCGAAACGTTTCCAGGGTGGGGGAGTTGTAATGAAGTTTGACTACTCCAGGCATCGGCAGCTGGTTCGTCTTGCAGTCGCCAGGCTCCATAGCAGCCTCGGCAATCCCTTGTCTTCTGCCTTTAGGCCACTGCCCCTTCCTGTCACCTTGGGGTGCATGTACCTGTTACCGCTCTGGCTGCTCCAAGCATTCCTCCCTCAAGTTCCTCCCTCGCTTCTCTCTCCTGGAAGATCCTCTCCCATCTCCCTGCCTCTGTGAAGCAGCAGACCCTCCTGGCCCCTTCCCCAGCAGGCAGAGCAGGGCTTTCTGGGGAGAGGCTGCTGAGATGTCACGGCGCTCAACCCATCCAAGCCAGCAGGTCCTGCTTTGTCCCCACAGACATCAAGCACTGCAGTGTTAGCGCAATAGACTGTCCCCAGTCCTGGCACTGACCTGCTGAGTGATCTCAGGCCTGTCACCTCCTTGCTCTGTGCCTCAGTTTCCCTCTCTGTGGAACAGGGAAAGCCCCACTCATTCACCCTCTAGAGAGCTCAGGGCAGTTGGCCCTCCCTTCCAGGGGTGGAGGCAGCAGGGTTTGGCCCATTGTGGTTCAGGATGGGTCCTTTTGCTGCCTCTGGAGTGGAGCCCAACTTGTGTCTGGATGCCAGGGCCCAATAAACATCTCTGTGATTATGAAGGTCAGAAGCAGTGGCCTCTGTGCATGGATCAGATTCCCATTGGAAACAGGAGAGGGCACAGCCAGAGGAACCAGTGGAAAGGGGAGAATGAGAGGTAGAAGAAGACAAGGACAAAGTGGGATTGGGGGGCCTGGGATGGAGCATACATATGGCCACAATCCTGCCACTGACTCAGGGCACAAAGCCCCGCACCTGGGTGGTGCTCCTGGCAGGTTGGTGACTTGGGTGTCAGGAGCTGCATGAAATTGTTGCACGGTCAGAGATCCCGGATACCAGCGCAGTCACAGGCAGTCCTGTCTGCTCTCTGGAAATTATACGGTGTTTAGGTGGCATCAGTTCCCCAGCTCTTAGTGGGATCAGTCCTCCACTCCTGGTGGGATCAGTCCCTGGCTCAGGGTCGCCGGCTGTGCTGCAGCCCAGAGAGCTGCTCCTGTGAGCCCTCGCTCTCTCGGGTTTCCAGATCCCCAGAGCTGAAGGAGTCCGGTTTCCACCGATTGAATTAACCCGCCGAGGCAGGAAACCAATACACTCTTCCATTATTTAGCAGCATCCAGGAGGAACCCGGCCTGGCAGCTTTAGGCTTCTGCATGCTGTGTCCATCCGCTGGGCTTCCTCTCCTGCTTCAGGCTGCAGCTGGGCTGGTGGGAAGGCCTGGGGGAGCAGGTGTGTGGAGCCCAGGGAAATGGAGCGCAGGCAGAGCCAGAAGTTTCTCTAGCCTGGAGAGAGGGATGCCAGGCTGCAGGCTTCATTCCTAGCCCACCCAGAGGGCTCGCCTAAAGGGTGGCAGGACTCTGTGCTTGGTTGTGTGTCACCAGTTGCTGAATGGAAAACATCCAATGGCAAGTAGCATGTGCAGAGATGAGCCCACATCTCCCACATCATCTGAGCTCTGTTGTGGACTCCAGAAAAGTCACTTGCCTGCCCTGTGCCTCAGTTTCCCCATCTGTACAACAAGGATGGAAACACTTCTGTGGCCCGTAGACCTGCGTATCGTGGTAGGGTGAGGTATGTGGAAGCAGCCAGCCCATGAATGCACACACAGGGATGATTTGAAACACACACCCCCGCAACCCCCAAGCCCAGCTCCGGCTGGTGCAGTGATTCAGCAGGAATCATCATGATTTTTTCCTTCCCTTCTGTGCTGCTGGGTAGGAAGCACCACCTTCCCCATGGCCTGGCCCCTCCGAGAGGCTCATTCAAAGTCCTTCCCCTGGGCCTCTGCTCAAGATGAAGCCAAACTGGGTTTAACCTTTTGTGCCCCAGGCATCCTAGTGCACATCCCACTGTCTCACTGCTCCCTTAAGACCCCTTTTGTTTTCCATCTCCTGCCCTCATCTCACGCTTGCCCTGTAGGATCTCAGACAAGGGGCAGCCTTTTGCTCCATATTTGTACAGCACCTGGCACGGCAGGCTCTTGGTCGGGAACAGGCTGTCCTCAGTGCTCCAGGAATGCCAGGAAACTGTAGGAATAATAATGAATAGAGGAGCAAGCTTGGTGGGACAGCCAGCTGCACAGAGATCCCCCAGGAATCAAGGATCTATCGGGGGTCCATCTGGGGGTGGAAATCTTTGTACATTGTTGTGGCTAATTTGGGGCTGATGGTGCAGACAGGTGCCCCAACCCCTTGCTTCTCAGCCTCACTGGCCTCAAGGCCCCTCCATAAGTTTTGTGAATTGAGCAGCACCCAATTTCAGAGCAAATGCCTTGTTTGCAGCGCTTACTTCCTTGCAGAGGCTGGGTCGTGCGTGGGGAATCATCCAGGCAGGGGCAAGTCTGAACCTGCACTTGTCTGCTCGCTTTATCTGCGGCACCCTTCAAAGGATCTGGCAGCACCCCAGGGTGCCTTGGCACCCAGGCAGAGAACCGCCGCTCCCCCTCCCCGCCTGGGGTCCTGCCCCGGCTCTGGGCTGCTGAAGGGGGGGTCCCTGCTCCCTGGGTCGTGGTAGCCTGGTGGCAGGGGCTGTGCCCCCCCCAGCCTGGGTACTCTCCGCAGGGAGGGGGCAGGCGCTGCCCCAGCTCCCAGCTGGCAGGGCGAGGGAGGCGGATCCTCCGCCCTGACTGCAGCGAGCCCCAGGAGGTGGGGGGCGGCTGCACGGGGCTGCGGAGCCGGGCAGCAGCAGGGGAGGTCTGGAGCAGGTGGATGGATGGCCGCCCGGCAGCTCCTGGACACCATGAAGCAGATCTGCCTGTGCGCCGCAGCCTCCTTCGCGGTATGTCCCATCTGACCCCCCCCGCCTGATCCAGCTCTGTGCCCCCCACTTGGGCCCTGGCCACCGCCGAGACTGCCCCTTTCCCTGCACATCCCCCCTCCCACTGCCACGCCTGATCCAGGCGGGATGCCCTCTGCAAGGGCTTTGTCCTTCCCCACCCTGGGGGCAGGTGCAGGCTCCAGTCCACCCAGTAGCCCCAGCAGCATCCCATGGAGGCTGCTCCCCCCCTGCCCCACCTGCCATGAGCTGCCCAGGACGTGCTGGGTGGGTGCAGGGCGCTGGAGCGAAGGAGATCCCTAAGAACAAAGCAGCTGCTTGTGTATGGGGCGTGCTGGAGGCTGGCGGTTTCCCCTTGTCCCAGGGGGGCTGCAGTGCTCAGCCCCCTCCAGACTGGGGCTAGATGCTGACAGCTGGGGCCCAGCAGTCGGGAAGAGCAGATCTCCAGCTTGGGCACCAGGAAAAGGGCACTGCTGACACGAATGGCACCCGAAAGGTGACACCCGTGTCTGCCGCAGCAGAGTTGCCATCTATAAGCAGCTGCCCTCTTTACCAAGAAGCCGCTGCGCTTTTATTCCCATGGGATTAAATGAAGCCCCGCCCCCCCCTTGCCTCTCAGCACTGGGGGGATCCCCCCACTGACTCCCCCACCCAAGGTGCAGTGCTGATGCACAACGGCCCGTAAAGTGAAGCTCCCTCCTAAGTCAGGATCGGGGCCTCAGTGTCACCATGGGTGCCCGTCTGCTGCAGCAGGGCTGTGAAACGTGACCTGTGGGAGCTGTGTCCTAGGCTGGGGGGTGGCGGAGGGGGCATGAGTTGTTAGCTGCCATCCAGGGCAGAAAGGGGGTTCCAGCAAGATCGGTAGTGAGGGGCTGCGACCCCCAAGACCCCACTTCCCCGGGGGTTCAGGGGGACTGTGCGCAAGCTCAGTGAGAGGCTAAGGCCTGGAGTTTTCCTCAAATATTGGCTGCTTTCTAGAGGTGCTGGCATGTGTCAGTGGGAGCTGGGGGCTTAGCACATCTGGTAGGTGCCAGCAGCTGGGCTCTGGGTGCTCCAGGCAGAAGCGAAGGGAGGATGGCCAAGCTGGGCAGGAGGCGCCATGGAACGGGAGGGACTGGGAGGACTGGGGGAACGTTACTGATAGGAGAGAAGCTGGCTCTGAGTGGGGAGCAGGCTCTATGGGACCTGGAGGGACCTTGGGGACATGGATTTGTTGGTTGGTTGGTTGGTTGGGAAGTACCTATGTTGAGACCCCCGTATTCCCAGTCAGCGGATGCAGGCTCACGCGCTGCGGCACTGGGTGCAGTCTGTCCGACCTAGACATTCCCAGGCAGGTTTATGCAGGGTACTGTAGCTCCTCAGCAAAGGGCCTGCATTATGTCCCTGGTGCTCATGGAGCTCCCAGTCCTGGATGCACCTTCGCAACCCCACTGTGCTAGGGCAGGGCTGGCATCCCCAGGAGGCGGGAGTCACTGCTTCGACCCCCATTTGCCTTTCAGAGCCAGGACTGGAGCAAGAATGACGAGAAGCTCCTGCAGGCCGTGGACTATAATGATGCCGAGCGCGTCACCACCCTGCTCGTGCGGAAGGGCCTCATCCCCACCAAGCTGGACTCGGAGGGCAAATCTGCGTGAGTGGTGCCTGGGTCAGGAGTGATGGTCTGGTCCCGCGCTCTGGCAGCAGGGCAGAAGGTGCGGAGGAGGCTCACCAGCCCTCTGGGTTCGCTGTGTCCCGAGCCAGGGCGTTGTGCAGGCTGGGCTTGGGTGTGTGCTAGAGCAGCCCCGAGGTTGCTCTAACGTACGCTCTGCCCTGCTGGCCCTACATGAGGTGGTCGGTAGGTGTTTCTAACTCCGGGACAGCTAACAACTCATCACAGACTCTTTCAGGCCCCTCCCTTGGGCACGATATAATAATGCAATCAGAAATCCCAACATAATAATGCAATTCTGATATACTAATGTAATCGTGATATAATTATACAATCAGAAACCGGGGAGCACAAACTAGAGCTCATCCCCTGCCCAGCACAGACATCTGGCCTTTTATGCCTGCCCCAAAGGCAGTCTCTGCTGTCATTCCCAGCTCTCAGCCTTCAAAGGAAGCCCAGTCCCTGCACCCTCCACAGCTGGGCCTGGCTCCCTCTGCAAAGGACAGGCCAACCTGCTTGTAAGGATGTTACCACCTCTATTTGCAAGGGGCCTTGTGGAAATAAGGCCTGCGTGATCAGAAGTTTTTAAGTAACCCTACAAAAACAAGTCAGGGCATTTGTCAGGGGAATGGGTTTTGTTTCCAAGTGCAGGGGCTTCCTAAGGGTTTGGGGCAACCTGGAGACTCCTTGGATCTGGCTCCCGGGGGATGAGGGGGTGTTTCTGGAAGGTGACGGTGTCTCCCTGGCTTTGGCACAGGTTCCACCTGGCCGCCACGAGAGGGAACGTGGATTGCCTGGAGGTGATGCTGGCTCATGGGGTGGATGCCATGACCAAAGACAGCTCCGGTAAGGCACACTCCCTCTCCTGCAGGGCAGGCTTGCATACGGCTGCTCGGGGCTGGCTGAGGCCGTGCAGAAGGGACCCAGGCCAGCTGCATGAGGGCAGTGGGACCTTTGCACTTCTGCTGCTTGCATTTACCCCATGGAGGATCCAGCCCTTTGCTGGGGGGCTGCCAAAGCTCCTTGCACTTCAAGCTTCCCTGCTGCTGCCCCTCCGCTCCTCTCCCCCTGACATAGATCTCTCTGCACCCCTGTGATCTCAGCCCAGAGCCTGGGGACCACTCAGATCTCAGTGAGGGGCTGGGGAGCAGAAGAAAACTCACATCAGGGCAATGTGCGCCGATAGGCACAGCCCGAGTCATTGCAGCGACAGTGTCCCAGGACAAGGAACCGCCATGTGCCTGCTAAGGACATGGCCTGGTTCGGGCCAGGACATGGCCTAGAGCACCTTTAATGCACTGACTGCGCCCAGTACTCTTGCATCCCTTTGTACCCATGGCCGAAGACCTCCTGATTCCTGTGGGCAGTACAGTGGCTGTCTCTTTAGACTCAGCCTGAACATGGAGCCTGTCTTTTGTCCTGCAGAAACTTTCCCTGTCCTTCACACTGAGAGTTACTTCCTAAGTAGGGTCTGGGCAGTTGGCTGTGAGGATGGGAGACCTCCAAGGGCCTTCAGGGGTGCTGGGAGGGATTGAGTAGCTTTCCTGCCCACTGATGATGATAAAAGATCTGATTCCCCTCAGACGAGGAGCATGAACCCAGGTGTCCTGGTGACAGCTCAGTTTGGCCGACCGCACTCTGTCCCGCACGTCAGATCCAGGGCCCTGCATTTCCAGGGCTGGGAGGCTGAGCTGTGTAGTGCTGACTCTGTGCGTTGAGCACACCGGGTGTCAGGATTTTCTATGGGTCGCTGACCTGCCCGCCCGTCTCTTTCCAGGGTACAATGCGCTGCATTTGTCAGCCAAGCACGGCCACCCACAGTGTGTGAGCAAGCTGCTGCAGGTGAGGGTGCCAGGCAGGAGGCTGGGGAAATGCTGAAGACTGGAGAAGGCAGGCGGGAGCACAGAGGGCAGCTGTGGGGAACCTTGACCCATGCAGCCCCTGTGGGACTCCCTCTGGGCAGGCAGGGAAGCGGGCCAGGCAGGGCTGGAACTTGCTGCCCATGGGGCAGCTACAGTGGGGCAGGCTGGGTCGACCAAGGGAAAGGTCTTGTGAAGAAGGACCTGGGAGCTGCTGCCTTCTGCTGTGGACGTGCCACTGCGGGGCCCCTGGGACTGGCGTGCAGCTGCCGGGCTCTTCCCGCTCGCTCGGCTGCATTCCCAGCCCCCGTCATGCACCGCAGCCAGAAATGCTGGGGTGGGGGAGGAATGCAGCTGCACTGCTGAGGTTACAGTCCTCAACTGAAATGTTAAAGGATTAAAAAAAATCTGCTCTTTCCCCTGGGGAAACCTGCCTTCCTTGAGCCCGTCTGTCAGGAACTCTCTGAGCATTTGGCTTCACATAGTCAACAACACCCCCGCCCCCAGCCTTTCTCCCTGTGGGACCCCAACTCCAGGGTATCCCCAGGCTGGGAGGGGTTGCTGTCACTCCCCCCCACCACTGGCAGGAAGACAGCACCACTCCAGCCATTGCTAATTGCCATCATCTCTCCCTCAGGCGTCCTGCCCGGTGGACGTGACCGACAGCTGCGGGCGGACGGCGCTCCATCATGCAGGTCAGCATGGAGGGAGCCTGGACCTGCTGCCTTGTGGCATCTCCTCCCACCCCCTCATGTCCCATTTTAAAAGCTGGTGTTGCCTAAGGCTGGAAAGCTGCCTGCTGTTCACCAGAGAGGAAGGCAGGAGCTGGGCAGAGGGTGCTGGGGGCCAGGAAGGGTCCTGGGTGCTGTGGGAACTGGGCTGGGTATGCAGGTCTTGGCTGAAGGACACGTCCTCCCCAGTGAGATGCCCGGAGCCTCGCCATCCAGGCCCTGGCACAGGCCATGGGTAGGCTTATGCATTGGTGCATAGCCAGCAGACCTCTTAGGCTCCTTCTTATCCTCTCTAGCTGTCAGTGGCTGCATCTCCTGCTCTGAGATCCTCTGCGATTTCAAGGCCTCTTTGAACATCAGGGACAAGGTGAGGCAGCTCTTCCCAGAGCAGTACATGGTGTGTTAGCCTTGCTCCCAGGGCTGGATTGCTGCATAGAGCTGGCTTTAGTTTTACCTAAGCCCATTTGAATCTCACGGGTGAAACACACCGGGGGTGGCAGAGAATCAGGCTCGCATCACCTGCCATCAAAATGCAGCTGCTTCTGGGGTGGAACACGGCAGCTAATAACAGCAGCAGGTACCTTGGTTATATCCTCCTAGTCTCTGAGGTGGACTGGCCCATGCCCAGTGATACAGGAAATGAAGTGAAGTGAAGAGGGCTCCTGGGCCTGAGTGGATCAGATTGGGCAAGGCAGCTGGCCTAGCAGCTGTCATCAGCAGTTGGGGTGCTTGATGAACATGAGTCACTTGGGATTCACATCACACATTCTTTGGCTTGTTTTTTGGCACGTGGCATTGGCCTTGCAAATACCTGTGCCGCCTAGACCTAGCGGGAGGCCTGGGCCATGCTGGGAGGCAGGTAGCACACAGCCCATTCAGACTGGAGTCCAGCTGAGTCCTGCTGAGGACATACCTCCCTCTCCCTGCTCTAGGATGGCTCGACCCCCCTGCTCCTTGCAGCCAAGATGAGCCACTCAGAGCTGTGCCGCTACCTGCTGCACCGCGGAGCCTCGGTGAACAGCAGAGACCAGCAGGGCAGGTGAGAGCCATCCCATGGAAGGACACTGGGAGGGCCAGATGGGAAAGGATTAAATCTTAGGGGATGGGATGAGGATGCTTTCAGCAAGAGAGAGATGACTCCTGGACACTGACTGAGCAGTGGGACAGTGGGGAGTGGATCCAGCTGTGAGCATCTGGGTTGGGGGCTGGAAATCTGGGTTGTGCATGAAGCAGAGGGAAGCATCTTAAGGCCGTGTCCCTTTGCTGTGCAAAGTGCTGCCTGAGAGGGGGAATGATGTGGGGTGGCCTGTGCATGCCTCTGGGGGGGCAGTGATTGTGCTTGCAGACTCCCTGTGTCAGCTCACTGGAGACTGTGGGACACTTGCTCTGGGCCATGCTTGAGAATGGAGCTGCCTTGGAGCTGCTTCCAAAGCAGGGCAGTCGTGTCCCCAGGGCAGGGGGGTTGGAGCAGGAGATGGGGCAGGGGGGGTCTCTGCAGCAGAGACAGGGCTCAGAGCAGGGCTGCCACAACAAAGAGCAGATGGCTGGAGCATGATCGGGCTCGTCGCTCACCCAGGACTGCGCTGATGCTGGCCTGTGAGCATGGCAGCGTGGAGACGGTGGAGGTGCTCATCCATGCTGGGGCGCGGGTCACCACGGTGGACGCCATGGGCCACGACGCAATTCACTACAGCACAGCCACAGGCAATGCTCTGATCCAGCACTACCTACAGGACGCCGCTCAGTGCCGGTCCTGGGCCAGTGGTAAGGTGCTTGCTGGGCAGTGGCCTCGGTCTTCCCATGCCACTGGGTCCCCTGCCCCCACCTGGTGGCCCCCTTCATTAGGGTAATGGTGGACGAGAGGTAGGGTAGGGGCTCCCCGGTGTCATCACTGTCCCACTGGGTTAAGCCATGTGGGTGGGGGCCTGGAGATTTCTCTAGGGGGTCTTTGTCTCACTACTCTCCCTGCTCCCCTGGAGTGGGGTGGTGACCCCTTCCCAGTGCTGGCACCTGCCCCCCCCACAGCTACAGGCAGGAGCTTGGTTCTGGCTTGCATCTGCCATGTGGCTGCTGTGTGCATGGGTGTGCATGCGTGTGTGCAAGCATCCCTTGTGGGCCTGGTCCAGTGGCTCCTCTAAGGCCTGATGGTCTCTTTCCTCCCCCACTGCCTCCCACAGAAGAGTCTTCGATGGATCAGGTCTCCCAGGTAAAGGGCCTGGCCCTGTTCTGCAGGGAGCTCTGTGGGTCTTGAGACTAGAACTGATGCAGCCCGGTAGCTCCAGGGCTGAAGCACACCAGGCAGCCCTGCCACCACCCCGCCCCAGGGCAGAGGGTGTGGGGGCTTCCCTGGGCTGCAGCTGTCCTGGGGCAGGACTGAGACTCCTCTGCCACCCTAGATGGGAGAAGGGGTGTTACAGAGGGGCTGGGGCTGCTCACCTGAGAGCCTGCTCCAGCCCCTGCCCCTGGGCAGAGCCATGCCGCACTGGGACCCCGCCATGGCCCTCTCCCCTTCATGTCTTGGCAGACGTCTTCGACCAGCCAGCCTCTGTCCAAAGACAAGAACAGCACCCCGCGGAAGAGGAAGGCCCCCCCACCTCCCCAGTCTGCCCTCAACCAGGTGAGGCTGCCAGGCTCTGCCCGCTCCGAGCTCACCTGGCACCCCCTGGGGAATGGGCCTGATACCCAAGAGCATGATGCCACCTGGGCAAGGACCTCTTGCCCACATGCGGGGTGTGTGGGTCTGATTCTCTGGCTCTGACTGAGGTTCCAGTTGCAACCTGGATGTCAGCTGGGCATGGGGCCAGTCACAGCTAATTGCTCTGTTAAGCCTGGGGAGGGCTAGGTACCCCCTGTGCCGCCCTCACAGCCCTGCTTCTGGCCCCCCCAGGAGGACAGGGACGCCTACGAGGAGATTGTGCGGCTGCGGCAGGAGCGGGCCCAGTTCCTGCAGAAGATCCGGAGCCTGGAGCAGCAGCAGGAGAAGCAGAAGCAGAAGTGGGAGGTACCAGTGCAGTGCTGGTCCTGGTGCCCACAGCTGGGATGAGGCTGGTGGGGAGGGAGCTTCCCCTGGCATTGAGCTGTGGCAGGAGGGGCAGGAGCTGGCTGGGGGATGGGCACAGGAAGGGGCATCACTATGCTGGGAATATCACTGCCCAGCTCGCAGGCTGATGTGGCGCTACCCCACGTGAGCAGCTAGTGAGGTGCGGTGACTGTCTCACCCCTCTCTGTGTCCCCCCAGAGGCAGGAAATGGAGGATGGCTCCCTGCGCTCCATGGAGAAACAGGTAAGTGCCACCACAGAGCCAGGTACCTTATCCCCATCGCTGGGACACAGCGAGCTCAAGGGTGAGGACAGAAGGCAAGGGCTGGGAAGGGGAACCCACATGCCTCAGGCATGGCCACGGCCCGGAGGAATAGCCCAGTCCAGGGTACAGGGGGTTCACCCATTTCTCCAGCACGATTTGCCTCCATAGGTAGGACTAGGGGGGCCACAGGTCTGCTCTGGTTGGGCCCTGGGGTCTGATCTGTCTCCCCTATCCCAGTTCAGATGGGCTAGAGAAGGGGCAGCCCAACCTGAAGATGCATCCCCTCATTTGACCCAGGTAAAGGACCTGCAGAAGCAGCTGGCCGAGCGCGAGGGTGAGAAGACACATCTGGGGAAGGAGGTGGAGGCACTGCGGAGCCGCCTGTCATCGCTGGAGGTACGAGACGGCCCACGGAGCCGCACAGGGAGCTGGCGACGCAGGAGGGCTGGGACATGTCAGTTTGTCGCCGTCCGCCTGCCAGTGCCAGCCCCATGCAGGGAGCCATGGCCCCCGGGACCCTGACTTCCTGCCTGTGTCTGCCCCAGAATGAAAAGGAGAACACGAGTTACGACATCGACACACTGCAGGACGAGGAGGGCGACCTGCTGGAGTTCCCAGGTAGGGCTGGGCACCTGGTGTGTGCTGCAGGCTGGGGCCGAGCTGCTGAAGGGACACAGGGAGGCTGAGGGCCCGGGCATCGGGGTGGACACAGCCCTACACCTGGGTCGTGTGATGACACCCAGTAGTGAAGGGTCATAGGAAAAATCAAGGTAAAGCTACCTGGCGTGAGTTATGCTGGTTCATGAGTCTGTTTAACCCACAGTAGCTGTTTGTCCTGGGGTAAACCCCCTCCTGCCGTCTCCTGGTGAGGGGCTGCAGCAACCTGCTGCATGCAGCTCCCCCAGGGTAGCTCCTGGTCTGTCTGCCCTGGACCCCAGGACCATTTGCATTGGTGCACCCGTGACCTAGTCCCAGGAGTGGATGGGGCAGGGGAATGTCATCTCCAGCCGGATTTCTGTGGTTGTCTCAGGGGCAGAGGTGCTGCTGTCCAAGAAGACGATGAGCCTGTCCACGGAGGAGCTGCTGGCCACACTGCAGGGCCAGGTGCAAACCCTCACACTGCAGAACAAGGAGCTGCAGGAGAAAATCCAGGTAACACGGCATTTCCCCACCTCTGCAGGGGTCTCCCTGAGGCCCTCCCTGCTCCATCACAGCCAGCAGCAGCTCAGGGTGAATCCAGGTGGGGACCTGGGACCATGGGGCTGCTCCAGGCTGGAGGCTTACACCTGCTTCCCTTCTCCAGTGAGGAACAAGGCCATGTGTGTTTGGATCCTGGCTTCCTCCCTCCTGGCTCTGGCTGGCACCTCAGCCTCAGCCTCCACACCAAGTCCTCCCCCTCCATCTCTGTGGTCTGCACACGATCCAGTTGCCACCACAGCCCCACATGCCATGGCCCCTGCAGCCCTGCCTTTCCCCATGCCAGTGCCCACATGCCTTGTGAGCCTCTGCTGCATCTCTGCTAACACCCCATCCAACTCCCGTTCCTGCATCTCCCGGGGTTCCCAGACATAGCTCAGAAATGCTTCCTCTGGGCATTTCTGCCTAGTGTAGAGCGGGTGCAAGGGGTGACTTGGGGGCACCTAGGGCAGATGTAGGGGGCAATGGGGAGGTCTCTAGCAGTGTTGAGCCCCACTGTTGGGGGGCTGAGGGACAGGTGGGGCCCAGACCCCGCAGCCAGCAGTCAGAGCCCAGGGAAGGCATCTCATGATCTCCCCCTCTCCCCTGGGCAGATCCTGGAGAACTACGAGAGGGACGAGAGTGACCTGGACCCCTCGGGGGACTTCATCCCCGTCCTGTTGTATGACTCGCTGCAGGCTGAGTTTGAGCGCCTGAAGGGGCAGCACGCTGATGCACAGGCTATGCTGCAGACGCTGGAAGGTGGCAAGACCTCCGGGGCTGCTGGCCAGCCTGACACTGGGGCCACCCTGGAGCAGCTGAAGGCCAAGTATGAGGCGAAGATCCGAACCCTGGAGGAGGCACTGAGGAAGGCAGGGAAGGGCCAGGCTGGGGCTGAGGAGGAAGGGGGGACTGGCAGGGAGCGAGGCGATGGTGACGAGGGCCTAAGGGCGGCAGCTGGGTCAGCGCTGGCCAAAGAGCTGGCCCAGACCCAGGAGAAATACGAGGCAGCCTTGGCCGAGGTGCAGCGCCTGCGGGAGCAGATCCAGCTGGGCATCTTGTCAGTGGAGGACCAGGAGGGCGCTGAAGCCGCAGACAGCTCCCGCAGCGAGCTGGAGACTGTGCGGGTGGCACTGCACAAAGCCCAAGAGGACCTGAGGGCCAAGGAGCGACGGGTCAAGGACCTGGAGGAGCATCTGGAGAGCCGGGCAGGAGCTGCCAGCCCGACCCGCTCCATGGGGGAGACCGAGGCCAACCTCAGCCAGTCACTGGAGGAGGCAGCCAAGGAGAAAGCAGCGCTGCTGGAGCGGTGCCGGCGGGCCGAGGCGGCCGTGGAGGAGCTGAGGAGGAACGTGGAGGAGAAGAGCCGCGACTTCCAGCGGGCAGTGGGCCCGGCAGATGGGCGACGGCTGGAGGAGGAAAACCAGGAGCTGCAGCAGCAGCTGGGCGAGCTGATGCGGCAGCATGGCGAGGTGAAGGCCCAGCTGGGGCAGCTGCGTGAGGCTCTGGCCCGCAAGGACCAGGAGCTCGGGGCTCTCAAGGAGCAGCTGGCCGCCAAGCCCATATCACTCCAGGAGCACGAGGACGTAGTGGACCGGCTGAGCACTTCACTGGCCCATGCCAACCATCAGCTGCAGGAGCTGCGAGTGGAGCACAGCACCAGTCAGCGCGCCCTGGTCCAGCTGCAGAGGGACGCAGACGGTGCCCGTCGGGACTCAGTGCCCCGGGGCGAGCACATCCGCACCACGGCCGCACTGGAGGGCAGCTTGCAGGAGATCATGGGCAGGGCCCAGCAGCTGGAGCGGGAGCTGGCGGCCAAGGGCAAAGAGACGGCACAGCTGCGGGGGGAGCTGGCCAGCGCACGGGAGGGCACAGTGACACGGGCAGAGCACGAGCGGGTGCGCAGTGGCCTGCAAGCCGAGGTGACCGCTCTGAGCCAGAAGCTGAGCGAGCTGGGCCGCAAGCACGAGAAGACATGCGCCGAGGTCTTCCAGGTGCAGCGCGAGGCCCTGTTCATGAAGAGTGAGAAGCACGCGGCCGAGGCCCAGCTGGCCGCCGTGGAGAAGCAGCTGCAGAGCCTGCGGGCCGAGTCGCAGCGCGTCCAGGAGCTGCACCGCCACATCGAGGACTCAGCCCGCCTCGTCAAGGACAAGGACAGGAAGGTGGGGACAGGGTAGGGGGAGAGACGGGGGTCTGGGCTACATTGTGAAGGGTTGCGGGGCAGCCAGGTGTCTGGGGATCTGACCAGAGTGATGAAGGATTGAAGGGGAGATGGGGGTCGGAAATCGAGCCAGAGCCACAAAGGGTAGGAGGTGATGGTGGTCTAGGCCAGATCCATGAAGGATGGGGGGTGGAGATGGGGTCTGGGGATCCAGCAAAAGCCAGGCAGGGCTTAGACATGTCCGAAGTCTCCACCTGCTTGGCAGGAGAGATCTGTGTCTGGCTGGTGACCAGCTTTGGGCCCTGGAGGCCAGCAGAAGGGTGAGCTCTGGACCCAGATGTCCCAGTTACTGCCAGGAGTGGCAGCAATGGAAGCATTGGCTCCAGCATCCCATGGGCAGCAGGACAGGGATGGGGATGGGGACACTGGCATGCCTGTGCCTGGGGGGTCGTAGCGGTCCGAGGCAGGGCACTGCTGTCCTGCACAGGCCAGACTTTGTGGCCCTGGGGCAGGCTGTGATGGCTGCATGGTGCTGCCAGCAGATCACGGAGCTGTCGAAGGAAGTCTTCAAGCTGAAGGAGGCGCTGAACGGGCTGTCAGAGCTGCCCACCAAAGCAGGAGCCCTGCCAAAGGCACAGCAGGGCCAGCTGGAGGCAGGGGTGCTGCAGGGCAGGATCAAGGCCCTGGAGGAGCAGCTGACGGTGAGTACCCAGGGGCACCTGGAGCCCAGGGGGTGGGGAGGGATGGAGGGAGGGAGACCTCCATCCCACAGCTGTCACCTGTGGGCCCCAGGTGCCTGGCAGAGCCATGTGGGCTGCAGGCTGGACTCCTGGTTGAAACCCGCGTGCTGAGCTTAGGGCATTGGGATCCGCAGACAGTGCGGAGCGGACATGCTGCAACCCCTGCCAGCCTCAGCATCCCGGCAGGGGTAGCCCCCTGTGGACAGCGCTGTGCCCGGCACAGGGGGAACCAGGCCCCAGAGCACGGGCTGGTCCAGCCGGCCCCGCAGTGCGACCCTGGGCTTCCTCTGCCTTGCAGGACATGGAGAGGCACCACAGCAAAGTGGTCTCACTGTATCGGGGGCACCTGCTCTACGCCGTTCAGGTCAGTGTGGGGGTGAGGGGGCTGAGGCAGCGGGCACAGGGGATACGTGCATGATGGGGTACAGGTGCAGGTGGATGGGCGGGCAGAGATCTGGCTGCGTGTTGGGCTGGTGACGAGGCCGGTTGGCACCTGTGGGAATTACATCTCTTGCCCTCTCCTTGCCCCTCTCCCCTGAGCTCCCTGGCGCCGAAGGATGGGACCTTGGACACGCCATCCTCACGGGGGAGGGGGCCGGGCCCTTGTTCCCAGGAGCTGGCACCGCAGGCCGGAGGACCGGCAGAAGGCCCCCCTGCGGGGTGGATGGGCACCGGCATGGCCCCGCTGGGCAGAAGGTCACTCACGTGGAACGCCGGAGCTCCCGAGTCATGTGTGTGCGTGTGCGTGTGTGCACGCGTGCCCGCCAGCTTAGGCATGTGCAACGCCTGCCTCCTTTGTGTCTGTGGTCTGCCGCATGGCGAAGGGCAGGCCTGTCTGGGGCCGTGGCTGTGTGTGCTTCTGCAGGGAGACCTCCATCTGAGCCCTCCCACTCCCCAGGCCAGATCCAGGACCCCAGCCCTGACCCCCCCCCAACCCCAAATGCCAGGGCAGAAGCCAGATTTGCCTCCCCGAGCCTGTGATAGCAGGTGTAGGGGCTGCCTGGGCTGGGGGCCGGAGCAATTCCCACTCCAGGGCAGGGGGCCGGGCTCTGGCCAGCTCAGTGAGCACCTCTTCCTTCTGGGAAATGGCCATGTCTGGTGCCTGCCGCGATGGCTGCCTCTGAGACCAGCGATGTCCAGCCCTGACTCAGCTCCTGGGGCTGGCAGTGGGGCTGAGCCAAGACGGACATCTCCTGTGGCCCCCGGCTTGGGGGAGGCTGGTGTGACCCCCATCTCCTTACAGGGCCACATGGACGAAGATGTGCAGAGGCTCCTGGGCCAGATCCTGAAGATGCAGCGACTTCAGGAGCAGGGCAGATGAGCACCGTGGGGTCAGCGATCCCAGCCCGGCTCTTGGACCCTGGGCAGGGACACCCCAAGCCAGACAATGGTGGATTCACACATGGGACTAGCCGGACGCTGGCGTAGGCCAGCCTGGTGCATGGCTGGGCCCCGTGGCGAGTCGGCCCTTAGTGCACGCCCCGTCACCAAGCCCCAGGCACATGTGGCACCTCTACTTGCCCGTCCCTGGGCCTGTGCCGGCAGGAGCCCAGGCAGGGGTGGGTTAAGCTTTGCACCTCATAGCAGGGCCATGTCCAGCTCTCACCGCCTTCTCCATCCATGCTCTTACCCCAAGGCCTCTAGAAAGGGCTGGGGGGCTGCTGGCTCCCAGCCAAGCTAAGACTCAGAGCCCCCCATGAGGGAAGGGGCCGTGTTTCTGGGGGCACGAGTGAGAGGCCACCCTCACGTCCCACACGCTCCCTGCCATGGCCACAGCAATAAATTATTTATATACCCTTGGCTGAGACTCACTTGCTGGCTGCTGCGGGTGTGTGGGGGTGGCACGGCCAGGAGGATAGGCTGAATTACCTGCTCCCACCCCCCTGACCTTCCCCCACCCAGCTCTACCAGTCTGGAGCCCCTCTTGCTGGAGACTCGGGTCAGGGCATGCTGTGGGGAGTGGGGTGGGTCATCAGAAGGGGCTGGGTGGGCTGGGCGGGGGCTGCTGAGGCATCAGCAGAGCTGGGGGGAGCCCAGACCCAGGAGGGGGAGGGATGGGGGCAGCACAGAGGGGCTCTGCAGATCCTGGGTGCCAGGGTCCTAGGTATAGTGCAGTGGGGAGGCGCAGGAGGGACAAGCTGGGGGCTTCTCCACACAGCCCAGCCTGCACACCTCTGGCCTGCATGGCAGCTCGGCCTGCCCAGCTGTGCCAGCTCTGCTTCTTGCTGCACCCCCTCACCCTACCTTGCACCCCCAAGCCCACCGCTGTGCACCCCAGCTCTGCAGGGGTCTCCGCCCTGGGCTCCAGCCACGTCCCCACTGCTGCTTCCCAGCCCCAGCTGCATCGACGCTGCAGCAGTCCTGGCTGATGGGGGGCCATGGAGACCTCTGTCGCCAGCTCCCCTTGTGCTCACTGCCCCGTGCCCAGAGGTGAATGTCCTTTCCCCTTAGCCAGCTGCTGGGGAAGGGCTGGGGCTGCAAGTAGCCAGGGGAAGCCGGTGAGTCTCTGGCCTGCTGCGACATGGTCTCCTGGGAGAGATTCACAGGGCAGGAGGGGGGTGCTGGTGCTCCTGGGTTCTCCCAGTGCTGGGGGGTCACATGGGAAGGAGTTTCTCTCTGAGGCCCAGGCAGGAGGTTTCTGAAGCTGTGAGTAATGGGGAAGGCTAGAAAAGCCCCCGTTGGCTGCAGGCTCCCACAATGACCCCAGCCGCTGTGCAGGATCAGGGCCAGCCCCCATCTGTTCAACCACGGCTCCAGCCTGCTTCAGCCCCAAGGGATGCCCCGCTTCCCCAGCCCGGGGGAGCCTCAGACTCACTGAGCCCACCTAACCGGCCTGCTGGGCTCCGCAGTCCCTCCCTGCACCATCCCAGCCCCCCGCGCCCACAGGCTGAGGTGCTGGAGCCATCCCCCAACACGGGAACCTCCCAGCGGGTGAATTTCCTGCGCTGGCGTGCGAGGAAGTGCGCGGCAGCAGCCCCAAGGTCAGCAGGATTGTGCTTCCCAAGCAGAGACACTGGCAGCTCCTCTGTCTGGACACCCAGCTCCATGAGCCCGGTAAGTCCTCCCTTCTACCTTCCTACGACTTCCAGGGCAGCAGCTGGGTTTGGGGGGCCTGCTTGTGGGGAGCATGGCATCGCCTGCAGGTGCTCCCTTTCACACCTACCGCTTGGGGACCCTGGTGCCAGGCTGGGGGGAGCCATTGTGTCGAGCAGGGACAGCAGGGGAGGCCTGTCTACACTAGGGCTTAGGGCTGGGGTGGGACTGTGAGGAGGCTGCTGTGTCAGAGACCTGGATTCAAGTCCCAGACTCCCTCGGGTGGGTCTCCTCAGGGGCCCCTGGGTTTCAGCCTGCTACCTGTATGAGGATGATGATCCCCTCCTGTGCCATGGATGGAGCCCAGGTAAGTGTGAGCAGCTCACAGGGCTGGGGACTGGCCACAGACCCATAGCCCTGCTGCCCTGGTGCTGCCCTCGCCCCATTCATCCATGCCCAGCCCCAGTTCTTCTGAAGCACAGACCACAAAGCCCTTGAAGGAGGTTCCCCATTACCCTGATGGGAAATCTGAGGCATGGGGATGGGGGTCTTGCCCAGGGCCACCCAGCAGAGCGGTGGCAGAGGAAGAACCCCAAACCTGGCCGGTCTGTGCCTGTTCTTTCCATTGCACCACACTCCCCCTGCACCCCTCCAGGCCTGGTTTCTCCCTGCCCCACTGAACTCCCGGGCAGACAGCGCCACCCGCCCCATCCCTTGAGCTGGCACCTGCCCCATGGGTGATGATCCTGGCACTTTGGGGAAAGCCCCAGGCCTGGGCTGCAGCTGCCAGGCAGGGCAGTGTCCCCTCCAAACGCCCCCCCGCCCCACTCCCCTTCCCTCCCCCAGCCTGGGAAACTCCCCTGAACTCATGACACTGCTGTTTCCCTATTCCCAGCATCACCCTGTTAACCCCTCAGGGGATGCCCCAGCTGAATGCTAGTGCAGACAGAGCGCTGGGGCCTCAGCCAGGGATGGGGTTAAATCCCCCTCTGGCCCATGCCAGGTGGGGCTGGGGCAGGTAGTGCCCTTGGAAGCCCCTGGGGTGGCACTGGATGTCACTGCCCATGTCGGCCTGGCCCAGCTCTATGTCTCCTCCGCTGGGAGTCACTGCGGACCCTTGGGGGACACTAACCCCAGCCAGCCCCAACCTCCCCAGCCAGCTCTGCATGGCTCATGGAGGCAACTTGGGGCTGGCACTGCCCTAGCAGCTTCCTCTGGGCACCTAGCGCATGCCAGGGCAGCTGTGCTGGGACCGTGGCCCGTCGTCCCCTGGGAAGGACCCTTCTCCCAAGAGCTGGCTTTTCCCAACCCCTCTGACATCGCTGGGGCCAAGCCGCTGCCCCTGGCTGCTCTTTCTTCAGGCTCCATTTGGGACATCAAGGATGAGGTGGACGGTGCAGGTCGTCCTGGTCCTGCTGACCTGTCCGGTCTTCTGCATTGCTGATAGCGCCACGGAGGAAGGTAGGAGAGGCAGCACGGACACACGTCCCCAGGACCTTCCTGGCAGAAGGGCCCAGCACACAAGTGCCCCATTGAGCCCTGGGGCCTGTCTCCACCAGGGTCTGGGTGCAGGGGATGGGGGCTCCTGTAGGCTGGAAGCCTTTATGGCTTGGTCCTAGCCAGCAGATAGCAGCTTGTGACATGAGGGCTGGGGCAGCAGCAGGAGAAGGCTGAGAGCAGAGCTGTGTTGTCAGAAGCGTAGCCAGCTCTTGGTTAGGAGGGCCAAGGAACCCAGGAGTCCTGAGTGCTGCACTGCTGTGCCCTGCTGCCTCTGGGGGCAAGGCACTAGGGCGAGGTGCGCAAAGCCTCCAAGGCCTTTGACCCGGTGGAGAAAGGCAGAGGCAGCAGTGCCAGCCGGGACCTAGCGGGCATGGCGTAGTTAAGGAGGGTTGACCGCTGCACTGGGGCAAAAGGCAGAGCAGGTTTGCACCTTTCTAGACTGGTTGCATCAGAGCTGGGCAGCATGAGCTTCCTTGAGCAGGGGGCCAGACCTGCAAAGGGGCTGCAGGGAGCAGAGCTGCCCAAGGGAAAGCTGTGACCAGAATCCAAAGGGTGGGGAAACGGGGAAAAAAGAGGGGCGCTGCCAGGAGATGCCAGGGGGTAGAGAGGGAAACACACAGCCATTAACCCCTCCAGGGACCCAGGGCTTATGGAAGCTAATCCAGGTAATGGGATAAGAACCAGTAGTTTCGGATTAGACCACCTGATCCGGTCCGGGGGCATCTTCTTGTTCCACAATTTCCCGTTCCAGTTCACATTTCAAGCGTCGTGGTCCAAGAAGAGCGATTAGCCAGTGAGGGTGGGTGGGGAGCCACAATCCAGTTCAGTTGGCAGTGACAGCCCCGTCTCTGCCCCAGACCCCTGGCCCCTGCAGCACAGCGCACTGGGCTCCGACGTGCTGCTGCGCTGTGCGGTGCCCGCTGGGGCCGCGGGCGTGGAGTGGCGAGTGAACGGCACAAGCGTGGCCACAGCCCTAGATGTGCTTGTGGCCACCGAGGATGGGCTGGTGCTGCCCAATGCCAGCCTGGCGCAGGAGGGCGACTACAGCTGCCACCACCCTGCCAGCGGTGAGGCCCTGCGGAGGATCCGGCTGCGCCTGGGCTGTGAGTGAGACCTGGGGTTCCCTCCCATTTGGGGGGAGGGGGGGTCTACCCCTTCCCCTGCCCTCACTGTGCAGGACCCCTGGGTTTGCTTTTGGCATTGGGGATTGAACCCAGGCCCTCTCTGAGCTAAGAGACCGCTCAGGGGCTGGACAGGCTCATCCACCTGGTGCAGTCCAGCCAGAGCCAGGTTGCTGCCTGCAGGGGTGGGGGTGATGGGCTGCAGCAGGGCTTAGCTCCCTGGGGGCACGTCGAGCTCCTCTGCCAGCTGGGGTGATGCCCAGGTCTTACCCCCCTGCAGTGCCCCCTGGGAAGCCTGCCATTGAGTGCTGGGCCATCAGCTATCCCCAGACAGTCAACTGCACCTGGAGCCTGCCAGCTGATGTGCACCTGGACACAGAGTTCATTGCCATGTACAGGTGAGAGGTCTCTCACTCCCAGGGCTGGGACTCTGCTGGAGACAGTGGGGGACACCCTGAAATCAGCCCCCAGGGGCATTCAGGACCCCCGCACCCCAGGCTTAGACTAGGAGGATGTCCCCCATCTCCAAGTCCAGACCCCAGGCTCATCCCAAAGAGCCATGTTGGCAAAGCCCAAGGAGAGCATTGGCGCACTGAGATCTGTGAATTCATGACACTTGTGGCAGTGCCCACCCCCCAGCCAGCCACTGCCAAGCAGTGACCTACACCCCTCCCACCCCCCAGGCATGGCGTGTGGGCCAAGGGGGGAGAGACTGAGTGTGTCCAGCCTGCAGCCGGGGCCAGCAGCTGCTCTATCAACGATGTCCAGCTCTTCTCCATCACCCCCTACGTGTTGAACATCACGGCTGTGAATCCCCTGGGCACTGCCACCAGCCTCTTCCCCTTCATCGTGGAGCATATCAGTAAGAGTGCTTGAGGCATACTACTGCAGGCAGGGTGGGAAGATGGTGGGGAGGTACTTCTTAGAACAGGGTGGGTAGGCTAGTGGTTAGAGCAGGGGCGGGGGGTGAGGAATCAGGGCACCTGGGTCTATTCCCACTGCCGCCATCGATTGGCTGTGTGACCCTCACCAAGAGATGGGGGAGCAGAGCAGAGCAGTCCAGTGGGGACGGGGGCCAGGACCCCTAGTCCTAGTCCCAGAGCTCCTGGTGAAACGTGGCACAGCCAGGACTCCTGGGTTCAGTTTCCACTACCTACCAGCAGCGCCCCTGAGCTTGGTGGCCCTGGGGAAGGGGATGGGGGTGGGGAGGCAGGTACAACAGCCAAGCACGGGGCACCAGAGCAGGGCAAGAGAATCCAGCAGCTGGGGGGCGCTGGGAGTCTGTGGGCGGCGGGCCCAGGACATGAGCCCCACAGAGCACTAGTTGCTCAGCTGGCACTGCCGGCAGGGGTGCTGAAAAGCTGGCGCTGCCCACCTGGCCCTTGCTGTGGGTATCAGGGTCTCTGTGTGCTGTGATAGTTCGGCCGGACCCCCCTGAGGATCTGCAAGTCTCTGCCATCCCCAGTGAGAGCAAGAAGCTGCTGCTGGAGTGGAAGCCACCTGGGTCATGGCCGCTCCCCGAATACTTCCCCCTCAAGTACCTGATCCGCTATACCAGGCAGGGGACTGGCAGCCCCCGCACGGTGAGTGCCAGCCATGCCCTGGCTGCGGTGGAGGGTCTTAGGGGTGGGATCGTGGATGGTATGTGGCTTCACTGCCCAGTGCTGGACTCCTTATGGTAGCAGGTGACCCCGATCTCCCTATGGGGGTTCCTACAAGAGCACCTGGAAGACAGGATCCATGCCCTGCATCCTATAGCTCTCATGGGGACCCCTCTCCCTCCTCCCATCACGTGCATTGGTCCCTAACCCACTACAGGGCCCCAGCCCTCCTCCAGGCCAGCAAGCTGGAGGCTAGGGGTGGTGTCCCTCCAGAGCAGCTCCCCACTAAGACTGGCTCTTGGGGAAGTGATTTGCCCTGGATCACAAGGTGAGGCTCTGTCAGAGCGAGCTCCAACTCCTGACTCCCAGCCCTGCCTGTCCCCACCAACCCGCCCCTGCCCTGTGGCCTGGCAGGATCTGTGGGGCAGCTGATTGAAGCCTAAACCCTTCCCTCCCCTCAGATCGGGCCGTATGAGCAGACATCCTTCATCCTGACCGGCCTGCGCCCGGGGGCAATCTACCACGTGCAAGTGGCAGCCAAGGACCTCACAGACTACGGGGAGTACAGTGCCTGGAGCCCACAAGCCTCGGGGACCCCCTGGAAACGGCGCTGAGGAGGGGGCAGTGCTGGGGCCACCGGGAAGCCTCTGGGGTTCAGACAACTTGCTTTTGCCTTTGCATTCAGGCCCCTGGGTTCAGCCACTCACCCAAGAGCCAGTCCAGGTGCAAGGACAGGCTGGGACGAGGTTTCTGGTGCTGTAAAACTCCCCTCTTCTGTTCCCATCACTCTTTCTCCACCCCAAACCTAGGGCCCAGCTGACTCACATGCCTCATTCTTGGCCCCCGCAGTGGCCAAAAGACTTTTGCCCACACTGTCTGGTTCAGTGGAAGGTTCCTGCTATTTGGGCAGGTGCCATGCACAGCCTCCTCCAGACTGGGCTGAAATGCAGTCACGTTGGCTGTGGGAGACACCACTCCCTCCCTGCCATAGCACACAGCCCTTCACTGATGCTGCATCTCCTTTGGAGCTTAGGTCCCCCTGACCCTCTTCCCAGCCCCTGTGCCTGCTCCTCTTCTGTCCAGGTCTCTCCCTGCCCTAGAACAGATGCCCTGTCCCTGCCCTCAGTGCCAGCCCCACCACCCCACCCCGATTCAGACCCTACCAAGACAATACCCAAACAGGGCACTGAGCTCCTGCCTCTGATAGCCCATGGACTAGTGCCTGTGACCCATGCAAGTATTATCTGTGTTCGCACTGGATTAATGATGACCATCAGCTGATCTGGGTGACCTATTTACATGCTGCTCACTGCCTTACCAGGACAGCAATATAAGAGCTAGCTCGCAACCTGATTTCCTATAGGTAAAGCATTTTGTAATCAAGACACAATATGATTAGAATAACTGTAATATTCAAATAATCCTGCTCTGAAACACGCACTTTTTAGCCAGGAAAACTACAAAGCACCAGGTCTAGAATTATTCCAATATTCTAGCTCTTTAATACAAAGTATGTACTGCAGAGAAACAAATAAGGCAAATTATCTGAGAAATATATTGCATTTATATGGCACTGTGGTTGGTCTTCTGTTTCTTTCAGTATTTGGGATATAGTGTCAATTTGCTAGCTACTGCCTTTCATTTGTCATCGGCTTTCCCAAGAAATGGATAACATTCAAGAGAGAAAAAGTATCCTGTTTTAAAATAGCTCCTTTTATTGCAACGTAGAATGGGGCTTGGGCTGCGTTGGTAGGAGCGTTGCCAGAAGATTGAGGGCAGTGATTCTTCCCCTCTGTTCTGCATGGGCCAGGCTGTGTTGCTTGGGATGTTTGGCCCTAGAAGTGCTGGACCAGGTTGCGAGCAGGCAGAGTATCAGTGGGGCCCAGGAGCCTGGCAGCCCAGCCCAGCCCGGGGGAACCAAGCGCAGCCGGAACCTCCTCCCCGCGCTGCGGCGTGCGGGCGGACCGCTTGGCTTGCAGCACGCGGGAAGCCGGGGTGGTGGTGATGGGCAGCGGCGCGAACCAATAGGAAACCAGAATTCCAGGCCTCGCCCTTTCCCAAGCCAATGCGGTGGGGGGGAGGGGCGGGAGCGGGATCCCGGAAGTGCTGCAGGGCCGGCCAGGGAGCGGAGCGGCGGCAAGATGTCGGAGCGGAAGGTTTTGAACGTGAGTCCGGGGCCTGGAGCAGGATCGGGGCCGGTAGTGGGGCGAGGGCTTTTGACCTCCGCGGGGGGTGGTTCAGCCCCGTCCCACGGGCGCGGACCCTGCTGAGGCCTCCCCTCGCCCCCGCAGAAATACTACCCGCCGGACTTCGACCCGTCGAAGATCCCCAAGCTCAAGCTCCCGAAGGACCGGCAGTATGTGGTGCGGCTCATGGCGCCCTTCAACATGCGGTAAGAGCGGGGCCGGGCGAGCCCGTCCCTCTCGCCTCGCCTCGCCTCGGTGTCTGGAAGGAGACGCCACCGGGGCCTCCTTAGCGAGGGAGGTGTGCGCGGGTTCCCCTCGGCCCCGAGGTGAGTGCGGGTGCTGTTCCACCGGAGCGGCGCTGATCAAAACCAAACGGGAAAGGACATCTCTGCTGCTTTTCTGCCGTGTGCGTTCGGGGTTCCCCGAACCGCCCTTGGGAAGCAGATTGCCGGGTGGGCGGCGGGTTCAGGCTGCCTGTGCATTAGTGAGGCTCTTCCCTCGCTCCTGTTCTTTTATTCGTGAAGCCTTGCGAGCTCTCTCCCTCTCCAGGTGCAAGACGTGCGGGGAGTACATCTACAAGGGCAAAAAGTTTAACGCCCGCAAGGAGACGGTGCAGAACGAGATGTACTTGGGGCTCCCCATCTTCCGCTTCTACATCAAGTGCACCCGGTGCCTGGCGGAGATCACGTTCAAGGTAAGGCCTCTTGGCCGTTGTGTCTCGTCTGGACTTGTTGCCGGGTACACTGGTGAGATCGGGGGTGTTGGGAGGTATCCGTTCTAGCCCCTGAAGGGGGGGCGTTTCCCCACCAGTTGCTGTTATAACATCAGATTTGGGGGTTACGCTGATTGAAGCATGTTCCCTTTCTAACAGTCCGATTTTTATAAGATCAGAGCAGGGCACTAAGGCAGCCCAGCTGTGTTAGGCGGATGGTGAGCATTTCTAAGCTGTCAGTGATCTTTCCTTTTGGCAAGAGGAGCTGCTGGAGCAGCGGTGTAAATAAAGCAACACCAAAGGGATTGCGTCACTTTGAAATGCAGATGAGCTGTTTGTAGTCAGCCCTGAATGGTGTTGGCTGTGACTGGCACAGAATATGCCCAGAGCACATGGTACATGTCCAGCTGTTGCCTTATCTTGCCCTCCGCCTTGCTTTCCTCAGACAGATCCTGAGAACACGGACTACACCATGGAGCACGGAGCCACACGCAACTTCCAAGCGGAGAAACTTCTGGAGGAGGAAGAGAAGCGAATGCAGAAGGAGCGGGAGGAAGAAGAGCTGAACAATCCCATGAAGGTATCAAACGCACCCCCCTCCAGCAGCCAGGTGGCCCCTAGCTCCTGCCAGCATGTTATACGAGGGAAGGCAGCTAATACCAGACCTGGTACAGATACTCATCTGTAGGAGGTGCCGTCTGAGTTCTGCAGCCCTATGGAGCTGACACAGATGGACAGTAACTACGGTCTCTGCTGCGAGCAGGTTCTGTCCTGCCCTAGAATGAATGACAGGCACTTAAGTCCTGCAAACTAAGCTCTTCATAGTCTTACTAGCATGTGCCCACTGCTCCTTCCAAGGGCTGTGCTGAACCTTGGTGGGGGCGGTCAGCATTGCTTGTAAATTAGGAAGTCTCAAACCTGTCCAGCTCCCTGGGCAGGATCTGGACCACCAGGAGCCTCCCAGGTTGAATCTGGGCTCAGTGCGGTGAGCAGCAACAGGGCAAGCAGCAGCACAGCTCACTCAGTGCTTGAAAGGCCTTCCTGCTTTCCTCGCCAGGTCTTGGAGAACCGCACCAAGGACTCCAAGCTGGAGATGGAGGTTCTGGAGAACCTGCAGGAGCTGAAGGAGCTCAACCAGCGGCAGGCGAATGTGGACTTTGAGTCTATGTTGAAGCAGTACAAGGAGTATGAGGAGGAGCAGAAACGCCAGGAGAAGGAGGAAGACGAGCAAGAGCTGAAGTGAGTAGTGGGAGTCTGCACTCTGGAGCCTGCCCTATTGCCACTGCTGGGGTTGGCCATCGTCTCATCCTTTGCAGCCAGAAGTGTGAAGGGGCAGCACTGCAGAGATCTGAAGCAGTGGGGCTCATACTGGGGGATGCTGCCACCTTGAGTGAGCAGTGAGGAGAACCAGCGTGGCTGGTACCTGAGCTGTCCAGAAGTGAGTGCTGCAGTCCAGACCTGGGAGGCTGAATTTGTCTTGGAGGTGGCAGCTCTGGAGTTGAACGATATGCGGTTGAATCGGGCTGTGGGAACAGCCCCTGAGGCTGTGTCTCTGATGGAACTAGATGGAAGGAGGTCTCTGTGCTGTCAGTCTCATGCATTGCTACAGCATTGAGCTTCACTTTAAAAAAGGGGATGGGGATGAAGTGTGGGTCAGATTGCAGGATTGTGGCAGTGGGGGAGGGACTGTGCCCATCAGCTCTGTGGCAACTGCTGTCCCAGCTCTGTTGCCCCCGAGCAGTGTGTAGGTGCTTCTCATGGGGCAGCTCCTGCCACCTCCCTGGCTGACCCCCTCCCTTTGCAGAGCGATGTTGGAGGAGGCGGAGAACCGGCGGTTGTTGCAAGATTCCGACTCGGACGAGGAACCTGCCCGAGTGTCCCCGCACCCAGCAGCAAAACTGAAAGCCACAGACTTCCTCCAGGAGGTAAGTGAGCCCAGGGCTGGGCCTTCCCTTGCGGCTGGCTTGCAGGGGCTGATTCTGGGAGTCCACAGTGCTGAGCCCCTGGGCAGGTAGGCACTCACCGTGTGTTTCAGTCCTCAGCTCAGGCAGCAAGTTGTCCCAGCTGGATGTGAGCTGCAGCTGCAGATCCACCCTGCTGGCTTTGCCCTGTTCTCTTGACTTGCTCAGGGGGATGTAACAGCAGGACAGTTGTCCCTTCTCCTGTCCTGCCTGTTAAAACCTGACCTAGCGACCTGCTTCCCTGGCACAGATATATGACATAGGCCAGCAAACACTGCCTGAGCCTGTTCTCCCTTCTCCATCGGCAAACAGAGCCAATCTGAGCTTTCAAGGTTGCCCAGGCCAGGCTGGAGTTTCATAGATATTAGGGTCAGAAGGGACGTATTAGATCATTGAGTTTGACCCTCTGCCCTGGGCAGGAATGAGTGCTGGGGTCAGATGACCCCAGCCAGGTGTCTGTCCAATCTCCTTTTTAACACCTCCAAGGAAGAAGACAGCACCACCTCCCTTGGAAGCTTATTCCACGTTTTGGCAACCCTCACTAAAGAATTTTTTCTTGTTGAGCTGGGAAATATTCTTTATCCCAACATTGATCTTTGGAGCCCTCCAGTTCCTGGTGAGTTGTATCCACCACCCCATCCACCAGCAAATGGGAGATCATAAAAGCCTTACTGCTTGCAGCTCATCCTGCTACCACCAGCTTGTGCCTTTTGACTAGCGTCTCTTCCGTGCTTCTTTTAAATGCTCCAAGCTGTAGGGATGCAGCCCTTGGGAGAAGGGAGGGAGGCAGTTGTATGGATGGAAAGAAAAGGTCCCCCAAATGCTGCCTCTAGGCAGCCAGCTTGGAACAGCCTTTGCTCTCTGGTGCTGTCTTGCAAAGCCCTTCTTTACCCCCAACCCTGCTGCAGCTGCTTGGGGGACAAAGAGCATGAATCTGTTCTGTCTTCTGCAGGACACTGAGCCCCAGAGCAAGAAGCTGAGGGCAGAGAACTGGGAGAAGAGTGTGGGCAAGCTCAACAGCAAGCCCCAGCTGGCTGGGCTGGTCACGGTGAAGAAGCAGAACCCAGGCTCAACTGTTGCGAATGGGAGGGGGAAGCTGCCAGCACTGCCAAGCACAGGTAATGGCAGGCAGCACTCTGGAGGGCCAGTGGCCAGGGTCTCAGTGGGCTGGTGTCTCCCCTCCCTGCCACTCAGCCATCACAGATGCCTGATGAGTCCCCACAGCAGGTGGGATGGCTGATTCCTTCCTGAGCTGGCTGGTTGGGGCTATAGACACTAGCAGGTTAGCTGTGGGTCCGTGTGCTTGCGTACAAGCCCTGCCGTGACATCTGAATTCCCTGTGCCATTCTGAACCACAGTTCCTTTGGTCTTGGGGTGGTGAGCCCAGGTGTCTGCCAGTCCCATGGGTAGGAGGGCACCCCAGATCTAGAGCTAAGCTCCCAAGAGCCATTCTTGGCCTGAGTCCTTTAGTGGAGGTGGCACCGTACGTCGAAGGACCCGGTTAGCGCTGTCTTGTCATTCCCACCTGGCCCCATAGTTCCCTGGAGTGTTTAATCTCTGTCCCGAGCTGCCATGTGATGTTTGGCTGTGTTCCATGTCTGAGGGGGCTGCATTCTAATAGGGTTGACAACGCTGGCCCCATTCCTCATTTGTGAATGCTGGGAGGGGCCACGTGAGACCAAGGATCACTGCTGATCCAAGCACTGAGCTTCACGTATGGCCGAGAAGCAGGAGTTTCTCCTGCCTTGCACCCTCATCAGCCCCTTTCTCCTGAGCACATGTGCAGAAGAGACCCCTACCTACTGGAGGTCCCTGTGCCTGACTGCCCCCTCCCTCCCTTCTGCCATTCACTGACTCCTTTGAGCCTAAGAGGAGACGGGGCACCCCAGACATCTTGCTGTTCTCTCCTGTCACTGCCAGGGGGCAGCAGGAGAACCTTGGAGATCACCCAAGGCTTCCCTGGGAGGTTAGCTTCAGACTGGGTGGGAAGAATCTTTCTTGTAGCCGGCCCCTGCTAGCAGGTGCTGGGCATGGGCTGGGCCTCGGGGACAGCTGCTAGCCCAGGCTGCAGCAGGGAAGCCCTTGGGGAGGTCCAGCAGTGGGGATAGGCAACTGACCAAATCTACTGTTTGGCTCCTAGGTGCTGGGAGTTGGAGTGTTCCCTTGCCTGCGGGGACCCAGCCCGCACCAGCAGCCCAGGGCTCTTCCCTCAGCTTGCTGGGGGCTTACTCGGATAGCGAAGACAGCCCCAGCGACTGACCCAGAGTGGCTCTGCTAAGATCCTGCCCGCTCTCCTTTTGCTCCCCTCCCCCAGCCAATGAGAGGGGCACAGTTGGAAAGTGCAGGAGGACTGGGATTACCTTCCCTCACCCAGCCCGCACTCAGCTGCCCTCTGCATAACAAAGCTGACCATAGAGTTGGCTTCCTGTAGCAGAGAGCGGCCCAGGCCATCTGCACATGCCGCTGACCATCTGTAATCAGAGCGGCTCTCCCTGCCTGGGAAGAGCCTTGCTAATATGCTGTCATGTTGCAGCATGCCTTCAAAGTGGGCCCTAGAGCACGATCGCCGCCAGGCATCTCTGTATTGTCATCCACCTACCCCGGCTCCTGTCAGCCCGGTGTGAGTGATGGCGACACCAGCAAACCAGCCCCCTGGGGACGCAACTCTATTAGAGGAGACAACTGCTGCTTGTCAGCGTCTCCACAGTGAGCTTCCTGCTGTGGGTTTTGGGGCAGGGGGGATGGGAGGGAGATGCACAAACCAGAGCAGTCCAGCAGGGCTGAGCCCTAGATGCCACCAGCTGAAGCTGGGATCTGTCACCTGTGCTTTGGCAGCTAAACTGGGTGGTAATGGTAACAGCCATGGAGTTCCCAGAGAGCTTAGCCTGCCTCTGCCCGTCACTGACTGCCCTTCCCCATGCTCTTCTTTTGACCACCAGGCAGCGTGAATGCCTCACTGTCCACATGGGCCACCTGAGTCCTAACCCAGTTCACTCTCAGTGCAATAAAGGGCCCTGGAAGAGGTTTCTTTCCCTGCCCCCATCCTTCTCTGTCTCAGTGCAAATCTCATTGCTAGCTGGAGCAGGGAAGCCTGAATTCTCTGGCCAGGTTGGAATGTGACCGTCTTGCTTGGAGAGGCAGCAAGTTACTAAATCACCTGGCTGGGAAGCCTCTACGTCCCTCCCTCAGCGCCAGTGATTAATAGCGTCCTCCATGTCTGCGCTGGTACTAGTCTAGCTGGTGCTGGGGGAGTATGGGGTGCGCTGTGCTGACTGAGTGTCCTCAGCAGAAGTGGCTTCTGCTTCCCCACCCACCCTGCTGCAGCATAAGGCAAACCAAGCTTAGAGCCCTCTCTTCCTCCCCACTTAAGCCCCATGTCCTCTACCAGCAGCTCCACAGCAGCACAGCGCAACACAGACCCACCTTCTCCCCCATCAGCCCTTGTGCCCCCTGGCCCTCTGCAGTCATGGCCATGCCCATGTTTCCTCAGGTTGCCCGGCAGCGGATGCTCTCCAGCATCTCCTCACTGTGCCTGCATCCAAGTCCCTCTCCCCTATCCAGAAGTCCCCTTAGGGGCTTGTGGCTAAGGTGTCTAGAGATGAGACGTGCTGCTCAGGAATGCTGCTAACCTTGGCTGTGCTGCCTTGTTGCTCTGTGCCTCCATTTCTCCATCTGGGAAAGGGGCCATCCTGGCTCTGACCCCCAGGAAGCTCAGGGCTACAAGGAGTTGGAGAAATTGGAGTAGGATTAATAGGCATTTAGGACCTGGCTCTGCTGCCCAGGGACTGTGGTGCCTGATGGCCACAGGGTGCATTAGCACAAGGTAGAATAGCAAGCAGGGGCAAAGGAGCAGGATCATGCCCTTGGCTGGGTCAAGCCCTTGGCAACTCTCACACCCGTGGCTGGGTCAAGCCCATGTGCTGGGCAGGGCTGAGGCCTGGTATGTTGTCTCTTTCCCACCCAGTTGCAGAGCACAGCTCCTCTTCCCTAGCTGCTGCCAAGGTGATGCGCTCCCAGTGCCACCAGTGATGAGCTCTGGCTCACAGCCCACAGCAGCCCCACTACCCACAGAGCCCTGGATCCAGGGACAAGAACCCAGTGTCCCGGTGACATTCCCCATCTCTGGGAGCCTGGGGATAAGATCACCCCCTCCTGGCTTCCCCTCTTCCACCCTCTCAAGTGCTCCCTGTCCCTGCTGAGCCAGATAAGCTTCCTCCTGCTTCTTCCCAGCCCTGTGGGTCAGCAGCTCCTTGGGGTTCAGCCCCATGTCACAGGCCCTTCCCCCTGGTGCTGATCCTGGCAGCGCGACCATGTTGCTGCCTGTTGGAGGCGACTGGGCCACCGTAATAAATTGGACATGTCAGCGCCGTTTGCTTCTTCATCTCCTTTCATTACCTGCAGCGGCAATTCATCTCCTGGCCCGGGGGAGCCGGCGCTGCTGGAGGGGGGGGGGATGATGGAGTGGGGAGGGGGGCCAGGGATGAGCCCCTGTGGATCTGACTGCTTCCTCCTTGCCCTGGTGGGGAGGGGGTTTGGTGTGCTCCAGAAACCTGAGAGGGATGAAGCAGCCCGCTAGGCTGCATCTGATCTGGCCGCGCCAGCCCCTTGGGAGCTCACAAGCGCTTTGTCCAGCTTAAAGTGATCTGATTGATGCAGCTTCCCCGGCCCCTGGAGAGCCCCCTCGCTGCCCCCCTCCAGGATGGTGGGGCTGTGCTGGGGGGGGATTGAGTGACAAAGATGGTGGGGGGCAAGGAGGGGGATGATGGAGTGCATCAGATCCAGCCTGGGCAGAAGCCAAGGGCAGCTGATGGGGGAATCCCACCATCCAGGGACTGAGCTTGGCTTTCTTGGCAGACATGAGCTGCCAGCCCCCTCCCCAAGCCTGGGCCACAGGGTGCAAATGCCCCACGCAGGCAGCACCAAGCCCTGTCTCGGCTCAGGGCCTCAGAGCCCAGCCTTGCCAGACTCCCCCAGCACAGTGTGCACCCCTGGGCTTCTGCCTCTCCTGCTCCATGTGCCCGCACTTTCCCCTGCTCCCAGGGCAGGCTGTCTGCCAGGCACCATGGCATGGGGCAGCTCGCATGCCAACAGGGCTGAGCCCCAGCTGTACCAATAGCAGCTCCACTTGCCTGCACCCAGGTCAGGGGGTAAATCTCAGGCCTAATTTTAGCTCCACTTCCAAGTGGAAGGCCTGACCCGGCTGGGTGCTGAGATGCACACAGGAGATCCTGGGCCCCTGCCACCCCCCCAGTAGGAGGTACAGAGCGTAGCAGGATCACACCCTGAGGCTTATGTTTCCAGGGCATAAACACTGAGGTCCGGGCTCTGGCCTGACCCAGAGCTGCTTGAAGCCAGTGCTAATCTGCCCGGTCAGTGGCTTTGGGCTCCAGCCCTGTGTTCGCCACCCCAGGGCACAGCCCTAACAGAGGAACAGGATTTCACTGCTTAACCCTCATTTCAAAACCCAGCCAGCAGGGATCTATTTCTGCACTGACTTCACAAGCAGGGCTTATTTTGGCTGCGTGCGGGGCGGGTGCGAGGGGTGACACAGGAAATGCGAACCCAGGGCATCAAAAGGGAGCAAAGCTGCGAAGGCTGCATCACATCTTCCCTGTGATGCTTCTATTCAGGGAACAATTATCATTCCCCACACACGCATTCTAATTAGCAGCCTCTTCAAATATGAATCCTTCAGATGCCCGGCCTTTATCCGCGGTTCTGGTGTTTGTGTTTGATGAGATCTGTCAACAACTGTTCAGCTAGATGGGGGAAAAAAACCCTTCTGGCAGAGCACATGAAACAGGACAATTACAGGCCTCTTACGTGTCTCCCCGTTAGGAACGGCAGCTCCCACCCTCAGAAAAGGAATCTTTGTTCTCAAAAGCAGGGGGAAGAGATTGAAATCGTGGCGGGGGGCAGTTGCGCCTGGCTCCATGAATGTTAAACACACCAGCGCACTGATAAGCCATGCTCAGGTCGTGCCCACCAGGCACAAAAGGCTTTCAAAGGGCCCCAGAGGCTCATGTTTAAAGGACATTCTCGGCCCTAAAAGGGGAGACAATGCGGTGGGGCCTGGCGGTGCTGTTCATGCCCAGCCCTGGAGATGTGACATGTTCCTTCACCTTCCAAAGCAGCCGAGGCTTGGGGCGACGGGAGGACTCACTCACCCTTCCTGCCTTCCCCCTGGGAAGGCAATGGGGTGGAAGGGAGAGGGGTCTTTTCTCCCCACCGGTTGTTGGGCGCTGGAGTTATCGGAGTTACCCGCACAGCTCGGGTGTCTGCGGGGACGCGGGGAGAGCACTAACAAGCCCTTCTTAGTCCCCCCTCCCTCCAGGGCCTCGGAGCTGCAAACCCGGGGCGCCCCCGGGCTCCTGCTTCCACCCCCAGCCCAGTGCATGGGCAGGATCGGGGCCAAGGGGCTCCGCTTGCCCCGGCACCCAGCGCTCGCGTCCCGGCTCCATCGCAGCGGCTGCGGGATGCGGGATGCGGGATGCGGGGGGGCGCTCCCGGCGCCCGCAGCCGGGCCGGGGCCGCGCGGACAAAGGAGCGCGGCGGGACACTCTCGGGCTCAACTTTCCCGCCGGCTCCGGGCTGCCGCAACCCGGGAAGTTTCCTGCCTCCGTCCTCCCCCCACCAACCCCCTCCCGGGGGCGGCGGGAGCCGCGTCTCGCCGCGGCCCCTCGGCTGCTCCCGCCCAGACAAAGCGGCGAGAGCGGAGCCGGAGCCGGAGCCGGAGCCAGACGCACCGCGGCCGCCCGCTCGCAGGCAACTTCGTGCTGGAGGCTGCCTCCCGGCGGGCAGCCGCTGCCGCCCGCCGCCGGGCGCTCACCCCGGGGGCGCGGGGCAGGGACGTGCCACCGCTCCGGCAGCTCCTCCTTGCAGCCGCTGTGCTAGCGGGCCGGTGCCACCCCCGGGTCTGGCACAGAGCCGGGCCAGGGGAGAAAGGACGGAGCTGTTCGCTTTCTCCCCGTCCGACCCGTCGCCAGCCTCCTGCATGCCCGGCGGGGAAGAAATTTTCCAGGGGCTCCGGGATGAGACTTCAGCCCCGGCATCGCCGCTTGTTGCCAGGGGGCTGCTGAAAGGGAGATGAATGAACCCCAATTTGGAGGATCCATCGCGCCGGTGAAGGATGAGCTGAGAAGCCGCCTCAGCCCGGCACAGATGGCCAGGTGGCTAAAGGACTACCTGAGTTTCGGGAGCAGGAGGTCCCCCCCGCAGCCCCCCAAGCCCGACTACAGCGAGAGCGACATCCTCAAGGCCTATCGTGCCCAGAAGAGCCTGGATTTCGAGGACCCTTATGAAGACCGCTGCAACACGGAGCCCAATCCCGGGGGGTCTCCCAACAAGGTGGCCGTGGGGGCCGGCTCCGAGGGGGGGAAGTTCCCCTCTCCCAAGCACAGACTCATCAAAGTGGAGTCCGCTGACCTGAACAGGAGCAGAGCTCTGCTGGCGACGGCAGATGAGGAGCTGACGGGCAGGCGGGAGCAGGTAGGGGCTGGGACCAAGGTGGGTGATGGGGTGGGGGGGCGTCCTGCAGAGGTTTCCTCCAGGGACTTGAGGCCAGCCACGAGCGCAGCAGGTCTTGCAGGCTAAGCAGGGATAGACCAAGTCCGTGCTTGGATGGGAGACTTGTATAGAGGCAGCTGCCTCCCTTTAGTGGCCCAGGTCCTGATCTGAGCTAAGGGGTGTGCTCCCTGGGGTCCCTGCCAGACACTGTCCTGCTTCCCAGCAGCCCCCATGAGGTTTCAGCAGGACAGATGAAAGTCAATTCCTGTCCCCAACTGAACATAAGCACAGCCATTCATTGCGTCAGACCATCGGTCCGTCTAGCCCCGTCTCCTGGGTCTCAGGCTGGCAGAGAGGGATGCTGGCAGGGAGACTCAACTGTCTGACCGGGGTTTTTTTCCCCCGATGTTTCTCTCCCACTTGCCCCCTTCAGCATTTAAAGGCTAGGAAGTCCTGATTCAGAGGCTGTGCCCCTCTCTCACGCCTCGTTAGGAGCTGCTCTAACCGTTATGGCTAGCCAGCTGGGCCTGGGCCCCAGAGGTGGCTGCATTTCAGAGGCCTGTGAAATGATAAATGATCCTGTCCAGGAGAGCGCTTGGGGGTGAAAGGCAAATGCCCTGAGGGGCTAATGGAGGGGGAAGCAGGGGGCCATCTCCTCCCTGGGAAGGGGAAGATTTTGGCTGCTCTTTCCCCTTTTTACTCTGTTTCACCTCCTGGCAGGAAGCCTGCAATAAAGGAGCCTGCAGCAGGGAGGGCGCGGGGTGGGGGGCTGTTCGACAGACGTGGGGAGCTGGCTGGGAGCCCAGGGCTCCGATTTCAATTCTAGCCCTGCCACTGACTCCCCACTGGGAGACTGGGCAAGTCACTTCCTCTCTCCCCACCTCTGTGAGACCCCTGCTCTGTCTCCACCTTGCCTGGGTGCTCTTCGGGGCAAAGGCTGGGGTCCCCGAGGAAGCAGAGAGCCCCTGTGCTGGGGGGCTCTGGGCTCCGCGAGCATCTGGGCTGCAGTGTAGGCAGGATCCTGTAGCCCCATGCCACAGCGCAGGGGCTTTTCCTCAGAGCCTTTTCTCTCCTCCCACTGCGTTGCCTGTGCACGGACCCTGCTGCACGGCTCAGCGCTGTCTCCCTGGAGGCAGCAAGGGGTGAAGCCTGCAAGGGGCTAGGGGAGCCACGACACATGCAGGCCAGCCCACACACCTGTGCGCACCCTGTCTGCAGGGACCCCCTTGTCCCTCTCTGACACCCTTCTGCGATCTAGTGGCTTGTGGACATGAAAGAGGTGGGAGCAGAGGGCGTGATGCCCGGTGGGCAAGGCAGGGAGGCAATGTCCCTGCAAATGTGCTGTGAGAGGGGAGCACCTGGTGCAGCACATGGGTCACAGGATGGGTTAAGCACCCCTCGGCTGGCAGGATAGGTGGGCATCAGCAGGAGGGGGGATCCTCAGTTTCCCTGTGGTGGGTTCCTGGCAGGGAAGATGGGCAGAGGTGGGTGCCACCCAGCCCAGCCCCTCATTAGCATGCCTGCTCTTGGCTCTGTGGCTAGAGACAAATGTAGAGGGAGCAACTGCCCCAGGGAACCTGTCACACTGCACCCCATATGCCCCCTTGGCACTGGCATTGTGAGCCAGGCCAGACCCTGGGAAAACAGGCACTGAGGGCAAAGGTGGAGGTCACGGGCAGGGCAGGGATGCTGCTCCCCCTCCCCCTGCCTTGCTATTTCCCTGTCTCCACCTGCTCCCAGTCATTCAAATACCAGCAGTAAATTCCCAGCCGGGGCCTGGGCTCTGGGTGGCAAATTTATGGTGACAACAGAGCAGCCGCAGTTTGCGCTGGCAGTGAACCAGGTCTTTAATATCAGTTGTCCAGGGCTGATCCCTCCTTCTGCCCCCATGGATGCCCAGGGAGACTGGGAGGCGGGGTGGGGGGGGACACAGGGCCCTGGCAAGTGGTCAGAGGATGAAACTGCTCCCCTCCCTCTCTTGATTAACCTGTGGCATGCAGGCTGCCTGGCAAACTGCCCTGATGGTGGCCCATTGATTTAAAAAGCTTGGGAACCCCTGGTTTAGCCCATCGGCTCTGCTGAGTGGGGTCTGGCCCCCTTCAAGGCACTGGAGGGCAGCTACAGAGCATGGGCCAGCTTAGGGGCTACTTCCCCAACAGTGCTGAGTTGCAGCCACCTCTGGGGTGTTTACCAGCTGTGTGAGCTCCCACCCCAGCCCCACCACCCTGCGTGTCAGACCCGCTACAGGTTGTGGTTGCTGCAGCCTGTTGGCTGCTCCCAGCCACGGAGAACCCCTGGGGAGGGCTACAGATCAAGGGGAAAAGGGCACGCACTTCATTCCTCTGCCTTGTTCTGAGCCCTTGCACGTGCACACACAGACTTGCACACACACACTTACACATGCACATGGAGTTCAGAGGCCCACGGTCTGTGCAGTGTTTGGGGCCAGGGCTCAGAGGCTGGGGCTGTGGGGTGGGGTACCCCGTGCACTGGATTTTGACTGGAGGGTGACTCCCCTGTTCTGGGTCCTGGATCCCAGGCCAGGCAGGGCTGCCCTGCTCTCAGGCCTGGGCTTGAGCCCCCAGATGCCAGGATTACAGTGGGTGATGGGGTGGGGGGTGTCCTACAAGGGTTTCCTCCAGGGACTTGAGGCCAGCAGTGAGCACATCAGGCCTTGCAGGCTAAACAGAGATAGACCAAGTCGATGCTCGGATGGGAGACTTGCAAGAGGCAGCTGACTCCCATCAGTGGCCCAGGCCCTGGAGCATGTGGGTCAAGGCAGACCCTGCTCTCAGCGCTAAACACCTGCTCCCACCACAGGGCCCCGGAAACAGCGAGTACTCAGACCCCTTTGATGCCCAGCAGGAGCTGCATGGGGATGGGGAGGCCGAGGCGCTGCCCGAGAACAATGGCTACATGGAGCCCTATGATGCCCAGCGCGTAGTGGCAGGTAAGTGCAGCCATGGGCAGCCAGCTCTGATTGTGCCTGGCACTGCCAGCACCCCAGGATTGGTGGGGAGGGGTCCTCCGGCATTGCCCCTAGCTCTACCAAGATCCCTGGCCTGGTGGCTGGGCCAGGGGGTAGAGCTCCTGGGTGGAAGACCACCCCTGAGAGGTGGGCTAATGGAAGGGGCTGCAGCCCCCTGGCAGCTCCTCTACCTGTCCCAGGCACAGGTACACCTGGCAGCCAGTGGCCCCCTTTGAACCAGCACCTCCTGCCTGGCCTCCATCCCTGTCATGGAAGCACCCCATCTCTTCCCTCCCACCACTCCTGTGCCCCCAACAACCACACCCCATCCCTTCCCCCTGGCCCTGACCCATCCCCTTGTGCGGTAACACCACCCCCTACTCCTTGGCTTGCAGACGTCCAGTGCAAGGCCGAGCAGGATGGGCAGCGGGTGAAGAAGTCCCGGAAGGGGCTGCAGCTGTACGACACCCCCTATGAGGAGCGAGAGCGAGATGCCGAGGACAAGGGCCGCGAGAGCCGCCTGCCCCAGGACGACGAGCGGCCAGCAGACGAGTACGACCAGCCCTGGGAGTGGAAGAAGGACCACATTTCCCGGGCCTTTGCAGGTGCGAGGGGTAGGGGGAGCCCAGGGGGAGCAGTGGGGGACAGGTCTGGGGCTGGGGATGGGGCCTCAAGCTCAACCCACCAGACGTGGGGTCCTGCCAGCAAGGTGGGGGGCTGCTGGGCCATGGGGGCACCTGGGAGCTATGGAAGGGCCCCCCCAGCCTCCCCCTGCCCCTGGCCCAGTGGGTAACGCTCTGCTCTGCTGCCCTCCCCACAGTACAATTTGAGAGCCCCGACTGGGAGCCCAAGGAGCGCCGGCACCCCCCACGGACCCTGGCAGGCAGTGCCAAGCCCAGCCGGTCGCAGAGCCCGGAGCGCAGCCCCCCCATGGCTGAGCGCGTGGACCCCTCGCTCCCACTGGAGAAGCAGACGTAAGTCCTGGGCACCTGGCCCAGCCATATGAGGGTGGTGAGAGCCAGATGCCACGGTGACAGACCCCTCCTGGGGGGAGCCCTGCTGGGGGACCTGAGGCTGTGCCCAGCCTGGGGCAGTCAGGCCCCCGGGGGTTGTGAGATCGGGGTGGAAATCATGGGATCAAAATGGGGGAGACAGGTCCTTCTAACCGCTGCCGGGTGCCCCCAGCCCGTGATGCCCCCAGCTCGTACCCTCTAGCTCAAGGCTCTGACCATCCCCTGCCAGATTCCTCAGCTAATCCTATGCCTCCAGCAGCTGGGGCTTTGAGGGAAGCCCCCGAGGTGGCAGGGCTCCCTTGGATGTCCTCTGCCCCTGAAGTGCCCCTCTTGCCCGGGCCAGGTGGTACCACGGCTCCATCAGCCGGGCGGACGCTGAGAACCTGCTCACGCTCTGCAAGGAAGGCAGCTACCTGGTGCGCAACAGCGAGACCAGCCACCATGACTACTCCCTGTCCCTCAGGTGAGATGCTCATTCCCCCCCAGTGCCAGACACAGCACCTCCCTGCCCCTGGGTGCTCCCCCATGGGGAGGTGGCTTATTCAGTGGTCGCCCCCAGCCTACCAGGGTGTGAGCTAGGGAGAAACCGAAACAAGGAGCTGGGGAGTTGGGAACAGAACTCAGGAGTCCGCACTGGGGTTTTTGAAGGGTGTCCAGCTCCCCCCTGGGTCGGGTACTACCCCCCCACCCAAGCCCCACCTGGCTCCCACTGCATAGGGATTCATGACCAGAGCTTCCCACTCCTGATTCCCACAGCCCTGCTCTAACCAGTACCCCCCCCACCCCACCTTTCCGGGCTTCCTCTCTGGGGATGGCAGAGCTGCCTGATTTAAGCAAATCCTCTGTGCAGTGACCTGCCACTGATACCAGAGAAAGGTGATGGAAGAGGGTTGGGCAGGGGATGGGGTTGTGTGTGCGTGTGTGTGTGTGCGTGCATGTGTGTGTGTGTGTGTGTGTGTGCATGCACGTGCACTGGGGCAGGACAGGGAGAAGGCAGCTTAATCTCCACTATCTGACAGGCCTGGGAGGAGATAAAGGCCGGGGCTGCTGTAGCTGACACAGCTCAGCAAGATCAAAGGCGGGTGGCTGAGCCTGGCATCACCTCTCAAAGGCGGTCAAAGCCCCCGAGGCCAGGGGGCGGGAGTCTGGGGGGGTGTTGGGGGAAGGGGAGCTGGGCTTGCTGCATTCCTGTCTCGCTCCCAGGCCCTGTGGCTGGACAGGCAGAGCTCGGCAGTGTGGCTGTGATACCCAGTGCTAGGGCCATGCAGGGAGAAGGGATGTCTGGGCTGCCAAGGGGCCAAGGGTCTCATGTGGGGGCATTACACAAGGCAGGGGGTCCTGCTGGAGGCAGATGGGGTGTCATTAGAGCAAAATCCAGCACAGGTCCTGGCTGCTCTGCAGGGGGACTGGCAGCCCTATCATTGACTGTGGCTAGTCGGGTCCAGGGCCCCTGCTAGCACTGGTCCTGGTCAGCTGCGGGGTTCCCAAGGAACAGTCCCAGTCACTACACCAGGGGTCAGAGCCCGCAGTGCCTCCAAGGAAACAGATGCCATGCTAGACCTGAAGCCCCCTCTCTCTAGCGCCTGGGGCTGTCCCCCCTGCTGCCTACATGTATGTGTGCAAATGTATGTGTGTGCATTTGTGCATAGGTTTGGAGAGAGCTGATCCGGTCTCAGACAGGGGGTTGGACTAGATGACCTCTGGAGGTCCCTTCCAGTCCCGCTTCTCTATGATTCCATGAGTCATGTGTGTGCATGTACCCATGTGTTTGCATGTGCATGCGTGTGCGTGTGTGCATGCACTGCTCCAGCTCCTGGGTCTCCATGCTCACCCATCCAGGTGCTGCTGCAGGGTGAAGTCGCAGCCCAGCGGCTCCACACCGGGGATGGGTGTCCGGACTCCTGGGTTCTGCTCTCAGTTCTGGGCAGGGGCACATCAGGACTCCTGGGTTCCCTTCTCCACAGTGGGAGGAGTTCCTGGCCAAGAGGTCAGCGCTGGGGATGGGAGGCATGAGGCCAGCCTGCCCCACAGGTGGGTCATTCAGCCATGACTGAGGTGCAGGGCTCGGAGATCCCGGGCAGGAGAGGATCCCCCTTTCCCCAGTAGCTTTGCGCAGCCCCTCCCCTGCACACGGGTGCTGGTCCCCAGCTGCGCAGCCCCGTGACCTCCCTGCCTGGAACATCTGCTGCTCATTAGCGGAGGGCCCCGCATCAAAGCTGGGCCAGCGGGTGCTTTGTCGGTGCGGCTCCGCGCAACACCGAAGCACCCAGCATGAATATTTCATCAGGTTAATCGCAGCGGCACGCGGCAATCACAGGCAGCAGCCGGCCTTGCTCCTCCAGCGCTGGCTGCTGGAACCATCCTCCCCCTGCCCGGAGGGGCTGGTCCGGCTGCGTCTCGCATCTTGGACCTTGGCCCAGAAGAGCAGGGCATGGCCTGGCATGGGGTTCACAGCCTGCCAACGCCATGCCTACCCGTGCTGCAGTGACCCAGGCCTGGCCATGGCAGAGGCAGGGAGCTCCCCAGCTCCACCAGGGTTTCTCCTTGTCCCACCCCCTTGGCAGACCCAGCATGGAAGGGATTAAACCCAGCAGGGAGCCTCAGGACACCTGGGTTCTGCACCTATAACTAAGCCAGTCGCTTCCCCTCTTCTGGGCTAATCTCACTGCCCAGGGCGGCCAGACACAGTCTTCAGTGGGGCTAAACGTTAAAGATTTGTATGCCAAAAGCTAGAGGAGCTAGAAGAGTCCCCACTCTGTGAGCGGTGTAGGGTCTAGGACATGCGGGTCTGCTTGCCTAGCTGTATCACTGGGCTGGGGGGTCTTTGCTCACTCCCTGCACCCAGCTCACGGTGCATCGCCTCACTCTGTCCCCAGGAGCAGCCAGGGCTTCATGCACATGAAGTTCACGCGGACACGGGAGAACCGCTTCGTGCTGGGGCAGAACAGCGCACCCTTCGCCAGTGTGCCCGAGCTCGTGCACCACTACACCACGCAGGAGCTGCCCGTCCGGGGTGCTGAGCACCTCTCGCTGCTGTACCCCGTCTCCGTGCAGACGCTGTGACACCAGCACCGGACGCTTGCTGCTCCCTGCAACTACTCGGCCTGTCCAAGGGGCTCCACCCCAGTCCTGCAGCTCCTGGCAAGGGGCCTCCTGCCACCACGCAGCTCTACCCTGGTCACGTCCCTCCCTCCCCAGCCCCCTGCTCCAGCCTGGGAGGGGACCCACTGCTGTGCCCCCTGGGAAGGGATCTGCTTGAGGTTGCCTGCACCCGGGAGGTCCGGCCTCAAGGTTTGCAGTCACAGCTGCTGTCCCGCTGCCCTTCTTGCTCTGGTTGTTTCCCTGCCCCCCTGCAGCCTGGCCCCAAGTCAAGCTGGCCCCACCATGTGACAGTCCCCTCTGCATTGCCTTAGTGAGGCTGCACCCCCCTGCCCTGGGAGAACTTTATCCCACCAGAGCCCCCTCCTTCGTCCCGCACCAGGTGGGTCCAACCCTGGGGTCCCAGGAGCTCTGGGTGTCCCTCCCAAGCAGGCCCCATGTCCTGTCCCATGGTTCTTCCCCCACATCCCGGGAAGGCTTGGAGCACAATGACACACAGAGCCTGGGGGACCCTATAACTGCCCCCACCCCCAGCCAGCCAGCCCCACCCCTGCGTGTGCACAGGTTTGCCTCCCATCCCCACCCCACCGTGTGTCCTCTATGCTGGTGCCCTCCCATCCCCACCCCACCACTGCGCCCATTAAACACCAGCCGGCCCCACACCCATCTGTGACTCTGCCTCTGCCCACCTGAGCCTCTGGGGTCCTCGTCTGAGCCCAGCGGCTGGACATGCCAGCTCCCCCGGACAAGAAGAGCCTGCATGGGCCCGGAGCCGGCACCGTTGCGCAGGTGATTCCAGCACCCCAGCCCCTATCGGCTTATTTGGGGGGGTCTGAATTCGGCCCAGCACTGCCAGGCCCCCAGCCCCTGGATTTGAATGGACAGCCTTGTGGGGAAGGACATCGCAGCGGAGAACCAGGAGCTGCAAGAAGGTCCAGGGGGGACACGTGGCAGCGGGGGGCCCTGCAGGTGTGGGGTGCAGGGCAGAGGGGTCAGCAGTGAGGGTGGGGGGGACATGGCTTGTATGGGAGAGGGGGCTGAGGCCCTGCTGAGTCCATCTTTGATGCCAGGCCCCCAAGAGCCTTCACCAGCACCCCCCATATCTGCAGGGGTCTGGGGGGAGCAGGCAGGCGGGGAGCGATCGTGCCACAGCCTCTTCTCTCCTGGGTGTCCAACACTGCTGCCCGTCCTGTCCGTCTGTCCTTGTCGACTCTGTCCCCGCGTCCTGGCGCCATCCCAGCCCGTCTCCTGGAGGACACCTGTTTCCATAGAAACGAGGGGGAGCCTGCCAGTTGCATCGCCTGTCATTTCAAGGTGAAAGATGCTCAGCGCAGAACAATGGCACCGGTGCCCCGGCGGCCTCCCTCCGCGGACAGCCTGGGCGCTGCCAAGATGCAGGGTGAGACTTCATCTATGGTTGGCGCAGCCAACCCAAGCACTGCCAGCATGGCACAAGTGGCCATGACCATGAGCTGGCAGTGCCCCAGTGCCACCAGCTTGAGCTGCCCCACTAAGTTCATGGGCAATGACTGGTCACAGTGATGCACTAGGGGTCATGGAGGAATGGGTGTCCGCTTTTGCGGGGGATACTGGGGAGTGAGAGGAGCTGGTGTGTAAGCGAAGCAAGGGCTTTGGGAGACGAGACACCTAGGTTCCCTCCTGTCCCCTGGTGGCCCTGTGTGTCCTGTGTCTGTGCCTCAGTTTCCCCACTGGTAGCCCCAGCAGGGGATGAACTTGGCTCTCAGGAGCAGCCCCAGAGCCTGGCACCACCTCCAGGGGTTGAGGTCCTCAGGGGCTTTGGAGTGGTGTGAGGGGGAGCAGGGCTTTGATGCCCTTGGCAGCACCCTCTGTCTCTCTCTGGATCAGACTGTTTGGCACTGCTTGTGTCCCCCTGTGCCTGCGCACTGGGCTCTGCCCTATTTGTGGGGGCATGCAGTCTCTGCCACTGATGTCCTGTATGGCCCTGGACATGTTTCTTAGCCCGGCTCTTCCATGGCATATCAGTGCCTGGACGCAGGGTGGGGGACTGGGCCCCAGCGTCCTCCCTGCTGAATGGCGCAGGCCAGAGCAGCACCAGGCACGGCCGTGTCGGGGCCAGGGGGAGCGATCGATTCCCTGCCACGGAGCCCTCCCCAGGCCTGGGGGCTGCTGAGTCAGCGGTTCCCGCTGTGCAGGAGGCTGGGAAGGGCAAAGGGGTGACTCGGGCAGGGTGGGGGTGGGGAGGCTGGAGGCTGGGAGGGAGCTGGTGTCTGCAGATCTAGTCGCAGGGGGTAAGGAGAGCCCTGCCTGGGGGGCTCTGGGGTCCTAGGGCACAGAGAAACAGCTTCCTCCACCCAGCTGCTGAGAGCTGGGCTGCACCTGAGCTAGGCTGGGACCAGGCCCTGCCAGCCTTGCCCCCTCAGGAGATGGGGCCCACCGAGACCAGGGGCTGCAGGGCAGAGAGGGGGGCTCAGGGCTGCAGCCGTGGCCATGGGTCTGCCTTGCACATGGGACCCAGGCCAGGGGGGTGTGCCTCTGTCTGTGCAGCTGTGGCTCTGGGATCAGGACCATGGGGCCGTGGCTCCAGGAGCCCAGGGTGCCAGGTGGGGGTGCTCAGCAGAGCTGATCCATCCAGGCTAGAAGCTGCCTCTCCTGCTGTCCCCAGCTAACTGCCCCAATGGTGATCACAGCAACCCAGCCCCAGTCCCCGCTGGCCGGACGCCTCTGGGCAGCCCTGACGCCATGGGGGGAGCCCTGTGCTGGCTAACGGGAGCGGAAAGGCAGTCAGAAGGCAATAGATCGAGCAGCGGGTATTTTTAGCTGGGGCGTGGGGTGGGGAGGGGGGCTGCAGCCTGATCCATTATTAATCAGACACGCACTGGCACTTCCCGGGACTGAATTATTGATGGGCTCCGGGGTTTATCTGTCGGTAACAATTAGCTGGCCCCTGCTCGGCGCGCACGGGAAGCTCCTCTTGATGCTGCCCTTTGCTCTTGCGCTCCCCTCAATCTCCACCCTCCTTCCCTTCCGGAGGATTTCCACCCCCATATCGACCTCCTCTCCCTGGTGAGAGGCAGGCCTGGGGCAGAACAGGCTGCAGAGCCTTGCCAGAGGGAAGTGAGGAAACTGAGGCATGCTGCATTCAAGTGATGCAGCCAAGGGCAGCTGGTAATTCAGTGGCAGAGCTCAGGAGAAGCCAGGTGTCGTGATTCGCCCCCGACACCCATAGGCAGCATGGCAGGGATCAGACAGGCTGTGCTGCCCAGTCAGCGTCTGCGGCCCAGCTGCATGCTCGGAGCCAGCTGCTGGGGCCTGGTGGGCAGCAGACCCCCCCACCCCACCTCGTGCAGGGGGTGTCCGGACAGGCAGGGGGACACAGCAATGGGAGTCCCTGCAGGGCCTGCTCCCAGCTGGGCTGCTGGGGGCGGGGGCGAAGTGGGGTCCAACTGGATCCTGCTCCATCAGAGTGGCTGGCATGAGCCCCTTCTTCCCACCCCAGCCGGTGCCCATTGCTGGTGCCCACTCCTGGGGGGGTGCCCAGATCCATCATACAGAGACGCGGCCCCTTCCCAACACGGAGAATGCTGCATTATCCTTGCTGCCCCCCGCTCCCCCCTGCATAGAAGGACCCCCTATCACCCCACCTCCCCCGAGGATGGGAACACTAACGAACAGCTGCTCTAATCAGAGCTGTCAGCCGGGAGCCGGGCGGCAGAATTAAAAATCTCCAGCTCCTGACATTGATCTCATTTCTGATGTGGTGGCGCCGGGAGAGGGGGGCTGGCGGAGAGGGGGAGCAATGACAGTGTCTCCAGTGGGCTGCCCTGAGACCCTGCCTCTCCCCCACACAGAGCAGAGGGGGGCAGCTGCTGGTGTGGACCGGGGATACTGGGGTGGGGATGGGCTGGAGGGTGCAAGGGAGCTCTTTGGGTCCTTGTCTGCCCTGCTGGTGCTCCCTGGGCTCCCCCATGCTGTGGGGCCTTGGAGGGACTGGAAGGGGGTGCGAGGAGGACCTTGGGGACAGGGGACATGGCGGGGGGATTGCCTGGTGCACAGAAATATGACGGAGGCAGGGGCAGAGCCTGTCTGGGGAAGGGCAGTGAGGAAGGGGCATGGAGAGCAAGGCTTCCTGGAAGCGGGTCAGGGCAGGACCCCCAGTGCTGCTGCCAGCGGCGGGGCCAGGTGGTCCCAGACTTGTGGGCCCAGAGACCCCCCACCCGTTCCCCCCCACCATCAGGGAGGGGATGGCGAGGCCTCCGTGCCTGGTAGGCAAGGCCATGGCAGGAGCCGGGCAGGGGCAGGAGCTTCCATCTTAGGGGACCGGAGCTATGACTGGCATCTCGATGTGGGGAGCAGGGGGATGTGGCAGCCAGGACCCGGGGTGGAGGGTGCCTGGGGGTGCCTGGGGGTCCCTGGAGGCCAAAGGGGTCAATCCAGTGCCCCGCTCAGCCCTGGCACATGAGGGGCAGGGCCCTGGGGGGGACCCCGCCGCCTGGGGCAGCCACCAGGGGGCAGCAGAGAAGTGGAGGCACATCCCATCGCGGCTGCACGGCCCAGACCCTGCTCCCAACACCATGGCCACAGGCAGGCGGCTGCATTGTCTGGTCTGGCTCCATCTGCGTTGTTTTCCTCCTCCTTCCCCCGCCCCCCAGCTCCCCACAGCTCTGTGTCGCACAAGCTGGTAATGAAGTTTCCCAATTAATTACTGCCATTAGGAATCCAATTAGTGCATTGGAGCTGCTGGCAGGCGGGCGGTGGGGGAGGGGCGGGCGGGGAGGGGAGTTGGGGGCAGCCGCGCATGGTGTGGAAAGAGGTTCATTCATGTTTCTGCGCGGCGGGAGCTTGAGGGTTTCTGCTGCTTGGCCCCAGCCCTGCCCCTGCCCCTGCCCCTGCCCCTGCCCCTGCCAGGGCTGCCTGGGCCATCTGGGAGGCCATGGCAAGGGCAAGAAGAAGAGGGCAGGGGGAGCTCTCTGCCCAGCCCTGGGGTTTACATCACATATGGTTGCACCTGCCATGGTCCAGTGTGGCCTGCGATGGTGTCTGCAAGGAACCCCCCCCCACCTCCGAGCACCCGTGGGTACCCACAGGTCAGGAGCCAGAGGAGCACAGGGCTTGAGGCACACTCAGGCCTGGGCACCTAGCACACTGCAACATGCTGACTAGCACACGCATGTACATGCACCAGGCTCCTTCTCATCAGCTGTCACAGGCATGTGCACACACCATGCTCCTTGGCCCTGATATCGCACCCCTCGTGCCCACCCTGGGATCAGCCACAGCCTTGCTGCCCCCTGTGCACGCTACCCATGCTCATTCACACCAGCACACTTGTGCGTGCACCAGCTCTTTCCCAGCCAGACTCATGCCCACAGCTGTGCACAGCATCGCTAGCATCACAATACCCACATAACTGCACTGCATTAGTGCCTGGTTTCTGTAGGCCCGCATCTCGTTCCTCCACACCTGCAATCGCACCTGTGTGTACACATCATGCTCATCCATGGCTGCATGTACATACCATGCTCATCCATGGCTGTGATCACACTTGTGTGTACACACCGCACTTACCCATGGCTGTGATCACACCTGCATGTACACACCTTGCTCATCTACAGCTGTGATCACATCCGCATGTACACACTGCACTCCTCCATGGCTGTGATCACACTTACACGTATAAACCATGCTCATCCATGGCTGTGATCACACCTGTGCATACACATTCTGCTTAGCCATGGCTGTGATCACACCTGCATGTATACACCACACGCATCCACAGCTGTGCTCACAGCTCTCCATCCCCTATGCCCACAACCGCTCACACTCATGTGACCAACAGTCATCTTGGTATCTGCAGGCTCACCTCTGTGCCCCTGGCATCATCCCTGCCCCTCTGGATCCCCCCCCATGCAGCCCTCAGCTCCACACCCCACTCCCACCAGCATCCCACACCCTCCTGCTCCACATTGTGCAGCTGATCCAGGCCCCAAGGCCTCCTGGTGCAATTAGCATTTTATTAGCATTCACAGCACCCTCCCCCATTGATCAGAAAGGAGCTGAAAAGTGCTCTGCTAATCAAGATAAATTGGGCCCTGAGTGCTCAGCACAGCAACACTGGCACAGTGTAAAGCTCAGTCCCCAGGCCCCGCGACCGGCCAGGCTGCACTCAACCCTGGCCTGAATGCTTTGGGCAGGAGGGCGGAAGTGGGTCAAGCGCTGGGTCCTGCCCTCACTTGTATCACACAGCATAGGAGGATGCCTGGGAGTAGCAGAGAGAACGGGGCAGCCCCAAGCCTTGAACACCACACACACACATACAAACACATACCTGGCATGTATGAAAAGGTGAGTGCCTTTTCATGGCAGGTGTGCTGCCATACACACTGCAGCATAGACACTCTCTTTCTCATGCACGCACACACACACACACACACACACACACACACACATCCTAGCACAGATGCATGCGTGTGCACACACATACATGCACACACACACAAACCTCTGCAGGGAGAGCAAGGAAAACTGCATGACAAAGCAGAGATGGCACAGGGGGTGGGGGTGAAGGACAGAAGAGGGTGCAAACTCATTTCCTTCGCCCGTGTGTGTGTGGGGGGAGGGGGGGGTGGGCACACAGCTGTGAGGCACTCTTGGGTGCATGTGTGCAGGGCCAGGCTGTGCCTGGAGAGCGCTTGCAGGCCGCGGCAGGCACTGGCAGCTGACGGATGCATCCGGACAGGCTCACGTCAGCCCAGTTCACGATCTAATGGGGCAGGGCTGGAGGCGGCGTAGGCAGCTGTAGCTCACGCCTTGGACAGCAGCATGGCCCTGCTCTCCGGCAGGTGCTGCGGTGTTGGCGGGGGCAGGCTTGGCCTGGCATCACCCAGAATGCTCTGCCAGCGGGGCAGGCATCTGCACAACGGGACAGGGGTCCCCATGGGGTTGGTCACCTGCCACCGTCAGACCTCCCAGCCCTCCTGAGGGCCCTGCAGCCACATGGGGACACTGAGGCACACAACTGGACCTGCCTTGGAGGGAAAGCTAGGTGTCCGGGGCTCCCCACTCTAACCACTAGGCTGCATGGATGTCCCTGAGAGAATGATTCTAGGTCCCCCCCCAACAGCTGGCACAGCCGCCAGGATCCACATATGCAGGCGTGCCCGGGGGAGTGCACTGTGTGCCACCCTGGCATGGGCAGGTGTCAGGCCCAGTCATACATGAAGCTGGACATGTGTGTTGGGGCACACAGTGCCCCCCAGACCAGAGTCTCCAGGCAGGAGCGGGGATGGAGCCTTCCCCCTCCTGGCCGCACAGGCAGAGATGGAGGGGATGCGGGAGGAGGAGAAAGCACCTGGACAGGGCAGCCAGCCCAGCCGGGACCCCAGCTCACGGCCTGCATTGCCGGAGCTGGTCCATGGGCTCAGAGCGCCCTCGCCCGGCTGAGCGGGCACTGTGTGGGCCACTGCACTGTGTCCTGGCTGGGACGGTCCCCGGGGCAGGGACAGTGGGTGCTGGGGGCAGCCAGGCCTGTCCCTCCTACCTGGGGCGGTGGCATTGGGACCAGTGCCAGGCAGGGCCCAGCCAAGGGGTGGTCAGGGGAGGCTGGGAGGAGGCTCCCAGCTCGTCAGGTGGGGTCTGGGGTTAGTGTATGGCCCAGCAAGGCCTGGGCAGGGCTGTGTGGCCACCTATCCCCACCCACAGGGATGAGTAGGGACCGCGGCGCCTGGGTCCTGGTTGCCCTGCAGATGCCGGGCCACATCCAGCTGTCAGCAGGCACCAAACTACTCACTGAGGCACAGCCCTGCCCACAGGTGTTTCAGTCCGGCCTCAGTGGCTAGCAGAGATGCATCAAGATGAGGCTATTCAGGAACAACCCCAGTGTGCTCTGGGCTTCCCACATCACCTCTCATTGCTGCTCCCTGTACAGCTCCAAGCACCCGTGGGGGTGAGAGGCAGCCCTGGGGGCCCTTCCAGCAGGGGAAGGTGCAGCCTGAGAGGGCAAGCAAAGCCCTGGCCAGGCACTTCCAAGCTCTTTCAGGGCCTTTTGGCTGCTCTCTGCTTGGATGAGTGGATGTGTTGGGCCCTCGGGGCCTTGCCATGGTGCACGTACTGCGGAGGTACCGGTAGCTGCCCCCTAGATTGGAGATTCACAGTGTAGACATCGGGACTGTTCCTCTGGCTGCCCTTGCAGCACGTGGACTTGTTGGCTTCCTGCTGCTTGCAGTACTCCACGTTTTCATAGATCTCCTCACCTGGGAGACGCGGGGCAGAGTTAGCGACTGCAGCAGGCAGTCTCGGAGCTAGGACAACCCCAGGGTCCCTTAGCACGGGCAAGCGGATGAGCAGCTGAGTGAGGCAGCTGGAGGCAGAAGCCCCCGTCCAAGGCAGCTGCCCCATGGAGAGACCAGAGGAGGGCCAAGCCGGGGGCCTGAGGGGCTTCCCTTGGACTAGCTGCACCGAAGCAAGAGGCCAGCGTGAGATCCGGTCCGCCCACAAAGGTCTGAAACAAAGCCTTGCAGGGCTGGGGAAAAATACCAGTGCCCCCTTCTCACCCAAGGCCAACGTGGCTGTGCCAGCAAGCCCGGGATACCATGCAGCTCTTTCACGTGCAGCCTCCAGCATTCAGGGCCTAGGACGTTCTGATTTAGAGGCTGTGCCCCTCACCCCATGCTCAATAGTGACCGATACCCCTTTCCTCCAAGAACGCATCCCATCCCTTTGTGAATCTGGCTGGACCGTCAGCGCCCACCGCATCCGGTGGCCACAAGTTGCACCCTTCAGTGACACGCTGGGTGACAAAGAGCTGCCTTGTGTTCATTTTAAACTTGCTACCTACTAGCTTCCTTGTCTGGGGAGACAGAGTCAAGTACATCCCTATGGACTTTCTCTTTGCCATGGGGCATGTTGCAAACCCTTGCACTGCCTCGATACAGCCGCCCAGGCAGCACTGTGCTCTGTGCCCCCCCTGAACGCCTCCCATCCAGGGCAGAGTTGGGGGCCTGATCCCACTCATCCCACTCCTGAAGAGCCCTTCCCTGCCACTTGCTCCAGCACTGCAATTTGTGGCAACGGGAGGACAGCACCTGCTCACAGCAGGTGCTCCCTTGGGGTCACCCCTGGGGCCCCCCAGCCCCTTGCCCTGGCAGAACCCCCCAGCCATGCAACCTCTGCTGGGGCAGGCCAGGGCCCTGCCCATCTCCTTGGGCTCCGGTTGGTGCAGCCGTGGTGGCCCCGGCTCCCTTACCTGTCTTCCTGCACAAGTGCCGGTGCCTGTAGCAGCAGAGACCCACAGCGAGCAGCAGTATGATGCCCACGGCTGCTCCCCCGATGACCAGCCACCACCACAGGCCTGCAGGGGGAGGACAGCCAGCATCAGTGCCCTGCGCCCTGCACTGCACATGCAGTCCCCCAGAGCCTGGCAGCTCTAGCCCAGGAGGAGGAGAGCCCCTGGGTCTTGCCTGCCGTGTGCTCCCCACCCTGGGAGAAGCCCCTTGCTCCATGAAGTGGCTGCATCCCAGTGCCATGGGGCATCCCTGGGCAGGACCTGGCTGCATGGGGGCAGTGGTGAGGATGGTGATAGGGGTGGCGATGGTGGGGCAGCAGGGCCCCCTGAAATCTGGGAGTGACGTGATGCTCCAGAAGCAATTGCAGGTGCTCTTTCTCCCCAGGCACTGCCTGGACCAGCTGCTGCCATGGGGGCCTGGTCCCAAGGCAGCGGGGAGAGGTCTGGGGGCCCAAGGGAGGTAGGGAGGGCACCTCCCCAGCATCTCATGGGGCTGAGAGCGGGCGATCAGTCTCTGACTCACCTATGTAGCTCATAGCCCTTCCTGCTGATGCTGAAAGAAGAAAAGAGAGGAGCAGGCATCAGTGAGCAGCTCCACGTGGTGCCCTCTGTCCCCTGGCCTGGGTGCTGCCATGGGCTCAGCTTGCTGCAAGAGCTTGCTAGGGACTAGCTGGTAGCCAGGACCCAGCCCTCGTGTGAAGGGCTGGGCGCGTGGGAGCCAGGGGCTGTGGGGGCAGCAGGTGAAGCGTGGGGTGCCTAGGGGTAGTACTGGAGATGAGTGGGGCTGGGAGTGGAGAACAATGCCTGGAAACTGAAACTGCAGCTGGTGCCTGAGCTGCTGGCACTGTGGTTGCAGCAGCTCTCACTGTGGCTAAGGTGAGAAAGGGTAAATTAAATCTGCAGTCTGTGAGGCCAGGAGGAAATCAAGCCTCCCTCCCCTGTCCTGGCTTGTCCACACTGTGGGGGTGGGTTAGTCTGAACTCCCCCCCCGGGCACCAAGCCCCCATGGCCCCTCACCGGAGACATTCAGCGCAGTGCCATTCCCCACGGCCGATAGCAGGTTCGGGATCTCCACGTTCACCGAGCACTCGTAGACCCCCACGTCCTGCTCGGTGGCATTGTCCAGGTGCAGCGTCACCATGGGCCACTGCCAGGTCAGGTTGAAGCGAGGGATGCAGCTGTGGTTGAGGTTGCTGAGCAGAAGGATCAGAGCCGTGCAGAGAGTCGTGGGGAGGTCGCGTCTCTTCCACTCCAGGCGGAGCCGGCTCCACTCCTGGTCCCGGGTGAATACATGGCATCTCATGGTGACGGAGCCCCCTGGCAGGGTCTGGCTCTGGGGAGGATCCTGGATCACTGACAAAGCCTCAGTGTAGTTGTCCTCAGAAGGAAGGAAAGCTGTGGGAGGGACAAGAGGTGACATCTCTGCAAGGTAACCAGACCCCCTTGGGGTGAGCCCCGGGCAGAGGGGATGCAACAGGCACAAGGGGGAGCAGAGACAGCAGGTAAAAGCACCCAGGCGTCGGCGCTCCCACACCTGACACCGCTCCCACCCCTCAGCGCTTGCTCCTCCCAGCCAGGCGAGGAACCCAGGAGTCCTGACTTCTTGCCCCCTCCCGGGTAAGATGAAGTTGGTCTCTTTTTCTTGGTTTCATATTCCCGGTTCCTTTTTCAAAGCTAATCCTCAAACAATGAAAAGTCGTTAGTACTGGATTACACAAACAAAGAGACAGGATGTCCTCAAAATGTCATCCAACCACATGTCTGCCATCAGGGGACGCTTCTGAGTAGGTCTGAGCTGAGTGCTGCCCGAACAGAAGCTCGGTTTTTGCATGCCAGCCCACCCACCGATGGTCCCCAGGCTACGTACATCGCACTGAATGAGGAGCTGTGCCTGGGTGGGGATTACAGGTGGAAATCCTTTTCGGGTCACCTCAAAACACACGTCTCCACCATTGGGGGGGGTTCTCTTGAAGACACCTGGGCAGGCCCCTGCCTGACCCGAAACTTCGGCAGAGCCCCTCGGCGGCGGAGACGTGTGGTTTGGAGTGACCTGAACAGGATTTTGCCCCGTAACCCCAGCCTCATTGCAGGCCTTTTTCCAGGGCTCTGTACTTGATCGATGATATTATTTTACATTTTCATTAGTACATACACATTTTTGATGACCTGCTCTTTCGCTTGCATGACTAACAAGAATTAGCCTTGATAAAGGAACTGGGAACTGAGAATAAGGAACCTACTTCACCCTCTGGATGAGGCTGGCTCAGGAAGAGGCCGTGGCCGCAGGGCCTCCAAGTCTCTTCACAAAGAGTGCACCAGGTTGAGCCAGAGACCCATGACTCCTGGCTACAGTCATGAGTCCTGGGTGGGGTCGAGCCTCCAGAAAGCTCCAGGGAAGAAACAGGTTGGAAATAGCTAAAGCTGAATTGACAGCAAAGCAGTGGGAATGGCCCCTGCCTGCAAGCCTGCTGGAAAGCACCTGGGATCCCCCAGAGACCCCAAGAAGGAGGGACCTTCCCCTCCCCTGTCTGCCCTGCAAACATGAGCACTGCCTCCAGCTCCGGGCTCACACAGCCCCTGGCGCAGAGAGGTCCCGATCCTGGTGGGCTCTCCAGAGCAGAGGGAGCAGGTGGCTCTGTGACTCCAGCTGCTGGGAGGATGTGGAGGCCTCTGGGGTTGGCCCCAAACCCCTGTGCAAAGCAAAACAAGTGCGTGTGGGGGGTCTCACATGGGCAGAGAAGGGACAGGGTCTCTCTGGGACCTGACAGCTGGAGAGTTGGGAGGGGGGAGGCAGCACATTATTAAAAGGGCTGCAATGCCTGGCAGCTACACAAAGGTTGCTATGCAGCCCCGGGGGGGCGAGGGCAGTAAATTATCTCCAAGGAGGGGTGGAGACAACAAGCTGCAGCTGCTGGGCACTGCAAGGTGGGAGTGGGAGCAGCTGAGCCTCAACAGACCAGTCCTTCACCCCCACCCAGCTCCAAGCCCCTGCAGCCATCCCCAGCCCACCCAGTGGGCACCTCTATGCATGCACCTGGTGGGGCCAGGCCAGGATTCCCCCACCAGCCCCATGACAGGGGGTTTCAAGCTACGGTATGGGGCAGGTTTCACGGTGGCAAAGCCTGGCCTCTGCTGGGCACGGGAGTGGGGGCTGCTGGGGCAAAAGGCAGGAGTCCCACGGTGCCCCTTGGTACTAGCTGGGTCCCAGCCAGCTTTGGGCAGGCTCTGAGTGCCCTCTAGCCTGGTACTGCAGATTCAGGCATTACCCAGCTCCTTTCCCCTGGGAGCAGAGCCAGCCTGAGCTGCCCCAGCCCAGACCCCAGATCCGTCAACCCCTCCCAGCAGATGCAAGGATCCCCTGAAGCAACCACCGCTGCTGGCCAACCGGTTCTGCCCAAACCCAGCCAGCATCAGCCCCAAGTGCCAGAGGCTGCAGCAGCATGGGGCACTTACCAGGGAGGAGAGCCAGGAGGAGGAGGATGCCCCCCATCCTCGTGGGAAGCACTGCACCTCGAGCTGTCCCCGTCTCTAGCACCACTCACTCCGCTTGTACCTGACCTTCCTTCCGGAGCGGCAGCAAGCACGCCCCCCCGGCCACCTCTGCAAAGAGCACAAGCTTCCTGCCACAGGACCCACGTCAGCCCGGTCATGTCTGGTTTGTGGGGGTGCAGCTCCTGGTTCCTCTGGACTATTCCCAGAAGTGGCAGCAGCTTGGCGCAGAGCAGTGTGCTCTAAAACTCCCACGGTGGGTTAAGTGCACGATGCAGAGGTGGGGAAACTGAGGTACAGAGAAGCTACTGTAAGCACCAAAAAGCAGGTGCTAGGAGTCCTGGGTCCCAGGTCAGCGCTTGGGCCACGCTTCTTCTCCAGCTGGCACTTGGCTACCAGCCCACTGCTCGAGCCCCGTGGCTTTCTCCTCTTCCCCTGGCCTAGGGAAGCTCCAACTCACTCCTGCTCCCACCAGTACCCCTTGTTGGAGGTGACTGGGACTGGGCAAGCCGTTCCCCACCCCCCAAGCCAATGCGGCCCTTCTAGTAACTCCCAGTACAGCTGCCCCGTCCCAGCCAGCCCTCACCGGGAGATGCTGGGATCCACAAGAGCTCCCCAAGTCACCCCTTTCAGCCCATCAGCCCCAAGTGCTAGAGGCTGCAGCAGCTGACACATCTTTGCTGATCTTCCTGGCCTCTGCAAGCCCACGGGCTAGTGTGGGTGGCTGCACAACCCCAGGGCTCAACGTGAGACAGGAGGTGTTAACCAGAACAACAAGCGGGTTGAGGAAAAGGATGCTCAAGCGACAGGAGTTTCCTTTTCTCCAGTGTAGGTGCATTCAGCAGACAAGCTACACCCCTTCAGCAGACAATGCACTCTTCTGCATTTAAATATGCACTAGCTCCCTTGCACACGACTCCTGCTCCCCGTCTGTTCAGGGTCTCGCTGGGCTGCGCAGGGCTAGTCCAATCACTCAACAATTCTTTAGCCCAGTGGTTCACAGCCTTTTTTTGTACCAGGACCCATTTGTATACATGGATGGCCAGTCCTGACCCAGTAAATACTTTAAGTAGAAAACAGCTCCCTGGCCCTGCTCATGCCCCTCACTCCTGACCTGCTGCCTCCTGTCCCCAGGCCCTAGCCCCCAGTGTGTCAGGCGGGGGTGGCATAGGGGTCACATGCCCCCTCAGATTTGGTAGAGCTGTGGCCTGGTGCATGAACAGCGGGCAGCAGGAGGAGGCGAGGGCAGCGAGGCTCCCCCCTGCCTGTTACTCCTCGTGCTGCTGGCGGTATGGCTGGCATGGGGGTCCCGTCTCACCACCCCACTCTGCCCTCCCGTATTGGGTCCTGCCCATGCTGGAGCTCTGCCAGCCTGCAAGGGAAAACCTGCAGTTTCCCACGTATTTCTCCTTTAAAGGAAAATCCATTTTTAAAGTTTGTTCGTGACCCTTTCATATAGTCCTGTGACCTAGTTTTGGGTCACAACCCACGGGTTGAGAAATGCTGCATTAGCCCTTTTAGTCCAACCTCCTCTTGGTCCCAAGCTGTTTCTGCTTTACGGGAGCAGACCCTGGCACTTTAGGGTTACAGACGGAGATATCATTGGAAGGATCGAGCCGCCCAAACTCACCACAAGCCCCGGTGCCTGTTCCTGGCAGCTACATGTGCTCACCACAGCTCCATGCTGGGCTGGCACCAACGCAAAGCTGGGGCACCAGGGAGAGGTGGAAACCACAGCTGTGTTGTGCCTAGTCGAGGCCCCACGGGGCACAGTCAGCACCACTGAGAGGTGGCACCTTGCCCATGGCCTGCCCAGGTGAAGAGGCCAGGGCACAGAGATGCTGCCCTGTGCTCCTGATCTGCAGTTCCCTGCACCTGGGCAGCTATGAACCCCAGCCCCTTCCTGTGCCATCAGCTCTGCCCACTGCGCTGGGCTGTCCAGGGTGAGAGAGGGAGGGAAGGGACTTCTCCCAGCCTCATAATAATCCTTAGGGATTATTAAAATGAGAACTGGAAACAAAATGGAAAGCCCTTTATAAATTCATGGTGTGTCTGCACCTGGAATACTTGCCCTGTCCTGGTCCTCACCCCTCAGACAGGAGATAGAAGAACTAGAGGATGAACACAAGGCAGCTCTTTGTCACCCAGCATGTCATCGAAGGGTGGGACTCGTGGCCACCGGATGTGGTGGGCGCTGACGTTTCAGCCAGATTCACAAAGGGGTGAGACATGTTTTCGGAGGAAAAGGGTTTCAGATGCGATTGAGTGGGGGAGTGAGGGACACGGCCTCTGAGTCAGAACTTCCTAGACCTTAAATGCTGGAGGCTGCAACTGAGAGGAACTGGGAGAAAAACCCTGGTCAGACCCAGGTCACTCTCCCTCGCAGCCTCCGTTCTCTGCCACCATGTGACACAGGCCTATTTGAATGCATAGGGTTATTGTGGGCTTGACACCCATGGAGCAGCAATTAGACCCCCGTTATTGGGGGGGAGGGCTATTGGGTACGCATCAATTGATTTTGGGGGACAACTAGAGAGAAAACATGAATGGGAGTGAGGTCAGGTTCAAAACGAGTGCACTGAGGGATGACACTGAGGAGAGCATGCTGGGCAGTGCCCGCTTGTCCTTGAATGAGGCCAAGGAACCAGTGGTGAAACTGTGCCCAGAGACATGACCCAAGCTTCGGCGGGAAAATGGCTCTGCAGTACCCCAGGCTCCCGCAGCCAGAGCCTCCTCCTGGTCAGGTAGGTGGCCAGCTCGGCCAGGGCCAGAAGGAGGCTGCCCAGGAGGTCCTGGGCTTTGGTGGGGGCATGCACAGGGAGTGTATCAATAAAGAGGTGAGGGGCATATTGCAGCCAAAACCTCAGCAGGAGGTTGTGGAGGCGGCAGTCTGGTGCACTCCAGGTAGGCATGTGCCAGGGTCTCCCTCTGCTCGCAAAAGGGGGCAGGTGTCAGGGGTGTCCATAAACCGTGCCAGATACACATGCTCATGGCGATGGCTTTGTGGAAGTGGCACCAGCGGACATCCCCAGTGGCTTGTGGGATTAGGATGGTGTACGGGTGTGCCCACTGCGGACTGTGTGACACAGGGCACTGGGCAAGATGGACCCAGGGTGTGACCCAGTGCATGGCTGGGCTGATCGGAGGATGGGATGGGCTGGAGGACTGGGCCCAAGGAAACCTCATGAGGTTCAATAAAGACACGTGCAAAGTCCTGCCCTTAGGACAGAACTATCCCATGCACCGGGACGGGCTGCGGGTGACCTGGAGGGGACAGTGGATAATAAGATGGACGTGAGCCCACAGTGCGCCCTTTTGCCAAGTAGGCTGATGGCATCCTGGGCTGCACTGGTCGGACGGAGGGCAGCGCTTCTTCCCCTGTTCAGCACTGACGAGGCCACATCTGGAGGAGTCCTGTGTCGTGTTGAGCCCCGCTGCACACAGGATGCCGACACACCGGAGCCCAGCGGAGGGCAACAAAAGCGGTTCAGGGGCTGGGGCACAGGGCTGGCGGAGAGACCTGGGCTGGTTCAGTCTGCAGAAGAGACGCCCGAGGGGCTGAGCTCCCTGCGGGCTGCGCTGCAAAGAGCCAGGAGCCGCGGGCTCGGGCCGCAGGCAGGGCGACCCCCGCGGAACCGCCGCCGCCAGCCCGGCCGTGCCGCAGCCCCGGGCAGACAAAGCCCCGCTCGGAGAGACGCCCCCGCCCGCGGCCCCGGCCCGTTTCCCAGCCTGCCCGGGCGGCTGCGCAGTGCCGGGGCCGCAATCCGGGCCGGGCGGAGCCGCTCCCGCCGCGCCGTGCATGCGGGCCGGGCCGGGCGGGCAGCCGCGCCCCAGGCGCCCCCGGGCTGCACCGGCTCAGGATGGGGGACCAGAAGGTGAGGCCGGGACGGGGACGGGGACGGAGACGCGGATGGGGATGGGGATGCTCCTGCGGGGATGCAGCGCGCCGGGCCCGGGCACCTGGCTGCAGCATCCCGGCGTCCTGCGCTGCCTCCCGCCGACAACAAAGGAGGGGCAGCGCGGACCTGACCTGGCCGCACCGCCCCAGGCCCAGGGTGGGGTCCCCGCGGGCAGGAGCAGCCCCAGGGCACGGCAAACAGCCCCACACTTTAGGCCCCCCCCAATATTTCTTTGCGGGGGGAGGGGGAGTGAAGTTTTTCCAAGGAAGTGGCTCTATTTGCATTTTAACACTGGGCTGTTTCTCTAATCCCCCCCCCCCAAGATCATTAAAAAGATCCACGATGCAATGGTGGTGGGTTAATATTTACCTGAGTTACATACACCTTGCTGCTTGAAGTCGCAGATGTCCGACTTGCTTATCGGTCACCAAAATGAAGCCTCCAAGGGGTCCCAAAGGACTGTCTTGCCCAGGACCCCAATGACCCGAAGGCCACCGCTGCCGAGGGGCTCGGAGCATCTCGCGGCGCTGAAACCGGACTCCTGCGTTCGCTCCCTGGCTTTGCGAGGGCCTTGGAGCTGGATGCTGGCACTGGAGGCGGGTGGATGGGTTTGGGGGCAGGGAGCAAGGATCCAGGGTCAGGAGCCTCGTGACCTCGGGGTGGTAGGGCCCTGCCACGTGCCTCAGTTTCCCCACCTGTGCCCCTGCCCCCATTGGTAGGGAGTGACTCAGCGCTGTGGGCAGCAGCAGGGATTCGAGCGGTTGTTCTTAGTCGGTGATGCAGACCCCTGACGAGGGGCGTTGTGTCTGTGGCCGGGGGTAGGTTTTCAGCCAATGCAGCGCTGGTGGCAGGACTCGGCCCCGATCCTGCCGTGAGCCCTGTGTGGCCTCAGCCTGGCTGGAGCTGCTCTCTGTGTTTGCACTGCTGTAATATAAAGGCTAGGCAGCTCGGGGTCTGGTGTGCCAGGGACAGAGAGGCTAGCTGGACACGGCTGGCAAAATGGGGAAACCGAGGCAGAGAGGGAGGAAAGAGACTGATCCGGATCTGCCCCACAGGGCCAGTGCAGGGATGAGAACATCTCCTGGGTCTCCAGAGCATCAGCCAGGACCAAAGGTGACAATAGGCCAGAGTGTCAGCTGGTGCCCATTAGCTCCCCCGCCTGTGACCTGGGGAGATGGACACGTTTGCCAGGCTATAGGACAACACTAAGGCTTGGTATTTATGCAGCAGCTTCCACCTCTGGGGCTGTCAGCATTGGCTCACGGGCCCTTGTCACCCCCTCCCTACCCAGGAAGGCCGGGCCCATGACATGGGCATGGGACTCAGGGCAGAGAGAAGGAGCAGCATGGGGAGCAGGGAAGAGGGAGTGACATGGGGCATCTTAAGGCCTAAGGCGGGAGGACAAGGAGTCGGGGCTCCTGGGTTCCATCCCTGGCTCTGTACCGACTCACTTTGTGACCTTGGGTGAATCCCTTTGCTGCTCCATGCCTCGGTTTCCCTAGGAAGCTGGGACAGGCCGGGTTGGGGGGGCTGGACAGAGGCACTGAAGGAGCACATAGGCGCCAGGAGAGTGGGGCATTCGAGGCTGTCTGTGGAGGTCTCGGGGTTGGGCTGGGCCTGGCAGGGCTGGGCAGGCACTGACGGCATGGGTGCTTGGGGCAGGAGGCGCTGAGGAAGATCATCACCACACTGGCCGTGAAGAACGAGGAGATCCAAAACTTCATCTACGCCCTCAAGCAGATGCTGCAGAATGTGGAGGTAGCGCGGCCCTGCTGTCTCCCTGCCCTGGCCTGGGGCATGGGCCCGATGGCTCTACTTGCCCCTCGGCACTGGCACAGAAGCCCCCATTGCCTCCCCTTGCGGGACGGTGCTGCCCACCCCCAGCACTGTGACTACCCCGTCTTCTGCCAGTCCGGCCCCACAGTGCGGCCATCTACCTTGCTCCGCACTCCACTGCAGTGTTGGCATGAGGGCAACCTCGGCCCTGACCCACAGGTTGATTTCCCTCGGGGGTGGAGTTCCCTGCCAGCGGTGCCCCAGTCGCGCCCTCACAACTGCCCTCGTCTACCTCGGCCAGGCCAACTCCGTCAAGGTGCAGGAGGACCTGGAGGGTGAGTTCCAGACTCTCTACTCCCTGCTGGATGAGCTCAAGGAGAACATGCTCATGAAGATCAAGCAGGACCGGGCCAGCCGCACCTACGAGCTGCAGGTGAGACCCCTGCCCCAGCCCCGGCCCCCCGGCCCCCGTCGCTCGGGCTCCTCACTATCTCTGTCCCCCAGAACCAGCTGGCCGCCTGCACCAAGGCGCTGGAGAGCTCCGAGGAGCTGCTGGAGACAGCCAACCAGACGCTGCAGGGCGCTGAGAACCACGACTTCCATCAGGTGCGCCTGCCCTGCTGCGGGTGGGAGGAGATGGGGGGAGCTGTGCTGCTGGGAGCGGGGCACAGGAGGAGACGTGGCCCCTTCCTGACCACTGTGTGAGGGAGCTGGAGAGGGCAGCCCCTGCCCACATCTCCTATCCCATCTTTGGAGGCTCTGCACAGCATTCGAGCCTCCATTCCCCAGCCACAAGCCAATGCATTTGGGCTGCGGGTCTAGACGGGGACAGATTCCATGTCCAGGGGCTCATTAGGGGACCCCCCGCATGTGCGTACCAATGCAGCACTGCTGTGGGCAGAGCTAAGATGTCGAAAAAGGGGTGCAGATGGTGTGAAGAAATGCCCCATATAACAGCTCACGTTTTTCACCAGGTGAAAAAGAAAGCAGCTTTACTAATGTGCTGGGCCCTAGGGCTATATTATTCCATTTAAAATCAAAGCAAAAATGAATATGACCTCATTGGGATGGCTGCTCCTTTGCTAGATGATATGTTGAGTTTCCCGCTGTTGCAGGTCAGTGGTAGGATCTGTCCCTGCCATGTGGGTAACCTGGATTTGATTCTGGGATGCGCATGTAACTACAGCCATCGAGGCACCAAACATCCAAACTCTGTCTGGCCTTTGGTTTCTGCCTCGATGGTCTAAGGGGCGACAGAAAGTCTGGGCAGCCTCCACTCCTCCATACTTCTGCCTAGGCGTGTGCATTGAAGGTCTGGGTGACCTCTCCCACATGTACCATGATCCAGAAGGGCTGATGGTTACCTACTGCTACATTAAGTTTTAAAATCACAACAAAGTAGTGAAAGATCCTGTTTTTTTTAGCCTTATGCTCTTTAGAGTTCACTGCACATTTCTCATTCAGTTCTGTGAAAGAGTCTCACCTTCAGCATCTTGACAGTGCACCCAATGCTTCCCTGGCAGCCAGCTCCATGCTTGAGCTAGTGTTCACCTGAGCACAGGTTACCACTCCTGAGTTAAGCTTTTTAGCTAGAGCTAAAAGCAGCCTTTAGGGCTGTGAGGCAGGAGAGAGATGCTACTGGGAATGGCTAACAAGACATGGGCCCTGCAAAAGCAAGGATAGTTGATGAATCAGGACTGTTAAAAGGAGAGAGGGTCATATTGGCAGCTGAGATTAGCAGGAATCAGGTCTCTTATAGTGAGACAGGAGGTTGATGGACTTCCTCCTCCACGGTGCCTGAAGAGAAATGCTGCTGCCCTGCAAGGCAGTTGGTGTTAAAGCTTAGGTGGAGCAGAAATGGAGGGGATCTGCCCTTGGATGTGGCTCCGTAGGGTGCACAACACAAAGGGTGCACAAGGTTTGTGCTCTCCGAGGTGGCACCGAGGGCAGCTGTGCTGCAGGCTTCTCCTCCTTGCCTCCAGGGATGCCTGCCAGGCTGCTACAGCAACCCCCTGCTCCAGCCTCCCACAGCAGGTGCTATGGATGGAGACTGACACTTCACCTTCCCCGCCTTAGCACATGCCAGGGAGCAGGTTCCTTCCTGACCCGTCCTGGCTGCCCTGGAGCATGGTGGTGACTCAGCCTTGTTTCTGTGAAGGCTGCACTTTCCTGGGGACACCTCACTTGGCTCTTACTAAGCTGCTTGCCTCTGTGCTGTCCGGTGCCAGGGAGTCCTGCAGGTTAACACCACGAGGGATCAGACACCCCTGCCTTGGGGTGCGGAGGGGATGGCAGCTCTGGTGACAGCAACTTAGAGGCTGCTGGAAACGGGTCGGGCTGGAGGCCTGGGTGGGGCTCGAAGGAGAGAGAATCACTAATTGTTATCTAGCTGCTGGATGGGGCCTGTTGCTTTGTGGCTGGCTATGGAGATGGGAGTCGGGACTCCTGGGTTCTCTTCCTGCCTCTGCTGCTGACACAGGGATCGCACTTCACCCCTCTGTGCCTCAGTTTCCCCACAGGGGCCTTGCCTACCCTACAGGGGGGACTGGGGTTGTGTGGCTGAGCAGGTTCGCCTGTGACGGGGCTCGCTAGCAGCACAGGCTACGGCAGTGTGCAGGCACACCCAGCTCAGCCAGCCCCTTCTGACCCTCTCCTTCTCTCTGTCTTTTTGTCCTCCTTTCTCTCTCCTCTGTGCTTCGAAGGCTGCCAAGCAGATCAAGGATAGGTATGATCCTGCCTTCGCTGCCGGGTGCTGTGCTGTGCTGCACTGCTTACTAACCCAGCGTGGGCTGGTGTGTCTGTCCTCACCGCCCCAGCCCCTGGCTGGAGGAGCCTGGAGGGGAGGGAAGGGGTCTAGCTGTTGGAGGCTGATGCCAAGCCCTGTGGGTCCTGTGAGGGGGGCAGGCCCTGAATGCCCTGGAGGGGGGGAAGCCCTTTGCTGGGGATCACATGTGAGAGAGGGGCCCTTCTGACCCGTGTCCCCCCGCCCCTATCCCCAGTGTGACGATGGCCCCTGCCTTCCGGCTCTCACTCAAGGCCAAGGTGAGCGACAACATGAGCCACCTTATGGTGGACTTTGCCCAGGAGCGTCGCATGCTGCAGGCCCTCAAATTCCTCCCGGGTAAGTGGGCATCTCGCTGGGGCTGGCTGGAAGGGGTACCTGGTAGCCAGGCTAGGGTGGGGCTGGGGTTGGGAAGGACATGGGCCATGGCTGGGGGTAGAAGTGGGGGACAGGGCACAGGGCCATGACTTCATCCCCTCGTTTTCACACCCACAGTCCCCAGCGCCCCCGAGATCGACATGGCCGAGTCGCTGGTGGCCGACAACTGCGTGACACTGGTGTGGAAGATGCCGGATGAGGACAGCAAGATCGACCACTACGTGCTGGAGTATCGCAAGACCAACTTTGAAGGCCCCCCCCGCGTCAAAGAAGACCAGCCCTGGATGGTCATCGAGGGCATCAAGCAGACTGAGTACACCCTCTCCGGTGAGGGGCCGGGGGTGCCCAGAGGGAGCAGTGTGGCATGGGGCAGGGATGTTCCCAGGTCCTGCAGCCGGAGGCGCTGCAGGCTGGGCACTGGCTGTAGGGGCTGGCAAGGGGGGACCATGGGGCTCCCAGCAGCCCCCGTGACTCTGGGTGCCTCCACAGGGCTGAAGTTTGACATGAAGTACATGAATTTCCGCGTGAAGGCCTGTAACAAGGCCGTGGCAGGCGAGTTCTCTGAGCCAGTCACCTTAGAAACCCGAGGTGGGTCCTGGCAGGGATGCGGGGGGATGCTGAAGGGCTCTGTGCATGGGGTCCTGCTCTCATGGCAGCATAGCGGGATCCTCGGAGATGAAGGGTGGGAGAGGCTGCAGGGCTGGTTTGGGGCTCGGGGCTGGGAGAGGACCCCTCCCTGGGCTGGGGATGAGCTGGGATGGGAGCAGTTGTTAAGGGGGCATCCACATGGTTGGAGGTGCTGGGACAGAGGGGTGCAGTGGGGTGAGGGGAGCTGGAAGCCAGGGTCTCCCCAGGATGGGGGCAGAGGGGGGCCACCTGCGTCTGACTCCTGCTCCATCCCCAGCGTTCATGTTTCGCCTGGACGCCGGCACCTGCCACCAGAACCTGCGGGTGGAGGAGCTGAGCGTGGAGTGGGATGCCATGGGTGGCAAGGTGCAGGACATCAAGGCACGTGAGAAGGACAGCAAAGGCCGCACTGCATCGCCCGTCAACTCCCCTGCCAGGTAGCACCCGGGCCCCTTGCTGCACGGGGGCTCCGACCCAGGGAGCAACCTTCCTCGGGGCAGCTGGGAGCTGCCGTGATGTTTGCCCCCTGTCTGGGGGCTTGGGGTCTGGGTCCGATCCTTGAGGGGACCCGAGGGTTTTGGCCAACCGTTAGCGGGGAGCTGAGCAGGGCGACAAGGAAGGAGCTCAGCTGCTTGTTTGCCCGTCCACAGGTGCGTGCAATCTCCAAAGAGGATGCCCTCAGCACGCGGGGGCAGGGACCGTTTCACCGCTGAGTCCTACACCGTGCTGGGTAGGAGCCCATCTGGGGTGGGGAGGTCTCTGTGGTGGGATGTGGGGTCGGTGGCACCTTCATGGAGCAGGCGGCTATGGGGTCATCCGTTCTGGGGGCGAGGGGCCCTTGCTGGCCCCGGCTGAGAACACCCTGCTCGCTCCACCTGTGGCCCCATAGGTGATACCCTCATCGATGGGGCCGACCACTATTGGGAGGTGAAGTACGACCGGGACAGCAAGGCCTTCGGCGTGGGGGTGGCCTACCGCAGCCTGGGCAAGTTCGACCAGCTGGGCAAGACCTCCGCCTCCTGGTGCCTCCACCTCAACAACTGGCTGCAGGTCAGCTTCACCGCCAAGCACAACAACAAGGCCAAGGTGCTGGATGTGCCTGTGCCCGACTGCATCGGCGTCTACTGCAACTTCCACGAAGGTGCCAGGGTGGGAGGGGAGGGGGTGTCCCAGCTGAGGGGGATGTGTCCTGTTGTGTGTGGGGGGGAAGGGAACAAGCCCCGCTGTGTGTGTGCACATGTGTGGGTGTGCACATGTTCACATGCATGTTCATGCTTTCCTCTCGCTGGGTGGAGTGCACCTTGCTCTGTGTGCGCGCGCACGCACCTGCCTGTGGACACTTACTGAAGGGGACTGTGTCTTCCTCTTAGTGCGCGGTGAAGGGAACAAGCCCTGCTCTATCTGTGTGCATGTGTGGGTGTGCACATGTTCGTGTGCATGTGTGTGTCTGGAGGGAATCCATCCATCCTGTGTGTGTGTGTGTTCCTGCTTTCCCCTTGCTGGATGGAGTGCACCTTGCCGTGTGTGTGTGTGCATGCACAAGTGCCAATGGACACTAACTGAAGGGAACCAGGTCTTGCTCTGTGTGTGTGTGTGTGTGTGTGTGTGTGCTGCCTCCTGTGCTGCTTTCACACACATGTAAATGTGGCTTTCATGTGACAGGCCCTAAAGCCTCTTCCCTTCTGCAGTGGGGCTGGGGCAGACTCCTCCCTTTCCTCCCCATATAGGGGTCCCCCTCGTGGGTCAAGGGCACCTCAGTCTCCATGGCTGGTGCCACCTGGGCTGCCTTTCTGGCAGGTCCAGCAGGGCACCTTTGGCCTGGGAGGGAGCTAGTCCTGACTGGGGGCTCAGCTACACCCACAGTGCACAGAGTAGTGCAGGAGGCTGCTTGCACAAGTGCTCCTGGTGCAGGGATCACTCACAAGGGCTTTGCATGGACACATGCAGCTGCAGCAGCATGAGCCCCCAGGGCACGCGGACAGCCCCGGCGGGCGATGCTGCCCAGCCAACCCCAGCGTTCCTGCTCACACTGACTCAGCCTCAAACTGGGCTGCAGCAGTGACCTTGGCAGATCCCCCTCTGCGCTGTGCAGCTCTGAGGTAGCGGAGAGTGAGTGACATGCCACCCTCACACTGCCCCTGTCTTCCCCTCTCTGCCTGCAGGCTTCCTGTCCTTCTACAACGCAAAAACCAAGCAGCTGCTCCATACATTCAAGGCCAAATTTACCCAGCCCGTGCTTCCTGCTTTCATGGTAAGGCATTACTCACTGGATGGGGAGTTGGGGGAGGAACTGCTGTGGCTTCAGATGCTAGGGGAAGTGGCTTGGTGCCTACTGCTGTGGGGGGCAGCAGCAAAGCTGGTAGGATCAAGCAGTTGCAAGGTTTGTGCTTGCTCAGTAGCCCTTCCAGCAGTTGAGCAGTTAATCCAGCATCTCTCTTTGCTGGTGTGAGGTGTGGGGGGTCTGTCACTACCCCCTTCTCTTGTGCTGATTTAGTTGGCTGCAGCGGGGAGCTGAGCCCAAGGCATCTCTGTAACTCTCTAGGGTGCATCTAGCTGGCTGGCAGGGGTTGTCAGGGCACTGCTGTGGAGGAAGGTTGCAGCACCAGGGGGTCCACTTGTGTTGGAGCGGGCACAGCTCCCACGACAGTCTGGTAGTTTGGTGCTCAGCTCATTGTGGTGCACGGGACAAGGGCAAGCAGGGGGAAGGGAGCTGGGATACTGGATATCTGGGTTCAGACCCTACCCTTTGCTCCTTCTTGCCATAGCCTGGCTCTGTGCCTCAGTTTCCCCAGCTGTAGCATGGGAGGTAATCCTCCCCCTCCAGGACTTGGGGAGCATGTAACATGGTTGAATGGCATCCTTGCCTGTGTAGGGATGAGGGCAAGGGATGCCGCTGCCCAAACTTCCCAGCTGCAGCCCAGTCCCCTGCCCTGCCCCACGTCTGGTGGGGTAGGTACTGGGGGCCCTGCCGTCACCATGCCTGCGCTCTCCCCACAGGTCTGGTGCGGCAGCTTCCACGTGTACTCGGGGCTGCAGGTGCCCAGCTCTGTCAAAAGCCTCCAGAAGCGGAACAGCACCACCAGCAGCTCCAACGCCAGCCTGACCTAGACACCGCGGGACTGGGACCAGCGTCACGGTGGGACTGGGGCATTGCCTGGGTTCTCCCACCGCCCCCCCAGAACCAGCCTCTGGTGGGAAAGACACTCCATAACTTCTCCTCTCCCTGTCCCAGGAAGGGGCTGGCGCTGGGGGGGCAACGCCCCAGCACGGGGGCAGGAGAGGGCCGCGGCACCTATAGCTCTCTGAATGTATCCAGACTGACCCACCAGAGCCTGCCACCCCCCACCTCTGCCACACTTGCCTTTAAGAGCAGGGGACCACATGAGCCAGCCTTGTGCCAAAGCGGGCCGTCGACCAACCGCCTTGCCGTGACCCGGGAGCGGGAGCCTGGGCCGCTGGATGCAATGGGCAGGGCAGTTTTTTTCTGGCAGTCATACAACCCGACTCTTAAAGGTGACCCCCTGGCACACGGCTGCTCTTAGACCCCTTAGCCTCTCTCGTGACACGATGCTTTGGCCTTAATGATCGCTGTAGGTGTAGGCGCCTTGTTCCCCCTGCGTGGGCCAGGGGAGGGAATGGTGTTCGTGTGTCATGCTGCTCCCGGCTGGAAGTGACATTAAAGTATCTTTCTCCTCGCTGCCCGTGGCTGCGACTGCCTCTTCTCTGGTCTTCGCTTGGGGTCTGCTTATGCCCGTTGATGGGTTGGGGAGCTCTACACCTGGCTGCTGGACATCTAACCTCTCCCGTAACTCGGTAGAAAGCCTCTGTTGAAAAGATCCAAGCCCTCTCCTGCCCATCAGTGCCGTGCCGTGGTGCAGTCGCTTCCCCCAAGGGGCTAACCCGCTGGGGTGCCACACCGCATGGCTGGAGGGGCCACAACTCTGTGCACCACCGGTCCATTAAGCAACAATTAGCTCCTATGAATTAACAGCCACACTCCTTGGAGGGCAAAGGCCTGGCTTGGGGCTGGACAGTCTCTGAGCCAGGCTTGTGAAGAGGTGTGTAGGTGAGCAAGGGGGTCCAGACTGACCCAGCACCTCACCTCTGCCCCTGGGCAGGGCATGGCTGCCAGGCAGCAGTTTCCATAGCTGGTGCCGTGGAGGGCAGGTGGGGGCCAGTTCCTTTTGCAGAGGCCAGGAGCTGCCATGGACAACACAAGCCCTTGGCACTCGTGCTCTGGTTGAGGTCTGGGACTCAGGAGCCTGCACATCAGACCCCAAATGCATCTTCTCAGCCAGTGCAGGATGAAGTGGGGGACAGCTCCCCCCATGCAGGTGGCCTCTGTCTGCACCAAGCTCCTAGCTCATTGTCCCAGCCACCTCATGGCAAGATGTAGTAATAGCTACCATCAGCTGCTCCTGCTTTTGGTTAGTTTACACCGGTGTACAACACCTATGTGTCCTCCTGTTCTCCCTCCAGAGGGGTGCAAGGACCCCCCCAAGTCAGGAGGAGTGGGGAGGGGGAACAGGCCAGCCCCAAACTCTCAGGCACCTCCGTGGAGCACAAAGGGCCTGATGTGCATTGTCCTGCTGGGACACACGGCTGTTCTCAACCCCTGCTGAAAATAAATCAATCAGCTCCCCCCGCAGTACATCTCCCTGAGCCCCCACAACCCAAGCTCTTCTAAGAGGCGAGACCCAGGTACCCAGTCCCTGCCCCACACCCTGGTGCGCCCCTGCTCTGTCCATCCAGCCCCTGGCCCAGCCGTGAGCGGTCAGGGCTAGCAGTGATTCCAGGCGGAGGGGCCAAACGGTGCATTTATTAGCAATGCGTGCGAAGGGGCTGGTCCCAGTGAGCCCCAGCCCCAGGGTAGGTGCCCAGCTGGCCCTGGGCATCACGGGCCTGACCCTCAGCTGGTGTCACTCGCTGCTTTCCTTGCTCTGGCAGCAGCTGGGCCCATCAAGGGCAATACGGGTCCCAGGCAGGAGGCTGGGGTCCAGCTGCAGTATCCCTGCTCCTCCCTGAGTGCTCAAAACCCAGGCAGCCAAATCCTGGCCGGCAGGAGTCTGTGGTCCCTTTGCTCCTGGTGTGCAGCCCCAGTCCTGGACTCCCTCAACCCTCCTGGGGTCTCACACCATCTAAAGACTTTCTGCTCCCAGGGTCAGGGGTTCCCCCTCCTCTCCGTCCATCTGCTGCCCCACCCCCTGGCCCTCCCGCCCCTGTCACCTCCTGCACTCACACAACAGTGCTGCCCTTGTTCTCCAAGGTTATGCAAATGGGGCAGCAACAGCTCTGCAATGGGCTGAAACCCAGCATGCAAAGAACTGGGACCAGGCAAATGATCCCCAGCCCAGCTTCTGTCCTGCCTCCACCCCTGCCCTGGCTGCTGAGAAGTGGAATGGGGGTAACCCCAGCCAGGGACACCCGCACCCAGGGCTGGGGCCAGTCGGAGCCCATCAAGGATGGGTTGGCAGGGGGAGAGAGAAGGACCCCCTATGCAGTATTTGCCCTCCCCTGGCACCTGCTGGCCCTGACGCGCGCATGTGCACACACACACACTGAATTCAAGGGAGGGGTGCCAGGTGCCAGACCCCACATAGAGCAGACCAGGCCTAGGTCTTAACTGTGATGCATGAAGCAGCAGACATGGCAGCTTTGCCCTTGAAGCATCCCAACAAGGGGCAGGGGCAGCCAGGGAGAAGGGCTGAGGGGGGGGCAAGGGGCCTGGGGGGTGTGGGGGGTCGGGCAGGCACCAGAAGTCATTGTAGTTGCTCAGTCAGGGAGGATGGCACGTCGCTTCTGCAGCTTCTGCCTCAGCTCCTCCGACATGCCTGCAAGAGAGGAGGTGCTGCTGGACTGGGTGCAGAACCCACGCGTCCGGGTGTCTGTGCCCTTCCCTGGGTACCATCCTCAGCTTCTGCCCCCCCGCCCAGCCCCCTGCTCCAGCCTGCTCCCCTCCAGAGAAGAGATGAGAACCCAGGTGTCCTGGCCCCTAGGCACTGGCCGGGCTGCAAGGCCTAGGACAGCTGCTGGCCCCAGACAGGTCCCCCTCAGCCCAGAGGCTCTCACCTGCGGAGGGGCCAATGGGCACTGCACCCGGGTGGGGGAAGCTGCCGCCGTCCTTCCATGGTCTGGGAGCAACGCTGGGCTTGCTGGGCAGTGGTGCCCAGTACCTTCTGCTGTCTGGGAAGGGAGAGGGCAGGGGTCAGAGGGGCACACCCACCTGCTGCAAGAGCCACTTGCCTGCTCCGTGCCTCAGTTTCCCCCTACAGTCTCACAGGGGTCTGGGATGCCAGGGTCCTCACCGCGGGGGATCCAGCATGGCTCCCCCTTGTCCTCAGCTCCCGCCCATCCCTCCCTCCAGAAGCTCCCAGCTGCAGCCAGCTCTAGGTGTGCTGTTCCTCGACCTGCCCCTCAGCTCGCTTGGTCCTGGGTCTGGAGGGAGCAGAGGAAGGAGGCTGTGGATCAGTCAAGGGGCCCCAGGCTGGAGTTGGGATGGGGGAAGGGGTGGGAGAGCCTGGGGAGGGTGTGAGGCAGGTCCCCAACCCACTGGGGGGGAGCTGTACCTGGCCTGGGGGGGCTGCTGGACTGGGCAGGGGGGTCTTTGCCTGAGCTGCCCCCTTCCCAGATAACCCTTATGGTGCCTGCCTGCCTTTGTGTCCCATCTGCAGGAACAAAGGGGGGAGACTGGCTGCAGCAGCACTGCTCAGTGCCCCCCACTGCCATCCCCAGCGCCCGGGGCAGAGGGATCAAGCACAACTTGGGACCAACCACCCCGGGGTCAGACACAGTGGCCTGGAGGAGTCGGGGGCACCAAGCCCCCTGTGCTCTCCCCTCCCCATGCCTGGCAGCCCCCCTGATCCCTCTCTCCAGGGGGATGCTCCTCTCCTCTCTCATCAACATCCCCCTGCCCCAAGGCATGGCCAGGGGGCTTCCCTTCTCCCACCCCGAGCTCTGTCCGGTTGGGGGCAGCTCCTGGAGGACGCTTGCATAGGCCCAGGGGCCTTCTCCAGCCCCCATCCAGCGGCTGCAGTGCCAGGCTCCACCTTCACCGAAAGGGTGCTTGGGTGCAACCTTGCCTCTGAAGCCAGAGCCAAGGGCAGCCCTGGGCCTGTGGCAGGCTGACCCCTGGGCTGGTGGTGTGATGTGGCAGCAGGAAAGGCACAGCTGTGAGCATGCCCACGTGGTTGGCACCCCCCCCACCCCCCATGCACAGCCAGGCAGGATGCCTGGCTCACTCACCACTTGATGCATTCATCTGCTTGATCTCGGCCACTTCTGGAGAAGACAATAGTGTGAGCTGGGGGAGGGGGGCGAGCAGAACCGACACTAGCCCCAACCTCCTCCCCCTTCCCCACACGCTGGTACGTGGCCCCATCCCCCCGGCTTGTGCCCCATTCAGGAACAAATCGCTTGCCCTGCTAGCTCACGGGGGTTGAGAGAGACACCCCCAGCCCAGCCCTGAGACACCCCCAGGACAGCACCTCACCACGCCGAGGGCTGAGATCCCATCTAACCTTCGTCATTCACGTAGGTCTGGTCTTCATGTTGATCTTCGTACACAGAGTCTGGGGCTGGGACAGGGGGTAGAGGCTTTGCCACAGGGTTCTTGAACTGGGGGGGCATCACTGTGCCCCCTTTCGCACCTGCTGGGGAGCAGGGAGGGCACAAAGTTAGCACCATTTAGGGGAATACAACATGTAATAGGGAGGGGGACCTGCTGCGTGGCCGGCTGGAGCGCTCAGGCTCAGCCCCAGTGCACAGGTGTTTGGAGAGTGCAAGTGGCGTGCAGGAAGCACATGCGTCGAGGCGGGCTAGACCCAGCACAGCTCATGCCAGGTGTGACAGAGTGTGCAACAGGCAGAGAGGACACAAATGCACCCGCCAATAGTTCCGACAGCCAGTGGGGCACTGCTGCAGAGAAGCTTGCAGCACTGGCTTCCCAGCTGGCAGCAGCAGCCAGACCAGTGTAGGAGGGAAGAGGGCCGAATGGCCTGCACAGCTCCATGCCCAGGGGGCACCGAGGCCTTGAGCTGCACGTGAGTGCGGGTGTTGCGGTCACCTTTAGGAGCTCGGGCAGGGGTGCGATGTGGGATGCGGGGCGGAGGCGCTGTCCGGACACTCTCCCCATTCTCCTTGTCGGTGTCCACGAACTCTGCAGAGCAGATGAGAGACAGGAGGGCTGAGATGAGGGCACCATGCTGGACAGCAGGACAAGCATCTGGACCAGCCCCTGCCCCCAGGACAGGGGCCCAGCGCACAGCATAGCCAGGCCTCTCCCTCGAGATCTGGGCTGATTTCCAAACAGAGGAAAGGAGCTAAACCTTCACTGTTTTTCCGGGAAGGATCAGGCAGTTTCTCCCCAAATCACAGAGAGCCTGGTCCCAAAGCAGCAAGGTTTTGCCCTGTTCTAGGTCTGAGAGCAGGGGGAGAGGGGCTGGGGGCGTAGCTCAGCACCTCACAACGTGCATGGCACTGCCCTTGAGCCACACAATGCGTGGGCAGGGCCAGGGGGCACACACTTGTGCAAACCCACCTAACTCCTTGCAGTAATCCTGGTCCAGGCACAGGGGCACCAGCGTGTTCTTGGTGTTCGAGACGAAGTAATTCACCACGTCGGCCAGCGAGGAGCAGCGGTACTGGCGGGGTGGGCAAGAGGAGAGAGCCCGTCACCAGACTGCGCAGAAGGGATTCTCCTGCAACCCAGGTGCTTGGCGCCTGGGTCTTGGGGGTAGAAGGAGCCAGGTCCTACCCCACAAAGCCGGTCGGTGGCCTTGCTCCCCAGCTTCATGCATTGGAAGGGGTTGGTCTGCCAAGGCTGGCACCCTGCCCCTATCCCACACCCCTGCATGAGGCAGAGAAACAGCCCCCTTCCCCCTGTTGTTCCCCATGCCATGCTCACCGGCTGCTCCACATCGATGATGTAGTCCTGGTCCAGGCAGTTCACTTTGTAGTGCTTCATGAGCGGTGTGCTAGAGACAGTGCCCAGGTGAGCAGGCTCCACAACTCAGTGTCACTGCCCCAGGGTCACCAGCATCCTACCCCAGCCCCCAGCATGCTCAGGCCCAGTCACCCTGGTAGGAGGGAGTCTCAGCCCCACGCTCCCCACCCAGGACAGCCCCCTCCCCTGCGTGAGGGGGACCCAGGCCCGCACCCTCACCCGTTCAGTATCTGACGCGTGGTCACCGAGACGCTTTTCCCGTCACCCCCTGGGCGCAGCAGCAGGTTGCCGCAGTCCTGGTTCTTCTCCAGCAGGACCTGGGCCTCCGTCCGGGACACCTTGAAAAAGCACCTGGCAAGTGCGGGGCAAAGGAGACAACCCATTAAATGCCTGGGGGGCACATAGGGCACAGCAGGGGCTGGTGGCTTCAGGGATGTGGGTTCGAGCCCTGCTCTGGACTTGTGCTGAATTCCAGCTCCAGTTTGGCTGCAGGGACTGGGCACCTGGTTGTCGGGGCTGGACTCAGCAGTGGTCATGCGTGGGACCAGGCATGTCACCGCCTGGAGCACAGTTGGCCACAGAAACCTGCCACAGATGCAGACCCCCCAGCCCACAGCAACCCCCACCGCAGCACACTTACTCCGGCATCTCCTGCTCCATGGGACCCAGGCTGGACAGGGCGCTGCTCTCAGAAGGGCTAAGCTGGGCCTGTCGCTCCTGCTCCTTGGCAAGGGCTTCGGACATCATGTATAGGTGCCCAGGCAGCAAGGTCAGGTTAGAGGGCACCTTCATCTGCAGCGCAGAGACAACATGCTCCAAGTCCCTCCCAATGCAGCCGAAGCCCCTGACGGCCCTCGCTTGACACCCACTCTCTCTGCCATCCCTGGATCAGTCTCAGGAGGTGCCCAGGGCTGCCACATCTTGTTCCCGCTCAGCCAGCCAGGAGGGCAGGGCTCTAGGTGCCAGGGGGCAGCTGCTTCCCAGGGGTCAAGCTCTCTGCGAAGGGTAGCAGGTTTCATGGGGCCCAGAGGCATCCAGGGTGGGGAGAGGCCGAGCTAGACAACATGCATGTTGGCTAGGCATGTGGGCACATGTGCATGGAGTGTGTGGCTGCACAGGGGATGAAAGGAGGGGTGTGCAGCAGGTGTGCAAAGGGCTGGGTGTGCAAGAAGCATGCACGCATAGAGGAGCTATGCAAAGGGCATGGGCTCTGCCAGCAGAAGGGCACATGAGACTGGATGCGGCACGGCAGTGGGGCTGGCACACCTGGCTGGGGGTGCCTGGGGCCCTACCTCCATGATGGTAAAGATGAATCCTTTCCACATCTCCCGGGACTCCAGGTTCTCAGCCTGAAAAGCAACCACATCTCTGAGGACAGAGCCAGCAAGCACTGGCCACATACCCTCGGGGCTGGCTTTGCCCAGCCAGGACAGGGCAGCTGTGGCGACTGCACAGGGGCAGCGGCAGGAGGAGACGCACCTTCAGCTTCACCTCCTGGCCCCGCAGCTTCAGGCTGAGCCCCAGGCTCTCCTCACCACTCCAGGGGCCGCTCTGGGCACCAGCATCTGTCAGGGACTTGAAGCCATCCAGGTCTATCTTCTCCACTGGCTGCAAAGGGAACATGGCTCCAGGGAGGCCCAGGCACCGGCCCTGGAGGAGCTGCCTGCCTGGTGCCCCTCGGACAGGGTGGGAGTGATGACCCGACCTTGGTGCTGGGTTCCCGTCCAGCCCAGGACAGGGCTGACACAAGTGTGTGGGGTCTCAGGCCAGTGCCACACTCCTGCCACCCCAGCCACTGGCACGGAGCGGTCCCCTTTCTGCCTTCCCAGCCATGAGGCTGAGGGGTCAGTGGGCCTCTTGTCCATGGAGGGAGCAACCCCCCACTCCAGCCTATGGACTGGGACTATTTTTGAGACCGAATGGGTGCATGTCCTCCAAGACTCAGCTGCTTTCCATGGGCAAACCCTAACCCCCATGTGAGGGACCCTCCCAGGACTGGGCTGGAGACACCAGAGGGACATAGAGCAGGTGCTGGGAGCCCTCAGCTCTGTGCCCCCAGCAGAACTGATCCCTTCTGCTTTTTCCCCATAAGCGGCTTCCCCAACTCGGGTGCAGGGGCCGCTGTTGGGGGTGCCCAGCTCCTACATACCTGTATATCCCGAGCGTTGCGGTAGAAGTTCAGCGTGCGCCCCCGTAGCCCGGTCCAGTACCGCTTGTAGTCCTGAGGGCAAAGCACAGGGGCAAGAGAGCCTGGTACCGAGCCCCCCGGCAGTCACCCAGCCTGCGGGCACTGGTAACGGCTCTACAGATGTGCCCCTGGCCCATGGGCTCTTGCTCAGGCTTGGCCCAGAGCCCTGGGATCGGCTCTCCAGGGCATCTGTGGAAGAAAGGTGCCATCCTGCTCCTGGCCCAGCCCTGCTTTCTGCTACCCCCACTCCTGCCTGGGGGCACCTAGGTCTCTCTGGGGGCTACTCTGCTGGCACCATCTCCAGGTGGGATGTGGAGGCAGGAGCAGTGGGATGAGGCCTGCTGTGTCCCCTGGGACTCAGACGCGGGGAGGGGCTGGTTCCCTGGCTCCATGCAGCAGCTCCCAGACCCGAGGCGGCTCTGAGCCCCATGGGAAGGGGGGCAGCTATCATAGCCCAGCCACGCAGCCATGGGCATGTGGGGGGAGGAATGAAGGGTTCGATTGTTCTTGGCCTGCCGGCAACAGCTGAATGTTGTGACCCAAAATACAGGCCCTGCCACACTGCCCCTTGCACCGCTGGGCACCCAGCTCCCCCATGCCAGGAGCATGTAGACTTGGGCTCTAACATGGCATGACCATGCCATGACAGCTGCCCTCCGCCTGGCTGCATGCATGCCAACATCATGCTTGTCCTGGGGCTGAATCCTCCAGGAGGCGGTTACATGCCCTGGGACATCACAGGCACCAATGCACCCAAGCGGATGCTGTGCTTCTTAAGTGTCCTGGACACATGCGAGTCTGACACCCTGGTTTGACTATCTGGAGGGTGGGGGGAGAGGGAAACCTGAGGTCTCAGCTTGATGCTGCCACTGGTTTGATGCGTGCCCTGGGCAAGTCACTACCTGCCTTGGGCCTCAGTTTTCCCATCTGCAAGATGGAGCTAAAGCAGCCTCATTCCTCCGCCAGCCCCTGGGAGATGCAAGGGGGCAGGGCGGCGATTCTGTGTATAAGCTCTGCATAATTAGCATGCAATTAATAGGGGCCCTGGGCAGGGGCTGCCCACCCCAGCCCTCCGGGGCCACACAGACACCTCCCTTTTGTTCCCATCTCCCCCCAGGCACAGCCGTAGCCCCTGCCTGGCAGGGTTCATGCCTGGGGGTGAAGGCAAACAGAAACCCCATATACATTTAAGCCCCAGACTGCTTCCCCTAGACACCTGCAGGGGAATCTCAGACCCCCAGCCAGGCACAGAGGACCACCCCCCACCCCACCAGCCAGCCAGAGCAGGGGTAGGAACACAGCCTAGCCCAGGCCAACACACAGATGCCTTTATGGGCGCTGTGTTCCCATGTTTACCCTGAGCATTTCCATCTCCAGGACTGTCAATCCAGGGCCCAACTGCATCGAGCCCCGACCCGGGGATCTCAGAGCGCATCAGGGAGATCCCAAGAGAGCAGGGAGTCAGGCAAAGCAGGGCATTGAGGGCACCAGGGACATTGGCCTTGGAGGCACACGGGGAAGGGACCCCAGGCCCCCACGAGGGCAGCACAGCCCACAGGGATCTCTCCGGTTGCCCAGCTACCCTGGTCGAGCACGGGCTGAAGGAGCGTGAAGACCTGGGCAACATGCAGGGGTCTCACTGTGGATTTAATCTGACCCAGCTAAAGGGACAGGGGTGGGCAGATGCGTTCATACCAGGCTGATCAGACTGGGGGCAGGCACAAGCTGGGTCCGGTCGGTCCAGCCCCACGAGCCCTTTGCAAGCCAAGCCCGAGCAACTTCCTCTAAACAAACCCTGGGAAGCAGGACTGAGCTACAAGGACGGGGAGGTCCCAGCAAGCCATCCCAACCAGGGGGCACCGAGTCCCGGCCAGGGGCTGTGTAAGAGACCCAGTGGGGTCTTGGTGCCTCACAGCAAGCACCTCCAGGGGTGGATTCGTGCCCCGCAGAGAGGCAAATTCAATACGTTGCAGGATCAGGATTGAGGCCGGCACCAGGGGGGTGGGACCCAGGCTCTGGCTGCTCCCAGCCCTGGCACATGCTCCGGGGGTCTCTCCATGAAAGGACAGGGCATGACATGGGGGTGCTTGGGGAGACACCAGGCCTGCAGCCAAAGCATCGCCAGCCCCGGCAGGGACAGCCCTACCTTGTCGCGGGGTCCCTTCTTCTCCAGGAAGCCCTCGTAGTAGTGCTGGGGCAAGCCCTGCTTGGGCTTTAAGGCCCGTGACAGCTGCGGCGGCTGGGCCATGGTGCCCAGCGTGAAAACAGGGCACAGAGCAAATCCACAGAGCACAGGACCAGGAAGCGACGGGATAAATGCAGCAGGCCCTCCCATCGCTCACCTGATTGGGCCCAGGTGAGGGCCCAGGGAGCACAAACAACTCCCTGCCTCCACCCCTGGGCAGACAGGTGCCACCTCCCCCAGCGCCAGGGGTGAGGCCCCCGCTCCCCCTCCTGCCTCCAGCACCGTCGCCCCTGGGCCCCCTTGCTCTGGGGAGAGACAAGATCTCCCCATGCTTCAATTTACTGAGCACGGCCCCCACTCTGCCCAGTTTTGGCTGGGATGGGAGCCAGGCCCAGCTCTGAGGGCTTCTTCCAGCTGGCAGTGCAGAGGCAGGGGCTGTCTGTCCTGCAGTGCCCTGGCAGCTGCATCCTTGCCAGCCCCGGTGCCAGTTTCCTTCCAGCTGGGGGGTTTGGCGCAGCTCCCCAGGACACCCACAGGGCTGGCACCAACTGCTCCTGTGGCCCCCGGGCCAGGCGGGGCGGTGTCACTGCTCCTGGGCTGGGACCCTGCAGTGCACGGTGCTGTACGCTCTCAAGACAGAGCCCTCAAGAGCTCACAGGGGGCTCCAGGCAAACTGGGGAGCACGGGGGAGCGAAGGAGCCTGTGCGGCCAGGTCACAGCTTCACCACGAAGCAGCCGCGCCGGGCCCGGGACTACAGGCGGTCCCCGGCCACTCCAAGAGCCAGGGCCAGAGCAGGGGCAGCTGGTCCCAGAGGGAGTCTAGGACTCCCTGCCCCGGCAGGCGAGGGATTAGCATTTGGGGACGCTCCCTGGCTCCAGCTCCACTGGGCCAGCTGCCTTGCACTTTACTCCCTGCCACCTCTGCCTCTTGCCCTCGTCCCATGGACCCGCTCCAGCGCCCGGCCTGGTGCACGGCTGAACGCCACACGTGTGCGATCTGAACCAAACTCTGGCAAGGGGCAGTGGCGGCGGGGCCCGCTCTGTGCCCGTGGGGCCGGGGCCCTGTCCTGCTCCTGCTCCTGCCGGATGGAGCCCTGCGGAAGCCAGGAAACCCCCCAGGACACCCCGCACGGGCGGCTCCCGCCAGGAACGAGGAACTTGGCAGGGCCGCGAGCCGGAGCCGCGCCAAGGGCAGAGCGCAGGCCTCGCCTCCCGGCCCCGGCGGGGGGGCACCTTGGCCCTGGCTGCCTATGGGCTCAGGGGCATTTTGGCATCGGGCCCCGTTTCCGCATTCAAACACCCTCCGCTCCCTTCGCGTCGGGCTGCACGCAGCCCCCCCCCGCCAGCCGCCTGCCCGCGGGGGGAAGGCCTCGAGGGCCGTGCCCGGTGCCCCTCGTGGGACCGATCTGGCGCATGGAGAACGAGGACGCCGCCTCACCCCAAGTGGGGTGACCCTGGGGACCCCGCTGCTCCAGGACAAGAGCAACGGCGGGTGCGCAGCACCCAGGCGCGCACAGCGCGGGGCCCAATCCTGCCTGCAGGGCACTGCCCAGGGCACCGGGGGGGGTGCTCCGCGGAGCCGGATCGGGGCCGGGGTGGAGCTCCCACCTGCCCCCCATCACCAAGCACGCGCGGTGGGGAAACTGAGGCACGGGGAGGGTGGGGGTGGGACACGGCCGGGGCGGGGCGGGGCCAAGGCGGCCGCCCCGTCACGTGCCGGCCGCGGGAGCCCTGCGCCGGGGGAGGAGCGAGGGGCCGGCGCGGCCATGGCAGGTACCGGGGCTGCCCCGGCCGGGCTCGAACCCGTGGCCGCCCGGGCGGGGCTGGGGCTGGGGCTGGGGCTGGGGCGGCGTGCTGCGGGCCGCCGCTAGGGGGCGCCACTGGGCCGCGCGGGGCGGGGGGGGCGGCAGCGGGCGCGGGGGGGGGCGCGGGGCGTCCAGGTGGGCGCTAAGGCATGTGGTGCCCATGGGCAGCCCTGGACGCGGCGTCGCCCGGCGGGGACGAGTGCCTGGAGGAGGACGAGGAGGAGCTGGAGGCCGGGCTGGACGACGCGGAGCAGGACGGGGCGGGCAAGGCGGCGGGCAGCGGGCGCGGGTGCCTCCTGACGCGCCGCGGCATCACCCTGCGCGTGCTGCTCAAGGACGGCCTCATCGAGCCGGGCGAGGGGCTGCTTTCCATCTACTACCTGGTGAGGGCTCCCCGCCAGCGGGCAGGGTCCGTGCCAGCCGTGCCCCCAGCTCTGCCCCTCCATCCGGCCTCTAGGCTGGAGGCTCGGCACTGATTGGCACCAGTGCGGGACCCCCATGTGCCAGGGTGGCGGGGTCTCGCTGCCTCCGTGCCCTCATCCCCGGCAGTGGTGGTGGTGGGGGGTGTCTCTGCCACTGTCTCTCCGCGGAGCCGCTTCCCTCTCCCCTGCCTGCCGCCAGGGGAAGAAGTTCCTGGGGGACCTGCTGCCGGACGGGAAGATCACGTGGCAGGAGACGGGGCAGGTGTTCAACTCGCCCAGCGCCTGGGCCACCTACTGCAAGAAGCTGGTGAACCCGGCCAAGAAGTCGGGCTGCGGCTGGGCCTCCGTCAAGTACAAGGGGCAGAAGCTGGACCAGTACAAGGCCGCCTGGCTCAAGAAGCACCAGCCCAACGCGCCCGCGGCTGAGGAGGTGAGTGGGGCAGGCCACGGCCCGGGTGCTGCAACCGGATCGGGGCTTGTGCCTGTTTGCCCATGCCCAGCACTGGCTGCATCTTCGCCTGGGTCCTGGGGTGGTAGCCACCAGGACCTGCAGCATGGCAGGTTCCTGCCCCACGGGGCTCCCACTTGGGTTTGGGGTTGAGGTTCATGGATCTCTGGGCTCTGCCCTGCTCGGAGCCCTGCGCCGCCCATCGAGACCCCGTCCCTTGCCCACGGCCCCCAGGCAGCAGGAGCTCGGCCCACCCAGCTGCTGTCCTGCCATCCCTGGAGCCGGAGCCTGGACTCCTCTTGCCTAGCAGTTTCAGGCCTGGGGCTCCCTTCCCAGCTGGCCCTGTTCTGTCCCCAGCAACACTTTGGCAGGTGCCTGGGTTTTGAGAGGCCAGCCCTGTATTCACCTGTGACTCAGTTTCCCTGCATGGCCCTGAGATCCAGCTCCTGGTACAGGGTTTCACTTGTGCCATGCCGTGACCTGGTCTGCAGAGGGTGCTGGTGGGTTGGTGCCCCTGCACCCCCTGGGCAGAGGCCTGGCATCAGGCTGGTCCCTGCTTCTCTTTCCCTCCCTGCCCTGCAGAGCCTGGTGAGCGAAGGGGAGGAGGAGGAGCTGGCCGAGGAGGAGGAGGAGGACACCAGGGAAGGGAAGGCCGCCCTGGCAGAGCCGGCACTGGGCAAGAGGCTGGAGGAGAAGAGCAAGAAGCAGCCGAGCAAGGGCCTGGTGGAGCAGCAGAGTGTGGGCAGTGTGGGGTTAAGTGCCCGCAGCGCCCTGCTGCCCGGTACGTGGGGCTAGTGGAGGGTGGGCAGCTCTGAGGCCTGCAGGGTTGGAGCAGATACCGGTGCCCTGGAGCAGAGGCTGATGTCCCCCCTCCTGGCCCAGCTGTGGGGACCCTGGCACTGCAGGGAGTAAGCACCAACCTCTTTGTCCTTCCAGAGAACGGGCCGCAGGGGAAGAGGCTGGAGGCCAAAACCCGCACTCCCGTCCGCTACTGTACACTGGGCACCCGGGACTCGGCTAGGTACAGCCCTCTGCCCCTGGGAGCAGAGCAGCCTCCTGGCTGAGTCCTGCCTCTGCCTCCCTGCTCCAGTGCCCCTGGCACAGGAGGTGCTGCCCACCACGCCTGGCCCTCCTGTGCTGGCACCCCTGGAGCCTGATCCCAGGGACGGGGTTGATGTTTTGGGGCAGTGGCCAATGGGTCCGTGCTGCGTTCCAGGAACCCCCACACGCTGGTGGAGGTGACGTCCTTCACGGCCATCAACAAGTTCCAGCCATTCAACGTGGCCATCTCCAGCAACGTGCTGCTGCTGCTGGTAGGTGCCAGGGACTGTCCCCAGGCCCAGCTGTCTTGGGGAGACATGTCAGACGGGGATAACTCCGCTGGGAGGGCAGGGCAGGGTCAGCCTGGTTTGGATGGGAGGAGGAGAGGGGTGCTTTGGTTTGATGCTGTCCTGCTTCTGTCCTAGGACTTCCACAGCCACCTGACACGGAGCGAGGTGGTCGGCTACCTGGGCGGCCGGTGGGACACCAATACCCAGCGTAGGTACCAGCTGGGCCGGGGGCACCTCATGGCGCTTGGCAGCTCCAGCCTTGTGGTGGCTGGGGGCTGCTGCCCCCTGGCTCTGCCCTGGAAGCCTAGCGGAGCTGAGCTGCTGCGTCTCCTTGCAGTGCTGACAGTGTTGCGCGCCTTCCCATGCCGGACGCGCCTCGGGGACACCGACTCGGCAGCAGCCGTGGAGGAGGAGGTAACCGCGGGGTGTGGGGGCTGCGCTGTCCTGTGCCCTCTGCAGCTTGGGGACGCCGTGGCCTTGGGTCTGGACTCCAACCCCAGCACGGTGCCACATTGACCACAGCGCTGCCAGCAGCTCCAGCACAGCTGAGATGCTAGACCAGGACTCCACAGCTGTCCCCAAGCTGGGCAGAGGCAGGGAGCAGGGGAGGAGTATGTGCCCTGTGGTAGCAGTATCATTCCTGAGCCTGGGCTCAGCGGGAGCAGCTTGCTGCTGCTGGCAGAGGCCGTGGCCATCTCACAAGCCCAGCATTGCCAGCGCTGGGGGGTCGGCGCCGCCCAGCCAGGTCCTGGTCCTGAGCAGCTGAGCCGAGAGGACCTGGGGCCCCTGTAACAACCTCTCCCTCTTCTCCGTGCCTGCCCTCAGATCTGCCAGAACCTCTTCCTGCGCGGGCTCTCGCTGGTGGGCTGGTACCACAGCCACCCCTTCAGCCATGCCCTGCCCTCGCTGCAGGACATCGATGCCCAGATGGACTACCAACTCAAGCTGCAGGGCAGCAACAACAGCTTCCAGCCCTGTCTGGCGCTTATCTGCAGTAAGGGCTGGGCACAGATAGGGCTGGGGCCAGGCCAGGATCCCGTCTGGGACTCAGAGACCCGCTGGGGCTTGGGCAAGGGGCAGGGCATGAACCCCTCACCCCTGGAAACCAGCCTGTGGGCCAGGGCTCCTGAGCAGGGAGCTGGGGTTCGTGCCCCAAACGCCGGCTGGTTAGACCCTTCCCCTCCCTTGCATCCTTCTGCTCTCCCTGCAGGCCCCTACTATCATGGCAACCCGGGTGCGGAGTCGAAGATCTCACCTTTCTGGGTTATGCCGCCTCCTGAGGTAAGTGCCCAGAGCCCACAGGCACGAAGGCTGAACTGGCCCTGGGGTCCTCCTGTTGGCTCTAGGACCCACCATAGCCCAGGCTGGTGCCCCTGGGGGAGTCAGGGCAGCCTCCTCCAGCCCCGAGGGCCAAGGCATTGCCATGAACTGGCTCCCATGGAGCAGAGCACAGGTGGAGGCTGTGGTGGGGCTGGTAGACCCTGTGCTGGGGGGAGCCGTCTGTTCCCTCCTCACCCTGGGATAAGGAGCCCAGCCACTGCAGGGACACAGCCACGCAAAGGCTTTTTGCTGATGCTTGGATGCAATCGACCCAGTGCGATCACCCCACGGTGCCCCTGACCCTTAGCCATGGCGTCACACCGAAACCGGAGTGTCGGCCCAGCTCCCAGCTTTACACTGACACCCCAGATGGGAACCGCTCGCTTCCTCCTCTCTCCCATTGTTTAGCAACGGCCCAATGACTACGGCATCCCCATGGAGGTGGAGGTCACCTACGTGCAGGATGGGTTCCTGACCAATGACGTCCTACAGGAGATGGTGAGTCCCGTGCTACCTGGGGAGGGACAGGTTGGTGGAGGAACAGCTCTTGTGCCCCCAGCCAAGGGACCAGCAAGACTGGGGAGTCCTGAGGCTGACCTGGGATTAAGACAGTGCCTCTGCCCCATCCTCCCAGCTCCTCTGGCCTATGCCCCTGCATACTCCAGGAGCCAGGGTGTAGGGGTTTCTAGCTTGGGCTCGGTGGGAGAATGATGGCTCAGGGACAAGCATCTCCCCTTGGCTGCTGCAGATGCTGCTGGTGGAGTTCTACAAAGGGGCCCCCGACCTGGTGAAGTTCCAGGACCTGTGGAGCCAGGACCAGACCTATCTGGACAAACTAAAGGTAAGAGCGTGGGCTGCTGCACAGGGGCTGCAGCCTGCCAGAGATGAGGCTCAGATGAGTCTCCTCCACCTGGTTTCATAGATCTGCTGCAAGCTAGGATAGGCACGGCCATGGTAAAGCATCAGCATCTCTTAGGCTAGGAGGACCTGGGTTTCTTTAACATAGCCAGGCCCTCTGCATGGTCTGAAGTAGCCCATGCAATGTGTAGGTAGCACATGGGAAAGTTGGGCTGGAAGGGACCTCAGGAGGTCACATCTAGTCCTATCCCCTGCTCAAGGTATGATCATCCCTGAGCAAACCGTGGCGGCCATTGGTTTATGCTGGGCCCTAGGTATAGACCTTCCTCCAGTCCACACCCACACATCCCTGAAGGTTAGCACCCAAGGACTGATAGTGAGGTGGGGATCTGGTGCCTGCAGTTCTACTTTTATTGCTGCCAGCCTTGGATAAACCCCCCCAGGGCTGGGGCTGGGAGCTCAGCAAAGGCGTTTCTGCCACAGGGCTCCCTCACCTCCCGGACCCCCAAGGACCAGGGCTTTGCCCATGTCCTGGAGCAGATCTACAGCCTCCTCCAGCACAGCGGCTGAGCCAGGCAGGAGCTGATGGCAGACTGACACCCAGGTGCCTTCACTGTATGTGGAACCTGGCCTGGTGGCCCTGAGCAAGCAGCACAGCAGCCCTTGCATGGGGGATGTAGCTCATCAGAGCCTGAGTGACTCATTAGGAAGCCTGTTAGTAGAAAGCCCGGGTCCAGGCCCTGCTGGTGACTGAGGGTGTGGAGGGGAGAGACCCTCACTAAAGCCCTGGCTGCTTTCCCCAAAGGGGCCGGTGCCTGCCCAACGCATGCAGCCCAGTGCCAGGGTGATTGTGGGCAGCTGCTCCGGTGCCTTGGCAGTGCTGGTAGTGTAGCAGGGCAGGTCACGGAGGAGCCTCTCTCTGGCTGTAAGTTACTGTGGACGTGGTAGTTGATTAAAGAGAAGCAATCCAGTGCCCTGGTGTGATGGCTGTTCTGTGGGCAGGGCCAAAGGGCACGTGGCTGGAGTCAGCCCCTACTCCATCTGCAGCCAGAGCCCATGGCCTCTCAGCCAAGCAAACAAATTGCTCCATCCTTGCACATGTCCCAGGAGTGAAGCCTGCCCCACCAGTGACTGGCTAGAGCCTCCCTGCAGACACTTCCTTGGTGCTGGTGTCTGCAGCCTCCATCACCGAAGGATGCATCTGCTGGAAGATGACGCCGTCAATGCTAAGGATGCTTGGCCACCTTCCCTGCTCTCAGTTGCAGGGTCTGCCTTGCTCCTGCAAGGCCTTAAGCCTCAGCCCCCGCCGACTGCTACAGCTGAGTGATGAGAAGGCACCTCTGCACCCTCCCCACTGCCTTCCCTGCTAAGCAGGTGACTGCCCCCTCCCCATGGCCTGGCTTCAAGGCCCCTCCCTGCTGCTCAAGAAGAGGGCAAATGCTTTAGAAAGAAGAAAGCCCCATTTAATACTTTTATTGAGTGATTACAAGTCCAGAGTTGTGACCTTTCCCCTTAAAACAAGGAAATGCCATTACAAAAAGAGACCTAATAAATTGTCCTGACTAAACACAGACTCATTCAACCCAAGCGAGCCTACGCCAGAGCTCAGAGATGCACCGGGGCCAGGCCACTGGGTTGGGAGAGGGAGGAGCTGAGGAGTCCCGACCTCCGCATGGGTGTCAGTGTGCACGACAGCTCTGCTGCGAGAAACGGGCAGGACAGAGTTCCCTCCCTCCAACCATGTAGAGGGGGCCAGGTCCTGTCCCCACTGCCTCCCTGAGAGCAGGATCAGGCCCCAGGAGCATGAAGGGCTGTAGGGGCAGGGATCCTGTGACTGGAAGCATGAGCCTGCTCTGGCCACAGCCCCAGCTGCGAGTCGTGGCGGTGACAGCGATCGATGGGAGGAATAAACATAGACATGCACGGTTAAAAATGTTAAAAAGGTTCTTGGTGTATACGTAACAGGAGACTGAGCAGATAGGGGTAGGAAGCACCCAAGCACGAGGCACGAGCGCAAATACAGGCTGGTGCCCCGGCCTGGCAGGGAGGACTGCCACGAAAATAAATACACAGGTGCTGAAGCAAGGCCTGGGTGGTGGTGAGCTGGAGCAGCTGCCAGGACAGCCCAGGTGGTGCCCATCCTGTGCCAGGCATGGTGGACAGGAGGGGAAGCCCAGCCTGGGCACAGCATGGCTCTCGAGATCACTGCACCACCCCAGCTGTGTCAGTGGCAGGGAGAGCTACCTACACCCCAGAAGGAAGGAGAGATACCCCTTGCTTTGGCTCCCTTCCAGCAAATGGGCTCAAGGAAAGCAAGGGCTGTGTTCTGCAGGATGGGATTTAGGACTCAGCTCCACCCATTCAGGCAAGTCCAGTCCCTCCCTGCGAGGGGAGAGTGCAGTCAATGCCAGAGCAGCTGAACTTCCACCTCTGCTGGTGAGATAGGATCCCCTGTCCACAGCCTCTCCTGGCTTCCAGGCACTTGGGAGAAGCAGGTCAGCTGTAGGAGCTATGGGTGACCCTCAGGGGTTGAATTTATCCTATTGCCAGCAACAGGATGGGTGCCCAGAGAGGAGCACCTTAGATAGGGAAGGGCAGGAGGCTGCCCCCAGCTCCGATCCCTGGTGGAACCACCTCATTCTGTCCATGGTCAGTTCTTGGGGCCAGGAGCACTGGCTTCTGCCACCATGACCCTGCTCAGCAACCCGGCTCTCACCGTGTTGGACTAGAGCTGGTGGCACCAGGCAGGGAAGCAAAAGGGACAAGGACCAGTACTAAACACGTGACACAAGAGGAGAGAGGTCCTTGTCCCACACAATCTTCGCACACAAGATATGAAGCAACAGGACCAGAGTTAAGAGCCCTATGAACCCAGCAGGGTAGGTGGCTTCTTGCATCGCACCATGGGGCTCTCTGAAAGACAAGGAGTTCCTGATGCTCAAAAGAGCTGGGAAAGGCACATAAGGATCAGACTGGAGACCGCCAAACAGCTCCAAGGAGCCCAGGGCAAGCTCTGGCTGGGCTGCGTGGAGATTTCCAGAGCTTTGTAAGTGGTGAAGGAGAACATTTGAACGTGAAGTGACAGGAAGCGAGAGGACGGCATCCTGGACAGGTCAGTGGCACATGGTCTAAACAGCTACTTCAGCACAACCTGCTTGTCTGTTGTCGATGGCCCCTTAGCTACGGTTGGCCTCAGCTACATGGGGATGATCCCATGCCAAAGACGATGCCAGAGCTGGTGGTAGAGACCTTCCCAGAGGAACCAATTCAACTCTACCCACCTGAAAGAGCCACAGAGTCTCGGGGCATAAGCAGAAAGCAGCCCAGGAAGAGATTATGGTCAGATGCTGGCCACAGAGGAGCAGGGCATGGAGGGGGAGCACAGAGCCCTGGCACAAAGAACATGCAAAGGGGAAGTAACCTCGGAGTGGCTTAGTGTTTTCATGCTGCTTCATAGCATCTCTCTGATCCCTCCTTCTGTGGGGCTCTTTCCTTGTCCGGGAAGGGGGCAGGTGGGCAAGACAGACCGATGGGGGCAGCAGAAGATGATAGGAAGCCATTCCTCTGCCCAGCATCATGAAGGAAGTGCGTCCCACGGTGCTGGGACAGACGTGAACCTTGGGCACAGAAGCAGTGCCTGACCTCTGCCCCCTCCCCAGGAACTCATTTGCTGGTAGTGTTCAACAGGAGCCTACTTTGCCAGTCTCCTTCACAGTGCGGGGCTGGTGGCCAAACCCTCTCCCATGGCAGACCGGAGGTGCCAACACCCTGCTGGTCCCCCGCCCTGCGCCAACACAGTCTGCATCCTTCCACATTCATCTGTGGGCAGAGTGCAGGCCCCTCTCTCCCCTGCAGACAGGAGTGACAAGGACAAACCTGGCAGGGCTTAAAGTACTGAGCTGAAGCACCAGAGGAGCAGTTCAGAGGGGGCCACCCAGCCCTCGTGGCTTGTTCCCTGCTCATCACCTGACACCGAGTTGGCTCTACCGCGCTCTCATGCCCCCGCCCCTGGAAGAGACTAGTGTCGAGATGCAGAATGGAGCGCAGGAGCCCGGCGCCCCTCTCTCCCTGGCGGTGCATGACGTGGGGGGCGGGAGGGAAGGGGGGAGGCAGTTTCACTGAGGTAGCGGAACCAGCACTTCCACGTAGTTGAGCGGGAAGAACCCGGATTGCCCGTTGATCATGCCCTCGTACCAGTTTTCGTCGATCTGGTTGGTCAGCGTGATGATGTCGCCCTCCTTGAAGCCTAGCTCGCCATCGTTTTCGGGTTCAAAGTCATAGAGCGCCTTGCAACAGGGCTGGTCCAGGTGAGCTGGGGAGAGACAGAGCAGAGTGAGGCTAGCCCCTGGATCATGGCAGCTCATGTGGGCCCAGCCACTTCGAACAGCCTTTCCCAGGGCCCCCGGTCACCACCGCTCTCCTTGCAAGCCTCATCCACTGGGCAGAGGGTGGGAGCTCTGACTGGTGGTTCATGGCAGAGGTGAGATCCCAGGGCAATGCCAACCTAGGAGGTCCATCCCCTGCCAGGCAGAATCGTCTCTTCCTGTACAGCTCTGGTTTTAAGAGCCTGGCTGAGTGCACTGCCCCAGGTTTGCCTTCTTAACCCATTACAACAACTCCCTGGTGAGTGTTCAAGCCAGTCTGCAGCCTAGGGACCCCTGCCCCCCACCCGCAGCTTGCTGGCTTCCCCGCCGTCCTGCTCCAGGCATTTGTTTTATGGCTTTCCTCAAAACTCAGCCCCCTCCACCCCCCGATCCAGTCCTGTTGGTTGCTCTCTGAACTCCATCCAGTTAATTAAAAAAAGGTAGCTAGACTCCAGCCAAGGGAAAGTTAGCTGCAGGCAGGAAAATGCAATAAAAACAAGGCTGTTTCCCTTAAATCAGAAAGGAAAGGAAGTTTTTTACTCTTGCTCAGAGGGGAAAAATTTAAATTTTCCAGTAGGGGGGTGCAACCTGGGTTAGACCTTCTACCAAACGGCCAGGGAGGATGCATGGAGCACAGGGGCAGAACCCAGAGGAATGCGTTACCTCCTTGAACACCAGCCCGGGGGGGGGGGGCGGGGGGGGAGGAAGGGGCAGCCTCTTAACCTGGCCTGAGGGCTGTGCAATGCTGCAGCAGCTCTTATCAGAGGACTTCAGACTGTTTTTACAGTCATCAGAAGCAGGCTTGGCAATAAGCCAGATCAGTAATAGATGGGGACGTTAAGGCACAAGGTCACAAAGCTTCCTATGGTAAAAGGAAACCCAGGGGGCCTGGGGCATTTCACAATGGGTTTAAGTCAGTGTGGTGGCCACAGGATGGGATCCAGGTCTTCAGAGCACTTGCCTCTTTACCTGCACCCTAGCCTTTTACTCCAGATGCTTTCCAGGACTGGCCTGGATGTAACCTTAAGCAACTATTCAGGGATCTGCCTGCAAGGTCCATTAACTGTCCAAGGCTGCCTGTTGCATGAGCCCAAGCAACCCAGCCTGTGGAATCGGAGGGGAACAACTGCAGCCCTAGGCTGGTTTCCAGGCTCTGTGGCTGCGGCTCCACCCAGCATTGCTCCGGAGCTGGTCAGGCTGATGGAGGCTTGAGATGCTTTTCTAAAGGGCTGGGGGACAGAGTTTCTGATGAAGCTTCCAGTAGAAAGAAGTAACCCAAGGTTGGGGAAGGATGTGGGAAATCTTACAAGCAGCAGCAGCAGGAGGTCCACCTTTCACAAGATTTTCCAAATGAACCCTGCCCAGCTCCAAAGTTTCCCCACCAGCAAGTGAGCTGCTGGCCTGGGGAACCAGCCTCCAAGCCAAGCCCAACACCTGAGAACACGCAGCAGGACGCATAGCACAACCCCGTGCCAAGAGTCTCCCTGACCTGGGCTCCGCAATGACATTCCCTCCCACAAACTTCCTCCCTGGAGCTCTATTTTGACATAATCTAGCCCACAACTCCCAAAACCAAATGCAGGCCAACCCCATCTCCCCACCTGCCCGATCCATGTGCCCATGTTCAAGAACCACTCCAGCATTTCCAAGCAGACCCCTCTCCTGCCCGAGCCAAGCATAAGACCCTGCTCTCTTTGCCCCATTCTCGCTCCTGCCCCATACAGCCACGTCCTGCTTGGCCACAAGCTCTTCCCTCTCCTCCCAACTGAACAGGAGAGCAGTTGCAGAACCCCCTTGAACAGATCCACTGATCTGCAGTGTCCTACCCCAAACTCACCACAGCTCCTCAAGAGCGAACCACTCCAGCTCTCCACTGCCCTCCTCTGTTCAGAGATTAGGCTACAAACCCTGCACAGTATGTCCAAGCATTATTGGCTCTGTCACCAGCTCCAGGCTGCGCTGCTGTGACTGTGAAAGCCCAGAGGTGCAAAAGGAAAAGAAGGGGTGGAAACTGGATGTGCCATTTGCAACAGTAACAGGTTGTCACCAAAGGAGCTTCTCATTTCCTTTGGGGTCAGAAACTTGCACGGGCAAGGCAGGATATCCACGTGTGTAGGTTACATTATCCAAATGCCTTCACCACATGTATCTGAGGCAGGAAACTCTCAGCATTTGGCTTATAAATCTACTCATGCATGGGTCCAAACCTTCCCTACAGTTACAGCCAAGCTGTCCATGTCAGGTGCTAGAGGGACAAGAATCAGCTGATTTTTATTGCTGAACAAAGCACAGAAAACTGTTTGGCTGACAAAGTGTTAGTGACTCCAAACGGCAGCTAGCGTGAGGAAGAGGGAGCAGAGTGAGAGCCACGCAGCATGCGGTGGGGGGGAACTCACAAATATTCCTGCTTGGGGTCCGGGATGGCTTGTCGGATCGGAAAGAGGAGGAAGCTGCTTCCAAATAAAAAGAAAGAGACATGCTTAAAAACAACATTGCAAGGAAATCCCTTGGTCACCCCCAGGGGAGCGACCAGTTAGAAGTGTGGGGTTGGGGAGGGAGGGGATCCTACATGCTGGGTTAGGCAGCCAGGTATCTGGTTCGGCAGAGGGGCTGAAATGCAACATGCAGGGGATGGAGGGAAGGAAAAAGCGCGTCCCCCCCATTCCTATCTGCCACTCTGAGACAACTACCAGCCTGCCACAGGGCACTGCCCGAGCCTGGGCACTGCCTGCTGGACCCAAGTGCTGTGATGGCAGAAGGCCCCAGCTTCAAAGCATCCCTGCTACCTTCTGGGATGTCTGAGGCACATGCAGCAGAGGAACCCTTTCATCTGCCAGGTACAGCAAATCCCCTCCATCCCTTTGAGGGCTGCTGCTTGCCAGACCAGTGGCCACAAGGGCAGCACACACCAGACCTCGTTACCTGAAACTTTGGGGGCAGGATTGCAAGCAAAGCCCCCGTTGGACTGGTCGGTGTCTCCGAAGTCATACGTCTCTCTGGGCTTAGGTTTATACTCCCGCTTGGGGCGTGATGAGGCCTCTCTCATTCTGGAGAAGCAACGGAAACGTTAAGTCATGCAGTGTCTGTGCACAATGCACAACTCCAGGAGGAACAGCAAATCACCTGCACCCCCCGTGGGAGCCTTTTCATTGGCCAGTGGGAAGCAAATCCAACCTGTGTGGCAGTAAGGGGCCTGGATCTTGGCTCCGACTTGGAAGGAACCTGTTCAAACCCACTTGTAATGTAGGTCATTGGGAAGTGGGACCTCGCCAGCTGAGTATGGCCAAGGCCATGGTGGAAACCACCTCTCCCTCGCATCATACGTCACTCCCATGATTTCAGCCGAAAGAACCAAAATATCCTCTATGGCACGTGGGCCAGTGCAGAGCTAAGTCTCCACCATCCTCGCTTCAGATCCAGATGTGTCTCTGCCCCGTGTTGATCCCACGTGGTTAGACACCACGGATTATACCCCCTGCATCTCCCTCCTTCTGGGGCTGCATCAGGCTGTGCTGCCAACAGGTCAAAGGATGTGAGAAGGACAATTGGAAATGGAGGAGCAAGTGCACGGGGAGGCACCTTGATTTGGATAGAGCCAGACCCCAAGCACCTGGCTGTCCTCTCCAGCCAATTCAGCACTTCCGTTGGGACCCGTTTTAGCTAGAGGACAAAATCACAGCCATTCTGCAGTGGGGAAGAGAGCCAGGATGGCTAAAAGGCCATGCCTTACCCATCTCTGGGGCTGACCCACATGTGTCCTGGACATGCCCTGTGAGAAAACACAGTCCCGTCCCATAGATGGAGTTACAGAGCTCCCTATCCACATCGGAGCAAGTATCCAGAGGGTCCACGAGAGGCTGGGTTGGACACACACATTACTATTATTTGTGAATCCGCTGGACAAGGCTTCTGCCTACTGTCAAAGGAGAGGTGCGACGTGACCAGCTGGGCTCATGCCCCCACAGCCGTTTACACAGCTCTCCCTATCTGCCCTGCTTCTACATCTGTCTCGATGGGCAGGCCAGTCTGGCAGGAGCTTTGGTTGCATGGCCCAGGCAAAATCAGACAAGGCCACTCTGGATCTATTTTCATCACCTTACCCCCGCTCCCCTCCAAGCAGAGGTCCGCTTCTGCCCCACAGAAACCCTCCTAGGTCCCCACGGGCAGCGAGCCTGCATGCCCTGTACTCGTGCGCTCTGCAGTCCCACTGACTCTCTGGCCGGCAGGGGCCGCTGCTGCAGCAGCTTGCGTTCTCTGATTTCCACAATCCTCCCAACTCTGGCCCAGGTTTAATTTATACCAGAGCCTGTGTTTGCTTGTCAATTCCTATCCATGACGGAGGACCGAGCACAGAGCGGTGTTAGCAAACCACCCAGAGAACAGGAAGCTCTGGTCTACTGACACCAGGAACACACATGCTGAAAAGAGGACAGGGCCAGGCATAATCTGAATGCCCCCATCTCCCCGCGATGGGGCTTGGAGAGGAGGCAGAGCAGCACGAAGAGGGAAAAAGTCAGTCATGGACATTACACAAGCCTGTCCTCCAGCAATTTCAACAGCAGCTCCACGGGGCTGGGCATCTTGGCATCAACCTCGACTTGCTCAGGCATCCCCCAGAAGGTGCCACACAGCTTTCTAGGGGGTGAATGCTGCAGGGGGCCCAGCAGGCAGCTCGACAAGGCTCTAGGGTTTTAGCTCCTATGCAGGGCACAGGAAATACTAGGCCACCTCAAAGCACTTCCTCATTTTAACAGACAGGGAAATTGAGGCATGTACTGGGATACAAATTGTCCAGCCTCACCCTGAAGGCCAGTGACAGCCTCATACCCAAGTCCCAATCTGCCCAGTGAGCAACAGGTAATCCAACTCTCAGTCATAATGCAAGAGAATTGTTAAGTTGCATCCAGGGTCTCTCCCCAAGGCAGGACAGGGCAGTTCTTTGCAGCACAGGACCTGGCCCAGTCTAAGCAATGTGAGAACTGGGACTTCTCTTCACTCACCCGAGAGCCTTCCACAGCTCAGCAGCCCACACCAGCAGTGAGCCATTTCCCCTTCCCATAGGCTTGAGCCTGCGTTTAACTCCATCCCATTTCCTTTAGAGCAGCTCCGATCCCTCTCCCCTTGGTGCTTGCCTGCCTTCTCAAACTGGGGGCAGCCCTGGCAAGTGCTGACCTGAGTGGTAGTGATCTAGCCCTTTCAGTCTCTGTGTGAGTCAGTCTCTCCAGTGGAGAAACAGCCCAGGCAGTGTTCCCAAAACATAAAGGGACAAAACTTAGCGCCACGTTTCAAAGGGGAGCAAGGATTTGGTTGGAGCACAAGGAAAATTACATGCTGCGTGGAGGGAGTGGAGGCAAACTTAGCAGGGGGTTATTAAGTGGATTGCCGTCTGCAGAGCTGCATGCCCAGTACTGATCCCAAGTAACACAGGCTCTCACTGCTAAACACACAAGGGAAGTCCTCAGCCCCAGCCAGGATTTCTCCCTGCCCAAGAACACAGTCCCTCGGACAAGGCTTCTCTTCTACTCCTCCAAGCCAGGCACTGATCTGTGTCCCATTTGTGGGAGCAAGCAATGCGTTTCATTTTTAATACTGCAAGGGACATGTGGGAGTCATGTTTACAGCAGTTTGCTAGGATACCCAAATGTAAACAGAGCAGGAGTTAGCATCTGCAGGAGTGTACAGATGCAGCGGAAAAATCCACTGCATCTGCTCCACTGTGCCCTGAGAGTGCGCTTTATCCCAACACAATGTTTTTAGTCTATTAAATGTTACCTCCCTACACCCTCCACATTTCTTCCTCCCGTCTCTTCCACTTGCTTGCCCCATCCTTAAATACATAAGCTCTGCAGGCACCCTTCCAGCTTGCCTGTTTGACCAGCAAGCAGCATAAGGGATTCCTGCCTGGTGCTTTTGGGTGCTCTTATAATAAATGGATCTAGGCATTCATGGATCAGCATGCCAGGCAACCAAGTCAAAGGGTGCTAGGACGATGCTGTGTGACCCTTTTGATACTGGAGGAAGCAAAACTTGAGACAGGATCAACTCAGAAGTGGTAACAACTTTGTCGATACACCTTCCACCTCCAAGTCACCTACAGGGATGCAGTCACTGATGATGATAAAGCTACCTGAAAAGGGGCTTGCACCAGGGAGTAACTTCCCAGGAGCCAGGCACATACTGGCACAAGGCTTCCCAGCAGGTCAGTACCGGGGCCTATAACTACTCCAGGAGGCCTCACCTGCGCTTAAGCTTGTCCGTGAGCTCGTCCAGGATCTGCACTGCCTGCCTGTGGTAGTCCAGCTGGGCTTCCACCAGGGCCGAGAGCTGGCTCACTTGCTCAATCTGCAAGAATTGCAATGTGCAGTGAGCAAGTAGGGCAGGACAAGCCTTCCACAGCACAAGGGTTTGGGTGCCAGGAAGCCCTGCGGAAAGCACTTGGCATTTATATTTGAGTCAGGCATGAGAGGCCAATCTTTGTTAAGGCATGGAGCACAGTGTCTGCAACTTGCCACCTCTGGGGAGACAGATTCATGTCTTTCTGAATGCCTGCGATTCATGTCATCCATATCCTGGCTGCTCAGAGACTCTGAGCAGCTTCAGTCCGGTGAAACTATCAGTCTCTCCTCAGAGCCAAGGGTTGGGTTGGCAGGGATGGGCTGCAGGGCATTTCCAAAGCTGCCTGGTAAAGGCCCAGCACTGGAATAACAGGAAGTGCTGCAGGATAATGGTAGGGATAGATGGGCAGGATCAGGTCTACTGAGTGCTAGAACAGCAGCCAGCCCTACCCAGAAGGGACGAAACCCCTCTGCCCCCCTCCAAACGCTGCATTCCCTGTGGAAGTCCAAGTTCCTTTGGCCCAGGGCACACTCACGTCAGTCTCTAGGAGGTTGTGCATACTCGTCTCAGCTACTTCCTTCGACTCCTCGAATTTCTCCATGGCCTGTCGCAATTCCTCATCTGGGATCTTTCCCTGACGTTTTTTCTTATAGTCAAAGTCCAGACGCCTGCCCTCCAGCTTCTTCAGGTGATGCTGAGGAAAGAACGGCAGTGATAGGTAAAAAAAACAAAAAACCCCAAGACCCACAAGCCAGAGGTGCCCAAGCATCTCCCAAACAGAAGGCCACCATGGCAACAGTCCAAAAGCAAAGAGAGCAGGTCAGGACTGAGGTTCAATGGCAGGGCTGAGTGGACAGTGGAGATCCAGTTCAGCAGAGGACTATTCCTAGGATTCTGGAGTCATCTTTACTACTCTGAAACAGTCATAAAGCAGCTGGCAAGAGGATACGTTTTTCTCCACGTTCTGGTCACAAACTGGAGGGGAACCAAACTGCTGCACGTAGCACAGGGCTGGTTTCCATAAATCAATTTGAGAAGAATGTGTGGCTGGCCTTCAGCTGGGCTGTCAGGGGCCTTTGAGAGAGAACCATTTGGGTGCAAGCCCTTGGCTTTGTGCAACTATTAAGACTGCAAGCTTCTCAGGACACAGATTGATCTGTATGGGATTTACACCATCTGAAGGTGCTCAGGGAATATACACTGTAGCTAGCTTGGGAGCTGCATCTCTTCAGCAAAGAGGGCTGCTGTGACAGGAGATCCATGTGGGAAGGAGAAGCTGTTGGGGTTTTCCAGAGGATACAGATGTGAGCAAGAGAGAAACTGGCACACCCTGCATCCCAAACCCATGAATCTCGGATGTTGGGACAATGGAGCAGGGACTGTTGCTATCTGCATAAGGCAATCCAAGGCTCTGACATCCCAGGGACCTCCGGTGCAGAGCTCCAAGTACTATCAGCTCTGGGTCACAGGAAGCCAAGAGACCATGTGGAAGGTAGCAAGGAATGCAAGTGAACCTTGAAACACTTCCAAGAAAAATCCTGCCTTGTGCCCTGGTTAAGCAGCAGCAACAGTAGCAGCAGCTGAACAGACTGGGACAATATGCTAGTGGCTGGGAGGACAAGTTGAGAAAGCAGGTACAACAACAGGTACTGTGCAAGTCCACCGGGACTCCCACAAAGACACTGGACAGGAGCACCTGCTCTAAAGAGCTCAGAGAGAGAAAGCGTGCAAGCATATCTTGGTGGTTACCTGGATCTCTTTGAGGTCTTTGTCGCACAGGTTCTGGAGGGGGTCGACAAAGTTTTGTTTGACTTCAATATCCAGCGAGTCCTTCACCTCAGCCAACCGCTTCATAGATTCACCAGCATCAAGAAGTGCATCGCCTTCAAGTGAGAGAAGGAAGGGGAGGAAGAGGGTGACAGAAGAACAAGCCAGTTAAAACAGCGCTGAAGTCTGTGGCAGCCGCATGCAGGGCCATTCTGCCGAGACACTCAGCGTGCGCCAGCCCCACGTCGTGGATCAGAACAACTGCACAGTCCTGATAGGAGCAACTGGAGGAGCATGGTGGAGAGGGGCCCGACCTAGTGGACTAAGCAGGGTTGGCGGGGGCTGAGATTTGGTGGTCCGCACTTCTATTCTGTCACAGGCCGTGGACTTGGGCCTGATCCCTTGGTGCTTCAGTTTATACATCTGAAAAGTACAGATAATAATTGCTACTGAGTTCAGAGGAAGAAAGGCATCAGGAAACAGTGCCTATATGAAATGGCTGAGTTCTCCGATGGAAGGCATTACAGAAATGAGAAAACAAATCTCCAGACAGTCTTAGTATTAGGCTTGCAGCATTTTGGATTCTTACTTTAAAAGTCATTCTCCAGATGCTGGCAGCAACCCAGGCTATTTTATTTGTTTGTATTTAGCCTGTTAAGTAGAATTTATTACCCCTTCAAACTAAAGGTCTTATAAAAGTTGTAGTCTTTAACACTACAATGCCCCATCGTTTCAGTTTTCTCTCCAGCTCTCACCACAACTGCATTGAAGCCAGACAGGCTAGCAGTGGAAGCATTCTTATTCATGCATAAGGCTTTTTTAAACTCCAAGTGGAAGCTTTATGAATTAATAAGCTATTCCTACGCTCCGTTTGCATTCTGCTGGGGTATATAAAAGTGGAATTGACCATAAAGTGAAATTACAAATCTAAGTTTGTTAACTCAGAAAGAAAAACACCTCATGAGTCAAGAGTAAGTTTTTAAAAAGTTCTTTTCAAGTTAATAACCCCAGGGATATTGCACCAAAGGGAAAATATGGCATTAAAAAAGGCACCATTATAAACCCGGCAGTGTTCCTTTAAGGAGAGAACCATGTCCGGTGTTGTCCTCAAAAAAAGTCTCCTTCTGCTTACTCTTTTACAGGCTGAACCACAGCAATGGTTCCTCCAGCCTACGAGAGATCCAGGGCTCCAAACCGGCCAGAGGAATCCCTTGCTCCTGCAAATATCTATAGCCCTTTAATTTTCCAGGGGAGGAAAGGCTCTGCTCCATGCTATAAAGCGATCAACCAGCTGCAACAGTATTGAATCCAGTCACATGGGGAAGCTGCAGTGTTTGGGTGGATTAATATTTCTGTCATCAAATGCTTTTCCCCCCCTCTCCCCCCACTACTCCACAAGTCACACATGGTTTGTTTCATGGTAATGAGGCATTACCACATGGAAAGATTTCTTGGCTGTGGCCTCTTTGCTTTCCTCTTGCTGAAAATTGCACAGCAGGACTTCCTCATCTCTCCCCCCACAACCCAGTTTCCATGACAAATCTGCTCAGTTTGAGTTAAAAGGTACTTTCTAGATCTACATTTCTACGAAGGTCCAATTAAAGAAAAATTGGATCTATGAAGCAATGCACTGGGCAGGACCTCAGGAGATCTGCGTTCTGCTCTGCCATACACTGGGGTGACTGTGGGCATCACTCTCTACCCCTCAGTGCCCTACTGGAAAAATGGAGATAGCACCTTGCCCCAGAGGCACGCTGTGAGCATACACTCGCTGTCAAATGCGAGGCATCTAAATCAAGCAGTGGTGGGGGCCACAATGAGTCACATCAGCTCTAGCAAGGATGCTGCACTCCTTCCAATCATTTGAGACAGCCTCTCCCATCCCACCCACAAGCAACACACCTGCAAACATGGCCTAACCCTACCTGGTGCCAAGAGCTTCCTGCTTGGGGAGCACAGGCACTTACACCACACAAGTTCAGACCCTGAACTAAAACTGGGGCAGATGTATATCTGATCTGAATGACAGCGAAGGGCAACTCGTATGGTCAAGGGCCTGCAGACCAAGCCCTACGAGGAGAGACTAGAGAAACTGGACCTTTTCAGCCTCCGCAAGAGAAGGTTGAGAGGCGACCTTGTAGCTGCCTATAAGTTCATCACGGGGGCACAGAAGGGAATTGGTGAGGATTTATTCACCAAGGCGCCCCCGGGGGTTACAAGAAACAATGGCCACAAGCTAGCAGAGAGCAGATTTAGACTGGACATAAGGAAGAACTTCTTCACAGTTCGAGTGGCCAAGGTCTGGAACGGGCTCCCAAGGGAGGTGGTGCTCTCCCCTACCCTGGGGGTCTTCAAGAGGAGGTTAGATGAGTATCTAGCTGGGGTCATCTAGACCCAGCACTCTTTCCTGCTTATGCAGGGGGTCGGACTTGATGATCTATTGAGGTCCCTTCCGACCCTAACATCTATGAATCTATGAATAAATCTATGACAGAATTTCATTTTCCCAAGACTGCAACAAGTCTCTAGCTCAAAAGCTTGTTTGGCACAAGAGATGGAGCCAATCTGATTTAGAAAACGTAGTTAAACCAGGTTAGAGTAGGAGAAGGACAGCCAGAGCAAGTTTAAAGGGACTAGTTAATGTAACAAGAACTCAAGTGACTGCAGTGCCTTTAAGCATTTCCACTATCTCCCCATTCCTAGTTGAACTGTAGTTTCCCCGCTAGCAGAACAACAGGTCAGCTTTGTTTTTTCCCATATCTGACCCTCTGCTCTGTCAGCGGTTGGCAAGGAGGTTTAAAGGGAACTCTACAAAGGGAGTGGAGTCCTTAGCAACTCCTGTCCGTGCCAACCAGCCACACAGATCAGCTCAGAGACACTCACCGAAGTTGGAGTCGTCGCCCAGCTCTTTGCCATATCGGATCATGCACTCCCCCAGAAGCCCCTCTGACTGCGGGTAACCGGGGTTCTTCACCTGCCCACGGATCTTCGACATGGTGTTGAGCATCGTGAGCTTGGCTCTGGAAGCTGGCGTGAAGAAACAGCCACATCTGTGTTTGCAATTAGCTTGGCCTCACCAGCACACACAGACCACTGCCAACTATTCCCCCCGACCCCCCTTAAAATTACTCCAGTAGCCAAGAAAACCAATTGTCTCAATCTCCCAAAAATAATCGCTTGCTATAAAAGTTTCCTTCTAAGATAGCAGGCAGAAAATAGCTCAACTGAGCTTGCCAGCCAAGTCCAAGAGGAGCTCCCTAGCCCTCTTGCAATCCCAGGAGTGTGTTGCTAAACAAGCTGCCTGGAAGTATGCAGGAAGGCCAGCAGGCTCCAGCAGTGACAACTGCAGGGTCCCCTCCCTCATCCCAGGAGACAGCTTTCCATTTCTAGGCATCCCTGTCTCAGGAAGCCTCATTCAGGGAATCTCTAATCTGAGGAAATGGGGAATATTTGATAGCTGAGTAGATTTCCTGGACTTGTAGAAAGTGCCACAGGGCTCAGGCTGCCCTTGAAAAAGTATAACAGAGGGGGATGGGGAGAAGTGATGGCCAGGGTCACAATTTCAAGATGCTTCCATCAGCTACTGGGTACACATGGCATCAGTGGACACGCCGCCTGCTCAACCGGTTGAGAACAAGCTAAGCCAGCGTGTTGTCAGACAGCATCAATGCATACAAACCAAAGTCCTCTCCCTGCTCTTATGTGACAAAAGCTAGCAGGACAGAGCTGACCGTAGGGGCTTACCTGGGTTGGGTTGCAGGTATTCGATAGTTCTGGCCAGCACTTCTGTGACCGCCTTGCTGGTGAGGTCCACTTTCTGCAGGAGAAAGACAACCCAAAGCAGTGAAATTCAGTCAGGACACAGGTTGCATGCATGAAAGGGGCCCAGGAAACCAGGCTGTTCCCATCTCACCTTTTCCATTTCTTTGAAGTCATCGTCAAGCTTGGTCCCTTCAGCTCCTCCAACCTTCTCGCTGACCAGCTGCAGAGACAGCACGCAATGGAGAAAGGGTCAGTCTCACTAGAGGCTTTTCCCCAAGGACTCTGATCAGGCTTTTCTACCCCCAAAGGAAGGCAGCCCCAGGTATGCCTAACATGGCTGAGACTTAGGGTGTTGCAACGCTGCTCAGCACCTGCTCCCCTTATGGGACTCAGTGATCGAAAGCCGTTCCACTCCACAGACAGAACCGTGCCATGTAACTGGACATGTGGCCTTGCAAGCTGGGCAGAGCTCTAGATGCACCACACCTGGCAGGCATAGCTGCATGGTGCCATCCCAGGGGAAATCCATTGTATGCAAGTGGGACTCCTGACAGCTGAGTGCCTGGGGATTGCTCCCAGTAGTGTTGCCCACTGGAATGTCTGAATGTATTTTCTGATACGAGGCCCTGCGAGCTGGACTAGTCGCACGGTGCTGCTCTGTTCGTGGGACGGAGCGGAGCTTTGCAAAGCTGCATCCCTGAATTCCAAAGCTTCAGGGCATGTCCACAGCATCAATGGGCAGAAGTGGTGGGGATTTTTTGGCCAGGGGAGGGAAGAACTGGAAAAGTGAAATTGGTAGAGACTTCGCAAATCACAGTTTCAAGCAGCTCTACCATTCTTCAGACCTCAAAAGCTGGCCGATGGCATCCACTCCAAAGACCTCTACCTCTGCCCATTCTCCCATCACACCCTGGATAAGTTATTTCCCAGACAATGGGAAGGAATTGTTGGGGGAAAAGGAGCAAAAAAACCCCAGCAGGGAGAAATGGGGTGAGATGGTGAACCACTGATAGGAGGAAGACAGCTTCAACAAATCCCCATTCAACAGAATACTCCAAAATCCCCAGTCCCATCTCACTGGCAGACACTCGGGCACCCAGGAGAAGCAGTTTACCCAAAGCCTCTCAGCAAATTAGCAGAATCGACTGTAGAAGAAAATAAGACCTCCTGGAGTGACAGATCACAAGTCCTTGCAACTGGGACTGGGAGAGTCACTAACCCTGTTGCTACAGGAGTTTGAGCCAAGTGTTTGGTCCCTGCCATCCTCCTGCTTTTTTGGAGACGACAGAAGTCTGCACAAACTTTAGCCAGCCCTGCAAGACTATTTATCCAAAAGTCTGTGGCATCTGCTCCAAGGTGAAGGCTTGGATGAGGCACTAGAAGCAGAGCTCTCTTTGACTGTCCAGACAGAAAGGCATCTTTTACAGGATTAAATCTAACTAAAACAGTCTCCTTCCCTGCAGTCCAAACTCAAACAGGAATGGTTTTGAGCTACCAGGCATGGAGACCCCAGGGGAAGCAGCATGCAGAGCTCAAGTGACAAAGGGAACACAAGCCTGCTCTCTCTGCACCACCCTCCACCCAGTCTCAAGCATGGTTACTATTGAGGATTTAGCGACACTGGCCCGCAGAGTGAGTTCTGCCTTAGAGTATTCAGCTCCTCTTGGGAAGGATCGGAGCTGAGGATCCCCATTTCTACCCCCGACCCCAAAAGTAGCAGAGAATCCCCATTCCCACACCCCAAAAGAAGCAGGAAGAGACGCCAGATAATGCCCCTCTTCAAAGGTTATCAGTACTAGCCTGCAAGGGTATGTTCAGATACAGAGGTGCTAAATATTGGCTAATCAGAGCACACTCAGGACTAGCAGAAAAGTATGGAAGGAGGAGCTGTATCTGTCTTTTCCTCCCTACAGCAGTTATCCTTTTGGAACAGTTTTCAAACCCTCAGCTGCAGAGACAGCACAGGGCTCCATGACGTGCAGGGGGGCTGGACCCGATGATCTGTAAGGTCCCTTCAAGCCCCGAACAACTATGAAACAGATAATAGTTCAAGAAAACAGAAATAAGGAAAGAGCATTTACAGGCCTAACTGCAGGAATAGGAAGTGAACTGCTTTGAAGGTGTACAGAAGGGGTTGCAGCAGACAGAGGTTGCTGTATTTATTCACAGATGTTACAGACTGCATGTGGGGGACCGAGGCTTTTGCTGCTCATCCAACAGGACTCTCAGACCTAGGCTATACTTGCCGTGGGGGAGCCCTGGGCACCCGTGGAACATGGTAGTCTTGATCATAAGGAGCATCTGGCTATTCGGGCTCACAAAGCTGCAACTGCTCACCTTAAATCAGAAGCCTCCTTCCGCAGAGAGAAGAACAAAGTAGTAGTAAGCGAATCTTTAATCCCTGCTCCTGGGAAACGGAGAACCAGGGAGAGCGCAAGCCTAGAAAGCTGCTGCTAGTTGAATGAGGCTGGGGCACGATGGGCAAGTGTAGTTCTTTCTTTAAAAGCATTCTGCTGATCAGCTCTACCATGCCACACAGGGCGTTTGCACGGAGATAACCATCCCTATCTGCTGACAAGCAATAGGCAACAAGAGCCTGACCTTTTACTTTTTCTAGGAGACTGCGGTTTGTTGCTCAGTACCCCCAGCGCACACTTCGCCAGGCCAACTCCTGAACTGGGAACAAAAGGGAAAAAACATATTTTTCACTAAAGAAGCTACAAAGGTTTTTCTCCAGGGTGACAGGCAGGGAAGAGAAGAGGGGAAAGACTATCAGTCTCCGGCCTTTTTCTTTCCTTACACCGATGGGCAAAGGGGAGCAGAGCAGACACAGGTCATTCTCAGCTGCAAGGTGACCCTTCCTGCAGCCTGCACCCAGCAGCGTGAGTCAACTGGACAACTGCGCTGCCGTCCTCGGAGCCGACCAGGGGCGAGTCACGTGCGCTAGCAGCGCGCAGACCCTGGGCACCAAGCGCTGATGGAGACGAACACCGCCTTTATTATGCAATGCATTTGGAAAGGTGGGTCTAGCCCTGTGCAGTCCTAAACTGGAGTCTTTCCCACTCAGCCACCCACTAACTTTCTGCCTAGGAGACTGTGCAGAGCTAGAACGAGCTCCGAATGCAAGCTGGACCCCTGCGGGAAAGCGCTGTTACATGGCACAGGCAGCTGGAGGAATTTAAACCCCCCAGGAAACGAGGGGGAGGAAATTCACTCAGAAACTAGTTTAATCCTCCTTCTGACAGTAAAAAAAAAAATTCTCCAGGTGCCCCTGCTGGGTGTGAAGAATGAGGCTGTGGCTGGCACCCTACAGGCTTTAATTAAATCAGGACGCTTCCTTTGGAGAGGAACAAAGGGGGCTGATGGAGCTATCCATCCCCACCATGCAATGATGCCACAATGCCAACCCCCAGCCTCGATGCCAACCCCCAGCCTCGCTGCTGTACACTCACATTGAGAGGAAGGGTGCTTCAGATTTCTTCCCACAGTTACAGGCGAGCCCCGATACTGAGCAAAGCTCTAGGAGATGTAAGTTTAGCCCAAATCTGAGTGGGGATAAATACCATACTGTACTACCTGGACGGACCCTGCAAAGCCTGGCAAAGAGAAGGCTCCCTCCCATGAGGGGCAAGGGGGAAAGAGTATGGGAGCACTAATCTGGCTCCTTTCCTCTGCCTCCCACGCGTCCAAATGTGTTGCCTTTACCCTCCAGCACCCACCTCCAAGCTGATCTGGCACAGACCATGGGGAAGGGGAAAATGGAAGAGAAGACTCCCAGGATGACTGTCCAGTGTCCGACACGACTAATTTAAGCATGAATGGATGCAGGCTCTCGCCTCTCCTCCACACCGGCAGGGGGGCAGGCCACCTGGACCGTGGCACTCAAGACTCTGACACAGGGCGCTCCCAAGGGATCTCGCGAGGGCTGCTGAACAAAAGCCCTGCAACGTGTCTTCCTCCTGGCCCTTCCCATGCTCTTCCTGCTATTTTGAAACCGAACCGCTGCAGCAAAGCAGAGGTCACGGGCTGCGATTCTGAGCGTCAGAGAGGTCCAAAGGTCCCAAAATTACCCAGCCTCTATTCGCTGCTGGAACTTGACAAACAACACCAGGAGGCGGGTGAACCAGTCGGTCCAGGGAGCTGATGAGCCAAGAGCAAAAGCATGAATAAGTCGTGCCTTGTTTGCAAGAGTCAGCTGACTGGAGAGACGCGACAGGCAGGCCAACTCATACTCCAATTCCTGACTTTTCCATCCCTGCCAAGATAGGGCAGACATGCTAAAACATCCACCTCCACCTCCCAGGTGCCTGCAGTGTTTCAGGCAAGAAGCAAGATTTACTTAGCAAGTCTCCTGAACTGAACCATGCAAAGGAAAATGGTCCTTAAATAAAAGGAAGAGGGCAATAAACCTGCGGAGCAAAGAGAAGCCATCAGAAGAACATACAGTTCAAACAAAGAGCAGCTGAAAATGAGGAAAAATTAAATCTGTAAAAGAATAAGACCATTCAAAAAGGATGAGGGTCATTACCATACTGCCCAGGGAATACTGGGAGGTTGGCAGAGAGCAGACGAACTATAATGAGCCCGAAATGTCTGTGTTAAACCATGGTTTTTAGTGTCCAGTAAAGTTGCGATGAATGTTCTGCCTGGCAGCTTGTCTAACACCTCTCCCCATGATATAGGTAGGCTAATAAAAGCTACTGCCAAACACATCTTGCTTCCCGCATGGTCTCTGGACCATCAGACAAGGCAGAAATACCAAGCCAAGTCCCTCACCTGCTACTTCATAGCAGAGGTGGACTGTTTCCTAGAGCTAATATTTACAAAGCAACAGAGCTGTGTGCTGTGAAATGGCAAGGTATTTTCTGCCCTGAACAGAAAATGATTTGCCTGGGAGACCGAAAAACCAAGACAATCAAACGAAAGGGCAGGAGAAGACACGCAGGGCCACGCTCAAAAGGAAAGGTTGAGAATAACTTTTACACATACCAGACGTGTAGATAAATATTTAACAATTCAAATACACCCTAGATAGCTATGAGCTGAGATTAGAAAGAACAGATAGGCACAAGTTACCACCACCCTGTTAACTGTTGCCATGCTTTCATTACCAATGTGGTGGCTTCTAACCTCCAGAGAGGAGGATGAAGAGCACTACTGGAAACCCGTTTTCACCACTGGAGAATCAACGCCCCATAGAAACTGCAGATGGAAGAGAAATGTGTGATCCTATCTACTCCCTCCCGTGCCACCAAGGAGCTGTTCCCTGCAGTACGTTTCCTACTGCTTTGTCCAGCTTTATTTTAAGTGCATCAAGTCATGGAGGCTTCCACCAGTTTCCTTCAGCAAAGGCGTGAGAACCAGAACAGACAACATTTCCCTCTGTTATTTAAAAGAAAAACATGGACTTCGTGGAAGGATCTATTGTTTAAGGCTGCTATTGCAATAGGATTGCAGAGTTGGAGAGGTAGGAGCAGCGTGGCTGTGCGGGGAAAGGGAGGCTACATTACTTGTGTGTGCACGTACACGCATGCAACAGGGTGGAGCGATCCCTCACAACTCACCCCCTCCATATCCAGCCTACGCAACTACTTTTCGGGAAAATGCATAGGAGAAACACTTGGTCGCTAATGATATGGCCAATAATTACAGACCAGGAAGCTGGTGAAGTAGATGACTCACTAGATGACAGTGGCATGCACTTTGTCACCGAAACCTATAAGCAAAACCAGAGTTTAGAACCACCCTGCCCAACTCCAAGGCTCCTATTTACTGCATCTCTTTGCCATGCTATCATTAACATCCATTAATGATCCCGTGACTAAAGCAATGCTAGGGCAGAGGCAGCATGCTCTGCAGCACAGCAGGTGTGTTCAACCAGGATGTGCTCAAATACAATTGCAGCAGTAAAGCACAGCAGGCCCCGTGGACCTGCCAGATCTTGAGACCACACCCCAGGAAGAAAGGGAAATAAAGAGTACTCGCAGAACAGGGTTTGCCATCCTGGTTAGGTCATTAGTAAGAAGTATCAGTGTACTGGCTGCTTCCAGAGACCTACCAATACAATATTAAAAAAAAAAGAAGAGGTCAGTATCCAGTGTTGAAAACCTGCATGACTTCAAAGACAGGACTGATTTGGGGCGCCTGCATTTTTGGTACTGAGACTAAAACAATTTAGAGGGGACAAATCCAGAGCACTGAGCTCCCAAGCCCACGTCCTTGGAAAGCTTTTCCTGCTGCGCGGCAAGGGGATCTGGGAAATCGAAGCCAGCGTCTTTCTGCCCCAATCTTCCTGCCCACTGCAACTCCTCCATGTTGTTTTATCTATGGGATTCCTCTGATGTTCTGCTCTGTTTATGGACTTTTAAATGACAATGAGTTAATAAATGCATAAATGCATAATACTGTGGGCCACAACCTTCCTTTCTCTCCCCCTCCCTGAACACCCCCAGGACCCTTGCATTCTTTTGCCATGACAAACAATGAGCCCTATTTATAATCTATCAATAATATACTCCCACCGCATGCAAAACAATTCCCCACAACAGAACGGAAACGTCATGCTTCCGGACGCTGGCGTATCAAAGCCTTCCTGGTCCCTACAGCACCCCGATGAATGCCAATTCCCAACATGAAAGTTGAGAGAGAGGCCCGTGCAACTCCACCTTGCCACGACCAATGAAGAGCAAACAAGTCCTGGAGAAACCAGCCTTCAAAAGGATTTTGAAGGTCCTCCCATGTTTGGAGTCCAAAATCAGTATGCTTAGAACAACAGGAAAGTCCAGCAGACACACAAACACTTGCAGCAAGAGGTTAAGAAACTTCCTGTTCATGGAAGCTTAGATGCCTGGAAGTGCCAAGACACTGTTACACACATACAACGGCACGTTTCTGCAGGCTGTTCGCATGAAAGCTAAATAAAGCCATCTTCTCCAGCCTAGCTCAGCAAGGGTAAGCTCTTCAGAATTCAACGTTGGTCATTTTTGCTGGAAGCCTCCTCACCTATGAGACATGGGAGTAGATAGGGAAGTTACGGATTCCCCTGATCAAAGGTGACCATTCACTCTGCTGCTACTGGCAGCTTGTAGCTCTAAAATAGCTGTGCAGTTGTGGGCGCCATCACTTGGCCGCAGCCCGAGCGCACCCCCTTGTTGCAGCATGCGACAGCTGCAGTGCTGGGATCAGTGGAGAGCAACCCATCTGCTCTCACGGGGTGAGAGATGTCTACGGCATGGTCTGAACACGGCTTACATGGTCTGGCAGGAAACAACGCCATAGCAGCATCATTTTTTAACAACTCTGGCCTGCGTGTTCCCACGCTCTTGCCAAGCTTCTGTCTCTGGCAAGGTAGCTGTGGATTGCAAAACTCGTGGTAAAAATAGTTTGGGTGTCTTATATATGCAGGAACATCTCCACAGGTATCCACAGAGAGAAGGTCTGAAATTGCCTGTGCCAAGAAGGACCAAGGAATTTTAGCCTCTCTACCTGATGTGGACTCTGGGACCAAAAGCAAGAATAAGAAGCCATTTGTCTAGGTCAGTGCTTCTCAACCTCTTAAGTAGCAAGTACCCCTTAACTTCTGAAAATGTTAATAAGTACCCCAACACTCAATTTTTCAGGGGATTTTATATTTACAGACTAATGTGTGCCATATGTTGGAAGAAGGGCTGTATCTATAAGGCCGTGATATGACAGATGTCTGATCTGGAGTGGGTAGGGTTGCCACCTTTTACACCTGGGGTGCACAACTCAAGTATATATCTGGGCTAGAGATCATGTTGGCTAAAGCTAGGAGGACTGAACCCAGTGCCAAGCAAAGCGCAGCACACCAAATTATTACTGGGGAATTTAAATTTTTTAATTGCACCATTTTTTTTGCCATAGTTTTGAGAGCAGGAAGGGGCAAGAGAGAGGAAAAAAGGGAGAGAGAGAGAGTGTTGGGGTACCTGTGTACCCCCAAGGGTACGCATACCACAGGTTGAGAAACTATGGTCTAAGTTAATCTAAACTCACTGGTGCATGCTGGATGGTATCCACACCTTAAAGACAGAAAAAAATGCATGCCCTTTGAGTATAAGTCAGTCCATGTAATTTTCCATAAAGGACTTCCAGTGTTTTGCAGTCTTTTTATGCTTACAGACATCCATGGCAAATTATTTAACACTTTTCAAATGGAAGACAGATTGAAGGAAGCCCTTTGGTATCTTTGGGCAAATGTGGGTGATGACAGATCAGCCTTACCCCAGTGAAGTTTGTATCAGAGCGTTTCCCAACTGACTTCAAAACAGAAGAGCGAAAATTACAACATTTGGTGTTTATCTCATCAATCATGCACAATTAGTGCCGGCTTTACTATGAGGAAGTGGAGGAGAGGGGAAAGAAAGAGAAACATTAATTGTATTTAGGAATGGTCCATCCCTGGGGTCCCCTGTTTGGGGGATATAGCTGTCTGTAATTCAAAGGTGGGGAAAAAAAAGAAAAAGAATTATTAGCATGATAGTAGCTACTTACATACCCTCACCAGATCTGGCCCTAAAAAGCCTGCGATCTGAACAGACAAGATAGACTAATGGTATTAGGAAAAATAAAGGTGCAGGGTGGGGGGGGAAGCGATTTGCCTAAGGTTAATGGCAAAGCTAAAAACAGAACCGCCACCTGACTTGATGTAAGCGCTAGATCATTGTGTCTCAGCTCTCACTTCTTCAGAGGGAGGGAGGATGGGAGGACAGAAAAGCAACGAAAGAAAAATCGAGAAGGCTCCGTTTTCCAGCCTTACCACCTTGCAGCGCTAGACAGCAGCAGGACCGTTATAACAAGTACGCGTCCCTAACCCGCTGGAGCATCCGTGGCGCCCTCACCTCTCTCTGCAGTAGGAATAAATAAGCTGTGCATATGAGGAACTTCACACTATTATCTAACCTTAAAACCTTTTCTTCCCTTAGCTTCAGGGCTTCGTTTTTTTGGGCTACTTCTGAGAAAAGGAGCAATTCCCTTCATCTGTCCATATGATCGCTCTGTAAACTCGCACAGAGATGGCTATTGCCATCTTAGGAAGAAGACAGGATCCCTCCATGTAATAACAAAAAAAAAAAATGCAGCCACTTCAGTCTCCGAGTACCAGCCGCATGCTTAAAGAGAATGGGAGGAGAGAGTTTCTGTAAACTGCAACCAGGCCACCGCCGAAGTTTTCCCATTGTGACCCAAGATTAATTATTTACTGTTTTTAGTTCGGAGACAGTGTTGCAATCCCTTCTAGTATTCTCTCCCTCTCCGCAACGCTGCCCGGATATAATCCCCAAAAGTCTTGCTCATACAGAAAAGGTGGCATTCGGCAAGCTCGCTCTGAACTAATTATTTCTGTTATAAATGTCACATCCACAAACAGCCACTCGCTTATGAAATCCATATGCGCTGAACGACCCAGGACACGTCCCCGCCTCCTCCAACACACAAAATCCTTTCCCTGTTCACTGGCGGCCATTATAGGCACAAAGAGTCTTTCCAAGAACGTTTCATGCTTGTCAGCATCTCAATGTTTTCCAAGCTGCTCTTTCAGCAAGAGAAAAAATGGTGCCCCTTTCTCTTTCCTGAAAAGAACCTGACAACTGGGCTTTGTCCTGGCTGGAGTTTAGTTGGGATCAGTCTATTGTGATCCGTAAAGGGAGAAGGGGTAACGGTGCTTTAAAGGCTGGAGAAAAGGAGCTTCAACATCCGTCTCAATTTCAAGTGTTTGCCCCTCATTTTTCTTGCTGTGTTGCACTGCACGTCTCAATAACGAGAAGCAACTTGTATTAATTAAGGTCTTTTTTTTTTTTTTTACTTGTTGAGACAGCTCTTAACCTAAATTTCATTTATTATTAGCAAAAACCATAGTGAAGCAAAGATGCACGAGGAAGGAAAGGAGCACGAGGTCTCCTCTGCTTCCCCACCAACCCCTAGAACTAGTCCCAGCGCTTGAATTAGCCTGGCATACAAATGGATTTGATGCTGCCCAAGGCCACTGCGAATCACCTGCTCCTGCTTGTGAACCTGGCACAAGATACCGGTGGCCTTTTTTTTGCATTTCATATATTAAAAAAGGTAAGAGGCTATGGGGGGCAAGTGTGACCACTTCATTTCTGCAGGGTGAGAAAACCAGATGCGAGGCCAAACTTCAGCATAATGAAGGAGATATTTATACGGACAGCAAGAACACTTCCAGCTGTCAAAGAACAAGTTAATGAAGGGGTGATTCCTCTTCTGCTTACAGACCAAAGTTGAGCACTAACTCATTGGAGTTTGGAAGGAAAAGCTTACCCTATGATCACTGTCCTAACTACAGAGACTTCCACTTTTCTTGGAAGTATTTGTTCTGGCTGGTGTCACGAGGATAACAGATTAGATGCCCTGGGTTAAATCGCTGGCCCAACCGCTATGTTCCTACGCAAGAGACACAACAATTTGGCCACAATTTTCTCTAGCTAACAAAAGAGGCATGTTTTAAACAGCCCGTTAAGAGTGGAAAAGAGAAATGCCAGCCTTACATGACTGCCCATGTAATCAGCAGGCCCTGGCCCTATCTGCCGTGACTGTGGCCCCTCATACAAAGCAGTAATTCTCAAATGAGGCAGAAAACTTCCTATTCACCTGAGCTCAAAGGTAAGACGTGGCCTCCTTACCAAGCTGATCTGAGGCTTAGTCAGCCACAGCCTGATTTTCCAAAGATGTTGAGTGTACAAGATAGCCAGATTTTTGCAAAAAAAAAAAATCTTTAATTAGCTTGCAATTAAAGATTTTTTTTGTTGTTGTTGCAAAAATACAGTTGCCCTAATAAAAGACATCACCTCTACCATGAGTCCCGATTGCTTTTCTCTCTAGACCAATACGGCTACAGCCTGGATACCTGACAAGCCAGCCAGCAACTCTGGTAGCATGTGAGCATGCTCTCATCTCTAGGAGAAAAAAAATAAAATAAAAGCTTGAGCGCTAAATAGAGCACTTTGTACTTCTGTGGTGCATACAACTGAGATATTCATTAGATAAATTCAGTTACTGAAGTCCTAGCTGCATACTAATTATAACCACTCTTTTTCACCTGCCTGTGTGCCAGATATTAGTAAGTTTTTAACGATGGACTATGTAAAACTGTGATTTCCAGAGGTCCGCTCACTTGTGCAACAGCTGGAATGCCTTCGTTATTATACAGTGTAATAAGTAACTGCTAGACAAGCGACATACCGAACTGCTGCTCACACTTAGCTAAAACGGAAGAAACAAATACTTCCGCTGCAACTTCCCACTCCCCCTTCCCAGAACAAGCAATATCAGCCAGTGTAAGAAACCTGAATAGCAGCAATTCCAAGAAAGGCTAATCAGACTTGTTAAGTGGCTGGTGACATAAATGTGAATTTGCAACAAATGACTAAGTGAGTTTTGTGATGGATGTCATAGAAGTAACAGAGAAGTAACACAGCTGCAATGCAATATTTCATTGTGGTTGGTATTGAACAATGTGCACAATTGGGGACTGCTCAGTGAAGAGGAAATATGCAGATTAGTTTATGAGAAAAAGATTAAGAGCCATGAGAAGAGATTTTCAAGAGTGCCCAGCACCAGCTGACCGCCGCTCTACCTACAATCCAAGATCAGACTCTTACGGCTTTCAACACCTGGACAGGTTAACCAAGTGACAGCAGGGACATCGACTTCTAGCACATGAACGTCAAGGGGAATTATTTAGAGAGTTATGACAGAGAGACAGATGAAGGTAAAGGACAATTCAGACTAAATATTTGGAAAAGTTTTTGCGTATAAAACGGCAGCACAGTATCTTGGGGAATGGAGAAACTAAGGTTCGTCTACTCATGTCAGCAATCAGCAGGGAGTGATGCGACACCTCTTTTTAACAGATTCATACGGCCAACAAGGCATCCTCTTCCTCCTCCAGCCGCTAGTCTTCCAGGACTTCTGCAGCACATCACAGAGATCCATCTGGATATCGTGTCACACCTTCAGCCTTCGTGCCCATAGACTCATCCCAAAGTTGCTTTGCGTGTGTAACATTTCTCTGTCCTAACATCCAGAAAGCTCTGTTGGCCCTGTTTTTGCATAGATTTAAATGCTGACAGATGCTGCAGATGCTCTGCAGACACAGTCCCTAATGAATAAAGAGCACCAAGATTTTACTGTAGCCATAGAGAGTTTTAGTGCTTCAGAGAACGGCACATTTGAAATGCTGAGTCTGGAGATAATATCTGAATGTCATAACATCTTGCAGGCACCAAGCTGTGGGCTCCCTTGGCTTTTTGCATTCCACTGATAGAATTAAAAAGCACCTTATTATAAGTGAGAATAGTTATGACATCTGGTGCTCTAGTTTCTGCCAAGCTAACATCCCTTAAGTCCACCAAAATTCCTGTGCACAGATGTGGAGCACAGACAAACAAGATGCGATTTGAAAATGCTTCTTCACTTCCCTGGTACAATGTGGGCAAGAGCAGGAACACATCTGTATGACAAACAGCACCTCCTTATTCAAGAAATCTTGGTCTCTCTATGTTCAGTCATCTGCGTGCATTAGGAATGAAGGTCTACCATCGTTTTTTCAATGCTACTAGCCATTCAAAGACAACACAACTTTGGGAGAGGAAGATGGTCTCTATTCTGACTTCAGCCATAAAACAGTTATTACAGTTTCTTACCCAGACGAAGTGGAAAATGACTCAGCTGGACTTTCAGACTCCAACGTGAAAGGTTGCCACAGTTAGAAAAGGCACCATTAAAAGCTTGTTAATTGAGCAAATCTGATCCTCTGAGCTACTGGGAAAAACAGCATTGTATTGTGAAGGTTCATGTGCAAGTCATTGTTTTTAGAGCACAGTATCCCACTAATTAATGCCAGTATTGGGAGTTTTTGCTAATTTTCCATTAATGTGCAGCTATTGGGAATTACAGATCCCTCCTACTGCGCAGGAGAACAAGCTCTATTATAACAGGTACCAGAGGCCAAACTAATTAGACAAACCGCATATTAAGAGGCCCTCTGGAAGAACAGTAGCAGACCTCAACAGCCGCCTTGCCCGCTACTGTGATGCTACATGACATGTGCTGGAGGGAGCTCCAGTAACCCAAGGACCTCAGGGCAGACAAAGTCAGCATGAGCCTCGCTGTATCTGGCTGCTCGGTCCTGCTCTTATAACAAGATCTCAAATGTGCCTTTGTTTGTCTGCTCCCTCCAGCAGGTCGAGGACCATCTCTGCACCATCAGACACCACGATCAGTAAACACCGAACTGCCACTGAAGCCAGGCCGCTCCTGGAAAGGATCCAGGGAACAACTTGTTTCTCCTCTGCCTCCAAGTCAGGGACCGACTCCGTCCCTGCCTGCTGGACACATCCACTTCCTGTCAACAGGAATCCGCTCCCGAAAAGTGATGGGGTTGCACTTTAACAGGATGGAAGGAAACCAGATGACAAGGAGGAGGAGGTTCTTGCATCTAGAGGGAGAAGCCCCGAGGCAGGCTGAGATCTGGAGGACAGCCAAGTCACTCCACAGGGCACCTCTGCAGCTTCCCAAGAGCCTGGCTCCTTCTCCCCCAGCACAGCACAGGGGACTTACTGCTGCCAAACAGCAGGAGCCAGGCCCAGGGCTCAAGTCGCACTGCTCCATATGCAGTAAGTAATGCCATTTTGCAAGTACCAGCCATGGGGGAGAACACAGGAAAAGTTACCACATTCATGAGCAAACGTGGAGCGACCCATCCCATGCCAAAATACGGGTCCAGTGACTTTACAGCCCCAAATTAAGGAGTCACAGCTAACAGCTGGATGGAAGGTGTAAGAAATACCGCATGGCCCGTCGGTGCAAGGAAGGAATATGAAATAACACTGCAGAGGCGCAGCTTCCCCGAGCGCCTGCGTGAGCAAACCTTTGCTCACTATGCCAGCCCTGGGGCTTCGGAGCTGGGATCCCATTTGAGACGGGTACCAACAGAAGTGTCTGGGAGGGGCAGGTATGCATGCTCCCTGCAATGCAGGTTCATACCAGATGGGCCGGATGGGACCTCCCACACCCCCGCATGCGCAACCCTCCCACAGAAAACACTTGCATTATATGACTAAGCTCAAACCCAGAAGGAAAAGCCCAGCCTTTCTTCTCTACAAACACTGCAAGATTACTAGGGAACCCTGAGCTTGGGGCACTTCCCCTGGAAGAGGCCGCAGCGCTCCCTCAAAGGGGAATCAAGCAGCGGGTTCTTGGCAAAGTCACTGAACGGGCCACAAGTGGCTCAACAGCTGCTCGGAGGCTAGCAAGAGAGACAGGAGATCTTCTACAAAGGAGGATGGCTGCCTGGGTGAGGGGGAAGCAAGGCAAGGCAGAAGCATGTGCAGGATGAGCGAGAGAAATACAGCTGGGCTACAAAAACACCCCAACCCTGGTCTGTCTGAGCTCATCCTTATTTTGCTCCTTCCCTAGAGGAAAGCATTGGCAGGGAGAGATGGGAGGAAGGATTTCCTTTCACTGCAGGCAGGAACCAGCCCCCAGCCAGCCCCTTCCTGTTTCTGACACTTTCAATAGTTCACCTGTACTCGCCCACGACCTTTTCAGAAAAGGGCAGGTCTCAGCTCCCACTACAGCAGCTTTCGCTTGGAGGATTAGCATGGAGAATGGGAACGAGATTAGGAAATGGGACTCCTATGTACTCCCACTGCAGCCCCGTGAGGCTCAAAGGCCCTCCCTGGGCTGTTCTGGATTCCCTCACCACCCAGGGAGCTGCGATGGAAAAGCAGTGCATAACAAGCCAATACTTTTTACTTGGGGCTACTGTCTTTGTTCTGAAAAACTTCAGCTTTTGTTACAGGAAAACCTAATTGCACCCTTATGATTGTGTTAAAAACATGGAGGAAAAGTAGCTGATACAGAGAAAGGGAACAGTCACCCCCCAGTCTCCAGCCAGGCTGGAATGGATGCTCCAAGAGCTGCAGTCATTTCCAGGGGCTATTCACACTGAACTATGGTAATTATTAACAAAAGAAACCAATGTTGCCCTGCTGACTATTTCACTGGCAACGAAGCAGCAAGGAGGAGATGCTAAGCCAGTATCAAGAATGTAGAGCAAGCGGGTCCCATGTTGGCTAGTGCAATGGGGAAGCACAGGCAATTCTCACGCACGACGAGGTGAAGTCTAGACCCGAGACTAAGCAAGGGTTTTAGAGCTGAACGCCACTGTCCTCCCCAGCTCTTTACCTCCACACGCAGATCCGCAGGCACATGAATCATTTAAGAACCGAGCTTGGCGACAGCAGAGAGCTCCGTGCCTCTCGTGTCAGCTGAAGGATGACGGACGAAAGTACAATGGAGGCTGCTGTGCTGAATAGCAGCATCCTCCTGCCATGCTGGGCAGTACATGATGGTCGTGCTGTATGCTGGATGCCATGCTGTGCTCACATAAATATGGTTTTCTCCAGGGTCTGCCCCATGTTGTTGAAAGCCAGACTCGGGCAAGTGCAGGGAGGCTCCTGCCTGGGTCAATACATCAGTTAATGCCAGTCAGGTCATTGCGACGAAGCAACAAGCTCTCCTCTTCTATGGAGGAGCCGCTGGACCCGATGCTGGTTGACACACTGCAACTTCAATAGAAGTTTCATGCTCAGCACCGTCACAGGACTGGGCCCTCATTCTGCTTTCAGCTTTGAACAGAAAATATAAACTCACGCAGCTCTTTACTGATGCCAGATCTGGTCCTGAGCTGCCTGGAGGCAACTTGTCCTAGCCCAGAGATACAATTTGGCAGTAAACTTAAAAGTACTTCATCTGCTAGTTTCAAAATGAGGAATTAACATAACAGAAATGGAAAAGGAGCCGGGTCACAAATGGGTTACAAGAATTAAGAGCTCGGAACTGAATTCAGCCATTTATTTAAATATATATTTTTAAATCGCATCTGCTGTGATGATTAAACAGGAGCTCTCTCTCACCTAGGGCTGGAAAGAACAAGACATAAGGAATAAATGCATGGAAAAGAGGTGCGGTTACTTCCACTGGCTTTCTAACGTTGCCGCTTGTGGTGTCTTCCTCTTTTTGCTCACAGGGTCCATTCTGAATTGCAAAAGGATTTTCTTGATGTCATCTTGGACCATATTTGGCGTTTTTGCTCAAAAACATTTTCTCTGGAATGAATCAAGGCCCGAAAATGCAACAGTTTGAGAGTACCTGCTGCATCTCGCTCCGAGTGAATCCCTTACTGCATTGTGTTCTTACCACTCTACCTCCTGTTCCCAGGCTTGTCTCACAATTGACAATATGTGTTTTTGGCATTCTTGCCAAAATAAATACGTCTCTTTTTGTGCTTTGGATAGGGAGAAAAGGGCATTGCTGCTTTGCTAGGTTCTGTTTGCAACTTTTTTTTTTTTTTTTTTTGATGTTTCCTTGCATTTCTCCTCTCCTTGTGCTTCCAGCCATGAAGACATTCTCATAATCACAGGCTTTCATTTAACTACCCCACTCCTGAAAGTGTCTTCCGGGCCTGGAGACACCTTGGAATTCACGTAGTGCAGATATCCCCAAGTAACAGCGACCGACAGCTTCCCACTAAACAATCAGTAATTTCCTGTTCCAGACTCCACTCATTGTCACCTTGTACGCACAGAGAGGGGGTTTTCAAAATGAAAACCCCAAATGTTTAAATTACTGTAATTTAGTGGTTTCCAGTCTCAGTGGAGAGCAGAGATCCAGGCAGAAACACCAGTCTTATTGTTTCCATTTAGTTATGCAATGCTAAAAAAGCTTTTGCAGGTCCAGAAAGTTCAGACCCTTTAATGGAGCAATCTTAAAGAGAGGGTTAAAGGCAAACCGGTGCTGCTGCTGAGCAAATGTGATTAGCCTCACTGTGGTGCTCAGGAGAGGGGCCCAGCAAAAAGTGGACCACAGACCAAATTTTCTCTTTGCTCCCTAAAGCCTGTCCCTGGGGAACGTGGCTGTGTACTGCTGTGATCGTTTCCCCCATTCTGGAAACATTTCCAAGCAAGATCAAGTACATCAAAACATCTGGGGGAAAATGTTCTTCTGCAAAATGCAATAAACCTGTTTGACCTCAACGGGTCTGATGAGTCTCAAGTACTTGGTTTTTGCATCTGGTGGCTTTAAGCCACATGTGCGCTCACCGAGCAAAGTTCTTAAGAGACTTCCTATTAATTTTGGTGGGGCTGTGATTTCATTCTATCGTCCATGACCTGCCTGGACCCAACTGAAGAATTAGAGCAGCCTAGAGATTGCGATAACACACACTGGCTTTTCATAGCTTCCCAGGTCTCCAGAAAGCAAAGTACATATAAAATAGCGCGTTTCAGCCGTGAGTCTTATGCTGGGGGTTCAGGCAGGATTGCTGCAGAGGCCTCATGCCATAAGCCAAGCATGTGTCTCGCAGGACCATTTCCCTCCACTCGAATGCCTCCACGTACTGCCAGAATAACACCAAGAAGGTCTGGAATAACTGAAGCCCAGGCCTTAAGGCGGATCGTTTTTGGCGTTGTTTTTGATTTCATGTTTATCCTCATTACACAGCAACTGCCTGCTTCCCTTATCTGATAAGGGTTCAGACTGTGCAGTTAGGCCTGAAGTTACAGAAAACACTCATTTCAGAGGAACCCACCCCCTGGCCTCCAGGTGCACAGTGAAAAAAGTGAGCAGAAAGTAGTGTTATGTCACCCAAAACTCTGAAGGACGCTGCGGAAAGGACACGATGAGGAACCGGCTCAAGGCAGCTCTGCTGATGTTATTTAAATGCATGAAAAAAACAGACAGGCAGAAGCTTTACAGTCTTGTAAAGCTTCACCCAGAAGAAAAGTGCAGAAAACTGTTACATCATGTCTCGAGTTGAGATCACGGACATCTCAGTCTGGCATGGGTGGGAGCACTCCAGAAACAGATGAAGAGGGGGAGAAACTCTACCCACCTCCTGTCAGCTGCATTCTCTCCCCTTCCCACAGACCCATCTTTGTGCTGCCTGCCGAGGGCCAGGATTCATCTGTCCCAGGCATTTGAACACACGCCACACGCTGCAGAGCCAGGGTTGCCAAGTGGAGTGGGAAGGAAGTCCTTGGGACTTGATAACAGCTGGCTGGCAAGCGTACACCCGCGAGAGCCGATCTGGAGGTCTCTTCACTGCAGTCACTATGGTCAGGCTGTGGAGCAGGATGCTGGGGCTCAGACTGCTCCGAAAGAAAAATCTCTTGCTGTCAATGCCTTGAGAGTCTCTTCAGAGATCAGACACCAAACATCAGGAGTAAAAGCCTGCGTGTCGAGTGCTCCCCACTCCTTCCTTTGGAAACATGTACAGGAGAAGGTTGCTGAGCTACTCACCCCCTTTCAGTAAAGGAGCAGCCCTGTAAGCCACCCCACTTCCAAGCCCTGGAGGGGGACAAGAGTTAGTCTATCTTGCACTTCAGACTGGTGCCTTCTTATACCACATTTCCTCTTTTGAAACTGCTTGCAGGTGCAAAAGATGCTCTTTGCTCTGTCTGGAGGTCACAGGCATCTCGAGGAGGAAGGGGCTAGATGGGGGAAAGCAAGGTCTCCCTCCTGCACCACAGAAACAAGCCATTCTTTGCAGAGCTGGCGAGCCAGTTTCTAAGGACAGACGAGTTTGGCGAGGCTTGTGGCTCTCCGCGCTGACCCCACAGCCTGCCAAACCTGTTCTCGAAGTCTTTTGAGACTGGAGCTAGCTGCCAGCCTCGTTCAGAGAAAAAGCAATGTCTTCTGCCCAAGCAAAGGGTTGGATCTGGAATCAAGGAGGGACCCAGCAATGCACCTTCCGGCACCAACAGGCCCCCAGGAGGGGTCTAGCGCAGGGAGCTTTTCCAGGGGAATAGGGAATCGGGGACAAGCTGTGGAAGGGATAGGAAGTCTCATGCTTCTCTGGTCTCTCCAATGCCATGGAAACTGGTTCAAGGGGCCTGGAAATCCCACAGCAGCCACTGCAGGGGTCTTACACTTTCCTCCAAATCATGCAGTGCTGGCCATAATCAGGGCTAGATTCTGGCTCGGGTCTGATCCAGTCCATCCACCGACGGTGTCACTTTCTGCTGTGGGAGTGCTCAGCAGCTGCCCCCCTATGGAAAGCGTGGACCTACAGGTATTGAACTGAAGGCAGCAGAGCAGGGATCGATACCCCCAGCCCTTCCCACTGTCATGTCCCACGGCACCACCCCGCTCTGTTAGACTCCCGGGGACAACAATCTGGCAGCCTGCCCCGCAAAAAGGAGGTGGGAATCCCATACCCACGCACGGTTTAGCAGGTTGAGAAGGGAAGAGAGATCGGTACACTCCTTTGCAGGCCTGGATTCTTTATACATTTTGCCCCAGTTAACAACAGAAGTGGAACTGAATATGACACTTGAGGAAAGCTACTGCCAAACCCACACATGGGAAAGGCCCAAGTCCTCCAAGGGAGCCAAAAAGTCATCCTAATCAGCCTGTGGAGCCTTCTCCTCCTCTGGGGAGTACAGGAGGACTGCGTGGGGATTGTGCATGGAAGGGGAGAATGAGGCAAGGGAAACCGGACGTGTTTGGGTCAAATCCTAAAGGAGGCTCTGAGCGACTCAGACAGTGGCTCTGGCACTTGAGAGATTAGCGGGGCCTGTCCTCAGAAAGAGCTAAGCAGGATACAGACTCCCTCGGCTTCAAGGAGTGCGCAACTCGCTTCTGCAATCCTACCACGAATGCTGGCAGGAAGCCTCAAGCTAAACTAAGTTTCTCCAGAGCACAACATTTCCAAATCTTCAAGCAGCCAGATCCCAGAAAGGCCTCTCGACCCAGGCAGATGCAGCCCCTATCTTCTGGTTTTCTACTGCCCTTGGACACAGTCAAGATATTCCAAAAAAGCAACAACAACAACAAAGGAATCGACTCCTCCCAGGACAGCCTGAAGTTTTTGCTTTCTGGCTATTGTTTGCTGCCTATATGAACGCTTAAAAACCTCGACCAGTACTCCTACAAACATCGTATGCACAAACACACACCAGTCCAAGACAGAGATGCAAATTCAATTCAGTTCAGGCAACTTCACTTGATGAAGTCTCCCCGATGATCCAGACTGATGGAGTTACATGTTGCTTTTGACTCAGAAGTGAACTTTCACCTCCGGTTGCCCCACTAACTCATCACAGAGGATTTGCAACAGTAAAATACTCCAACAAGAAATTCCCAGTGAGGCCTTTCCCCTTAGACTTTTGTTTTAAAACAATAAAAAGAAGTCCATGATCAAGAGGTTGGTTTTCCTGGAGCATGGGGGATGAGGATTGCGGGAATCTAGCCCTTTGTTTTGCCATATAAGCAAAATGCCTTTTCATAACTGTAGCCAAGGAAGGAGGGAACGCCACTTAGCAAACAGACTTGGATTCAGCTGCACTTCACTGAAGTGCTCCAGCTTTTATGCCTGGAAAACACACGCGCACTCTGGGCAGAGCAGCACAATGTTCAACTGGTTTAAATTTAAAATGGGGCGTGTATGCTGCGCAGGGAGAGCCAGAGGGGTGTTCCTCCCCACAAAGTTTCACTGTTCCTTGATGCATTCCTCAGATAATTACAAATTAATAAGCCACAGGGATAATGCCTCTCTGGCAGGGAAGGTCAGCAGCAGCCAAGAGGATGGGGAAGAGGGATTCACAAACCCAATCTCCCTTTTATTAGGCTGCTGTGAGCATCACTGAACTGTGCATCGTTGCATGAGTGGGAAGGGATCCCTCATACAAGGCCCAGCTGCAAATTTAAGCTCAAGGCCCGCTGCTCCTACCTGCCTCAGGAAGGGAGATTTCCAATAGTTCTGTTTTGCTAATAAACCACTAAAAATGTGCCTATCTGACAGTTTTCCGCAGAATCTTAAGGCTGCCATTTCCTGTCTCACGCATGCACACAAAACCACAGGGGCCGAAAGCTTGGATGGTGTCACTTGTGCACACCACAAAATCCTTTCCAGTTCCTGATGCCAGCTACTAAGCAAGGAAGGGAGAATTTCCTGGGGTTATGCTGCAGCTGCAGTTTGCTGCTGTGCTTTCCTGGACCCCAAGCATAACAAGAAACGTTATTCCTAACTATAACCCTATCTTTCATCCTGAAATCCACTCCATTTGGATCCTTCACAGCCCTTCCCCTCCAACTCCCTGTTTTTAAATTAAGACGTATAAATAACTCAATGGTCAGGAAAAAAAGAGTCACTGATCACCGCGTTTGGTAGATCATTTGGAGTTTTCTTGTCCATTATTCTTAAGCTGTCCTTTTTGCTCAGAAAACTATTGCAACTCCTTCACAAAGTGGCCATTACAAAACCGGTTCCTACACTGTATGCAAGATCTCTCTGGAGGAAGACAGGTATTTAAGACAGAAGTAAATTCTCATTTGATACTTGCAGCACTCCTCTGAAAAGCAGCTTTTAGCAATGCAACTTTCAGGGCAGAACTAGCAAAGAGCCACTCTGATACACATCTCACTTACAGGTCCAAAGGAAACGTGGCTAGTGCGACCACAAAGCAATGCAGTACAAGGCTGAAAAACACATTAGACATGGGAAGAACCATAGGGAAACTTCACATGACGGGAAGTACTTTCCTGGTCATCTTCCAGAGTTAAGGATTAATGAGAAATCATGGTAATGACATAAAACCATAGGAAAAACGAAGAGTTTAAAAATAGGTAACTGACATCTTAATGCTTCCTTTGTGGCTAGGATCAGCAATTTGAAGTGACATATGCCACATCTGATCCTTGACTGACAAGGAATTACACACGTTTAGGAAGACCAGAGTATTTTTAATTTCTGTCTTGGCCGGGAGAACCAAAAACATTGCTACTGAATGTGGTTGTGGACAACTTCTCTCCGTTATGCCTCCTCACGCAAAACAAGGGAACATGCCAGCATTTCAGCCTTGACCACGTAACAAATGCCGTGACTGTCTCAGCGGTGCACGCGAGTCTCTGCTACAGTCTTGCAACGTGATTAATCTCATTTTAGAAGAAAACACAATACACACTGAACCCCTGAACTGGAAATTCACATCCCCTGGTCATTTATTCCACCCCCTTCCTTCACTTCTTGAACGAGCGAGTGCCTAGTGAAAAGAGACCGGACAGATGGGAAGGGAAGCAACAAGCAAGGGTGGCTAGAAAGCATTTAGGAATGAAGGGAAAGAAAGAAGACGTGGCTGTACGGACAAGAAGCAGCCATCTGTTTCAGCTGCTGCCTCCTTGGAGAGGAAGCCTACAGCCAAGCACATCGTTTTCCCCAGAAAGCAAGCGTGGTCCTTGCACGGAGGGGCTGCAAGAGCAGGCTAGGAGAGCGGGGTGACCCCTGGGCCAGGAAGGCACCTCCCGCTCCCCCGCGGCATCCGCGGACGACGGTCCCTGCCCGGCCAGGACGCACGCGGCAACACAGCTCGCCGCCAAGACCTCGGCATCACGGCTGCACACGCACCCGGCACCTCCTTCCTGACCCTGCGCACGCAAACACACGCAAGCACCTTGTGCTTCTGCATCCCCCACGCATGCAGCCGTGGCACTCCTGCATCACACACTGGATCACACACGTACACCCGAACCCCCCCCCAGGCACGTGTGGATCGCACACCCACACACACCTGGCACTTCTGGATCGCACACAGCACACACGTACACCCTGGCCCCCTTGACACTTCTGGATTACACACAGGCACGCACGCACACACCCAAATGCACACGCACCCCTGGCATGTCTGGGTTGCACACGCACCCAGATGCGCCCACACCCCTGGCACATCTGGATCACACACACACACCCTGGCACACCTGGACTGCACACGCACACTCACACTCACACCCCCGGTTCCCCGCACGGCTGCAGCCGAGGAGCCCGAGCCCGAGGGCGCTGACCTGGCTCGCCTTGTAGAACTGCTTCTTCAGCCCGGCCACCGACATGCTGCCCCGGGCGGGCGCGCACACACACCCGCGGACACGCACACGCGCACAGACACCCCCCCACGGCGGACGCTCCGGCCCGCGCCGCTTCCGCTCCCACGCAGCCGGAAGTGGGCCGGCCGCGGAGGGATCCCGCCCCGCCCCGCCCCGCCTCTGCCGACAGGGGGAGCAAGGCCCGGCCGCCACCACAGAGACGCGAGGGAGAGCACCGCTCTTCCGGTGGTACTACAGAGCGGCGCGCGGCGGCTAGAGAGGCGCCAGGCAGGGCACTGCCCCCCTGCGGAAGCGCCCGGAAGTGCAGGGCGGGCTGGGGCTGGGGCTGGCACGTGGCTCCAGTCCCGGGTGTCCCCGTCTTGGGGCGCTTGATGCTGGGAATAGCTCCAGCTCCATCAGTTATGAGTGAGGTCCCACTCCTAGGCCTAGCCGACAGCCTCTGTTTGCACCAGGCCCCCGGGGCCCTTGTGCTTTCCCTGTCATTACTATTGCTGCTGGTGCTCTTACTTCCATCAAGACTTAATCTGATCCTCACGGCGCTTAGCATCACTTCCCATGAGCTAGCAACGCATGTGGTACTCGCTAGCGTGCACCCTCATTCATGATTCCTCTAAGGGATAAAAGCTGTGTAGGGTTAGAGGGGTATAGGCTGTAGCCGTGTTAGTGTACAGACATAGGCAGACAAGTTTCTTTGGGTAAATCTGATATTTTTTATTATAGGGATAAAAGCTTTATAGGTGGGGGTAAAAAGCCAGGCACAGAGCACTTTGCAATCTCCACTTACAGGTGCGGGGGTTAAGAGACTTCTCAGCTCCCAGGACTGGAAACATAGACCAGCGTTTCTCAACCCACAACCCAAATTTGGGTTGCAAAAATATACGAAAGGGTCAGAAACAAACTTTAAAAATGGATTCTCCTTTAAAGGGGGAAAACGTGGGGAACCGTGGCTTTTCCCTTGCTGGCTGGCAGAGCTCCAGCTCTGCTTGGGGCTCCCCCATTCCTCGCAGGGTGGGGTGGGGTAGCAGGTCGGGAGTAAGGGGCACCAGCAGGGCCAGGGGGATGTTTTCTACTTAAACTATTTACTGGGTCAGGACTGGCCACTGATGTTTACAAAGCGGTCCTGGTACAAAAAAGGTTTACCACTGATAGACACCACTCCTCACTCATCTGCAAAGACCCTTACCCTTATGCACTGTCAGAAGTCATTCCCATTATCTCCACAGCCCTCACCTTACAAGCTTTTATGTGTGCGTTTAATTCCACTGCTAAGAATAATCCACCGATGGTTTGACAATAGCGAAGCTAAGTACATGGGAATACTGACATGCATCGAACATGCACGTAAGTGCTTACAAGATTGAGAAATTATTACTTTAAAATGATCTGTTCCGGCTTGTCCAACACAATATAAACTTTTCCTGGGAGTTTTTTTTTCCCTCTATGTGCTATCCCAGCATTATTTTGGGGGAAGGAGGACATCCAATATGTTCCAGGTTTTAATTTCATAAATCAAAATGTTCTGTTTGTTGAAGTCTTTTTGTAATACCAAAGAGAGTAAGTTCTTAATTCTAACAACAGAACTAGACCAAAATCAGGAACAAAGAGGCCAGTGGAGTGTACAGCCTGCAGTGTTTGGACTGAAAAGTCTGTTTAGTGCTGGCACTCTCAGAGCTATTATTTTGATTGCAATAAAGATTGGTTATGCGCGTTTCATGTTTCACAATACATTCTAAGTTACTGGAAGAAAAAAGTTCTCTGTTGCCAGAAATATGCCTGAATTACAGCTGAGTAAGAAGCTAGTGATAAGTGATGGCAACATTTTGTATGTAGTTTTCTCTCTGGTGTGACTATGTTGCAACCTTGAAAAAATATAGACTCTTAGAATCACAGAACTGACAAGGACCTCAAGGCTCATCTAAGTCCAACCCCAGCATAGAAACACTGCCACAAAACTATCTGTTACAAACACAAGTACTCTTTCACCCCAAATTTTAACTCCTTTGCCCCCGGCAATATGCCCCTGTGACAGATCCTGGAAGAAGAGTCTTACAGCCCCTTTTTGTGTGTTTGGAGGTTACTTTTTCCATGCATTTCTGTTATTACAATGATGTAAATTTAAGGAATTGAGGACTCAGTGAATTATCATCATACACTAACCTTGACCACTGAGATACTGACCTCAAAAAGGCCCCTTCCCGCTTGTGCTCATTCAGTTTCCTTAGCTTTCTGATATTCGCTGCCAGATAAAGAGAGAATGGCAGAAACTCAAATTCAGAGACAAGATAAAATGAAAAAACTTCCTCAAGGCTTTTGCTAAGGCTGTTTTACAGCACATGAGAACTTTCCTATCAGCCTCCATCATAGCTGCCAGATTCTACTACAAGAAAGCAAGCTAGGGGGTGAACTATTTAATCTGTCCTGACTGTTTGCAACCTGATTCAGAACTAAGCACCATGTGGTGCAAAGGCTTATGGTTCTACTTCACTGAAAAGACCGTATACTTTTAAGAAGCCAAACAGCATGGCTCTGTATCTCTACCACCAGCTCAGAGTCCAGTTGCACTCCTGGAGTTCACTACATTCACTCACCAAAAAGTTCTGGACACCTTTAAAGGAGTTGGGCCCATTCTGACCCCTGCCCATTCTGCCCTGTGAAAGAATCAGGGACAGTGGGTGCCCCATAGAGCCAACACACCATTCAGAGATTCCTGTTTCATGCACCCACAGTCCAACTGACATTGGAAGAGCCTCCTTCCTCCTCCCCACAGCTAGATGTATTCATTTAACTAGCTGCCACTCAATGTTGCACCTCCCATTCCTAAATTGTAGAGACAAAGGCTCCCTGCAAGCTCATCTAAATGGAACCACTATCCAGACTCAGGCTAGGACACAACTGAATACAAGAACTGCCAGCCAGGATGAGACCCAACTTGCTCAGTGCTGTCTCCAGCAGTAGCAAGGAGCTTCAGAGGGAGAGTATAAGAAATGGGTTGTGTGGAGAATCATACTCTCCCAGATGCTCAAAGTCATGCATCCTAAGCCTGAGTTCACACCCCTGGTTGTTGTATTTAATAGCTCCATGGACCTATCCTCCATAAAAACTGACCTTGATTATACTATTAGCCTTCACACGGTCCTGTGGCAAAGAGTTCCACAAGTTATTTATGTGCTGTGTAAATCAGCATTCCCTTTTGTTTGTTGTAAACCCGACATTGATCATTTTAAACTGAAAATAGTTTAGTGGCAGTGATGGATGCTCATCTCCTGTGAATGGACAGAGGGCAGACATCCATTCTCATCTTTCTCATCCCCTCTGTGCCATTTGGAAGGGCACACTAAATGAACAGTGATAGGAAATGGTACCTTAACTTTGGAGTCACACAAGATTCAATTCTCACTCTGGTCCTTTTCAACAGCCACGTGCAGCAATGAGGTGAACCGGTCTGACGATACAGGCTCATCTTCCAGCAATATGCAGGTGATACGTAGCTCTCCCTGACCTTCATCACATATGAGCACATCATTGCCACCATAGCCAAGGGCCAAGTGCTTGACTGAAACCAGATCATGAGTAAAGAGCAGTGTGCCACTGAATCCAGGTCCAACAGGTAACACTGGTGGACAGATGAAAGCAAGTTGAAGCATTTATGGTTGTGCTGTAGTCTCATTTAGTTGAAGACACACACCCAAATTAAAGCAACTGGATATTGCTATGCTCTCAAAAACCTCTGTGAATGTTTCTGGACAACTCCATCCCATCCTAGCAGATTATGAGCTGGCCTCAGTTATACCAGATGTCAGCACCCCTCCAGTGGACCACAGTGATGCAGTATACCTGGGCATAAAGACTTCAGTAGCTAGGAATCTCCAATGAATAGAAAATTCTGCAACACACTTCTGCAGCACCACAGGCCACTACGAGTACATCCAGGGTGTCTTCCGTTCTGCGCAGTCAATTCCTTCAGAATTTTGAATCAAGTTCAAGGCTTGTCCTTATCTTCAAAGCACCCTGTGGTCTGGCCTCAGGATGTTTAAAAGACCACACAGTGCTCCGAGGGAAAAAAAAAAAACCAACACAGCTGAGAGCTACATTTCTCTGGCAAAGGAAGATCTCTTTGCAAGAAAGATAGAGCTCATTTGTGCAGGACACTGAACCTATTTCGAGACTGTGGAATGAAGAGTCCCAGAAACAAAGACCTGCACTTCCTTTTTCTCGAAGTGCAAGGCTCATCTTTTGACCTCGACTTCTCTGACATCAACCCAGAGCAACAATGTTGATTTATTTATTTTTTAAGAAGGTAGGAAAAGACCCTCAAAAACCAAACCAGAGTCCTTAAGAGTCAGCCAAAATAAGATGCACCAATGCACACACTTCTTCCGTGGGGGGGAAATGAGAGAACACGCAGCGCATGAGAGAGGTCAGATGTATTGCTGAGGGCACTCAGATGTGACCGTGATGAGCACAACAGAAGAACCAACACCGGCTCCTGAAGCCGTGCGACAAGCAGCTGCACCCTCAGCTCCTCCCAGCCCTCACCAGCTTTGTGTATGTCAGCCGTGAAGCAGAAGGCAGCATGTGCGCGAGTCCACGAGGGGGAGAGCAGAGACCCCCGCCCTGGTAGGATAATCATGTGTGGCACCTGCTACAGCAGTGGTTCTCAACATTTTTAGACCCAAGGCACTCCTCCTTAGACTCAAATACCCACTGTTATACTCAAGTCACTGCTCCTTAGACTCAGACTCCCCCTTCTTAGACTCGAGGCATCCCTCAGACTCGAAGGCCTCCTCTTTAGACTCAAGGAACCCCTCCTTAGACTCAAAGGCTGCCTCTTTCGAGTCAAGGCACCCCTCATTAGACCCAAAGGACCCTTGTTAGTCTCAAAGGCCCCCCCATTTGACTCAAATACCCCCTCATTTGACTCAAGTCACCCCTCCTTAGACTCAAATCCCCGCTTCTTAGACTCGAGGCATCCCTCAGACTCCAAGGCCACCTCTTTAGACTCAAGGCCCCCTCATTGGACTCAAAGGCTCCTTCATTAGATCCAAAGGCCCCCTCATTAGTTTCAAGACACCCCTTGTTAGACTAAAATATCCCCTCGTTAGACTCAAGGCACCCTTGTTAGACTCAAAATGCCCCACATTAGACTCAAGGCACTCTTATTAGACTCAAGTCACCCCTCATTAGACCAAAAGCTACTCATTAGACTCAAGGCACTCCTCATTAGACACAAATGCACCCTTGTTAGACTCACAAATCCCCCCATTAGACTCAAGGTACCCTTGTTAGACTCAAAGGCTGCCTCTTTAGACTCAAGACACCCATCATTAGATCAAAGGCTACTCATTAGACTCAAGGCCCCCTCTTTAGACTCAAATCACCCTTGTTAGACACAAGGCACCCCTCATTAGACTGGAGGTCTCCTTGCTGGACTCAAACCCCCGCTTCTGACTGTAGGCAAACAACACAGCAGTTTATCCGTTGCAAAGCACTGCGCTCCCGTATGACCCCGTTCCGCTCAGGCCGGGGCCGCCCGGGGACTACATCTCCCAGGAGCCCCTGCGGCCGCGCCGCTCCTTCCCCCTCCCGTCGGGGCCTGGTGACGTAGCCGAGGGGCCGGGGCCAGGGCCGCGCGCCGCTCCTTCATTGGCCGCCATTTCGCGCTGCCGGCTCCATGAGCGGGAGCCGGCGAGGAGGTTGGGCTTCCGGGGTTGGCCCCGCCCCTTCCGCCCGGCGTTCCTCGCCCCCCTCCCTCGGGGGATGCAGTGCCTTCAGCGGTCCCGTGGGCGGAGAAGCCCGGGTGTCTACCCCCGTGCAGCGAGGATTTAGAGCTGATTTGACCTGGAATATGAAAAATTTCCAAAAAATTATTGGAAAAAATACCCTTTACAAGCTGTGGGGCGCAAACCCCCTCCCTCGGGCAGGGCAGACCGTTATCCCAGGGCGCCTGCGCGCACTGGTACTGCACAAGCGAGGAGAGCCCCGAGCCCACCTCCAGCTGCCCCACAGTCAATCACAGCGGCCGCGTGTCCTGGTGGCAGCCCCTTGCACCAATAGGAAGCAGCCTTCGCCTCCAGCCAATAGGAACGCCGGGGAGATCTGGGTGGGGGCGGGAAGTAGGGCTGAAAGGAGCGGGTGGGGTTTGTTTTGCTCTCGCGAGGCTTCGCGGGATCCCGGGTCACGTGGGGGCTCCGGGCCAATCGGCGGCGTGGAGCCTGGGGCCGCCGAGGCTCCCGCCAAATACGAGCGGGAGAGGCGGGCGCGCCCCGGTCGCTGCGGCCGCGGGGGGGTCGGGCCTGAGGGAGCGGGGCCGCTCCGCCGCATGGCAGGTACGGCCCGGGGCGCCGCGCTGGGACGGGGCCTCCGCGCTCGGCGCGTAAAGGAGCCGGTGGGGAGGGGGGATGGAGCCTCCTCCGCGCCCGATTTGCCGCTCCGCTGCCTCCCTGCTCCCTGCCCCGGTCCTCATCTCCCGCTCTGCTTTCTGCTCCCTGCCCCGTGCTCCCCTGCCTGATCTATTGCGCTGCTGCTTGCTCCTCGTCCCTTACTCCCCTGTCTGATCTGCTGCTCTGCTTTCTGCTCCCTTGCGTGCTCTGCCCCCTGGCCTGTGCTCCCCTGCCTGCTCTGCTGCTCAGCTTTCTGCTCCCTGCCCCATGATCTCATCTGCTCTGTGTCCCCCCCATCTCCCCTGCCTGATTTGCTGCTCTGCTCCCTGCCCTGTGCTTCCCCACCTGATCTGCTGCTCTGCTTTCTGCTCCGCCGTGCTGCTGCCGCCTCTTCCGTGTCCTTTACTTCCTTACCTGATCTGCTCTGCGCTGTGCCCCGGGCTCCCCTGGTTGATCTGCTGCTCTGCTCCTGTTCTTCCTCTGCCTGATCTGGGGCTCCTCTCGCTGCTCCTGGGCTGCCTGTCGCCGCCCCGGTCCGGGGCGCTTGTCACACGTGTGCTGCTGGTTGTCCCTCCCCGCTCTCCATTGCCGAGAGCAGCGAGCAGAGAAGACTTGCGCCGTATCGACTCAGCGGAGCGGATGGATGGACGGATGGATGCGTCTAGCACAAGCTTTCGTTTGCTGAAGCTCGCTTCGTCGGATGCTTTAGTCCAGGAAAGCATGTGCTACGTGCATCTCTGTCCTGGTTAGCGTGAAAGGTGCAGTTCTCCCCTGCCGTCTGTCTGACTACAGACCAACGCGGCTAACTATGTCTCTACGTTAATAAAAGTGCGATTAGGCTAAGGAAATCCTTTTTTTGTTTGTTTGTTTGTTTCTCTGTTTAGTAGGAAATGCTCATTTTGCATAATGTACCCAGCGATGACAGCACTAAATATCAGTTTATTAATTATGTCCTGAACGCCTGTTGAAAATAGAGTTAAACATAACCGGGCAGCTGTTTATCTGCTCTTTTGTCTTGCAGCTATGGAATGCAGAGACAAGCCAGTTGTTCCCACAAGAAAACTAGTGCAAGGTAAGCTTATGAAAGAAGGGTGATTTTTTTTTTTTTCCCCTCTCCCCTCCCACCTGTCACCCAACAACTTGCTTTTTTAATGCCTCAGATGTAGTAAGGTTTGCTAAATGTATCATGCTTGGGTGCATAACATATTCTTTGCTAGTCTGCACTAGGTTTTCTTGCTTTTTGAAGAACTCATTAAGTAACTTAATGGCTAATTTCCCTCTGCTGATTTTTGTACGGCTTTACTTAAATAGTGAAATCTTACTGTTTCAGCTCGGTTGCCTTTCAAGCGTTTGAATCCAGTACCAAAGGAGAAGTATGATGCCGACTTGGAAGTCAAGAAAACTAAAAGCTCGCAAAACGTTTTTGGACAAAGTAACGACTCTTCTCTAGATACGTCCCACACTTCCATGGACAATGTGGAGAATGACTGCCAGTTGGATCCTGAAATGCATTTTGCTCCAAAACTGGTTAATGGAAAGGGTCCATTAGATAACTTTATACAGAAAAGCACAAAGAGTAACACAAGTGAAACTGTACTTGTAATTGACTTGACAGAGGACACTGACCACAGACTAAGTGATGAAATTGACCACGGTAAATTAAATTTAGCAGCATCTTCATCTATAAAAACAGCTAATGGGATCTTAGAAAAAGATACAGACCAGTTAAGTCCATTAAAACCCCTTCAGAATACCCGAGTGGATGCTTCAATGGACACCAACTCGCTATGTGAAGCTACAGCAAATAAGGACGAAGACTTGACGGATGCAACCAAATCTTGTTCTGAATTATCAAATACACAGTGTAATGATTTAGAAAATAAGAGGGTCAATGAGAGTGAACTCAAGGGGATCATACTGGGGAGAAAGATGCCTGTTGTAGTCCTAGAGGATATCATGACTGCAAGGTCACCCCAAGTTGCATCTTTAGAAGGAAGTATGATGTCAGAAAGTGAAACAATGGAATCTTCTTCTCCTGAAAGAAACTCTGTACTTACCCTTTCCTCACTAAGCTCCCCCTCTTCTATCAGCTCACCTGAGGTTCATCCTGCCCTAGAGAACAAGAGCGATACTAGTCCCTTAGCTTCAACGCCTGTTCGGAAGGTTGGTCTCTTTGTTTTATTTGCGTGTAGCCAGCAAGACCTCTCATCTGCAACTAAAACTAATAATTTTTTCAATACCTTTGTTTCTAAAAAATATTGGCAAAGGAAATGATATAAAACCGATTAATCTTTTTATGGGTGAAATTTGCAGCCAAGATATGATTGCCTCCTTGACTTCTTTTTTTTTAAGTGCAATTTTTAGCTGAAGAGTTGGCCTTTTTTCTGTTTTTAAAAGTACTCATTAATATGCACAATATAAATATATTTCCAGCAGTACATCCTGTTGTCATAGATTAGCTCTATCATAAGATACCTGCCTTATGACTTACTACGTTAGGACATAGAGTGTGGGAGAACAGTGTGGTAAGGTGTTATGTGATGCTGTAGAATCTCATGTTCCTGTATGGAGATTGTATGAATTATTTCCAAGTTTACTCACAACAGTAAGACTTTCAGCTTAAAAATGGGAACTCATTGGATGTTATTGTCTACAGGTACATACAAATATGTTCAAAAGTAATTTCTATATGCAAACTGCTTGAGCCTCAGAGAATCTGACGAAGTGAGCTCAGGCTTACAGAAACTTATGTATCTCTGATTTATGTTAGTGTTATAAGGTGCATCTTTCCCCTGCATTCTGTCTGAGGGATAGACAACCACGCACTAATTGTAAGTGTTATTTTGATATATGACCCAGGTAGCTGTAAAATCCCTTATGCTGTAGGTGGCAGTGAGAGACGGGGTAGGTGAAAACCTTTACATAAGCCTCTTAAAATTGGTGTGCAAATCTCTCCTGCTGTCAGCCATCTTGTTAAAGTATACACCATCTGAACATGGCCAATAGTTATCCCTTGCCTGACTCTTTTCCTAAAGCAGCAATACAAAGCTACTTGGGTCACATGGTATACTTGGCCATCTGGTACCATAAGTAGAATAAAATAGTAAATACACACCTAAGCTAATTCTAAACTTCTACTACAAGGTTTGTATAGATTTATTTTTAAGAACTCATTAATTAATTTTTTTATATGACTTCTGTTCTAGTGCTAGATCCCTCGAAGCATCGTGCATTCTGGCGCTACATTGAAAGGGAAGCTTTGGGTTTTTTGAGACTGCCATCTGTGCTTGTAAGACTGAAACAATTAATCAAATGGCTTGAACAGGATTCAGATGTGAATAGGCTTTTCTGGAACCTACCAAATGAGATGTAAAGTGGGAGTTTCTCCTGCATGAAGCACAAAGGCCTGATGCTTAAGACTGTGTTAAACTAGAACAGGCCTTGTAACTGTGCTTTGGATCCTGCAACTCTTAGCACAGAAGCAGGACAAGCTGTCTGGCATGCATATTCGCTCAGCTTTTTCTGTCAGATTTCTTACATAGGAAGAGTTTAAGGAGTTCAGGGTTGAAGGAAACTTCCCTAGGAAGAAAGATTACATAAGGAAGGGGCAGCCTAGTGTAAATGGAGTGTACTTTCTGAATGGGAGTGAAATTGTGGAGGGCAGAGTACAAAGGGGGATAAGAAGAATGATATGATGGAATTGAAAAACTCCATCATGCAATATCGGCAAAAAATCCTATTGGGCTGTGAAATAATTGCCCAAAGCACATCACAGAAATTCCATCGCTTTATCATCTGTGGGTGGGAGAAAGCATTCAGTTGTATTGAGAGAGCCATTCTACATTGGTGGAGGTTTGCGTTGCCTGACACGGTGGATCTCTTCCTTCTGTTAAATGGATGGTTTGTGCCATTGGTGAAGAAAGAAGAATTAATGGGTACAGTTCATAGTCTCGATCCTTGAATTGACAGCATGCTGCTCTCCAGTACTGAAACATGTCTGTTACACTTCAAATATGAAAGATGTAGTGCTACGTTTTTCAAAGCAAGGTGGAATGTTGTATCATTGGTGTGTGAATTTAATGGCACCTCTTCAATGCAGCAAGCGTGTCACTTCTGCCCTGGTTCCTTTAACTAAGTTCAAAGTATAAAATGCTGTTTGTAGAACTAACACTCCTTGTGGCAAGATATGCATCCTTTTGTACATCAAACAGAGCATGTGTTAATGTTTGCTTGTACTGATTGAACATCTGTCATGGAGCAGGCATCTGGAGTTCAATGAACTCTTCAAATGAGTAAAACTTACTTGTACTACTTGATTCATATTGAAACAGATCAACTGAGAAAATAGATTTGCCAAAGCTGATGTTAATGCATAAAACACTACAAGCAAGCTAATAGTACCTTCAGTAAGATGAATTCCAGTCTTCGGTACTATATTCCACATGTCCTATGTAGACAGGGTGTTTTGGGCAGATGTGATATCTTTTATCAGACCAACTAAATTGTTGGAAAAAATGTTCTTTGCAAGCTTTCAGGCACAAACGCCTTTACCCTTCTTCAGGCATAGGGAAAGTCAGGCATAGGGGGACACTTTTTTCCTATGCCTGAAGAAGGGCATTTATGCCCGAAAGCTTGCAAAGAACAATTTTTCCAGCTATTTAGTCGGTCTGATAAAAGATCACGTGTACCCACAGAATCTTGTCTGCCCATGTCCTTAGAGCAACACAGCTACAACCAACAACCTAAAACATGTATGTGATTTTTCTACGTAGTCTGAAGAAGCCTGTTTTGCAGGCTTCAGCCAGTAGCCGTTACACGAACAAGAAAAAGGTCTGTAAAAAAAAACAACTTATGATGTACTGTTGGTGGAAGGTGAGGAGCAAGAGGAACTGTCCTTCAGTTCTCAGACTCGTTCATGACATTCCTTTTATTTGGGTACTGAAGCTTCAACATCACAGCAAAAATCATGGTATGCTGCATCAAAACACTTGCAGTCTATAGGAAGTGTTTTTGCTATGACTAGAATTCCCCTTGTTATGTATTAGTTATGTATATGATCTGCAGTGGCTTTGACTTGTGCTTGCAAGCGCACATATATAAATACAAGCCTATCTTGTATTGCTAAATATATTGTGGGGCAGAGTACTTTGCAGGAGTGTGTTCAAGTTAAAGGCCAGAGCTTAGTAATACAGAATAGGAATTTTATAGCAAATTGAAGAAAAATAATGGGCAGTCTGCTCTGCTGGTTTAAGAACAAAGTTGGAACGTGACCCTGAATTTTAGGAATATTTGTGCCATCCACTTGCTGACACAAGCAAACTGTTTCATAAGCAAACTTTCATGGAATAACTGCTAATAATTTGGGTACAAATAATGAGATATAGTAAAAGATCATCTGTGCCTTCTATTTCAGGTCTCTCAGAAATGTCACAGAAGTTCTGCGGAGAAGGAGAAGCTAAGATTGCAAAGAGTAAGGCATTTTCACTGACATAGAAAGTTTACCTGCTGTGCTTTTGCCTTTAATAATAAGCAAAGCCCTTTGCATTTCCTTTTGGTCCACTTCTTAACATTTCTCTTCCTGGTTCTTTTTACCAATGAAAATGGAAGAATTCCAGGGGGACAGAAATATGAAATAGTTAGAGGCTGCATATTGACAACAGGGGGTATTTGTATGTCTGAGCACAAGTTTCCTTAGATTCCAGGTGTAGCAACTTACGTGTTCAAAGGAGTTATTTTGGGGGGGGCTCTTTCATTCTGCTAAGCATGCCAAGTTCTTGAAGATATTGCATAGGCCCTGCAGTTGAGAAAATAGGTCAAGTCTCGGGGTATTATTGGTGTTGTAACATTGCCTTAGGGGCATAGCAACCTACACTGTCAAATTACTTGACATGAACTAACACACAAGTGCCTACATTGGATAGGCATCTGGCTGGGGTCATCTGACCCCAGCACTCTTTCCTGCCTAGGCAGGGTGTCGGACTTGATGATCTGTTGAGGTTCCTTCTGACCCTAGCATCTATGAATCTATGATACTTCATAGATAGCAATACTTCAAGTTGCATAAGAAATAAACCAGTTGCATAATGCAAATGGTATGGCAGCTGTTGTGTTCTTAAGTAAAATGGGTCTCCCTCAAACTGCTATCTAGATATCCAAGAGAGAAAGAGAAATATATATATATATTTCTCTAAGTGGGTTTTCTTACTGGGAATGGCTTTAAGAATAGCTGAGGCCCTTTTATGGACTGCATTCCATGCTGTTTCCCAGGAAATATTTTGAAAACTAACCTAATCCAACTCAGAAAACAGTCTTTCTCCTGGCTGTTTTTCCAAACTTGAATGTTTATCAACAAATGTAATAACTGAAACATTTAGCAAAATAGAACACAAACATCCTTCTCAGGATCCTGAAAAGAATCAGAGCTAGGTCAACAAATGACTTCCCATAATGGGGGCAGGGAGAAACAGCCAGGAGAGAAGTTGTGCCTCATTACAGGGGCTGGTGATCCCTTGAGAACCAGAATCAATGAATATTTGGGTTAGCCAGAGCCACCATTAACCAGAATGAATAGGTCCTCTGATGATCTTTGTGCTCTGAAATAACATGAGATGACACCATTGCCATATGCCAGCCACTCAATGCTAGACCCTGCGCTATGGTCTATTTGCACAAATTTGTGCACCTCTCTAATGATACGTAATGTCAGTTAAAACGCTGCTTACTGAACTGTATTTGGTAACTAGGATCAAGAACGTGCAGACAAACTGCAAAAGTTGCAAGCAGAAAGGGAGGAAAAAGGGAGGCTGAAAGAAGAGGCAAAAGCTGCAAAAGAACGGGCCAAAGAGGAGGCAAAGAAAAAGAAGGAGGAAGAGAAAGAGCTGAAAGAGAAAGAAAGGCGAGAGAAAAAGGAAAAAGAAGAAAAGGAAAAAGCTGAGAAGTTAAGAGTGAAGGAAGAAAAACGCAAGGAGAGGCAGGAAGCTTTAGAGTACGTGGCTTTGCTTTTATAAATGATGGAATTGAGCTACACACACACGCACGCACACACATTTGGAGCGGTTTTGAAAAGGTGAACGCTTCAATACAAATGTAGCAAAACCACATCAACTGGATGAAACAAATGTGCGTGTGTCCATGCCCTGTGTCTGTGCTAGGGAGTTACCCATATTGGTTTCTAGATCAGTACAGTGAAAAACAGTTAAACTGTGTGTACCATTCTCTAGTCCTAAGAGCTTTTTCTTTTCATAAATGGGCTATAAGGTGATATCTTAGTTTGAAATAACATGAAACTTCTTTTCAGCTTCCATGAGTTTTCTTTTCATGGCAAGGCTGTACGCATTTTAATTTGGTTGTGAATTTCTCTGGATGTTGGCCCTCTAGCTACTAAAAAAAACGTTTATGTTCCAGTCATAAATGCTTCTTCCTGATGTTGGAGACAGTTGAAAACTGTCTTGCTATTAGCATAGACATGGCTCAGCAAATAAATATCCACTGTAGAAGGCATGATGCACCTTTTTATTGCATAAATTGATTAGTCTTGTTTTAAATGAATGGGTTGTCTTTGTTTTGTTCGTACAGTACCTACAGTAGTGCATGACTTGAGCTCATTGACTCTACCAAAGTACTGATAATTAACTTTGCTTTGTTGATTCGTGCCAATTCCTTAAAATGAATCTTTATCTTAAAAGGGCAAAACTTGAAGAAAAAAGGAAGAAAGAAGAGGAGAAACGGTTAAAAGAGGAAGAAAAGGTAAATTTCTCTAGCCTCATTTTGGAGTCTTGCTCTTCCTTCCTAAGTTATGCTACAGCAGTCAGCTAGTGTTTTTCATTACTATGATGCCCTTTCTAAGCCTGTTATCCTCAGTCATCCATGAATGTCACAGGAGATGTGATTCCAGCACAGGGCAAGGTGAATAGTAGTAACCTCATTGATTTTGTTAATTGTTATGTTGGTGTCCTCATTCATGCTACATTCTTCATAGAAATAAATGACATTTTGATTGTGTTTTGACTGCATTGCAGGGACTGGGTAAATGACCAAACCTTCGTACCTTACCTTATTTTGGATATTAAGATGGGTTTCACTTTAGCTCAGTGAAATAAGACTGGATCCTAGGACTTTATATTCATTACTTTGTATTTTAACTCTAATTCTAGCGCATTAATGCACAGAAAGCAGAAATTACCAGATTCTTTCAGAAACCAAAGACACCACAAGCTCCTAAGGTGAGATATACTGCTAGATATGTGCTATGTTTCTCTATTTCATGGGTAATCTAAACCAAAATGTAAGAGGAACAGAGTTGGCATCTATTTATAGTGGTGACCACGTAGGCTCACTATGTTTGAAATCCATTTCTCTCAACTACTAGCCACTTACAGAGTGATTACAAGACTTGAATTTTCTTGAAAACATCTGTTGTATTTCCTGTTTGTGAATTCATATTTCAGGCATCTAGTGAAATGATTACATATTCGATTTAGCATTTGCTCTGTATCCCGAATAGGGTGGGTTTGTGGCTTGTTAGGCATTTCATATATTCACATTTGAATGTTCCTGAACTCGCTTTCATTTCAGACCCTTGCTGGCTCCTGTGGGAAATTTGCTCCCTTTGAAATTAAGGAGAACATGGCTCTTGCCCCCCTCAGTCGTGTTATCCTCGAGCAAGAGGTTTTAGATCAATTGGATCAGCTCCTGAAAACACCGAATAGTGATGTCTGTTTCTTCAAAGAACTGAAGTGTCGCAAGCCACTTAAAAGTAACCCTACCTTTATCAATAACAGCAATGCTGACACATTTAACAGGTTAGTCTGCGTTTCATAGTCATATTGGCTTTGAAACCAGTGTTGGGGAATGGTTTGTAACACTATTGTGGATTACAGAAAAGTGCAGATTTTTTTTTTTTTTTAATGTTAGTCAGTTTTGTGTGAGATTTAATCACCCTAGGAAGCAATATATTGTTATCTAAATTTCCTTGATTCCACAAGCTCCCAAATCCTTCTCCACAGGAACTCTCACACTTCAGTAGTATCCAGTGTAGGATGAGAGCTTGTCTGGAGTATGGCCCATATAAATAATGTGGATTGAAAAAAAAAAAAAATTGCTGTTAATTTATCCTTTGTTTTTAACTACCTCACCCAGACTGGGCCATCCTTTTTACTGAATAACTGCACCAGATAGCTTTGTCCTTGTAAGCAGCTAGTGTTGTCCAGTTAATCCAGACTTCTTAGAATGGTTTAAAATTGCTGAGTTAAAGGTCTTGTGCTTCTCTGAGCTGTTGTGGATTATGATATGACCACTGAAGGCATATTTATTTCAACAGTGATGTGGTGGTGGTAGAGAGCTGCCAAATGGACACTGTTCCTGAAAGGAAGAAATTTGGCAGGATGAAACTACTACAGTTCTGTGAGAATCACCGACCTGCATACTGGGGCACATGGAACAAGAAGACCACTGTTATCCATTCTAGGAACCCCTGGTCAAAGGACACTGTAAGCATTTCACAAGCAGTATGGCATAGATTCCCTTTTCAGTTCTCAAGGTAGACTCTGTTCAAGTATCTGTACCTTCTTGTGCATTTTAGATAAGTCATCTTTTCCTTTTTGCTGCTCGTGTTTTCAAAAATATAGTACGAACACTTGCCTTGCTCCCTGACTATTGAGGGGTGACATGGGCATTTCTTGTTACAGAAACTACTGGATTATGAGGTAGATAGTGATGAAGAATGGGAAGAGGAGGAACCAGGAGAATCTCTCTCACACAGTGAAGAAGTAAGAATTCCCATGCTAGCCAGTCTTCTTGGGGGTTTTTTGTTTGTCTGTTTTGGGTGTGTTTGTTTTAATTTCCACAACTGCAGAGACTGAGGCTTTGGTAGTCTCGGATCAGGCAAATGATACTCCTGTTGACATAATTTGGGTCAGAGTTTTTGCTGCTCTTCAAGATTTCCTTGATCCTTTTATGTGCAACTTCTAATAAAGTCAACTTCCTTTTCAGGATGATGAGGAAGAGGGAGAAGATGAAGATGATGATGATGGGTTTTTTGTACCCCATGGGTACTTATCTGAGGATGAAGGAGTGACAGAAGTAAGTGATTCCCAAAGACGTTTAATCCAACTTCCTTGACTATACTATGTTATAGCACTCCTTACAGAAAACTACAGTTGTGGCCATGCTACCTTTAGAGTTCTGACTTGTGGGGTGAATTTCATGCTTAGCTACTTAGAGAAAATACAATGTGCTCTGTATGGGATCTTTCTGCTTACCTAGTCAACAAATAGCAGAAATGAAATGTATAGTTTGAGTATGCTAGTAAGACCATCAGTTAGCATAGTAGTTTTTCTGTACTACCAAATAAGAACATAATGCAGCATTTTTTTTTTTTTTGTTCAGGTCAGGAAAAAATCCAACATATGACAGATGTAATGTAGAGTCTCTTTTCCACACATCACACTTTATAGGAACAAGTTGATCAGACTTCAGTGTGTACTGCCTATATTAAAATTGAAGAAATTTCTTGCTTAGTGGTGAATGGTGTAGATGAGGGTTAAATGGGGAAGGGGGTTAGCTATGAGAAGTGTAAGTTTATTTGTTTTGCTTCCAATAAGAATTTGCACACAATAGTAAATAGAGGAGTGGTTTGAAATGCATCTGAATACAGTAGAGAAATGTAATGGTGCTATTTTAACTGCATGCCCAGGAAACTTGGGACATGTTAGAAATAACCAGACATGGAAAAGTAAGCTTGTATGGGTAGTTCTTTTCAGATAAAATGTGCCACCCCCTTGGAGTGAAAACCCTAATCTGACTTTTCTAACTGGTAGGGGAAGGCTGAGACAGGCAGCTGATAAATAACCATTTAAATGCTGTAGTTGTGGGGTCTTAGGAGGGTTGGGGTGGAACATACTGGGAAATGTTCTACAATGAGGTAGCTTGGGAACACTGACCTTTGTTCTAGTCCTGTGATATTTAAAGATCTCTTGGAACTAGATATTTAGTGCATTGTTGTCCATTTATCACAGAGTAGTAATGACGTTTTTATAGAGAATGGTATAAAGCAGTGGCACCCAGCCTTATGGCTACACAGGCCAGATGAGAGGTGTGGTGTTGGTCTGCTGGCCCAATCCCACATGCAGGACCACGTTATCTGGTCTGCAGGGCTCTGCACATTGCTGGAAATTTGGCAGTAGGAAAGTGGCAACTAATGCTGCTACTGCTTTCCAACCATTAATTTTCTGGACACACAGGGAGCTCCGTGGGCTGAATAATACAGCTATGTAGGCCATGGTTGTAGTATCTCTAGTATAGAGCTAAAGCTTATTCAGTTTTCCTAGAATTAGTGTATGAGCATGTATGTGGTTTAACTTGACTTTCAGGAGTGTGATCCAGAGAATCAGAAGGTTCGTCAAAAGCTGAAAGCGAAGGAATGGGATGAGTTGCTGGCCAAGGGGAAGAGGCTCCGGGTCCTTCAGCCTGTGAAGATTGGTTGCCTTTGGGAAAATGAACAGAATGGCTGCAGTACAAATGCAGACCTAAAGGTGCTTCAGCAGTTCACAGCTTGCATCCTGGAACTACCTGTTGCAGACGAAGAGCTGCAGACACAGAAAACTAGCAAAAAAAGGACGAAAGACCAGCAAAGTAAGACTGGGAAGAGCTGTGTTCTCCACTTCAGCAGTGGACTTGTAGGCCTTCTCTGAGAGAGTGCCTCACTTACAGATCATAAATTGTTGTTTTAAATTTAGGATGAGTAGTTACAATAGGTCTGAAATCACAAGTGTTTTCAGGATTACATTGTAGAATATGAAAGCAGTCGTTCTCCCCCCTTACCTGCCCCCATATATAGACGTAGACGCTTGTGCACGTGTTCGTAATTGCAATATGCTGTTCAATGGAGTCGGGATGAAGTTTGACTGCAGATATGTTAATGCTGACTAGCAGAACTTATTAGCCACAAAAGGATGGGGAGGAGCTCATGAAAATAGGGGGAAGGCTTAAGAATAGCAGATGAATTTGAACTCCTAGGTTCTCTTCCCAAATGGCCTCTGTGTTAAAGACCACTTAGTTTGACATATTCTGATGCACCTTGTTTACCCTGAGCTTTGGCCCACAGGCAGTAACATGCTTGCAATTATCTCTTGTTTTCAGTTCTGAGACAGCTGCTTCCACTGCTCCATGGAAATGTAAATGGGAGTAAAGTGATCATCCAGGAATTCCAGGAATGCTGCCGCCAAGGTCTGTTCAATGAAGCAACCACAGATGGCAGTGACACTACTCCTGCCAGCCCCAACAGCTCTCGCCCGCAAACTCCTGTCAATGAGGACAATGCCATCCCTTCCAAAGCTAGGCTAAAACGAATTATTTCCGAGAACTCTGTGTATGAGAAGAGACCCGAGTACAGGATGTGTTGGTATGTCTACTCAGAAGTGCTGAAGAGCTTTGATCAAGAACATCTCCCTGTCCCGTGTCGGTGGAACTACACCACACAAGTCCCATCTGCAGCCAAGGAGGATGGTTCCAGCACGCAAGGAATGGCAGTGATGCAAACCACCCTCGTTTCGACAAAGAGGAAGTCCACAGGAAGCATGTCCATCACCAAGTTCATGAAAAGACCTAGGGATGCAGAACAGGTAAGTTTGTGCAGGTACCTTTTATGTATCAAGAAGGGAAAGAGAACGAACCACAACTTAAAATACTGATCTTGACTCGTGATAGACCTCGGTGTGTCAGATTTGCATAAAGGATTGCTGGCATGAATGAACTAGTGCTTGTACAACAGCTTAATACAATATGTAATAATAATAATAATAATAATAAAAAGATTGGTTGGGGGGAGGTACTGACGTATGCATCCAAAGAGGTGGGTTGCTTCTTCAAAGTGTTTGTATAGACAGTCTGGAAATGTCAATGACTTTCTCTTTCCCTTGGATGTGAAGCATAAGAGCAACTTACTATAGGAGTAAAAGTGGGCAGGGCTTTATCCTACATCAGCTGCCCTTCGGTAGCTACATCTCTGCACAGTCTTAGCCCTTGTGTACAGTGGGGTAGGCTGCTGAATGTGGGAGGGTGCATGTAGGTAGTTACTGTGGAGCAGCTGATGCATGAAAAAGCTCCACCCTACTATGAGTTGCTTGGCCTGTCCATTTAAATTATGATCATATCTAATCCAGGAGCATTTCCTGACCTGCCCTTGCCATGCTGCAGCGTTCATTCTGTATGCATGTTATTTTGCATGCACATATCGCTTCAAAATATCTATCCTTGACTGTGACTTGACTCCCAGGTTTTGACCTTGTGTCTGTTGCAGCATGCATGATACACATTCCTAGCTTTTTTATAAACTACGTAATAAAACAAACAACAGGGTAGCTGACCTAGTAAAAGTTACAGGCTTCAAATGCATGATGAAACGAGACTGAACAGCGTTAGGTTTCCTTGGGCTGCTCTCTCCCTGCTTCTCAGTGTTAATTGCAAGTTCTAATGAGAACTTTAGTCAGTGTGTTGTTCTTAGTGTTAGTGAAAAGTTAAATCCGTTCCAGGTGTTGTCTGTTCATAAGCTGGAAGCAATCAAGTGTTCATGAAAGCTACAATAGGGGCTTTTAACTGCATTGTACTTTTCAGGATGTTCCCACCTGCCAAAATGTGAATCTGGGATGGTGAAGAGGGGACCAGTGTCTTTGTGCTCAGTTTTGAGTTACTTGCCTTAACCTGAACACTGGAACTGGGTGTGAACTGAAAACCCTTGTTCAGCAAACTGCATACCTTACTTGACTCGCTGATGCCAGGCTCAGAGAAGCGGTGACAGTCTCCGTACCTGCCTGCTTCTTTCCACCTTCCTTTTGGCTTTTCCTTTTATCCGTTTGAAGTTGTTCTGAGCAGCAGCTGCTGGGCATGGCAGCTTGCTCTGAAGCTCTTCCTTCCCATAGAGTTCTGCCTGGCAGTTTTATTAGTCTGTATGCTGCATAGGGGCAGGGCCTAAACCTTTTGCTTTGCTTTTGCTCAAGGAGTCAATTATGATGTGCAACTCTTCTGCATGAGAAATGCTAAAACCAGGGGCTTGGTAATCAGTGTCATTAGTACACGGTCACGTCACTCGGAAGCCCTGGGGGCTTTGAAGGGCAACTGCTTGAAGTCAGACTTCACCATGGAGGTGCAGTGCAGTTGAGGACAAGGTGCTGAAAGCTTTCAGAAAGACATCTTTAACGCTATGATGCTCAATGTTCTGGCCCCATGGGCTGGATGAGTGGTGTGGGGCTGGACCAGAGGCTGGATCTTATGCATGGGGTCAGGTTGTGAGTGTGACTGTGCACGCCAGCTCAGCCACCAGATTTCCAGACTTGTGGGGATCTCTGCAGGCTTGAGGTCGAGCACTGCTGCTTTAAAGCACTCGTGCAAGCAAACTTGTTCCCTGTGGCTACTAGCCTCTCATTGTTCCTCCCCTCCACAGACCTGGTGCTTGTGGAAGGATCAAAAATAGATTGTTGGGTGAAAGCAGCCAGGCCAGCTCTTTAATTGATGGGTCTTCCTTCTGACAGCATAACATCTGGCATTCTCTTCCAGCTGCTGTTGCTCCTCTTGAGAGCAGTGGGCAGCTCTTGCTCAGCTTGAAGACCAAATCATATTGTTTGTTTCCATAAGCATTGATTCACTGATTGGAGAGGAATGCATTTAAATTTTAATGAAGGACAGTAGAATTTAAAACTAACTAAACTCTATCCTAACCCGAGATTGCTAATCTGATCGTGGGAAGAGCCTACCCAAGAATCTACATTAATTTATTTTTTCTGATGACCTTCTAACAGAAGTCATTTACCCTGGGTAGGTGTGACGTCCCTCAGTTCCTTTAATTCATTTCTGATGCTCTGCTTAGATGAAAGCAGCAGTCAACACTGAGCCCCCATCACTGTTCTTCAATCCAAGGAAAATCATTTAGACCTAAATAATTTTTTTTTTTTAAATATTCCATATATTGCCTCTGAAAGGGGAGAAACTAGCAGGAAAATAGTGACTTTCAAAGTGACAGTCCCTCTTGGTATAGAAAGATGTAATAATTGCATCAGTAGCAAAAGACTGGGATATAAGCTGTTACAATGTGATAGTTAACATCCTATGCTTTTGAGGCTGAAGTATAGCAAACCCCTCTTTCCTCCACGATTTAAGGTTTTTCAGCAGTTTAGCTCCTCTGTATTGCTGCAGGAGCAGATGAATGTAACTGTTGCAACACCTGTAGTGCTCCTGAGTGGTCTCTCCCCTTTTAAAGCTGGAAGCTATCTATGCTTGTTCAAAGCCTTAATAGCAAAAAAAAAAGCCCTATTGAAGGAGGAAAAAAAAAAAAAAAAAGAAATGTCAGGCAAAGCTTGGGCTTGGATCTCAGCCAAGGGAGAACATTCCATTTGTCCCTTGCACAAAGTCATTAATATAGCCCACACTTTGTTTAACGAACAGTCTTTAGGAACAGTAACTTGGCAGGTTTCCTGCTGCACGTTCCTTTATAGACATTGACTTTTATCAAAGGGCCCGGTCTTTTGTCCGAAGCAAAATTCCACCTCCTCTCGGTGGAAACGCCCCTGCCTTTTTTGCCCTGGTGGGATAGCCTGAACATAGTATAAGAAATGCTTTGCATGGACAGGCTGTAACTGCTCTCTGCACTGTTATTCCACTGAAGAGTTCATTCAGTCATTTGCTTGTTAAAGTCGCTGGCCACTTGGTTGGTACTGCCTCTGATGGAGCTGCTTGACTTGTTTAAAGGCTGAAGCTGTGGAAATGGATGGATTCCAGGCAGACACCGAGGAAGAGGAGGAAGAGGATGACTGCATGATTGTGGACATCCAGCCCAACAAAGGTGAGAAATGGGACTTCTGACAGCTGCCAACTTCAGACCTCTGCTTACAGGGGAGGGAGCAAAACAGAATGGGAACAGGATGTTTAACTGCCCACCCTGCTCCCCACCCCTCCTATCTAGTTTTTCTCATGCCTGCTGTTGTGGTGCAGAACAATACTTCATCTCTCCTCATTGCTGTTGCCTTCCCTGATCTGTTTCTACTCTTCTGTCCCAGATTCAGGAGTCCAACTCTGTGCTTTGTTCTTCTGTCCTTAGACTCAGCACAGCTGCCTGCACTCCTGTAACTTCATAAATCAGCACACCCACTTTCCCCTGTCTTGTGGGTACAGAGATGGCCCTTTTTACTGCTCTGCTCAATGTCTTGCCTAGTTATAAGGATTATAGTCAGACTCCGATGCCTAGAGGAAGAGATGATCCTGATTCTCCAGTAAAAGTTCAGGACTAAGTGAGGCTGTGGCCATGGATAAGCTCACCCTGCACTTAATTGCTTTTGGCTGCTTGGTCAGCTCTCACTCACTTTTATTGGCAGTTAAAATACACTTCTTCTAAGCATTTCTATGAAGAGATGTGAATAATTTTTAAAAGACCAAATTAATCTAAAGCCTGAATGTTGGCCATAACAATAAATTTGAGTTGCTGTAGGAGCAATGCTTGCCGAGAGATGCCTGAACCCTGTGACTTCAGAATATCTTGAAATGGTTGTACGTTCCTCAAGCAGGAGCTTTACCTAACTGGCTTTGTAAAGTGTTGCGCACATACCATGTGAGTTTTAAAACTCCTCCATGTGAAAAGTAGACCCTGGTTATTACCTGATCCCATGTATTGGCCCTTGATAAGATATAGTGCAAGGGGTGGTTTGGTTTATCAACTGGAACAGTAGGGATGGGAAGTGTAACCACTCCCTTCATCTCAGTGGGGCTTTAAATATTGTTATCTTCGTAGAATGTTTCACCAATCATTTTGGCACAAACAGCTCGAAATGCCACTCCAACTCACCTGTAGTGTTCAAACTTCAAGTTCCCCTGTGACAGTTTCTGCAATAGAGATGTTTTTTGTGACACTGTCTCTATAGAGCCTCATCATACAGTGCCAGACAGAGAGCTTTCCTTTAGCTAATTGGTGCCCAGTCTTTTTGCCCCATAGGCCAGATAGGTGGTGCCAAGTCTTGTGCACTGGATCCAGACATGCAAGGTCTGGTGATTTGGCAGTGGGGAGGGGGCACGGTATTAATCACCACTGCTCCCCTGCCAAATTTTGCTGACTTGTGGGGAGCCCCACAGGCCAGATGCTGTAGGTCTGTGGGCTGGATTTGGTCTGTGGTCTTGAGGGGATTGAGCACCCCTACTTCAAATGGTAGGCAAGAGGTACCTGCATGTTCCTTGAGTTCCATAGTCCATAGACAGCATAAGCATCCCACTCCAAGACTCCTGTCAGCCAGCTGGGGTGAGCCTCTCCTCTTCTGATGCTTAATTGACAACATTATGTAAACATTTTTTTCCAAGTTGAAACAAAATTGGCTTTTAATTTGCAGATGCACTCAGCGAGCCTTTGCAATAACTTGAAAGCAGAACACCTTCTGGGCTGGAACCTCCTCTGCTCGAAATTTTGGCCTTTCTGTTCAGAAGGTTTATTTATTTTCCTCAACAAACAGCTGAACTGGCTTAACATAGGATTTCCTTTAAATCCACATGATTAAAGCAGTGAAAAGAGCTTTGTGGGCCGTCGTTTTTAGGCTTAAACCATGCATAGTTTGGTTTAGCTGGAGTTGGATGGAAGTAGGCTTAGAGCAATCAACTCTTTCTGAACAAGTGCCAACGCAGGGGGAGGTATTTGACTAGTGCAAACTCTGCAGGGAGCAAGCCTGTGCCCTAACATGAGAACATGTATTGTAGCAGCAGCAGGAAAATTGCATGGTTTCAGTGAAAGCGCAAAACCTACTTTTTGTACTTCACAGATTCTAAATCCACAGTTACTGAAACGGCTTTGGAATTGGATGGTGCAATTGGCCCCACGCAGGAGGACGCTGCAGTCAGCCCACCCAGCACAGTTTGAGACGTAATACTTACTAACTTCCCTGTATGTATGTAGAAATCTTTTAGGAAACTTTTTAAACTTTGTGTATCTTTAAGACAAGATACTTGTTCAATATTTCTTGTAAAGAGAAGACAGCACTTTGTTCTGCTTCAGACCAGATGGAAGCTTGAAATTTTTCTAGTTGTAGTTTTTTAGCTAAAAAATATTGCATATTAATCTGTCTTTAATAAAGCATTATGAAATTGTGATACTTTTGTATGGAAGGTATCTAACTCATGCTCTAAAATTAGCGTGGGATCTTTAAAATATGTAAACTTACTGCAATGCCAATGGTAAGTCTTCTGTTCATAATTCTGTATAGCCTGGCCTTTGGGGCATAAATGATGACATGTACAATTATATTTGAATTTTTGCTACCCACATTATCTGGCTTTTCTGGTTTTCCTTCCTGTAGGGACAATAGCAGGGGCTGATGTTTGGGGACAGGAAGAGAATGTATATGAGATGACACCCACGTGCCTTTCTGAAAAGGCCAATACCAATTACAAAACTGGCTAACAATTCCATTCAGAACTGAGTGAAACATGCTTGCCTACAAATGTCTCATTTTAAAACCTTGCTTACTGTACTATGTGCATAGTGATAAGTAGCTGTATCCTAAGGTGTACCTTCTGGCATATGCCAGAAGGTAAGTTGTCTACATGTTTGGCTGGTCCTTGTCATTCAAAGAAAAACTTGAGAAGTTGCAGCACATACTGAATTTGCTGTGAAGTCCACACCTCAAAGAAAGGCTATGTTCATGCTCTAATTGGAAAGACTGATGGTGGTGGTGAACATCACTCTTCACTTCCAGAGTGTTGGGCTTGTTTCTGGTCCCCTAAGCAACTTTTGGTTGATGTGTTGGATATCATTTGTATTTAATCTTCCTGTTCCTACTCAACTAGGTGAGTTTCATAAACTAAGACTTGAAGGGACCGTTGGGATAATCTTGTCTGACTTAATGCAAAGAGGGTTGACTGTTCTGTATCGTGTCTCAGTATATAGCTTGTTTCTGACATGTTGTGGTCCAGTTATAGTAAGGCTTGGTAATAGGGAACATAAGGCATACCTTAGTTCCAGTTTGTACTCTCCTGCTTTTAACATCCAGTCCTTGAATCCCATTTTGTGTGGTTTTCTGCTAGAGTGCAGCCCTCCCAGTTCTTGCCTGTCTGCAAAGGTACTTTTTAGAAAAGTAGGCAATTTGAGCAGTTTCCTCAACTTTACTAAAATGCTTGGCTTCAAGTATTTTGTCTCCTGCCTTCATCCCTTGACTGGCTCTTCAGCTACACTGTCACTGGGTGTGTGTATACAGGAATTCTATTGCCGCTTGCTCTACTGCATGATGGCTTGTTACACCTCCAGAAACCCAAATACTTTAAGTGTATCTGGTTGACTTTTCTGCTGGCAGGTTTATATCCTGCCTCCTTATGCTGACTTGGGTCAGGCAGGAAGCATGGGGAGCCTTTGCCACCTCCCATATTGCCTGTACAGCACCTTGTTCAGGAGTGTCAAAAATGTGGCCTGCTGTGGTAGTCACTGGAAGTTTAGGGGTGCAGCTGCTCTCCAAACCCTCAGCTTGATCTAGTGTATTTGACACCCCTGGTTTAAGTTTTATGTACCAAACATCATTTTGTATAGCAAAGGTCTCTCATGAGTAAGGCTTTAACCTCAGGACCTCTTTCATAACATGTATGTAATGTTTTACTGTGGTGATCAAACATGATGCAGGAACTGACATCTTGTTTAACTCTCATACATAACTTCCCTTTCAAATCATACTGGACTACTTCACACAAACACATCTGTCACTGGGGAGGGTGACAGTTAAGGGATGTACTTTGGCATTGTGGCAACTTGTGAAATAAAAATAGGCTGGATGAACTTCCCCAGGCAGACAAAGTTCTCTGGGCAAATCCAATATCTTTTATTAGACCAAGTCAAATTTGAGTTGGTCTAATAAAAGATATTGGATTTACCCAGAGAACCTTGTCTGCCTGTGTCCTTAGACCAACATGGCTACAAACTACACTGTAAAATTGAGTGCTGAGGAAGACTTCACCTTCTACAAAGAGATACAGTAGTGCAAGGAGTATGAGGGAGTGCTCTTTTCAGGTCTTACAGGTAAGTGTAGTTTGATAGCTCAAGAATTTGAATCAAGGCTGCATTTCTAAAGGCTTCCTTTAATCAGAATAACAACAGCTGATCTTGTTACAAGTGACATAAGTATTTTACACAAAAATCTTTCCCCTAAGAGGGATTTAATTTATACAGTAGGAGCATAACAGAAAGCTGAACACTAGTCCTGCCCACTGTTGTGTAGTGTACAAGTCTTACAATCATCTTTGACCTGCTAGACTTTAACAGGGTAGATTTTTTTTCTGTTGCTGTAAAGGACAGAGAGGTACTTTTTGTCCACAACAGAGAGAAAAACCACAGAGTAGCTGAAAAAGGAAAAAAAAAAAGTACAAGAGCAACAGAACAGAAATCCCCAGGGCAGGACTGTCTTCAGAGTAGTAAGTCTGCTTAAAATGGGCCAAGTTCTCACCTATTCCATAGCTGCTCTTGGTGTGGACAGAAGCTGACCAGTGCAGTGGCAGACTGATGCCTGGATGTCCCAGACCCCAGCTACCGAGTTTGTGGCAGGAACAGGAGTTGAAGCAGCTTCTGTTCTGATGTCTGAGAAATGCAGGGGAGGACAGAACAGCATGAACAGACCCAACGGCACTGAATCTGCTCCCGTTTATTTTATGACAGCGTTTGGACAGCAGAAAGGAGTTCTGGTTTCAAGTGGCTTTTTGCTTCCTCTTCTTTCTCTGCAGCTTTTATGTCTGCCATGACAGCTGCATCCCACGAGAGTGTCAGGAGAGCAGAGGGAACCTAGAACAGGAACAAATGGAGTGCTTATTAATATCCTGTGTAAGCTGGTTACCAAAGGCTTCCATACTCTTTAGAAGGCATTCAGTGGCTTAAAAGAAGGGGATGTGTCTGTATAAGAATGCTAAATGACCAGCACCATCAGGTTTCCCCAACACCACCACCTCCTCCCTAGGCATGGGACAGTAAAGATACAGCTTGGCTGTTTGCCTTCAGTTTTTGCTGTAACTGTTCTCCTTGTTGCATGTATGAACAAATTGTTACAGAGCCTCAATGGAAGTGACCTGGCTGGAGCCATGATCAGATAACACTGTACTCACCAGCCCACACTCGTTGAAAGCCAAGTTTTCATCAGTCAGTTTGAGACCTCCAGGAGCAAGCAGCTCAAAAGGCAGCCAGTCATGCTGCAGTGCCTCTCTCACAAACTTGTAGAGGGTAGAGACCTGCTCCCGGGCATAGAACGTTCCTGCCAACAGAAACAATGTGGGGCATTAGAAAAATCTCTCTCCATTGGGCAGGAAGAGCATCTGCCTAGAAAGGAGGCCCCTTTCCCTTGGTCTGAACAAGACCTTCAGTGAGCTGTCTGATTTCTACTTCACCAGGGAAGAAGTCAGATTCAGCAGGGTTTCTGTAATGCTTATATTTCAAGCAGTAAACAAAGGCACAGCATTGTTCAACTTAGTGCATATCAGAACAGGTTCCCTTAAAAAAAATAAAAATTAAATGAGCTTGCTACAAGGTTAGTTGCAGCGAACAACAGCTCTGCCAGGTTGCAACCTAGAAAGTCTGTGGAAACCTGAGATTCAATCTAGTATCTTCATTATAAGAAGTGTAGTGTCTCCCTATTTTCTAATGCAATTTGTTGTCTAATGCCACTTTTCAGCCCGTTACTCAGCCATTGAAATGTCTCACTTGTTTTGAGCCAACAAACTTCAATTTATTACCCGAGGTTTAGAAAGTCTTTTGCAGTTTACCAGTGACTAACAGCACTGCATCGGTCTGCAATTACAGCTCTTTAATTATCATTGCTGCACATTCCCACTGCGTTGCAAAAAGTGAGGGCTGCCTTAGACAAGAGTTTCTGTAAAGGCTGTGAAATCAATACCCCCCTTGTTTCAATTTCATGCACTGACAGAATCCTGCTAGGTTTGTTGCTTAGTCCAATGGTATTTTGCCCAGCTTCTCAACGTGCCCTTCAAGCTTACAGTTTTAGCTCTCAAATCAGACCAAGTTTCCAGCTGCTCTCGGGGCTGGGTGAGAGGGAGTGATGATAGGTAGACAAGGTTCTTTGGGTGAATCCGATATCTTTTATTAGACCAACTTAAATAGTTGGAAGACAATTATTAAGCAAGCTTGTGGGTTCAAAAACCCTTCGTCAGGCTAAGGAAGTAAGGGAGTGATGAGCACACTTCACCTTGTAGAATGTATCCATCGGGGAACCGGACTCGCAGCAAGGTGTAATTGTATTTCCGCATTTCCCTTTGCTCTTCTTTCTCCCGCATAGCCTTTGTCCTCAGCATGGAGGCCTTCTCCACTGCTTCCGTCCTTCAGAGAGAAGGCAATTTCAGCATAACATGAAACAGGAGGGGAAAAAGGAGCAAGATCTTTCTCAACCAGAACACTACACATGTGACCAGAAGCCTCCTTCTTAGATAGGATGCCCCTTTACATGGAGTGCTCAGGCCTGTAGGCCACTCACCGGAGCCTCTGCTCCCGTTTTAGCTCCTCTGCAGTGAGGTTGTAGAAGTCATTTGGCAGTTCAAACTGGGCAGCTTGAGGGGAAGGCTTGAATATACACAGCTGGCGATCCAGCTGGACCCTCACTGGCTCAGAGTTCAGGAGCTGGTCCTTGTAGTCCTTGAGGTCCTCCAACTTAGTCAACACTTCCTCCTTTAGCACGTAGTATTCTTCTGTGGTCTCTACAAGCACAGAAGTTTGGCATTTTAGTCCCTTGTTCCCTCAGAGCTGCACAAATGTAACACATGAAACAACCCACTGTGACATAATGGCTAAAAATCCCCAGGGCAGACCACCCTCAGAAGCAGGCAAGCTGCAGGCGTGGGGAGTATAGTTACAGGGACAGTTTTGTAAAGTTTGCTGCCCCGTTCACCTCCCCAAGCAAGTCCTGCCATCACTCAGCCAAAGCTGACCCCAACCTCAAATGGAATACACTTGGGTTTCTTGCCTTGTCCTGGAACAGGTAGGGCTTTCTTCTCAAACCCAATGGCCTGGAAAAAGTTGTGCACACCTTCCAGACAGTTTATCCTTTCCTAAAAGAAAAGGGGAGAGCCAGATTCAGTTTGCTCCAGAGTAGAAATTTCCCAGTGTTGCAAAAGCAGGTGTCTTAATCTCACCTGAAACACTTTGTTCTGCAGCTTGATTTTTTGGTATTTCTCTTCCTCTGGATGGAGGTGGATGTTATCTAGGTATCTGGAGAAGACACAACCAACACACTTCACCTCACTACAGTGGGTCTGGCCTCATGTATGCGATCACTGTTGACTCTTGGGTGCTCTCTGGTGCCATGATCAAGGTTTGAAGTATATTATTTTCTCTGCTAAAACACAGTGCAAGCTTTCCCTTCTCTACTTCCCAGGTTGCTAAATCCCAAGACAAAAGTTGTTTCTTAACATGCGAAAGATACCCCTTACTCCACAAATGGGTCACTAATTCCCTCTACCACCTTCCACAAGACAATTTTTTGGACCTTCCCCACTGGATAGGCACTTAAATGCACAGGGCATACATATGAAACACATAAGCCCCTTGTGAATGGAGAATACCTGCTACCTCTACTGGGCTTACTTGCAGGCCCACAGCACTCTGTACACACAGCTGTGCCACTGCCAGTTAAAGCCATGCTGCCTGCGTCTGTGTGCATTTACAGGCATCTAGATGTTTTCCCTCCTGCTGTTGACTTGGCACCTAGTTTGGAAGTGAAGCCTTGCTCTTCACAGATCAATCTGGCAGAGGGTTCATTTTTCACGTGGACAGACATTCCACCTTAGGGGACTGAGTTGCATGAATGAGACAATACCTCCAAGACCTGAACAGTCTTCCATCCACATACAGGTTTGGTTTCTTTGGCTACATTGAATTCCTGTACTCTGGACAATCTACAGCTATTCAGTGGAAGAGACCTTGCTGTTGAGAGACATTTCCAAGTTCTTGGCTTTGCTTTTCTTTTAGGCATCACCTAGAACACCCATCTCCCCAATAATCTTGCAGGGATTTCATCCAAGTCCGCTTATCTAGTGACAACAGATTTAAGGCAGGAGACTGGTGTGGTCAGCACTGCACAGTTCATTCATGCCACTTACTTTGCGATGGTCTCAACACCAAGCTTCACTTTCTCTCGGTCTCTGTTGAAGGTGTGAATCTCCATGACCGAGGCAGCCACTGGGTCTTTAGAGGAATGCTAGAGGATGAGGAGGACATAACTTAGTTGCATACGAGGAACTGGATGCTACAAAGATCTGTCTAACCAAAAAGTCAGACTGAGTAGTGTTCTGGACACTTATGGCAAAAAGAGTTGGGGTTGGTGCTTGTTAACTGTTAGTTTACAGCCGTTTAAGACAAGACAGTACTGGGGGAGAAAGCAGAGACAGAGGAGGCCTGTAACAGCACAAGGACATAGTGGAGAACCAGATATGCTCTACACAACACCTTAAGCTCAGTCATGCCTATGGATCCAGCTGAAAACAGCCTCCCAGGGCACATTTCCAATGGGTTACGCTACCTCTGGGGATCCAGAGCAGAGAGCAAGTTAAGTGGCAGGGCAGGAGGAAGCCTGTGCTTGGCCGAGGACCCACTTACTGAAAGGATGGCCTCTCTGATGTGTGCTTCCCGCTTGTCTTTCTTTACGGTGGCCCCAGTAAGTGGGCAGATGAAATAGACTCCAGATACCGAGAGTCCAGCACATTCTTCCTCTTCTGCAGCCTCAGGGTCCTGAGTAAGAGCAGAAATCAGATGTTGGCTCAAAGGAAGAAAACATTTATAATTCTCTCCCTGGCACATGGCTCCCAGGTGAATTTAGCTCAGGAAACATTTGCAGAGGCGGAACCACGGGCTGTCTGAGGTGTTCAGTGCAACACAGCTGGCTAATGGAGTCAGCACAGATATTACCCCTGTTAACAGGACAGAAGCAAGGTTTCAAGGGACCACGCAACAACCTGAAGAGATAATGAGCCACTATCACTCCCCATAAAAACAGGGAATGGAACATTAACAGTCAGTCACCTGAGGTTTGCAGAGCATTTGTAACTGAAAGGCTAGATGCCAACAGGCTGTTGGTCAGTCGGAGGAGCAGCTCCCAGCAGCAGAGATCAGGAGCTGCCAGCACTTCTGGCAAGCCCCTCTGCTCCAGGGTTATTAAAGAAGGGAATTCAGGTTTTATGGATGAGTTCGCAAGACTGCACTACAGGAAGAGATGCTGCTTTGACTTTAATCATGAGCCTCTGAGAGTACTTCCAATTGCCGAGGCAGAGGGCCAGATTCTGATAAGCTTACCCATGCCAACCAACACTGCACTCCCTTACTAGTCCTGCCGACTTCAACAAGCTATTTGTGGTGTAAGGCAATCTTATTATGGGTGTGTAAATCCTGCCCAGAGCCAATCAATACCTAATGACAACAGCATACAACTCCTCCATGCACCTGCAAAACACTATAGCACCTGGCCAAGGAGTTCTAAAAAATTAGGAAGGGGAAAAAAACTATAGGTCTCCTTGTCCAAGTGGGTGAGATCTCAGAAGAGACATTAAGGTATGCATGGAGGGGGGTTTCCACCTCTAACAACTAGTTTCTCCAGAGTTCCAAAGCAGACTCAAATCAACAAGCCGACAGGGGCTGGCATTCATTTCCCAAGAAGAGACTCAGGCTCGGAAGATGCTGGCATGCCCCAGAGAACAAATACCTGAATGACTTGAACAGCAGCATCTCCTCCTACCTTGTGATCTGGGGAGGGTCCTCTCTCATATGCAGCAGCTTCAGCCATTAGCTCCTTCCTCACTGGAAAGAGAGGAATCCAAGTTACAACAGCGGGTGCAGCAAAATGATGTTAACTGGATGGGAGTGGGGGAGGGAAGCAGCATCTCCTCTGGTATCTCACTGCTGGCAGTGGTCAGCAGCTGATGATGTACATGATTGTGAACCCTCCCACACCCAAACTGTGCACTTGTGCCAAGCTGTCATTTCATTGATGTGCAAAGCTCCAGAAATGTCCCCAGAACTGAGGGCTGTGCTCTTTGTGCAAGCTAAGCTAGATATACAACCAGGCCTCTTCCACGTCCCATTCAGACGAGTGACAGCAAGCCAAATGTGGGGCCAGTGCACCAGTGAACATGCCTCCTGCAAATGGGCACTTATCTCACAAGCCTGCCGGCCCTACACCCAGAAGAGAGGGGCATCTGCTGCTAAACCATGCTCACCCTGACTCTTAATGACATCTTGGGATGAAGAGAGCCGAGGCTTGGGCTTCTGCTCCAGCCTGGCCACGGCGGCAGCAGCTGCCATCTGAGCTTCACTGGTGGGCCCATGACGAGGTTTGGTCTCAGCTTTTGACTTTTCTTGGTGGACCCTTTCCCTGAGGGATAACAGAAAGGCACAATTAAATTAACAGCTGTCAGCGAGGCAGCGTCCTCAATGAGGTCAGCTGAAAGCAGATAAACCAGTGATTAGAGCAGGATTACTATCATCTTCGTTTCGCTTAAAGGCACAGATTAGACTTCACTTCTTTCCCCCTTGCCCATCACCGAGACCATAAACTACTAAAAACTGTTTAAAGCAAAACTGGATTTTTCCACCATCTGATATTTGTATTTCGTGGTCAAAAGAGGGAGACCAGCCAGCTGTTTTCTGAACGTCCCACTGCGGCACTGGGTTGTTGTGTTGGGCATTCAAGCAGGAGGCAGCTTGCTTCCAAGTGACCTCACCCTGCGACTGAGCAGTTGCATTTAAGATCACTGAAATCAGATCCCTGGTTTTTGTGACGAGCACCTGCAATTTCAATTGACTAAAGGGAGCTGTGTAGCAAAATCTATGTGAATTATGCTAAACCAGGAGATAAAAGTAAACTACAGATGGGGGGGGGGGGGGAGGAAATATTATACCTTTTTTCTTGCATATGAAGTCCTTAAAGGCAACAACACACGAATCAAAAAGACTTAACAAGTAGCACTAATATCAGAAATTCATCTCATATATTCCACAAGATGCTATGAAAGACAAAACCGACGTCAGGGAAGCGAGATATTCCCCGTCTCCAAACTCAGTCCATTTAATTAAAAAATCCTGGAAAAGGTTTTTTGTCACGTAGTCGACTCCAGTGCCTTTCATGCTGTTCTTAACCAATACAAAGTCATCCAAGACGTTGTCAGCAAAACCAAAGACAATCGTTAGGAAAGAGATTCAGGTCTTTACACAGATAAGAAAAAGCAGACCCATTTCTCTTAAGGATATTCTCTCCTACCTCCCACAGATACGGGGGTTCTCCCAAGTCTTAACACGACAGAGGGACGCCCCAATCACTGTCCTACCAGCCACAAGCGGAGAATACGGATAGGAAGAAAGCGGTCGATGCTGCTAGCGCTCCGCAGGACAACGCGCATTTCGCTGTAACGTCCCTCCCCGCCCCTGCACGACAACAAGCAACGTGCCACGCACGACAGCTGCGGAGCAGGTCCGGACTGGGGTCAGCTGCATCCACCCAACGACACAACTGCAAGAAACCAGGCAGCCCGGCCTTTGGGCAGCTCGGGAGGAGCCCGGTTTGTTGGCGATACGTGTCACTGGACCAAACGCGGACCCGGGAGGGACTGGCGTGTTTTGGGCGAAAGGGACGATGGAGCACGCCTTGCTTCTCGCCTGTTCCCCCGAGCCTCAGGGCTTCTGCCCGACCCGATGCCTCCCGAGGCCGCGCTGCAGCCCCGAGCCCTGGCAGGCGGAAACCGGCGGGAGACGGCACGAGCGACACGGGTCAGCGAGCCCTGCCGAGGGCAACCTGGCGACGGGCTCCAGCCCTCGCGGCTTCGCGCCAGGAGCAGTGCCAGCCCTGCTGGGAAACCTCTACGGGATCTTCCCCAGACCCGCTGGGACTAACCAGACCCAGCAGCTCCCTCACTAGATCCACTGGGGGGTTTAGTGGTCCCACCCCAGGACCCGGCCCCGCACCTGGGCGGCTCCGCCAGCTTCTGCCCGGGCCCCGCCGACTTGAACTTGAGGTCCGCCTTGATCTCCTGGAAAAACTTCCGCATGGCGCCGCCGCGGTCCGCGCCCCGGAGCCCCGCCCCCTTTTCCGCCCCGCTCCCGGCCGGAAGTGGCCGCGCTCGCGCCGGACGCTTGACTCCGCGGGCAGGAAAGGGAAGGGGCGTGGCTTGGCGTCTCTGCGTCACGCCGCTAGTGTGACGGGCCGCCCACTGGGACGCTCTAGGGCGCGCCCGGCCTCTCTATGGCGCGAGGTCCTCCGAGGAAGGCTGTGCCCTCGTGGCACGTGGGGCTCGCCCCGCCTGGGCATGCGCCTGCTCCCCTCAGCCCCACGTGGTGCCCTACACCCATCCACTCCAGGCACCCAGGTCATGGCGGCGCGTGGGGCGACCTCCGCCTTCGAATGGCAGAGAGAGGACGCCACGGCCTGCCCGCTGCCCCGTCCGGCCTCTGAGAACACGACGCCTCGGCGCAGCGACGGGCCCGGTTCCCTCGCTCGCCAGTTTGGGCGGGAGCGGGAATTCGGGCCCGGCCCCTCTTGGCCGCTCCTTCCTCCTCCTCGAAGGGCCGGCGGGTAAAACTGCCGAAAGTCTTAAAGAAGGTCTTCCAAAGCACCGTCTGCAGCGCGCCACCGCACCTGGTATCCCTCACGGAGACGCTGCCTGGTGCCGGCCCGACTCGGCGCTCGATCTGAAGACACCTGCGTTGCACCCGGCGGGGCTCGAAGGAACGAACGGGGACGTCTCGGACCAAAGGCCTCGCAGAACGGCAGTCTCTCCGGCAAACTATCAAGCGATTTCCTCAGGAAAAATCACGCGCGCGGAAGCAAGCTCCGACTGCTGAGCAGATACATCCTCGCTCTCGAGATGTAGCAGGGGGCGGGCAGGTATTTCGCATTGACAGAGGAAGACGTGCACCCTCCGCGTTAGCAGACCGTGGAGGAACGCAGGTCTGGGACCGAGCGGCACGTCGCACAACTGACTCCAAAACACAAAAACACGAGCGGTTTCCTGTTGTGGCAAGACTTGCGCTCGCTCCCACCTCAAGCTGCCTGCCAGGTGTGCCCAAACCTGTGGTGTGAAAGAAGAACCCCCCCAAACCCAGAGAAATTGCCAAGGAAGCTAAGAGGTGGTTAATTAAATAAAAGGAGTTGATGGAGATTGCTATACCTATGTCTAGAAAGAGTGACAGAAAGACGTGATGGGGCTACAATACACACCTGAACCGTGTAATCAGGTTAATCCTTAATTTAGATGCCTCAAATCACCATGACAAAAGGGATATAATGACAGAGAGCTTCCCGCTAGGGGGCAATGCAGAACGGCAGCACGAGTATGTGAGAGATAAGGTCTAAGAACTAAGATGACTTTGCTTTCGTAAGGCTTGAAGAGCAAAGACGGCACACGTGGAAGGAGGAATGCAGCTGGCAAGTCACCTTGCCTTGATTGCCTCCTTCTGCATGAATGCTGAGCAGCGCCGCTTGTCAGACAGAGGTTTCCTGAGTCCCGTCCAGCTGGGAGATAAACAAAACAAGCTCAGAACAGAAGCACCCAAATTGGCACAGACCAAGGCTGAGTAACTGCTGCGACCACAAGCAGTCCCATTAGAACGGATGTTGCTCACGTCTATGTATAATGACAGACACCTGTTAACACCTCGGGGACCAAACTGGGGCTTTTCACGGCCAAAAACACGTGAGCTGCTACGGTTAGAACCGAAGAGCCAAGACTGTCTCTGACTCGGATCCTCTGCAGAACTGACCTACGCTTACCAGAGGCTTATGTATACCTTTGCAGGATTGGCCTTTAGGTAGTACAGCAATGTCTATGTAGGTCCTTGCTCTGCAAAGCATCCAGCTTGCTTCTGGAGCCTACTCCATAATGCTGTGAATAATTTACCTCCTCACCATCCATCTGAATGCTTTCCAGTCATGCATTAAGTGACATGATTAATTCTGTCCCGTGTGGTTCGTTCTTTCATTCACCGTCTCCCCAGAGGCAAAACTGCTATGCAAATAATTAATATATAATACAAGCGTGTACTTTTTTATACTTATTTGATAAATCCCAATGCTGCACTGGCACGATCGGCCAGTTTAGATAAATTGCTACAGAACCACATGTGCACTTGCTTATTTCTATTTCGACCCATCATAACTTTGCCACAGTGTTCATGTCACTGCTGAATTTGGCTTGCTGCTTTTAATGGCTTCCCATAAAAACGCTGCTGGCTTAGCTCAAATGTCTTTTAAAATCAATTTAGTTGAATGGGTGCAAGGTCCTACGTGGGCCATCTGAAAACGATTTAACTCTAGCTCATATCGATTCACTCTAAGCCAGCTAGGAATCAATTTGAGCTGAATCAAAATAAGCCAGGCTTAGATGATGTTAGCAATGGACAGAGCTGTTTTGCAATGGTTTAAATAAATAGCTTTAGAATCGCACCTTTAAAAAAAAACCAGTACAAATCTGGCTGCAGAACAGGTCTAATTTTCAATGCTTCCTATTCTTCTGGCATAACATCATCAAAGACCATTTTATAAGGTAAATGTAATTGTATTCTGTGTGGTTAAAGGGACACCATCAAAATAAAACACACAAGACTAAAGCCTAGTCTTAATTACATTAGTATAAACTCCATTATCTTCATAAGATTTACTCTGAATTTAACCTGGATTTTCATTGTATACAGTATCTAGTCCCCTGTTTTTTTTAAAGAAGCAAATCTCCCCACCTTTTTGATTAATGGCATGGTTATTAAAACGTAAAAGGTAAAACTGGCCCTTGGTACAATTGCAAGTGTCTTTTGAAATCAGTGGTGTAACTAGAAGCCAGAAATGTGTCCAATCAGTACAGAAACTTTACATCCCAAAAGTCTTTTCCATTCCTGTGGTTGAGCTGAGGGAATACACTAATCAGTTTGGCTTCTTAGTTTACAGTATTAGCCAAATAGCACTGAGTTTGGATTGTCAACCTCAGAGAACATTCAAATCCGAGTCCTAAACGGGTTTCAATTGAAGCTTTAAACAAAGAAAAAAGTAATGCTATTTCTAGATTGTGCATCTGTTTATTTATAGTGCTTGTGATGCTGGTACATCGTCAGCTCTGTGCCTTTGCTATCTGTTGGCATCTCTTTAATTGTTAACAATTGTTATGCCACACTGTTTACTGAGCACTGGCCGTGGGATGAAATGTGGCCACTCATGCAAGTTGTTGAGTGGTTCAGTCTAGTCTTTTCATCATCCAGGTCCTGATTAAGAAGAGCATGTAAGCATATGCTTAAATGTAAGCGTATGTTTAAATCTTTCAGCATATGCTCCAACGCTGTCCTGAGTCCAGGCCTACAGGGTTAATTGTTCACATATCAAAGATAACGGAGCATCTCCATTGTAGGATTGGGGCCTAAATTCACAAGCTGCTGCCATCGCTGTTCCCACTGCCCGCTGAAGTTAATTCAGAGACCCTCTGGTTTGAAGGGTGCTGGGCCAGTCTGAATGCCTGCAGGCCTGAGTCCCTCCCAAAGGGATTGGGTGCAGAGCAGGAGGCCCAGGGAAAGCAGTGTCCAGTAGGGCTCTAGAGGAAAACCCACAACAGGAGAGTAGAGGGTGGGCAAAGGAGCGGCAGCAAGGACAGGCAACCACACACCACCTCTGGTCCCCCCGGGCAGCTCATCCCCGGGCCGTCGCACCCTTCTCTTCTCTGCCCCCAACTCTTGCCCCTCGATACCCTTCTACACCATGCCCCTTATTTCCCCTCTGCACCCTACGCCGCTCCTTACCCCATCGCACCCCTTCCTCCAGATCCCCGGTACACCCCTCTCCCTCCCTATATCCACCATTCAATACATGACCCTTCCTCCATCCCAAATTCCCTCCCCTCTCCGGACCCCAGTGCTCCTTATAGCCCCATCGGTCCATGACCTTCTGGGTCTGCTGCAGGCATCTTCCTACCTCGTACTCTGCAGACCTCTCACTTCCCACGCGGATGCTCTGGCCCACTGCCTCCACGCTTCTCCCACGGCTCGTAGCCATTGCTCCATGCCCTGCTGTTCCCACAGGCAATAACTTCTACCCACTCCTCTCCATGGTCCTGTACTCTTCCTTCTCTGCAGTCCCTAATGAGGATCCTTATAGCCCTGGTGCTTCCTCCAGCCTTTTACAGCCAAGCCCCCCTCCCCTCCCTCCCCATACCCTCTATACCCTGTATCCCCTACCCCCTACATCCTCTATACCCCATATGCTGTATGTTATACCCTCTGTATACTATATCCCCTATACCCTGTATTTCCTATCCTCCGTATCCAGACCCTTTATACCCTGCATCCCCTATGCGCTATACTCTCTGTGCCCCTTACCCCGTATTCTCCGTACCCTACATCCCCTCTATGCCCTGTACGCTCTTCGCCCTGCACCCTATATCCTCCGTACCCCATATCCCCTCCCCGGTATCCTCTCCCCTGGAGGCTCCCCACCTTTTTTCTCCTTGCGCAGCCCCTTCCAGCTGTGCCCGCCTACCCCTCCCCACATACTGTGCGCCCCTTAAATGCCAATTATTATTATAATGATTATTTTGAGATCGTAATGATTATACTCTATAATGAGGATCTATAGTAAAATGCCCATGACCGTGATACTTGAACATTCAAGCTACCCTCACAGCTTTCTCCCACTGCCCAGAGGTGTCCTGAGCCCCTGCCCTGCACGCCCTTTGCCCCGCACCCATACCCTCCCCCCGCCCCCACGTGCGCGCCCCGTTCGCCCGGGATCTCCGGCCCCGCCCACACGCTGGCCCCGCCCCTCCCGCCGCCACACCCCCCTCCCTTCCCCCTCCCGCGCCCGCCGCCGCCCAATCGCGTTCCTCCCCCTCCCCTCCCCAGCAGCCATTGGCGGGCTCGGCGGAGCGGCGCGCGCGGCAGCCAGTGGCGACCGGCGCTTGCGGGCTGCGGGGGCGGGACATCCGGCGGGCCGAGGGCCAGTCTCCTGCCGCCCCCCACCCCCCCCCCCGGCTCCCGGTGCTGCCTGGGCCTGGGCCTGGGCCTCGCCCGCCCCAACATGCCGCACAGCTTCAAGCCCGGGGACCTGGTCTTCGCCAAGATGAAGGGCTACCCGCACTGGCCCGCCCGGGTGAGCGCCCCGGGGCCGCGGCGGGGGCGCCAGGGCGGGGCGCGGGGACGTCCCCGGGGCGCAGGGCCGGGCGGTGCTGGGGGTGTTGTGGGGTGCGCAGGGGCACGGGGTGCAGGGCCGTGCTGGGTGCAGCGGGTGCTGGGTGGCTTTGGGGTGCGGAGGGGTCCAGGGAGATGGGGGGTGCAGAGGGGCACAGGGGCGCTGGATGGGTGGGAGGTGCAGAGGGGCACAGGATGGTGCTGGGTGCATGGGGGGGTGCATGGGTTCAGAGTGCAGAGGGGTCCAGCGGGGTGCTGGATGGGTTTGGGGTGCAGAGGGACACAATGGTGCTGGGTGCATGGAGGGGGTGCATGGGGGTGCTGGATGGGTGTGGGGTGCAGAGGGACACAATGGTGCTGGGTGCATGGAGGGGGTGCATGGGGGTGCTGGATGGGTGTGGGGTGCAGAGGGACACAGGATGGTGCTGGGTGCATGGAGGGGGTGCATGGGGGTGCTGGATGGGTGTGGGGTGCAGAGGGACACAATGGTGCTGGGTGCATGGAGGGGGTGCATGGGGGTGCTGGATGGGTGTGGGGTGCAGAGGGACACAATGGTGCTGGGTGCATGGAGGGGGTGCATGGGGGTGCTGGATGGGTGTGGGGTGCAGAGGGACACAGGATGGTGCTGGGTGCATGGAGGGGGTGCATGGGGGTGCTGGATGGGTGTGGGGTGCAGAGGGACACAATGGTGCTGGGTGCATGGAGGGGGTGCATGGGGGGTGCTGCATGGGTTTGGGGTGCAGAGGGACACAGGATGGTGCTGGGTGCATGGAGGGGGCGCATGGGGGTGCTGGATGGGTTTGGGGTGCAGAGGAAGACTGGATGGTGCTGGGTGCATGGAGGCATGCAGAGGGGCACAAGATGGTGCTGGGTGCATGGGGGGAGGTGCGGAAGGGTGGTGGATGGGTTTGGGGTGCAGAGGGGTCGAAGGAGGTGGGAAGTGCAGAGGGGCACTGGGGGGTGCAGAGGGACACAGGATGGTGCTGGGTTTATAGGGGGTGCAGAGAGACACAGGATGGTGTGGGGTGCATGGGGGGGTGCTGAATGGGTTCGGAGTGCAGGAGTCCAGGGGGGTGCTGGGTGTATGGGGGGTGCTGGATGGGTTTGGGGTGCATGGGGGCGCAGGGCGGTGCTGGGTGGGTTGTGGGGTGCAGAGGGGCACGGGCTGCAGGTGGATCCTGGGGTGCAGAGGACTGTGGGGGCGCAGGGCGGCCATGGGTCAGTGGATGGGGGTGCAGGGTGCTTTGCAGGGTGTAGCGAGGGCTCGATGGGGGAGCAGGTTTGTGCCGTGGGGAGCTGGGCCGTGCGTGCAGGGGAAGACGGGTGCAGAGGACCGGTGACAAGGCAGTGGGTCATGGGCAGGTGGGACGAGGAGGGGGCTCAGTGTGGGGTCAGTGGATGTGGAGCAGGGGGCAGGGACAGCTGTCCACCGCGGGTGCGGGTTCCTGGGGTGCTGGTCCCAGCAGGATGCTGGATGCCAGGGCGTGCACCTGCCGTGGGGCAGGGAGGTCTTGGGCTGTGCTGCGGTGCCAGGAGGTGGCATTTGGGGTGGGAAAACTGGGCGATGGCGCCACGTGGCTGCAGAGCCTGGAAGGGGCCTGGATGGTCCCAGGGGTGAGAGGGCGCAGGTGGAGATGGGACCGTATTTGGTGCTGGGACCAAGAGCTGTGCTCGCGCCCAAGGACTCCATGCGGATGGAGCTGTATTGAAGGCAGAAGTCTTGACCAGTTCAGGTGCCAGACTGGTGCCCTCTTGGCAGCTCGGCTGTCACTATAGGAGGTGTCTACCAGCAAAAGAGACAGGCTGAGAGTTTCTGGGGTTGGGGCAGCAGTGATGGTGGAGGGTGTCAGAGGCAGGGAGACCACAACTGGCCTGCAGAGTATCTCAGGACCTCATTCCGTCCACCTTCCTTTGGCTTTGCTGGATGTGGGGCTAGGGGAGAGCTCCGTCCTTCTCAGGATCCCAGGCTGGCTGAGCTCCCTTGCACTGCTGGAAGGGCTGCTCTTTGCAGGCTCCCCGGTGTGTGGGCGACACCCGCGTGCATGTGCGTTGCTGCCTCTTTGCCGTGGCAGCTCCCACACCCGCTCCCTGGCTTCTGCCTTGGAGCTGCGTCCCCTGGCTGCATCACGTGGAAGTGGCTGACGGGCCCTGGAGCCAACGCAGCGTGTGGGAAGAAGGCTGAGATTCCTGTGTGTGAAAAGTCGTGCCTGCCGGCAGCCTGGGCTTTCCTGTGGCCTGCTTCCAGCCAGGAGAGCCCCTTCCGACCACCTGTTGGAGCAATCGTCTCTGCCCTCAGTGGGGCTGGACAGGATTCCCCCGGGGGGGGGTCCAGCAGCACTGCTCTAAGTCCAGGCATATGGATCTCTACAGAGGAATGCAATGCGCTGGTTTCCCCCGGGTGTTAAGCCCATAATCCATGAGGCATTCCCAGCCGTAGGAAGACTGAAGTCAAGTTCCCACGCAGAGCCCAAGCGGCTGGGCCGGATTCTTTGTCACCCGTCTCAAGATCCTGCATTAGGAGCTGGTGTGCTGCTGGCAGTTTGCTCCGCAAGCTTCTGGGGGGGTTTGAAACAGTCACGCCAGTATGATGCTGCTTTGCTGCCGACCTGTGGTAACGTGCTTCCAGCTGCCATCCCTGACCGTGTCCTGCTCTGTCCCCCTTCCAGATCGATGACATCGCAGATGGTGCCGTGAAGCCCCCACCGAACAAGTACCCCATCTTCTTCTTCGGCACTCACGAGACGTAAGCTGCACCCCCACCTGCGCTTCCTTTGCTCTTGCCTGCTTCCCCTGGGCTGGGGCCTCACCTCTGCTTTGTTTCCCCAGAGCCTTCTTGGGCCCTAAGGACCTGTTCCCATACGAGAAGTGCAAGGACAAATACGGGAAGCCGAACAAGCGGAAAGGCTTCAATGAAGGCCTATGGGAAATCCAGAACAACCCTCACGCCAGCTACAGCGCCCCTCCGGTGAGTGCTCCCGGGGTCGCCCTGAGCACGGGTGTCCTGCCTGTCTCCCACATCGCCTTGCCACCTCCTGCTCCTGGCTGGAGTTTCTAGGGGCTGCCAGGTCAAAGTCTCCCTTTTCAGGAACTGCATAACTTGTCTTTAGCAAATCTCTGACTTTCTTCCTCACTGGGGTCCCAGGGAAGCAGGCATCGTTCTCCCTGGTTTACAGATGGGATCCACAGAGTAAGTGACTCATCCAAAGCTGCAGAGAACACGTTTGTCAGAGCAAGAATCAGAACTAGTGCTTCTGGCTCCCCTCCCTGTGCTGAGACGGCTTGCTGGTCCCACCGTTTCCCTCAGCAGAGGGGCCCTGACCCGATGGCCAGGACCAATGTTGCCAGTCTGGTTTCCCATTGATTTCCGTGGGCTTTGGGTCAAACCAAGAGGTGGCCCTTTGTGGTTGAGGTCGGAGTGCCTAAGGGATGCTTTGTAACAAAAGTTATGTGATGCAGTTTAGATCGTGGGGTCTTCAAGGAAGGCCTCCACAGCAGCTTTGCAGTTTGTGGCACTGGAGAGAGGCAGAAAGGGTTTCAAGGTGAGCTGCGAAGGGCAGATGGCAGGTATGTAGGAAAGGCCAGGTGATTGATCACGATGCAGCACAAGGTGGTGACTTGAATGAAAGAGGACTCTACTGGGAGCTGTCTTTGGTCCTAGATGGGCCCCTTAATGCTGTGTATGTGGGGAAAGGCTGCAGAGGGGATTTTGGGGGACGTGGACATTGGCTGAAGGGACAGAGAAGCTCCCTTTATGAGGTCTGTGTGATGTTATTGCACCTGAGGGTTGTAGCTCTCTGTGAGGAGGAGGAGCATTACCCTAGCCTTCCAGCGGGAGCTGTTTCAGGCTTCCTCTCTCTGCATATCCCTGTCTGGGGATGTCCCGCTCTCTGTCTTCTCTATGCTTATCCCCCGCTCTCCTTGCCCTGACGGGTGTCACTACATGTTGAGCAGTAACCTCCAACCACCCATTTCTCTGCCTCCGCAGCCGGCAAGCTCCTCAGACAGCGAGGTTGGCGACATCGACCCGGTAGCAGGCAGCGATGCAGGAGAGGATGAAGAGTCTGCAGTCGCTGCCATCCCTGCTGCAGCCACCGAGAAGATGGAAAGCGACGAGGAGTCTGACAAGGGGAGTGATCACAGCGGGCTGAAGCGGAAGTCTCTGGCTATGAAGGTACACAGGCACTGGCTAGGCGAGACCAGGAAGATTGTTATAATTTGTGTGTGATGTATTGTAGATGCAACATAAGGCAGTTACTTTATCTGCTACTTAACTGCAGCTGCTTCTGGGCTGGAGTGTAGCTGCTGTCCTGTGCCAGCCGGACTGTGCAGCAGGGGGATTTTTAGGTGGGGATGTGAGAGCAAGCTTCCCCCTTCACGGGAGATGAGGTTGGGAGAATGGAACCATCCCAGTTCAGAACCTCATCGTTAACCCATGAGTTGTTGTCTCTGCCTACACACGTGTACTGGGGTGGATCGAGATCTCTTGTCATGATGTGTAGGCCGACTGTCGGCTCAGGCCGGAGCTGTGAGTTTCTGACTAACCCTTGGATGCTGTTCCAAGTTTAACGTAGAAAATAATAAGAAATGAGGAAGGCTTGGTTGCTTCCCTGTGGGTTGTGTTTCACCACGTGGGCAGAGAGAATGGATGAGAGGAGCAGGCAAGCTTGCAGCTGCCCTCACAGTGATGTGTGACTTTAGGTGCCGGTGGCTAAACGACCCCGGAAATCCTCCAGTGACCTCGATCAGGGCAGCATGTCCCCATCAGAAGACGAGAACTCAGAAAGCTCTTCGGAGTCAGAGAAAAACAGCGACCAGGTGAGCGTGATCTCCCCCCGCCCACACCACAGTATAGGGATGGGGCAAGCAGGCTCTGCTGGACTCACCAGGCACTGGGAGAAGGCAGTAAGGGAACAAGGTGGCTAAGCCCTCTCTGTGCTAGCAGCACTAGCACTTAAATTCTTCCTAGGCCTCCCGTTGCTAAAGGGAAGTGCTCGTAGAGGCATGAGCAGGCCTAGTCCTGTAGCTCAGCCCCACTTGGTTCCATCCTTCCCAAGGAACTGGAGACAAGACACTGCCATCTTCTCTGAGAAGCACTTGATGTTGGTGGCTCCCCTGTGCCTTGGTGATCTGCTCCCAGGCCTGGGTGCTGGCCACAGTGTGGCTAGTGGTCCTGGGGCAGGTGCTTTGTGGGTGCAGTGGGCAGTATAGTCCAAGATGCTAAAATCCCAGGGATGCTCATGCCTTGGGGCATTGTCCAAGACATGAAGTCTAGATCCAAGGGTTATCAGAGGGAAAGTCCTCTCTGTTAGAACTGGGGCTGCTCCTCACTCACCTGGTGCCAGTTACTGTGTCCTGTGGGTGTCTTTCCCTCTCTGCATTGGGTCTGGGCCTGGGGATTGCTGCCAAGAGTTGGGGGGCAAAGAGAGATGCCTGGCTCTGAAACCAAAGTGGATGTTTCCCCATCTCAGATGTGCGTATGTCCCTTCCCAGGACTTCACTCCCGAGAAGAAGCCAGTAGCCAGGGCTCCCAGGAGGATGCCTGCAGGCGGGAGAAAGAGAAAGGTAAGAGCAGCCGGTCCTGCCCTGTTCCTGTTCCCTTCTCTCCAACGTGCTGCAGGACAGCAGGGTAGCTGGGGGCAGCACTTGATGTGGCCTGTGGTGAGTGCAGAGGAAGGCTGTAGGCAGTCACCAGGCCCATTCTGGCTGGATGTTGATGAGGAAAAACTGAGGGACTGAGCGTCGGGTTCTGTGTTGCTGGCAGTATGGGACATGAGCATTGTGTGACTGGGGAGTGACCGACTCCCAGCATGTAGCCCTGGGTTGAGGGGAGCACAAGAAGGCTTGTCTTGGGCTTTGAAGGCCAGTGGGGTTCTCTGGGTGCAGCTAGTTTGACCCTCCCGCATCTCAGGGGCCTGGGTGAACATGAGCCCCTGGACTGCTGCCTGCCTTCCTGGTGACACCAGCTCACTCTGGACACCACCTACCTCCATAGGGCCTGGAGATTGCTTCCTCTGCTGTCCCACGTGGGATGGGAACTCTGTGATGTGGTGTCTGCGATGCAGGGGCTGGACCTGAGGTCTCTGCTGGTTCCTGTTCCCCTCCCCACTCAGCTCTCCGTTCTCTTCTCTACTCACAGAAGGTGGATTCAGGCTCTGACTCTGACTCCAAAGCGGACTCGGAGGAGGAGGTGGAGAATACCGCAGTGGATGTGGCCAAGTCGGACTCGGACTCAGACTCAGATTCGGACATGTCTGTGAAGAAGGCTCCTCGGGGCCGGAAGCCAGGTAGGGTCTAAGGGGTGCTATGGCCTATTGTCAGATTGCAGGCATCCCACAGGCTTTCCCAGGAAGCTGTGCTAGAGGGGAGCTCTCTGCTAAGCTCCTGAATTTGTTTATGTGGGGGCCTTGATTGGCCCATACCTGAGTCTGTGGACTGAAGTCCAGGCCTTGGACTGGGTGATTCTCCCTTGAAGAGGCCCTGGCCAGCCACCTGTTGAAGGGGTGGGTCTTCTGCTTTGCTGAACCCCTGACTGCTTGTGTCTTGCAGCCGAGAAGCCACCCCCAAAGCCCCGGGGCAGAAAACCAAAGCCTGAGAGGGTGCCCACCAGCTCCAGCAGTGACAGGTGAGGGCGAATCCCGGGGAGGCAGGGCTGCCACAGGCTCAAATCCCTCACGCAGGCTTTGCATCCCCTCCTGGCAGGAGCTAGCCCCACCCTGCCATCAGCGCCTGCTGGGCTTTCCAGGTGACTGGACGGGGGTGGGTGGAAAGCTTTCTGCAAGGGCCACGGGTCCTGACTAGAGGAGCAGCACATGGCAGAGGCTTGGCTCAGAGCATCTGGGCAGTAACGTACCCGTGAGTCTAATCCCTGGCTCTGCCCACACTCGGTGAAATCACTTGGAAATATTTTTTTTAAAAGAGGTGCAGTGTCCTTACAAATGCATTGCACCACACTCTTCTGAAATGACTTGCTCATGGCGTATTAGAGATTTAAGAGATCAGGAGGCAATATTTTATAGTTAGGGTGGCCAGAATCTGGAACCAACTTCCTAGGGAAGTGGTCCTCACCCCTACCTTGGGCAAATTCAAAGAGGTTAGATGATCACCTGTCTGGGGTCTTGTGAACCCAGCATTCATTCCTGCCTGTGGCAGGGGGTCAGGCTAGATGATCTGATCGGGTCCCTCCTGACCCTACCTACTATGAAACCAAGTTGCCTCGTCTGCCCTTGCCCCAATCGCTTTCCTTCCTGTGAAGACAGGCCTGGCCCTTGTGGTTCATGAGTTCATTAATGAGTTGTGTAATGAGCTCATTAACGCCCTAGAGGCACTTTTGACTTTCAAAACTGTGGCTCTTTGGGGCAGAGACTGTGCTGAACTACGTGTTTATACAGTGCCAAGCCTGACCTGACTGAGGCCTCTAGTGCTGCCCCAACAAACGTGCATCCCCCTGCAGCTGGCATGGAAGGGTGGTGCCCTCTGCTCCCCAGAGCAGCAATCTTGTGCATGGAGCCCTCCTGGCTGTGGCTTTGCCTCTGCCCTTGAAACATGGTGTTCGAGTTGCTCTGTTGGCAGAGCTGTGCTGGCCAGCTCTCCAGGGGATTGCAGCCCCAGCCCCTTCCCCAAGTGCAATGATCTCTGCTACCTGTGCTCAAACCAGTACTTCTGGGGCTGCGTTTCAGTAGCTCCTGCTATGGGACCACCTCTTCATTTGCGCTGCGGTCGTGCTGGCGGCTCCTAGCAGTGCCGTGCCTGATGGTAAGGGACTCTGCATAAGGCGGGGTTCAGACAGCCCTGGGGAGCAGAATGGCAAGGGGTACAGCTGGGTGGCAGGAGACCTGCTCCACTGGGAGTTGAGCCCAGGGATCCCTGCAGACCCAGCCTGAACAGGACATGTGGATGTTTGCTGACTCCCAAGCAGGTGGGGCTGGGGCTTCTTCACGGGGCTGGGGACTTCCTCTCAGTCATGTCAGTACCTAGACAGGGGAACAGGGGACTGTTGGCCATGCAGATGGGATGTCTACAACAGTGGTTCCTCTGGCAAGTGGTGAGAGGTGCTGGCTGGGGGCTGTGTTCTTGTGGGTAACCAGAGGCCTTGGGTCTCTGGGGATATCAGTCCAGTGTCTCTTCCTGCTTTGACTCCCTCCAAAAAGGGAAGTGCTTAGCAAGGAAGCAGGGAGGTCAACCAACCTGAGCCACTTGGCATCCTCAGGGCTGTTCAGGGCCTGTCCAGTACCCAGTTCAGGCATCAGTCTGATCCCCAGCCAGTGGGAGGGATGGCATGAGGCTCTGGAGAAGCAAGGCTGTGAGTGGGAGCAGAGCAGGGCTGTTGGCAGGGCCCACGCTGCCCTGACCTGCCTGGCTGTGCCCCCAGTGACAGCGACAGTGATGTGGACCGCATCAGCGAGTGGAAGCGGCGGGACGAGGAGCGCCGACGGGAACTGGAGGAGAAGAGGAAGAGGGAGCAGGAGGAGGAGCTGCGCCGGCTGCGCGAGCAAGAGAAGGAGGAGAAGGAAAAGCGGAAGGAGAAAGCGGAGAAGGCGGACGAGGCACGCTCAGACAGCGACAGCAGTCTCGACGGCGATGTGGCCAAAAGGGGCCGCAAGGGCCGAGCCAAAGCCCCATCATCCTCTGACTCAGACGCCGAGCTGGAGAAGGAGGTGAGCATGTGGGCAGCTCGGGGAGCTCATATGGGTGCGGCCTCTGCATGCTGTTCCCAGCCAGAGGGGGCAGCAAGGTGGGGGGTGGGATGCCTCCATCGCAGACCCTCCCCACAGCCTGGCACTCTGGTGGGACCGTTCCCTGTGCCCCAGGTGCTGCTCTTCTTGCTCAGGACTGGAGCAGCTGGGTGTCAGGGAAGCTGCCCCTGCCATGGGCTGTGTGAACCCTGGCCCTGCTCTCCAGCACTGGCGAGGGTGTTCCTTCCACTTGTAGCCCCCTGGAGTTGCACTTTGCTCACGGCAAGGGACTCATGTTGGCTGTGTGCTCTGGTCTGCCTGGCACACTTTTCCCCAGGGGCTGAGCCCTGGCACAGCTGCCAGCGCAGCAACACCTGGGCAGAACGGCGCCATCTGGCCGTGGCTGGTAACCCGCTCAGTCACAGCAAGCAACACACTGAACGCAGGCATTGGCTTCTCCTGTCTGGGTGTCCCTTGGGGTTGTTCTGTGAGCTGTTCAGCCAGCCCCAAATCCTGACCCAGTTCCAGCTTGCGCACTAATGCAGCCCTGCAGCACCTCCCTGCCAGCTTCAACTGGGGTCTGGATTCAGATTTCCTCAACTGCTGGTTAGCATGGCTGTGAACTGATAGCCAACCCCACCCTCTGCCCCTCCCTGCTGCCCTCCGCCTTGCCTGGATCAGGAATGCAGGGCTTGACCAGCTGTGGATAGTGCGGAGCTTTCGTCCAGCGAATGCTAGGCACTGCAATAAAACCACCTCTCTCCTCCATGCTGCTCCTTCCAGCATCGGAGAAGCCAGGAGAGCAGTGCTGTCCAGTGGTTCCATTCCTGGCTTTGCCGCTGGTGCTGCCTGAGCTTGGGAGTTGCAGCACTGCCCTGTACCTCAGTTTCCCCATCCATACGCAGTCACTGTGGGGTTCACTGTGAGGGAGGAGCCTGCTTGGGGCAGGAAAGTGGAGCAGTGCCAGGAGGCACAGAGGTGACAGCGGAGGCTGCGTGGGAGCCCCATACCTGGAGGCACATCTCCTCCAGTGCAGCATGTGGGTGTGGGGGGGAGGGTGCATGAGCCGCATCGCAGAAGGCCACGGATCCAGTTGGTGGCTCGGGGCCGGGGCTGTCCCAGGTGCATGTCCAGTCCCAGGTGCTGCCCCCATCCCCTCTCCACGAGGCGCTGGAGCAGCCCCTCCCCCTGCAGGGGTGGTGGGGAGACCACGGCTTGCTCATCCTCTGCATTGTTCTCTCCTCCAAGGTAAAGAAGCCTGGGAAGAAGCTGCAGCCCTCTGAGTTGTCAAGGAAACCGAATCAAAAGGAGAAGAGGGGCCGGGAGGAGAAACCTCGCAACAAGTCAGCCTCCGCCTTCCCCCTCCCCTTGGTCCCTCCCCTAGGGGCTGGTGGGGAGGGGTCTCTTCCAGCAGTCAAGCCTCCAGGCTGCCATCCCCGGGGTGGTGGGTGGAGGTTTCCCTTCAAGGGAGCTCCCTGCAGAGCTGCCGTGTGACTGTGATGGGGCGGAAGCAGCCTCAGAGGAGGGGGCACATGGAGATGCCAGGGTTGGGAGTGGGAGGAGGTCTCTAAAGCTACTTGACTGCGGAGCCCTCTCACCTGGGTCTGAGCAGCCTGGGGCCTGCTGTCATTGCAGGCCTGTTCCTCTGAGAGGAGGGAGCCTCTAGTCGGGCCCTAGAGAATCACTTCGTACTGGGGGGGCGGGGGTTGAAAGTCCTGGGTCTGAGGTGATCGTGGCCTGGGGCTGGAAGTCAGGACTCCAGGGTTCCTTTGTCTCTGCTGGGGGTCTTCATGCCAGCCCCGTGAACCGGTACTCAGCACCCATCTGGAGTTGTGCGTTCGCTGCGGAGCCCGATTCCTCAGCATCTCTGAGCAGCCCCTGGCTTCGGCAGGAGCAAAGGGCTTGGGGCCTCTGCAGATGTGCTGGGCTGTCCTTTGTCCACATCAAGTTGCGGGCCTGAGCTTCAGGGTCCTGCCTGTGCGGTGCCCCGAGTTCCACTCCCCTGCCCTTGAGTGTGGGGGGGGGGCTGGGGTGGGGGCAGTCCCCAAGCACTGAGCAGTGGCCTGGCTTCCTGCTCGCGTTCCCCTTATAGCCCACACCCCTGTCACCCTGCCCCGCAGGCCAGGCTACCTCTGAACAAGCTGTGTGGGTAGAGCTGGTGGGGGGGAGGATTGTGAGGGTCTTGTCATCTTGCCCTGTCAGCTGAGGCATGGGAGCGTGGGGGGTTCCCAGGATTCAGACAGTCCAATAAACAGCCTTGTCCTCTGGTTTCCTTTCCGACCACAGACCCTTGAAAGTGGAGCGAGGCCGGAAAAAGTCTGACACAATCCACGAGAGAAGGATGGAGAAGAAAAAGGGTGAGTGGCTCTCTGCTGGGCTGGGAAGGAAAGGGTCCGGGTGGGAGAGGGCAGGGGGGTATGCTTTTCTGGGCAGGGCAGGTTGCCACAACATGGGGGTTTAGGGGCGTTGTTCTGAAAGCATCTGGTGCGGTGCCCTGACTGGAACCTGTGGGATGTTGCTGATGGGCTCCCAGGGCAGGGGGCTGCTTTGGGGTGTAACAGAGTGAGGGCTCCTGTGCTCTGAGTGCATCCCCATAGCAGGCTCCAGTGGTGGGGGGGCACCTTTGCTGCGAGCCCAGCCCGGTCACAGGCCCGAGACCCAGAACATCCAGGGTGGGACTGAGCGATGCTACATGCTGTCCTGCAGGGCGCATACCCCTCACGCTAGCAAGCAGGGTCAGTCTGTAGGAGGCTGATGCCTGCTGCCTTTGTCTCAGAGCCCACAATCGAAGAGAAACTCCAGAAGCTTCACAGCGAGATCAAGTTTGCCCTGAAAGTCGATAACCCGGTGAGTACTGGCACGGTGGGGGGTGGAATCCAGGGAGCCTTGGGGTCTGGCTCTTCTGCCCCATGCAGGCATCCCAGACTAGCTGGCTGTGCACACGTGTGCAATGCTTCCTGCCCCCACACTTGCTCATGATGCTGGTAGCACTTTGTCCTCACCACGCACAACCCTGCAGGGCTGTGCAGGGAAGCATGAGCACCCCCTCCTTCTGTCACCAGTCAACCGCCCTCTTTCCCAGCCTGCTAGATTGTGTATAACAGCCCCCTTGGCTGGAGCCTTGCAAGGACGTGCCCCCACTCTCACAGCTCTGGCATGCTTGCTGAAGGCTGGCTCAAGTGGAGCACTCCCTGCTCTTCCCCTGTCCATGTAGACACCCTCTGAGCTGGTGCCAGGGCCTGCCAGTTGTTTCAAAAGCTGTGTTATGCTAGAGTTCAGCATCGTGTCCTGTTCTCGTGGGCTACCCAGGGATGGATTGATGCCTCTGGAGGAGCAGTGCTCAGCTTGGCCCCTAGATGGTGCCACCATTTCTCCTTGGGCTTCCTAAGATGTGCCACCAGTCTCAGCTCCTGGCCTGGCTGGGTGCTCTGCCTGTGGGTGCCCACCAGATGTGGGTGAACCTGGCACCCTCAAGGGGAGGCCCAGGAGAAGGCCAGAGCCAGTCCCAGCTGCTTGGGTGCTGCAGGCTCTGTCTGTGTCTGCTCCTCGGCTGTCCCCTGGGGATGGAGAGCATTGCCTTATAGGAGCAGAGAAATGTGGAGCTAAAAGGGATCTTGAGGCCATCTGGTGCAGGCCCCAGAGCTGAGGCAGGATCCAGTTGCAGGTGCTCCCTATAAACATAGGGTAGCAAAGGATCTCAAAGGACCAGTTAACCCACCACTGCTCCAGACAAGGTCCCCCCCCAGTCTCAGGTGCTTGTGCAACCTGCAAGTAGATGACAGGGATTCCCCTGCCCCCCTTGGGAAGCTGATCTGGTGCTGAATCACCCTCTTGGTTAGAGAGTCCTTCCTGCCACCTAACCCGCATCTCCCTTGTTGCAGTCTCAGCCCACTCCTGCTTGTCCTGGCCTATGTGGGCACAGGGAACGGTAGCTCAGTGTGTGTAATTAAAGCGTGGAACTCATTGCCACCCAGTATAGTAGAAGCTGACAGTTTAGCCAGTTTCACAGAGGGATGGAGGACGTACTTGGGGCCTCAGGAGCTATTGAGCGCAGGAGTGAGGGGCACGGCCTCTGAATCGGAACTTCCCAGACCTTAAATGCTGGAGGCTGCAAGTGAGAGGGGAGCAGGGGAAACCCCCTGGTCAGACCCAGTTCACTCCCTTTCAGTATCTGCTGTCTGCACTGTGTGACACAGGAGACTGGACTAGAGGGACCTAGGGTCTGACCCAGTAAATGTCAGTTCTTATTTTCTCTCTGTACCAGTGCTTTCTGTCCTGGATGGGCAGTATCAAATCCCCCCCTGTATCAAATCTCTGGACCATATAACCCATCCTTCCCCATTTAGCCTGACTTTTTGCAAACCTCCAGCCAGGCAGCCACAGCTGGGTCCTGTGTCCTAGTGCTTCCCCCACCTTTTAGTGAGCAGGTTTGGCCATGCTGTATAACAAGTCCAGAGAGGGATGAAGCAAACCTCTCTAGCTTCCTGAGCTCTCTGACCTCACTTCTCTGCCTACAGGACATCAAGAGATGCCTGAGTGCACTGGAAGAGCTGGGAACACTGCAGGTCACCTCTCAGATCCTCCAGAAACACACTGATGTGGTGGCTACGTTGAAAAAGGTAACGTGGAGAGGGGACTTGGGTGGGAGGGGAGGGGTGCGTACATGCATCTGACTCTTGGGCAGGGGCCACCTTGTTCCCAAGCCGCTGTCTGATACTCCCTGTGCCCGTGGCAGATCCGCCGCTACAAGGCAAACAAGGATGTAATGGAGAAGGCCGCTGAGGTTTACACCCGTTTGAAGTCACGTGTCCTGGGACCAAAGCTGGAGGCCATCCAGAAAGCCAACAAAGCTGGGTCGGAGAAGGACAAGGGGGATGCAGAGAAGGGCCAGGAGAAGCTGGCGGGAGGCGAGACACGGAATGAGAAAGGAGAGGAGGAGACGAATGCTGGTAACGTGGGTGCAGGCTCTTGGAAGGGGCCTGTTGCTTTCCTGGTGCCCTTCGCAGGGCTGATTCCTGCTCCCTGTGGCAGCCCTTGTGGAGGGCCTGCCTGGTGGCTCCTGGAGCTGGTGGGTTGTGGAGGCAGGAGGAGGGGGTCCCAGCATGGGTCCCAGCTGGAGGAGCTGCCTCTGGAGGTGCAGGTCTGCAATGGTGGCAGGTGTGCAGGCCCCCAACTTCCTGGGGGACCCTTGAACTCCATCTTCCATGTAGGGCAAGCACTAGGCAGCCTTGGAGCATCATTTTGCTTAGGTTTTAATACCATAGGGTCATGATGAATGAGAGCTAGCCCCTGTGTGAGAAGTTTGGGGGAGCCTTAGGGGCTCCAAGCCCGGCGCTTGAGGCAGGATGGTGTTCCCCTGTCCCAGTGAGGGGGTTGGCTTGACCCTGGTCCTTCCTGCATGCTACCTAGCTAATGCAGCCCTAATGTGTTGAGCCCTGCACTGTATATCTCCCCCTCTGCCCCATCAGCTGATGGCTTTGCCCTCCTTGCAGCATCAGGGTTCACAACTCAAGATCCCACCCCCACCCCTATCCCTGCCAGCCAGCTCCGCAGGGGGGTGGTGATGGCTGGGGCATGTGCCCATCTCCTGAGTGAGGAATGCTGATGGGGTGGCCTCAGAGCAAGGGGGCTGTTGAGCTGCTCTTGGGCCGTAGCAGCCAGGCCCTCAAACACCCATCTTCTCCCTCCCAGACCTGCCAGGCCCTGTGAACGGTGAATCCATGTCCCAGAAAGGGGAGAACGCTGAGGAGAAGGAGCGGGACAAAGCGGCAGGAGCAGGCGACAGTCAGCGCGAGGCCCCCACCGAGGACACGCACAACGAGTGAGTAGCAAGCACTGGGAGGGCAGGGCCTGCCCACACCTGCCTGGGGAGCTCTGAGCACTGGCCTTTCACTTGGCAGGGGTGGCCATGTGCTGCTATCTGGGGCCACGGCGACTCTCCAGGGCAAGTGCCCATTCACAAGAGCACTGAGGCCGGACCTGCTCTGGGGACGGTGGTCCTGCTAGCCCAGCCTCTCTGGGCCTGTGCCATTCCCCCCCCCCCAAACTCCCACCGTGTGGCAGTGGTGCCTGTCATGATCGTTATGAGCCGGAGAGGCAGTGATAAGGGCATTCCTGTCCCCGTGCTTGTCCATCACAGCAGGGTTGGGGCAGGCACTTGGGTGGCCTGCAGTGCATGGAGGGAGGTTTGGCAACTACAGGCTCCAGCCTCACCCCCATGGGAAGTGTGACGAGTCTCTTGTGCTTTTCCTGCCAGCGCACCAGACTATCCCGAGACTGACAGGCCCGGCCCAGACAGGGAGAGGGTCCGTGCTGCATCGGAGTCCGTGGATGACAATGAGGAGAGCTGAGACCATGGCTGGCGTGGAGAACACCCGCAGCGTTGCCCCGCCGCCACGGAGACCGGCCTCTGCCTTGCCCCGTGTTTCAGAGTCACTTCACTAAGCCACACAGTAGATGATGTCTAGGTCTTGTCCCTGCCCCTGCTCCTGGGACCGCCGAGAACTCTGGGGAGAGCCGCGTGTCTGTTTGTACTTGTCCCTCTGTTTGGTTCTGTTTTTTTTTTTTTCCTCCTCGTCCCCCACCCCGTCCCTACCTGATTCCTTGTGATTGGAGCCGACATGAAATGACTATAAAGGGTTTTTTAATGAACGCTCTCCCTCAGCCGTCTGTTTGTCTCGCTCTGCTGCTGGCTGCAGCTCGCGGGGATGGGCAGGAAGCAGGTGCCAATGGTTTCTGCCCAAGTGGCCACACTTGGGGATGGGAGCTGGAGAATCACACCAGGCTCCCAGGCTAATTCCCTGCCCAGCGCTGGAGTCTGTGCCCCTCTCCACCAGCCAGGGGCACCAGGGTGGCCACCCGCTCCCAGCTGGCTTTGGACAGTCTCATCCTAGACCCCTGCCTTTTCCAGAAGGAGTGTGGGGCCCAGAGCAGACCTTGGCACCAGGCTGGCTCTCTAGGGCTAAAACTTCCAGCTGGCAAGGACCAGAAGGCACCAGCAAGGTGTGAGCATCCTTTTCATTGTGGGTTCTAGTGACCGCCCTTTGTGTGGCCGCGCTGTGCAGGTCAGGCTCCCCCAGCCTTGTAAGCAGAAGCCATCCCAGCAGCCAGCACCCTGTGCTCCCCCAATCTGGAGCCCTCGGCCCCATCCCGTGACATCTATGGGACTGCCAGAGACGCCCGATTTGGCTCTCGGCGTCTCATTCCTCCAGCAGGAGGATGGAGCGTTCTCTAGGGATACTGCGCTGGCTGTAGAGGGGGGCCGGAGGTGAGGGATAGCTGCTACTCAGTCCCTGTTGCTCGGGGGAGCAGGGGTGGCCGGCAGGGTTGGATCTGTTTGTCTGTCTCTCTGTCTGCCTGTCTTTTTTTTGCAAGGATCTGAAGCTTTTGTACCTGTACAATAAAGACTTGCCCAGCTGACAAGGAGGCCATGTGTCAGCCTGTTGTTTGCCCTGCGGTCCAAGCACAGCGTTGCGTGGCCTTGTCCCTGTGCCAGCTGCGGGAACCCAGCTGTGCTCAGCACCCTGCCAGACTGGGGCAGCTGTGGCAGCCCAGGGGTTTGGGCCTCTCGTAGCCACCTTGTGCCCTGTGTTTCTATGAACAAAACCCAAATAAAAGCCCGGGCCCTTTGACTTGGTGAACACCAGCCCAGCTGCAGCCAGCACAGGGCGGGCTCTGTGGAGGTTACTTGAGTTCTCTACTCTTCTCCACAGGGTGAGGGGTAGAGCCGTGATTCCCAAGCGGGGCTCCGTGCAATCCTTTCCTATGAGCGCTGCAAGGTGCAACCACCTACACATGGCTTCCCAGATGCACCTGATGATTCCCCAGGGGAACGATGTGTGGAAACAGCTCTGCCTGTCGCTGTCTTTTGAGCTCTTTGCCACAGATGAAGGGCTCTGGTATTTTTCCATTGTTGAGAAATGAGTGAGAGCAAAGAGCTGGCGTGTTCTGGGCTGGAGGGCTGGAGTCCAGCCAGGCCGAGAACCACTGGGGTAGAGGTCCTGCCAGCTGGGTGCTGAGGATGGGTCTGCACAGCCACACCCCTTGCTGGAGAAGCAGCGTGTGCTTCCCTGAAGCAGTGCCCTCTCCCCTGAATTGCCCCCTTTAGTAGGCAGAGCTGTTGTCTGAGCAGGAAGGGCAAGGCTGTGTTGGGTACTGCCTTTTGCTCCAGCTGGTACTGAGACGGGAGAAGGTTTTAAGTCCAGGCTGAGCCTTCCTGGAGGGGCTTGTAGGTTTTAAATGGACCAAGCAAGCAGTGCTTTTTCTGCTCTTCACCCTTTCTTTCCATTTCACAGACAAGGGACATGGCCAAGAGCACAGGGTGCCAGTGGGAAAGCCAAGAATTAATCCATTGCCTCCCAAGGTTGACTCAATGGCCCATCAAGTCAACCTCAGATGGCCATCAAGATGGGTCCATCTCCCCTTGCCCCTGCCTGCCCCAGGAGCTGCAGTCTCCTGGGTTTGGGCCAAATCCCTGGTGATATAAACAGGGTGAGACTCCCTCCTTCCCCTGCCCCCTGCGCTTTTGGACCTGATACCCAGTTGCAGTGCTCGGGGCAGGGTGAGGAGAGGGGGCCTCGAGCTGAGTTGGGCTGCAGCCAAGATGGACGTGGTAGGAGCCTTGCGGCTGCGCTCGCTTCTGTAGCTGCTTTTCTTTCTGGGAATCTGTAGTCCAGTGAGCTCCAGGCTCTCCTGTACATGCATGTGCACGCACGTCCGTGTGTGCGCACACGCACACACACACACGCATTGGGCTGGCTAAAGGGCCAGGGCAGAGAGGCACCGAGTTGAAGGCCAGGAGGGCGAGTTAGATCATGGCCCCCTAACATCTCATGGTCGCACACGCTCACCCCTGCACTGCGCCGGGACCGGGACGTGCCCTCTGGACTTGGCCTTGATGAGACTGAGCCTGGTGTTTGTCCTTTCCTGTCTGACGCTCTTGCCCGGGGCAGTTCAGCGGTGGCTGCACCACGTCGAATAGCTTGTGGCTACATGGCACCAGTCGCTCAGCTGCAGATGCCAGCTCCTCCCTGCAGGCAAGATCCACTCCCACCCGCACTCTTCTCCAAGGACAAGGCCAGCAGGATCCTGCAGCAGTGGCTTATTAATGAGGGAACAGGCCTGCGATGAGGACAAGCCCCAGAGGTGAGTACAGCCCCAGAAAATGAGAGGCACTGGCCATCATAAGTCACCAGCACAGGCCTCAGGGCTGGGGACAGCTGGAACAGGCAGCATTGCCCCTAGTCTCAGTCCCCGCAGTCCTGAGGCTCGTAGTCCTTGAGCACACGGAGGATGTCCCGCCGTTCCCCCTCGTCCTGCCCAGGCTGCCTGTCCTGAGCCAGCGACTCCATCAGCCATGTCACTGGTGGGTTCTGCACCAGGAACTCCACCAGCTCATCCATGGCTTCCCAGGCCTTGGCCACGCGCTCGCGGCTCTGGGCTAGCACGGCGCTGGACAGGTCCTGGAAGGAGGTGGCGGAGGAGAAGAAGGCATGCAGCTCAGCCATGCTCTGGTGCACCTGCTGCATCTTCTCCTGCAGGCTGGCAGGCAGCCCCTGGACACCGGCCATCAGGTTCAGGTAGGTGCTCTGCAGCTCCTGGGTCAGGTTGCGGGATATAGCCAGGGCCTGGGTCTCCACCTGTGAGGGACAGGGCAGAGCTGAGTGCTGCTGCGGCCTGCCACAGGGGGTGGGGGGCGCTGGTCCAGCCCAGCTGCCTGGCTCAGTACCTCCAGTGCCGGGGTGCCACCTCCTATGGCGTGGGGTGCCCCCTCCTGGCTGCCCCCTGGCCCGCTTTCATGGCCCAGCTCCTGCCTGCGGCGCCAGTGTGCCCACATAGCCTGCAGCTTGTCCTGGCTGCTCTGCTCTTGCTTCTCTCTGCCCTGCTGGATGGTCTCAATCTGGAGCAGAGAGGGGAGGGCAGCACTGTACCAGGGGTGTGGGGGACCGCAGCTCAGCCCTGGCAGAGTACAGGGTTGGGATGGGGCATGGGTGGGTCTGGAGCGGGGAGCAGGGTGCAGAGACGGAGGGGAGTGGATGGGGAATAGGTACGGAGATGGGGCTGGGAGGGAGGGGAGGGTCTGTCCCTACCTGGGCTGCAGACACAGGGGGGTGGGATGGGAAGGCAGGACCAGGATGCAAGCAGTGGCCTGTCCTTGCCCAGTCTATTGTGGGATGTGGTGGTGGGGGGGGAGTTGGTCCTCACCAAGTCGACTGTCTGGTGCAGCTGGGAGAGGCTCTGGCGGACGTTGCGCCGGGTGCGCTGCAGCTTGCTGAGGGCCAGGGCCAGGGCGCGGTTGCGCAGGCTGCTGGACAGGGCGCTGAGCCGCAGCAGGCAGCCCGGCTTGCTGCACGGTGGTGGGGGCAGAGCCAGCAGCCCCTCGGTGCCCAGCACCCGGTCTGGCAGGGGCAGGCAGCGGTCCAGCCACTCCTCAGAGGTGTCCAGCGCCCGGTCCATGCTGCGCAGCACGAGCTGCCCCACCTTGCAGCCCAACAGGGCCTGGATGCCTTTGGCCACGGTAGTGGCGGGGCTCGGGGCAGCCGTGAGCGTGGGGCCAGGGATCACGGCCTGTGTTGTGCTGGGGCCTGCGGGCATAGCCTAGAGACAGGAGTCAGAGTCGGGGGGAGGAGGGGTCAGAGGGTGCAGTGCCTGGCTGGAGCAGAGGCCTTTGCACGCTCATGCCAAGCTGCCAGCTGCCCGCCAGCCTAGAGCACTGCTCTTCCTCCTAGGAGGTGAGGGAGTCTGGTCCAACCCCTCTTGGAGCTCCAGACACCCTGCTCTGCTCTGCCACTGCCCCTCTCAGTGACCACAGCCAAGTCCCTTTGCCCCTGTGCCCAGAGGGGACTGTGCAGCCAGGCAATGCCAATGCTGGGATGACAGCATTGCTGTGCCCCCACCTTGAGTTACAGCCCTGGCGAGGGGCTGGGCTGGGGCTACCTGCTCCATCGGGATGGGCAGCTCCTCCCCTGGCTCTCTTGGGCCCTCGCTTTTGTTCTCCTGTGTTGTTCCAGCTGTAGGACACACGGACAAATGGATGGAGGGACAGATGCATGGATGGACGGACAGCCGCTGGGTTACTGAACAGCGGGGAGCTGCCTGCACAGAGCAGTGTGGCAGGAGGCACCTGGCTGTGTTCAGCAGTGACCCCGGGCTGCTCAATGCTGTGGGCACCTGGGAGCCCGGGCTCCACCCTGCAGCCACATGGACCCGGGGTAGGAATCAGGGCCAGAGAACACCCCCTCCCCGCGCCCCACAGCCTCACCCCGAGCCCCCACCCCCTGCTCCAGCCTCTTCCCAGCACTCACCAACCAACTCCTGCTCCGGCTTCAGCTCCACCACTGGTGTCAGCTTTGGCTCTGGCTCCGGCTCTGGTTTCAGCTCCAGTTTTGGCTCCTGGTCTGGCTCTGATTTCAGCTCCAGCTTCAGCTCTGGTTTCGGCTCCAGCTTCACCTCCAGCTCTGGCTCCTGCTCCGGTGCGGAGGGCTGGGCATGGCTGGTGTCTGCCTTGGTGCTGGGCTCAGGGCCCTCGGCTGCCAGCTCATACTCGGACTTGATGCTGAAGACACTGTCCTGGGCAGGCGGAGCAGCGTCCTGGTCATAGGTGGCAGCGACCCTGCCGCGGCTGAACACCCTGTTTGCTGCAAACTGAGCGAGGCAGTCAGCCAGGGGAAAGGGGCTCAGGGGGTAGGGAGGCAGGTAGCGGGTGTCCCTCTGTGCCCTGTGGGCAGGGCTCCAAGCAGCTGGGGTCCCCGGGCATGTCTCCCACCCAGACCCCTGCCCAGCAGCCGCCAGGCAGCAGGGAGTAGCCCCGAGGCCAAGCCCTGGAGCAGTGGGGCCCAGGGCACCCCAGCCCCATGCCAGGGCTGCACTGCCCACCTGCTCCTCCTGGTCGAACACGAGTGTCGGGTCCATGTCGGTGGCATCTGCCATTAGGCTGTCGTCGCTGGGCAGCAGGGGCACATCGAGGGCTGCTGGGGGGACAGGGCAGGGGGAGCTGGCGACCTGGCTAGGTGAGAAGGCCTACATACATGGAGAGAGCCAGGCCTGGCGGTGGGGGAGGCACAGATGCATGAAACATTTACCCCAGTGCACCAAGGGGAGTGGACAGATGCCTGGAGCTGGGATAACAGCCGCCCGGCTGAGGACACAATGGTGGCGCAGGCAGTGCAGCCTGGCAAGCGCCTGGGGCTCCCAGGTACCTGCACTGGCATTGCTCTGCTGGGACACGGCCCCAGCACTGGCACCAGGAGGCAGGTCGGGCATGGGGGAGGCAGCACAAAGCCCCTGGCTGGCCCCATCACCCTCTCACTGCCCGTTCATCTACCCCACTGCCCTGCACCACTCAGACCCCAGCTACGCTCCACCTGCCCAGGGCTGACAGGCCACGCCAGCCCCCCACGGGGCATCCTCCCAGCATGTCTTGGGGCCATGCCATCCGCCCGCCAAGCAGCCAGGGATCAAACAGAGCCTGCCCCAGCCCTGAGTGCTGCCATCCCCAGCCTCATAGCACCAGCTCAAGGACACTGGTGCCTGGCCGGTGCCCCCTGCTCCACAGACCATGGGGCTAGGGGCAGGCGAGATGGTCCTGAGTGCCCGAGAGGGCAGGCTGCTGCAGAGGGGACAGGACTACTCACGCTCTGCCATGGTCTCTGTGCATGGGGCAGGCGGTGGCAGTGCCTGCGGAGGAGGCGGCGTCCCTGGCGGGGCCGGCGGTGTCTCCAACCCTCCCCAGGCTGCGCCCGGCCCGCGGGCAGATGCTGGCAATATTCTGTGGTGCCTTTGTGACCTCAGCGCCATGACCTCGCCCCAGCTGGGGCAGTGCCACCTCCGCCCGGGGCCTGGGCAGCAGCACCAGCCAGCAGCCCCCATCCCCAGCTGCGCCCAAGCTGCCCCTTCCCGAAGGGACCGGTCACAGCCCTGCAGGGTCCTGCGTTGGGGCCGGCTCTGCCAGGCACTTCCATCATCTGGCACTAGCTGCATCGTGGAGGGCGCTGCGTGTCCTCCTCCAGCTCAGAGGTGCCCCAAGCACATGGGCTGCAGGCCAATGGCACATGCACCTGGGGGACTTTGGAAGTTGCTCTCTGGGCATGCTGGATTAGGGCTGAGATGTGGTGCAACCAGCCCAGGAGGGTGATACGGCGGGGAGGGGCATCGATGGAGCCGTGGTGGATGAGGAAGGGGGGGTGAGGTGAGGGCTACCAGGCTTGTGCCATGCCTCCCCAGTAAGGAGGCGGAGGGTGCTGGAGGGGCAGGAGTGCTCAGCACTGCCAGCCTGGAAAGGGCTTGCTTTGACCCAGCAAGGAGTGCTCCAGACCCTGGTCTCCTAGGGGACCTACAGCACCGGAGCCAAGGAGACCTCAGCCCTGCAGGAGCCACAGGAGAGGGGCTGGGTGCTGGAGGGAAACCCACCCCCATAAGCCTTGGCTTGCAGACCTGGACTGACAAGATGATACCAAGGGCCTCTGAGCAGTGGGATGACCAGGCAGGTCTGCCCAGGGAGAGGGGGAGCCATTACCGGAGCCCAACACACCACACCAGAGGCTGCGGCTCCAATGCAAACCAAGGCTTTATTTGGAGAGGTTAAATGCTGCAGCATGCAAGTCAGAGCTGTGGCACGTGGGATCACACTGGCTCCCTGCCCTCTGGCTTCCTTCAGCCCCGCTGCCCGGAGCCTGCTCTGCGGGATGTGCTCTTCCCCGGGCAGGGGCTGGCTGAGCAGGGCACAGGGCTGGCAGCCGAGTGCTGGGGGCACTAGGGCATCACGCAGCGTCTGAGCCCAACATCAGCTTCAGGAGCATCTTTGTGGCCTAAGGGCAGTGCTGCAGGTCAGTGGCAGGGAAAGCTTCCCGTGAGTCACCCCCTTGGGTCAAAAATCCCTTGGCCAGGGCCCTGCTGTCCTACCTCACCCTACAGAGCCCCGGTGCTTATCTGATGGGCCTAGCTCCCCCCGGGCTCAAACAGTGGAGCCTGGCAGTAGCTCGAGGGAGCCCAGGCCTGTTCAGACATCGCTGGTGGGAAGAGGGTCACAGGTGCTCAAAGCCTCAGAAGAGCTAGGCTGTGCCACCCCCAACCTGCATCATGGGGACCTGGGTAGTAGGGGGACAAGCTGGTCTGGTGCCAGGTCTGAGCAGGTTATAGAAGAGCAGGCTGAATTCAGGCTGCAAGCAGTGATATGCCCCCCACCCCACCATACAAAGACCCTCATGAGCAAGGCAAGAAGTGCCAGGAATGCAGAGCTAGGGACGCAGAGCCAGGTAAGAGAGACAAGCCTGGCACTCGGGGCAAGGGGCATGGGGGGCTGGCTGGACACTACTCCATTTCCATGTCCTCTGGCTGTTTGCCACCTGGGGCGAAGGGACCCACGAGCCAGGAGAGCGGCATGCTCTGCCCCACGTGCTCCACCAGCTCGTCCAGCAGCTCGCGGGCTTGGGCCACGCGCTCCCGGCTCCGGCTCAGGACGCTGCCTGGCAGGTCCTGGAGGGAGCCGGCTGCCGAGAAGGCCGCGCGGAGCTCCTCGACCTGCTGCCGCACCTGCACCACCTTGTCCTGGATGCCGGCGGGGAGGCCTTGGAGGCTGGATGCCAGCGTCTGGCTGGCGGCTTGGAGCTGCTGGGTGAGGCCTCGGGACATGGCCAGGGCCAGAGACTCCACCTGCTAGGAGGAGACAGGGCCGGGTCAGGTGGCCGGTTCCCCCAGGCCAAGGGCCAGGTGGGTAGAGCAGAGCCCAGGTCACCACCTACCTCCGGCTGCTCAGCCATCACCACCTTGCTGTCCGCCTCCTTGTCCTGGCCTGCGCCGAGCTGCGTCTGCCTCCACTCCAGCCACATCTGATGCAGCTTCTCCCGTCCACCCTGGACCTTCTGATCAACTCCCTGCTTGACATGCTCCATCTGGAAGGGGAAGAGACCAGCTGGGTCAGACACTTGGGCAGGGGTCAGCAGGATTGCCTGCCAGCGGATGGTGCCTGGGCAGCGGATAGGGCAGAACCCCGGCATGCCCAGGCAGCATGGCATCCCTACCAGTTCGATGGTGTGGTGGAGCTTGCCCAGCCCCTCCTGGGTGCTCTGCCGGATGCGCCGCAGCTTGCCCAGGGACTGCTGGTAGGCACGGTGCCGCAGCTTGCTGGACAGGGAGCCCAGGCGCACAAAGTAGCTCTGCTGCTGCTTCTGCTGCTCCACTGAGGCCACATCGAAGCCCTCCACTGCTGTGGCCAGGTTGGCTGGAAGCAAAGAGCAGAAGGCGCAAATAGGGGGAGGTCGGTGGTGGCAGTGGTGACAGCATCCCCCTCCCTGCAGCACAGAGCTACAGGCAGAAAAGCTGGTCCCCACATCATGATGCCTCTGTCTGTGTCCTCCTCCTCCTGCTGCACCCCATGGTCAGGGCATGGGCTGCTCGAGCCCCCCGACTACCACGTGGGGAGGATGGGCTGCACCTCCTGGCATCAGGAGTGTGTCCCAGACCTGGTCTCAGCTTGCAGACTGCACCCCCCCCGTTCAGGAAGCAGAGCCACCCCCACACCGCTGCTCACCCAGCTCCTCGTCGGTCATGGGCAGGTAGTGATCCACCAGCTCCTCTGACTTGCCCAGCACAGCGCCCATGCCACTTGCCACCATCTGCCCCATGGCTGAGCCCATGACCGTGCTCACGCCGCTGGCCACGGCCGCCCGGGTCAGCTCCACCCCGCCCTGCACAGCACCCTTGGTGAGGTCCACTGCGCCGGTCACGCGGCTGCTCACGGCACTGACGCTGCTGGAGAGGGCATCCTTGGCGCCCGTTACTGTGGATGTCACCAGCTCCTTGGTGTCGGAAAGGATCTAGAGGGGGTAGAGGCAGGCATCAAGGGGGAGATGGAGGGTGGCTGGGGGTGGAGGCAGGCATCGCGGGAGATGGAGAGGGGGCACTGCAGAGCCCCATCTCGAGGGCAGAGAGGGTGCAGGGCTGGGCGCTCAGCAGTGCAGCCCTGCGCTGGGTCCTGCTCACACCTTACCTCTCAGGCACAAACCAGGGCATCTTCTCCTGCCCTATGCTCCCAGGCTCAGGGGTACCGGAGCATGTATAACCCTTCTCCAGTCACCCAGCCCTAAGGGCATCCCACCCACCTCTCGCGTGGCAGGAGCAGGGACATCACCTTGTCTGTGGGCTGCTGGAGGATGGGTAGCGTCTCCTCCAGCTTGTCCAGCCCCTTGCAGGCATAGTCATTTGCCGTCGAGACTGCAGGAGGGAAGGAACAGGTTTAGCTGCCCCAAGGGGCTGGTAGGAGCCCCAGCCATGCTGCCCCGGGAGCCAGGACCCCAGGAGTCTCCAGGCAGGGCTCGAGGGCAAGAGGAGCTGAAGCTGGGAAGGGAACGGGGAGCAGGGCTGGAAGGCTGCAGAGAGCAGGGGGATGCTCACATCTGCCCCAGAGCTTAAGCCACCTGCGGACACAGCAGCCTCGGCAGACGGGCTGGGGAGCCAGCAGCCAGATGCAGCAGCAGGGAGCTCAGCCCCCAGCAAGCTGCAGCAAGCGCAGCCACCAGGACCCCCTCCTGCCCCCCACGACTCACTCTGTGGCTCCAGCTTGGCAAGGAGGGGCTGGGCCCCACTGGCGGCCACCGCACCGAGGGTCTTCACGCCCTTCTCGGCCACGTCGCACATGGACCGCATGTAGGGGTGGCTGTCCTTGGTGGAGGCGTAGGCCGCCGAGACCATGTCGTAGGCTGAGCTCACCAGGGGCAGGCTGGCCACGCGGCTGGCCAGGTTCTGCTAGGGAGAAGCTAGGGGTTAGCAGGGCCCTGCATTGACCACGGCCACGAGCAGCCTCTGCCAGCCGCGCCTGGACCCGACACCTGGCGGGCAGGAGATGCCCCACCCACCTAATCAGCCCCCAGGGAGCAGAGACTCCCTGCCCCAGCATGGGGTGCAGGTAATTGGGTGCCTGTAAGTCTGGGCATGTAGGAGAGCGCCTCTTACCAGCCATGGGAGGCTTTGGTTGAGGTATAAGGGGTGCGGTCTGCCCTGATGCCCCTTAGGGGCGAGATACTATAATAGTTGCCCCCCTGTGTGCAACTGCTTCTGGATAAGGGCCTGTCTGTGTGCTCCTAAACTGGGGGGGAAGGTACACCAATGTACAGCATCACCCAGGGCAAGCTGGCAGCATCCAGGCCCCCTGGTCAAACCTGCTGTGCCAGGTCTGCCGACCAGGAGGACTAATATCAGTGCAAGCTGGAGCTGGACTGGCAAGTGCCCTGCCACGGGCATCAGTGCGGCTGTGGCCAGGTTGGCTACAAGCGGACATCTCGGGTCACCGCACCGTTTCTCCCAGCTCAGGCTGCCGGGGCATGCAGGTGAAGGGTTGAGACCACAAAGCTCCCTTGTCTCAAAGGGAGAGCACGCGGGTGTGCAGGGATGGGCAGAGGCATCCAGCTGGCTGCCCAGGGGTCTGGCCTGTACCCACCTGCTGCTCCGGCTCCAGCTCCGGCTCTGGCTTCATGTCTGGCTCGTTCGGGGAAGCCTTGCTGGGCTTGGGAGACGTCATGGTGGAATCTGGGGCTACGGCAAGGAGAAGATTAGCTGGTGCAGGCGGACGCCTGCCTCCCCAGATAAGCCCAGAGTAAACTCCAGGGCCATAAAGCCTGGGCAGAGGTCAGAGCAGTGTGGAAACAGCAGCCTCCTCGAGGGCTGGGTGCAATGTAAGAGGTTGAGTAATGCCCCTGCCGGTCCCGGGGGGACGGAGCCGCCCAGTGCTGACGACACCCCGTGGCAGATACGCTCTCCAGTCCGGGGTGCAGCAGGCGTGCGGCTACAGCCCCAGTGGTTGTGCAACAGCAGGAGTGAGGCCTTCCTCTGCAGCTTTTGCAACACCCCCCTTCCCTCCGCTTGCTTCCTTTGGGCTGCGGCCAAGGCTCCCTCCCTGCCGCTGGCTGGTGCGGGGGGCCATCCTATACAGAGCTGGGGCAGGGGAAGCCGGGGTGAATGCAAAGCACGGGCACTGTTCTGTGCAAGCTGCCTGTGTAGACTATTGTGCGCCGCACTGAGGGCCTTTGTGGAGCTGGGCCGGCTCCAGCATCAGGCGAGACTGAAAGCAGCGCTCGGTGCCGAGCGGCTGTTCCTGCGTGGGGCACCACAGGAAGCCACAGCTGAGAGCACACTGTGGTCTCAAGCGGGTCCGTTCCCCGGGGTGGAAGCAGACATGCTCAGCCCCAGAGCCCAGGGCTATGGGAGCAGCCATGGGAGCGAGAACCTAGTTGCAAGGACTAGATGCCTTCTTGGCTCCTGTCTCTGCCACCAGGAAGCCGGCTAGGGCAGAGCTGGCCGCCTTTCAGGCTGGGAGAGCGTGGAGGGAAGGGCCCCCATGCTCTCTTGGCTGGGAGCAGTCAGGGCACAGTGGCTCGGTGAGCACGAGGCAGGAGTGGGGCGTGCAGGCACCAGCCCCAGGTGCTGGTTTAGAAGGAGCAGCAATGCCAGGCTCGGTGCTCCCCCATCCCAGCCTAGAGCACTGAAACATCTCCTTTCACCCCTGGATGCAAACAGCGGCTGCAAACTGAGAAGCTTTTGGATCCCCAGGAGGGACCAGCATGTCCTCAAATGCCAGCCCTCCACGCCACGCTGGAGCAACAGCTCCGGCTATGGGGGTGGTGTTGCTCGGAGCCTGCAGCCCGGGGGTAACAGAGCTCCACAACCTGCCAGAGGGTGCGTCTACACACGACAGAGGCAGACTAGAGCTTGGCGAGCATCTCCCAGACAAGCCAAGCTACTGCAGGTTTGCTTCACCAAGCCTGGCTTGATGGGGGCAGGGGTCACGTAGGTTGGCCTGTTGCTGCCGGCAGAGGGGAGGACTGGAGCCCTTCAGTGCTGCTTTGCAAAGCCCTGCCGGGGAACAGGCAAGCTTGGCTAACCCGCCCCGAACCCCCCCCAAAAAAAGACACGCACACACACCTGCACTCCCACTGCCAGCGATGTAACCAATGCAGCTGAGAATCTCTCACCTCTTCCCTAGGACTGCCCGTGTGCCAGCTGCTCCAGCATCTGAGCTGCCCCCTGCTCAGCCTTTATAGGCCAGTGGGGAGCCCTCCCCCAGGCGGGACAGCTCCAGGAGGCAGGAGCCTTGGAGAGGGCAGGGGAAAGAGGCCTGGCTAGTCACATGCGACTCCTTTCACCCCCTGGGCTGGAGTCTTGGGTCCCGCCCTGGTGAGCGGCTATTGTCTGGGAGCTCAGACCTGGGGCTGTGATGTGAAGGGAAGGGCGTTAGCAGCACACTGGGGTCTGGAGGGTAATTCCTGTCTGGATTTCATGCTGCCTGGCATTGCTGGCTGTTCTGGGGTGGAGGGTGCCCATCAGTCATGCCAGGGCCTATGTCCTGCTCTCAGGGAGCTCTGCTTGGCACAGCTCAGGGGCTGGGTCAGGCTGTGCGGAGGCATCTCTTGCTGGGGCACTGGTGGAGGTCAGAGGTCCATCTCCTGCACCAGGAAGCAAACTGATCCCACCAACTGCACTGAGCTCTGTGCCAGGGGCACCGGACCACCCCTGGCTGCTGCTGGGGAGGGAGGTACCAGATGTGGGCACCGAAGGGCAGACCCCAGCCAAAGCCACTCTCCTCTCTCCCCACCTCCCCTGCATTTACCTGCTGCTGCTCTTGGGGACAGCACTGAGACCCTGGGCTCCCACCTGCGGTACGAGCTGGCACGAACCAGACGGGCGTGTTAAATGAGGTGACCTGTGATACTGTGTCAACCCCCCAAGGGTGCAGACACGGGGCTGGGTAAAGTCCAGCACCACACAGAACAGGAACAGGGCAGCCAGGTCCATTCCCCTCCCCCCACATCCACTGGGAAAGCAAAAGTATAGTAGGTGTCACTCCCACACCCGGCACCCCAAGGCCATGGGGGATTCCTGCAATGCAGCCACCTCCAAGGAGGAGCACCACTGCCACCCGACGGCAGCACCACGCGGCATCCAGGGGAGCAGCCAGCCCCTGCTGTGGAAAGGGGAGATGTGGGGTCCGTCTAGGGATCCCCACTGCAGGCTGCTCCCCCACAGTCTGGTGGCAGCAGCGTGTCCAGAGCTGCATCTCAGCGGGGCTGGAGATAGCAGGATGACTTGGGTGAAGGGTCACACAGTGGCTGTTGCAGCCTGGCAGGTGCTTGAAGAGCCCGCACAAAGCAGGAGGACACGGGACCTTGCCCAGTACACTAAGGCTGCTGCATACTGAGCCCCTGCCCAGCCGTGCCTTTGTGGGCCAACAAGAACAAGCCCCTTGCTATAAAACCTGGCTCCAAAGAGAGCTCATGGCTCCTGGAGCCCTCTCCCAGCTTCCACAGCTCACAGCCCTGTTTCAAGGGCAAGGCCCTGAGGGCTGGGATGGCCCGAGAGCCTCCAGGGCCAGCATGGCCATGGGAGAGGAAGGGCAAGGCCATTTCCTGGGAGGGAAGTCTCCCATGAAGGGAGGAGGCCAGGTCCAGCTGTGGGCCCCACACTTCCAGAGGAGGGCAAAGCAGGGAGAGATGGGGAGGGTTCAGTGCCGAGGAGCAGGCTGGTGGGGAGGGCTGCCGGTCAGGCATGGATTGCCCTGGGGGAGCTTCGATGGAGCTGATCATGCCTGTGACTCCATGCCCTGTGGGGTAGGGGGGGGATGGGGAAGAGGGTGGCTTGTGCCCCCCAGACTCATGGGGGCTCAGCCCCATTCCCAGGTCTCCAGGGCAGCAGGCTAGTGCCGGACTGTGCCCAGGTCTGGAGCAGGGCTGAGGCTGGGAGCCTTGGGGATAGCTTAAGGAAGGAGATGGAGTATCTTGGTGCACCCAGCCCCTCTGTATGGTTTCCCCACAAAACCCCCATGGTCTTTTCCCCTTCCCCTGTTGCTAGGAGGGGCCATGCCCCCAGCAGTACAAAGATGACAGAGACCTGAAAGGATCCCACCCCTCCAAGCAACTTGCACAGGAGCTGGGAGAAGCCACCTGCCTTTGCAGTGCCCGCAGGGGACAAGGGCAGAGGGATCAGAGCCCAAGGTCACATCCACACTGTGAGCAGGGACTGGGGCTGGGACTCAGACTCCCACCAGGTGGGACCCGGCTCTTGGGAGGGGCAGAGCTAAGATGCAAGGAGCTGCAGCGCTGAGCTGAGTCCTGTAAGGAGGACTGCACCAGGCAATGCCAGCACCTGCGCGCCCAGTTTCGTGGCAATCGGTACCCGACTGCGCAAGGGCCAAGCCTGTGCAGCGCTGCCCATGGGTATGAGGATTGTATCTTCCCCTTGCTGGGGATACGAGAGGAGCACCCCAAAGATGGCACACAGAGGCTTAGCAATTTCCTTCCCTCCAAGCCCCCTCTGGGCTTTGCTCCAGCTCCCTAGGGAGGTTGCTCAGCATCTCCAGCACATGGTTTTCCTGCAGAGCAATGCCCAAGTACCTAAGAGAGACCTTCAGAGCCTGTGCGGCTCAGCCCCAGCTCTGGCAGCTGTAGGCAAGAGGAGGGCAGGATCCCTCTACCGATTTCCTACCTGGAGAAACTAAGGCACAGTAAAGAGAGGATGCAGCCAGGTGCTCTCAGCAGGTCCCTGGAGCCTTGGCTCTGTCCAGCAACCCATATTGCATGCCCAGCAGACTGGGATCCACAGCCCAGGGCTGCCTACCTCCCAGCTGGGTTGGTCTTACCAGCAGCCAGCCCTGGAGCCCTGCACAGGTCAAGCAGCACAGGGAGCGGGCAGCATTTCAGAGGGAACGATGCCTCCTGCTCAATTGCCCCATTTTCTTGAACCTAACTGGAGAGATGCCTTGGTACCTTGCTGGCCCCAGCTTCCCCGCACCCTGCCCCACCCCTGAGCTCTGAGGCCTGGGCCACGGGGCACCATGCAGCTCAGGCTGCAGGTGATGGTTGCATTGGGGGTGGCTAGGGTACAGCTTCCCTGCTGCAGGCTCTGAGGAAAAGGAGAGCAGCCCAGAGTGATCAGTGATGAAGGCTGCAAGCAAAGGGAGAGCAGCTGAACACACCTCCCTTGCAAGTTAGCAGAGGTGTGAACAAGACCTCCGCCAGCCCCGGTTCTGGGTTTCTACAGACCCAACCCTGGCTTGGGAGTGATCCGTATGGAAAGACTTGCTTGCAGTCGCTGGCTCAGTGAACCTTGGCCCAGCCAGGAAGAGCTCCCAGGGCTCTGCCCCACCGGTGCTCTAGGGCCGACCAGCCAAGAGCCATCAAGTACATCGTGCCCCCTGAGCCCTGCTCTGTGGCAGGACCTTGGTGGTGTGAAAGCCGAGGCACTTACCCGGCTCCTGGAACATGCAGATCTCTGTCTCAGGTCCAAGGAGCCAGCACTGGAGTGTGATGGAGACAGGGACTGGTCCTGCTGCTTGATAGAAAGCCCCAAGGTGGGTCATTATGGGCCGGGGCAGGAGACCAGGCTTGCTTTTCAGGGGAAAAGAAGCTGCTGCTTCTTTCACAAACACACAGAACAGCCACCCTCTTTCTTCCCATCTGCCCCAGTAAGAGGGGCAGGTTTGGCACCAGCAAGCAGCATCCGGTCTGGACAGGGAGGCTAAGGAGGACACCTGCAATGGAGTTGCACAGAGCTAGGCCTCAGAGGCACAAAACTTTTCACTTGCTGTCCTTGCAGGGCAGGGGAGTGGATACTTTGTGCTTCATCCACACCCGAGTCAGGTCCCAGACCCTGCATTGACAGGTGCTGTTTCCCCAGAGATCTCCCTAAACCAACATCACTTCAACGGCAAGGTACCACAGGGCTGCAGCACCATTACACTTTGGGAGCTGGCTCTGCTGTAAGCAGAGCTGGGGACTCTACTACAGGAGCCAACAGCTTTAACATGCACCAGCCAGTGCTCCCAAATCCCCTGCTCTCTTTGCAGGGTGAGTGCATTGCAAGATCCAGTAGGAGTTCACCTCCCCCATGAAGAATATGATAAACCCAGGCCCAGCCACCTGGAGAACTCCAGGGTGGCATCAAATAGGGACTGTAGGAAGACTCCAAAGATCCCAGGTAAGACACCAGCACCTCCTGTGAATGCAAAGATATTTTATTCTGGAAGAGAGAGAAAGTCATGGTTCTACAAGGTACAAAGTGTTAATGGCACTTAGAGGAAGAAGATCAGATCAGATGACTGCTCACTGGCCAAAAAAAATCAAGCCCTTTGGGAGAGAACTGGGCACCAACTGCACCCCTTTGGCAGCACTTGGAGTCATCACGGCCATGCTAGAGACGGGTTGTTTCACGGGCAGTTGGCTTTAGTGGCTTCAAGATAGATCAGAGGAGCAGAAGGCTTCAGCAGCAATCTGAAGAGCTCACAAAAGCATCTCTAGGCTCAGTGGCCCTGAAGATGTTGGGGTGGGGGGAAAAGAGATGATGTCTATCCTAGGGCAAGCTTTGCAGAGAGCAGAAGCAACAGTGTGGACGAGACACCAGATGACTGAAGTCTCATAGCCCTTGATAATGGCAAAGGGTGCCAGAGCTCACTGCAATTACAGCCCATTTCCTGGACCTCCCCCCCCCAACATGCCCTAGGCCCTGGCTAGGGGCAGGTCAGAGCTGCACCCCCAGTCCAGACACTGTGGTTTTGCATTGGGGCTTAGGCCCCCAGAGCTCAGACAAGACTGAGGGAGCAGCATCTGTGCCAAGCTGTTCGGCTGGAACATCCGAGTGAGGCTGCTCCAGCCACAGGCAGCTCCCATGCGCCAATCCTGGCTAGTTCTGCTACTAGATATGAGGGACTATTAGCTTCCCTGTTGTTCCTACCCACCTATCCCAACCAGTAGAAAAAGACGACAAATCCCCTCCCGCAGATATGAGGTTAGATACATGAATGCCACACATAGCTCTGTCCTTTGCAAGAAGCCAACTCCGTCACTTCAAGGAGCCTTCTTGGCCTCAGAGGCCTGCTGGGCTGGCTTCTCTTCCCTGCTCTGGCCTGGGCAGGTAGCTTGGTCTTCTTTCTTCTCCATCCCAATAGCCAGATTTTCTGGGTGCTCCACCAGCACAGGCGCAAAAGGTCCCACAAGCCACGGCAGGGGGGCATTCTGCGCCACGTAGTCCAGCAGCTCGTCAAGGGACTCACGGGCTTTGGTCACCCTCTCCCGGCTCTGGGTCAGGACGGTGCTGGACAGGTCTTGGAAGGAGTGGGCAGCCGAAAAGGACGTGTGGAGCTCTTCCATATGGTGGCGCATCTGCTGCACCTTGTCCTGGATGCTTGCAGGGAGGCCCTGGACATTGGCCATGAGGCCCAGACAGGAGGCCTGCAGCTGCTGGGTGATGCCACGGAACATGACCAGGGTGCGGGACTCTACCTGTGGAGGGACCGGGCGCCAGGTGAGGAGGGGCCGTGCGCCAGGGAGGGGTAAGCAGGGGCCAGGATGGGAAGGGAGCAGATACCTCAGGGTGGGCAGCGTCGTATTGCTCACTCCCACCCGGCTGCCTCCTGCTCCACTCCAGCCACATCTGGTGCAGCTTCTCCTGGCCGTTGTGGAGCCTCTGGTCTACCCCTTGCTTGACATGCTCGATCTGGCAAGGACAGAACACCTGCAATCAAACCACGGCTAGGGACAAGGCTCTAGCCCCCCCATGCACAAGCTGCCGACCAGCTGCGGGACAAGCCAAGACAAAAAAGCAGAGAAGACAGCTCTAGTCTGAGCAAGGACAAGTGAGAGACACCCCTTACCAGCTCGATGGTGTGGTGGAGCTGGGCCAGCCCCTCCTGGGTGCTCTGCCGGGCACAGCGCAGCTTGCCCAGGGAGTGCTGGTAGGCACGGTGCCGCAGCTTGCTGGACAGGGAGCCCAGGCGCACGAAGTAGCTCTGCTGCCGCTTTTGCTGCTCCACTGAGGCCATTTCGAAGCCTTCCACTGATGTAGCCAGCTTAGCTAGGGGGAGAGTGCACGGGGGGGGGGGGGGGGGGGGGGGGGGGGTCAGCCAGGCTGGGCAAGCGTTCAGCAGCAATAGGGAATGTGGGATGAGAGCTTGGGCAGCTGGAGCTCAAACCCAAGGGAAGTCCCTCCACACGTGCTGTGCTGCTGCCCAGGCCAGAGCTAAGCCCAGCACTGCTGGCCCAGGGCACAAACACTAAAATATGCCTCTGAGCAACCACTGCAGGTGCATCAGCAGGGTTGGGTTTGCTTCCCACCCCCCAGTCCCATCCTCACTCATGCATCAGTGCTGCTGTGTGCTGGGCACAGAGCCAGTGCTGCCAGGCATGACCCAGGTGACCCTGGGCAGTAAGGGGCCAAGAGTGTTCCCTTCATGATCAATGAGCTCCAATCTGAGGTCAGCACTGCAGCCACTTGTCAGGCCAAACCTATGAGTCCAGCAAAGGGCTGAGCAATATTAGACTCAGCACCTTGACTCTGACCCTCCCACACCCACCTTGGTGGGTTACCTGCTCTCTTGCAGCTACAGCCCTCACCACTGCTTAGGAGTGGACAGGGCCATAGGTGCTCAGCACCTTTGGAAGAGCCTAGGGTTCCCAGGCTTGGAAGGCCTGGATCCAACTGCACCCCAGGGAACACAGCACTGGGCATCCCATTGTATCTGCAGGTCAAGGCTGCCCCTGCCCCAAGGGAGATGTCAAGCTGCTGGTGTTGGCTGAGGTTGGCCCACCAGCCCTGATATGCTGAGCCGCGGCACATACTGACCCAGCTCCTGGTCCGTCATGGGCAGGTAGTGATCGACCAGCTCCTCCGACTTCCCCAGCACAGCATCCACGCCTGTGACCACCATCTGGGCCACTCGGGACCCCAGGACTGTGTTCACACTGCTGTTCACCACCGACTTGGTCATCTCCACACTGCCCTGCACAGCGCCCTTGGCCAGGTCCACCACACCAGTCACGCGGCTGCTCACCGCATCCTTAGCCCCATTGACGGTGCTGGAGACGGTGTCTCTGGCCCCTGTGACCGTGGAGGACACCAGCTCCTTGGTGTCTGCCACTACCTGGGATTCAGGGAGCAGGGGAAGGGGTTAGTTTTAAGCGACCCAGGATGGTACTGACTGGTCCCACCTAGCTGTATGCATCAAGGAGAGATGGGTTCCTAGCCTGCAATCTCCACTTCATTCATTCATTCAGGAGTCTGCTTCCTGCCCTCCCAGCCCACCCAGGACAGTCCTACGCCCAAAAGCAGAGCTACTGCCCTGCCACAGCCCCATCAAGAGTTACCCCCTCCACACCATCCCTTGGGGGCCCCAGAGCCCTCATTCCACTCCCCTCTCCCCAGAGATCCTTGCCTTTTCCGTGGGCTGCTGCAGAATCGGCAGCTTTTCCTCCAGCTTATCCAGCCCCTTGCATGCATACTGGTTCGCTGTTGCAACTAGACAGGATGAGGAGAAATTAGCCAGCAAGCTCCAGCAGGCAGGGAGCAGGTCAGATGTCAGATCTGGCCTCTTTCATGGGCACCTGCCAGCAAGTGGCAGGGGCCAAGGGACAAGCTGGAGGACATTGCATATCCAGGGAAGCCAGGAACAGACCCCAGGGCCCCTCCACACTTGGGCACCCTGCCACTGGGAAAGCAGAGACCCATTCTCCCCCATGCCCGCAGAGAGACTCCCATCAGGAAGACTTAATGTGAGATCTCTCTATAGATCTGGGATGAAGGTCACCTGGGCGGGTGCTGGGTGCCTGCCAGGCTCCTCACAGGAATGCAGCTAGTTCCCAGCCCTGTTCCCAGCATGGGGCAAGCAGGGCCCCATGCCCCAACTCCTAAGCTTTTGCAACTCTAGCTGGTGGCTCTGCACTGCTGAAGAGCACTGCCCATCACAGCTCATGACACCAGCAGGCTGGTTCCAGGTCACTTCCATCTTGCATCTCCAGAATTAGCAACAGGGGATAAAAACAGCCTTGCTCCATGCCCAGGGCTGCTGCCGAATCAAATATCCTGGCATCCACCATGTGCCCTTTGTCAAGGGTAATCTGAGCCTGGCAGCCCACTCTGGCCGGCGATGGATAGTGAGGCTGCACTACTGTCAAGGCAGTGTGTGACACTGCTGTGAGATGGGCCTACAGATCTCTGGCCACCTAGGGAAAGGGGCCCTTTGCTATGGAGATCAAGGTCTGGGCTAGCTCCTGGCACCTGCCTCATGCCCGCTCCAAGAGTGAAAAAAAAAAAATCTCACTGCTAGGGTGACCCCCAACTCCCCTTCCTCAGCCCCCTAGCCCCCCAAAACTTAGCCAGCTTAAGCCTGGCCCTTGAGCACAAGCCACCAGCCATGACCCCTGCCTGGGATGCTCACAGCCCAACTCCCCTACCCCCACTACTCACTCTGGGGCTCCAGCTTGGTGAGGAGGGGCTGGGCCCCACTGACAGCCACAGAAGTGAGGGTCTTCACACCCTTCTCAGCCACGTCGCACACTGACTTGAGGTAGGGGTGATTCTCCTTGGTGGAGGTGTAGGCAGTAGAGACCATGTCATAGGTGGAGCTGACCAGGGGCAGGTTGGCCACCCTGCTCACCACGTTCTAGGAGGAGACACAAGAGCAGGTGATGAGCTTGACTATAAGATGCCCCCGGTGCTGTATCCTTGTGTCCATGCTGCAGTTGCAACAGTTGGGCACACCCCGCCACCCCCTCCTGCTCACAGGGGCTGCTCCAGGGGCCTTCCTCTGCAGCTGCTCCAGCCGGCTGGAGGCAGAGGTCTCCACAATGTCACAGGGTGGGACATCTCTAGAGCAGCTTCACAGCCACACATTTGGGCCTGGAGCATGTATGCAGCAACAGGCAAGAGTGCCATAGACACCCCAAGGCTTGTGTACACATGGTCCTAGCAGCTAGAGCTACCCTGTGTGTACATCTATGCCAGGCCTGCACTGATGCCAACAGCAGAGCTCTTATATAAGGGCCCGGTACACAGCAGTTGCCAGCCAGCTTTGCTTGACACCAAGAACAAGAGCTGAAGAGAGCCACATGGCAGGTTGATGAGATAAGCCAATTCACACACCACCTCAGCAAGCCTCACTCTACGTGTTCGGGCTCTTCGCCCACTCCTGGGCACAGGCAAAGTGGCCTCGCACCAGCTCTGGACTCAGTGCCTCTGGGATGAGCGTGGCCAGCCTAATGTCCTGGCCCGCAGAGCAAGCCACTGCTCTAGGCAGGCCATTGCTGGTGCTGGCTGGAATCGCACTGGTGCGGCACAGTCCCCTCCATCGCTCCTACCTGCGGCTGCTCCGGCTCCTCGCTCTGCGCAGGTATGTGGTCTGCAGTGCTCTCATCAGACATGGTGACACCGGAGTGGGGGGACCTGGAAGAGCAAGCATCAGTGGCATTTACAGACCCGAGAAGCACCCTCTGCATCCTGCCACACTGATCGTGGGCCCAGCTGTACAAGACGCCTGTAGCCCCTGTGTTCACAACGTCCACTGCAGCTTTCCCCAACCAGCTGGCTCAGGCCCATCCATCCTGACCAGCTGCACAGCTCGGAGTGCTTCGGCTCCCTCAGAATGCCCTGCCCCACGGTACCTCCGCTCCCCCAGCTGAGCCAGGCACTGTAGGCCTTGCACAAGGCCTCAGTAATCCCTGCAAGGCCAGGGAAGGGACAAGCTGCACCGGGACACTCCCGAGTGCAGGCAGGGCAGCATCCAGCTGCAAGCAGACCGTCGTGGTCCAGTTTTCACTGCCCCTTTGCCCCATGCTCTTGGCATCAAATCAGCCACATGTGTAGGCAGGGGCAGCGAGTGATCCCTGCTACGAGCCTGGAAGAACAAGGCAGGACCGGCCACTAGCACAGGAGCAAGCCGCAGACACCCTGCTAGCGAGGCAGACATCAGTCCTGAGCCCCCAGCCTCATCACTAGGGCTCTGGAGGGGGTTTTGCTTTGGACACAAGAAGGCTCTAGCGCAGCTCCTCTGGGCCCACATGGAAGTCGGGCAGACGTGTGCTCCCGGAGTGCCCAGGCAGGTGCCACGAGGGCGGCAGCAGCACAAGCCCAGCTCTGCACCGATTCACAGCGCCCGCCCGCCCTGCCCAAGCCCAGCTCCAGCCACCCGCTCTTGGGCAAACAACGCCTGAAAGCTTCGATTGAAGAGGCCAAGCCTTCGGCTCCACGGCTCAGCCCTCCAGACACCGAGATCCACGTCCCGAAACGGCCAGACCAGCGTCCGCTTGCAGAACTGCCTCTCCCGCCCCTCCCAAGCACTTCCGCAGGCTCGTGCAAAGGCGCTGACCCCGCTTCCCCCGGGGAGAGGACATCGCGTCTCATTCAGGCCTGCACCTGCTGGAGAGCAGGGCTGGCTTCCAGCGCCAACCCCGCCGCCCGCCTTGCAACGGGCCGCTGGGCGCCTCTGCCAGCCCCGCGGGGGCACGGCGCCCGCCGCCACCCCCGGGCAGGTCAGCCCCCCGCTGCCCACTGCGGGACGGGACTTTCCCACCCCAGCGCATCACAAAAGGCAGCGATCACGGGGCTGGGGCGGGCCCAGAAAGTTAGGAAGCGGCGCCGGGGAGAGAGGAAGGGGACTGGGCCAGGCCGCCTCCACCCGCCTCTCTGGGAAATGGCTGAGCTGGAGCCTAAGGGGGGTCTCCCCCAAGCAGGACCCCCCCGGTCCAGCTCCATCCCGCCCCCCGGGAGCCCCGGAAAAACTTCCCAGCAAGTTTCCGAGCTCTTCGCACCCGCGGGGCCCGGCCACAGCCCCGTGGCCCGGCAGGACCCCCCCGGCATGCCCAGGCCGCCAGGGACGCTCTGGTTGCCCGCCCCCCGATCCGCCCCGACGGAGCAACTTTGTTTCCAAGCCGCGACATGCTGTATCCAACCCGGGCACGTGACTCACGCGAGGAGAAAGCTGAGAGTCTCGAACCCGCGACTCGCTGCAGCCACGTCCTGGCACAGCCCGCCCCGCCCCGCCGCTCAGCTGATATAGGCGCGGGGGGGAGGGGGGGACCAGGCAGGCAGCAGGAGCCAATCAAGAGGAGCTGGGGGCTGGCCTCCGCCAATCAGGAGCGATGGAACGCGGGGCGGGCGGGGCGGAAGTGAGTGGGGTGTGCACGTGTGTGAGAGCGCGTGCAGGGCGGTGCCCCCTCCCCCCCCAGCTAGGGGCAGCCCCGGGCGCAGGGTGAGATTGCGCCCTGCGGGCACGGAGCCGCCGGGCATCCCCCATCCGGGATGGGGGAGCGCTTCCCTCCCTGCACGTGGGAGGGTGCCTGTGCCAGGTGGCGGTGGAGGGGGCACCCCTTAGCGCTGGTGGGATGTGAAGGATGAGCTGCCCCGTGTTGGGGTCCTGGCCCCACCGAGCCGCACGACTGTAAGGACCCGATCGTCAGGCTGAGACCGTGCTGCTGGGCAGAGATGGGGTGCGGGGGGCGCTCAGCACCTCTGCAAGCCGCGTTCCAATACGTGGAGGAACCTGCTTCCGCAGGAAGCCAAGGCTGGGCCTGTGGCCCCAGTGCGGAGCCTGGGCAGGGCCAGGTGGGGTGAGATGGAGCAATGGATCCTGCCCCCCTCTGCTCTCAGGCTGGGGGTTCGGGACCTGCGGGCTCTGCAGACACCCCTCGATCACGCTGGCCCCAGGGCCGCCCAGGACAGATCAGGGCCGCGTGACTCAGTCCCCAGCCGGACCAGCCTCTTTTCCAGGAACCACAGGCCCTGGGGAAAGCCCCCTCGGAGCTGAGGAGGTGACATCATGGCCTGGCACCCAGTGACTGTCCGGATGTTCCCTCTGTTAGGGAGAAGTTGCCATGGCAACTCCCTGCGCCTGTTGCATTTCAACTGCTGCGTGTAGACACCCAGTGTCTTCTGGAAGGAGACTGAGCAGGGGCTAAGCCCCCTTCACTCCCATCAGGAGTAGATCCCGGCAGGATTGGTGCAGTATCCACCCTGCCGCCTACTTGGATCAGACCAGCCCTGGGGCTGACCTGATAAGCCAAGCACAGCCTTGGAGTAAAGCAGGCACAAGTGCACGGGCTGCGGGGGTGAGGCCTCTGCTTCCACCACAGTGGGGAAGGGGCATAAATTGCCCCCTGTGCTGGGTACAACAGCTGCCTCCCCTCTGGGATCCCAGCATGCCAGGCCATGAAGTGCAGCCCTGAGCTCCTTGGGGGAGGTTTGGATGGCAAGGGGAGATGGAGGGATGCAAATGGGCACCTGCAAGCCAGCCACATGCCACCCAGTAGCTCCAGGCCACACAGGGCTTCCTGCTCCACCCCAGCAAGGAACATGGAGCCACAGCCCCCTCCCGGGCATCCCTAGCTGAGATGGGTGGGCTCTGTCTGCAAGGAGGACCCCCAGCAGCCAGAGCCTCGCAGGGCAGGAACACCAGGGAAGCAATGTGCCGCCAATGTGTCCCAATGTGCAGAGAGACCTCTTCAACTGGGAGATCCCATGGGCGAGGACTGGATGTTTGTAGCAGCTGGGACTGCACCCAGTGCAATAGGGCTGAGGCCGCGCTCGAGCGCACATAAATAAATTCAAATGCACCGGGCACTTCTTTGGGCACAGCTGGAGGTTCCCTTTGTGAGGTGGCCTCAGCCTGGAGCCCTGTGGCGGGTCACGGGTCCAGTGCCCAGGAAATCTGGCCAGAGAAGGACTGTGCTGTCTGCAGCATGGCACAGTCCTGGAGGCTGCAGTGCAAGCGTTAGCCTGAGATGCTACATAGGCTGTGCCCCAGTGCCGGGACATGCCGCAGGGGCAGAGGGAGCTTGTGCCTGGGGTTGCCCTGGGGCTGGACAGGGTGTTGCTGGGGGTAGAGGGTGTGTGCCCCTGGTTGGTCACAGCCTCCATGCGAAGGAGAACAATAAAAACTTTCATTGCCATTATGTGTAAGCAAGCAGATCACATATGCTGCATAAGCTATCAGAAGGTAAAGGACATAACTTTTAACAATAGGGCTAGCACAAAACGAAAATAAACTGGCTTTTATCAGCTCTAAGTTTCTCAGTAAGGGAAATTTAAATTAGCAGCAAGTGGCAATTGTTGATTGGTAAAGCTGTTGCTGTAATAATATTGTCATGTTTCCCATTTAATGGTTTGTGTAATTCAAAAAGTTCAACAGGCAATCTCCCTGCGGGGCAGTTGGCTGTTCAGAATGCATTCTTTAATAAATCAAGTCTTTAAACGTATATTGTGGTTCGTCTGAGCCTCCGCCCAACGAACCTGGGGACTTAAATTTTTCCCCAACACATGGCCCATACCACTGGGCCTGTGGAGCGTGCAAACCCTGTGCCCATGATCCCACGACTGACTCAGCCAAGCAGCTTGGCGGGAGCATGGGGGTGCCCAAAGGGAGATGCACGAAATCACTGAGTCACCATTGATGGCACCTGTCACCTGTCGCCCCTTTCTCCTGCCCTCCCCACCCTGCTCTCCTCTTCCTGGCATCCTGTCTTGAAACCGTGGCATGTTTCCCCCGTTGCCAGGGCTCTATTGTGACATCAGGGCCCCTCGGGTATATCCCAGCCTGGCCAGTTGACCTACTGCATCAGACAGCTTGGTCAGACTAAGTCTTCGAGCTGTGGTGTTTCTTGTGCTGCATCTTGCCCACAGGATGCGATGGCAGCCCCTGTCAAAAACCTCGTGCCAGCCCCCAGCATCATGGGGGCTGACTTCCAAAAGGCTTCCCATTTTAGGACATCCTTTGACCGCTGGCCACCAGGACGGGTGGATCAGTCCGTGTACAAGGTTGATTACCCCCCGTACTGGGGGAATTTCCAGCGAGAGTCTATTCCGCTCCCCCTCTCCAAAGGGGTTATACACAAGGACTTCTTCACACCGAAGGAAACGGGGACAGAGACGCAGGTGGCCTTCTCCGAGAGACCCCACCAGCCCAAGATCAAAATGATCCGGCCACAAATGCATGCGCTCATGCACGCTGATCCCAGGATCAGCATCATCACCTCCACGGCCCGGGATAGCTATCCCGGGCTGGAGGTAGCGGGACGGAGGCCGCTCACCCACAAACCGCAGAATGAGCAGTGGAACCGCAACCTGTTCTGTGAGAATGAGAGACAATTCCCTCGGCAGCCTTCACTGTCATGCTCCTCCTACGTAGACCATGGGATGCAGCCAGTTGCGAGAGCCCCATGCGTGCACCTGGGTGAGTTGTCTGCCAGGCCGCGGCTCTGCGTGGCTGCAATCTCAGTGTTCTTGGGGACCTGGGGGCACTTGGGGGTCCAGCGTGGTTACATTGCCTTGGCCAAGGGGATGCTGCTGTGATAGTTCAGGCTGGGGTTTGCTGCAGCAACTAGTGCCACGTTATCACAGAGACGGCGTTCAGGATCTAGAGATACTTGTCTATCCGCATTCCTCCCTTTGCTCCATTCCAGTGGGTCAGCAGCGTGTGAACCCAAGCAGGCCATGTGTGATCCGAGCTTTCCATCCACAGCTATGCCCTGGACCCTGCTGGCTCCCAGCCTGCAGCACTGCTGCTGCCCTGCGCTTGGCCTCGCTGCGTCTGCTGCTTGCCTTAGTCTGGGTCTTCTCCTGCTGCTGGGTGTGGTGGTGCATTGGTGTCGTGGATGCCCAGGCCCATGGGGCACGTGTGCACTCATGTCACCAGTCACCTAGAGCAGAATGTGGCCTCTGATCTCCAGAGCTTTAAGGCCAGGGAGGGCACTCATTGCCATGTCCAGAAGGGGCAGAGCTGTTAGAGCCATATGTCCCCTTGCTGGGCTGCTTGGCTGGACTTGGACCTCTGCTGCATGCCCACACCCAGAGTCACTCTCAGGGCAGCCTGCTCTGGAGGACGTCCTTGGTTGTTCGGAGCTTTTGATCTTTTCCCACCAGCCACCAGGCAGGAGAGCAATGAGCTGGTAGAGGAGGCATGTGGGGTGTATGAAGCACCTCCCTTTGGGGCACAGGGGGTCTCAGCAGCAGGGTCCTCGCAGCTGAAGGGGTCAAGTCTGAGAATGTCCTGGCCTGACTCCCGGCTCCTTCCCCTACAGGAGGACATTCCCCGATCACAGGGGATGGGCGCTCCCACTACCAAACCACACACCATGCAGACTTCCAGGGGGAATGGGTCCCCCCTGTGCAGCCCTGTGAGAAGGTAACGGCACAATTCGGCGAGCTCAGCCTCATGGCACCTCACATACGCTCTGCTGGGAACTGAGACAGCTCCTAGGTTGAGGCCTGATCCGGTTACTGTTAAGGAGTGAGTCTCCAGATTCACTCGGGGGGGCTGGGAGCCCAGAAGTGTTTGGGATCCAGCTCTGTTTCCAGACTCTGGCCAGCTCCTGTAGAGGGATGGGCACAAAGGTCTGCAAGGCTGAAGCTGCCCCAGGGGCACTTTGCCCCTAATTCCCTGGGACAGGGGCTGGCTCAGGCCCTAAAGCAGGAGAAGTTGCTTTTGTGTGTCCTCTCCAGCCTGCCATGCCTCTGGCTGTTCCGATGGCCGGTGGTGATGCCCAGCCCTGGTTGAAAGCGTGCTGAGCTCACGGCCTCTCTCAGTGGCAAAGACCCCCTGAGCCTGGCAGGGCAGCTCTGCTACCGAGCAAAGCCGCAGGCAGGGGCTGGAAGTGCAAGGAGCTGGGGCACGTCTGGGCTTTGCCAACCAGGACTTACCCCATCTCTGGGTCCAGAGATCCATGCCCACACCTCCAGGGGACACTGTCTGTGCCCTGGCCTAGCCTGCAGCATCACCTGCTTTGCAGGAGGAGGGAATAATCTGTGGAACTGGGGCCCTGGGAGCAGAGCTGGGGGCAATGGGAGCTTGGCTGTAATGGGGGCAAGGCCTGGCCTGCACCAGCCAGCATCAAACTGCAATGGGTTCCCTCTAGATGAAATCAGCCGTGGTGCTTGGCAGCCCCAGGATCACTGGGAATAACACAGAGCAGCATGACGCCTACACCGCCCCAGCCGCAGGGAGCTACAGGTACCCAGTGCCCTTTCCTACCATGGGGCACATCCCTCCCAGCCAGCTGCCGTCTCTCAGGCAGCACATTTGTGCCTTGCAGCATCTATGACAAGGACCAGGCAGTGGAAACGATCCACAAGACCACCATGCGGGCAGGGGATGACCGCAGACGATTTGCGACCACCACCGCAGCGTCGTTCCCCCCGCGAGAGCTAGGTACCGAACCACCCTGCTCCCTGTCCCGGCCTGGCAGAACTAGGAGGGCTTTGGCAAACCCCAGACCCATTCAGCTCTGGCCATCCTGGGCCCTGTTCTCCCCAGACACCCCAGTGCAGGGGGCTCAAGAACTGTTTCTTCTCTGTGATTAAATGGTAGGGAGTGTGCTGGGCCGGATCCAGGCCTGGGGCTCTCAGCTGTTCTTGCACAGAGCAAGGAAGGGCTCAGCTCCCAGAGGGGCCAAGCCTTTGGCCAGGGGGCTCTGCCAGCCTGGCAGCAGCATTGGCTCAGGCAGAACAGGGACCCCAGTGATTGCAGCTGTGTCCTGCTAAGGAGCACATGCATTGCGGTAGCCTCAGGGGGTCTAACAGAAACCCTGAAGCCCCAGCTGTGTGCTAGGGGCTGTACACACAGCAAGAGCCCTGAGGAGCTCCCAGTCCAAGCAAACAAGCAGAGACAGGGCAAGAGAAAGGTGGGATTGTTTTGTACCCCCCAACCCAGGTTCATGGTGGAGCTGCCATCCACAGAGTCCTTCTAATGACCAGGACTGGGTGGGCCCAAGTGGGAGCGTGTGGCCAAGCGGGACCTGCCACGGCCCCAGAGAACAAGGGGCCCATGATGGGACTTGCTTCTCACCTTCCCAGTGCCCATATCCCGGGAGTACGAGAGCCAGCTGGTGTCGTCATTCCCCCGCGGTGACCGGGACCCCAAGAGGAGCCAGGAGCGGGCCAACACCACGACGTACCGGACCTACTACACAGAGGTCTGCTCTCTGCCCCGCAGTTGCAATGGGCCTTGCCACTGAGGGCCAGGGGGCAGGGGCAGATCTGCGAGGGGGGCACAGCCCACTGTCCATCTGGGCTGCAGCCCCCCAGAGCGTCCCAGCACCGCTCTGCTTGCCCTGGGATCTGCTGCACAGAGCTGGTTCGTGGGGCCAGTGCAAAGGCACAGGGAGCCAGGGAGGTGCAGCTCACCCTGCCTGGATGGGATGGGGTGGGGGGCAGACAGACCTGCCCCTGCATGAGCTGCTGCTCTCCTTCACTCCAGTTTGACCAGGACAAGCGTCCCCCACGCCCTGCTCCGCCCCAGTGGAGAGGCTGGAGCTTTGTGCCCTTTGGGGATGACAAGCTGAGCTCGGCGTTTTACAGCACCTTGTACCAGGAGGAGTTTCCTCCACGGCCACCTGCCCGGGCGGTGCCATGTAACAGCAAGGACCAGTTGAAGAGCCACCTGCCATTGAACCAACCCGGTAGGTCACGGCACTCAGTGCCAGCGCAGTCCCACAGCCCCCTGATCCCTTGCCTCTGCTACTCACTGGGTTGCCTCTTGCTCTGCAGAAGCCAAGCTCCCTCCTCCCCGGGCTGGGCTGGGCATTGTGCTGCCACCAGGGCCATCTCCGGGGAGCAGTCGGGTGGTGCGAGCGCAGCGTGGTGCCCAGATGCCCAGCTCCACTGCTGCGCTCCTCTGGGCACTAGTAGCTCTCGCTGCTCTTGCCCTGTGCCACTTTGGGAGGCAGCACAGCCCTGCCTGGAGCTGCAGGGACCCACATCCCCACCTTGCAGCCCCTCCATGGCTGAGACACACTGCCCCCAAGGCCCATCCACATTGCTGCCCTGCCATGCATGGTCCCCATGCACAGGGGCTGTGTTGGGCAGGGGTCACAGCCCGTTGCCCATGTCTCTGCTCCCCATGTGGCTGGCTCCAGCTGCATAGTGGCCCAAGGGTTTCTGGCTCTAACATGCTCTTCTCCCCCCTTCCCCATGCGTCTACGAGCAGAGAACCTTCCCATCTCCAGTACCCAAGCCGCCTTCGTCCCCCACAGCCAGCCAACGGTGCGGCCCACGGAGGAGTCGCTGCAGCGGGTATGGTGGAGCGGGGCTGTAGGCAGCGAGAGCCATGCTGTATGAGCTCTCCTGCCCCTGTGCTGGGGCAGGAAGGGGGCTTGTGGGTCCCAACTCAGCCCTTGATGGGGGAGGGGAGATGTGTGGAGTGGAGAGGTCAGAGCTGCCCCCCATGCTCTACCCGCCATCACCCCACGTGCAGCTGCTTGTCTCCAGCGAGCAGCTCAATGCCACAGGGGTCTGGAGGGTGTGGGGTCCCAAAGCAGAGCCAGAGCCAGGGTCATGGCCCTCACTCCGTCCCTCCCACCATGGGGATTCAGTCCCAAGGAGCTGAGTGTGGTGTGGACTGGGCTGGGTAGAGGCAGGGGAAGGCGCTGGCTCCTGGGGGCTGTCCTCTGCAAGCCAGTGCTCCTCCTGAGAGGGGCCAAGTGATAAGGGCAGGCCCCCTTGCCTGCCCCCGGCATTCTCCTCCCCTGCACCTGGTTCTGAAAGCCCATTTTCCCCCCACCAGGTGAGAGACTCCCACCTGGTCCCGCCGTTGGGGGAGCAGCGGCAGTTCCAGCCGGAGCAGCCGGAGCAATACTACAACAAATACAGCGGCCCCGCCGTCCTCTACGGGCGCGACTGGCTGGTCAGCAGCGTCCCGCTGGGCACCATACCAAGGTACAGCCCAACTCTCCCTGCCCCCCTGCTGGGGAGCCCCCCTGGGCTCTGCCCTTGCTTGGGGTCCAGGATCCCATGGCCAAAGTCAACCTTGGCCTTGCAGGGCCCCATAGCAGGGATGCCCACAGCCATCTGCAGGAGATACCCAGGGCACCTGGAGGCAGGCGGGCAGCAGTACCCCCCTTTTCTGCAGCCATTGGGTGGGAGGTGGCCTGGGCAGGGAGGGAGGGAAGCGGGGCAGCACCATCAGGGCTGCCCCCAAGCTCCCCTCCAGGCTGGTTGCAGCACAGGCCAATGCCAGCTGGGCAGAGGGGAAGAGGCTGTGCGCCCGGGCAGTTCATCTCACCAGGGCTGTAACTCCCCCCAGCTGCAGGTGGGGGCATGGAGTGCAGCAGGGGCTCCCAGGAGGATGCAGTGCCAGCCCAGGTTCCCCCCGGGTCCTGGGCAGGCTAGCTGTGTGCACCCGTGCCCACTCCCTGGGCTCCCTTGGGCCCCAGCATTGCCCCCAGAAGGACAGACTGCCACGGGGCTGTGCAGAGCGATGTGTCTGCAGCGGGGCCTGGCCCTCCTGTTCTCCATCCCATGCAGGACCCGGACCAGCGACTGGGGGCCCAAGAAACAACAGCGCAGGAGCTGTTGACCTGCGGATCTCTGGGGTGGGGGGCAGCCTCCCCCCTCTCTACTGTCTTGTAAATAGACCGTGTGTTGCTGACGTGCTGCCTGTCATCACCTTGCAGGGAAGGGAAGGCTTATCAAAGCCCCCGCAGTCTGCTCCTCTCCAAACTAAGTCACCCTAGCTCTGTCAGCCTTTCCTCTCCAGTCGTGCCCCCCAGGCCTCTCATTTTCATTGCCCTCCAGTGGGCTTTTTCCGGTCTGTCCCCATCCTTTGCGAAGTGTGGGGCCCAAAACGACACACGGCTGCAGGCGAGGCCTCAGCAGCACCGATAGAGCAGAATTACGTCCCTTGCTTTGCAAGAGAGGGTCCTGTTAGCGCAGCCCGAATGCGATTGACTTCTTTTGCAACAAGAGTGCACTGTTGCCTCACGTTCAGTCCGCAGTAACCCCCAACTGCTCTGCAGCCCTGCAGCTGGCCAGTCACTCCCCAGCTGGTGTCCCAACCCCTGATCGTTCTGTCCCAAGTGCAGGACTTTGCACTTGTCCTTACTGAATTTCAGCTGACTGATTTCAGACTGTTTCTCCGGGGAATCCAGGTCATTCTGGGGCCCACTCAATACCTCCTTCCAGCTAGACGGTGAGGGCTACAGATGGGAAAACTGAGGCACAGAGAGGGGAAGCGACTTGCCCGGGTCACCCCGTAGCCCAGGAAGAGGCCAGACCAGAAGCCCTGCTAGGAGGCTGTGCTGTGTCCACGGGGAAGGCTGGGTTCATATAGGCAGGCACTGGATTCTCCATCTGCGACTCCCCTGTCAAGATGCATCTCTGCAGGCTCCACCTTGGACTATCCAGGGGCTTGCTATAAGTCCAGAGGGTTTCCATGGGCATTTGTGGGACTTCTCCAGCCCCAGCTACCACCCCAGTCTCTGCCCCCCCCACACACTCCCCAGTTTCCTATTAAAGCAGCCGCCCCATCATTAACATCACACAGCCGGTAGCCTCCAGCCTCCCTGGGTCCAGAGCAGCATTTGCTGCCGGGCTTTATGGGTGCGATAACTCAGGATAAATTGGGCCGCGGCTTTAAGCAATTCCATTTAATTGAAGCCTTCCCGGGGACCTGCTTCTACTATAAATTTACAGGTACGGCATTAAGTGAAATGTTCTGGGTTTCATTTGCAATTAAACACAAAGGAAGCCACTGCCAGGGCTACAGTGGCCGACGTGCTCAGCTTTCGTTGCTCCATGCAAAACCCTGCTAGCACAGACTCCCCCTGACACTGGGGGAAACTATAGGTCTGGGACGCAGCCTCCATGCTCCTAGCCCCAGTATGAGAAGCATCAGAAATCCTGCAAACCCTCGTCCTTGTGTCTACACAGTGTAATGTGTGGACACGAGTGTTGCGACACACGTCTGGTTGGTCCTCCAGGCATCCCTGCGCCACCCTCCCCACCCATACATTTCCCCCCAAAGTCAAGCATGCTGCAGACTTCAGTCAAGTGCGTGCACTGATGTTTATTGAGCTCACGTTTAGGAGAGAAGGGAAAGCAGAGCAGTGGAAATGCCCCCTGTCACTGGGCACCCACCCTCCAGGACTCCCAAAACAGGTGAAAGTGCTTGCCCACTATAAGGCTGGCTGGGCCGGGCACTCACTCCCACCCCTCCAGGGTCAGAAGGGCAGCTCTTTGACATCTATTAGGTGCCCATCCAACCTGGTGCGCCAGGCGCTGTACATGCCAACACCTCCAATCCAGGACAAGTAGGAACTTGCTCTCGATCAGTGCCATTAAGGACCAGCTCAGTGGCACGTTTGCATCATGCAGCCCGGTCCCATCAGCCCCCACTCCTCAGAGGCTGTTTTGGCAGAGGAAAGCTGGGGGGAGGGCAAGGCATGCTTGCAACAGGCCATGAGGAAGCCACACATGTGTTGCAATGTTTGCACGCAGCCATTTGAGAGGCCTGGCTCAAGGACAGGCCCTGGATCCAGCTTGCCACTGGCAGGGCTCAATTCCCACCAGTGAGAACTGAGCTAAAGTGGCTTCTCGGACCCAAAGAACAGCCCCTTGGTGCTGCCAGTGGGGGCTGGTCTGAGGAGCTGGGGGTGCGGTGCAGGGGGGCTTGGAGACGGAGGGCTGAGGTCTGCTGGGAGGCTGCAGGCTTGAGGCTGGGGGCAGGCACGGAGGGGTTTGGCTGAGGCCTGGGCATCTGGGGCATCAGGGCAAGGACCCAGCACCCTTTCAGAGGGGGGTGAACAGGGAACAGCGCAAGACAGACCCAGAACTGCTCAGGTGGGCTCTTGCCCAGACCCCAGGGAGACTCCCGTGCGGGGAGGAGGAAGGGGACAAGGAAGGCTGCCCTGGGGATGCCAGGATGGGGATGGAAGCTGGCACAGCCCATAGCTAGGCCTTGCCCACTTGGTCTGGGGGCAGCTCCTGGCTCTCCTGTTTCCCTGGCCCAGGGGTGGGTGGGCAGGAGACCCCAAGCTCGCTCTCAGCCAGGGTGGCCAGGCTCTGGTTGTGGTGCTCCGGAGGGGCCAGGCAGAGGGTCTTGTTGCGGGCATAGAGGTGCACGGGCCGGCTCCGCAGCCAGTGCAAGAAGCGGGCCGCGTGGCAGTCGCACACCCAGGGGTTCCCAGACAGGTCCAGACTGAGGGTGTCGTGGGGCTCGGGCAGGCAGAAGTCCAGGGTGTGCAGGGCGTTGTGGGACAGGTCCAGTGTGTCCAGCTGATCCAGTGGGAGCAGGGCGGCGTCCGGCAGCGCGCTCAGCTTGTTGTTCTGCAGGAAGAGATAGCGGAGCCCGCGGGTGGGCTGGAACGTCTCCTCGGCCAGGACCTGCAGCCGATTGCCCTCCAGGTCCAGCCGCTCCAGCTGGGCCAGGCCTTCCAGCGCTGCGGCAGGCAGGTTTCTCAGGAAGTTGTGGGACAGGTCCAGGCTCTTCAGGGAGCGCAGCAGGAGGAAGCAATGCGGGGGCAGCATTCGGAGCAGGTTGCCGGAGACGTCCAGCCACTCCAGTGCCCTCAGGGACTGGAACCAGGAGGGCCACAAGCCCCTCAGCCTGTTCCTCCGCAGCACCAGGTCCCGCAGGAGCCCGCTAGCATGGAAGATCTCTGGGGGCAGGTCCTCCAGCAGGTTGCCAGTGAGGTCCAGGACGCGGAGCTCGGGCACGGGCCAAAGGAGGCTGGCAGGGAGGCACTGGAGCCGGTTGCTGGACAGATGGAGCTCCCGGAGCAGGGGCAGCCCCTGCAGCGCGTCCTCGCCCATGGTGCTGAGGTTGGTAAACTCCACCGAGATGCTTAGGATGCCACTGGGGAGGCCGGAGGGGAAGATGTAGAGGTCCGGCGCAGTGCATACAAACTCCGTGGCATTTTTGGGCACAGGTGGGCATGGCTGCCCCCAGCTGCGGGGCAGGGCCAAGAGGAGCGGAGCTAGCAGGGTGAGGCCCAGGCAAATCATCCTGCAGCGTGGTGGGGAATGGAGGCTGCAGGGAGGAAGAGACAGGGATACTTTGGGACAGGCTGGGCTCCTTGCAGCTCTGCCAATGCCCTCAGCCCTACCAGTGCCCCCACCCATAGCCCCCTGCTATAACTGCCCTGTCCGTCCTGCCAGCCCTACTCTGGGCAGAGACCACCCATCCACCTTCGCTCAGCGCTGAGCCACCCCAAGCTGGCCCCATAGCACAGCTCTGGCACGCAGCAGGCGGCACATCTCTCCCTTGAGCCGTCCCTGAGCAGTTCTCCCAGCACCCTTGCAGGCTGGTGCCCAGAGCTGCCCCCGCTGCCCGCACCCCCTCACCCTGCAAACAGTGCCAGCAGCGTGGTTGGTCGAGACCTGTCCTGTCCTGCCGTTCCTGCTCAGTGCCCCGGGCAGGGGATCCTGGTGCAGGGAGAGCAGCGGGGCTGGGCGGGGGCTGGCAGCTTCCTGGTTCTTTTGCGACGGGCCAGGTTGGGAAATTGCAGAAGGGAGAGGAGGAGGGGATTGTGCTCTCTGCTTCTCTGCCAGCTGCACGATCAGCTGGGAAATCAGGCCTGAGGGCACCCCTCCTGACCTGTGGGCACCTGCACCTGGGCACACATCAGGGTGCCTGTCATCCCTGCCCTGGCACCTTCCTGACTGGCTCTGAGCAGCAGGCAGGACCCACATCACGAAGGGCTCTTCACCCCATGGTCCCCCCAGCACCAGGGGCTTCAATCTGGCCCAGATGGGATTAAAAAGCACCTTGCCTGCACAGTCCCCATGCCTGGAGCTGAGCATGAACCTGTGCCATGGCTGGGACCAGGACAGCACTACAGAGCCTGCCCTATGTCACAAGCCATGGGCACAGACTGGGCTGATGAGCCCTCCGTCCCTGTGACTCACCAACCAGAGCTGGTCTGGGCTCCCCGGCTCACCTGAGGGGGGAACGTGAGCTGGGTCAGGGCTGGGGGATGCCCTCGGTGGGTGGCTGCGCAGGGCAGCAGGCTTGAGGGTAAAAGTGGCAGGGCTCAGGCCGTGCTGGGGCAGAGGCCAGCCCTAGCCGCAGTGGCACTGGCCCAGGACAGCTTCAGCCCCCTCCCCATTTGCCTCCTAGACCCCCCAGCGGGCAGCTCTGCCCATGCGGCTCCTCCAACGGCAGCTCCTGAACTCAGGACCCAGACTAACGGGCAGCACTCAGCCAACCTGGGACCAGTTAGGCAGCCCCATGCGACCTCCACATCAAATCACAAGTGCCCCATGGAGTCGAATCCAAGTCGGGGGCTCCAAGCTCTTGCTGCCTGGCTTGCCCTCCCTCCTTGCCTTTCAGCCGGCGGGTCCCTCTTCTCCCCCACCTCGCAGAGCCGGTCCCGCTCGCCAACAGGGCTGCATTCCCAGTCCCATGCCCCAAACTGGGCCATGTCCCCCCGTGGCAGAGGCTGGCACCTGTCCTACCAGCCGGGACCGGGAGATGGCAGCCGTGCCTTCTGTTCCAGCCTGCTCTCTCCTTGCAGAACCCAGGCATCCTGCTGGAGGCATTTCTCCTGATCCCGGCGGCCCCACCTGCCTCTTGGCGCCTAGCAGGATGGCAGGAGCCCAGCTAGTGCCAAATAGAAGGAGATTTGGCCATCTGCGAGGGGACTCAGCTGAGACCTGGCACACTCGTGTCAGTCACAGCACCGGCTGGCTAAGCAATGGCTGGAGTCCCCAGGTCTTGCTTTCATTCTACCACCTTTGCTGGCGGGGCGGGAGCCGGGGTCTCCCTCTGCAGCTCTCAGCCACCGAGATGCAGGGCAGCTGCTAGCACTGATTCCCCCCAGCTCCCATGGCTGCAGCCTGCATGGACCCCTGCAAGCCAGACCCGCCCTGCCCCTGCAGCGCGTCTGCCAGCCCACAGCCCTGGGAGCACAGCCCAGGAGTCCAGGTCCCCACTGCCAGGCACCTCCAAACCAGGACCTGCCGTCCCCAATCTGCCATGGCACCATGCCCTTGGCTGGCCGGCGCTCCACAGTGCCAGGGGGACTGGGCAGGTCCCTGTCCTGTTCGGCAGCACCTGGTGGCATGTGGGCTGGCAGCGCTGGGCCGGACAAGGCTGCATTCCCACGCACAGCAGTGCCCACAGCTCTCCCAGCCTGGCACCTCCATTAACTTTCCCATCATGTCACCACTGGTGTTTCCTCCTCTGCCACCTCCCAGGAGCCATCAGCCCTGGATTCACAGCAGGGCTGTGGGCTCCAGCTCGAGCCAGCCGCACGCACTCTCTCTCTCAGCAGATAGAGCAGACCTGTTCAAGAGGGCTGTGATGGGAGCCCTGAGCATCCCCGTAGCACCGGGGCTGGCAACTGGGCTAAGCCAAGTGGGAGAGGCTGGGCACTGTCCCTCTAGGCTGCCCAGGCAGCTGCCTCCCACCCTGTCCCCATAACCTCATACCCCTGCCCTCCCTGCTGGGCAGCTCCAAGGCTGGTGATAGGAAGCAGGTGGGGTTCTCCCTGGCTGGCTGCCCCCTCTTCATCCATCCCAGCCCTGCTTCCAGCCAGCCCCCCGCACCAACACAATGGCAAATGCTGCTGGGCTTCTGCACACACTAGTGAAGCCACAGGATCGTGCACACCTGCACTTGCACAGCTGGATCTGCAAGCACGTCTCCCCTTCCACCCTGTGCAGGGTGGGAGAGGGCACGTTGGGCAGTGCAGGGGTTCAATAGACATCCCTTGGCTTGGGTGCTCCTGTGTCCTGGGGCTGATGCCAGCCACAGCTCGTACCCAGGGTTAACTGGAGTCCCAGTGCCAGTAGCTGCATCTGGGAAGGGGTCAGGGGCTGTGGGATGGACCAGGGGGACCTTACCTGCCACAGCCGTGCTGCTACATCAGCCCAGCAGAGCTAGGCCCACATCTGAGGCCAGCAGCGTCTCCCTGCGGTGCTTTGAGAAGCCAGGCGGAGGATGAGGGGGATCCCAGGCCTGCGGCACCAGGTGCTGTATATGCATCCAAGGAGAAACAGCATGGCTGGAATGAGATCACGAACACCTGCGAGCTGAGGGAAGGAAGGGAAGGACGAATGACTTCCTGCCGAGGGTATGGAGGGGCCCAGGGGTGTGCCCCGGGGGAAGGCAGAGCAGAGGAAGCTGGCTGGCCTGCCATGTCCCCCAGTCCCCCTCCAGTGCCATCAGGGCCCCAGGCAATGATGGGGAGTGGGGGCCACCTTGCTCCCATATATGCACCCTGAAGGCCATGCCCTCTTCCCCCTGCCCACGGTGCCCGGCCAGCTCCCAGTGACATGGGGTGATGCCAGGTCGGCTCTGGACCCAGGCAGCGTCTGTGCTCTCCAGCGTGCAGTGGCAGCCACGGCTGCACATTGGCTACCGAAGGCATCCGCGCTGCATACATTAACTGACATTATCCCTCACCATCTGCTAGCGCCGGCTCCCAGATGCCCTGCTGGGTCGTTTATGGCCTTGTTCCTCCCCCAACGCCCCTGAGAGCGGGGTGGGGGGGCACATGTGGGCGAGGGGGGTTGGCTAGATCTGGATGCTGCAGCCTGGCACGTGGCCCAGGACTGAAGGGGCAGGGGTGGCTCAGACAGGGGGTGTGAAGGCAGGAGGATGCCCCCACATGTGCCCCTCTGCTTGCTGGGGTGGCGCTGCTTCATCAGGCAGACCCCCAAATCCAGCCGTCTATCTGTCTCTCCGTCTGACGCATCCGCTCACACACCCGTGTATCTACCTGGGTGTCCACACCCTGGCACACCTGCCTGCCTGGGTCTGTCTGTCTATCCCTGCCCTGGCATTAGTCTGTGCAGGGCTCAGTGCCTGTCATGTGCTGGCTGCCTGCGGGAGCCGTCTTTGCCCCCAGCATGGCAGCATCCCCTATGAGCCAGACTTTGTGGCCAGTGCCAGTGCTGGTCGGGTGGGGGGGCTGTGGTGACCCCAGCTCCCCGGGCTCTCCTTGCTCGCCCACACTGTTTGCCTGCTGCTAGGATGTGGTGACACCCCCCCACCCCCTTCCCCGCAACACAGGACACGTGTTTCTGGCGTGGCTGAGCCCCAGCCCCAGCACGGTGAAGGCAGCTGCTCCTGGCAGGCAAATCACTTCCCCTGGGCCATGTCTCTTCCATGCTGCACGGAGGCCGGCGTGGTGGGTTGGGGGGATGTGGCCAGAGGCAGCTTCCAGGGCAGGAATCTCATTTGTTTGTGGGCTCTGCCAGGCGCAGGCTTGTGCTGATGGACAGGTGAACACGGAGGCCTGGGAAGGGCCCCGCGCTGCACTGAGCTGGTGTGGAGGGTGGTGGAGGGAGCTTGGCGGGGGTGGGGGGGTGTTGGTGCATCCAGAGGCTGCAGAGCCATTTGCTGCTGCCGGCTGCAGATACTGCCTGGGTTGCGGGGGCACAGGGAAGCATCTGAGACAAGGTCACGCACACACACATGTGAGCACATGCATGTGTGCACACTGAAACACGCCTGCCCATATCAAGGCAGAGATGTATGTGCACTAATCCTCCAGCACACACATCCACACGCCTCCTTGCAAACAGCTACACACACATACAAAGGCATAAACATAGAAACACTTGTGCACACATCTCAGCAGAGGCGTACATACACTCATCCCCCAGCACATAGACCTTCTTGCTGATAGGTATACACATACACCCCCCTCCAACATGTGAACACATGCACGTACATACACAGAAACACGTGTGCACTTACCAGGGCAGAAGCATGCACTCATCCACCCCCATATACATGTACACATGCCTCCTTGCAGACAGGTACACACATATGCACATACAAACACGTCAACACAGAAATACCTGCACATACATCTCAGCAGAGGTATACATGCACTCACTCCTCCCCAGCACACACAGGCATGTGCACATGCCTCTTAGCACACAGGTACATACACACAGACACACACACTCTGCTTAGCTTTCTTCCAGATACATGTGTACATGCACACAATATATGCGCACACACACACACACACACACTGCTTAACTTCCTTACACACACACACACACACACACACACACACACACACACACACACACACACACTCGCTCTCTGCTTAGCTTTCTTTCAGATGCATGGGTACATGCATACACCATACGTACACACACATGCTGCTTAACTTTCTTCCAGACACACACACATACTTTAGATTTCTTCCAGATACACATGCACATACACACGACACGCAGGCACAGACTCATGCACACATTGCTCAGCTTTCTTTTGGGCTTTCCAGCACTTTGGTACCAATGATTCATGAGCCCTCGAGCTCTGCTCTCAGCTCTCCCATACATACTAAGCAGGGTCAACATGAGGATGGGAGCCCCACGAGCAGGCTGCGGGCAGGAGAGCTAGCGAGCATCGGTGATGCTCTCCCCTTGGAGGGGTGTTGACGGTCAGGGCCGCAAGGCTCATTAACTTGTGTCTGAGCCATTACCCCGAGGCCCTGAGCACACGGGGGCATTACTGGGTGCCACCTGACATCCCAGCTGTGCGCCAGTGCAGACATTTCCATCCTGCCTGCGTCCCATCAGCTTTCCCCCCGGGTGCCTTCCTGCCCCACTGCAGAGGGGACTGCAATGCGGGCAGGCACTGCCTGAGCGCAGCAGTGATGGACGTGAATATGGTGTGATGGCATGAGCCAGCAACATTAGGCTTGGGCACTGTCTCCCCGGCTGGGCCACATACTGCCATGGTCCTCCCAGCCACCCTATTATAACAGCATCCAGTGCTGCCAGCTGAGTGGGATCCTTGGGCAGGGAGTATGTGCATGTGTCCACATCTCTGGGTAAGCATGCACCTCAGCACAGGCACGCTTGTGTGTGCACCTTTGTGTATACATGTATGCACGTAGGTGTGTGCATGCATATGTGTGTGTGTGTGCCTCTGGGTATACATGTATGCATCCAGGTGTGTGTGCATGTGTGCTCATCTTTGTGTATACATGCACGCATGCAGGTATGCATATGCATAGGCACACAGAGGTGTGTGCACACATCTTTGTGCATACATGTATTCAAGTATACATGTGTGGCTCTGGGTTGCCACACTAACCAAGGCAGAGGGTGACGTGCAGGCTGGAGTGGCAAAGTGACCCCTACCTCAGCCCTGGAGACCCCCCATCCTCCCAGGCAGAGCGAGGGGCGCCCTCCCACCCATAGGGCAGAGCAGGGCTGGTGGATCCGCTCAGCACTGCTCCATCCACAGAGGACGTGATCGTGGGTGCTCAGAGCACCCAGCTCCTCCCTCAGCTCAGCACCGTGTCCCCAGTACAGCACGTGCCCAGCCCCGCTCACCGTGGGGGACACAACAGCACAGAGCCGGGCCAGGATGGGGGTAGGGACACGGCAGCGGCACTCAGGGCCAGGACCAGCACCTCCCACACGACTCCCCAACGCCTCTCTGCAGGCATGTGGGGTGGGACTGGCACGTGCTGAGCTCACCCTGTCTCAGGATCACCGGGCAGTGGTCTCCGTTCCCCACGGACATTGCACTGCTGCTCCCAGATCCTTTTCCCACCGCCGGATTTGGCCCCGCTGGCTGTAGTCAGGTAAAGCCCCGGTCCTGCCTGCCGTGGACTGGCACTGTGGCCCCTATACCGGGCACAGATCACCCCTGCCCCAGTGGGGCGGTGGGGGAGGATGGGGAGGACGGACCCGGTCTTGTAAACAGAACTTTATTGGCAGGGGAAGTCCAGAGTGATACAGAGAAGAGGTTACCACTGTAGCATGCACAGCCTGCACAGGTCAAAGGGGAAGGTCACGGGGGCACAGGTCACATCGGATTGGACCGCTTGCTCGGTAATGCTCAGCTTCCCGGAGGGCTGCATGCCTGCGACCGTATTTACAGAGGGGCAGCGGAGGCCTCGGCCTGCCCCCGGCTCCTGTCCCCCCCGCCAGGCCTGGCGCCCCCCCAGCTGGCAGCCCGTGGGGCCAGCGGGCAACGGGGGCACTTTGGCCGGCATGGCTGCCATCTCTGCAGGGCCGAGCCAGGCCACGGGGCCACGGTCCCTTTCTCCAGATTGTCACAAGAGCTCCACTCTGCTCCAAGGAGCCCCACACGCCCCCCACCCCCAGGACCCCAGCCCCAGTAGGGGCCCCTGAGCAGCTGCGGGGGGAGCAGGTTGGGGTCACCCTGCAGAGGGTCCTGAGGGATTTGCTCTGGGGACAGCCCTGCAGCAGTGAGAGAGTTAAGTCCCTCTAATCCCTCCTCTCCTCTCTGCCCCAGACTCAGTGCCCGCACCCCAGCCTGGGTACCCCCCAGTCCCCCGGGGAACAGCCCCAGAGCTGAACAGAGCCCAAGGGCTGGGACAGGGACACAGTCCCCAGCCCCGCTCCCGCTGCACCCGTCCCCAGGTGATGTGGCTCGTGGCTGGGCCCCCACCAGGACATGTAGGCAGCTGGCTTTGACCTTGCTCACGCCCCAGCAGGGAGTCCAGGGCATCCCTGAGCTGCAACCCCATGGTGTGCGGGATGCAGCTGCCACAGGAGCAGGCAGAGGAGCAGAGCCTGGAGCAGGCTAGGGGGGCATCCAGCCGGGGGCAGAGCTGAGTAGTGTGCGTGCACCTGCCCCCTGCCCCGCCAGCCAGAGGGGGTGGCCCGGCGTGGGGTCTGACCCCACAGAAAGGATTGTGCTTCCCAGTGTTACAGTAATAGAAATGTCCCCACCCCGACCCACAGCCCCCATAGAGCCGAGGACTCCTGCTCAGATCAGACCGGCATGGGGGAGTTGGGCACAAGGGACCAGGTCCCTGGGACTTTGTGCCACGGCCTGATGGATGGGGACCCTGCACTCCAGCCTCGCCAGCAGCCCCCAGCGCTTGGGGGGGAAGGGGATGCGCTAGAGGAGCAGGGCCAGGCATGGCAGGCAACGGACCCCAGCATGGTGGGGATGGGGAGGGGGCAGTGCCCTCTGCGGTGCCAGGGGAGGGTGGGGAGAATGCAGACTCCATGTGGGGCAGGGGGGGATGGCAGGGGAGCAGGGCAGGGGTCTGGGGCCATGGCGGGGTGAGGGGAAGGAGGTGGACGGGGGACCTGGCAGGTGCAGCAGGGGACGGGGACGGGGCTGGGACTGGCAGGGTCAGGTGGGAGCAGGGGTGTGGAGGTGCAGGGGTGGGGGCTGCCAGGGTCATGGGGGGACACACTGCAGAGAACTGTGGCATCGAGCCGTCCCGAAGGAGGCAGCCCCGGGCTCTGCCCCAGGAGGGGCCAACGGGGCAAGGGACCCGTCACCCATCACTAGCAAACCTTCCAGGTGCCAGCCCGGCCCCCCACATCCAGTACAAAAAGGAGGAGCAGGTGAGTGGGGGGGTGCCCAGGCCCCCCAGCCGGGTCCTAGCCCCCGGCGTCTTGTGCTGGGTAGGAAATCCTCACCCCGGGCCTGCCACTGCCGGGCCCCACGGGGGAGAATGGGGGCACCTGGGGTGGGCAGAGGGCACAGTCCGAGACCCACGTCGCCCACCGTCCCCGGCCCCACTGCTCTCCAGCGCCCTCTACAGTCCTTCCTGGAGACACGCAGGTCTTGGGGGGAGGAGCCTCCCTGGGTCACGCCCCTCTCTGGAGCCCCGCCCCCTGAGAGGCGGGCACCAAACCAAGCCACACCCCCTGGGCAGCCGGCTCCTATTTAACGGAGGGAGTCCGCTCGATGCCGTACTTGAGGAGGTGGCTGAGGTCCGTGAGGGCGTGCGGGTGCGCCCGCGGGGCCCCGCCGGGCCGGCCGTAGCCCCCCTGTGCCTCGCCGCTGTTGAACGTGTGGTTCCTCTTGAGGTGGGCAGCCGCCTTGCTGGCTGCATTGTTGCTGTTGAAGTTCAGCTTGTCGGGGTTCCAGGGGCTGCCCTCGCAGAAGTCCCCGGCCTCCCCGCCGGGCGCCGACACCACCCGGCGCCGGTCCGGGCTGGCGTGCGGCGTGATGGGGAACTCGCCGTAGGAGCCCCTGCCCAGGCCGGGCCGGTGGGAGGCGGGGGGCTGCACCGGCTGGGGCCGGGGCCCCTCGCCATGCTCGAGGCCCCCACTCACCGGCAGGTAGTGCATGTCCATGGAGGAGTCGCTCCCCTCGTCCTCCAGCTCCTGGTCCATGAGCACAGAGCGGCAGGCCACGGGCATGCCATGCCCGGCCCGGATGTGGGGGGGCCCCTGGGGGTGGCCGGTGTGAAGCAGGATGACGGAGGAGCCGGGGCAGCCGGGGTCCCGCAGGGAGGCGTTGATGAGGTTGTGGCTCTGCTCCCACTTGCAGTTCTTGAGGCTGCCGGGGCAGCGCTTCTGCTGCAGCGGAGTCTGCTCGGGTGTGGGCAACACCCCCGAATCCAAGTCGGGCTGCCCCACCTTGAGCAGCCCCTTGGGCCAGCCGTTCTGCATCAGCGGTGCCAGCAGGTTTTCGGGGGGGCCGGGCCGGGGCCGCCGCTCGCCCAGCCGGCTGACGCTCACCACGGACTCGCTGTGCGCCAGGATGTTCTCCTTGTCGCGGCGCCGCGCCAGCTCCTTGCGGTCCCGGTGCCCGATGAACCAGCACACGCTGAAGCCTGAGATCACCGCGCCGATGACGAAGGCAGCCACCGAGGAGATCACCAGCAGGTTCACTGAGACCAGCCCGTCCGGCTCGTCCACGAAGCTCTCGGTCACCAGCCCTGGGGGGATGGAAGAGCGGGGCATGAGTCAAGAGGGGCACGAGGAGAGGAGGGCACCGTGAGGATGGGCATAGGGTTGCCTGCTCAGAGAGGACAGCTGGGTCATGCCACAGCTGGGCGTCCTCATACAGCTGGATGCACACCAATGGCTTGAAGTTACAGCAGAGGAGATTTAGGCTGGACATCGGGAAACCATTAGAACAGGGAGGCAGCGAGACCGATGCCAGGGAAGGGGGCGACTCTCCACCCCTGGGGGGGTCAGGACAGCCACTGGTCAGGGATGCTCTAGGCTCCGCGATGCCTGTGTTCTGCTATAGGGGTTTCCAAGGCTTCAGGGCTTTGCTGGGTGCCCCCCTCCCCTTTCTGCTCCATGTGTCAGGGGGTTTTAAGCCCCCCTTCAGCAGCATCAGGTGTTGGTCGCAGCCGAGGCTGGGGATGGTGACTGGGCTGTGCCAACGCTCCTGCTGGGACCAAAGCTGGAGGGTCCTGGCTAGAGGGTCCTGTCCCTCTGCTCAGGGTCAGAGGGATGCCATGGGTTGGTCGGGAAGGAATTTTACCCCCTAGTCAGACTGGTACAGACTTGGGGGTGCCTTCCTCTGTAATAGGGGGTCTGGTCCTCCACCTGGGATCTCTTGAGTGTCCATTGACAACATGTCATAGAAGCAGGTCGCTAGCTGGCACAGTGCCCCTGCTTCATCTGGGGCAGGTTCGGGCGTGAGGCCTTGTGCTGAGGCAGGGCTGATGGTCGTTTTGCAAAGGGTTTGGATGATGGTTTGTCTGGGATGGTTTGGTCAGGGCTGGTCCTGCCTTCGGCAGGGGTTGCTCTAGCTGTGACCTCTGGAGCTCTCCTTCAGCCCCACATCTCTATGATTTCCACGCCCACCAGGACCTGGCAGCAGAAGCTTCCCCCCAGCCATGCCCTGGCCATGCCAACCAGCTCCACGTGCCCCCTCCCAGCCTTGTTGGCTGGATTGTGCTTACCCTCGCAGTCCCCGAGGTGGGAGGTGCTGCTGCCTGCGATGTCCTGCTCAAATGCGGCTCTGTGGGAGGGAACGGGTCTTGTTATGGGGCAGAGACTGAGCTGGGGACAAAGGGTCTTTTGGGGGGACCATGTGACAGCTGACCTCGGTCTGGCCCCTGCTGGCAGCTACAGACCCCAAGCGCCAGGAGGTTGATGGGCAGGGTGACCCCTGCTAGGAGGTGTGGGAGCAAAGGGCTCAGCGCAGGACCCCAGAGAGATGCTCAAAGCGGGGTCCCCCCATCCGCATCCCCCACCCCTGGGGCACCCCCACTGGCTCAGTTTGGGGCTAAGCCCCCACTGCTCTGTGGGTCAGCACTGGCCACCGGGGCTCTTAACCCCCGTGCAGCCAGATCCCACGTGCTCAGCTCCCAGCCCCCAGCCTGGAGGCATCGCCCTGCTCGGTCTCACCTGGTGTTGGCTTCCAGGAAGAGGCAGGAGCCCTCGGGGGTCCAGCCACAGTAGGGGTCCCGGCTCCCGAGGCAGTTCCTGAAACCCAGCAGGGAGGGGGTTAGACAGGCCCAGAGGGCTGCATGGGGATGCCAGGCACCCTGTCCCCCCAGGTGGGCACTCCTGAGGTGCCGTGGCCCGCAGGGGCAGCTCCCCCAGCACCCAGGGGCTCGGCTGGGGTGGAAGCAGAAGTGGCAGGGGGCTGTGGGGTAGGGAGGGAGTGCAAGGGGCTTCCTGGGTCATCTAGCTGGGTCCTCGTGCTACAGAGGAGGCAATGCCCTTGGTCTGAGCCCCTCCTGCCCCAGGAGGTCCGTATGCTGGGGGGCGAGGGGGGAGGGGGTAGTTTATTCAGACCTTGCCCACCACACAAGGCCCTGCCCAACCCACAAGCTGCACCCCCACAACCCAAGCCGTGCCCACACCCCCAGCAGGCAGTGACCAGCGCCCATGAGGAAATCCTCGTAAGGGGGAAGCCGCGGGCTGTGCACTCACTTCATGCAGCCGGCATGCTGCTGGCAGCGGGCGACAGGTGCCCGCACCACGCAGGGTGGGAAGGCCAGCAGCAGGGACCCTGTGGCTTTGTCCAGCTCCATGCCCAGCAGCCGCCTCTCGTCTGCATTGTCTCTGCCGCACCTGTGGGCACACCCAAGCCATGCCTCAGTCTAGCCCGTGTCCTCAGGGATGGCGGGCCTGGGGTGGAGAGGGCAGTGTGTTCTGGGCTTGGCTCCACGTGGGCATGGGCAGCAGGGGGGCACCCAGCATCTCCCCTAGCAAAGAAGAGGCCTGAAGCTCTACATGGCTCCCCCAGCAAGGTGCCAGGGCTGCCTGCTAGTGAAGTGACACCCCCTAGGGCCAGGGCAGACTGGGCCCCTGTTTGCTGGGGTTGGGAGCTGCTGGGTCCTGCGGGAAGGGGGTCAGGGAGTGGGTTCACCATGTGCTGCAGAGGGGCAGGCCTGAGGGCATGCAGAGGCGTGGGCTGAAGTCAGAGTGTGCTGAGGCTGAAGGGGGTTGGGGAGGTGTGTTTGTGGGGGCGGTGGCACCAAGCAGGCCTGGGCACGGGGCTCACAGGGGTGCGGAGGGGCAGGGCTGGGACCATTGAGGCTCCTGGGCACTAATGAAGTCCAGTTTCTACCCCAGTGAGTGAGGCTGGGAGAGAGCCCTGTCCATGAATGCATGCATCCCTCCCTCCCTCCCTCCCTCCCTCCCAGCCCATTGCTGTGATGTCCCCCACTCTCAGCCTGGCATCCATGTGTCTCTGCATTTTCACCCCCATGTGTCCCCTAGCCCCTTCCAAGGGGATGTGGCCCCGTCAGGCTCTGGCCAGGGAGGCTGCTCAGTGCTGGCCATACCTCCCAGGGGAGTAGGTCTCAAACTCTTCCAGCAGCAGGCTCTGGCTCCCGATGCTGGCGGCCGAGGGGCTGGCGCTGATGTTGGGCTTGATCAGGAACTTGAGAACAGTGCCAGTGTTGGAGCCCAGGAAGACCACGGTGTGATTGCCCCATGGCCCTGCCGCGCTGTCCACCACGATCCTGCGCAACTGGGACCTGCCACAGGGGAGATGGGGTGGGAGTGAGGGCTGAGCTCCACAGACCCCAGTCCTGAGCCCCCGCAGACACCAACCCAGCCTGCTTTCCAAACAGCCTGGCCCAGACGCCCCCCAAAGAGGGTGCATGGTCTTAGGAATGGTTGGGGGATCCCAGGGGAGGGCAGGCTGGGGGCTCTGGGAGGGGCCGGGGGCTGTGAACGCACAGAGCCCTATGGAGGCAGTAGCCCCAGATAGCATAGTCCCTCGATGCCACTCGTCCTGAGGCTCTTGGCCCCATGTCGGATATAGTGACTAGACACATACGTGCACACATGCACACACACACACAGGCAAGCCCATAGTGCCACAAGCATCTGCGAGTCGTTTATCAGCATGCACGCGCCCCCTGCACGCAGAGTGCAAATACGCCTCCAACGTGCCTCCCGGTGCAGGCCCCAGCAGGCATGTACCCTGCTGTACCCCCACCCTGGGACTCCTGGGCATCCCGTGTGGACGCACACACGCATCCAGATCCCTGGCTCTGCAGTCCACACCCCCACACGCAGCCAGCCAGCCCCAGCCCGCAGGTGGGGGCTTCTGGACGTCACCTCTGTGAAGCCAGGCAGGGTCCCTAGATCTCTGAGCTGAGGCTCCTTGTCCCTGCCCTCCTGGAAGGGTCAATTAGAGGAAAAGTTTTCTGCCGCCTGGTTGTGGCTGCAAATATCTGCACCAATTAACTCCAGCTGTTTTGCGTATTAGTAGCGCTGGTGCCACCAGGCAAGGATTTGGCAATGCAGGGGCTAAACAGCAGTGCCTGAACCCCCCCCGCCCCTCCACCCACTGGCTGTCACTGGGGTAGCACTGGTGCTCTTCTGCCCTGGGGGCCCCCACGCATGCCCACCCCGGCTGGGTGCCACCGCTGGGCTCCCCCTAGCTCTCCTGCCTGCCCCACATTGAAAGCATCTTGAATCCTGGGGAGTGACACATCTGCCCTGGCCGTGCCGGCCCCCAGAGCCTCCCGGCAGGAGCTCCCGGCCTGAGAATGAGAGAGCGATGCTTGATTAATTCCACATAAAACAGCAATTAAGGCAGATTTAATTAGGAGGAGACAATCTTGGCTGCGGAGTTTATGAGATTTATCAGCCTTCTCGGTGTCCTCATGCCTTGAGCAGGAGCGTGTGCGCGCCCACACATGCACTAACAAGTGTACACTACACACACGTGTACAACATACATGCACATATATTACACGCGCAAATATACACATGCTCACAAGTGCACACCTATCTGTGCTCATACCCATGTGAGCACACGCAAGTACACAGCACACATGTACGCTTGTACCCATGTGAGCACAAACAAGTACATAGTACACAGAGTCGCAGGCGCACATTTGTACATTCCTACACATGCCAAGGTACATGCACATACAAGCACATGTGCACTCACACTCTGTGCACAAGCATCCATCCTTGTACATATGTGAACATGCCTATGTGAGTCAAAACCTGTGTCCACACAAGTGCACATTTGTCCATACCCAGGTCCTGTAGTACATGTGTACACACACATGCACACATAGGGATCCTGGCACACAAACATACCCACCTGCACACACGCAAAGTGCACATATTCAAATATGGGTGCACACACTCATAAGCGCATACACATGCTTGTGCACATGCACACACACACACACGGATGCACACATGTGCACACCCCTGCTGAGCCCTCAGCTACCTCTTGCTGGGCTACCTGAAGTCCCTCCACTCCACACTGCTCAGGCAGGAAACAAGGGGAAGCCGGCTCCTCCTATTCACAGTTTTCCTGCCCCAGCCTGAAGTGACAATACCCAAGGGGTGCCTGGCATCGGGCAGGATCAGGTCCTCTGGCTGGGTGCTGCCTTGGGCACATCCATAGTCCAGGGCACACTCTGTTCCTGCCTTCTGCCCCTGATCCGAACCCCACCACCCCTGGCCCCAGTGTGGATACAGCCCTGTCCTGGAACTGGCTGGGCCCGAGCCCTACAGGGTATGGGGAGGGGCATGCGGGGACTCTCACCGCGTCATGGTGCGGATGATCCAGGGGGCGTTGCTGAGCGCGGGCACCGATTCATCCATCAGCGGGTGCGTCTTCATGAAGTTGAGGATCTCGTCGGGGAAGGCGCTGGAGGAGTTGTAGCGCATGCCAGGGGCGGCGCAGCACCCGGGCCTGGCAGGGGTGAGACAGGAGGGGCCAGACTGAGCGGCATGCACCTGGAGCCCCCCAGCCCTCGCCACCCTGCCCCAGACACAACCAGGAGCCAAGTCACGGGGGCCTGGAGATACCGGAGCCCACGTCCCATGAGCTCTCCCCATAAGGACCCCCCTTCCCAGCCCCCATCCAAGGAGGGGTCCCACTGCTTCAGGCCTGGTTGTATAGGACCTAATGGGAGCCCAGCTCTGGGCCAGAGCACAGGACACTGAGGACACAGGTGGGGTGGGAGATGGGGACTGCCCCCTCCCCAATAATTCCTGCTGTCCCCTGCTACCCTGGTTCTTGCCCCACACCTGCCCTTAGGGCTGCTCAGGCCCCTGGAGGCCCCAGCAACGATGCCCAGGGGATCCCAGCTCACTCACCGCGGCTTTGGCACCAGCTCCTCAGGCACCGGCGTCCAGATGGACTCAGGGGACTTCTGCTCCCGGAAGCGCCCCTCGAAGACGGCCGCCACCTGGGCCATGTCGAAGGCGCAGACGGCCGAGCCAGGGATGCTGGGGATGCAGACAGGGGTGTCAGGACCGTGGCACCCAGCTGGGCTCAGCCACCTGCAGCCTCTGCCCCTGCAGACTCCCCTCCCCAGGGCCCCACTGCAAGTGCCCCTGCCATAGGCAAAGGTCCCTGAGCAAGAAACAGCTCCTCCAAGCAGACACCCGGAGCTGGTGAATGGCCGTGATGGGCCCTGGCTGAGCGCTGCTGGTGCTGGGCTCTGTCTGCAGGCCTCCCAGCCCACCCTGCAGCACGGTCACAGCAAGGGGCACCCGTGGCCTTTCCCCGGGGTGGCTGGCAGGGCCGGCTGGGACTACAGGCTGATGAAGCCAGTGCAGACGGCTGCACTGCTAGAGCCAAGCTGGAGCATGTGGGTCTGGCAGGCTGAGCTTCATCCAGGCACTCGGCTAGGTCGGTGGTGGGTGCTGAGACCTAGAAGCGGGGGGTGCCAAGCTCTCCAAGGAGCCCAAGTCTATTCAGAAAAGCCTATTCAGAGCCACACACCCGTGGCAGATCAGTCACAGAGCCACTTCCAGCTCCAGAGTGCTGGGCCAACAATGAGGCCAGCCGTGCCCAGCCTGGAGAGGTACCGCATACCCATGGCCCTGGCAGCCAGGGACCAAGACAAGCTGGGAGGGAAGGGGTTCAGTGCCCTTGGTGCCCCAGTGAGATGGGGGGGTAGTTGGGGAGTACGTAGGTACTCCCTTTCCCCTTTCAGATGCACTGGGAAGGTCCTGGGACCCTTGTTCAGGGCAGCCACTGATCCAGCTGATGCCCTGCAAGACATCACCGGCTGAGGATAATGAATGATGCCCCTCTTGGCACAGGCAGTGAAAGGGTCCCCAGGGGTCTTTGGCCATGCCTAAGCTGGCACGGGTCCCCACGTGTATGCTGGGACTGGTGTATGCCCCGGCTCCCCCACCTGTTGGCAGGTGTGGAGAAGACAGCCAGCACCACGGGCCGCCCGTCCAGCTCCAGGATGTCGGTGACGGCCTGGATGACGTTGAAGTAGAAGTGCGAGTCACCCGGCACAGAGCAGTTGAGCCGGGCCTTGAGGAAGGACGTCCACTGCTTCTCCAGCACGCGCTGCGAGCCGCCCATGTCGTTCTTGCACACCCGTGCCACCCGTGACACCACCACCTGCAGTGGGATGGGATAGGGTGGGCAGGTGTGGGGAGAGGGCACAGCTGAGGCCACCCTGCCAGCCCAGCCCAGGCCCCAACAGCCAGCCTGACCTCTTTCAAGCTGCAGGACCCACCTGGCCACTGTGGGGGTCAGTGGTGGTGGGATGGGGGTCCTGGGGCTGAACCCAGCCATCTCTTCCCTGACTTTGGGGTCCTGCACAGGGTGGTCACCCCTCTCCCCAACCATGTGCTGCTGCCCCCATGCCCAGCTCCCTAGGCCCCACCCTGTGCCCCCCAAAGGCAGCCTAATGGGGGTTATTGCTCCCTCACATGCATGGGCCAGGCATCTTTCTGTGCTCTCCAGCCTCTGCCCTGCTGTCCCCAGGCTGGGGTGCAGCCCTGAGGCTCACCTTCTCCAGGTAGTTGAACTCCATGGCGATCTCCCTGAAGAAGAAGTAGACATGGCTCTTCCACTCCACAGCATGGACGAAGTAGGGCTCTGAGCGGGGAGAGTGGAGATGATGGAGTCAGGGCCTGGCCTCGGGGGCGGAGGGCACAGGCAGACGGGCAGTCCACAAGTGCCCTCACCTGAGGCTGGTCACATGGGGGTTGGTCTGAGCTGCCCCAGCAACACCCTTGTCCACGGCCCCACCACCAGCCTCCAAGGGGGCAAGGCCGTCCGTCACGCCCCACCCCAGGATCTAGCTCATTGCCCAGCAGGGAACCTTGTCCTCCCCCCCTGCCACCCCCTCGGGGAACCAGAAGCCACCTTTGAACCACTTGGAGTCGTGCTTGACAGTGCGCAGCGTGGGACTGTCCCCCAGGCTCCGGTAGATCACGGCGTCGATGGCCAGGAAATCCGTCACCGTGGCTGTGAACAGCATCCCGCCTGGGGACAAGAGAGAGAGGGGGATGTGTGAGGGAGAGGGAAGGATGGAAGGAGAGATGGAGATGTGGGTGGATGGATGGTGGTACATAGGGACAGGTAGACAGACAGGTAGGCAGGCAGATGGACTCAGGAAGGGGATACATATGGAGGGAGTGAATGGTAGTACATGGGGATAGATAGATAGATAGATAGATAGATAGATAGATAGATAGATAGATAGATAGATAGATAGATAGATAGATAGATAGATAGATAGATAAAGACAGCCAGGTGGATAGACAGATAGACGGATGGGTAGGTTGGGTGCCTGGTAGAAGGGTAGAAAGAACAAGGGAGCAGAAGGCAGGGGGAGGAGGGCAGTGCCCGCAGGCTGGGCAGCACTGACCTGTGAAGAGGGCAATGTTGGCATGCTTGGGGTCGTAGGGGCACCGGGCCATGCCGCTGACGTTGTCTCCAATGGGCTCCAGCGTGTCCAGCTGCAGCAGGCGAGAGCATGGGGTCAGAGGCTCCAGCCCAGCCCGTCCCTGCTTGCAGCACCAAGCCCTAACCAATGGGCCGGGCTGCCTTGGCACCTTGGGCCCCCAGCCCCCTCCCTGTGCTCCTACATGTCCCCCACTTCCCATGATCCCCCCCACACCTCGCTGTGGTCTCGTACTGCCCCCCCAGTGCCCGTTCTGTGGAGTCAGAGCAAAGCAATCTGTTCCCGTGAATATTTCATGCACTCCAGCTCTTCCTTGCTCCCTCGGCTCTTTGTAGTCTGCCCTTGTTTTCTCCCTGCTGAGTCCTCCGCAGACACGGCTGTGATCAGCCCATGCCCCCGGCGTCCATGGGGACCTGTGCGGCAGCGGGTGCCTTTCATCCCCCACAGCTGACATGCACACAGAGTGGGGAGAGCTTGCCCAGCCCAGCCAGGGGACTTTGGCATCACCTCAGGCCCCTCGCTGCCTTGCTGCCCTGTCCTGCCCCATCAGAGACAGCATGGAAAAACACATGCATGCTGCATCCTGGGGCAAGTGCTACATTCATGTGGCACATGTTTACACACCTTGTATAGGTTGTACACATGATATAGTGCCGATGCGTGTGCACGACAGACATGATGCACACTACATGTGTATGCCTGCATTACATACATGTGTATGCTGGACCAGTGGGCCACACTGCACACACGCTAAAGACCTGGGAAACACCTGCCACAGGAACCTGCTACTCACAGGCCACAGGCGTGTTGTATGTGCATGCACACAGGCAGGCAATACAGACAGAGCATCCATGTTCTCCAGTGGGTCACGCCACGCGTAAACACAAGTTGCCCCTAGGGGCACATGCCATGTAGAAGCACATGCTGCACACACAGGACACGCTGCCAGCACATGCACCCGCGGGTGCAGCCCCCCCATGCCGGGTGACTCACGCTGTAGTTGGCGCAGACGGGGTTGAAGGCATTGGTGCCGCACACGAAGAGGGTGCTTGGGTCCTGCACCAGCAGCACCTTGAGGAAGTTCCGGCACTCTGCCTGGGGGAGAGGCAGGGGTCATGCCCAGCCCCGACAGGACCAGTGCCCACCCCTGCATGGCCACCACAGCCTGGCTTAGGGGCAGGTGGGGGTGGCAGGTCCTGCATCCTGGGGTGGCACCCGGGCAGCAGGAGGCAGAACTGAGCTCATGGCAACCTCTGGGGCCCTGGCGTGGCGGGAAGCCTCCCAGGGGACGGCACCCCACAGCCCACAAGGGACAGGAGCAGTCTTAAGGGCCGTGGTCAGGCAGCTGGGCCCAGTTCTGAGCCCGTTCATCCAGCCTAGGCACCCCTCTCCAAATGTCCATCCATCCATCGCCAGCCCATACATCTCTACGTATGCCTGCCTCTCTTCCTTTCTCCATACACAGCCGTCCACATATCCCCAGACAAACCCACATGCCACCTCCCCATCCACCTAGATACCTATCCTGATATGCAGCCCTCCACCCACCCCTACCCATTGATCTCCCAATGTAGCTATCTCCCTCTCGTCCCCTTTTGTGGGGCGGGCAGAGGGGTTTCAATCTCTGGCTGCAACAGGAGGTTTGTGCTCTCAAGCCCAGCCCCTGGGGGAGCTCTGTCTGCGCTGCTGCACTTTCACCCCTTAACATTTCCATCTGGAAGGTGTAACAAGTCTGTCTGTCAGTAACCCCTCGCTCCCACCCGAGACAGAGCCATGCATCTATCCCGGGCACACACAGCCATCTCACCCCCACATCCATCTACCCATCCCTACCACCAGCGCTGGCCTGTCTCTGTGCCAGCCCTTCTACTCCTCCCTGCTGTGCTCTGAAATCTAGATGCTCCACCCTGCAGCCATCTCTTTCCCTGTTTCCAGGGCCCTTTGTGGGTCTGCCATGGGAATGCTGGTACAGCGGGGCGAGGGCACAGACCCCCACGCTCAGCCTTGCTGGGGGTGCATTGGGGTTCGCTGGCCGGCTAGAGGGAGATGCCAACCAGATGATGGATTTGCCGGGGCGGGCAAGGCTGGGAAGGGGCTGAGATGATGCTACTGGTGCTAGCGGCCCAGGGAAGGGGAGACCTATGTCTCCACTGGCCCCTGGCCAGGCTGCTCTGGGTAGTGGGATGAGGCAGGCACTGCTGCCAGCTTAGGGGTGTTTTTTCTGCCTGCCTGTGGTCTGGGCAGAGAAGAGCCCAACCTGCCTCCCAAACCCCGCAGCCGCAGCACAGAGAACATCCAGCCAAGCACCTTCAGCTCAGTCCTTCCAAGCCCACTCGGAAACCATGGAAACAAACATTAAGGTGCTTTGATTGGGAAACAAAGGGAGGGTGAAAAGCTAGGAAGCTGCCTGAAAGGCCTGGGCAGAGATGAAGGGAGGCCAGGGAGGCTGGGAGCAGCTGCAAACGCTTCTGGAGAGCCCCGAGCTGGGGAGGGGGTGGAGGGGTCTGTGTGGCTACAGGCGTGTAGATGAATGTGTGCACACACACATATGCATGCATGCAGGTGAATGTGCGCGCACACACGTATGATTGCATGTAGATGAGCATGTGTGCATGTGTACATGCACGCAGGCAAAAGTGTGTGCGTGTGTGCAGATGAGCATGTGTGCACACATGCATGTAGTTGAGTGCTGCGTGTGCACACGCGTGTGATGCTGACAGCCCCATGGCACTCACAAGGGTTCCCACCTCTTCAAGGGACACAAACCCAGGCCAGGCTTCAGGCTGGTGAGGAAAGGGGGAGCACAAGTGCCCCGGGATTTCGGGAAATCAGGCCTTTTAGGTGGCCCAGGAGCTCCAGCGTCTTCTGGCCGTCCTGGTCTGAAGTTGATTTCATGCGTGTGCTCCCTCCTGCCCCCCGTCCCTGCGGGCACCACTGATCAGTGCCACTGCCCTCCCAGGGAGAACCCCTCACCCCTGCCCCAATGAAGCAAACACATGAGATCTGAAAGGCAATAAGATTCAGGCCTCTTGGGGTCCGCGATCCCAGGGGAGGTTCGCAGCATAAGTGAGACCCTGATGGGGATGGTCAGAGATGGAGTGGGGGCCTTCCCTGCTGGGAGACAAGGGGAGTTGGGTGCATCTCTCTCACAGCCAAAGAAACCAGATGTGGGGTTTTCAAATGAGCCGAGAGGGTTGGGGCACCCCAACCCCTACAAATCCCAATGGCAACCACAGGGAAAATCCCAGCCCCAACTCCACCCAGCATAGTGAGCCTATGTCCGTATGGCAGCGCTGGCTGGAGGGGCTGGGCTGGCATCTCAGAGTCACACACCTGTCCCCTGGGCCTTTAGGTGGGCAGGTAAATAAAGGGACCTGGTTCCACAGGTGGCTTGACATTCAGCTGGGGAGGGGGCAGGAAGGATGGGGGCTGATGGAGAAGGGGCCTGGCATGCTCACTTGCAAGTGCCTCCATGTAGAGAAAGACGGATGCTCCCACAGGAGAAAGTCACGGGCTGCCCAGACACCCCCCAGCCCTCAGTTCCCTACGTGGAAATCATCAGCCTTTGAATTTTTTAAGCCTTTGCAGGTTCCACCTCACAGGCCCGTCCTGGTGCTGGCCCGATGAACTCATGTGTGAACAGATCTGCTCCCAACCAAGCAAGTGAGCTCAGTGCCCAGCCCCAGGCCTTGTCACACAGTGCCGCTCCCTGCCCCTGCCCTCAATGATCCACATCCCACCGCAGCCAGGGCCAGGGCCCGTGTCCGGGGCTATGATCTGGCAGGGCACCGGGGCTCCCGCTCCCCTGGGGAGCCTGGCACGCAGCCAGCCCCAGCCCGGAGTGGCAGTAATGGAATGGGGAAATTGGATTTCTCGCCAATGATGAGATGTGTCTGTTCTGATCAACAGACCAGAAATAATTAATTACAAAACCAATTATACCAGCGTCTAATAAATCACATTTGACACAAATGTTTGCAGGGAGCTCAAAGGCAGCAAGGGGGAAGCGTGTGGCTCCGGAGAGAAGCCACACCAGCCCCCCCAGGTGGCAAGTGGGGCTGCTCTGGGGGGTGGCAGTGCCAGCGGGCTGAGCGGGAGTGCCTGCACCCCTGCCACTCACAGGCGAGAGAGAAGTGGGTGGGTGCAGGGGGCACCCCAGGGTGGGGGTTAGGGGTAGGGCCCACCCTTACCTCGTGCTTCCCCTTCATGCGGCAGATGTTGATGTCATGTTGGTTCGACTTCCACGTCAGCTTCTGGGAGGGAAACAAATGGCAGCAGTGAGCCAGATGTGCAGCAGAGATGGGACGGAGTCCCCTGCTGCAGCTGCACTCCCCAGAGATGTCGTGAGTTGGCCCAGTCTCAGCTCTCTGCTGGTGGAGCAGCCACGGGAGCTGGCTGAGAGCAGCTCAGCACAAAGGGGCTGGGGCCAGCTCAGTCCCTTCCATCAGCTCCTGCCCAGAGCTGGCGATGGGATCCTGGGGCACACAGCTTCCTCAGAGACCTGCTCTGCCCACGAATAAGGGGTGCTCCTTCCTGGCTGAAGCATTGCTACCCCTGGGGTCGGTAGCTGGAAGAGTCCCACTGCACCCCCACCTACCCGCTGGTAGCGCATCTCACTGGTGGTGGCAGGCTCCAGGCTCACACGGTACAAGTTGTCCCTGGGGGGAGACGGACAGAGTCAGAGACAGGCAGGAGCATGGGAATGCCCCAGTGCCACCCCAGTCCGATACCGGACCCCACCCAATCCTTCCCAGTGCACACACACATGTGCATACACTCACACACGTGTCTGATGTTCTCCCAGCAACCAACCCTGCCCTGCCCTGCCCTGCCCTGCCCAAAGAGCGGGCACAGGTCCTCTGATCGGGAGAGGGTTCCCAGCCACATGCCCACCCCCTGCCCACCCTGGGCAGAACCTGTGTGATCAAGGAGCCCCACAGCAGGGCAGTGCAGAGCAGAGCAACCACAGCAAGGAGCTGAGTGCAGAGCTTGATCCATGCTGGGCACCCCGTCCAGCACTGCCCTGGCTGCAGGGTGTGGAGGGGAGCAGGGGTTGGGCATGTGTGACCCTGGGGCAGAGGGGGGGGGTACTAGCACAGACATGGGGGGCAGACTCCTTGCTGGGGGGGGTTCCTCTTCCCTTGAGTCCCATGGGCTGCACCCCAAGAGGGGAGCAGGGGAAGCTCCTCAGCTGCCCCCACCCTTCCATGCAATCTGGCTCCTGACACCTGGTCTCTGTCTGCCGGATGCGACCCATGTCCCAGGCCCTAATATCAATGCTGATCCTTGCCCCTCGCCATGCAGTCCCCGTGCTCTCCCCAGACCCCAACTCGGCCCTACATGTCTTTCACTCCTCCCCTTCCCCCCACTCGGTCGTTCCCCCCGCCCCACGCCTGGCTGCTGCATCACTCCAAGTGCCAGAGCATTAATGAACCGCAGGGAGAGTTCACTCTAATTGCTGCCTCGTGGGGCTCCTACAGCTGAGCGGAGTTGAGTCCTCATTAGAGCAGAGGCTTGCGAGATGCCGGCCCAGCAGAGCTGCCCCCAGTCTCCCTGCTCCCCACTGTGCATCCTCTGCTGGTGCTGAGTCCTCCACTGCCCTTGCCCCCAAAGCCAGCCCAGGGCACACCCCAGAGGGGACAGATTGGGGCACAGGCTGCAGGTGAGGTCTGGGGGGCTGGTGAGGGGGGCCGGGGACATGCTAAAGCCATGACAGCAGCTTGTGCTGGTGGGAACACGTGTGCCCTTCCCTGGCTGCCGGCTCTGGCTTGCCTGTCATCTCTGCCCACTGGGTGCCCCAGCACCTTCCCTCCTCTGCCCTGAGCTTCCTGCTCACAGAGCAGAGCAGACACAATGCAGTGCCCAGACACGGGGGACTCTGGATCCCGGGTACCTCTGCTATTAGCCAGAGACAGACAGACAGACAGACAGACAGAAGTGCGTGTACAGGGGTGGGATACAAGCAGGTAGGCATGTACGGGGATGGAGAGTTAGAAAGATATGCAGCTAGATGGGCATGTATGGGAGTGCACAGATGAATAGATGGATGGACAGACAAATGGACAGATAGATGGATAAAGAAGCAGATAAATAGATGGGGATGTACAGAAGTAGACAGATGTATAGATACTTGGATGGATAGACAGGTGGGTGTGGATGGGAAGGAAGGATTCATTCTGGACCTTTTGTCCACAGTGCCCCAAGCCGATGACCTCCCTTGGCTCTTACCCTGTGAGATCTGGGCCTGGGGCTGGGCACAGGCACAGGCACACTGCTTTCTCCCTGGTATTTCGTCTCTCTATCGGCTTCTCAGACTAATTTACAGGCCAGTTTCCACCCTAATCGATGCACTTAGAGGCAGCCTCAGCTGTTTAAAGCCCCTTTCTGGAGTGCTGCCACTGCCGGGCGAATGGTGAAGCTGAGACCAAGCACTAACTCACGGCGCCTGCAGGGACTGGGTGATTTATGCTCTAGGTGGCCGCTCCAAAGCTGTATTCGTTGCTATTAAATGGAGCTGGTGAAGGGCTAACGAAGGAACGCAGGACACAGGAGGCAGGTGCAGGGTTTCTAGCTGCCTGGTGTGGCTGGACTGGCCTGACTTGCCTCAAACCCCCTGGAGAGGAGTGTCAGGGGTGTATTTTTTCCCAGCCAGCAGGGGGTGCTCACGCTCTGTCCAACCCAGTCCAGCACTCAGCCTATGTGGGCCCGGGGCTGCCTCAGCCATGGAGCTGGGTGCACCACCCCTGCCCCTCGCAGAGGGGCAGCCCGCAGACACTACCACTCCCAGCATGCAGTGCTTAATGGGCAAGGAAGCCACCCTGGGCTAGGAGCAGTGAATGCTGGGATAGGGAGTGTCTGCACCTCATAGCTCCTGGTCAGGCCTGGGCTGAGAACTGCATGCTGGGACAGGGGTATGCAACCCCACCATCTCCCCAAAGCCCAGGGAGCGTATTGCATGCTGGGATAGGGAGTGTGTCCAGCACATACCACCTGCCCAAAGCCATGCCATGCATTGCATGCTGGGATAGGGTGTGTGTCCAGCACATATCACCTGCCCAAAGCCAGGCAGTGCATTGCATGCTGGGATATGGAATGTGTCCAGCACATACTACCTGCCCAAAGCCAGGCAGTGCATTGCATGCTGGGATAGAGGGTGTGTCCAGCACATACCACCTGCCCAAAGCCAGGCAGTGCATTGCATGCTGGGATAGGGAATGTGTCCAGCACATACCACCTGCCCAAAACCATGCAGTGCATTGCATGCTGGGACTTGTAGCCTTCAGGGGCCCCTTTCTCTAGCTCCAGGCTGTGCTGGCTGCAGCAAGGGAAGAGCTCCGAGCTCCCACCTCATTCTTGGCTGGTACAACAGCAGGGTAAGCCCTTCATCCGGGGCTATCCCATCAGCCAGGCAGCCTGCAGTGATGGCAGGGGTGGGAAGCCATCCCCTCCCAGGGCCTTGGCCCCTTGCTAGGCTGCTGCTGAGCTCTGGGGTGCTGCTGAGCAAAGGTCTATAGGTCCCTGCAGGGATGGGTGTCCCTCCTCCTCCCTGCAGGGATGCAGCCCTCCTTCCTCTCCCTCACCCCACATCACCCTCCCTGTCCCCCCCCGGCTACCCCACAGCTGCTCCATGACCGTCCATTCCCCCCAGGCTCCAACCTCTCCGTGCCCCGCCACTCCTTGGCTTTGCCTGGACCCACTGGACCTGCTCCCGAGGGGCTGGCCTAGCGGCTGCGAGTGCCACATACCTGTCTCCGATGTACAGCGTCCGGTTGACCTTCAGCATACGCTGGATGTTGAGGCGCTCTGCCCCAGCGCCATCCGCGCCTGAGAAGCGGCTCAAGCCGTGGCCCACGAACACCGAGTACTGCTTCACATCTGGGGGGCAGAGACACAGGGTAGCCATGGGCACCTTCACTGGTAGGGCACACTTGCCCTCTGGGACCCTTGGCTCCAGAGCTGCCTCCATTACAAGTGAGCCGAGTGGTGTGACCTCAGCACCCCCATCTGCACCCCCTCAGCTCTGCCTGGCTGGCCCCTATTGCCCCCCACCCAGCTTTGTTAATCTAGCTGCCCCACTGTGTGCCTGATGACCCCTCACCCATGGGCAAGGAGTGCCCTGTGGGACCCAGGCCCTGCCCTGGCAGTGTCCACACAGCTGCTCCCCCCGTATCACAGCCTCGCTGGCAAGAATCCCCCCAGCCCCCAAACCCAGGGTGTTTCCCAGCGCTGGCTCCGAGCCCACCATGCCAGCTGGGTACAGCCCCCCCTTCCCCCAGGTCCCCCTTCACTTACAGTCCTCCGGGGCCACACTCAGGGGCCCGGGCTCTTCGGGGAAGGCGGTGTTGGCCGCCCCCGCCAGCAGCATGGCCAGCAGCAGGGGCAGCACGCGGGGCAGGATCATGGTCTCCGGGGTGCACGGGTGCCCGTCTCACCTGCAAGCAGAGCGGGGGTGAATGCTGCGGGCGTGCTGGCAGGGAACGGCCGGCAGGGGGCAGGCAGGGACCCCCAAAAGCAGGAGCAGGAGGCGCTGGACAGTTCCAGGGTCCCAGGAGCCGATGGAGGCACCGGGCTGGGGGGGACTGGCGGGGATTCCTGCTCCCAGGGAGCAGGTGAGGAAGGGGCAGAGGGACCAGGGACATGCCTTGCACCTGGGCTCCTGCTGTGCTGGGAGAGTGGGAGTGGGCAGGGAGCCGGGACTCCTGGGTCCTTTGCTGCTGCTCTGCCCTGGCCCTAGCGCGGCCCCAGGCACGTCACCCTGGGAAATGTGCAGCTGAGAGAAAGGAGCCCCCACCCCCAGAGATCTGCCCCCCAGCCTGAGCCACTTGAGACCCCCTCTGAGCTGCTCAAGGCCTGTGATGCAGCCGTGGGCTTGCTGCCAACCCAGATTGGGGAGGGAGGGACTGGTGTGGCCCGTCTAGGGACCCAGCACCTTCCCCGTGGGCCCCTTGCCCCTGACCACTCAAGGCCCAGCTCACACAGGGAGTGGGGGGCAGGCTCCATGGGGCTGTGGTGGGGGGAGCGGCAGGGCCAGGCCCCTCTCCATGGGGCCGGCTGGATGAGGGGCTTCATGTCGAGGCCGCTGGGCTCAGGCCAAGAGTGGCTTGGCTGGAGCAGAGGCCGCTGGAGGGGTGTTGTTTTATGGGGAAGGGTGAAGCAGAGTGAGTCATTCCCAGGCGAAGGAATTCCAAATATGCTGGGAACCGGCTCCCTCTGTCCCGGCCTCCCCTTCCCTCTCCTCCACCCCTTCCCCCTCTTCCCCCCATCCCTGAGGCTCCCGACCAGCCTTTAGAGCCTCCAAGGGCTGAACCAGGGGCTGCCAGTCTCCCCCAGGGCCTGGCTCCTAGGTGTCCGGTCTGGAGCTTGCTGGACCACAACAGCACCCTGGGACTTAGCCCTATGTCTCGTTGGCGCCTCCTCTCCGCCTCAGCATCATGTTCATGGCACCCAGAGCCACTGGTTCTAGCCTGGTCAGGCTGCTCCAGGGAAGCCTGGCTCATGGAGAGCCATTGCACAGATCCAGCCCAGTCCCCCGAACAACGCACAGACACAGACACAGCTCCCGAGGGACACAGATAGGTGCTAGCTGCTGGAGAGATGACCCGGGCCCTTCTCCCAGCTGATGGGGGGGTGAGGACACGACACTGAACCGAAGGGCGAATGTGCCCATCAGCTTGGCATCTGGCCTGCAGAACAGGCTGGGCCTGGCATGGAGGCAGGCAAGGTCATGGGAGAGTCAGACACCCCCCAGCAACTACCTCACAGGCACCGGGGTGTGCACTGCTCGCTCCCCAGTGCACACGCACACTGCGCTTGCTGTGCCCAAGGACACGGCGCTACACATGTGCACGCACATGCCAGCACCACTGGCTGGGGCTGCTCCCGCACACGGGCCCACCGTGGGCTGCATGCACGTGCATGTGCACTTCGTACACACACTGCTCCTCCACCCCGCACTGCCTCTGACGTACACCACTCGCTGACCATGTACGGGCACGTGCCTGGAACATGCTTGCCCTGCAGGATGTTCCCATCCCAGCTCTCCCCGCCACCTCCCCCTGGAAAAGCACCCGTCTCTGCAGTCCCTGTGCTGCAAGCTTGAGGGACCCATGCAAAACCCTCCAAGCCCTCCTCTGCCCATAGCAGATGCTACCCTGCTCCCTGATGATGGCACTGCCTTCATCTCCCCCCCAGCACCCCATCCCACTGCTTGGGACAGCATAACTAGTCATGGAGACCGCTCGAGCCTCAGCACTACACCTATACAGCTACTAATCCCCGTGGATATGGCAAGAGGCCTGTCTCCCGTGTCCCTGGGGCGGCAGGCACCTCGAGGAAGAGATGGGTAGGAGGGAGCAAGCTGCCAAGCAAGACGTTCTCATCATCAGCCCGACAGAGCTCGGCACGGGGCAGCTCGGCACTCGTTTCTGGTCCAAAATGCAGCCAGACCGGGCTGTTCGGAGGCCCAGAAAAATCAATCAGAACATATCTGAGCCTGAAACAAGCGGCCGGCGACACAGCCTTGCCCAGTCCCCTGCACTCCCTGCGGTGGCAGCCCAGCCTCTGGGGTGGAAAGCGCCCTTGTCCCCGCCGTGGGGGCTCAGCAGAGCCGGCTGCAGCTCACAGCTGTTTTGCCAGGCAGATCTGGGGCGTCCAGAGCTCGGGGCCTGGGCGGGAAGGAGAAGAAATGGAAACCGGGGCCCTTGGCGCCTGTCCAGCGGCAGTAATTAACAAGCAAGCAACATTTTAATTGATCAGTCCAATTCATGCGACCAGCGAGCTGGGACTGGGGTTAAATCAAACCGCCTTCTCCCCCGGCGCCCCGGGCGGACGCCGTCAAGGGTGAAATTACAGCGGGGCACTTGGCACGCGGCGCCGGGCCCCCACGCTGCCGGAGTGGCACAGCTGAGGGGGGATCCTTCGAGCTCAGACTACCATGCAAAGAGGGTCCTGGGGCTGCCCGAGGCTCTGGGGTCTTCTAACGAAGCAGGGGGCTGTTGCTAAGTGGGTGGAGGCGGGACAGCCCCAATAGCTGGGACTGACCAAGGAGCCGGCACGGGAACAGCCGGTCCCAGCAGAGCCGAGCTGTTCAGGGACGCAATCCCAGTACAGGGAGGAGACCGGGCCCCGCTTGCTTACAAGCACAGTAGGGTTATTTCCTAGCTGTGGATTTGCACCGACAGCTGCAGAGCCGGTGCGAGCACAGCCACCAGCTCCCGAAGCCCACAGCACGTCCCAGACCCAGGGACACGGGCACTGACACGCGGCTCCTCCGCTTCACCCTGCCCGAGAGTGCCTGGCTCCAGGACCTGACAGCGTCCCCTCTGCTCCCTGCGAGTCCCCAGCCACAAGGCACAGTCCATCCCCTGGGCCCTCATCGCTGACCCCCTGGTGCCCTCCATGCCACCGCAGCCCTTGCAGCTTCCCTCGCTGCCAGCCCTGCTCTGCACCTCCTCACCCTTGTGGCAGCTGCTGCCTCCACCTTCCCCTTCGATTCGGTCCCCGATTCCCAGCCGCCTCCGTGGAGGCCTCCCCTGCCCCCGCCACGAGGGGACATGAATAATATATGTGCCTCCGACAGGCACCGGGAAGGCACGGTCGTAATTACAAATTAAAAGCTGCCTCTTTACACAAAGGGGGCTCTAATTCAGGGCTCCGGGCAAGCAGCCGCCAAGCGCAGCCTCAATATTTCATCCCCCTCGTGAGACGGATTCAGAAGCGCCAACGCCAAGCAGGCCCTAGCCGCAGGGATGCAGCGAGAGGGGCTGCCCAGCCCAGCACTGCCTCGTGCCACCCAGGACCCAGCCACGGCTTGGGGGAGGACAGGGCTGGAGGGGCCGATGGTCATTCATTATAAGCATCGGCAGAGCACGGGGATTAATAGTGCAATTATGTCTCCTGACAAGCTGCCTATCAGTTAGCCTGATTTCAGCCTGGGACAGCACCCGTCCCAACAGCATCACGGGGTCGTCACTTCTCACATGCACACATAGATGTACGCACGCGCACACACACACACACACACACACACAGATGCATGACTGCACACAAAAGTTGCACACACACACACCCAGAGATAAATAAATGCACATAAAAGCTGCACACGCACAGACGCATGAATACACATAAAAAATGCATGCACACACATGCATGCAGGCACAAAAAATGTGCACATGTATGTGCACATACCCACAGACGCATGTGTGCACAGCCACGGGCACAGACACGCGTATGCCTAAATATACCTGCATGTGTGCGCAGACATGCACTCGCCCATAGATGCATGTGTGCACCAGCACAGGCACACAAACATGCACGCACGTGCATACAGGAGGCAAGCACCGCAGTTGTTTTTAAAACTGGCTGCTGCTCCATTCATACGTCGTGAAGGGGCCTCACGTCCAAGAAGGGGGTGGCTTGAGCCCAAACCGGTTGAGAACCGCTGGTCTAACTCCAGCCCAACTGCACAATTGGTCCAATAAAAGACCCCATCCTAAGTCCTCACCTCTCGCATAATTTCTGGACCGTCACGGCTCTATCCCATCAGTCAAACTCAATCCCAACCACACAATGGGTCCAACGAAAGCTACTGCCCTAAGAAATCCTCACCTCTTGTGGACCCGAAGAAGCAGACATGACCCAGCGGGGCTGCCTGCCAGAGGGAATGGGAAGGAAGGGCAGCGCATTGTAGGCTGCCGTTTGCAAAGGGTTAATTGAATTTTAGGTTAACAAAGGGGAAATGAGGGGCTCTATTTTCCTCTCCGTGGCAAGCGATGGCATCTGGACAAACACAAAAGCTGCCCCTACCCAGAAATAGCTCCTCGCCAGGCAGCTCCAGCCGGCAGCCGCTTCCGCGTGACGCTGGAACGGCAAACATCTGGCTTTGGGAATACCCCCGCCTTTCCCGGGGGGCAGCGCAGGGGCTGGGCCCGCGACGCTTTTCTCGGCGGGTACCGATGGGAGCCCAGCGCGGGACCAGGCGTGTGATGGAACAGAGCTGGTATCCTCCGGTTACCTGGCAACCAGCATCCTCTCTTCTGTTGCTGGACGGGCCCCAGCAGGCGCTGCCATCGGGAGGCCTGGATTGAAGGTGCCGAGTTCTGCCTGGGGCAGAGGCTGAGCGCTCCTTCGCAGCCAGAATAGGGGCCCCGGGGGCTTCCCAGCCTGGGTCTGTCTGCCTGCCCTGCGCCGGGGGAGCACAGTGCCGTCCAGAGCAGGGAAAGGGGCTGAACACAGCACCAGCCGATGCGTCAGTAGCTCCGGGCCCTGCAGCCTGGGGATGGAGCCAGCTGCACCTTCAGCACAGGCCTCGGTGGCGGTGAATCAGGAACTCAGCTATTTAGGGCACCGGCTGGCAACCGCCCCGAGGGAGAGGGGTTGCATGTATACACATATGTACACACCTCTCCCTGCACATGCAGCACACACATGCCCCTCATAGAGGGAGTGCTCTTGCCAACACAGGCATGCGCCAGAGTGCACATACATGCATGCACATGTTCCACATGGGAAATCCCATCTATACAGTAAAGCCCAGGCCCTTTGGGCAGTTGCACAACTTCCAGCCCCAAGCCCGACATGTACAATGCTCCACGAGTCCGAGACACAACCCCCTCCCTGTGCCTGGTGCACACAATACTCGCAGCTCCTGCCCCAGTGCAATGTGCACAAGACCCCCAACACACAACTGCCTCGGGCTGCCATATCCACCTCCAGCCCAACCCACATACACTCCCCCTGCCTATCCCCACACCCCTTGCCACCCCTCTTTGCCACCTGCAGCGTGACAACAGCCCTGCCTAGTCCAACACATGCAGCAACAACTTCCATGACCAAACAGGCCAAGACACATACATGGCACCACCACACAACCCCCAGCTGACATGCAGGCATCACGTATACTCTGCTCTCCCTGATCCCAGCCCAGTGCCCCTTCCTTGTCCCTGGTGAGGGCTGGTAGTATGCGGGAAGAGGGGCCCATGAGCGCAACAGAGGGTCTGTGCATGCTGCAATCCCTAGCCCCAGCTGGAGGGGGATCGAGGCCCCTGCACAGTCTCTGGGAGCACAGAGTCAGGGCAGGTGCATCCCAGGGCAGCTATGAACAAACAAGACCTGGGGGACCAGGGCAGGCAGGCAAGGAGGAATCAAGCGACTGCCACTGGGACAAGCCGATGGGAGCGCCCCGCTCAGCTGCCTTTGAAGTGGGGCTCAGCTACCTCCTGCAGGCTGTCCCGTGTACCAGCTCTCATGTGCTGCAGCTATGCCGTGTGCGTGTCCTCTGGTGCGTGCGCACGCATCATGTGGAGTGGGCTGCAAAAGCATCACATAGACACAGCATGTACTCGGGAGCTCCATCACTGTGGGTGGTGGGTGTGGTGCACACTCACAATCCAACAAACATGCTGTTCCCAGACATGTTTTGCACAGGCCATGGCAATTGGTGAGTGTAGGCTCTGTTGGGGTGTGTATATTTTGCACACTGGTTTTGGCTGTGCTATGGGAGTTGCCCTCCAATCATGTGCATTTGGGGGGGGGGGGGTAGGGGGAGTGGAGTGCAAGTTCTGCACTTCACATGAGCATTCTGTGCACACACGTGTCCCTGGGTGCTGTACAGCACGTGTGCATTTTGGGAGGATGTGACAAACACCCAGAGCACAGACATGTATTTCATTGGGATACAGCAACCGTTCCACATGCATATTTTGGGAGAAGGGGATGTACACGAGAGGGTGCATGTGTGCGATGTAGGGGGGTGTGAGTACGCTGCGTGCATGTGTGAATACATGTGCTGAGACACAACTGGGACACTGCACACCTGGGCTTGTATGACCATGGTGTGGGCTGGGAGCACCACATGCTCACCTGCACTAGGGTGGGGATGGTGGGTGTGCTCCGTGCACACATGTGTATCTTTGGGGGTATCAGGCACATGCTGGCCTGTCCCTGGGTAGACTGCGTGTGTCCCCTGCCATCTCCAAGGGCACTGGAATCCCTGCTGTCAGCACTGTACTGGGTGAGGGCACGTCAAAGACGGATGGAGGGCACAGGGAGCCTGCTGAGAGACCATCGGGGGGGGAGCAAGAGCTGGGCAGAGATGCCCCCCAACCTCCCTCCAGCCAGACCAGGGGGTAGGTCGGGTTGTCTGGCACATGGGTGACAGGAACCAGAGTGGCACTTGCCTTTTTGGGGGGAAGGGAGACACAGGAAGCAGACATGCCGAGGGTTGGCGGGACCTTAGGAGACTAGATGCTACAGAGCAGCACAGCGAGCGACGGAGCCTCCACAACTCTTGCACACCAGTGCCCTTACACACAGGCACACACCGATGCAGCAAACACATGCGCATGTCCACCTCGCACACATGTGCTCAGAACAATCCTCGCCCCACGCAAGCCCTGGACAGGCTCACGTTTCTGTTCACGCGCATTCACGCATGCAACGCCTCCCCCCTGCCCGACATCAGGCAGATACTCTCCTACATGTACACGCATGGCAAACACACGTGTGCACTCCCTGCAGGCCACAGATGCACACAAGCATGTGCTTCCATATCCATGTGCATTCACATACTCAATGCAGCTACACACCATGCACACTTGCTCTCTCCTTTTCTCACACACACATGCACATGTGCACACACTCACTGTCCGTCCTGCAATCCCCAAGTGCCTGGGATACGCAGCTCTTTCCATCCACCCAGCTCCCACCTTTGCTGGGGGCACAGGCCTTGTCCCAGGCAGCTCAGCCCCCTTCCATGCAAACCAGGGCCAGCTCCTGGCTCGGAAGTGAACTGCTGCTCGGAGAGCCCAGCTGGGCCTCCACCCCGATGAGAGCAGAGGGATGTCCTGCCCAGCCGGGCCCAGCACCGTTACCACATCCCTCGAGGCTCCCCCACAGCATGGAGCCTGGAAGAAAGCAGGGCCACGGTCCCACAGTGGCCAAGTGCCTCCCACTTGGGGGGCGGTGGTAGAGCAGGGAGTTTGCTGGGATGGCCTTGCACCAGGCTATGTCCCCAAGTCCCAGAGGCTCCCAGACCCACCAGCTGCTCCTCTGCTCCCCGGGCAGCGGCACTGGTTCCCCCTGGCCTGGGAAGGAGCCATTTCGCCTGGGTTCTTTTATAAGAAGCCATTAACAATTTAACTGCGCTAATGAAAGTCCTGCTGTCTGGTCCCGCCGTGGCCTTTCCTGGCTTTTAGCACCTGGGCTGGATGACGGCCTCCTTGCTACGGCCCCCCCAGGAGAGGTTGCTGCAGCCTTTCAATTTACCTGCATGATATTGGCAAAAGGCAGAACGTGCCCCAGGCATGCACGGCAAATGTTCCCTGTGCACACGTGCTCTGAGGGCTGGGGGGAAGGCGTGGGCACCGAACGCAGCCTCTGCATGCTAGCAAAATGTACAAGAGAGATGTGGGGGTGCGTGGTAGAGCCCCAGTGCCCAGCCAAGCCCACGGGGAGGGGGCACAGGGCAGGGAGGGGAACAGCACGTGGGTTTACACCAGAGCACGCCTGCTAATGGGGGCACGGGTGCTGCGTGTGCTGTCCAAGCAAGGCTGACTAGGCAGCATGGGGGAAACGCTGCAGCCCCGGGGCTCTTGGGATACATGGAGGCTGCAAGACATGCAAAGGGGGGAGACTACAGCTGAGACCCAGCACCCCCCTCCATCCCGACTGCCCCTGTCCTAGCAATCTGGCCCCTCCTGCACACTGCCACACTTGTGGGACTCCAGGGGAGGACTGGTGGGGGGGTCCAACCCCTCCCCATCGCTGATGGGGGTCGTAGGCCCTTTTCCCCAGCTCTGCGCCTCTCCGCTTCCACTACAGCCTTTGCCGTGACAGCCACATGCCCCCTCCTCACGCCTGGCTCGCTCCTCTCCCCTCCGGCCTCGTGCTGTACCAGCTCCAGCTCCAGCTCCAGGCCAGTCATATCCTTTATCTAACAAGGGAACCGTTGTGCACCCCACACACTGAGCATGGGCCCTGCCAGCGGGCTGGGGTCCTCTCCCCTGACTTGGTGAGAAGCAACAAACCCAACCCTAGAGCACGAAGCACCACAGACAGGGAAACTGAGGCACGGAGTGCCGCTGTGCCTGGCATGCCAAACAGAGCTGGGCACAGATGTCACACATCGGGGCCTGGGAGCCAGGCCATGCTGCCCTTCAGCCTGTGGGTCTATCTATCCCAGGTTCCCACCTTCACCCCCCTTCCTAGCCCCCCAAGGATGCTGGGGGAAGCGGTAGGAGGACTCCCCTGGCACGGTGGTGGGTGGCCGCGCTGGGCTGGGCAGTGGAGCGCCTGGTTGTGCTGCCCTTCTCCCTACCTCGCTTGCACAGCCACAAAACATCAACCGACATAAAAATGACCCGGGTGGCTTTTAAAGCCCAGGCATCGTGTTCCCCTTCTGCCACCCCTCTGCATCTTAAGCTGCCCCTGCCCGGCTCCCCCACAGCCGTGACCTTGCACGTGCAACTGCGGGCAGTCATCCTCCTGGGCGGTTAGTCAAGGCCCCCTCCACAGTGATGCAGTGCATGTGCAGCCCCCACCGGCCCCGCCACATCAGACTGGGTCATTCCCCGCAGAGCCGCCCCCAGCAGGACTCAAGCCCCCGGCCCAGCGTCACTCACGGCTCTGGGCTGCAGGGAGACCCCCCCATGACACATGGGGATGAGGCCAGGGCTGAGAGGAGACCCTACAATAACACATGCTGGGGGGCCCTGCCATGCTAAGCAGCCCTCCATGCTGCTGGATGGGCTCGGCATCCGGGGGCTCCTTCCAGCTACCCGGACCCAGAGCCTGCAGCTGGGAGGGGCGCTGGGCTGGGACCGCTGCAGCTGGGGGGCTCCCGGAGCTCCTCATGCTGCTTGACCCAGCCCTCAGCCCCAGTCTGAACTGCAAAGAGGCACGGCACCCTCCATGCACCAGCTGCACCCACCTGCCCTGGCCTGGCAGGCACCCACGCACCCAGGGGCAGTCTGAGCCCTGCTGCCCTCCCCAGGGCACCGTGCGGCCAAGTGCCCCCTCACAGTGCTGAGTGGGGGGACGAGGGGGTGAGGAGGGGAGGGTAAAAGCAGTGGCCTCATTCGTGCCCCTGGGAGCGATGGCAGATTCAATCAGACCTGCACAGGAAGGGGGAGGCTGTAACTCCATCTAGCGCTAGGAGAGCCCCCGTGGTCCCCAGAGGGGTGTTGTGTGAAGCTCGTGGAGTGGCGGGGATGAAATAAGGGCTCCCACTTGGGCAGGGGAGAATGGGACGGCTGGGTAATGTGAGAGCCTGGGGCGGCCTTAATGCCTCTGATTGTCTGGGCAAAGAAAGGAGAGAGGATTCAAAGGGGCCCGGAGATGGTTGGGGTGGGGGGAGAGGGGAGAGAAAGAAAGAGGAGGAGAAAAGCAGAGCGCTGGGAAAAGCCAGCCCGTGGGGCAGCGCGGCTGCCTCGGTCGCTTGTGTTCATGCCAACTGGGGCAGATGGGCCCTGGGGGGCAGCGGTGGGGGCTGCTCGGGCAGAGACAAGGGCGAGAGAGCAGTTCTGGGGCATGGGAAGCCATGGGAGTGCCCCCCCCAGGAACCCCAAGCTGCTGCCCACATGGAGAGTGCTGGGGCGAGGGACACCCAGTGCCCACCAGGATCAGCCCACAAGGGTTATGGACCCCCCCCCAAACAAGGGGTCCCAGTGCATTGGGGAGGTAAACTGAGGCACAGACAGGGAGCATGAGTGGCAGCAGACACACACCGGGGAGCAGACCCCAGCGACCTGAGTGTGCTCTGTCCACTGCACCCACCTCTCCTTCCAGCCCCGCTGGCTTCTCATCCACAGCTCTACCCAGGGTGGCACCCCCGGGAGCCACCGCACGGGTGGAGGGGAGCTCTGCCTTGTACAGAGCAGCGGGGTGAAATTCAGCCCCTGGGCGGGGAAGGAGCCAGGCTCAGTCCATGCCGGAGCGTACGTGCCCAGGCTCTCACAGCACCTAGCTCCTGCCACTGGGGGAAAGCACCAAGGCTGCTGCAGGGCAGTGCCCTCTAGCAGGAGACCCAGGGTCCACAACCCCTCTGCCACCGACCTGCAGCATGGCCTTGGTCATGTCACTTCACCTCCTGTGCAGCACCCAGTCTCAGCCAGGACACAGAATAGCCACTCTGGCGAGCAGGCCTGGACCCCCAGCGAACGCTGGGCACTGCCTGACCGCAGAAGGGAGACACGGAGGGTCGCACGTGAGGGGGATTCTCAGCCCGGCCCCGGCTGCCCCGCGGGAGCAGGCCTCCACGGGCTGGGCGCCACGTGCTAAGACGGGGCGGTGTCGCTTTACAGACCTCTTGCCAGCCTCACCCCGCCTGGTTTCCCCATTAAAGCGTGGAAACCCGAGAGCCGGCCGCCGCTTCTAATTCCAGCTGCCCAGAGCCCCAGCGCCAGCCCGCGAGCTCCTGCCGGCTCAGGGTCACGTCAGAACGGAGCACCTGTGACCAGCAGAGCCGGCTGGAGGCAGGGAGAAGGGCTGCTAGAGATCCCAGGACCTGGGGCTACCCGCTCCGGGAAACCACCCAGCTGGCCGAACCTCTCTCTGCAAGATCTCCCCCGGGCAGAGAAGCAACCCCCTCAGATCCACCCTGGGCACCCCAGCATGGCAGCACCCGCAGAGGGCACTGGACGTGGGGAGAGGCGGAGAGTCCAGCGTCCTTCTTCTCGGCACCAAGGGCACTGTGACCTCCGCGCCGCAAGCCGGAGGGAGCGCCGGACGTGCAAGGGGCTGCGAGAGGCAGGGCCGGCTCTGCTGAGGCGAGCTCCGCCAGAGCCAAGTATCAATTATCTGACAGGGTGTTTACCAGTGACACTAATTAACTGCTGGGTGTTTAACGGGGCCGCTTGGCCCGTGCACGCTGTATTGAGCGCTCATTGGATTCCCATTGGGACCTGCCCCTCTCCTCTCCGTGAGAGCTCGCCGCCTCGCCGGGCCGGCCGCTCTGCCCCCTGCGCGTGCCTGGCTCCCCAGGGCTTGGCAGGGAGATGCGGGGCCTGCTCCACACCACGGGACTGGGGGGCACAGAGATGGGGTGGGGCAGCCTTGGGCAGTTGCTGGCCCAGGGGTGTGTCTGAGGGCTGGAGGAAGGAAGGGAGAAATGGAGGCATCGGAGAGCTCAAGTAGGAGAAGCTTGCGGCCAGCTTCTCATCATCAGTGCACGCACTGTGGGGCTCCCAGGATTGGGACCAGAGGAGGATGATGAGGGAAGAAGCAGGGAGGAATAGGGGTAGGCAAACTAGGGGTGACTGGGGGAGCACCAGAGCACTGGGAGAGGAGCTGCCCCATGGCAGAGGCGGGTGTTGCCAGGTGCTGACACAAGCAGCCGGCTGCTGGGAGCTGAGCTGCCACGACCCACATCGGCCTCCTGGCACGCATGAGCTACCTGAGCCCGCCAGGGAGGGCCTGACCCCAGAGAGACAGCCCGGTTCAAACCAAGGTACCACCGACCCTGGAGTTACTTCTGTGCCAAAGCCCCCAGGTCCGTCCCCTTCACCCACGGAGAAATGGGCTCATTCATCATTGTTTCCTTCTCAAAAGCACCTTTCACACACGAGGGCTACGAAACATCTCTCCCATAAGCCATGCCAAGGGAACGCTTCAGAGCCGCCAGCAAAATGCAGCCAGCTCTGGGGCAGAGCCCTGCACCGCAAGGGCGGGGTGGAACAAGTCTCCCCATTACCCACATGGAAAGGCAGCCACCCCTGGGGTGAGGCGCTGCAGCAGGTTCACTGCTCGCAGCCTGCCGGTGGAGAGCAGGAAGGGGAAACCACATCATTTTAATAGTGATTCTTGCTGAAAGCACCCTCCCGCAACGCCGCAAGTTTACAGACAGACAACACGGCTCTCTCTCTGCCCTGACGAGCTTTCAGTCTCTCTGAAGCGGTAGGGAGCGGGGATTTGTAACTCAGCAGCGTGCCATGATCCAAGCAAGCGTTCAGCCTGGACACCGGTGTGCACGGCCCGGCTCCGGCTGACAATGCCGCGGGGTCCGTGATGCCTGCGCGTGCTCCGAGCCTTAGATGGAGGTTGTGCCTGACACCCCAGCCGTACTCCGTGCACCACGAGGGTCTCGCTGCGGAAGTCCCCTGTCACCCCCCGCTTAGCGTGTGAAACCCACACCCAGACACCAACTCGCAAGGCAACTTTTCTGCTCCCTGCCTCAGTTTCCCCACCTATCCTCTTTCCCCACTACAAACACCCTGAGCTCCTCCCAGAGAAACTGCTACCAAAGGGGAAAACCCAAGCATGAAACCGCGACAGACGATGGGAGCTTTCCCGCGTGTCTGTCTGCACCAGCTGGCACTGCTGGAAGAAACGGGCAAGGGAGGGGGAAACACGCTCCAAGCAGGGCCTAGTCAGGGTCCTTTATGAAAGGACTGTCCTTACACACCTAAGATCCAATTCCCCTTCCCCTGAGTGTGGGCATCTGTCTCTGTCCCCTCCTCGGCCCTGAACCGGCCAGTGGATGCGGCACATGCTTCTGCCTCCATCGGTGCCTCTCCATCTTGGTCAGAGGGTATTGAAAATCGATAGGTAAGAAATGGCCTCCTTCCCACTCAGCGCTGTTGGCCGGCACGCGTGTCAGGGGGAGCTGGTCCCAGCCAGGGACTCCAGACACTGTGTGGGATGCTTCTGGCTCTGGCACTGCCCCACAGAGTGTCCTTGGTCACATCATTTTGTTCCCTCACCATCCCCACCGTGTCACGCTGCAATGCTGAACACTGGAGATCTCTGGGTGATGGGAGCTGGTTATGACTGATGGGGGGGACTGAGCCCAGGAGGTTTCCTGGGAGGCTGGGCCCGGAGGGGCTTTGAGGCCTGTGCAATTCCAGGCCCTGCACATGCCCCAGCCCTGCGTGCCCAGGTCTCACAGCACCTGGCCCCTGCCACGGGGGGACAGCTCCAAGGCTGCTGCAGGGCAGTGCCCTCTAGCAGGAGCCCTGGGTTCCACACCCCCTCTGCCACCGACCTGCAGCATGGCCTTGGTCATGCCCAGCCAAACCCTGGGGGCAGCAGGGCCCTCCAGACTGCTCTGGCTCTTGTCTAGATTGCTGCGAGCATTCAGATTTAATAGCAGGGCGAAGCTGACTCCAGCCAGGGGATTTGATTCACGACCCCCTAAATCATGAGGCTGCCTCGTGCTCCTTCCTGCGTTTGGCGGGGCCTCTGCCAAGCCTCCAGGCAGTTTGCACTGACAAGGCAATCACTCTTCCCCACCGTGCCAGGATGACGGTGGGACAAGGCTGTGAATGGGGCGGGTGGGGAGGAGGGGGCAGAACTCGGGGGGTCTCTGCCTTGGGGGGGAGGGAGGTGCCCTCAGTGGGGGAGGGCAAAAGATAGCTCGGGAAGCTGCGAGGGGATGTTGCACGGTGCAAACTCTCCCCGGAGGAAAGCCAAGCATTACGACAGGTCCAGAAGCAGGCGTGTTGGGCTCAGCCCCCCCCCCCCCCCGTCCCTGGCCCTGGGGGGGCCCAGCTGTCACTCTGGAACAGGAGCCGGGGAGATGTGCCCAGGCCCCTCGCGGCCTCACACCACGGCAGGTGGCAAGGTAGAGCTGATGTCACCGCAACCGGAGCCGGCTCTCGCGGCAGCTGTCGGCATTGCACAGACGCGGCTCTGATTCTTATTCCTGCCGCACAGGGGTGACGTCAGAGGAATTCGCCTGCCATTGAGGAGTAAGGTTACCAGAGAGGACCCCGGCCCGGGAGGCCCTGGCTTCCCAACAACGGGGGAGTGAGAGCGCTGCCCCGTTTGGAAGGGACCCACCAGCCACTTCAGTCCCCGGCGTTGGGCAACGGGTAGAAAGGCTACAGCCCCATCCCCACGCACCTAGAGGCTAATGGCATTAATATATCCACCATCCAACTGACCCGAGACGCTGGGACCAGCTATTCCACCAGCTACCAGGACGCCTGGGTTCAATTCCCCGTTCTGGCTGGAGAGCGGGGTGTAGTGGTGAAACCCTGGACTCCTGGGTTCCCTTCTGAGCATCAAATGCTCCCACGGCTCAGTGGGTTTCTTAACACCCGGGTAGCGGTTTCATCCCCCTTCCACAGCAGCCCCAGGCAGCAGCATGCGTGTGTGCCAGGCAGGGAGCAGAGGGTGCCCTGTGACATTATTAAAACAGCCACAAACCCTGCAGTGCTCGCATCAGCCGGCCACAATCACCCATTTCAAAGTGGAAGCCACGGGGAAATGCCAGGCACAGGGGACCAGCGGCAAGGCGGTTTAGCTAGGATCACGGCCTCAGCGCTGCTAACCCCTCCTTTTCGAAGCTAAAATGCCTCCAGAGGCAGGGACTAGGTTAACAAGAAACTGGATCGCAGCCCTGGAGGGCAAATGATCCACGTGGAGCTAGGCACCGATCCATTTCAGATCTCAAGATTTAGCTCGTGAGATGACCCGCACACCAATTTCCAGCGGAGAATGGATTTTAAAAGCCAGGCTCTGCCTATAAATGGCGCATCGCCCGTAACCTTTCTAGCCATAGGCTCACTGCAAACAGCAATAACTTATAGCTGCTCTTTGGAGGCGAACCAGCCGACGTATTTATCTTCCTCTTGATCTACAGCTGCGATTGGAGGCTGTGCATGAAGTTTATTAAGCACCGGCTAATTTTCTATCAGTTCTAGAGAGCGGAGATTTTTATCCACGCCTGGGCTCGGCCTCAAAGATATAAAACACCACTGAAGCAGGGGGAGGGCTGAAAAATCCCGCCCAGCCCCAAAACAACATTTTATTCCTTCCAGTGCAACTTGCCTTGTTGGAATAGGAAATGTCATCGTCTGGCTGCCCCACTAGCAAGCCTCAAATCAATCAGGCAAAGAGAAACGGGTTCGTTAGGTGTCGTTTGACGGAGGCACATTATTCCACAATGTATACAGAGGCGCGGCGGTGTTATCTCAGTATCTAAATGGCTTCCCTTTTAATACAGATAATGCTGGATTTTATTTGATGTTTAGGCTAATTTCCTTTACAAAGTAACTAACGCCAATAAGCAATCAGCACAAATCACTATAGAGAGGCGGCAATTATATATGTTAATGAGTCCCTTATAAGCACCATAAGAAAACGCTGACAAAATGAAAAGCTGAAAGCGGGCGCTTAACATTACAACTGTGAAATGGATATAGGACAGGGGGGAAAAGAAGCAGGGGGCGGGGGGGAGGCAGGGAAGGAGAGGGAAGGTATGGAGCCGATTAGAGAGATGGACAGAGACTGATGATGAAGTCACTTCTGCAGTGTTGCCGGCTCTGTACAAGCAGCAGCTGTGTTGGACCCCAGAGGTGGCTGCATTTTGATGGCGGCAAAGCTGGCAGCTTACAAAGCACTCTGGGCTCTTCCCCAAGGAGAGCCACCAGACAGTGCAAGCACTAAGCATTATTTATCTCGGGAGCATGACTCCGCATGGGCTGGGCAAAGCTGAGCGAGCTTTGTCAGCTGGCTAAGTCAGTTCTCAGCCTGTGCAGACTGGCTGGAGCGAGGAGTCGATGAAGGCAAGAAGCTCACTGCCCCGGTTCCCTCTGTGTCATCTCAGCGTCGCAGGGTCCCAGGGAGAGGCTTAGGCAGAAAAGGCAGTGCTCGGAGAGCCTTGGTGGGTGCAGGGGTCCTGCATTATCCGAACACCCCTTGCTAGAGCAGGGGGGTGGGACACCGAGAACGGGGCCACGAGCAGCCTGACTGGGAGCCCCTGCATGGGCCTGAGGCCTGACTTGGGGGAGGCAACTGCAGCCCCAGCCCTGGGCAGTACCCTTAGGCGGAGGCTGGACAGAGGCCCCTCTGCAGAAGCAGGGCTCTGCTGGCTGGCCGGAGCCCGCTGGCAGAGATGATGGGCAAACGGATGGACTCGTCCTGTATCAGGCTCCCTGCCCAAGCTGGGAGGTCCTAGCGGGGAGGCAGGGCAGGGTGACAGCAGGGAAGGCAGTGACCCCAAGATCCAGGTAGGTTGGGGTGGGGAAATGGGAGCCAGGGCTCCCTAGAAGCCACCATGCCCCCCCCCCCCCACCTTCCCACTCCTGATCCTCTGCCAGCAGCACCGGAGGTGCTGGAAGCCAAGCCAACCTGAGCACCTGCTCCCTGCGGCGCCTGCGGCGGGGAGCCCCCGCCCAGCTGCCACTGTCACACACCGGATGCCGCAGGCCCCGGCTGCCCAGTTCAAGGCTCTGGGGGAGTTGGGGGGGTAGGGGGGGGGAAGGCCCCAGGGCTTCATGCAGGGCCAGGATGCAGCTGCTCCCAGGCAGTCGGGGGTGACAGCGGGAATGTCAGCCCAACCAGGCCAGAGAGCTAGGAACCCCAAGGGGACAGGCGGATGGATGGCAAGGGTCCCCCCCAGAAGGAAGTTGAAATATGCACACCCCAGCTCTGCCTCTGAGCTGCGGCGGGGATCAGGCTGGGGCACCTCCGAGCATCTCCAAAAGGAGCATCCCCCCAAAGCAAGGGGCTGGGGGTGCCTTGGTGTAGACAGTGCTCCGGGACTCTGGGGGCCACCTCACTGCCTCCCTAGCCGAGCAGGCTGGGAAGCCGGGTTCCTGGGAGCCCTCTCCTCCTACCCGTGGGGCCAGGGAGGAGGCTGACTGTGCACCAGCCGGGCAGCTCATTAACACCAGGGCTGTGTACACATGGGAGCCGGCTGGCCATGGGCAGCATGTGAAGCACGGGAGGGGGTGCCTGCAAATGCCGGGCACTCGCATTTACCTTGGAGCCAGCGTTGCCCCGCCAGATCGAATGACCCCGCTCCCAGCCCAGAGCCAGGCACCGCCAGGAGCCAGGGCCCCGCGCGTCCGATTACAGGATCCCCTTACAGCTGCCGTTTATAGGCCTGCACTTGGCCAGGCGGGTATAAAACATTAATCACCTCCCGCCGCCCTCCCGCCAGGCTGGGACATGGGAGACAGAAGGAGAGGGAACCCAGGTGTCCCACTCGACTCAAGCGATTCCCCTCCACTGCTGGCCCAGCTTGCCATTGCCTCCCGTCTCTCTGCCTGCCCTCAGGGACCAGGCAGTGCTGGCATGTGCTATGCCAACAGTGGCCAGGTGCCACCCCAGAGGTGGCCGCATCTTGGTGGCAGGTGGATGAAGCGTGCCCACAGGGGTCTGTGCCTGGCTGCAAGGGATCTGGCACAGAGAGGATTCTCCAGCCTCATCGCTTCGGTCCCTGGCTCAGCCCCTCAGAGCCAGGACACGGTCAAAGAGGGGGCTGGGCCCTGCGATTCCTAACGAGGAGGCTGCTGACGGCCTCGTCTCTCTCCCCGCGCCAGGGCCTGCCCGATTCTCACGACACTGAGGGAGGCATTGGCAGCCTGCCAGATCCGCATGTTAATTTGCATATTAAATACACATCAATCTGCATATTAAGGAATAATTTGCATAAAGGAAGCATCTTGATTTGCACCAAAAATAAACACAAAGCAGCCATAAAAGCGGCTATTCCCGGCTGGACCTGTGCTGACCCTCTACGGGGCTGGGGGGGGGGAGCACGCTGCAGCTCGTGGCATCACCATGGCAACTGCCTAAACCTTGCTGCCAGGAGCTGGGCCCATGGCGGGTCCAGAGAGGATGGGGGGACTGGACAGCGGGGGGTCTCAGAGCCCCTCAGCACCCTGCCGCCCCAGCCCAGCACCCTTGCTGGAAGGGTGCTCATCCCTGGGGCAATCCAGCCAGAAGGGGATGTCACACCAGCCCCCGTGATGCCAAGCTGTGCCCTCCTACCCCCAACACAGACCATGCCCCACGGTCCCTCTGTGGGGCCTGACATGGACAGGAGGAGACCACGGGGTCCAGCCTCTGCCCCCAGGACTGCCGCCCTCTTGCCCCCTCCCCATGGGCACGCTGTGCCCCCCAGCCCCGACAGCACATGGCTCCCCTCCCACCCCTGCCACGTCCCCATCCCAGTGCCCAGTGGGCACTGCCTAGCCCCACTCAGGGGCATGCTTCCCCCGTCACCCCCAGGCCCACCCTCCTCTGACAACACAGCTCCCTGTGCCCAGCCCCAATGCTCCGTGGCCACCCCCGGGCCTGTCCGATGGGCTCCCAGGTCCACGTGGCGTGGCCATGACTAACCCCCGGGCCGAGGCTGTGGTTGTGGCCCGGGTAAGGGCAGGTCCTCCACGGAGTCCGTGAATAATTCAAGAGGCAGCTCACTCCTACCCCTGCCGCGACTTGCTGGATGCAGCCAGCTCCGTGGCTAATTAATTTTAATTACCGTCTTTCACTGTTTGGAAATTGGGCACGTTCCGGGGGGAGGGGGGAAATCCAAGCACGGCAAATTGCAATTAGGGGGAAGAGGAGAGAAAGAGAGGGGGAAAAAGCCCCCCCCCTTGCAGCGCTCAGCAAATCATTTAAAGGAAATTAAAGTGTCATTTAAACTGAGCGGGTAATTAAGAGGGCCGGGCGGGGGAGGGGCCGGGCGGCTGGCCCACGCGGGCAAGGGGCCTGCAGTGGAGCCCAGGGTTATAGGACGAGGGGGTCGGTGTCCCCAGCCCTGCTCCCACTGGGCACAGGGACAAGCAGGACTAGTGGTTACAGACAGGCCTGCTGGGCAACAGGACAAGCCGAGCGAGCCAGGACTCCTGGGTTCAATCCCCAGCTCTGTCACCTTGAAAGCTAAAGCAAGTGGCTTTCCCCCTCTCTCTCTGCCTCAGTTTCCCCTTCTTTGGTAATGCCAGGCCTGGTCCATCCCCACCTTGCCCCTCTGGGGGAGCTCAGGGCATGCCGGAAGGGAGGCAGCCAGCCAGCACCTCTGGGTGCTGCTCCGGGCTTGGCAGCCAGTCCCTGGCCTGAGTCACTTCCTCCCTCTGTATCTCAGTTTCCCCCTTGCTGCCTTGGGCTGACTCATCCCCAGGGCAGCCAGCCGGATGCAGGAGCAGACCGGCTTGTCACCTTGCCCTTCTGCTCCCCATCCCGCCCCGATACCTGCCTGGCTCCTGACCTAGATGGCGAGCTCCTGAGGCCAGGGAGCGCCTTGGCGGGTTTGTGCAGCCCTGGGCCCGGAGGTTGGGAGCCAGACAAAGCCTCTCCACTGGAGCCTGCCCTCGCCCTGGGACCTGCTCCTGGGGTCTCAGCTGGGACTTGCCCTGAGATGCTGCAGCTTGCCCCGGAGCTGGCTCGGACCCTCCCTGCCCCTTGCCCTCACACCAGATGCTGCCACCTCTCCCCTCCACACGCCAGGACACCCCTTTGCTTTACCCAAGGGCTCAGTCACATCCTCTTCATCCAAGCTATACATGGCAGGCCTATAACTCCCCCACTGGTCCATACAGAGCATGCCCTTGCCCCCCCAACAGTCCATATACAGCACTCATCCCCCACGTCCATATAGCCATTGACCCCCCCTGCCCACATCAAACACAGCAGAGTCCCCATGTCCATAAATAATGTAGCCACGGCCTCTCACTGCCTCCTGGTCCATACAGCACATGCCCAGCCTCTCGTCTGTGGTCCCCTCCATCCATAGTCAAGCCCCTTGCTGCCTTCCCCCACACCGTGCCAGCCTCCCCCTGCTCTGCTGGTCTCAGGACCTTGTCTATCTGCCTGGCACGTCCCTGGGGAGGTGATAAGGCATGAATGGCTGATGGGCTTGACGGGTTCTCACAGCAGCCCCCAGGACTGTCTGTTGGAGTTTCCCTTGAGCATTGGACCCACATGTGAGACTCGTAGCAGCAGGGAGCACGTCCTCCTGCACCACGCAGGTGCTGGAGCCCAAGACTGCCAGAGACGCCTCCCAGGGGGACCCGACCCCAGCAGCCTGGAGGGGCCGGGAGCCCATGTCCCCCCGGTACAAGCCAAGGGAGCTCAGGGACATGTCCCAGGGCACAGAGGATGTCAGTGCCACAGTGAGCGGCAGCCCCAGGAGGATCTAGGATGGAGCCCTGGCATCCAGGCTCCCAGCCCAAAGCTTGGGCACTGCTCCCATTTCCCCCTTTCTGATCCCCCTCCCTTCCCTCCAGAGCTGAGTCTAGCATCCCAGGGCTTGATTCTCTGCTGGGGCAGCTCCATTGGCCACTGCTGATTTACATCACTCGAGCATCCTGCCTCAGGTAAGCTCTTGGCCCTTCTCCCGCCCATCACTATCCCCGACCCACGGGGCTCCTGACTCCCCACCCCTTGCTCTGACCCCTGGACCATGCTCTCGCACAAGGGCTAGGAACTGAACCCAGGCGTCCCAATTCCAAGTTCGAACCACTAGGATGAGCACTTCTGCTCCCGCCGAGAAGAGCCAGGAATGGAGCAGAGATGTCTTGCTCCTCGGCCCTCCCCGGCTCTTCCGAGAGCCCGGCCAAGTCACGCCGCCTCGCACGGAAAGGAATTCCAGCCCGAATTCCTGCAGTTCCTGCCTGCCTTTGTTCCCCCACCCGGCTTCCTCCCGGCACATCCCGTGGGGGGATGTTCCTGGCCAAAGCACCTCCCTGCATCTCTCCTGGCACCAGGCCCAGTCCCCTCCAGCCACAGGCCCTGCATCACTCAGCCCTTTAGAGCCCCCCACTACCCCCAGCCCCATCAGGTGCAGAGACCCCCGTGGGGCAGGTGGCACCAGGAGATCAGGAGATCGGGGCTGTGGGAAGCAGAGCTGCCCCATAAACAGGATGCATCCAGGAAAACAAGGTTCTTCCCTAAGTGACTCATGCCTGAAGCCCGCAGGGTGCCTTCACGGCCCAGTCCCTCCCCCCCCCCCACTCCTCCGCAGCCCTCCCAAAGCTAGGCTGGATCGGGACCAGCGTGCAAGGAGCCAAGGCCGGGGGTGGGGGAAGGGTAGGGCAGTTTGAAAACTCCCTTCCCATTTATTTGCCTGTCATCACGCGGCAGAGCAGGCTCCAAGAGCAGGCGCCCGCACAGGCAGGCTGCTGCCGGACGGCCAATAACCCCGCAGCGAACGCGGCCCCAGCTCCAGCGCGGCCCTGCAGTGCTTGTTCGTGCACGATGCCACGCTAATAGGCAGCACGACCCGATGCCCCAACAGGATAAGCACGACAATAACATGCCAGGGCAAGGCTAACAGGGCCCTGCCCGAAGCTGGCTGACCCGTCAGGCTAGCACTGGCCATGCTGGCATCTACAGCTAAGCCCAGGAGGGATGCTGTGGGTACCATGTCCACCTGCCTTTAGGCCCCATCCCCAGGGGGACTCACAACTGGGCTGTGTTGAGGGAAAGCCTGAACTCCTCTGCACCCATATCCAGAGATTTTCAGTGCGACAACCTCCTGGCAGACATCGCCCCTGTGCTCGCAGAAGACCCTACAATAACACGTCAGCATATGTAGCCAACAGCCCACATCAACCACAGGAAATCAGGGAGTGGGTGGGAGGGCAGCCGGGGGGAGGAACATGATTCTCGTTGGTTTTATTAGGTCCTACTCAAACGCATTTGTTGTTTTTATTTCCCCTTTTCCGCCCCCCGCCCCTCCCCAGCTCCCGTACGGGCCATGCTCAGCTGTCTCGCTTTGTTCAGGACAACGCTCCCTTTACCTGTTCCCAGTGCAGGCACCGGGGCCTTGATTTAAAACGTCTATGCTTTAAAACACTTTGCATTTAAATCCAATGCAAACTGCACCTGGCTCCCACAACATGGCATGTCGGCCGGGGCCGGGACCCCAGGGCAGCTGGCGAAAGAGCCCCAGAGAGCTCTCAGTCCCCCATGCCAGGCCTGAGCCGACTGATCCCTCCCCAGCCCAGCAAGGAGGCAGCCGTAGGGAGGGCAAAGCAGCCCCCAAGCTTACCAGTGTGTGCAAGGGGGAAGGAGATGACAAGGAACCAGCCAGGCAGGGCCAGCCCCCCAGCTCATCCCCAGGCATCTGGAAATTGTATCTGCTCCGTGCCCCCCACAAACACCTGGGCAGCAAGGCAGCACAGGGGGCCTGAGGCATACAGAGGCTAAGGGACTTGCCCAAGGTCCCACAAGAAAACAGTGGCAGAACCTGCATTTCTAAGTGGTGCTGTGTGCTAGCGCCCCACGGCTGCCTTTCCTCTCTGCTGCTGCTCTCACCTAGAGGGTGCCTGGAGGCCTCCATGCCACATGGGTCTTCACAGCAGAGACCACTCCGATTCCTTGCCCCAAGCCCCACCCATGCCCCACACCCTGCCATGGACACACCAGCAGTATAGGGCTCAGGACACGCTGCAGAGCCAGTCTGGTCCCCTCCAGGAGAAGGCAGTGATGCTCATACCCTTTTACCCAGTCCCTTGCACTCTGAGGAGCTGAAGTGGGAAAGGACGCAGGCTGCCCGAGAACCAGGTGCTTTGCAAGACCGGGTACAGCTGAAATGCACCCTGCTGTCCTGCCCGAGCACCCCCCACCAGCACTCCTCCGCTGAACATGCTAACCAGGCGGGGAGGGGGTTGCTGCCAGGCAGATGTTGCCACACGGTCCCCCAGCCGGGCGGTAGGGTGGGGTGCTCGTGGCAAGACCCAGCTGATAGCACGTGCCCCGCAGCACCGAACCGATGGATCAGCAACCAGCCATGCACACCGAGAATGAGCCTGCTGAGCAAGCGAAGGGAACAAAGGACATCGCCCCTCACACACACACTAGCGCACACCCCCACCTCCCACCCCAGCTCCCTCCAGCACGGCAAGGCGGGATACCTGGGGGGGGTCACCGGAGGCAGCACCTGGCCAGGTGGCTACGGGGGCACCGGACCCCGAGTGCCAGCTCCCAGCTCCTCTGGCGGTCAGATCTTGGTGCAAATCCTTGAGGCTCAACTCTTCTCTTAGCAGGAAACAGGGCCGGCCTAGTGCTGCCGACTACCTGGATAAAGCAGGTCCCAATTCCCCTGGGGCTGATGCCGAGGCCTCCAGAACCCAGCTCCTCTCCGCGCTGCAGGATATGGAAGATCCTGTGGCGGCTCCTGCAGCTGCAGCCCACACCTCCAATGCGCCGGCCCTGCCCTGCCGCCAGCCTGTTCCCTCCTCCCCAGAAGTGGCTGCATGTCTCCTGCTGACCTCTAAGGTGGCCTGTGCTGCTCTCCAAGGGAAGGTGCTATGCAGATGAGGACCGGGGTCATTAACCAGGGCAGGGGATTGTCTGTGTCTACGAGTGTGTTATTAAGGAACCCAGCCCCTCCCTGTGCCGCGCAGACACCGGGCCCAGCCGGCCTCCCCCGCCCACCAGCGCTCCGGAAGGGGGTGGCACGACACAGAGAGATGCTGATCTATATTTTGCAGCCGCAACTTCAAAGGCGTCGAACTTGGCACCTGCCCCGCGAGCTGTCAGATCCCATTCCCTTAATGGCTAGGGCTGCTCGGGGCAGGGGCTGCAGGGAAACCAAAGCCCCAGCTGGGGCCGGGGGCCAGGCGGGCGGGTGGGCGGCCCTGTAATAACTGTGAGCCACCATGAGCCGCGGAATCCCAGCCGCGCAGGCGGGAGCTGGGAGCACCCCGCCAGCCCGCGGCGGGGAGGGGACGGACCCCGCGTGCCGCCCGGGGCAGGCCTGATGCCATGGCTGCTACACCGGCTGGCAGCTGGGGGTGCTAACGGGCTCCTGAAGCGCAGCCAGAATCCCATCCGTGGGGCTGTCGCCAGGCGGCGATCGTGGCATGCTGCCGGGAGAACTGGGTGTCATGCACCTTCTGCGGCAAACAACCGATGGAGAGTCCCCTTGAATTCCCATGATGGGGCCTGTGCTACTCAGGCTGGAAGACACGGGTTTCATCCCACTGTGAGACATGGGGGCAGCCACGGATGTGGTAGCAAAGGCGCAAAACTCTCGCTGTCTCCTGCTGTAATGCAGCCACCTCTGGGGTGGAGCACAGCATGTTACAGGGAGCACAAGGGACATGTTCGCCAAGAGCACTGGGAAATCCCCAAGGGCCAGGGAACTGGGAAGGATCACATGAGGCAAAAGCTGAAAGGTGGGGGTTTCCAAAGGCACAAATGCCTCAGCTGCCCTTGGCCTGCGCTCTGCCTTGGCTACTGTAGTCTCACCCAAGAAACAGCCAGGCAGCGACCTGCCCCGGAGCTGACCTCCCGCCCCAGGAAAACACCTGCCCTGCCAGAACTCGAACCTGTGGCACCAGGTAGCTACATCCCAGGCGCCAGATGTGCAAATGCCAGCAGGCTCAGAGGCCACAGACAGCGCCGTGGCAGGCCTGGGGGCCGGATGCCAGCAAAGTGCAGTAACAAAGGGGCATTGTGTCGGAGCTCGATGGCCTCCCGCCCACATGCCTGCTCTCGTCCTGCAAGGTCAGGTGTTCCCTCGCTGGCTGAGAAACGCGACATTGTCCTGCCCGGGGCCGCAGACCCAGATTGAAAGGAGCCCCACGACACGGCCCAGCATGGCCACGTTCTGGTGTAGTGTCCTGCCACAATCACGGTGCAACCACTGACGTGTGGGGTCCTCCCCCCAGCCACCGACCACAGCCACTGGAGACGGTGGAGCCACAGGCACCCATGGAGCGGGTGGGAGGCTGGAGGAGCTGCCTGTAGAGGGAGATGTGGTCCCAGGCACAGAGCCAACTCAGAGCCTTTGCTTCCAGGACCTCTCGGGATTTGGCTGGATCGGAAGCACGCATGTGATGAGCTCCCCTGTATGTCACGGCCATGCCCAGGCACGGCCATGCCCAGGCACAAACCTTACCACACACTGGGTCCCAGGATGCAGAGAGACTATGGGAGAACAGAAGCAACTGCATGGGCCTCGTGACAGCCCCCCAGGCCTCATCCAGTGCCCGGGGGGCACTGGGTGCACAAAGCCCCTGTGCAAAAGGGGGCATTCAAGTGCCTTCAGCCAAGGATGCAAGCTGCGGGGCTGAGCCCTCCTCTCCCCCACTGCAATCTGTGGGCTCGGCTCTGGGAAGCATTAGTCAGGCCGCATCTGTAGAGCATCCCAAGCATGCTGGAGCCGGGGCCAGGCATTGTCATCTGGTCCAAGCTCGGCGGGGGAAGTGGAGGCACTCGTCAGGGAAGTGACTTGGCCTGTGATTCACTGGCAGAGCAAGAAGCGTGGGACCCAGGAGTACTGGCCTCCGCCCTCCCATCCTGGCCACCTCCGGCTGCCCCCTCCATGTGGATTTTGCAATTCCTGCTGCAACCAGCCCTTTGATCTCTCTTGATCGCCCTCGCTGCTGGCTCCAAACCAGTGGCAGGTCTTGGCTGGGACTTCGCCCACCCGGATCCAGCTGGAAAGAGCCGACACACCAAGGTTTGGGACCAGGGGGATGCAGGGGGAGGGAGAGGGGACTATTAACCCTTCAATGCAGGGGAAAGCCAGGTGTATCCCGGGAGGGGCTCCGGCTTTAACCCCTCACTGCCATGGAGTTCTCCCCACGTGCCAGTGGCCTTTAATATCCTTGTCTGCTTCTACCCCAGAGGCCCGTAGGGTGGGGAGGAATCTGGAGCTCTCCAGCCTTTCCCAGCCCCCTGGTGCGTCTCAGGCTGAGGACAAGCAGTGCTGGCAGGGCCCGATGGAAACGCAGCTGGGTGGGGAGAGGGTAACATCCAAACAGCATCCCCCAAGCAGGCAGGCACAGAGCCATCCTTGGTGCACGCACACACACACAGACGTGTGCACACACAGAACCCATCTTACACATGAAACCCCCTTCCTCAATCGCACACACACACACACCTTATCCCGCAGCCCCCATCCTCCATAAACAGCCTGTGCTCCAACACACTGAGGCCAACAGGCAGTTCATTCAGCTACTACACACACACACCCCGCTTGCACACACACTGCTTGTACTCCTCGCCCTGCACATGCAGTCCATCTTACCACACACATGCTCCATCATACACACACTGCCTCCTCTCTTTATCCCACATGCAGTCTATCCTACTACACACATGCACACACGTGCCATCGTACACATTGCCTCTTCTGCTCACCTCACACATGCAGTCCATCCTACTACACATGCACAAGCACACCATCATACACACTGCCTTTTCTTCTCACCCCACACACGCAGTCCATCCTGCTATACACACACACACATACTCACACTCACCATGCAGACCATCTTACACATACATCATTGCACACTGCCTATTCTCCTCACCCGCAATGAGGTCCATCCTACTAGACACACACACACACACACAGCCAGTCCTCCCTGGCCAGTTGGAAGAACAACCTATGCCCACTCTCCAGCCGCAGCCCCCAGCACGCTCCAGAAGCAGGCAGGGCTCCAGGATGCTGGCCCATGCTCTCCACTTTCCCCAGCAAGCCCCGGCCCATGTACTTTAGTGGCTTCCCCCATCCCCAGCCCAGCCCTGCTCTGCAGAGGGAGAGGTGCTGAGCAGATGTGCCTTGCTGGCATCCTGGGATGGACAGCAAAAATGCTACTGATAGATGCTTCCAGGGAAGGAATCTCTGCAGGCTTGTGAGCCTTTGAGGGGGATTTCAAAGGGAGCAGCCTGAAAGCAGTGCAAAGCCGCATGTGTACACAGGCATGCGCACGCGTGTGTGCAGCACATGTCTGTTCCGTGACCTGTGCTTACCCCCTGGGCCGTTACAGGCCAGTAAGGGGGAAGGGGGCGACCTCCAGGGGTGCGCACATGTATTCATGACATATCTACCTATGCCTTGTGCCTGGGTGCTGTGTATCAGTGGGGTTTACACATGTGCAACATGCATGCTTGGTGTTTATCCGTGTTAGAAGACCTGTGTGGTGAGAAACTTAACGAGCTCTCGAGTTGTGCAGAGCATGCGTGTGCGTACACTTGGATGGTGTGCAAACGGCTGCGCAGGGTGAAAGGCAGTAACGCATAGCCAGGCAATGAGCTGCTTCTGCCGGCAGGCAAGTCCCCTCATCTCCAAATCGATTCCTGCTCCTGAAGGCATCATGGACTGGCTCACACCAAGCATCCAACTTCCCCACGCTGGTGTGCCCGCCTGCCCTGCAGCCACAGCCCTGTCCCACTGCCCTGCTTGCCTGGCACTCGGAGTTCGCCAGGACGGGGGGAGCACTTGTGACTTGGCTTCCTCTGCGCGCTCCAGCCATTGAAAGGCACTTGCTCCACAAAAGCTCCTGCCAGTTGCTTAGAAAGCAAAATGGAGGGGGGTGAGCAAAGGCCAGGGGCGCATTCAAAGCAGAGGGGAAGACTCAAGGACAATTGCAGCTGTGTTTGCCCGGCTGGCGTGTGTGTGTGTATGTGCGTGCGCGTGTGTGCGCGCATGTGAGCGAGAGAGAGGAAGGCCCGGGGAGGGGGGGTGGTATACGTGTGTGACTGTGGCTCTGGGGTACACATATGTATATGTGCCTCGGGTGTAACACCCATGTGTTACAGGGGGTATGTGAGTGCGTGCATGCACGTGTAAGCACATGTACATGTGTGTTATAGAGGGGGTAGACAGGTGCATTGAGAAGCTGCACCCCCCACAGCGTTGCTGGGTCTAGCAGAGGCGTGTGGGGAGCAGGGCATTGCATGAGGCCTCCTGATCTCGATGCGCGGGGCATAGCCTGCTGCGTGCCTCGCATGCGGGATGAGCCGGCGCCCCCGGGTCAGGCAGGGCACTGAGGTTTCTTGCACGGATGCAGCCAGCCAGGGGACGTGCTCTGGAATGAGAATCGGCTCTCCTCGGGCCATGGCGGGGGCAGGCTGGGGCTGGATGGCTGTGATGGGGCTGCGGGATTTGCGGTGGGGCCATGAAGCAGAGAGGGCTGCCGGCTTTGCCAGGCGCGGTCCTCCCAGCCCGACAAGAGCTCTCCGGGCTCAGTTGTGGAGGGCAACGCACTGGGGCTGGGGGGGTTTCTCAGTACTGTCCGAGCCCCCAGGCCCCAGCCCAGCCCCACACCCCGTGGGCATCAAACAGGGCTGCAGCAGCCTGCCTTCCACCCCCAGCTTGGGTCCTAGCTGGACTGCACTAGGGGCAAGGGCAAAGCTGCAAGTCTCCCCTCCCTTGAGCCTGGCCCCTGGCACAGCCACGATGGGATCACTGGGATCCAGCCTGGCAGCAAGGTAGCCCCTGGGTACCACGGGGGGGGTCAGTCTACCCACATGTGCCATAGGATCATCCATCTTATGCACAGGCACCCTGGCAAGAACCGTGCTCCCAGCTACAGTCGCTTCAAGTCCATGAGAGAAGAGATGCCCCCGGCCAGCTCCCTGGGGCATAACAGCCCCACAGTGGTGACCTGCCACCTTCCCTGCCAGCGCTGGGGCCCACTGGTCACTCCCAGGGCGGGAGCACTTTGGTGGCCCAGTGGCTACGGCTGGCAGCCACAAGCTGGCTCCCCGGCACGCGCTGCCAGACGAAGGATTTGTAATAACCCCAGGCTCCCAGCCTCCCAAATCGCCTTCTTAACACTTCCTAATTTACTGGCACTTTATCTCGACATCCCTGGCGGAGAGATGATGAATGGGGCTGATAATAAAAGAGAATTATGTTCCCACCGCTGGAAACCTGAGCACGCCGGCCGCCTCCCCTGTTGCCCAGGGCTGGGGCAATGGGTGCCAGAGCCTCAGCCTCCCCCGGTGCGCGTGTCCTGCTGCTCTGGCTGTCCACAGCCTTGGTCCCATCCCAGCCCTGCCCTGGCTGATCCCCAGGCGATGCCCGAGCCTTGCAGGGTCAGGGCCAGGAGGAGGTGCTGGTGAGCACAGGGTGGTCTCCATCACCCTCTGGGCTAAGAGCACAGGCATCCCTTGCCCAAGCCCAGAAGCTTTGCTTGGGACCGTGGCTCCAGCCTGGGCTGGGCTATTTGCTACCAGCTGAGGATGCGCCTGGCTCTTTTCCTAGGGAGGAGCGGGAAACAGGACACAGCATGAAGGAGGCCCAAGGCAAGGATCCAGGGAGGATCCACATCTCAGTACAAGCCCCATTAGCTTTTCACATGTCCCCCACCCCATCCCTGGTGCCAGCATGCCCCCGGGGCACAGAAGGGAAGGGGGGAGTTGGACACCTGGCTTCTCCCCTTGCCAGCTCTGCTCCTGGCCATCCCCCAGCTGGGGGCCCAGTCAGTAATGGGGCGACAGAGACCTGCCAGCCTATGTTAGTGTTGGGGACACACTGGGGTCTGCCCATCTCTCTGCCTGGCCCCGAGAGGATGGGCTGGGTCCAACAGCACAGACACAGCATCACCCTCCAGACCCAGCTCCTCTGCATTTAACTCCAGGTGCCCCTTGCCCCTGAGCCGAGGGATGACCCGCCCTGAGGCCCAGGCCTGAGCGACCTGGGGCTTGAAGAGGCTTCAGGCTCCACTGCACGGAGAAAGGGGATGCCAGGGTCCCCCGAAGGAAGGCAGCGAGGAAGCTGTGGGGTCAGCACTGAGATCGAGCAGCAGCTGAACGGGTCTGGGGGCCGTCAATGCCTGAGGCACTGCACAGTCACAGCAGGGGCTCCTAGCAAGGGGGTCTTCTGCCCCTGCTCTGCCCCAGCCTTCAAGGAAGCCGGGAGTCTAGGCAGCTTCCGCCTCCGGGTGCTGACGGAGCTGCCACGGCCCCAGAGACAGGAGGGGGTGGGTTTTATTTTTGAATGTTACCAAATTGTAATTAAACGGGGAGTGAAATCTTGTCAATGCAATGCGGCCCCAGGGGAGCACCCCCCTCCCACCGCCAGCAGCGCACGCTCCCGCGCTCTCCATCCCCTTTGCTCGCAGACACACAATTGCATTAGCAGCTTCCTCCGAGGCTGACACCAGCAGCGATGCGCTCAAAACATGCCAGGCTGAAGCCAGAGCCTCAGATCAAGGGGCCTGGAGCTGCCTCTCAGGACTCCTGGGGTCTGTTTCCATCTCTGCTACAGCTGATTGGGAAAGTTGTTTCCTGCCTCCCTGGTCTGGTGCGGGGAGCTCGTGCGACAGACTCCCCTGGGGTGTGAGTGGGGCCAGGGCCTGGCACAGTGGGGCTCTGCTCTCAGCATCTCCGTACCAACGACAGGGAAGACTCCTGCCAGGATCAGAGCAGACCTCCGGCTGCCCCGGTGGCTGGCGCTCACGGGGCTGGGCAGCAGGAAGGATGCCCAGCAGGCGTCAGGTGAGCTGGCTGCTCTCCAGATCACTGCCGCCTGGCCCAGCTGGTGTGGCCGCCCGTGACTGCTTGCTCGTGGGAGGGGTGGGGGGGGGGCGACACATGCCAAGAGCTCTGGGTCATGCCCTATTAGCATCAATGATGCTGGCAAATAAACTGGAAGGGATCTGGCACCTGCTGTCCCAGGGCTGCACCTGACTCTGAAATCTGGGGGTTGGGACTGATTAGGGGGTAGGGCAGGAAAAACTCCTCCTCACCTGCAGCCAAGGACCAGCCCCAGTCAGGAAGGCTGGAGGAATCTTCCCTAAACCCCGTGACCGGCCCCTGTCATGGGAGCATCTCACTCCACAAATCCAATAGCAGCAAAGTAGAGCTGGGTCGAACCTTGGGGGGAGTGGCCGGACCTGGGGAGGAGCTGCCCAGGACCCCTGGCTCCTTGCCCGGATGGGGGGCTTGCTGTCTGAGGTGGGCTAGGAACAGCACACCCATGTCTGCACAGAGCCTGGACCAGACAACCCCCGAGGTCCCTTCCAATCCCAGCTCTCTCTGCCAGTGCCCCTGATTTCAGCCCCACCGCTGCTGGGGTCAGGCAGTCTGGCAGAGGAAAGAGCCCTGGAGTCCAAGGCCTGTGGACTCTGCTCACACCCATCTCCTCTCACCTGTGCTAGGCTACTGCCTTTCTCTGTGCTTTTAGGGGAGGGGGAAAGAAAATAACCAAAGAGATTAATGTGCACAAAGCCTGTGACAAACTCTCCAGCCGAGCCCTGAACTAGTTAAATGTCTCCCGGCACCCAGCGCTCCCCGAACCAGGCTACATATGCGCTGCCTTGCTAGTTCCCGTTTTTCTTTCCTGCTGTTTATGCTGGTAACAGCATGCCGTATGCCACAGTATGGATGGGGAGAAGCAGCTTGGCCAAGCGAACGTGCCTGCGAAGAGAATTACTGCCACGTTTCCTGACGGAGGGGCAGCAATGGGTTGTAGTGAAGTGGCGGGTACGGGCCTCAGCCAACGTCTGAGTCTCGGTGTGTCAGGCGCTGCACGCAGCAGGAGACAAACCCTGCCCCGAGCAGCTGGCAGGGAAGGAAGGAGAAGTAACATTTCCACATCCGAGATGGGACCTGAGGCACACAGAGATGAGGGTGACATCTCAGCTCCAGCAAGGTCCAAGACAACACAGTCACTGATCATCCCACGGACTCGCTCAGCCCACTCCAGAAGCAAACCCAGGTGTCCTGACCCCCGGCTAGTGTCTCAGCCACAGATCATCCCTCACTGCTTAGCGGACGCCTCCTCACCAAAGGAACGGGACCTTCCAGCCACGCTGGCGCCTGCCCCAGCTCCTCCTGGACAACGTGAGACACGTTTGGCCTCTACTTGGGAAAGACATGTGCAGGGCTGCACGACCTGCCTGGCAATGCCCAGGCGGATTCCCGCTCGGGCAGTTCTTGCTCGGCATCAGACTCGCATGCAAACATTGCAGCCTGGCTGCCAAACCTGCCTTTCCAAGCAGACCAGGAAAAAGGAATCCCGGAAGATCCGGGGCAAAAGAAAAACCTGCTTAGCCCAGGAAAACAAACCGTATGACCTTCTTCTGCCCCCTCTCCCATGCCAAGAATCAGGTGGTTGGAACAGCATGTCTGACAGGACTTGAATTAACACCCCCACAACAAGCCCAGGCCATAACCAAGCAGCATCCGTGCACTTGGACAGGACTCTTTGTTCACGCTCGCCCCCAGCGAGAGCCCTGGCCAGGGGGTCCGATCCTCCACTGCCATCCATGGGGGAAGCTCAATGCTCCCCTACCATTTAGACCGGGTGGGGTCAGGCCCCAGGTGCCGGTTCAGGATGGCGCTTGCCCATGGGGCATGACTTTAAGGGAGTGAAGGACTCGACAGCACCTGGTGGGTTTCAATCAGGGCTGGGCCCTTCCCAGTTGGCCAGAAGGCAGGCGAGGGGGGGCACAATGCCTCAGCGATGGGCAGCGCCTGTGCGGAAGGTCAGACTCTCCATTGATCTAACACGCTGCCATGCCCCGCTGGGACTGACGCCCGGAGAACAGAGGGCTGCCTGATCGGGGGGGGGCTTCAGCCTCTTCAACCATCAATGCCTCTTCCCCACCTGTCCAGGAGGCAGCTGGGGAGACCGCTCGATCATTACACTCATCTAAATATTTATGGCTTCCAATAGATTGCCCTGCCACCCAAAATGGATCGCAGGGAGCAGCGGGGGGCTCCCCTTGCTCTCACCCCAACAAGGAGTAGCAGACCATACAGACTGCGCCTGGATCCTGCCCCGGAGGGGATGCATGACACCGACACACGTGAGCACGCGCAGCCCTTCCCTGTACAGCAGCGCCAGCGGCCGGGCGGGCTCTGCCTGGCGGCTCAGCTGAGCTCCTCAATTCCCCGCTTGCGGGAGGTTTGAAACTCCGAGCCGAGCTGGTGGTTTATTTGCTCAGGGTTTTAATTTGTTAATTTTCTTTTGTTTATCCAAGCAGCAGCGCAGAAGGAAAACAGATTTACCAGCGGCTCCTGCCTGGTGTGGGCTCCGGGTGCCGCGAGGAGCCAGCGGGGAGGCGGGGGCAGCGCAAGGGAAGGGTGAAGAAGCTCCCAAGGAACCGGCACCTGCAGCAGCAGGGCCTGCTGTCAAGGCCGCCGGGGAAGGCGAGCGAGACTACGGCAGCCCTGGGCTCAGATTGCAAGACCCGCCAGCCGTGGAGCCCCGGCCGGGGGGTAATAAAGCGCCTCTAGGAGTTTAATGGCCAGGCCTTGAAAATACATGGAGCAGATTACAGCCCTGACTCACGCGAGCTGGCCTGTCTCACCCGGTGGGAGACAGTCACATCAGCGAGGCTGGGATGCAGCAACGACAGCTACACGCGATGCCTGCCCGGGCGCTCGGGATTGGAGGTGACCAGTGGCAGGAGCTGCACCGATTAAGCACCGGATCCCTGGACTTTCCACCCTTACCCCCACCAGGCCCTCTCCAGGCCAGCATATGCCAAGCTCAGCCAGGCCCCCCGACTGCCAGTGGACAGCCACTGCCTGGGCAGTGCCCTAGGGGAAAGGGGCTTTGTGCAGGCTGTGGGGCTGCTGGCTCAGGCGTGCAAGGCCAACCAGGAGATGATCAATAGATAGAGGAGGCAGAGATGCATGCAGACAGATGGACGGCTGGATGGACGGGCAGGTCTGAATGTTAGAGAACTGCTAGGGGGATGCTAGCCAGAGAGAGAAGGGGGCGGGAGGGGATGTGGGGAGCACAGGCAGGGGCAGATGGACAGACTGGCAGAGCCCAAATCCAAAAGCCTCGGAGCAGGAATCCTGAGAAGTCCCTGGGGGTTTCTCTGACCCACTGGCCTGGCGCTGGTGGAAGCCCAGGCTGCTGCACCTGCCCACCTCGGGACATGGCAAGCTGGACACACACACATGCACATGGTGAAACAGCCACACGGTGTATAGGACATGCAGACACATGCCAAAACAGCTACATGGTACACAACACACACACCAAACATCTGGCATGACACACAAGACACACGCACACATGCCCCCCCTCCCCAGCACCAAAGATTAGGCAACAATTTGGAACTACAAGACAAGCAAAATGGCCAAATAGTGTTGGGGGGGCAGGGGGGAGGCGGGGGCAGGGGGTTCTTCAGCATTTGTTTCACAAAACAGTAAGCAGCCTCCTAAATGCAACACAAACCCATTGCAGACGCCAGCTCTAGAGGCTTGCGCATCTCTGGTGACCACTCGCTGCCCCCCCAGCATCCCAGTGCTGCACTGTGAGCCGCCTCTAGGAGGCAATAGCCCCATATCGAGGACTTGCCAGAGCTCCAGACACTAGACCCTGCCTCAAGGACAGGCCATGGCTCCCCCAGCCCCAGCCCCCACGGGCTGAGAGAGGGAAGGAGGCTCCCAGCGCCCTCAAGCCTTCCTGCCCAGCAGAAGGGAGCCAAGTTCAAGGTTAACCCAGGGCCAGGGCAGTGCAGGTGGGGCCTGGCTCAGGCCTGGGGAGGGGGGCTGGGGATGGCAGCCCCTTGCTCCACCAGGGTGGCCCATAAGTAGCCAAGGGAAGCCAGATGGGTCGAGCCGGCCAGGGCCAAGGCAAGCACTGTTGCACATGCCGCTAGGAGCAGTCTCTGGAGCCGTGCTCAGGTCTGGGTTCCCACAAGCGAGCAGCTTTCCTACAGCCAGAGGAGGTGTGGGAACATCTGAGCACTGGTAAAACCATCCCACGGTCTCCGTTTAGAGCCGCCGAGAGGGGGAGAACCAGCACGGGCAGCCTGCGAGCGGGGAGCAGCCGGCCCCCTGAGGACAGGGCCACCGCCCTGCACTGCGCCTGACCCCGAGTGAAGCTGGGCAATGCCAGACAGGTCTATCTGTCAGTCTGGGGGCATCAGTGAGTCACAGCCCTGAGCGCAGCAAGCTGGGGCATGGCAGACCACCAGGAGTGGGAAGGGGACACCGTGCCCCCAGACCCTGTGCAGAACACCGCAGGCACACCCCCATGCAGCACCCTAGGAAACCCCGCAAACCCCGCAGAAATGACCCCCTCCTTCCCCTCTCCGCCATGCCCCCCCAACAATGCTGCCCTGTCTCTCTACAGGCAAGTGCTTCAGCACAGGACCCCCCACCCGCACCCCCCCCCCAGCATGCTGCAAAGGAAACCAGATCAGCGGGTGAAGTGGCTCAAAGCCCCCGGCGCTGACCCCTTGATCTGTCAGGCGCTGACAGATGGTGACAAAGGAGACCCGGGTTCAAGTTGCAAAGCCCCGACAACCGCAGAGGGGCAGCCGCCTGTGCTGGGAGGGGGGAGAACGGGAGACCGTGGGGGGAGGGAACTGTCCCCCTCCCTCCATCAAGGGGAACAATTCCTGGGATCCGATCGCACCCGCGTCAGCGCCATTGTTACCGCCACGCGGCCCTGAAACATCCAGCACAAGCCCCCCCCCAGGAGCCCCAAACCCATGGGCAGCTCAGCTCCCTCCTTGCTATCAGCGAGGGTGGACCTAGTAGCACTGGGCCCCTAATTACCTGCACAAGCCTGGGCCCCATGACGGCGATTAGGGAAAAAACACAATAACCGGGCATCCCCCAAGCTCTCCCCTGCCCTCTCCAAGTGCTGCGGGGAAGGGGAGGGGGATGGAAGGGCCTGATCCTGCCTCATTTCTTTTTTTTTAGCATTTAATGGGCCAGTGCAGAGCAGCATGAAGCCCCTCACAAACCTGCCCTCTAGCGTCATGCCATCCAGGCCCTAAATTTAGGCTGAAATGGAAGAGGGAGGGCAGCCGGGCTGGGGGGGAATCACTTTGCATGGATTTTATGACTGCTGGAAGTGCTGATTCCCAGAACCAATGCAGAGCTGGGGAGGGGGGGCTTGGACTCGGCTCCCCCCTGGGGGTGGGAGGTTGCTGAGCTGGGGAACGGGCACTGGTTATGATGAGCCATTCTGCCCCTTGGGGAGGCAACTGGGCAATTGCCCCATGCCCGGCCAGGCCACGGCTGGAGGAAATCAGTAGAGCTCCTGCCCAGGCCGTGCACCCAGGGAAGGGCCTCTGGGAGCAAAGGAGGGAAAGTTTGGTTCTAGGGACTCTACCCTGGCCCCTGTCTTCCCCCAGGGCTTTGAAAGGCTCTTTCCACCTAGCTGTGCTTGGGGTTCGGGGTTGGGGCTGGGGCATCCCCCCAGGCTCTGCCGCTTGACCTTGGCCTGGCTCCCTGCCTCCCCCAACCCCATCCGGAGAGCGCAGGGCTCCAGCACGGGGCTGTATCAAGGGCTGGGGGGGCAGCCCTGGGGTGCTGCAGCAGCGGCAAGCCCTACGCAGTCGGGGAAACTGAGGCAGAGCAAGGGGAGCAGGTGGCCAAGGTCACGCAGGGAGCCTGTGTGGCCAGGGAAACAAAACCCAGGCGTCCTGCTTCCCTGGGGGAGGGCTGGGGGGGAGTCTCCACCCAACCAGGCTGCCTGGGACCACGGGGAAGGAGAGTCCCTGCCGCCCCCCAGCCTGCCCAGCCCATCCTCAGCCTGCCAGCCCCCCCCCGAGCCGGGCCCAGACTGGGGGGGATCCAGGGGGCCCGATCCTGCAGCCCAGGGGCCCGATCCGAGCCGCTGCGCACGGTGCGGGCCTGGGCTGTGCGGGGCGGCGGGGGGTTGCATTCAGCTCGCGGCCGCCATCCGACCGGGATCGCGGGTGCGCGTGGGGGACCCCGACCGGGATCGCGGGGAAAGGGCGGGCGGGCGGGCGAGCGAGCGAGGGAGGGAGGGAGGGGGGTGGGTGGGTGGCTCCCGGGGACCCCCGCAGCAAAGCACCGCCACCCCCGGCCCTGCCCTGCCCTGCCCTGCCCGGCCCGAAGCGCGGTGCCCGGCGCGGTGCTCACCTCGGCCGGCGGCGCCGTGCGCTGCGCTGTGCCGCCCGCGGCTCCGGGCTCCCGGCTTTAAGAGGGAGGCGCCGCCGCTCCCCCGCGCACCTGTCCCTGCCGCGCAGCGCTCAGCCCGGCATCCCCGCGCAGCCGGGGCGCGGGCCGGGCCCCCCCGAGGGCTCGCGGGGCCGGGGCCGGGGCCGGGGCCGGAGCCGGGGGGGCTGCAGCAGCTGGCGGTGCCCCGCGCCCGGGGTGGGAGCCGGGGCTAGCGCCGGGCTCGGGCTCGGGCTGCCGCGGTACCGGAGTGCGCACCCCGCACTGCCCGCATCGCTCCCGAGCCGCGGCTCCCGGGGAAACCCGGCCTGGAGTCCGGGAGCGGAGCGAGCCCGCAGCCGCCCCCGCGCCCGGCCCTGCCTCAGTTTCCCCCGCCCGGCGCGGGGAGGTGGCGGCTGGTCCCACCCACCCTCTGCCGGGGCCATCGCAGCTCAGCCTGAGGCTGCCCTGGAGGGGGGTAGGGGCGCCTGGGTGCAGGCACAGTGTTAGGGTAGCGGCTGGGGGATGCCGTGCCCCCAAAGAGGAAGAAAAGCAGAGAAATCCGGCTGGGATAGGAGATGCTCGGGCTCTGGGGGGGGGGGAGCTCCCTGCACCCGGGGTCCCAGACTCGGCCCAGCCTGCCCGCATTGGGAGCCGAATCTCACCTGCCAACCCAGGCGCTGAATTTGCATCCGTCGTGCCTGGCAGCCCCACCTGCCCTTGTGCACGGCACTGTACAAACCCTGCCCGCGCACACTGCCCCGGCTTGATGCGATGCATCCCAAGACGTGCGCCCAGTGGGAGCTCGGGGTCCCAAGCGGCGCTCTGCGTACCAAGGGGATGGTTAGAGGCTGCCCATGCCACCTTCAGCTGTGCCCACCTTCCTGGCAGCCGAGGGCAGCTGTTCCCTGATCCATGCTCCTTGAGCAGAGTTGACCGTGCCTCGTTCTGGCCCTGTGCCGCAGGCCCACGTTCTTGTTCCCTCAGGGTTTGGCTCTGGCGCTGGGGATCACAGGCCTCTTGCACCTGCCCCGCCACCACCATGGCACGCTGCATGCACGGGCGACCAAGGCAGCAGCCAAAACCCTCAGGCAGTTTGGGCGCTCCCAGAGGGCAGCGCTCGGCAGGTTTGAGCTCTGCCCCGAGGTGCAGCTGATGCTGGGGAGCAGCGGTCAGCTCCTCTCTAAAGCAGACCCCGGGGACTTCAAGGTGCAGAAGCCAGTGGCTGGACCTGGGAGATTATGCCCTTTGTGCTTGCCTCCTCTCCTACCCTCCTTCCAGCCCCTGCCATGGAGGAGGCAGACAGCACCCGCCTGGCTGGAGCAGAGCCAGCACATTGCCAGAGGCAGGGGCCTGCGGGAAAAACTCTGCCACGGGGCCCTGCAATGAAAGCCTGCGTCCGAGGGCATGTGTGCAGGGGGCCCCATTCAGTCTGCAGAGGCCTCCAGGTTGGCTCCCCTCAGCTTGCCAGCCCTAGGCTTTGCCCCTGCCCAGCTCCTTGCTGCAGCTTTGTGCAAGTCATTTCCTTTGAAACTGAAAAAGGAATTGCAGATCCTCGAGCTGCATCCTGCGCGAGCCCCCGCCACCCTGCATGGCTCCTCGGGGCAGCTGGGCCATGGTGCCTCGAGCTAGCAGAGCACCCGCTAGCTGTAGGAGGCTGTTATCTTCTCCCTGGACCTGACACTAGGGGGTGTGGAGGCCAAGGGTTTGCCAGTGGGTTTCACAGCTGAGCGTGCGGAGGCTTGGGCATCCCGGCTTCCACATTGTGTCCATGCTTCAGTCTGACAGCTCAGCTATCCCAGCCCTTCCCCTCTTCTCCTGCTATTACCCCCAAGCTTCTGTCTTTCCCTCCGCCCTAGTTCAGCTGCTCTCCCCCAGCATGTCTCCTTCCCCTGCTCCAACACACCATCCTACCTCTCCCCTCCTATTTCTACCCTCTCCCCCTCCAGGGCTCCTGCCCTTCCTCACCCCTGCATCACTCCCCTGCTATTCTACACCCTTCTCCATTCCAGCCAGGCAACTTCCATCTCCTTCAGGCTACTGGGTACAGTTGTGGGGGAGTACTGGGAGCAGTACTGGGTATGGTTGTGAGGGAGTACTGGGAGAAACAGGCTCCCTCTATTCAATGCCCAAGCCTGGCATGAAAACAGCCTTCAGCACAGGTTGGAGCATGACCAGTCACTCAAGGTGGACACTACAGCACCAGTCAGAGCTGGGAGGCACCGGGCATGCTCACTGCAGATGGACTGTTCCAAGAATTTCAATGCCAAAGTGCTCTGAGCAAGCTAAGATTTTTTGCCAGCCTTATAATTTGGCCAAATTTGGGTGGATTTTCATGGAGACAGCAAAAGACATTTCCATGATACAACCATGACCCCTCCAGCCAGACTCTAAGCCACTCTTCCAAAAGAGGAGACATGCTACAGGTCCTCAGCGAAACAGTCAGAGGAGGGTTGGGTTTTTTTGCTTTATAAAACATAAGCAAAACAACATATTTTCCCTCAACCTGGTTTGCAAAACTGGCTGAACAGTTTTAGCAGAAACTTTCCAAAAAATTAAAAAAGAAGAAGAAAATATCAGCCTCAGGCAGGCTCTTGGCATGGAAAAATCTCAGCCTGAACGGTCCAAGTCTGGCAAAATAATAAGTCACTGAAAACAGGGTCTTGTAATGGAAAGTGATGGGCAAGCTTAACGACAGGTGTTCCTGGCTGTGCTGCCTATAACAGTAGATATTTGGCCTGTCTTTTGCATACATTTATTAGATTCTATGTCCCTGCGTTCAGACGTGGTGTGGGACTCACGCAGTGGAAAGCAAATCAACCAATGCAAAATACTGTTGTTTTTTCGAGACGCTGGACAAGCTCTTACACCATCCCAGGGGAATGCAAGTCCACCCCAGTCCATCCCAGTCCAGTTTCCCTCCCAGTCTACCAGAGCAGCCTGGAGTAAGCCAGCAGCACCATGGACTCTGCTCCCCAGGCCCAGGGGGAATTGACCCTGGTATCTGAGAACACCTCCTTCCTGGGACATCTCATTCAATAGCCCATCAGATACTTGATGGCAATCTCTGCCCATGGCCTGGGGGGGGCTGTTTGATTAATTAGCTAATGTCTGTGCAGTGCAGTGCTTTGTGCATACACACACACGGTGCCGGGGCTGTCAGATCTGAGCTATCCTCGTTTCCCACCTGTGCAGAAGATATGGGGCGGGGGGCTGACTCCCTGAGGCTACATGGGCTGGGATGTGGGACTCCACCCAAGCATTCCCAGGCAGGCACCCCAAGTCTTGGACCCCACCACCCCCTTTCCTGCACATCCTGTGACAGCTGGGAGCAGGGCAGGGGGCACCCTCCAGGGGGGCAGCGCGGGGGTCTCAGGGCACTGCTAGGGGAGTCATCCCCAAGGGACTAGAAGCAGGGCAGTCATGGTAGCTTAACACCCATCCCTTGGGGTCCCACTGAGACAGACCAAGCCCGCTGAGACATCCTGCACTGAGAGAGGGGAGTGAGAAGGGGGTACTGACACCCAACTCAGCCCCCAAGGCCACCATGTGACTCTTCAAAGCAGCACGGAGCACCTGGGACCTGACACACCTGCCTTGCAAAAATGCCTCTCTGGCCGCGTGGCCCCTGGCCCTGCCTGGGTGAAGCCACAGTAAAGCCCAGAGATGAGCAAGGGGATAAGGCACAAAGCCAGGTCCAGAGGAAGGTGTCACAGGCAATGAATGTCACCCCTGGTGCAGTCTGTGTGAGCTGTGCCGTGCAGTCCCCTCTGTGCAAGGCACGAAGTACTTATAGGGTTTGCCATAAGGGCCCTCCCCATCTCACCAGAACCCTTCCAGAGACCCCGGGGTGGGCAGAGTGCTCCCTGCTTCCCTGCCCTGCTTACACTGCTTCCTCACCCGCCTGCAGGGATGACACTGTTTCGGTCCTGCCCTGACCTCTTGTCAGCAGAGATTGCCATCCAGGTGCCCCCATGGCCTCCACGCTGTGGTCTCGCTCTGCCCCTTCCCTACTCCAGCTCAGCTGTTTGCAGGTGACAGCCCGATGCCTTGGTGCAATGGAGTCGGTTCCCTCTGTCCTGGGACCCCATTTGGGCACTTCCCCGCTGCCCAGCTGTGGAGGCAGCTGTCTCCCCACCAGAGGAAGAGGTCCAAGGGCAACCCCTGCCGGGGAGGGGAGCAGCAGGTGCACTCTTCTCTCCCAGCAGTTACTGAATGGCACCAGGGGGCAATGCTGAGCTCACACCACTTTCTGCAGGTGTAAATCACAGGCTCCTGATCCACTCCTGCCAAGCTACCTGCCTCCCACAGCCTCTCATTCACCCCAGTTATTTCCAGTGGATGAACTATTTTTTGCTCCTTGACCTAAAACAGCAACACAACACAGCAGTGCTGTTGGGCTCTTACACAGAAGCTGGGCTGCACCCTTGAAGTGGCTGCATTTCACTCCTGAACCAGGCTGCTGCCTACCTGTTAAAACAGTAGCTACATTCCACCCCAGAGGTGGCTGCATTTCTATCCCAAGTGAGCAACTTTGTCCTACAAAGAGCAGAAACCGCCCTCCCCAGACCCAGCTGCATTTCTTTGCTGGAAAAGGGACTCCGTGCAAGGTTGCTGCGTGGCTTTGAAATGGCTGCCGCGTTTTGCCCCCGAGGTAGCCGCATTCCAGCGCTGAGGGCAGCACGGGTTATCTGACAGCCTGCAAAATGCTCAGGGATCCTTGCAAGAAGGGCGTTATATAAATGCAAAGTGTAATTGTGATTGTTATATAAATCCCTCGACGCCTGAATTTGGCTGGCAGTCTGGAAAATAGCAGCATAGGGAGGGCTATTATTGTACACAGCCTGGACGCAGAGATTTATCCACAGGCTGTGGTTTTTATTTGACCTTTTGGAAATATATATAGTTGGAGAGGAGCTAATTGGCTCATTCTAAATTCTCCCTTGGTGGCACGGGAAGAGGGCTTGAACTCCCAGGCAGGTCTGACTCCTCTCTTTCCTTGCACATCTCCACCCTCAAGGTGCGAAAGCTGCAGGCCAGGGGCTGCGGCACATCCTGGCTTGGTCCCTACAGCGTTCAGGTTTCCTGAACCAGGCCAACGTGCACAGGAGTGGAGCTGCCTGGATCCCATCGCTGGGATCTCGCATCTCCCCACTTCCCAACAGGAGCTTTTCCAGTGCAAACCCCTTCTTCACAGGGCTGCCTCAGACTGGCCTGGATTTGAGAAAGGCAAAGATGCTTAGCAGAAGGGTAGCAAGGGCAGCTTGGCTGCCCAGGGCACAGCGGGAGGTCAGGGCACTTGTGTATGGGCACAGCAAGGGGACCGAGGGTCAGGCGTGAGGGGCATCTGGGACTGGATGTAGCTGGGCCAGGGGGCCAGCAATGCACCAGCAACCTGGATTGCAGGGAATCAGGCTCCAACAAGATCTCCTCTGCCGGAGCGAAGGAGGACACTGGCTGGCAGCCCCTGGTGCCAAAGCAAAGGGCTTTGCCCAGGCAGAGACTCGTCTGTCTGCTGCCCCATGAATTGATTGTCCTGTTTACAATTAAGGCCGGATGGGAGGGAGCCAGCTCCTTGCAGCCTTTATGAGCCGGTCGTTATTTATGGGGAAAACACAAACAGAGGCGTAAATGGGGATGATATTTCAATGCCGTAATAAGCCGCATCCATCAGGCATCGCGCAAGGCGCTGCGGCCCCACCCCCTCCCCGCCTGCTCTTTCAGCTGCTCGGCTTAAGATGCCTTTGCCTGGGCTGCAAATTGATGGAGACGATTTGAAAAGGGAAGTGCGGAGCAGCGGCAGGGCTGGCCTGGGGCTGCCGAGGCAGTGGGGGGGCAACTCCTGGTGTGGGGGTGACGGGTCCTTCCCGCATAGCCGGGGCCACGGCTGGCTCGGGACAACTATCCAGCTTCAGCTGCAGGCTTGAGGGGCGTCCCTGGGTGCCCAGAGCAAGGAAAAGCTGAGCCTGGAGGCTGTCAGCAGTGGATGGGGAAGCCTGAATGCAGCTGGGGCCTGTCCCTGCATTGCTCCCTGCAGAGCTGTTACCCCCCTTTGCCCATAGTGTGCAGATCAGCCAGTGAAACCTGGGCCCCTTTCTCCACGTCAAGGCTGGGGGGACTGGGATGGGACCCCTGGAGAGGTTGGGGCAGAACAGGGGACTGTCTCCCGACTGCCGGAGCCTGACACCTCGACCTCAGCACGTGCGTGGACCAGTCACATTTGCAGAGCTTGGCACCATTGTGGCTCAAAGGGGCAGCCTGAGATGGCATTTGCTGGGGCCAGTGACTCCAGCGTCATCAAGCAAAGACCCCAGCCTACCCCAGGCAGCATTGCCCAATGGCTAGAGCATCCCTGCAGAGACCGATTTCTGCCACAGCCCTTCTGGGTGCCCCTGGTCCTGTCCCTTTCTCACATCCGTGCCCTCCGTTTATGGCGGGGCCACACTGTCTTCCCTGGCTGGGTCTGTCCCTGCCCGCACCAGGCCCAATATACCGTGCGGTCCCTTTTCTTTTGCTTGCCTCTGAGAAGATGAGCTGCAGGCAATTGCTGGAGAGGATTGGAGACAGGCGAAGATCCCACTGCCTCATAAATTACCTTGTAAATGACCTCATCTCTGTGCTTTCCCACTGCACTCAGACGGTGACAGAGCAGGAGTGACCAGCTCCGGGACTACACAGTCTTATCCAGGCACTGCTGATAGGAGGGTATGGGGGGGATTATGGGCTTATAGGGTGGCTAATGCCTCATTGCTGGTAGTTTATGGCAGCCTTGAGGACTGGGGGGGGGAAGGGGGGGGCTGTAGAGCAGGGTGGGGGATCACAGGAGCAAGGGGGATGGATGGATTAGAGCAAGGCAGCAGCAGGGGTGAGGGGTGGCAGGGGTTGGGGGGAGATGCAGCTCCGCTTGTCTCCAAACCCCAGTGGGGTGAGGGCAGGAGGAAGGGGCTCATGTGCCCTGGGATTTAAAGGTCAGTCCTTCCCAGCAGACTGATGCCTGGATACATGTGTCCAGTACAGGGGGTTCAGGACTCAGCACTGTGGTGCAAAGGGAAGGGGGGAGCCCTCCTTATCACCCCTTCCTGGCTTCTCCGGGCAGATGGAGAGGGGGATCTCCCCCACGCTGCTCCCCCACTGCCTGTGGGTGCCTGGAGCCAGTTCTCTGTCATTGCAGGCACGGTCAGGGTAGGCAAGGGGTCACTGCCCCCCCACCCAGACACCTCCAAGAACCAGGCAGGGACCTCACCCAGGGATCCCCTGGTCCTGCAGAGCTGGGCTGGGGGGCAGTGAGCTCAGGTCAGCCATACCCAGCTGGACTCCAGCCCTCCCCAGGGGGTCAGACTGGCACCTCCTGGCTGGTTTAGAGTAGGCGGGGGGAAGGCAGGCAGGCAGCCAGCCCCACGTGGCTGCTGTGGCCCACCCTGGGAGAGGAGGCCTCAGGGAGACCCATTTTTTTGGAAAGGAATCAATAGCATTGATTGATCATCTGCTCACAGTAATTGGTGAGGACAGAGCCGGGGGGGGAACCAACTCCAGAGTCACACGCACAAACCGGCCTGCCCTGCTCTGCACACGCACAGCTGGCTCTGCACACGTGGTTGCCCACACGTGTCATGTGCAGCAAGCAGCACACTCCCATATGTGTGTATTCACACGTACGCACATATTCCCGCGACACCCTTCACGCGCATATTCACCTACATGCTACATGCACGTATCCCAAGTTACATGCAGATTTGCCCTTGCCGGGGTAGTTGCACGCAGACATGTGTTGGCATGTTGAATGCTCCACATATGTCAGCACACATGGTTTGTGTAGTCATATGACAGGTTGTGCACCTATGTATATCCTCTACATGCTACATGCACAGACACCCCCCCCCATAAGAACACACCGTTCCGATCACACAACAGATGCACAAGCATATGTTCAACCCCCCTGCACAGCCACGCACCACCCCCATGCACCACACAGATGCAGAAGCATGTACAAACCGTGTTGTTTCGCATGCCTGCCCCATACCACGGGAACACATGCATTCCTGCACGCCTCTGCTCTCCCCTCCAGGGCTCTGCTACACCCTCAGGCCCCTGTGCCTCTCCTGGAACAGCATCCCATCCAGAGCAGGAAATCCAGGCTGGGTTTTCCAGGCAACCCAGCTGCCACAGATCCCTTCTCAGCTCTCAGATGGGATCGGGACCCTGCTTGGATTTCACCCCATCTCCTCTCCCCAGCCAGGGGACCAGGAGTGATGCAGGCAGGGCTGCTCACGGCCCTATGCCTCCCCGTTCTGGAGGGTCCCAGACCCCCTCTTCCAACTCCCTGGCGAGGGGGGAGTGGGTCCAGGAGCCCAGGCACCCCCTCGCTGACCAAGGCACAAGGACGAGGGAGAGGGGCACGAGGGTCCTCGCACGATGGGCTGGCACCTTTCACACCGAGCATGTGCCAAGGCCCCACTCAGGCCCAGCCGGTGCCAGCTCTGTTCTGGGTGGGGCGGTGAAGAAGCAGAGCAAGGGCAGGGGGCAGAGACCGCCAGTCTCTGCTGCCCGTGTGGTACCCGCTGGGCAAAGCTAGGAGGCAGCAAGATCCAGGCTGGAGGGTGCGAGGGCACCTGGGCTCTTGCCCCAGGGACTGTGATGGGTATTGTGCCAATGGCTTCAGTGAGGGTGGACCACCCCTGGCTGTTGGGCAAATACCTCCCCCACTCCCTGCCTCAGTTTCCCCACCACCCTTGGCCAGGCTTACCCAGCCCCAGCAGCACTCAGAGGGCAGGCGGCAGGGGTCTGAGCCGCTGGACAACTGTAATGGTCCTGCTATGGGGTGCTTGGATACAGGGCTATTGCTCCCTGCAGCTGCCCCCCAACACTACCCCATTCCAACGCTGCTGGGGGCCGTGGGGGTCCCTCAGCTGAGCAGCGAGGGGAGGCCCAGCCGGATCCCCAGAGCCCCAAGTCCCAGCACCAAGGGCAGCCACAGCTGGGCCCGGCACCCCCGGGACCGGAGGGAGCACAGCTCTGGTTGCCCTTGTCACTCAAAGCAGCTCAGCAAAGCCCGGGGTCAAGTGGCTGCTTGCGGGTCTCCCGGGAGGGACCTGCAAGCAGCTTCCTCAGCAGCGCAAGGCCTGGGCATCTGAGGGGATGGTGCTCCCTGGCACAGGAGGTCCGGCCACCCAAGGGGCTGGAAGCGCCTCAAGGGGCACAGCCGGGTGGTGCTGGGCCATGTGGGGCAGTGGTGCCAGATCCAAAGGGCTGAGATGGGGTCAGGCCCAGACCCCACAGAGGAGCCAGCTGCAAACCCAGGGTTACGGCTGCTGGACCTGGGCCCTCCGGGCACCATGCTGCCCGGTGCCCAAGGCCTAGCAGCCTCCCACTCACAACCCGCCCATATCAGGCATCAGGTGGAGAGAGATCCTCCAGCTGCTCGATACCTACTCAGAGCCCAGTACTTAACCTCACTCTGCTAATTACTTCCCTTCTAATTAGCTGCTGAAGTTCCCTGCCCACACAGGCTGCCTGACCCTACACTCAGCACACCCAATTAACCCCCACCTAGCCAGGGCCAAGCCTGGGTGCTGTCCCAGGGGTCCCCTGGCAACACCTCCCCAAAGTCGCTCATCCCCTGCCAAGAATGGAGCAACCAGGAGCTCCCCCACGACCAGTGCTTTTGCCCTGCTCCCTAACTGGGGTGAACTGGGAGCTCTATCCCTGCCCTGACCCCAGCTCAGCAGCACCCCCTGCTAGCACAGCCTGGATCTCCTCCCTGCCAGGGTGGGAACCGGAGCACCCCACTGCCGGCCTGGGGCTCTGCCACGGGCTCTGACAGGCTCCGGGGACTGGTGGGAAAAGGGAAATACAAATAAGGGGCTGAGTGCCACTAGGACAGAACGAGATAGAAACTCAAGATCATTTCAAACAAGTTGTTCCATTATCTGGCTGCATCCCGCGGGAGCCGGGAGGCAGCGGCTACAGCTAATTACGATCTTATCCCGGCCAGGATCTCCTCCAATGGTTGCTGTCACTCCCAGCGCATTTGTAACTCAGAGCAGCATCTGGACAGCGAGATAGGGAGCAGGGGGGGCAGCGAGGAGGCAGAGGCTGGGATTTGCCCAGCGTCGGCGCTGCTATTGCTCAGCCTGTGAACGGCTCCGCTTTTATCATCCCTCTGCATCTCCTGGCCCAGCCTGAGGATGAACAGAGCCAGCTGGAGGCAGGGAGCGACTGGGAGGTTTCAGTGTGGCAGGCAAGGCCGCCTCTCCGCCGCAGCGATCGTGTGGATCACAGCGGTGTCCGAGTGCCCTCATGTCAGGCATGTGGTTGCACACCCACGTAGCGAGACTATCCCTGTCTTTTTGGGGTGATAAGCCATGCAGCCAAGACGTCTAAGCATGGGGAAAGGAGGGAGCAGCAAAACCCACCATGGCGGGGAGGTACGTCTGTCCGCGCACTGTCACAGCCTGACCACTTACTGCATAGTCCTGCACCCGGCAGACACTGCCACACAGCGTGGCCTCCCCCTCTGAGAGCACCACGTCACAACTCAACACCCTCCCATCACGGCGTGGCATCTTCGGGTCCCACGGCCACGTCCCCACAACCCCGTGCCCCATCCTGGCCCAGTGTAGATGCCTGCAGCTGCAGTTTTCCCCAGCTGCCCTGGCATATGACCCAACCTTATGACCAACATGCCACATCACTCGGTACTGGGACACGTGATGTCATGTGGATGCCTGACAGCCCTCGCAGGGGGTCTCTGACCTTGCAGTTCAGCCTGGACCCTGGACATGAATCAGAAGCTCTTTGGGACAGAAAGAGTCCTTTTGCTCGGCGTCTGTACAGCTCCGGGCACAGCAGGGTCCCAGGCATGGCAGCCGCTTGAACCATGATCCATTTGCTTTTGGCTGGCGAGTCAGCTGCTAGGCAGCTTCTCTCGCTGCATGCTCCATTTAGAGATGCTCTGATGGAGCCACCGGCCTCCGGCCAAGTGCTGACCGCGGCTCTGAGGACCACCTCGCTAATTGGCCTTGGATTTCATCTTCCCGGGCTCCCCTGCTTGCAGGGCGGCTGGCAGGGGCCAGAAGCAGCAGGGCTGGGAAGGATGCGAACTCCGGAGCCGCAGCCAAGCTACCGTCTGAAGTTCTACCCTGGTTAATGACATTCCCTCACCTACCAGGCTCGTGGCCTGATTAAAGGTGCTAACGAACTGCCTGGCACACACCGCCTGCATGTTGGGCTGCTTGTCTGGCCCTGCATGGGTCTTATTGTGCAGGTCAGGGCTCCCTCAGCCAGGCACACAGGAGAGCACTGCAACGGCCCCATCTCTCAAAGCGACTTGCCACCCTGGTCCTCCCCCAACCCCATCTATGTCTCTCCTGGATCCTGTCTACAGTACAGCTGGGGTGGCAGACATGCCATGGGCACCCTGCTCTGGGCAAAATGGCAGGTGGGAGCTCACCCGCACGGCAGGCTGGTTCTGGATCCCAGGGCACGGGGCTGGGCCAGGCTGTCCCATGGATCCTGCTGCTCTGACCTGGCCTACCCTGCTATGAGCTACATCACACCCTTGGCTGCAGACCCCAAGATGCCTTGACCCTGCCCACCTGGCTGGGCAGTGAGGGGGACTGTTCTCTGGGGTCGATTGCTCCACTGCTGTCTCGGCCGGCTTGTTGCCCCAGACGGGACTCCTAGGGGCGCTTCTGCCCCAAGGAGCTTCCACCCGACACAGCAAACAGGGCTGCAGAGATGGGAAGGGGGCTCTCTAGCACACTGGTTCTCAACCTTTTTTGTACCAGGACCCATTTGTAATCATTGACGGCCAGTCCTGACCCAGCGCCTCTCACTCCCGACCCACTGCCCCCAACCCCCAGTGTGTGGGGCAGGGGGTAGGTGTGTAGGGTGCGAGGATGTTGCATGGGGCACCCCAAGCAGCCCCTTGCAGGCTGGAGCTCTGCCAGCCTGCAAGGGAAAAGCCACAGTTACCCATGTTTTTCTCCTTTAAAAGAGAATCCCTTTTTAAAGTTTGTTCGTGACCCTTTCATATACTCCTGCGACCCACTTTTGGGTCACAACCCAGGGGTTGAGAAACACTGCTCTAGCATGCTGGAGAGAGGACGGGCTGCTCTCATGGACTGCGACCCATACAGGATGCCACGATGGGGACGTCCCCTATGAGAGCCTGGCCCAACGCGGCCCTAACTAGGCGCCAGGCACCACACCAGGAGCAACACGGCTAATACTGGGCACACCTCATAGGGACCAGCCCCGCAGACACTGCCCCAGCCTGAAACCCTGCAGAAGGAGCCCCCTTGTTACTGGGCTTTGAAGTCAGCTTAGAGGATCCCAAGGCAGAGAGATAAAGCGCCTGGAGCCGTCAGAGCTCCAAATACCTGCGGGAGGCAGCTGCTCTGTTCTTCCCGGGGCTGTAGGACAGGGGGGTGTGTGTGTGTGTCTTCATTGTCTCTCCTCTGCGTTGCAGGTCTCCATGCGTAGGTGGGGTTTTGTGCTCGGCTCCGAGCGCGCGCGTGTGTCTGTGCATCCCTTTGTTGCGTGCGCGCGCGTCTTGGCCTGTCTCTGTGCCCCGTTTCTTTGTGCATCCCTCTCACCAAACATCGGTGTCGGTGTGTCTGGGCCTGCGCGCGTCTCAGCCACTGCTTCTCTCTCCACCTCTGCTCCGGGGAGAGCGCGTGTGCTTGTCTGCCCGCGTGTTTGTAGCTTCTCTCTCGCGGCGCAGGTGCCTCTTCCTCAGAGTACGCGGCTCTCTATTTGTGTGCGAGTGCGTGTGTTTGTGCACAGGCATATGCTTGTTGGTCTTTTGTTCTGCTGTGCATTTTCCCAAGCGTGCTTGTATTTTCCTCTGTGGGCTCATCTGGTTTTCCCTGAATTTGTCTTTGTTTCTTTTCTGCGCGAGTTTGTGTCTATCGCGCCGAGTGGCTGCGTGTGCGAGACCAGCTGATTGTGTACCGGTATGCACACGCTTGTGTCGTCATTTCTCTGTGCCACTGTCTCTCTGAGAGCGTCTGCATGCAGGGGGGTGTCACTGCTGCTGAGCGTGTCTTTGTGGCTCCGTGCCTCCTTCCCTTGCAATGCCCAAGCCTTGGCCCTGGCTCTTGTACCCATTCCCCAGCCCTGCAGGGAGAAGGCCCTGCCTGGCACCTGCCCTGCTCCTTTGCACAGGAAGCTTTATAGCACTGCAGCTCCCGCAGAACACACCAAATCGATTCTTTCTCCCTCATTTCCCCAGGTCTGGAACCCGCCAGGGCTACCAGGACACATCGCGGTAGAGAGGAAAGAATCGAGGCACCGAGAGAACAGAGGCACTGGGATGGCGAGAGAGCCAGGGAGGGCACAGCAGGGTGGCAGCATGGAGCCCCGGCATGCTCTGAGCTCCGTGCGAGCGCTAGCGGCCTGATCCACCCACTGGACTTGGGATAAGTCCGAAGTGACTGAGTCTTGCACCATTACTATTGCCAGAAGGGGAAACTGAGGCATATAGAGGGTATGAAGGGGCCGAGTTGCACGGAAGAGGTGCTGAGGATGAAAAGTGTTGGGGTGGGGATTGTGCCCAGCCTGATTGCCAGTCTCACCCTTGCACGGGCAGGGGGCAGTACCTGGAGCTCCTCTCTCATGGGGTCAGTGATGGGTGAGCAGCAACACAGTCAGAGCAAGGTGCAAGGCAAACCATCCCTGGCCCAGCTGCAGCCGAGTCCCCGTGCCAACCTGAGCCAGCCCAGGCCCCATCCAGCCAGCTGAACGGACCCTCCCTACCCACCTCCCAGCAGCCCCCGCGCCCCCTCCTCCAGCCCAGCAGAGACTGGAGCAGGGACTGCACTCTGGGGAACAGAGTGGGTGGGAGCATGTGGGTTGAAAGGAGGTGCCAGCTCCAGGGACCCTGTGAATTTGGGGGTTGTGGGGTCCACACCCAAGTGCCAGGGCTTGAGCTAGTCCGGGGGTGGGTAGACGGAGGTTTCGGTAGCCCCTAAGCCTCCAGCCCAAACACCCCTCCATCCTACCAACCTATGGGACCCACATCTGCCTCTCCTGGGGTCTCTGGGCAGATGTTACCGCAGAAGCAAGGCACCCATCTGGCACCAGGACAGAGCCAAACTGGGCCAAAAAGCACCATTTTGATCCATCCTTGTACCACACCTGGCACAGAGGGCTCGGTGCCAACGCACTACAAGCCATAACACCCGTATGAGGGACCAGGGGAACGGGAACAAGGGCACCAGCACAGCCAGGCTGGTACCAGGAGGCTGGCACAGGGGCCCTGTGCAGCTCTGAGCGAGTCCCTGCCATGCCCATGCCTCAGTTTCCCCTACATCCCCCCCTGGTGCTGCCAGGAGGGGAAGGAGGGTGCCACGCGCTATCGCTGGCCGCGGCTGCAGCACCAGGCGGGGGGCTGGGATCGCAGCCCATTAGCTGGGATTTCTCGCGGCTCATCCCGGCTCTGCTTGCGCGCTGATTAATTTCCATGCTGAGCGTTCTGCACCTCCCCAGAGGCCGCCAGCACCGCTTGCCTTTCTAGTCCCCGTCTCCAAAGCCCGGCTGTCAGGGAAGCCTCCTTAATGAAACGCCAGAGCCAGGCGCGGCGCAGGAGAGAAGCGGCTGGCTTTAATCTCCATGGAGAAACTCAGCGGGGCGACGGGGGTGTGAGGGTGGAGGGGGAGCGGAGCTGCCAATGTCAGCGCTGCCTGCCGCAGCTGGGCCTGGAGAGAGCCACAGGCCCTGGCACTGGCGTGGGAAAGGCAGCCTGGGCCTGGCATGCGGCCCTGCTGCCCATGGCTGGTGGCGCGGCGCTGCCAGAGGGGGCCAGGCTGGCAGCTCCGAGCGCGGGCTCTGGGCACGAGACAGGCCTGCCTTTCAGTTCAGCCTCCCGAGGCTCTGGCCTTTCATGTGTGGCAGTGCCAGCGCCACCCACCTGGGGCTCAGGACTGGGCAAGGACCCAGCCTGCACACTGCCAGCTCCCAGGCAGGTTGGGCACCACAAAGCAGGTCTTTGTGCAGCGCAGGCTGGCGGGAACACGTGGCCCCTGGTTCTGCACTGAGACTGGGAGGGGGAAGGAGGGCTGCAAGGTGTGCATGTGCGTGTGTGCATGTACACATGCATATATGCATGCACATGAAGTTGGAAGCATGTACACACATGCTTGGGAGTTCATGTGTACGTATATACACACAGAGTCCACATGGCTTTGCACACATACACATGCTGAATGCATGTACATGCACTTGGGAATAGGGATGTGTGTGTGTTACGTACATGTGCACACATTATGCATGTGATTGGGAGTGCGCGTGTGGGAATACCCAAGTTTGGGAATGCATTAGAGCGTGTTAGGGGCTGCGTGTTCCCACACACACGTTTTCAGTATGTTCAAGGGCATGCATGGGGGCATATGATTAGCTGAAGGGGGGGATGTTTCAGAGGATGCTGAGCTCATGTGTGTGGGTGTGTGTGTGTGTTGCTATAGGGCCAGGTTCTCCATGTGCTGACCAGTGTCAGTGCATGCATGTGCACACTCACATGCATTTCCACAGCCATTGGGGCCAGCAGCTCTGCAGCCCGACCTGCTTCCCAATGCAGGGCCATGTGTGCCTGGAAGTGTGTGGGTGTGCGCGAGCGCGTGTGGGCAGGACAGGCGCAGCCAAGCAGGAAGGTGTCACTGCAGCACACGTCAGCTCCGGCCCCCGAGAAAGGAGCTGAGCCCAGGTGGGCAGGTGGGGGGGAGCAGGGTTTAGGCCACACCACAGGCCTGTCTGCACAGCTCATGCCTCGCTGCCATTCCCTTGCGGCACACGCAGGCACACACCAACATGCAGCACACACTCGCCCTCCGCTCCCATCCTACCAGCCCACCCCACGGCAGCTGAAGGACATGGGAAAAGGCAACCAGGGGGTAGGGGAGACCTGCTCTGAGATCATAGACTGAGGCATGGCACAGGAGCGCAGGCCCTGGCATCCAGCCATGCTGGTGACCCACTGCTTCCAGCCCACCAGGGGCACAGGGGGTGACAGGGGGCTCGGATCCACCCGAGGACTGGAGCAGGGCTCGGGCTCCCCCCCATAGCCCCAGCTGGATGCCTTGGCTCTGAGCCCCTCACTGCCTGTCTGCTCTTCCCCGCTTCCTCTGCCACATCCCAAGCATCCACCTGGCGCAGTCAGGAGTGAAGCTCATCTCTCCAGACAGGCTGGCAAGGCCATGCCAGCCCCCACAGCCATCCTCTGCCATGCAGGGAGCAACACTAACGAGCACGCATGCACAAATGTGCACACACACAGTATCCTGAGGCTGCGCTCCATCACACAAAGGGCTGTCTCACTGCCAACAAGCCAGACAATACAAAAGCAGTTCAAAGCCACTTCCCCCTTCCACCCCCCCCCAGCTAGGGCACAGGCCTCTCCCCAGCAGACACACAGCGTGGCCTCTTCTTCTCCAGAACCAAATGTGCAAGCCCTCGACAGAGAATCGCCTCCCAGGTGAGCACCGCGGGGGCTATGATGCATGGTTGCACAGTCCCCGCTCCTGCCAGCAGAGGGCAAACTAGCTGCTTGCTGCAAGCCTTAACCCCAAGCAAGCTGACACCTGGCAGCCAGAGATGCCTCGGCTACTCCCTTCCATAGGAGCGCCATGGCGTTGTAGGAGGCATGGTGGTAATTAAGCTAATTTGCACATGCAAATCAGCCTCAGTTTGAATCTGTTAATTTTATAATTTGCTGTTTAATGTACATATCTGCTGTGTTTTCCTAGACACAAGTCCTACATTTCCTGGGCGATAATGAATGGGAAAGGCACTCACGGGCATATGCAAAGGACCCCGCATTTGCATAGACACACTCATTTCATGTTGCACAAAAGATTAACAGATTAATTGGCTGTTAATAAATGGTGCCGTTCCCCTCCAGCTGTGACCAGCGTCGCCGTGGCAGGACCAGGGGGCAAAGCGACGGGGAATCACAGCCCCAGAAGTCCCAATGGGTTGGGTTCAGACCTGTTCCTCACAAGTCTGGGTCTGGGGTCTGCTCTCCCGATCTGCGCAGAATAAGGAGATCAGGAGCAAATGGGGGGCAACGGAGGATCGGCCGAGAGACAGAACCCCGAGGTGTGTGGCAGCCGACAGACAGACAGACAGACAGACAGACAGACAGACCCTTTGCACAGCAATGAATAGTTTGTGCCTGGGCATGCGCAGAGATGGGCGGCTGTCTCCAGCAGGCTCCCCCCACTGTCAGTCCAACCCCCCCCGCAGCGGGATCAGTCCTCTCCAAGCCACCCCAGACAAATCCAGCATCTAACCTCTTTGTAAAACAACCATCAACCCTGACACAACACCAGACATCACACCTGAACCGGCATCACACAGGTGAAGCAGGGGGGCCGTGGCAGCTTCTACAACAGGTTGTTAATATACTCGCAAGAGAGACCGGGTAGAGGCCATGCCCCTGCTCCGGAGGAAGCCAACCCTGCACCCCTCCATCCATACCCACATGCCCATGGGGTAAAATTTCTTCCTGACCCCTCTGGTAATGGGTCCGACCCTGAGCAGACGGGCAAGACCCTCTAGCTACAGCCCCAGCAGGAGCATTGGCGTAGCCCAGTCACCATCCCGAGCCTGGGCTACAGCCAACACCCAATGCCTCTAAGGGAAGCTTAAAATCCCCCTGACATGTAGCAGAAAAGCAAGGTACAACCCAAGCCTGTGCCCCTTGTTAAAACAGAGGCTCTCATGTTTTCCTGGCCTCAGATCTGACCCAAAAAGCTCCTCATTTGTAGTATGGCTGCTTCCCTAGCACAGGAGCTGCAGCAGCCTCTGAACTCTTTGCTGCCAGCAGGTAGGAGCCTTCAGCCTGGCTCCATCCTGTTCCCCTGGGGGACTTGCCCATCCCGTTGCATGGGGAGATGTGTCCATCCTTGTGGCATCAGATCCAAACCCAGGCCCCAGGCCTGGCAGGCTTGGGGGGTCTAGCAGGAGCGGGCCAGGCCTGTTTGTAGTGCAGAAAGGCACCGAGCGGTGCAGCAGCCGGTTTTGACTATGTAAATGAGCCTCATTTGCAAAAGTAGATGTAAGGCGAGAGATGGAGAAATGCTCAAGGTGGAGGGCGGCGCTGGCTTTGATGTGCAGGAGCGGAGAGCATCTCCCCGCGAGTAGGCTGAGCTGAGACTTTCAGTGTTCCCAGACACCCAGGGTGCCATGTCCCCTGCTAATTACCCTCTTCATTAGGCCTCAGTAAATATTGAAAATAGGCCCCCAGGCAATTGGGTTTGAGGCTCCCTGAGGCAAAAATGATGCTAGGGCAAGGGATCAAAGCCTAGGGCTCCCCCAACCCTGCGGGGAGGGAGGACAGCATCTGCACAATGCATGACGTCTCACTGGCTCTGGCACCACTGAGGTCTCTTTCCCTGGTGCAGGTCCCGGTGCTGGGAGCAGGGAATATGTCCCAGCCCCTGGAAGCTGTCTAGCTCAAGCCCTGGCCAGAGGCAGTGCCAGTGCCTGTGGTACAGGCATCCATGAGAGAGCTAAGTCCAAGGCCTGCCCAGTGGCTGGTTGGCATGGCTCCAGCAAACGAGGACATTACGTGGCCCTCTGCTCGCTCTGCAGCCCCAATGACCAGGGTTCCCATTTGCATCTGGGGACAGCTGTTGGCACACACCCCAAGCAGGGCTTGAAATCACTCCCCTGGAGCCAACAGCAGGACATTTGAGCTTCATCCCTGCACCCCACTCCACTCCCAGGCCCAGAAGGGGCGAGTTGGCATCTACATCCGACACCTGGCACCCACCAGGGCTGGAGGCCGCACCCCAGCGAAAGGAGCCTTGGGCCCAAACTGCGGTCGGCTCGGCCGTGCGTTCATTCTGCTCAGAGCTGGAGGCGCCGGGCAGGGAGGACGCCTGGGTTCTCGCCCCAGCTCCGACACTAGCTTTTAGCACAAAGCAAGAGTCACTTCGCCTCTCAGTTCCCTGCTGTGTGATATCCGGAGAGTTAGCACTTGCTGCCTCGTGGGAAGGCCCAGCTAATCGGTGTGCAAAGTGCTCAGGGTTCCTTTGAAGGCAGGCACCTGGGAAGAGCAATTATCATTGCAGCAATGGGCTGGGCGGGAGCTGCAGTGGGGGGGAAGCCTGGGCAGGTGGCTTCTCACTTGCCAAGGGCTCAAGTACATGGCCTTGGCTTTGGATCGTCAAGGCAGTGTGTGCATGCGCATGCACGGCGGAGGGCACCAGTTCTGGAGACAAGATTTGCACTAGTCCTTTGTGGCGGGGCCTGTGCTTCCAGGCTGGCTGGCAGCCGGGAAAAAGCATTCAGAGCTCAAGGACCATGACAAGCCTGGGAAAAACCTTCCCCACAGCCCAGCACAGACCCAGCAACACAAGTCACAGCTCTGGCCACCAACTGCATCCCAGCAAAAACCCTGGGCAGCAACAGAAAGCACAAGGGGCCCTGGTAGGGCCAGGGGGAGCGAGGTGGACAGGGCTGCGACCATGGGCTGAACAACTCCAGGCCAGCACTGCTGCAACCAAGGAGAGGAGCCGGATCCACCCAGGTCCTTACTTCAGACTCCTTGCAGAGGGATGGATTCACCCTCAAAGTAACACCTCAAACCACAGCCAAGACTGGAGCCCACTGTGCTACACACCCAGGCCTGGGTGCTTACCTGGTCAGACCGATGCCAGGGAGGAAGGAGGCGGGGGGGTCTTTTCATCTTGGTCAGCTGAGACCCAGAGAGACACCGGTCTGTGATTTGAGGTCTTCTGCATGGCAGCCACCACGCTGCTTCAGGGGCAGGTGAAAGTGGGTGGACAAAGAAGAGACGTGGGATGGATGGATGGATGGAGAAGATCCTAAAGGGACCCACTGTGAGGAGAAGGGGCTGTGCAGGGAATGTGCAACACTTGGTGTGAGTGCCAGGAGCCAGCTGCAACCCACACCCAAAGACAAGGTAAGTGCCCAGATGCTGGCAGCTACCAGACTCAGCTCTTATATAGTGAGTGGGGGACTGCCCCCAGTGCTACAGTGACCAATCAGGGAGGAGGGGTGGAGCCAGCTTGCACAATGCCCTTGCAGACCAGTTGCCCCAGCTGGGGTGTTTGCAGTTGAAAGTTGTGCCGTAGCTCTCCCCCACCCAGTGTAGCCATCAACCCAATGCAGCTGGCAGCCAGGCAGGGATCAGGCCCTGGGGGCTGGCAGGTACCCGCTGTCTCAAGCAGCAGACAGCAGCCCCCGTTCCCTTCCTCCTGGCGCCCGCAGTGCATTAAGGCAGCGCGGCAAACCTGCAATTTTGGTGTTCTTTAATATTTACAAATCACTACCTGCCTGTGAGCTGATTCCCACAGGAGGAGAGGGGAGGGAAGCATGCGTCCGCTGTAGGGACAGCTGCTTCTGGCCGTGCTCTGCGGAGGGATGGAAAGGCAGCTCGCCCGGCCTCCAAGCCACTCACTCCTGGCCCAGCCCAGCCCTGCCACGTGCTGTGGTGTGTTTTGTGACACAGGCCCCTGTCCTCTAGGAACTGAGCTGAGACCTGCTGGCTCATCTCATGCAAGGCCCCGCATCAGCAGTCAGAGAGGACGGGCCCTGGTCCCTACCAGGCTGGACCCAGGGACCTCCTGCAGCCCGAACCCGGTCCACCTGCTGTGTCTGGATGCCCTCGGGCACGGGTTCTGCCCAGCCCCTCACACAGGCACCGAGCTGGGGCATAAAGCACTGCAGCGTCATGGTGCCCCTTGTGCGCTGGTGTGGAGGGATCCAGTCGTGGCTGGCAGGTGACTTGGTGGCGACGTGGTGCTGTAAATCTCTGCCAGGTTCCTTGCAACACCCTAGCAGGCCTCACAGCCTTGGTGGTGCCCACAGTCCTCATTGTTATGCCCATGGGGGTTAAGGAACTTGACAAAGGTCACCCAGCAGCTCAGTGGCAGAGGCAGGCCTTGACCACCCACCTCCCCACCCACATCTCCTTGAAACCCAAGCAAGTCATCCAGGCACGGGCCATACTGCTGCTACGTTCAGCTCGCCTCATCCCATCGCAGCCATGGGTCTTGCCATTCATACCCCATCTCCCCCGCTCTTCCCAAGATACCACAGCTCTCCCCGTAGCCCACCACCCTTCCCCCCATGAACAGGCAGCGTGAGGAGGAGAGAGGTTTCATCGGGGACAATTAGGATAATACGGCGCTTCCCGGTTGCAGGCTGCTTTGAACACCAAGAGCACAGATCCTGCATGTGTCAATACAGATCTATAGGCTGGGAAGGGGGGAAGCACTTGTGGGGAGAAAAGCAGCCCCAGCCTCCCTGTTCCTTGATCAGCTTAGGCAGAGGCGGTATTTATAGATTCCCTTTGAAGCTCCCAGCGCTGCCGGCCGCTGGGCTCTGGCTCAGCAGAGATAAGTCGTTTCTCTGCAGCTATTTCCCGCAGAAGGGAGAGATGGAGGTTGTCTCCCTGTCCAGGGCGCTGAAGCCGCCCCTCCAAGCTAGGGGGAGGCACTGATGAAGGCAGCACCCTTCAAGTGGGTTTGCAGAGCCCAGCCCCATCAGAGCCCAAGGCCTGTGGCTCCATGGGAAGAGATGGGGGTCCCAGGCTCTGCAGGGGTAAATCACATGCTGCACCTGCCCCTAGATGGGCTGAGAGGAGGTAGTTGCCACCAACTAAGCCGGGGCCTGTAAAGGGGAAGCAGAGAGACCCCGTCCCACCCTGGGCAGTGGAGGAAGCAGGGATGGCTCAGGCCGCTTTCCGTCCTCCTGGTGGAAGGAGATAAGGGGCCGTGACACAGCTTTGGGGGTCGGGGGGAGAAGTGTGACCCTGCACTAGCTGCTCCCTGCCAGCCAGAGCCTGGAGCACAGCGCAGGGAGGGAAGGAGGGATGGACAGATGGACAGGCTGGCAGACAGGGGGACTTTGGCTCCTAAGTCCCTTAGGCATTTTGATGCTGTGACCCTGTCTGCCTCTGGCAGCCTGGCCACTGGTGCCAGATCCTCTCCTGGGACCAGGCCCTGGCTCTTACTGGCTCATCAGCTGCTGAAACAGGTCCCTGCGCTCACACAGACAGTGCCTGGCCCCTGCCTGGCTCCCTCCCCTCTCCCTGCTCTGACTGCAGAGCAACCCACCTTTACCTGCCTCTCCCGGCCCCACCTGCCCCGACCAGGAGAAGGAGGTGGCGGGAAGTGGTGGGGAAAGGTGATGTTGCCTTTCTAATGAAAACTAATTGCAAATAATTCCGGCTCATTGTTTACCCAGCGATGATTTAAGCCCATTTCAGGCTAGACTGAGCAGTTGAACATTTCTAATGTATTTTTCTTTCTGCTTTAATGATCTCGTTCCCGTCACCCAGGCACTGACTCCCAGCTTGCGCGGGCGCAGGGGAGAGGGATGTTAACTTAATCGAGTTCATCCATAAAGACAAAAATCTATGCGATTGCTTGGGAGATTGGAAGGGAGGAAATGAGCCCTTTAAAAACAACTGTAGCTCTTGCTTCATAATCCTTCAAGGAGGCCTCACCGGAGCCAGCTGGTTCCACCCAGGGCAGAGAATGGGGCTTTCCTATGGGAAGGATGATGGACAGCCGGGAAGGGGATCCTCCGTGATGCTTTGCTGTCAGCACCACTCAGAGGGAGGTAACGGCATCTGCTGGGACGACAGGTGTTTCCGTGGCTGGTCGGGAGCCAGGTGGATGAGGAGGCCCAGCCTGAAGTCACACTCCTGCTGGGAGAAGCCAGGGCAGGACTTCTTGACAGGCGAAGAAACAGCTGCAGCACAGAGACGAGATGGGTTGACGAGGGCCCTGACAGCAGTGGCTGTACGTGGAAGCTCTCATGGGATCGGCTCCATGGAGGTAACAGCACCGGCGCCTGAGGGTTGATATTGCATCACGCGTGCAGCCTGGAATGATATCATATGGTAGGTCTGGCAGGAATGGCTCCAGAGAAGGTGGAATGACAGTCAGATTTGTAGCACGGCGCTGTCGCCCCAGGACCCTGCTGCGGCCCTGGCCCTTGGACACTTTCACTAGGTTGGGTGGCACGGGGGGCAGGGAGTGCTCCATCCATAGGACCGTGCACAGCCACCTTCAGGGTGTGAGCCCCGGTGTCCCAGACAGCGTGGGCCAGTCTCTCTTGGATGCCTGATGTGGCCCATGGAGGCACCGCACCGCTGCCAGAGTGCTGGAGCCCTGAAGGGGCAGCCTTTGTCCCAAGTCACGCGTCCCAAGTCACACTAAAGTCCCAGCCTTGAAAGGATCAGCTCTGGGGGTGGTGCAGGCTGGAGAGGCTCCAGTGATGGACGCAGAGTGCAGGACAGGTTTGGGGGAGCTTGCAGGCAGGGGAGTCACGAGGCTTTGAGCTCAGCCCCTGCCACTCTGGCATGGGGGAGCGACCGTAGCAGGAGCCTTAGCCGGAGGGGGCTCCACGTGGCCTGTGCAGGAGGCGCCTGGCTGCAAGTTGCCACAGGCTGATCTGGCATGCGCCAGCCTCCATGTCAGGCTCAGGAGCCAGCACACTGCCCACATGCCAGCTCCAGCCGGCCGTGCTGCACGGACCCTCCGTGCCCTTGGGCCACAGGGCTCAGAGTCGCAACAGGGACCATATTCGATAGTACCTGTGTTGCCCCTGGATGTGTGTGGCAGGGGTGTGATACCCAGATGTGTTACACCTGCTCTGGCCACCAGTACAGCCGAGGCCTGTCACGTGGAAATGTTACAGCTGCTCTGGATGATGGTACAGCTGAGGCCTGTCACCTGGAGGTGTTACAGCTGCTCTGGATGCCGGTACAGATGGGGCCTGACATCTGGAGATGTTGCAGCTGCTCTGGACGCCAGTACATTCAAGGCCTGGCACCTGGAGTTGTTACACCTGCCCTGGATGCCAGTGGAGCAGGTACCAAACCCCGTTGCTTCTGACAGCACAACAGCCAGAGGGACGGTCAGGTGTATCATCCACAGGGTGTTTGGCTGTAGACTGTGTGCGTTGCACCTGTTCCACAGGTGCTTGGGGGGCTCGTCCCCCAGGGAGGCACCTGGCATCCACGCAGCTCGGCGGATGCATCTCACCCAGATGTCCGAGACCATTCAGAGTGGGGCTGTGGTGCAAGCCCAGCCCTCAGGACTCCCGGCTTGCTGCTAGAGGGCCTAGCTCTGCCCAGTGGGTGCTGGGTGACTGGGCGAGGCTACAGGAGGGAGGCTTGTGGGTGCTTTCACCCAGGACAGGTGGAGAGGAGAGCTACAGGGAAGGACCTCCAGGGAACAACGGCACGTGCCTGGAGTCACAGTCATTAAGTGGTAACAAGCTAGTAGTTATCCGCCATCTGACCCATGGGATCACAGGGATCCCAGTCCAGCTGTTGCCAGCCCCTGCCAGGGCAATCCAAATCCAGCTGTTGTCACCCTGTCCCCAGAGGACCCCAGTCCAGCTGTTGCTACCCCATCCCAAGGTCATTCCAGTCCAGCTGTTGTCACCCCACGGGGGATCCCAATCCAACTGTCGTCACCCTGTCCCAAGGTGATCCTAGTCCAGCTGTTGCTACCCCCTCTGTGGGGGCTCCCAATCCAGCTGTTCCCTCCATGGCCCCAGAGAGCAGGCCCGTGCCCATCCACAGTTGGAACCTGCTTCACATCTCCCTGGCCACCGCAGGGAGGCACCCGAGCCCACAAGCACCTCTGATCACCCCAAGGGCCCAGCTCCTGCACCCTTCCCTCCTCCCCCAGTCCTAGGGGACCTCCTGGGACCCAGGTTGCCTCTCCAAGGACCAGCTTCAGGAAGTCGCAGGTAGCTCTGTTGGCTCCCTGGGGTCACACCTCTCTCGGTGGAGATTCCAGCTTTGGCTCCTCAGCCCTGCTCACCGCTGTCCCCAGCCATCCCATACCCTCTTGCCCTGGCACCCCCAGACTCCCAGTTCTCTCTCCTCAGTGGCCCCTGTCTGCCTGCAACCAACCCGCAGGCTGTTCCTCTCGGTAGCATTGCTGTCCCGTGGCTTCCACATGAACTCAGAGCCTTCGAACCATGCTCCCTTCTCCCAGAGCCTGTCCCACACCCCATTACCTTCTCTTGGGGATGAAAGTGCCCTGGGTGCCCTTTGCCGTGAAGGAGGGGGAGCGTGTTGGTGAGCCCCCACTGCCACGGTTTGCTCCTGCTACCTTCCCTTGCATCTTTCCATCGCTCCCCTCCTGCCTTTCTGAGGACATGTTTGTAGTACCCGGGGTCATGGCACGCCAGCCAGGGGCCTTCCCTGCCTGTTTCCTGTGGGTCAGGGATGCGCACCACAGCCCTGGGGCGCCTGTTTGGTTGTGCGTGGTTAAAGGCAGCACAGCGGCTCCCCACCCTGGCACTCCCAGGTTTACTGCTCTGGAGCAACGCTGGTAGATCACATCAGACTGAGCTGCCCTGCAATGGAAACTGGAGCTTGATTCACAGCCGTGGGCACTGAGATATTCCTCTCTCGGGGGCTGCAGGATCGTAAAGCCAGAGGCTGCATGGGTGTAGCCAGGGTGGGGGAGACTAGGGCTTGGGCATCAAGGCCGGGGGGGTGGGCAGGGCACCAACATCACTGGGTACCTCCGGGTGGAGCTGCCCATGCTAGACCCCTTCCACTCAGCATGCTAAAGCCCCTGGGGCAGAAAGAGATGCCACGTGTAGAGCAGAGGGAGCCTTGCTCCAGGCCCTAGTAGTAGGTCAGTTATCCTGTTGTTGAGCTGCTGCCAGTAGGGGGCAGCGGGGTTTCACCCACGTGCATGCACCTGGGCTCGCACACACCGCTGTGTGTGCACACATGCATGCACACCCCCTGCTCAGAGCTACACAGGATTATATCACTCAGCACCGCCTGAGCTTCCTCACTGCCGAGCGCTACCCACCAGCTCTCTGCCAGCCTCACAGCTACAGGAAGTGTGGAGATGCAAAGCCAGTGCCAGCTGGGCTCGGCTCCATCCCTGCCCCTGCCTTACTGGGGAAAGCCACGTCTCCGGTTCCATGCCTCAGTTTCCCCACGGGAACAATATGCACGGGGCTCTGAGACCTGTCTGCTCCTGTGCTAAGCGGGTGCAGCACCTGGCTTTGAGCCAGTAAGCAGCACAAAGACAAGTAAGAGGAACCCTGGGTGCCAGCTCACAGCCTGGCAGAGGCCTTGGCTTCAGAGCAGCTCGGTGGCTGTCACCACATGCAGTCACGGAGCAGCCTTCCTGCCTAGAGCTTCTGCACAGAGCAGGTTCCCAGGCTCAGAGTGGCATGGGCTGCACGGCGCTGGCCAGGGCGCTGGGGCTCATGAGCCCGCCTGGGAAGGGAACATCCATTGTGGTTTGCTCGTCAAGCGTGGCTAACGCCAGGCTTGCTGGAACCGGGAAGGGAGTGCAGCGCACTTCTTCCCCCCCTGGGTATCTCGGGCAACATTGGCCAGAGGGAAAAGACTTTGCAGCTCCGAGGCGGCACAGAGCACCACTGTTCTCAGCCTGTGGAGAGGCGCCCGCCGCAATGGCGCCCGGTCTATACTGATGGATGGGGCGGTGGACACTGGGGCTTGGCCAATGGCAAGGGGAAGAGCCTCAAGTCTCACAGCGATGAGGGGCAAGGGACATGGTGGGTCAGGTAGGTGGAAGGGAAGATGCTGGGGGGGCTGAGGATCTGTGTCCATAAGGACTGAGGAGTGTGGCAGCTAAGCTCCCGGGTGCTGTAAGGAAAGGACCTGCCGTGCCAAGACAGGGTGGAGCCCTGGGGACCAGCCCCGAGCAAGGCCCTCACAGTCAAGCAGAGATCTGGGAGGACTGTGTAGTAACTCAGCCTTGCCCCGTGCACCAGCATGAACCTGTCCACGAGTGCAGGGAAGAAAGAGGTGGATGGAGGAGGGTAGGAGGGAGACAACTAATGCAAGAGGGGAAGACATGGGATCCAGAGAGCAAGGGGTCCTGGAGGAGGGTCAGGATTGACCCTAAAGAGTCTCACCCAGGAGATCAGACAGACAAGGGCAAGCTAGAGGCAGGGGAGCAGGAGCAGGCAGGTCAGGAGGCTGAGGTCTGCAAGGCACCAGGATGTAGGCAGTCACTCCCATGAGCCAGGGGAGGCAGGAACAAGAGCCAGGGATTAAGCCTGGAGTCACTAAGAGCAGGCAGCTGTAGCTGTATGGGGTCAGGACACAGGCGATCACCAAGCTAAGCCAGCACCCAGCTGTCAGAGGACAGGGGTCTGGAGTGAACTGGAGCGCAGGGGTCCAGGAGTCTGGAACAGGCAGGACCAGGGGACAAAGAGCAAGGCAGCAGGGGCCCAGGGCTAGGCAGAGGCCTCGGTCCCAGTTAGAAACCCCGGGCACTGCAAGAGCTGTCAGCAGATACATCTTGTGGCAGCTGGGGGTAGTTAGGCCACTAGCAGCCGGGCCCACTCAGTCCCCGGGGCCAGCTGTGGGCAGTTGAGCCAGCTGCTGCCCTGGCTCCTGCAGGGAGGGAGAGAGAAAGAGGGGGTTTGGGCAGGCTCCGTGTGTGCATGTGAATACACTCAGAGCCACGTGCACCTGTGTGCAGAATGCATGTGTGCAAGTGCTGGCACGTGCATGGGTGGGACTGCCATGGATGTGCATGCTGTGCTGGTGTGTGCACGTCTGAGTCGTGCCCAGAGCTGGCTCCTCCCCAGGCAGCCGGCCCTTCTCTTCCAAGCCCTCCAAGGACCCAGCACAATTCCCTGTCTGCCCAGCATCCAAATCAGTCCAGACCTTGGCTGCGCTCCCATCTTCCCTCTTCACTCCCAGCCCCGTCAGGCGCTGGCTCAGCCTGCTGCTATCGAGCAGGTTGGCTTCCACTTGATCCCTGCTTCCCACAGCACCCCCAGCCCTTGGTCTGCTGGGAGGAGAGACAGAGGCTGCGGATGCAGGGACCGGGGACAAAAGCCCTTTCTCCCCGCTGGGAAAGCAGCCAAGACGTGTCACTCTTCACTCTCCCCTGGCATGTGGTGGGATCTGCATGCCAGCCCCCAGCTCCCTGGCAAGTGCACCTTGCATCCCAGAGCCAGCCAGGCAGCTCCCATAACAGGAGTTGGGGGGAGAGAAATTCTCTCCATGCAAACCAGGAAGGCAGGAGGCGTGTGAATACCCCCTTCATCCTAAGTACTAAACACTGCAGCCTGAGAGGTCTGCGAGTGCCTCCAGTATAATCCTCCTGTTTGTGGGGCTATTGCCTGAAATCAGAGCCGTGTCCAATAGCTGGAGAAGTCCATTGTTGCAAAGGTCATCCCAGGATCGTGGCTTCCTATGGCTTCATCCCCAAATCATGGCTCCTTGCGGCTTCATCCCCCTGCTCTTGGCTAACCTGGCATCCACATGTTCTCTTCTTCCATCCCAGCTGCAATGCTAGCCAGGCCCATAGCATTCCCCTGCAGTTTGGGGCAGGGGAGAGGGTCTGGTGGCCTTGCAGCTGCAAAATGGACCCAGGGGCCTCTGTGGAGGTAGGGATGGGAGAGCAGAGCAGGGTCGCTATTGGGACCTGGGATGTACTGGCCAAGCCAGGGTGGGTAGCCAGCATTGGGAGGGGCTGTGGGGCAAAGCAGTCAACACTGTGCCGGGCACCCTAGTGAGCTGCCGGCCCTACTGAGCTATGGGACTGGCACTAAGGACTCCCCTCCTTACTTTGCATGGATCCTACTCCAGCCCCATCCTGGTCCCTGCTTTGAATTCATAGGAAATCAGAAATCACAGCAAAGTGGAGCTGGCAGGGCCCTCAGCAAGTCATCTAGTCCAACCCCTGGCTGAGTCAGGATCGGCCCCCTCCAAACCATCCCATATGAGTCCACATGTAACCTCATCCTAAAACTACATAATCGCCCCTGCGCTGCAGGGCACATTCATAGAATCATATGGAAAATGAAGGTTGGAAGGGACCTCAGGAAGACCTCCCAGCCCCTGAACCATTTTCACTGCCCTCCACTGGACTTTAATTTGTCCACATCCTTTCTGTAGTGGGGGGGCCCAGAACTGAACACAGGACTCACCGATGTGGCCTCACCACTGCCCAGTAAAGGGGAATAATCACTTCCCTGGACCTACAGGCAACACTCCTACCAATGCAGCCCAGGATGCCATCAGCCTTCTTGGCAACAAGGGCATACTGCCACCTCATGTCCATCTTATTGTCCACTGTCCTCCCAGGTCCTTGTCTGCAGAGCTGCTGCCCAGCCAGTCACCCCCAGCCTGTCCTGGTGCATGACCCTAAGTGTGGAGTCCACCCTGACCCCAAGCGGAAGAGCAAGACCCTCTACCAGGAGCATCGGGGTCTGAGTCCCAGCAGCAGCTTTGGCACAGTCACCATCCCCAGCCAATACCCTCTACTTCTGGGGAAGGCCAAAAGAAAGCTCTGACGACAGGTGGGGGAAAATATTCCTTCCTGGCTCTCTTTGGCAGCCAGCAAAGCCCAAAGCATGGGGGTAAAATAAATACCCAGAGCAGTAATCCCAGGGCTGCGGGAGCCTCTCCCAGATCACAAGGCAGAGCTACCCTGTCACCTCTGCCTGACGGATCTGATCTGGCATCTGTCCATCCAGGAGCGTCTCTTTGAATGGACACTGAGCACTCAAGGACAGAGTCAACAGACTACCATGGTATTTCAATCAAAATCGGAGTCAGTCCACACCCCCTGCAAGGCTGAGGGAGCTGCACAAAGCAAACCCACAGCACAAAGGGTTAAGAAGCAAACTCAGTTCATCAGTCCCAGCCTCTTTAATGGCCACAAGTATTGGAGTGAGGCCCTGCTCTTCTCCCCCCCTTTTAATATACCACGCACCCTGGCTTGGGTGCGAGCGGCCGGGCTGGCTTTAAACGGTGTGTTTTATCTCTAACCCTCCTCCATGTCAGTCCTTTCAGGCAAACGCAGTCCCCTTGATTGGCTCGTTATTTATAATGAACACCGGGCAAGGCACGGCCGCGCCACAGAGAGGGAGCTCGCTGGGCGCGCGGCGGTGGCTACAATACACAGGGCGCGTTTTATCTCTGGCAATAAAGCAGGGAACTGGTTATGAAACCTGGAGCCGTCAATCATGGGGTCGAACATGTCCTCAGCCTCGCAGGGCACAGTGGGAGGAGCGCAGACAGGATTGATCCTGAAGAGCTGGGGTCCCCAACCCTGCTATGGCCTCGGCCCCTGGCCTTGCAGCCATGTGGATCAGACCTCTTCTGCAGGGACCCTGAGGGGCTGCAGGGCACAAGATCCCCTTCCTTCCACAGCCAGGTCCTGTTCTGCTGATGAAGCTTTGCTCTGCTGTTGGTGGGGGAATCGCAGCCTCGGAGAACACCCCTATGGATCTGTGCAGAGCCCCACTTGTCTCCCCCGCTCGCCTCCCATGCATCGGCTTATTTATGCAGCCCCAACACCCTCTCGGATGCCTCTGCGCTGCACAGACAGCCGCGTGGCTACCAGAGGCACCGGCATGCTCCATAACCACCGCCTTGGCCCCCTCCCTCCTGAGCTCCCGGCTCCACTGCTCAGTCTCCAAGCACACACGGGAGGGAGAGAACACTTCCCCTGCCCTCAAAGGCCCTCCTCATCCTCGAGTCGCCCTGACCCATAGTTGATGACGCCCTGGGATTTTGAAGGGGTTTGGGCTATGGGTTTCCCCTGCTTGCCTGTTGCATTAGACACTCCAGCCTTGTCCACCCAGGACAGCTCAGCAGCTGATGGGAGAAGGGCGGGGGTTTGGGGCCAAGGGCGCTGGGCTGGGCTGGTCCCATCTCTCCAGAGAGCAGATCTCCCTGCCTTACAGCCCTTCCACGGCACAGCCTGCCCCTTCCCGTGGGTGTGCAGTGCCCCGTGCGCTGGTGACTCGCTGTGGGCTGGGGATGTCCGGGTGTCAGTAATAATAGCAGGAGATGCTAATGCTCCTGCTGGGACCTGGGACACACAGGGTCCTGGCAAGAGGGCCAGGCTCAGGGTCATGCTGGCTTGCCACATCTAGGCAAGGAAGGATTTCTTCCCTAAGTCACCTTGGCACAGCCTGGGGAGGGAGTGGGGGGTTACCTTCCTCTGCAGGGAGATCTTCTGAGTGTGCACTAACCCTCTGCTCCCCCATGGCAGTGGAGGACACTGGCAGTGCCCTTGTCCCCTGCAGGGTGTGGTGCCCAGCTGTCACATGGCAATGGTGGGGGGAGTTCATGGGGTAACCACTTGCCTGCGAGCCCAGGGAATGGGATGTGAGGCCCCATCCAGCAGTCCTGTCTCGGGCCTGAGATCTTGGAATACACATGGCCCAGGCCTCCTGGGCCCTCTCCAGCAGCGACAGAGTGGAGGTTTCTGAAGTAAAGAATAAGAAGAGAAAAACCTCGTTAGAAGACAAGGAGCTGGGGCCAGGGGGGAGGGAGCCGGGACCCCTACTGTAAGCCATAAGGGGTGCGGGGCACAGGGTCCAGCGCTGAGGCACCAGCTCAGGATGACAGTGCAATGGGGCTCTGCAACTCCAGGGGTCCTTGCTTAGCTAGACTAGGGGTGGGGGGGAGCAGGGAGCTCATGCAGCCGAGGGGCTGGGGTGCTGGAGAAGCCCCATGGAGCAGCTGGGTGGAGGAAGCCTCAAGTCCCATGCCCTGTCCTACTCAGGGGGACCTCAGTCCTGTCCCCCCTGCACGGTCTCGGGGTCCAGCAGGAAAGTGTGGACGGCGGCTCGGTGACCCCAGCCGGCACTGCAGCCCTCTGACCTCCATCCCCTGGGACACGGATGGGGAAGCCAGTTGTGGGGGGAGGCTGGGAAGGCACCCTCACGCCCCTCCATGCTTGGGAGCCATCCCTGGAGTGGCAGGGACATGCAGGGGCCCGCTCCTGCCCTGCATGCGGAGTTGGGTGCCTGTCACTCCCGGTCTTGGCATCAGCAAGGAAGGGGGAGCCTGAAGTGACAGGTGCCTCCTCCTCCCACGGCCGCAGCAGGGAGCTGTGCTAACAAGGATGGACAGGGAAGGCTTGGCAGGGGATGCTGGGGCCAGCGAGCCATGGAGCAGGCAAGGAGGGCAGCCGCCTTTGCTAACAGGTGCTGGCTACCGGGTCCCCCCAGAAGAGAGAACTAGGGCAGGGGGAGCTCAAGGAGGCCGGCTCCTGTCTTGACCTAGTTCTGGAGCCGCAGGGGATGGGCTGGGCTTGGCCAGGCTCTGGGCAGAGATCGACCTTCTCCAGCAAGGGCAGAGAGCATCCAAAGGAGTTTCAGGGAGGAAAGGCAGGTAGAAACATCCCCTGGGGAGGGGCAAGATGTGCCCTTGGCCTCCTGGCAGCTCCAGGCTAGTCTGGCCATCCCAGTGCCTCTCTGCTCCTGGAGGTAGGCAGATGGGGAAGCCCATGAGACCTGGAGGAAGGGAGCCAGCAGGAAAGCACCATCCACACCAGCAAGGGGCACAGGGTGAAGTTATTGCCCCCACTCCCAAAGGGTGGAAGCCCAGCCTGGGCCTTAGTGCCTCAGTTTCCCTGCCTGAAGGAGGCTCATTACTGCCCTGCGGGATGGGCCCGCGCTGCATTTATTCCTCGCACATGGCCCCTTCCCTGCCACCGCGCTTGTTTGTCTCCGTGCCTGTCTTGCTCAGGAGTGACAGCTGCTCACCGCCAGACAGCACATGTGTCCCTGCCGGTCCTCCCTCCCGCCACCAGCTGTGTATGGCAGCACTGGCTGGGCGGAGGCTCCTGAAAGGGCCACAATGGCAGGAACAGGAGCTGTCAGTTCATTCCTGAAGACACTGAGTATATCATACAGTTGTGAGCTGACAGCTGAGTGCATCAGCTCTGCAGCAGCCAGCGTGTTGTGCGTGTGCATGACCAAGCTTTGCAAGCCTGCAGCTATTGGAACACCCCAGGAATCCCCCCCCGAGATCAGGCCTGCTTTGTCCCGTCCAGGCCCGTGCCCTGTCTCCACATCCCCACCTGGGAGGAGGTGAAATATCATAACAGAGGTGACGGCCCCTCAGACAGACAGCCTGAAACCAGAGGCTCGAGGGCTTGGTGGCTTAAATCCTTCCCTGAACAGTCTCAGACCCCACGGAAGTGGCTTTCCCAGGGCCATGAGTCCCGCAGGCCAGCAAGGCACCAGGGGTTGATTCCAGTTCTGCTGGGCCTGTAATCAGGGGGCCATTGCCTGAGTGTGCGAAGGTCCCAGGGGCCTGTGTGGAGATGGCAGAGAGGGCAGAAGAGGCAGCAGAGGCTGATGGCTCTGCTGGGGGCAGCAGGCAGTCTTGCCCCATCCAGTCACCCTGGTGCCCCTGGTCCAAGCTGGGCACCCAGAGCCACCAGCCAGATGCTCGGCCACGAGGGTGGTCCAGCAATGCCACGGTGGAGCCAGTGCCATGGTCCAGGCTAGATGCCACTCTCTGTTGCCCTAGGGTGGTGGGGCAGGGAGAGAGGCACTGAGAACACCAGGCAGCTTCATGCCGGAAAGCGCTGACTTGGCAAAGCTGGAGCATCGCATGGGAGAGCATTGATCTGAGCTGACCTTTCCAAAAGAGCTGGTCGAATGGTTCTGCTCGTGCGCTGACCGGGCCAGTGCCTGGTCAGGGCACAGCAGAGTCCGTCTGACACCGCTGCGAGGAGAGGGGCTGCGAGATTTCATTTAAAAAAGTTTCCCAGGTTCCACCTTCTTTCCCCCCTCGATCAGGACAAGGCCCAGTTCCAAGACCCCGGATTTCCTGCAGGACGTTTTGCCCAGCACGGCTTGGGAGTTCACAGATCTTCAGGCTAGAAGAGCCGGAGACCTGGGGATCAGCTGCCTGCCTCCCCCATGCCGTAGGTCCTTGCAGCCCAGCTGCAGACAGGCAGGCTCTTCTTTGGTAACATCTGGCACCTGTTGTCAAAGGCAAAGGTGCTGGAATGCAAGGCTCTGTCCCGACAGCTGCTCCTGACCGGCCCAGCGGGCTGGCATCACTCCCCTGAGCTGGCATACAGCCTGCCCGAGCTCCGTTCCAGATGTGAACAGGCCTGCAGCAAACTACTGAGGCAATCCAGGGGCTGGATGGGGATGCTAGCAGCCAGCTGACTGATGGCTCCATTTCCTCCAGAAGCGGCCCCATGGAGAGAGCCTGGAGGCAGAGACCTGGTGCGGGACACAGCAGCTGCCCCAGGCCCAAAAGCCAGGCAAAGCCGTGCTTGCCCTGTCCTCTCCAGAGGCCTCCGAGTGCACCTGGCAGCTTCTCCCACTTCCCCATCATGCGTCTCCTGCACATGAGGCTTTTTTGCAGTCTGCTCTGCAGATGGGGCACAAGGTCCAGGCACCTCCTTCCATTCACAGAGAACTGAATCCTTTGGGCCTCTTTTACGTGTGGCTGGCAGCGATCAGTACAAGGCAAGGGCTGCAGGTGGAGAGGGGAATTTAGCTAAGATGTATAATCTACCAGCACGGCTGATGCTGGGCCAACCCCTGCTGGTCCAGGACAGCCTCTGTTACCTCTCCCTGCACCAGAAGTTCAAGGGTGCCACTGAGTGGCAAGCTGCAGTCCAGCCCAAGTGGCGCTAGTGAATCTGGGAGCCTTGGGGTGCTGGTGACAGCCAACCAGCTGCTCAATCCAAAGAAACTCCTATGGGTCCCAGCTGGTGACTAGATGTTGGAGCAGAGGAACAGGCCAGCAGGTTTCCTATAAAGGGGCATGGTCCCCTCCCTGCTGCTAGGAGCCCAAGGAGACCAGAGGATCAGCTCTGGGGAGCAGAGGCAGGAAGCTCCACAAAGAGAGCTCATCTCCTAAGCTAGGATTGCCATTGGGCCCAAGGGAGTTAGGTGCCTGGCTCCCCCAGGCTCCTTTGTGAATCCCAGCTGGTGCAGCCCCAGGATAGCCCTGGTGCAGATAAGGGCAAGGTAAGAGGACACAGACCGTGGCTTCTTCCCCAGCAGGTTTCCCCTCCCCGCTGAAGCAGGAAATCCCCACGCTGCAAAGAAGCAAAGGAGCAAAGGATGGACCTTGGCTTTCGGACAGTCTGATGGCAAATACCCTGCCCTAGGTAACTATGGGCCCTATCCAAGCTATGGCTGAGCACCCTTGCTCCCCACTGCCTTGCATCTGTGTGACAAGGCTGAGCTCACTCTCAGGACCCAGGCACCTGGGAGCTGAATCAATATTTACCAGCTCTGAATATACACATCAAAACACCTGTCACCTCCGCAGCGTCGGGATGCAACAAGGGAGGGGCGCATCTCTGCCGCCTGCTCTCTCCACGGGGGGCTGCTGCTTTAATGACATGGCATCGCACATCCCAGTGGGAAGCCCCTGGGCTCCTGAGGCAGCCGCCAGCAGCTCCCAGGGCATCTCCTCTCCCTGATCTTAACCCCCCGGCACCCATCAGGGGCAGCAGCTTCCTGCATGCTTGTTAATTAGGCATTTGGAAAGATAAATGACAAGGCCCCCCAGCACTTTGCTGGGGGATGGAGGGGGTGGGATGAGATGGCGCTGGCAGGCACATGGCTGGGAAGGGATAGACAGGATTCCAGCGCTTCTGGATGCACCAAACGACCTGAAAGGAGAATCAACCAAAACCCATCGCCCGGCTGCTGCGCCAGCCATCCATTTGGCTACTGGCAAGCTCGGGTCCCCCCGGTCGGTCAGGCAGGGTCAGTGCCATGTACAAGTCTGCATGAAGCCGAGTGTAGACTTTCTATTTCCGCTCCAAAGCCCAGAGCAGCAAAGAGCGGGGCCGGTTTGAAGGGAGCAGCTTCAGAAAGGCCGCACCGCTGCAGCCCTGCTCTTCGCACAGACTTGTTCTACACGCGCCACGTCCAGAGAGGGTGATGGCAGAGGCATCTGCAGCTCCTGGGAGTGACACAGCTGGGCCATAGGGTGAAATCCAGGCTCAAGGGCAAAACCCTTGCCGACTTCACTGGATCTAACCTCGAGCTGTTGGTGACTTATACTATAAGGACCTATAGTGACTATGGTGGCCTGGAGCTACAGCTGGGCCCACTGTGCTAGGGGCTGTACATACAGCCTCAGGACATGAAGAGACAAGAAGAAGACAGACAGAAGTGTCTTACAAGAGAGGAGAGCGAGCAATTTCCCAAAGGGCACCTTCCCCTCTGCAGCAGGAAGCCCATTGAAGTCAACAGAGAGGCTCCCGCTGGGTTTTGGATCACACCATCCAGCTTTTGCCTGGAATTGCAGAGGCGGCTGCCTTTCAGGAGCAGGAAGAGACTGGATGGATCAGAGGCTTTTTGTAAAATGCTTGAGATCACCCTGGCCGAGAGGCATCAGTTATAACCATCGTAAACACTCGTCCGGCTTGATGCAGCCCCTTGGAAAACCAGCTGCTCTTGAGAGGGAGAGAAAAATGACCACCCGAGCCCCCCGTGTCCCAAGTCGTGGGCTCCCATCACCTCCGCAGCTACAATTAACGTCGCCGTGGATTTCTGGCCGATAATAAATTGTGCTAAGTGGTCTGGGCGCATTGTTAGTGCGAGCTGCGCTCCCTCATAAATCCCGCTTGCATAATTACCGCAGACGGGCTCGCGGAGCTCAGGGCCACGGCGAGCCCAGCCAGGGGAATCACGGTCCGCATCAATCACAGCAACAAGCCCCAGAGGGACTGGGGGACTTGGACCTGTCCCTGCAAATCAAAACCAGGCCAGCTCGGTGTCTGCTGCTTGGCTTCCCCGCAGGGAAGGGCTTATCGCATGCCTTTAAGAAGCCCTGTCTGCATGCCCTTGGGGCTAGGGGTTGGATCAGGAGACTCCAGGGTGAAAAGCCTGCCCTTCCGTGGCTTGGACTGGGGAGGCAGACCCTGTCCCCGGCTGCAGCCAGCTCCCAGTTTCTCCGGGGATGAAGTAGGTGACAATACAGTGCATCTCCCTGGCAGTCCGGTTCCCATGTGGCAAGATGGGAGGGGGGTCACGACTGCCTAGGCCATTTCAGGAGGCAAGGACTCATCCATGGCCTCCCTCATGGCTCAGCCTGCCAGCGACTGAACGGGTGCTGCTGCAGCCTGGTTCTGCATTTGCCCAGCTCGTGGCACTCAGGCTCTGGGCACTGGTGGTTCCCAGGTGCCGTGGGGAATAGAATAAGAAACAGCGATGACGACAATACCCAAACCCCGTGCAAGGTCCCATGGCACGCTGCAACAGGGACACAATGGCAATGCGATGATAGTCCTGACCGCTCCTATATGGGGGGAGGGTGGCTGGGGGTGACCGAGATGGCAGGATGCTATGGGTACCCGACACTACTCTGAGAAGCTTGGAAGCTCTTGCAGGTTGTGGTAGGGGGCTGAGCGCCTCGGGACAGATTGGGAAGGGAATAAGGTAATCATGCAGCCAGCTCTTATCTCTTCCCCTTCAGCCTGCCTCTTCCCCCGTACGTCAGGGCCCTCCAGGTTGCTGCAGCTTGCAGAACATAAGGAAATGTCTAAGCTAAAAACGGGTGCAACCCATAGGCACAGAGCAGCCGTGACACATGCCTGCACATGCCAATTAACCAGACGCACCATTTGCCAGGACCGCAGTTAGCCCGGGGGCCCTCGATAGCCATCTCTCAACACCATCCCTGGCATCACCAGCATGACAGTCAGGCCCTCAGCACCACCACAGACTCAGCCCAGCCCTTCCAGCTGCCCTGCACCCCTGGCACTTCTCTGGTTTCATGAGCCGCATCCAACCCAGCCCCAGGGACCCACTCCGTGCCAGCCGGACCGCGGGCAGAGGCCAGCCTGCACTGCCAGCTGCCTATCCCTCCCCAGCGAACGTTAACAAGCCAAGTTGCTCGGGATACCTGCAACATAATTACACCCGAGATGAAGTGGGAAATATACCTTACATTTAATTAATAACGCCGCGCAGTTAAAAGTCCCCTGAACGCGCTTTCCCTGACGGCGAGAACACTGTGTGCTGTACCGTCAGCTTAATTACTAGCTGTCTCCCGTTGGGCAGAACAATAAGGGACAAGACAGTTTCCTTCCAAGTATAACCCGGCTCACCTCTGTCACGGCTCTTCTGCTAGCCGGTCGCCAGGGCTCCACCGCGCAGCAGCCTCCCCGCGCAAAACAAGCCTCAAGGTCCTCCCGTCTCCCCTCACCTGGCTCTGGGCTCACGGGTGCACCCGAGGAGGGAAGGTGGAGACGAGGGGTGGGTTTTGTTCAGAGGAAAGGGCACGAAGTGGGGAGCGGAGGAGTGACAGGCTGCCAGGATGAAAGGGAGGCCTGGGCTCCCTTGCTGCACAGGGCAGGATGGGAGGCTGTGGGGTTACACTGCAGCAAAGCAGAGCGAGCTCAGACCTCGGGAAAGTGTCTAAGGGCAGCAGGGCAACTCCACCGAGGAGGTGGGGAGTCTTCGTTGCTGGAGATGCCCGGCAGAGCCTGGCTGGTTGTCTCTCTGGGCTGGGGTGGGAACCCCGAAACCTATACAGGAGCAGGGGGTTGGACTGGGGGTCCCGGTAGTCCATGGCTGCACTGCTCTCCCCTCCCAGCCATCAACCCCCGGCACTCCACCATCCTGAGTATCAGTCCCCCCAAGCAACGAGACTTGCTATTGCCCTAAAAAGGCCTTGGAGGACTGTGCACCAGAGCTGCCGTGCAACATGTATCACCCCACCTCCAAGGCTCCTGTTCACCCGTATTTCCTCGATGGTGCAATGCACTTTCCCGTCTCACTAGCATATCTGCTCACCGGCATGGCTCCACCCAGCACATGCCTCACCAGTGCTGCCGAACTGACTGGCACGACCGACCCCTGATGCCCAAAGCCTGAAGTGTTACCAACAGGCATTGGAATTGAAACACAAACCGTTCTAAATTAAAAAATAAAAAAAGGTATTGCTGCTTTTTTTTTTGGTCAGCAGCAACAAGATTCAGCGAGATGGCTTCTACGTCCGGATGGATAATTAGATCTAGGCTGAAATGATGAAAAGATATTTGGAAGCTTTGAGGCAGAACCCTTTGAAGCCGTAAATCCTGTGAAGATAGCATCACTGCAAGGGTCTACTGAGAGATATTTACTGAGGCCCGGCCTCCCGGCCCATGCTGAGCAAAGACTATAAATAAATAGGTTAGCGGGCACCACGGATTAAAGTGTCCCCATTGAGGAGACAAGGCCCCAGCTCCTGGGGAGCAGCGTTAGGGTTTAGGCATCATTGTTATGTTGTTTGTTGGCTCTTGTGATCATGTGCGTGTGCAAGATGGGGTGGGGAACGCATGTGTGCGAGGAAGCAGGAGCTGGGTGGGTGCTATCTGTTAGGACATGCTTCCAGCTGGTGTGGTGGGTGCGCGATAGCGCGTGTGCATCGATGGTGCCGTATGTGTTCAGGTCTAGGTGCCTGTGCTGTGTGGCTCTGTTGGGATGTCTGAGCACAGGGAGGCAAATGCAGCAACCCCAGGCGCACGTTTGTGCGTGGTCCATGTGCACTAGTGCCGTGGGGGGGCTCAGAGCGTGTGCTGTAGTGCAGAAGGGGTGGTGGGGTTGTGGGCATGACTGCAAGTGCACGTGTACATGTATGCATATGTGTGTGCACACGCATGTGCATACTTTCAGACATCATCATGCCGTGTTTTGTGCAGTGAGCACTAGTCAGGCTCCTTCCGCCACACCAATAGCGACGGGCACTGCTCCTTCAGTCCAGTGCTTGCTGAGTTACCCACAAAGGGGATTTGAATCCTGGTTTCAAACACCAGCACCTGGCTTCAGAGCCAAGCCAGGGAGTACAGGCAGCCGCAGCCCCCTCCTGCACTGCTGGAAGCAGATCGTCCACCTGCTCTGTCCTCCTTTCCTCTCTCTCGCTCTCTGCCTGCTTCCCCCCCTTCTCCTCCTGGGTTGTTGCAGCCTCCATACTGAGCAGCAGATTCACATGCTAATTGGAAATCGCCCTGAAGACAGACCAGAGCTCAGGCTGAGCCTGAGCAGGGGGGTAGGGAGGGAGGAAGACTCCATGCACCTGGAGCTAAGGCAGCATCCAGGGTTCTCCCATTGCCCCTGGACAGCCCAGAGCACAAACAACCCTGTGGCATCCAGCCCTGGCCTCTCCTTGGCCTGGGGTCTCACTCGGTCTTGAACCTACACGTTCTCCCTGCATCTTGGAAAAGCCATTCCCTACACCCTCAGTGACCCCCCCTCCACACACACACTGCAACACCCCTCCCTCTCACTGCATCACACCCACCCTAGTGCACTGCACTCCCTCACTGCCATGTCACCCCTCATTGCAAGGCTCCAGCTCTTTGCATCCAGGACCCCTCCACTGCAATCCCCCCACTTTCACTGCAGTGCTCCTGATCCCCCTTGCCCCCGCACTGCCATGCCCCGGGCCTCCTCCTCCGTATCACTCCCTCTGCATGGCTGCAGGGACCTGCAAAGGCCCATCAGGTCTGCAGGAGGAGAGGTGCAGGAGGGCTCAGGGCAAGCAGCAGAGGCCCCTCAAAAATACCTGGACACTTGACTGGAGGTATGGGGAGCTGGGGGGCGGGGGAGTCAGGGACTCACAAGGGGTAAGGCCAGTTCTGCCAGGAGACCCCAAGCCCAGCAGGCAGGGGTCCCAGCACCAGAGCCAGGCCCTGCAGGCGACCTGGCTTTGCAGAGGTGCCAGGGAGCACTGCCTGGATGGCTGTGATGGGCAGACCAGTGGGATACAGAGGAGCACAGTTGTCTGGGACAGATATAGGGGCAGACGATGGGCACTAGAGGAAGGGGAATGGTGCTACGAAGCAGGGGGGTGGTAGACACTAGCTCTTGGGTTGGGGGCTTGCAGATCTAGGGGCTCCAACTCAAGACTCCTGTTCATTCCCTGTTCACTCTCCGTGCAGGGGGTGGGGGGGCCCAGGATCTGGCTCCCTTTGGGCAGGGACCTCAGCACTGAAGGGCCTCTGTCCTGGGGTGGGGGCGCTTTTCTTCCCCAATGCTTTGAATCTGGCCACAGGTCCCATCTCTATCAATGAAAAGCCTTGTTGCACGTGAATCATCCCATCCTTATTGCTCTGGTGAAGGGCCTGAGCAGACAGTGCCCGTGCAGGGCAGGAAGGTAAGGGGGGCAAACCAGATGGGTTCAGGAATCGACACAGCATGGCAGGCTGGCCAGGGGGATGGGGGGAGGTCATGGGCAAGAGTAGCCCAGAGGAGTTTGGTCCAACAGGCCCCCCCTGCCAGGCCTGGGCACCCCTTTAAAAAGCCTTTTTACTCCATACCCCCTTTGAAAGGGGGGAGCAAGGGTCGTACGTCATGTATTTGACCCTTCCAGAGCCAAGACACATTCTGGCTGGGGGTGTCCCTTACAAAGGGGGGTGCAGTGGGGGTCTTGCCGCTATAGAAATAACAACGCAGAGAGCCTGGGCTCTAGGCCTGGCTTGTTTGCTGAAGAGCCCGAGGCCAGTCATTTTAGCACCCCGTGCCTCAGTTTCCCCTTTGCTCTCCAGATGACAGAATGAAACACACTCAGCTTGGAGTCTACGCCCGTCACCCACCCCCTTGCTTTGCGCTAAGGGCTGAGACCAGCCTGCTTTGGGCTGCGTCATCTAGTACGACTCACAGGGGCCCTGCGAGGCTGGAGGGTTATCACCACTATTTATCAGCCTTTGGCTTAACGTCCTAGTGTGAGCTGGGGGAAAGAACCAGGCGCCGAGGCAGGAGGGGGAGGAGGGAAGCACAGCGACGGCAGAGCCTGATGCAGAGTCAGCTGTCCGCACCCACGCGCAAGCCCACGCTGGAGGGATGAGCCCAGGGGTTGCCGGTGGTTCAGCTCTCTGCTCCCGGTTCCTTGTGGGCCCCTGGGTGGGTCACTTGTATCCCCTCCCCGCGTCTCCAGCAAACTGGGGGCAGCAGCTGTCTCTCTGGCCATGCTGAGGCTGCACAGCTTTGAGGATGAAGACTGGCTGCAGGGGGGACTCAGGAGACCTGGATTCACGGCTCTGCCACTGCCCTGCTAAGGGGCCCTTGGCCACGTCACTCCACCTCTCAACAATCCTGCCCTCCTTGATCAAGTCCTTCACAGGTGCAGGAGGAGCTAACAACAATAATTGCCCAGCATCTAGGAGGATGGGGCTCAGCCTCTGCCAGGTCGGACTGGGGCTGCATCGATACCAACGGCTCCTTTCTACTCCAACTGGGGCTTTTCTCATTTGCTAGAAAGGTTTGGCCTGGGATGGGAATTTCATCCACTTGAAATAAAAGGGGAAGAAAAGCGGATTGGCCCCCAGCAGCAGCAGTCACTTACTATTCTTAAAAAGATGCCCTTCTCTCTCTCTCCAGCTTCCCTTTGCTATTCTCCTCACTAATGCCCCATAACTACCCCCTTGGAAACAGCCCGGCACGGCCAGGCTGGGATTGCAGAATCAAACGCTGCGTTTCAGCCGCTGCTGGCTGCTCCGCTTTAATTGACAGTTGAGTTCCAGCTATTTTTAATGGAAGCAGCCAGGGAATTTTATCCCCCCTCTTCCCTCCCCTTCCAGCTCCTCTTGCCGAAGCTGCGTGTGTTTGACAAAGCTTTCCCTATCAGCAGTGGGGGTGTGATTCATTTCAGCCGGTAACCGCACAGAAACTCAGGGCTTTCAGCCTCGGAGGCGCTGACTGCTCTTTTTTTGTTAGGCTCCCCAACCTCCACTAGTCCCAAAGATCCCTGGCTCAGCCATGCTTTAGAGTTGCTGGTTGCAGCCGTGTTGGTCTAAGGACTTTTGAGTAGATGCGATACCCTTTTTTTAGACCAACTAAATGCGTGTTTGTGCCCAAAAAGCTTACGGAGAACAATTTCCCCAACTATTTAGTTGGTCTGATAAAAGAGATCACATCTACCCAAAGAACCTTGTCTGGCTCGGCCAGGAACTTTTCCAGGTCCCCTCCCCACCACCGCACAGCGCTTTCTTGATGCAGCCTGATTGCCAGCCAGGCCATTTTCATCCCTGCTGGGAGAGTTTGCACTGATGCCCCGTCTGCTTGGATTGACAGCCCAGCCATTCCTAATAGCCTGGTGCTTCACTTTGAAAGGAGGCAGCTGGAGAAATGCCCTCCGGGAGACAGCCCTTGTTTGTAGAGCGGGTAACTAACCAGGTAATAGGATGTCTCTACAGTCTGGTGCATCTAGTTCAGCCAAAGGTTAATCCTCTACCTAGCACTTGGCTTCCTTCTCGGGCTGCCGGTCACAGGGACAGCGCTGGCCTCCTGGCCCACCCAGCTGCGAGCATCTGGAAGGGATTCCTCTGGAGGCCGAAATAAAATCAATTAGTATTGGCAGTTGTGGGATTAACTAAAAGGCCTTAGTTAAAATGAGGTGATAAATGACTTGGGAGAGATGTAAAGTCTGGGCTGGGGGGGGGCAGTGCAGGGATCTGAGGTCACTGAGACGAGCAGCCGGGTCCTTGCTTGTACGTGTGTACACACACAGATCCACGTGCACACACCTGGGCTACCAGCCTTAATACAGGAGCTTACACTTGCAAAGATATAGTCAGACTCCCTGCATATATACAGAGATGCCCACACACTCACACACTCCACCACTATTTCTCTAGTTAACAAAAACCCCAACACATTGCCATTAGTCTCAGTTCCCTGGGCACTTCCAGTACCCAGACAGAAGCACGGTCGGTTTTGCTATTCTTAACCATTCAGCATTTCCCAGCTCACATCAACTGGAGGAAGCCGAACCCCCCCCCCCCCCCCCCAACCCCACAATCTCTCCTGGTGCTGTACTTAGTAACCATGGGGAGCTGATGGGAAATGACAGCACTGAATGGCGAGTCCTGCACAATGGACCAAGCCTCATAATAGCCAGAGCTGCATTCTGCTCCCAGTTACACCAAGCGGGATTGACTCTGTGGAAGTCCCAGGGCCCCTTGGAAATGAAGTCTTTTTGCATTGGCACATGGACTTGGGCAGACTTCAGCCTCCAAGGTTGGACACTGTTGGCCTGAGGGATGTGCCCAGTGTCACACCAGCGAGGCATTGGTGGAAGCAGGAGCATCACCCAGCTCTCCCGACTGCAAGGAGCTGAAAAAGAGACGCGACCCCAGACCTGGGTGGGATCCAGTCTAAAGGAGATGGCAGTGCTACCAAATCCAGAGCCCCGAGCACTGGGGCAGGGTTGGGACTGGACTCCTGCATCTGGGACAAGCGGAGGCCAATAGACCTGCCACTGGGACACGGGAAGATGGGTCGCAAGCAGCACAGAGAGCCTCATCCCTCCTTCCCCCCTCTCCGATAGTGCCTTGTGTGCGATTCTCCACATGCCTTCTCTCCCCCTCACCCCCTTTATTGGCCAACAACCACCCTCCTGTTTCCAAAGCTCCTGGTATCCATCAGCGTTCCCAGGTGCTCCATTCTCCGCAGACAAAAGCTGGAGGGGGCGGGGGTGGGGGGTCTGCGCTGGGAGGCCGAGATTTGGCTCAAACGCTGCGTCTCACGCCCGGCTCTTGCTGGAAATCCATCCCTCTCCCGGCGGAGAGGTCGGCCTTGCATTCCAGAGGCACAAAGACAGGGAGCTGGCAAGAAGAGCAGCTCAGCTGCAAGTGGGTGTTGGGGAGTGTGGTGTGCAGGGGGGGCGCGGCGATGTTTTCTCTCTTCAATGAAATCAGAAGAGCAGAGCCCAGGAGAAGGGGGGGGCCGGGCCCGGCCGGGGTGATCGGACAATGGGATTAGAGAAGCAGCCGCTCAACATGGGAGTAATTAGCGCTTCTCAGATTAAAGATATTCAATAAGGCTTTGGTGCCCCCCCTCCCAGCCAGCACCCCCCCTGGTTTTAGTCATCACCAGCCTCCTTGCAATTAGTCGCTAAGTAACACATGGATATTTATACTGGAACAACCAATCCGGGGCTATTGGGCTCCGAGCACTGCTCAGAGATGCCTGGATGGGCGCAACGCAGTGGCCTTGCTACTGGCTCTGGCCTGTGGGGTGGGGGGACAATGTCCCCAAGGCAGGGGATAGGGTCCCAGCTGGGGCCACTAGCACCCACTGTGTCCTCTGCCTGCCTCCAGCAGGGATGGAGAGCATCAGGGGACGGCGGTGGGTTGGTGCCCATCTTGTACAGCTGTAGGCTGGACCTGGTGGCACCTGCCACGTCTGCAGTGACCAAAGGCAGAGGAGGGCAGCCTACAGCCCTGCTAACAGCAGAAGGGGGGCACTGCCCGGTGCTGGGGGCACAGCCCAGCTATGGGGTACTGAGAGGGAGCCAGTGCCCTGCGATTCACTGCCCTTTTCTGGACGGACACCGAGAGCAGGATTCAGCCGCCGTGACCCCGTGGCAGGGCAGGGTGGGTGCAGTGAGCCTGGCTGGCCTGAGCTGCATCACCTGCAAGGAGGCATTGCAGGAGGAGATGGAGAGAGGGGGTGTTCCCGAGGCTGGAGGGGCCCAGCTGAGCTCTGGGGAAGCAGGCTGCAGCTCAGCCATGGCCCAAGGTGCCCTGCCACCCTGGGAGCCAGGCTGGGGGAGGCGGGGAGCCGCCGATCCAGGTCACTGCAGAGGAGAGAGTCAGCTCAGAACTAGGTCACTCAAGCACCAAGGCGACAGGTACCTGCTTCCCCCATTCATGTGCACTGCACCCTCCTGTGTGCTCACACACGTGTGGATGCACCCCCATGCCCAGGCCTGCTCACGTGGGCTTGCTCACACACACGGGTCAGCATGCTCCCATGCACACTCACCCCCAGGGAGCAGAGAAAAAGGGTGGGGGTGAGCCAACCTCAAAAACACATGCACCTCCTCGTATCCTCCCCCCCCACCCCTTACTCCCCATTGCCCTACCATGCAGAGCTGATGAGGACATCTACCATCATAGGGGCTGGCAAGGGAGGGGAGCTGCCTTCTGGAGCAGCATCCTCTCCCCACAGCTGAATGAAAGGACTCAGACCATAGCAGTATGCAAAAGCAGGAGTCACAGACATCAGCACAGCCTGCTTAGCCACTTTGTGAAGCAGGGAGGGCCAAAGTCCCTGCACGCTTTGAGCAGGCCTCCAAGAGGCAGCACGCCCACAGGACCACTTCCACTGGGAAGGAGCCCCTGCTAGTGCTGCTAAAAGGATACTCCTGTTCTCAGGGAACCTGGCTGAGACAGTGAGAGCACTGCTGTAGAGAAGCTCACAGCATCCACCAGCCCTACCCCTACCACGGCACTGCTGTGAGGAAGCTCCTGCCTCGGTCACTTCACCACCTGTGTCATAGCAGGCATTTAAGACAGCAGTCACCCCTACCGGGATCCTCAACTCCAAGAGCTATTTCCATAGGGAAACCTTTTATCTTCCCTCTCACCCCACCCTAATTAATTGTTTTAATTAAGGAACTGCCACTTCCACTCTAGACTGCCATTTGCCTGCAGAAACGCTGCTAATTACAGTGAGGGAAACGCACTGTGGCTCGTTATGTTTGTTAAACTTGCTCTCAGGCAGCTGGGGAAAAAAAGTGTGGGTTTTAGCTTAAAACATACAAAGAAAAGGGAAGGAGGAAATGACTAACCCTGGGTCCAAGGAGGAAAAGGAGGGGGGGGAGCAGGAGGGACAGGTTGGAGGCTGAGACCTCTACCTGTTAGAGCCACCCCATCTTCCCCAGGCCTTGTGCTTGCATTGTGAACAAGGACCCCTCCTCAATGCAGGACAGGGCACCCCCCTGCTGTACAGGCCACGAGAGCATCCCTGGCCCCCACAGCTCACCAACCAAGAGGGGAAACGGAGGCAATGATTTCCCCAAGAGGCCGTCACAGGTGGGTACCAGGGATAGGAACAGAACAGAACTGAGATCTCCTGGCTCCCAGCCCAGTGCACTGTCTCCTGAGTCATGCTGCCCGGTCTGCACGTGCCTTCTGTATCTCCCTGGCCCCCGCCGGCAGCACACAGTCGCTGCAGCCTGTCCCCCGCGGGCATCCTTGCCCTTCCACCCACTCCATCCAACAGCTCCAAACACCAGCCGCTCTCAGAGGCTCAACCCAGTGGTGACTTGCAGAGCTCGGCGGGGAGCGGGGAGGACGGGACGCTGGCTCGCCTCCTCTCCCTAGAGCCCCTGGCCTGGACAGCACCTCCCCAAAGCTGCTTCTTCCTCCACAACAGGGACAGGAGAACAGAGAGTTGGCGTTAAACTTCTCTTTCCCATGTCACCCAGTTGGGTTGGCGAGGGCACAGCCCTGCCCTGATTCCCCCTAGCCTGGGGCTGGGGAATGCCTTGTGTCCCCAAGCAAGGACAAATTCCACCCCTGCCCCCTGCTCAGCTATACGACAGGGCAGCTTGAGCCATGCTGTGGCTGTGAATACCGCATCACCCCAGGATCACACAGAGAGAGCCCTCTCCCTGCCAGGATCGGTGCCCCCCCAAGCCCTGCTTCTCCCCCACCCTCCCCCACCTGTCTCCCTTGCCCTATCTGCTGTCCAGCACTGGGAGAGTTAAACCCCTCTTTCCCATGTCACCCAGATGGAGCATCCGGATAATGGTGATTTACACACAAAATTTGCAAATGTATTGAGCTGTAATGAATACCTAATTCCCCAGCTTTGTCACCAGCCCCAACCGGCACATTACTTTATGTTTGCTGTTAACAGGTTTCATGAATTTTAATGGGAAATTGCTTTTTTTTTTTATCAGCAGAATTAAGTTGCTTTCTCCCCTCCCCTCCCCTCCCCGCTGTGTGGCTGCCGTCTCAGCATCCCACACAAATCGCAACTCAGCCCAGTGCATCCCCCTCCCCATGTGGCTCTACCCCAAAAGAGAAGACCCTCCCCCTGCCCTCCAAGCCAGAGCTGGGCTGCGGGTGCCGGCCTTGTCTCTTCGGTTGATCATCCCAGCAGGCAGACATGATGGACAGATAAGCCTGTGACACTGGTTTAGGAGGCCCAAACTGGGGTCCCCATCCTGGTTCTGCCCCTCTGCTCTCCACTCCCGTGCAGCACTTGTCTCCGTGACCCACCAAGTGCTTGGAGAAGCAAGGACGGAAAGAGCCTGGGAAAGAGCAGCAGGTCTTGTATCTGGAAGTGGGGGAGACTGCCCCAGAAATCCAGGACCGTCCCAGATCTCAGCTCAAGGGCAGAGGAGAGGGTCCGATCAGGCCAGGGCTACATGGAAGCTGGAAAGAAGAGGAGGGTTTGAGCAGGGTTGGTAGGGGCAGGGCATTGCCATCTACCCCTTCAGGGCCCAACAGCCTCCTCTCAGCCCTGCCTACCCGCAATGCCCTCCTTTGAGCGGGGCAACTCCAGCCACCGAGGAGACACGGCTCCTTGCCGCGTCCCTGAGTCAGCACCACGTGCCGGCCGGCCCCGAAGTCTCCCCCTCTCTGCCCGCCGACTCGCACAAAGCAAATGAAGCCAAGCCCCGCTGCGTCCGCCGTTCTCCCACCCACTGGCCGTCCCCCAAACCTGGCCTTAATATTCCAAGTGGCTCTTCATTACTCTGGAGGACCAAGGTCCTGGGGCCAGGGGGGAGACAGGAGGGTCAGTGGGGATCCTTGTTTAAGTTCATAATCATTCAGGCTGGCTGGGCAAGATAAAATGTAATTCCAGCCACATCATGTCGGCTGAAGCTTGTTCCGATGTTATTTAATCCATTTGAAGCCTGCTCTTCTGCGACCGCGTCCATGTTAACGATAATAAATCATCACAGGCTGGAGCCAAATCACATTGTTTTCTTCAGACTATTAAAGGCCCCTCTTGACTGCTTCCTCTTATTAAAGAAGATAGATGGGGCTGGAGACAGAGGCACTTGCACACGGGGTGGGGGTGCAGCAAGGGTTCACTCAGGAGGACGTGGAAAGGGCCAGGTGTCCCCTACAGTCACCTTCCCGAGCCGGGTTCGATGCTTTCTTCCCCTCCATGATTTCAGCTGCTGTAAAATGCCTTGGAGCTAATGCATGGAGCTGCTTCCCAGCAAGGGAGGCCGGGTGGGGGGGTCTGACCGTGCTGCTACAAGCTGCAAAGTCTCCTTGCAGAGGAGACTGATTGAGCAGGCGCTAAGGCAAGGCCAGGGGAGGTGCCAGGGTTTCCAGCCTGGATGAGAGGGGTACGGCAGCCCCAACCCTGTCTTCTTTGGTGCTACGGGCACCCTGATCCCAGTGTGCTTTGCTCTCTACATCCCTGGGAAGCCACGGAAATGTGGCCTCCATAAGGCAAAGCATGGGCAGAGCAGGAAACTTGGCCCATGTGCCTCTCCCCATGCCCAGCTGAAGCCCTGAGGACTGCTAGTGTTAAGTGCATCCATCTCAAGCAGAGCAAGCTGCTGGGTGCAAGGTGCTGCACGCACATTTCCCCAGATGTGCAGCATCCATCTGCACAGGTAGGTGGTGAGGTGGCTGGCAAGGCACGGAAGAGAGAGGAGAAAGGGGGTCTCTATCTGGCAGCCCCACACATCCAGAGCAGGAGACTGAAGTTAGGAGCCCCAAGAGCTGGATCTCCTGAGTCACAGGGCTCAGTTGATACAGGCCAGACAAATCCCTGAGATAAGGGAATGGGGCGGGAGAGGGGCAGGAAGAGTGGCAAGGCTAGGGGGCAGGTGTGGCAGAGGCTTCACTCATGAACTCCCCCACCGCTTGTGCATAATGAACTTTGCTAGTTGCCATTGGAAATCACCGAAAGCCCAGGGGCCGAGATATGAGCAACTGGTGCCACCTGAGTCGGGGAGGGGTATGTGCCCCCCCCTCCCCCCAGTGGCCAGTCAGCAACTGGGGTGGGGGTAGGGAAGCAATCGCATTAACCGGGACAGGCAATCTCACTGGAGGTGGGGAGGGTCCCAGCACAGACCCACCCCAGCAGCACAGCTAGTTCACATGTACGTACACACACATGCATGCATGTGCATGCACAAGATGCTACTGTTACTACAGGAGCATCTATCACTTGGGAGGGAGAGAGCCTGACACTGGTTAGTGGTGGTGGGTCAACTGGCCTCCAGCATCTCCCCCTTCTGCCCATCACCTGTCCTCCCTGCCCATCTCCGTGGGGGCTTTGATGCTGGCCTCCATGCCTGTCAGCTCTTTGCACCATGCTCCACCGCCTCCCAGCACACTCCAGAAGCCCTGTCTTGTCTTTCTAGCCAGTCCTGTTTCCCACCATGCAACCCTCCAGCTACCTACCATAGCCAGTCCCAATCAAGCACCGTCCCCCTCACAAATGAGCCGGGTCCTCCAACGGCAGGCAGTTAGGAGGGAGCAGACTGTGCTACACAGGGAAGCGGAGCCTAGATGTTGTGTTGGCAGCTGGATTTTGCACAAACCCACAACAGCTGCTGCTGTTCAAGGTCCCAGCGCAGGCCCGGGGAGGAGGGGTGGCTTTTTCAGCACCTTGTAAAATACAATCCACAAGACAGCACCCACATTGCGGCCAACTCCATGCCTGCACACGCATGCACCAAGCCACAAGCATCTCACACCTCATCCCAGATGCCCAGAGCAGCACACCCATCACAGCTTCTCTCAGATGCATGCCGGGGCAACAGGCCGATCATCCCAGATACACATCGAGCATCAGACAACACTGAATCCCACACAAACACACACGCAGCACCAGACACAACGCTACGAATCCTGCACACGCATGTCATGCACGTCCAGCCACAGACGCAACACTGCTAGCCCCCGACAGACACACATGCCACTGTGAACACATGCACACATAGCAATAGATACATCACTGTTAATCTCAGCTGTGCAAACAGCAATAGACTCAGCGCGCTTCCCAGATAACTCACGAGGCAGAACCATTGCACTTAGCTCTAGCGCTGCTGAAATGCGGGAGAGCCGTGGGAACCAGGTTCCCTGGGACACTCAGTCTAGCCCGTCCCTGCCCGTAAGTGCCGTGCCTGGAAAGGTACAGCCCCCTTTTTTCCCCTTTTTTATTTCATTCCGGAGCCGAATCAGTTCTGAATTAAGTTGCAAATTTTGACGGAGCAGAGCTCAGTCGTTCGAGTCTGCATGATGCTACCACCAGCAATTCTCCTCCCTCTTTAACCTGGGGCTTCAGATACTCCCAAATCCAGGGCAGGCATCCTACGTGCAGGCCCCAAACCTGGAGGCCTTGGAGTACAGATGCCCACTCATCTCCCTTGCCCCTAGCCAAAAGGCCGAAGGAGCAAGCTAGAGGGAAAGCCCAACACCAATCCCCCATTGCTATAAATTGTGTGGCCGAGATCCTCCCACTGGGAGGCATTTGTAGACTCTCGCAGGGGTCAGCCTGCCCGCGGTACAAGGGAGAGGTCTTCACCCTCTAAGTACACGGAGTCATTCAAGGCCGAGAAGATCGTGGTATCCAGTGTCATGAGTGGTTTCCATCTGCGATGAAGACTGAGTTGGGCCACATGACAACCCTGGGTCTAAACCCCTGGACCAGCCTCCAGCTCACACCTCAACCCCTACCACAGGCTGAGCTGGACCTGGGTCCAAACCACAGAGCTGGAAGTGGCCCCTTTATCTCAGGGTTATGTGAAATCTGGGACCCCTTGGCGCCCCGCAGTCTGCATCAGGACCACCATGGTGCCACTGGCCGTGACATTTGAGTCAAGGTCTTTTCCCAGCCGCTAACAGGAAAGCAGGGCTTGGCGCGGGCTGTGTCATTAGGCATGTAATTGAGCTTAAATAACATCGTCTGAAATTTCAGTTTCATCAGTCAGTGATTCGCAGGGCCCTGGGGACTCAGGTGAGCTGCAGAGCCTTTCACCTTGAGAGCAGATCTAGCGCTCGCAAGGCGTTGATGCCTGCTGGCTCATGGGATGGGGCTGTCCCCACCGAGTTACACTGCCAGGACCCTTCCCTCCCAGCTCCTTTGGAAAGGGGACTTCAGAGACCGGATGTGCCTATAGATGCTCCATCCAGGTCACTGTAGAGACATCCTTGCAGCTGCCTGCTCTGTCTCTTCTAAAAAAAAATGTGTCCCCTAGACCTGGCGAGAGACACAAGTGAGCCCAGCATGACTTGGGCTGCCCCTATAAAGAAGCACAGCCCCTCTCTTGCCTGGCTGGACCCCCTCAATCTCTGCACCACAGGCTCCCCTTGCCATTATTCAGTGTGGATAATACCACCGCGCCAGCTGCTCGCAGGCCTGAAAGGTCAGCACATTATCTCGCTCTCCTCTGTCATGGGTATTAATCCATATCTGACTGTCAGAGAAAGGCACTCAGTCGGAAAATACCTGCTCAGAATCGGCCAGCTCCGACCGGTGGGGGGAATATTCTGAATCTTAATTTTGTGCAGGAAAGAGGAGGCAAAGGTGGGGAGTTTCCGGAGAGGGGGAGAAGGGACTGTCTGGCAGCTCCTGCGTCTCGGGAGACCAGGGCGGCGGGTCTCCTAGAAGCAGTGAAATGGCAGCTCTGACTTGGAAAGGTTTTCCCCAAAGTAGGCACCTCCCGCGCTACTTGGATGAGAAGATTTCACTCCACCCCAGTTCATTCTTCCTATCGCTGCCTATGTCTAAACCTTCCATCTATCTATCTATCTATCTATCTATCTATCTATCTATCTATCTATCTATCTACCTACCTACCTACCCCTATATATGCCCATCTCTCTGTCTGTCTCTCCCCGCACCATTTCCACACCATCCTTGTACTCAAGTCTATGGGTGAAATCCGTGGTCCCCCCAGCCCAGACCTGAGCTGCAGGGTAGAGGGGAGAAGGGTTGCCTGAGCAAGGGACTCTGGATAGGATTCATTTCTTTGTTATTCTTCCATGTCGGACCAGTGCCCGGCTGCCCCTCACGCCAGCTGCTGCTCTGCCCCTGCCTGGGCCCAGTAGCCAGTGGTCCTCCAACCAGGTGTGAATAGCCACAGACAAGTAGGACGTTAACCTTTTAACTGGTGGGTAAAAACAAGGCAACAAGACAGACTGGAGAGGGTGGCAAACAGCCTGGTGTTCAAGGGGGGCTGCCTAGTTAGAGACTTGGGGTGTGAGGCTCTAACAGGCTCCTGCCGTTGGGGTGCTGATCTGAGCTGATCCCTGGGTCTTGGGAGCCCCCTCACCCAAAGGTCCTGCTTTCCAGTCATGCCCTCAGAGCCCTCAGCCTCCTTGGCATGGCTGTTCTGCTAAGGGAGTGGAAGAGCTGGGGGCATGTGCCTCCGTGTCTAGACGGGTGCATGTGTGTTTATGCCCATCTGCACTTGGGCATGCAGTGCTTGCATGTGTGAGCATCCGTGTTTGTGTGCACGCGTGTTCAGGGCAGCAGGGAGCAGCAGCGCCAGGCCAGTCCTGTACCCAGCTGCTTGCTGGCTGGGGCTGGCCACAGGGCCAGAGCCCTGCTGGCTCCTCACAACCGAAGCTGCCCACAGTGCAGGATCCTGCCTTCGCTCTTCTCCTTGGAAGCTGGGCTGAAAAGAAGCCAAGCCTTTTCTGAGGAGCACTCCCTGCCCTGGACCCAGGCGGGGAAGGCTGCGAGCTCCAGGAGAGGAAACCAAGGGGAAAGCCACTTAATTAAGCAAGCACTTTCAGCTGCCAGAGCCCAGCCAGCCCCCAGCACAGGCCTCGGCTCCAATCTCTGTAAGTGCCGAGCTTTTGTGTTGCCACACGGCCCCGCAGTGCCGGGGGACTGCGGCTGGGCCTGTCACGACCCATGGCACAGCTCCCACAGCTCTGACTGGCACCGGCCCACAGCTGTGCCCTGGCAGCCCTAGGGAACCCTGCCCAGCTGGAGGGCACCTAATCCCAGCTCCATCCATGACTGCCATGGGAGGGGAGCCACTTCCCTCTCCGTGCTTTCCCCCGGTCTCTCATGGAAGGGAGGACACAGGGGTGCAAGAAGCTACAGGGCAGGGCCCAAGGGGGCAAGCGATGGGTGCCGGGAAGAGGGAGGTGGCAGGGCTGGGTCTCCCCACCCCGTCCTCCCCACAGGTGGGGACAGGGGGAGTGGAGTGCATGCACCGCCTGCCCCAGCGAGGGGTCCAGGAAGAGCCCGGCTTCCTGCCCCTTGGCTACTGTCCACACTTTGCCGTCCGCTCACCTAGCAACACGCCTAGCAACCTCACAGCTGGCTCCACGGAAACAAAGCAGTGCAACATCCCCAGATCACTAGAGGCCAGGGCAGAGACACACATGCCGCGTGCCCTTGACGGCGCCCGGCACTGTGCGTTCCTGGAGGCATCGCAGGCACTCGAGCCTCGCTCCTCCCTCTGGCAGTGAAGGAAGCCAAGGAGCACAGCAGGTGTTGGCTGCACCCGTACATGTGTGCACATGCATGTAACACGCCTGTCACAGCGAGGAACGCCAGTCCTGATGCTGAGAGGTCACTGCGGGGGCAGGATGGGGTCAGCGCAAGAGGCAGATCCCATCTCCTCCCTGCAGTGGAGCAGGCTCCTTCAATGACAGGGAAGGAAACACAGAGGGATCTGATCCTGAGAGGTGCTGAGCCAGGGTGGAAAGGCAGCGGGTGCTCAATAGCTGGCAGAACGGGGCATGTGAGTGCAAAGGGGGAAGGGGTCCTGAGGGGCAGCATGGATGTGGGGGGCACCAGGTGCTCACGGCCCATCTGCACCCCTGCCCCTGAGCTGCACCAACACGGGGGCACTGGCTGCGCCCCCTCCCCTCGCCGCCTGCGCGCTCGAGCCTCGCCCAGCCCCTTGCATGGAGCATCTGGAGCCGGCAGCAACACCAGATTCTTGGCAAGGGAGACTGGAGAGGGAAGGGAGGAGCAGAAACAACAACAGACCCGGCCCGGGGAGCTGGGCCAGAGCCCGGTGCTGGCTGCTTCTGCTTGCGAGGGGAGGGGGCTCCATGGACACCCCCAGTCACACTCACATGCACCCCAAACACACATTTGCAAGCACCAACACAGACACACACACACTCATAGGCCCACACTCATTCACTTGCAGACACACACAAACCTTCACAGGCACAGCATACCCCCCAACTCACAAGCACGGACACACACTCGTACACATTCCTATACACACACCTATATACACACACACACGCATAGGGACAAGCACGCCTACAGACATGCATGCACACACAAACATGCATACACACACAGACGTGCACGCACACAGACATGCATATGCACATGCACGCACGCACACAGCTGTTTCGGGGACAGCCTGGTTGTTATGAGGGCAGTAAATTCCAGTGAGCAGTTGCTGCCTGCCCTGGCCTTGGGGAAGGGAGGCCGGGGGACGCGTCCAGGTGGGTCACCATCACTAGCCTAAGGGAAGCAGGGGGTGGTGGAGAGCCCAGACTCCGCAGTGGGTGTTGGGGGAACAGAAAGGATCCGGCACTAACGAGCGAACGTCCCGGTGGGGAGGCAAGAGGCCCGGAGAGGGCTCTCATTCCCAGCAGCGGCGTGATGCATTGGGCTGCTGTTATTTATTAGCGGGTGCCAAATTAATCATCGCTAATCAGTACATGACAAGCAGGCTGGATCCCAAGGCCCTTCCCTGCATGGGCCCCAGCACAGCTCCCACTGGCATCAGCAGGAGCTGCCCTAGTCCAGCACCCGAGGCCTGGAGGTGGGCATCAGACCTCAAGCCTGCCAAGCCCTCCTAGGTGCCCCGATGCGGACCACAAACCAAGGCTGAGATAAAGGGGCTGGAGGGCTGGGCTGGGGGTGGTTGCCCTCACCTTCACACGTGTATGCAAGCACACAAACACATGGACATGCACACACCGCCTCAGGTGCATATACACCCTCCCTTGCACACCTGTGTGGGCACAGGCACACACCTGGCAGAGCATGTCCAGGATGCATTCTCCTTAAGAGCCGCATTCAGTGCTTTGCTATTTGCAGGCTGAGGCCTCTGCACTGCAGCCTGCTTCCAAAGGGCCCCATTGCTGGGAAGAGAGAGAGATGGGCAGCGGGGGGAATGGACAGAGAGAACCCAAGGAAGAAGCATGAAGGGGGAAGGAAGAAGGGAGTGCATGGAGGAGATGTCGCCAAGCAGAAGGGTCAAGGCGCCCCTCTCGTGGGTCCTCTCTGCAGCTGGTAGTGCCTGCAGCACCAGCGGAGCTTCCTCCTCGCCTGGCAGCTCTGAGATGAAGGATCCCTGGGGGTTGTGTCCAAATATCAGCCCCCAGCAGCAGCAAGGTTGACCCCGTGTCTGCAGAGAGCCCTCAAGCTCCAATGCAGGGCAGTTAGCAGGTGCCAAGAGCCAAAAGGAGGAAGAGAGTCCCCCTCGGGCAGGCACAATGACTGCGATGCATCGGGGCTCCGACCAACAAGGGGACTCGGCTGGGTGCCCCTGCACCCCTTCCAGAGAAGGCTTCGTCCCTGCTAATGTCCTTGGGAAACAGCTTCTGCCGACTGCAGTATCCCCACATGCCCCAGCCCATGGCCCCACTCCCTCGGCCAGACACGGCACACAGGCACTGCCCTGTCACAGTGATTAGCACGGCAGGTGTGGGCAGATCGGGCTCTAACAGGCGGCTAATCACTGCCCCGGCAAGAGCGAGAGGAACCTGCCAATCTCCATCAGAAACGCTGCCCCCAGGAAATGAGGAACGGCACGTGGAGATTAAACATGACAGGTGGGCTGCAGGCGACCAAGTGCCGCACGCTGCCTGGGGCACGCCGGGCATCGGCACGGGCAGAGTGCAGCTGGCACACGCTCTGTGTGACACATGCTAATGAGGGGCGCACGCTCATGCTCCTGCTGCCTGCGCCATGGATGAGCTCTCCGCAATGACTGCACCCCATGTAACACGGGCCCGGAGGGTGAGCTACGCGGCCCTCCAACAATGGACCCCAGGCAGCACACGTGATGCACGCGTGCACATGCATGCAATACACACCCCTGCTGTGCCTGGCAACAGCCACATGCATGGAGTGATGTACCATACAAAGGCACACACCAGCCACACACAAGCCCATTGGGCATCCAGCCCTCATGCCAAGTGGAGGCTTATTTGATAACTGAGGCATGGCTGCAGCACCCCCTCCCCAGTGCCTATGAGGTGGGAACTGGCATACACAGCGCCCCGTTGGCCTACAGGAGGCTGGGGTTGGCAGAAGCAATGATGCCATCTTAGGGTCCTTCTGTTTCCTACTGCAAGAGAAAGGCAGGAGCTCAGGTCGGCCACAGCCCCATCTAATCGCCGCCTAAACAAGGAGAGAATGGATCAATCAGGCAACATCATTCACAATCACCGACAGATCATCTGAGATGGCAGGCTGCCGGCGCTGCTAGATCGATGAGCATGGAAAACATCCCTGGCTCCTGCCTGACAGCCAGGGCCCTGCCAAGACGGTCGCCGCAGCAGGCTCCGCATCCGACAAAGCAGGTCCCCTCGCAATGGCGGAGCCCTGCAGAGGGGCTGAGAGGTGGGAGCGGATGCGAGCAAAGGCAGCTGGACTTGTAGCAGGGAAGGGAAGTCTGGGCCCAGGGGGCTGTGACCAGTGCCGTGGCCCCCTCTGGAAGTGTGTCGGGTGGGGACAGGGCTGGCATAATGCTCACAACATCAGATAGGGGCTGGACAAAACCCGGCCTGACTTCACAGTGCCCTTGCAGGGGACACGTACGTGAGACACAACAGTCCATGGCTGCAGGCTCCCAGGAGCACACACATTTGTACACCCTTCCACATGCACCCATATATGTACTCATCTACAGACTCCTATAGCTGCAGGCATTCACACCTGCTCCCAGACTCACACACACATATGCGCACACACATACACCCCTCCATATGGCTTCCACACACCATATATGCATGTGCACACACCCTCTCTGTATTCATGCACACTCCCCCTCCATGCATACATGGATCCAGGCTCTGCCCTGCTCCAAAACTCATGTGCACACATATGTACATGCACAACCATGCACAAACTCCTGTATGTACACACACACAGGACCCCACCTATGCTCCACACACCCCCTCAGCTGCTCCCAGAGTCACACAGATGCACAACTCTGCATGCACAGTTATGCACCTGGCTCCCATCTGCATGCACCCGCACCTGTGCACATGCTCCCATTCACATGATGTTGCCATATTGGCCCATACCCACACGCACATCCCCATGGATGGGCTCACTCACACCTGCTCCCTTGCAGACTCGGAAGAACATATGGGCTGCCGGGGATTTCTGGGGACATCGAATCCTGGTCCCTGCTGCTGCCCACAACCACGTCATGGCATCCCATTCACAAAGCCGGCACACTCCATCTTCTCACACTGCTGCCCCCCCATAACACAGTCACACAGACAGGCCAGCAATTCCCCCTCACTGCTTCATGCCTGCATGTACTCCACTCCCTGTATGGCCTTGCACACACACGTGCACATACACTCCTCTCTCACTTGCCCTTGGAGGCTTCCTCTCACTGCCCACAGCCCCATCCTGGCACCTCCTCTGAGCATAAATATTTGACTGCCTTGTTTTCGCGCAGCAGAGGCACAACCAGCTGCCTCCTGCAGAGGGGCTGTTCAGCAAATTGAGCGATGTGTAGGGAGCCAGTTTCTTTGGGGAAAATCTATCCCTCAGCGCCAGCAGCCCCAGGCTGGGAGATTGCCCTGAAGCTCAGAGATGTGCTGGTGCAGGCATCTGACTCATGGGTTTGATCTGCAGCAGAAAGGCAAAATGCCTGGGCTTTATCCTTGACATTTGGAGAGTAATCTCACGGATTGCACAGAGACTTGGATTTATGTGTGGGTGTGTGTACACGTGTGTGAGTATGTGTGAGGGAAAGAGAAACAGAGACAGAGAAAGTCTGACGGCGTGACCGTAGTGGCGTGAAAATGGAGGTAAGGCTGCGTGTGGCGTGAGTGTAGATGCGTGCAATGGTGTGGCTGGGATTGTGTATCTCTGTTGCTTGCGTGTACATGTACACCTGTGACTGTGTGCACAAGGGGCTGTGTGTGGTGGCATGTGCAAATGTGCCTCTGGAAAGCTATGCATGTGGCTGTGACTGCTTGGGTGACTGTATGCAGGTGTTTGAGAGGCTGTTGGCTGTCGGTTGTGGGTGTGCTATGCAACGGATCATGGACGTAAGCATGTGTGTGTGGCACCGCTAGAATGCCTGCGAGTTGTGCACGTCAATATGACACTGATGTCTTTGGGTGATTGTTGTGCGTCTGTGTGCGATGATGCTGGTGTGGTTGCGTGTTCCTGTGCATCAGTGGGTCAACATGACATGGATCGGTGAGTGTGGGCATGGCGTGACTGGGCGTGGCGGGGCTAGATAGCCTGTGATTTTGTGCCTGAATGATGGCTGCCTGTGACTTCCCATGCATCAACGCTGCCCCAATGGTACAATGCCTGCGTGTGCCAGCGGCTGATTGCGGCCCCCGTGCCGGCAT